>NC_062544.1:208199017-210861316 GCF_016906955.1 Phacochoerus africanus | reverse complement strand
CACAGGAACCCAGAACTACGTATTCAGAATTATATGTGGAGGATAGTTTGTGTGCCAGCTGAAAAATAAGGTTCTTTTTTCCTGATCTGTGTTTGCTTTACAATGTGAGCTCAAGAATCTGTGTTAATCTCTGCTGATGATTGCTTACTTTTAGATTTTTACTAAAACGCCAGGGACACATTGTAAACCTTTGAGGCAGCTTGATCTTTCAATTTATAAAAATAGGTATGATCAGCAGGGTCAGTACTCAGTTAAAAGGTTCTTGAGCTTTTAAGGAAGCTTGAATGAGGAATCCAGGAAGAAATACAGCTGGATTGTGAGTTAACATTCTGATGTGTAGGTACCCTAAGGAAATGCAGTGCCCATAACATGAGAAGTCATAGTCTGACCCTGGAGACCATGTTTTAAGTCAATAACAAAAAGTAAAAAATACAAACTCTTCCAAGAAAGAGTAACTAGAAAGGTCTGGAAACTGCACACTGGAGGCAGAGCTTGAGGTTCCTATGTAATCCTAGAGGAAGGGAGTATAAAAGGGGGTACAGCCAAGCTGGTCCACAAATCTGAAAGAAGTTGACATGTGGAGGAGGAAGAGCAAGCAGATTCTGACTGGCTCCAAAAAGCAGATTTGGCCTCAATCCAGGAAGCTCTTTCTGCCACTCAGGGTCCTCCAGATAGGATGGTCTGCTTTGTGACTTGCTTACTGATTCACACATTTAAGAAGGGACTGACCAATAAGGTCCAGAGGACATCTTTATTAGATGACATCAACTCTGAATTAGTGGAAGAAGCCTGCATATGGCCTTTGAGTTTTATCTTAGTAGGTTTTAGATGAGGCCACTTTCTATGGGAAGCTATGGTGATGATGGCTGCAGTATAGACACCAGAAGTCAGGTTGGAAGAAGAGAGAATGCAAATGCAGTGTCCTTTTCATAAGTGGTGGGGTTTTTTTGTTTGTTTGTTGGGTTGTTTTTTGTTTGTTTGTTTTTGTGTTTTTTTTTTTTTTTTTTTTTTGCTTTTTAGGGCCACACCCGAGCAAGGCATATGGAAGTTCCCATGCTTGGGGTCCATTGGAGCTGCAGCTGCCAGCCAACGCCACAGCCACAGCAACACGGGATCTGAGTGGCACCAGTGACCTACATCACAGCTCATGGCAACGCTGGATCCCTGACCCATTGAGCAAGGCCAGGGATCAAACCCACATCCTCATGGATACTAGTCAGATTCATTTCCACTGTGCCATGACGGGAACTCCCAAAAGCGGGTTTTGTTGTTGTTGTTGTGTTATGTGTTGTGTTGTTGTTGTGTATTGTTGTTGTTGTTGCTATTTCTTGGGCCGCTCCTGCGGCATATGGAGGTTCCCAGGCTAGGGGTTGAATCGGAGCTGTAGCCACCGGCCTACGCCAGAGCCGCAGCAATGCGGGATCCGAGCCGCGTCTGCAACCTACACCACAGCTCACGGCAACGCCGGATCGTTAACCCACTGAGCAAGGGCAGGGACCTAACCCGCAACCTCATGGTTCCTAGTCGGATTCGTTAACCACTGCGCCACGACGGGAACTCCCCTCAAAAGTGGTTTTTAAAGTTCATTTCTTTACCATTACCGTCTGTCAGATTGCCAGTAATTGACTCATTCATTTATTTACTCATATATTTTTTGACTGTCTACTGTGGACTAAACATCAGATATCTTGGAGAAAAAGATAGTAAAGAGACAGCCCTGCCCTGAAGGACAGGTTGAGGAAGATAACGCAAATACACATAGTACGAGTTAGCCTGTTCTGTCTCATGGCATAAGAAATAAAGTGGTCTGGAGGCTCAGGTGCAAGTGAATGCACTTAGAGCCAAGGGTGATACTTCTAGTTCTTTCTATACCTCTGGATTTAGAATCAGTGCTAGAGAGATGATAAGGAAAAGAGGGAAGAAAGAACTTGTAAGAACCTCAGGACCTGTATCTTATTCATCAACTTACATAAGGACCAGGGCCAAATGAAACACTCTTCATTTAAGGAGATTAGAGAATGGGTAGGAAATGTAGCAAAGCATATTAACTTATTATTTTATTTATTTATTGTCTTTTTTTTTTTTTTTATGGCCACACCTTTGGCATATGGAAGTTCCCAGGCTACGGGTTGAGTTGGAGCTGTAGGTGCTAGCCTACGCCACAGCCACAGCAATGCAGGATCCAACCTGCATCTATGACCTACACCACAGCTCACAGCAATGCTGGATCCTTAACCCACTGAGTGAGGCCAGGGATCAAACCTGCATCTTCATGGATGCCATTTGGGATCGTTTATACTAAACCGCGATGGGAACTCCTTAACTTATTATTTTAAAAAAGAGTCACCTCCCAAAGCTCCATTCTGGCCTGGAAGAATAGGAATAGAGCCATTTCCCTTTTCTTCTTTAGCTTCCAGGAAGTCCACAGCTTTGCCTCAGGCAAGGCTCTGCCCTGGGGCCCACTGTGTGCGGCCATGGCCAGCTGCCACTCTCTGATCCTCCTCGATGGGACCATCCAAGGAGACCCACTGGACCTCAAAATGTTTGAAGCCACCACATGGGTAAGCCTCTGCTCTCCAAAATTCTAAGAAGCTTCTTCAAGGCCATACCAACACAGGTTTTACCATGGCTATTCAATTCTTAAAAAATGCCAGGTCTCCAATAAGGAGTACCTCTGGCAATGAGAGGCAAACTCACCTAAGCCCAGTTCTCTCCTTTGTACAATGAATTTCCATATTAGGGTTACTGTGAGGATTAAATGGAATGATGCATTTTAAAAATCCCTGGTACTGTGCCTGGCATGTATCACAGGCTCAACAGTATTAATATAATTATTATATAATTATGTTCTAATTCTTTCCACCTGTAGCATAAATCATGTCTGACTTCAAAGTTTCCCAGAACACGGGGATTAAGAAATATCACAGTCCCCATTTCTTAGGATAACTCATTGTCACAAGGAGTTTTATTCCCCTTACTTTAATATTGATTTTGTCTCTAAGACTAGAAACAATAACAAGGAAAACCATGCAGAGCTTTTGTTGAGACTCTGAAGTCAATTTCAGAGCAAATAGGCTTGTTCAGGCTGAGAGGAATCTGGCTCTCCTGGATCTGGTCTTGGCCCTGTGCTGACTTCTTGACCCCCTGAAGTCACCTCACCTGTTGGGGCTTTCCATGACTTTAAAATGAATGTGACTAGCAGTAAACAAAATAAAATAGTATATTAAAATAAAATAAAACAAAGAAGCTAGAATATATATATATATATATATATTTTTAAGGAGACCTTATTCAGAAGCACCCTACAAAGACCAAATAGTTGGAGTTGAGTAAAGGTACAGTTTAGGAGACAGACATCCCCAGCTCCTAAGCCGCAAGCCCTTCTCCATTCCCGGTAGCTGGTGCAGCTACAGGGCCCTGTGTTACATGTGCGAGCCCCACTGAAGGAGACAAGCATTGGGGTCCCTTCCTGCTCTTATAGGGCAAGCTTCTGTAGCAGTCTGATGTAACGCTCTCCATCCTTTTCAGTTACTGTTTCTATATCTTTAGGTAGAGATTATAATTTCCCCTCTGAGATTGTTTCTGTCACTCAGTGAGATGATTATAAAGCATTTTGGCATCTTTGCGTAGAAGATTCCTCTGACTATAATTTAGGGTCATTATTATGGCAATTACTGAGTATTTACTGAACATTAACCACGTACGTCACTGTCCCTGGCCTGCCGTACCCTGAGGACCATCAATCCAAATTAGAGAGGGAAGAGCAGGAGCAGCAGTGAACTGAGAGAAGAAAGACACTAGGGGCTGGCTAGCCACACTCCCGATTTTCAAGTTAAGCCCTTCAGAAATGGAGGATGTGCCTTTATACAGCACATCGAGCAGAGAAATGGCATGAATAATTCAGAAGTGTCTGCCTTTTAAGTTCTATAGCATTTCTGATGCATTATTTTTGTGTGTGGCGAATTAAGTCTGGTTCATCTCCATGTGGCTAAGGGAGGAGAATACATTGAGGTGATCTGAGTATTTTCTCAAGGGGGGAGGTTTGGGCACAGTATTAGTGGATGAACAAGAAAGAAATCTCTACAACGAAATATCCCCTATGAAATAGGAAATGGCGACTTCTGAGGACGATTTCCATATCAAGGGAGCACCGGCATGTGCCATGGTTGTTAAGCCCTGCAAAACAGCCAGCCAGGTAAGCTTTGCTTGCTCTCTACCTGACAACACCTAACTCAGAGGGAAAATTCCTTCAGGCCCATAATTTTGAGTGCCCAGAGATGTGTATTCTTTGAATTCCTCATGTGAAAACTGGTGCGTTCTTGTTGCCCTTATTTGCTAAAATGAGGATTGCGGGAGGGGTAATCAATTCCCAGCAGCTAGAAGCTCTGTGGTGAATCACTCTCTATTCTCCATCCCTCAACCAGGTCCCAGTGGAAGGGATTGCAATCCTGCACCAGTTCCCATTCTCATCAGCGCTACAGAGGATGACAGTCATTGTCCAAGAGATGGGGGGTGACCGGTTGGCATTCATGAAAGGTGCACCAGAGAGGGTGGCCAGCTTTTGCCAACCTGAGACAGGTAAGTGAACAGACTTCTGTTCTGGCTATTCTGTCCTGACTTCTGTTCTGAACTGTCTTCTCTTACAACTGGCAAATTTGTATTTCCAGCCCAAATATGTCAACTCAGCACTTGATGGATGACTCCAGTTGCCTACAGGCCATTACCAATGGAATGAGTCATTAGAATCCCAAACTTAATACCAAAAGCAAGCTTATCTTTCTCACTTTCTCTGTTTCCCACCTTAGTTAATCAAAGCACCACTCCCCCATCCCAATTTAGGATTCTTCCCAGATTTCTCCTCTCCGTTAGTGTCCCTATCTTGTCTATTGCTACGTTATGGCCCTGTTACTCCATCAGCTCAGGCCCTCATCATCTCTCCATTTTTAATAGTTGCTGAATTGGCTCCCAGTTCTCAGTGTCCCCTATTCTGATTCACCCTTCAGACTGTGACCTGATTGGTTTTTCCATCACATAGTATAAGTCTGTTGTCACTTTCCTGTTTTCATTCTTTGGTTGCTTCCAGTAGGCTCCAGGCTAATCTCAAAATCCTTTAGGAGGACCATACATATGGCCTTCATGATCTAATTCCTATCAAACTTTCCAGACTTTCCTTACCACTCCTAGCTTTACATCCGGTGCTCCCCAGGGCTAAACTATCAACTCAAGGTTTGCTGTCTCATGTCCCCATGGTTGAGCATGTGATATTCCCTCAGCCAAAACGATCTTTCCTTTCTCCATCTGAGTATCTCCTCCCTGTCTGGTAGAGGTACCAAGTGCTTCCATTATCATACTGCAATTGCCTGTATCATAGAAATGACCTAATTTAATTGTATTGTCAGTCTACTGGCAGTGATCCTACTAGATAGAGATCCTCAGAGTGAGGGTTGGTGTTTAATCTCTGCATAGCCATAAGGCCTGACCCATAGCAGACTCTCAATAAATAATTGTTAGTTAAACTGGAGGAAAAAAAATCATACACTTTTCCCAGGCTATCTTTTTTTTTTTTTTTGAATTCTTTCTTTTCATTCTGCTTCACTGGATCCCACAAAGTCAACTGTGACAATGTAGTAATATTTAAGGTTCCCATTGACTTTTTTGTGTACCTTTTTAGAGATGTATTTTCTTGGGCAAGAGTTGGATCTGTTTGTAAAGAATTTCTCTGCCAGTACCAGCTGAGTTCATATTGTGCACTAATCATGTGTTATTTTCTGAACAGTACCAACTAGTTTTGTTAGTGAACTTCAGGTTTACACGACACAGGGCTTCCGGGTCATAGGACTGGCCTACAAAAAGCTGGAAATGGACCACCACACCACTGCCTTGATGAGGTAAATGAGGCGGGGAGAACTTTGATAAAGCAGAATGGTTTTCTGGGAAGATCCTCCAGGGCAGTAGATATAGCTTATTGATTTGTATGCATGAAATGTGTCTATATTTAGTAAATGAGAATATAGTCATCTCTGCCCTGCCTAAATCCCAAAGCTGATGTGAACAATGACTGGGAGAATTGATAAAAAATAGCTGTATAAATCATAAAATATGTACAGCTTTGTGATAACAGACATATGAATATAACCTGTGTTCCAGAGAGTTTATAATTATGGTCATGCCCCTATTTTGACCCAAAAATAAGTTTTGCTTTTAATTATTTTTGTTATTTTAAATATGTATTTATTTATTCATTCATTCATTTGCTATTTTGCTATTTTATAATCTTAATTTTTTATTATAGTTGGTGAATTAGTTGAAAATTAGAAAACACTTGTCTGAAAAAAATCTTGGTAAGAAATACACAAATTAATGAAACAAATAAATATAGCTTGGACTCAACATATAATCTAGAAAATTTTTGTGGAAAAATAAGCTTTGCAGGTCTATTCTAAAGATAGTTTTGAGGAATTCCCATCATGGCTCAGTGGTAATAAACCCTACTAGTATCCTTGAGGATGGGAATTTGATCCCTGGACTTGCTGAGTGGGCTGAGGATCCAGTGTTGCTGTGAGATGTGGTTAGTTCACAGACATGGCTTGGATCTGGCATTGCTGTGGCTGTGGTATAGGTTGGCAACCATAGCTCCTATTCAACCCCTAGCCTGGTAACTTCCATATGCCACACTTGTAGCCCTAAAAAGCAAAAAAATAAAAATAGAGTTTTGATATTTATAGATTACAATAGGGATGCCCAAAAGCTAAAATGGGAAGATGCCATTAAGATGGCAGAATAGAAGGACTGGAGCTAACCTTCTCTCATAAAAACAAAATTACAACTGCTGAAGAACCTTCAACCAAATGTACTGGGAAACCTTCAAAAAGAAATCCTACTCCAGAAGACAAAGAGGAGAGGCCACATTAAGAGGTAGAGGGGTGATTATGTGATATGAGCAACCCCATACCTGCTGAGTGGGAAGCCCACAGACTGGAAAGTAACTGTATTAGAGAGACCCACCTACAGGAGTGAGGGTTCTGAGCCCCAAATCAGGTTCCCATGCCTGGGGATCTGGCATTGGAAGAAAGAGCCTCTGGAGCATCTGGCATTGAAGGCCAGTAGGGCTTGTGTGCAGGAGCTCCATGGGACTGGCAGAAACAGAGACCTCATTCTTGAAAGGCACATGCAGGCTTTTGTGCGTGTTGGGACCCAGGGCAAAGCAGAGGCTCCATGGGAATCTGGGTCAGACCTGACTACAGTTTTTGGAGGATGTCCTATGAAAATGGGGTGACTGTGGTTTGTTGTGGGGGAAGGAAATTGGAAGTAAAGCTCTTGGGAATATTCATCAGTGTGCCTTTCTCTGGAGGTGGCCATTTTGGGAAAATCTGGCCCCACCCATCAAAGCTGAGAAGCCCCAGGCAAAACAATAATCCAGGTGGGATCAGAGCCCCACCCATCAGGAAACAGGCTGCCTAAAGACCCCCTAGGCACAGTAGCCACCTCTAATCTCACTGGAGACAAAGCCCCACCTACCCGTGGGCAGCCCTTCCCATCAGGAAGCCTACAGCAAGCCCCCATACCAACTTCAGCCACAAGGGTGGCAGACGTCAGAAGTAAGAGAGGCTGTAACTCTATTTTCTGCCAAAAGGATACCACACAAAAACCTATAAAAATGAAAAGGCAGAGAAGTATAACTCAGATAATGGAGAAAGAAAAAAAAACCCCAAACAGCTAAGTGATCTGGAGATTCTCAGCCTTCAGGAAAAAGACTTTAGACTGTTGATGCTGAAGATGTTGCAAGACATTGGAAATAAACTGGAGGCAAAGATGGATAATTTACAGGAAACACTGAGCAAAGAGATACAAGATATAAAACTTAAGCAAGAAGAGATACAAAATACAATAAATGAAATAAAAAATTTCATTAGAAGCAGCCAACAGCAGAATACAGGAGGCAGAAGAACAAATAAGTGAGGTGGAGGACAGACTAGTGGAAATCATGGATGCAGAACAGAAGTGAGAAAAAAGATTGAAAAGAAATGAGGACAGTCTAAGAGAATTCTGAGACAATGTTAAATGTACCAACATCCATATTATAGGGGAGCCAGAAGGAGAAGAGAGAGAGAGAAAGGGACAGAAAAAAATATTCAAAGATATAATAGCCAAAAACTTTCCTATCATGAGAAAGGAACCACTCACTCAAATCCAGGAAGCACAACGAGTTCCATATAAAGTAAACCCAAGGAGAAACACCCCAAGACACATATTAATCAAACTGACCAAAATTAAAGACACAGAGAAAATATTGAAAGCAACTAGGGAAAAGAAACAAACAACATACAAAGGAACCCAAATAAAGTTATTGGCAGATTTTTCAGCAGAAACTCTGCAGGCCAGAAGGGAGTGGCATGATATACTTAATGTGATGAAGGGGAAAAACCTCCAACCAAGATGACTTTACCCTGAAAGGCTCTCATTCAGATTTGAAGGATAAATCAAAAGATTCCCAGATAAGCAAAAGCTAAGAGAATTCAGCAACACTAGACCAGCTTTACATCAAATACTAAAGAACTTCTCTAAGCAGAAAAGAATATGCCACAGCTATAAACAAAAGTTACCACAAATGACAAGCCTCACCAGTAAAGGCATATATATGGTAAAGGTAGGAAATCATCCACATACAAATATGCTACCAAAATCAGAAGTCATGAGAAGAGGAGGGTACAAATGCAGGATGCTGAAGATGCACTTGCAATTAAGAGACCAACAACTTAAAACAATCTCATATATGTGTATATAATATCCTATATCAAAACTTCAGGGTAACTGCAAACCAAAAATCTACAATTGATACACAAACAAATAAGAAAAATCAACTCAAATATAACACTAAAGATAGTCATCAAATCACAAGAGGAGAGAACAAGAGAAGAAAAAAGAGCAACAAAAACAAAACCAAAACAGTTAATAAAATGGAAATAAGATAATACATATCAATAATAACCTTAAATGTAAATGGACTAAATGCCCCAACCAAAAGACACAGACTGGCTGAATAATGATCCATATATATGCTGTCTTCAAGAAACCCATCTTCATTTCTAGGGACACATCCAAATTGGAAATGTGGAGTTCCTGTCATGGCTCAATGGTTAATGAATTTGACTAGGAACCACGAGGTTGCAGATTTGATCCCTGGCCTTGTTCAGTGGGTTAAGGATCCAGTGTTGCCATGAGCTGTGGTGTAGGTTGCAGACACAGCTCAGATCCCACATTGCTATGGCTCTGGTGTAGGCTAGTGGCTACAGCTCTGATTAGACCCCTGGCCTGGGAACCTCCATATGCCATGGGAACAGCCCTAGAAAAAAAAAGACACACAAAAAAACAAAACAAAGAAAGACACACAAAAAAACAAAACAAAGCGAAACAAAAAAAAAAACAAATTGGAAATGTGAGGATGGAAGAAAATATTCCATGCAAATGGGAATCAAAAGAAAGCTGGAGTAGCAATACTCATATCAGGCAAAATAGACCTTAAAATAAAGAATATTATAAGAGAAAAATAAGGACATTACCAAATGATCAAAGAATCAATCCAAGAAGAAGATATGACAATGGTAAATATATATGCACAGAACATAGGATCACCTCAATATATAAGACAACTGCTAACAATCTTAAAAGGAGAAATTGACAATAACACAATAATAGCAGGGGACTTGAACACCACACTTACAACAATAGATAGATCATCCAAACAGAAAATTAATAAGGAAACACAGGCCCTGAATGAAGCATTAGACCAGATGGACTTAATAGATATTTATAGGACATTCCATCCAAAATCAGCATAATATACGTTCTTCTCAAGTGCACTGCAGAACATACTTTAGGACTGATCACATTCTGGGCCACAAATCAAGCCTCAGTAATTTTCAGAAAACTGAAATCATATCAAGCATCTTTCCTAACCACAAAGCTATATGACTGGATATCAACAAGAAAAAAACTGCAAAAAAACACAAACACATGGAGACTAACAACATGCTACTTAACAACCAATAGATCACTGAAGAAATCAAAGAGGAACTTAAGAAATACCTAGATGCAAATGACAACAAAGATACAGCATTCCAAAACCTATGGGATGCAGCAAAAGCAATTCTAAGAGGAAAGTTTATAGCAATACATCCTACCTCAGGAAACAAGAAAAACCTTAAACAAACAACTTTACATCTAAAGTAGCTAGAAAGAGAATAGACAAGACCTAAAGTTAGCAGAAGAAAAGAAATCATAAAGATCAGAGCAGAAATCAATGAAGTAGAAACAAAGAAAACCATAGAAAAGATCAATGAAACTAAAAGCTGGTTCTTTGAAAAGATCAACAAAATTGATAAACCCTTAGCCAGACTTATCAAGAAAAAAAGAGAGAGGACTCAAATCAATAAAATTAGAGATGAAAAAGGAGAAGGTACAACAGACATCACAGAAATACAAAGGATCACAAGAGACTACTACATGCAACCATACTCCAATAAAATGGAAAGCCTAGAAGAAATGGACAAATTGTTAGAAAAGTACAATCTTCCAAGACTAAACCAAGATGAAATAGAAAAGATGAATGGACCAATCACAAGTACTGAAAGTGAAACTGTGATTGAAAAACTTCCAACAAACAAAAGTCCAAGACCAGATGGCTTCAAAGGCAAATTCTATCAAACATTTAGAGAAGAGCTAACACTTACCCTTCTGAAACTATTCCAAAACATTGTAGAGTAAGGAACACTCCCAAACTCATTCTATGGGGCCATTATCACCCTGATACCAAAACCAGACAAAGATACCACACAGAAAAGAAAATTACAGGCCAATTTCGCCAATGAACATAGATTCACAAATTCTCAACAAAATATAAGCAAACTGAATCCAACAATACATCAAAAGGATTGTACATCATGATCAAGTGGGATTTATCCCATGGAATCAAGGATTCTTCAATATTGGCAAATCAATCAGTGTGATACACCACATTAACAAACTGATGAAAAAAAAAACCATATGATTCTCTCAATAGACGTGGAAAAAGCCTTTGACAAAATCCAACACTCATTTCTGATAAAAAAAAAAAACCCTCAGAAAGTGGGAATAGCGGGAACCTACCTCAACATAATAAAGGCCATATATGACAAACCCACAGTGAACATCATTCTCAATGGTGAAAAGCTGAAAGAATTCCTGCTGAGATTAGGAACAAGAGAAGAATGTCTGCTCTCGCCACTACTCTTCAACATAGTTCTGGAAGTCCTAGCCACAGCAATCAGAGAAGAAAAAGAAATAAAAGGAATCCAAATTGGAAAGGAAGAAGTAAAACTATCACTATTTGCAGATGACATGATACTATATCTAGAGAATCCTAAAGACTCTACCAGAAAACTGTTAGCGCTCATCCATGAATTTGGCAAGGTCACAGGATACAAAATTAATACACAGAGATTGACGGCATTTCTATACACTAACAATGAAAAAGCAAAAAGAGAAATTAGGGAAGCATCCAAAAGAATAAAATACCTAGGAGTAAACCTACCTAAAGAGACAAAAGACCTGTACTCTGAAAACTATAACACACTGATGAAAGACAGCAAAGATGACGCAAATAGCTGGCAAGACATACCATGCATGCTCTTAGGTTGGAAGAATCAATGAAGTCAAAGTGACTATACTGCTCAAGACAATCTACAGAGTCAATGCAA
Source organism: Phacochoerus africanus (assembly GCF_016906955.1). Classification (NCBI taxonomy): domain Eukaryota; kingdom Metazoa; phylum Chordata; class Mammalia; order Artiodactyla; family Suidae; genus Phacochoerus; species Phacochoerus africanus. The sequence goes on along the minus strand of NC_062544.1, from coordinate 210,849,581 downwards.
TCCCTATCAAATTACCAAGGACATTTTTCACAGAACTCAAACAAAATATTCTAAAGTTTGTTTGGAAGCACAAAAGCCCCAGAGGAGCCAAAGACATCCTGAGAAAGAAAAATGGAGCTGGAGGGATCAGGCTCCTGGACTTCACACTATACTACAAAGCTACACTCATCAAAACCGTATGGTACTGGCACAAAGACAGACACATAGATCAGTGGAACAGGATAGAAAGCCCAGAATTAAACCCAGGCACCTACAGCCCACTGATCTATGACAAAGGAGGCAAGAATATTCAATGGAGAAAAGACAGCCCCTTCAATAAGTGGTGCTGGGAAAACTGGACAGCCACATGGAAAAGAATGAAATTGGAACATTCTCTAACACCATACACAAAAATAAACTCAAAATGGATGAAAGACCTAGATATAGGGCCAGGCACTATAACACTCTTAGAGCAAAACATAGGCCAAACACTCTCTGACATAAGCAGCAGCCTCATCTTCTCAGATCCACCTCTTAAGAGTATTGACAATAAAAACAAAAATAAACAAATGGGACCTAATCAAACTGAAAAGTTTCTGCACAGCAAAGGAAACCCTCAACAAAATGAAAAGACAACCCACAGAATGGGAAAAAATCTTTGCAAGTGAATCCACTGACAAGGGATTCATCTCCAAAATTTATAAACACCTTCTGCAGCTCCATACCAAAAAAACAAACAACCCCATCCAAAAATGGGCAGAAGGTCTAAACAGACAGTTCTCCAAAGAAGACATACGGATGGCCCAAAAACACATGCAAAGGTGTTCGACATCAGTCATCCTTAAGAGAAATACAAATCAAAACCACTATGAGACACCACCTTCCACCGACCAGAATGGCCATCATCCAAAAGTCCACACACAAGAAGTGCTGGAGGGGGTGTGGAGAAAAAGGAACCCTACTACACTCTTGGTGGGAATGTAAACTGGTGCAACCACTGTGGAAAACAGTATGGAGATTCCTCAGAAAACTAAAAGTAGAATTACCATTTGATCCAGCAATCCCACTCCTGGGCATCTATCCAGAGAAAACCATGACTGGAAAAGACACATGTACTCCAATGTTCATTGCTGCACTGTATGCAATAGCCAAGACGTGGAAACAACCTACATGTCCATCGACAGAGGAGTGGCTAAAGAAGATGTGGTACATATACATGATGGAATATTACTCAGCCATTGAAATGAAAGAAATAATGGCATTTTGAGCAACAGGGATGGACCTAGAAATTACTATGCTAAGTGAAGTCAGTCAGACAGTGAGACACCAACATCAAATGCTATCACTTACATGCGGAATCTACAAAAAGGACACAATGAACTTCTTTGCAGTACAGATACTGATTCACAAACTTTGAAAAACTTATGGTTTCCAAATGAAACAGGTTGGGGGGTGGGAGATACACTGAGCATATGGGATGGAAATGCTATACAATTTGGTTGTGATTATCCTTGTACAACTATAAATGTAATTGAGTAATAAAAAATGCTATGTATTTCTTTTTAAAAAGCTTAAATGGACCAGAGACTTTTATTCAAATTTACTTATTGTTTTACTTTCCGCTATTTTCTGGCTATGGTGTTCATTTCATTTTCAATGCCCTGTCCAGTAATCTGTCAGCAACTACTGGTAACACTGCTATGGAGATAATCAAGGTTTATTTTGTTATTTAGGATTTCATTTTATTTTATTTTATTTTATGTATTTTTTATTTTTAAGGCCGCACTTGCAGTATATGCAAGTTCCCAGGCTAGGGATTGAATCAGAGCTGCAGCTGCCAGCCTATGATACAGCCCCAGCAATGTGGGATCCCAGTCTTGTCTGTGACCTACACTGTAGCTCACAACAACGACAACACAGCTCATGGCAATGCTGGACCCTTAACCCACTGAGCAAGGCCATGGATCGAACCTGCAACCTCCTGGTTCCTAGTCGGATTCGTTAACCACTGCGCCACAACGGGAACTCCCCAGCACTCTCTTTTTTTAAACTATATTTTGAACCACTTTCTTTAATAAATGAAAATAAAATTCATATGTAACATGATCTGCATATATTCTCTGTATAAAAAGAAATATAATGCCCTCCCATATGGTAAAAATAGAAGCAAACGTTATAATGCATTACAAAAAGTTATAATGCATTACAAGCAAAAGTTATAAATGCATTATAATGCATTTATAATGCAAAAAAATAGAAGCAAAAGTTATAATGCATTACAATAAATACTCAGATGGCTCCATTAAAACAAAATGAAGCAATGTGTTGCCTTCACCTAGTGTAGAATCACTGGGGCTGCAACAGCTAGGAATGCAGACTGACATAAGTACGTTATACATCAGAGTCTCAAATATCACCCACCTTGATATAGTCAGCGAGGTGACTGTGAAATGGCTAGAAACGCTTGGTAAAGCCAAACAAAACAGAACACGCTCCTTTCAATGTACATTGGTAGTTACATTCCTGGAACATTCAACAGAATATTAAAAATGTATAAAAATATTTTGTTTACATGTAAAACAGAGTGAGGGGAATTGTAAACAATTTTATACTTGCTTAATATAATATAGTGGTATTCCATATACTACAGTAATACAGCATACTATATAGTATAATAATAGTGTAAAATAAACAGTGTAAGCCTATACTGGCTTAGGAAAGTATAAACAATTTTTTAGTGTCCATGAAAGGCTTGTAAAATATTCAAAAGTCATGTGAAATTGAGGGTAATTCTTCACCGTGCATTGGTCATTACGGAAAATCCCGCATAGACGTCTAAGTTTCCAAAATGTCCTCTAAGGGCAGTATTGCCCCTGCAAAGAATATGTCCCAACCCTGTGTTTTTGTGAATGATGGGTGATACCCAGAGCCCCTGGAAGTGGCTCATTCAAAATCATAGACTGCTGGATCCCTGGGTTTATTGGCCCACTGTCCCTGTAGCCTGCTTAATGGACCTTTGAAATTTTGAATATTTGTTTTAATTTAGTTGACTCAGGTCACTCAAAGCAGAGAGCTAAAAGTGAACTTTGAGATTGGATCTCACATTTTAAAGAAGAGGAAACAGAACTGAACTTTGTTTACTGAGATCCTGTTGACATTTATTAAGATTCTGGCTACTATGATTCTGCTTCTGATTATTATAGTAAAATATCTGCCTATCTATAAGTTTCAGATGCATGGCTGTGGGGCTTGTGCATGTAACAGAGCATTCATGAGGGAGGCACATGAGCAATGAAGAATGGTGAGGGCCGTGACACGCGGGAGAGTTTTGGCCCACAGCACTGAAATTCCAACTTTTAAAAAAAAAATTTTTAATTATAGTTGATTAGAGTGTTCTGTCGATTTCTGCTGTACAGCAAAGTAACCTAGTTAAATCCCAACTTTTCAAGATCTTATAGGGTGTATAAACAACTTCACTTGTAGAATCTGATCTTAGGTTTTCAATTTGCCCATCCTGTGTTAAAGCCACATTACCAGTACATCTACTCTTAGCTAAGTTAATTTACCTAACCTTTGCTAATTCCCAATTCGAGCAGAACATTCTTTCTGGTGTGTGTGCGTGTGTGTGTGTGTGTGTGTGTGTGTGTGTGTGTGTGTTTACTCAGAGTGCTTCTAGCACTGATATCATAATTTCTTTGATGACTCTTGGCTCGCTTTATGCATTCTTCATCTTTTAAAAATCACATAGATTTTAAGAACATGTGTTATTATGGGAGTGACAATGCTTCTTTATATTACACACCTTATTCTTGATTATTTTTAGGTGCTACAGGAGGAAGTATAACATCTGCACAGGAAGCAGGAAAAGATAACATGTATTCCAAGTTACACAGTATGAGACTCTTCAAGGAACTATTCCTCTCTTTATTTCCTAGCTCAGATTGAACACTCATGAAAAGAAGAATCATGTAATATTAGAGCTAGAAGAGGCTTTGCAGATCCGTTAGTTTCAACACTTTCTTTTACAAAAGTGAAGATTACCAGACAAAGAAAGTGATTTGACCATGATCACACAGCAAGGTGGCTGCAGAGCTGGGATTAGAATGCTGGTCTCCTGATAATTGAACCCTCTTATGCACTGAACCCTAGGAGGGCCATAGGAGCTAGAGGGAGCCAGAAATATAAGCACCAAAATGCGCTGCGGTCTTTGTCAGATGCTTGACCCTGAAGCCATTTCTTGGCTCAATCTGGTGCCTTGTGGTTGGACCACATAATATCATCTCTGAAAAATCTAAAACCTGAAGCCTGTGTGTGTGGGCCACTCATAAGATTGGAGGACCTCATTCAGGCATCAACAAAGTTATCCTTTAAAGGCCAGCTCAATTATCACTATCTCTAGGAAGCTTTCTCCAATCACCCCACCTAGAAATCACTCCACCTAGAAATGTTGACATCTTCCTCTCTAACTGCACAGAACTCCTATTTGTACATGATCACAATACTTTTCCCAGCCCTCCATATAACCCAGTGCTCAGGTCTAATCTTGCTTTCCAATTTGAATGTCAACTCAAGTCCAGAGCTACTATAATCCAGGTGTTGGGGTTGCACTAGTCCCTCAGCTCCCACCTGCCGTAGCAGAGAATCGAAACAGCAGGCATGTTACAGACAAATTTATTAAAGCAAAAGTACATTTTTAGAGAGAGAAAGAGAAAGAGCGTGGGTTGAGCCTTTTACAATTGGGTTTTTTTATCCCTATGCTGCAACCTGAGTGGGGACGTGATTCTTCCCGCCCTGGCCCACTGCGTGTGACTAGGGGCTAGGTGTTGATTGGTCTTTGAATGAATTTTCCTAGGTTGCCTGGCAAAAAATGGTGACACCAGGCGGAAGAGCATTTTGACTAGGCAGATATTTTCAGAGCACCTCCTCTGTGCTAGGCACCACGGGGGTACTCTTGAACTTATTGAACCAGGCAAGCTTGCCTTAAGGAGCTGAGACAGACAGCTCAGATAGCAAAGAATTATACTATATAGACAAATAAATTGAAGCAAACTGAAGTAGAAGTAATATGCTGAAGGAGTTAGTATTTCTATCTGGAGAATTCTTTATGGGGAGATTCCTGTGAATTGGGCCTTAAAACATAGGAAGGATTTCATTGGCAGATTATGGGGGAACCTATACACTTTTCCAGGAAATAAAAGTGTCTTATGGTGGTCTAGAGCAAATGTTGAGTGATGGTTGGCATACCCATCGTCCAGTTTGGCTGCAGGTTGGAAGTTATGAAGAATTTAGTGATAGATGAAGCTGGAAAGAGTGTTTGGAATCAGATTTTGGAGTGACTTAAATGCTAGGTTCAGAAGAATAGGAAATGTTATCCTTCTGAGCCAGCCTTGAGGTAAATAGGTCAAGCTGTGCTCACTTCCTGCCACTCCAGGGGAGGTGTTATTAGCAGTGTCCTAGCATCTCTAATTCTAGTTTGGGCCCCTGGTCAAAGTGAGGCCTGGCATTGAGACACTCATGGCAGGTAAGGCAGGTTGGCTTTTCTGGGTGCTGTTTTCATCTGTAGTTCAGCCAGAATTAGGCAGCGCAGGTGCCTTGCTCTTGTGTCTGCTAGAGGCATCTGGGTCTCAGATAAAGGAATCATGGGAAAAAAAATATTTGAACCCCCAACCTCAAATATACTCCCCTGCACTTGGTCCCATGGAGGGTCCTAGAAATGTTTTTCTGGTGGATGGGAGCCTCAGACTCCACTCTGGCAGAAACATTCACACTTTATGTAGAAGAGCAATGCTAACCAGTTGAGAGAGAGAGAGAGGGCAAGAGCTTGGCCTTAAAAAGAGAGCTCTCTTTTTGAGATTATGGCCTCATACCTCCTGGGACTAAAATATTATTGATGGTTTTGGTTTCTAGAGAAACTGGTATGTTATTTTTCTTGTGCCTACTTATTTTTCATGATGTTTTATACCAGAGCTAGAACTCCTCTCTGGTGGTTGCTAATGGGTGAGGTGATGAAAATCACCACAGCAGATGGATGACACCCTTATGGTCATTTAATTCATTACTCTACAAGGATTAAAGTAAATCTTGGGCTCAGTAAGCATTCTCTCTTCCTTTTGATTCTGTCAGAGAAAATGTCTCCATATCCTTTGTGCCTCCTCCTGTCTTCCCTTTGGATGGTTCCTGCACAAATTCAGGGCCTCAGGAATGGTGCTTGAATGAGTGAGTAGGGGCCACTCTGACAGGAAGTTTCACTTCTTGTAAGAAAGTTTCTAATGTGCAATGTCCACCCAATCATCCATGTATTTCCAGGGACCAGGTGGAATCAGACCTGATATTTCTGGGACTGCTGATCTTAGAGAATAGATTGAAGGAAGAGACAAAGCCTGTCCTGGAAGAGCTCATCTCAGCCCGGATAAGGACTGTAATGATCACAGGTACAGAACAAAGTGTGTGTGAGATCAGAAAGAATTGGATATGGAGACAGAGATTCACTCATTCAGTAAAAGATTGTTGGCTACCTAGTGTGGGCCAGAAACCATTCTAGGCGCTGGAGATGGACAACATAAAAGGCAAAGTTACTGCTCTCACTGAGCTGCCGCTTATGGGGGATGGGATAGAAAATAATCTATCAATCAATAATCAATCAAATAAATAGCTAGCAATAAATGTTATCAGCTACATAAAACGAAACAGTGTGATGTGGCAAAGTGTGTCTGACCCTTTCTGCGACGGGGCATGTGAAATGACACTTGAATAAGGAGACCTGAGCCATGCAAAGATGTTGATTTTTATTGTTAAATATTAGAAGAGGAATGCTTAGTCTGCATGGTCTTATAAACTACACTGAAGGCCCATCAATGGCATCTATGACTCTGGAGATTGAAAAAAGACTGTGCCCTCTACTCCATCTTCCAAATCTCAAATCACAAACAGGGGAGCCATGAGGAAGGATCATGCAAGCGTAATGTGTGACTCTTCTTAATGAATGCTTCTGAGGGGAGAGTAAATTGTTTCCTAATGCTTCATGTTTTTTTGAGTGTGTTGCCTTCACACTCTCTACTCTCAAAGGCAGATGTGTTTTACTCTATCCCACTGGAGTGCTCTCTCCCCACCCCACTGCCTTTGAACCTCGTTCTATGTTGGGAACCCTAGAGTGCATCCACTCCCCTTTGGTACTTCTCCGGGCCCGTCTCTATACCCCCCACAATCCGAGGGATGTTGGGATGTTTGGATCACTTTTACCTTCTCCCTTTTCAGCCCCTTCCTCCATCGAACATCTAAATGTTGCGGAGTTAGAATTTCCTTTACATTATGGCCCTTCTGTTTCATTTTTTTTTTATTTAGCACTTATTTTACACCTTCTCAGAGTCTATCCCTAACCATTTAGATTTATGTACCGATAAGAACTCACCATTCTCTACCACCCCCCTTTCACTTCTTTCCTTGTGTTGAGATTTCTCTTCTCTGTCTTTCCTTGCTTGGTTGTACTTTTTCCTGAAGAATGGTCCTTGGATGCGGTAGAAGTGTGCTGTGCTTACGTGCCCCAAAATGTCTTTGCTCTGACAGGTTAATGATGTCTTGTCTAGGTAAAGGATGTTTGGGTTAAGGTCTTTTTTTTTTTTTTTTCTCCTATTAATGCTCTGTAAGCATTATTCTTTTGGCTTCTGGCTTTGGGTATTGCATACCGTAAGTCAAGGCCATTTCACATCATTCTTTTTACTTATAATCCTTTTTGGAGTTTAGAAATGTTACCAGGGCATGTATATATGAATTTAGTCTATAGCATCTTGAGCACTTCTTCTTTTTTTTTTTTTTTTTGTCGCTTCTGTCTTTTTTAGGGCGGCACCCATGGCATATGGAGGTTCCCAGGCTAGGGGTCAAATCAGAGCTACAGCTGCTGGCCTACACCATTGCCACAGTAATGCGGGATCTGAGCTGCAGTTGCCAGATTCATAACCCACTGAGTGAAGCCAGGGATCGAATTCTCATCCTCGTGGATGCTAGTCGGGTTCGTTAACCACTGAGCCACAAAGAGAACTGAGCACTTTTAATCTGTCTTCTGTCTTCCTCCTCTCAGGAATATATCTTCTACTGTTTGTTTAATTAGTGTCTTCTTTCTCTCTTTTCTTTTTCCCTTCTGAAATTTCCATTATTCACATGTCAGGCTTCATGGATCTATCTTCTCAGTCTCTCCCTCTATTTTTGGTAACTCTCATATTTTAAAAAAGTTGTGATTTTTTTATGCAATCTTTAAAGGTTACACTTCATTTACTGTTATTATGAAATACTGGCTATATTCTCTGTGGTGTGCAATACATCCTGATAACCTGTCTTATGTAACTCTCATAGTTTTATAATTTTGCTTTACGCTTCAAGATTTTTTTTCCCCACACCCACGGCATGAGGAAGTTCCCAGGCCTGGGATAAAACCTGAGCCACAGCAGTGATAATGCCAAATCTCTAACCATTAGGCCACCAGGGACCTCCTTAAGATTTTTTTTGGGGGGGCACCTAATTTTTCCAAACCAAAACCTTGGGTATCAAAAATGACAATGATCTCCTTCCTATCACCTTTTGAATTGTGAAGTTCTTACATTTCATTTTGGGGTGGGTACCCATTTTATTTCCCCACCATGCTCCATCTGAGTTAACTAAGTGCTCTCTCTTTTTTAATTTTAATTAATTAATTAATTTTGCTTTTTAAGGCTGCACTTGCAGCATATGGAAGTTCCCAGGCTAGAGACTGAATCAGAGCTGCAGCTGCTGGCCTATGCAGCAGCCACAGCCACGCGGATTTCAAACTGCGTCTGCAACCTACAACACAGCTCACAGCAATGCCATATCCTTAACTCACTGAGCGAGGCCAGGGATCGAACCTGCATCCTCATGGAGGCTAGTCGGATTCATTTCTGCTGCTTCACCACGGGAACTCCCTCATTATCTTTAATGCAGCTTCATCTGTCTCCAGCAGCTAGCCTCCTTTACCAGTCATGTGTTCTGGTTGTTCTGCCTCATCTTTCCTTATCTAGCTTCTTGAATTGCCTAAGTAGGTTGTTCTATTTTCTGGTTAGATAGTTTAGGCCCAGGCTTGGGTGCATGTCCTAAACAATAGACCTCATTCAGGGGGAAGATGGCAAAAGGGCTTGGGTTTCAAAGCATATGGGCTATTCATGCCCTGCTAAGCTGTGTGGAAGAGGCTTTCAGTGTCAGAGATTCCTGTACCCTTCATCCCGGCCAGAGCATCTTCTTCTCCCCAAGTTAGTCCTACTGAGGATCCTCAAAGTATTTTAGGAGAAACCTGGGAGAGTTTCCGGCTAGCCCACCAGTGGTTATTTATTTCAGGGGTTGCTCTGGGAATCACAATGTCTGTACCTACCCTTGGGGAGGCCTTATAACCACAAACATCCCTTGCTTTCTCTCCTGTATGTTATAGTTGTCATGTGTATGACATACACTGAAACCCCACCAGGCAGTGTTAGAGTTTTATTTTCAACAGTCAAGCGTTGAAGAACGTAAGTGAAAAAAGAATCAACTTTTATATTTATCCAGCTGTTTATAATTTTTCTGTTCCTAAATTTTCATTTCTTATGTTGCAGATTTCCCTCCAGTATCATTTCCTTTCAGCCTAAAGAACTTCTCTGAGCATTTCTTTTTGGGCATATCTGCTGGCAACAAATTATTTTAGTTTCCCTTATTTAAGAATGTCTTTATTTCTCCTTCCCTTTGAGGATTTTTTCATCAGCTATAGGAGTCTAAGCTGACAATTTTTTCTTTCAGCACTTTAAAGATGTTCCACTCTCATCTTGCTGCCATGGTTTCTGATGAGAAATCTGTGATGATTTCAACTATTGTTTCCTTATATGTAAGATATTATTTTCCCTAGCTGCTTCTTGATGTTAATTACTTAATGAATTTTATTACATTTATACGTGTACAACAATCATCACAACCAAATTTTACAGCATTTCCATCCCAAATGCTCAGTGTATCTCCCACCCCCCAACCTGTTTCATTTGGAAACCATAAGTTTTTCAAAGTCTGTGAATCAGTATCTGTACTGCAAAGAAGTTCATTGTGTCCTTTTTGTAGATTCCGCATGTAAGTGATAGCATTTGATGTTGGTGTCTCACTGTCTGACTGACTTCACTTAGCATAGTAATTTCTAGGTCCATCCCTGTTGCTCAAAATGCCATTATTTCTTTCATTTCAATGGCTGAGTAATATTCCATCATGTATATGTACCACATCTTCTTTAGCCACTCCTCTGTCGATGGACATGTAGGTTGTTTCCACGTCTTGGCTATTGCATACAGTGCAGCAATGAACATTGGAGTACATGTGTCTTTTCCAGTCATGGTTTTCTCTGGATAGATGCCCAGGAGTGGGATTGCTGGATCAAATGGTAATTCTACTTTTAGTTTTCTGAGGAATCTCCATACTGTTTTCCACAGTGGTTGCACCAGTTTACATTCCCACCAAGAGTGTAGTAGGGTTCCTTTTTCTCCACACCCCCTCCAGCACTTCTTGTGTGTGGACTTTTGGATGATGGCCATTCTGGTCGGTGGAAGGTGGTGTCTCATAGTGGTTTTGATTTGTATTTCTCTTAAGGATGACTGATGTCGAACACCTTTGCATGTGTTTTTGGGCCATCCGTATGTCTTCTTTGGAGAACTGTCTGTTTAGACCTTCTGCCCATTTTTGGATGGGGTTGTTTGTTTTTTTGGTATGGAGCTGCAGAAGGTGTTTATAAATTTTGGAGATGAATCCCTTGTCAGTGGATTCACTTGCAAAGATTTTTTCCCATTCTGTGGGTTGTCTTTTCATTTTGTTGAGGGTTTCCTTTGCTGTGCAGAAACTTTTCAGTTTGATTAGGTCCCATTTGTTTATTTTTGTTTTTATTGTCAATACTCTTAAGAGGTGGATCTGAGAAGATGAGGCTGCTGCTTATGTCAGAGAGTGTTTGGCCTATGTTTTGCTCTAAGAGTGTTATAGTGCCTGGCCCTATATCTAGGTCTTTCATCCATTTTGAGTTTATTTTTGTGTATGGTGTTAGAGAATGTTCCAATTTCATTCTTTTCCATGTGGCTGTCCAGTTTTCCCAGCACCACTTATTGAAGGGGCTGTCTTTTCTCCATTGAATATTCTTGCCTCCTTTGTCATAGATCAGTGGGCTGTAGGTGCCTGGGTTTAATTCTGGGCTTTCTATCCTGTTCCACTGATCTATGTGTCTGTCTTTGTGCCAGTACCATACGGTTTTGATGAGTGTAGCTTTGTAGTATAGTGTGAAGTCCAGGAGCCTGATCCCTCCAGCTCCATTTTTCTTTCTCAGGATGTCTTTGGCTCCTCTGGGGCTTTTGTGCTTCCAAACAAACTTTAGAATATTTTGTTTGAGTTCTGTGAAAAATGTCCTTGGTAATTTGATAGGGATTGCATTGACTCTGTAGATTGTCTTGAGCAGTATAGTCACTTTGACTTCATTGATTCTTCCAACCTAAGAGCATGCATGGTATGTCTTGCCAGCTATTTGCGTCATCTTTGCTGTCTTTCATCAGTGTGTTATAGTTTTCAGAGTACAGGTCTTTTGTCTCTTTAGGTAGGTTTACTCCTAGGTATTTTATTCTTTTGGATGCTTCCCTAATTTCTCTTTTTGCTTTTTCATTGTTAGTGTATAGAAATGCCGTCAATCTCTGTGTATTAATTTTGTATCCTGTGACCTTGCCAAATTCATGGATGAGCGCTAACAGTTTTCTGGTAGAGTCTTTAGGATTCTCTAGATATAGTATCATGTCATCTGCAAATAGTGATAGTTTTACTTCTTCCTTTCCAATTTGGATTCCTTTTATTTCTTTTTCTTCTCTGATTGCTGTGGCTAGGACTTCCAGAACTATGTTGAAGAGTAGTGGCGAGAGCAGACATTCTTCTCTTGTTCCTAATCTCAGCAGGAATTCTTTCAGCTTTTCACCATTGAGAATGATGTTCACTGTGGGTTTGTCATATATGGCCTTTATTATGTTGAGGTAGGTTCCCGCTATTCCCACTTTCTGAGGGTTTTTTTTTTTTATCAGAAATGAGTGTTGGATTTTGTCAAAGGCTTTTTCCACGTCTATTGAGAGAATCATATGGTTTTTTTTTTCATCAGTTTGTTAATGTGGTGTATCACACTGATGGATTTGTGGATATTGAAGAATCCTTGCATCCCTGGGATAAATCCCACTTGATCATGATGTACAATCCTTTTAATGTATTGTTAGATTTGGTTTGCTAGTATTTTGTTGAGGATTTTTGCATCTGTGTTCATTGGTGAATTTGGCCTGTAATTTTCTTTTTTTGTGGTATCTTTGTCTGGTTTTGGTATCAGGGTGATGGTGGCCTCACAGAATGAGTTTGGGAGTATCCCTTCCTCTGTGATTTTTTGGAATAGTTTCAGAAGGATAGGCATTAGCTCTTCTCTAAATGTTTGATAGAATTTGCCTTTGAGGTTATATAATAGAAAGATTAAGATGGAAATGATGAACCAGACAGGCTCTGAAAGCTCTAAGTGTTCTCTGTATCTCAGGCTCCCCAAACATTACCGATGGCAAGTGACTACTTTGTGTTCACCAATCTATAAGGAACAGGATGGTGAAAGGCTTGAGGATTCTCCTAGTGTTTCAGCTAAAAACTACAGAATCAAGTAATAGAGTTCAAGCATTCAGTGATTCAAAATATTTAACTAGGCCTCAAATTTATGCTAGATACCGTGGTTTTCTCACATGATGTATTTCAGGAAGATGATTAGAAAGGAAGAGCAGTTTGAGGCTTTGGCATGCATAATTTACACAGAGTGATTGCTGCTGCTGCTTTGTTGTTGCATGGCCAGACCTCTATCTTTCTGTCCTTTCTTTTGTTCCAGACAAATCCTCCACTTTTGTCTCACACTCAGCATCATGTTCTGGATCCTCTCCTACCTTCTTCCCATCCTAGGTACTAATTTACTGAAAATAATAAAATGTTAGAGTTCTTAAAAAGAGCCTAGGGGATAATCTGGCTCATTCTCTTCCTTTGTTTTTAATTATATTTTTTATTTGCAATATTTTGTATAGAAAACACTGTACATGTTTAATGCATATAATTTCAGTTTGGGCACATGTATACACCAGTGACTCCATTACCACAATCAAGGTAATAACACATCCATCATCTCAAAAAAAAAAAAAAAGAATTTGCCTTTGAAGACATCTGGTCTTGGACTTTTGTTTGTTGGAAGTTTTTCAATCACAGTTTCACTTTCAGTGCTTGTGATTGGTCCATTCATCTTTTCTATTTCATCTTGGTTTAGTCTTGGAAGATTGTACTTTTCTAACAATTTGTCCATTTCTTCTAGGCTTTCCATTTTATTGGCATATAGTTGCATGTAGTAGTCTTTTATGATCCTTTGTATTTCTGTGATGTCCATTGTACCTTCTCCTTTTTCATCTCTAATTTTATTGATTTGAGTCCTCTCTCTTTTTTCTTGTTAAGTCTGGCTAAGGGTTTATCAATTTTGTTGATCTTTTCAAGAACCAGGTTTTAGTTTCATCGATCTTTTCTATGGTTTTCTTCATTTTCATTTCATTGATTTCTGTTCTGATCTTTATGATTTCTTTCCTTCTACTAACTTTAGGTCTTGTCTGTTCTTCTCTCTCTAGATGCTTTAGATGTAAAATTAGGTTGTTTGTTTGAGCTTTTTCTTGTTTCCTGAGGTAGGCTTGTATTGCTATAAACTTCCCTCTTAGAAGTACTTTTGCTGCATCCCATAGGTTTTTGAGCTGAAGTGTCTGCTTCTAAGATACTTTTTAACATTTTTTTATTTATTTTTTTTACAACTGCACCTGTGGCATATAGAAATTCCTGGGCTAGGGACTGAATTGGAACTGCAGCTGCTGGCCTATGCCACAGCCTTAACAATAACAGGTCCAAACCACTTCTGCAAGCTATGCTACAGCTCATGCAATATCGGATCCTTAACCTATTGAGCAGGGCCAGGGATTGAACCCACATCCTCATGGATACTATGTCAGGTTCTTAACCTGGGAAGCCACTATAGGAACGCCATAAGATACTTTCTTTATTTTTGTGTTTTTATCAGCTTAATTATGTATCTGGATTTGGTTTTCAGTGAGTTTATCTTGTTTGTAATTCATTGAGCTTCTTGAATCTGTAAATTTAAATCTTTCACCATATTTGGGAAGGTTTCCATTGTTATTTCCTCAATTTTTTTTTAACTGTTTGTCTTTTTCTTCTCGCCTTCTTGGGCTCTAATGATATAAATCTGAGAGGGTTTTGTTGTTTTATATTTCAATTTTTGTTCTTTGCTTTTTCAGTTGAAAACTTCTGTCTTATCCTTTATTTCAAGAGTATTAACCTTTACCATGTGGAAGAAGATCATAATAGCTGCTATAAGACCACTGTCTGATAGTCCAACATCTGGGTCATCTTGAGTCAGGCAACTCTTGATTTTTTTTTCTTGAGAATTGGCCACATTTTCCAGGATTTTTTACATACTGAGTATCACGAACATTTTGAATATTATATTGGGGGACCTTAGGTCCTATTAATATCCTCTGGGAGCTAGGAAACAATATCACAGTTCAGTTCTTGAAACTTTTGCTTTTCTTCTTTGGGTTGTTCAGCTCTGGGCTGAGGCAGGGGCTTACATAGTTCATACACTGAATTAATCTCCTTGTCTAGTTCTCTCCTTTCCAGGAGTTTTCTTATATCTCTTTAGCCCTCCAGTGACCCTTTCCTGGTTCCTCTGGCCAGAAAGACTAGGTTTTTCTTAGAGCCTTAGCATCTACACAGCTCTGAAACTGAGGCTTACACTAATGCCAAATTATATGAGGTGAAAGAGAAAAATAATCTGAGAGACTCTTATCTTGTAGATTATTTCTCCAAACCTGATTCCCTTCCACCTTCTGCCATATGTGTTTACTTTTCAAAGTCCTTGGATAGGTTTGGGTTTTGGGGGGTATTTTTTCCAGAGTTTTCCATTCTGATCAGTGAGAGAAATAGATTCTAGTGGTCTTACTCCATATTAGCTAGCAGAGGGTTTTACTAAATATTTACTAAACTGTTAGCAAATGACAGAAATATATTTTAATTTTACTTCCCACTCTCTGGCAAAAATATACTTATGGGTCATGAAGTAACCAGAGAAGAAGCAGCAATAAAAAAGAAAAGAAAAAGTTGGGGGGGTGGACCATGGAATCATGAAAGGTCAGGGCTGAGAAAGACCTTAGGGATTATTTCTTATACCAAAAATAAGGTCTGAATTCCTTACCCTAGTTCTTTAGGCTCTATGTGAATTGGGTCTACCTTTTCAATCTCATCTTGGGATCTTCTTCTAGGTGACAACCTTCAGACTGCAATAACAGTGGCCAGAAAGTCTGGAATGGTTTCTGAAAGCCAGAAAGTCATTCTCATTGAAGCAAATGAACCTACTGGGTCCTCATCAGCATCTATATCTTGGAAACTTGTAGAAGAGAAGAAGCACATTGTATACAAGAATCAGGTATACCTAAAAACAGACCTTATGCCACATTATCTAACTTGTCACACAGTGTTGGCTACTGAGCAACTTTGATTGGCAGATGTATATCTAAGGTCAACATACTTCTTCAAATGTCTACCATGTATGCAGTTCAAAGAACTCAATTATATCAGTTCCCCATACCATTCCTACTGAGCTTTAAGGTAGGGTGATTTCCTGGGTACTGGAAATAATTATTCTTTCAAACTTAAAAAAAAAAAATCTTTAGAAAGAATATAGTAAGTGAGGCTGCAAATCTAATTTTCCATTTTTTTCCTTGCTTGCCAGCCATCCCAGTGGGTTCAAAGGGGATTTAGTACTAGGAGAGACACTGTTGTTTGCACTGGAAAATCAGACAATGTCTCCAGGGTGGGAAAAAAAAAGTTTTATTCATTTTTATCCAATCTTGTCAGTATCCTATCTCTATGGTATCCTTGTGAAACAATATTAATTCTGTAAGGAAAAAAAAAAGTAAGTTCTTACTACAGGAAGAAACTTGTTAAGCAGCAATGGTTTTGTATTTTACACTTGAAAAGTATGAAATGTGCTTTTCTCTTGGACTCCTGGAGATCAAATCAGGAGGAGGACAGGACACAAGTAAGTATTATTCTCCTGTTTACTAGAAGCTGTTGATGCGCAAAGATTGATCCAGCAAAGAGAAAGTGCTTCTCTAATGAATGTGACTTTTAAGAAGAGACCCCAAACTGTTATAGTTGCCTTCTATCAGATATGCTTGTGGTGCTAACCACTCTATCAAATCTAAAATAACTGCATCTTGCTTTGCAGGACACCTACATTAACATCAGGGAAGCAGTCTCTGATAGTAGCAGAGAAGGAAGTTACCATTTTGCCCTAAGTGGAAAATCCTTCCAGGTTATAAATCAACATTTCAGCAGCTTACTGCCTAAGGTAAGTTCCAAGAAGGTACTAATCTTCCAGTAAAGATGCTAACAATGTCACCAGCATGATCCTAAGTAATTTCAAACCTCTAACTAGGTTAGATGTACCTATTGAATGTACCATAAGGGAAGCAGATTATTTTTGAAGAGGTCATTGTTAGGCATTAGATTTTAAATAAGTAAACTTGATCAGCCAATTATCCCTCCTCTATAGGATTAAAGTATTAGTGATTTCTCAAGTGAAAAGGTTACTTTGGGGTAGTTGTCACTACATTACTATGGTTAGGGATCTCACAGTATGGTGGAAATCCAGCAATTATACAGGAAGACAGGCCAAGAATAGAGGAATTCTGTTAGGTTTTTCAGTTAGGTTTCTTCCATAGAGAATAGGGTCAGACTGAAAAATTTCCCCCAGACCCATAAGTGGGAGCAGGTATGTTATCTATAAAATATGTGAACAAACTAGAGAAAGATTGTGTCCAATGTAAGCCAAAGATAATTTATTTGTATTCAATTGCTCATTATCTTAGGTACTGTTTAAGAAAAAAAAAAAGAATGAAGATTTTAAAGCTGAGTGAACACTAAGCTGAATTTACTGCCAAGAAGAGCAGGGAGCACACGGCTGTAACACAGAAGAATTTAGACTCTGTAGGATGGGGCTCAGGTAGACGGAGCTGGTACAGGTTTTTAATACCACAGTCCATTAATATTTCATATCCCAGATTAGGCTTAGGGTATCAGCTGAGTTTCACAATTGGTCAAACACAAACGGTACGGTTAACTCAAAGACCACAGGTAGTCACTGTCTCATCATTAGGCTGTTTTCCTGTTAGATCTGAACAATTTTCTGAGAAGCAATCTTCTCCTTTCCTTATCCTGGGATCCTGACCTCTTGTTATCTTGCAGTCTCTCATAATCTACTAGTTTAAGGCACCATTAAACTCTGGATTTTTCAGGACCACTTTCTTCATGGCAACTGAGCTAAATTCCTATAGCTCATCATTTTCTTTTTCCTTCCTTCCTTCCTTCCTTCCTTCCTTCCTTCCTTCCTTCCTTCCTTCCTTCCTTCCTTTCTTTCTTTCTTTTGCTTTTTAGGGCTGCAGGTGTGGCATATGGAAGTTCCCAGGCTAGGGGGGTTGAATTGCAGCTACAGTTACTGACCTACACCACAGCCATAGTGATGTGGGATCCAAACCTCATCTGCTAGCTCATGGCAATGCCAGATCCTTAACCTGCTGAGTGAGGCCAGAAATCAAACCCACATCCTCATGGATACTAGCTGGGTTCCAAACCCGTGGAGCCACAGTGGGAATTCCTGTAGGTCACTCATTTTCATCAATAATTTTTTTTTTCATTTTTTTTATTACTCAAATGAATTTATCATATCTGTAGTTGTATAATGGTCATAACAATCTGATTTCACAGGATTTCCATCCCACAGCCCAAGCACATCCCCCCACCCCCCAAACTGTCTCCTCTGGAGACCATAAGTTTTTCAATGTCTGTGAGTCAGCATCTGTTCTGCAAAGAAGTTCCGTCTGTCCTTTTTTCAGATTCCACATGTCAGTGAAAGCATTTGATGTTCATCAATGATTTTTATTAAGTAGTCATCTTTACTGATTTTGGTCTTGCTGGTCACTTATCTGAGGACAAAAGTCTCAATGTCTGTCTTAAAATCTGAAGGAGGACTTCTTGTAAACAATTTTTTCCCTTATTCATGGATATCATTACAGTCAGTGTTGTGAATGTTATCAATTATTTCATGTATGGCCTGCTGAAATTATGAAAAAAATTTCCTTTTTGCATTCTTTATAGATACTGATCAATGGAACCATCTTTGCAAGAATGTCTCCTGGGCAGAAATCCAGTCTGGTGGAAGAATTTCAGAAACTAGAGTAGGTTCTTTACCAATTCAGGTGATATGAAGTGCGTGGAGGCATGACATTGGGAGAGTAAGAAGTATGGGAAGTCACTCAGTTTGGATAGGCAGTGGTTCTCCACATGGCAGCACAGTCACCCCAGGAGCTTTGAAAAAATAGCAGTACCATGACACCGCTATCCAGAGATTCTGATTCAATTGCTCATGTGGGGCTTGGACATCAGTATTTTTCAAAAATTCCTTTGATCAGTCAATTTTGCATTCAAAGTTGAGAACCCCACTGAACTAGAATATAAAGGGTGCAGGAAATAATTTTGGAAAGGTCATTTGAACTCAGCTCCTGAAGGGACGAATAAAATTTGGACTTCATGTTTACGAATTATTGTCACAGCTATGATATTGGGAGGTTCCTATGACCAGAGAGTCACGTAACCTAAAAATATGAAAGTATTCTTATGCCTGAGCATCATCTCCATCCTAAATCAGGAAAATCCTGTTAACACAAAGGCTTTCCATTGACAGAATCCCATCGTTTGGGATCCTTTCTTTCCTGTTAATGGAATCCTACTAAGTTCTGGGGGCTTTCTTTACTTCTGGTGCTGGGTCACACCAACAGGACTCCAATTCCTTCTGGCCCCTAGTCTACCCTCCTACTCACTTGATTCAGTCACTAGGCAAGTTCCTATATTCAAAAAGCCCTATCCTCTCAGCACGGCTGACAACCTACACAGTGAACTAGTTACCTTGTGTAGCAGCGTGGAAGAGAAATACAGCAAATTCTGCAGCACCTGTCAGGTTGCTCTTACCTGTAAAAGCAGACTATCTGTAAGCTTCGCCAACAATTCAAGAGAGCAGTATCAATATCCATCCAGCTTCAAAAAGCAGTCCTGATATATTTTCTTCTTTAACTTCTGGGCCTGGCATCACATTTTCAAGTTGAATGACTGCTAATCTAGTGGATTTCTTCTCAAATTACTAGTAACTGCACCAACAGCTAATTTTTATGTATTATTTTAGGATGCAGCAACTCGCTGAATACTCATAACACTTGGTAGGGAAGAAAAATGGTAGTCAAAATGGTAGAGTGAGCAGGTCAAAATCTAGATCTTCTGGTTTCAGATCCTGTGCCCTCCCCACCTTGCCACACTGTCATATAATCATGACCATCCTGTTTTACAGCTGACAGAGCTTCCTCCTAGACAGAGAAGTGCAGGGTCTCCCTGAAACCCTGGGAATCAGGAAGGGTGTGTTAGATTCCTTCATCCATTGTGGGAGCTGCTGAGTCATACTTGACTTTTGTCAAACCAGACTGTTTAGGAAACTCCCTGAAAATAAATGTTTGAACCTTAAGTAATAAAGCCCCATTTTATCTTTTTAATTAGAAAAATCAGCAGGTAAGTTTGCTTTGATCTCCTCTGCAATTGACATGGTGTTCTTTTAGTTATTTTGTAGGTATGTGTGGTGATGGAGCCAATGACTGTGGGGTGAGTAGCTGCCAGTGTGTGTGGGACCATCATCTCACACCCAATTGTACTTGCTCCAGGCTCTTTAAGAGATAGTATCTCCTGGGGTATACACCGTCTCCATTCCTCTTGATGGAGAACCTGAAGTGGAGGGTTTGGGAAGGTTTTGACCAAAGGCACATGATGACTCAGTGGTCAGTACTAACTAAATGGGGTAGAATTTGGTTCTGGGTTCCCCGCTTCTTTGGCTAAGGCAGAGCAAAATTTGATCATCTCCTGGAGGTACGTGGGCCCACAAGCCACCTTGTGGCCAGCCTCGCTGGTTTTTTCTTACATGGGTTTAAGAGAGAGGTATGGGAGCATGCATCTACAGTAAGCTGACTCTTTGCTTTCAGGCTTTGAAAATGGCTCACGTGGGCATCTCTTTATCAGAGCAGGAGGCATCCGTGGCCTCTCCTTTCACTTCCAAAACTCCAAACATTGAGTGTGTACCTCACCTTATTAAGTAAGTAGGCATTTTCCCTAGCATTGTTTTAATCTCTGTAACTTTTATTTATTTATTTATTTTTGTCGTTTATCCTTTTAGGGCCACACCCGTGGCATATGGAGGTTCCCAGGCTAGGGGTCCAATCAGAGCTGTAGCCACCGGCCTACGCCAGAGCCACAGCAACACCAGATCTGAAGCACATCTGTGACCTACACCACAGCTCATGGCAACGTCGGATCCTCAACCCACTGAGTGAGGCCAGAGATCAAACCCACAACCTCATGGTTCCTAGTTGGATTTGTTTCCACTGTGCCACAATGGGAACTCTTCTCTTGACTTTTAGGTGCAGATCTCACTGTTCTGCCAGGCAAAGACCAGGGGAACTGTGTGTCCCTGGCTGCGGAGTGTGCTTTGTGGGAGAGAGCAGTCAAATGTTCTACTCCCAAGTGGACTTACTTACTGAGAATGCAGTGCATCTCTAATGAAAATCACTGAGTAGGTTATTTTTAGAAGATTAGAATCTGGAGCTTGTTACTGCTTTGAAAATGTCAATCATCTTCTTCTTATTATTATTTTAAATGTATCTTCTTAGATGCTTTATTAATGGGGGATTGACAGAAACTTTCTCTTTCCCCTTGCCTCTTTATGTATCCTTAGAATATCCTCCCCATCCCCAGTTTTCAGAATACTCATCTTTGCTGCTCCTACTAAAATTTCCCTTTGTGCTTTATTCCCCTCCTCCCCAAAATATATACTTCTGTGGCGTTTTATTTGAATGATAGAGATGGTTAGCATTGTGGCTGCTTCTGGTTATTTTAACTGGCATGTGTTTACAGATTATAAAGTGCTTTAATGGCTATGATCTTATACATCAAAGCAGCCTGGACTTGTAGGGATGCTCACTATTTCTTTTACAAACAAAGAAATTAAGGATCAGAGAACTGCATTGATGTATCCATGCTTACAGCCCTATAGGGCTGAAGATTGTAATGGAATTAATTTTGTTTCCCTGTGTTTTATTTACAAATATTCTTTGCTTCCCACCACATTAAAATAATGATTTGACTCCTCCCCATTTAAAAAATGCTTTTATGCATCCAACAAATATTTGTAAAATAGGGACTTAGTGCCAGGAACTGTTGGAGGCCCTGGGGACCCAGAAGCAACATCTCTTGATCTCATGAAGCTTTCTACTGGCAAAGAAGTCAGGCAATAAATACACCCAGATAAATCAGGGGCCACGTGAAAAGTCAGAGTATGGCTTGAGTGGTGGAACTGGCTGCCTCAGGTGTGGTGGTCTGTGGAAGCCTTTCTAAGGCGGTGAGAGAAGAGGAGAAATTACCCTCCAGGCAGAGTAAATAGTAGCAGCAAAGCCCTGATACAGGAAGAAGCCTGGTTTGACGATCAGGGTTTGGAATCCCAGGAAACCATCTGACCAGAAGTAAATTTAAACTCTATCTTTTTCCCAAATGAAAGAGCTTAAAGTGGCATTTCATCAGTAATCTATTTTATGCTTTAAATGTATGCCATTTACTCAAAGTCAATCAATAGTAGCACAAATGAACATGCTGATTCCAGTCTATTTAAATATGATGTATGCCTAATGTGAGGCTGCGTATTGTTTTAGTTTCTGCTTTAGAAAAAGTTAGGACTGCCAAATGTAATTTAAATGAGATGTTTGCCAGACGCCTGGAGCACCTGGGACATAAAAATAGCCCTCAAACTTTCAATCTTATTTAAGTTTCTCAGTTCACTGTGGCAGAGAGAGGGAAAATGACCTTCCACATAACATTAGTGAGTAGGTATGAAATCTGGGACCCATTCCCAGGTCTCCTGACTTGGAATTGAAGTAATGCTCATAGAGAAGACAAGAGTAACTCCATCCCTGGGCTCCATAGCTCCATCAAAGGTCTGTGGACCTTGGCCTGAAATTGGTCTCTCTTGAAAATCTGGTCATTTAGCCTACTGATCACTGGCTCCCTCTGGCTCAAGGCTGTCCAGTCTATCAGATAAACAATCCAATGATCAGGATTTTGATTTTTTTCTCCTGAGCTTAGCTGAACAGCATAGAATAACTGACCTCATTTCTTTCTGTTACTTTCATTTCCTTACTGTTTCATTTCTTTTCTCACACAGGGAAGGACGTGCCGCTCTCGTTACCTCATTTTGCATGTTTAAGTACATGGCTCTCTACAGCATGATTCAGTATGTTGGTGTTCTGCTGCTCTACTGGGTATGACTTGGGACCTAGCCTCTTGGTTAGTGAGAGCTAAAACAAGTAGCGATCACTCTCAATGTGCAATGCCTCTTAAAGGGGGCAAATGGGATATTTTGAGCACCAACAGCCCCTCCAAAACTTTTAAAACTTTCTAAAGTAGATCAGAAAAAGACAAATGTATACAGGAAAAGTTGTTGGTGTCAATTCTCTGACTCTCTAACATAGAAGCTTTTTATCTAGATGTAGCTGAGGTTCAGAACTGAACATACTACCTTCTCTCTTGCTGTTGCTTTTGCTTGCTTGGATCAGGTCCCTGTCTTCCCAGTTCCAGTGTGGCTGTGCCCTAACATCCATTAAAGAGCAGCTTCTCTGATTGTGGTGCTAGTAAATGTTTCATAACTGTCTCTTCCTGGAAAAACAAACTGTGATTATTAGCATTTGCCAATTTCAATGGTGTAAATATTCCCATCATGGCTGATTTCAAGCTATCTACCTAATGCCACTGAATGTTGGGAAGAGATGTACAATAGCAAGCCATTCTATAGTACTTGCACCATACAGATAAAATAGTTGTGAATAACCTCAAGACTATAGATAATAGTAAAGTGTAGGAAAAATGATTAGGAAGTGCTGAGTTTTGAGTATTTATTACCTTTGTTTTTAGTACAATTTATTTAATGGTATATTTGTATAATTTATGTTTTCATATTTGCTGTGTTTAACAACCAGCTCACAAAATTTCATAATGAACTTTCATGAGTGAGTATGAAGCAGCATACCACTGATTCCCTGAATATAGGGATTTAGAATTTGGCATGTCATAACCCCCAATGTACATAGGTTCTTGTGATGCCTTTTACTATTTAACAAAATGTAAAAGAGGAAAGAAATAGTGGCTAGTGTTTGTGAACTCAACATATGGGCTTCTTCTATTAACACTGAGAAAGGGAATTCCATTTATTCTGAAGATTCAGATTCATTTCTACATCTTGCCCTCTTGCTCCTAGGTTAAAGGTTTTACTTCTGTTATTTTCAGATTATATGAGTCTTTTCCCACTCACTGATGAATCATATGAAAAAGGAGAGGCTGTTTATAAAAACTTAGTTCTATTTTGGAATGCCAATAATTCATTATATTCAAAAGTAGAATTAAACTTGCGTCATCATTATCTCTTTCCAAGAGGTGGGGACAGGGAAGCAAATTCTTTTTGAATTCAGTAAGACCTTAACATTTTTTTTCCCTCAAGAATACTAAGGTGTTTTATTAGGCTTTCCAACAATACCCAAGAATACAAATAGTAAGTTCAGTTATTTTTATTTTCCAAAGATGAAATTTAGGTAAGATCACCATACGTTTGTCACTTAGCATTGGGAACACACTGCTTTGTTGTGCCGGACCAAACCCCAACTTTTCTGTTAACAAGCAGAAAAGAGAACGGAGATGAATCTAGTAGAGGGAGATGTTCCCTTCAACATGGGATGATACCGATGCTCAAAGGACCAGCCCAGAAAGTAAACAGCGGTCACCCCTGGTTAGAGAAGAGTTCACAGTCTGATCTATGGTGTCCGTGCTGATATGACCAGTCCCCTGACCACATCATGTCCTCGATAATTTCCTTGAAAATCCTATGTTGCAATGAGAAAATGAGCATAATTGATATCAAACTTTATCCAAGAAGTCATAACTTTTTTGAGTCACTTTCTTTTTTTATTTCAGGAGACAAACAGCCTTTCAAATTACCAGTTTCTGTTCCAGGATCTGGCCATTACAACTCTTATTGGTGTAACAAGTAAGACATTTTTTACCTTTCTTCTCAGAGGTGCTCCCCTCCACCTACTTTCCATTGCCCTGGCAAGGTTGGTCCACCAGGAGGGGCAGCAGCTATAGTGGCAGTGATGTGTGATTTATTCCCAAGGGGCATGGTATACAGAAAGAAAAAGGGGAAATAGAAACCTCATTTTTGATGTTGAAAAAAAGTGTTAGCAGAGGAAAATCTGGCTAGTTGTTTTGCTGTTTTTCACAAAATGTAGAGCTTCTATAAATGGCCACTAAACATTTTAAATGAAAAAAGCACCTTGAAAACAAGGAACACTGACTTCAGTGTGCTTTTAAGTGTAGTTATAGTCCAAATGTGCCCAGTTTATAGAAGCTAAATGGCTTTTATGTTTCCAATTTTCAATCCTAGCCTCTCAGGATTTAGGACAGAGATGAAAGGATCTGGCCATTACAACTCATAAGGCCATTATGCCACTCTCACCCCCACCTCCTCACTAGTTTATGAATTGTCACCACAGTTTCCCTGCTGTGGGAGTTTTTCCCCAACCGTCTATTAACCATTATCTTTACCATATACTCTCTGCCTTTCTCTCCGTTACATATAAATGTCACCAGCTCCACTTGTACTTTTAATCCTACCTCCTCAAGGATTTTTTTTTCCCTATAATAATCTTTTCCCTGTTATTGACTTTTCTTTGGTCTGCTGGATTATTCCAATCAGAATATAGATATATTTCCTATCTTTTTTCTTTAAAAGCTCTTCCATGACCCCAAATTCACCACCACTATTTGCTGTCCCCTTTGTTCTCAAACTTCCCAACCAGTTGAGTATACCCACTTTGTCCACTTGCCATCTTTAATTCTATTGCCATTTCATTTCAATCAGCCAGAGTCTAATAATAGAGGACATGAATTTGGATGTTGGGCCTGTGTTGTTGTTTTGTGGGAGGCAGTGGTATGTTGGCAAATGTTTTTTCTTTTTTGTCTTTTCTAGGGCTGCACCCGTGGCATATGGAGGTTCTAATCAGAGCTGTAGCCGCTGGCTATGCCAGAGCCACAGCAACGCCAGATCTGAGCCGTGTCTGCGACCTACACCACAGCTCAAGGGAACGCCGGATCCTTAACCCACTGAGCGAGGCCAGGGATCGAACCCACCACCTCATGGTTCCTAGTCAGATTCGTTAACCACTGAGCCATGACGGGAACTCCTGTTGGCAAATGTTTAACAACAGCTCTCAAAACAAAAGTTTGTATATATACAAACTTTCATTATAATTTTATTATAAGCCTTACTAAAAAACAAAATATGTATTGAGCAATTATGGATTAATAATAAAATATATATTACTCTTTCTTGCAATTCCATTCAGCTCATTGATTCTCACAGAATGCTTTCATCAAATTTTGTCAGTCTCATATCCGTAGGCAACATGTGGTTGTGAGTAATGACTGAAATACTTCCAGCATGGATGTTGGTTGATGTTTTTCTTTACCGGAATGAGCAAAACAATAAAGACTTACGTTGAAACTTTAATCATTTATCATTGATGTGAGCAATTTATTTGCTGAATTGGATAATAGTTCTTAAAAGCTGAAAGATTATTTCCTCAGTTAAAAAATTGTTCATGATGTAATGGTTACAGATGTGACACAATTTTAAGTTCAGTCTTCATTTTTAACTTCCAAGAACAGAGATAACTAAAATGCAGTAAAGTCATTAAGACATTATCAGTTTTGAGTCTTCATTATCTTTGTTTTTTAGGTATTTATCTACGTGTAACTTCATATAATTTTCTTTTAATAGTGGCTGTGTTTAATAACTGGCTTGCAAACTCAGCAGCAGTTGGCTCTTGTGAGCTAGGATGAGCCAGCTCCAGCCACCATGTTACTGATACAATCAAAAGTACCAGCATATACACATTATTGAATATAAAGTCGGCAAACAACAAGGACCTACTGTATAGCACAGGAAATACTATACTCAATATCTTGTAATGACCTATAACGGTAAAGAATTTGAGAGAGAATATATATGTATACACACACACACACACACACACATATATATGTATGTATAACTGAATCACTTTGCTATACTAACACAACATTGTAAATTAACTATACTTCAATTTAAAAAAAATATTAGTCTTAGATTTCCTCTTCCACATGCTTCCTGGTCTTGCTTTCACATTATCTCCTCTTATACCATCTCATCACATTCTTAACAGCTCTCCTGCCAACCTCTTATTTAAAAAACTTGTTCAAAAGCTCTGCTTTCAGAGAAAATACTCAGGGAGAACAACTACTATCTACACTTC
Source organism: Phacochoerus africanus (assembly GCF_016906955.1). Classification (NCBI taxonomy): domain Eukaryota; kingdom Metazoa; phylum Chordata; class Mammalia; order Artiodactyla; family Suidae; genus Phacochoerus; species Phacochoerus africanus. The sequence goes on along the minus strand of NC_062544.1, from coordinate 210,823,017 downwards.
CGCTGCCACCTCTCCAACACTGCTCTTGTCACATCCACTAATGACTCTCTTGCTATCCACAGTACTGATCACTTCTCTTTCCTCCTTGTACTTAAATCTCTCAACATCACTCTTTCCTCAAAAGTTTTCTCTTCTTGGCTTTTGTGATACCACACACTCCTGAATTATCTATCACTTTAATAAATACAGCTTCCCCATCTCTTTTGCTGGCCTCTGCTACTTTACCTGTGCTCTATCTTTTAGGATGTTTCAAGGCTCATTCTTAGGGTCTCTTGTCTTTTCAATCTATACCATCTCCCTAAGTGATTTCAACCAGTTCCATGGCTTTAAGGTCATCTCTTTGCTGATAAATCCCAAATTTGTGTCTCCAACCTTGATGTCTCAGGTCTTGAGTTCTGAAAATGCAGCTACTCAGCCTCTAATCTTGGATGTTTAACAAGATGGAGACTTAACATGCCTTAACAAGAGGACCCTATATACTACCAGATCTGATTTTTAATAAAATTATTAAATATTTACTGAATGTCTGGTTGGTACTACTTCCTGTAATAGGCACTTGAAATATGTCAGTGGAAAAAAAAAATTCCTTCCTCATGGAGTTCACACTGTGTTAAAATAGTACTATAATCTGCCAAATTGTTTCGATCAAAGACCTAGAATCATCCTTAATTTCTTCCTTTTCTTCACTTTTACATGTAATAGCTATGAAATTCTTATTGGCACTACCTCTGAAACATATCCTGCATCCCTTCTCTCCATCTTTGTGGTGGCCACTATCACAAAGTCATGTCACCTCATTTATGGAGTACTGTGTTAACCTCACAATTGATCTTGCTTCCATTCTTGCTACCCTCCCCCACCTCAGTTTACCTTTCACATGGTAGTGTGTTATTTTGCAAACGTAAATTTTATTGTCATCTTTCCCATTTCCACTAAATCTGAGTCCTTGTAAGATTTGACTCCTGCCTACTTCCTCAACTTCACCTCTAACTATATTGCTACCCACTTACTTATTTTGGCACCCTAGTCTTTCTGTCTTGTGAGCATTGCCAAGCTTGTGGTCATCTCAGCACCTTTGTTTTTGCTATTTTCTTTGCCTAAAATACTCTCCCTGTAGATTTTCCTATGGCTTTGGCTTTTTATTATCGGTCAAATTTTAGCTCAAGATAGATAGCTGAATTCATTTATTAACTCTTCCAATTTGAATGACTTATTTCTTCTTCTTCACTAATTTCTCTAGGTAGAACTTCCAATGCAATGTTGAATAGCAATGGTGAACGTGAGCATTTTGCTTTGTTCCTGAGCTTAGAGGGAAAGATTTCAGTCTTTCACCCTTGAGTGCGATGTTAACTATAGGTTCGTCATTACATAATATATAAGCATGGGGATTACATGTAACATGCTAAATTTATAACAATCTAGTTTGAATTCATACCTTCAAGAACATGCAAAAACTCTGCTTCTGTGCAGCTCTGTTGCTCACTTTTATGTTGTCTTGGTCACAAATTACATCTTTATCCATTGTGTGTCCAATTACATACATATATAATTATTTTTAGGGTATTTGTCTTTTAAATCATGTAGGAGTAAGAAGTGGAGTTAAATACAAAAATCCAATAATACAGGATTTTATATTTGCCCAAATAATTACCTTTCTTGGACAAAATGGTTATGTCACTACAGAGGTAGCCATTATTAAAAAAAGTATTCTTTAAAAAGAACATCTCTTTGTTTCTTTTTAAAATTTTTACTTCTTAATTAATATTCACTTTTTGTTCACACATCATTTTCCTCATTTCCTTTAGTTCTTTGGCCATGGTTTCCTTTAGTTCCTTGAGCATATTTAAGACAATTGTTTTAGAGCCTTTGGCCAGTAAGTCCAATGTCTGGGCTTCCTCAGAAATAATTTCTGCCAATTTATTTGATTCCATTGAATATTATAATGTTGCACTTTTGGAAATCTGATTCTCTCCCTTCCCCAGGGCTTAATATTTTTTATTTTGCTGCTTTTTGAAGACTGTAGTAGCCCATTTATTTTGTGATTTTTCTAAACTATTTTTGCAAAAATTGTATCAGTTGTCATGTGTGGTCACTAAAATCTCTGTTGCTTTAGCTTTTGTTCAGCTAGTATTTTGACAGGGACTTCACTGAATTCTGCAAGTTTAAAAACATAAACAAATCAGAGTTCCCATTATGGCTCAGCAGTAACAAATATTACTAGTATCCATGAGGATGCAGGTTTGACCCCTGGCCTTGCTCAGTGGGTTAAGGATCTGGTGTGGCTGGGAGCTGTGGTATAGGTCGCAGACGTGGCTCAGATCCTGCATTGCTGTGGCTGTGGCATAGGTGGCAGCTGCAATTCCGATTTGACCCCCTAGCCTGAAAACTACCATATGCCACAAGTACAGCCCTTAAAAACGAACAAACAAAAAACATAAATAAATCAATACCTCTTCCAGTCTTTGTAGATTTTTTCTGTGCTAGCGCCCTTCAACACTTAGCCAGGACTGTGCTGAGTTTAGCAATTATCCAGGGCTGAAAGCTTAGGGTTTTTCTGAGCATCTTGCCCTGGGCATGCTCATGGCTTTCTACATTCCTTAACATACACAGGTATTTTTGAATACCATAATTTTCCAAAGAAATGTTTCTTAACTTTTCTTTCTAGGCTTCAGGTCGTTGTTTTATGTCTCAGCTATAATCTTTTGCTCCAGGCGACTATAGGTTTGTTAGCTTATTGTGTTTTCAAGGAGTAAATGCTGCTTTTTCATCCTGAGTTGAGTTTGGTATTAGGTGAAACAGAATTGAACATCTTGTATCAGTCCTTCAGGGAGCCCCCAGACAGGTTAGAACAGATATACACAGTAATTTGTGGATAAAGTCTGCTTTTCCATTTTCGTAACCAGGGACCAGGGTCCCCTACTGGGAATACAGACAACCATCTTCAAGATTGCCTCTGAGCTAAGGAGGGAGTGGGGAAGGGCAAGTAAAAACGACACAGAGCTTTTCTTCCATTTTTAAGTTGTCTTGGACTTGATTTAGCATTTGCTTGGTTGCTGTAAACCTTTGATTGTGTTTCAGAGTTCTGACAAAGTTGATTCTGGCAGTTTCCTCTTGTTTTTCAAGTTTCTGTGGAGGGATGGGATCTTGGAACAATGCCGATGTGACTCCTCATTTTGTTATTAAGTATTTGAAAGCATTACTTCCTAGTGACCGTGTGTTGTTTCACTACAGAGATGTACCATAATTTACTATAAATGATGCCATGATGAATATCTCCCTACATGTCTGATTTTTTAGCTCAGGATAAATTTCCAGAAGTGGAATAGCTATGTCAAAAATTATGAACCTTTTTCAATCTCTTCATATGTATTGCCAAATTGCCCTGCAGAAGGTATGTGTATATCAAGTTACATTTCCACAAGCAGCGTATGAGATTGTTTATCACTTCCTCATCTCTGATTTCATAGTCTTTGCCTATTTAATAGGGGAAAAAAGGGCATTTGTGGTTGTTCTGTGTCTGCTCTTTTGAGAATTCCTCATATGACTTGAGTTTGGATTCATTCACTGTTTTACTCCCTCACTTTGTGATATATTTGAATTCGTCCATTTCCTCAGATATGTGGACCATTCTGACGAAGAATACAACATTGTTCTCTCCTCATGTACATATAAAATGTGAATTTATTTTGTAGTGAATTTGAATGGTGCCTATCCCAAGCTGGTGCCTTTCAGACCTGCAGGACGGCTCATCTCCCCACCTCTGCTGCTCTCTGTGATTCTCAACATTCTTCTCAGCCTGGCCATGCACATTGTGGGCTTCATTCTGGTTCAGATGCAGCCTTGGTATTCCATGGGGATGCACAGGTATGGCCACAACTTTAGAATCTCACCTTCTTATTTCTATCAAGCATCATCTGGCCTGTATGATAACAGACAAATGGGTCTTCAATCTACCAAAGGCTTTGGCTTCCTTAAGCCATTGGCAATTTTCCAGTGATCTTCTCTTCTGGGTAGCACAATTTGGTGATATCATTCGTTGGCACTTATCTTTGCTCATCTTGTATGATATGAACTATGACCATCTTAAATATCTAGGGTGACTGTGCATTATAACTTGGCTAGGCAGCCCTAGTTTAAGTCTGATATCCTGATAAAAGGACTAAACTTTTTTTCTTTCACATTCAAATATATGACTGTAGTATGGTCACCCTACTTGCAAAAGTTCAGAAATCTTAGGCAACTGGAGGGAAGAGTTATGACTTGTGTCTTTTTCTCCCATATAGCCTTAACACAAGATTAGTGCCCAATTTATTGAATAAATAACTTGTTGAATCTGTTATCTATCTGTCTGTCTGCCTATCTATCTATCTATCTATCTATCTATCTATCTATCTATCTATCCATCCATCTACCCAAAATATAGATCTATACATGCTGATTTCTTTCTCCTTACTTTTACATATATTCTTTCCCAAAGTGTAGGCAATTATAGAAGCACTGAGGGCATGTAGTTGTGTAGTTACCAATGCTTCATAGGGACTTGTCATCTTACTTTATTAGCTTCATTGGTTTCCCTTTTAGTGCCTGCACAGTGCAAAATGAAACGCTTTCAAAGTTGACTATATCTCCCACTGCTCCAGAAAAGACTGGAAGTAATGGTGTCCTCACAAGCTTTGAGAACACTACTATATGGTTCTTGGGGACAATCAACTGCATCATTGTGGCTCTTGTCTTCTCCAAAGGAAAACCATTTAGGCAGCCCACCTACAAAAACTGTGAGTAGAATTGTACTGGATCAGAGGTAAGAGGTCATCAGAGAGGAGAACAGACATTCCTGGATCATTCAAGGAGCAGTTGCAGCATTGGTGCTCAGTGAGGGTCTTCAGACTTGGACCCCAAGGCTCTATAAACACATTCTGCAGCCTTGTTTCCTGGTCCTTTTCTACCTCCGTCAATGCTGCATTGAATACTGGGGCTTCCTAATCCACCTCTTCCCTTCACTAGAAATTTGTGTCTAGCTATCACTTCATGGGATCACTACATATTGGAAAGATGTAGTTATTTCTCTGCCTGTTAGTGCTTGTCAGAATTTATCTTGGAAGAGGTGAAGGGTCATAGTTGGAAGTATCTATGGTTACTGTTCTGGGAGTGAGTCCAGCCTGGAGAAACCTGATTCTAAAAGATTGTTGAGGCTCTTGGCCAAAGGACCTCTTACCTCCTTACATTTTGGGCTGAGGGTGGGGTTGTATTAAGAGAAATGGGTGGCCCGGTTAGCCTTTGGGACATTTTTTTTTTGTATAGCATCACCACTCCTCTAATTGGGAAAAATTTAAAGCATGAGTTGAAGAATCAATAGCCACATAAAAGTCTGTTTAGAGAAAGTTATTTTGCTCTTCTTCTTAGGATGAGAAAGCAGTCGAAGGCTTTCACATGATTTCAATTTAAACATTTATTTACATTCCTCCTTTTTTTTTCCACAAGAGGATTTGAGGCATATGATTTGCCTTAAAGAGACTCAGATACTTAGATATCTCCAAAGCATTTATTGCAAGTGTATTTTGTCCATGTTACCCAATATGTATTTCCCATTTTTATTAATTGAAATATGTAACATGCAGATGAAAATTTCCACTTGCTTCAAGGACATGCATAGAGATTGTAGAGGTGAGACTCATTGCATAGAGGTGAGTACTTTTCATCTAGGATGCTGTGTTTGGATGTAGAAATCAAATAAATCTAATCAGTGTTAATCTAGAATATGTCTATCAATGGACGTGACACTCTGTACTCAGATTTCTCTAAATGATAGCTTGTGTTCTTATTTCCTCAGATATATTTGTCCTTGTGCTGCTCATACAGCTGAGTGTGTGTCTATTCATTCTATTTGCTGATATTCCAGAACTATATAGGCGTTTGGATGTAAGTCTTAACTCTGGGAAATGATGATATTTTATAGTTATATAACACCCTGTCAAAAAGCAGGTGGCAACTGAAGTTGACATGGATTCTTGACACCCAGTATTCTTTTGAGATGGTAGGGTTAAAAAGAATACTGAATTTGTTCCTATGGTTTATTTAAGCTGGTCAGGAAATAAAATTCTGTCTAGTTTTGATTTCAAGTATTTCAAAAGCATTGAACATTTTTCTTTTAAAAGATCCCTGTAAGATTGGAAATTTCATTTATACAGTTTCTCTTTCAAATGTGAGAGAATTTTCCCATAAATTGTTTTATTTTGAATCTACTTAAAACACTCTTCCTACAACAACTCTGAGGTTAGTTTTCAAATCTGTATTTATATCTTTTTTTTTAACTCTTCAAACGTATATTTTTCTATACATACATAATAGTGTCTGCAAAACTTACTTTCAACAATCCATACTTTACCTCATGAACTCTCTTAAATTTTGTAATTTTGAGACAACTTTGAAACTCTGTATGAGACAGAAATTTTACATATTCAAGCAAGGGAAAATATTTATATTTCGATTCTTCCGATCTATTCTTCTTTTGAATTAGAAATTAATCATTACTAAATGTCCTTTAGGCAGATAAATAGAATACAGAAGAGATGATAAAAGGAACTGAGCTGTTAGTTCTTTGTAAAAATTACCTGTCTGCTTCTCTGTCTCAAAGATAAGTTTCATGAGGGCCAAAATCCTATCTTGTTCATTCTTGTATCACCAGTGTCTGTCATAGAGAAGGGCATGTAATGGCAATGACAGGTGACTGATCATGTACATCAGGTTCCTAAATGTAGACAAGCATTTGGAATACATCATGCATTCCAAACCAGCAATACCTTCACAAACCCATTGTGACTCTTGGCTTATAAACTGATATCTACATTCAGTTTTTCATTCCTTTTTTTTCTTTTTATGTATGCACCTTTTTTTTTTTTTTTTTTCTGGGCCAGGGGTCAAATTGGAGCTGCAGCCTACTCCATAGCCATAGCAACACCAGAACCTTAACCCACTGAGCGAGGCAAGGGATCAAACCCGCATCCTTACACAGACAATGTTGTGAACCTCTGAGCCACAATAGGAACTCAATTTTTTCATTTTTATACTTGTATTACTGTGGTTAACAGTATAGTTGTATTTATGAATTAGATCAAGTACTCATAAAGATAAATAGTCTTGGCCTGCTAGTCTTCTAAATGAGTTAAAACCTCTTAATCCTGCAGAAGTTAAGGTTGCCATGTAGGATTTAGTTACACTCTATAATAGCGAAGATACTTTCAGAGGGGCTGTGTCCTTTGTTATTAAAAAATAGGGAGCGTGTTTGGTTTGGACGGAACCTGTATGGAATCATTGCCAGCACAACTTAAAAAGGTTCTCCAAAGAATTACTGTTCACCTTAAAAATAATTAATTGTCTTATTAATAAAATTATGGGTACATTTTAGAAAATGAAAATATGCAGGCAAGAAAAACTATAACAATATTGACTATCCTTCCATCTTTGAAAATTCACGTTATAAATGTGTTTTTGACTGATTTATGAAGTTTATATTAAATGGAATCACACTGCTTCACATCCTAGTTATTGCTTATATTTAAAAAAGAAATCCATGATTAAAAAAAGGTTTAAAATTTAAAAGTTAGAGAATTTTTTTTTTCTTTTTAAGGCCTCACATGTGGCAAATGGAAGTTCCCAGGCTAGGGGTCAAATCAGAGCTGCAGCCACTGGCCTACACCACAGCCATAGCAACGCAGGATCCCAGACACGTCTGTGACCTACACCACAGCTCACACCAGTGCTGGCTCCCCAGCCCACCAATCGAGGCCAGGGATTGAACCCGCATCCTCATGGATCCTAGTTGGGTTCGTTAACTGCTAGGCCATGAAGGGAACTCCCTAAAAGTTAGAGAATTTTTGTAGTGAAAATCTCCCTCCCATCCTTGTTCCTCAACTACCAGGTCCCTTCTCCAGAGACAACTGATAACATCAGTTCATTTTACATACTTTCAGATTTATATCATGCATATGTACATATATATTTCTTATATGTATATTCTACCATGTTTTTACACAAATAGTAGCAAACTATTACATGTATCCAAGTCTTCTAAGATGGAGATGTTGAGGTGAGATGAGGCGTGTAAGAAAATCATTGGAGGAATTGCCCTTGGGATAAAAAGATTAGGACACCAGTGGAGATGGAAAGGGCACCACACTGTGATGTGGGTCTGGCCCTCGTGAAGAACAGAGAGAAGGAAGGAGAGCTGGATGGCTAGAATTTCAGACTACAGTGCAACTCCAAGAAAGTCAAGCCAAAGTTGCCCATCAGAGGTGTCTAGTGTCTCACAAGAATGAATGTGGTGGGAGTTCCCATTGCGGCTCGGCAGGTTAAGAACCCAACATAGTATCTATGAGGATGCAGGTTCAATCCCTGGCCTTGTTCAGTGGGTTAAGGCTCAAGGGTTGCCATGAGCTATGGTGTAGTTCGCAGATGCAGCTCAGATCCTGTGTTGCTGTGGCTGTGGTATAGGCTGGCAGCTGTTGCTCCAATTCAACCCCTAGCCTGGGAACTTCCATATGCTGTAGGTGCAGCCCTAAAAATAAAAAAATGAAGAAAAAAAAAAAGAATGAATGTGGTTAGAAGCCCTGCTGTCCTCAGTTATTAGCTAGGAGCAGACCATGGGAGGTGTGGCCATAGGGTGAATGTGGTGGTGGATTCTGACTGCAGCAGGTGGTGTGTGTTTGCCATTTATCCTTCCAGCAGCAGGAGATCCGGGTGGAGCATTTTCATGGCTGCCACAACCACTTATACCATCCTGCACTTTGTCCTTTCATATATTTTAGTCATGGTTCCAAATCAACACATGAGGCTCCCTATGTGCTAATATAGTATGCTAATATAGTATCACACTATTTATATGTAAATATAAATGCTAATATAGTATCACACTATTTATATGTATCACATATATGATACATATGCTAATATAGTATCACACTATTATGCTAATATAGTATCACACTATTTATATGTGCTAATATGCTAATATAGTATCACACTATTTATATGTATCACATATATGATACATATGCTAATATAGTATCACACTATTATATGTACCATAATTTATATATAGTCCCCTAATAAACATTAAGTCATTTATAATTTTTTATTATTTTAAACAAAGCTGTAATAAAATAACCTTACACATGTATCATTTAAGCCATGTACAATTATATCTCTAGGACTAACTCCTAAAAATGGATTTGAACTTTCAGTTTTAGTATTATTGCCCTCCATAGAGTCACACCAATTTTACTCCTACCAATTATACATATAAGGCAATGTATGAGGCAGTGCCAGGTGCAAGAGTACACTTGGCTTTGTTTCACTCATTCATTCATTTGTTCATCCATTCAATATATATATCATGTGACTGGGGAAGGATAGAGGGAGACACAGAGAAAGAAGGGAAGAAGACAGGTAGTGACAGCAGAATTTAGCCCTGATTACTCCATTGTGGGATCCTTGTGATGGCACAGCCCGGTCAACTGTATACACAGCTTTGAGGGTGAAGCCCTAACCAAGGGCTCAAAAGCAGAGCTCAGTGGAAGGGAGATGTGGCACCAGAAAAAAGAGAGCAGCACTGCCCAGTGAGGAGGTGTGACACCCTTAGAGCCTCCTGGGAACAGAGCCACATTCCTGTATTTCCTCATAAAACCAAAGCAAAACAAGCAAGCAAACCAAAAAACACTTCTGGAGTTCCCGTTGTGGCTCACTGGGTTAAGCACATAACATAGTGTCCGTGAGGACACAGGTGCAATACCTGGCCTCTCTCAGCAGGTTAAGGATGCAGTGTTGCCCCAAGCTGTGGCATAGGTCACAGATGCGGCTCAGATCTGGAGTTGCTGTGGTTGTGGCATAGGTTGGCAGCTGCAGCTCTAATTCAGCCCCTAGCCTGGGAACTTCCATATGCTGCATGTACAGCCATAAAAAGAAAACAAACAAACAAAACACTTTTACTATTATATTTTTACGGCAAAGTGACTAAATTTATTTCAGAAAATAAATTAGAAACTACAGAGAAAAAAAAGTTAAAAAGAAAGGAAGAGGAAAGAAAGCAACATAGTCCCTAAATCATTGGAATCACTGAGTGTAATCCATCCACATTTCCTGTGCATTCATGCATAGAAATGGGTACATATATGAAAAATATATGCATGTGTATAAATGTAACCCATGTACACATATAGGCATGTGTCTATTAGGAAGGATGTAATTTGCAACCTATGAAAATATACACTGTGAGTGCATGAAATTTTTGCAGCATAATCTCTGTATTCAGACTGACTTGCTTCTTCATCTCCCACCAGCTGCTCTGCACACCTGTCCTGTGGAGGGTCTACATTGTCATTATGCTCAGTTCCAATTTCATTGTGTCCCTTGTGGTGGAGGTAAGTGCCTTCCAGTTGCCAACCATAGGCTGAGGTGGCAGAGGTGTTCTCTGGGAGTCTGAAAAAGGAACAGCTTTAACTGACAAGGCTCAACAGTACAAGGGGCTCCTTGGCAATGTGAGCAATGGTGCTTCCTTCTGATCAATTTCAAACAAGGCATTTGTTTTCCTGTCTCTAAAGTGGAGCTGGGGAGGATGGTTTCAGGTCCTATTCATTTCCAAAATTCACAGAAACCCTACTCAATTCATTTTTTTTTTGAAATTGAGATATGAGTCACATACTATAAGATTCACCTTTTTTAAATATAGAGTTCAGTGGTTTTTAGTATGTTTACTGAGTTGTGCAACCACCATCAATTCCAGAACATTCTCAACACCCTGAAAGAAATTCCATAGCCATTGGCAGTTACTCTTTATTTTCCCTTCTTCCCACTTCACCCCCTGGCAACCACTAATCTACTTTCTTTCTCTATGGATTTGCCTATTCTCGACATTTCATATAAAGGGAAATCATACAATATGTGGCCTTTTGTGTCTGGCTTCTTTCACTCAACAACTTGTATTATTTTTGCTTTACAGATGGGAAATGAAATTCATAGTGAGCTTTTCCTGGCTTTTGCTCTTTATGCTCCATTTCCTCAGTAAAATGAGCTTGTGTTCTCTGTTTCCCTGGCTACATGCTTCACTCTCTCCATTTCCTAAAGCCCACTCTTGGGGAGGTGGCACCCAGGAAAAGACATCCATTTTGAAGGAGAGATGAGCTGTAAGACTCAATTTGTTCCCATTCCGGCTCTCACTTACAAACCCAGGTTTGTTCCAGGGACGGGGGATTCAGAGTGGCTGGATGCACCTGGGGCCTCACATGCTGGCAGGATTTTGTAGGCAGGAGCTCAAAGAACAGTCCTTATTAAGCAGGGTAAGGGTTGCACAGGAGGTGGTGCAGGAGCCAGAAGGAGGGTGAGGAACATCTTTTTGTTTGCTGAACCAGGGCTTCTCAAACTTGAGTGGGCTTTAAAATTCCCTGGAGGGCTTGTTAAAACACAGCCTGTCCAGCCCTGGCCATATCTGAATCAGCATATCTGACCCAGTAGGTTTGCAGTGGACACAGGTCTTTGTTTCTAATAAGTTGCCAGGTGATTCTGATGCAGCTGACTTGGGGACCACACTGAGAAGTACTACATTAAACCAGATAGTCCCCAAAGCCACCAAATTAATAAAGGAGAGTCCCTGTGGGAGCCCTCTTATGGAGTTGCAGAAAGATGGTCCTTGTCCATTAAGGGATCATCTTATGTATATATCCTGTCCCTGTGTGTGATCACATTATTTCCTCTGCTTGCTACGGCTTTCCCTTTTTCTGCGCATTGAAATACCATTCCGTCCTCTATGGCATGACTGTGGTATCATCCTGTTCATGAATTTTTCCTGATGCGTGGATCAGTTAGACAAGTATCAAAACTCAGATAGTAGTGGCTTAAATAATAAAGATACTTATTGATTCAGTTAACAAGAAGATTGGAGGTAAGTGGCTTCAGGTCTAGTTTAGAGACTTGATGGCATCATTGGGCTCTAATCCTTCAAACTTTCTGTCTCACTCTCCTTAGATGTTGACTTTTCATGTTTGTGCTTATTGCTTACGGTACCAAGCTAGCTCCCATGTGGCTTGGTGTTATGTCTGTTTTCAGTGCAGGGGAAAAAAAAAAAAAAATAGAAGGAGAGGCACCAGCAAGCTTTCTCTCCCTCAAGTATGAACTTTTTTTTTTTTTTTTTTTTTTAAGGGCTGCCCCTGTGGCATATGGAGGTTCCTAGGCTAGGGGCTGAATTGGAGCTGCTGCTGCCAGCCTACTCCATAGCCACAGCAATGCAGGATCCGAGCTCTCATCCTGCAACCTGTGCCACAGCTCAGGACAACGCTGGATCCCTGACCCACTGAGTGAGTCCAGGGATGGAACCCACATTCTCTTGAATACTAGTCGGATTCATTCCACTGAGCCACGACAGGAACTCCCTGAACCTTTTATCAGGAACAAAAAAATTTTCCATAGCCCACCATTGGACTTCCTCTTGTGCCTCATTTCTTAGAACTCTGTCTCATTGTCATCTTTAGTAGAAAAGGATTCTAGGAAAGTGGATCTCTGCCAAAAATTTAGACAGATTGGCTTATGATTTTTAAAAATCATAAACAGGAGGACAAGCTAGAAAGAATGGAGGAATGAGCTCTGCTATAATCCCCCAGCAGGAAGCCATTCTGCTGTCAGTATATTTGCAGTTAAGAACCTAGCTGTGAGAGTTCCCGTTGTGGCTCAGTGGTTAACGAATCTGACTAGGAACCATGAGGTTGCAGATTTGATCCCTGGCCTTGCTCAGTGGGTTAAGGATCCAGTGTTGCTATGAGCTGTGGTGTAGGTTGCAGACGTGGCTTGGATCCCACGTTGTTGTGGCTGTGGCGTAGGCTGGTGGCTACAGCTCTGATTAGACCCCTGGCCTGGGAACCTCCATGTGCCGAAGGAGAGGCCCTAGAAAAGACAAAAAACATGACCAAAATAAATAAATAAATAAAACCGTAGCTGTGGAGTGTTCTACCCGGGTTTGAATTCTGGTTCCACCCTTTCTTTCTATCTGACTTTGGTCAAGTTACTGCACTTCTCTGTTTCTGTTTCCTCAGCTGTAAAATGGTGATAATAATGGTACCTTATCTCACAAAACGGTATCTTATCTCACCTCGTGAGCCTGAAATGTAAATAATGAAAAAACATATAGTAGGTGCTTAGTAAGTATAAACCATGATTATTATATTATCTCTGGTGGTACTTACCATTCCTCCCTTTGTATCTATCCATCACTTCTTTGTTCACTCTTTCCATTAGCGTCTGTTGAACACATGATATATCCTAGGGCATGATGTGAAAGGGCTAAGAAGGAGGGGCAGAGGTCATGAGCCACAGGGAGAAAGAGGACAAGCATTAGAGTTATTTGGGTATAAATTTCTGTTTTCGCTTGCCATTAAACTGTGGTGGCAAGAAGTCATCTTAGTAGCTATAGCACCTTAAACCCTGCTTTAGATTAATAGAAGCTGGGTAAATGTTCATTCAATTATTCGAGGAAAGAAGTGAGCCAGCCCAGCACCACCTCACCCCCACCACCCCCCGCCACTCCCACCCCACCCCTGCCCCATCCCATCCCCCACCCCCTGCAGTGGAGAGGGTAATTTGATACTCAGGAAACTAATCTGTTAACAAGCAGGGAAGCTAATGTGAATAGCTTTAACAACCCCCTTTCTGTTACATATGCACTTTTTGTGTGTGTGTGTGTGTGTATACACACATACATGAATTATTTGAATAGCCTGTTGGAAGAGCTCATGTGATGAAGGGTTTTTTGTTTGTTTGTTTTGTTTTAAAGAAATGTATATCATCAAAGCATTCCTTTTGTTTCTAGTTCTTCATCTAATTTACAATGTAGAATAATAGGACAGATGGCTTTCTTTGGTTTCCCTTTTCAGAGCTGCAAAGTCAAACATTACTAGAATTGTAAAAGTGCTCAAGACATGCTGTAGAGCACTAAAGTTTTCGTGTGTGTGTGTTCATTTATTTTGTCTAAAGCCTGATAAGATTTCCTGGGCATAACTTAGATTTTTAAACCTTTAATTGGACACCTATGATGCTGCCTTACCTCAGCTCTAAGGAAAACTACTGTTCTCTTGTTAATTAAGGAGGACAAAAAAACCTTGCTGAGGGAAAATAGGGGAACTGGTCTGGCTAGGTGACCCCTGAGCCTTGCAGGATGCCGATGAGATGGCTTTGTGAGTGTTTATTAGCCTATTAGCAGAGGACTAGTTTTTAGAGAAATATTCAGACTATCTATTCTCCATCATTTTCATGGGCAGTAGACACAGATGTCAAAGATGGGTGGATTTTGGGGTTCCTGTCGTGGCTCAGTGGTTAACAAATCCCACTAGGAACCATGAGGTTGCGGGTTCGATCCCTGGCCTTGCTCAGTGGGTTAAGAATCTGGTGTTGCCATGAGCTGTGGTGTAGGTTGCAGACACGGCTCAGATTGTGCATTGCTGTGGCTGGGGTGTAGGCCCATGGCTACAGCTCTGATTGGACCCCTAGCCTGGGAACCTCCATATGCCACGGGTGCAGCCCTAGAAAAGGCAAACACACACACACACACACACACACACACACAAGAAGAAGAAGAAGAAAAAAAGATGGGTGGATTTTAGGAAACTACTATCTCTAGCAAAGTTTCTTATAGAATTGTGCAGAATTAACTCTTTCAGTTTAGCAAATGTACCACTGGTAGACACCAAAGCCAGTTCTATTTCTGTGGGACAGCCTGGCTCCTCATATTTTCCTCTTTGTTCCTTTCATGGTAACTTCAACGATGGTCAACCTCTGTAACCACAAATGATTTTAAAAAATGAAATTCACTTAATAACCCTTCACACATTCTGAATTGTAAGTTATAACTTGGGCTTTATTCAAGGCTCAGTCCAACTCATGAAATAAAATAGTAGTCCCAAATGTTTTCAAAAAGACATGTCTTTTGCAATCCTAAACCACACACACATACACATACACACACACACATTGCAATGAAATATTTGTAGGTAAAGGTGGAAGCTTATTTGAACAGGGCCACAATGCACAGCATTGAATAGTTGAGAAGAATGGTAATGGGAGGCAGCTATGCCATGCCCTGCCCTGCATTGTGATGGGAGTTACATAATCCTCATGACAAGGAACATAAGAAGCAGGAATTGTTATTTCTAATCTCTGAGGCTCTGATGGGGTAATTACTTCGCCCACAGTACATATCAGAGCTGGGACTCTAATCCAGATCTATACAGCTCCAAGACTATGACATTTTATCTACCTGCGTTCATTACTGTGAATACAGTGATATGCCAGGGTAGGCCAAAACCCCACTATAAATTGGTATATCTTTCTATAGAGTCAATACTATATTTGGTAGTAAGTAATTCTAAATGTCATGTATATTAAATTAAATATGTATGTAATATAGAGTGGGCTTCAGAGTTGGATACTTTTATATTTAATTTATATACAAAATTTAGAAGTGATTTCATCCCTAAGGCCAATGACTTCAAGCTGTTTCTGGATTCTTGAAACTATGTACTTCTCTCTTCTCCCAGAAGGTTCTTAAGAGGAAAAGTTGAAGACAGCATGATCTATTTCATAAAACCTGGTTTTGTCAGAGGCTCAAGTTCCTTGTCAAGCTAGATTGAAATAGACAATGTGGTAGTGCCTTGAGGGGGGCGGTCTATGGAATGCTGTGTTCTGGAAACACTTAACCTCTGATTATAAAGAGTAACTCTTTTATTTTGCAGGAAACAATTATTGAAAATAGAGCCCTGTGGATGATAATCAAAAAATGTTTTGGCTATCAATCAAAAAGCCAGTATCGAATATGGCAGAGGGCCTTGGCAAATGACCCCAGTTGGCCCCCGATAAACCAGGCCTCCTACTCTGATATGCCAGGGTATGGCCCGGGAGTGTCTTACAGCAACCCCGTATTTGAGAGCAACGAGGACCAACTTTGAAGGCAATGTGATACCCAAATTTATATATCATAGAAACAATGACAAAAGGGACCTGTTTCAGTGATTTTTTTAAGCAATGAGACTCTTGCAATATCAGCTGGAGTTTTTGGAATCAAAAACCTACCCAATCATGGTGACAAATTAAAGTCTTTTTGATAAAATGCTTTCTAAAGATCAGAAAACTGCCCTAGGAGAGTGCTTTTCTCTTGGCTTCTGAAAATATTAGAGGCATTCAGTGACTCAAGAATGGCCCAGGGATGGCAATGGGCCAAGAGTTTGGGAGGCTGGAAGAGAAGGAGAATATGTAATTTGTCTTTTTAGATAATATATTTTTAAAATGAGTTGAGGGAAAGTAACATAGAATTGTAACATGTTAAGGATCATTTTTGAATTCTTATTTCACTGATGGAAAAACAAATGCATGAGAACCATCACACCAGTCCTCACTGTCTGGTTTCCTTTCCTTTGTGGAACTTTTCAGATTTGAGATATCTCCTTCTATTTCTGTCCTTCCCTTACATATTAGTCAGGATAGGCTAAGCTATTGCTGCAATAACAAACAGCTCCAGTATCTCCGTGTCTAACACTCAAGAGTACCTTTCTTGGTCCAGATGCCTCTTTAGCATAGCTCTCCTCAGAGTGGAACTACCACAGAACACATGGAGTCTGTGAACACATGGAGCAAGGCTCCAATCTGATGGTTCCACCAACACAACACGAGGACTCCTTGTGTTCTGTGATGAGGGAAGGAAGATGGAGGCTCTTCACTGTGCCAAAGTGGGATACATCTCAACCATCACTCACACCTCATTAACCAGGGATTTGGCAAAGGATCCGGGAAGTACAGTCTCCTGTATTTAGGGCTAGCTTCATGGGTGTATGATTTGGCATTCACACAGGGCCTCATGCTTGGATGGGCCCCCTACCTGGATTAGTACTCTGCTCTTGCCATCTTGAAATTCTTAATTTTTGCACTGGGCCCCGCAAATTATAAAATTGATCTGGCTTGTATTCCTGGGAAAGAAAGGAAAGTAGTACATATCACACAGTGCTCGTACCATCCACTAAAGTCTACATCTCCTGACCCTGTGAACCTCTATGTTTTAGGAATGCTTTATCTTACATGCCCAACTCCAGGAATTTTCATTCCTTGACTCTATTATTTTTGAGAAAAGTTACCTCTTGTGCTACAACCTTATATATTATCCCTCACAGAAGTCTCCTACAGCCTACACATCTCTTAAGTTTGAGGCTTTGATTTTCAGAAAGCAAAAATGTCCTTTATTTTATCACTACTATAATTTGCTTATATTGGATTCATTCAGCCTAGAAAACATTCAGGTTTCTGTTAGCTCAGCAGACAACACAGAATTCTAGGAAAATGCCCACAAATAGTGTTTTAAAGCAAAAGCAACATTTTCATGGTAAACATCAAATCCTAAGTGAGTAGTTCTGGGCTGGGAGTCCCTGGATGGCTTTGCTTCTTACCAAGAGCATCTGCAAGGCTTCCCTTCCTCCTTCAGCTCAGGCTGAACTCCTAAGTGTGGCCAGTGGCCCTGTGATTGTAGACAATTCTGGGAACATGGTGTTTGCCAGCCACAAAGTTACCTTGTTGCTTCTAGTTTTAAAATAAGGTGTGAAGAATCATTAAAACAGGTGGCAGGGAGTTCCCTTTGTGGCTCAGGGGTAACGAACCTGACTAGTGTCCATGAGGATGCAGCTTTTATCTGACTAGGAACCATGAGGTTGTGGGTTCAATCCCTGGCCTCCCTCAGTAGGTTAAGGATCCGGTGTTGTGTAGGTCACAGACACAGCTTGGATCCTACATTGCTGGCAACTGTAGCTCCAGTTCGACCCCTAGACTGGGAACTTCCATATGCCACAGGTGTGGCTTAAAAAGCAAAACAAACAAAAACAGACAGTTGCTAGGATCATTGTCTTCCTAGGTTCAGAAAGAAATGTTTCCTTTTACAAAGTCAGTCTCAGGGCAGTGTGCATGGTGTGATCTCATAGTCAAACAAAGAGTGAATTTTTTCCTTACCAGTGATAGGGCAGATCTGAATGTCTTTTTCTAAAACTGATAGTTTTTTTCATTTTTCAAAAGTTATGGGCAGGAGACAATCTACAGCCTAGTGACAAGCAAGAGTGGGGTGCCCTGTTCATACTCTGAAGAAACCCTCACCAAGTGCTGCCATTTCCACTAGTCACCTGAACTGCATAATTCCTCTGGAACTCAGACAAGAAAGGGTTGATCATTCCCCACTTTAGAGCTGAGATTCAGGGTGAGGGGCACATACCCAGACCTCAAACACAAATCTTCTATTACCTCCAAATACCTCCTACATACTAAGCTCCAACTGGGCACAGTACATTGTGCCATCTCACAGTCAAACAAAGAGTGAATTTCTTCCTTGCCAGCTACTAAGACCTGGAGCTTCTGCTCAAATGAATGCCAGGCAGCCCGTCAGCCTTGGGCTAGAGGTGTGTTCCAAACAAAATGAAACCACAAACTACAGCTTTCTGTGTTTTTTCCTGCAACTCTGGGTCGCTTTTGTCTTAATCGGAGATGATTTCATCTTCAGCAATTCACACACAGTTGGCAGGGAACAGGGAAGGAGAACGCGATTCCCCACTAGCCAAACAACTCTCAAATCTTTGCCGAAAGGGACTGATTCTAAAGATGGTTCTTGAGACTAATTGTATCTTAGAGGCAGTAAGTGAAAGAGCAGGGAGCACTTAGCCTGGAAAAAATGGGGATTCAGGGGTCTCCAGAATTGTATTCAAATACTTGAAGGGGTTACCATGAGAGAGAAAGCTCTGACCTGGATGGGGTGGCACCACCAGGTTGCCAAGAGCACCCAGTGGTGGCAGTGGCCTCAGGCTGACATGGAAAATCACTGCCCTAACAGTCAGCACTGCCAGAAGTGGAAGCTGGTGACCTCAAGAGGTGGGAACTCTGTGACAGTGGTTGTTCCAGTGGATATTCAAAGGTCAATTCGCAAAGGAAGTCATGTATCAGGTGAAACTCAATGACCTGCAGGATCCCTTTCAGGCTTGATATGCCCAGTGTCTCCATGTTACACTGGGATGGGAACTATTTACTACTTCTGCCCAGGCAGAACATCACACTGATCCCGTGGGGGGCTGGGCAGCGGAGGTCCCATGGTGTGGATGCACAGGCAGACTTCTCTGTATCTTGGAATGTGGCTTCTGATGGGAACAGGAACCTAGAAAAGAGGTGCACAGTGAGGGGTCCTGACTACCAAATTGACAGCTGAGTGATATTTCAGATGTGTTTATTTTCTTAGAAAAAGATGTTTAGAAATCTGAGGAAAAGAACAGGGGAAAGTGCCCCAAACCCAAGGGCAGCGCTGCCTGGGCCAAGTATGCTTCTCTGACCAGGACTTGGAAGAGAAAAGGACACAGTCACCTGCTCCAAATCATTTGAGAGTGTCCCCTGAATGTTCACTCCAAGGTATACAGCTCCTAGCCCATAGCGAAGAACCCTGACTCTAGGCTCTCCTCACTAAATTTGGAGTCATGGAAATAGAGAATGGAACTACGTCCATGCCGTCTGTGTCCTATGTGCTCATAGAAGTGTGTGCTATACACTTGAAGATGTGATGACTAGGAAAAGTGACTATTTATTCAGAGCCTTGTATGTAGTTTATGTTATAATAAATTATTCTGTACAAAAGAAGCCAGTAAAATCTGTCATTCTGTTGTTCTGAAACCAGTCTCTCCTTCTCTCCCTCTCCCTACTCCCCCTCTCCATCTCTCTCCAGTGAAGTCTTTCACTCAGGCTAATAAAATAGTGTGGTTTCCTCTAGTAATGATGAATCAAAGCAACATTTTTACAAAGTTCCAAGCATTTCTAACATTGCATATGCTATTACTTCCTGCTTTGTTACAGGCTGATACAGTCTCCAAAATACTTTCACAAACGTTCTTTCATTGAAGCCTCATAACAATCCTAGGAGGAAGGCAGGGCAAGGATGACTATCCTCCTTCTTTTTATAAGGAACCAAACCCTCTAAAGGCTTAGTAACTTGTTCCAGAGCGCACAGCTCATGAGTCTAGTTTGCTGGAGCTGGATTCAGACACAGGACCTCTGCCAGCAAAGTCTATTGTTTTCCCTAGGAGGGAAATTTACTGATGGTTGTAAAACTATAAATATGATACAATTTATTCAAGTATTAAAAAATAAAAGACTGAAAAGAAAAAGAAACTTTATAGCACCAACAAACAAGGAAGCAAGGCAACTATCCAATGGCTTGCCATCAGGAGTATGATTTCCTCCAGAAAGAGATTGTAGTTTCTCCTAGGAGTTCTCTTACACCAAACCATCAATCACAAGAAGGTGCACTCCCACAGCTGAGAGAGTAAAATTGGAAAACCAGAGCCTGTGGCATGAGATGAGCTAAAGCTCTTGCTTCTGCCCTAGGTCCCCAGAAGCAGAAACCTGTTCCTCTGCCTGAACTTTGCTAAGCCCCTGCTTTGTGCAGTTTTGAGGGTTTTATGGATTTCCTCTCTGCTTTGCAGTACGCCTACTTCCTTATGTTAAAAAAAAAAAAAAGCCTTGAATATTGCTGCCACATGACATTGTCTGTCCTTTGGGTTCCATTAGACTTGTTAAAATGACCTTCTAAACTTTATCCACAAAATGACTTTCTTCAAAATTGAACAAACATACAAACAACATTGAGGGAGTTCCCATTGTGGCTCAGTGGAAATGAACCCAACTAGTATCCATGAGGACACAGGTTCAATCCCTGGCCTTGCTCAGTGGGTTAAGAATCTGGCATTGCTGTGAGCTGTGGTGTAGGTTTCACACAAAGCTCAGATCCAGGGTTGCTGTGGCCAGCAGTTGTAGTTCCAATTAGATCCCTAGCCTGGGAACCTCCATATGCCATGGGTGTGGCCCTAAAAGCAAACTAAATAACTAACTAACTAAATAAATAAATAAAAAGCAAACCCACACACACAAACAAAAAACCACACCTCTCCTGGAGGTGCTGAGAGAGCCTCAGGAATGAGTCACGTTGGCTTTCCCAAACATGTCAAGCATGTTCCTTTCTCAAGAAGACCGCATTTGCCACCCCTATTGCCTTGATTGATCTCCCCACTCCAGCAGCCCCCACCCTCATGGCTGACTCCTCCTTCAGGTCTCAGCTCTCTGGTCACTTCTTCAAAGAAGTCTGACCTGACGTGACCTGACCTATTTATCCAAACATGTCTTCACCCAACTAGCTTGGCTTGTTTTCTCCATAATACTTGCACAACACTCAGGAGACTGAGGTTGAAGAAAATCCCAATTGTTCAAGATCACACATTTAGGAAACTGGTGGCTTGGGTCTAAAATCCAAGTCTACTGGTTTCCAAATCCAAGTCCTTCATGTTCTTCTCCTTAGCCAGATTCTGTGAATCAAATCAGCTAATCCACTGGGAAAAAGAGTGTGACATGTGGTAAAGGATTGTCCATGGTAGGACTGAGTCCACTCAAGGGCTAACCCAGGTCCTCTTAGCTCTATTTCCTTGCTGTCTCCTTCCAATTCTCTTTCCTTGACTCCATGGACAATCTGACAAAATACTGGCCTGTGATGAAAGCTGTGCACATGTAGGCTAGGAAAACACAATTGCATTTGAAGTTGTGGATAAGGGTGACTATGCTGCAGGAAGGACTCACATATGTTGCCTGTATTACATGCTGCACAACTCGGCGGGGGGGGGGGGGGACCACTCATATTGTATCACAAGCCAAAAATGTTGGCTCTGTGTGATATCATGAAGGCTTTGTGGGTAAGTGAGGATTTTTCCTTTTGTAACCACAAACATGAGTATGCAATGAAAAGTCCGACCCATCACCCTTCCAATCAGTTCTTAAAGTCCCTACAAGCTGTCTTGGTGGTATCTCTCATGTAGAATCTACTCTCCTCCTAGCTGTTGGCCACCTCCTGTTTGAATGTAAGAGTATCTTAACCGGTCTCCCCAACTGAGGTCTCTTCTATTTTTGCTTCTCAAGTTCCCTATGACTTCTATTGTCCAACTCTGATCATGCCATGTTCATGGTCAGAAACCCGTCATAGTCTACACTATCTACGAAATAAAATACACATTGTTTAGTAAGGACCTGAAGACCCTTTGCACTGGCCACATCTAGCCTCATTGAAGCCATTTCTCCTTCTCTTTTGCCTACAAAGAAGCAAATTATTATTCCCAGCACTTAGTAACTCCCTTATTCCCAGCATACAGTAGCCACTTTCCCACCTCAATACCTTTACTCATGCTGTTTTCTCTTTGGGGTGATCAAAAAATATCTCCATGCATCTAAATACCACCTATTTCTCAAGACCCAATTAGAATACCACTGGATCTGCCAAGCCAAAGGGAGATCTCTTTCATGGGCACGTGCATCACACTCTACAAAGCCATCCTTTATAGCAGGCAGCTCTTTTTACTTTGTCTTATGGTCCTGTAGTGTTTTAACTTCTTCCAACTCCTACACAACCAAGCTTGATTCATTTCATCTCCCCACTCTGCATCCTGCACAGGGCCATGGTTGGGGCTCCATAAGCAGCTGTGGCATGATTGAATAAAAAAACGTAATCATTGGGACATTTTGTTGATTTATTTCTCCTCCTTTGTCTGTGAACATCTGTTTTCTATTCAGTACAAAGGCTTAACTACAACAATAGGACTATGAATAAAAACAACCCGAACTACAAAGTATAGTGATTCCAATGTTGTGCTTAATGAGTTTGGCTGTACTTTTATATAGTGGGTGTGGGGAGTGAGCTGGGACTTAGAAGACCTAGGTATATGCTACAAAGATTATCTCATATGTAGAGGACACTAGAGGTTTACTTGTGAGTGCAAAGACTTTCCTAGGAAGATACTTAACCCAAGGGAAAAGAGAATGGAGGTAAGCAAACTTGAGTGAAAATAAACATTGAAAATTAGGGAAAAGGGGTAAAGTTCAAGTACAACTGACTATGTATTTTTTAATCTGTTCTCTGGGTTCACCCTACCTTTACCAAGTTTTGCAAGGGCCTGAGGAAGAGAAAGGTATGATGAAATGAGAGAGATAGAGTTAGAGAGATAGGGATAGGGATGAAGGTAGAGCTGGAGATAGAAATAAGGATAAGGACAGGGATAGAAATAGAGGTAGAGATTGGGATAGGGATATTGATAGAGATTGAGATGGAGATAGAGATAGAAATAGAGATAGGAACAGGGATGGAAATAGAGATAGAGGCCCACTCTGTGGTTGATGTGTCAGAGAGTAATAAAGGCAGGGTGGAGGGAATCCACCTGTGGTCTCTGTCAGTTGGCTGTTCAAGCACCGGAGGAAGAGGCATTTTGCTAATGGCTGATAGTGTCACACAGAGATACATAGGTGTTATGAACAGTCTGAGCATGTCTCCAAATGGCTAAGGGAAGTAGAAAGTGGCTAAAGGAGACAGAGAATGGGGAGGTGGGACTTGAAGTGGTATGCAATTTGTGGTCCCCTGCAACCAATCTCAGGGTCAGATAAAACCCGCGGAAACCTCATGGAAGCAGCAGAGATCATCTCAGAGTGGCAGTCTGGTCTGTGCAGGAGGGAAGGGCATGCTGTCACCATGAGCCCTGTGTTCAGCATTCCGTGGACCTTCTCGGTGACTGAGGAGGGACTTCAGCACAGCATTGCTTCTGTGATGTTGTTTTTGACTATGGTCCCAGGTTTATGTGACCAGAGAAGCATAGGCTATAAAGATAAGAGGGATACTTCCTCAGGATGTGAAGGCTCATTTGGTGAAAATGAAGGCAGGAACACTTAGGGGGAAAGTACTCCAAGAAAGCAGCTCGGAGCCCCAATATCACACTGTGTTCTTGATCTGGACAAAGTGCAAGGTAAGAGGGCTCCATAGCTATCTGAAAGCTGAGTCAGTTCTTTCCTGACCCAGCCCAAGTTTAGCCTTGAGAAGTTGATAGGACCTCAAGAATTCAGCCACAATCCATGACTAATTGGAAACTGGTTTGATCTGGGCACAGTTTTATACAATCAGATATCTCCTGAGAAGGAGCCTATCATTGGTTTGGATACCAAGAGCTGTACTTAGGAAAGGCCAAATATTCGCATCTGCCCTCACCTCACCCTAGCACAGCTGTTGTTCCAGGGCAGAGCAGGGCTCAGGCCTGCACCTGGAACCTTTTAGAGGCAGGAGCAGAGCAGGCCTTTGGAGCATAGAAACAGCCATGCTACTGAGGTCATGGGCTCTTGACAAGTACATCATGTTGGACCTTATCTCTGGGCCATGCAGCACTTTGATAAGGTCAATTTCAAAATTGTCTCTTGGAGTCAGACAGGTCTGAGCTCTGATCCATACTTCTTCAATTTGTGATTTTGAGCAAATTAATGACTATGTCTACATCTTAGTTCCCCAGGCCACTGGCATGAGAATATTATTTATGACTTCCTTCCTAACTGCAGACATCAAAGGAGACTAAATATGGCACATAATTTATTTTCCTACATCTCTCAAGCTTTAAGGAGGATTTTTAAGTCTTGGTCTTACACATAGTACAGCTTTCTTATGTGTTGTGTGAATCAGTGGAGTAAATAAAAGAAATAGAGAAGGAATGCACTGATGAATACACTACAAATTTCTAGGAACTGTATGACTACAATGCTATTTTCATTAACGTGTAATTATCTATGATTTACTAATAGTTTAAAATGATTACTTTTTAACTAAAAAATAATCTGCCTATTCTTATTTATTTAAAATGAGATACAGAATGGCCTACTGCCAGCCTTGGCTTATAGAATCGATTACTTGTACTATAAGAATCAACTTACTTTTTACATTTCACTTTGAAGCTCTTCTCACCCCATTATCTGATGATCCTAAAGGATTGCTTTTTTTTTTTTGTCTTTTTGCCTTTTTTAGGGCTGTTACCGCGGCTTAGGGAGGTTCCCAGGCTAGGGGTCTAATTGGAGCTGTAGCCGCTGACCTACACCACAGCTCACAGCAATGCTGGATCCTTAACCCAGTGAGCAAGGCCAGGGATCGAACCCACAACCTCATGGTTCCCAGTCGGATTCATTAACCACTGAGCCATGATGGGGACTCCAAGGATTGCTTTTTTTAAATTGGCCCTTCTTGGATGACTTCCAAGTCTACAGCATCTCCCATGACATGCAAAGACCTGTAAAATATCATCCAGATTTGGACATATTTGTAGGTGGTGTCAAGCTGGTCTTTTTGCTGTCACATCACATGTTAGCCCACCTCCCACAGGGAATAGTCTACAGCACTTCACGGGCTTCTTTTTGGAACATGGTTCTCATATTCGACCCATCATGAAGATCCCCAAGGAGCTTATGAGAAATAAATTCCTGGGCCCAAGCTCGGACATACTCAGTCTGAATTTCTGGAATGGGTCCTAGAGAGCCATAGCTTTATCACACTCTCCGGGAGATTCTGATGATGAATCAGGTCTAGAAACTGTAAACCTGAAAGAATAACTTAGACTATTTCCCCTAAACGTGCTGTCTTGCATTTGTCCCCATAGAGACTCATCTACAATTTTTCCTGCCAACTCCTGGAATGTTGAGAGAATATCCTGTGATATATTTCCTTTGGAAATGCCATGTTTGTCATTGTGCATTCTTGACTCTCTGTTATAAAAGCAGCCCCTGGTGGGAAGAAAGCCTGCTGACAGACTTCTCTCTCTTCGAGGTGAGCCGATTTATCCCTGCTCTTTGTTAAAGCTCTAAGTCCTCCATTCTTGACAAAACAATCACCTGCTGGCTAAGTTCAAAGGGAAAGCATTGCCACAAGCCAAAGGCAAAAATATAGAATAGTGTTTAATACCTTGCATTCTTGAGGCTAGTTGAAAGATGTATGCAAAGCCTCCACTCCATAAGATGTTTGATCTAATCCATCTTTCAGAGAAAGGAGAAAAAGAAAAACCATACCTGGGCCATGCCCAGCTCTGAATACCTCAAAGGAATCATCTCTGCAACCAGGTTAGATGATCTAGAATTGCTTTGTAAAAAATCAGTTTGCTTCAGGACATCAATGTGGGGGTTATATTCTCCTCTAGGATAGATCTTGGGGTCCAGCTCACTCTGGAATGCCTAAGTGCATCCGCCATTGTTGTAACCATCCCATTTCATCCTAGCTATTTTCTTTCTGGGGAAGCCTCTTAGATTGACAAATGTTATTGGAATTGGATGTCTGTTCTTTGAGCGGCCCCAACATCAATTTCACAAATGCCACTGTTCTTTTGTTCAGCATCCTTCATTGGCCTCAATGCTCAACAGGGTTTTTAGCAGCGAGGGGAGCAGAGATGTGAGATTAGTGTTCACCAAGGTATTGATCTGACGCACTGGGACACCTTTTTGGCTCCCGGTCAGATTCTGTTCAGTGACTTACCTGACAAACACAGTTAACACTTGACAGCCATTCTCGTTGGCATTTGTAGTGCTCAGCTGACAAGCCACACAACTGGCAGTATGTATAGATTTGTTCTTGTGGCCAGCCATCTGGAAAGCCTTCCAGAATATTAAATTAAACAGACCTTCTGTTCCTAGCCAGCTACTAAATACACAGAGCGCCGGCACAATATGGCACAAGCTTTGGCAAGCCTAAAGTCTTTTACTAGAGTCAGTACATTTCCAGCAACATAAAATGAACTATCAAATTCTCCTGAACAATCTTAGTACCTTAGGCAGAAAGAATGGTTAGACCAAACTCAGAGAAATCACATGGAAAATTTTCAATTAGAGAGAAAAGAAACCGGAGGCTTTGAAGTGAGGGAGCTGAGTAAGAACCAGGAGAGAGAAAGGAAAGATAAAATTGGCTTATACAGCAAGTAGTACCCCCACCCCCCAAAGAAATGAGTTGATGGTGCCTCCATTGATCTGTGATGGGGGTTACAAATGTTAGGAACCCTTACATCTTTGCTGAAGTTGGATTCCCCAGAAGCAGACACTAAGCCACAGATTTATGTGCACATATTTTTATTAAGGAAGTATTCCTAGGAGAAACTGATAAGAGAGTGGAAGAAAAGACGAGGGAGAATGTGATTTCAGGCCAAGTCTTAATCTCAACCTGATGCTGCCAGAGAGCCTCAGAATGTAAATTTCACCTCCGTGTCTCAACTCTTGCCAAGAGAGTGGTGGTTCAGATGTCAGCCTTAGTCATTAGCTCAGGGCTGTTTGTGGGGATTAAACTCCAGGCACTTTTGGGTCTTTGCTAGGACAGGCAAAGGGACTCAAGGACAATCCTCTGCAGAGAGCCACAGGCACATTAGAAAAAAATATGTTGGAGTTCCCATTGTGGCTCATTGGAAATGAATCCAACTAGTATCCATGAGGATGTGGGTTCAATCCCTGGCCTTGCTCAATGGGTTAAGGATCTGGTGTTGCCATGAGCTGTGGTATAGGTCGCAGATGTGGTTCAGATCCTTCGTTGCTCTGGCTGTGGCATAGCCCAGCAACTGTAGCTCCACTTCAACCCCCTAGCCTGGGAACTAGCCTGGAAACTTCCATATGCCACAGGTGATGACCTAAAAATCAAAAAGTAAAAAAACGCATAAATGCCTGTGGAGGCATCAAGACATCCAAGAGGGTCCAAACAGATCACAGACAATGTCTACCACAGATCTATTTTTCACTCTGCCACTGACTGTCCTACAGGAAAACCTGTAAGTATCTACCTAACCTGAAAAACGGAATAGTGGAAACCAGATTTCCTAGGCAGGGAAAGAGTGATTTATTCATTTCCACAGCATATTTTAAACATCTGCCATATCTGCCACTCCCTGAACCAAGTACTTGGATTTGAAGATGAGTGACCCTTTCTCCTTGGTGTGATAAGAGCCATTATTGACTTACACGTAAAATGCTACAGGAATAGTCCCCAAAGCAAAGTTGGTAGACCTAAGGGCAGTGAGGGCCACCAAGCCTGGGATATGTAAAGCATTAGGAAAATAGAACTGACTCTATTATAGAGTAAATATATTAATACTTGTTTAATGACAAAAGAAACTACATTTTAAAAATTCCCAACAGGAGCAATTAAATAAAAAATAATAACAGCTTCCATGGCCCACACCAGATCACAGAATCTGCATGGCATAAAGTTAATTGTACAAGTAGAGCTAGGATTTGATCCAAGTTCTTATACTTGAGTCCCATGAGGGCCATGAAAGAACAAGGCCAGCTACCCAACTTGGGTCTCTGCCCTTGTGGAGGGAAGATGGAGGGGCAGCCATGCCTGGAATAGGAGCAGAAATGAGAGCGCCAGAGAAAAGCCATCGCCGAAGAGGGGAGCCTTTCCTTCACCCACCAGGACACAGCAGTAAGGGGACAAGGTGGACTATTTCTTCACCATTTGATTCACATACTCTAATCAGAAGTCCCTGGGCTGCCTTGTCTTCTGTTACAAGTTCAGATATTCCAACCATCAGATACGTTCAAATACGATAACATCTGCCAACAGATTCTGAACCACCCAGTTTCTATAGGAGGAAGATAACTCAAAGTTCCAGCTAAGCAATGAATGGTTTCTACATCAGAGACAAGCTGAACTTGAGCCTGTCCATGAGTGACGAGCTAGTTGACACCCTTCTGTGATATGTGTCCTAAGAACAGCAAGAGGGAAGTAGAGAAACAGTAGATTTCCACTCTGGAATCTGGCGCTGGTAGACTGGGCTGAAGGGCAGGGATCCAGTCTCATTCATGGCTAGATTCTCATCTTAGGACCTAGAACAGTGCTTTGTATATGGCAGCTTTTTAAACCCATGGGCAGGAGTTCCCGTCTCGGCGCAGTGGAAACAAATCTGACTAGGAACCATGAGGTTTCAGGTTCAATCTCAGACCTTGCTCAGTGGGTTAAGGATCCAGCATTGCTGTGAACTGTGGTGTAAATCGCAAAGGCAGCTCAGATCCTGCGTTGCTGTGGCTGTGGCGTAGGCTGGTGGCTACAGCTCTGATTAGACTCCTAGCCTGGGAACCTCCATATGCCACGGGTGTGGGCCTAAAAAAAAAAAAAAAAAAAAAAAAAAAAAAAGACAAAATAAATAAATAAATAAACCCATGGGCAGAATTGAGTTGCGAAGAGCTGAAAAGATTGATGACCCACGATTACACCTCCAAGAGGATGCTTTTTGCCAACTATGTAAAATTTAACTACTTAGCTAGAGAGTTCAGGTTTCCATTCGCTGATTTTAATTTAGTTATCTAGGTTCCCCACCCAACCCCCAGGCTCATCATCAAAAGAAGTAAAACACTGCACATTGCAAATTTAAATATTTGTTTATGGTAAGTGCAAATTGTAGTTCATACTTGAAATATTTTACTGACTTTGAATGATATCTTTAAAATCAAAATTTTTTTTTCAAATTTTCAATTGTTTTAAAACTAAAAACTCGGTCAAGAAAATAAAATTTTACATCACGTAGAAAAATTTGATAATAGCCTAAACTTTACCTTTTGCAGGTGTTCTGATTCTATTGAAATTCATATACCTAGTTACTACAATTTTACTATTGATTACAATGTATGTATTTTTATTTTGTTAAATACATTAATAAAATTTAAAATATTAATTCATGACTTCTTTATTTACAGTAATATTTACTTTATTTTTAATTTTTAAAAATCCCTTCATTGGTATAATTATACATACAAAATCCAATAAAATATCATTTTGTTTTACATCTATGTTAATTTTCTATTTATCATTCTTATTTCATTTCACAAATTGAAAACTATGGGTCATTTAGAGGAGAAGGTGTAAGGAATGATCTATTTGAAAGAGAAAAATACTGTACCATACCACTTATACATGGAATCTAGGAAATAGAAGAAACTAGTAAATATAACAAAAAAGCAGACTCACAAATACAGACAACAAACTAGTGGTTGCCAGTGGGGAGAGAGAAGACAGGAAGGAGCAATATAGGGATAGGGGAGTAAGAGGTATAAACTATTAGGTATAAAATAAGCTATAAGGATATATTGTACAACCTGCAGAATATAGCCAATATTTTATAATAAATAGAAATGGAGTATAACCTTTAAAATTGTGAAGCATTATGTTCTACACCTTAACATATAATATTGTATGGCAACTCTATTTCAGTTAAAAAAAAAAAAAAAAAGAGAGGAGTTCCCGTCGTGGCGCAGCGGTTAACGAATCCGACTAGGAACCATGAGGTTGCGGGTTCAATCCCTGCCCTTGCTCAGTGGGTTAATGATCCAGCATTGCCGTGAGCTGTGGTATAAGTTGCAGACGCGGCTTGGATCCTGTGTTGCTGTGGCCCTGGCGTAGGCTGGTGGCTACAACTCCGATTAGACCCCTAGCCTGGAACCTCCATATGCCGTGGGAGCGGCCCAAGAAATGCCAAAAAGACAAAAAAAAAAAAAATGATCTCTCTAGGTGCCAAATACACCAGACCCACAGCATTGCCCCTCTGCCTCCAGTGCTGTGGTTCCGTCCTTTGCATACACCACTCTGGGCACACAGCCTCCTTCTGGCCTCCAACTTCTGCATTTGGACACTAGATATTCCCTCTGCCTGGAACCCTCTTGGTCCAGGTAGCCATATGCCTTAGCTCTACTATTACATTGTCAGTAGTACCTTCCCTGCCCAACATATTTGTTTACTTATTTTATTTACTTTTTATGGTCTATTTTTTTGTCTTTTTAGGGTCACACCCACAGCATATGGAGGTTCTCAGGCTAGGGGTCCAATTGGAGCTGTAGCTGCTGGCCTATGTCAGAGCCACAACAATGTGGGATCTGAGTTGAGATTACAATCTACACAACAGCTCATGGCAACGCCAGATTCTTAACCCACTGAGCAAGGCCAGGGATCAAACCCATGTCTTCATGGATGCTAGTCGGGTTCGATAACCACTGAGCTACAGTGGGAACTCCCCTGCCCAACATATTTAAAATGCAACTTCCCATCTCCTTCTGTCCCCCACTCACTCCAGACCACCACCACTGACGTTGCTTAGTCCCATTGGTAACCTTATTTCTTTCCACAGCAGTATTACTATATCCCAACTCTGAATTTTACTTCTGTTGTCAGTCTTTCCCCCATGACATGTCAGCTCCATAGGCTACTTTTGTCTGCTTTGACCACTTCCAACACCGTAAACATTTCCTTATAGAAAGGAAGAGCTCAATAAATATCTGTTAAACAAATTCATGTACTGTAAAATGAGGTGATTGGATCAGATGAGTAATAAAATCTGATGTAAGTAAAATTTTCTGCACATGAGCATATGTGTATTAGTGCTGGGAGGAGGAAATATACGAAGTTCCCCAGATTTTCAAAGTTTTCTCTGTAACCCCACAAAAGTGAATAAGCCGTGCATGAGATACCTATGAATCCTTTGAGCTCATGGATCTTGAGCCCCTCTCTAGCCATTTTTCTGTCTGTCTCCGCTGGCACATTCCATTTTTTCCCCCTGATAACAGAGTCGCATTTTTAACTTTCTTTCTTTCTTTCTTTCTTTCTTTCTTTCTTTCTTTCTTTCTTTCTTTCTTTCTTTCTTTCTTTCTTTCTTTCTTTCTTTCTTTCCTTCCTTCCTTCCTTCCTTCCTTCCTTCCTTCCTTCCTTCCTTCCTTCCTTCTTTCTTTCTTTCTACTAGACTGTAAACTCACTAAGTACAGGAGTAGGGGGTGATTAGGTTAGGTCAAGAAGCCTTCAGGTTAGGTCAAGCAGCCTCTCCCACCAAGGTTGAGCTGCTTCCCCAACATCCCCACCCCCACACTCCTACATACCACCCTCCACTACATACATAAAAACCCAATAATGGAGTTCCTGTTGTGGCTCAGTGGTTAACGAAATCCAACTAGGAACCATGAGGTTGCAGGTTCAATCCTTGGCCTTGCTCAGTGGGTTAAGGATCTGGTGTTGCCATGAGCTGTGATGTAGGTTGCAGATGAGGCTCGGATCCCACAGCATCGCTGTGGCTCTGGCATAGGCCAGCAGCTACAGCTCTGATTAGACCCCTAGCCTGGGAATCTCCATATGCCGCAGGCGTGGCCCTAGAAGAGACAAAAGGACTGAAAAAAAAAAACCCTGATAGGTGGCCCTTCTAAGAGCCTTCAAGGGGCTGGCTAAGCCATTTTACTTACAGGCATTTGACAGTAGATCCTTTAAGCTTTAATATCTGTTTTGGATCCTCCAGGAGGTGGGGCTTAGAGCAGATGTGATTACTTTCTCTGTAGAGCACGTCCTCTGGTGGAGGACATGGTGAAGCAAGTAAGTGCTTAGTATTTATAGAACCTCAAGATTATCTAACACACTGTTAAAATGGCCATATTGCCCAAAGCAATCTACAGATTTAATTCAATATCTATCAAATTACCAATGGAATTTGTCACCAAACTAGAAAAAAATATGTTAAAATTTATGTGGAGCCATAAGAGACCTACAATGACAAAATCAATCCTGAAGAAAAAGAACAAAGCATGAGACATAACCCTCCCAGGTTTCAGATGATACTACAAAGCTACAGTGATCAAAACAGCATGGTATTGGTACAAAAACAGCTGTACAGATCAGTGGACCAGAACAGACAACCTAAAAATATACCCACACACCTACAGTCAGTTAATCTTCAAGAAAGGAGGCAAGAATATACAATGGGAAAAAGACAGTCTCTTCAGCAAGTGGCATTGGCAAAGTTGGACAGCCTCATGTAAATCAATAAAGTTGGAATACATTCTCACATCATACACAGAAATAAACTCAAGATGGATTAAAGACTTAAACATAGACATGACATGATAAAACTCCTAGAAGAGAGCATAAGCAAAATATTCCCTGACATAAATATCATAGCAATATTTTCTTTGGTCAGTCTCCCAAGGCAATAGAAATAAAAACAAAAATAAACAGATGGAACCTAATCAAACTTACAAGCTTTTGCACAGCAAAGAAAACCATAAACAAAATGAAAATGGGAGAAAATAGTTGCAAATGATATGACCATCAAGGCTTAATTTCCAAAATATACAAACAGTTCATACACCTCGACAACAACAAAAACAACTTAATAGAAAAATGGGCAGAAGACCAAAATAGACATTTCTACAAAGAGGAAATACAGATAGCTAATAGGCCTATGAAATGAGAATCAACATCACTAATTATTAGAAAAATGCAAATCAAAACTAAAATGAGGTAGCACTTCACACTGGTTAGAATCACCAACATTAAAAAGTCTACAGATAACAAATGCTGGAGAGGGTGTGGAGAAAAGGGAACCTTCCTACACTGTTAGTGGGAATGTAAGTTGGTGTTACCACTATGGAAAAGAGTATGGAGGTTCCTCAGAAAACTAAAAATAGAATTACCATATCATCTAGCAATCCCACTCTTGGGTGTATATACAGACAAAAGTATAATTCAAAAAGATACACACATCCCTGAGTTCATAGAAGCACTATTCACAATATCCAACGCATGGAAACAACCTAAATGTCCATCAACAGATGAACGGATAAAGAAGATGTGGTACATATATACTACTCAGCTATAAAAGAGAATGAAATAATGCCATTTGCAACAATGAGGATACAACTGGAGATTGTCATACTAAGTGAGGTAATTCAGAAAGAAATACCATGTGACATCACTTATATGTGAAATCTGAAATATGACACAAGTGAACCTATGTATGAAACAAAGACAGACTGACATAGAGAAGAGACTAGTGGTTGCCAACAGAGTGGGGGTAGGGGGAGGGATGAAGTGGGAGGTTGGGATTAGCAGGCGTAAGCTATTCTATATAAAATGGATAAACAGCAAGGTCCTACTGTATAGCACAAGGAACTCCAGTCAATATCCTACGATAAATCATAATGGGAAAGAATATTTAAAAAGAATGCGTGTGCATATATATATATATATATATATATATATATATATATAATTGAATCACTTTGCTGTATAGCAGAAATATAGTTGTGTAATATAGTTATGTGTAAATCAAATATATTTCAATTTTTTAAAAGGAAAGGAAAGAAAGAAGCAGAGTTTTGTGTATGCCTCATGAAAAAATACATTATTCATTGTAAATTAAGATTTATAGCTATCGACTGACTGGAAAAAGAAGAAAATTTTCTAGTATAAAATTTCTAAAGTAAAAGAAAAAATTTATCTAATACAAACTTTTAACTGATGACCTAGTTCTCTGCATGGTGAACAGGCCCAATGTCAGCGTGAACACCTCTGGGGCCAGGAAGCTCATTACCTCCAAGACATTTGGGAACTGTTGTGATTATTAGATGACTTGATGTTGAATTGAAAGATTGTTTATTCATTAATATAAAAGAGCTTAAGTCTTGGATCTTGGACAGTAGACAGAATCCTTTTGCCACATACAAAACCACTATATATAAATATATAAACTCCAAAGTAATGGATCAACAAACTCTAATCTTTATGGAAGGCATAGCTCTGTTTACATTCCATGTTCATGGCCCAACTTTCTCCCTCCTTCCCTCTACTCTCAAATCTTACTTTGATGTCTCTTGATACCACAAATAAGGTCTATTTTTTCACCTCTCTTGAATCTTTTCACACATTCTGTTCTCTTCTCTGGCCTAGAATGTGCCTGCCATCCGCCACTATGCCCTACTCCTGCCACCTGGCTGACTTGTATTCATCTCTGAGATGTCAGCAGAGATGTCACTTCCTTTAGGAAGCTGTTCTTATCCCACTAGGTCTGAGTTCAATGCCTTTCCTATTTAAGAGGCTGTTCACTTGTCAGTCTCTCCCAAGCAACTGTACACTCCCTCTGGGTAGTGGCTCTGTCCTTTCTACCACTGAATCCCAAGGGCCCAGCACAAAGTCTGGAACGTCTGTTGTTCAACACCTAATTGCTGAGTAAGAGTTGAACAGAGTTGCTATGGGTACTATATTTTGTATCTTCGGGCTGTAACAGAAACCACAAACAGCAGTGGCTTTATTAAGAACATTTAACTGGACTTCCCTGGTGGCTCAGCCGGTTAAGGATCCAGTGTTATCACTGCTTTAGTATGGGTTCAATCCCTGGCCCAAGAGTGCATGCCTGCATGCTGCAGGCATGACTCCCCACCCCCAAAGTTTTTTTAGCTGTATATTTAATAAGATGTCTAGAGCTAGGCAGTCCCAGGCTTAGTGTGTGGCTCTGTGGTATCATGAGGATCTAAGCCCTTTTCTCCTGTTCTCTACCACTATTAACACAGTGATTTTCATCCTCCTCATGATCTAAAGATGGCGGTCATGCTCCAAGCATTGCATCCTCACATGTCATTTTTCAAGGAAGGAAGAAAGTAAAGGATAAAGAAGGTTCTCACCCTTTTGTCACTCGGACATTCTTTCCCAGAGGATTCCTGTCCCTGGCCATCTTTCCCTTGTATAGTACTGGTGAGAATTGGGTCTCATGTCCACTCTAAGATATGTTATGACTCTTTCTTGGTGCTTGCATCTGAAGTCATGCTGCTGAGACAAAGTAGGTGCTGTAGTTGGGCTTTTACAAACATGACCTTAGAGCCTCATATCCACTCTTTCCTTATTGTTGACATGTTAACTATTAGAAACCTAAAACTGAGATTTCAAAAGATTTGTCCAGGGTCATCCGTATGGCAGGGTTTAGAATTAGAATTTTCCTGATGCCAAAATGATCCCAATGTTCCCTGTTTGAACCAAACTCCCTTCTTTCAGTTTTCGTTGTCACGCCCAATAGGCCCATTCTGTTTCCAAAATCCACTGGCTTTTTATTTATCTCTCACTAGTTAACCCTTTTGTCTCAGATTTTTGGCAAAGTAGCTATTCCTATTCATTGGCTGAGACATTCATGGACAGCCCATGAAATTATTTCTCTTCCTAGTCCAACAGCTTGTGTCTGGAAGTGCTCCCATCTAGCTCTGTAAGTAAATACTAAAAATTAAAACACACACGCACCCAACAAACAAGTTAGCAGACCAATCCTGTGCCTGAGGAAAGTATTTCCTCTCTTTCTTTTAGTGGCCTAATAGGTAAGGTGTGTGCTAGGAGATTTTAAAAGCACCTGCGAACAGCAATGACAAGCAGTGATTGTTCCGAGTTCACTTAAGCCCTGGCGGCTTTGGCATTTCTCCAGGGAATTAGCTAGGAGGTCCAGGTCAGATGGAGGAGAAAAGTAGGAAAGACCATCGGGCTTTGCTCAATCCAGGAGAGGAGAATGAACTGGTGAGTCTCCTCTTCTTTTTACTGTGTTCTTCTCAAAACACCTGAGCCTGTGGGCTACTTGGGAGAGTGTTGGCTTTAGGACTTGGGGAAGTTTAAGTCCGCTAAGGTGCCCTGAGAGTCACAGGCACACGTTTATGGTCAGGGGTTGGGGGTGGGGGACCTGCCGGGGTAAGAAAGTTGTGTCTTCTGGATGATGGTGTTCTGTCATCCTCATGTGCTTTGATTGGAACTTCCTTAGACATTTTGCAGAGTAAAGGGGTGCATTCCTACAGGATGCTTATTGAGGTGTTTCCCCCCCTTATCTGCATCTCCATGTAATTGGAAGAATTCAGGCAAAAACTGAAACTCTTTTTTCCCTCAACTCTACAAATAGTTTTAATAAATATGTAATAAGATTTAACTTTTAAATTTTACTTTTTAAATTTTAAAAAGTAAAAATTAAGAATATTTTCTTTAAATTATTTTAAGATATTTGTGTGCCTTCTTGTGAATTGTAGTTTTCATTTTTTAAATTTTTATTAGTTGATTTACAGTGTTGTGCCAATTTCTGCTGCACAGCAGTATCCTGCCAAAGGAGACTGAAATCCTTTAAAAAAACAAACAAAAAAATTTGGAGTTCCCATTGTGGTGCAGTGGAAACGAACCTGACTAGTATCCATGAGGACTCGGGTTCAATCCCTGGCCTCACTCAGTGGGTTAAGGATCCTGCGTTGCCATGAGTTGTGGTGTAGGTCACAGACACGATTCGGATCCTGCATGGCACTGGCTGTGATGTAGGCCGGAAGCTACAGCTCCAATTCAACCCCTAGTCTGGGAACTTCCATATGCTGCACTTGTGGCCCTAAAAAAATTAATTTAAAAAAAA
This sequence comes from Phacochoerus africanus, assembly GCF_016906955.1. Lineage (NCBI taxonomy): Eukaryota > Metazoa > Chordata > Mammalia > Artiodactyla > Suidae > Phacochoerus > Phacochoerus africanus. The sequence goes on along the minus strand of NC_062544.1, from coordinate 210,785,944 downwards.
ATTTAAAAAACTCTTTTGTTTTGAGTATACCTGCATAATGGAGAGTGCTTTGGTCTGAAATAATACCCTTTAAGAGTATGGAGAGGTTTAGGTACCCAGTACTGATGGACGACTGGACTGCGGCCCAGGCTTTAGCACCTATTAAAAAAAAGTTGTTACTTCTCCAATCCTTTTTTCCCCTCCACCCCTTCCACCAAACACCTATAAACCTTGAAAACAGTCATTAAAAACTCTCACAGTGTCTGTTTGGTGCTGAAGAGTTAACGCTCGGGGAAGGAATTAATCCTTTTTTCTAGACAAGAAATCTGAGGCTTGGGACGTTACGTAACCTGCCCGAGGTCCTCAGCCTACAGGGAACAGGCTGGTTATCCAGCCACATTCCTTCCCCCTCTATGCCCCGTGCTGTTCACCCTGCAGTGGTGACTCTAGTTAGACAAAGGGTGGTGGAGGTGGGAGGGAGGGCAGAACAGAGGGGTCGCAAGGGAGGCTGGAAAGGACCCAAAGCATTTGGGTCACATATCAGCCAGGGTGTCAGTTTCCTGCCTGCTCTTTCCCCAGTTCCCCATGAGACCCGTGGGAAAGCCACATCCACTCTCTCCCCATCTACCCACATTTGTGAAACTACAGAACATACATGATTTCACTGAAACCCTCACTGTCCAATAACACAGCCACTGGCCATGCATGGTTTTAGAAAATTAGCTGGTCCCCATTGAAATGTGCTATAGTGTAAACTACACACAAGATTTTTAAGACTTTGTAAAAACAATGTGTAAAATACCATTAATAATTTTTATACTGGCTACACATTGGAATAACAATATTTTGGATATGTTGGGTTAAATAAAAACATGTTATGAAAATTAATTTCACCTACGTCTTTTTACTTTAATGTGGCTGCTGGGGAATTTAAATTACAAAGTGGCTCACATGGGTGGCTTGTATTATTGTACCCCACTGATCTTGACAGTGGAACAGGGCTCTAAAATCCTCTGACTGAAGTGATGTAATGAATTAAAAGCTACTCATCTGTGTTCTCCGCCAAATAACTCTGTTCCAGTTTGTTTTCTTCAACATGTCGATGAGTGTTCATGAAAATCTTTGGTTACTCTTTCTCTCTCTCTAGCTGGATGCTATATTTGTCAATTTAGAGCCTAGCATTTTAATTCTCTTAATCACAGAGGGGGGCATAGATATCAAAGGATTAAATAACCGGTTAGGAGCCACAATTTTCTTTCCTGTTGATGGTCAAACAATTCTCTGTTGGGACTCCCACCGCGCTGACGTCATGGTTAGGGCATGCTGGGGAGGAGGAGGGGCCACTGACCTGTCCTCCACAAATCTTGCTTGGGGAGCTGAGGCAGAGAGCACAGATGCAAATCCTGCTCAGGCAGATCAGGAAACTCAGTGAGGCAGGTAGGCCCCACCATACAGGGGGTGATCTTGGTGCACAGCTGAGTGGAAGCTGCCACCTGCCTCTGGACACTGCTGTCCTATAAGTCACAGGCCCAGTGGTGTCAGATCTTTCAAGTTTGAAAGGGAAGCTAAGAAGTCTGTATGCTTAGGCGAAATAGCCTTATTATAAATTTTGGAAAGTTTCTATTTTAATTTTTTTTAGATAATCAGTAGGCCAAACTCAACAGGGATCTGGTCTAGCTTCAGCCTTTGGGGGCTGTCGGGCCATGACTTTACAACCTCTCCCCACTTGCTCTTCCTTTCCTGAAGGTTCCCCATAGTGGCCCCATCTGACTTCCACTTGCAGTCATTTCAAGTAAACAAGCACCTGATTGCGTGGAAGGAGGTGCTGTTAAAAACCACCTCCATGGGTAGAAAGGGCCTGTGGAGTATCCACTGCAGTCTTGGGTCATTTTGCTGAGCTCAGCACGAATATAAGGCAGGGGATCAGGCATGGCCGGACCTCCCAAATTGAACCTCGCTGTATTATCTCTTGTTCTCCGGCCCCCACTTTTCTGGGAGCAAAATTTCACATCACCCTCACAACAGCCTGTGTGATTGGTACCTTCACTGTATAGGCCTCTAGCATCCTTCCCAACCTCCTCCCTCCCACAACTGCCTGGCTCCAATGGTCTCTTTTTTCTTCACCTGACTTTTTCCTAAAAGCCTTTCCTTTTTCTGCCTAGGTATTTCATCAGCCCCTCCATTTGCAGTCAGTTTTTCTTGTCATCATTGAGGTCCTTCCAGGACCTACAGTTTGACTAACAGCCCACAGCATCCTCACAACACGACACCCCCAGTGAGCCTGGAGCTTTCCAGCTGTATAAATCAGCGCCTAATGGGATGGGATTTGTTCTCAGGCAGATCCGGCTTTAAATTCTGATCCTGTCAGGCAAGTTATTTAACCTCTCTGAGTCATTTGTAAAATGGGATAGTCCTTCCTACCATTCAGAATTGTGCTAAGGATTAAATGAGGTAAGACAGCTTTTCCAAAAATAGCTTCTGGTACAATATTTTTAATGGGTATTATTATATAAGAAAGCTCCCTTTTCTTCCTAGCAATTAGGTTTGAGAAATACAAGGTGAAACAGGCAGGCTGAAACCAGCGGGGCCTTTCAGAGCCTTTTGGACACTATAGTTCTTTGTGACTCTCTAAAAGGGGCAGCAAAGTGTGCTCTGTTTCACAAGTATGTATTCCTAGAGGACTACCTGTGTGTGTGTGTGTGTGTGTGTGTGTGTGTGTGTGTGTGTGGTATGTGTATGTGTGTGTGTATATGCAGATTTCCCTGTGACTCCTGTTCCATGGAACCACCATAGGAAAGCTTGCAATGTTCTCAGTGAATGGTTGGTATCATTTTAGCATTATTATAACTCTTCCAGGAGATAAAAAGAGTCATCATATCCATCAGTGCTCCCCTGTGCTAGTCAAAATCACAAGTGGGTGCAGCCTCAGAAGGCAAAACAGCCGCTTGGTGTGGAGGACACGGGTTTGATAAGAGAGCACTTCCCGTCATGGTAGCTTTTTTTCCAGGAAAGAGTTGGAGGATCTTTGGCAGCCGATCTTAGCCAAGGCTCCATTGCTGACTGTGTGGCTGTGGCCATCTTTTGGGACCTTGCTGGCTGCCTGAGAATGACATCAATTACCCCTTCTGGTTCACAAGGTTTGCAAAGGTTATGTAAGAAATGCTATGAAAATATAAATTTACATGCAAGGAGTCAAGAGTTGTCAGGTGGCTTTAAAATTTACAGGAATACATATAGTAAGTAAAATTGATGTTGTGACTATTTCTCCTTTCTCTGATTAAACTTGGGGAATGATAATTGTTTTAGGTCATTCTAAAAACAATATGTGAAGAGTTGGTAAGAGAAATCAGGAATTTTGAACATCTGAATTATTTTAAACACTCATGTGTACCCCTCATCTTCATTAATGGACAAACAGAACAAAACTCAAATGACTAATACTGAAAATTAAAAAGTGAGCTTTATTGTCCCCTTCCTGGGTTCAGTCACCATTTATATTAGCACTTGGATGAAAGTAAGTTTATGTAATCTTCAGTTGCCCCTTTGCTTTGAGGGAGACAGAACAATATAAGTGACAGAATAAAGATTCCAGAAGTTCTCAGAGGTCCTGGTAGTCTAGTGGTTAAGGACTCAGTGTTATCAGTGCTGTGGCTAGTGTTACTGCTATGGCTTGTAATTGGTGGCCCAGGTATTTGGTGGGCGGGGCCAAAAACCAAAGATTTAAAAAGTTCTTTAGGCCAGATAGTAGGGGAGAAATTGGCAAAATGCAGTGTAACAAGTCTCATTATTAAGTTTTTGTCTTAAGTTATTATAAAAATACAAGGAGACAGTATTAGAGACTTGGGCTTGTAACTATTCATGAAAAAGTGCTTTATTTGTTTATGGCTGGATTTTGGTTGCTGATATGATATAGCTATTCAAAAACAGTCCTTGGATATCTTGTTGGTCTGTTCTGCAGAATAGAAGAACTAAATCCTGCTATAATTTATGTAAGAACTGTTTGACCTGTATAAGAACGATTTAAAAGACATTGGGAAGAGTTCTCCAAAGAAAAGTCATGGTGGTTGTCTTTTACCGGTTGAGTGGCTGATGTGGAGAACAGAGTAGAGGTGGCAGAGTCCAATCTGATTTACTTTCCTCATGAAAGAACTTCCTAACCATCTGTGGTGGCAGAATCTCATTAGCATGACTCCCTTCTGAAGAACTTTGCCTTTGTATAATCCCTTCTGGTTGAGCAGGTGGCACCCATACACATGATGAACTATAACTCCTCTGATTATGTCATGTTGTATGGCAAAAATGGATTTACAAATAATAAATGCTGGCAAGGGTGTGGAGAAAAGGAAACTCTCCCACACTGTTGATGGAAATGTAAATTGGTGCAGCCACTGTGGAAAACAGTATGGTGTGTACTTTAAAAATGAGAAATAGAGCTATCATATGATGCAGCAATCCCACTCCTGGGCATATATCTGGAAAAAGTGAAAACTCTAATTCAAAAAGATACATGCACCCCAACGTTCACAGCAGCACTATTTATAAAAGTAAAGATGTGGAAACAATCCAAGTGCTCTTCAACAGATGACTGGCTTAAGAAGATGTGGTATATATACATGATGGAATATTACTTAGCCATGAAAAAGAATGAAACATTGCCATTTGCAGCAACATGGATGGACCTAGAGAATATTATACTAGATGAAATTAATCAGGGAAGATGAATATTGTATGATATTTACATGATGAATCTAAAAAATAATATAAAAGTTTCTATATACAAAACAGAAAAAGACTCATAGACATGAAAAACAAACTTGTGGTTACCAAAAGGGAAAAGGAAGGAGGGAAAAATTAGGAGTACAGGACAAACAGAAACTATTGTACATAAAATTGATTAAGCAACCAGGATTTACTGCATAGCACAGAGACTTATATTCAACATCTTGTAACAACCTACAATGGAATATAATCTGAAAAAATAACTGCATCAATTTTCTGTACACTTGAAAATAACACAATCTTGGAAATCAATTATATTTTGATTTTTTTTTAAAAGAGATTATCTGGGTGGGCCTGATCTAATCAGGTGAGCAAGGGAGATTTTTCCATTGCATCTTTGAAGATGGAAGGCTCAGTGTGGCAAGGAGCTCTGAGTTTCCTCTAAGAACATAGAGTAACTTCTGGCAGTCAAACAGCAAGAGAACAGAGGCCTCTTCTAGAGCTATAAGTGACTGAATCCTGCCAACAACCATGTGATCCTGCAAAAAGTTCTTGATGTCCAAAAGGAGCACAGCCCAGACAACATTTTAGTCTTGTGAGATGCTGAGCAAAGGACTCAGCCAACCAGACCTAGCCCATGAAAAACTGTGAGAAAATAAACTTGTGTTGTTTCAAGCCACTTGTCAGGCAGCGATAGAAAATAATTACACCATCACAGCTGTCCAGCAGAGGAAGGTGAGGCCCTGACTGGTAGTGAATAATCTATCTTAAGCAAACAATAGATGTTCATCTGTGAAGGATAGTGTACTGCTATTTTTTTCTAAGAGAGGAATTTGAATTAAATAATTCCCAAGACACACTTCCTGTTTAGTGATGGTCTTGCTCCACAAATAATTTTTAACAGAATATGCCATGTTGTCCTATGCCTTTGAAGTAGGTCAAATTTCTGTTCTAGAAACCGTCCCTGCTAATCAGCCCTTGCATCTCATTACCTTGCGATTTACACTCAGTGCTCTCTGGTCATTAGCCTAGTTAAACAAAGGTAACAAAGGTCCTTATTTGCATTTTTACTTCCAGGAAGATCATGTATTAGCACTTTGGCTGATTTTTATGGGCATGTGCACAGCTCAGAGTAACAGTATGATCATTTCTTTGGTACTGGGCTTTAATTCACACTTCTAAAGAGTAGATGGCCTTTCTTACTCCAGAAAGAAAGCATAAAGGAAACATTTAATAGGTTAAATTATTTCAATAATTATTTTGAACTTCTCAGTGACTCCATTTCTTTGATCTACAAATAACCTGCAAATATTACTACTAATAATACTTATTTCAATTCATAATATACCTATTTCTTAAAATTGTTGTGAGGAATAAATGACACCCAAGTAAATGTCGAGTGTTTAGTTCTTATTGTCAAACATAGACAGAAGTGAAAGTCCTCATGACATTTTATCTTTACTCAAAGGCCCCTCCGTGGCATGAATATAGGGCAAAATATAGTCAACTATAATTAATGATGGTGGGCAACTAGTGATAACTAACACAAATGACTACATTTGACCAAACCAAAACAGTAATAGAAGGTTGAAGAATAATAACCACACTAACATGATTCATTACCTAGAGACAGTATTATCCTAACATTAATGAAAAGAACTTTGACACATGGCAGAGTTAGAGATAAGAGAGCAGTTTTAAGAATGTCCTTCCATTAAACACATAAAAGAACACAATTTGACATGCCCAGATAAAGACAACAAAGGGTAGATGGTGAATAATGAATAGATACTTGGTGCTGTGATTATCGTTTAAAAAAAGAAGATAAAACTTTATGAATTCCAGCTTCATAAAAGGACACAGAGATGTTATCTCTTTGTTGTTTTTTTTTTACAAGCCCCACATTTTTAGTCTTAGATTCAGTAGACATAAAAGTACGCTGTCAAATTGCTGTACATTTTCTGAATGCTTCCTCCTCGTTCCTGGACTTCTATTATCTAGATTAGTAGCCAACACTCACAGACTGACATTAGTCTACGGACACCTACTGTAGTGACCCTGCTTTAGCATTTTCTTTAGTGAGGACCTCCCTGCTAGTAATGTACTCTCAATTTTTATGTGTCTGAAGGGTCTTTTTAAAACCTTCATCTTTTGGAGTTCCTGTCGTGGCACAGTGGTTAACAAATCTGACTAGGAACCATGAAGTTGCAGGTTTGATCCCTGGCCTTGCTCAGTGGGTGAAGGATCCAGTGTTTCCATGAGGTGTGGTGTAGGTTGCAGACACGTTTCGGATCCTCCATTGCTGTGGCTCTGGCATAGGCCGGTGGCCACTGCTCTGATTAGACCTCTAGCCTGGGAACTTCCATATGCCGTGGGAGCGGCCCTAGAAAATGCAAAAAGACAAAAAAATAAATAAAACCTTCCTCTTTTATTTTTTTAATTTTTTTCAGCAAGACATCTAATTTAATAAATAATTATACATCAATAATAACTGACACAAAGCCAAAATCCAAGAGTACATGGATTAATAAAAATAACAGAGTGGACATAAGGTATGGATATGTATAGATTCAATAATTTTCTTATTAAATGTCCAAATATGGAATTACATTATTGAAATTGACAAGTATAAGAAGATAATTTTAGTTGGGGCATTTAGTCCATTAACATTTAGGGTAATTATTGATATGTTTGTTCTTACTGCCATTTTATTAATTGCTTTGGATTTGTTTTTGTTGCTCTTTTTTCTTCCCTTCTTCCCTTGTTCTCTCCTCTTCTGGTTTGATGACTATCTTTAGTGTTGTATCTGAGTTTGTGTATCAATTGTAGATTTTTGGTTTGCAGTTATTCTAAAGTTTTGATATGAGACTATATATATATATGTATATATATATACATACATATATATATATATGAGATTTTTTAAGTTGTTGGTCTCTTAATTGCAAGTGCTTCTCCAGTGTCCTGCATTTGTACCCACCTCTTCTCACAATTTCTGATTTTGGTGGCATAATTTTGTGTGAATGATTTCATATCTTTACTGTATACATACCCTTACTGGTGAGCCTTGTCATTTGTGGTATTTTTGTTTCTGGTTGTAGCCTTTTCTTTTCTGTCTAGAGAAGTTCCTTTAGTATTTGTTGTAAAGCTGGTTTAGTGTTGCTGAATTCTCTTAGCTTTTGCTTATCTGTGAAGGCTTTGATTTCTCCTTCAAATCTGAAAGAGAGCCTTGCTGGGTAAAGTCATCTTGGTCAGAGATTTTATCCTTTCATCACATTAAGTATATCATGCCACTCCCTTCTGGCCTGCAGAGTTTCTGCTGAAAAATCTGCCAATAACCTTATTGGGGTTCCCTTGTATGTTATTTGTTTCTTTTCCCTAGCTGCTTTCAATATTTTCTCTGTCTTTAATTTTGGTCAGTTTGATTAATATGTGTCTTGGGGTGTTCCTCCTTGGGTTTATTTTATATGGAACTCGTTGTTCTTCCTGGATTTGAGTGAGTGGTTCCTTTCTCATGATAGGAAAGTTTTTGGCTATTATATCTTTGAATATTTTTTTCTGTCCCTTTCTCTCTCTCTCTTCTCCTTCTGGCTCCCCTATAATATGGATGTTGGTACATTTAACATTGTCTCAGAATTCTCTTAGACTGTCCTCATTTCTTTTCAATCTTTTTTCTCACTTCGGTTCTGCATCCATGATTTCCACTAGTCTGTCCTCCACCTCACTTATTTGTTCTTCTGCCTCCTGTATTCTGCTGTTGGCTGCTTCTAATGAAATTTTTTATTTCATTTATTGTATTTTGTATCTCTTCTTGCTTAAGTTTTATATCTTGTATCTCTTTGCTCAGTGTTTCCTGTAAATTATCCATCTTTGCCTCCAGTTTATTTCCAATGTCTTGCATCATCTTCAGCATCATCAGTCTAAAGTCTTTTTTCTGGAGGCTGAGAATCTCCTGATCTCTTAGCTGTTTTTCTGGGGTTTTTCCTTTCTCCCTCATCTGAGTTATAGTTCTCTATCTTTTCATTTTTGTAGGCTTTTGGTGTGGTGACCTTTTTACAGATAATAGAGTTGCAGCCTCTCTTACTTCTGACGTCTGTCCCCTTCGTGGCTGAAGTTGGTATTGGGGCTTGCTGTTGGCTTCCTGATGGGAGGGACTGATGCCTGCCACTGATAGGTGGAGCTGATTCCTATCCCTCTGGTGGGTGGGACTTTGTCTCTGAGTGAGATTAGAGGTGGCTGTGTGCCTGGGGGGGGGTTTAGGCAGCCTGTTTACTGATGGTGGGGCTGTGATCCTGCCTGCATTGTTATTTGTCCTGAGGCTTCTCAGGTTTGATGGGTGGGGCCAGATTTTCCCAAAATGGCCACTTCCAGAGAAAGGCATGCTGCTGAATATTCTCAAGAGCTTTGCTTCCAATGACCTTCCCTCACAATAAGCCACATTCACCCCTGTTTTCCCAAGAGGTCCTCCAAGAACTGCAGTCAGGTCTGACCCAGTTTCCTATGGAGACTTTGCTTTGCCCTGGGACACAGTGCATGTGAAAATCTGTGTGCACCTTTCAAGAATGGGGTCTCCTTTTCCCCCAGTCCTATGGAGCTCCTGCGCACAAGCCCCACTGGCCTTCAATGCCGCATACTCTGGGGGCTCTTTCTCCCAGTGCCAGATAACCATGCATGGGGATTTGATGTGGGGCTCAGGACTCTTACTCCTATGGGTGAGTCTCTGTGATATCGTTACTTTCCAGTCTGTGGGGCTTACCACCCAGTGATTATGGGGTTGCTTATATTGCATAATCGCTCCTCCTACCTCTTGATGTGGCCTCGTCTTTGTCTTCTGGAGTAGGATATCTTTTTGAAAGTTTCCAGTTCATTTGGTTGAAGATCGCTCAGCATTTGGTTGTAAATTTTGTTGTTTTTAGGAGAGAAGTTGAGCTCCAGTCCTTCTATTCCACCATCTTAATCCCCCTAAGATGTTATCTCTTTGGACATGATTCAAGGGACTAAAAGTTTGAAGCCTACACAGAAAAGCTAACTTATTCTAAGGCCATTAGAATATTCACAGTCATGGAAAAGCCTAACATGTCACAGCAAAAAACTGTCATTACCACGCACAGAAGGGAATTATCTATGTTATGTCTTGGGTGAGTAAATAAATTTGTAACTTTGAGCTCTCAGAATCTGGTTTGAGTAAAGTGAAAGTGTTATGAACTGTAAACCTAAATACCCATTCCAAAAAATCTGAATCACTACTGTGTCTTTGCATGGTGAGTATGTGATAAATACTTCAGAACGATAAAGATGTGAACAATGAACATAAGAATAAGAAGACTGGGAGTTCCCATTGTGGCTCAGTGGTAACAAACCTGACCAGTATCCATGGGGACATGGGTTCGATCCCTGGCCTAGCTCAGTGCGTTAAGGATCCAGCGTTGATGTGAGCTGTGGTGTAGCTCACAGACTTGGCTCGGATCCCACATTGCCATGGCTGTGATATAGGCTGGCAACTATAGCTCCCATTCGACCCATAGCCTGGGAAGTATGCCACAGGTGCAGCCCTAAAAAGACAGAAAAAAAAAAAAAAGAGGAAGACTTACAAGGTCCTACTGTATAGCACAGGGAACTATATTCAATATCCTATGACAAACCATAATGGAAAAGACTATCAATAAGAATATATATAAGGATAATTGATTCACTTTGCAGAATGGAAGAAATTAGCACAACACTGTAAATCAATAATACTTCAATAAAATTTTCTTTAAAAGAATAAGCTTATTTACAGAAATTAAAAAAGACCCACTCACAAAACTGGTGGTTGATAAATGCTAGTGCTCCAAATGCAATAAAAATTCCAGAAGAAAGACCGGGGTTGGAGGGGTGCCCTAGGGGATGCTTCCAAAAGACTAAGAGGATCCCACCAAAAGAGATTCAGGGGAAAAACATGTGAAATGAAATGGTACCCTTAATTCTCTTTTCCTGAGGACCATAGTCAATCTTAGTTCTGTCTCTGTCAGAACTACCTACAAAGAAAAGAAAGAATGAAAAATTATTTTTTAAATGCCCTATAGGTGCTAGAATTTCCTGTATGTTCTCATTTAATCCCTATGCTCTAGTTCCTCAGATACTCATTTTACAACTGAGGAAACTGAGGCTCAGTTAAATAACGTGTAAAAGGTCACCTTATGTAAGCATCAGAGAGAGGATGCTCTATTATACCATCTGCCTACTATGCAAGGGAAGGATGGTTATACAGCGTGGTGGGGAGTGGGTGTGTATGTGCACGTGCATGCACACGTGCACACACTCTTGTACATAGTTACTACATCTGGTTAAACTTTGAATCAATTCAGTGTTTGTCTTAAAAGCCTTTCGCCCAGTTTCATATATTACAAAGGTAAGCAGTTTTCTTTTCAGCCTGCATTTGACTTCAATTTTGACAATTTGTGCTCTACAGGAAAGCAAAAATTCCATTTAAGCTATTGGATCAATCACTTTTTGAAACACAACTTAACAGTCTTGGCAAATACAATTAGCTGGAGCTATTGCATATGTTCAAATCATTTTACAGTGAGTCCGACAGGACAAGCCACTTTGAATCCACCAAAACTTTTGTGGAACTGTAAATTGCCCAACGTAATATTTACTCTCAACACATATTGAGTGTTCAAAATGTCTCAGGACCTGTGTTAAATGCTTTGCATGTATTACCTTGTTGGTTTTTCATAAGAACCCTAGAAAATAGTTAATGTCATTATTTCTCTTTATGAAGGAGGAAACTGAGTCCTCAGAAGTAAAGTGGATTACCCAAGGTCATATATCTGGTTAAATGGCAGAGGCATGATTTGAACTTGGTTTTCTCATGCCACAGCCCCAGCTTTTAACTGTGACATCAGACTCTTCCACTGTATTTTACAACCAGCCACAGTTTTCACATGAGGAATCTGAAGTCCAGTGCACTAAATCATTTACCCAGATCACCTTAACTTGTAAGTGATGGAGCAAGAAACAGAAATGAGAATTTCTAGAAAGCAACAGGGTGAGGTATAAAGAACAGAGGCTCTGCTGTCAGACCTTAGGCAACAACTTCTGTAAAAGGCATGGCATATTTCAGTTACTCCTAATCCAGACTGCTTCCTCTATTCTCTGGGCCTAGAAAAAGGCCACTAAGGCAATGCCACATCTCCTGTTATCTGGAATACAGAATTCTAGTGGGGAACAAAAAAGTGATGGGCCATCGCTGCTTGTAAGAGAAGACAATTAAGTCTGTGTGAAAATGGGCATGACCTATGTGCTAGTCACCTCCACTAATAGGTGACAGACCTGTGGTCCTCGCCCTGTGGAACACAGCCTGTTTCTTTAACAATCTTGGTTCAGTATATTGAAGCTCAAAACTGAGAGTCACCTCTCTCCTTCTTTGATTGACCTATTAACAAATCACCTGCTAATGTTAACTGAGTGCTTCCTTTGTGCTCAACACCCTACACTTTTCGTTTCATCTTCACAACTATTCTCCAGATGTGTGTTATTAATATTCTCAAAGTACAGAGATGGAAACTGAGACTTAGGGAAGTTAAGTCCTGAGGTCACATAGCTAATAGGTGGCAAAACTCACTTGATTGCAAGGGGCCACATATAATGAGTTCACGATTCTGAGCCTCGCTGACTCCTGTTCCCAATATCTTTACATTCGCAAGACCTCTGGAGTCTACTTATCTTCCTCCTGCAGCACACATGTTGTTCCTGGCTTCCTCCTTTACTCTGCATTTCTTAGTGGATTTTACCAGAATCAGTGTTTGGGAGAAATCTGAGTGATTCTTACTGCATCAAAAGAATAATCCTTTAGAACAATCAAATTAGAGTTGAAATTAATTGGTCAAAATGGAAATGTGATAAATTCAAATCACATAAACATTGGCAGGCTGATTGGGAATAGATTGAAAGAAGGCCAGATAAAGTAATGACTCTTTTAGCTGAAATGTCAAGACTCCTATCTAGACATATAAACTCTGGGAGAACTGATAGAAAGGAATTTTACCAAGGTTTATGAGGCCAGTTTATCAAAGAAGCAAAAACTTGCTTCTACTCATCTTTGCTCAAGGAGTGATACATTTCTGAAGGTTACTCTGACATTTGCAAGCTCTTTTATATCTGTCTATCTATCTATCATCTACCTATCATCTATCTACATTTCTTTTTTTCTTTCCTTCTTTCTTTCTATCATCTATCTACTATTTATTTACTTACTTATTCTTTAACAGATAGGAAAGAAAAAAAAAAAAACCTGTTGATATTTTGCTTGAGTCGTCCCCAGCCATAAGCAGTGTCTTTCATAAAAATTTATTAGGGATGTGATTTTATCTCTGCTCTATGTCAGCACTTCCCAATCATCCACACCAGGATGCAGCTACTGTCTTCCTAGGTCACCAAACCTCCCACTTCCTACAAGAAATCCCTTCTCTGTCCTTTTCCTTTTTAATTCACTTCTCAAATTTCGCTGCCACTTCTTCTTTCTCAATCCAATCTCAATAATGTAATTAAAGTAATTTCTACCTGCTTGGAAAAGTGTCTAATAACAAACTCTTACTTTTGTTTTGCTTTTAAAGGACATATATAAATACAGTGGTGTCAATAAAGTGCACTGATCTTAAATGTACAGCTCAGTGTACATTCTGTCATCAGTTAGTTAGATAGGATTGCTAATGGTTCATCCTCAAACCTAATAACATCTCTAAATTTATTTAGATCTTTGCTCCAAGGAATAATATGTAGTTTTTCAGTTTAGAGGTATTTTACAACTTTGTTAGAACTATCACAAGGTAATTGATTTTTTTTTCCTTTGAGAGTATTACAAATAATATTTAACTTTATTTTCAAATTGTTTTTACTAGCAAATGCAAATACAATCGGTTTTTCTATATTGACCCAGTATCCAGCAACCTTGATAAATTCTATTAATCATTCTTATTAATTCTAATAATTAATTCTAATGACTTTTTGTACATTCTTATTAATTCCAATAATTTTGTGTACATTCTTTTGGATTTCTTTGTGTAAATAATTAGATTATCTACTCATAAAAAAAGTTTAACTTCTTTTTTCCCAACTTGGCATATGATTGACATGTAACAATTTATAAGCTTAAGATACACATGTTGATTAGATACACTTAAATACTGTGCAATGATTACTGCCATAGCTTTGGCTAACAGCACCATCATCTCATATAATTCCCACTTCTTTTTTTGTGATGGGAACATTTAAGACTAACTCTCTTAGCAATTTTCAAGTATATGATACAGTATTGTTATTTTTCGTTTTCCAATTATTATAGATATTTGCTCTTTTTCTTGCCTTATTGCACTAGTTAAGACTTCCAGTTCCATATTGGAAGTGGTAATACTATACTGTATACTACTTCCAGTACTATATTAGTGGTAATTGTTGGTAATCTTATTTTGCTTGTGACCTCAGGAGGGAAATATTCAATATTTTATCATTAAGCGTGATGTTCGCTGAGAGATGCTCTTATCTATTGCTGGTTTACTGAGAAGTTTCTTTCTTTTTTAATGTATTGATGTTGAACTTTATGAAAGTTTCTCTGTATCTATTGAGTTCATCCTATGATTTTTTCCCCTGAATGTTAAACATACCAAAATACATTGATTTTTCAAGTGCTTATAATTCTAAACTCCATTTGGTAATGATGTATCACCTTCTTACTATATCACTGACTTAAATAATAGATTTTGGGATTATTTCATCCATGTTTCAGACCGATCTTAGCCTATAATTTTCCTTTATTGTAACAGACCTATTAGATTTTGTAATCTGAGTATGATGGCCTCATAAAATGATTTGAGACCATTCCTACTTCCTCTATGAAAGAGTTTGTGAAATATTGATATCACCTCTACCTTAAATATTTGAAAAGATTCACAAGCCATCTGGGCTTGAAGTTTTTTGGGTTTTTGGTAGAAAGCCTTTTAGTTACACATTAATTTTCTTTAATAATGATAAAAATATTCAGATTTAATTAAGTTTATCTATGTTATTAATCTTTCAAAGTATAAATTTGGCCTTATTGATTTTCTCTATTGTATATCTGCTTTCTATTTTATTAATTTCTCTTCTTATCCTTATTTTTTTCCTTTCTTATGTGTTAAAATCTCCAGTGATGAGAGTGAATTTAAGTCCTATCAATTTTGTTTTACAAATTTTGAAACTATGTTTACAGGTGCACAAAAATTTAAGATTGCTATGTCTGTTGAATGGATCTTTGTCTTTCTTTTCCTCATAATAATTCTTTCCTTAAAGTCCATTTTACCTGATATTAATACAGGTATACTGATTTTTTCATTAGTCTTTTCATGTTGTATTTACCCTTCTTTATCCTTTATCTGTTTCTTTATGTTTAAAGCATATTTCTTATAAACAGCATATAGTGGATCTTCTTTTCTTATCTAGTCTGACAATTTTTGCATTCAATCACAGAATTAAAGTCATTTACATTTAATGTAATTGTTGATGTAGTGGGGTTAAAGTTCATGATGTTGCTATTTGTTTTCCACCTATTGTATCTCTTTGTTCTTTTCTTCAGTTAACATTGTATCATATGATGTCCCAGGCTTTTATCTTGACTTGATACTTTTTGTTTTTAATGGCTCCATAATAGGCTATTGTTTTGACTCACATCTTATTGAACCATTAGCTATCATTCATTTCTTCTAACTTTGCTATTACAAATAATGCTGTGCTGAACAACTGTTATTTACATCACTTTCCATTTTCTGTATTACTTCCATAGGGTATACTTTTGAGTGTGGAATTACTGATTCAAGGGATAGAAACATTTTTATAATTCTCAATACAGTTTGTCACCTTGCTTTCCTGAAGAATTACTCCAATTTATAAGGTTATTAGTAGAATGTAGCTGTAGTGACTCATTGCAGTCTTGATGGCATTGTGGGTTCCCTTTTTAATAAAAAATAATTGCTGTATAGAAAAGACCTGAAAGAGAACCAGAATTATAGTTACCAATGCCATTGTTGTGTCTAAGTAAACAGAAAAAAAAAGGAAACTCATTTACAAATGTGATCGTTTCAGCTACAAGCTGGACAAAATTTCCAATCTCTTCTGCTTCTATTTTTCACACCTGCAGACTTTGGCAATAGCTCCTGTAAATAACTTTGTAAGAGAATACATGTTTATGACATAATATGTGAATAGGCACATACTCTTTATGTGAGTCTAATAAACCTACAATTCACAAATAGAACCAAAACATGTTTATAGGCAGAGGAAAGATAGGAGATCCAATTGAAAATATGCTTAAAAGCATAGTGAAATGTTTCTAAGTTACATTTAAATCTTATCATATCAATCTCCAAATAGGGTAGCTACATTACTAAACTTAATGAACATTTTTTTTCCCCAGGTGGGTGATTATGTTGAGGAATGGTGGACATGAACTGTTACCATTGTAATTACTTTGCAGAGCACTTAAGGTGACATATCTTATTTGAGCACAAGTGCCCTATAAGGCATGTATTTCTAATTGTTTTACAGAAGAATAAATTGGGATTCCCTAGAGGTGAAATGATTTATCTAAGGTCACATGGTTGATAACTATCAGAGTGGTAACTCAACCTTGTGTCTTTGCTTCTTAAGCCTGTGACCTTTTCAATATGTTTAAGGATTATTTTCAGCAACTGTTATTAAAAATCTTGGTCTTTCACAAGTTCTTTATTAGAAAATATTCATGAAAATGACCACATTGAAGATGAAAGCTTTTCCAAAGAATTAAGCCAAGAGATTTATTATGACATGATCTAAACTGGAATAAAATTTAGGATATTCCATCATTGAAAGTACTATAGAAATTCCGTAAAAACCTATTTTCTTGACATTACAACTCTGTGATCTGGACCCAGGAGTTGAAGTCATAGAATCACACCCACCCCCCTCCCAAGAGCAGAAACTAAAATAACAGTAATGATGTCTTTCATAATAATCAGTAGCCCCTGTGTCTTGTAAATACACTAAAAATGTAGTTTTAGGAATTTAAAAAATAATGCTCTGAAATTTCATTGTAGAAGATGGAAACTAGAAATTTGCTTTAATTAAGGAAATATATTGTTTTGGACTATGTATCTTCCCCTGAGACCACATCTCAAGTCTTTGCTCAATTCATGACTAATGTTAACTAACCCATTACTGAAACTAGAAATATTTCATCATATTACTCTCAGGGTAATACCTATAAGGTATCTTTTGAAAGTCTGTCATGTCCACAGATAATCTCTTAATTTACATTATCCCACTGTTTTAGAAAGCAGTACCCTTATTCACACTTAATAGTTCTTCTTAATCATATTATTAAGCAAATCTGAATCTGAATAAAATAAGACATATACGTGTGGATCATAATGGTCATAATTATATCATCTTCCTCCAGTAAATTAATATTAAGAATTTTTTTAAAAAAAATTGCATTTAAAGAAAGTAAACCTGGTCTGAAACATGAGGTATTTTATAAATCTAAGTGACTCTTATGACTATTTAGAACCAATTAGGTCTGTCCATTCCTCGCTCCTCCTGCCTACCCTTTTAGTTCTATATGCCAGGGTAGCAAAATGAGTTCTTCCTTCTTTTTAAAGTTATATCAGCTGATAGGCGTTACACAATCAATCTGATTCAACCAGCCCAAACCAGTTTTCTCTCCCATCCAACCCTCCTGCCTCTAAAGTTTGTGTGTCTTGGAACAAAATTATGTGCTTATGTGAGAAAAAAAAATAGAGTGATGTTTTATTTCCTCTCTAGGAGGTGTTTGGTTACGAGACCCAGAATCTACGCAGAGTCCTCTGCCTCCTAATATCCGTGCTGACCTGTGGGGTCCTCCTGCTGGTGTTCTACTGGAAGCCCCAGTGGAGGGTATGGGCCACCTGCATTCCATGCCCCTTGCAAGAAGCAGACACCATTTTGCTCAGGACAACGGTGCGTGTCCTTCTGTGTTGCATCTGTGGCACAGCCTCTGACTGGCCAGGATTCCTTTATTGAAGAGTTTCCCTGTCCCCAAATA
The DNA here is from genome assembly GCF_016906955.1 of Phacochoerus africanus. NCBI lineage: Eukaryota > Metazoa > Chordata > Mammalia > Artiodactyla > Suidae > Phacochoerus > Phacochoerus africanus. The sequence continues at coordinate 210,768,171 of NC_062544.1, read as the reverse complement.
GGAGGTTGCAAAACTTTCCCTGCCATCTAGTTGCCATGTCTTATTTTGACCCAGGAAGAAAGGACATTTCCTCTGTATCAGCCTGGAGAGATTTCTACTAGGTCAGGTTAATTGTGAGTGTCCCCAGCCATTACATGAGCAGTGGTCATAAGTGTTAAAACTCTTAAAGACATAACGTGGGAGAGTTACTATTGTGGCTTAGCAGAAACGAATCTGATTAGCATCCATGAACACTTAGGTTTGATCCCTGGCCCTGCTCAGTGGGTTAAAAATCTGATGTTGCCATGAGCTGTGGTGTAGGTCACAGACTCGGCTCAGATCCCGCATTGCTGTGGCTGTGGTGTAGGCCGGCAGCTACAGCTCTGACTGGACTCCTCGCCTGGTAAACTCCATATGCCATGGGTGCAGCCCTAAAAAGACAAAAAAAAAAAAAAGATACAACATGGTGGTTATTTTTCAGTTTTTCAAAAATATGTATTGTGAGGGAAATTATGCATTTTAAACATCTAGATGTCATTTTAAAACATCCAGAAACTATTTTTCCTACCAAGTGTATCTTTCTCTTTGTTCTCTAGCAAGGTGGTTCTCAAATTTCAGTGCAAACCAGAATTACCTGGAGAGCTCCTTAAAACACAGACTACTGGCCCCACCCCAGAATATCTGATTCAGTAGTTTGGGATCAGGCTAAGAATCTGCATTTCTAACAAATTCTGAGATAATGGTCATGCATTAATTGGTAGCCCAAACTTCAGGAACTACTGGTCTAGCGCTTGGTGGGTATTTGGTTGAGTCAATGCTTTGTTGAATAATACTGGAGAATTTTATGGGGGTACATTGTCTTCTCTAGGATGAATTTCAAAGATATATGAGGAAGAAGGTAATCTGCCTCGACTTATCTACACTGAAGTTTCCTATAAGCAAGAACCCAGAAGAACCCCTGTTGGCTGACAGCCACTCTATTATAAACCAAGCCGTACTGAAGCCAGAATTAAAAGTAAGTGATTTGAAGACTGCAATGTTATGGAATGTTTTTGCTACACAAGAACAATACATTTATTGTAAGGAAGTTCTGAAAATCATGCTGCTGGCTGGCTATTACAGCTATGCATCAAGGAAAGTGAGAGCTGTGTTGGGACCTATGCTAAACCCTAACCTCCCCTGATGGGCTTGACTTTGCAAATAAGATTTGTTTTATCACATTTGTAATTGCAGCTGCGATATATCCAAGTGCAGAAAATCAGGTATGTTTGGGACAACGTGGAAAAGAGGTTCCAGAAAGTTGGGTAAGTCTGATTTTTTTTTAAAGCACTCATTAAGATATGAGGGAAGAATACTGATTTGTTGAGTGACATGAACTGAGGTACAGTTCCTGTTCTGACCACATTTTAGGTTACTGGAAGATAGCAATTCCTGCTATGACATCCACCATACATTTGGACTGGGTCTCACCAGTGAAGACCAAGAAGTCAGGTAGGGTTTGTGGTACTCCCTCAGTAAACTCTGCCAGCAGAAACTGAAGTATCAAATGATTTATAATCAGTGAATTGTTGACATGATGCTTCCTCAACTTCATATAACCCTCATTCATTTACTGGCATCAGAGAGATATTCTAAATTATTCTCATCTTAGACAACTTATTGAAAAGAAAAAACTAAAAGAATGATGTGATCAAATAACATTGGACCTTTTCTCTCAGGATTATAGAACTGTATTCTCTGTGTTGTCTTTCCTCAAAAAAAAAAATATTGAGTCATTTCATAAACATCAGCATCTTAATTCTCCAAATCCCCTGACAATATAAGGCTGTCAATTTTGTAAGACAATATAATTGTTGCATTTTACTGTGGAGAATGAGCCCTGGAGATGAGGATTTTGTTTGCTCAGTTAATTGTGTCATTCACCACTGTATTTACAGAGCCTAGAATAGTGCCTGATTCATGGTAGATGCTCAATAGATGTGTGTGGAAAGAATGAATAAATAAATGCATTCATTGATCTGTTGACTGAACGCCTTTAAATATACTAGGCATTTTGCAAGGCATTAGGGTTCTAAGGATAAATAAGACTTGGTCATCTTCCCTGAGAAATTAATTGACTGGTGGGAAAGAGAGACAAAGAATAGTGGTCCAATTGTGAGAAGGAGATATATAGATGCACAGAGATTAGGAAATAATAGTCTAACAGTAGCACAGGAAATCCTTACACTGCTCACTCACTTATAGTGACCTAGAGTCTCTCCTTTCCTCACTTGTAATTTGAAGTGGCAAATCCTGGTGACTCCAAAAGTAAACCATTGCAAGCCTTCCCAAGCATCTTAATAATCACCTTCATTCCTTGCTCAATTTTAGAGACAAGAAGAAAGATCTGCCTGACCTTCTTCACAGTTAGTCAGAAACACAAATTCTCATCTGGTACTTAAAATACAGGTTCTTGGGTTCTCCTCCATAATTTGGATTTAGTAAGCAGAAGCTGGGGTAGTGGTTAGAAAAAAAAACTGCATTTTTTTTTTGTCTTTTGTCTTTGTTGTTGTTGTTGCTATTTCTTGGGCCGCTCCCGCGGCATATGGAGGTTCCCAGGCTAGGGGTTGGATCGGAGCTGTAGCCACCGGCCTACGCCAGAGCCACAGCAACGCGGGATCCGAGCCGCGCCTGCAACCTACACCACAGCTCACGGCAATGCCGGATCGTTAACCCACTGAGCAAGGGCAGGGACCGAACCCGCAACCTCATGGTTCCTAGTCGGATTCGTTAACCACTGCGCCACGACGGGAACTCCAAAAACTGCATTTTTTGCAAGCACCCCCATGATTTGTATTTACATCAAGCCTGCAAGTTACAGATCTGATATTGTTTTCAAGTTTTCCCAGTGTCTAAACACAATGAAAACTGAACCAGGCATCTAGATGATGACAATATTACAAAATGCCTTAGACATGGTATCATTATATGAGATTTCAGATACAATCCCTAAATCACAGAACTATAAAAAGTTTTCAAAGTCATTTAAAACATATTGGTTTTCTACCATTAAGCACAAGACATTTAAAGGATTGATCTATTTAGGAAATCTAGCTGATGAATATATATATATACTCTGCCCAGGAAACCACTGCCACAGGAAAGATTTCCCATCAGTCCAGCTACCTCATATTTGTCCCTATTTATCAAGTACCAAACTTTAATAAACATCATACATAATTAAATTTAAATCTGGTCCATACAATAAAGAACTTGACAATCTAATAAGCAAGACAAAGAGTATAGTTTTCCAAATATGAAGAATAGAGGAGACAATCAACTTAGAAACATATATAGTCATATTTTATTTTGCAGGTTTTTCTATTTAGCAAATAAATAGAGTATGTAGAATATAAAGCATACCCCCCAATTTTACCTTTTATTTTTTAGTGTAAGACTAAACACTTCTCAAAAATTAAATGTGATTGATTGGTTGGTTGAGTGATAGCATATCAATTTCCTAAATGAATTTGAGCTTGCTTGTATGGAAAGCAAGGAACCAAATATAAGCAATAAAGGAAGGGGGATACACAAAAATCTCTAATCAGAAAAAGCCAAGGAATCTAAACACAACCTCTTCCTTGGAGTTCTGTTGTGACTCAGCATTATAAACCCGACTAGTATCCATGAGGATGTGAGTTTGATCCCTGGCCTCGCTTATTGGGTTAAGGATTCAGTGTTGCTGTGAGCTGAGGTGACCTGCGGTGTAGGCTGCAGATATGGCTCGGATCCCACGTTGCTGTGGCTATAGTGCAGGCCGGCAGCGGCAGCTCTGATTCGACCCCTAGCCTGGGAACTTCCATATTGCACCATGGGTGTGGCCCTAAAAGACAAAAAATATGATAAATAAATAAATAAATAAATAAATAAATAAATAAATAAAACCTCCTCCTTTAGGCTTCCTAGCAGCCAGACACAAAGAGAAAATGCACAGATGCACAAAGAGAAAATGCACAGATGCACATAGTTCTCACTTTTTGGTCTCAACAAACAAATCAAAATATCGAGAGTGACAACTTTACCCTGGAGAGAAAATGTCAGAGGGCATAGGAAGAAGATAGAGAAATCATTCCTGGAGGTTTCCTGCCCCCATCTTCTCTCATTCATGAACTGAATACAACTTCCCATCTGAGAGCCTGTCCTATACAGGTTCACAGACACTTGGGGTAATTCTCTTACCTCAGGGATACAGGGCCCTCTGGAATAAACACAGCTACTTCATCCCCCATCCATCCAAGTGATCTTATTAGGCCAGTTTTTGAGTGACTCTTCATCTTTTCACTCAGCCCATCCTACTCCTGCCTTCTTTGTTTAGCATCCTGAAAACAGAAGGGGAACATTCTGGCAGTAGAGATCCAGGCACCTCCTAACTAGGGGTTATCTACAGAACAATTGCCTTGTTAGTAACCTAGAGATCTGGAAGAAAAAAAAAAAAAAAAGGCTTTTATGGGTAGGGCTTGCCAATTTCTACAATCGGAATATCTCAGCCATGGCTGATTTCAAGCCGCCAAGTGACATCACTGAATGTGGAGCTGCGCAGAGGTCCTAACAATTGGCTTGATGATTCTGCTGGACAAACTTAATTCTCCACATTTGTCACATCATTGAGAAAAAAAGCCATGCCTGTTAGTACAGAGGAAAGAAATCTGAGTAACAGGCAGCAAAAAGGGTATGTTTGCCATTAGTGCTCAGCTCCAAGCTGGTGGAAGTTGTTGCAGGAGAAGAGAGAAAAATGAAGCAAGAAAAAGGTGAGAGAGAGAGATTAGGGCTACTATGAACCCCTACTCTCTTATACCTTAGGTCTTGTGGGAAGCAAAAGTCAGAAAAGAAACCATGCTATATACCATGATCTTCATCCCCTGGAAAGCCCCATCCTAGAAATAGCCCAAGTATAGACAATCTACCATCAGATCAGTCCTTTGGGAAAGGAAGGATTGGTTGGAGTAGAGGGGACAGGCTTCACTCACTCTTCTGGAAGCCAATAAAGTTGATTCAAATCTTAGAAGTTTATTAGAAGTAAATAACTTACTTAAAAATATAACCCACAGTTCTATGGATCTGGGTCCACTGAAAGTATAAAATCACTTAACTCCACTGTCTTGTTTCAGAGCAAAACTCTATGGCAGCACAAGTAAGCTTAGGTCCTGGTCTCCCCGGAAAGATCCTGCATGGATTTCTCCACTCCTGCCTCCATCCGGATGCCCTCTTGATCCCCTGCTTTCTGGATCTTTATGCCTGGGAATGCTTCAGGCACTTTCCCAAAAAAGCTGACCTCACTTAGCTCACATATAAGGCAGGAAATCCTGCAAGAACTTGACTTTCCCTGAGGTTATCTGGAAATGAGCTTTAGGAAATGAAAGAAGTGAACAGGTAACAGATGAGAACTAATGCTAAGAAATAAAATGACTTCTGTCATTTGTACAATGGATCTTCTCTGTATAAATTACAAAGTATATAAGCAGGTTTAAGTACTGCTAAAATAGGGATTTTTTCCCCTGAAAGTAATTTCTCAAAACGTACCAGCTTTGCTGTTTTTGTTACTTTTTAATGGAGAGGGCTCTAAAACCCAACATCCTGTTACATTCTATAACCATGCTCAAATGCCAGCCACTGGATGGCATTTCTATGCATCTCTGAATTTCTTAAGTCTCTCATCCTTTATAAAGCAGGTGTATGAGGGGAGTGAGGGATTAGGTAGCAGAACCACCTGGGAAATTTTTTCAAACTCTAATAAACCTGCTCCTTAAAAATTCCAAAGTTCATGGAAACAGGCCATGCCAGAATCCCCTAGCTTAGCATTAACAGTTTGGAAAACTGCAGGCCTCCGTCCCTGCCAAGGACTCTATTGGTGGCTTATCAAAAGGGAAGCAGAGTGGTTGTGTGCAGTTTGAAGAAGCTCACCATTGATTCTGGCATCATCTTCCTGCCTCTTTACAGACCCTCAGTCTAGTCTTCCCCATCTGGAACCAAAAGGGCTCAGCACACAGCAAACTGTCAACAATTATTTGGTGAATAAATTGATAAATGAATGAATGAATGAATGATTCATTCATTTATCTTCTTTAGACCATCCCCAAAGAAAATATTCCTAGTCATTCATGCTTGGTTTTTCAGGAATAAATATCTTCCAGCAGATTTACTCATATCTCATGGTGGTCAGAAAACTCAGTGCTCCTTCAAGCATAGCTCATAGCCAGGACAGAAATGCTTAACTTCCCTGTTGAGAAATCCTTCAGTTTATTTTGGAGACAGACCTTCTACCTCCAAAGCAATTATTCCCCTAATGAATAGTTCTATATTAGGCAAGTCTACTTAATTTCATTCAGACTATTTAGTTTTATGAGGCCACCTGGAATAAGTCTAAGGCTTCTTTTCCCTGTCAGCTCATCAGATTTTTTTTTCTTTTTAGGGCCACATCCATGGCATATGGAAGTCCCCAGGCTAGGGGTCAAATTGGAGTTGTAGCTGTAGGCTTACACTGCAGCCCCACAATGCCGGATCCTTAACCTACTGAGCAAGGTCAGAGATCAAACCCACATCCCCATGGACACAGTCAGGTTTGTTATCACTGAGCCATGACCAGAACGCTTCCTCAAATTTTTAGAGTCAAGGAATGTTATATCCTTTATTCCTTGAAACTTTGTTCATGTGACCCAGTTTCCAGCCTCTTTTTCCTTCCAGTTGCTTAGCCATTGGTCAATGTCCCTGAAAATATAGCTTGGCTTCCACCGAATTTGAGAAGAGTACACGGTTCCTAGACACATGATGCTTTTTGGCAAAAGATAGTGAAAAAGATAAAAGCAGCAAGGGGCAGGCCATGCTGTTATGCAAACAGCCCAGAGAAGCCCTAAGAAGTATCATCTATAGGCAAGTATCAATCTGCTGGATCTCAGTCCTCATGAGAGCTGAGCCCCTCTCCCTTGATATTAACATCAGAAACCTTCTCACCAGACAAGGCAAGACAAAGATCACAATGCCCTTGGCTTGCTCCTTTCTAACCTGACTTTCACAGCCTGTGTGCTGCTGTAGTTCTGTGAACTGGATTTTTCCCTTGTGAGGGGAGACAGTATTCTAGTCATGGGTCACAAAAGTCCCCCTTAATTAATTCCAATATTTAGGAAGCACTCTCTGTGTCAGACACTGTGCTCCTAGATGCTAAATAAACAGAGTTGAGAAAACTCCCTCCCTGAAATTAAAGACAGCCTAGGAAATTTGAGGAGAAAGACATGTAACTACATGTTACAATTAAAAAAGTTATGTGTTGTTATTAAGAAATGAAGGGTTGTTGGAGTTCCTGTCATGGCGCAGTGGAAACGAACCATGAGATCCAGGGTTCAATCCCTGGTGTCGCTTAGCAGGTTAAGGATCTAGCATTGCCGTGAGCTGTGGTGTAGGTCGCAGACACAGCTCAGATCCTGCGTTGCCGGGCCTGTGGTGTAGGCTGGCAGCTGCAGCTCTGATTCAACCCCTAGCCTGGGAACCTCCCTATGCCATGGGTGCAGCCCTAAAAAGCAAAAAGAAAGAAAGAAAGAAATGAAGGGTATTGAAAGAGAAAAAAATATTTCACTGTGCCTGTGGAAATAGGGAAGATTTCAAATACAGCTGCCACTTACTAAGAACTTGTTATGTCTTAGCCTCTTGTCCTAAATTCTTTACTTATTTATGTCATATGCTAATGATAGCAATTTTATTAGGCAGGTATTATTAAACCTGTTTTATAAATAAAGGAACTGAGGTTCACGCCTCCTTATCTATTCATTCATTTAACAAACCATTTTCAAGTGTATGAATGAGGCCATGATTTAGGCCTTCAGGAAATACCAGTGCCTCTAGTAGCTTATAGCAGAGGATACAGTCTGTTACATGTATGCTTGTTAACATGTAAAAATAAGGTATAACTTCGGATGATCAAATACATTATAAAAGAAAATGAGATAGGTTAAGGAGATAAAGAGAATCTGAGTTGGAGGGGGTCACAGTAGCTATTTTATTTTATTTTATTTTTTGTTTCCCCACTAAATTTTTTTTTTCTACTGTACAGCATGGTGACCCAGTTACACATACATGTATACATTCTTTTTTCTCCCATTATCATGCTCCATCATAAGTGACCAGACATAGTTCCCAGTGCTACACAGCAGGATTTCATTGCTAATCCATTCCTAAGGCAATAGTCTGCATCATTAACCCCAAGCTCCCAATCCATCCCACAGTAGCTATTTTAAATGGAATTGTAATAGGGCTATTTGAACAGAGGCCTGGATGAAAAGAGGGCAGGAGCCATGCAAAGGTGTGGGGGAAACTGGTTCTGGGTGGAGAAAGCAGCAAGTAAGAAGGCTTAGCTGGACTCAAGCCCAGGTCTGTTGGATCTCAAACTTCTCAATCACTGAAGCGGCAGAACATGTCTCAGGACTCTGTAGAGCTCAGGTTCTTTATATCTTGATATGGAAAGAATTCAGCAAGAGGCAAATTGATAGAAAAGAAGTGATTTATTAGTATACGATGATTGCGAAGGATACAAGTGGGCGGGCAAGAGGGCTCTGCCCTTAGAACTTAGGGGGCTAAATTTTTATGATCAAAGGAAAAGTGGGGAGGGGAGAAGACCACCCTCTTCTTCATTCCTGAGCAGACCTCAAGCTTCCATCATTAGCTCCTCCTCCATGTCGGGTGGGGGCGTTTTTTGTCCTGCACGATCAGACTAGGACTGTCAGGGTGCAATTCCTAATCGGCAGAAGGGTGGTAACATATGCTAAAATATGGTAAATCATCTCAGGCTTTAGTATAATGAGGGTCTTCTACTTTAGAATGTCACCTTTCCCCTATATTTTTATTTTTAGTATACACAGAGGAACATGTCCTAGCGATCATTAACTTACTGACCTCAACCAGCAGGATGCAGGCGTCATTGACCTAATGTATTTTGTTAGTTTTGTTGTTAAGCAAGTCTGCTTGGTTTCATGATGTTATGATTGCTTTCTTGAGTGATCATTAACAAACAATGGTCTCCCCAAACTCCTTAACATTCCCTCGCTATCTATGATCCACTAGTGGGATTTCTAAACTAGCTAGTTATTATCCTATCTATCCCAATGACTGCTAGGCTCTATTATCACATTTGGATCTGAAAGGTTAAGTAGGCATTAACAAAGTGAAAGATGCAGGGGAGTGTATTCCAAGGAGAGAGAGAGAACCAAATTCAGGGTACTGAGAAGTTCTGACACTTGCTTAAAACAGGTTATTTCATCTGACTCTGGAAAAGAATCCTAACCACCAAAGTGGCTTGAGTTATGACCTCTTCCCAGTGTGACACTTAGGGACTTCCAAAGTCCCTAACATAGCAGCACGTGCTGTTTGACCTCACTGCTTTCCAATATCTCTCTGCCACAGTGTTTTCGTGCATAGAGTCAGAAGACTTTGGTCTGAGTCCTTGCCGACACTCAGAAGCGATGATGTTATTTGGAATAGCGTGGTTTAGAAGTCAGACAAACTTGGACTATTCTCTCTGTCATGGACCAAAAGTCCATCATGCAGATTTGCATCATGGGTCCTTACTGAGGCAGAATGTGGAGTGGAGTCAAAGAGACCACGGTGGGGAGCCTGGCTCTGTCTCTGTCTAGCTCTGAGACTCTGGGAAAGTTCTTAGTTCATCTAAATCTGTACTCTTTATATTAAAAATGATAATACATAATCTCATAGGGATAATGTAATGACTAAAGGGAAAAGGGTATATAAAAGGTTAAACGTGGTTTCTGACATTGTCCTCTATGCTTTAAAGTTATATTGTCATGATTAATATCAGATATGTGCACCTTTGTCAAAACACCCATACATAGTAGTTCTTCTCATTAGCAAAGTGGGGATATCAGTTCTTTCCTTTCTACTGTTGTGATGATCCAATAAGAGAATTTTGTAGATTGAAAATTGTAGAAATTTGTAAATTGTAAATTGCTATGTAAACACGAGAGCCTCTTATTTTAAGGCACACATGTGTAGATTTACAAGGTGTTAGCGGTGAAGCCCATAGACTATCTTCCACTTTGTTGGTACATTCCTTCATGTAATTATTAAGTTCATATACTAAGGCTCTGTCCTAGGTGCTGGAGGTACAAAGGTAAGATAGACATACTCTCAACACCAGGAGCCATCTAGAATGCCTGAGAACTCCAGGACACCTTCATATCTGTGTCTTCTTTGCTTCTCTGAGAATGTAATCAAAAGTATTTTTTTTTAAAAGAACTGCCTAACTTCATTTTGATTCTTGAGTTGTACTGTACTTAAGATATATTTTAACCAGAAAAATGACTTTGTCCATCATGTACTAACATTCATTTAAAAATATATGAATATTTTAAGATTAGCTCATTAATTTTTTATTGAAGGCACAAAATCTCTAAAGGGTAGAGAAGGGACTTCTGTTTAGTGTGGCCTGAACTCACTTACTGATGAGCTTGTAGGTGTAACACTAATAGATGATCAATTTCCTACAGAAGATTAGTATGCGGGCCCAATGCCATCGAGGTTGAAATCCAACCCATATGGAAGCTGCTTGTTAAACAGGTAACTGTTCTCATTTATTTTTGGAAAAAAACAAAACAAAACAAACGCCTGTTTTTTCCTTTTTCCTTTCTAGCACTCAGAGAAATCTTAAATATGTAGATATTTTGATGTGGACAAAATTCGTGTTTCATCAAATTTTTTTTTTCTTTTGTCCTTTTAGGGCCGCACCCACAGCATATGGAGGTTCCCAGGCCAGAGGTCCAATCAGAGCTCCAGCTGCCAGCCTACACCAGAGCCACAGCAATGCAGGATCCAAGCTGCGTCTGCAACCTACACCACAGCTCACAGCAATGTCAGATCCTTAACCCGCTGAGCGAGGCCAGGGATTGAACCCATAACCTCATGGTTCCTAGTCAGATTCGTTTCTGCTGCTCCATGACGGGAACTCCACATGAAATTTTTTTTTTTTGTTATTCCCATTGACTTTATGCTTTTCCTGTCTATTGAGGTTTTCATTATTTCAATAAATAAATATATATTTATGTGTTTAAGTATATATATACTTTAATTCTAGGATTTCTAACTGGTGGTCCTTTTCAGCAACAACTTGTTTTTAATTCAAATTCACTTAAAAAAAAATCCCTTCCCAGTGTGAGAGATAGATTCCTATTTCCTAATCTCCTGTTTGTTTTGTTTTCTTCAGTTTTTGACGGTGGTTATGGTGAACTGGCGATATTATTACTTCATGATCTCTTTGATGATTTAAAAAGTATAATTTTGATCGTTTTCATTTTGCTCTATTATATCCATTTTCTTGAGAGTGACCTCTTCCTTCAGTTACCGTTTTTCTGCTTTTTAGTGTATTTTCTCTATGTGCTTTAAAATTATTATTTTTGATAAGCTCACCTTGAGTAGGGCCTCCCTTCCTCCACTTTTCTCTTTCTCTCTGTGCTCACTCTCCCTCTTTGGTGGTTCTTACTGGTCCCCAGTACAGAACTGGGGCCTCTCTTGGAAGTCTGTGCTCTATTCCTCTGGGATCTGTGAGATGCAGGTCCTGAGTCAGTTTGGGGCTTGGCCAGGCTCACAGCTGACACCACAAACTTGTCTCTCCCATGCTGCCCTCTGCTGGTGAACCTGAACCCTTCCTTGCTGGCTGTGACTTCTCAGCCTCAGTTTTCTTTGTGTGTGTGTGTGTGTGTGTGTGTGTGTGTGTGTGTGTGTGTGTGCGTGTGTGTGTCAGTGTGGACAGGTCTGTGGGCCTCATCACATTCAGCTCTGTTTTCTGCAGTAAGCCTGGTTTTTGTTCCCTGTCTCTTATGGGACACTTGTTCCTTCAAGCATCCAACAGACCGATCTGTCAGTGCCCAGTCAGTGCTGCATGCTTCTGGTCCATTTTTAATGCACAAAGATGGTCACTTTGGTTTTTAGCGTGGTCATTTTTAGAAATAATTTTTTTTAGGCTTTTCTTTCTAGAGTAGTCTTAGGTTCACAGCAGAATTGATGGGAAAGTATTGAGAGTCCCCATATATGACATGCCTCCACATATGCTCAGGCTCTCCTACTATTAAAAAAGTAGTTTGCTTTCTAAACTTCTTATTCAAGTATATTTTCAAATTACCCAAGACTCTTTCGAGTGTCAGTCTGGTCTATTTTGAAAGCAGTGCTAATATTTTCTGGCACTTATTTATTAGGCTTTTAGTAGGAAAAAAAATTCTTCACATTTGATTTCAAAAGAATATTGAATAAGAATAAGAATATTGAATAAGAATAAGAATATTGTTTCTCCTACAAGAGGTATTTCACCAATTTTCTACTGAGTTTATACACATTCGATATTGCATTATCACAAATGCATAATCTGCAATTAAACCATTTTATGTCAAGCAGAGAGAAGAGCTATAATTTATAAGAAATTCATGTTGCAGTGGAAATGATAAAAACATTAAAGAACATAAGCTTTTTTAATGTAAAAAAAATATATCCAGGTAGTCAGAAAATTTTAAGATATAGCCTACTCACTTAGGAATGAATGTTAGTTCATTTTTAGGAATAAGGTAGAAATTTATTTAATATATTAGAGAATTACAAAAAATGGAGGTAAAAAAAGAGCAGCACTGGCTTTAGGTAATAATTTTATCTAATTCATTATAATTACAAAGAGTGCTTCACCAGGAAAAGAGACTTGCTTTGTTCAGATGGACTCTTTAATTCATGATAAGTATGTAAGCCATGTGACCTTCTCTAGCTCTTGGGTTTGCACTCTGCTATTATTATTAATAGTGAAGTTAGCAGACCCAAAGTGGGGACAATTAAGGGAATAAAAAAAAGTTGAAGATATTATTAAGAGACCAAAAATAACTGCATGGATGGCCAGCTTTGGGGCTGGTGATACATTCTGCCCGTGATTTTCTTTCTTCTTTTTCTTTCTTTTGGGGGGGGGGATTTTTTATTGCTGCACCCTCAACTTATGGAAGTTCCCAGGTTAGGGGTAGAATTGGAGCTGCAGCTACCGACCTATACCACAGCCACAGCAACACCAGATCCAAGCCCACCTTGGCAAACTAAACCACAGCTCTCAGCAATGCCGGATCCTTAACTCACTGAGCAAGGCCAGGAATCAAACTCGCATCCTCGTAGATACTAGTTGGGTTCATTACCACTGAGCCACCACAGGAACTCCTGCACATGATTTTCAAACATCTTTGGATAAAACTTCTCTTCCCTGACTGTCCTTCCTTGTTCAAGAAAAGGCCTTACTGACTTCAGTGACTTTCAGAGGATCTTGCTGAGACCTGTGACGTGAGCATATGTTATTTTTAAATGAGTGACCTGGATAACAGCAGAAACTAATTTTCATTGCACAACTTGTCTATATCTGCAGCTTGTAATTACATGAAAAAGAAACCCGCAATAAGAGGTTCAAAATTGAAGTTTGTTTTTAAAAGAATCTGAATGTTTCTCCTCCATTATGGATAAATCTATTTTGAAAAATTGTTAGATTTTGTTACTGGTAAAATATTTTCAAAAATTCAAACTAAAGGGGCTCACGTCATGGCTCAGTCGTTAACGAACCCGACTAGGATCCATGAGGACTCGGGTTCAATCCCTGGCCTCACTCAGTGGGTTAAGGATCTGGTGTTGCCCTGAGCTGTGGTGTAGGTTGCAGACACGGCTCAGATCTGGCATTGCTGTGGCTGTGGTGTAGGCCAGCAGCTGTAGCTCTGATTCGACCCCTAGCCTGGGAACTTCCATATGCCTCAGGTGCGGCCCTAAAAAGCCAAAAAAAAAAAATCAAACTAAATAAGGATGATGATTTGTGGGCGTGGCTCTGTGTGCTTAAAATAAATATGCTTCTACTATATCACACTCTATGTGCTTGACATTGTCTCCACTGAAATTAAGCGAGTTCTAAGTAAGCTCTATTGTAATATGTTGTAGAAATGGAAGAAAAAATTCTGTAATAAAGAAATGATATCATCTTGACTGCCACTAAGGTCCATGCAAGTGACCCAAATGCTATTTTTGTACCTGCAGGTTTTAAATCCATTCTACGTGTTTCAAGCTTTTACCCTAACTTTGTGGCTGTCTCAAGGTTACATCGAATATGCAACGGCCATCATCATCTTGTCTGTTATCTCCATTGTCTTAACTGTGTATGATTTGCGACAGGTAAGAACAGAAATCACAGTTGGAGTCTATTTGGCTTCTGGCTGTACAAGAAGAAAAACCTATCACAATTCCACTGAAAGCAAAGACTTACTTTGTTAAACATAAATCATAACAAAGGAAAAAGCAAGGGCTTAACTAAATATGGGGTCTCCGGAGGAGGGCTTCAGGAATACCAGGCAGATTTAAATGTCTTTGCAAACTCTGATTATCAACTGAAGGCATGAATACTATGTTTAAAAGGACTCTGAGGCCAAATCTGAGTTTGGGGGAAAGAAAATTGTGATGGATTAATGATGACGTCATAATACCTTTCTGTCCTCTTACCATCATTGTTCATCTCATAGCCATTTACAAATCTTCCTTTCAAAGAAAAACAGTCTTATAAATGGTATAGCAACACGTTCGGAAATGGAATCTAGCTGAATATTACTTTTAAATCCACAGCGCCTCCATGTCTCAGTTCCCCACAGCATCTTTCTAGAAAATGTTCTGCTCCTTTGCTTAAGATTCATCAGATTAAATTACAAGGCAACCTCCAAAAAGTGTCTCACTGTATTTGTTCTGTACTTTTGAAAACTGGACCATGACTTTGGCATTTTAGACACAGGGACCAGGGGCCCTTGGGTCAACCTGTTAATTCTTTTAAACTGTTGAAACTACCTAGTCTCAAGTTCATTTAGAGGCGAGGAACCCAAGATACGGGGAGCTTGTTCAGGTCATAAAGTGGGTTTGTGACAGAGTCAGGGCTTCTGGCTCCTCGTCAATTAAATTCTATTGCATATACAGTATTTCCTTAGCAGAAAGCCCTTTCCAAAGAAACACAGAGCTTGAGAAGAAAGTCAGACCTGCACGTGTGAGGAGAGATGCCTTTTAACTGACTGTAAATTCTGGGCACATGTCAGTAAGGCAGCCGTGGAGGCTTTTAAACAAGCCCAACTGAAAGAGATCTACTCTATTTCAGTCACTCAGCAAATATTAGGTCTAAGATTGGCTTTTTAATCTGGTTTTAGATCCTATAAATTTTGAATGAAGCATTTGATTAAAAATTATGAAGGAAAGGCAGTATATATCTAAAGAGTTAGAAAACAGGACCTGAAAATGAATAGTTGCATGAATGGAGACGCTTTGAGCTAGAGGATGAGGACTAGAAGGGCTTTGTTTTGTTTACTTGGTTTTTTTGTTTTGTTTTGTTTTTGTTGTCCTTTTTTTTTTCTGCTTTTTTAAAAATGAGCACCCAAGTGTGTTTCTTCATGGACCACTTTAAATCACAAAAATATTAACAGTGACTAGTAATCTGTCTTTGATGATGGCAATTCCTTTCTGTCTGGCAGCCAAGTCAGGGGGAAGAGTGACTGTCTTTCTAGATTTGAATAAAGCAGGAAACTAAACACCAGGAAAATAAAAGATCTTCCACATTCTGCTCAGCCACAGTAGAAAACAAATTATAGTGTCCCAAACTTTTACCCGTGTCATTTGATAGAGGTATGAAACATGAGGCCCCAAATCAAATTTCTACATCTTAGGTTTTGAGAAATCTTTGCTGTAATAGAATATCTAAGCTACTCATATGCTTTCCGGCTGATGTTAAACATCAGAGAATAAACTTTTTCTCCCATGTGCTTCATTCTATTGGGAAGACATATACACACAGTCCCCTGACTATATTATCACAACTCATTTCAGTGTTCCAAGGAAAAGTACAGAACCATCTGAGCACTTTGGCAGGGAGATATTATCTAGTCAAGTAACAATCTTCTCCTAGCTACTCCTGTTTGTGTAACTTGATATCTTAATAGTCAGCTTCCTCATGTATAAAACGTGTGTGTGTGTGTGTGTGTGTGTGCACGTGTGCAGTGTTATAGTTTAGAGATGTAAATGAAACAATGCATTTGAAGTACTTGTGTTCCTGGTACATAGTAAGCACTCATCAAATGTTACTTCTTGGTATCATGGATATGGATGTTGCTGTTTTTACTACTATTCCTGGAGTGGGGAAATTAGGCAATGGAAAGATGGGAGGGACACAGAGATTGAAGGGAGGAGCTCTAACCCAAGCCAGGAAGTAGCACAGGAACAACCCCCAGGACAGGGCTCCTAATGGCCCTTGATCACTGGCTCATTCACTGTGTGACTCTGGGAACTCTTTTCCTCTCCCTGGACGCACTATTCTCGGTTGTAAATGGTGGAGGTTAAATTCAGGTCCTGCCTTTTTAGGATTCTATCAGGGCCTTTTTAGTATATTGTCAGAGCCACCAGTAAGGAACAGAAAATGAGCCCTTGAAAACTTTAAAACACTAATGAGCAAATTTCTGGCCACTGGGAATGTGGGAGCTTGTGTTATAGACTGGAGTCAGTCCCTACAGGACCCTACTAATGTGGCACTGGCTAGCCAGATAAACTACTCAATCAAAATGTAGACAAATAATAGACATTTTTAAAAACTCCCTTAATCACAAGAAACATCTGTCATAAATATATAGCAAGAGCTCATGGAACCCAAGGACATAAAGAACAGATGGCTTTACCAAGAGCTGGACCCAGGAACTTGGGTTACTTTTCCCATCTTCTTATTCTCTGATAGGTAGGAAACGAGGTACACATAGCTGGGGGCAAGTGCTCCACCCCTACTTTTCTTCTCTGAAAACTGGGTGCCCCCAGAACTCTAGCAGCCTATAACTGGCTTGTTCCATGTGGCTTTCTCCCTCCACTGGCACAGCCAGTTGGAACAGGGGGCACCTGCTCTCATAGAAGCCAGTCTATCAACAGGAATGATGGTGACATATCTTTTTGCCTGAGATCCTGGAATAAGGTCTTGTAGCTGCTGGTCATGCTCTATTAGGAAGGTGATCTGAGAAATGATGTATAGCTAGGACCTGGGTTGCCACCCTTGATGTCTATGGAAGGACAAGCAAAGAAAAACAAAAACTTCTGCAGAGAAAGAGAGGAAATGTGTGAACCAAATACACAGCAAGACACGGATGAGCGATATGCAGTCCATCAGAGTCACTGTAACCTGTTCCTCACAGCATTTCCTGTTCCTGCTCCTTTTCAGAGGTCTTGGGAGACTTGGCTGCACTTCCCACCTGGGGTTCATAAGACATCTCTGAATCCTCACAAATTCTCATCCTCTGCTAAAACCAGCTTAATACATTTCTGCTCCTTGCAATCAGTTTGTCCTAAGGAAATATGGTGCTACTCCTTGATAGACTGCATCCCCTAGAATGTTTCCACCTAGTTTCCCAACTTAGATATTGCCCCTTTGTCCTATGCATTATTCATCTGTATCTTCATGACACATTTTGGCCTTTTTAAAAATTCCTTTACAATGCCCGTTCCCTCATTTGGAACTCAGGTATATCTTTCTTTAAGGAAACACCAAACAAATTTAGAAATTCCTGTGTAGGAGAAGAGGAAGAATTATAGAAAGAGTTAGGTTTGATTCTAAAGTCTAGAGGCCAATGAATGTTTCAGTAAGAGAATTACTTGAGATTCCTGAGCTCCTGAACTCCTGACCTATTAAACCAGAATATTCAGTGTAATAACAGGCATTTGCCTTTTTTTAATAGTTACATAACAGGTGATTATTATGCATTCTAAAGGCTTAAATAATAGCTGTTTTTACAAAAGAATCCACCAAAGGACCAATTTAAGCACCAAGACCCCAAATACACCTATTTATTTATTTATCTATTAATGGCATCAACAGTTGAACATATTTTTCACTCTTTTCACTCTATAAAATGCATAGTAATACAAGTTTATATGGAGATGTACTTACATATTCATTAATTTGTTTTATCAAAAGAGAATTGTTCCATGTACATTAATATGGAACTTGCATTTTTCACTTTGCAATATATATAACGGCCATCCACCATTATAAATAATTCTAAATCATGTTTAAAACTAATGGGTGTGATATTCTATGGTTCATAATTTATTCAACTATTCTCTTATTTATGGAAAAGAAGGGGTTTCTTCTCCAATTTTTGCCACCACAAATATGTTGAATTTAACAACAATATAGGGTATCCTTACATATTAGTGTTTTCATTTCTTTTTTCTTTTTTAGCAAAGCAACCAAATGCCATGTTGATGAATCAAAAGATATGTTTATTTTGGATGTTAATAAATACTGTAATATTATTTATTTTTCCCAAATGAAGTAATTTATTCTGCTATCAGCAACATATGAGACTATCTATTTTCCCAGGTCCTCACCAGAATTAGGTGTTATATCTTGACATTTAGAATTTTCAATCTGGAGTTCCCGTTGTGGCGCAGTGGTTAACAAAGCCGACTAGGAACCATGAGGTTGCAGGTTCGGTCCCTGCCCTTGCTCAGTGGGTTAACGATCCGGCGTTGCTGTGAGCTGTGGTGTAGGCCAGTGGCTACAGCTCCGATTGGACCCCCAGCCTGGGAATCTCCACATGCCACGGGAGCAGCCCAAGAAATAGCAAAAAGACAAAAAAAATTAAAAAAATAAAATTTTCAATCTGATATGTTTTTTTTAAATTGCATCTCATTGATGCTTTAATATATAGTTCCTTGATTATCAGTGAGATTAGACACATTTTCCTTTGCCTAAAAAAGATCCACATTTTTTTAAATTAACTGCCTCTTTATACCCATAATATATATGAAAAAAATTATTTTTTAATATTTTTCGCTTGACTTTGACTTTTTCAGATTTTGTTTTAAAAAATGTCTATTTAAACATGCCTTTTTTTTTTAACTCTATGGTTTCTGGGTTTCTTATTTTGCTTATAATTGTTCTCCTGTTCCAGACTTAGGTATTCTGTTTTTTCTGCTTGTGCTCTACTTAATATTTATTTTAAAATCCTTAATGGAATTTAAACATTCAGATTTTACACTTTAAAAAAATCCCTGAGTGCCATTACTCAAAACGATGACTGGCATGAGAATTTCAGTCTTCATGGCATTATTGCAAAGAAAGACTTCTTTGAAATGAAGATACTAATCACATTAGCAGTGAGCATTTTGTTAATAAAAGGTTATCTGACCCAACCTGCAAGGCATCTTATAATGCTATGCAAATTGAGCCAGTTTCCTGAAATTGTATCTTTGCAGTTTCAATCACAAGTCCTCAACAATCAATATCTGCTTAGCACTTTACAGTTTGCAGTAGGCTCTGACATATATAATGAATGTGCTTGGGTGAGGTTTGGCAAACTATGAAATAATAACATATGATATTTCCTGCCGCCATATGTGAAAGAGGGGCAGGGTTGTCAGGGAGGTAAAGCACAGCTCGCACTCACCCAGGAACAGCATTTGTAGACCTTAGTTTCAGGTTTCTCCTGACTCCAAGTCGGGTCTCTGTCCCATTGAGCAAAACCTCAAAGTAACCTGGGAGCTTCCTGTTGGAAATGATTATTTGATAATTTGATAACAAAAAGCAGATTTAGGGAGGAGGAAAGGAAAAAGGAGCATCTACTGCCATCTTCAAACCATGCTAGAAAATTACATGCTTTTGTAAATTGCAAGAGGGGAGGTGTTGGAAGTGGAATAAGGTGCCTTCTGGCATCCACTCTAACCCCAAATCAAGTGACATAGAGAGAAGTTACCTTGCCTAAGCTAAGAAACTCCCTACTGCAGTCCATTTCTCTCTTATTTATTTATTTTGCTTTTCAGGGCCGCACCTGTGGCATATGGAAGTTCCCAGACTAGGGGTCGAAATTGGAGCTACTGCTGATGGTTTATGCCACAGCCACAGCAATGACAGATCCTTAAACCACTGAGGCAGGCCAAGGATTGAACCCACATGCTCATGGATACTAGTCAGGTTCATTTGCACTGAGCCATACCAGGAACTCGCTGAGTCCATGTCTAACCAGTTTGGTGCAAGCATAAGTGGAAACCTCGGCACTCACCTGTCTTTCCATTGAACTGTATTTCACACTCCATGGCTGCTGGCAATAGCACAGACTGTATCTGGCCCGTAGCACTCTGCCTCATTCAGGACTGAGCTGGGATCAAGAGACACCTGAGTTAGTGCCCTTATTACTCATCTCTGCAGGAAATCCAGCCACTGCAAACAGAGGGACACACAGCAAGAGACGCCAAATAATAGCAATATGCAAATTAGTTTTGGAAACTGATCCTGGTCTCACTGAACAGGAACTGGAGGAATCAGAGGGGGCCTAATGAAAATCAGGCAGTGAGCTTCGAAATAATGAAAAGCATCACAACGCTGGCTTTCTCCTAGCTGTTTGGTTGTCATGGAAACCTGTGTTTGTAGAGTTTCTGAGTACATTAGCTCAAAGAGGATGCTTACATTATCCCACTGTGGTGGTGTTGAGAGAAGTAGAATAATTCAGTTCGATTAAATAAGCATTTGCTGAGGACCTACTATGTGATACATTATAGAGGATGCATAGATGAATACATAGTCTTATCTTTGAACCTCCTATCTTGCAGGGTAGACCCAACAAGAAAACAGACAGCTGTAATGGAATAGGATCTATACACTAAAACAGGTGGAAATACAGGGAACAGAACAATTAATTCTTCCTGGGGGTGTTAGGGATGGAGGTGACATTTGAGCAGGGCTTTATGTGAAGGATTTAGAAGGAGTTGACTAATAAAAAACTGGGGTGAACATTCTAGGGAATAGCTTGAGCAAAGGCATGGAAGCATGGCCATTTGTGCAGAATGCTAAGTCTGATAAACAAATCCAGCTTTATGCCATAATGAGTTTTGAGAGTTACAGTCAAGCATTATTAACTCAAACTTCACCACTTCCAAATGTGTTATCATCCTCTTAAGCAAAGTTGGAATTGTATGTCATTGACGAAGAGAGTTTGCCAAACAAGAAAATAAAGAAATTTATAAGGAGGAATGTTTATCTTCTTAAAGGACGAAAGTTATTTTCAAGCACTTTTAGAGAACAAATTCATCAACAGAAAAGATTTTAGAGTCCAATGAACCTGGTTTTATTGTTGATTTCTTCTGGCCACACCCACAACATGCAGAAGTTGCCTGGCCAGGGACTAAACCCAAGCCACAGCGATGACACCAGATCCTTAACCCACTGAGCCACCAGGGAACTCCTATTGTTGATTTTAATACTTAGTAAGTAAATGATTGTAGGCAAGTTACTCTAACATTTTCAAGCCCCTGTAGGTTTTTTCTTTATTTGTTTTCTTGTTTTTGTTTTGTTATATGTACGAGGGAGGTAATAATATTTTCATCATAGGGTTATTTTGAGGATTAAAAAAAAAAAACTCAAGCCATATATTCCAAGTGCCTAAAATAGCACTTAACACATAGTGGCTGTATAAAGTTCTAAACTGTTTAAAAGTAATAAATTGAATCATCTGTTAGACCCTGGGTATTTTATCTGTGAAGCCTTGGGAGTTTTAAGTTAATCTCTTATAAGCAAAATAAATCAGTATCATGTCATTTTAGAGGTTTAAGGGAATTTGAAAATGATCCAATTCAATGTTGCCAGTTTACAGAGGAAATAACTAATTTATAAGGTGAAATGTCTTGTATACACGTACTTGGCAGGTTAGCAGGTACTAAGCAGGCACCACTTAGGAATCCTGACTGAATCCAGTGTTCTTGCTATCAAACCACTTTCTCACTGTTACCCATCGTTAAAATGAATGTCCCAGCAGGCAGCCCCCAGTAAGTCAAGTGAGGACAATGAATATGTGCCTAACAGTAACATCACTTCTTCCACTCAATTGGTCCAAATGATTGAGGTTTGGCTTTTCATGCAAAACTGAAGGAAATAATAAATTGTTCCATGTAAATATTAACACCGAACTCATTATGTTCTCTCAAGAGGAAAGTTGCATAATTGTGTGTAATGCTTGTCCAAGCCCAGTGACATTTGTAACATTAAAAATCATCAACAAAACAGATAAAAATAATTTACTCTAACACCTGAAAGAAAAAGTGCTATATCTGAATTACATTAAGCTGTGTTTAAGTACTGCTGACAATATTCAGACTGCTTCTACTTAGAGGCATCCACATAACTGACATCCGTACAGAGAGGGGCAGTGCCTTCCAGGGATGTGCCAGCTGGTTCCGCATCATGTGCCCTCTGCCTGATGGCACTCCTGACAGTCAGTGTAAAGAGCTAGGTGGACCACATCCCTTCTCATTCTGTTTTCCTGTCCCCTGGGTCATCTCAGGGGATGCCACCTCCATTTCTCTAGGCTGCTTCCATTTACTCTGCTTTGCATAGGGTCGTATGTCAGTGCGTTCTGCCTCAAGTGAAGCATTCCAGCTGATGAAATCAGACAACTTTTTTTTTAAAACAACTTTCTTATTAATCATCAATGCTCACTGGGCTCTTACTACAGTAATGAGTATTATCGAAAGGATGAAAATAAAATAAGCATGGGAGTTCCCATTGTGGCTCATCTGGTTAAGAACCTGACATAGGGTCCATGAGGATGCAGGTTTGATCCCTGGCCTCGTTCAGTGTGTTAAGGATCCAGCATTGTCATGAGCTGTGGTACAGGTCATGGATGGGGCTCAGATCTGGTGTTGCTGTGGCTGTGGTGTAGGCTGGCAGAGGCAGCTCCGATTCGACCCCTAGCCTGGGAACTTCCATACACCAAAGCTGTGGCCCTTGAAAGAAAAAAATTAAAAATTAAAAAAATAAGACAAGAATGAACTAAATTAAAACAACCACATAAAATAAGTACTGTTATTGTCTCTACCTTCAGATGAGGAAAGGAAAGTTAAACAGGCTAAAATAACTCATAAGCGATAGCACTAGGATTCCAAGCAGAGCAGCGCGAGTCCAGTCTACAGAATTATCCAATGTGAAAATCCCACCAGTGTATAAAGAAGATGATGGCTGTTCCACATACAATCGAAATATAACCTAAATATTCATAGGCTGTTACAGATCAAATTCAGCTTTGTTGTTTTACAGATGGGGCAACAGAGACACAGAGAAGGGGAGTCACCTCTTTGTGGTCCCATTGCTTTTCCCCGGTCTAATTGTGTGTTCTCAGGAAGTGAAGCCATGGTTCCTTACCTTGGGGTAGTGGCTGTGCATTATTTTTCCCAGGATTGGAATAGCATTAAACTAATGCGTATATTTGCTGTTGTAAGTAGGAAGTTGTGTGAGGTGGGGGTGGGGGCAAGGAAGCAGGAGCATGGAAAGTTGAACTTGAATCTTTTTCCACAATCAATTTGGCTGTGACAGCAGACTCAGCACTTACGGTATTGCAATCAGGTGGTTTTTGCAGTGTGGATGATCTAATATTTAAACATTGACTTTAAATTTGTAGCAATCAGTTAAGCTGCACAAACTTGTGGAGGATCACAACAAAGTCCAGGTTACAATCAGTGTAAAAGGCCAAGGTAAGTGATGTGTTTCATTATCTTCAGCATCGTACTATTCAGAGTGGAGTCAGTCTCATTTGTTTTGATTATTAGTCAAGGAGAAAAAGTCTTTTCTGATTAAACCAAGGGCTGGGGCTAAGGTGAGGCAAACAGGGCATTATAGATGCAAAGTTTAAGGAGGCAAGGTCATGAGAATGCTGGCCTGCACCTGTGGGATCCTGCAAGTGAGCCCCTCCAGATGCCTGGCATGCCTCACGCTCAACCCTGATTGAACCTTTCTATCTAATGTCTGGTTTATTTCAAATTCCCTCTGTCCTCCATACTTCCCTCCCTGAAATGCTGCTAGGTTAGCCTTCTTAAGGAGTTTTGATTCGCCTAACTATCCCAGATAGACCCATACATTTGAAATGCATCCCACACATTTCAATCTGTTATCCGGAACCCAGGCTTGAGTGAGGCTTATAGATGTCTAGTTGGATATTTGGCATGTGCCATGAGCCAGCCTGGAGGGGGTGGCCATGGCTTTCAGCAAGGAGTGAGGAGCTGCAGTCCAGGGCAGCAGAAATTCTCTGGAGTGTTTGCACAGGCCCCGGTCCAAGGATAGAGGGTGCTACAGGGAGCCGGAACTCAATGAAAGAGAATAAGCAGCAGCAAAGGGGCACTCCTCCTTTGCCCAAGGCTCTTGAGTGTCTTCTGTAGGCAGAGCACTGTCCCAGGTACTGGGATCAAAATGGGACCTTGTTGCTGAGCAAATCCTTTGTTATGGCCAAGCATCCACTCCCTCATCCTGATTCCCTGGGCACCTGCAGTTGAGTGGAAAGGGGCTGGAGCAGGTGAGCATGCAGGGTAGTTCTTGGTCAACAGTTGATAAGATATCTCAGTCATTTTTATTCTTAAGTAAAAGCAGGAAAAGTTCAGCTAGTCATGAAGACGTTGCTGTTGTGCAGGTTTACAGGAGCTGGAATCCCGTCTCTTGGTTCCCGGAGATATTCTTATTCTTTCAGGAAAATCTTCATTGCCCTGCGATGCTGTTCTGATTGATGGGAGCTGTGTGGTGAACGAAGGCATGCTCACAGGTAGGCAGTTGTCATGGAGCTTCCTCTTTCGATCCAAGAGCCAGGCCAAATTAGGAAAGTAGATCAGTGTTCACTTACCTGCTTTGTACCAATGCTGAAACATTGAAAGGTAGTGAGAGAGACACACCCAGACTATTCACGAAGATGGAAACAATATAGGCAAATAGAAAAAGTTTGAGAATAAAAGAATCTGGAGTTCCCTTCATGGCTCAGCAGTTTACAAATCTGGCTAGCATCCATGAGGACGCAGGTCCAATCCCTGGCCTCTCTCAGTGGGTTAAGGATCTGGTGTTGCTGAGAGCTATGGTGTAGGTCACAGGTGCAGCTCGGATCCTGTGTTGCTATGGCTGTGGTATAGGCTGGCAGCTGCAGCTCTGATTCAACCCCTAACCTGAGAACCTCCATATGCCGTGGATGCATTCCTAAAAAGCAAAAAAACAAAACAAAACAAAACAAAAAGAATCAAGCCCCAATACATAGAAAACCTGAAGAAAAGACTAATAGAGCAGGGGATTCATTAATGAGTGGGATGAATAGGGTGCTTTGATTTCAGAGGATGGTAAGAGAGCCATACTGTTTGATGCACTATCTCTATAAATATGAGAATGGTTTATTCACTTGTCCAACCAAACGCAGGCTAACAGTCACCTCACAATTGGCAGGGCATAGAGATTTTAGCCAGCCCTGTACTCTGCAATTGGAAAACAGAGCCCCAGCCTTCACCAGGAAGGAGATTGAGTTGAACCTTCCAGAAAGACAATGTAACAGTTCTGTTCTTTAGAATCATGTTTTCCAGTTGATCTCACCAAGCAGAAAAATGGTTTTCTGGTTACTACATAAACTGTCCTTGTCCTCATTTGAACTTTGTGCTGTCTATTTGAATTTGTGTAATTAGTAAGGCACCATTGAGGAAATATTCTTTAGGCAAGAAAGAAAATATGCAGAGCATCTTAATGAAAGTAGGAGAGACTAGATGGAAACACAAAAAGAAGAAATTATTTGTCTTTTGTGCTTACAAATTGTGTCATTTTTCTGTTTTCAAAGGTGTCAAGACAGAAAAAAAACACAGACGCGCAAAGATTTTTTAACATCACCTAAATATAAAGAGAGTCATTCTCTATTCCTAAATTGTTCAACATAAGCAGATTCCCCATTAAAAATGGGTCGGCTTAATTTAAAATTGAGAAGAGCAAATGTAGTAAACATAAATATGTTCAGTATAATTACAAAATACCCCTTTAATGTGTTAAAATCTAACTGCCTTGTAATGGTGGCAATGAGGATTTGCATACTGATCATATCTTCATCTGGAATATTTCCATAGTACCCCAAGTGCAAACAGCAGACCCAAGAAAACCATGCTTTTCACTCAGAGGCTGCAACTGTCTCGCGTTCCCAGCAGGAGAATGGCATCTCTCAAGGCGACAGAGAGCGTGGCAGAGAGAAAACAGGGGACTTATTCCCCTGGGTCTCCTCACGTGTGGGACAGTTCTTACCCTGATTCTCAGGAAAACTCAGAGAATCCCAGAGAATTAGGAATGGCATCAGTGCTGCCTTTGAACAAAGTTGACCTAAAAGGACCTTAAATGGTCAGTGGCTTTTCTGAGGGTTTGTTTGAAGAAAAATAAAGTCACCAGCAGTAATATCTATAAAACCTAAGTACTGATAAAATGAATTTTACAGATAGACACACAAAATGGAAATACATCTATTTCTTTCTCATTAATTAATTTGTTTTTTAAATAGGGCTACACCCACAGCATATGGAAGTTCCCAGGCTAGGGGTCAGATTGGAGCTGCAGCTGCCAGCCTATGCCATGGCCACAGCAATGCTGGATCCAAGCTGCATTTGTGACCTACACTACAGTTCACCGGATTCTTAATCCACTGAGCGGGGTCAAGGATTGAATCTGAGTCCTAATGGATACTAGCCAGGTTCATTACTGCTGAGCCACAGTGGGAACTCCCTCATTAATTTCTTGAAATAGACCTAAGTACCAGCATGCCCTGAATACTTTGTTACACAGCCTGCATAGACCCTCCCATTCACATAAGTATGTGTGGAAAAGCTCCAGATTGAACCATCAGGGTAGGGTTAGATTCCTGAAATGGCACGTGTATTTCTAGAGCATTTGGGCACAAATGTGACTTAGGTAATTTTCCCCATGTGCACAAATAGTCCTTTGTATATATATATGAGGGTTTATTTATGTAAGAAGAAAAATAGCAAACACTCCTAGCATCTCTATAGCAATTTCTATTTTTTGGAACAACTTTGATATCTCATTTCATCATGGCATAAAACAAATTAGACTTTAAGAGCTCTTGGAATGCCCACTTTACAGATGAGGAAACTGAGGTGAAAAGAGACTAAGGCTGCTCATCTAGTGAGTGAGAAAAAGAGCTGGAATGGTATTTGTTTCTAGGCGTGAGGAAAAGGGGTGAGGACAGGGATTTGAAGGTGGATAAAACCACTGCTTTCATGCTTTTGTGTCTCATCGCCTTTTTCTCTCTGCTGGTTATTCCCACTCATAGCACATGCCCTTTGTGGGAACTTCCCTCTCATCATCTTAACCTCAGCCTATTGTCATAAGCTCAACTGTGCAAGAAGCTTGACTTTATTTTATAACTATACTTAGTTTTGATTTTGACTCCATATTTGGCCATCCTTGAAAGTATGTGGCTTGAAATAACTGGTAGAAGTCAGGCATCCCCATGCATTAACAAGGCCTTCTGATTCTAGTTGGGCTACAGAAGTTGTGCAGGGCACTGGGGGCAGGGATCTGGTCTGGGGCAGCTCTTCTCTCTGTTGCCTCACATCGCTTGGAGCTTGCATCCAAGCCTTGTCTACCTGGAAGAGGAGGCAGACCCAGGTGATGTGTGCTCTCAGTTTCCACAAACTTCTAGAATGTTTCTATGTCCTCTTTTGGTTCAGGCCCCCTTCTCTCAGAGACACACAAAATCTCAGTTCCCATTAGATTTTCTTCCAAATCCCAGTCCAGGGATTTTTTTTTTTTTTAGGGCCACATCCATGGCATGTGGAAGTTCCCAGGCAAAGGGTTGAATTGGAGCTGCAGCTGCTGGCCTATGCCATGGCCATGGCACTGCCAGATCTGAACCACATCTTTGACCTATGCCACAGCTTGCACCAATGCCGGGTCCTTAACCCAGTGAGTGAGAACAGGAGTCAAACCCACATCCTGGCAGACACTGTACTGGGTTCTTAACCTGCTTAGCTGCAATGGGAACTCCAAGTCCAGGGATTTTTAATTGGCTAGAAAAGAATTAGAAGAAAGGCATAGTGAACAGAAGAGCATTGTTCTTATCTTCAGGTGATCTCTAAAATGCATCATCAAATTTATGAATAGCTTTTGAAACTCAAAAGCCAATTCTGTATCCTTTTTCTTCTGCCTCCTAGGACAGTGATCTTCTTTAAAATTTATCTTCTCACAAAGGGATTAATAAGCAAAAAGGAATACCACGGGGGGAAGTGCTATTAATATTTTAAAATTTTCTCTTGTTAGCAATAACCGATTAACTAATTTTTCTTAGTTCTCATATGTATCAGTCACTGTGCTTGTACTTTACATATGTTATTTCATTCAATCCACAATTCTATAAGGTGGGAGAATCTGAGGTCCCGAGAGGGTAAGTGACTTATTTGCCTAAGGTCACACAGCTGAAAAGCAGTGGAACTGAGATTTGAATCATTCTATTCATTTCTGTTGGTTCATTTACTCACTCCACAAATGTGTATTTGCCCCTATTTTAGCTCAGACACTCTACTAGGGGCTGGGGATACAGCAGTGAACAAGGCATGGAACTGAGAGTGGGAAGACAGGAAGCATGGAAGTAGGCAAATGACATAAATTTCCAACAGCTATAAGGGCTTTAGCCACTGCATATGGTGGTTCTCAGGCTAGGGGTTGAATCAGAGCTGTAGCTGCTGGCCTATGCCACAGCCACAGCAACACAGGATCCAAGCCGCATCTGTGACCTACACTGCAGCTCGCAACAACGCTGGATCCTTAACCCACTGAGAGGGACCAGGGATTGAACCTCCATCTTCATGGATACTAGTCAGATTCATTACCATTGAGCCACGGTGGGAACTGCCCAACAGCTGCTACAATTTCTATGAAGAAAATAAAACACTTAAACCCAGGCATTCTGTCGCCAGAGCTTATGTTTATAATGACTGTTCCTCATTCTCTTAAGGATAATTATGGAGCAGAGAAGTAGTATTTACTCTGCCACAGTCCCTTCCCTCTCCTACTCATTAGAATTTCTGATCTACATGAATCGTATGCAGAGGTGTGCAGCGATCTGAGTTAGACATACAGGTTATTTCACATTTGTATCTTATCAGACAAGCTTACAATCAGTGAATATGTTAGATCTTTTCCTCTCCTTTTTATCTCTCTTCCTCTCTCACTCCCTTCTTCTTTCATTTATTCGCTCATTCATCTGTTTAATCAATAAAATTTCAGAAATGCCTCCTACATGCCAGCATTGTGTTGTGTGCTAGAGTCACTAAGCGAAATGAGAAATGGTTCCTGCCATCAAGTGGTTTACAACCTAATGGTCCCAGGAATCTAAAGAAGCAAGGAAATGACCTTTCAAAACACCATCCCATGGAGAGGCATCTGGCTCACTGGGAACAAAGAAGAAAGTCTCGATTTCATAGCAGCCGGGTTTCAGAACAATGTGGTACAATGATTTGGAGATTTGTCAAAAGCTTCCATCTCTTTTACAAAGCCATTTAGAATGCAAATGATAAATCTATGCAATGGATGGAGATCATAATTGTTTTACAGAAAATGATTTAGGGGTAATCCTTGTCTAAAAGAATATCCTGAAAATGTTCGTGACCACTAATGAAAATATTATAGTTTCTTGCACCTTAGGCCATAAAAACTGCATCATGTAGAAGACTAGCTTAAAAAAAAAATCACAGAAAAACTTGTATGATTGTTTTTATTTAATTCACCTGTGTATCCAGCAATATATATATATTAAATACATATATACATATACCTATTACATACCAGTACAGGAAACGGCGACTATAGAAAGTTATACATGGGGGTTCTCTTGTGGCATAGTGGGTTTTAAGGATCTGGTGCTATCACTGCAGCAGCTTGGGTTACAGCTGTGGTGTGGGTTACCCCTGGCCCAGAAACTTCCACATGCTGTGGGTGTGGCCAAAAAAAAGGGTTCCGCATGTCGAAGTTCTTGCCCTCAGTTATTACCTAAAAGGAGAAAAAAAACTAAATTTGTTTTTTGTTTGTTTTTGTTTTTGTGAAAAAGCAAAGTCTTTATTAAAGGAAAGCAAATAACTTCCATGCTCCCACGCTCTCTATTGTCCTGTAGGGGTTTTTAATCCCTTAATGATGGGGCGTACCAACGTGGGGTCCAGAAAGATGTGGTTTTCTCCTACTGGTCTTGCTCAATTACCTCTATCAGTCCTTGTCCAATAGGGGTCTTAGGGGTGGAAATGTAATTTGTATAACTGTGATCAGTACAATGGTATTTCCAAATAGGAAAAATGACATGTTATCTCTCTAATTAAATATTTAGCAAAAATAGGATGAAAGTTTAAATTCATTCTAGTTCTTTTTAAATCTGAAAGCCAGGAAGTGCATGTTGCATTTTTATTTTGTCTTTGAAATGTATCCTTTTTGAACTGATTTTCTTTGTATCTGAAATGTTGTGTCGTACATCCGTTAGGGAAAGTAGAGGAATGATACTGGAAAAGAATGGCAGTCATAATAGGATATTCCCTATCCCTAAAACAAATCTGACTTAAGAGATAGGAATTAACAACCAGATTAGCTGGGGTTGGTATCTTTTCTTGGAACTGGCAAGTACCAGCTCTAAATTACTACTTGAGTTCACACAGAATAAACAAAATACAATCTTTTTCAGGGGAAAGTATACCTGTTACAAAGACACCATTGCCTCACACGGAGAACACCACATCCTGGAAATCCCACAGTTTGGAGGACTATCGGAAACATGTCCTTTTCTGTGGGACAGAAGTTATTCAGGTCAAGCCCACTGGGCAGGGCCCAGTAAGAGCAGTCGTTTTGCAAACAGGTTAGTAGAGTCCACTTTTGTAAATTTGGTCCATGATTGGAGGTGGGGGAGCTGGATTAGGGAAATCTTGTCTAGGATTATGGACTTTGCCACATTCTGGTTTCTAATTCGACCCTTATTGTTAGTCTAAGTTCCCACCATTTCCAGCTAGATGGTTCATTGCTAATATGCTTGTCTGTGATGAAGGCTGTACAGGGATGAAATACAGT
The DNA here is from genome assembly GCF_016906955.1 of Phacochoerus africanus. Lineage (NCBI taxonomy): Eukaryota > Metazoa > Chordata > Mammalia > Artiodactyla > Suidae > Phacochoerus > Phacochoerus africanus. The sequence continues at coordinate 210,737,267 of NC_062544.1, read as the reverse complement.
TCATCAAAGGCAAAACTATGTTCTTGGTCTTATTGCGTGTCCAGAGGCTTCTTCTCTTTTCCTTCTATACCCCCTCTAGGTGATTACCAAGAAAGGAGTTTGAACCACCATCACTTGGGGACTTTTTCTTTTCAAAGCCTTGCTTGCTGGGCTGTTATTTCAAGGTTTCTGTTGGATACCTCCACCTGTGTGTCTTACAGGTGCTTCCAAGTCAAGGCATCTAAAAGGGAACTTATCCTCCTCTGTTGCTTCTTTCTGTTGATGTCATCACTCTCTGGCTAGTCTCTTCATATCATCTTTAACTCCTCATTTTCTCCGACACCAAATAGGGCCCCACATCCTGTAGCTTCTGCAAATACCTCTTGAGGCCTCTCTCCCTCTTCTTCCTCCCTGTGGTTGGCATTTTATCCAAGCCTTCAACATCTCATGTCTAAACTATTACAACAAAAATTCTCATTTGACTGTTACCCTTCAACTTTCACCTCAAATATTTATTTTTGCATTTTGTTCAACTTTTCTCTAACCTATCTCTCAATCTGTCATCAAATCACACTTTTTTTCTCTTTCTTTTTTTAAATGGGTTTCCTTTTTTTTTTTTTTTCCTTTTTTAGTCACCCCGAGGCATATGGAGCTCCTGGGCCAGGGATCGGAATTAAGGTGCAGTTGCAACCTCCACCATAATTGTGGTAATTCAGGATCCTTTAACCCACTGTGCTGGGCCGGGGATCAAACCTGCATCCTGGCACTGCAGAGATACCACTGATTGCATTGCACCATAGCAGGAACTCCCAAATCACACTTTAAAAACACAGTCTGGAGCAATTCATATGTGCCATGCTCAAAAACTTTTCAAGACTACCAATATTAGTCCCACTTTTTCACATGACATTACATGATCAACACCTTCTATGATCTGGTCCCAGCTCCCTGTATTCACCCTGATCTAGGTTTCCTGCCCCATCACATATTCACAGATCCAAAACACATTGTGCACTTTGGTATCCTTAGGCTTTAATCTATGATTTGATTATTCTACCTGATTTCTTAAAAAATGAAAATATCAAATTTGGTGTTTTGGGGTTTGTTTGTTTTTTTTAATGTTCAAGATGGGCAGTGGGCAGGAGAATATTCCTCCAGCTGCTGCCTAAGCAGAAGCTAATGGCTGGAGATCTTGGGAGCCCCTGATCTGAGTTTGTAAAATCATAAAGCAGCAGATTAGAGGATACTCTCCTTTCCTCTAAAGCTAGCAAAGCCATGTTTGAGACCACGTGGTTCAACAAGCTGTGGGTTGAAAGCATGTTTTAGACTTATAATACTGACTCATGTCTGGAATACATAGTCAATCTTTTTTTTTTTTTGCCAGTACTTTAGATATTAATATCTACTAAATGTTGTGCTCATAGGGCTAAGGAAAAAAAATTGTGAGATATTACTTGCCTTTGAAGAAGATTATGGTCTGGTACAAGAGACAGACAGACTTACAGCTAACCAAAACATGAAGCAGTGAGAGATGCCAAATGACCAAGAGGACTCCAAGAGCAGGAGAAATTATATTAGGAATGAAATATGGGAGTAGAATTCTGGAAACATTTTCTGGAAGAGGTGGCATTTTCAGCCAAGTCTGATAGGATGGGAAGGATTGAGCCAATCATATCAGAGAGTAGGAAAGATATGCTAAATCCTTGTTTCAAAAACACAAAGGAAAGAATGCATGAGGGTCTTCTGGGACCACTGAGCAGTTAAAAGCTAAGTCTAGTGAGGCAGGAGTATATCAGATAGAAAGGGACTGCAAATGCCATGCCTAAAAATCTGAACTTTATTCTAGAAAGTGTGGGGTCTGGAAGGTTTTTGAGCATTAGTAGGGCATGACCAGAGGCACATAAGATTATTTGCCTTGTGCTTGACTTTTATCTGAATTTTCTCTTATTTTCAACACATTTGTTCTTTGAAGTCTTCTCTCAGCAGCTCCCCTTCTCTGGTCCGTGAATTCATCAGCTCCTTGGTCTTCTTTTCCTCAACCCCGTGCATGAATGGAGAGGTGGGGGGCTACACTGTGTGAGCCACTGAAGCACTGACTCCCAAAGCAAGAGAAAGGGAGCAGGCCTAAGTGAACACCATTGACCATTTCTGGCAACTTGAAAGAACAATAAATGTAAATACTCTGTTAGGTCACAGCAATGCTGATTTAATTCCTTATTCTAACGACTCTGTGAAACAATCCTTAATTCAGTGCAAACCATTTTTTTGTTTGTTTTAGGGGAAACTGTATTAAAGGACCTTACTCCACTTATAATTATCTTCATGTAGGTTACAATACAGCCAAAGGAGACTTGGTGAGATCCATCCTCTACCCTCGGCCTCTGAACTTCAAACTATACAGTGATGCCTTCAAGTTCATAGTGTGTCTGGCCTTCCTTGGAGTCATGGGCTTTTTCTATGCCCTTGGGGTATATATGTACCATGGAGTAAGTACTTGGGGTAAGGCATCTGAATAGCATAGCTTTCTCAAGGAACTTAACATAACTCAAAAGGGTTAGATAAGGTTACCTTAATCCCATCATTTGGAATCAATGCCATCCAATAGAGCTTCCAGGATGATGAAAATATTCTATATAGCTACACTGTCCAACTTGGTAGCCCTTAATCACATGTGTTCATTGAGCACTTGAAGTGTAGTAAGTGTGATGGAAGAAATGAATTTTTTATTTTATTTCCTTGTAATTAATTTAAATTTAAATAACCACATTGAAATTGTATTGGAAGATGAAGCTATGAAAAGTTGTAATGTTCATGGCTCCGTTCACCGCTTGGTTGGGAGTGAGGGGTTTATGTATGTGTGGCATTTGTGATACCCAAGCCTAAATAACCTCAGAGGAAATAAATGTTTCTCAAGCCTGTCAGATAGGAAGGATTCAGTCAATCAGATCAGAAAGCAGGAAGGACACACTGATTTGAATGAACAAAATGCAAAGTAAGTAGAGCACATGGGGATTCTGGAACCTGCAATCATTTAAGGGATAAGTCTTGGGAGCTCCCTGCTGGCTCAGTGGGTTAAGGATCCAGCATTGCCACTGCTGAGACTTGGGTCACTGCCATGGTGTGGGTTCGATCCCTGGCCCAGGAACTTCCACATGCCATGAGCATGACCAAAATAAATAAATAAATAAATAAATAAATAAATAAATAAATAATAAGTCTAGTGAAGTAGGAGTAGATCAGATTGAAGGGGATCCTGGATGCCATGCCTAGAAGTGTGGATTATTTGAGAGTGTTTGAAGTATTTGAGTGTGTACACTCTCTGGCAGGTATCCCAACACACCATGTAGTCAATGAGTTTCCCTCTGTTCTTGTTAGATTCTGAGATGAAATTAAATGACTGCATGGATCCCTACTTCCCTTTTTAAGCTTTAGGATATCTGGTTTCATTTGGATGTCTCTCTAAAGAGTTGTGACGGCTGTAATGGAAAGAGTTGTCACAAATGATCTCTGAGGTCCTTTCTGGTCCTGAGAGTCTGATTCAGTTATGAAGCCAGTGGCCTCTTCTGTAAGACATACTGGGTTTTTAGCGTGTGTGGCTTATAGGGAAGAATAAAATTTTGTGAACAAAAGCATCCAAACTTAGGTATGAAACAGGGGGTGGGTGGTCTGTTTACAAAGTACAAACTGATGGCATCAGTGATGGCATAGAAATATGTGTGTGTTGGGCAGGGGAAGGCTAAAACACAGTCACAAGAATTTCTAGGTAATGCTCACACTCAAACTTGAGCTCTGTGTTTAGGCACTGCCATCTGAAATAAGCTCCCAGGGAGCATACCTGGGGGAAGGGAGGGCAGGGGAAGCCAGGGCACATTGGCGCCAGTCATACGGAGCCTGGAAAGAGCGAGGTGAAATATCAAAGCCAGTTGGGATGGAATATGAGGAAGTGTGCCAGTTTCATCTGGGGAGGAGGAGCACTGAGCAGGAATATAAAGAGCCCTCTCCCATGGACAAGGAAGCCCTGGCAGTGACTGGACATACTGGTTTTATGGGCAGGACTCAACATCCATTACACACCAAAGCTACATCCTCATTGCTGATCCCATCTTCCTATAGGGCCGAACCCATAGACCTGTTGGCTACTTCAGTCTGCACTGACCCAGCATTAGGCAGGGATGAGTCCTCCGGGTTAAAACTCCTCTGTGGCTGTGGTTGGGAAAAGCAAGGAATGATATATTTTTTGTAATAAACTAGAATTGGACCAAAGATGTATCTAGCAGCCATTGTTACTGAATTGAATCCATGTTTCTAATACTGAACAGAGAAATTGTGGCTAAAATTATGGTTAATTTTTTTTTGTCTTTTTGCCTTTTCTAGGGCCACTCCCTTGGCATATGGAGGTTCCCAGGCTAGGGGTCTAATCAGAGGTATAGCCGCCGGTCTACGACACAGCCACAGCAATGCGGGATCTGAGCCATGTCTGTGACCTACACCACAGCTCACAGCAACGCCAGATCCTTAAGCCACTGAGTGAGGCCAGGGATCGAACCCGCATCCTCATGGTTCCCTGTTGTATTCATTAACCACTGAGCCATGATGGGAACTCCAAAAATTATGGTTAATTTTTTTTAAAAAGCCTATGCCAGGTTGTAGAGGAAAAGCCATTAATTAATAGAGCATGGGAAAATTAAAACAAGTAACCCTATGATTTGATCTTGGCCCCCCTCTTGTCAGTCCTGTGAGCCTCTGTGGATTTGCCTGGGTCCTGACGCCATGAGACCTGGCTCGATACTGTAACATCCTGGTCACAGATTTGGGCCCTCGAGTTGAACAGATGCGGATCTACATCCTCACCATTTAACTAGCACATGGTCCTGGAAAATTTTTTAAATCCTGATTTCCTCTTCTGCTGGGTGGAGAAAGTAACAGTATTTGCATCACAATGTTGTGAGGAGTAACTAAATAGTGTGTGTACCCAGTGCTTGTCCCAGGGTGTGGGTCCAGCGAGAGCAAGCTATTTTTATCATTGGCTTCCTCAGAGCAGGTAATTCATGCTGGGATCTTGACAGAATCTTGGTGCTAATTTTTATTGCATCTCCATGCATTCCAACCATGTGCTAAGCATCCTCTCTGCATCAGAACTGTGCAAGGCTCTGCATTTGGACATGAGGAAGATGAATTCCAAGATGACTTCCGAGATGAAGAAGGCATAGCTGCTGCACCAGGGAGTTTGTGGGCTAGTGGGGAGGGAGATTCTAAACCAACGGTCATGCCATGTGTGAATTGTTACACCTCAAGACCAGTCCCAGTATCCATGAGGATGAGTGTCCAATCCCTGCCCTCGCTCAGTGGGTTAAGTATCTGGCATTGCCATGAGCTGCGCTATAGGTTGCTGACGCTGCTTGGATCTGGCATGGCTGTGGCTGTGGTTATGGCCTGAAGCTGCAGCTCTGGTTGGACCCCTAGCCTGGGAACTTCCATATGCCCCAGGTGTGGCCCTAGAAAGAAAAAAGAAAAAAAAAAAAGACTAGTCCTGGTGCCTGGGAGTCCAGAGGGCATGTGGAAGTCTGGTGGGCAGAGAGGGGGTGGCATTCTGGGTGGAGGGGAAGGTTGCTCAGTGGAGAGAAGCAGGGTCAGGAAGGGCAGCTGGACACAGAGCAGGGATCTGGGGTCTCCTTTGTTCTGCAGTGGGAGACAATTAGCTGAGCTCCCAGGCACAGCCAAGACAGCTGGCTATGCTGAGCTTCCAGAGCATCAGTGGCACAGCACAAGAAGGTGCCAAGAAAGTGCCGGCTGGCCCTGCCAGGCTAACCTGTATGTCCCTCCCCTCCCCAGGTCTCTCCCAGAGATACTGTGACCATGGCCCTGCTCCTCCTCACCGTGACTGTGCCTCCCGTGCTGCCAGCTGCCCTGACCACAGGCATCGTGTATGCACAAAAGAGGCTGAAGAGGAAGAACATCTTCTGTATCTCCCCCCAGAGAATCAATATGTGCGGGCAGATCAACCTCGTGTGCTTTGACAAAGTAGGAGCTACACGTTCCGGGTTGTATGATTTCGAGACACAGCTGAGCTGGGAAGGGCTTCAGAGACCATCCAGTCCAGCACCCTCTCTGGAGAGATGGGAGCCCCGAGGCTGGGGACCACCTTCTAGAAGCCCACTTTCCTGGGCCCTGAGGAAGTGGTTTAGCCATCACATCATGAATTTCTTCCCTGTGAAAGTTCATGTTTTTTGTCTGTTTGGGGCTTCAAAATAATCTCTTATCCTAATGACGTTTCTGATTGACTGGCTTTTTCAGCCAAAAAAAAATTATGAGGAATATTTCTATTCCCCAAAGGGCTTTGTCCAGGGCTTACATAAGCATTTTCCTTTCTCCTCCACTGCTTTTTCTCTTTTGCTTCCCATGTTATCAGGACTTGGGACTGGGACAGGTTGTCCATGCCAAGCTCCCTGGAAAGGTGGCAGAAAGGGAGTATATTCAGACTGGGGGGACCCCAAGGGTCCCAGGACCCCTCCTTGTGAGTCTCCTGTAGGAGACCTGGTGGGGCTACAGTGTCAGGCTGCCCTCAGCTCTGGTGCCCAGTGTACAGGTTCTCCTGCAGTGGGCCTGGCCTGGCCCCTCCAGGTCTTTGGTTCATCTGCAAATAATTGATAAAAGCTTTGCAACTTTTTACGTAACCCCTGTTGATAGAGTCCCATTAACGAGATGTCCCTAGCTCTTGAGAAGCTCATGATCTAGCTAAGGAAGTAGGTTAAAAGGAAAGCTCTGATGATAAAAATGCAGTGAAATGCATGGTGAAGACAGAGTGAATCAAGCACGGAGGTGCAGTTCCCTGCCACAGGCAGGTCACCTTTGAGCTATGGCTTTGGTCGTCAGACAGAATGGGTCTGAAGTTCAGCTCAGAAGCACAGGGCCACCAAGGCTACAGCAGCTGGGGAGCAGGACCATAGGTGGCGAGACTATGGCTGTGGAGCAGGGATGCAGCTGGAGCGGAGAAGCCCAACTGCTCAGGGCCTGAGGTGCCAAGCTAAGGAGCTGGGTCTGGCGATGGAGGAGAATTGGGGCCTTTCCCTCCCCCTCTTTTTTTGATTTTGCTTTTTATGGCTGCATCTATGGCATATGGAGGTCCCCAGGCTAGGGGTCAAATTGGAGCTACAGCTACCAGCCTACCCCACAGCCATGGCAACACCAGATCTGAGCTGTGTCTGCAAACTACACCACAGCCCATGGCAACACCGGGTCCTTAACCCACTGAGGGAGGCCAGGGATCGAACCCACAACCTCATGGTTCCTAGTTGGATTCATTTCTGCTGCGCCACGACGGGAACTCCCCTTGCCTTTTCCTAAGAAGACCCGTGATATCTCTATAGGTGTATTTTACTTATTCCATCTGGGGAAGTTGTGAGAAGGGACCAAAGGGATTTAGGACTGAGTTAGGAGGCTACCTGGGGACAACAGAAGACATGGCTCATTGTCCTAGACAAGGAAGGAAGCAATGGAGAGCAGAGGACAAGCTGGAGAGACACGATGAGTCAGGGTCCCCAGGTGCAAATGCCTTAGCACTTACATTATTTCAGGTCTATTCTTTTCAAGTTTCCTTTGGCAAAAAAGCCAGTAGGATCAACTTAAAAGTAGCTTCCTTTTATTTATTTATGTATTTATTTACTTTTTTAGAGCTGCACCTATGGCATGTGGAAGTTCTTAGGCTAGGGGTCAAATCCGAGCTGCAGCTGCAGGCCTATGCCACAACCGTAGCAACACCAGTTCTGAGCTGCATCTGTAACCTACTCTGCAGCTTGTGGCAATGCCAGATCCTTAACCCATTGAGTGAGGCCAGGGGTCGAATCCACATCTTCATGAACACTACACTGGGTTCTTAACCCACTGAGCCAACATGGGAACTCCAGAAGTAGCTTCCTTTTAGATTCAGGGCCAGAGAATAGCCCCTGACAGGGATTCCTGTGACTTACCCACCAACCTCACCTGTATCGAGAATATAGGAGGGAGATTTATTAAATAAGTTTATTACATTTTCAGCTGTTTCTGAAACTCATTTTTCCAGAGGCGTTCATTTTCCTTCCCATAGAGAGCTTTTCCCTCCACATCTTCATGTGCTCCTTTGCTGGACTGTTCTAAGGACATCTCCATAGATGGCTTGACCAACCTCCATATGGCATCATGGCATCTCACCATGCACAGAACTCTTGACTGGGAATTGGCAAAATGAGAAATCTAAATCCTGAATTTGACACTGCCTCTTGGTGACCTTTTAAGATAAGCAGGTTGAACTATAACCGTCTCTACATTTCTTTCTAGCTTTCATATTATAAAACTCTACGAACATGATATTGGAATAAAGCACTCCACAATTAATTGCATTTCCATCTAGCATCATTTCAATTGAGAAGATACTCACCATTGGGCTTCTGAGTATATATGTTCCCATATTTTTTTTTGTCTTTTTTTTTTTGGTTGTTGTTGTTGTTGTTTTTGTTGTTGTTGCTATTTCTTGGGCTGCTCCCGCGGCATATGGAGGTTCCCAGGCTAGGGGTGGAATCGGAGCTGTAGCCGCCGGCCTACGCCAGAGCCACAGCAACGCGGGATCCGAGCCGCGTCTGCAACCTACACCACAGCTCACGGCAACGCCAGATCGTTAACCCACTGAGCAAGGGCAGGGACCGAACCCGCAACCTCATGGTTCCTAGTCGGATTCGTTAACCACTGCGCCACGACGGGAACTCCATATTTTTAGTTTATGTTGGTTTGTTACAAGTTCTCTCAAACAAGTTATCTCTTTCTTTTCTATCCAATTCAATCCAAGTCTGGGCTTGTATTTATGCTAAGAAGTTTTCTTTTTCTATCTTATTGCCTTCAGAACAGCAACTGTAATTTAGGGTTTTTTTCCCCCCATTTTTGGCTAGTTTTATTGTGCAAGGGTCATTTTCACATAGAGAAAAAACATGGTTCCATATCTGTTTCACTGTGATATCTCTATTTTCATGTGTAAGACATTGACGTATAAAAGCATGATTTAATCATCAGGAGAACATTTCAATTTCAATGAAGCTGCTAAAGTCTTTCTGAAATGGAGCAATTCAAGATCATTTGCAATCTAAACACAGAGTTTGAGGTCCTTATAAAATGCAGGAGGGAAATGAAGCAGATAGTGTTTTGTTTGTTTGTTTATTTTTGCTATTGCAGTTCTTCGACGACTAGCACAAGGCTCGGTAGCTCTCCACGAAGTCCAAATAAATTAATGAATCCAATATTCCTGACTTCTTAATCCAGGAGCCCATTATGGGCTTATGTCTTTCTACATGCTTTGCCGAGTCTCCAGAGGAACTGGATTCTGGTTCTTTCTCTCTACCCTACAAGCTTCTGGTCTCTGGTTACTCATTTCCCCTCTAACCTGAGAAGGCCTCGGCTCTGTTTACTCAGTTGTAAGACTTGAAATCATTGTCAGCACTTCACTCTAAAGCATGATATTAATGTGATGTGCTGTGGTGATAGAAAGCACCATTTGACAGAAAACTAGAAACTTTAGTGTCTTCTACAGAGCATCAGAGACCTGGGTGTCAGTGTTAGAAAGACTATTCCCTGGCCTTGGGCAATGCTCCGCTCCACCTTGACGGCGCTGTCAGCAGACCTAATGCACTTGGCCTCCTGCGTAAAGATGCAGGATCTGCAATTAATAACTGACTGTGAGGTGATGAGCAAATGAAAAGTGCTGTGATAGTACTCACTTCCATTTTGCTTTCTCTGTTACAGTAACTGACAAAGTCTTTCCCATCATTACAGCAAATTAAATCTCTCAACCATTTTCTTCTGGATTCCACAGTAAAACCCATTCTTGGGTGTTAATTAATATTTATTATTAGCACTTCACTTCTCCCTAGAGTCTCAAAGCCCTCTATTAACATTTCATGATCAACCTGGACAGACACCCTGTCACCCATATTTTTAGGAAATAACTGTGAACCAGATGGCAAACTGTGAACTAGATAGTCTTACAGAGGAAAAAAAAAATTCCAAGCTCTGCTTTAGAAAAACAACAAGTGCCGATTAAAAAGTCAAATCGGAGTTGGTCCTTGTTGGATTTCCATTAACTGTCCCTCTCATTTAACAGTGGTCACAAACCATAATAAACAAACACAAACAAAACACTTGCATGCTATAATAATTAGTGATTTGATTCACCTAATTTTCGGCATGGTCTTTTGGAGTCATTTGTCATTTTCTGTATCTTTCTTTCAGGTACTCTTCTCCGATTCAAAATTTGGTGCTTACCAATAAGGCCTTGGCCAGTATTTTATAATAAGTACAAATGGAATATAACCTTTAAAAATTGTGCATCATTATATTGCACACCTGTAACTTATATAATATGGTACATCAACTGTACCTCAATAAAAATAAAATATAAACTTATTTGATGTAAGAAATATCTGCTTGGGACAACTAGATGAACTTTAATTTCTTGGGGTCTTATTTTTTGTGAAAAATCATGATCTAATGAAAATCTCTAAATCTTCTGCTAAAACCCATTCTAATTATTTTCCAGACTGGGACTCTTACAGAAGATGGGCTGGACCTCTGGGGGACTGTCCCTGCTGCTGACAGCTGGTACGCACTTTAGCAAAGAGGGAATGTGTTACTGGTGTGGCTATTCTGGTGACACTCCAACCTATCCTTCCAGTGCTGAGGGATCAATCACACATAAAATATATATAATCATTGGTTGATACCAGTTCCTCATTTGCCTAACTTGTTAAATTAAATGAGTTCTAAGTTCAGAATCAGACAGGGAAAGCAGGTCTTTAACCGCCACATTAAAAACGGAATAGAATAAGGTAGATGAGGAGTTCCTATTGTGGCTTAGTAGTAACAAACCCAACTAGTATCCATGAGGACGTAGGTTCAAGCCCTGGCCTCGCTCAGTGGGTTAAGGATCCAGCATTGCCGTGAGCTGCAGTGTAGGTGGCAAATGCAGCTTGGATGCCGAGTTGCTGTGGCTGTGGTGTAGGCTGGCAGCTATAGCTCCAATCTGACCCCTAGCCTGGGAAATTCTATGTGTCCCAGGTATGGCCCTAAAAAAGCAAAACAAACAAACAAAAGAATAAGGTGGACAATTAGGGAGTTGAATGAATAAAACAGAAAAGCAAAGAATGAAATCAGGACTGTGCTTTATTAAAAATTGCATAGACTTCCAGAGTGGCTTGTGAGGTGGGAAATCCAGAAAGGAAGACCTCCATGTCCCTCTCATGGACTCACACTCCGGTGGGCTAAAAGGTGCAAATGTACCCACTTTCAATGAGTGCACCACACAGGCCTGGAAAAGAATTATGATTAAAGCAGAGATAAGATGACAGAGAAGACATAACTGAATACTTGATTAAAAAAAAAAAAAACACAGTCCTAATGTTTATAATAACATAATGGATAAAAGACAGAAATTGTTTTTGAGAATGAATGGACAAAGGGATACCACCTAGAGGAGATAGCATTTGAGGCATGTTTTGAAGGGGATATGGCTAGAATTTTTACAGACATGGTTTAAAAAGTGGCAGTAGTTGGAGTTCCCATCGTGGTACAGTGGTTAACGAATCCCACTAGGGAACATGAGGTTGCAGGTTCGATCCCTGGCCTTGCTCAGTGGGTTAACAATCCAGTGTTGCTGTGAGCTGTGGTGTAGGTCGAAGACATGGCCTGGATCCTGCGTTGCTGTGGCTCTGGCGTAGGCCCGCAACTACAGCTCTGATTAGACCCCTAGCCTAGGAGCCTCCATATGCCGCTGGAAGCAGCCCTAGTAAAGGCAAAAAGACAATAAAAGGGGGGAGGGGCAGTGGTACATTTAGAATGCATAAGCAATGAAGTCTACTGTACAGCCCAGGGAACCATATCAAGTCTCTTGGGAAGGACCACGACAGAAGATAATTTAAGAAAGGGAATGTATATATATGTTTGATTGGGTCACTTTGTTGTACAGCAGAAATTGGCACACCATTGTAAATCAACTAACAAAAAAAGAAATACATTTTTTAAAAGCTGACACTAGTGAGCAAAGAGGGCAATCACATAAATGCTAGCCCAGAGTAGAGGTAGGGACAGGAAGAGTGCCAGGCAGTGCAATGTTGCAGAGGACACCCAGGCTGGGTGTCAATGAACTGCCTGGGTTCTACCCCTATTCATGTTCTTCTGCTTCTGGCTGTTCAGACACCCAGGCCAGGGCCTTTGTCCAAACTCAGGGCCTTTGTTGTCCAGAGCAATGAGAGGGAAAAGGGATGTTTACAGTTTCCTTCCCTTCTCTCCTTCCTTTGCTCCTAGTACTCAAAACTTTGGGAGAAGTTGAAACGAGTAAATATAATTATTATTCTGCTCTAAGATGGGCAGTGAGAAGGTAAGCCAAGCCAGTCTACAGTCAAAAGAGGGAAGTGAGTTTTAGAGGCTGAATGTCCATGGCAGGAGTTTCAGGAAATAGGGGTAAAGGCCAAAGGGCCCACTGGTGAGAACTGTTTCTGAGTCCATGCCTGCTTTTTCTTAAAAGAAAAAGGAACCAGCAGGTAAGCTTCCTTTCCATCACTGCTACCCCATTGGCCTGGAGACTTCTTGCCTAGATTGTATGGCTTTCTAAGGCAGCTTTGCAGAGTTTGCAGATGTCAACTTTGAGCCTTCCCACAATGCATCTTCTAGAAGTTCTGCCACTATCTGGTCTGGCTGCAGACAACTTGACCAAAGGCCCTAGTGCTTGGTATTTATCATACAGGGCATAGGGAGCCATTGAAGGTTTTGAGCATAGGGGTTAGGTATTCTTGAAGCCTATGTTAGTATGATTTAGGGACAGAGTGTGCAAAATCATTTCGTTGACGACCTCTACTCACTGTTATCTTCTCTACCAGTTTCCAGGAAGTCCACAGCTTTTCCTCAGGCAAGGCTCTGCCCTGGAGCCCACTGTGTGCAGCCATGGCCAGCTGCCACTCTCTGATCCTCCTCAATGGGACCATCCAGGGAGACCCACTGGACCTCAAAATGTTTGAGGGCACCTTCTGGGTAAGGTAATAGTTTCTTGGTTCAACTGAATGAGGAAAACTTGAAGACATACTTACTGGGAGGGCCAAGGCTTTTCTAACTTTGAATGCAACCCAGAGATGATTCATAACAGTACATAAGTGAAGGTCTGATCCTACCTGAATTCCCCAACCTCTGCTCCAAAAGACTCCATTAATGAATGCAACATGAGATAGGGTTCCATGATCAAATAAATTTGGGAAATTAAACAAATTTAATTTCTTAACTGTATTGTGCCCCATGCATGTGGGTTAGAAAAAGAATTTTCCATCATAGGGAGGTGGGGAGAAAGATGAGTTTACTGAGATATGAAATGCTGCTAGGCCAGCAGGATGACCTTCTAATAATCAGGAAGAGCTGATCCCAAGTGTGTGGTCCTGCCAGTTTCTATAGCCCAGGGGCAAAACAGAGAGGAGACGTCTTATAATACACCTGGCTGAAGAGTGGGCCAAATACCTTTCCTAGTAGGGGCCAGGAAGGAATGGGCCAAGTTGTTCAGGAGAGGCTTGGGAATTCTGTAACAATTGCACTGGGACAGAAGGGGCAATAAGGGTCTGGAAATTTTTATCTTTGCCAGAGACTTTTTGAGTTTTATCTCCTTGGAGAGGCCTTGAAGTCCCTCATACAGGATTTCTTCAATACACTGTGGTGCATTGTAAATATTCAAGAGGGGATGTGATATGTAATATTTACTAAACCCATTTCACCACAAAAACCCTGACTGGCCAAAACATGGCACAAAACACCCTCAGAGAATTACTGGTTTAAAGCAGTGCTATTCAACACAGTAGCCATTAGCCACATTTCCTATTGAACATATGAAATGTAGGTATACATCTGAAGAACAGAATTTTTGCCTTCTTTTTTTTAGGGCCACACCCACGGCATATGGAATTTCCCAGGCTATGTGTCGAATCGGAGCTATGGCTGCCAGCTTACACCACAGCTACAGCAATGTGGGACCTAAGCCATGTCTGTGACGTACACCACAGCTCAGGGCAATGCTGGATCCCTGACCCTGACCCACTGAGAGAGGACTGGGATCAAACCCACATCCTCATGGATCCTAGTCAGGTTCATTAACTGCTGAGCCACAACGGGAGCTCCAGAATTTTAAATTTTATTTAACTAATTTAACTTTAAATAGCCACAGGTATCTGGTAGCTATTATATTAGACAGTATAGGTCTGGACACTCAACTGGAGATCCTTCAATCCAAGGGGTTCAATTTCCTGAGCTGAGTAGAAAAGTACCAGCCCCTTGCCTTGATGTTCCAGTTGTGACTCAGTGGATTATGAACCCTACTAATATCTATGAGGATGCAGGTTCAATCTCTGATCCTGCTCAGTGGGTTAAGGGTATGTCATTGCTGTGAGCTGTGGTGTAGGTTGTAGACTCAGCTCGGATCTCTCGCTGCTGTGGCTGTGGCTTAGGCCCACAACTGCAGCTCAGATTTGACCCAGAGCCTAGGAACTTCCGTATGATGCACTTACAGCCCTAAAAACAAACAAACAAACAAACGAAAAAGTACAAGCCCCTCCTGGTGACCATCAGGACACGGTGGGGAAACCTCTGGACTCCACCTTTCTCTCCCCGCCTGACCCCAAATCCAAAAGAGGACTCAGGGTCTGTTACATCATCTGTACATTTGGATAATAATGCCTCACTTCTGGAGCTTTGAGACTGTGAGGCTGAAGGGGCTGTGTGCATTGTAAAGTGCTCAAACAATGGAGGCTTTTCATTCATTCAATAGTTAATTAACTCCTTTGTTCTAAAGCTCCTGATAATGACATATAAAATACAGGACAGCATTTAAACAGAGTTGTAAAGGAATGAAAACAAATGATTGTGGGGACTTGAAGAACACCTGACAAAGCGGCTAATTGAAAGATTTATTATAGCAAAATTATAGCCTTCTAGAGGCCAAAGTAATAAGAGGGGAAACCTGGTAAACAGGGACATTTCTGTTATCAGTAAGCTAAACTTCGAGCACTTGCTGTGGAGAAATACTTGATATGAAGATAAGACTGAAATCACTTTCCTGGATCTTAATGGAGAGGAATCAGTGTAATTATTATAAGCAATATCCTTACCAGTATCTTTGGTGCTGACACAGTGATGAGTTGCACATGGTCATTATTGTTCTATGTGACTTTGATCCTGGGTCTAACAGTGCCCCCCTCCTCCATCAGAGGAGGCTTGATATATTTGTACAAACAACATACAATTTGGGGTCTTGTGTGGGGTCATAAATCTGTCTATGCTATTAGCTCTGTAAGAACTGTCTTTAAGAGCAGTTTATCCACTCCAGACAAAGACTAAAAGTGCAAGATTGTTCATCAAGTTTAAAGCTGAATGAGAAAGTCTCTAGCTATGTACCTTTTGACTGTTAGGAAACTTTCACTAAACATAAGGGGGAGGGAAAATGTCTTTATAGACTATAAGAATGATAACACTTCTTAGGAAGGATGTCAGAATATTTTTCAGAAGAAATCGAGATTTGGAGAAATGATGTCCCCAAGGCTGAACATGTAAGGGATAGAGCAGAAACCAGATGAGATGTTGTCTCCTATTTTCTGACTTCTACTGTTTATAAATTTGGCTGCCTTTCCCATATTTTAGCTTAATAGTGGTTTCTCAGATGGCGTAACTTCTACTCTTGTAACATCCAAAGAATACAAACTATTTTCAAATGCGCTTTCTAATTTGCTAGCAGCTAACATGTAACTCTCTGGCTAACCAATTAGGCTAGTAGCACAGATGGAGCATAAGAAATGGTTACATGTTTATCTCAGGAATCAATCCTTAGTCACCTGAGAGCTAATGTGCTGAAGAATATTGGAGAGCAAATCTCCACTTAAACCCTCATCCATTTACTAGACATGCCTTTTAGGAAGAACCAGTGGGCTGTAGTTAGCCTTCTTCCATCAACTACTCCTTAAAGTGCAGTCACAATAATTCTGGCTTTTTGACATTTTACAAGAAGGTCTTTAATATAAATCAACACAACAGAAATTTGACAAGGATGGTATTAAGATAATTGGCCTAGAAGAGAAAATATGTGAAAGGGCTTTGACAAGATTAAAGTGCTATGCAAATGAGAGAGATTTCTTTCTTATTTTTCTCTAAAGAATCTTAGGAATGTTTTCATTTTAAAACAGATAATGGAAGATTGCAATGTAGACCACTGCAAATTTGGGATATCAGCTTCAAACATAATAATAAAACCAGGACCAAAAGCCAGTCAGGTATGATCTTCTTTCAATTCTATAAATCTTTCTCTTTAAAACTGGTGAAATTCCCCTTTTATGTATTTTTATATTCCTGTGATTTTGCCTTATCCTAAAGGTATCCATAGCTGGTTTGCTCACTCCTTCATTCCTGAATTTATCCATTAATTTATTCAACCAACACTCACAGAATACCTATGTATGTTCAAGTCCTGCATTAGGTGCTAAGGGATAAAAGGTTTCAAAACTAAGCATATTGGTCTGTATGTTGGAGAAAACTGTGGGCTGATAGAAAAATCAATACAGGTGCAAATGCAATACACTGTGCCAAGTGCTACAATAAAGACTGAAGAAAGAGTAGCAGGTGTCCAGAGGTGGGAGTAAACACCATTTCTAGGAGAGAAATACTACAGAGGAAGTGATCAGTAAACTTGGCCTGGAAGATAATTAGGATTTCTCCACGCATCCAAGGGAAGGGCCTCGAGGCCAGTGTTGACTGAAAAAAAAAAAAAAAAGGCATAACCTAAACATTGAGAATCATATCTTATTCAGTGGGCAACACTGAGGACTTAAGCTTGGGACACAGCATCTCAGATCTCAGATCGTTCTAAGAGGTAAGAGGTAAGGGAGGATCCAGGATATATAGGAGTTTTTGCAACAAAGACCAGGTAGTCAGAACATCAAAAGATTACTTAAAGAATACTTAAATATTAATGAAAGAAAACCAGATATCTCAAATTAGGGAATTTTGTTCTTTTCTGCCTATGGGAAGATGCAAGATTCTGGACCCACTGAAATCTCTTCTTTGATATATACCTCACCTATCTGGGACCAGTAGCCTATGCTTTCTTATCCTGAGTTTTCTCAGGTGCATTGTGGCAGGGCTGTGCATGGGTGGATGGTTGATTGCAGCAGCTGGCTGCTTGATAGTGGGTAGCCTGTTTCTATCCTGAGTTCCCTCAGGACTCACCTTAGGGGCTCTTGTAATGTGATAGCTGGATGGCTGCAACATCCTTTGTTTACTGATACAGCAGGCAGCATTTTTTCATTAACACCAGACAACTTGATGAGGGCATCCCCTTAGACGCAGCCAGAAAAATATCCATGTTGTGATAATATACCACTTCGTGTTGTCACCGGGCTCACTGCAGAGTAAACCTCATTTGTTGATGAGCATCTACTAAATCTCACTTAATAGCTTCTTAAGCCCCCCTCTCCCTGTGCACTTTCAGAGTCCTGTGGAAGCCATCACCATCGTGCGCCAGTTTCCATTCTCCTCCAGCCTACAGAGGATGTCTGTGGTGGCCCAGCTGGCAGGGGAGGATCACTTCCATGTCTACATGAAGGGTGCCCCGGAGATGCTGGCCAGGTTCTGTAGTTCTGAAACAGGTACTATCACTTTTCTCTTTCAAGAGGTAAATACTTGAAAAGTTGGAGTTCCCATTTTGGCTCAGCGGCAACTAACCCGATTGGTATCCATGGGGACTCAGGTTTGATCCCTGGCCTCACTCAGTGGGTTAAGGATCTGGCTTTGTCATGAGCTTCGGTGTAGGTCCAAGAGGTGGCTCATATCTGGCATTGCTGTGGCTGCCGTGCAGCTCCAATTCGATCCCTAGCCTGAGAACTTCCAAATACCACAAGTGCAGCCCTAAAAAGACAAGAAAAAAAAAGAAAGAAAGAAAATCTCAAACACACAGAGCCAACCAACCTAAACTAATGAATGGGGAGTTGGTTGTTTTCTCAGTGGGGGGGAAGTGGGCTCAGTAGATCTGCTAAGGCAGAAGTGATAATTTTAAAGCAGAGGCAGAGTTAATATCAGGCTGTGGTCCAGCCAGAAAAGCCCAACCACAATGGGGCATCAGGAAAGGAGGTGTGAAACAAGCATCAGGACTGAACAGGGAGCTACATGGGGGTCAGAGAACCAGGGAAGGTGAGAATGAGAAGCATTCAGAGACAACTAAAAAGACAGGTCTGGCATTAGGCTAATTCAGCCGACAAGGATGCTCTCTCACCTCCTAGGGGCTGGCACCATCCATGGGGCCTCAGACAGATCAATGGAAGGAGAATATCATCATCTAAAAGAGATGAATCTTTTAGGGGAAAAAGAGTGATTAGAGTCAATTAGATGGTATCAGAGCAAGGTAATTGATCATTTTCACAGCAATTTCATCTTTCTGGGCAAGATTTTGAGCCGATTTGAATTGTTTCTTAGTCTTATAAACATATACACTCTCGAAGCTGCAGCCCAGATTTATAAGAATATTGTTGCATTCAAATGAGTTCATTTGGATAAAATTGGCCTTTTTTCTCCTGATTTTCATCTATATTCTCCTTACAATTGCTGATCACCATCAAGTTGTGCATAGAATTCTAGATTTGGCAAATGATTGTTTTAACTTCTCTCTCTACATGGAATCTTTTTTATCTTAGGAGTCCTCCTTTTTCTGATTTTGATCTCCTTTCTGGCTTCTGTTAACTCTGTCCTTCACAGATGGATGGTCTCTACTTGGCTGTCATTTTTTTTTCAGGTGTCATTTGCCACCCCTTCTTCATCTAGTAGCCATTCCAATTTTTCTTATTGTCCTAACTGCTAATCCTTGACATATGCTAATATACTCAGTGATTTTGTTGTTGTTGTTCCTGTATTTAAGAAATAGAGAGTTAGGAGCTTCCTTGAAATTAGATTCCCACCCCCAGAATTATTTGAGAATTACAGAAAGTCTGAGCTGAATGAAGACATAGAAATCTACAACCTCCTCATCTTATGGGTGGGAAAATTTATGTGCAAAAGACAGACCTAGCATGCCCAAGGTCAAGGAGATTGTTGGCAGTAGAATAGAGACTAGAACTCAGATGGTTCACTACCTAAGCCACTGCACCACTCATTATACTGTTCTTTCTTATACCTTTATACACAAACCATAAAAATTTTATAGCTATGGTAACATCATTTATGATTACCATGTCAAAATAAACAAATGTTGGCATTGGGTCATCCAATTTCTAAAGCATGGATTGGCAAACTTTTCTGAAAAAAGCCATGGAGTAAATATCTTAGGCTTTGTGGGCTACACCATCTCTGTCTCAACTGCTCAACCCTGCCTTGTAGCCCCAAAGCAGCCATAGATAATAAACAGACAAATAGGCTTGGCTGTGTTCCAATAAAACTTTATTTACAAAAACAAGCAATGGGCCAGATCTGGTCTGTGATTTGCTAACTACAAATGTAGAGAAGCAGCAAATTCCCTCATTTCATTTTGGTAGACAGTCCTGAAGTCTGCCTTTACTGAATCCAGCCAGTCAATGTGACTCTCAGTTGACAACCAACACATCTTCAGCATTTATTTCAGATAGAGTCAAAATAACATACTAATGAAGCCATTTGTGACCTTTAACTGAAGTTGTAGTTTTTCTATTAAAGCATATTTATAAAGGGAAAGTTAAAACAAGATACAGTGACTGCATTTCAGAGTCTTGTGTAGGAGTTGAGCCACCTTCAGTGTGACCTGCATTCACTTCTCCCTTCTTTGCTGGTAGTGCCCAAGAATTTTGCACAGGAGCTGAGGAATTACACAGTGCAAGGCTTCCGTGTCATTGCCCTTGCCCACAAGGCCTTGAAGATGGGGAAGTTTTCAGAAGTGGAGAGCTTAACCAGGTAAGGAACTCAACAATTGGCACCAGGGCAGGCTCTGGAGGTGGACTGAAGGACAATTCAATCAATGGGGAAGCTTTAGGAGAGGGAGAAGCATTTATCCAGTCCCCTGATTTGGAGATGGGCAACTGTAAGCCACACCGAGGACTTGCCCAGGTGACAGTGCTGCTTGGTGGCAGAACAAGGATGGTGGTTGAGATCTCCTGACTTCCCAATCCCAGTGAGGTATCTGAGTTATCTCTTCCTTGTGTTCCATCATCCCATCAAAGACAGCCAACCCTCTTTCAACCTCAGAACATCATGTGGCTGACTGATGGGTTTGTCCCACATACAAAGGGATTGAGAGGATACAGTAGGCACTTGGAACAACCTCTGGAATCCTTTAGACTTGGCTTCTTTCAGGGCTCAGTAGTACACCTCTCTCAGATTTGGAGAGGTTGTGAATACAAATCAAGTTCCTTATGTGAAACAGAATTCAGAATTCTTAATTACATTCAGGGGATAAAAGTATTCTCAGTAGAAGATAATCTATAGACTATTTTTTGAGAGTCTCAATTTTTTTAAAGGTTTTTGAATTGTTTATGACAAAGGAGGAGAGAAATACTGCAAAAAACTGAATGACAAATCATATATACATCCCTTATTTGGATTTTGTATTGCTGGTAGAGACTCACTTATCTGCAATTATTATTAGCCCTTCTGCATAAGATGTGAATATTCTTGGTTCCACATTGCTATTTATAACCTAAGTCCATCTATTCTAATATAATCAGTAATCACTGCCCCTTCCTTATGTTGTATCTATTTCCCCATCTATAAAATGTGGGATTGGATGATCTCTAAGAAGTCTTTGAGCTGTGACATTTTAATCTTCTAAATAAAAGCACAAAATATATATATTTTTGAAATATATGAACAGTACTCTCAGGTTTAACATTCAAGGTGTTAGCTATTCTTGAGCAAGCATAAATACCCATAGTACACAGGATTTTGTCATTTTTTAAGATACAAATTTTAATCATGAAAGTTAAGGTCATGTGTGAAGAAAAGATTTATGTTGCTAGACATGCAGGGTAGCCACTACCCAGCTGCCACATACAAATGCAGCTGTGATGTTCTTTAAAAGCCACTGGTGAGACAGATATTATTATAAGTTTAAGAAATAAGAAAATGAGGATAAACGTGCTATATTTCTAACCACTTCAGATTTTCTCAGAGAACCACAGGAGCCTATTCATTATGCTCCTCAGAATATAGTTGTTATTTTCAAACAGGGTAAAAGAATAGGGTTTTGATTTTTTTTTTAGAATCAAATTATATTTAGCAAATGTTACCAATTAGGAAAATCAAAAACTTCAAAAAAACTGGTATCATAAAGGGGAAGTAGAAGAATGTCTTAAGATGACTTAGGAAAAAATTAAAAAATAAAAACAGAGGAAATACTTTATCAAGATCCACCCCTTCATGCATTTAGCAAATTTCTATTGAGCTTGACTTCAAGTACTGAGGATTCAGAAGAAAATCCTTGCTCTCACAAAGCATATATGCCAATTGAGGGAAACAGGTAATAAAGTTAATCCATAAAATATTGTTTGGGAGTGATACATTTCCTGGAGGAAAAAAATAAAGCAGGCTAAGGGATTTTTAAAATGACTGAGAGCACATTTCACCTGGGTTGATCAGGGGAGTCCTTTGAGGAGGCACATTCGACAGAAATTTGAGTAAAGTAAGGCGGCAAGGCAAGCAGATATCTGGGGAGGAACATTGCAGGCAATAGGAATAGTGGCCACAAAGGCCTAGACACAGGATTTTGCTAGAATATTGTAGAATCCCAAGAGGCCCAGGTCCCGGAATCAGCGAATGACAAGAGAGTCATAAAACAGAGACCAGAACAGGATAATTAGGTGAGAAGATGTTAGGATCTTTCTTTTAGTTCTAGTTAATGAGAACATATTAATCCAATCTATAACAGAAAGTCCTGAGTTTAAATGATGGGAATTTAACAAATTCTGTATGGAGGTGTATTTTCTTTTATGATTTCTATATAGTTTCTTTCTCCGAGATCAGAAAGGCGAGATTCATATTTGATTATCAGAGTATTTACCAAAGCGCCTAATATAAGATCTAAAATGAAGTAGTGATTTAGTGACTGAACTTTTGAATGAAGGATGTAGGTACTTGTACTCTATTTAAGAGAGGTGTTTCTTCATTGTGTTCCTATCCAAGTTTGAATTATTTTTTGCCAAATTCCAATTCTGATTTTTCTCTTAATGTTTATTGACCTTGTGATTATTTCCTTCCAAAATCCTATTCGTGTGATAGAAAAGAAACAATATCAGAGAAAAACTAGAGAAGC
Source organism: Phacochoerus africanus (assembly GCF_016906955.1). Taxonomy (NCBI): domain Eukaryota; kingdom Metazoa; phylum Chordata; class Mammalia; order Artiodactyla; family Suidae; genus Phacochoerus; species Phacochoerus africanus. The sequence goes on along the minus strand of NC_062544.1, from coordinate 210,714,988 downwards.
AATAACTATGGATGAGAGATTTCTATGTATTTCTGTAAGATGTAAAGTTGGTGGGCAGAATGAAGGCTGAATCAGCAGGATAGAAGAAGCAATAGCCTACACCATGCCAGAGAGAGTTTGCGAGAGGAAAGTGGGTTCACCTGTAGAACCCAGGAGAGGACAATACTCTGATATGTCATGTACTATACAGGTGAAGGTAAGACTGCGGACCCTGAACTTGGGGATTAACTGATAGCAGACATGAGATTAGTTCCCTAGGTCTCCCTCTCTTCCCTCTTCCTCTCCCTACCATCTTAACTCCACTCTGGATGGAAACAGGAACAAAGAAGGATCAAGAAAGAGATCTTGGCCCCAAAATTTACTTTTTAAAAAACACCCAATATTTATTTTATTTTAGAGGAGAGATCCCACATAGCTAATGTAACCCAGTTAGAATCCAAGCCTCCAATTTCAAATTCTGAAAACTCTTCAGAACCTTGGCTGATGTCATGTATTTACTGGAGATTACAGATAAAGGCCGAAATAAATAATTCCATATTCAACTATTACAATGGTATCCTGTGTGCAGTATATACCTAATATATACCTAATAAACTGAAATGCTTACAAGCTCAAAAAATTAAAAAATACATATGATGAACAAAAAATTTTGAAAACCAACAGAAGAGCTGGAAGATAAACACATTGTTTGAAAAAATGGAGTTAAAAATCGGAAAAAGCAACTAAAAGGCATAAAAATGGTTGCCCCTGGGAAGGAGAAGGGGTGAGGTGGGTGAAGACAGGACTATTGGTTTTCATTACTATAAGCTTTGGGATTCTTTCTAATTTTTTAAACCTGGGCATGTATGACATTGATAAAACTTAGAAGTTTTAAAAAGAAGAGATAAATGCAGCTGTTGAGACTATATGGATATACTTTAATACTGACTTTCTCCCAAATCCAAAGAGAGAAGGTGGAGTCAGAGTTAACATTTCTGGGACTTCTCATAATGGAGAATCGCTTGAAAAAGGAAACCAAACCAGTCTTGAAGGAACTGAGTGAGGCCCGCATCAGAACCGTGATGATTACAGGTATGGGTTTCTGGAGACCTGACAAATCAAATACATCCCAGGCACAAACAAAAGACCACATGAGCTGAGTGGGTTCATGTTATCGAAATAGAAAGAAAAGTGCTTTGCTGTCAAGTTTGTTACCCTGTGCTCCAGTTACCCAGGAACGTGTGTCGCTCCCGCCAACACAACTGTGAGCTTTGGAGGCAAGGACCATATCTCATTCTCTTTGGCTAAGGCCCACTGTTCCTACCCAGGACCTGTGCAGGGCTAGTAAGTTCATAACAAATGCTGAAAGATGGAAATAGGGTTCTCATCAAGAACCCCAGTGAAACCTCTGTATAAAGCATGTGAGACTCTGCTGGACTGTCCTTCAGGGCTGTGGGGTTGACATGGCCCATGATGATCAAATCCAACCATATGGCCACTACATGGCCTTCCCATAGTGCTTTTTTCTCTGCTTAACTGAAATCCAGATTCCAAGAATGAGTTTGTATTATTAGATTGTGTCCATATTACCTTTACCACCAAAAGCTGTCAGTCTCCTGAAGATTAGTCATAAAACACTTAAATATTTATTTACTCCTTTGTGTGTTCTTTGGAAATATGCAATGTTCAAGGGCATGACACTATTATGGGAGCGAGATGCAGGCATAGTGTTTGACTGTAGGGACAGACAGGCTTGATAAATGGTTATGAAAAAGGCGTAAAGCCATAAATTCTCCCAAAATACAAACGCACACACACACACACACACACACACACACACACACTCACAGCACCAACAAAGTGGTATGGACACTGGGGGGAGGAAGAGCTCAGTTCTGGAGGCTGAAAGGTTTCTATTCAAAGCAAACTCTTTGTCACCCAGGTGACAACCTTCAAACAGCCATTACTGTTGCAAGGAATTCCAAAATGATTCCTCAAGGAAGCCAAGTGATTCTTGTTGAAGCCAATGAACCTGAAGAGTCTGTCCCTGCCTCTGTGACCTGGCAGCTGGTAGAAAACCAAGAACGTGAACCTGGAAAGAATGTGAGTAAATGTTAGAAGACCCCTCCGTGGGCTGGGGCGGATGGAATACCACCCTGACCCTGGGTAACCTCCTCTCTCGGTATGAGACGTCACCACAGTAATAATCCCTCCTCTCTGGCCAGTGTTTTTGTTTGTTTGTTTGTTTGTTTGTTTGTTTTGTCTTTTCTAGGGCCGCTCCTGCAGCATATGGAGGTTCCCAGGCTAGGGGTCTAATCAGAGCTATAGCTGCCGGCCTACACCAGAGCCACAGCAATGCCAGATCTGAGCCGCATCTGTGACCTACACCACAGCTCATGGCAACGCCGGATCCTTAACCCACTGAGCAAGGCCAGGGATTGAACCTACAACCTCACGGTTCCTAGTCGGATTCGTTAACCACTGAGCCACAACGGGAACTCCATGGCCAGTGTTTTAAAGTTTGCAAAGCTTTTAGCATTTCCACTGGTGCTCCTTTGTCCTGGCTTCATGTAGGAATCACCTAGAAGAATGCTCAAGTTTCCAAAGCCAAGACTCTACGGATTCAGTCAGGGTCTCTGGGCTGGGAACTGGTATCAATCCTTCCCCCAGGGATTCCAATGTGCAAATGTGGCTGAGAACCACTGAATTCTATCCATTTTCCCATCTGATCCTTAGTTACCCTATGCAGTGGAGTTAACTATTCATTTTACCAATGACAAAACTCAGAACTAGAGAGATAAGCTTTCCTAGGACACACACTGGCAAGTTACAGAGCAGGGAATCAAATTCGGTCTGTTTGATTCTCTCCCCTCCCCACTTCCACCCAGTCCATAGGCATTTAGACTGTGCAGTAACAGTGACATGACGTGAACAGATGTTGGGCTTCTCTCAGTAGCAAGCTTCCTGTGCACTTGCCACAGGACAGCTCTTTCATGTGAAGAGAATGGGCTTCAACCTGACATTTCATTACAAATAAAGTGTCTCTGCCTTTGTATGAATTCAAAGAGATGGTCCTCCAGGTGATAAATTACAAAAAAGCTCCCTTCCTCCTGGCTGACCAGCCCTTCAGATTGTTCAGTGTAGAGTAGGCCTTTGTGCAGCACAGAAGCTGCACAGCTGTGCCTGCCCCTACCCTGTGAAGAGGTGCATTAACGTGGCTCAAATCCATTGTGTGGGTGATGAAAGCTAACAGCTCTCTCTCTGCTTTCAGTGGGTTTCTGGTGCTGATTGCCTTGCCAACTCACTGGCCTCAGCATCAATGCATGTTGCCTCAACTTTACTGCGTGATGAAACAAAGATCCTTATTAATTTTTTAAAAATATATTTTATTGAAGTATAGTTGATTTACAATGTTGTGTGAATTTCTGCTGCACAGCAAAGTGATTCAGTTATATATATCCACATTATTTTTCATATTCTTTTCCCCTATGGTAGATCATTGGATATTGACTATAGCTCCCTATGCTGTACAGTAGGACCTTGTTTTTTATCCATTCTATACATATTAGTTTGCAACTGCTAACCCCAAACTCTCAGTCCATCCTTTCCCCATCCCCTTCCCCCTTGAAAACCACAAGCCTGTTCTCTATATCCATCCTCACTAATTTTTAACAAAGAGTCTACTCACACTATTCATTTAAGAGTTTAGTACCTCTCCAGAAGGTTTGTCATTGCCAGAAGTCACATCACTGTTTCGGGCTTTCTTCTTCTCTGGCTTCCTCCCACCATACTTTCCTCAATTTCCAGGAAAAGCAAGGGGAACTCTGTCCTTGCCCCAAGGGAACACTTTACAACAAGTGTTCTGTTGGCCATTTTAGAAGGGGGTTGGAAGGGGAGGGGTGTATCACCTTGCCTCCCAATTTAGCACATCCAAATATTTTTTTCTTCCATACATGATGCTTTCCCAAATGACTTCCTCTAATAAAGAAAACGTTCTCATCTTTTATACTATCTGAATTTAGAGTCTGACACAAACATAGCACCTTCTGAGAAATATTGCATGAAAAACCATTACCGGCTATTGACATGATGAGTGCTATACGGCCATCACATGTTTTCTCTTGGAGCTTAGCTGGCTGAGACTAGAGGCCAGTGGTAGCGGTATGCTGCCAGGTGAAAGACAGGGAAGAGAGGGTTTCAGAAAAGTAGTGCCAGTGCAGGGGAACACAGCGTGTGGAAGAGGATCTGGGCTCCATGAGGGAAGAGGTTACCTGTGTGGTGGGGGAGAGCAGGTTAGGCTCTGAAGAATGAGTCTACCTATTTTACAGGGAAGAACCTGGGGCATGATTTTTTTTTCTTTTTTAAAAAAAATTTATTGAGATGTAATTCATATATCATACAATATATCATTTCAACCATTTAAAGTGCACAATTCAATGGTTCCTGTGTATTCACAGAGTTATGCAGCTGTCTTCATGATATTTTTTTAACTCAGTGAATTTTATTACATTTATATGGGGCATGATTTTTGAATGAAAGGTAAGCGATCTTAAGCAATAAAAGGTTGCATGAGGAGAAGAAGCAAGAGAAGGGAGGCTTGTTTCTTCTCCTTCCTTGGAATCACTCATCCATACCTTAGAATGATTTCCTCATTAGACTCCATCACAGATAGTATCTCCCAGGATAGGATCCGGAGCTTCATGCTGCCAAGTATTCTCTATTCATATAATTGGGGGGGGGCATATTTTGACTGTCTTCTTCACATGAGTCTAAGTTCTATGAGTAAATTCCACATTATGTATGTGCTGGTCCCTCACACTGTTGTGTAACATGGTCCTTCCATAGAATGTAGGAAAACAGCAACATTCCATAAGAGCCAATGTAGAATTAACGCCCTTTCAATTATTTTAGGAAAACTACATTAATATTGGAAACAGCTCAGTGCCTGATGGAGAAAGAGGGAGCTGTTACCATTTTGCAATGAGTGGGAAATCATACCAAGTGATATTTCAGCATTTCAACAGCTTGCTTCCAAAAGTAAGTACTTGGAGGAATGACGTGTTTAGTTTCACTCCCCAGATTAGTGAGATAAAAAAGGGTAATAGAACAGTGAAAGCGATGATCACTGAGGTTATCTTAGAGTTGAGGTTATCTTAGACAGGGCGATGCTCTTTCAGGAGTTTCTGTCTGCCTGCATCTACCTGGTCTGCATGTGTGCACAGCCGGCCTCCTGTTCAGAGTCTGAGCTCTGATACTTCCTTGCTCCTGTGGCTACTCAAACCCCTGCCTCAGCCTCCTGTCTCCCTCCATTACCTGCAGAGGGAAGCTCTAGGTAGTTCCAAACATGCTGCCTGTTTTTTGGATCAGCTTCTCTCTGAAAGCCACCAACTCTTGTCAGGCTGAGCTCTGTGCCCCTTCCTGTCAGGATTCTGAAATTACAGCAGGAGAAAACAAAGGCTTCGTGGTTTATTCTCAAAAGCATTTGTTATCTTGTCATTGTGTGTCTGTTTTAAAATAGTGTCGTGCAGAGCTGCACTGTCAGTGGGAAGGAGATAAATGGAGCACAAGCCCAGGGCAGCAGCCATCTGTTAGCTGTGTCTTGAGAGTTCTGTTGCTTTACCAGTCAAGAGCCATAGAATCTAGACCCCCAAGGCTTCTAGAAAACCATTAGTGCATTTCCTCATTAAAAAGATGGGAAAGCTAAGGCTCAGAGAGGTTGAGGCTTGTCTAAGGTTTGCACAGTTTGGGACAGAGCTAGGAATAGACCCTTGATTCTCAATTCCTGATCTATTGATCTATTCCTGCTTCCTCTACTAAGTCTGCACTTATGGAAATGGTACTTGGTAAAAAGAACTGTATTTCCTTAGGCATTTTAATCTCATATACTCTGCAGCTTTTTAGTTACTAGTGTTCATTAGAGCTTACCCCATCTTGGAAAAATGGCCTGGAAAAAAAGTAAATGACTTGTAATGGAGAACTGAAAGTGAAAGTTAAATATTAAAGTCCCATTTTTCCCCTTTCCTGAGATTTGGTCTAATGAAATACCCCCCCAATACCACAATAAAACGATGGCCAGGAGTAATTTTTCACGGCAGTTCTTTTATTTAAAAACTATTCTTCTTTCTAATCTTATTGCAAGGGTTGTATTTTCTCTTTAGATTCTGGTGAATGGAACCATTTTTGCAAGAATGTCTCCGGGGCAGAAATCTAGCCTTATTGAAGAATTTCAGAAATTAAAGTAGGTGTTATTGCATAAAAGGAGATTGTATTTGTTATCTATTGCTATGTAACAAACTACTCCCAAACACCTTGGCTGATAATAACCCCATTTTTTAAAATTTTTATTTTATTGCATCGCTGTGCATCAGGAATCCAGTTGTGCTTAGCTGAGTCTTCCAGCTCTGGATCTCTCACAGGTGTAATTAGGTGTTGGCCAGGATGGCCATCATCTCAGAACTTGGAGAGAAGATCTGCCACCAGCCTCACTCACGTGTTGTTGGCAGGATTCAGGTCTTTGTGGGTGGTTAGACAAGAAAGAGCCTCAGTTTTTCACAGGCTCTTTGGCAGAAGCCACCCTTAGTTCCTTGCCGCATTGGGTCATTCTATAAAGAAGCTAGCTTCCAGAGTTCCTGTCGTGGATCAGGGTAATGAACCTAGTATCTATGAGGCAGGTTTGATCCTTGGCCTCATTCATTGGGTTAAGGATCCAGTGTGGCCATAAACTGTGGTGTAGTTCACAGACACAGCTTGGATCCCACGTTGCTATGGCTGTCTCACAGGTCAATGACTACAGCTCCAATTCTACCCCTAGCCTGGGAACTTCCATGTGCTGCAGGTGAGGGCCTAAAAAGACAAAAAAAATTAAAATAAAAAAAGAAGCTACCTTCCATAACAGTGAGCAAGCAAGAAGAGTCAGAGAGAGAGAGAGAGAGGAGAGAGAGAGAGAGAGAAAGAGAGAGAGAGAGAGGGAGGAAGGAAAAGAGGGAGAGAGAGGTGTCATAAATTTTCATACCTTCATCTCAAGAGTGACATCCCATCCCATCACTTTATTCTCTTCATTGGAAGCAAGTTACAGGTTGAGTCCACACTCAAGGGAGGGCATTGTACAACATCAAGAATACCAGGGAGTAAACACCACTGAGGGCCAGTTTAGAAGCTGCCTACCCTGGAGACAATTCCTTCTGTGGCCTAAGGCATATCTTAGAGGAAGATCCCCTGCTTGGATATAGAGAATAGAAACAACAGGTGTTTGTACAGCTCAGAATGGGGAAAATGGGGAAGTGTATGAGCTATCACCTAGAGTTATTAGAAGTCCATCAGAAAATATGTGAATACTTTCAGGACCTCCAGGAAAGGGATAAAATGGCATTTTTACTGTTTGGGGTATAGAGGTCAAAGTAAAAACAGGAAAAGTCCTTTCTTATTGCCTTCAAAAATACAGCTGACCAAGTCACATCAGAGTGGAGTGGTTCCTGAGACCAAATCTACTTATTACTTGCTGGGAATGTTATAGTCTCCAAACTGCAGATTTCTGGAAAGTGAAGAGGGATGGAGAGTTATGAAGCCTTATATAATTGCTGATAAATAGTAGCTAAAATCAAGAGACTGCCTTTGACTAATTTTTTTGTTGCCCGAGCATTCTTGGGAAAGTTTCATAAATTGTTTATTAACTCCTATAATGCCTTGAGGCTGGGTTAGTAACCAGTGTCTAAAATGACTATTTTGCTTCCATGGTCATTATATGATATTGGCTGAAGAAAGTAATTTTACCCTTCTCAAATTCCTGAGAAATGTTGCCAACTTAAATGCTTACTTTTGAAAAGCTGTGTTCCCCTAAAGAGAAATCGGTTCAGGAAGGTACATGCTGTCTCAGAATAAGCTATCCTCTCAATTTCCAGATCTTGCTTCTCATGCCTCTATCCTTCAGAACTTGTTCTGAATTTAGGCAACACTAGAAGATGTAAGATTCCTCATGTGATATAAAGATTAGATGTGTATTTTTACACCTGAAGAAAGGAAGCCATTTTTGGCAAATGTGCGTGGTCTTGACATGTAGATGAGAACAGGTCAATGTTTATAGGGTGATTTTCATATATAATAGCCAAATATTGGGTTGACCCATATGATTTTGTTTATATGTGGCCATTATTTGACCCATAAAGATGGCCATTTCTTATGTATCAGCTGGTCATAAGGAAATTGTCTGTGAACTTCATTTTCCCCTGTATTGACTGTGTTATTTCATGTTTTTTTTTGGCAAGTTGCCACTGAGCCTTTAATAGTATTGCCATTAATCAATATCTACAATGTATTATTTACTAATAATAGAAGTCAGTGTGTATTGCATCAGAAATTCCTTTGCTTTAGCAACAGCTTTCAAATGTACTCTTTATACTATTGTGTTTGCACATCAAACTGGTATAGATGGGGAGCATATCTCATTTTAATTCCCAGATCATCTAGGGGGTGTGTGTATATGTCTCTAGTTAGATCTGTTAAATCATTTCCCAAATGTTTCTCATCCCAGCATCTACATGCTAAACTTTCAGTAGCAGCCAGCAACCAAAACACAGATGGACTAGGTTATGATCTGTGCATTAGGTTGTGGGGGAAGCTCTATGATTATGACAGCACACACTTCAACTTGGCCTTGGTGGGGGTAATCAAACAGGACTTCTTTTGAAGTGTGTGATCATCTTTGTGGATGCCCTTGGCAGTATCACCATCATTTCCACGTGATTGATCGAAACAATTTAAACATACCAGGGCCTTATACCTCTGGGAGTATTCCTCTCCAAGTCTTTTGCCTTCAGCCTGATTCCACATGTGTTCAGAACACACACACACACACACACACACACACACACATATACATGCACAGTTGAGCGTGAGTTAGTTATGATAGAAATTATTCAAGTGAGGCATTAAGCTATTCATTTTTCTTTCCCCTGCAGTTACTATGTAGGCATGTGTGGAGATGGAGCAAATGACTGTGGGGTGAGTAGAAATTACTTCTTCTACTGCAGGAAGTTCACTAATATTCCTCTTGAGGACCCCACATCCCTGGGGTCTGACTCTTCACTCTTCTGTCAGGATTGCATCACTGGATCATTTTGATGTTTATATTCACTTCTACTGGAGTGTGGGTTGGATGTGGTTAAGAGAAAAGTGAGATAGATCGTTTCAGCTGTTTGCTGGCAACTCTTGGAATAATAAAGACAAGGAAAGGCTCCATAGGCCCACATATTTTAGACCCAAAAGAGAGTTTATAAGACTAGCTGGTTTAAATCTCTCCTATTATAAATAAGGAAATGAGCCTCAGAGAGGTGAATTCTTTTTTTTTTTTCTGAAGTCAAAGCTGATAAAGGCTTAGTGAAGGAAAAAATTGAAACTGATGGTAAAGATTGGAATTATGTGTAAATTGTATTTATTCCTGCCAGACTTCTCCAGGGTTACTTTTTACAAAGTGGCTTTATCCAAAAATTCTTACACTCAGTGAAATCATAGACAGACCTACTTGGTTATTACATACTCTAGCAAATCTAAATTAACAAATATTCAGCAGATTACTTCTCAGACACAATAGAAAGTGGTGTATACTTTATAATCCGAGTTTTGAAGATATGGTTGAAACGGTAGCTTCTGTTGAAGATTTATATACATAAGAAAATATTTTAGGAGCTAACTTGTGGCACAAGAAATGAAGAGAATCACTTTGTATTTCAAAAGCCTATTAGATACTTAAGTCTGGGTATTTGTTTTGCTTCCCTCTTATATATTTAATTCAAAGTTCTGTGAAAAACTATGATCATACTTAGAGATGTCCTCTGAATTTTTCTGCCTCATGCTTCTTGAGAAGCTAGTATTAGCCTGCTCTTCAAGATCTAAAGTGAATCTCCATTAATTATGTGAAATTTAAAAGAAAACACATCAATCAGATGTTATAAAGGATGTAGTCTCTGCCTCCAAAGAGTTTGTTATCTAATGGGGGGAAGGATTATGCATAAAACTAACCCTAACATAGAGTAGATGGCATAATAGACATAATAGAGATACCCAGTACTACCAGAGAAAGAGGGGAGAAGGAAATCGTTTAATATTTATTGACCATGCATTTGGTGTATACAGGCCACGGTAACCAGGTACTTTGCATGCCCTATAGAACTACAGAAAAACAAAACCTCATTTTATGTTCTTAAAATTCTTATCGGACCAGGGGCTCTCTGGCTTGTGTATTGGCCTCGGTCTGCTCTGTGCTCTTTCTTTCCAGTCTTGATAAGAAATGAATTAGCCCATGTTTCAGTGAGGTGACATCTATCCAGGAATGATTCTCTGATGAGTGTAATCTGGTCCCTGCCTCCAGTGAAGATGCTCTATGCCCCAAACTTCATCTCAGCAGTCAGTTGGTTGGCTGGATCAGACAACCTAGAAAAGGTGGGGAGTAGGTAGTTTTTCATATAGCTCATGAAGATGGCCTATTAATTGCAGGCACACTGATGGTAAAGACCCCCCAAAAACCTCATTCAAATGGGGCTCCTTTTTAATGGACTTTTAGAATGAGTCCTTCCACTTTCTTATCATGTCTGCACCCTCTCAACCAACCAAAACACACACACACACACACACACACACACACACACACACACACACACATCACTCTTTTCCCTCTGGATCATTGTTTAGTTGATGTCTCTTTCAATGGTGACTTTGTGTACCCAGGTGGAAGGACAGCATAAAGTAAACAGAGACCCAAGGGCGGAAGGGTGTGGTGTCATCACCTCTACAACATGAAGAATAGCCTCACAGTGTTTGGACAGTTAGAGCCTGGCCTGAGGAGTTTTGGGTGTAACACAGATTTATCATTCCAGGCTTTGAAAATGGCTCATGCGGGCATATCACTGTCAGAACAGGAGGCATCTGTCGCCTCCCCTTTCACTTCGAAAACAGCCAACATCGAGTGTGTGCCTCATCTCATCAAGTAAGCCACCTCTTCCCCTTCCATCCTCTGACTGAGGGGCTTATTGTCTGACTCCAGACAGAATTCAACTACAATTTAAAATGATAATTGTCACAGCAGAGGCCTGGGTAAAGTGCTGTTGAGCACCAGTGAAGGGGGCCATGAGTGCTGCTTGGGAAGCCGGGTAAAAGCAACAAAAAAAGTGACTTTTGCTGAGCTTGAAAGGATAAATGGTTGTGTCATATGGACAGTTGAAAGCTAGAGTTGATATTAAAAACCGATTGTGTATCTTCTCTGGCCCTTTATTTTGTATGTTGGATGCTTACTGGAGCCTTTCTCTCAGGAGCTGGGGATGGGGGAGGGAGCAGAAAGGGAGCACTCCATCAGATAGCTTTCCTAAAAGTGCTATGTCTCCAAAATACAAATTAGTGCATATCCAAAAATGATTGTACCAAAGACTTTTACAATGGATTGGCAATGATAAGGGGAAGGAATTAAAAACTGATATTTTCTCAGTGAAACTCCCTCACCTCCACTCCATTCTCATTTCTGACTATGTCTCTACCCATAATTCAAATGCAGTTAGGAGCAAAACATCAGATTTTATATTTTGTTTGTAAATGTTATTCCTCTGTTGTTTCCTATAACACCATGGCCTGTAACTGCAGGCCATCTTCACAGCCAGAGATCTGGAGGACATCACCAAATCTTGAAGTTTTTATTAAAAAAAAGACAACCATGAAGTTCTTGACATGTCCCTTGATACATCTGAATGGGCAACGACTGATAGGAATGACTCACCTAAAGGTTTCTGTCTGGGAGTTCCCTTTGGGGCTCAGTGGAAATGAATCCGACTAGTATCCATGAGGATGTGGGTTCAATCCCTGGCCTCACTCAGCGGGTCAGGGTCAGGGATCCAGCATTGCCATGAGCTGTGGTTTAGGTCAAAGACATGGCTTGGATCCTACATTGCTATCGCTGTGGTGTAGGCTGGCAGCTGTAGCTCCGACTCGATCCCTAGCCTGGGAATTTCCATATGTCGTGGGGGCTGCAAGAGAGCTTGCCATGTGTCCCTGAGTGCTGGGAGCCTGTACCTGTGTCCTTCCATGCCCTCAGCCCATCATCACCACCCCTGTCTTCAAAGCAGCTTCCCTTCCTAACTGCCATGTTTTCTGCTTCTGAGGACCATTTGGCCCTTATAGTCTGTCTTTGAGGCTCAGAATCTCAGAGTGCTTTTAACTTTTTCCTCTTTTCATCCCTAGCAAGCCAGGCATTATGTTTTGCTGATTTGACTTTGGGAGAGTCCCTCTAAGCGCTACCCTTACTATCACTATTGCCTGAACCTGATTGGTGTCATGATGGCTGCAGAATGAGAGTTCTCAGGACCCTCACCACAGGGCATGCTTCCCATCAGCAATGCAGCTGTGGACTCTTTTTAAATATTGTATTTGAAACTGTGGTGGATTGAGAATGCAACAGAGTCACTTTGCTGTATCGCAGAAATTGGCACAACATTGTAAATCAACTATATTTAAAAAAAAGAAAAAGAATAAGACAGACCCTTGCCCTGGAAGACTTACCTTCCAGTCAAGGGTATAGAGAGATATATGTGGATATAACCACATAACATTCTGCCTGATAAATTAGCTTTAAATAAATTAATGTCCAAATTGTACAGTCATTGTTCCAGGAGTTCTGTATAATAATTCAAACCAGGAGGGGAGGTTTCACAGGAGGGTTACATTTTTAAGGAGGGATAAATTAGGAGATTGTGATTAATGTATACACATTATTATATAAAAAATAGATAAGTAACAAGGCCCTACTGTATATTAAGTGCATGTAATTATTTACTTATTTATTTATTTATTTTTATTTATCTGCTGCACTACTTCATGCAGAGGTTCCTGGGTCAGGGCTTAAACCCAAGCCACAGCAGTGACCTGAGCTGCTGTCGTGGCCCAGTGCATTTATGAATGCAATATACTGTTTTAAACTACAAATCAGGATGTAACATTTCTCTAGTGGCAGATGGCTTAGTAAGATGTAACTCTATGCTTTGATATTTCACAGATTCATAAAAATTAGATGTGGTTCAGCTGTGTTAGGCTGATTTTACCCTTCTTATTCCTTTTTTTTTTTCTTTTTAGGGCCACACCCAAGGCACATTAAGCTCCCAAGCTAGGGGTTGAATCGGAGTTGCAGCTGCCAGCCTATACCACAAAAACATGAGATCCAAGCCACATCTACAACCTACACCACAGCTCATGACAACACCAGATCCTTAACCCACTGAGCAAGGCCAGGGATTGAACCTGCATCCTCATGCTAAGCCACCACGGAAACTCCTACACTTGCTATTCTTGATGTATGCCTAGTCCTGAGAAAACATCCTCTCAGGAGCAGTGAAGTACGTACAGTTTTAGGTGCATGGGTGCAGATCCACAGGTTTTTATTTTTATCCTTTGAAACATGATTGACTTGTTATAGTTCAATTCCCATAGGACAAGGACTATACTTTATCCATTTCTGTATCTATCACTGTACCTACCATAGTACATCAGAGCATTCAATGAATATTTGTGGAATGCATTAGGTAAATGAGTGAGCTGCTTAAAGCTTACAGCCATTAGGAATAGCAGTAATTCTGGAGGTCCGTGTGTAACATTCTTTATAATTTACTATTCTGTTTTTTCACTTTAAAAAAAATCTGTGTGACAGTGCCCATTGTGTCTCAGTGGGTTACAAACCCAACTAGTATCCATGAAGATGCAGGTTCAATCCCTAGCCTTGTTCAGTAGGTTAAGGATCCTGCTTTGCTATGGCGGTGGCATAAGCAGCAGCTGCAGCTCCAATTTGACCCCTAGCCAGGGGACTTCCATATGCCACGGGTGGGGCCCTAAAAAGGAAAAGGAACAAACAAACAAAAAATCTGGGTGTCAGTTTTCCTGGAAATATACACAACTACAGAGAAAAGGATGAATCACAAAAAATCAGAAAACAGCCTGTGTTTCTGCATGCCCCTTCTCGGTTGGTTGGTCTTCTTCTTCACCCTCTGTGTTGAAAACACAGGCAGTGCCTCTGCGACCTGATGGAAAGCATTCTCCCAAAGCATCCCAGCCCATCTCCCACTGGAACTTTCTCATCTTGCCTGAGGCAACGGTTGTTAACTTGGCTTTTTAGGTTTTCTTTCTCGTGTCCCTAGTGTGTTGTTGAAAGTCTTTGAGCATCACAGGCGTCCATGTTACCAGGACTGGAAACCAAGAGCACCTGGGCTGCCTCCCATGGGGATTCGCCGCTTCTGCCTTGACAAGGGAAGCCTGCAATAGGGCTTGTTTGCCAAGTTCTCCCCTCCCTCATCATGTATTGCCGCCTCCCTTTGTCTTCTTTGGCCTGTCGTAATCCATCACCAAGCAGACCCAGTTAGAGGAATAATAGCTCAAATGGAACTTTTTAAAGGGAGTAACATTTACTTTTTTGTCTTTTTTAAAATTGTAGTAGGATTGACTATATGATATTAGTTCCAGATGTACAAAGTGATTTGACATTTATATACGTTATGAATTGAGCACCATGATAAATCCAGTAACCATCTGTCACCATACAAAGCTATTACAATATTATTGACTAGGGACTCTTCACTTTTTAAGCTCTAATTTTTACCATTGTATTTATCTCTTTTGACTCCCTACCCAGCTGAGATTATTACCCTGGGTTCTTCCTGGTACATCAAAGCCAACAAAACCCATTTTATCTCAAATACTGGCATCATATCTACTCTTCATATAATGTGAGAGTGCCTAGCCCTTGGCTTTATGTCTCTAAGGGACTCTGATAAAACACGCACAGGGAGCAAGTGTTGCCAGGATGGAATGAATCACAGGCAAGCTAGTGCTTGACATTTTGCACCTTGTCACAACATATAGTGTTTATAATGTACGTGTTAATCTCCTTAATTCACTGATAGCTCATTGAAAATAAGGACCATGCCCGATTCATGAACATCTTCCGTGACTCTGAGCATAATGCTGGCATACTTTTAAGCTTTATATAAAACTGTGCTTATAAATCAATGGGTGAGGTAATGATTGATGGAGAGAATGAGTGAGTGAATGAGTGGTTAAATGAATAATTGAAACAATGAATCAGTGAATAAATGAAGGTATATCAACCAGCTAAAAAGAGCTCCTTTTGAAATATAAAAGAGACAGGGAGATGAGTATTATACATAACCAGTTATTTTTATTTTGTCTTAAACAGAGAAGGACGAGCTGCTCTGGTTTCATCCTTTGGTGTATTTAAATACTTGACCATGTATGGCATCATCCAGTTTATTGGTACATCCTTGCTCTATTGGGTATGACCCAAAATAATTGCTTCCCAGTTTTGATTGCATTTACATCACTTGTTTGGTTTGGGGTGGATTTAATGTTTTATAAATAAATGACATTTCTCAAAATAGTTGTGTGCAAACTTGGGAACTTGGTATAACTGTGCATGAAACACGGAGCTGGAAATAAGTAAATCTGGATCAGTTTCTAGGACTGTTGTTTTTCTCCAGATAACCTGAGACACTTGACCTCCTCAAGCCTCTATTTCTTCACTTGGAGTATGAAGAATGCTTCAGAGTGGCCTAAATATAACCCAGCAGGAAATGGATCAGTCTCCAACTGTGGAATATTTTTGGCACACTGAAAAGAGATAAAAAGAAAGAGAAGTTGTTGAATTTGACTTTGAAGGACTCAAAACTGGAAACTTTCCCATACTGGAGCTTTCGTTCTGAATCTGCGGAGAACTTACACACCATTAGGAAAGGATTAGCAGTTCTGTTTAAAAAAAATTATAAGACTTGAAATGAAATGATAAAAATAATCATCTAAGAATTCATTAGCTGTATGGAAGAATATGTACAGGTTGAAAGTAATCTGCATTGGTTCAGTCATAACTTACTCTACAGGGAAATGATCCAATAGACTCAGGGAACAGTGCAGGGGAGGAATTATTTTACTGCTTTCCTGAGATATTTGAGTGATGAAAGTGAGGACCGCAGGACTCCAGCCTCTGGTGAGCTGTTAATTGCAAGAAGTGCACACAGAGGCTTAAGGGCAACCAAGTGGATAGAAACAAGAAATGGATAGGGAGTCAGGAAACCTGGATTCAAGTTCTGCCTCTATCACTAAGAACAAATCAGTTCTCGCTTTTGGCCAAGCCTTTATCTGCCTCTGGGAAGTCAGGCTGACTTTTTGCCAAAGCCCTCCATAGTTCTATGAAAGCTGCTCTCAGAATAAGAAGTAGAGCTGCCTTTGAAAATTTCTCCCTGTTCTGTCTCACCCTGCATACATATAATTTTACTTATCATTCTGAGAGGAAAGGAAGGGAAAGTATATGAGAACGAAATGTAAAGAAGATAGAGAAAGAAGAGGAGTTGAAAGAATGCTGAGGGACCATTTGTATCCTCTGAAAGACACAAAAGCAGAACTTCAGTTTCAGAGTCTCCATGGATGGAATTGGAACCATAGTTTACTTTGAAGTCCTTCACTCTGATGGTTTAGACCTAAGTTAAGAGTGTTCCCCAAGGACCTTCACTGGAAACATCTTGGCCTTGGTTTCAGTCTCTTATAGGCCAGAATTGTTTTGTTTTTTTTTGTTTTGTTTTGTTTTGTTTTGTTTTTGTCAGGGCCTACAGAATGCAGAAGTTCCCAGGCCAGGAATCAAACCCAAACCACAGCAGTAACATGAGCCATGGCAATGACAATGCCAAGTCCTTAACTGCTAGGCCACCAGGGTACTCCTAGAAATATTTTCATTTGCATAAATCTAGTCTGTAATAGGCATAGAACCATGTTATGATTTAGTGCTCAGTAGCTGTGAAGCAGACAAACAGACCTGGCTTGAAAAAGTATAGCAAGGCATGATCCTAGAGAGTAATGAGCTGACTTTTATATATAAATACCTCTGCTCAATAAATCTGAACTGAAAAAAAGTTTTATGTCTGCACAGATCTTAGAAAGGCAGGTGTACTAGACTGAAATCCGCAGTGGGCTTACTTGGGGTGAGGCACTTTTTCAGTTCATGAAAATAAATGGACTCCAAGAGAATTATGCCATGAACTCAATCCATGGATAAGGATGGAGAGAAAAACCTGTTGAACAGTTGAAGTCTTGACTTCAAATTTTAAGTGTGAAGTTCCACGCAGAATTTTCAGGCTTTAATATCATCTGTTCAGAGTTCACGTGTCCAGGCTGAGACCACAGCTGCCAGAATTACTGTGGCCAATAGGAGGGTGTTCCCCAACTGACTGACTCTCATTGTTGATGTGGAATTAAGTTAAACACTGGAAAAATAGTTGTTTGGTTTATTCTATACAAGATGCTAAAAATCTTTGGTAACGGGAGTTCCACTCGTGGTGCAGCAGAAGTGAATCCGACTAGGAACCACGAGGTTGCGGGTTCAATCCCTGGCCTCGATCAGTGGGTTAAAGATCTGGCGTTGCCGTGAGCTATGGTGTAGGTCGCAGACACTGCTCGGATCCTGTGTTGCTGTGGCTGTGGTGCAGGCCGGCAGCTACAGCTCTGATTAGACCCCTAGCCTGGGAATCTCCATATGCTGCAGGTGCAGCCCTAAAAAAAAGACAAAAGACAAAAACCGAAAATCTTCAGTAAGATGCTAAAAATCTTAGGTAAGTCACCTTCTTCCTAGAGTGAGGACAAAAATAGCCGTTGCTTCCTGATTACTTTCAAGAAACGTGTTGGAAATGATAAAGATGCTGTGATGCTTGAAGCCTCATGTATGTTTCCTTTCCTTTCCTTTTCAGCAACTACAACTCTTTGGGAATTACCAGTATCTCATGCAAGATGTTGCCATTACCTTGATGGTCTGTTTAACAAGTAAGCTCCTTAGCAAAGTAAACTATATTATTTGCATTTATCCATGAGATACTCACATAAAATAAGAGCTTTTGAGAATGATCCATCTTAACTACCAAAACCTCATTACCTATGAATTTTTTAAAGTGGTGTTAGCAGGAAGTTGAGACTTGAAGTCCTCAGATGTGGCATTAAAATATCCTGATAGCAAATAGGGCATAGTTTTGTAAAATTGTCAACGTTATTTTGAGTTCTTCGTAGGTTTGTGTCTTGTACATAGAAAAATGTACAAGAAATCCAGGAAAGGAAATCTTTAAAACCCAAAGGTCATTTTCCATTATTCAACTATGCTTCACATTGACATGGAACCAGATTTTTGCTAGGGCTTTGACGTTTGAGAAAAAATGCTGGTGTTTTAGTCTAGTGGAGTTCTCTCAGAAGCAAGGTGGGGCTTACAGCAGCTATTGCTCATTTCCTTCCTTTGAGAGGACACTGATAAAGTATTTCCTATCCAGGAACTTGGAGCTTGATACTAATTCTTAAGAAGTGAGAAAGGTGACTGCCTCAACAGAGAACAAAGCAAAAGAATGACATACTCATCTCTTTTTCCTTGTTCAACAATGGAAACATTATGAAAAAAAATAGATAAAACATCCAACAATGCAGGATATTAATAACCTTGAGAATTTCATATAGATCATAAAACATGAAACTGATATTGAAGTCATTTATTATATCAACCCTGTGACAAAATTTACCCGTGTCAGAGATGTAAGTAATACCAATTTTGAATCTTGGGGTTGAAATGACTATAACTATTCATAGCCCATTAAAATATTTTCTAGTGTTATTAATATTCACGTGACGGGATAATTTTGAATCAGTGATATATTGCTTCTTCAGTGTTGGTTATTTTTTAAGCAATTTGCATGCTTTGCTTCTGAACTTGGACAAGGATGCTAAAAGGAAAAAAAAGACTACCAGGAGGTTCCAAGAGCTAAGCTAGCAAGTAGCACGAAAGTGAAGACCATGGCCATCCTCCACCACTTCCTGTCTCTGTGCCCTTTGGCAAATTATTTACTAAATAAATAATTGACCCAGATAAAACATCCTCAGAGAGTTGTGAGGATCAGAGAACACAGCGCATGTCAAGTGTATAGCACAGTGCATCACACTCCTCAGCACACACTAGGAGATGAATGATATTGTGCTACACCATCCTCTTTGTCTTCTTTCGTCTGCCTCACATGGTGAGACCTTAAAGAGATTTATGTAGTGTGCAAGTAGACTGTTGGGTTATAAATGCAAAGACATGGGTTGTAGCCTTGCCTCAGAATGGCCAGGTGACCCTGAGCAAGTTCTTTTGAGCTTTCGCACAATTAATTCCATGATACTGGCTATGAATGTGATTCCCATGGTGATGGGTACACTATTTTTGGCCATGATGACAGCTTGTTGACCCTCATGCCAGGGGGTCACCCTGTGAAACTTAGCCTCTCATCTCAGAGTGGGCTCAGTGGGAGCGTCAGGATAACACAGGGTAGGACTACTGTTACCAGTGGGAGAGAAAGGTCTCTGAAGTCTAATAGACCAGAAGCATAGTGTCCTATCAGAATAAAAGCACTTTATCCAATTATTATTCAACAAATGTGTAGCTGGCTCAGTAAATGGGCTGGACTCAGGATAGATTGGTAAAGTTGAGATACTGGGTCAGGAAACAGACATTTTTGTTTGTTTTTAACCTTCTTCATTCAAACACTATTGCTTTACCACCCCTGCAATCTTGGTCATCCTACAGGCAAATCATTTCCCGGTCAACTCCTGGTATTAATGATTCATTTTTAGATATGAAAATCCAGTTATTATAATTAACATTTTATGTTTTCATCCAATTCAAAGTTTTTTTTCCCCAGATCAAGCCTGACATATGGCTGAGAGCAGGCAGTGGGAGAGAAGGCTATGATCTCTATTTTCCTAGTGTTACCAATTCTCAACCCTGCTTTGGCTAACACAAGCAACAGGAGCCCAGGACTTTTTACTTATGTGAGGGTATCATAGCTCTTTCCTGTCCAGCTCCCCTAACAGGATAGGTGTCTAAACTCTCAGGCACTTTGCATGGAACTGATTGGTGAGTTCTTGAGTTCTTCAGAGATTCCCTGTGGATTGGTCTGAACTAGACGACTCCCTGACATTGGTGGTGCTTTCTCCTCTGACCCCTCAGGATTCCTTTCATCAGCTGCCTTCTAGAGGTACCTTCCACAAAGCCTTTTTCTTCCCCACCAGCCCTTCTAGCTCTACTAGACTGCGCCTTCCCCCACCCCCTTGGCATATACCTTCCAGGACAGTTCTGGCCTGGCTAATTTCCATAATTTCTTCTTGACCTACGGGATAGAATATGTGCAGCTTGTTCTCACTGCTGCCCCCTCTGTCTTCCCTTTGCTATTACAGGCAGGAGAGAGCTAATCTTCACCCTCTCACCACTTCAGATCTCTCCTAGAATGACTCTTAAGACCTCCCCTCATTTGTGTTGGGGCGATGCTGGGAAGAAAACCTCAGTTCATGCTGCTCCTAACGGTTCCCTTTAAAGACCCTCTTGATAATCGCCATGGTTTTCTCTTATATAGTCTGTACGAAGGAAACCCTTTTCCTATACAGTCTATATGTAGGTAACTGGGGGAGAGGGGATGGTATGCTTACAGTTGAAGGACCAGCATGGATTCCTTTTAAATTCCTTGGAGATATGGTAGTCATTGCTCTTTACATTAAACTGGCATTTACTTTTCATTGTCCTCAAATGTGAGGTTTGGTAAAATTGCCTCTTAGAAAAATGCTCATCTCCTACTACATGTTAGGTCCATCAGTACCTGGGGCAGTAAAAGGCTAATGACTCATATTTATTAGCAGAGGATTCACATATATGAATGGGTGAAATGCAGGTCAAAATAGTGAGTACCAGAAAACAATTGATGCTTTGGGAGTTCAGGGAAAGGGGAGGTTGTTTCTTAAGATCTGCAGTTAGGAAGGAGATAGAAATGGAGAAGAGAGAGCTACTAGGACAGCTTCATGGAATAAGTACCAGTTCACCAAAATAGGAAGAGTGAGTAGATTCAAATATCTTTTACCAAAAGAAGGGCATTTCAAGTAGAAGGAAGCAGCATGAGCAAGAGAGAGCTGATAAATATAGGGTGTGAGTTTTTCAATTTGACCACACTGTAGGGTATGTGGAAAGAAACAGCAGGAGATAAAACTTGAAAAAGTAGGTTGGGTCAGATCACAGAATCTTGACTGCCAATCTGAGAACTGTGGACATTTATTGCCGATGTTCAGGAGTCACTGATGATTGGATAATCAATGGAAATTCACTCTCACCAAGGCCTCTACATTTCCAGGTTCTCAGACTAGGGCTTTTGACTTTAAGCCTGAATTAGTATGAGAAAAAGACAGTGCCATCACAATATGCTAAGTGAAGTAAGTCAGACAGAGAAAGACAAATACTGTGTGATATCATTTATACGTGGAGTCTAAAAAGTATAACTAGTGAATAAGAAAAAAGAACCAGATGTACAGATATAGAGAACAAACTATTGCTTACCAGTGAGGAGAGGGAGGGGCACTATAGGGATGAGGAAGTGGGAGATACAAATTACTGAGTGTAAAATAGGCTACAAAGATGTATTGTACAGCATGAGGAATATAGAAATATTTTGTAATAACTGTAAATAGAGTATAAAATTTGTATTAAAATTTAAAAAATTTCATTTAAAAAAACCATAATGAAATAAATGCACTAAGTACATTCTATTGGAGAATGTTTTTTTTTAAAAGAAAATTTCATTACATCATCTATTCACTTATTTACTTGCTTATCTATATACACCCTGACTTGTTCCCACAAGATTTTAAGGCATGATACAAAGGCAGCCTGTGAGATAAGACATAATATATGCAAGGAAAAATCAAGGACACAAGTAGGATGAAGTCAGAAAAGTCAGTTAAGAAAACTCATATCTTGGAAGTTCCTGCTGTGGTACAGTGGATTAAGGATCCAGTGTTGTCTCTGAAGTGGCCCTCAGATTTGATTCTTGATCCCAGGCTGGGGAACTTCCGTATGCTGTGGGTGCAGCTGAAAAAAAGAAAAAAAGAAAATGAATATCTTGAAGTCCAATTTGACCCTCATAGGTGTAGAAGTCACCTTGAGGAGTTCACATTGCAGCTCAGCAATAACAAATCTGACTAGTATTCATGAGGATGCTAGTTCGATCCTTGGCCTTGTTCAGTGGGCTACAGATCTTGCATTGCGGTGAGCTCCAGTGTAGGTCGCAGACTCGGCTTGGATCCTGCATTTCTGTGGCTGTCGGGTAGGCCAGCAGCTGCAGCTCCAATTAGACCACTAGCCTGGGATCTTCCATATGCCACAGGTGCAGCCCTAAAAAAGACAAAAACAGAAAAAAAAATCATCTTGCAAGGAACTTGCTCTAGCTACATCTCTGTTCTTTTCAGTAAGACCTACTCAAATTAGATTAAGAAAATAGAGGAAGGGGTTTGTGTAAGAATATAATGCTCAAACAAACAAACAAACAAAAACCTTGGAAGCACCTGGGTCTGAGGAGGGCTAGAGTCATCTTTCCTTATTTCCAAAAGACCGTCTTGGGTCTTTCTTTTTCCTATCCTTCTTGTTTTCATTCACATTGTGAATGACCCCAAAATATGACTACTATTGAGGCTCCATAACCTTTCTGCTTGTCTCCCTACAGCCAATTAGTTCAGCCTCTCAGTGTCATTTGCAAATCATTTGGAGAAACAAAATGTACCGACCTCACTAGAGTAAGATGGCCATTCCAGGCCAATTGTTTCTGTGAATGAAGTATGCAATTCAGCTCCATGTGGGCCAACCACTCCAGCATATGGGATGTGACTTTGTAGAGAGAAGGAAACTACAGAGGGGAATTGCATCCTCTGTAGAAATGTAGCTCTTAAATTCCATCAGTGCTTCAAAGAGTCCTTTCTGGGTCTTTGTTCCCTTGGAGAATCTGATGGAAGATATATATCTTCTCATCTTGAAAATCTCATGATGCACACTCAGAATTGTGCATGTATTTTGAATAGATTCATGAACCTCCTGAAATTTGCCTTACATGACTTGAAATGTCCATAACATAAAAGTAAGCCAACTATTTAGGATACGTAATATCCAGATGATGATGAACAATTAAAAACTATATACTTTGGGAATAGAGTATGAAGAGGAAAAGTCCTCCATTTGGCATGCCCTGTGCTAGGTTCAGGGAGGGATAGAAAATGGGGTGAAACAGGATTTCTTCCCCTCAGTGAGCTCACAGTCTGCTGAATATGTGTGTCAACAAGTAGATTTAATGCAAGACATTCTGAACTATAGCATCAGTATGGGTAATACACTGTGGAAACTCAGAGGAGATCATGATTAATTGGAATAAAATATAACACTTCACAAGTTTTTATTCCTCTGCATGCAATCTGATAGATATATCATCATTTTAAAGATACCTGGACAATTTATAAACGTTCTAGCTCCTGATAAACAATACTGCTGTCTAATCTTATATTACAGGACTCATTTTATTCTTTTTAAGTCATAAGATTCAAACCACAATATGCTATCAAGCAGAGAACATGAGGCTTTACAGTCAGACGGACTTGAGTTAACATCACTCCCCATGTCACTTACTAACTATGGGTCTCTAAGCAAGGGATTCTGCTTCTATGAACATCAGTTTGTTCACCTGTAAAGTAGGAGATAAATACCTATTTTGCATTGCTTCTTAAAGAAATAACAATAATGTTTATAAAACTCTTAGCGCAGCCTGTGGAAATGAGTAGGACCCTAAAATGATTGTCATTATTTTTATTTATAGCCAAGTATACACATTGTCAGAAAGTACTAAGAATCTCTAATATGGAAGAAGTTAAAATAATCTTTATGTAAGGACTCTGTACCAGTCAGCTATTACCATAGTAACGCTGCATAAAAAACCACCTCCCCCAACTCAATGGCTCACAATACCCACTTACGGTTCTGTAAGTTGACCATCATTCAATCCATCTAGGTGGGCTCACCTGAGCCACTCTGTAAGAATGCAGATTACTTGGTCTTGGTCCAGGATATGGGTTTAATTCACTTATTTCCTTTGTGGATGAGGCTGAATGGAGAGACTTGGGGATGTTATCAGTAAAGACCAAAGAGCAGAGCGAGCAAGCAAGCCTAGCCATCATGCATGCCTCTAAACTCTGCTAACATCTCTTTGGTCAGAGAAAATCACATAGTGAAAACCAAAATTAGGGGGTGATAAAGTATACTCTGCTACAATGAGGCCAATAATTCAATCTCCCACAGTCCCTGTGTAAAATAAAAGGCAGAAACTACAATAAGCATCTGAGAAAAAGACCAAATAGGTAGAATTCAGATGATTCACAGAGATGCAATTACATGTCTACTACCTACAGCCTCTCTGAACTCTGTGGCCAATGTCTACCTTGGATATTGGAGTGCAGAGAGAATGCCAAGCACTGCAGTCTCTGCCTTCTTCAGCCTCAGAGCACCGTCTCCCTAGCATTGACCACAGTCCATATTGTGTGTCTCCTCTTTGTGTGCCCATGCAATGACTTCTGACACCAACTACATTTTGGGTTAAGGGCACAGCCTTCACAAGACTACCTTCACTTTAGGCACCAGCTGTAAGTTTGGAAATGCCCATGTTATACCTCTGACCTGCAAGTTACACATTGAGGGGGTTCTCACTAGTCCTTCAGGTTCAATAATTCACAACAACTCACAGAACGCAGGAAAGTGCTCTACTTCGTATTAGAGTTGTGTGATAGCCAGATACAAATTGGAACCAACCAAAGGGAGAGACATAAGACCAAGGTTGGGGAGGATCTCAAACATGGCATTTCCATTGTCTTCTCCCTAGGGAGTCAGTTAGCCTTACTCTCCTGGAACATGGAAGTGTGACCATATAGAGAGTATTGCAAAATGGGAAGCTCACCTGAGCTTTAGTATCTGGAGTTTTTACTGAAGGTTGAGCTGATATCAAGTGGCTCTAAGCCCCAGCCCTCTAATCACACAGTTCGTATTTTTGGCCTGGTCAGGCCCCTATCCTAAGTCATCTCATTGCACAAAGTCTTTTCAGGCCCACCATGAACAACAGAGACATTCCTATCACTAAAGGAATTCCAAGGATTTAGAGGATACATCCCAGGAAATGCAGACAAAGGCCAGTCAAACCCCAAGGGTCCCAAGGTGCCCTCCCATGAACTTGAGACAAAGGCTAGCCATGTTCTTTATTACACACCCCATCTGTGTTTTCCATTGGACTTCAAGCTCTTTGGAAACAGATGAGATGCGCTTGTCATCTCTGCACACCTCGCAGCCTCTAGCCCAGCATCCTTCCCAAAACAGTAACTAAACTGGTAATGGTAAAGCTTTAGCTAGTTATAGAAATTTAGGATAAATGAGTTGGAAGAGGCTTTGGAAACCATTTAAACATTCCAACATTCTTTTTTTTTTTTTTTTTTTTTTTAATAGCTGCACCTGTGCTATATGAAAGTTCCCAGGCTAGGGGTCAAACGGAAGCTATAGCTGCCGGCCTACACCACAGCCACAGCCACAGCCACACCAGATGTGAGCCGCCTCTGTGACCTACACTGCAGCTCACAGCAATGCCAGATCCTAACCCACTGAGCCAGGCCAGGGATTGAAACTATATCCTCACAGAGACAATGTCAGGTCCTTATCCCACTGAGCCAAGATTCATTTTAGAAATGAGAAAATGAAGGACCAAAGGGTTTACCTGATGGCCCCAGAACACACATTGAGCAAGCTAAAGACCTACTTTAAAGTTTTATTATCCTAAACTGGATACCCACGCCTTACCACCCTGCCACTACATGCATGAATACAAACCTAAGGGTACACATCTGACTTTCTACCTTACATCAAAGAAACCAGTGATAAACTATGAAAAGGGAAGAGATGACAGATATGAAAAACTGAAACATCCTGACCTCCCCATACTTCTTTCCTGCTCTGCTCTAAGAAGTGCATTCCATTTTCATCAGCTTGTTAGAATATATAGCTTTTAAGAAGGATATAGTCATCTTTCTTTTCGTAGTTGTTCTGTTCAATCTCTGCCCATTGTCAACCCCTTTTATTAAAAAAATAAATCCTAGGATCAAAAATATATTTTAACACTCTCATCTGGAAGCAAGATTTTTTAGGTTCTTTTTTGTAACTAAGTCCAATGTGCCCTAGCAGTCCTCCATTTACACACTTATCCAGGAGGGATAAGAACACACCTGTAGTATCTATCCTGGTCCAGACATGCTCAGAGAATGTTGCCTGAGTGAATAATAGAGTGAGAGGTTTTTTTTTTTTAATTTCCCAGCATATGGAGATTAGTCTACCTGGATGCCTCCTTACTTGCTTCATCTTTTTTTTTAATTTAATTTTATTTTTCTAATTAGTTCCCCAATACAATTTTTTTTCTCCTGTACAGCATGGTGACCCAGTTACACATAACAGGCACACATTCTATTTTCTCACATTATCATGCGCCATCACAATAGACTAGACATAGTTCCCAGTGCTACACAGCAGGATCTCATTGCTAATCCATTCTAAAGGCAATAGTTTGCATCCATTAACCCCAAGCTCCCAATCCACCCCACTCCCTCTTACTTGCTTCATCTTAAATTTTCACTTTTCTATCATCACTGAGAGATAACAGTACTGTTATCATTAGTACTGGTATCAAAAGTACCATTTCTGGCCAGTCTGGTTGTGGAGGAAATATTTGCACTATGCAATATGTTACACATAATAATTCTAGATCTTTCGAGCCCATTTCTTTTCATTTCTGAAGATGAAACCAAAGCATGAAAGAGACGAGGCTGGTAGCATTGGATGTGCAACTAGGCAGTGAGCCTACCTAGATGTAAACTCTCAATTCATGTCTACTGAATCTGAACTCTAACACAAGATTCAGGATAATATACATCTCAGTCTTGTATTCTTAATAATGAAATTACAACAGGGAAAAATGCATTTGTCTTTCAGTGAGTTCCACTCATGCCTACCCAAAGCTGGCTCCGTATCGACCAGCAGGACAGCTCCTCTCTCCCCCTTTGCTGCTCTCAGTCCTTTTGAATACCTGCTTCACCTGCATCGTGCAGGTCTGTGCATTTCTCTACGTGAAGCAGCAGCCCTGGTATTGTGAGGTCCACAGATACAGGTAAAGTTTGGTTTCTTGGTTTTCCCTTCTGAAGGTGGTACAATGAATACTCAGTGACCTTGTACAACTTGGTTTGAACGTATACTCTGAAATTCTAACTAACAAAGTTGACTCCATATTGCAAAACACCAGTGATGGGATAGAGCACAGAACAGAGTCAATGGGTAGAGTCTGGAATGAGCCATGTGCAGTGGGTGGGGAAAGACTTTTGCATTGGTTATTGATGTATGGATGTAATAGCTGGTTGACTAAATGGCTATATTTATTCCCTAGTGGTTTGGACATCATATAGACCAGGGGTCAGCAAACATTTCTTGTAGAGGGTCAGGTAGTAAATATTTTGGGCTTTGTGAGCTCTGTGGTCTCTGTTGCAACTACTTAACTCTGCTGTTAGAGTGAAAAAGCAACCAGAGACAACACATAAACAAATCAATGTGACTGCATTCCAATAAAACTTTATTGACAAAACCTGGTGGTGGATCAGATTTGGCTTAAGGGCTACACTTCGCCGGCCTCTGATATATAAGAAAGATTCGCTAAAATTAGTTTGTTTTTCAAATGAATGTTAAAATTAAAAAAGTAAGTTGATGGTGTCACTGTCCTGATTGAATTGAACTATTGACTCAGGGCTATTCTCCTTACTTCCTAGGGCTTTAATTTCCTTAGCTATAAATTAAGGGTAAGATGACGTGAACTGCACCTTAGATGTTCAGACTATTTTTTTCTGACAAAGCCTGCCTGACCTCTAAAAGGAAAGGCAGAAAGAGAGCTGCTCTTTTTGAAGTAGGGCTGAGACAAACTCCCCCTCACTCTGCTGTGATCCTGAAAGCATCAGAGCCCCAGGAGCCACTGAAAGTTAGATTGAAACCTACAAAACAATGTCTAAGATTGTCATTTAGACCCCAAATTCAGCAATTCAGGAATTACTTAGAACATAGAAGTCATTTTTGTTTCACAACCAGATTTTTCTCCAGGTCGGAATACATGTATTCAGAGAAGTAGCCTTCTGATTGCATCTAGGCAACAACATGGTGTAGCCAAAAGGCTGATGGCTGGGTAACCCTGTCTCTGTTATTAACCATGCCACACTCGGTAGGTTGGATTAGATAGATTTGGGTGATAAAATCTGTAATTCAGGCTTTCTAGTCTATCTGTTGCCTTTGTGCAAGAAAGCTTCGTGACTGCTGTTTCATTAATGTTTCATTATTCTGCAGACAGTAACTGATCATCTACTATATGTAAATCACATCCTAGGGAGTCAAGGATATTAAGACTTAAGTCTTGCATTTGAGTTCACAATTGAAAAAAGAATTTTATCTATACAGTTATAATAGAAGTAAAAAGTTTCAAGCTGCACAAGAAAGCTGATGGAAACTAGTTTATTTGTGGGTTAGATTATTGTCTAAAAACAAATATTGTAATCAGATCAACTGGGACTGGTAGAACCCATGTCTTAAATGGTTTTCTGAGCAAATATTGTGGACATTGCTGTGCTAGGTGCTAAGGATTTGTTGTATAACTGAGTAAAACCAAAAAATTAAAATAGAACCAAAAGAAAAATTCCACGTTCAAGAAAATTCTCATCCCCAGGGCAAAAAGTAATTGCAAAACAATAAGCTGAAGGCAGCACTGGAGGGAAGAATGAAGGGCACTGGTTCTACTTGCCACCAAACATAAAGTCACTCTGGTGACTTAGAAGGAAGAGGGTGTCTGGACCCAGAGGCATGCAAAAGAACAGGGAATATTTTTCTACATTTAGAGTAAGAGGCGTGGGAGAACAGGAAAAGACCAGGCTG
Organism: Phacochoerus africanus; assembly: GCF_016906955.1. Taxonomy (NCBI): domain Eukaryota; kingdom Metazoa; phylum Chordata; class Mammalia; order Artiodactyla; family Suidae; genus Phacochoerus; species Phacochoerus africanus. The sequence goes on along the minus strand of NC_062544.1, from coordinate 210,686,124 downwards.
GAAAGGCTGATTGAGACCATGTATGAAGTTCTCCTGGGCTTGCCTGAGAGAGAGGTTTGAACTTAATTTATTAGCAAAACAGAAACACAGACACTCATAATCAGGAGAATGTCTTGTTCAGATCCTCAGAGAGAGGCTTTGGTTGTGTGCGGAGAGTGGGTTAGAGCAGGCAGATTCGAACTCAGGACCCCAGTTAGGAGTCGTATATTAGTCCATGAAAAAAAAAAAATACCACCCCCCAACACACACACACACACACACACACACACACACACACACACACGCACGAGCTCTGAATTGAAAGGAATGCCATTGAGAATTATCATCCAAGCCCATTCAAGACAGTTCATTTGTTCTAAATGAAATCCTGGACAAAGAACAATCTTGACTTCTTCCTCTTCATTTTATTTCTGCTTTGTCATTTCAAGAGGTGAATAAAAATACGTCCTGGTAGTTACTGGCTGAAACAGCTTGAAAGATGAGGTCCCCTGGTCATGATTAACTAATTTTTTTTTTACCAGCTGGATAAAGTAGAATAAAAAGTTCCATAAATGCTGGTGATTCTTTTGTAGTGAATGCTTCCTGGACAACCACAGTAATTTTTCAACGAATGAGAGTTTGGAAAGAAACTGGACCGAAAGTGCCACTCTGATTCCTGGCTCAGTTTTGAGCTTTGAGAGTACCACGCTGTGGCCCATCACCACCATCAACTGTATCACAGCAGCATTTATCTTTTCTAAGGGAAAGCCATTTCGAAAACCCATCTACACAAACTGTAAGTATGAAGTTTAATTTTTCTTCTCGAATTTTTTTTCTCCTCTCCTACCATTTCCAGAGTTGCAACTCACTGGCGAAGTGATTGCCTGAGAAGAAAATAGTTGCATTCGTCTAAAACCTAGTACTGAACGACAATCATCAGAGGTGGTAAAGCCCATGGGCAGAAACCTGCTTATGTGCAGGGAAGCGTGTGTGATACTGAAAGGTCACCTGAGTCCCGTCCTGATTTGAGTCATCAAGAATTATTTTAAGGGAGTTCCCATCGTGGCACGGTGTTTAAGGAATCCAACTAGGAACCATGAGGTTGTGGGTTCAACCCTTGGCCTTGCTCAGTGGGTTAAGGATCTGACACTGCCTTGAGCTGTGGTGTAGGCTGCAGATGTGGCTTGGATCCTGCTTTGCTGTGGCTCTGGTGTAGGCCGGCGGCTACAGCTCTGATTCAACCCCTAGCCTGGGAACCTCCATATGCCATGGGAGCGGCCCTAGAAAAAGGCAAAAAGACAAAAGAAAAAAAAAAAGAATTATTTTAAGCACAGAAGTGTGTCAACATGATTTGTAAAAGATTTTCTAAGCAATTCAAATACAACCTGACCTCTTAGTAGCTCTATAACTTTGGGCTGCTGTAATCATTCTGTGCATTTTTTGATCCTCAGTGATGATGAACATACTTTTATGTTATTAGCCTTTCTTCTTCTCTGAATTACCTACATTTTCTAAATCTTTTTTTTTTTTTTCTGTTAGGTGGCTGTTATATTTCTCATTTATTTGTATGAGCTGTTTATTCCTTTGTGATTTTTTCCATTATGTTTATACACAGTTTTTTCTCAGTACATAATTGGACAGATTATCACACAGTTTGTTTTTTATTTTAATGTTTTTAAAATCTAATGCTAATTTTGGCATATAGTTTAAGGCAGAGATCAAAGTAGTTTATCCAACTAGTCACTAGTTTTGCCAGCAGATTTTTATTAATCATTTGGTCATTTATTAAACCAAATAGAGTGCCACCTTTATCATACATAATATATGTGTTGTTTATAGTTTTCTGATATATATAATTTACATAAATTTTATATTATATTTATGTTATATACTTATGTACTAATTTGGATGTAATTAGTTTGTTCCTAGACTATCTTTTCTGTTTTCATTGCTATGCCAGCCTATTGATCTATAACTATACTTTAAAAATTACAGTTTTATAAGTTTTGATAAGTAATAAGGTTGGTATCATCATTACTCTCCATTTTTCAAAAATTTCTTGCTTTTCTTTCTTGTTCATCCTTCCATATACTCTACAGGATAAATTGCTAAGCTTTTAAAAAATTACCTTTGTGATCCGGACACCAGGGAAAATATAAAATTTAATATTCACATTTAATAAAATGTCATGTATCTCCATTTATTCATAACTCTTTTATATTTTTTAGTAAATATTTGTAGTTTTCTCCATTATAGATCCTACATATTTATTTAAAAATCTAATTCTATGCATTTTGTATTTTTGTTTATATCGTGATCGACTTTTTCCCATTATATTTTTAATTGCTAATCACAAATACATGTGAAAGATATAATCTTGTTTTTAGCATTTATTTTCCATTCAAAACCCTTTCTGAACTTTGCTGTTAATCCTTGATTTGGGGGTGTTCTAGGAAGATAATTATTATCATCTGCAATTAATAATGTTCCTCCTTCCTTTCCAATAGCCAAAATGCTTATTTATATTTTCTGTTTTGATGTACTGTCCAGAATTTCCAGGACAGTGTTAAGTAATAGTGGAAACTGCTGACAGTTCCACTCATTCGCAAAAATCTAGTAGTTTTCACTTTTAAATATAAGTTTGAATATTGGTTCAAGGTAGTTCTCATCATATAAACAAAATACTCTTACATTTCCAGTAAATTAAGAGTACGTTTTCAAACCAAGAATGGGAGAGATATTCCATCAAACGTCTTCTCGTCACCTGCAGAGATAATGATACTTGTTTTCTATTTTGACCTATTGCTAGAAAGTGCTACATTAGTAAACTTATTATTAAATCACCTTCATATTCTTGAGCAAACTTACTTATTTTGGTGGATGACACTTTTACTAAATTGAATTTTATTGTTTTTAGTATCTGCATTTTATATGGAGTCTGAAGGTTTTTGTCTAGTGTTTTTTTAGGTTTGTGTATTAGACTTGAGAACTCAGACTTTTTCTTCCTTCGAAAAATATTTTATAGATAGAAATTGTCTACTTCTTGCCTATTTGCAAGAACCCAGTAAAGTCATATGATTCCAAATCTTTTCTGTGAAAGGATTGATTTAAGTTATCCTCTTTTTGAACTGTTTTCGAAGATAAAAAATTTTGCTCAGATAATTCCATTTCATTGAGATTATTACATCTTAGCCTAGGGTTTTGTATAATATTTTCTTATCATTTTTAATGCATTCTACAATTATTTTAATATCTTCTCATCTTAATTATGTTTATGTATGTTATGTACATTTATTTTTACCAGAAGTGTATTTTTACTGCCTTTCTTTAAATAACCAGCTGTCTGATTTAATAATCCTAAATGCTTTCTTTTATCTAATCGGTTCATTTTTGCTTCTCCTATTTTTGCTTTTTAGGGCTGCGCCCATGGCTTATGGAAGTTCCCAGGCTGGGTGTCGTATCAGAGCTACAGCTGCCGACCTGTGCCACAGCCACAGGAACGCAGGATCTGAGTGGTATCTGCAACCTACACCACAGCTCATGGCAACACTGGATCCTTAACCAACTGAGCAGACCAGGAATTGAACCCACATCCTCATGGATACTAGTCAGATTCATTTCTACTAAGCCATGATGGGAACTCCTGAAAATTTTTTCAATGTTTTATTTGATTTTATAACCAATAATTTTCTTTTATTCATATCAAATTAGGAAAGCATTTAAGTCCAATAACTATAGTTTGGGTTACATTCTTTATATATTCATATGTCTCAAATTATGACTTAATTTCCTCTTTGACCCAGTAGTTTCAAGGATAGTGATTTTTAATTTTCAAGTGGGAAGGTATTTTGTTTTCATTTTTATACTGCTCTTTTTCTCAATAGCTTACAAATGAACTTTGGTTTCCTTTTTTGACCCAAAGACCTTTAGAATTTTATTTTTAATTTTTATGTGAGGGAATTTTTCATTTAAATCCAGTTAATAATTTCTACTTTCATTGTCATGATCAGAAAAAATCTAGCTTGTAATTATTTCTGCTTTGGAGACTTTACCCCAGTTTTGTACATCAGGTGTAATAAACTCCAATTTCTAACTTTTTTTTAAAAGTCATAGATATTAGAGAAGTAAGATAAAATCCAGTTTTAGCAATTATATTATTCATATTTTCTCTGTTTTCATCCCCTTTCAACTTTTTTGTATAACCATTTAGTGAAAAGTTTTGAGGACTTGCTAAGATCTTGTTGTAATTATAGTTTTTACAGATTTTTTTTTTGTCTTTTGTCTTTTTAGGGCCGCACCTGCAGCATATGGAGGTTCCCAGGCTAGGGGTCTAATCGGAGCTGTAGCCACTGGCTTACGCCAGAACCACAGCAACGCCAGATCTGAGCCGTGTCTGTGACCTACACCACAGCTCACGGCAACACTGGATCCTTAACCCACTGAGCAAGGCCAGGGATCGAATCCACAACCTCATGGATCCTAGTCGGATTCGTTTCCACTGTGCCACAAGGGGAACTCCAATTTTCCTTAATTTTGATATAGTATTTAATAATTCCCCTGGTTCCTGTTGCAGCAAATCAAGATTCTGTTTTATGTTTTCAAGTTAATCTCTTATAACCATTTTTTTTATCATAAATATATTTTGTAAGGAGGATATATTACATTGGCTAGTACTCTAATTTGAATAGTAACTATGACATTCTTCTACATAAATAGAGTTAACTAGTGTTGGCTTAGTTACATCAGAGCAACTTAAGGCCTGTGGCTAAATTTAAATTCCTGTGTCAAATGTGACTGATACTTTTAAATTTTTTATTTTATTTTACTTTGTTTTATTTTATCTTATTTGCTTTTTAGGGCTACACCTGCAGCACATGGAAGTTCCCAAGCTAGGGGCCACAGCCACGGCAACACCAGATCTGAGCCGTGTCTGCGACCTACACTTCAGCTCATGGCAACACTGGATCCTTAACTCATGAGCGGGGCCAGGGATCAAACCCGAGTCCTCATGGATCCTAGTCAGATTCGTTACCACTGAGCCACAACAGGAACTCCGTAACTGATACTTTTAAATGAAAAAATTTTATAAATATATTCTGACAAACATAATCTTATAATAAATCATATACGCTCAAGGTTACAAGTCAAAAGCCCTCAGAACTACTCTTAAAATATACAAGCAATTTTATTTTGATATAACAGAAAAGTCTTTACCCTTCTTAATAGCCTTTGACAGATCAACGTTATGATGATGAGATAATAGAAAAAGTACAGATTTAATTTTTGTGGAACCAGGTGTGAATAGTCACTAACCCTCTTCTTATCTGAAAATAATCTGTAATGGTTTGCCCAGGACTTGTCTTGGCAAATCACCTGTGCAAACAAAGCCCCATATTTTCAAGTTTCCTCATCAATAGCAACTAACCAAGAGGACAACATGCACTTCAGTTCTTGCTTATGTTTTCCAAGTCAAGCTGAATTAAAGAACAGAGCCTTATCATTCTGTTTCCACACTGTTCATTTGCGCACTGGCCTGGCCTGCTTTTCTGATCATTGGTCTGAGGACAGTGTGATGTGCACGGCACTCAGCCCAGTTCTAGTGAGTACCAGGCCGTCATCAAGGTGGACACTTGGGCCGTCATCCTTTTCCCAGCATCTGGATCCTTGGGACTTGCAAACAATGAAATAAATGAAAAACCCACCCAGCCATCTCCTGGGGTCTTTTAATCAAACCGCTTAGATGGCTCTGTTTTAGGACAAGCAGCTCCCTCTTCTCCTCTCTCTACCTCACTCTCCTCTCAAGAGAGCCTGGGTTTTCTAATGGGAAGGGCTGCATCTAATTGTATATATAAAGTGAAGCATGGATGGATATGAGGGTGGGTGTAGGAGGTGAGGGTGAAGATGGAGTTCTCGTGACTTAAAATAGAGGGCCTACTGTAGAGCAACAGTTGCCTCTAGTTTCTAGTTGGTCCATTTCTAGAGCTGTATAGATGTGGGGGCCAGTAGGCCTCAAACACTGGAATAAATGAGGTAGAGAGAATGTAAGAGAAAACCTAGTTTGTTTATACATGTTGAGGATTGTAAGAATCATTTCTATCACAGCAACAATGATTAAATGCTGCTGTGTGGGACTGAAGGTGTTAATCCCAACACAGAGCATGTATAAGGCATGGTCTACAAAGCACCTGAAAGCTCTGATGGACACAGGAGTGGATGGGGCTGGGGAACAAGAACATGGATGTTGGCACAGTGCATCCGGGAAGGTTGAGCTCCCCAAAGTAAGCCAGTTTGGGAAAGTTGGAGAGAAGGAAGCCAGCAGATGTGCATGCTAGTTTCTCATGTCCTCTTTTAAGTCAGAGTCCCAGGGAAGCCCCCACAAAGTCCCTTTCAGGGGGGCATGGTCTAGTGGACACATAAACGAAGACCTTGAAAGCAGAGTGTGATATACACCATATGAAATAAAACGTGGTAAGGGAGGACTTGCGGGGGGGTGGGGGGGTGGTCTTTAAAAGAAACTGGGATTGCAATGGGGCTTTTAAAGGAAAACTGGGACTTGCCCAGTGAGCAAGTTGTGAGCAAAGTCGCAGAAGCTGGAGAGGTTTGGGCCTCAGTGGAAGCAGCAGGTTCGGAGCTTAACTTTTCATGGCATGTAAGGAAGAGCAGCCAGAGATCAGTTTGGAAAGTCTGATTGGAACCAGCTTGTGGAAGACCTTGAATGTCAGTCATTCAAGACCTTCAAACTTTATTCCCTAGACAAGGAAAAAGAATGAGGTCCGGGCAAGAGGACTGACTATTTATCTGTTCATGCACGAGTTCATATCACCAGGCCCTCAGTAATAAAGCATCAAGGCCTCTCTGGTGACCTTTTACATGGGCCGTCTCTGCAAGGGGTCCCAGCTGTAAGGGTTCTTCAGTGGGGGAAACTCCTGTGTGGCGTTTACTAGAATGCGTTTAATTAAGAGCTTTCTATACCCAGCCTTTCAAAGAAAAATGTTAAGATATCACCTTTGTCTTTCAAGCATTATAACATATTTAAAAGCATATGAGGATATATCACAGCATCTGAAGATGTATCCAGTGTTTGTCCAACAGAGATCATTGATTCTGCAACATGTGTGCCAAATTATAGGAAACATTCCTTTAGTATCTAAAAATAATGTTTGCTGTTTCTTCAGATATATTCTCATTTCTGCTGGTATCTGCCTTGGGCCTCACAGTTTTCATTCTGTTTTCGGATTTTCAAGACATATACAGTGGAATGGAGGTACGTGGTATCTATGACTCCCAGGTGCAGTGGCACTGTATTCACATTGCAATTACAACTCAATTCTTCCTATACTCTTTCTGGCCACTGAATACTGACTGGAAGGCTATTGCCCTTTACTAGAAGAGCAAATAACATGCAGATCTCACACATGCTAGCCTTGGAGTGTTTTCATATTATTAGTCTCATCAGCTTAGTTCATTTATTCTGTTCATACCTGGAATACCATGTTTGAGTACTTCATTCGCTCATGCTATACTAATACAATGAAATGAATGCATTCATGCAATCATGAATCCTTCGAGTTTAACTTTTTCATCATGGAGTAGAGATCCTTTATAATATAGTTGTGAAGAGTAAGAAAAAGTTGACTCGTAGGCCAATCATGTTCTGTCTGTAAGACATTGACTATAGGGAGCTTTAGTTCAGCAGTTATCATTTGATCCAGGGTGCAAGGATCAAAATGAAATGTATTAAGAAGCTATTGAGATGTTCCCGTCATGGCTCAATGGAAATGAATCTGACGAGTATCCATGAGGACACAGGTTCAATTCCTGGCCTTGCCTAGTGGGTTAAGGATCTGGCAATCGGGCGTTGCCATGAGCTGTGGTGTAGATTGCAGATGAGGCTCAGATCTGGTGTTGCTGTGGCTGTGGTGTAGGCCAGCAGCTGTGCTCCTATTCTACCCCTAGCCTGGGAACTTCCATATGCTGCAAGTGCAGCCCTAAAAAAGCCAAAAAAAAAAAAAAAGAAGAAGAAGCTATTGAGCCCATTTTTGGACCAGCATTGTGGGAGAAATAAAAGTTAAAGATCACCTCTGGCCTTCCACCTATAGTTTTGTTTCAAAGATGAGCCACATCCGAGTGAAATGATGGCATGGCCATTCATGCTTGAAGAGAATGGAAAATTGAAGTGGGAAAAACATAGAAAGGAGGGCTCTTCCTTGGGCCTGTGGCTACCACGGGAGGCTTCATGCAGGTGATGCTACTTGGTCTAGGTCCAGAAGGATAGGCTGGATTTTGCTAAGTAGGAGGTAGAGATAGTCCCAACCAGGGGAACAGGCCCAGCATGAGCAGAGAGGGCTGAATGAATCTCTTTTGTCTTGGAAATGCAAAAGAATGTAGGGTAGCAGAAATAAAAATCAAAGCAGGTCTTGTTTCACAGAACTCCTGGAAGGATGGCTAAGATCAAGACAGCAGGCTGTGGAATGTGAGGAAGGCATGGATGGATGAAAGCAGCCAGCCATGTTTGGACTGTATGCCAAGAGCAATGGGTGTCACTGAAGATATTAGAGCAGGTTTTTCAGCAGGGCGCTTGAGATAGATTAATTAGATGACAGCAGGAAGAGTGCAGGTGAGGGCAGAGAGGCTGTGGAGAGAGAAGCAGTTAGGAAGCAAAAAGCTAGACCATTCAGTCATTTAGAAAACACACCGCTCCTGGCTGTGCTTGGTCCTAAGGCTACAGAGATGAGTATGTGGTCACTGCTCTCATGTAGCTTGAAAGCCAGGAGGGAAGAGCATCACAGAAGCAGGGAATTCCAAACTAGTGTGTGACGAGTGCCTTCCAGGCCAAGGGGTAGAGAAGAGACCTCCCAGATTAAGGTGATGGCAGGAGTGAGGGAATGGGCCAGGTTCTCTGCCACGATCCAACTCAGGGCCATATCTCATAGCCTTCTCCAGACAACCCTTTTACCCAGGCTGCCTGTTTCACAGCCCTGAGGAAGGATGTCCCCACTTAAGGGAAAAAATAGAAAAGTATAACTTTGGAATAACCCCTATCAGAATAGAGATGAGAATCAGTGGTGAGCATTTGGACACTGCTGAAAGCCTGTGATTTTACTCCCCACCTCGTGCATAGTCATGCTACACGTTCTGTACCCTTTAGGGTGAGAAAGGGAGCTGCATAATTATTCTTTTATCATGGATGCAGCCACAGGAAGTTGTAGCTGTCCCATCTACTACGTGTATTTGGTGGTCAAGGTGTACCTTTTAATCCTTAAAAGGAGATGGGTTGAGTGGGTTCAACTTTCATCAAGCCATTAGACTTAGAGCTGGGAATATTTGTTCAAAAAAATTTTCCCCTGGTTTCCCTCTGTCTCCCTTTTGTTTCTTTTGCTCATATGTCGATTTCATGGAAAAAATGAACTCCAAGGAGATTTTGCTTTGGGAGAATTAGAAGTAATAACATCATTAGGTGGATGATTGAATCTTCCTTCTATCTGAGACACTTTCCAAAGTTCACTGTCTCGTGTCTGCCACTCAGGTCACGTTTTCTCTGCATCTATTATCAGGCAGTGGAGGGAGAAGAGGGCAAGAGGCAATCAGTTCTCTTTTGAATTCTGGCTCTACCATTTTTTTTTTTTTTTTTTGGTCTTGAGTCCATGGGCAAGGTACTGACCTTCTCAGCTGTAAGGCGGAAAGAGTAACAAGCCCAGAGAGTTGTTACAAATATATACATTAAATAAGATAATATTGTGACTTCTTTCCAAGTGTAAGGTATGCAAAGTATAAAGGCAGTGCTTCTTTTGTCAACAGTTCATCCCAACCAAAACATCATGGAGGGTTTCAGTTCTGGTGGCAGCCTTCACCCACTTCTGTGTGGCCTTCTTTGCAGAGGTAAAAGAATTTCTGTATGGCTCTTAACTATTTTTCTGGGGAGATAAATCAAGAGCTGACTCGCAACAGATGCTCATGTTTTAGAGCAACCACTTTTGTCCCTCAAAGTGATAGTTATTAAAGTTTTGTTAAAACTGTACAGGTTCTCTTTGAAAGAAAAGAGAATGATTTAAAATTCCTCGAAGGAGTTCCCGTCGTGGCTCAGTGGTTAACGAACCTGACTGGGAACCATGAGGTTGCAGTTTGATCCCTGGCCTTGCTCAGTGGGTTAAAGATCTGCCATTGCCATGAGCTGTGGTGTAGGTCACAGATGCGGCTCGGATCTGGAGTTGCTGTGGCTCTGGTGTAGGCTGGCAGCTATAGCTCCGATTAGACCCCTAGCCTGGGAACCTCCGTATGCCACGAATGCGTCCCTAGAAAAAGACAAAAAAAGAAAAAAAAATTCTTCAAAGACTGCATAGAAATACCCTCAGTACCTGTAGTGTAGAAAGCAGAGCTTCAAATTAACTCTCGCTTTGTCTCACATGAAGGCATTGTGTTGTACTTTCTTAGTATTCCCAATAATCTGGTAGAGAATAGACCAGATGACCTTCCAGCTCTAAAATTCAATGAGACCTTTTAGAGTGAAGAACTGTCTTCAGAAGGGCTTCCTTAATTAAGAGAGAAGGGAAGCCATTGCTCATTCTAGTCAATTATCCTTGAAGGCCTTCCCCTATAGCATTTCTCTTCTACTCAGTGTCACCAAATGACTTTACCTACTCAGTGAAAGACTCAGGTATTATTTTTTTAAGGAACAGTTTTTTTAAAAAAGATTCATACACTGAAGTTCCTTGGGAAAAGGATCTATCAAATTAATTAAAAATACATATATATATATGCAAATATCCCATTGTATACACTGTGCATCAAATTTCTCATACTCTAAGGAATTCCATTTTTGAGACTATATATTTTTTTAAATAGCCCAAAAACAGTGGAAAAAAATTACACGTTCGAAGGTTTTCTTCACATTATTATCTACATTGGTAAAATATTAGACCCAACAAGTGTTCAAAAGTAGAGATACTGTTTACATAGTGATACAGCAATATGGAGAAATGTTACGAGCTCCTGTTGTGGTTCAGCAGGTTGGGAACCTGACATGGTGTCTGTGAGGATATGGGTTTGATCCTTGGCTTCACTCAGGGGGTTAAGAATCTGGCTTTGCCACATCCTGTGGCATAGGTCACAGATGCAGCTCAGATCCGGTGTTGCTGTGACTGGTGTAGACCGCCAGCTGCAGCTCCAGTTTGACCCCTAGCTCAGGGAACTTCCATATGCTGCAAGTGCAGCCATTAATAAAAAAAAAAGAAGAAGAAGAAATGTTATAAAATCATTAAAAATGATTATTGAGGAGTTCCCTCATGATTTAGCAGGTTAAGGATCTGGAATTGCCACTGCTGTGGCACAAGTTCCATCCCTGGCCTGAGAACTTCCACATGCCAGGGTGCAGCCAAAACAAACAAACAAACAAAAAAATAATAATTATGGAGAAGACGGTAGCTACAAATTGTATATGACAGAGAAACTAGTATAAACAAAAGTAGAATGCAAGATTTAACCAATCCTATTATTACGAATGCATAAAAATTGCATGTGCTTGTGGACAGAGCAAAAAAGAAGACACCCAAAATGGAAAGAAAAACCCATTTGATTTCGAGAATTCATTCATTCATTCATTCATTCATTCAACAAACCATTATTTGATACTTTCTTCGTGGCATGTGGCAGTAATTTTTTTTTCTTTTCTTGACTTTGAGTACATGATTTTATTATCATTTCAGTCAGGCAGCAAAATAATTCTAAGTAAATTGCCAGCCAGGATTTAACCAGGAATTCTCTGGAAATGAAAGACTGCAAGCTTCCGGCAGATTTCTGTGAACATGGTACACACTTGTGTCTCAGGGGAAAGAACCTGGGGAGCTGCTAGGCTTCATGGGACAGCGCAGAGGAGAGTGGGCACAGAGCATCAGTAATAAGCACATTTGGAGGAAGGCCTGGGAAACAGGGAGTGGTGGAGAGCAAGCTGACTGCAAAGAGAAGTGGATGATGGTTTGTTTTTTCCACCCGATTTTTCCAGGATGCCATCCTTCAAAATCGAAAGCTCTGGCTATGGATCAAGAAAGAGCTTGGAATCTATTCTAAAAGTTCATATAGGAACTGGCAAAAAAAACTGGCAGAAGACCCAACCTGGCCTCCCACAAACAGGACAGATTATTCAGGTGATGGCAAAAATGGGTTCTATATCAACCAAGGCTACGAAAGCTCTGAACAGATTCCAAGAGAAAAACTCGAATTGGGAGGCCAAACCACAGAACAACATTTTTGGACCAGATTGTAATCAGACTTGTTCTTACACTTACACTTGTTCTTAACAGCATCCCCCTTTCTCCCAGAAACTACTATAGAGAGGTACCGATAGTCTACCCTGATCTTTTCTTTCTCCATGTGAAGATTCCAAGTGTATTTCTCAGTGTATTGAGCCTTGCAACAAAGGCCTTTAAACATGTCTGTTTTGACGGTATCCTCTGTCATTGAGGGAAAAGATACATTTCCTTGATTATCACTTTTTTCTAACAAACCATATCCACAATGCATGGCATGATCCTGGTTAAGATGCATAACTTTTCATGGTAGTAAAATTAATAGTGTGGATATCAGCAGAAGAAAGAAAAATTGCAGGGGAGTTTGAAAGTTTCACCAATATATTTTTATTTTCATCTACAGAAATAAAAGAATTTGAAAAAAAAAAAAACTTCTCTTAATAAATTGTCAAAAGTTTACTTAACCATATACTCATTTGCAAAGAACCTTTATACGTATACCTTTTCCCAAGGTCGCAGAATTCTCCTTTTGCTTCTTTGTATGGTTTTAATAGAGAAACAAGAATTGAAATTTACTTTAGAAAATTCAGCTCTGAGTGTGGAAGTGAAGGATGATTGAAGTATCCATTAATTGCCTATAATCTTGGCTTGGGCACAGCTAACATCTAAGCAAATTCCACCAAAGTTGGCATCCCCCAAAGTATATTTTTTTGGGGGGCCAGTGAGCTAGAAGATCCAGAGTAGATCACAAAGGTAGTGAAATAAACTATTAAAATGTCCTTTTCACTCAAAGAAGCATGGCATCTTTGTTCTTTATTACTGACAGATGAAAGCCACAAGTTGGCCCAGACTCAGCATAGCTCTTCTTTTTTTTTTTTTTGTCTTTTTGCCTTTTTCTAGGGCTGCTCCCGCGGCATCTGGAGGTTCCCAAGCTAGGAGTCCAATCAGAGCTGTAGCCGCCGGCCTACGCCACAGCCACAGCAACGCAGGATCTGAGCCGCATCTGTGACCTACACTACAGCTCAGGCAACGCAGGATCCTTAACCCACTGAGCAAGGCCAGGGACCGAACCTGCAACCTCATGGTTCCTAGTCAGATTCGTTAACCACTGTGCCACGATGGGAACTCCAAAAGCATAGCTCATCTTAAAAAAAAAAACTCCTAGGCAAGGGACTCAATAGTGTTTGTATCTACAGCATGACAATTCCCAGGCTCCTAAACAACCTTAAGTTCCATTGTGACTTTTCATAATCAAATCTAAATCAATTATTAGATGTGAATTGATGACCACAAGAAAGGCAACCTCCTTTGCAAATATATTCTGCACATTTTTACCTTTAATATATATTAACCTCACTGTGACCTTAATAGGATATTTATTTCAGGTGACCACTTTAAATTACCTACTAGGCTTTCCTTGTAACCATAAATCTAATTTTGCTAATTAAACAGATCTTTAATGGGTCATAGTCAATTAGGTAACCAATCCCATTCCATGAGTGCCAATTACATGCCTAATACTGTGATTGTGTGGATTCAATAAAGTCTTTACAATTCTGAAATCTTTACAATTGGAAAAAGGCTTTCAAAATTTCAGCAATTTGTTGCTTTACGTAGTATTATACACTTTGTTATAAAAACGAGCAGCATAAATGCAAATTCCTGTAAAGACAAATATTTACATTTTATTTGCTTTTTAACCTTTTCTTGGATGTGCAGCTTTTGGAGTGTGATCATTTTAAAATGTGTCTAATTCAGTGGGCACCAATAAAAGATCGAAAGATCAAAGAGATTTTTAGCTTATGATTAAGAAATATATGTCAACCTAAAAAATATGGCAGCTCAGTTTCCTTGAGTTGACATATCTGTGTTTCGTAATTTGACCTTTAGAATGAGAAGACTCAACTGATATACTATGACCTTTAGATAGCACGAAAAGATTTTAAAAAGTCTTTATTCAATAAATGTACAGCCTCCCTCACCCAGTTTTTTCAACAACCTATTAGGTATGTGATAGGTGATGATCTTTATTTCACACATCTTTTTTTTGAAGAGAGGGAGGAGACATGATAAAGTGGGGCTCTAGACTTTGGTAAAAATACACTCAGAGAAAGGTTTACTAGTCTTGGGGAAAATGTTTGCTAAAAGCATGATGAACATGGGCCGCAGAGAGTTCCCGCTATGGTGCAGTGGGTTAAGAATCTGACTGCAGCAGCTTGGGTCACTACAGAGGCATAATGGGTTAAAAGATCTGGCTAGCTGCATCTGTGGCATAGGTCACAGCTGCGTCTTAGATTCAGTTCCTGGCCTGGGAACTTCCATATGCTGTGGGTATAGCCACAAAATTTTTAAAAGAAAGGGAAGGGAGTAATCAGGGACCAGGAAGAAAGAAAGGGTCTCTGTTAACTATGATTGTACCACATGACCTCTTCTGTTATCATTATTCTTAATCCTGCAATTAGGCTATAAAATTTATCTCCAGCCCTGGAGTAAAATCTAAATCAATTAGCAGATTCCAGACTCTCACTGAGTGTCCTGTTTCGTTACTTTATCTACCATATTCCTGGTTCCTTCATTGTCCCCCAATGTCACACCCCCAATATTTACTTGAAATTTTCCTTCATTGAATGCCACACTTTTAATGGTGGCACAAGAAGGATATCACTGGCTAATGGTGTGGTTTGTAGGGTAATGTTCTAATATCTGATATGATTCCAGGGTATAGAGACCTCCGTCCACTCTGCCAATAAAAATTCCACTGGGAAGGTGTTAGAAAAGGGAACCCTCCTGCGCTGTTGGTGGAAATGTAAGCTGGTACAACCACTATGGAGAACAGTACGGAGGTACCTTAAAAAACTATACATAGAACTACCATATGACCCAGCAACTCCACTCTTGGGCATATATCTGGACAAAACTTTCCTTAAAAAAGACACACGCACCCACATGTTCATTGCAGCACTATTCACAATAGCCAAGACATGGAAACAACCCAAATGTCCATTGACAGATGATTGGATTAGGGAGATGTGGTATATATACACAATGGAATACTACTCAGCCATAAAAAAGAACAAAATAATGCCATTTGCAGCAACATGGATGGAACTAGAGACTCTCATCCTGAGTGAGGTAAGTCAGAAAGACAAAGACAAGTACCATATGATATCACTTATATCTGGAATCTAATATATGGCACAAATGAACCTTTCCACAGAAAAGAAAATCATGGACTTTGAGAACAGACTTGTGGTTGCCAGGAAGGAGGGGGAGGGAGTGGGGTGGATTGGGAGTTTGGGGTTAATAGATGCAAACTATTGCTTTTGGAATGGATTAGCAATGAGATCCTGCTGTGTAGCCCTGGGAACTATGTCTGGTCACATATGATGGAGCATGATAATGGGAGAAAAAAGAATGTATACATGTATGTGTAACTGGGTCACCACGCTGTACAGTAGGAAAAAAATGTATTGGGGAAATAACAATAAAAAAGTTTTAAAAATTAAAACACCCCAGTAGCGGCCCAAAGAAATGGCAAAAAAAAAAAATTAAAACATTAAAAAAATAAAAAGTAGTTTCATTCAACACATAATCAATAAAATGCAAAAATAAAATCATAAAACTCCTTGACTTATAGTAAAAAGCCTTAAAAAGTAACACAGGATATTTTTGTCTAAATATGGCACCTTATGCCTACATTTAATGATCTTTTGCTAAGGTGAAAAAGAGTCAAACTCCTAAAATACTTCAAAATCCAAAGGGAACAATGGAGCAATCCATACTCCTGACAAATGAGCTGCTTCCAGGGAAGTCACTGGTTCTGAAACACTGGAGCCGGGAGTCCCTTCTTCTGTTCACCCTCTGCCTCCATCTACACAGGATCGAGGAGGTGGGTGTGCACCTTCAGATGGTTTATTAATCAAAGTTCCTCCAACTGCCTAACCAAAGGCTAAATTTCCACACTTCTTTTCTCACCAGAAAAGGAATATGAATTTTGATACTCACCAAACAATTTGGCTCCTATCATTTCTTTCAAAATCACATATAAAAGGTTCTTCATCTCTCTGGCAAATACAGAGTCACCCCCAGGGAAAAGGGAAACAATATTTATAGAAGAAAAACTATGATGTGATTGTAAGGTCCTCTACTGCCTCCCTCGAAAGGCTAGTGCTTCTGTGGTTCAAGTTGCCATAGAAAACCCATGCTGATAGGGAGAAAAATTTCCATGGTTCAGCATGAGATAATACCAGTAAGCAATTTATTAAAGAGCCTGCCATCCATCAGTGGAATTTGGAACAATGATGATGCATTGAAAATAAGTATTCATCCCAGGGTTTTTTTTTTTTTTTTCCCCTCCTCACAAATTCCTTCAGCTCCAATATCTCTTCAGTAAATTAATAGTATTTTGCTCTTAGTCTTTTTGGAAACAAGCCCAGGAACGAGAAGGCACCAGCAGCAGCTGTCACAAACCCAATGGTACTGATTGCTCGGTTGGCCTATAAGGAAACAGGAAAGAAACAAAAAACACATCTTATTCTAAAGACATTTCTGTGTCATAAACCCTAGCTTTCACTTGTTTCCCCAAAGGCCCATTTTCACGTACAATGGGTAAATTTAAAGCTTAACGCAAAATTAAAATTCTGTATAAAGATGAAATGAACTTATTTGCAGAACAGTAACAGACTCATGGACTTTGAAAAACTTATGGCTACCAAAGGGGACAGGTAGGGAGGGGTGGGAGGGATGGATTGGGGGTTTGGGACTGGCATATGCACACTGAGGGATATGGAATGATTGGCCAACAGGGACCTGCTGTATAGCACAGAGACCTCTACCCAGTATTCTATGACAACCTATGTCAGAAAAAATCCGAGAGAGGGAGTTCCCATTGTGGCGCAGTGGTTAATGAATCTGACTAGGAACCATGAGGTTGCAGGTTCGATCCCTGGCCTTGCTCAGTGGGTTGAGGATCCAGTGTTGCCGTGAGCTGTGCTGTAGGTTGCAGACGCGGCTCAGATCCCTCGTTGCTGTGGCTCTGGCGTAGGCCAGCGGCTATAGCTCCAATTAGACCCTTAGCCTGGGAACCTCCATATGCCGCAGGAAGCGGCCCTAGAAAAGGCAAACAAACAAACAAACAAAAAAAGAATCTGAGAGAAAATGGATATGTGTATATGTATGACTGGGTCACTTTGTGGTACAGCAGAAATGATCACATCCTTGTAAATTAACTATACTTCGTTCGAACTTAAAAAAAGATGAAACAAACTTATTATTGTAATTATGACAGAGAGAAATACACAAATGTTTTGTCTCCTCATATTTTCATAGGCTCTGACAGTTTATAAACTCCCTATGCCACAATTCCTAATCATCACCATAGGACCCCTGGAAGGTAGCATTACTCCTGTTTTGTAAAACTTGAGAAGTTACTGGCCCGAGGGAGGCTGTACCACCAGGATGTTGTCTAGTCTAGACACATACAGTCTAGTCCTGAACCATATATTCTTCCCTTACACAACCCCTACCCCTACACACACTGGTTTGGTTAGGTGTATACTATGGTAAATATCGTGTGTGTGTGTGTGTCTGTGTATGTGTGTTCCCTGACTTAATATCTATTAGGAAAATAACTCAGAGACGTGATCAGAGCTAAATACCTTATAGGCTCTTATTTTGTAGATACACTTTCTATTCTGATAAACTTCAAGAGAAGTCAATACTGATGTTAACTATCATGTCAAAAATTAATTCTCATGTAGACAACCTAAAATAAACCACTCTCAAACTCAATTGTCCATAAAGGAGTTCAGACATTTATAGTTTTAAGGATATTAATCACCATCATGATGAGGCAACTAATGAATATTCATGGTTTTCATGGCACTCAACTAATATTGCCTTCCATCTGCGTGGGTTTGAGTGCAATTTTATGACCCAAAGGTCACATTCAGATACTTTAGAGTCATCAGGTATTCTGAAAACACCAGTTGTTCTCTGGGAGTTCAGAATTGGGCTTTCAAATAAAGCAAAACATTTTTCCTAAATGACTCTGGGGACCAGCCCAAATGCTGAAAAGCCTGACCCGGCTCACATTTGAGCATGCTCTCTGTCTAACCCACAGCCCTCCACCACTAGCCTGCCACCCCCATAGGCTATATAATGCTCCCTCTCTAATGCCGGCTTTCCTATGGGGAACAGGCAGTGAGGGCTCTGGCCAGGAAAGAAGCACAAGGGCAGAAGGGGTATTCACTTCATTACACCATCCTGTGGTCTGCAGGGACAAGGCCTATAATTGTTTGGGTTTTTTTTTGGGGGGGGGGCACACCCACAGCATATGGAAGTTCCCAGGCTAGAGGTCAAATCAGAGCTACAGCTGCCAGCCTATACCTCAGCCACAACAACACGGGATCCCAGCCACCTCTGCAACCTGCACCACAGCTCATGGCAATGCCAGGTCCCCGACCCACCGTGCAAGACCAGGGATCGAACCCACATACTCATGGATATTAGTCGGATTTGTTTCGGCTGAGCCACACCTGGAACCCCCACGGCCTGTAACTGTGACTCCCTGTTCTGCCTCCATCCACAGTTGCCAAGGAGAATGACGTTGGCATACAACTGAAATATCCTATATTCTGTTCTATTGTAATCCATTCCATTCTATTCTATTTTTGGCTGCACCTGCCACATGTGGAAGTTCCCAGGCGAGGGATCCAACCTGCACCACACCAGTGACAATGCCAGATCCTTAACTGCTAGGCCACTAAGGAACTCCCTGAAAAATCCTATTTTAGTTTACAATTCTAATTTTATTTACTTTTTTGGTGGGTTGTTTCTTTTCTTTCTAATTTTTAAATAGTTGCTACCTAAGTTATTTCCCAGGAGAGAGTCAGAATTCAGTATAGTAAAGAGCTCCCGTCAATGCACACAGGGAGCAAAAAAGGGCTAGGAGATGCAAGGTATCAGACAAAACTCCAAAGAGGAGCAGAATCAATAAATAGACAGGGATCAACATTATAAATCAAGCCTGCAATTACAGGCAGATGCTAAGATCCCAAGGAGCTCTGATATAGGAAAATATGGCAGACAATGAAAAAATAGGAAGGTGCAATTGGTGTCTCTAAACAAAAGTCTCAAGCGGCAGTAGGGGACAGCCCTGGGAAAATGACAAGATCCTGGGGCTGTCGGGGGGTGGCCCCAGCTAGATACAGACCTAACTCACTGGGTATCCTTCAGCCACTAGAAACAGAACATGTGAGAGAAATACCATCAATCTAAGAGTTCTGAGGAGAAGGCAGACAAATTGATCCTAAGTCAAAACCCCCTGAGAGTGCACAGGGCATATGCAATTGTAATAAAGCCACTTCTGGCATGCAGTTTCCCAAATCCCAAACATTTCTTTCAAGTCGCATCCCAAATGGAAAAAAATCCCATGTTATTTGGACAATTCCATTAGAGTTATGTGTAATGGGATCTGACCTGCATGATTATAACATCCTAGGATGTTTGTGGTAAACTAGCATGAACAAGAGCTTTTACTTCACAGCTGACTTAGAATTATAAGGTCACAAATCCTATCCTACACACTTCATCCTTTATAGGGCTTTTGGTGTGGAGGCCGTACTAAAGGCCTCATTCTGAGGGTCTATATATGCCCAGCAAAAAGTTAGCTACAACTGAAGCAGCTGGGTCCAGACATGAGTGACTTGCAGGAATTATCAGAATGCCTCCTGCCCCAATACTCCAATGAAGCACAGCCAGGGTGTACTGTGTGTCAGCTTGTCCAGGCCCACTGAAGGATGCTGCCACCTTCTACAAAAGTAGAAACATTTTAATAACCTGCTTAGATGCTAACAGTGAGAAATGTTGATCATAGGAATTTTTAAAAATAAATAAAAGACAAGCCACAAGCTGGGAGAAAACATTTGCAAAAGACATATTTGATAAAGGACCATTATCCAAAATATGCAAGGAACTCTTCAAATTCAATAAAGTAAAAACATGCAACTAATGCAATTAAAATTGGGCAAAAGACCTCAAGAGACATATCACCCAATATGACATGCAGATAGCAAATAAGATATGAAAAGATGCTCAACATCATATATATTTAGCAAACTGCAAATTAAAACAATAGAAATACAATCATGTACCTATCAGAATGGCTAAACTCCAAAACGCTGACAACACCAAATGTCAAAGAAGCTGTGGAGCAACAGGAACTCTCATTCATTGTTGGTGGGAATGCAAAATGACACAGTCCCTTTGGAAGACATTTAAGCAGTTTCTTATAAAACTAAACATACTCTTATCATATGATCCAGCAATCATACTCAATATTTATCCAAACGAGTCAAAAACTTAAATCCATACAAAAACCTGCACACAAATGTTTCTAGCAACCTTATTCATAATTATGAAAATGTGGACGCAACAAAGATGTTCTTCAGTAGGTGAGCTGATAAACTGTGGTGCATCCAGACAATGGGATGTTTTATTCAACAATAAAAATAAATGAACTATCAAACCACGGAAAGACACTGAAAAATTTTAAGTGCATATTGCTTAGGATGAATTCAACTATATGACAATTCTGGGAAAGGTAAACTATAGGGTAGTAAAAGAAAAAAGTGAGTGGATGCTGAAGGTTTAGGGGGAGTGAAGAATGATAGGCAGAATATAGAGAATTTTTAGGGCTGGGAAACCATGCTGTATGATATTGTATGGCTACATGCCTTTATGTATTTGTCAAAACCCACAGAATGTACAACACCAAGAGTGAACCCCAATGTTAATTATTTTAGAGGAGGAAAATTTTTTCCTTTACCCATTTTCAGGTCTTTGCTGAGGCTCTGTAATGAGAGAAAGATTAACAAGAGGAAAATAAATAAAAGTTCATTAACATGTACATCTCAGATACACGTTGAGAGAAACTCAGGGAAGACTGAGTCAAAAAGGTAGCTTAAAATTCAGGCTTGGAGATCCCATCGTGGCGCAGTGGTTAACGAATCCGTCTAGGAACCATGAGGTTGCGGGTTCGGTCCCTACCCTTGCTCAGTGGGTTAAGGATCCGGCGTTGCCGTGAGCTGTGGTGTAGGTTGCAGACGCGGCTCGGATCCTGCGTTGCTGTGGCTCTGGCATAGGCCGGTGTCTGCAGCTCCGATTCGACCCCTAGCCTAGGAACCTCCATGTGCCGCGCGGAGCGGCCCAAAGAAATAGCAAAAAGACAAAAACAAACAAACAAACAAAAAATTCAGGCTTATACCACATCTTCAACAAAGAATAATAAATTTCTAAAGAAATGACAGGACAAAGGAAAGTGGTCACCTTTCCAGGGCAACAAACTGCGATAAGGTAAATAGACAGGAAACTAATGGTAGGTAGAGGCTAGTTCATTGTTTGCTATGGAGAATCCTGTGGTGCCCTCTGGAGGCTGATAAAGGGCTTACATCAACCACTGTTTGTCCCTGATTAACTTTTGTCCTTCTTGGTAAAGATGGGACACCTTTGACATTTTCTGTTCTGTTTTTAGGCAAATAGGGGAGAACAGGGAGTTTTTCTTGTATTTGGTTCTATTCAATTGCCTCTCAATTGCTTAAAATAATTCTTACACCAAAGTGACACATCTCAGAGTGGCACATTCTGGTTTCCTTCACTATGGACTTTGGTCAATAATGATGTGCCAATGCTGGCATATCTTTTGTTAATATACCACACTGCTGTGGGATGTTGATGGTGAGGAAGGCTTCGTGTGTGTGTGTGTGTGTGTGTGTGTGTGTGTGTGTTGAAGAGGTGAGCAGGTGGGAACTCTCTATACTTTCAGCTCAGTCTTGCTGGGAAGTTAAAACTACTCTAAAAAATAGTCTACTAATAAAAAAAAATACACAATTCCAAAGCTTAGGACATCCTTAAGGCTGTCACTACATCGTCTTCTTCAGAACCTTCTAGAGAACATTTCTACTAGTTGTTGAAAAATGGTTCATTTTTCATGGGTCTTGATCTGGGTAAGAAAGGTGAAATGATGACAGACTACAAGTGAGAGTCAAGGCAAAAAGGTGATGCTAATTCCTCTTAATTTAGCCACATTTTTAAAAATTTCCGATTGGAGTTCCCGTCGTGGTGCTGTGGTTAACGAATCCGACTAGGAACCATGAGGTTGTGGGTTTGATCCCTGGCCTCGCTCAGTGTGTTAAGGATCCGGCGTTGCCGTGAGCTGTGGTGTAGGTCAAAGATGCGGCTTGGATCCCGCGTTGCTGTGGCTCTGGCGTAGGCCGGTAGCTACAGCTCTGATTCGACCCCTAGCCTAGGAACCGCCATATGCCATGGGTGTGGCCCTAGAAAAGGCAAAAAAATAATTAATTAATTAATTAATTAAAAATTGCTGATTGAGTGCAGTGGATAGTTTTATCATTAACAAAGAGAGGAAAAGACTCTATTTCCTAGCTATACCACTAGTTTTCGATGCAAAGGTGAACAGAAATTTGTGCATACGTCCTCTGTGTTTTGGTTCAGAAGCAATTTCTTGCTACATGTGAATAGAACATTCATTACTAATAAAAGTGAATTTCCAATTAAGTTATTTCCTAATAAAAACAAATGTATCCTTTCATTATGTTCCATCTCCCATTTCCCCAAGCTTTCATGAGAAGAATTGTAACTTCACTCCTTACAATAGACATTTATGAAACAGATCCACAATTTCAAGGTTCTGGGAGTCTTTATATATTCATTCTCTTATATCATTTTAATAAATATTGAGATTAAAACATCGATGATGGAACTAGATTGGTAAGAAGATAGGTAGGGAAAGGGCAATTGAGTCAAGAACGCCTCTAGTGAGGAATCTGCCCTATTACAAAATAGGAGTGGTAAAGAACAAAACTGTAAGCCACTTTGAAAAGAAAGCCACCTAATCCACTAAAAATCATCCAAAAGCTCAATGAATCAAAGGATCTACTTCAAGCACATTTCTTTGAAACTAGCATTACAAGGAAATAGAGGATATTTACAAACCCACCAAGCTATGGCATCAGTCAGCCTCTGCCAGATAATAGAAAAGAATCTCAGTATTACCATCTATGTTTTTGGCAAATGAACTCCTACTCAAAAAAGTCAATGTTCTTTCCAGCATCTTCTTTTCAGTGTACGAAGCTACTGATTTAATAATCGATGGTAATGGGAAAGGATAATTATCAAGGGTAATGAGAAAAAATGGACAGACAGAAATCTATGGCCTTGACTCTGCTTCAAGTCCCTTCTAGCCTCTAATTCATCTTAGTCTAGTCTCACTTTGGTCGTTAACTTGCAGCATGACCTTGGACAACCCTATTCCCTCCGTTGTCCTTCAGCGTTCTCATAGTTTCTTGTTCTTTCC
This sequence comes from Phacochoerus africanus, assembly GCF_016906955.1. Taxonomy (NCBI): domain Eukaryota; kingdom Metazoa; phylum Chordata; class Mammalia; order Artiodactyla; family Suidae; genus Phacochoerus; species Phacochoerus africanus. Next base: position 210,662,529 of record NC_062544.1, on the reverse strand, counting down.
CATTTGTCTGAAGCCTGCAAATTTGATCATAGTCAGTAGTTACAATTTTCCCAATGTAAGAAACGTCTGTGCCTCCTAAGGAAAACTCACCTGCTCTGAAACTCCTGCTCCATAGCGGAGCAAAGTCACAAAATGCTCACAGTTGTTGACAAATATGTCATATTCCACTTCCTGTCCAATAACAAACTCTGACCGTTGCATGACCTCTTCCACGGGGAGAGGGGCGTATGTGTCATCGTACTTATTGTTTATTCTGTATGTGTCATTTCCCACTACATCCTTCAAAAGCTGCATCTTCACCAGGGCCTTTGTGCTGAATATAGACTTGGCGCTTGTAAATGATGTGGAAATGCCATCCTCTGTAAGGAGAATTCTGGTTTAACAAGCTGTAGCGACCCAGCTCAGTGAAATCCAATGCCACCCCAACTTATCCTCAAACCAGAAACTACTTACTCTTACTGCCTTAAATACTCACTCTCTGATTTATCAATAACATGTATTCAATACTGTATGAATAAGAATATAGGAAAATTTTTGAAATTTATTATCTCCCCATAGAACAAACTAGATGTGAAAACTCTAAACTCTACCCATTCTTCTTCTTCTTCTTTTTTTTTTTTTTAAAGACCACACACGTGGTATATGGAAGTTCCCGGGCTAGGGGTCAAAATGGAACTGCAGCTGCTGGACTATGACACCACAGCCACAGCAACACCAGATCCAAGCTGCATCCTACACCACAGCTCATGGTAACACCAGATCCTTCATCCACGGAGCGAGGCCAGGGATCAAACCCACATCCTCATGGATACTAGTTGGGTTTTTAACTTGCTGAGCCATAATGGGAACTCCAAACCATTCTTGAGGAATAAGTTCTCTATCAATTTGTTTTATTATTAGAGATCTTGGCCTATGTTTCTAACATAGTACAGATAAGATCATTGTCCCCCTTTTCTATAGTCTGTCTTTCAGCATTTGAACCCTTCCAAACTGATACCGTTGGGCTGAGCACTGGTGGGTTACAGTTAACGTCTTGTCCTGCATCTAAGCTGCACTCCTTACCTCCATCTCTGCTTTTACACTTGTTCTTTTAATTAGACTTCACTTTGAAACCTGCATGGAACTCCAGTCTTCTAAGGGGTCAAGCTGGGGCCCTGCCTTTGCCTTGCCCAGTTCATTTAGCCAAGAGACTAAATCCTAAAACTAAACCTAATGTAGTAGGCACTGTTCATTCTATGTGGCCCCTTGCTGTGCCCCACCCACCCATTATAACGCCCTGCATCCTACCACTCCATCCTACTGGCTCTATTGGTAAGTATTTGCCTGGACAGCCCAAAACCTCCATATCCTGGCCTGCCATAGTCAGCATCAGAGAATGGACAAATGATTCCTTAGGGTTTAGCTTTAATGCCAGGCCCTCAGCCTACACCATCTGCCTGAGACTGCTATGCTTGGTCATTGGTCAAGTACGCCATCAGATCAAGGGTCTCTATATAACCAGTGCTTACATACTTTTCCTTTCAGTAATAATTAAAAGCAAATTTTCTTTCCCATTCCTCTTTTTTTTTCTGTCTTCCAAACTCCTTTTCATTGGAGCAGAATTTCCTATTAATATCTTGTTGTTTGTTTGTTGTAGGTTTTTGTTGTTGTCTTTTTAGGGCTGCACTGGTGGCATAGGGAAGGTCCCAGGCTAGGGGTCAAATCAGAGTTGTAGCCACTAGCCTAAACCACAGCCACAGCAATGCGGGATCAGAGCCATATCTGTGACCTACGCCACAGCTCATAACAACCCCGGATCCTTAACCCACTAAGCAAGGCCAGGAATTGAACCCGTGTCCTCATGGATACTAGTCAGGTTCATTACCACTGAGCCACAATGGGAACTCCTATAGTTTTTTTTTTTCCAATTGAATTATAGTTGATTAACAATGTCATGTTAGTTTCAGGTGATAGTATAGCAAAGTGGTTCAGTTATATATATACTTCTTCAGATTCTTTTCCCTCACAGGTTATGATCCACTTAACATCTTACAAGTTGAAACTTCTCACACACTACCAGTTCATAGAGCACATATATCCTAGTTAGAATTACTAAATATTTTTCATTTGGGGGCTAGTTTGATGCAATCAATTTATAGATGAGAAAAATCAAAGTTTGGAGAAATAAACTGGTTTGCAGAATATCACATGAGTAATTAACAGAAACAGGAATTTAATTTCAGTCTACAAGATCAAAGCTCCGTGTTTGAGCCACATTAATATGGAGCTTACGATGTTTTAAGTTGTGAAAACAAGGAAACAGCACAAAAACCTCATATTATTTCCCAAATGGGAAAACTGCAGAGATAATGTAAAGAATTGCTTAGTGTTAATCACCAGACTCTGCAGAATGAATGGCTCTGTATCGTAAATGTCATGTTATTTGCCATTTCCATTTCTAATATTCTAGAACAAGAGGCAAATATTTGAAAATGTTGCAAAGATCACCTCGTTAAAAGTTCTCAGACACTCTCAAGATAGTAAGACTTAGGCCTAAAACAATTTTTCAAAAAGGTATCTTGAGGAAAAAAATACTCTAGGCTTTTTGTTAGTGTTATTTTTTCTTAATAATTCGTGCTCATTTCTAAATTTGGAAAATACAGAAAAATACAGCATAAACATTTTTTTAAATCACCCATTATCCTACGACTCAGAAATTACCACTATTATTATTTTGATATATTGCTACTGTCTTTTATTATCATGAGTATGTGTGTGTACACGTGTGCATTCATTTGTACTCATGATAATAACTTGCAAACCAGGTACCATACTACATTTTTAATCTGGAATTTCCAAATAACTATCATACAGGATCATCTTTCATGCAGCTAAAGATTCTAGAAATTATATTTAGCTGTTAAAGGGGCTATTGTTTTTGCCTACCAAGCACCCCATCCTACCACTGCTTCTTTCTTTCTGGAAAAGACTCTGTCTAGGACACTCCTCCTGCACCAATCTTCTGGGCACAGAGATGGTCCAGTGATGGACACCGGGCCCACATCAGACAATTAGAGTCATTCTCTATGATGTTTCTAACTGCAACAGGGATTAGCTCCTTTCCTTTGAGTTTTACACTATAAGAGTAAGAGCCCAAGGAGGCTTATGATATCGGTTTGGCTTCTTAGAGATAAGAAGACAATATATGGGGAAAGAAAGCAGATGTGGGATGGAGAGTTTAATACTTTCAGACCTTTAGATCTAGGCATCCTGGAGGCCAGCACCATCTCTACCCTTTCTGTAGTTTCCTTCAGTGAAGTAATGAATTTGCCTCTTTGTTTAAGCTAATGTTTTTCCTTTTCAAGGCCGCAACCACAGCATATGGATGTTCCTCCAAGGTTAAGTGTCGAATTGGAGCTACAGCTGCCAACCTACACCACAGCCACAGCAACACCAGATCGGAGCCACATCTGCAACCCACACCACAGCTCATGGCAATACCAGATCCTTAACCCACTGAGCGAGGCCAGGGATTGAACCCGTGTCCTCATAGATACTACTCAGATTCATTTCCACTGCACCACAATGGGAACTCCCTGTTTAAGCTAATTTGAATTTTATTTATGTTATTTGCAACTAAAAAATTCTGACAACCACAGATACCTAACATTCTGTAGCTAAATCATAATTCACTTAACCATTGTCCTACTGAACATTAATACATTGCCTATTTTTTAAAATCATTATAACTGAGGAGTTCCCGTCGTGGCTCAGTGGTTGACGATCCCTGGCCTTGCTCCATGGGTTGAGGATCCAGCATTGCCGTGATCTGTGGTGTAGGTTGCAGACACGGCTCGGATCCCACGTTGCTGTGGCTCTGGTGTAGGCCGGCGGCTATGGCTCCCATTAGCCTGGGAACCTCTACATGCCGTGGGAGTGGCCCTAGAAAAGACAAAAAGACAAAATAATAATAATAATAAATAAAATAAAATAAAATAAAAATCATTATAACTGAGATAGAAGTGAACACCCTCATACACAAATGTTAAATAAAGATCTCTAAAAATATTTCCCAAGAATACATTTGTAGAAGTAAAATTACAGGGTCAGAGTATATGAACTCCTTTAAGACTCTTAACATATTATTAAATTATTTTTATTGATAGAAATCTAAACTTCTATTAATAATATCCTTCTGTTCATTTCACTAATTATCATTTTTTAAACTTTGCTAAGGAGAGAGGTATAAAATCTGTCATTTTACTTCATAATTTCTAGATGGCTAAAAAGTTGAAATCTTTAAAAATGACTATTGGCTTTTGCTTTTTTTCTTCTATAAATCTCCCAATTTTTTACCCATTAGTTTGTTGAGATTTGGGTGTTCACTGTCCACTCAGCCTAAGAAAGAAACTCTTTCCCTAAATACCATGTGCCAGGTTTCCTCACCTCTTTCAAGTTGTTTTGCAAATGTTACTTTCTCAGAATTCCTGTCGTGGCGCAGTGGAAACGAATCTGACTAGGAACCATGAGGTTGCGGGTTCAACCCCTGGCCTCGCTCAGGGAGTTAAGGATCCAGCATTGCCGTGAGTTGTGGTGTAGGCTGCAGACGTGGCTCGGATCTGGCGTTGCTGTGGCTGTGGCGCACATTGTCGGCTACAGCTCTGATTTGACCCCTAGCCTGGGAACCTCCATATGCCACTGGTGCAGCCCTGAAAAGACAAAAAAAAAAAAAAAAAGTTACTTTCTCATGAAATTTTCCTGACCAGCTCATTTAAAACTGCAGCAGCCCCAACTTCTAAGCACTTCTTATCCTGCTTCTATGATTTATTTTCTCCATATCACTTATCTCTAATCTAACAGTGCTTTCTATATTTTATTTATGCTCTCTCACTCTTTCTCTCTCCACTAAAATGTAAGTCCCGCTGTGCAGGACTTACATTTTAGCATCTAGAATAGCATTTGGCACATACTAGAAAATCTATAAATACATGATGAATGAATTGAAATAATCTATTTGCATGATAGATAAAGACATTGACTCATATCAGGTTTGTGACAAATATTTTCCCCAGCTGATTATTTACATTTTAACAGTGTTTTCTTTTAATCCAGAAGTTTAAAATCTTAATGTTAATTGGCTTATTGGGAGTTTCCATTGTGACTAGGTGGTTAACGAATCCGACTAGTATCCATGAGGACGAGGGTTTGTTAACCACTGGCCTTGCTCAGTGGGTTAAGAATGCCACGTTGCCATGAGCTGTGGTGTAGGTCACAGATGCAGCTTGGATCTAGCATTGCTGTGGCTGTGGAGTAGGCCAGTGGCTACAGCTCAGATTGGACCCCTACCCTGGGAATTTCCATATACCGTGGTGTGGCCCTAAAAAGACCAAAAAAAAAAGGCTTATTGGATTTTTTCACTGCCACTTTTGTCTTAGAATGTCCTTCCATACACCTAGATGAGCTGGATTTACTTCCTACATTTTATGTCTGGTTTGTTTTATTTTATGAATTTTTTCACAATTCCTTCTTGTAATAAGAAAACTAAAAAGCTCCCAGGAGCTTCTGGAAACAAATCTTACCTAGAGGTGCTATGTTGATCACATACCCATCACCCAAGTACAGTGCCCAGTGCTGGTAGCCAGGACGAAACACTTCAATCAAGTCCCCTGGCTGAGGATTGCCAGGATAGTTCAAACTAAAGCAATCATTAAACGCCATCTGTAAGGACAGACACACACACAAAATCTAGCTGGTAAGACCTACCAAAAGAAGATCAATTTAAGGCTTCTATAGAAACATAGCAATTTATTGGGATTGCATTCTTTATTAAAGACTTAGATTCACACTGCTGTCCTTTTCTTTGAATTATTCCAACAAGGAATTATGTGTATACACATGGACAAGTGGAGAAAGAATTTGTCTGCTATTGCTTAATTTTCTATAGCAATGCTTCTCATACTGAAATTCCCCAGGGCTCTTTAGTTATAATAAGCATTTTACAATTCTCTCTTTAAATCCAGAAATTCATAGATAATAAAACTTACCTATACACAAACTTTCAAAAATTAATATGATGCCCTATTTGAAATAGAAAGGGGAAGTAAATTTTTAATAATATCTGTTTTGCTATGTAAATGCTCAGTTCTGGACTACACAAAAAATACAATAGAGTACTTAGCATGAAAAAGTCAGGATCCAGAAGGAAGTTATGTACATTCATTGATAATCAAAAGGAGACTTCATGCTATATCCGTGTTGAATATCTAATTGACAACAGAGTATTCTTCAGATTCTCTCACTCTAATGTTATGTGTACACTCATTTACAAAATAAACCTAAGTGCCAGAAAGGGAAACTTCCAAATCATCTAAATTATAATTATAATAGCATAGGCAAAGGACTTGGGAATACAGACTATCATTTTCCTGGCAGGCTAGAAGTCTTTTTTACAACAATTAATATTGGGAGGGTGTTTTCCCAAGTATTTTATGCCATCTGTTGAAAACTTCAATCATCATACTGTCACAGAAATGAGGCCAAATGTAAGCTGTCCATCTGTTGAAAAATAACAATTAAAACAACTTTATGGAAACCATTAAGTCTAACCCCCCTCTCAAATATGTTTGAGTCATTAATATGGCAGTTTGCAATTTGGCTGCATGGGCACTAAAGGGAAAAATAGATACTATACCATGATATAAACAAACACATTTCCCATGAATAGGAATCAACAAGCGCACACAGCTGCCTGCTAGCATTCACAGACCTAGCCAAGCTTACAATAATAACCACCATTTGAACAGAAAGTACTTTGTCATGTAACATTTTTTTCATGTGCGCTGTCTCAATTAACACTAATTAATTTTTTAAAAACCTACCCTGATTTGAGTTTATTATGTTATTATCCTGATTTACAGCTAAAAAGTGATAGTAGCAAATGCCAATTTTGGGAAAATACTCACCAAAACCCTTATAAAGTACAAAGGGAAAAACAACTGGCCTCGGTGTGAGAGATGTGAGCTGTTGTTTCAGGTCTTCTCCATGCTATTCTGTCACTTTGGGAGAGTCATCCAAACTGCTTGAGCCTCAGTTTCCTCATTTTAAAGGTATAAGAATATAGGGCTGGATTGTTTATCTCAAAAAGCTGTTGCAAGTAACCTTTCAGGAAATGGCCAAAAGCTCCTGCAGGTACTGCATGAACTGGCAATGTAACCGAACAGGACCTTCTGGGGCTGTGCTGGGACAGACCCTTCCCCCATAACCTCTGCTTTAGCTCCTCTCGGAAGTTCCTAGATAATAGTATCTGTTGCATATTTCCTGAGTTTTTCAGATGCTAAAACCCACCACCAAATGGGAGATATTTACTACTCGATGATCCTGAGCAGTAGCACTCAGACCTTCTGATGCCTAAGGACTGATCACCATAAATCAATCAGAGAATTGTGCATGAACAGATCTGAGACTCCCTCCTTCACCCTACCTTTAAAAATGCTTTGCTAAAACCCTTTGGAGAGTTCCAGGTTTTTGATCACAAGCCGCTCATTCTCCTTCCCCTTGTTTGGCCCTGCAGTAAATCTTTCTTTGCTCCAAACTCCAAAGTTTTGGTTTGTTTGGCCTCACTGTGCATTAGGCCTATGAACTTACACTGGGTAACAGCAAGAGGTACAGGCGGGTGGTAGGAGAGAGGTGGTTGTTTGTAAAGCCTGAGACATCAGTTAATGGCTTATGTGTGATTTTAATTCTTTATCCTCTATTTCAGCCACAAAAATTTTAGATGATTTCCACTGCAAAATCTTAATATGTAAAACATTTAAAATTCCAACATATGATTTGCAAACTGATTTATGAAATATAAGTTAATTGATTTCATGAAGCCTATCATATTTATAAAGCAGGATGACAGGATAACAAGGAAAACATTTCATATAAGTAATGTCTCAAGAAACCAAGGAAGGGGCCTGAAGCCTAAAGTGTAAGGAGAGAAGTTGGTTTCTGACACCAAATACTTAGAATCACAGCAATTTATTGCAGAAAGGGACTTCAGATAGTGTCCAATCCACTGAGCTCCACACTTTTTAGCAGTGAGGCCCTGTATTAAGCCAAATATCAGATGGACTCACAAAAAATGTAAAACAACTAATGCAGCCCAGTGCTGGATGAAGTAAGGGAGGGACATGAGAGCTCCATCTGCTCATTGCTGCCGCTACCAGATGCTTCCTGAGACCCCAGAACTTTGGGGAAAATAGAGCTTGAGTTATACCCATCTAGTCCTAGGACAACTCTTCATTTTTGAGACAAGGGAAACAGAAGCAGGCAGGTAATTTCAGTTGCCCAATGTCATAGGCTATTTTAAAAAGATTTTCAGCAAACCGTGTTGGAAATAATTTGATTTTCACTAGGATGGGAGGAAACAACCTAAACTTGGGTCCCACATCTCCTAATTCAATACATAATTCAAAATGGAACATGGACTTAAATATAAAATGTAAAACTATAAAACATAGAAGAAAAACACAGAGGAGAAAATCCTCAGGGCCTATGGTAAACAAAAAGTTCTTAGATTTGATATCAAAAGTACTATCCATAAGAGGAAAAACTGACAAATTGGATGTCCTCAAAATTAAAAACTTTGTACCACAAATGAGCCAGTTAAAAGGACCCACCCCACCCCCATCAAAAGCCCTACATAGTGGGAAAAAATATTTGAAAACCACATATCCAAGAAAGGACCAGTGTTGGGAACGTACAAAAAACTCAAAACTCAGCAATTAAAAACCAAAAACACATTCAGAACTTGAGCAAAAGACACAGTGACACATTTTTATCAAGGAAGAGACACAGACGTCAAGTAAACCATCACGAGCTTTTAGGGAAATGCAGATTAAAAGTACTATAGCATCGGGAGTTCCCATGGTGGCTCAGTGGTAATGAACCCAACTGGTATCCATGAGGACTTGGGTTAGAACCCTGGCCTTGTTCACTGGGTTAAGGATCCAGTATTGCTGTGAGCCGTGGTGTAGGTCGAAGACGCAGCTGGAACCCTGCAATGACACCCTGCATTGCTGTGGCTCTGGCCAGCAGCTATAGCTCTGAGTCAACCCCTAGCCTGGGAACTTCCAAATGCTGCATGTGTGGCCCTAAAAAGCAAAAAAAAAAAAAAAAAAGCGCTAATTAATTATCACAATAGCTAAAATAAATAATTGGGACCAGAGAAAATGTTGGCAAGGAGGTGGAGTAACTGGGTCACTCATTCTCTGCTGGTGATAATATAAAATGTTGCAGCCACTCAAAGCAGTCTGGAAATTTCTTTAAAAACTTAACATGGAACTACCATATGATCTAGCAATTACATTCCTAGGCATTTATCCCAGAGACTGAAGACAGTGGAGACTGTCCAGGAATATTTACAGAATAATACATGTTTATAGAATAATAGCCCCAAACTGGAAACAACCCAGATGAGCTTCCATGGGTGACTAGTAAACAAATTATGGTATAGCCACTACTCCTAAGAAATAAAAAGAAACAAATAAAGTGTTGATAAATAAAACCATACAACCAGGATGAATCTCCAGAGTAAAAAAAGCCAATGAGGGAATTCCCGTCGTGGCGCAGTGGTTAACGAATCCGACTAGGAACCATGAGGTGGCGGGTTCGGTCCCTGTCCTTGCTCAGTGGGTTAACGATCCGGTGTTGCCATGAGCTGTGGTGTAGGTTGCAGACCCGGCTCGGATCCCGTGTTGCTGTGGCTCTAGCGTAGGCCAGTGGCTACAGCCCTGATTCAACCCCTAGCCTGGGAACCTCCATATGCTGTGGGAGCAGCCCAAAGAAATAGCAAAAAAAAAAAAAAAAAAAGCCAATGACATGACATGTGCTATATATGATTCCATTTATATGACATTCTTGCCATGATCAAATTTTAGAAACAGAGGACAAACAGTGGTTGCCAGGGGTTAAGGAAGCGGTTAGAAGGAAGTGGGTGTGGCTATGAAAAGGCAACCTATGAGAGATGCTAGAGGTGGTGGGATGTTCTGCCTCTCCCTGGCATCCATGTCAATAACCTGTTTGTGCTACTGCACTGTGGTTTGGCAAGATGTTACTATTGAAGGAAACCAGGTAAAGATACATGGGATCTCGCTGTACGATTTCTTAAAAACCACATGTGAATCCACAATTACCTCAAAATAAAAATTTTAATTAAAAAAAGAAAAATCAACTCTTTTTTCCCCCTACAGAGCACAGAAAAGAACCAATATGTGGAAGTGCCACTGAGGGAGCTTTTAACTGTATATGAGGACAATTTTCTTTTTTTTTTTTCTTTTCCTGCTGTACAGCATGGGGATCAAGTTACTTTTACATGTATAGATTTTTTTTTCCCCACCCTTTGTTCTGTTGCAATATGAGTATCTAGACATAGTTCTCAATGCTACTCAGCAGGATCTCCCGTGTGGCTCTCAGCATAACTACTCGGCATTGCTTCTACAATTTTTCTTTTATTGAAGGTGATCCAACAACAGAATGGAGAACCTTGTACAGACAGCAGTCTCTGTCACTGTGAATTTTTTTAATCTTATTTTTATTTTATATTGGAGTATAGTTAACTTACAATGTTGTATTAGTTTCAGGTGTACAGCATGATTCAGTTATACATACACATATATCCATCCTTTTTCGGATCCTTTATCTATACAGGTTATTTCAGAATATTGAGTAGAGTTCCCTGCTATACAGTACATGGTCAGGGTTGATAAAAATAAGACTTTCATGGTGAGGGGGGGCACTGTTAGGGTGAAGAGGCCTTCTAAGTTCCCTTTTTTTTTTAACCTCTCATGTTCTCTTATTCTATTTCCCAGGAATGGTGCAGTCCTCAAATCAACACCACAAAGTAGATGGTATTCCTTCCATTTTAATGGGGAGGGACCTGATGTTCACAACAGTTCAGGGACTCACGCAAATGCACCCAGGAAGAAAGGGAAGAAGCCTGACCTGGAGGCAGGTTAGCCTACCTCCAAGGTCAGGCTCCTCACCATAACTACTGTCCCCATGAGCCCATACGACCTCCCTTACTGACCTTCCTACACCCCTTCCTGGGCACTGTCACCCTGGGTAACAACTGTGAGCTGGTTATTATGATCACCATTGTACAGAGGAGAAAACCGAGACAGATGAATTAAAGGTCAGAAAAAGTCACACAGATAGTAAGTGACCCAATGAGAATTCAATTCCCGGTCTGCTTATTCCAGACTGTATGCTCCTTCTTTACCCTACTGATTAACATCAATAACCACAGGAATTGCTCCTCACCAATATTTCATCTTTTCCCTCTTCACTGATATCCAGTAAATAGAGAAGTTGCAAAAGCATACAGAATTCATATTTCATAAGATAACACAGGAAGTTTCTAAATATTCATCTGAAGAACCAGTGATTAATGGGAAGTGGAGCCTTGGGGAACCCCTGCTTTTCTCCTGCAGGGAGGTGACAAGATGGGCTAGAAGCATTTCGAGGGTTCCCAGAGTCATACCTCAGTAAATGGCTAAACCTGTCTGCGTGGGTAATTTGATTTACAGGGACAGCTACCTGTTTCATTCAAGCACAAGTATGTCATGTACTGCTTCATAAACATGATAATAGCAAACCAATTAAAAATACATTTATAGGTCCTCTGCTGAAATCTCTGAGTGTCACATTTAAGGTAAAAATATTTCATTTTAACAGTTCATCTGCACAGAATTCTTTGACTGGTTTATAATAAAGAGCGACATGAAGGAAAGTCTGTAATTTTTGTACAAGAAATCTCCCTTTCAACTGCCAAAACAAACTTCCCTGTTTATAGCTCCCTGTTGGTCTCCCGGGATGCATCAAAAGAAATAGCAGCCCCCTGCACAGATAGGGACAGGCTGATTAACTGCTGTTCATGCCCATGGAGCCACCTGTGTTACAAGAATATTAAGAGCACTTTTTTGCAAACTACTCCCAAGGATGCCGTTGGCAGTCTGAAACATGATCACAGGCTATCCCCATAGTCCAATGGTCTCCCAATTCAATTTGGACCCCTTCCCACTTGGGCTGCATTTTTCATCCATAGCCCTATGACACTGAGAGGGCTCCGTGGAGCCCTGTGCTCCCATTGGCTCATTTGCAGACCCTCAGTGCTGCAAGGATCCTTGGTCCAACATCTTTCCCCTGTGGCTGAGGGTTCCACCTCCCGGCCAGACGAACCATCCTCAGCCACTGTATTGTCATTCCTTGCTTGGAATCCCTCCATGGATCCCATTATTGACTCCGTATCTTGTCTCCTCTGTAGCCTTGGCATCCTTATTCACCTCTACATTCTAGGCAAACCAAACCATTATTCCTCACACACCCCTGGCTTTGTGTTGCTAATACCACACTGAACCTTCTACCTGGATTGTGCTGCCACTTTCCAAGTGCCCCTAAATGACCCACGCTTAAAGATCCAGATCAGATGTCCTTCCCAAGGTCTCCCTCCACTCAGCCACAGGTGACATGCCGGTCTAAGTTACCATCGCTCCTTTACCTCCCTAATGCGCTCATCGTGTTTCCTACACCTGTGTCAGTTACCGGTGTCAGGGGAATTTTCTCCTCTGCTCCACATGGAGAGCTGGTTCTTGTTTATCTCTGCTCCTTCAGTTTGCTACAGAGTGGCTGGCGCCAAGAACTGCCAAGGGAATGTTTAATGAATGAAGGAATGAGGCGCCCAAGCCCAGCGAGGACAGAGTGGCTGAGCTTTTCCAGCACATAACGTCCATGAAGAGTCCCAAATGCCTAAGTGGTATCACCGTTTCTAGTTCCCAACTCTGATATATTATCATAATAAATACTTGTGATATTATTCATATTCATTTCAGCGAGGGTGGTGGAGAAAAGGCTTTGGTAAGCGAGACCAGGTATCCAGTCCCGGTTCTGCCATATGACAGCTCTGTCACTAGAGCTAGTCTCTAGGGGCAGACTCTGTTCCTCCATTTGTAAAAAGAGAGGTATGGGTTGGATTGGATGCTGTCTACTGGTCCTTGGAGCTCTCTTCTCTGACAGTCGGTTCAGCAAGGCTGTCTGTGGGCTCAGAGGCCCTCCCTCCCCATCCCCAGCACACCTCACTCTGAAGCCCTGGTTGTCTTCCCCACAGGTGGCAGCGAACAAGCGAGAGGGGATCCTGGGGTTGCGGCGGCCTCGCAGCAGCTGCTGCCCCTCCCGCTAGAGGCGGCGGGACGCCTGCATCTACTCCGGGAGTAGGTCAAGGCGGCAGCGGCTCACTACCGGTAACCCAGGGCCGTCCTCTAGCTCCAACGCCACTCTGCCGCGCGGAAACCTCCTGGGCCAGACGCTGCCGCGCACGCTCAAGGCTCCTGCCGACCCTGCCCCGCCCCCACCACCTCCGGGGGACCCTCCGCCCGCCTATCCCCCACCCCGCACTTGCTTGGTTCCCAGTCCCCTCCGCACCAACACAGCTGCCTTCTGCCCGCACAGACACACAAACCCAACCGCCCGGGCGTGGTTAACTAAACAAGGACACTCTGCCCCGTCAAACTTCCCAGGTACCAAGAGCTGGTCTAGGCGCGGCAGTAATGCAGTTAATTTGTCTTGCTGAGCTCAGAAATGTTGGCAAGCATGAATACACATTGCACCCACTAGAAGAGAGCCCCTTTTTAGCTCTATGCACATTCCTCTAAGGCGGCAGAAAGGATCCTGGTCACTGTGCAGCAAGAAGGCATCTCAGTCTAAGCTAAGGCAGGCGAAAGGAGTGGCCTTAAGAAACCACTCTGCTTCTCACCACAGGCGCACACCTACAAAACGTGTGCCTGTGAGCCAGATCAGCGCCCAGGGCTGCGAGGACTCACCCGGACCCCTGCTTTCTTTGGATTTCTTCCTGTCACCACCCTCCAATCTAAAATCAACTTCAGAAGTGGGAGGAGGGGACAAAGAAGGAAGGAAAGGTACGCCTGTCCCTAGATCTCCACGTACAGGTTTCTCCAAGTGGGAAATTTACCTGGCTCCGTATGGGACCTTCCTTAAAGACAAGACTCTCTCAGGCAGCCCATGCCCCTCCCCACTTCCCCTGTCCTGCCCTGCCTCTTAACAAAGCCCTGGTTCTAGATAGAGGAGCAAAGCAAGTCCCTTATTTAGCGTGACTTGGGTGCATGTGACAGGGCAGGGCCTGACTCTTTCAGGTCATGGGCCGGCCGAGGCCTCCAGGAATATAGCCATGTGAGTTTAAAAATAAAGCTGGGCATGAAGAGTATCCATTTTCTCCCTGCTAAAAAAAGGGAGGCCAGGAATACAAACCAGCTAAGTAGGGAAGGCCGGGCAGACTGCTAAGTGAACTTTTTGGAGCACAGCACAGGACTTTTCTTCAAACAAGTCATAACCTAGATTTTTCCTCCGATATAAATGGACCTTCAGCTAAAAGGAAGGATTTTTTTTTCCTTTCGAATTCAAAGGCTGAAATAGCCTTCTAATTTTACATTGTTTTGTCACAATGGGATAAGGACTACCAAAAGATGCAGCTGCCTTTTTAAAGGAATCAGGTTCTGTGGTGAAGGTTAAGGGTAATTCTGCATGACTTGAAACTGGGGTCTGGCTGTGGCATCTTTGATGACAAAGTAGTAGAAAGATAATGAAAACATGGAACCTAGATACACTATTGGTAAAGTGGAAACCGAACACTTGAGAGGCTGTAGCTTTGTTTTTTATGAGTTAATGTTTTTCTTACATGTTCTCTATTTAGTATATTTTTTGAATGATAAATTGAACCAGATATACCTTTCAATACCCTTCTAATGTCTCAAAGAGAAAGCCATAAACATGCATTTGCTTTATGTTCCCCAACTATTTCAATTGAGTCATCACTGAAGATAGTGGTTCATGATTTTATACAGGAGAGTTATTGTGAGCATTTATAAAGCCATCCTGCTTATGAGCTAAATTTATTATGTTTGCCAGGTTAATCTGTTTTCTCTAATCGGACACTTAATCATCCGCTCTCCTCCCTGCATTATGGATTCATGAACGTGAACCAAGGAGAGTTGCTCAGTCAAGGCAAAATGATAAATTATCTTTTCATTTTGGGGGGTATTTGTGATGAAATGCATCATAATAGAATTAAAATGAAATAAATCTTGGAATTTTACTTCTAGAGCCCTGCCAGGTATTGATAAAATGCATTCAGCTAAGAGTAAATTCAATTTGATGCCTGAATGGAACTTGTAGGAGAAACGGAGAAAGTGTGGTCATTTAGGAGAACTCTGGGTTCTCCTTTCATTGCTACAGATTGGAGGGATAGTTCATCAATCCTTGGCAGTACTTTCTAGATGATCAGCACAAAATTAAAATTTCTATCCAGAAAGAATGAGGAATTAGCCTCAGGCAGTTAATAGGCAAAGTTTGTCTGCATCTAGGGTGATAGTCCTGAGATGTCAAGGGTTGCTCATGGTATGTGATGGGAGCAAATGTTAGATTACAACCAAATAACCAGTTCCCAATATTTTGGCCATTATATAAAGCGCCACGTGGATGACATTCTCCGTTGTTGCCTAGTTGATTAGAAAGTGTTGAAACAAATTGAAATAACCATGGTGGAACAACTTTAGCCATGTTTAGAAAGTGTTGAAACAAATTGAAATAACCATGGTGGAACAACTTTAGCCATGTTTGCATGGGCTAAGATTAATCAAGCCCAGCAAAAGCCTTGTGTTGTTAACAAGAGGCATTATTTGCCTTTTTAACATATGGAGACTAAAACCAACTGGCACTGTATGAAGTCAGTCCTCAAGAACTCTTTTTTTTTTTTAATTAAAAATATTTGTATTGAAGCATAGTTGATTGACGCTGTTGTGTTAATGTCTGCTGTACAGCAAAGTGATTTAGTTATATAAGAGAGAGAGACATTCTTTTTTATATTCTTTCCCATTATGGTTTATCTTAGGATATTGAATATAATCCCCTGTGCCGTACAGTAGGACCTTGTTGTTTATCCATTCTTTATATAATAATTTGCATCTGCTAACCCCAGACTCCCAGTACATCCCTCACCCCTACCCCTCTTCCCCCTTGGCAACCACAAGTCTGAAGAACCCTGTTTTTTAATGCATATTTTGCAGTTAGCAAAGCACTTTCATATCCTTTGTCTCATTTAAGCCCCACATCTAACAACTCACAAACAAATGTCTTGGCAGTCCTTCTGAGCCCTAAGCTCTGAGCTATGGAACTTCTCACTCAGGGTCTCCTGGGGAAGGACCCAGATCTTGTTTCTTAGTCAAGAGCTCTACCCAAATTTCCTCTTTTATTAGATATTAAAAACAAAATTTTCCTTTTAGGTGAAAAAAAAAACCACAAAAGCAAAAGACCTGTGCAAATACAAGGTGAATGAGACTTAGTGCAAAAAGGATCTTGTAAAGATCTCATGGACTTAACTGAGATATTTGCTGAGATGATACAGAGGTTTTTGGCTACAGCAGCATAATAAATGAGAGTTGAGACAGTCAACCATGTGGTTCCAACCCTGTCCCTGTCCCTTTCCCCCAAATCAATGCTGTAAATGTAAACGCTTTTTTCCTTTTCTTTTCTTTCTTTCTTTTTTTTTTCTTTTGGTCTTTTTGTCTTTTTAGGGCCGCATCAGTGGCATGTGGAGGTTCCCAGGCTAGGGGTTGAATTGGGGCTGCAGATGCCAGCCTACACCACAGCCACAGCAATGCCAGACACAAGCCACATCTGTGATCTACACTACAGCTCACAGCAATATGGGATCCTTAACACACTGAGTGAGGCCAGGAATTGAACCTGTGTCCTCATGGATACTAGTCAGATTCATTTCCACTGAGCCACAGTGGGAACTCCTAATAAAAGCTTTTTTCTTGACTTGACTATCCAGGCAACATGTCTGTTCAGATTTAAGTTTGGATTGAATTGATCAAGTCTCTCATTCCATGGGCTCTGTAGATTCAATATGGTTGGCACTAGTAATATGTTTCCCTACAGAGTCCTCATGTAGTGCACATCCAAGCCATGAGAGGTCTTTGTGAAATCTTATTCCCAATGGTTATGTGCATATGAAATTACCAAACTGGTAAGTTAGGTGGAACCAAGTGACTGTCTGGGGCAGTCAAGGGGATGGGTGGGAAAATGAATGATTTAAAGAGGCCCAGGTCAGAGGCACAGAAACCTACTAGCATGTGGCAAGGAAGGAAGGACATGGGTATGCCTTTTATATAAGAAGTTGTCTTCATTCTACTCAAGAAAAAGGGCACTGGGAAAGCCTTGGACTGTGAGTCAGGAATCTTGGGTAGTAATCCCAGTTCTGTCATTTGGTAGTTGTATGACATGGGACATGTTCCTTAAACCTTCTGAGCCTCAGTTATGCACGTATAAAATGGGAAAAGTCATAACATAGCCTGCCATCTTGATAGATTTGCCAAAAAGTCTTTTAACTGTACAAAAAAATTAACATAAGGAAGAGTACATTCAAATTAGGATTGATCAATCAATGTTAACACAAGGGTATCCTTGAAAATGACAGTTATATTTCATCATATTCAGGAAGAGAAAAGGCTAACTATATACATAATATTCCTGTTCTTGCTTTCTCTATTTGCCTCTTTCCATTTTAAATTTAGAGCAAACTGCCTTATTTATTAATTGTAACATTTACATAGCATAAATGGCTGTCACTTAAAAGTGATACTGACAATGCAGTTAAGCCTTTATTGTCTTCTATTAGTCTAAGAAATAAAAGGCCATCACTAAAATGAGACCACAAATATAAATTATTTCAGGGACTTTGCCCTAAGGGGAAATCATACAGTGCATTTGGGAACAGGTAATTTTGACTTGGTCCTCTATAAAATCCTAAATTTCTGCACAAAATCTTAGAGCACAAGTTTTTACAAGACTCTTGGTGACAAGAAAAATGGTAGTAAATGTGCCTTTGCACTAAAATACCCGTATCCATGGAAACCTGTGAAGTTCTGTAAGCACAGACACATGGCCTACGTGTTTATTGAAGGTCTGAGGCCATGATGGGTGGGTTACTATGCAGTGAAAAGATGACAGAATCCTGGGAGCTGCTCAGCACAGGCATGGATATCTTCACCCTGCTAAATATAATTACAGAGAAGTTCACAAATCTCAGACAATACAAAGAAAAAAGTACATATATTTACATGTACTTATATCTCTCAGAATACAGTAAGTTAAATCTGATTTTAATTCATGAAAGTCTTGAGAAACCATCAATTTCCCTCTCCTCCCACATTTGTAGCTACAATAAAAAAACCTAGATTTTCCATGTCTGCAAATCCAGGTATTTCTTCAATGTTGGGAAGGAAGATCACAGTTTTTATCAAACTGATTATTCCTGGAAATGTAAATGTATTCCTGGTTAGTGTATCCTAAGAGCTTTAAAAACAAAGGGCATAATAATGGGATGGAAAGAATCATCTGTAGATCTCTGAAGTGTTTATATAACTAAAGACCACTACTCTAATAAAATAAGTAAGTAATACTATTCATCATAATACTATTCATAAATAGTATAAGTACTATTTATACTATTAACATATATATTATCCCATTCAGTATGTACATCAGTCTTAACGGATATTATCATCCCTTATTTCCCTTGCATTGTCAAGCCTTGGATTTTTTTTCTCAAGCATTTTTCTAGATTTTTTCTTTTTTAGGGCCACACCCATGGCATATGGAGATTCCTGAGCTAGCGGTCGAATCGGACCTGTAGCCACCAGCATACACCACAGCCACAGCAATGTGGGATATGAGCCACATCTATGACCTACACCACAGCTCATGGCAACATGGGATCCTTAACCCACTGAGTGAGGCCAGGGATTTAACCTGTGTCCCCATGGATGTTAGCGGGGTTCGTTAACTGCTAAGCCACAATCGGAACTCCTGTTCTAGATTTTAATGATTTGGAAATGATTTTCGGCTTTGGTTGGATACATTGAAACAGGTAAAATTATTCCCGAGTTTTTAAAAATACTTAGTGTTTTATCCTTATAGAAGTTTTCTCTTTAAAATAACTTTTTTGTGGAAATTAGAGATACAGAACAGAAAAGAGAAGAAAGATTGCAAACAAATGAAGAGAGTCTCAGAGAACTCTGGGACAATGTTAAATGCACCAACATCCATATTATAGGGTGCCAGAAGGAGAAGAGAGAGAGAAGGGGACAGAAAAAATATTCAAAGAGACAATAGATGAAAACTTCCCTAACATGGGAAAGGAACCACTCACTCAAATCCAGGAAGCACAACAAGTACCATATAAAATAAACTCAAGGAGGAACACCCCGAGACACATACTAATCAAACTGACCAAAATTAAAGACACAGAGAAAATATTGAAAGCAGCTAGGAAAAAGAAACAAGTAACATTCAAGGGAACCCCAATAAGGTTATCAGCAGATTTTTCAGCAGAAACTCTGCAGGCCAGAAGGGAATGGCATGATATACTTAACATGATGAAAGGAAAAAAACCTCCAACCAAGTTTACTTTACCCAGCAAGGCTCTCATTCAGATTTGAAGGAGAAATCAAAAGCTTCACAGATATGCAAAAGCTAAGAGAATTCAGCAACACTAAACAAGCTTTACAGCAAATACTAAAGGAACTTCTCTAGGCAGAAAAGAAAAGGTCATAACCAGAAACAAAAATACCACAAATGACAAGACTCACCAGTAAGGGTATATATACAGTAAAGATACGAAATCATCCATGGAAAATTATGCCACCAGAGTCAGAAATTGTGAGAAGAGGAGGGTACAAATGCAGAACACTGGAGATGCACTTGCAATTAAGAGACCAACAACTTAAAACAATCTCGTATATATATATAGACTCTTATATTGAAACTTCAGAATAACTGCAAACCAAAAACATACAATTGATACACAAACAAATAAGAAAAATCAACTCAAATACAGCACTAAAGATAGTCATCAAACCAGAAGAGGAGAGAACAAGAGAAGAAGGGAAGAAAAAAGAGCAACAAAAACAAATCCGGAGCAAATAATAAAATGGCAAAAAGAACATACATATCAATAATTAACTTAAATGTTAATGGACTAAATGCCCCAACCAAAAGACATAGACTGACTGAATGGATACAAAAACAAGACCCATATATATATTGTCTTCAAGAGATACGCTTCACTTCTAGGGACACATACAAATTGAAAGTGACAGGATGGAAGAAAATATTCCATGCAAATGGGAATCAAAAGAAAGCTGGAGTAGCAATACTCATATCAGACAAAATAGACTTTAAAATGAAGAATATTTTAAGGGACAAGGAAGGTCACTACATAATGATCAAAGGATCAATCCAAGAGGAAGATATAACAATTTTAAATATCTACGCACCCAACATAGGTTCAGCACACCTGCTAACAACCTTAAAAGGACAAATCGACAATAACACAATAATAGTGGGGGACTTTAACACCCCACTTACAGCAATGGACAGATCATCCAGATAGAAAATCAATAAGGAAACACAAGCCCTGAATGAAACATTAGACCAGATGGACTTAATAGATATTTATAGGACATTCCATCCAAAAGCAACAGAATACACATTCTTCTCAAGTGCACATGGAACATTCTCCAAGATTGATCACATCCTGGGCTACTAATCAAACCTCAGTAACTTTAAGAAAATTGAAATCATATCAAGCATCCTTTCCAACCACAATGCTACATGACTGGAAATCAACAAGAAAAAAATGCAAAAAACACAAACACGTGGAGACTAAACAACATGCTACTAAACAACCAATGGACCATTGAAGAAATCAAAGAGGAAACTTTAAAATACCTAGAAACAAATGACAACAAAGATACGACACTGCAAAACACATGGGATGCAGCAAAAGCCATTCTAAAAAGAAAGTTTATAGCAATACAAGCCCACCTCAGGAAACAAGAAAAAGCTCAAACAAACAAGCCAACTTTACACCTAAAGCAGCTAGAGAGAAGAACAGACAAGACCTAAAGTTAGTAGAAGGAAAGAAATCATAAAAATCAGAGCAGAAATCAATGAAATAGAAACAAAGAAAACCATAGAAAAGATCAATATAATGAAAAGCTTGTTCTTCAAAAAGATCAACAAAATTATAAACCCTTTAGCAAGATTTAGCAAGAAAAATTATAAACCCTTTAGCAGATTTAGCAAGAAAAAAAGAGAGAGGACTCAAATCAATAAAATTAGAGATAAAAAAGGAGAAGGTACAATGGACATCACAGAAATACAAAGGATCATAAGCGACTACTATATGCAACTATATGCCAATAAAATGGAAAGCCTAGAAGAAATGGACAAATTGTTAAAAAAAGTACAATCTTCCAAGACTAAACCAAGATGAAATAGAAAAGATGAATGGACCAATCACAAGTACTGAAATTGAAACTGTGATTTAAAAACTTCCAACAAACAAAAGTCCAAGACCAGATGGCTTCAGAGGCAAATTCTATCAAACATTTAGAGAAAAGCTAATGCCTATCCTTCTGAAACTGTTCCAAAAAACCGCAGAGGAAGGGACACTCCCAAACTCATTCTATGAGGCCACCGTCACCCTGATACCAAAACCAGACAAAGATACCACAAAAAAAAGAAAACTACAGTCCTATTTCACTGATGAACATCAATACAAAAATCCTCAACAAAATACTAGCAAACCACATTCAACAATACATTAAAAGGATTGTAATCATGATCAAGTGGGATTTATACCAGGGATGCAAGGATGCTTCAATATCTGCAAATCAATCAGTGTGATACACCACATTAACAAACCAAAGAATAAAAACCATATGATCCTCTCAATAGACAGATAAAGCCTTTGACAAAATCCAACACACATTCCTGATAAAAACCCTTCAGAAAGTGGGAATAATGGGAATATACCTTAACGTAATAAATGCCATATATGACAAACCCACAGATAACATCATTCTCAATGGTGAAAAGCTGAAAGAATTCCCACTGAGATCAGGAACAAGACAAGGCTGTCTGCTCTCACCACTACCCTTCAACATAGTTTTGGAAGTCCTAGCCACAGCAATCAGAGAAGAAAAAGAAATAAAAGGAATCCAAATTGGAAAGGAATAAGTAAAACCATCACCATTTGCAGATGACATGATATTATATCTAGAGAATCCTAAAGACTCTACCAGAAAACTGTTAGACCTCATCCATGAATTTGGAAAGGTCACAGGATACAAAATTAATACACAGAAATCAACTGGATTTCTATATACTAACAATGAAAGATCAGAAAGAGAAATCAGGGAAGCAATCCCATTTACCATCACATCCAAAAGAATAAAATACCTAGGAGTAAACCTACCTAAAGAGACAAAAGACATGTACTCTGAAAACTATAAGACACTGATGAAAGCAAGCAAAGATGCCACAAATAGATGGAAAGACACACCATGCCCTTGGATTGGAAGAGTCAATATTATTAAAATGACTATACTACCTAAGGCAATCTACAGATTCAATGCAATCCCTATCAAATTACCAAGGACATTTCTCACAGAACTCGAACAAAATATGTTAAAGTTTGTTTGGATGCACAAAAGCCCCAGAGGAGCCAAAGACATCCTGAGAAAGAAAAATGGAGCTGGAGGAATCAGGCTCCCTGACTTCACACTATACTACAAAGCTACACTCATCAAAACCATATGGTACTGGGCACAAAGACAGAAATATAGATCAGTGGAACAGGATAGAAAGCCCAGAATTAAACCCACGCACCTACAGGGGCAAGAATATACAATGGAGAAAAGACAGCTTGTTCAGTAAGTGGTGCTGGGAAAACTGGACAGCCACATGGAAAAGAATGAAATTAGAACACTCCCTAACACCATACACAAAAATAAACTCAAAACAGATTAAAGACATAGATAGAAGACCAGATACTATAAAACTCTTAGAGCAAAACATAGTCCAAACACTCTCTGTCATAAATGACAGCAACATCTTCTCGGATCCACCCCCTAGAGTAATGATAATAAAAACAAAAATAAACAAATGGGACTTACACTTAAAAGTTTCTACACAGCAAAGGAAACCCTCAACAAAATGAAAAGACAACCCACAGAATGGGAGAAAATATTTGCAAATGAATTGACTGACAAGGGATTAATCTCCAAAATTTATAAACACCTCCTACAGCTCAATACCCAAAAAATAAACAACCCCACCAAAAATGGGCAGAAGATCTAAACAGACAATTCTCCAAAGAACACATATAGATGGCCAAAAAACACATGAAAAGATGTTCAGTATCACTCATCATTAGAGAAATGCAAATCAAAACCACTATCAGGTACCACCTTATACCAGCCAGAACAGCCATCATCAAAAAGTCTACAAACAATAAGTTCTGGAGAGGGTGTGGAGAAAAAAGGAACCTTATGACACTGCTGGTGGGATTGTAAATTGGTGCAACCACTGTGGAAAACAGTATAGCAATTCCTCAGAAAACTAAAAATAGAACTACCGTTTGATCCAGCAATCCCACTCCTGGGCATCTATCCAGAGAAAACCATGACTCGAAAAGATGCATATGCTCCAATATTCATTGCAGCACTATTTGCAATAGCCAAGACATGGAAACAACCTAAATGTCCATCAACAGAGGAGTGGATCAAGAAGATGTGGTACATATACACAATGGAATATTACTAAGCCATATAAAAGGAACAAAATACCGGCATTTTTAGCAACAGGGATGAACCTAGAAATTCTCATGGTAAGTGAAGTCAGTCAGACAATGAGACATCGACATCAAATGCTATCACTGACATGTGGAGTCTAAAGAAAGGACACAATGAACTTCTTTGTAGAACAGATACTGACTCATAGACTTTGAAAAACTTATGGTTTCCAAATGAGACAGTTTGGGGGGATGGGAGATACACTGAGGGTTTGGGATGGAAATGCTGTAAAATTTGGTTGTGATGATTGTTGTACACCTATAAATGTAGTAAATTGATTGAGTAATAAAAAAATTATCTTTTTCATGCTTGATTCTCTAAAGATATGTTGTTAAATATGGTAGCCATTAGCCACATGTGGCTATTGAGCACTTGAAGTGTGGCTTGTGTCATATGTTGAAATGATAATATTTGAATGTATTTAGTTAAATAAAACATGGTCTTAAATTTACTTGTTTTTGCTTTTATAATATGCTTACTAAGATATTTTAAATTATTAACTGAAGCTAGCATTAAATTTCTATTGGGCAGCACTGCTCTAATGAAACTATCCAAAGCCTTTAAAAAGGGTATATTTTTTTCTCACACTGAGTGAAGTAAATCAGAAAGAGGAAGATAAATATCATATGATATTACTTACATGTGGAATCTAAAATATAGCACAAATGAACCTACAGAAACAGACTTACAGTTATAGAGAACAGACTGTGGTTGCCAAGTGGGAGGGGGAATGAGTGGAATAGACTGGGAGTTCAGGGTTAGTAGGTGCAAACCACTATATTAAGAATGGATAAGCAATAAAGTCCTGCTGTACAGCACAGAGAATTATATCTAGTCTCTTTGGATAGACCATGATGGATGATAATATAAGAAAGGGAATGTGTGTATGTATGTATGTATATATATATATATATATATATATATATATATGACTGGGTCATTTTGCTGTATAGCAGAAACTGGCACAACATTGTAAATCAACTATATATATTTTAATTTTAAAAAGTGTATTGGAGGAAAAAACGGGGAGGATCTATTTTTGATCATTTCCTGCTCATTCAGTCTTAGAATTGATCTGCCATAGTTTTTACCAGAATAAGGAGATTCAAAGAACTGTTCTCTCACAAAAGAAGTCCACTCAACTATCCTTTTTCTGGGCTAGGTATCTTTCCTTTTCACTTTCACTCTAGGACAAAATCCCAATAAGCAAATTGACACTCTTCTTCTTAGACTTTGCTGCCAGAGAGATGATGAGGCCAAGTGCCTGCCTCTCTGGGAACCCAGGAAGCATGGCCCAGGTGGGACCCATAATTTGTCAATGTCTAGCACACTGGATGCTAGATCAAGACCTAGGCAGAGAGTGCTGCCCAGTGTTGAAACTGGCTCAGTCACTTCCAACTATAAGGAGAAAATAGTTGAAGCTATTTTGGGTTATTATATTATTATTGTAACCCCAGCTCAGACTACAGTCTGATCTATAATCTCAATATCAATTAACTGGCTGGGTGGCTTTTGTCAAATCATTGCAGCTTTCTGGGCTTCAATTTTCTTTTATCCTATTCTATTTCTTAGCAGAGTTTAATAATTAGATAAATTTTATAGATTAACTTTTGTGATTTCAGATTCTAACTCAGCTGGAATTTGTAAAACTGGAATGAAAAGCAGATATAAAGAAATAATGGTTTTGCTTCCAGCTACATCAGGAATACTTTCAGCTGCAAGTAAGAAAACAGCACATTAACAGTGGTTTAAATGAATTTATTTTTCTCCTGTGTTCGGAAGTCTGAAGATAGGCCCTTGTTGGAATGATCTTCTGCATCCAACCCATCAATAGATGCTGATGGTTTGATCTTCAAAATGTATTTAGAATTGGAGTTCTTGTTGTGGCTCAGTGGATTAAGGACCTGACATAGACTCCCTGAGGATGCAGGTTCAATCCCTGGCCTTGCTCAGTGGGTTAAGGATTGGGCATTGCCACAAGCTGGGGCACAGGTTGCAGACACAGCTTGGATCCAGTATTGCTGTGGCTGTGGTGCTGGCTGGCAGCTGCAGCTCCAATTCGACCCCTAGCCTGGGAACTTCTATATGCCCTGGGTGCAGCCCTGAAAAGAAAAAAAATATATATCCAATCTAACCTTTCTGCCTCCACCCCTTCTACCTATGGCCAGCCACCCCTGGCTCTCACAGTATTTTTCTGTCTCCCTGATCACTCCCTTGCTCTTTAATATTTTCTGTGTCCAACAGCCAGGAATTTTTTTTTCTTAGAAAGATAAAATTTAAATACTATGTTGCTCTCCTGCTCAAAATCCTCCAGTGATTTCTTATGTCCTTCAGAACGAAAACTAAAATCCTTATCACCGTTTGCAAGCCTCTAAAGGATCTAGAGACCTGCGATCTCTCTTATTGCATTCCCTTAATTCCCCTAATTGCTCACTCAGCCTGGCCTGTCTGGTCTTCCTGGTGTTCCTTGAATGACTAAGCATGTTTTCCCTCAGGGTCTTTTCATATGCTGTTCCCTCTTCCTGGAGCCCTCATTTCCACTCCCCAAATATCTGCCTGACTTGCTCCCTCACTCCCTTTCAGTCTCAAAAATATCACTTTATCAGACAGAACTTCCTTTATCCACCCATATAAAATATTACCCCATCACTCCCCAGATCCCTTAACCTTCTTAATTTTTTTTACCATAGCTCTTAACTCCAGCTGACATAGATTTATTATTGGCTGTCTTTCCTCCTACTGAAATATAACTCCCAGTAAGCAAGGACATTGTTTACTTTGTACATATCAATGCCCAGCACCAGTAAAGTGCCTGGTGCATAGTAAACATCCAACAAAGTTGTCGAGTGAATACTTCAACGACTGAATGATTTTTCCCCTCTGTCAGTGTCTCTGCAATTCTCTTGACTTTTTCTTGGCTGCAAGATGGCTGCACCAGCTCCCACCATCATGTCCTCACACAGCCACCTGCAGAAGCAGGAAGCAGTAGGGAGAGAGCCTTTTCCTCCCACATCGCTCTCTCTCTCTCTCTCTTTTTTTCCTTTGACTATACGACAGTTTGCGGAAGTTCCTGGGCCAGAGATGAACTCCAGCCACAGCAGTGACAATGAGCCACAGAGCAGCTGCTCTCTTAACAGGGAGAAAAATACCCTTTCTAAAATCTTCCAGCAGATTTCCCTTCATAAGATTTTGACTAGAATTGGGTCGGTGCTTGGCCTATCTGCAAGAGAGGCTGAGACAGTAAGTATTTGGCTTTTCTAGGCTATAGAGAAGGAAATAGGCAAGGAAGAATTATATAATTAATACAACCACCATGCCAATAAAATGCCATGCTGAATTCAGCCCAGTCACATCCTATGGCTGATAAGAGATTTGGTAAACCATGAGAGCCAGAGTCATTCAGTAGCGTGCTCTCACCCTGTCATGCTCCTGTTTCTTCCACCCTTCACATCTTGAAAATACAGCTGTTTACATACCTGATCTGCCCAGTGTAATTACTGTTTCATTAAATGAAAACATTTTCAAATAATTATGCGGAAAAATTACATATGTAATTCTATTAGAGAAGGTTGGTAGAAGAGTATAACAAGGGGAGAACCGAGTTGACATATAAAGGAAAATGGCCAAAAGAACAGGAGAGAAGGTCTGCAGTGCTGGTGGTGGGGGTTGGACAGTCAGGATGGGACCATAGGCCATACTTTCCTCCTTGATTTCACACCCTTACTTAGGACTTGCAAAAGAACCAAGAATAGATTGTTATGTAACATTTGCAAATCAGACACTTAGAATGTTGCATAGGAATTTCTTTTTCCTTTAAAATAACTCACCAAAGCTTGGTTCTTGGCAGGTCAATACTGTAGCCCAGGACAGTGTCCTCCACATTCCAAGTGAATCTGGACAAAGATAATAGGATTTGGATGACCAGGTAAACTTCCTTTTTCACAGCTTTCATGAGCCATCAATGGTTTAATATCTCAACTGCAGAATAATGACATAATTCAGATCTGAAATGTGGGGCGATAGATGAGAAAGCCACCTGTACAGGACACCAAGTAGGGACAGAAAGAGGAGGCAAGGAAAGCCTCCTTACCTTTTCTTCTCAACACTCTGCGTCCTGTGCTTCTGGTTTTGTGGCACAAAGGAAAATAATGGCTCCTAACTACAGAGCCCTAGAATCAGGTCGGAAAGCATGGACCTTAAGACACAGTTGCCAGAACTCCCAGATGTTCAAGTAAGCCCTGCATGATGCGATCTTCAGACACTGTGTACTCCAGTGTAACAGTGAGTTGCTCTCTCCTGTAGCTGTTTAAAGAGGAAGGAGAGCTTTTCACATTTTGTAATGGCATTTAAGATGACATGTATAGAAATGCAAATCAAAACTACCATGAGATACCACCTCACACCAGTCAGAATGGCCATCATTAATAAGTCCACAAATAACAAGTGCTGGAGGGGGTGTGGAGAAAAGGGAACCCTCCTGCACTGCTGGTGGGAATGTCAACTGGTATAGCCACTATGGAGAACAGTTTGGAGATACCTTAGAAATCTATACATAGAACTTCCATATGACCCCGCAATCCCACTCTTGGGCATATATCCAGACAAAACTCTACTTAAAAGAGACACATGCACCCACATGTTCATTGCAGCACTATTCACAATAGCCAAGACATGGAAACAACCCAAATGTCCATCGACAGATGATTGGATTCGGAAGAGGTGGTATATATACACAATGGAATACTACTCAGCCATAAAAAAGAATGACATAATGCCATTTGCAGCAACATGGATGGAAATAGAGAACCTCATACTGAGTGAAATGAGCCAGAAAGACAAAGACAAATACCATATGATATCACTTATAACTGGAATCTAATATCCAGCACAAATGAACATCTCCACAGAAAAGAAAATCATGGACTTGGAGAAAAGACTTGTGGCTGCCTGATGGGAGAGGGAGGGAGTGGGAGGGATCGGGAGCTTGGGCTTATCAGACACAACTTAGAATAGATTTACAAGGAGATCCTGCTGAGTATCATTGAGAACTTTGTCTAGATGCTCATGTTGCAACAGTACAAAGGGTGGGGGAAAAAATGTAATTGTAATGTATACATGTAAGGGTAACTTAATCCCCTTGCTGTACAGTGGGGAAAAAAAAAAGAATGAGTACATAAAAGAAACATATAAATCACCCTATTAAACTAAAATTTTTGTTACAAATACACTAAAAAAAAAAAAAGATGACATGTAAGGCAGGCATTTTGAAATAAATTATATTTGAATGCCTAGCTACTCAGATCTCTTTTGCAACAAAGCATGGAGGAGAACCAGTAAAACAGAATTAATAAAAATTAGCACTGGCTGTGAAATCTGTTTTTTAAGTTTTATTGAAATGTAGTTGATTTACAAGGTTGTGATGATTTCTGCTGCACAGCAAAGTGATTCAGTCATACATATAGACACATCCATTCTCTTTCAGATTCTTTTCCCATACAGATTATCACGAATACTGGGCAGAGTTCTCTGTGCTATACAGCAGGTCCCCGTTGGCCAGTCATTCCATATGCCTCGGCGTGCATATGCCAATCCCAAACCCCCAGTCCATCCCTCCCACCCCACCCCCCCGCCTGTCCCCTTTGGTAACTATAAGCTTTTCACAGTCTGTGAGTCTGATTCTGTTCCGCAAATAAGTTTATTTGCATCCTTTTTTAGATTCCACACATAAGTGATATCAAACGATGTTTGCCTTTCACTGTCTGTGACTGTGAAATCTTTTGTCAAATGTGGCATCTGGGATAAGGACACTGTTGCCCCAGTTCACATATAGATCATCTTATCAAACTGGCACATTCTCCAGTCTATAGAAAATGGCTTTCAGTTCTCTCGGTTGAATAATCAATAAAGAAAATAAGAAGAGATTGGACCTCAAGGGTGAACACATTGCCCTTGAGATAATTTGATTCTCCACCAAATTCTAGTGCTTGCTGCATATGAGCCCTTGGCCAGGCTGTACTGAGAGGAAAGAAGGACAGATTGCCTGGTGGTGTGTTTTCCAGCTCTGCCATGCACAGCAGCATGATTCTGCAGATTACATAATCTCTCTGTTCTCTGATTTTCCCACTCTTTTATAAAGATCTATCTTTTGAGGTTAACCTGAGGACTAAACAAATATTTAATAAATAGTGAATACTTAGAATAACATCTGGCAAATGCCATGTAAATGCAAGCTATTATTGTCATTGTTGCTACTCAAAGCAGATACATGGTCAGTGAGTGGACACTTGGAAGAATATGGTGGAAATGAATTTTTGCTGAAGTAGATTAAAGACATAGAGAAAACAAATATTTTATTTCTAAGTAAAAAAGAATTGTGAAAGAAATTAAAGTATGATATTTATTTCCAAAAATACAAAAGACATTTCCTTGCGTAAAATGGATCACAGATACCCATACCTCTTTTGCTTGGACTGAGTAAAACTTGATTACCTGGAAAATTATGCCTATACAAATATATATGTAAAATTAGACATAAAACTTTTGAACTAACTGGGAACATTTAGCCAGACACTACTCATTCAACCCTGGAAACAAAATCTTTGAAACCAAGTTATCGGCTCAAGTGACATTTTTTTTTTCTCTGTCCACACTAGCTGATTAATTCCATCAGGGCCACAGAACTATCTGAACAGGTGTCTTCCAGGCTGCCTGGAACAGCCTTCCTATTTTTTTTCCCCCTTTAGCAGATAACTAACCTTAACTTCCCAGTGCTGCCTGAAGCGCAGCTTTTTAATTTTAAACTTTGAATAGTGATACTCTGTGGCTTATTGCTAGAAGAAATGTCAAGAATCCTTGGGCTACTGATTCTCAGTATCTGTCTTACCCTAATGCTGTCATCTTAGAAGCCAGAGTCTGGGATTTTGCACATAAAGGCCAGCGAGGTTATAACTGCAGCAAATTGACCCTCGATGGGCAGAGGGACACAGACATACTGAATGTGCTGTGGTGGCAGGGTGACCTGCTGCCAAGTCCTACCATGTTTGCAGGACGGTTTCTTTGGTGCAAAATGCACGACTCTCTAAAGGCCTGTTGAATGACTAATGTTTAATGGTATTATAGTCTGTCATGAATATCCAAGCTGATCATTCGAGGTAATTCCTGAACTACCTGGAAATAGCACTCATATTTCCAGACTACCTGTAAACTACTGGGAAAAAATATATGAGAGTAGAAGCAAATTTAAGAGAAAGAAAATACAGAAAGAGCTCTGCTAGGAAGCATAGATTGCTTTGCTGAGTTATTTTTCCCTGCCTACCCCATATTACTATCCCATAGAACCTCCACGGACCAATAGGGATTGTTTCTAAGGCAGTTTTGATTAGGTCACGCCCCTGATTAAACCCTTCTTAACCACCCACAAGATAAAGCGTAAATTCTTCAGCCCTTCACTTCCACCTTGATGTCAGATCCCATTATACCTACCAGACTTCATCTCTCACCCCTACCTCCCTCCCCAGTCCTACCACCCTGAGTCCCTACACCATATGTTCTAAACACAATGACCCACTTAAAAATCCCTGACCGTGACAGATGTCATCTTGTCTCCACATCCATTATGACCTTATGCCTTCTGTGTCAGTGGTAGAAGCTCCTCCTATTTGAAGGGTCAGTTCAAATGTTACTGCTCTAAAACAAAGGCACCTTCCCTCTTCTTTTCTGTAGCTGTACTTTCTTCACAACTTTCTAAAACAGTGCATGGCAGATGTGCTTTTCTCTCTCCCAATCGATTTTGAGTTCCTCACTCTCAACGCTCTTGATAGGTACGGAGTCTCTCATTCATGGTTGCGTCCTTAATATCTAACTCAGAGCTGTGGATGTACAGTGGTTACATTAATTTCATTAGCAGAACGAAAATCTGAACGAGCTCGTCTTTGTTTTATTTTCTGTCGCCCTGTCATCCTTTGGCCCTTCTCCCCAGGGATTCATTTTGCTAATCACAAGTGCCAGTTCTCACTGCTCTGATATCAGCAAGACTCAGAGGCCAATGAAAGTAAGGTGAATCTCCCTAACTCCTTTGGGGCAAATGAAGGAAGGTCTGTGGAAATCTACTAACACAAAATTATAACCTGACAAAAACAGCTGCCCTGTCTCACCTGCTGTCATCTCTGCTGTTCCGGAAACTGCTTGCAGATTCGGCTTTCTGACAACTCAGAAGCTATTCAGCAGCACCCCCGCTGACTTGCTTTCTGGTGAAGCTGAAAAGGCACCAGCTTGCAGTCAGAGGGTCTGAATTCTGGTCTTGGCTCTGCAGCTTGAAATCTGTATGACTTCATATAGGACACTTAGAGCTGTGTGTCCATTTGCTCGTGTGCAAAACAAGGGAAACAATCCTTTCCCCAGCCCTCCTGACCTTGCTGGATTCTCGTGAAGTTTAGAGGATTTAAAGAATTAGAAACCTCTTTACAAAACAGAAAATTCAGAGGTTAGAGTAATTCCATATTATTTATACGTTAGCCCTGGCAGCCTGAGCTTTTCCAAGGTGGTTTTCTTCAGGAAGATCAAATTAAACACAATGCCTGAGACATATTCTAATATTCAGGTAAAAGACCAACCTCTACCACCAGTAATCCAGGATCTTTGCTAGTCAGTCACCATGCAAAGTACATGTTACCACTGGTACTGGCTATATGTGAAACACATCCAGACTCTGTTTAGCCACATGAGACTAGAGAGCAAATAAAAGCCATGTTCCAAAAATACCAGTACACCTGTCAGAGAGGTGACTAACTAAACTACATGGGCATTTCTAATTATGTCCCTTATGCCATGAGGTGGTTCTATGTCACTAGACCTAGAACAGGACATAAAGTCTTATTCGCTTAACATAGGACTATAAATCTATTTTGTTTAAAGTCATTAAAAGTCATGTGGGGAGTTCCCACTTGGCTCAATAGAAATGAATCTGACTAGTATCCATGAGGATGCAGGTTTGATCCCTGGCCTTGCTCAGTGGGTTAAGGATCTGGTGTTGCTGTGAGCTGTGGTGTAGGTCACAGACACGGCTCAGATCCCTTATGGCTGTGGCTGTGGGGTAGGCCGGCAGCTGTAGCTCCAATTCGACTCCTAGGCTGGGAACCTCCATATGCCACAGGTGTGGCCCTAAAATATAAATAAGTAAATAAAGTTATGTGGGCTAAGTGATAAGGAAAGCCACTCTAGGGAATAACAATAATAGCTGACACTTAGAGTGGGGTCGAGGTGGACCAGGCACAATCCTCAGGGATTGTCCTATGTTCTTTGAGCCCACAATCCTTTGAGGCAGGTTTCCCTGACAGCTCTATTTTGTACTTGAGGAAAATTAGGTCATATAACTTGAGAGTGTAGAGCAAGGATTCAAACCCATCTCTGCCTGACTGTACAGCCTGGATGCTTCACCCTCAGCCAGGTCCTAGCTTGTGTGAGGTCCACGAGCAGCTAGAATTTCCCTGAGGATTATTGAGGGTTATTTGGATAAAATCGTCAGCTGTCCATGTACTCTGTATGGTTTGCCTACTATCATTTTCAATAAATTGAGACAAAAGGAAGCACCTGGATGATTAATTTTTTGTCCAGTGGTTAACTGCCTATTCAAAAACCTTTCTCTCCTTCTGGCTCAATAAAGAACCCCACTTTTATTTGAACTGGCAGTTCACCCATCTAAACCTTATAGTTCCCAGGCTCCTCCAATGCTGTGTGTGTGGCTTTGTAACTATATTCTGAGCAGTGAGATGGTAATGGAAGCATTCATATGGAATAACTTTATGGTATTTCCAGAGAACAGTTAACACAGCTAGGAGGTGCATGCTTCTTTCTTCCCGCTTCTTTCTTTTCATGTTTCTTTTTCTTTATTTCTCTTTCTTTTTCACCTTTTTTTTGGGGGGGGGGCACACTTGCTGCATATGGAAGTTCCCAGGCTAGGGGTCAAATCAGAGTTGCAGCTGCCAACCACAGCCACAGCCACAGCCACAAGTCATACCCAAGCCACATCTTCAACCTACACCATAGCTCACAGTAAGCCTGGATCTTTAACCCCCTGAGTGAGGCCAGGGATTGAATCTGCATCCTCATGGATACTAGTCAGGTTCATTACCTCTGAGCCACAACAGAAACTCCCTTTGTTTCTTTCTTTCTTTTCATTTGTTGCATGAGCTACAGATATGGCTGGAGCTTCATTAGTTGTGTTGGATCATGAATGTTTTGAGGATGAAGGCCAGAGGCAAGAGAGCAAGAGAAGGAGCCTGAGTTTCTAATTATTTGTGGAACATTGGGGCCAACACTAGATATCCTACCTTCTATTT
This sequence comes from Phacochoerus africanus, assembly GCF_016906955.1. Taxonomy (NCBI): domain Eukaryota; kingdom Metazoa; phylum Chordata; class Mammalia; order Artiodactyla; family Suidae; genus Phacochoerus; species Phacochoerus africanus. The sequence goes on along the minus strand of NC_062544.1, from coordinate 210,628,457 downwards.
TATTAGAAGCATACATCCTGAATGTTTCAGTAGATGATATTTTGATTTTCCTTTTATGTTCAATCAGTCCTAACGGATGAAGATTACCTGGAAATTTTCTGTGTTTGTCTCTGTTTCATAGACATTGCACTCTAGATTAGCACTCCAACTACAAAGAAATTTCTGTAATTAATTCCTTTCACTTTGCTTGGTTTTTAATACAACTCAGAAAAGGAAATTTGAGGTAGGAAAAAAAGCTGAATATATTTATTAAAATGAAATCTGGAGGCTCACATCTTTTCCTAACTTTAGATGAAATAAAGTATCCAAAAGCTATTGGATTTTTTTTTCTTTTCAGGGCCACACCCACGGCATGCAGAGGTTCCCAGGCTAGGGGTCCAATCAGAACTACAGCCGCTAGCCTACACCACAGCCACAGCAACATCAGATCCAAGCTGAGTCTGTGACGTACAACCAGAGCTCACGGCAATGCCAGATCCTTAACCCACGGAGAGAGGCCAGGGACGGAACCTGCAACTTCAAAGTTCCTAGCTGGATTCATTTCTGCTGCGCCACAACAAGAACTCTGTGGATTTGAATCCAAAAGAGAAGAAGGGAGACAACCAACCATCTTCCTTCTTCGATGCTGCCCAAGACAGGCACATGGTAGGACCTTTGTTCTTCCTTAGATTCACATCAAGTGTATTTTCTATGCTCTTGTGACAGATCTCCTACATCACCCACACTGAGCCCAATCGTGTGAACTGATGACTGTAGCCAGAAAATCCAACTAGAATTTGTCAGGATTTAGGATGAATCACAAAGTTTATGAAATCCAGTGCATTTTAGCATATTGTGAGATGTAGCCATTGAAAGTGCTCTGAGGGAATTCCCACTGCGGAACAGCAGTAAAGAACCCTACTACTATCCATGAGGACGTGGGTTTGATCCCTGGCCTCACTCAGTGAGTTAACGATCCAGCATTGCCATGAGATATGGTGGAGATGGCAGACATCGTTTGGATCTGACTGTGTTGAAGCTGTGGCATAGGCCAGCAGCTGCATCTCTGATTCAACCCCTAGCCTGGGAACTTCCATATGCTCAGTGTGGCCCTAAAAAGCAAAAAGCAAAAAGCAAAAAAAAAATTGCTCTGAGGAGCCCATGTTTCAGTATGACAATAGTGACCCACTCCACAGTGAACCCTGTGAAAATTACTTTTAAAAATTTAAAGCTCCTGGAGATGGCCCTAAGAACACACAGCAAATGAAACATCCATGCAATAATATCTATGAAAATTCAATATGAAAAGTGAGAGTCTGTGGTATCTGAACCACGATTGCTTCTTGCCACTAATTCCGATTCTGTTTCTAAATCCTATATTATATTCACCTTTGGCCTACATTTCCTCCCTTTGATGAGAATGCAAGAATCTTAGAATTTAAAGAATGTAATGTTTAAACGTAGCAAGCCCCTCAACAAGTAAAAATGCCTAGCATCGTGAGTAGCCATAGTAAGTAACCAAAAACTAACAGCTCCCATCATCACCAGAAACACCATCATTATCACCTCTGCCACAACCTGGGTGCTTGACTTCTCATCTGTGCCCCCCTTCCATCTAGTTTCTTTTCTACTTTAATCTGAATTTATTTTTCATTGCTCCATGGTGTGTGTATGTGTGTGCACGTCCATGTGTGCATGTGCTTGCATCTTTATGTGTCTTTAGGTTTGAATTTAAAACTTCATAAATTTCTTAAAGAAGTAATTATGTTATAATCAAATAATCTCATTGAGGAATACTGTAGATACCTATGATTAACTAGAAGTTATAATTACTTTGCTAAGAAACTCAAATGCATTCTCCCCCTTTCTAGGTGTCACATGTAATAGCTGTGCACGTCCATTTTCTGCTGCTTTTATCCCCAGATGAATGTGTGAGGTGTCTCTCTTGGGGCTTGGAGTGACTTTCAGTTCCCTGTTAGAAAAAGAAAGGTGGAGGATGTGCTTTTTTCTCCATATTAGATACATGAAATTTTAGTAAGTTATGATTGTCCATTTTGGAATATGGCACCAATGAGACTAACCATGGTCTACACAAAATTTCAAACTATATACATTTTTAAAAGCCGCTAGTTAAGGAAGTCTCAGAATGTCTTAGGATAAAGGTTAAAACTGCTTTACTCTGTCTTACTTGATAATATTCCCTCCCTTCCTCCTTTGATTCTCCAAAACAAACAAATAAAAGGAAACCTTAATTGAAAGTTCCCACTAGACAAGTTGAAACAGGATTTTGTTGTATTTGACTATCATTGTACCCCAACTCAGGCATCTGAATAATTATTTTCTATTTTTGCAACTCAATTAAGTGTTGAATAACTTCACATTGAATTGATCATTAAAGCAAAGCTCATTAAAATGCAGACAGAAAATATGTTTTGTTTTGATTGCTTTGAACACTAGGAAAAATTAAATTTATTCATTGAAATATTCAAAAGAGAAGGTAGTATGAATGTACATAGGAAGAAAGTGAAATGACCTTAATGTGCCAAAATAAATACTTCTGTTTTATAAATAACAGCATCTTTTACAGGAAGGTGAAGAGGAACGCTTTCCATTGTTAAGAGTAGAAGATGTTGTATTTTACTAAACTTAAATAATGTTCTAATGAGTAAGGTTTACTTCAAAGGAAATTGAATATGACAAGGAATATCCCATTTGTTCTTCTTGGGAGAGTAAAGGAGATGAGACTATGGTCACATTTTAGAACAAAATAAGTCAAAAAGGAATGGATAAAAATTTGAAAAAAAAAATCAGACTATAAAGAATTGTACCAGGTGTAGGAGTTTGGAGTAAAGGATAGTCCATGAACTCTAGGAATCCTTTGCAGGACTTCTTGACATTGAGATTATGTGCAAAGTTTTTCTTATGGGGGAGGTGTGGGAGGTAATAGAAATAAATAATAGCAACAACAAGAACTACAGCGACTGACACTGAATGCTTAAAATGTGGTTTATACACTTTTCAGTTCTTTTCAAATACAATTCAACTTAATCTCACAGCAGCTTTGTGAAGATGTATAATAATCCCCCTTTCATAGATGAATCAACTGTGTACCTAGGGGTGTTGAGAGACAATTCTTCATGCATCTCAAGTCTCTGTACATCTTATGAGAGGAAGTACTGCTGCCTTTTTTCCAGACTATCTTTTCAAGGAAGTTTGTATATCAAATAGGTTGGGAAAATAGAGACACCATCTCAGGTGCAAAGGACAGGTTTGTTTATTATCCAGTGTAGTGAAGATAACATCTTTCAGCACAAAGCTCAGACAGGCTTACTGCCAATTATAAAAGATTCAGGTTCCCAAGACTTAAAGCTCCTCATCTATGGGCACATTCCATGGCACATGCAGGCAACTCTTGCCCTATTCCCATCACCTTTTAAGAATTGAGATTCAGGGAACTGGCACAAAGGCTGACACTTTGGCTATGGCTGTTGCCATAAGCAATAAAAATCCTTTGTCTCTGACTCACAAGTCTCATGTCTTCTGCCAATAGCCATAAAACTGTGGCAGACTATCTTGTTACCTTGCAAGTAGAGTAATATCTCAAATTCCTTACAGTTCTGAAAAAAGGTTGACAACTTGTCCAATACCATTCAGCTAAAAAGTTGTGGAGCCAGGAATTTCACCAGCCCAGATAGCTCCATTTCCTAGCACATGCTTTTCCTCATCATTCTGCATTAAAAAACTTCAAGTGGGCAGAAAATGTGGGGATGATATGTGTTACATTATGTAGAAGTTAAAAAAGGAGTTCCGAAATTCCTGTCGTGGCGCAGTGGTTAACGAATCTGACTAGGAACCATGAGGTTGCAGGTTCGATCCCTCACCTTGCTCAGTGGGTTAAGGATCTGGCATTGCCGTGAGCTGTGGTGTAGGTTGCAGACGTGGCTCGGATCCTGCATTGCTGTGGCTCTGGCATAGGCCGGTGGCTAAGGCTCTGATTGGACCCCTAGCCTGGGAACCTCCATATGCCATGGGAGCGGCCCTAGAAAAGGCAAAAAGACAAAAAAAAAAGGAGTTTCTGTCGAGGCTCAGCAGTAATGAACCCGACTAGTAACCAAGAGGATGTGAGTTTGATCCCTGGCCTCACTCAGTGGGTTAAGGATCCAGCTTTGCCATGAGTTGCAGTGTAGGTCAAAGACACAACTTGGATCTAGCATTGCTGTGGCTGTGGCTCTGATTCAACCTGTAGCCTGGGGACTTCCATATGCCGTGGGTGGGGCCCTAAAAAGACAAAAAACTAAAAACAAAAAGTAAAATAAAATACCACATCATGCATGAAGCCCCTCTTATTCCCTCAGTAAAAAATAATGCTACATTTCTCTGGATTCAGGAATATTTTGCATCTGTCTCTTGAGTCAACAGAGTCAACACAGTTGAATGATTAAGAGTTTGGACTCTGGAGCCAGACTACCTTGATTCTAATCTTGACCTTAGTTATGTAACCTTGGGCAATTCATTTAAGCTCACTGGGCTTCAGTTTCCTCACCTGCAAAATGGAAATAATAATTTTGACAGCAGCTCATAGGTACACCTATGACAAAGCAAATGAATCTGTCTTACTTACTATATCCCTATGGTTTAAGGGAAAAATAAAACCACATATTTTCTGTGGGGACACTTAGCCTTTTTTTTTCTATTGGCTTTTCAACCCACAGTGTAAAACTTTGTGTTATGAGATTAAATGAGTTTATCCACTTAAAGCATTCTGAATACTAGCTGACACATCATTAAGTTTCTTGATAAATATCCTGTCATCCATCTCTTAGGTCCTTCAAAATCTCCCTGGCTACATAGCTACTTATGTGTGTTGCCTGAGTTTCTTAGGCTTGGGCAGGCAGTGAGCATAAGTGTAGCTCCATTTATTCTACCAGTTATCAATGATTCTGATCATTCTCTTGATTGTTTTAGAAATACAACAGGAAATTGTTCCTTCTCAAATACAACCAAAACAATTTCTTCTCAATTATCCTCAAGGCTGTTTTCATGTTTCCACAATCAAGTCCTGATTAGAAATCATCCCCTCAATCAGCCAAGCCCAACAATTCCTCAAAGGTATCCCTTGGATTGGAAACTCTCCACCCACCAATACCACTGCCATCACAGCAGATCTGGGAGAGCTGCCACACCTAATGTTGGTGGACAGGGGACAACTCAACCACAGAGATCCCTGCTGTCATCCTTATGAAATGAAAAGGACAACACATCTGTGTGACACTTCAGCAAAGATACCCTTAGCAAGGTGGCTTGCACTACTTCTAGTACTTCAGGCTTTGGAGGTACAATAACTCTCCCCTGCGTGTGCATAAGCCCAGAAAATCGGTGCAAGATGAGCTCTTTTCTTGCCTCCAAACATTTCCCAGGACTGACAGTCTCCTCTGGCTCCATTCCCAAGTCCGGTTCCCTGTGACACACTCCTTTTTCCTTTGTCATAAATTTTTCCCATGGTGCATTTTGTTTCTTTTTTCATATACATCTGAACGTGAATGATAGATGACATTCAAGGTTTTTTTCAAAGATGTTACCTGCCTCTCTGGAAATCAGTGGGTACAAATGGATATAGCTTTGACATAGCTGAAATTTATAAGACTGACCATGCAAACTATTGGCAAGGATGTGGAGCAACCGGAACTCTCATTGCTGTTGGATGCAAAATGTTTCAGCCCATTCTGATCAACAGTTTGGCAGCTTCTTCAAAAGTTATACTGGAGTTCCCGTCATGGCTCAGTGGTTAATGGATCCGACTAGGAACCATGAGGTTGCGGGTTCAATCCCTGGCCTTGCTCAGTGGGTTAACAATCCGGCGTTGCCGTAAGCTGTGGTGTAGATTGCAGACACGGCTCGGATCCCACATTGCTGTGGCTCTGGCGTAGGCTGGCAGCTACAGCTCTGATTGGACCCCTAGCCTGGGAACCTCCATATGCCGAGGGAGCGGCCGAAGAAATGGCAAAAAGACCAAAAAAAAAAAAGTTAAATATATTGGAACTCCCACTGTGGCTCAGCAGAAACAAACCTGACTAGTATCTATGAGGATGTGGGCTTGATCCCTGGCCTCACTCAGTGGGATAAGGATCCATGAGCTTTGGTGCAGGTTGCAGATGTAGATGTGGCTCAGATCTGGTGTTGCTGTGGCTGTAGTAGTAGCTGGCAGCTGCAGCTCCAATTTGATCCCTAGCCTGGGAACTTCCATATAACACAAGTGTGGCCTTAGAAAGCAAAAAAGAAAAAAAAAAGTTAAACTTCCATTGACCATGAGACCTAGCCATTCTACTCCCTAGTATTTACTCAAGAAAAATAAGAGCATATGTCTACACAATAAAGTTTTGTACTTGAATGTTCATGGTTTCATTCATAACAGAAACTGGAAACAATCCAAACTTCCAATGACAGAAGAATGAATAAACAAATTCTAAATATATTATAAATTATATTATACTAAAAATATTTATATTTATTATTTATATTATATAATATTTTGATTACTTATAAACATATGTATTTGTAATATATTTTATATATTTATACATTTATTATATATATATATTCAATGGAATATTACTTAGCAATAAAAAGGAGCAAGCTGTTTATACACACAGCAGTGTAGATGGCTCTCAAGATAATTATGCTGAAAGAGTTCTTCTATGGTTCAGCAGGTTAAGGACCTGGCATTGTCGCTGCTGCAGCTCAGGTCACTTCTTGGCACATATTTGATTCCTAGCCTGGGGACTTCCACATGCCATGGGCACAGTCAAAAGAAGAAGAAAAAATAATTCCACTGAAAGACAGAAGTCAAACAGAAAAGACTTTGAGGATTCCATTTGCATAAATGGTTGACAGTGCACCTAATCTATAGTGGTAGAGAAGGGTCTTTGTTTCCTTGAGGCTGGGGTCTGGGGTCAAGGCTGAGTAAGAGGAGGGTTTACTAAGGGCAACAGTAAATTATAGGGCTGCAGCTATGTCATCATCTTGACTGTGATGGTGTTTTCATGAATGTCTGAGTGTGTCAAAACATCAAATTGTTCCCTTTAAATACATGAAGTTTAGGGAGTTCCCTTTGTGGCTCAGTGGAAACAAACCTGACTAGTATCCATGAGGACTTGGGTTCGATTCCTGGCCTTGCTCAGTGGGTTAAGTATCCAATGTTGCCCTGAACTGTGGTGTAGGTCCCAGATGCAGCTCAGATCCCGAATTGCCTTGGATGTAACATAGGCTGGAGGCTGCAGCTCTGATTCAACCCCTAGCCTGGGAACTTCCGTATGTTGTAGGTGCAGCCCTCAAAAGCAAACTATGACATAAAAGCAAACTATGTATTAGACATAAAATAAACCTTATATATATCAAGTTTATGGAAGTCAATCACACCTCCATAAAGGCCATTTTTAAAAAACGGCTATATAGGAAAATGTGCTGTTTAACTTTTTCCTCCAGAAATATCTGAGTGTCTCCACACCTACAGGATCAAAGCACCCTGCTGAATATCCACTACTTAGTGACTGGAAATCTAGCTTCTTAGGTGACTGGAAATCTAGCTCGTTCAGGGCAGACATGGACTTACCTTTGTTTTCTCTATGAACCTTGGCACAATATCATGCAAACATCTCAGGCGCTAAATATATACGTATGAAATGAGTAAATAATGAATTAACTAATTAATCAAATAGTTAATTATCACCCTTAACTGTCTTCTCACAACTATCATTTATGTGTAGCTCTATAATTGCTAACTTCCATCTCTCCAGGATAAATTCCTTCTTTAGACAAGCCAATACTTCTCACTCCAGATTATCAGGCGGCAAATCTTTGTTCGAGGAAGATCTATGAGTATAAATCCTGAAATTCATAAAGGAACCCAAGAACCACTATTCATTTCTCCCCAAATAGAGCATGGAGGTTGCCTCTTCGGTGTCTTTTCAATAACATTAAAATTTAGAATTGTAGTTGAATACCTATTGGATTCAGTTAATAAAAGTGTTTATCAATATTCATGAATCTTAATGTAAATGGGAAAATATCTATAAATAAGAGAAAAGCTCTGAATCAGGAGACAAGAGCCTGGGTTTCTAGTTCTGAATCTGATTTTTACTACCTGTTTGAACCTGGTTTAATCACTTGACCATTGTTGGGCTTAGTTTTCCAGTACTTAAAGCAAGGAGATGAAGCAAAATCACTCATGGAATTGTCCTATCCCAGCATCCTGTAATTTTGTGATTTCCAGGAAGGGATTGATTTAAACTGGACCAGGGTTGTAAATGAACTCTTTTGGAGATGGGACAAAATGAGGTAAACAGTTGAGAGATTAAATGGAGAAGGAGAGTATTTACAAAACTCTTGCACATGGGTGGAAACACTAAGGGCTGGTTCTTTGTCACTGAATTATTTTATTTTATTTCATTTTATGTTATGGCTGTACCCACAGCATATGGAAGTCTCCTGGCCAGGGATTGAATCAGGGCCACAGTTAGGACCTATGCCACAGCAGCGGCAACCCCAGATATTTTTAACCGACCGCTCTGGGGATCCAACCCCCACCTCTGCAGCAACCCAAGCTGCTGCAATCGCATTCTTAACCCACTCCACCGCGACAGCAACTCCACCACTGCATCGTCTACTTGGAGTATATTTATATCATATTATACCTTCTCCAGGAAAAACATAAAGCTCTCGTTTCATGTCCCACGTGGATAAACTGTGTAATGAATAAAGCATGGAGGTTTTGTTCTGAAGGAAGCATGAGCTACTTATTCTGCAACTTTTCTGTGCATGTTTCATATCCAGGGACAGCAGACAGAGATTTGGCATAATCTATGTTCAATCACTGTCAGGGACTGGAATTGCATTTTCCGCCCCTGTTTCTGCTTGGCAAGAATCCTTATTGTGCTGATGCTTAATGGGAGGCAGTCTCTAGACGAGTGATTGATTGCCAGGTGCAGGAGTGATTAAGCCAGTGCAACTGTGGGTCACCCCAGCCCCACAGTGGAAGAAGAAAAGCATGCATTTTCTATGAGAACACTGTAGCTTTCTTTGGCTTTACAGCTCATGGCACAAATACCCTGGAGTTAAAAATAAATAATAATAACCTATGTATATACTGAGCAAACTGGGCTCCTTCATGGAAGCAGAAAATGGGTAAAACAAGCTACTTTCAGGACTCAGGGGCAAGTTTTAACTACAAAGAGATTAAAGCATAATGCTCATTTAAAAACACTGACTTCTGGTGGCGTCTTATTTAGCCAAATAAATGTGATGTGTGTGTAACCCAGTCATATCTCGACCATTTGTTCTTTCTTCAAACCCATCTCTGTTGGGGGGGAAGATAAGAGGAAAAAACAAATCCGTCTCTGAAAGTTTTGAAAAATAGTCCAAGTGTTTGGTGAAGTCTTGAGGAAGAGAAAAAGGAGAACTGAATAACTCAGTAGAGAGCAAAGCTTCCTAAAATCTTCTCTGTCCATCTGAGAGCAAAGTTCTACTTGCCTTCCTCCCAAAGAGAGACAATCCAAAGTCCCATCTTACCATCTCAAAGGCCAATATCTCTTGGAGATTTATGTGGTTTTTTGTCCGTCTCTTCTGGCACCTGGTGCTTGGGAATATAAAAAAGACAAATTCCTGTGCCTCACCCCCTAGCCCATGCCTAGGGACAGTCCTGGCCAGGACATCTAAATGAAAGCATCCTTTCAGGATAAGGAGCTAAGGTCAACCCAGGATGCAGTGGTTTGCAGCAAAGATGGAAGACTGAGGGATGGGTATTGTGAAAAATTCTTATTCTGTAGTGGAAAAAAAATTCGTGATAACCTTTGGACCTGGTTTCTGGGAGGAACTCTATTGTTTTCTCTTGCCCCCAGATCTACTTTCTGGGAAGCTGGAGGCTCAAAGACTTTTACAGCCAAGAGTTTTTTGCTTTTGTTTTTAGTTTTTGGCCACGCCCATGGCATGTGGAAGTTCTCAGGCCAGGGATGGAACTTAACCCACTGAGCCACCAAGGAACTCCTCAAGAGTTTTAAGTCAGGCATATAGCTGCTTTTAGCAATGTGTTTCCCTCAAAAGCACTAGGCTCCTGATCTCTGTGATGCCTGTCAATTTCATGTGCCAATGATCAATGGCCATACCCAAAGTTCTTTCCTGGATTTAGTGCTCCAGTAGACTGTATTTCCTTTTTTTTTTTGTCGTCTTTTTAAGGCCACACCCATAGCTATGGAGGTTCCCAGGCTAGGGATCTAATTGGAGCTGTAGTCACCGCCTATGCCATGCAGCAATGTCAGATCCTAGCTGTGACTTTAACCTACACCACAGCTCACAGCAATGCTGGATCCTTAACCCACTGAGCAAGGCCAAGGATCGAACCCACAGCCTCATGGTTCCTAGTCAGATACGTTTCCGTTGTACCCACAACGGGAACACCCAGGAGGCTGTATTTCTTTATTTCCTCATACCTATGCTGAATTCTTTCAATCTACTGGCATACTTAAGCAGATCTAAAACAATAGGCTTGGGCAAGAAAGAAGCATCCTTAATCTGATCTGTGCTATAGAGACTGAATTTCTTCATTAAATTGGTTAGTTCTCATAGACCTTCTTTGCTCAAAGCCTTTATGTTCTTCCTGTTTGGAGTCTGGAAGCAGTGGGCTTTTCAGATCCAACTTTCTAGATTCTTATCACCTTTTATTTCTACTTTCAAACCATGCAATCCTTGCATATGCTTATTTCATCTTTATAACACCTTGCTAAATGCATAAACACACAATGCACACACAAGTATTTTGGCTTTTTCTAACCTATTCTCCTAAAACTTAGGAGAAACTTGTTCTTGCTTTCCAGTGACTGAAGGTGACAATATTACCTAACGTTTTGCCACTATGTGACATGGTGTATCTGTTTCCTCCACAGCTGATGCTTGACCTTTAAGCCAAATCTAAATATTTTAGCATCTTTGTTATAGCAAAGACCCACCACCAGAATCAATTTCTGGTTGATGTTGAAGAAATAATCCAATTTTGCCAACAAAAAGAGCCTTCTATATGAACGTACGAGAGAGAGAACATAATTCATCATTGAGTAAGCATTAACAGAGTTACATGCACATAAGATAGAAAAGTGACTACAAAGTCTGGACAGAGTTTCACTCAAATTTGTGCAGTAAAATGGTAAAAGCAATTACAACTTCTTTTATCTCTTTGAGAGACAAATGGCCTGAATCTTGTGACAGTCTCTGCTCATCTTGTGAGAGGCCCCTGAGCTAATTTCAAAGGTTATTTGGCTCATGACCTTGGAGATATCACTATATTGTTAAAAAAAAGAGAGAGAGAGACTGGCCTTAATCCCTAGAGAGATTCATCTTTATTCTGAAGGTTACAACAAAACCTCAGATTTAGTATGTCTCTAAAAAAAAAATGCTAAGAGAATGGGGAAAGGGAGGAAATGATCTTTTTGCCCTTTATAAATAATATAATTTTCATTTGCCCTTTCGTTAGTTAGGATCACGATAATAAATAGATGTAATACAAACAATGGCTCCGAAAGTAGAAGTTTGTTTCTTCATAACAGTCCAAGGTACACATTCCTGGTTTGCAGGTCAGCTCTCCTCCACGCAGTCATTCGGGGACCCTCGCTGACAATGCATCTGCCATCTTCAACTTGTGATTTATCAGATACCCTGGGGAGTGCCATATCAGTTAGCCATAAAGGGAAAGAGGATGAATGAGGCACTCCTTTTTCTTAAAAGCCTCAGCTTAGAAACGATACTCACCACTTGGGCTCACATTCCACTGATTGAATCATGTGACCGCACTTACCTAGAAAAAGTCTAGAAAATGTAGTCAAGCTCTGCTCATGAAAATTAATTGCTACCTCTATTATAAGAGATGAGACCAAGCAATATGTAGGACAGATTATAGGACCTGTAGAGAAATTAGCTAAAAGGCAGTGTCTTTTTAATTTTTTTAATTAAAGTATAGTTAGTTTACAACGATGTGCCATTTCTACTGTATAGCAAAGTGACCCCGTCATACCCATATATACGTTCCCTTTCTCGTATTGTCTTCCATCATGTTCTATCACAAGAGATTTGATATAGTTCCCTGTGCTGTACAGTAGGACCTCATTGCTTATCCATTTTAACTGTTAATACTTTGCATCTACTAACCCCAAACTCCCAGTCCCACTCCCCCCCCCCACCCTTGACAACCACAGGTCCGTTCTCTATGTCTATGAGTATGTTTCTGTTTTGTAGATAGGTTCATTTGTACCACATTTTAGATGCCACATATAAGTGATATCATATGGTATTTGTCTTTCTCTTTCTGACTTACTTCACTTAGTATGAGAATCTCTAGTTGCACCCATGTTTCTGCAAATGCCATTATTTCCTTCTTTTTATGGCTGAGTGGTATTCCACTGTGTATACATACCACATTGGCTGTGCCTTTTAAAAGTGCTCACTACTGGGGAGATCCCATTGTGGCGTAGCAGAAATGAATCCAACTAGGAACCATGAGGTTTCGGGTTTGATCCCCGGCCTCGCTCAGTGGGTTAAGGATCCAGCATTACTGTGAGCTGTGGTGTAGTTCACAGATGCAGCTTGGATCCTGTGTTGCTGTGGCTGTGGTGTAGGCCAGCAGCTGTAGCTCCAGTTAGACCCCTAGCTTAGGAAACTCCATATGCCATAGGTGTGGCCCTTAAAAGATAAAATAATAATAATAACAATAATAATAATAAATAAAAGTGTTCACTACTCAAATTGCTGGTGCAGCCTCCCAAACCACCTGGTTCACTCCTCCTCAGGTTAAAACCTGGCAATACCTCAGGTTGCACTACTGTAATTGTCCTTTCTATGCTGTGTTCCTCTGACTCATTTAGAAGATTTGGCCTCAGTCTGGATGAACTTCGTGCTGAGAGAGTCATTCATGTTTTCCCTCTTTCTCCACCGGTTCTAAATGGATCTGTCCCAAAGGGTCTGAGCTCTGAGTTCCCAAGAGCTTTGATTCCTCGGGCCAAACCACTCTCTACTTCAGTTACCAGCCTCAGCCCATGATCAGACATGGTATCTTTGGCCAGTCTTTTTTTTTTTAGCTTTTTAGGGCCATACCCACGGCATAGGGAGGTTTCTAGGCTAGGGGCCAAATCAGAGCTACAGCTGCTGGCCTACACCACAGCTCATGGCAACACCACCAGATCCTTAAAGCCCACTGATCGAGGCCAGAGATCGAACTCGCAACCTCATGGTTCCTAGTTGGATTCATTGGTGTTGTGCCATGACAGGAACTCTTCTTTTGCCAGTCTTTTAGTAGGCGTGGAGATTTGAAAATTCCCACTGCTTATCTACAAACATTCATTCAGTTCTAATGTAAGAGCCTTGAGAACAGGGGCCTTACTGGTCTCAGCACCTCATAGATAGAAGCTTCTCAGTCACAGCTCCGGAAGCATTTCTGTTTGGAGATGTGAATGATCCCCAATCTAGTCCATCAGTTTCCCATAGCTTCCTCCTTTCTCACTTGTATTAACTGTATCTCTTTATTTTCTGTGTTTTGATGCTTTGACATTGGGAGACTTGCTGACCCTGAAAAGACTGCTGATCCCAGGGTTAGCCAGTTCCTACAGGTGGTAAACAACAGTCCTGGGAGTGTGCCTTTTGAAGCAAACCAGCCAATCCAGCGTCTTCATTCCCAATCACCATCTTTATTGACTTTCACACTCCTGGCTGCTATCTATCCACACCAGTCACTCCAGGTCCAGTGAATTAGTCAGGGTTCTCCAGAAACAGAACGAATGGTATGGTGTGTATGTGAGAGAGAGAGAGAGAGAGACATTGAGAGATTTTATTTTAAGTTTTATTTTTTAAGGAATTGGATCTCATGATTGTAGAGACTTAGTAAATCTAAAATCTGTAGGGCAGGCAGGCTGACAGGCTGCAAACTCAGGGAAGAGTTGCCATTTGAGTCCAAAGGCAGCCTTCTGGCAGAATTACTTCTTGCTCAGGGGAGGTCAGTCTTTGTTCTAGTCAGGCCTTCCTTCAATTGATTCCATGATGCCCACACACATTACAGAGGGCAGTCTTCCTTACTCAAAGTCTGTGGAGGTAAATGTTCATTTCATCCGCTCATCCAAAAAAGAAAAAAAAATTCCGATGTCACAGAAACACCAGAATAATGTTTGATCAAATATCAGGAAACCATAGCTCAGCTAAGTTCATACATAAAACTAGCAAAGCTCTTAGCCAGGCACCAGATGACTGGCAACAGCCCCTGACATGGAGCCTGTTAAAATTATTCAGACTAGCTGATTCTTAGGCTGCTTACCCGATTCACCCGTTCCACCCCACAAAAACAACAATAAAGGCTCTTACCCGTGTTTTCCCTCTGTCCCTGTGCCTGCTGGTTGCCCCTGGTGCTTCTCCATGTGGCCCTGCTGAGTGGCATGCTGTGCCTTCTGTTTCTAGAGATCTGTGAACATAACAAACATTCTTCTCTGTGACAGTCACTTCCATGTCTAATAAGTCTTAGCATATATGATTAAAATAAATCCTGGGTACCCTTAAAACATACCTAAATAAAACACTCCTGATAATGTTCCTTCAATAGAAGTTTTATTCCTGGAAAATCATCTCAGATTTTGGAATCTGAAATCCTTAGCATTCCTATCATAGGTTGAATGGCTTTCTCCCCCTTTCCCTAATGGGCTAGCTCTTGCCTCTGAGCTTGGTATCTTCAGGCTGGCAACAGAGCGGTATTTGGCCAAAACCAACCCCTGCTTGCTTCTCCTTCTCCAAGAAGAGTTACACTCTGAGGCCTAACCATACTTTTATTGTATCTTGAAGCCACATTGAAGTCTCCATATCCTGCACCTTTCAAATGTCATCAACTCATTCTTCCAATGGCCTAGCTTTCCTTTAATAAAGAGCTCTGTGGACAGAATTCCTGTCTTGGCTCAGTGGTTAACAAATCCGACTAGGAACCATGAGGTTTAGAGGTTTCGAGGTTTCGAGTTCAATTCCCAGCCTCACTCAGCGGGTTAAGGATCCAGTGTTGCTGTGAGCTGTGGTGTGGGTCACAGACTCAGCTCAGATCTGGTGCTGCTGTGGCTCTGGCGTAGGCCAATGGCTACAGCTCCGATTAGACTCCTAGCCTGGGAACCTCCATATGCCACTGCTGTGGCCCCAGAAAAGACAAAAAAAGAAAAAAGAAAGAAAGAACTCTGTGGAGATAGTATTCAGACTTCATCCTCACCGTTTTAAATCCAAAGCTTATATTTTTAATTACAGTTTGGTTGGCAGGGCAATATTGGTTGCTACACTTGAACTTACCAGACTGCTCATAAGCCCTCCTAAGAAAGACATATAAAATCTAATTAGACAGATTTGCTTCCAGGAAGTACCTGTATTTGCTTCCAGGAAGTACACCAAACTGTTGCCCACTTTTTTTTTTTTTTTTCCCAGCTACTGCCTCTAATTTAAACTTTAGATGTTGATTTTGGTTCCCAGGTGGTGAAACATTTGGGCTTTTCTCTGTGGCACTGATCTCCTTTCTGACTGAAGACTTTATTACTGAAAATTATGCCTCCCTCCATTTTTCCTTCTCAGGGGAGAGTTTCCCTCAGCCTAAACTCAAGGAGACTCTCTCTGCACCTGAGATCAACTGTGGAAACTCTTATGAGCACTAGACCCTTGGATAGCTCCTATCAAATAACTTGCCCTTTTCTCCATTCTTTCTTATCTTCTGGCCACCTACCCATCCTTCCACCTACTAGTTGAATCACCATTCAAAAATTTTAAGAATTACTATATACCAGAGACTACATGTTAGACTCTTGGAATAAGACGGGGTCTATATAATCAAGTCTACAATATAGTGGTAGGGAATTTCTTTTTCTTTTTCTTTTCTTTTTTTAACGTTTTTGGCATGTACAAGTTCCCGAGCCAGGGACTGAATCTTCGCCACAGCTGTAGCAATGTCAGATCCTTAACCCACTCTACCAGGCCAAGGATCGAACCTGTGCCTCCGCACTGCACTGCCCCAGGTCACTGCAGTCAGATCTGTAATTCACTGCACCACAGCAGGAACTCTGGGAATAACTTTCGTTTTGTTTTGTTTTGTTTTGTTTTTGTCTTTTTGCCTTTTCTGGGGCCACTTCTGCGGCAAATGGAGGTTCCCAGGCTAGGGACCGAATCAGAGCCGTAGTCGTTAGCCTATGCCAGAGCCACAGCAACACGGGGATCCGAGCGGCATCTGCGACCTACATCACAGCTCACGGCAATGCCGGATCCTTAACCCACTGAGCGAGGCCAGGGACGGAACCCGCAACCTCATGGTTCCTAGTCGGATTTGTTAACCGCTGCGCCACGACGAGAACTCCTGGGAATAACTTTTAAAAGTAGAAAAATAGCATAAAAGGTGGTACACGCTATAGTAAGAAGTATGAACAGAGTGCTGGGGGAGGCTGCTAGTGACTAGCTGCCTTCCTGCCCACCTCCTTCATTTCTCTGACTCCTCTTGGTTCCTCTCCATTATTCTCCATCAATACAGCTGTCAAATCCTAAGCCTACTGTTTGTACCACCACTGACATACCTTCTTTTATTCACCCATCTTTTCTCTCTTTGCTTTGCATAGGAAATGAGATCCCACAAGAGATGTATTAAAATGTGTTCGTCATTCCATGAGCAGGATTTTAAAGCTGATTTCAAGTGGCTGAATCTCAGCGTGGAAAATTTGTTTCAGGATAATGAGTTGTCTGTGTACGTGTGCTCTCTATGGCAGAAGAGCAGATGAAGTGAAATGCCTGCTGTAATTGCTCCCTTTGGGGAATTATATGGGAGATAGGACAAAGTGATATGACTACTCTATTGGCCCAGCACCATGAATTTTAAAATGTTTATAGGAAAATACCACAAAGGAATACATGTTATACTCCTACACACATCCAAAAAAAGACTTGGACCGAAATACTGGAAACTGTAATAAAAAGCCAATACATTGCCTATATCACCAGAGCCATGTAACATGAATGAAAATTAATTAATCAATTAATTAGAAAACCAAAATCAGAAAATAGGAGCTCTTGCTGTGGTGCAGTGGGTTCATGATCTGTGGTGATGCAGGTTCTATCCCCGGGCTGGCTCAGTGGTTAAGAATCAGGCGTCGCCTCAGCTGTGGCATAGGTCACAGTCGTGGCTCAGATTCGACCCCTGGCCTGGGAACTTCTGCAGGTGTGCCTGGAAAAGGGGAAAAAAAAAAAAGCAGAGAACAGTTTGGAAAAAGAAAAAATGATCAGTCGGGTGTCAGAGTCCCTGGCCAAACCAGGCAGTGTCAGAGCCGTCCATTGTAGAATGCCCTAGTGTTTAGGGTCTGCATGCTTCTCCCTCACAGAGATGGAGACACACTGTCCCGGAATGCTGATCAGAAATTCTTTCACTTGTTTATTCATTTTTTATTCAGTAATTATTCATGAAATGCCTATGTTATGCCAGATACCCTGCTAGGCTGAAGATGCAACCATCAACCTGAATGATGTGATCTGTGCCCTCGTGGGGCTTATATTCTAGTAGCTCCTAAGAATATCTGGAAGCAGGCAAAGGTAGAGGGCAGCAGGATGCAACTGTAGTAGTTCTAACAGTTAGCTGTACTAAGCTAGGTACTCTGTGTTTTACTTGGATTCATTCACTGAATACACCTCACACCTTACGATCAAGGTTATTATCCTTGCCTCTTCTATTTTGATTAAATTTATCATCCTCATCTTACAGAGGAGGAAACTGAAGTTCAGAAGAATGAAGCAACTCATCTCAGTTTATATAATTATTAACCAGTTCATACGGTTAATAAGAGGCTATCTTTCTTTGTCGAAGTCTGTGCTGAACCCCTCTGCTCTATGGAATTCTATGATGAGAAAGCTGAACTCAATGGTCCAGAGAAGGGAGAGCACTCTTGCTCATCTTCCTTGCATTAGAATCTCAGGGCTCCTTTTCCCCTTCATGGACTGGGCTTGCCCCTTAGACCTAACTTTCCTATCTGCACCATCCTCAGATAAGACAGCTCTGGGCAAATACATTGCCTCAGGGATTCAGGGACCACAGGAACCAGCTCCTGCAACTCTGCAGTTTCACCTGGTCCTCAGGCAGGACAAGAACATAGGGCAACCCATAATGTCTGTGTATAATATTCCTGCAGATATACTATCAGATGCATTTGAGGCTCCAGGGAAAAGAAAAGCTTTGCTCTCTGATTCTCCCCTTCTGCTATAATCTAAACCAATAATGCAATGGAAGATAATATAGAACTGTATCAGGAAGTTCTTTTTTACTTTGCGCTGAGCTTGGCTAATGGAGAAGTAACATAGCAACTGATTTCTTCTTTCTCTGCCTCTGTTAGCAACCCAAACCAGAATGACTTTTTTTTGTTTCCTCCTAGTTTCATTTAGGGATTTAAAAACCTTTGTTCTAGTTCTCTGCAAAATTCCATTGTATCTTTGGGGTGAGGGGTGGAATCTCTCCTGTTTTATAATCTTACGTTATCAATAGGAACCTAACGCAGAATAAATTTCCAGGAGAAAAGCCATCACCTTTGTCCCTTGACAAGAACTGAAATGTGAGGTTTTGACAGATGACAAATTGATAGTGACAAGGGGAATTACTTAAGTCATGAAGGCCCAACACAAAGGGTAAGAATTTTTCTGTTTACAGGTGTAAAACGAAAACGAATCCACAAATTGCTCGACAACCATATTTTATGGTGTTTTTCACAACCCATTTCTCCCATTCTCAGGCAGAGAGGGAAGGCTTTTTAGAAGGGTTATTCTTATCACTTTGTTTTCTAAATTAAATTTATTTATTATTTTTTTTTAACCTCAATGGATTTTTATTATATCTGTGGTTCGACAACCATCATCACAACCCAATTTTACAACATTTCCACCCCAAATCCCCAGCCTGCCCCTGCTCCCTCCACCACCACTTTTTAGTCAGTGTAGTATTCTTGTTCAGCAAGTTCCAGAGCCTGTAAGAACTAAAAGGAAACTCTGAAATCCCCCCATCCAAGGAATCCATTGTCCTGTTGGGGAAACTGAGGTCCCAAGGAGGAGGCATCTTGGCAGATGTTAACAGAAGGGCCAGATTGCACTCTGGGCCTTGAATCTCCCACGGTCCATTGATCTCATGACTGTAACCTCTGCTGCTTCCATACACGTCCTAGACTTGCAGCAGAGAGATGCTGCTCCTGGCCAGACCAGCTGGACCCAGATCTTTGTGTGAAATGTGTCAGAGTAGGAGGATGGAGCTGCCAGAAACACTTAAAATAAAATAATTTAATTATTAATGGTGAAGAAGAGATCCAACAGCTTCTGCTGCTGCTTCCTGAAGGCTCATCATTCTCACATCTTTAGTGACACCTCATTTATCAACCAGCATGATAAGATGATAACTTCACAGAATGGAAAATACTGACTTTTATTTTATAATATCTAAAAAATGCCTTTTTCTTCGAGGGGAAAAAAAAATGTCAAAATGAAATAATGTTTTCCTAATGTAAAACTGCACTTCTTTTTAAAAAGTCTCCTTTTTTTTTTTCATAATACATAAAATATTCAAAGGGCCCAGTTGCAAACATAGCCATTGAGAATCTATGTCCAGGTACACACATATGTCTGTAGATTTCTTGAGGACTTCCTGGAATAATTTTGGCTGAAAGCATATTAGAGAAAAGAAGAAGCTAAGCTTACTTTTCATCTAAAAATTAATTTAGAGATAGTTATAACCATGCTTTCTTTTTAATTAGGCATATAAATTTTTAATAAAATTAATATACAGCAACCACAGAGCAGCACTACCCAAAAAGTGGTCCATTGCCTAGTATTCCCATAGGACCATCTGTTAAAAATTAATTCTGTGGTCAAATGAATTTGAAAAATGCAAATAATATAGTCCCTTGAAAACTTACAATCCATATTAGCTTTTTATGGCTCTGAGGTGTCCTGCTGTCAAGACTTATGCATTTTCCAAGCTATTTTAACACAGGGTCTTTTTAATTTTTCATGGAACACATTTTGGAAAATCATACCACAGATAATACTTTTTACAAGATCCATAAGAAGTGTTTTAAAAATTAGGAATACATTGAAAACAGAGAAGCAAAGTAAGAAAACTAGTCTTTGCTTCTGGCATGGACAGGTCAAGGCTTGGGCTTTAAACAAATACAAAAGTGGGCTTAAAACATGAAGTAAATGTTTTTAGACTTTAGACAGCAGGCAGCTCAAGAATTTGACCCCTAAGAGAAGAAAAACACCTTAAGCAAGCCCTGTGATGGATGGATGACCTTTACCCTGGAGCACTGTCTGAGTGGGGGGAGGCGGAGCCCACGCAGAGCTGTTTCACTGAGCCGAAGGGCAGCAATGAGAGTTGGGATGCTTAGAGGCGGGGACTTGCAGGCCAGGGTACCAGAAGGAGGGAGGCACACAGAGAGGAGCTGGGGAAATCCACATGGTGGTCCTCTTATCTTCACCCAAATACAATTCTTCAGCACAGGGCAGCTCAATGAGACTGGCAGAGAATAGCTCTGGGGGTGCTGGGGGCCTAAGGGAGATTTTGGACATCCCACAGTGTGGAGCTCTAGAGCTTGACCATCCCAAGTGAGGAAACCTTGTGGAACCCTGTGGGCTTTCCACCGAGAGCCAGCAAGACCAGCTTCTCCACTAAGGGCTATGCTAGACCCCACCTACAAACCCTAAAAACAAGTGTCCAAGGGGTCCCCCTGGTCAATTACTCTCCCGTAACAAAACTCAACACTCCTTAAAAAGAAAAACAACCAGACTCTTAAAAAATGGAGCATTTCAGAGTTCCCGTCATGGCGCAGTGGAAATGAATCCGACTAGGAACCATGAGGTTTCGGGTTCAATCATTAGCCTCGATCACTGAGTTAAGGATCCGGCATTACTGTGAGCTGTGGTGTAGATGGCAGATGTGGCTCAGATCCTGCATTTCTGTAGTTGTGGCCTAGGTCAGCAGCTGTAGCTCAGATTAGACCCCTAGCCTGGGAACCTCCATATGTCACGGGTACGGCCGTAAAAAAGCAAAATAAATAAATAAATAAATAAATAAATAAATAAATAAATAAATAAAAATAAAATAAAACAACTCTCCTATATATGTTTATAGATATCAGGGAAGATAAACATAATAAGGGGATAAATGGAAATAAACAGAAAATCCTCAATAAGCATGCAAATACATATAACGTCTTTCAACAAATACTTTTAAAATCATCTAGGAGTTCCCAACGTGGCTCAGCAGAAATAAATCTGGCTAGTATCCATGAGGACACAGGTTCGATCCTTGGTCTTGCTCAGTGGGTTAAGGATCCAGGGTTGCCATGAGCTGCCATTGTAGGTCACTCTTGCTATGGTGTAGGCCAGCAGCTACAGCTTGGATTAGACCCCTAGCTTGGGAACCTCCATATGCCACAGGTGCGGCCCTAAAAAAAGACAAAAAATAAAATAAAAATCATCTATTTATTAATTACTTTATATAGTAAAGTTTTCAGTTTTATGTTGATATTCTGTACTTGCATTTTGCAGGTTTTGAAGGTTTAAAAGAACCCCCAGAGCAGTTTAAAAAATCCTATAAGTTGTGTCTGAAAAAGACACTGAAATTATATCTAGATATAAAAATTAGAACTTGGCCAATAATGGCAAGTTATAAATGATTCATTAGCTGGCTAACTATGGGGAGTCAAAAAAATAGTTTCTTAGTGAGAAGCAATGGGAGAAAATATTTCAAAACTAAAACATAAAGCAAGGGCAAGTCATTGATAAAGATGGTCCCCCATTTAAAAGGAACTTTATATAATTTCATCTTCAATCAAAGCAGTTCTTCACATTCCAGGAGACACTGGCCTCTTTATGTTTGATCTTTCCATATTCTGCTGCCCTTCGGCATAGCAGAGCCCTAATTTTTGCAGGCAAGATCTTGCTACAAATTGTATAAGATCCTCTAGATCTTGAGTCAGGAAGGTCAAACAAGTATTGTCAAGTAAGTGTTGTGTATGCGTGTGTGTATGTGAAAAGGAGTTGTGTCCTATAGCCTGTATATTGTCCTTGCAGGAATGAACCTCTGTCTCTCCTCTTGAACACAATGACATAACAAAGGTGGGGTGGGTGGATCAGGCAGAGTGGTGGTCCATCCTGAAAGGGGTGGTATGTTATCACTAGACTGGTTTACAATCACCAGCGCATGGTGATAATAAAACGTAGATCAATTTCTGGTCAATTTTAATGTTTTAAAATTCTCTATAGGGGTTAGTTCCACTGCCCCCTCCCCTACAACTTATCCCACTGCCAAAGTATTTTGCCTCTTGCTTTCCTAGGCCATCCTTTCTTCAATTAGGCATTAACTAGCCAATTGAAAGAGGACTCTTTGCTCTACAGCAGACTTCATTAAAGAACTGAATATATCCCCAGGCTTTTTATCTGTATAATAATAGACCTATTTTCTATTGTCCTCAACAGATAAAGTGTTGGCTATGTATAGATTCTAAGAATGATTTTACAGAAAATCTGGTAAACTTAATAATGTTATATTTATATAACAACTAAATCATTTTAAAATTTATTTCATTTAAATTTCTTAGTGCTGTTTTATTTTTATACACCCAGATGGATATTATTATTTTCGCTTGACACATGATGAAACTAAGGCCCAGAAAGTGACTGTCTAAAGTGCCAAAGTTCACTAGCTACGGTGAGGGGACCAGACTCCACCCCCCCTATTACTCAACTCTTTTCTTTTTACTGAATTATCACTTATATATCTACTCAAGTTAACTACCTCTTTTAATAAGAGACTATCAAGAAAAGTCTTTTGTAAATTTAGATTTTTATCTTTAATTCCCACTTAACCAGTAGGAAAGGCCAAGCTCAGGGATGTTACTTGAGCTCAGCTTCCAGGAGAGAGCTGGCTCAATGACAGACAGCACAGAGAGGAAAATACAGATCCTGTACTTTGTTCATTGCACCAAGGCCAACCTGGGCTCTAGACTGCAGCAAGATTATTGGTTTCCATAAATCCTAGGAAAGAGGATTTTACACCCAGGAATAAGAGCATCAGAACAAACATTATGTAATTAGAACTTCTGGTGTCTTTCCTCTGCAGCATTTTTTTTTTTTTTTTTTTTTTGCTTAGCACTAATTTTTTTTTTAATTTTATTGAAATATAGTTGATTCGGAGTTCCCCTCGTGGTTCAGTGGTTAACAAATCCGACTAGGAACCATGAGGTTGCAGGTTCGATCCCTGGCCTAGCTCAATGGGTTAAGGATCCTGTGTTGCCTTGAGCTGTGGTGCAGGTTGCAGATGCGGCTCAGATCCTGCGTTGCTGTGGCTCTGGTGTAGGCTGGCGGCTAAATCTTTGATTGGACCCCAAGCCTGGCAACCTCCATATGCCGCTGGTGCAGCCCTGGAAAAAGACAAAAAGACAAAAAAAAAAGAAATATAGTTGATTCATAATGTTATGTTAGTTTCAGGTATATAGCAAAGTGACTCATATATCTATATCTATCTACATACATTCTTTTAAAAATTATCTTCCATTATATGTTATTATGATAATGAGTATAGTTCCTTGTGCTGTAAAGTAGGTCCTTGTTGGTTATCTATTTTTTATATAGTAGTGTATATATTTTAATCCCAAATTCCTAATTTATCCTTTGCTGCTTTAAACATCTTCAATCAAGCTGCAGCTATTTGCCCGGAGAGAGGGAGTTAAGCTCTACACCAAGACAAAGATTTAACCGCTAAGCTGGGGAGTGTGTCTTGTATGGATGAAAGACTGGCCCACCGAGAATGGCTCACCTTGTGCCAGGAGTGGAAAGGTAGGAGAATGTGACCCAGAGGAAAGCCAGAGGGATGGTGGAGAAAAGAGAGTATACGAGACAGAGAGACAGTTGGGAGTAGTGGGCAGATCCAAGTGTCCTGACACATTCTTTCTATTTAAATCTTAAGCACCTTTAGAAGATCCAAAGAAACTTCAGAGGCCAGAGGCTCCTATAGAGGTAGACCTGCATTACGTCTTATGCAGTATCAAGAATGGCTGATTATTGAGGCAGATGACTTGCCGAGGGCTATATAGCAAGGGAAGGGGACACTATACAGTAAAGCTGAAACTGAACTGCTTGTTTCAGGGGGCCAGAGAGAGGACACAGCAGAAACTCAGAAGGGTCTAACATGGGAACAAGAGCTAAGATAAGGTGGAGGCAGCCAGGGAGCCTCACTAGGCTTAACCAAGCCCAGAGAAAAATACCAGTTGATGATAGATACTATCTACAACCAGTGACAAGAGACAATGCCTTGGAAACCAGAGGAAGCCCCAGACTCTTCTGATTCTCCTGCTTTCCTCCATATCAGAATTCACATAATCTCCTTTTCTCCATTCACACAAGCACCTCAAATTCCCATTCTTTTTTTTTTTTTTTTGGTTAGACATTTTTTTCCTTTTTTAAATTAAAATATTGTTGATGTTCAATGTTGTGCTTTTTTGTACACTGAAGTATGGTTGATTTGCAATATTATGTAAGGTTCATGTGTGTGATTCACAGCAGACAATCTTAGAGGAGCAGAAGGAAAGAGGAGGCAGGTGGGGTATTTTGCCTTACAGTAGAACATTATCTGAAGGGAATGTTTAAATCATTGCATCAGGTTAGAATTTTTCTTCAATTTTGAAATAATCTCAAACTTACAGAAGAGTTTCAAGGGTCGTAACAGATTTTTCCTCCTCTGAACTATTTAAGAATATGTTGCTGACATGATATTTTTCACCCCCCATACTTAAATGTGCTGTTCTTCCAAAAAAAAAAAAAAAGAACCAAAAAATTCTTACCCATGACCACAGCACCATCATTAAAATCAGGAAATTCACATGGATAAATTGCCATTATTTCAACCTCAAGATCCATCCAAATTGTACCAATTGTCACAATAATGTCCTTTATAGTAAAAGATTGCCGTTCAGTGAAAAAGTACACAATGGATGTCTCTTTATGTCTATCTGAAACACTTTTGTGGATTGGAAGTTTTGAAGATGTCAGCCTAGTTATCTGGTAGAATATCCCTCCATTTATGCTTCCTGAGTTTCCTCGCAACCAGATCTGGGTTATCCATCTCTGGCAGGAATGTTACAGGAGAGATGAGTTTTCTTCTCTTTGCAGATCTTCAGTTGGTTCCCTTACTGATGATGTGTGTGCCCTTGGATCATTGGATTAGCATCTGCCGGGCTTATCCACTGTGAAGTTACTCTTTCCCCTTTTGTAATTAACAGGCAATTAGCCGAGAAGATACCTTGAAACTATATAAATATCCTCTTCTCCCCACACTTTCAGTTGATTCATTTCCTGACTCATAGTCCATATGTACATAATGTGGCTTATAAGCCTTTACTATTATTGCTTATTTGGATGCTCTTTGTTCTTTTGATGTGTCCCTACCATTCTCTGAGCACTTCCTTAGCTTTCTCACACAACCAGATGCTGTAAACTCTGACACCCACCCTGCCTGGCTGGAGGACGGAATTATTGAGAGGACGAAAAGACAAGAAGAGGAAGGGCTGACAAGTTCCAAGCTCAAGCAAACAAATTCCTTTCTATCATCCTCCTTAGCTTGCTATCCAACAGGTGGGATTTCAAAGGAGACAAAAGCAACTGCTTACCCTCTGCTAATATGAATGAGAGTATGAGGGACTTTAAAACCTTTGCTACCTGTGTCTTCTTAGGGAGACCTGTGTTCACCGCTCCCTGAGACTGTCAGTTCCTTGGCTGGTGACTTACCTTATGCCCTTGGTTCATTCCTCTGTGGTGTTTAGCAACAGATCTGTGAAGTAGAGCAACAGCATGAATCTATTTTCGGGTCTTCAATAATGGAAGAACTGGTGACGTGTTAATACTTTTCTAATACCACTTGGAGAGATGGGCACAGAAATGAAAGTAGTCTGCAGGTATCACCAAAAAGGTAAACCAGCCTGAAACTCTGGAGTCTAGGGAAGAACTAAGGATGGAGAAAACCAAGACCTGTCCAGGACCAAAAGGAGACCTGGGCTTAAGAAGCTTGAGAAGCAGGGGTCATGGGGCATCTAAGAGTCGTCTGTCACCAATTCTCCACTTTTCTAATGATTGTGAGCCAGGGGGCAAAGCTTAGCACTTCCACACTCTCAAAGTGATAGGGATGGAGTAGGTACAGGTGGTCGTAGAAGTCCCAATAAAGGATCATAGATAGAGAAGGAAATCTAGGGGACTTTGAGAGATCACTCTAAGTTAATAACTGCTCAAGAAAGCCATCAGAAAGAGGCAGCCTTGCTTGACTAGCAGAGGGGCAAGACTTTGGTTGGGGGATGGGGTGAGGCCTGTATTCAGATTGAGACCAAGGGCAGGAGTTGAGAACCACCCTTCAGCTGATTTGAATACACAGCTTACCAGACACTAAGGAGGAGCTACTGCTTGAAGAAGGAGGAAGAGGAGGTCTTCTCCGACTCCCACTCCCCTTGTATGATAAAACTGTAGCCCACCCACCAGATCCTGGAGGCAGAGCCTCCTTGCCTGCCCCCTTGCATCTCTCAAAAGTGTCCTATCTTAATAAATCTATTTCTTGCCTATCACTTTTTCTCTCACTGAATTCCTTCTGTGCAGAGGCATAAAGAACCTGATCCTCAGGAAGTCTAGACATCAGGTGAGTGATTCTAATTTAAAATGTGTGTTCAAGTCCCAACCTGGGTTCTGGCTAGGTTTAGGCCATTAGTGCTGTCAGTTGCAAAAGGAAGTGTTTTTCAAATGAAAATACAACCTGGAAAGAATATGTTTTTAGTAATATTTCTTCTCTATAAAATGGCATTTTGAAAGATATTATCTAAGTTTTTACTTTTCTGATATGTTGGATTTTTTGTGAAATGTGTATTATTTTGTAATCAGAAAAATTGCAGACATGTAAGAAATAGAAATAGTAAAATGATAGATGTGGAACTAGGTAGTTTCCTTAAAATATTGCATTTAGTTTTTTTTTCTTTTTTCTGACATATAATGTTATACTCAGTAAATGTATAAATCTTAAGTGTAGAGCTGGGGAATTTTCCCATGTGTTCCATTCCAGCAACCACTGTCCAGATCAAGATAGAGAATATTTCTGTCACCTCCGAGAGTTTCCTCCTACCTCTTTCCAGCCAATTCCCCACCAAGGTTGCCACCACTTTGATTTGTATCACATAGATTAAGGCCAGGAAGTAGCCTCCAGCTCTGACTTGACCACTAATGTACAGAGTCCCTCTTCCCCTGTGCGTCCCAGGAAATAGACTAAATGACCTTTATGGATCTTTCAGTTCTACTATTCCAGGAAAGAAATGATAAGTAAGGTATTTTCCCCAAGGGCCCTTAGTAAATGAGTACTAAAAAGCATTTCCAAACTCCCAGGCATAACTCCATCTACTAAGCCATGGGGCCTCTGCATAATTTAGCTCCTAAAGCTGAATCAAGTCGAGTTTATTTAAAAGAGAAAGTAATAGTTAATTTTGAAATATTAGCCTAATGCTTCATTCATTTGGTTTTTTTACTATTTACTATATGCTAAACATCACTTCGGCAGGGAGTCAGCTCAGCTGGGGAGGCAATGACTATCACAGCAGTGCCCACTCCTGGGTCTAGCGGAAGAAGGCAAATACAGACCCAATCTCACATAAATGTGGAATCTAAAAAAACTAAACTCATGGATATGGAGAATAAATTGGTTGGCAGAAGCTGGGGGTAGAGATGGGCAAAATGGGTGAAGGTGGTCAAAACTTCCACTTACAAAATAAACAAATCCTGGGAATGCACACAGCATGGTGACTGTAATTAATAATACTCTATCACATGTTTGAAAGTTGCTACAAGAGATCTTAAAAGATCCTATACCAAGAAAAAAATTGTAACTATATGGGTGATGGATGTTAACCAGAATTATTCTGGCAATCACTTCACAATATATACACATAACAAATCATTACATCAGCTACCTTAAATAAATATAACGTTATATGCCAATTATAGCTCAATAAGACTGGAAGAAGAAAAAGAAAAAACATGGGTCCAAGTGATTATAATAGAAAGAAGAAATTCTTGGGGCCTCAACAGAGAAACCAAGTTCTAAGAGGGGAAAAAACACACTTCCACCCGTGAGATGAGCACAAGCTTCATGAAGGGGGTCGACCAGAAAGCTGGACCTTGAATGAAGAACAACAGTTGAGCACAGAGAAACAGGATGTGCTTTTTTTTTTTTTTTGTCTTTTTGCCTTTTCTAGGGACGCTGCCGCAGCATATGGAGGTTCCTAGGCTAGGGGTCTAATCGGAGCTGTAGCCGTGGCCTACGCCAGAGCCACAGCCATGCAGGATCCAAGCTGCATTTGTGACCTACACCACAGCTCACGGCAACGCTGGATCCTTAACCCCCTGAGCAGGGCCAGGGATCGAACCCGCAACCTCATGGTTCCTAGTCGGATTCGCTAACCACTGAGCCACAAGGGGAACTCCGGGATGTGCTTTCCTTACATGAGGTTGATAGACTCCCTTCTCCAGAGTATGCACAGGATACTCTTTTTTTCAGCAAGATTAATGGCTTTGTGTTGAGGTCTCCATAGATTCTACCTGATTTATATCTGCACGTGAACAAGTCACCATTAGGGAAACCATGTTTCTGTAACAGATTGACATCAATAGATCTTTCATATGTCGAAGCAAAAAACCAGGATGTAGAGAGAAAATCACGTGTCCACAGAGCCACTGTAAATCAGCGATTCTGCTCACAACCCTCTAGGCTCTGCTGTGTCCACCTGAAGGGCTCTCTCTGGTTGGGCTGGACAGCTTCACCAATGCTACAGGAGTCACTCTTCTCCTAGAGGAAAAGAGTTCATTGTAAATGCTGACTCTTCCTTCTGTTGTTGGTGTGAGAGCATCCCTTATGATAAGACATTTGTATTATTGACTCCAAAGCACTGAGTGACGTGAGACCTCACTTCTTTTTTTTTTGTATTTTTTTTTATTATTTATTATTATTTTTTTCCCACTGTACAGCAAGGGGGTCAGGTTATCCTTACATGTATACATTACAATTACATTTTTCCCCCAGCCTTTCTTCTGTTGCAACATGAGCATCTCGACAAAGTTCTCAATGCTATTCAGCAGGATCTCCTTGTAAATCTATTCTAAGTTGTGTCTGATAAGCCCAAACTCCCAATCCCTCCCACTCCCTCCCCCTCCCATCAGGCCACCACAAGTCTCTTCTCCAAGTCCATGATTTTCTTTTCTGAGGAGATGTTCATTTGTGCTGGATATTAGATTCCAGTTATAAGTGATATCATATGGTATTTGTCTTTGTCTTTCTGGTTCTTTCACTCAGTATGAGGTTCTCTAGCTCCATCCATGTTGCTGCAAATGGCATTATGTCATTCTTTTTTATGGCTGAGTAGTATTCCATTGTGTATATATACCACCTCTTCCGAATCCAATCATCTGTCGATGGACATTTGGGTTGTTTCCATGTCCTGGCTATTGTGAATAGTGCTGCAATGAACATGAGGGTGCACGTGTCTCTTTGAAGTAGAGTTTTGTCCGGATAGATGCCCAAGAGTGGGATTGTGGGGTCATATGGAAGTTCTATGTATAAATTTCTAAGGTATCTCCAAACTGTTCTCCATAGTGGCTGTACCAGCTTACATTCCCACCAACAGTGTAGGAGGGTTCCCTTTTCTCCACACCCCCTCCAGCACTTGTTATTTGTGGATTTATTAATGATGGCCATTCTGACTGGTGTGATATCTCATGGTAGTTTTGATTTGCATTTCTCTTATAACCAGTGATGTTGAGCATTTTTTCATGTGTTTGTTGGCCATCTGTATATCTTCTTTGGAGAAATGTCTATTCAGGTCTTTTGCCCATTTTTCCATTGATTGATTGGCTTTTTTGCTGTTGGGTTGTATAAGTTGTTTATATATTCTAGAGATTAAGCCCTTGTCAGTTGCATCATTTGAAACTATTTTCTCCCATTCTGTAAGTTGTCTTTTTGTTTTCTTTTGGGTTTCCTTTGCTGTGCAAAAGCTTTTCAGTTTGATGAGGTCCCATGGGTTTATTTTTGCTCTAATTTCGATTGCTTTGGGAGACTGACCTGAGAAAATATTCATGCGATTGATGTCAGAGAGTGTTTTGCCTATGTTTTCTTCTAGGAGTTGGATGGTGTCCTGTCGTATATTTAAGTCTTTCAGCCATTTGGAGTTTATTTTTGTGCATGGTGTGAGGGTGTGTTCTAGTTTCATTGCTTTGCATGCAGCTGTCCAGGTTTCCCAGCAATGCTTGCTGAATAGACTTTCTTTTTCCCATTTCATGTTCTTGCCTCCCTTGTCAAAGATTAATTGACCATAGGTGTCAGGGTTTATTTCCGGATTCTCTATTCTGTTCCATTGGTCTGTCTGTCTGTTTTGATACCAGTACCACACTGTTTTGATGACTGTGGCTTTGTAGTATTTCTTGAAGTCTGGGAGAGTGATGCCTCCTGCTTGGTTTTTGTTTCTCAGGATTGCTTTGGCGATTCTGGGTCTTTTGTGGTTCCATATAAATGTTTGGATTGTTTGTTCTAGTTCTGTGAAAAATGTCCTGGGTAATTTGATAGGGATTGCATTGAATCTGTAGATTGCTTTGGGTAGTATGGCCATTTTTACAAAATTGATTTTCCCAATCCAGGAACATGGAATATCTTTCCATTTCTTTACATCTTCTTTGATTTCTTTGATTAAAGTTTCATAGTTCTCAGCATATAGGTCCTTTACCTTCTTGGTCAGGTGTATTCCGAGGTATTTTATTTTGTGAGGTGCAATTTTAAAAGGTATTATATCTTTGTATTCCTTTTCTAATATTTCATTGCTGGTATACAGAAATGCAACTGACTTCTGAATGTTCATCTTATATCCTGCTACTTTGCTGAATTTATTAATCAGTTCAAGTAGTTTTGGGGTTGAGTCCTTAGGGTTTTCTATGTATAGTATCATGTCATCTGCATACAGTGACAGTTTTATCTCTTCTCTTCCTATATGGATGCCTTTGATTTCTTTGGTTTGTCTAATTGCTGTGGCTAGGACTTCCAAAACTATGTTGAAGAGCAGTGGTGAGAGTGGGCATCCCTGTCTTGTTCCAGATTTGAGTGAGAAGGCTTTCAGCTTTTCCCCACTGAGGATTATATTTGCTGTGGGTTTATCATAAATGGCTTTGATTATCTTCAGGAATGTTCCCTCTATACCCACTTTGGCGAGGGTCTTGATCATGAATGGATGTTGGACTTTGTCAAATGCTTTTTCTGCGTCTATTGAGATGATCATATGATTTTTGACTTTTTTTTTGTTAATGTGGTGTATGATGCTGATTGATTTGCATATGTTGAACCATCCTTGTGAACCTGGGATGAACCCCACCTGGTCATGGTGTATAATTTTTTTGATATGTTGTTGGATTCGGTTGGCTAAGATTTTGTTGAGAATTTTTGCATCTATATTCATCAATGATATTGGGTGATAGTTTTCTTTTTTGGTGGTATCTCTGTCTGGTTTTGGAATGAGGGTGATGGTGGCATCATAGAATGTCTTTGGGAGTATTCCTTCTTCTTCAACCTTTTGAAAGAGTTTAAGTAGGATGGACACCAGTTCCTCTTTATATGTTTGATAAAATTCACCTGTGAAGCCATCTGGTCCTGGATTTTTATTTGTAGGGAGTGATTTTATGACCTCTTCAATTTCATTTCTAGTGATTGGTCTGTTTAGTTGGTCTATTTCTACTTGATTCAGTTTTGGCAAGCTGTAAGATTCTAGAAAATTGTCCATTTCTTCCAGATTGTCAAACTTGTTGCCATATAGTTGTTCATAGTATTCTCATGGTTTTTTGTATTTCTGCTGTATCCGTTGTGATTTCTCCTTTTTCATTTATAATTTTGGTTATTTGAGAGACCTCACTTCTTAAGCAATTTCCATGTTGAGAACTTTGTCCTGAAATCTTTGGACCTGAGTTCATGTAGGGTGCACCTCTGAGTAAAAAAAAAAAAAAAAAAAATCCCTTCTGAAGGCACTGGACCAAAAACCACGTGGTTGGGTTCTTGAGGGAAGTTTGGGAAAGGGCAGGACACCACGGTTTATTTTCTTGTATCTATTTATTCAATTTAAATAATACATTTTAAAATTATTTATGCTGGATTACTCAATTCAAATTGCATTATCTGAAATTCTTTGTTGCTAGTAAAAGGGAATCATTTCCTTTTTAATAAATATGTACTGAGTTCCACTTATGTGCTAGGAGTTGATACTCTATGAAAATGTAAAAGACAGGTCATAATTTCTCAGTATCATACATTGGAATTCTTTGAACAGTGATCAAGCATCCTCTATGTCCAGGGTACTTTTCTAGGGGAAAGAGATAGGTGAGCCAGGGACCCTCAGGGGTTATTTCCTATAATTCCCTCATTTTTGGATGAAGAAATCATAGCTCAGTTTATTTAATTTAATCAAGGTTATATGGCTAGTAAATTTCAGAGCCCAGAAAAGAATGTTCTCTCCTAGAGTACTAGGTTTTTCCAATACAAAAAAAAAAAAGCTTTCTTCATAGAAATAAAACAAATCTGACAGTTGTTTTCCTGAAATAGACCTGTGGTTTGACAGACAAAGAACTGTTGACTAAGGAAATTGTATTAGGAAATTATATTATCTCTTCTCAGTAAAACAGTATGGATGACATTGGATCCACCCAGATTTTGCTCAAATGGAGTCAGTTTGCACAAGTTGGGTGGGAGAGTCTTACTCAGCCTGCTCAGTTCATTAGGAAAGAATATATATGGCAGGACATTTTGTTGTGGCATTCAATTTGTAAGAATGTATTTATAACAAGTAAAAATGAAAAGAACCAGAATATGATCTGTTCCTAAAAGGGACGATTGCTACTCATTGTATAACGGCAGTTGCCCTAGGTCAGCTGCATAACTGGGACCAGAAAGAGTTGGAGCCAATTTTTTTGTTTCTCTTTGCATCCTACTCCAATCTCCATTAGTTGAAATGTGACTGCTGCTCTCAGCCAGGCCCTCTGTTTATCCTCTACTTCCCCCAGGTTTGGGTCTGAGTTAAAGAGGAGGCTAGCCCACCTTCCTCATACAGCAGCCTAAATATACATAGAATCATGTACTACTTTTTAAAAATTTTTTATATATAATTTTTATTTTTTCCATTTCTACTGTACAGCAAAGTGACCCAGTCATACATATGTACATATATTCTTTTTCTCACATTATGTTCCATCATGTTTGTATTACATTTTGGGGGGTAGGGTATTTTTGGGCCACACCCATGGCATATGGAGATTCCCAGGCTAGGGTCGAATCAGAGCTGTAGCTGCAGGCCTATGTCACAACCACAGCCATACTGGATCCGAGCCACGTCTGCAACCTACACCACAGCTCACGGCAATGCAGAATCCTTAACCCACTGAGCGAGACCAGGGATGGAACCTGCATCCTCATCAATTCTATTCAGGTTTGTTAACCACTGAGCCATGCTGGGAATTCTGCAATTCACAATTCTTAAAGGTTATAGTCCACTTATAGTTATTATAAAATATTGGCTACATCCCCCATGTTGTACAATATATCCTTGTAGCTTATTTTATACCTAATAACTTGTACCTCTTACTCCTCTACCCCTATATTACCCCTTCCTTCTCCTGACTGGTAACCACTTATTTTAGAACAGTGGTTTTTAAAGTGTGATCTGGAGTTCTCTCGTGGTGCGGCAGGTTAAGGATCTGGTATTGTGACTGCAGTGGCTCAAGTTGCTCCTGTAGCATGGGTTCAGTGTTTGGCCTGGAAACTTCCACTTGCCACGAGGCCAGAGAAAGAAGGAAAGAAAAGAAAGAAATAGAGAGAGAGAGAATGAGAGGGAGAAAGAAAGGAAAGAAATGAAGAAAGAAAGGAAGAAAGAAAGGAAGGAAGGAAGGAAGGAAGGAAGGAAGAAGAGAGAGAGAGAAAGGAAGGAAGAACTAAAGAAAGGAAGGAAGGAGAAAGAGAGAGAGAAGAAAGAAAGAAAGAAAGAAAGAAAGAAAGAAAGAAAGAAAGAAAGAAAGAAAGAAAGAAAGAAAGAAAGAAAGAAAAAGAAAAGAAAGAGTCATCTGTGAACCCAGAGTTCACTGAAAGTCTTTTTTTTTTTTTTTGCTATTTCTTTGGGCCACTTCCTGTGGCATATGGAGGTTCGCAGGCTAGGGGTCTAATCAGAGCTGTAGCCCCCGGCCTACGCCAGAGCCACAGCAACGCAGGATCCGAGCCGCATCTGCAACCTACACCACAGCTCACAGCAACGCCGGATCGTTAACCCACTGAGCAAGGGCAGGGACCGAACCCGCAACCTCATGGTTCCTAGTCGGATTCGTTAACCACTGTGCCACGACAGGAACTCCTCACTGAAAGTCTTTTGAGGGGCCCACAGATCAAAATTCTTTTCATACTAATACTAAGCCATTATTTTTTATACTAATTCTTTCACAAGTATATGTATTTTCCAAAGGCTATAAAACATGTGATGTAGCAACACACTGAATGCAAAGCAGATGTGAGAATCCCACATTCTATTAAGCCAGACAGTAAAGATATTTGAGGAAATGGAAAGCAGCACTACTCTTCTCATTAAATTATTTTTGTTCTTAAGCAGCTAATTTTTTCATAGCATATATCATTTATGTTAACACAAAAGGGTTAGTATATTTTAAACAAATTAATAAATATTTGTATTGCTCAGTTCTAATTTCTAATAGTAAATATTAATAAAAACAATGCACAAAAGAAGTTATTTGGACCCTCCACAATTTTTAAGGATGTAAAGGAGCCTAAAACCAGAAGTTTGAGACCTGCTGCTCTAGCATTAACATTAAAGCTCTTTCACAGGGAACCTCCTACACCATTAGTGGGAATTGGTGCACTGTGGAAAACAGTATGGAGGCGCCTCGAAAAACTGAAACTAGAGCTACCATCTGATCCTGTAGTCTCATCCTGGGCAGATATCTGAAAAAGACAAAAACTCTAATTCAAAAAAGCACATACGGAGTTCCCGTCGTGGCTCAATGGTTATCAAATCCGACTAGGAACCATAAGGTTGTGGGTTCCATCCCTGGCCTCGCTCAGTAGGTTAAGGATCCAGCGTTGCCATGAGCTGTGGTGTAGGTCACAGATGCAGCTTGGATCTGGCGTTGCTGTGGCTGTGGCATAGTCCAGCAGCAACAGCTCCGATTAGTCCCCTAGCCTGGGAACCTCCGTGTGCCACAGGTGCGACCCTAGAAAAGACAAAAAAAAAAAAAAAGACACATGCACCACAATTTTCATAGCAGCACTATTTACAATAGCCAAGACATGGAAGCAACCTAAGTGCCCATCAACACAGCAATGGATAAAAAAGATGTGGTACGTATGCACAATGGAATGTTATTCAGCATAAAAAATAATGTAATATTGCTGTTTGCAACAACACAGGTGACCCTAGAGAATATTACACTAAGAGCAGTAAGTCAGAGAAAGGCAAATATTGTATGATATCACATATGTGGAATCTAAAAAAAAAAAAAAGCTACAAATGAACTTATTTACAAAACAGAAACAGACCAATCGTCATAGAAAACAAATTTATAGTAACCGAAGGGGAAAGGGAGGAGGGGAGGGATAAATTAGGAGTATGAGATTAACAGATACACACTACTATATATACAGGAGGTAAGCAAATAAGGACCTACAGCATAGCACAGGGATCTATATTCAATATCTTGTAATAATATATATTGGAAACTAGTCTGAAAATGTATAAATATAATTGAATCACTTCTCTGTACAGTTAAAACTAACACAATATCGCAAATCAACTATATTTCAATAAAAAAAATTAAAGCTCTCAGTTCACACTTGGTCTTTAGATATAAAGTCCCCTTTTGAAAAAAAAAGAAAAAGAAAAAAGAAAGAAAAGAAAAGGAAAAAAAAATCCCTTTTGCACACAGAACTTTCCTTAAAACACAAGAGAAAGAGCTGCTAATATTTATTGAGTATTTACTACATTCTAGGCATACCGTAAACATTTTACAATATTTTATTAATCATCTCAAACAAATCTATGAGATGGTACTTTTATTATATCCACTTTACAAAGAGGGAACCGAGGGACAAAGCCATGAAAATTTATCCCAGGCCACAGAGCTAGTACCTGGTAGAGCTGTAATTAGAACCCAAGCAGTCTCACTCTGCAGACAACATTCTTAACTATCAGTGGTAATTTATATGCATGAGAAATAAACAAAGATTTAGCTTTAATGCTTTGTGAACCTCACTTGCAGGGGATCGCAGTAGCTCCAACTGGCTGCTGGATAGGGGTGGGGGAGGCAGGATGCACTGAAATATCACGTGGCAGGCAGAGCCAGAAGATGGGTGAGAGTCCTGTCTAGGAAGTGCTGAACAGCAAGCCGTGGAAATTCACTTTGGTCAGCAAGTCCCACAGGCGAGCATGAATCAGGATGAGGGTCAAGGTCACAAGGTCCAAAGCTGCTTGGGCACTAGAGACAAAGCAAGGAAAGGGGTACAGTTTGTACTTCTGTCCCATCTCATGTAAGAGATCAGTCATCTTTCAGCATTGTGGCTCCCTGCCTTTCTGGTTCTCAAAAGAGGAGCATAATCTCTCTCTCTCTCCCCTCCACCCACTCAAGGGTGATTGAATGAGCAAGGGGATTCCAGATACATAATAGGAGAACGGCTAGAGTGCCCAAGACTCAGTTTCATTTACTGAAGGATGCAAGATTTATAGGTGGACCACCTGGTTTCATGGCATCAGGTTGAGGAAAACACTGACACCAGAGTAAAATCTGCAATAATACACTTTACTCGGTGGATTAAACAATCACATGGGGTCTATAGACTTTCGCTTGAAGAATCATTTAAGTGATACAAAAATTCCTAAATGCACATTACAATCAAGTATAAAGGCCAGAATCAATAAAGAGCAAAAATTAAATTATAGTCTACTGAGCATAAATATCATTTATAATAGGAATTTGAAAAATGGTGTTTAAAGTTTTTCTGCTCGATGGAATGAAGATACAATTTCCATTTTGTGGATAATGTAAGTGCAAGGCGAAAGAGAAATTTTTATTTATGAGAACCCATAGTCTCATCTGCCACAGGAAGTATAACCTCTCTCTCTCCCCCTTCCACTAAAGTGAGTTCAGCCTCACAGGGTATATACTATGCAAATGAGTAATGGACGAGACGAGGAAACTCAGAAAAGCTTTCCTAATTTATATTGGAAAGAGGTAATAGGAAATGGACTCATTCTTTAAAGGTAGCTTTGAAACCCCCTGGACAACATTGCCCCTCCCATTCCCATCCTACAAAGACAACCTACAAAGCTAAGCTCCATTTTCATAGTCTTGCCACATATTTGTTTATTTTTCACAATTTATTGTTTAACTTTGCATGTTTTGAACATTGGGTAAATGAAATCAGGTTGTACGTGCTATTCCACAGTGTGATTTTTATACCCCCTATCAGTTCCTAAGATTCGCCTGTGTACTTGGGCATTAGCCATATATGTATATTTTTAATCTTTATAGGGCCACACCCTTGGCATACAGAGGTTCCCACGCTAGGGGTCCGATCCAAGCTGTAGCCACTGGCCTAAACCACAGCCACAGCAACTCAGGATCCAAGCTGCGTCTGTGACCTACACCACAGCTCATGGCAACGCTGGATCCTTAACCCACTGATCAAGGCCAGGGATCGAACCTGTGTCCTCATGGATGCTAGTCAGATTCATTTCCGCTGAGCCACAACAGGAACTCTACCCATATTTTAATCTTTCTATTGTGTAGGATTCTACTACAGACCTCCCGCACATTTTCTTTGCTCATTCTCCTTTGGACCGATATTTGGGTGGGTCCAGTCTTTTGCTTTCTCTCTGATGCTTCTGTGAGCCACCCCGTTCATGCATCTTGGTGCACACATTTACAAATGACTTCCGAGTATGTATCTGGGACGAGCATTGCTGAGTGGTGGGAGGGTGCATATCTTCAGCTACACACCATAATATCATTTGCTTAATCAATTACTGAGGGAAATGAGCTACACTCTCCCACAGTGATGATGCATTTTAAAATTCCTCTTTGCAGTTCTAGCAGTTTTGACTTTAGCTTTAAATTGAGAGATGATTCTCTTCACATTTACTGGGAATTTGTGAATAAAAGCATGCTTGAACTTATTTACATTGCTTGATGTCTTCTTTTTGCTTTTTCTGTGGACTTTCCTCCTCTTTTTTTTATTTATTGAAATTATGGAGGAATTCTTGTCAAAAATATGATGCAATTATATCTTTCCCTGTAAGCAAATCCCTTTGGCAATAAGACTGTAATTCTTTCTATTAAGAGGTGAAAGAGAAGCTAGTGCCCATTCCAAGTCAAGGAGGCCAGGAGTCAATAAACTGCAGCCCACTGGCCAAATCCAGCCTGCGATCTATTTTTGTAAGTAAAGATTTATTCCAATACTGCCATGCTCATTCACTTACAAAATGGCCATAGATGCTTTCTTGACAAAATGGCAAAGTTGAGTAGTTGCGACTCTTGTGTGGTCTAGTCCACAAAGCCTAAAATATTCACAGTGTGGGTCTTTACAGAAAATGTTTGCCAATCTCTGGTCCAGGATTTTATTTATCCTGTTGGAACTTGTCTAGTTGCCAAGTGAAAAGAGCAGGCTTGTCTGAGAAACCACCTAGGGCAGAGATGAGTTGTAGTAGGTGATACCAGCTCAGACTAGCCAGCTCCCAGGCACCAAGCACCTGATGACAATGTGTAAGAGATTCCATTCAAAAACAGCTAAACTAGCCCAGATTAGCAGAACTGCCCCATTAATTCACAGTCTCATGCACAGTAACAGATGATGGCTGTTTTAAGGCACTAGTTTTAGGCTAGTTTGTTACACAGCCAATACACAAGGTTTTGCTTTGCTTTGTTTTTCCCTCTCATGTTATTTTTCCTTTTAGCAACTGGAAGTTAAACCCCTGGAGTTCCTGTCATGCTGCAGCAGAAACAATCCGACTAGGAACCATGAGGTTATGGGTGTGATCCCTGGCCTTGCTTAGTGGGTTAAGGATCTGGCATTGCTGAGAACTGTGGTGTATGTCGAAGATTCAGGCTCGGATCTGATGTGGGTGTGGCTGTGATGGAGGCCGGCAGCTGTAGCTTCGATTCGACCCCTAGCCTGGGAACCTCCATATGCCTCAGGTGCGGCCCTAAAAAGGAGAGAGGAAAAAAAAAGAAGTTATGTACCCTGTACTACCTTTTTTTTTCTGTTAATGCTCACTAAATTTCAATATGCAAAGTTGAATCATTATCTTTTCCTTCTTCATAAACAATGCAAGAGCCTCAGATGACTTTAACTCTGATCAGCTTCCTCCCAACTGATATGCTATTATTGTACAGAAAGTTGATTCTACTTTATACCCTTAACTCTAGAAATTAGACATCATTCCTATTAGTTATTATTGTATACTATTGATTTTTGTTTAGATGTATTCCCGTATTTATCTATGTCTTTGCTCATTATTCCTTCTTATATCTCAAACCTTCCATACTTTGAATACCTCTTATTGAGGGCTGGTTATTGTCACATTCTCTCATGTTTTTTATTTATTTATTTTGCTTATTAGGGCCATACCTGTAGCATATGGATGTTGTCAGGCTAGGGGTTGAATTGGAGCTGCATCTGCCAGTCTACGCCACAGCCACAGCAGTGCTGCATCTGCAACTTACACTGCAGCTCACGGCAACTCTGGATCCTTAACCCACTGAGCAGGGTCAGGGATCAAATCACATCTTCACAGATACTAGCTGGGTTCATTTCTGCTGAGCCATGATGGGAACTCTCAGGGTTTTGTGTTTTTTGTTTTTGTTTTTTTCTGAAAATGTTTTCTTTTTCTTCATTATTGGAAGATATTTTACGAAGTATACAATTCTAGAATGAGAGTATTTTCTCTCAATACCTTGAAGATATTATTCCACTCCTTCCTGGCTTCCATTTTTATTTTTTCTTGAGACACCAACTACCATTTTAATATTCATTTCTTTTGGAAAAATCTGTCTTTTCTCTCCAAATAGGTAGGCAATCTGTCTTCTCTCTCTTTTTGTCTTTGTGTTCCAGGATGCTGGGTCCACTTGTAGATTTTTTTTTTTCTTATTTATACTTTTCTGAATTTTTCCAGTTTTCTGAAATGAGGGCTGCCTTTTTAATACCTTTGAAGTTCCTCACATTTGAGCTCCTTCTATCACCTCCATGCTCTTGTTTGAAACTTCAGTTAGAAGAATGCCATGCTTCTTCCTTCTTCTCATGCTTTCTTTCCTATCACTTATTCTCACTGTCACATTTTTTGTTGCCTTTCCTCTCTGAGAAGCATTTTGAATATTTTTTTCTATCCATTTCCAGTTTACTGCTTCTTTCATATTTATATTAAAACTTTGACATATATCAAGATTTTAACCTTTTTTTTTTTTTTTAAGGCCACACTCACGGCATATGGAGGTTCCCAGGCTAGGGGTCGAATTGCAGTTGCGGTTGCCAGCCTTCACCTCAGCCACAGCAACACAGGATCAGAGCTGCATCTGAGACCTACACCACAGCTCACGGCAAGGCCAGATCATTAACCCACTGAGCAAGGCCAGGGATCAAACCAGCACCTCATGGTTACTAGGCGGATTTGATTCTGCTGTGCCATGATGGGAACTCCAAAATTTTAAGCATTTTCATGGCCTGAAAAAGAGACTCCCCTACCCATCAACAGTCATTTCTCTTTCCCCTCTCCCCTAGACCCTTGTAATCATTTTTTTTTTGTCTTTTTGCCTTTTCTAGGGCTGCTCCCGCAGCGTATGGAGGTTCCCAGGCTAGGGGTCGAATCGGAGCTATAGCTGCCGACCTACGCCAGAGCCATAGCAACACGGGATCCAAGCTGCATCTGTGACCTACACCACAGCTCACGTCAACGCTGGATCCTTAACCCACTGAGCAAGGGCAGGGACCGAACCCACAACCTCATTGTTCCTAGTCGGATTCGTTAACCACTGCGCCACGACGGGAACTCCGACCCTTGTAATCATTATATACATTCTTTCTCTGCTAATTTGACTGTTCAGGAATCATGTAATGTTGGGCCATTTTTGTCTTTCAGCTAGCATTATGTCTTCAAGATTAATCCATGCTGTAGCAAGGATTAAAATTTCATTCTTTTTATTGCTGAATAATATTCAGTTGTACGGATCAATCACCTTTTGTTCATTTATTCATTAGTTGATAAGCCCTTATGTTGTTTCTACTTTGTAGCTATTATGAGTAAAATGGTTTTGATGGCTATGAATATTAATGTACAAGTTTTTGTTTGGACATATTTTTTTTTTCTTTTTAGGGCCACATCCATGGCATATGGAGGTTCCCAGGCTAGGGGTCGAATTGGAGCTACAGCTGCTGGCCTACACCACAGCCACAGCCACATCAGAACCAAGCTGCATCTGCGACCTACACCACAGTTCTCGGCAATGCCAGATCCTTAACCCACTAAGCAAGGCCAGGGATCAAACCTGCAACCTCATGGTTCCTAGTCAGATTCCTTTCCCCTGCGCCACGATGGGAACCTCTGGGCATATGTTTCTAATTTTCTTGGTTATATACCTCAGAAGGCAATTGCTGGGTCATACGGTAACTCTAATATATTTAGCTTTTTTAAAAACTACCAGATTGTTTTCCACAGAGGCTAACCATTATACATTCCCCCTAGCAGTACAAGGGGGTTCCAATTTCTCCACATCCTTACCAACACTTGTTATTTCCCACTTTTTAAACTAGCTTTCCTACTGGTCATGAAGTAGTATCTCATTGTGGTTTTGATGTGCATTTCCCTAATAATGAATGATGTTAAACATCTTTTCATGTGCTTATTAGGGTATCTTCCTGGGAAAAATGTCTGTTTCAGTGCTTTGCTGATTTATTTAGCTGGTGTGTTGTCTTTTTGTTGTTATATGATTTCTTTATATATTGTGGACACTTCGCCTTCGTCACGTATATGATTTTCAATTACTTGCCTTCATTCTGTGGGTTTCTCACTTTCTTGACTGTGCCTTTAATGCTCAAAAGTTTTTAATTTTGACAAAATCTAATTATCTATTTTTTCTTTTGTTGCTTGTGCTTTATTGAAACCACTAGAGCATAATATTCCTAAAAACTGTTTCCATCTTGAAATTTCATATATTTTTCATGCAAAAAAGATTTATTCAATCATTTGAAAGAACAATTAGTTGATCAAGTAAGGAAGTGTTTAACTTTCAGAACTTGCAAATAAATGAATCAAACATGATAAAAGGTACAAAAGCACTATAAAAAGCACAAAAGCCCTAGAAAAACAAAAGGAATTATTTTCATTATCAAGGGTATTAATATTGAAATTGATAATACTGACTAGCAAAATAAGCACTTGGCATTTGCTTTTATACTTTAGGTCTGTTATAAAAGCTAAGAAAGTAGTATTTTGAAGACCTTTCTGTAATTATTGCAACATTTCTAATTAACATTATTTCCTTTATACCTGGAGAGCTAATACACTACAGCAGCGTTCAGAGAAGTAAGAGACTATTTTGCTTTTAACCCTTACCTATGAGCAAGTTCATATGCCATTGAGGAGACAGGGATGAAGCTACAGCATGTATTCACAACTCTGAACTTGTGCTATGAGAAAAGAAAAGAAAAAAAGAAGAAGAAAAAAAAAACTCCCCAAGGCCAGATAATTAAGACATGACTCATATTTGAAAAACTACCTGCAGCTCCCTATTAGTATGTAAGTTGCACTCGCTATTCTTGGATGTGACATGGGGAAAATCCCCACCATCCACATTAGCCTCTACCAAAGTTTTGTTGAAAGCTCTCCCCAAGGAGTCCTTTTGCACTTTGTCTTTGGGCTCATGCTCAAGGGTGGTAAATGGATTAACACAGCAGTCTCTGATAGTATGATGGATGGAGTAGGAAGAGTGATTTTCTAAACACCCTTTCCTTACTTGATGGATGTTTCCATTGCCATCTCTTCCCTTGGGGCTCTTTGTGTGCACAGTCTCTCTCCTGAAAGGAGGTTTTGCACGCTATTTGTACCAAGTGAATTTACGAAGTCCTTTCTTGCAAATAGTCTGCCATTCTGCAGGTAGAATCTGCTCTGACAGTCTATGTGAAATAATGTCCTGACACTCTGATCAACAGCTTCCACTGTGTTAACATTTTTATCTATGAGACGCAATTTAGCTCCAAAAAACAACACTCATTTTCTCCTAATTAGACCCAAGTGCAGCCAAAACTCATCATCCATCTAGAAAAGCACCTTCTTAGACATTTAGCTGAATCATATGGTACTCCTTTGGTACTCTCCAGGACCTCCATTGATAATCTTACTTGGTTCCAACATAAACATCAACTGGGGCCAGAGTATAAATTTTTATTAATCAGCATGCATTTCTTTGATTAAATTGATTCTTTGACTCAAGTTTCTTTATAGGAGTTCCCCACTGGACTCAGGGGAAACGAATCTAACAAGCATCCATGAGGACGAAGGTTCAATCCCTGGCCTCACTCAGTGGGTTAAGGATCCGGCATTGCCCTGAGCTGCAGTGTAGGTCGCAGATGCAGCTCAGATCTGGCATTGCTGTGGCTGTGGCATGGGCCAGCGGCCACAGCTCTGATTCAGTCCCTAGCCTGGGAACCTCCATATGCCACGAGTGCGGCCCTAGAAAAGACAAAAAGGAGTTCCCATCGTGGCGCAGTGGTTAACAAATCCAACTAGGAACCATGAGGTTGCAGGTTAGATATTTGGCCTTGCTCAGTGGGTTGGGGATCCAGCGTTGCTGTGAGCTGTGGTGTAGGTCGCAGACGCGGCTTGGATCCCGAGTTGCTGTGGCTCTGGTGTAAGCCAGCGCTACAGCTCCTATTAGACCCCTAGCCTGGGAACCTCCATGTGCCATGGGAGCGGCCCTAGAAAAGGCAAAAAGACCAAAAAAAAAAAAAAAGAAAGAAAAGAAAAGAAAGAAAAAAGAAAAGCTGCCAAGATAATTATTTTAAAGATTATTTAAATGTTTGCCATTTTAAGAGAAACGGTAGATTTAGAAAAAGGAAAAGTCTGGATGAAAGCCAAAGAGAACATGACCTGGGACTGTTTATCACTGAAAAAGTAATACACTAGAAGATTTTAAGAGCTGAGTCCAGAAAAGCAAATTGCTGGGAATTCCAGGACAGCTTTAATCCAAATTAAGCCCCAATCTCTGTGGGGAAAAAA
The DNA here is from genome assembly GCF_016906955.1 of Phacochoerus africanus. Lineage (NCBI taxonomy): Eukaryota > Metazoa > Chordata > Mammalia > Artiodactyla > Suidae > Phacochoerus > Phacochoerus africanus. The sequence goes on along the minus strand of NC_062544.1, from coordinate 210,584,058 downwards.
AAAGAATTCACTTTGAAATGCAGAAGAAATAAAGATGAATTAGTAATAAACTGTGGAACCTTGAACTGCCCAAGTCCACGATTTGCCCAATTTTTACCTTTTGTAACATGATTCTGTCACAACACGGTTTGTGAATTTCAGTTGATTCACAAGCAACTCATAAGGGCAGAAGGATATTCTAAGAGTCCGAGCAAAGGCTATCTGCTGGGTGGAAATTATTATGTAAGAGAAGGAATTCTCAATTGCAATTCTCTGTTTATATATTTCCCAAGGTTATGCTTTATTGAATGTTATCATTTTACCTTCTGCACCCAGGAAATGTTAGTTTCCAAGCTTGTTTTCAATGGACTGTGAAGAATGGAACAATAATTATTTGAAAATAATTTCAGCTCTGGATTTAATAACCAGAAACTCCATTTCTCAACATATTATACTCTAGGAGCAACTGGAATTTAACAGCTTGTCTTTTTTAAGATCCTAATTCCAAAATTGAATGCAGCTGGTTATGTTTTATTGTTGTCTCGAATATTCTTTTATTCATGTATTTCAACAGCTTTTGTTTTCTGAAAACTAAGGAAGGGAGTAAAATAAAATAAGCCCCCAAAAGTCACCTCAAATGAACTTCTTGTAGACACTTCTAGCACATTAACTCCATTTGGTACGAAAACGTGCAATTTATAAAATATTGTAGGAAAATTTCAGCCCTATTGCCTCTTTCTTTAGAAGGTAAGAGCTACTTCCGTATGATTATTAGGTATTATTTTGTATCACAAGTTTATTTTCCTGAGAGATAGATTAAGTCATTGTCTTGGGAACAAAGTGAACACGTTTTTCACCATTGTATGGAAATTATGGCAAAGTACCTAAGAAGTCTTTAACACCTCAGCACTCTGAATAGCACACTCCAAGTCAAAATATGCTCAATAGAAGGGAGCAGGGCAGAAAACAATACTACTAAATTATCTTAATCACCAGCGCTTTCAGATATATTTCATGAGTGCTTGAAAAATTAAAATCACAAAGAACTTTTCAAAGAAGAAACATCTTCATCATTTACGTTTGTTGTCAAGGCCTTTACATATGGTGCTAACTCAGGGCTTTATTATTGTAATCAGTAATAACAAACAGAAAATGAAGTCCAAAGAAAACTCCAAACAGAATGAAACATTGGTTAAAGAAAAGGCTTTCAGAGGTACCAGCCATATTGGCAAATGGCTTAGCTGCCTGAGATTCTCACTTCCTCTCCCTTCCCCTTCCTTCCACCCAATCTCTTCTTTCACCTTCTATTATAAAACAAAAACAGCTGCCCTGTTAGGAACTTCCTGTCTCCAAGAGCTCTTCCTTATAATCATTATAGCTTATTTTTTCCCCCAAACATCTTTCACCATCTGACATTTTTTTTAATGGTTGATTTAGATTTTTTTTTAATCTTTTATACTCCTTTATGGAATTGTCTCTAGCTAAACCTCACTTTGTAGACGAATCCTGGCCTTTGCACACTAGCACCAATTAAATCTCAGTTGACAGAGTTTTGCGTGAAGCAGAAAGAACAGCTTAGCCAGGCAAAGGAGGCCATGGCAGGCTAATCCCCTCAAAACTGTGTCCTCTCTTGAGAAGGGATAGCAAGGGGTCTTAGAGGTTTAGCTCAAAGAAAATCAGGGCTATTGATAAAGATTAGGATGTCTGCATTCTCCTCCCCCCATAGATCCTTTCAGAGTCATCAAGGCCAGAGTCAGGTGGTCCAGGGACAGTTTCTGGTGGTCTTTGGGGTTATCGCACCTTGACTTTCTCTCTGCAGTGAAGATTGCTCACAAAAGGAAGGGGATGTTAGGCAGGGTTTCAAAGGAAAAGAAAACCCTGGGTCCACGATATAACTCTTGCTAGAAAGCAGCCATTAGTAAAAGAAAGCAATTAAGCAAAGAAGAAATCATTTGTGAAAAGCTGGTTAGAGTGAGTTAGCAGGCCAAGCCAGGGCATCACATAATGATGACTATTTTAACCAGTTTTTAGCTGTATCAATATTTCCTAATCATCAATCTTGAGTTGGCCTTTCAAGACAGAGGTGAGGCCTGGGAAGCGAAAGGAAAAGCCTTTTACTTCAAAACACAAAGACACAGGGGCTTGTACAGGATTTCAACTTTAAACTAAGGCCCCAAAAAAGTGAGATTAAAAGGATCACAAAAGTCAAACTAGTCCTTTCACAAAGTTACAATGGACCGGTTAAATATTCTACCTGGTGCTAAATTCTTCCACTTATTCAGGTCTCTGCAGGCTCTCACCCACTTACCTCCCCAACCTCTCCAATAATCTCAACTTCTATCTCTGACATTCTTCCTTTCCTACACTGTAGTCTACATCAAAACTTCTTCAAATACAATAAAAAATAAATCATTGGTAGGAATATTGTTTCATAACATTACAGAATAATTTGATTCAACTTCTTTGTAGTGCAGAATAATCCACCCTTTTTCTAAATTTCAAGTGACAACCAATACCTAAAAATCTTTGTATTTCCCTTATTTTCAATGGAAACAATGTACATATAATATTGTTGCTGAAACTCCGCCTCTGTCCACCAGTGCCAAATAGAAATGCCGAGACAGAGTTTTGGGCAAAAGAGAAAAGAATAGTTTTCATGGCTTTGCCAGGCAAACGAGGCCACAGCAGGCTAATGCCTTAAAGACTGTGCCCTCCCTTGGGAGAGAATAGGAGATAGTCTTATAGTTTGGGAGTGGAAAATAGGGCCTCAGATAAGGATCATGGTAGGTGCAAGCTTGCATTCCTCAAAGCTGGATTTTAGCGGCCCCTGGACAGGTTCGGGTAGTCCTCCTTCTTTCTGGAATGAAGAATGCTCCATCAAGTGGTTAACATCCTTCATTTGTTAGGGGGTTTTAGTTCTACAGAAGAGCTCAAAGATACTGTTCTGTGTATCTCTTGACGGGAAACAGGACCCTGCCCCAAGGCTGCACTATTGTTTCTTGACTGCTGCTCCCTTGTCTCAGCATCCACTCCATTTCCTGATTAGCAACGGTCTAAACCTGCCCTTTGGAACTTAGGCAAGTTCATGGAAGCTGAAGCTTATTCCCTAAAAACAAGAAATGGGGGACACAAAGGCTTTTGTGTCCAGGAACTCCACAGGGCCCCGATTGGTTTCAATATTGCAATTAAACCCCTCATACACCCTTTTTAGAGTCCACGCAAGTAATTTCTCACCAAAATTAAGACTATTCATTAGAAATATGTTGCATCTCTTACCCTTTCTGTTCTAAAACAGAGGAACCATGTATTTGGAAAATTCATGAGAATGAATCTGATTAATGTAATAAAGTTTGCTTCAGTTCAGCAATCATTCAGTGTTTACTACATGGAAATGACTACATTGGCCAAATTAGAGAATATGAAGAGGCTAATGTACAGCTTCTGTCCTTTAAGAATATAAACTCCAACGGAGGAAAGAGATACAAACAAATATTAGTTAATACATATACACTGGAGGAGAAGAGAGATGAAAGACAGATTTATTTTGGCTGAACAGAGCACTTAAGGATTCTTAGAGGAAGCAGGATTTAAGTTGGCCTTAAAGGATTTGAAGGATTTTATAAGACAAGGTGATCTTGACAGAGACAAATACAAGTGTATTTCCCAGAATCACATCACATTGTAACTAATCACATCATATTCAGGTAGGGGAGAAAGGTACATAATCTACCTGAATATTAGTTCCTCTAAGACTGGCATCATAGCTTACCTATTTTGCAACACTGCAACAACATTTTATACCTTATTAGTTTTTTAGCAAAGTCCTGATACATTGTTAAGTTCTTCATAAGTATTTGCTGAATTAAACAATTGATGGCTAGTAGGCTCCTTAAAAAATGTCAAGGCCATGAATCTGTACTTGGGAGTTGCTTAATGAAGTTTCACTAAGGCTTGTACCAAGGAGATCACTTCGTGGCTCAGTGGTTAATGAACCTGACTAGGATCCATGAAGATGTGGGTTCGATCCCTGGCCTTGCTCAGTGGGTTAAGGATCTGGCGTTGCTCTGAGCTTGGCGTAAGTCGCAGACATGGATCAGATCTTGTGTGGCTGTGGCGTAGGCCAGCAGCTACAGCTCCGATTTGACCCCTAGCCTGGAAACCTCCATATGCCCCAGGTGAGGCCCTAAAAAGAAAAAAAAAAAAGGCTGTACCAGAAATCATGTTCAAAATATTAAATACCAAAAAAGCATCTCTACTAAAGGCTGATTCCCAAATTATCTCTGTATTTCCACAGGAGTAGAGCTTATTGGCTCCTCATTCAGAGCCTTGTAAGCTGTGCTGGAGTACATGGGTTCAATTTTTTTTAATGTATTTTATTAAATTATAGTTGATTTAAAATGTTGTGTTAGTTTCTCAGCTTAGAATAGATTTACAAGGAGATCCTGCTGAGTAGCATTGAGAACTATGTCTAGATACTCATATTGCAACAGAACAAAGGGTGGGGGGAAAAATGTATACATGTAAGGATAACTTGACCCCCTTGCTGTACAGTGGGAAAAAAATAAATAAAAATAATAAAAAATAAAATAAAATGTTGTGTTAGTTTCTGATATAACATGGGTTCCACCTTGAGATGAGAACTGGGTGTCTGATTTTTTTACCTTCCCTCTAAATTCTGAGATCAGTGTGTACTTTCAGGGAGCAGATCTGCAAAGCAAACCTTACTGTAACTTAACACTCAGTTGCCGATTTCAAGAGGATAGAGAAGAAGAAAGAAATGTGGTTATGTCTGTATCAAGGATAAAGGCTCTATTTTGTTTCAGTTTTTAATTATTTTATATTGAAGTATACTTGACTTACAATGTTGTGTTAGTTTCACATGTTACAGCAAAGTGATTCAGTTATATATATACTTATATCCATTCTTTTTCAGATTCTTTAACCATATAGGTTATTACAGAATATTGAGAAGAGTTCCCTGTGCTATACAGTTGATTCTTGTTATCTATTTTTATATAAAATGTATATCTAATTTATAGATAGTAGTATGTATCCCAAACTCCTAATTTATCCCTCCTCCACTTTTCCTCTTTTTATCCACAAGCTTGCTTTCAAAGTCTGTAAGTCTGTTTCTGTTTCGTAAATAGGTTCACTTGTATTATTATTTTTTTCAGACTCCACATATAAATGACATTCCTTTAAAAATTAAAAATAGAGCTATCATATGATCCAGCAATCCTACTCCTGGGCATCTATCTGGAATAAACCATAATTTGAAAAGACTCATGCACCTTACTGTTCATCGCAGCACTATTTACAATAGCCCAGACATAGAAGCAACCTAAACATCCATCGACAGACAGACACTCTTTATATCAGCAAAAGGAAGAGAGGGCAATAATCGGATTCACCATAATCTTTAAGGAATATTGATAAAGATAGCCCAATGAATGTTCTGGATTCTGACCAATGGCTTCACTCTTTTTCCCTCAAAGGAGCAAAGTTAACAAGTGTGTGATCATGGTAGGAGGAGACTAAGGTACCTGTTCCCTCTACAATATGTATCATGTTCATGTGCTTAAAAGCATTTTCAATTATACTTGTCTCTCCTGATATGCACTTTCATTCATTCATTCACCCAATATTTATCAAGTGTGTTTATGTGCTAGGCACCCTGGCAGACACTGGACATGCGGTGGTGAATAAGAGTCAACTTCCCTGCCTTAATGTAATTTGTAGTCTAATGAGGAATAATAATAATAATAATAAAACTAATAAGAGATTACAATACAATCTAAAAGTGCTGTGATGGAGAAAGTACAGGATGATATGGGGGAAAAGAACAGGGAGAACTAGTCTAGAATTGATGGTATGGAGATAGCCAGGAAAACTTCATAGTGGAAGGAATAGTCAAGCTGACACTTGAAGAACAATTAGGAGATAGTCAGGTGTATGGGACACCAAGATCTTTTTTTTTTGTCTGATCAGCCTCCATTCCTGATTTCCCTTTGGGCAACTACCCCTCCCCGACTTCAATTCATGTGGTATGAATAAGGTTGACAGCAACCCCACACCACGGGAATCAGAGGATAGTTCGGATCTAATCCATCAGAGTATATCATCCCTCTGGTCTTCATGATTGATTCAGTTACTTGCATGTTATCTAAGTGAGGCCAATGACTGAGTGATTCTAAGGGCACATGTTGAAAATCATTAGATGAAAGGCCCTCTCTGTGCATTGGAATTGCCAAGCTAGTGGACTGTAAAGCTGGAGCTCTGCAAAGACAGATACGGCATCACACGTATGTCTGAGGCAGAAAACAGAAGGAGTGAGACCTCTGTCTTCTATCAGGAAGGCAAAAGCTCTCTCAGAAGCCACACTGAAGACTTTCTATTGGTCTCATTGGCCAGAACCTGGTCATGTGGTCAACTCTACATGCAAGAAATGCTGGGAAAACAAGGACTAGGATTTTAAGAATTGTCTTAAACCAATCATGGTCCAAGTGCTGGGTAGATTGCTATATCCTCCAAAGAACAAAAACAAACAAACCAAAAAATGAGTTCTACTAGTAAGGAAGGAGCAGAAATTGGATATTGAAAGGAACTACCTATATGGGCTATAGTGTATAAAGATATTTTTAAAATTCATGATCTATGTATTTGTTCTCTAGGGCCACCATAAATACCACAGATTGGGAGGCTTAAGCAACAGAAATCTGTTTTCTCACAATGCTGAAGACTGGAAATCCAAAATCCAAGTGTCCATAGGTTTGGTTTCTTTTGTGGTCTCCTTCTTGTTTGCAGATGGCTACTGTCTTACTGTATCCTTACGTGATAACTCCTCTGGATCAATGCCTGGTGTCTGTGTGTCCAAACCTCCTCTTTTATAAGGAAATCAGTCTGATTGGATTAGGGCCCACCCCAGCGGCCTCATTTTGGCTTCATCATCATTGACAGCAACATTTGACAACCTGAAATAAATCACTTGCACAGAAGTCCCTTTCCAGCCTTTGCTTTCAGAGGCTAAGGCATCAGTAAATTATTTTTTAGTTATATCTTTTTGGTTTTGTTACTTTTATCAATGTGTTCCATGAATGTTTAATATATCAAGGAAATCAACCTTTTGGGACAATGTCAGCAGAGTTGGGAAGGGAAAATATATCCCGTGCAATCTATGTCACACCATGCTATACTGGAAATCAAGAAAAAATATTCTTATATTAATACTTTAAAAATGTAATATCTAACAGTATCCATTTCATTTTGCAATTTCCACTGGCATTTTTCACTTGGAAATCACATTTGTGCTTCTGTACAATTCTGCCTAATGCAAGGTGTTTCACTTGTTAGGGATATTGGTTTTAGTTTTAGAGACTGGGCACCACTTTGAATTGTGTTGAGAACATGAGTGAAATAGTTTCCAAACATATTGTTTCTTCCAATGCATCAGTTTTTGGTGGAAAGCACCCCTCACTCTTCTGCGGGATCCATTTCCTTTGAACTGCAGCTTTAATCGTGCCCAGGTTCTATGCTTTTACTGATTATTCCTCCATAGAGAAGAAGATCTCTGCTTTTCCAGAATTAGCTTATATCCCAATGTGCATTCTGTCAAAATTGTTGGGTTCATGCCCAAACTTTTACAGTCCTTCAGTTTCCAATAATTCTGATTCCTGGAGGCATCATCTGATGTGATAGTTAGATCTGAGATGGAAGTCCTAAGTCATTTTACACCGAATTCAGAATTCAGCGGGCCAAGAAGAACGAGCCAAGATGAGAAATAATTTATATAGAGAGATACTGAATACAATTCCTGTGGGAAAAGAAAGGGCTTGGTAGCTGGAGGTAGGACTGGATATAGAGGCTTAGTAGTTAAATAGATTTATTACCCCTAGTTACAAAAGTCAAGGGAAGAATCTACATTATTTTACCCTCCCAGATTATCCTTGTTTAAAATTCAGTCAATTTCATTTGAAAATAATTAGCAAACATCTGGTGTTCTATAGCTATTTCCCTCCCCATGATATAGATTCTTCTCACTTGGCTGAACATTAATGGGACTCCCTTGTAGTGACTGTTCCTTTTCCAAGGAGGATTTCTAGAAGCAGAAAAACCACAGTTGAACTGGGTGCTGGTTCTTATAGAATGAGATGATCTATCTTGTTCACCTATGGCTCCAGTGATAAAGTTGTGAGTTCATTCTGCCATTTCAACTGCCACTGATCATGATAATCACAAGTGTGACTTTGCAAATGTGTCACATTTTGTTTAAGGATGCAGCAAGGAAGTAATCAATCTCCTATTCATTCTGTCATTTCTTTTTCATAATTTTAACTCTCCTCCTTGATAGGCACTTAAAATTGGAGTTTTGAGCTGAGGCAGGAGGTACTGAATCATAGATCCCAGAGTTACATGAAAAAGAGCATTTTTACAATACAATACCAAAAAAATTACAGAAAGTCCAACTAAACAATTGATTTGAAGACTCTAAGAGAAGAGAATATTGAAGGAAAAGGTGATAAGAGACACCGTAGCAAGACAATAAGGATACCTGGTAGCAACCAAGACACCGACTGCTGCCCTAGACCCTAGTGGCAGAGTCTCCAAGCCCTTAAACATGAGTGGGGATAGGATTATGAAGAGCTCCAATCCCATTGGGACATTCCCTCTCCCTTCATGGTGGCTTCTTGGCCTCTTTCCAAAAGCAGATTACCACATGAAAAAATAACACGATATAGAGGAGAGAAGAGAGCAGAATTAACAAGCATTACTGTTATCTGATATGAACTAAGAACTATCATTGAGCAAGAAGTTGGTTTTAATTTGTTGGTAGCTAAAACAAAAAGGATAATATAACATTGTAGTTTGGATTTTGGATACAAAAGGGATATAAACTTGTGTGTGGTGACTTTCCCTTTGTGATTATATTTGTGAATATCATAGGTGGATCACTTAGCAACATAGTGGAAAATAATATCATTCTTTGTGAATTGGGAACATTTCCATTCAGATTCTTAAAATTTCTTGAGCCATTATCTCCATGAATTTTGCCTGTTGATGGTGGAAAGCCTGAATAGCCCAGGTTGAGGTTTTGCATCTGTTTCTGCAAGATCCACACGGTCTTATAGGCCTGGAGTAACTTTTAATTGTTGTTGTTGTTGTTGTTGTTGTTGTTGTTGTTTGGTTTGAAAGTGTCCAGATCACAGAAGTAACATACAGTTGAACCAGGTAAGTGCCAAGTCCCTTTCTTGTCATTGAATTATGTTAATGTGTCAATTATTCCAGTCCATTCTTGGACTAAAGAAACAATAGCGTTAAACAGTAGACATTTTGGAATCTAGCAGAGAACAGTCATCATTCTGGAGTTCCCTGCAATCTCCGTGGTGAAATGCATCCATACTCATCAGCCGAAATGGGATGAGGAAGCATGGTCCTGTCCTCAGATGCCTGACCTGGGCTGATCCTCAGAGGCAGCATCCAAGAAAAACAGACCCTAAAAACTCTACTTTGTAATCCTCTGGAACTATTTGTTTCAACTCCTCACTCACTCAGCTGACTCATCTGCTTCTGGTGATCTTGGCTTTTGAAGCTTAGAATAATTTCTCTCTTTTTTTTAATTGAATAATTTCTTATATCTGGTTTTGTCTCAGGACTTATTCCTGAAACCTGTTTCTGCTTATCTTGCTCTGATTTCTGGATTCTTTCCTTGACTGCAATCCGCATTTGCCAATTTAGATAAATATTACAACTAGTTCAACACCATCCCAAAAATGCTACACACAGGTACAGGACTTCAGGTCTGTCATTCCTGTTAACTCACTTGCAGATTCAGGGAAAGAAGCCAGGCCAAGCAGAGCATGGAGGGGGCTCCGGTCTTGAAGGGGAGACTTGAGAGAAAGGCAGGTCTGGAGAGTGAAAACTTGGCATTTGAAAGAAGCCTGAGAATCAATGCTGAGAGATAACAGGGACGATAAGAAGAGTTGAAATTGGGAAGGACACCCCCGAACTGTTCCTGAGAATGGCAGTCTGCCATAAAAGAGATAGGGCAAAATAGAAATCTCCTAATCCCACCTGTGATCCTACATCCTAGGCTAGAGGAATCTGACAAATCCAAGTCTCATCAAAAGTAAATTTGACCATATGATACATGGATTCCACCCCTGGGTATCTACCCCAAGGAATTGAAAGTAGGAACTCAATAAGCTATCTCTACACTCATGTTCATAGCAGTATTATTCACAATTGCTAAAAGGTGAAAGCAACCTAGTGCCCATCAATAGATGAATGGTAAACAAAAGATGGTATATACACATACAATGGAGTATTTTAGTCTTGAGGAAGGAAGTTCTGACACATGCAACAACATGCCATAGATAGATTTTGAAGATACTATCCTAAGTGAGACAAGCCAGTCACACACACACACAAATACTGTATGATTCCACTTATGTGGGGTACCTAGAGTAGTCAAATTCAGAGAGACAGAAAGTGCAATGATAATTATCAGAGAGAGGAGGAAAATAGGAAGTTCTGGTTTACTGGATACAGAGTTTCAGTTGGAGAAGATGAAAAAGTCCTGAAGATGTTTGGTGGTGATGATTGCACAGCTTTGTGATTATACTGGTAATGAACCCAACTACTAACCATGAGGATGCAGGTTCGATCCCTGGCCTCACTCAGTAGGTCAAGGATACGATATTGTCATGAGCTATGGTGTAGGTGCAGATGCCGCTTGGATCCTGAATTGCTGTGGCTACAATATAGGCTGGCAGCTGTAGTTCTCATTCGACTCCTAGCCTCAGAACATCCATATGCTGAGTCTACAGCCCTAAAAAGAAAAAAAAAATTGTGATTGTACTGCATGCCATTGAATCAAACACTTAAAATTGTTTAAAATGGTAAATTTTGTGTTCTGAAAGTTAAAGCACAATAAAAAAGAGAAAAACAGAACATAAGTGAGTCGGGGATGGGTGGGTAACTGAGTTGTTAGCATCTGCCCTGGTCTTTTAAGGAGGTCATCCCTGAGAGTATAGATGGACAAGCATTATTGAACTTAGTCGTGAAGGGTAAAAGAAAACCATTAGAGGAAATTTAGCAGGGTTCAGTTCTTCATAGCTATTGCCTCAAAAGGCCAGTGATAGGTGAATGTGTTCCACAAATAATCTAAAGTTGTTGCATTGATTAGTGAATGCTGTCTGAGATGTTCAAATATTGACCATATGCTGACCACGTGCTGACCACAGACATTACACAAGTCCTGCCCCTGGCAGGACTGTGTAATCCCATAACTTGCTGAATGGGAATCTGTACTTACTCTGTCCTTGGCTCCCTTGGTTTGTCCTTGGGAATGCCCTATTGAAAGGTACCCTCAGGTACCATGTGAGCAAATGAGTGGACCAACCAATGGGAGAGACAGCACTAGAAATAATAAAGAGCTGCCAGTGATGATGGAAGAGCATTGGATTCCACTCCAGGGCCTCCTTAAGCTTGTGTTCATGGGTCTCCAGATAGGCATGCAGCAACATAGAACTTCAGCCTCCAAATTCAACCAATATCTGCTCCTCAGTTTTGGCTTCAGCCTCAGCCTTTAAAAGGCCAAATAGCTAAATCCCCAACTATAGTGTCATTCCTAGCATCTCTGAATATATGTGTGATCAATGGTCATTACCCTCATGTCTAGTCAATGTCTCAGAATCAGTAACAGGGGCTCTCCCATGGTTCTAGCAGTTAGGGACTCAGCATTGTCACTGCTGTGGCTCAGGTCACTGCTACGGAATTTCTTCATACCACAGATATGGCCAAAAAAAAAAAAAAATCATGTCACACAGAAAAACAGCCTATCACTTAGATATATTGTTATTGTTGGAATTTTCACTTTTAAATGTGGGTATTTTAGATGTAAGTAAGATGGCAATTTTCTTGTTATGTTTTAGTTTTTGAGATTCTGTCAGCTGAAGTATAAATATATATTTGTGAATTCAGAGTAAAATGTGGGAATAATTAATGTTGATTGTGAACACCACCTTCATTTTATACTGAAAAATAATAGTTAAATAGAGAAATATTCAGTTCTTGACTTTGCCTCGATGAAATTGCATCATTATCATTGACTAAATTATCAGGCACAGGAGTTGAAAGGCACAAAGGCTTTGCCTCAGTCATCACTATCAGAAAATATAAAGAAAGTTGGATATCTGGGTTGCCGTGCAGTAGAGCAGTGCCTGTACTGGCAGCGTTAGCCCCAAAGACCTTGTTCCTCCACTCATTTCAGTTGAAAGTAAAGATCTAGTCACAGCCCCAAAGTGTAGTTCAGGGACCCCACTCTCGATCCGAAACCCAACAGTGCTGAGAAAGTATTGACCCCACACTTAACTCTTAAATCTTGAGAGTTGAAACTCTGAATAATTAAAATGTGTACATTTCAGTTTTTCTTACTCTCAGGTATTCATTCTGGGAAGATAAGAAGGATTGACATGTCCTGGGTTGCCTGCAACTGAGGGTGTTCCTGGACATGGCCTTGACCAAATCAGGAACATTTGGGGCCCACGGGATGAGTTAGACACCTAATGATGGTGTTACATTCAAACTCTGCCTTGGATTTGATGTTATGTTTGTTATGTTTGATGTTATGTTGGCTTTGACATTTAACCAAAAATCTGTATTCCGTGTCCTTCTGCCACTAAAACCTTGCAGAGTTTCATAGACACGCACTAAGTAATATGATGCTGACCACTGCTCAGCATAGGAGAAGCTAGGAGTTCAGGTCTGGAGGGAGAATGGAGAGCTCTGCAGTGACTCATCAGGCTGCATGTCCTGTACCCACTCCCACTTCCTCATGGACTAATCTGATCCCGAGTCCTGGGGCCCCAGGAATGAGCCCTGTCTGCTTTCATCAATTTCATCAATTCAGAACTTTCTGTTCTCCTTGTGGTTCTTATGATTGACTTTCCTACAGGACAAGTAAGCTGCCTGGGTTTTTCCTTCTTAGCCTGCCTGGTACTCCAGTTTTTAATTGCAAGCCATATTCCTTGATTGAGTCCTTTAAATGAATGTTTTTGTTAGTTTTTGCCAGCAGATTGCCTTGGAATTTTAAACATTGCCTGGATTAATGAGCCAGGACCATATTCTGCTTTCTCAATGTGCTGGAACACACTGCCACAGATCGGTAGGTATGTTACTGAAATGGTTTCTTAGATAAAAGTTCACTTGGATGAAACTCAGTCTTCAGTTTGTGAAGGAAAAAAAAGCTGGTCAAATGTCCAATAAGATGATAAAGTCCCTTTTGGGGGGATTTTAAAAGATTATTCTTCCTAAAATTAGGAAGATGGTGTTCCCATGGTGGCGCAGTGGTTAACGAATCTGACTAGGAACCATGAGGTTGCGGGTTCGATCCCTGGCCTTGCTCAGTGGGTTGGGGATCTGGCATTGCCATGAGCTGTGGTGTGGGTCAAAGACCTGGTTCGGATCTGGTGTTGCTGTGGCTCTGGCATAGACCGGTGGCTACAGCTCCAATTCATCCCCTAGCCTGGGAACCTCCATATGCCGTGTGAGCAGCCCTAGAAAAAGGCAAAAAGACAAGAAAAACAAAAATAAAAATAAATAAAATAAAATTAGGAAGATGATGATGGGATGATGATAAATAAATAATATTATTATGATAATGTCCGGAGTACTTTACCTGTGTTAATCTACTTAATCTTCAGGCAACTTAGATAAGTACTGTTATTAGACTCTAAGATTGTAATTAGTACTGATATTGGTTGGGAAACTGAGACCACAGTCACAAAAACTAGGAACTGGGAGAGTCATGATTCGAATCCAGATACTTACGCTCCATTACACGCTTGCATTATGATGATGGATAGAATATGCACAATTTTATAGCCAGAGTGCAAAAGAATATTTTTTAATTATAACTTTAAAATTAAAATTCATTATAAATGAATTTTATTCACCCAAGACATTCCAAATAAAAATTACACATGATCACAGAATGATCTTCAAGAGTTGTATGAGATTCAGCAAACAGCTACTGATGATTTGAATCAATGCCAGTGTTCTCTTGGTGGTAAAGAAACATATAACCCATCCTGTATGGCAGGAGGTGGGGTGGGGGCAGGAGAACAGACAGGAAGGTAGGTGGAAATCAAAGAACCTGAGGCTGTTTGCTTCGACTATTGTTTCATCTAAGAGAAGGAAAAATCATGATATATTAAAACAACTCTCCACACATACTGTCATAAATTCAAGACTCACCATCTGAATTTTAGGCACAGATAGCCTTGTAAGGAGAAAATCTCAAATGCATCTGCTCAGCATTCTAGACCTAAAGATACTTAGCATAATACAAAAGACTCAATGATCGCTCAGATCCTTTCTGCTCTAGAATTTGATGATTCTAAATCAAACGGCTTCATTGCTTGGCTGCGTTCTCTACTGCCCAAAACAGCAAAGAGAGGCAAGGATCCAAGGGGCTATTTTCTAGACTGCTTGGAGTACTATCTAGCCTACAAATACCTAAGTTATAAAATGTTATTATTGGTTATAAATCAAAGATCAAGATGACTTACCACTGTGAAAATTAATAGCAATAGCTTTAGTTGTATTAGAACTTTTTTGAGATATCCATAGCACTCTCGTGGAATCACTCAAGGCTCAAAACACCCTGAGAGTTGAGAGTTATTATCTCCAGCTCATAAGTAAAGAAAGGGAGAAATAGAAATGTCAAGGTTCTCTTTGGAGACACAGTATTTGATTGCAACTTTGCACTGTACATAGACTAATAGTTAGAACTGCACACCTTAGAAAAGAACAGAATCCTTTCTACTTGTGATATTAGAGGGAGGCATCAAAAGAAATAACCGATACTGTGGCATAAAGCTAATTTCAAAAATAACAAAACAGGATTGAAAATATCCTGTCGTTAATTCCTCTTGCCAACACTTTTCATCCCTCATAAGGATGTCAATACAAATGTCATGGCTTTGGGAATCTATGTCAGATCAGCGGTCAGTTTCTTCGCTTGTTTTGTTTGGTTCTGTTCATTTTTTTTTGGCTGCTCCTGCAGCATGCGGAAGTTCCCAGGCCAGGTACTGATGCCACACTATAGCAGTGACCCGAGCCGCAGCAGTGACAATACCAGATTTTTAACTTGCTGAGGAGCCACAGAGGAATTCCTCACAGGTGTATTTTTATTAGATAGATAGATAATTATAATATTACTATTATATTTAACTTTAAGGTGGACAGAACACCTGCATACAGAATTATATTTAAATGAATGGTTTCCATGTTTAACTGTTTTAAACACCGAGGTGTTTTGTGCATGGAGTGTGCTTTGCAGAAATATTCATCATAATGGAAGTGATTCAATGAAAGCCATGCACTGTCATACCTATGTTATTTATTATACAGTTATACCCATGTTATTTATTAAAGAAAAAGTTTCATTTGCTAAAAATGTAGAAAACAGCAATCCATTTTACTATATGCCTAGATAACTGTTGCCAGGGATAGCTCATGGTGTTGACTTCCATTCTGCACAAAAAATGCATATTAAAATTGAAAATTACAGAACAAATAAATATTCTATTCATTGTCATGTTTATATTTGGGAGGTAAAGGTCTACAATTTGGTGGAGAAAGGAAGATTGATGTGGAAATAACATCCCTAATAGAAATGGAAATTCCCCAGCCTAACTCATTTTTCCCCTTTTATTCTATCACCAGACCTGAGTGACTTGTCAATACTGCCTGAAGTTGGAGCTCTGGCTGCACCAGTTACATTCACCTTGGACCAAAGAGATACTTTAACTACAATTAAAAATCATTAGAAAGCAAATAAAAAAGTAATTAAGATCAGTATTCAGCTTCTTTATATGTATGTACTTGTATTTATATTTTTTCTTTTCTCTTCTTTTCTTTTTTATGGCCACACCCATGGCATGTGGTTGTTCCTGGAACACGGATTGAATCCTAGCCACAGCTGCTACCTACCCTGCAGGTGTGGCCACACAGATATTTTAACCCACTGCCCTGGGCAGGGATCGAACCCATACTGCTGCAGTGGCCTGAACTGCTACATTTGGATTCTTAACCTACTGTGCCACAGCAGGAGCTCCATATTTATATTTTTTCTTTATATATGTTTCCTGTTTTTGTTTGCTTTATTTAGTTATTTTAGTTATATTTATTTGGATTTCTTTAGTCTCATATATTTGAATAAAATGCTACTCAAAAATACTGTTCTCAGTTCCTAAGAAAAATGTAAAGCTATGTCCACTTTTACCACCACTTGATCATTTTGGTTACTGTGACCAGAAACCTAAGAGATTTCAAAATATGTGGTGGGATGAAAAACAAACCCATTAGCTATATGTCTGGGGTGTATTTTAATTAGCTGGACATAAAATTGTGAACTTCCCAATAGTTCCTGTGATTGATGCTAACTGATTAAACTATCAAATCAAGGTTTTCATTTTGCTTGTGTCATAAATGTTGAGGGAAACATTTTTTTCTTGGATTACTTGTAACTATGATAAGGCTAATGGAGAAATTTGGACAACATTTTCAAGGATATAAAAACCCATTACATGAGTCACTAGACCATGATACCTAAATTTTAACCCTGAGTCTGATGCTCATAGTTTTTTCATCTTTTCACAGAGACCTTTTCCTTTTTGGAGGGGGAAAAAAAATCCACGAATCGTGTCCCAGTCATATCCATTGAGAGATTGTAAAAAAAAAAAAAAAATGTAGTGTAACACATAACATCGGATTTTTTTGTTTGTTTGTTTGTTTTTGTTTTTGTCTTTTTGCCATTTCTTGAACCGCTCCTGCGGCATATGGAGGTTCCCGGGCTAGAGATCTAATCGGAGCTGTAGCCGCCAGCCTACGCCAGAGCCACAGCAACGCAAGATCGGAGCCGCGTCTGCGACCTACACCACAGCTCACGGGAACGCCGGAACCTTGACCCACTGAGCAAGGGCAGGGATCGAACCCGCAACCTCATGGTTCCTAGTCAGATTCGTTAACCACTGCGCCACAACGGAAACTCCACATTGGATTTTTTAATTTCAGCATTGCTGATTCACAGACACACACAGATTATTCATCCCAGTACTGCCCACAAAACCTAGTGTAATGCTTTACATATAGTAGGTGCTTTTTAAATGTCTGATTATGTGTTGAATCTATAAGCTAACACTGTCCATCCTGCCAGTGTCCAAACTGCTCTCCTGATAGATTTTGGTAAGGGTAACATCTGCTTGTCAGAGACATTTATTCACACGAAGTTGCTTTTATCCCGTTACCCTTGACAATACAGGGAGTTGGACTTAGCTGTCATGTTTAGAACAATATATAAGATTAGAATAATAATATCAGTAGGCTGTAGCCCAGGAAACATGAATGGCTATGGATCACAAAATAATGATAAATATTGAGGAGTTCCCATCAGTTTGGGTTAAGAATCCACTATAGTGTCCATGAGGATGAAGGTTCTATCCCTGGCCTCACTCAGTGGGTTAAGGGTCCAGTGTTGCCATAAGCTGCAGCATAGGTGGCAGATGTGGCTCAGATCAGTGTTGGTGTGGCCATTGCATAGGCCAGCAGCTGCAGCTTCAATTTGATCCCTACCCTGGGAATGTCCACATGCTACAGGAGCAGCCATAAAAAGGGAGAAAAAAAAAAAGAATGCTAAATATTGATGCTACCTTAATAGAGGTAGAATTAGGGTTCTCAGAGAAACGGAATCAACAGGGTGGAGAGAGAGAGAACGAGAGGGAAATTTATTATAAAAATCACATGATTATGGAGGCTGAGACGCTCCAAGATCTGCAGTCAGCATGCTGAAGACCTGGAGAGAGTTGATGGTATAGTCTCAACCTGCATCTGAAGACCTGAGAACTAGGGGAGCCAATCTTATACATTCTAGTCCAAAAACTGGCTGGTTTGAGACCCCAGAAAAGAAAAGCTACAAGTAAAAGATCTATGCTCTAGCTCAAGCAGTCAGACAGAAGTTCCTTCTTATTCATGGGAGGGTCAGACTTTTTGTTCTATTCATGCCTTCAACTGATTGGGTGGGGCCCACCTACAATGGGGAGAGTAATCTGCTTTACCCATCTCACATCTTAATCTTATCAAGAAATACCCTCACTGACATACCCAGGATATTTGACCAAATGTCTGGGCACCCTGTGTGCTAGTCAAGTTTTTTATTTTTATTTTTTTCTGTTTAATTCATTTATTTTGAAACAAACTTACAAGAAGAATTACAAGTATGAAAAATAAAACAAACACATGAATATAACAAAGCAGAAAGAGATTCACAGGGAATAATCCAGTGGTTACCAGTAGGGAGAGGGAAGGGGGAGGGGGAGGGACAATATAGGAGTAGGGGATTAAGAAATACAAACTACTATGTATGAAATAAACTACAAGGATTCTGTGATAATTTATGTGGGAAAAAAATCTGGACTGTGTGTACATGAATAACTGAATCACTTTATTGTACAGCAGAAATTACCACAACCTTGAAAATCAATTAGACTTTAACAAAACTTTTGGAGTTCCTGTTGTGGTGTAGTGGAAACAAATCCATTTAGTAACCATGAGGTTGAGGGTTCCATCCCTGGCCTTGCTCAGTGGGCCAGAGATCCAGCATTGCCATGACCTGTGGTGTAGGTCAAAGATGTAGCTCAGATCTGGCATTGCCGTGGCTGTGGCGTAGGCCAGCAGCTGCAGCTCCGATTTGACCCCCAGCCTGGGAAACTTCATATGCCACAAGTGAGGTTCTAAAACGACAAAAAATCAAAATAAAAAAATAAAACTTTTAACAAAATAAGCTACAAGGATGACTATAAATCACGTGATTTACAGCTGTTTTATAATAATGTTATAATAGCATTGTTTTATAGTAATGTTAAATGGAGTACAATCTATTGAAATATTGAATCACTATGTTCAAGACCTGAAACTCATCTAATATTGTAAATTAACCATACTCCCATTTTTTTTTTTAGCACAAAGAACTTTTTTTGTCTCAAACCATTTGAAACTAAGTGTAGAACTGATTGGGCTAGTCAAGTTGACATATGAAATTAACCATCATAGACACAAAGGATTTTATCATTCCTTTCATCTATCATATTTAATTAATAGTATTAATAGATTAATTCTCCCATTCTTTCAAGAAGGAGAGAGAGAGAACAGCTATAATTTTCAAGGTGCCATGGTTGAGCTGTGGAGGACAAAAAGTGTCTAATAAAGAATCATTGCCTCCACGGTAACTTTCTTCATCACTGGGGAGACAAAAAAAATACAGTAGAAAAAAATAACTAATAAAGAGTAGCCTGTTTTGTGTTAGTATTACAGATTGTGCTTTTGTTTTAGAGAACATTATAGCTCACAAAAACCCTTAAATATGTATTTAATATCATTGTCAGGTTATGAAATGTTATGAAAACCTGAGCCACCTGAGAAATGTTTAAATTTGAGATAGCTTTACCATTCATTCTATTTATAAATATAATCCAACTACTGTACAAAATATTCAGAAGCCTCTAAAGAAGAGAACAAACAGCCCTGGAGATTTCATCACTCAGAGATAGTAACTATTAACATTTTTTATATAACCTTCTGTATTTTTCTACACGAATATGGATATAGACATAATTGAATTTCAATACATGATATTTTCTGACCTGCATTTACATTGTATTGCACCCAAAGTACATTGAACAATTGCAGCATACTGTGAATATTTTTTCCTGTGCCTAATTTTTTTGCATTCATAGTTTCAAATAGCATTTCAAAGCTTATAATGAAAACTATTGGTTTCTTAACCACCTCCTCACATGAATTCTTATTTTCTAGAGCTGTTTTTTCCATGTTTAGATATTTCTTTTAGCACACAACTCATTTTTTCTAAATCATGAGATTATAGTGTTATTTCTTTTTTCTTTTCTTTTCTTTCTTTTTTTTTTCTTTTTTTTGCCACACCCATGGCATTTGGAATTTCCCAGGCCAGGGATGAAATCCAAGCTGCAGTTGTGACCTATGTTGCAGCTGTAGCAATGCCGGATCCTTAACTCACTGTGCTAGGCTGGGGATTGAACAAGCACCTCAGCAACAACCCTGGCCAACACAGAGGTAATGGTGGATCCTCATACCACTGTGCCACGGTGGGAACTCCAGTATTATTTCTTAATTTTTCTGGGTTTTTTTTTTTCGGAGTTCCTGTCTTGGCGCAGCAGAAACGAATTCGTCTAGGAACCATGAGGTTGCAGGTTTGATCCCTGGCCTTGCTCAGTGGGTTAAGGATCTGGCATTTGCATGAGCTGTGGTATAGGTCTCAGACACGGCTCAGATCTGGCATGTCTGTGGCTGCGATGTAGGCTGGCAGCTACAGCTCCAATCAGACCCCTACTGGGAACCTCCATATGCCTCAGTGCAGCCCTCAAAAGACCAAAAAAAAAAATTAATTTTTCTGTTTTAACATGTGATTTCCTACAAGATGAGAATTTTATTCTTTACCTCTTCCTCTATCTGTCTCTGCCTCTCTCTCTCTCTCTCCATTATAGCTCTAGGATCTTTCTTTCAGTTCAGACAATCACTCACTCCATGTTCCCCCCTAAAACAGTGCCTAAAGCAAAGTTCTCCATGCTTATGCTTTATTGCAGGTAAGATCTCAAGATGCAAGAGTGAGGAGGCAGGGCTGACAAGGAGGGAAGCAAATATAAGGAGAAGGACACTCCTGAGTCACTGTGGCCATAAGAAGCCTGGCCTGTAGCTTGGCTGTATATGAAGCCTCCAGCATGAGAGATTAGAACATTCAACCTCAGAACTATCTCTTCTACAGAAAGCAGAGTAAAGAATTTGTCAGCTTCTTCCCATTTCCTGTTTTTCATGAGTCATCAGAATTAACCCTATAGGGCCTTACTTATTCTGCCCTGCCAGGTGTGTTATCAGCCCTTCCATTTGGAGGTGATGTCCAGCTCACATACTTGGGAGAAGCTGCTATTAGGCGACATCCTGGTAGTCAGCACTCTCCACTGAGCAAGTAGCCGAGTCTCGGGGTGAGGGGAGATGAGGAACAAATCTGGGGCCATAAACTGGGTTCTGTGCAATCAACATTCAGCTTTTCTTATTTTTGAGACTCAACAGTATTCATAGTGGAGTCATATATTATTCCAGATTACCTTTTCTCGTATAATTTAAATTTTTCCCTTCTTTTTAAAATTTACTTTCATTTTCTTGTTTTTATTTACCTCTCATTAATTTATTCCCAAGCCCTGGCAGAATTGTAAATTTCAGTCTGTTCAAGCATATCACGTATTCTCTTAGACATTTATCCTTCCATAGATGTGATGCCGGGGAGTCCTTTGACCTTTCTTTACTGTCCACATGTTGGTTTCAAGACCTCTTCAAATCTGGCACTCTGGGATGTCCCTGTCCCACCATTTTGAAAAAAAAAAAGTTTGAAATTTTTTGACTTCTCTATATGTGGCCCTCTGTTTCTTGAATTTAGGGTCTTCCACTTACATAGTTTATGTTCCGATTTTACTGGCACAAATCTTCCAGGAGCATTGTGGAAAAGGTAATATTTTTGAGGTCTTACATGTCTGAAGACATCTTTATTCTTCTGCTCACACCTGATGGATGGTTTAGCTGTGTACATATTTTAGGTTCCCTTAGAATTTTGAAGGCATTGCTCCATATTCTTTTTCTTCCCAATTTACTGTTGAGATCTTTATAGCTATTGTGACTCCTAAAGCTTTGAGGCGACTCTTCCTCAACCACGTATACATGTAATATTCATTGTTCTGGAAACTTAGCAGATCCCTTCAATTGGCAAACTTGTGCCCTCCATTTCCGGTAAATTCCAGGTATCATCTCTTCATTAATTTCCTCTCCTCCTGTTTACATTCTCTTTTCATGAAACTCCTATGATTCGGACAATGTTACCACTGATCTGATTTTCTAGAATTATTTATTTTCCTTCTAGTTGCTTCATATTCGTTTTTTTTAAATTGACATTACAGGAGATGCACTGATTTCCTAGATTTCTGATCTTTCCTCTCCCCTTTTCTATTTCTTTTTGTTTTTCTTTCTGACAGACATCTACAACTTTATCTCCCAATCTTCCATTGAGTTGTTTTCCTGCTACCAGTTTTTTTGGGTTTTTTTGTTTTGGTTTTGGTTTTTTTTGTCTTTTTGCCTTTTCTAGGGCCGCTCCCACGACATATGGAGGTTCCCAGGCTAGGGGTCCTATCGGAGCTACAGCTGCCAGCCTATGCCAGAGACACAGCAATGCAGGATCCGAGCCATGTCTGCAACCTACACCACAGCTTATAGCAACGCTGGATCCTTAATCCACTGAGCAAGGCCAGGGATCAAACCCGTAACCTCATGGTTCCTAGTCGGATTCTTTAACCACTGTGCCACGACGGGAACTCCTCCAAAGCCCTTTTTGATAGAACTTTTACACTCTGTATATTCTTTTCTTGGAGCCCCTCTTCCTTTCCTGGATGCAGTTCTCCCTCTCCATCTCCTTTCAACCTCTAACCCTTTTAGCTCTTTAAAACATGTAGCTGTTTATTTATTTGTTTAAAATATTTAACTCTCTGCTTTGTTCACATGTTTTAACTATTTAAAACTTTAACAAACTATTTAAAACTTTTCTCTTCTGTAGACAAATTCTCTCTTTATGTGGCCTTATTTACTTCCATAGCTAAGTACCATCTACATGTGGTAACTCCAGCCTTTTCTGACACATTATATGAAATAGCCCTCCTTCCCTACCGCTATGTGCCCCATCACTTTTACAACTTTCCCTTCCTGTACTTTCTTCATTGTTCTCATTCCTATATGATTCTATTATATTGTCTAGGCTATAGCGTAATATGTATAAGCCCTTCGAAAGAATGGTCTTTGTCTATTTTGTTAAATGTTAAAACATTGGTACCCAGAAGGGTATTTGCTACCATGCTATATAAATATCGTTTAATGAATAAATATCTTCGAGAATATGAAGTCAGCTTTTAAAATGTTTTCTTCTGTTCTTTATTTCTGTTTCCTCTGAATTCCCTTTTCCTAATGGATTATTGAGAGGGGAACAGAGCCTTTTATCTCATGTCTGGATATCCTTGGTGTTTCATATAATAAAAAGAATCTAAAACACGGATGGAGAATGAAGAGCACGGGAGGAGCTTACTGCATAGTAGGCTCCACGGTGGGGTGACGGGCAAGGTAATTTTGTTGGGGGATCCCAAATGTCTGTATTTATGATCTTTTCTACTAGGTTAATCCATTCAACCACAGAACATTTTCCTTTTTTTAATCTTTTGTGGATATAAGCAGAGATGCTATTTAGAATGTATTAAGAAATTTTTTTTGTCTTTTTTCTTTTGAGGGTCACACCCCAGGCTAGGGGTCTAATCAGAGCTGTAGCCACCGGCCTATGCCAGAGCCACAGCAATGCCAGATGCCAGATCCAAGCGGTGTCTGCAAACCACACCACAACTCACGGCAGCGCTGGATCCCCAATCCACTGAGTGAGGCCAGGGACCGAACCCGCAACCCCATGGTTCCCAGTCAGATTCCTTCTTTATGAATTTTGAAGGGAAGCAGAGCCAGCCTTCTCCATATAAGTCAACAAGAACATATAGTACTTTTCCCAGCCGTCTTTGCAGCTAGAATATGAACACATAACCTAGGCTGGCCAATCATGTTCACCCACATGGGAATTTGAATCAAGAGCCAGTGATGCAAAGAAGTGGGGCTTGGGGGAGTTCCCATCTTGGCGCAGTGGTTAACGAATCCGACCAGGAACTATGAGATTGCGGGTTCGATCCCTGGCCTTGCTCAGTGGATTAAGGATCTGGCATTGCCGTGAGCTGTGGTGTAGGTTGCAGATGCGGCTTGGATCCCTTGTTGCTGTGGCTCTGGCATAGGCTGCCGGCTATGGATCTGATTAGACCCCTAGCCTGGGAATCTCCATATGCTGTGGGAAGCTGCCCTAGAAAAGGTAAAAAGACCAAAAAAAAAAAAAAAAAAAGTAGGGCTTGGGGAAAGTACAATTCGCTGGCAGCAGTGGCGGGCTGGCCAGGGGCTGCATCCAGTGACCACGGCAAAGATGATTTCTAGTTTCATCTCTCCATGGAGGCCACAGCATCCTCACCAGACTAGCTCTTCCTTTATTCTGGCTCTGCTTCCCCAGCCTTCCTGATAACTCCATAATATGTTTTTTGTTTATTTGTTTTTCTTTTCTTCCACACCTGCAGGACATGGAGGTTCCTGGGCTGGGGCTAGGGGCTAGCCTGAGCCACAGCCACAACACCTGATTCAAGCCACATCTGTAACTTATGCCACAGCTTGTGGCAACACTGGATCTTTAACCTATTGAGTGAGGCCTGGGATCAAACCCGAATCCTCACAAACACTATGTTGGGTCCTTAACCCAATGAGCCACAATGGGAGCTCCTTTTATTTTTTTTAATGAATTACTTTTCTGTGGAAATCAGACAGATTGAATTTATCTTGCTTAAAACTAAAAAACGCTAATACTCAAACACTGCCTACACACCACCAACCCTTTAAACTACAAATGCGTTATTATTGGGAAAGACTGGAGTTCATCAAGAACTGGAGTGAGCTATGTGAACTACACTAGAAACTATGTAAAACCCTCCTTTTTTTTTTTTTTTTTTGTCCGCCCTAGAGACATGTTAAGTCCCTGGGCCAGGGATTGAACGCATACCACAGCAGTAACAATACCAGATCTTTAGCCACTAGGCCACCAGGGAACTCCTAAAACCCTCTCTCTCCTTTTTTTTTTTTTAGGGCCACACCTGCAGCACATGGAGCTTCCCAGGCTAGGGGTCAAATCAGAGCCATAGCCACAGGCCTAGGCTACAGCCGCAGCAACGCCAGATCTGAGCCGCGCCTGGGACCTACACCGCAGCTCAAGGTAATGCCCGGTCCTTAACCCACTGAGCAAGGCCAGGAATCAAACCTGTATCCTCTTGGATACTAGTGAGATTTGTTTATGCTAAGGAACTCCAAACCCTCCATTTTTGATGCTGTTCAGATTCCCTTTCTCTTAGAGTATATTACAGCCTCAATTTAGGGGAAAGTAGCCCAGTATTTGTATGATCCTGAGATTTGCTAGATATCAGTGAAGCAATATATCTTTGGCTCCAATATGAAGAAAGCAGGCAGATTCATCTAGGATTTTTTCAGAGCATGATGTCAATAGTCCACAGAATGACTTCTAGATCAAAATGAGACTCCCCAAAATAGCCATCTTCAAATTGGCTATCCAGTCCGTCAAAGGCTGCATTTGCAAGCTTACTCTTTCTCCTTGCCTGTGTCCTCAGCTGTGATGAGAGGAGGACTGTTGAGGTGGAGGGAGTGGAATGAATCAGAAAAGCATATAAAAGATGTCACAGTGTGGACAATGGTCTGTATAAATCTCTGTGAAAGCTTTCTCCTTAGAGTTGTGCTTAAGATGCTAAACTGCCTTGCTCCCATGATGTTCAGTGGGCCCTGTGAGGTCAATATAATTCCCTAAGATTAGACAAGCCAGCTAGACCCTGGTACCCAGGAAGTTGTCAGCTGCTAAATGAGGTCCTTAAGGCTCAGGAAGAAAGGAGAGGGGATTCACAAGGGCTGCCAATGGTGCTAAAAACCAGTAGAGCAATATGTAAACACAAGGACAACACTTGGCAAAGTCCAATGTCATTAAATGTGGTTCACTGTAATCGGCTTACTGTCCAACCATGACATGTAATGAGAAGAATGTTAAGTGTTTGGGCCAAGGCTTTGGAGCCAGTTTCCTGGCTCAGTGCTGGATTGCCTCCTACTAGCTGTCTGGCCTTGAATAAGTCACTGAATCTCTCTGAACCACAGTGTCCTCATCTACAAAAATGTCCTTCAAAATCATAGGTTCATAGTATTTTGAAGATTAATGAAAGGAGATTTATTTATAAGTCACTATACACATGCCTGACATGTGGTAAGTGTATCCCAAATTACACCAATCACTGTTAGGATGGACAGACTCTAGCTTGGGCCCTATTCTATAGTAACTTCTCCTGGGCTGGTGTCTGACTGGCTCTCTCTGTAAGTCGGCTACAGGGAAGTGTCATTCCAAAGGTTTTCTGTTTTGGCAGTGACTTCCCTTTACCATTTGGCTCTATCTTCCATCTCCGGTACATACACTCCCTTCCTTCTTAAACATGTCCAGTCCTGGATGACCAGTTTCCATGCCCACATCAACTAGAATTTCTGTTGTAAGAGCCTGCGCTCTTGGAAACGATGATCTAAAATGTGTTTTCCTATCACTCTACCTTTATGACAGCCCTCGACCTGTTTCAATTCTCACAAATGCCACACAGCCCATGGCAGCAAAGCCAGAAAACCAGTAGAAGTCCAGCCTGGACGATTTTTTCTTTTTTCTTTTTTCTTTTTTTTTTTTTTTTTCCTTTTTAGGGCTGCACTGGCAGCATATGGACGTTCCCAGGCTAGAGGTCAAATCGGAGTTACAGTTGCCAGCTGCCAGCCTACTCCAGTCACAGCAACGCAGGATCTGAGCTCTTTCTGCAACCTACACCGTGGGTCACAGCCATGCCAGATCCTTAACCCACTGAGCAAAGCCAGGGATTGAACCCCCATCCTCATGGATCCTAGTCGGGATCATTAATCACTGAACCACGAAGGGAACTCCCAAGATGGGTTTGGAGCCCTTTCTCTCCACCAGCATGGAAGGCGACAAATTGCCATCTTTGCCTCTGAGGCTATTAAACCAACTGCTAACTTAGGCATCACAAAGCTTCTAGTTTCCAAGGGACATTGCAAAGATCAGTTGATATGCAAATAAACTGCCTGTTTATTCTCATCTGCTTTTGTTTTGATGTCACCTCCAATCAACCCCAAACTTGGCATCTTTGGTTTCTTTGGATTTGTTCTAACACTTAATTTAATCCTCAGACTTCTCACATTGACTCCACCTTGGCTCAATCTCCTGCCCCAGGTGTTTCTATTGGGTAAAAAACAAAACAAAACAAAACAAAAAAACCTGTTCTATTTTCAAAGAAAACATAATCCCTCTCTTCAGTCCCTCTTTAGGTGGGCAGGTGGCAATAAATAGGATCATCCTAGGAATCAGTTTGTATGGATTAAAGTCTTATTTTTTCACCTTCCAGCTATGTGACCTTGGCCAAGGGCTTAACCCATTGGAGTTTCCATATTTCCTCTAAAAGTTGGTGTTAATATTGCTACAACTATAATATGAAGACCAAATAGTTACATAAACCGAAAAAGTGCATTATAAACTCCCAGGGAATTGTTAAATATTCAACACTAAAATTAAAAAAAGGCTTAACAAAAGGATCAGCAGGGAATAGGAAGAACTATAATCTCCCTTGTCCAAATTAAAGATCCATTTTTCTTAAGATATATTTCTTGAATTGGACCCTAATGTTAGACCCTTAAAGCAAATAGAGGTAATAATTTCTAGACTCAGAAAAAGAATCTTTGCTGCTTTTGTTCATAACATTATTATGCTTAAACACTATTTAGCTTCTAGGACTTAACATGAAAATTGTAAATTGCCTCTTTGAAAATTAGACTTTGGTTATTTCCACATAGAAAATGCATTTATTATTTTAATTAAGAAAACATGTTTATATATAAGTCTTTCTCTGGTCATATCCCTGATGACACAAAGCAGAGAGCCGTTCCCTTCTTCTAGCTGGGGTAATGGGCAAGGCAAGTTTCCCATGAAATGTGAGAGTGCCTGACCTTGGTAAAAAGCTGTAGCGTGGGTCATCTCATGCCAGGCAAACTCATGCCAAGACTGAATAAAAGAAATAGTTTTCTATTTACAGGTACAGATCAACATCTGTTCATTCAGGACTGCATCTGACATCTGAATTGCCAAGTAAGGACCTGTGATCACATTCACAAAAATGCTCAGTTCCTTCCAGAACAAAGAAGAGAGAGATTCGAATATTAACATCTGAGTTCTCTATAAAACACCCTGTTTCTCAAAGCCGAAGGAAAGAATTGATTCAACTGAGAATCAAAATGTTCTCTAATTATCCTATTTGATAGGAAAACATAGAGCAATTAAGGGATTGATCTCATTACACAGTATACACACTCCCACCAGTTACATAGCTAACTTGACATTTGCTGTTCCGTCCCAGAGCCTTTGTTCTCTCCAAAACCCTTTTACATAGCTCTTCAGGCAATTTGATTTCTCATAAACTGTACCATTGCCAACATTTCCCTGAACATTTGCTTTTTTTTCCCCCCACTGTGAAATTAACAAATGCGTGCTTGAGCCAGCGCTGCTCTCTGCATGTGTGTATATTGACTGAGAGGTGGTCTGTCACTCTAGGATGTCATCTCTATGTACTTGGGTGGCATTCCATGTATCCTTAATCTGGACAACAGAGAAGAGAGTGTGGGACACTTTGGCCACAGACTTTATAGGCTTCATAAGGATGGCCAATCATCTCTATTTCCCATGCCAAGTGCAGCATTTGATGGTCGCTGCTGGAACATTGTGGGGATTTTGAGATTGGGTCCAAACTCCGTAGGAAAAAGTGCTATGATATATTAGCAAAACCAGCTGAGGGTACAAGAAGGAAAAAAGCTGTACCTGTATCATGTATATCCCTTCCCAGTGAGCACTCTTGGCCCTGAGTGTTGCAAATCTATCTACCAAGACAGTAGCATCATAATTCCTTGTGTCAGAAGGTTCAGAGACAGAGGAGCATAGGATTTAAACGTGGGACATTTATATAGCCCTATGCCTTTTACAAAGGGTTTTCTCCATAGAGGGTCTTCTTTAATCCCCCCAACAATCCTATGAGGCAGATATCAATTTTATCTCCATTTTGTAGCAGAGGGATTAAAAGCTAAGAGAATGAAAATGGTCACCCCAAGGTCATACTTGGCAGACTCACTATCAAAGCTCACTACCTAAGATGTTCTGATTCAGAGCCCCGGGCTGAAGGGCCATGAATCCATCAAGTCCTAAGTTTCCCCTAGAGTCAAAGGGTGGACCTGAAGGTCTGGATTGGATTTGTGCCATTTCTGAGGAACCTCCAGAGGTCAGCAGAGAAGTGCAGAGTGCAGACTCAGAACAAGGATGGACAAACTCCTCTTCTTTCCTTTCAGATGGTCTTCTTTGTGAAAGCGTTAGGACAGGGGTCATTACACAGAGCCAGGAGAGGCAAGAAGTTGTCACTAAATAAAATATAATGTGCTTTATGTGAAATGGCTTATCTGCTTCTTCGGTAAATTGATGTTAATTCAACTGCTCAGTCTCATTTCTGTAAGCAACATTGATGCCTTCACCATTTCTCCTCTGCAGCCAGAAAATGGAGTGGCTGTTTTGGAAAGAATTATCTTCTTCCCAGAGGGCAAAATCCTAAATTCCTTTCCTTAGATTCTTGCCAAAGGTTCTAATTAGGACATGCAAATATACTTATGCAAATGAAGGCATGGATCGCTGAATTTTGATGCTTTGGGGAAGAGTTTGGATAAAATAAACTCCCTCCATGATTAAAGTCTTGCTTTTTTGAAATAAAAAAAAATAAGAAATTCCTCATTCTCCTACTTTAGTATCATGTGTTGGAGAATGACAAGAACTTACATGAGTGACATCAGTGTGCACAGTGATTTTGTCAATATCAGATCTGAGTCTCAAAACAACCTATGAGGTAAGTACCATTTCCTCCTTTTGTAGATGAGAAAACCAATGCACAAAGAGGCAAAGGAGTGACTTGCCCTACTCCAGATATCTGAAAAGCAGTCAAGGCAAAACGAAAACCTAGCATTTTTTTATTCCTTATCTTCAGCTCTTGTGCCTCTAGTACACTCTCAACAGAAGTAAATGCTACCTCACAGGTACCCAGCACTTCACCGTTTATGAATCCCTTTTATCAAAATATTTCAACCCAAACATTTATTGAATCTACTACCTTAACTCAAATACTTACTTTCATTGTTATGTGCTTGCCAGACCTAATTTCAAGTACAAGCTATATAAGGTCCCTTCTCTATTAGTGTTTCTGTTATTGATTGGGGAGAGACAGCTAATAACAAGTAAACAACAACAAATCAGTAAAATAAATTTGAATGGTGATCACTGCTATCAAGAATGTAGAACAGAATAATGTGATAGGCCATGACAGTGTGATGGTAGGAATGGAGTCTATAAGTGTAAAATCTTTGATAACATGGATGGAGAAAGTGTCTTTGGAAAATACCTCCTATGAGCTGAGACCTGATGGAAAGGAACAAGTAGGGAATATCAGGGAGATTACTTCAGCCCTCATGTGGGAGAGATACTGATACGGAGCAAAAGAAAGAAGGTACACAATGCAGCTTAATGAGCAAAGAGAGATAAATAGAAAATACTGAAGAGATAGGCAGGGGCTAGATCAAGAAGAGTCTCTTAGGCTACTGGGCCAAGATCTTATTCTAATTGCTAAGGGATTAACTTTGCCAGATTTGAAGATACTATTTCCTCATCTTTAACTGTGAAAACAATAGCACATCATTGATACCGAAGCTATGAATGCACAGACTGGGAAGATTTGAGTAAGTGAGGTAAGTATTATCCTTGTTTTACAAATCAGAAAATGGAGATATTTGCAGATTTGCCAAAGGATACCCAGAAGGCAAGCAGCAAGGTCCCAATTTTCAGGGTTCTCTTTCTAGGCTTATATCTCTATCTACTGAAGGTACTGGAAAGGAACACACATTGGAGGAAACCAGCACAACGACAGGTGACTGTTACACTTCCGTGAGTATAATAGATGAATTCCTAGGGCAGACCAGGAGCTCCACTTTTTCCTGGAAGTCCTACAGCTATTTGGGTCCATCTGGAAAGAGATTCTAAATCTTTGGGGGCCTTGGCTCAGGCTTAAGACAAATATGCTATTGAAGCCACTACTGTATATTTGGCATTAATGAATTTCTCCTGAAGTCTAATTTGCTTGACGAATTGCTTTGGGAAAGAGGTGGTGAATACCAAAGACTAGGGGATGAGGAACTGTCACAGTCATCAAGGCATAGCTTTGCTCAACTTCCCTTTCCATCCTAGCCTCCTACCCCACATTGCTGACTGATGGTTGGAAACCCATGAATGTACGAGGATAAGATGGAAATAGTCATTCCAGAATGTCCTAAATCTAGCTCATTCATACATTACTCATAGTATAATTATAGTTAAACTCTCTCTTTTCCTCACCCTTGCTAAGGCAAATTTCATGAGATTAATTACTCATCCCTTCATGGAGTGTCTACTGCTCCAACAGACTGAGCCCCCTAGGATGTATCAGAATGTCATTACCATAGTCTGGGCTCTTAAGGCTCTCACAGCCTAGTGGTCTCATATCTCTTAAGTCTGCCACCCCTTGTAACTCCTTTAGTCTTTTTTTTTTCCCCTTTGGTCTTTTTAGGGTTGCACCTGCAATACATGAAAGTTCCCAGGCTTAGGATCAAATCGGAGCTACAGCAATGCCAAATCCTTAACCCACAGAGCAAGGCCAGGGATCGAACTCACGTCCGCATGGATATAGTTGGATTCATTACTGCTGAGCTACGATGAGAATTCCTGTGACTCCTTTAGTCTTATTGTTCCCTTGAACCCAATTCCCTCGAACCCAATTCCCTCTGTACAAAAGTATTGCAGGTAAACAGAGAAGTACGATTTGTGCTTTGCCATAGACCCCTGAGAATATTACTAATTGCCATTCAGACTTTAGGATCTTCAGAGGCATTGGTGAGAGAATAGAGATATGGTCCCTTCATTGTCTAATTTCTGTAGGTTAAAAAAATAGCATGTACTTATTATCTTGCATTTCTCTGCTGTCTCCACACCTTCACTTTCCAAAATCTTTCCTGTGAAATTGGTTTCCCTCCTCTTTCTCACTTAACCTGCTTTCTAGCACTCCTGTGGCTCTTGTCCAGAAGAGGGTGAGATCACCTTTGTCTCTTAATATTCCTCTCTTTTTTTGCAATTAATTATGATTCATTGGTCTTTTGATTGCTCAGCTTTGCCTCCTGAATTAGAAAGCTGAAGTCCTTGATCCCTCTCCAACAAAACTGATACTATGGGTATTTTGATTGCATTATGTGGTTTAAGAAAGGACTGGTGAGATGCTCTTAAGAATGGCTAATAATGGATTCTAGTTGAATGAGAAAAACTTGTGAACAACCAGAGAAGAACTGTGACTGTAACCTTTTCCATGCATTTGTCATTATGGTTTGCTAATACTCAGACTCATGGAATGCTTTGCATGAAGGAGCCTTAGAGATTAACTAAAAATATCTTCATTTTATACAGAGGATATTTGAGATATAAAGCATAAATATCTTAACCACTGGAACTGCTATACCTTTAAACTGTGGAGGGAAATGACTATTCCATACAAATGAAAAATTGTAACTAAGGGGACGCTATAAGAATATTACTTGGGTTTGTCATGACATCTCAAGTCATTTATTTTCTGTACACGGTCCTTCCTCTTCCTAGAATGGTCCAGTCTGTGACAACAAGAAGGCTCTGTTCCATTTACTCTCCGTTTCCATGAATGGACAGCACCATCTCCAAACCTCAGTCTACTCAGTTGGAGCCCTGAGAATCTACTTAGCCCTTGCCATCCACCAGGGACCAGGAAAGGGCAAGGGAAAACCTCTACCCCATGTTCTCAATCAATGTCACTAGCCTGCTTCAAAAATACCCTACTCCCTGGAGTCATGAATCAATACTTTCCCCTCTGTTCTCATCAGAAGCATAGCTTATCACCCACAGATTGGATGTTATGCTTAACAGAACAAGTCTCAATATAAACATACACACATTACTATATATAAAATAGATTAATAAGGACCTACTACATAGCACAGGGAAATGTGCTCAATACTGTGTAATAACCTATATGGGAAAAGAATCTGAAAAGGAATGGATATATGTATAGGTATAACTGATTTAGTTTGCTGATGCCTGAAATTAACACCACTTTGTTTTGTTTTTGTTTTTGTTTTTGTCTTTTTGCTTTTTCTAGGGCCGCTCCCACGGCATATGGAGATTCCCAGGCTAGGGATCTAATCGGAGCTGTAGCTACCAGCCTATGCCAGAGCCACAGCAACGCAGGATCCGAGCTGCATCTGCAACCTACACCACAACTCACAGCAATGCCGGATCCTTAACCCACTGAGCAAGGCCAGGGATCGAACCCGAAAACTCATGGTTCCTAGTTGGATTTGTTAACCACTGCGCCACGACAGGAACTCTGAAATTAATACAACTTTGTAAGTCAACTACCTTCCAATAAAATAAGTAAAATAGTTAAACTTATTTAAAAAAATAGAGTAAAAAGATGTTTGCCAGCGACTGGAGGGAGAGGTAAGTTACTCTTCAATAGGTATAGAGTTTCAGTTATGCAAAATGAATACATTCTAGAGATCTGTTGTATAACATTTTGCCTAGAGTTAATAATACTGTATTACGCTCCTAAAAATTTAAGAGGATATATCTCACATTAAGTGTTCTTACCTCAATAAGAAATTTTTAATTTACAATTTTTAAAATGTTTCCAAAAAAGTGAGTTGTATATATGAATAAGAACAGTGTGAGTTCAGTGAAAGAATATGTTCAACATGCTTCAGTGAGTGGAATAATAAACATTTTGAAGCAAAAAAACAAAAATCTCAATTATATACAAGTTTTTACATTCAGGTTGTTATAGTCAAGCTCCTGGTCAGGTCCCCTCTCCCCAAAAGTGCATCCTGAGGGCTATGTTTACCATTTTCCCAATCCCAACTCATTTTCCTCACCCTTGGTCTTGTTACTGAAGGCCAAGCAAGCCGTAGGCAGAGGTCATACAAGTTATAATGGTTAAGAAATATATTGTGGCTCAAGGGATTAAGGACTCAATGTTATCTCTGGTTTGACATTTGGCCTCTTTTAGTGGGTTAAGGATCTGGCATTGCTGTGAGCTCCAGTGTAGATCACAGATGCAGTTTGGATATGGCATTGCCATGGCTGTGGTGTAGGCCTGCAGCTGAACCTCTGATTTGACCCCTAGCCTGGGAACTTTAGGTGTGACTCTAAAAAGAAAAAAAAAAAAAAAGGCTTAACTTCTAGGTGGAGACAAGGAACCATTCTTGCCCAAGTTTATTCTGGGTGATGCTTTCTGTTCTCTTTTCCTCTGCCTTTGCCACTGCCTTGAGAAGGCATATCAGTCGCTGATAGTTTAGCATCACTGTCAGGTGTTCTTTCTTCAAGAGTGATTGATACTGTAAGTCTTGCTCTTATCCTTTAGTGCCATGGCTCACAGCCCTCACTGTGCATTGGAATCAATGAGAAATCTTCTCACTGATGCCCAGGTCTATCATGGCTCATTAAATCTGCATCTCCAGGGCGTGGAGCTAGGTATTAGCTTTGCTTGAAACCTCTCCAGGAGATTCAGAATTTCAGCCAAGGTGGAAAACCACTGTCTGATTTAAAGAAGCCAGGGTTTGGAGCATTGTGAATATTGAGTGGGTGACATTTCTTGGGCAGAGCTCTTCTCCTGAGACCCCTAAAACTATACTACATGAACTTCTACATACTCTGCCCATAGTCTAAACAAGTTTTACTGCAAGTCTATATGCAAGTCTAGGGAAACTTTCTGACGTCTTTCTCAGGAGTTTCTGAAAGGAAAATTACTTTGGGTTTTAGAAGGGAGCTTAAAATATTCCACCACTTGGCCCTGGCTGAGGACGAGGAAGAACTGGTAAGATCTTGGAACAAATAGAAGTAGCAGAAGAAATCTCAAAGATGGAAGCAGACATCACGTCCAAAGAGAAGTAGGTCAGAGATCCTGTATGGTTCAAATGTGAAGGCAAGAACCAAAAGAAGTTTCGCCTATGGGAAGACGGTAGGATTATAAAATGGACGTAATAGGAATATAGGGCATAACTGGTCCATTTAAGGACTTCATCTGAGTATGAGGAAGGAAATGAAAGGAACTGTGTTTGGAAGCAAGATAGCCATGGAGGCCCATGGCAACTGGTCTGGGCAGGGGCTAGACCTTTATTTTAGGCCACCCAACTTTGAAGAAATGAAAACTCAAGTACACAAGAGACTAGAACAGAAGGAGACATGGAGATTTTTCAACAGTGGAAAGATTTCTACTTCAGAGAGCTGCTTGAACTGGCATGTTGAGATTAATTCCAACTCCAGAAATTCCTTGGAGGAAGGTCATTGACACACTGATCTGTCACGCCTGAGTTGGCCCCAGGAGAAGAGACAGAGTAGCCAGCACAGAAGCTGAAGTTCATTATTAAGAGCTGAGATGGTATTAGGCTGAGGCAGAGCTTGACTTCCAGGATACCGGTGGCCAAGGGATTTACTGAGCTTGCCACACTATGCCAGGTGGGAGCTACAGCCTTCTAATCTGGATATTATATGGAGAACTGACAATGAAGCCTAGAAAACTTGAGAACTCATGGAGACAAATGTCTGGATGAGAGAGGATCTAAATATACTTTGATATTAGGAATGAATAAAAAAAATTTTTAGCATATATGAAGAACAGCCAGAATGTCACTGTGATGGAGAGTGAGTCAGTTCCCTGTCACTGGAGGCGTTTTGGTTAAAGTTGAAAGATGGACCACATGCTCTCCTTTGTGAGGCACCATTAAGCCACTGTAGGATGTTCTACAACCAGACAAGGAAAGAACACCAAGAAAGAAGAAAAAAAGACTTGAGAATCAGGATAAGAACACAGGGAAGTCCTGGGATGACAGTTGGAACACACTCTGTCCATATTGTAGGGAGAGGATGAAGAGTTTAGAATGATGGTCTTCAGGAGAAAGGAAGTGAGGGTGAGGGACTCAGTAGACTGTAATAGCGTCAGATATGGTGGAATGTCTAAAAATGCTTTTTTTGTTGTTGATGTTTTTGCTTTTGGGGGCTATACCCACAGCACATGGAAGTTCCCAAGCTAGGGGTTGAATCGGAGCGGTAGCCAACGGCTTACACCACAGCCACAGCAATGCCAGATCCGAGCTACATCTGTGACCTACACCACAGCTCATGGCAATGCTGGCTCCATAACCCACTGACCGAGACCAGGGATCAAATATGTGTCCTCATAGATACTAGTCAGATTTGTTTCCGCTGAGCCACAATGGGAACTCCTAAAAATGTTTTAATGTATGGAGTCAAAATTTATACATTCACAATGGTTTTTTTTTTTTTTTTAGCCATAACCCATGATAAAACTGTATTAAGAAGATGGGGTTGGGAGGACGTTGAGTGTTCAAAAGAGCACTCTCACCTACAATTATATAAAGTCAAGGGCTAATGTTTATAGTGAAGAAATCAAGAAATATGTAGTATTAACCTACTTACAAAAATAAAAGCAGTTTCTTCTGACTATCAGAAGAAACTGCTTAAAGGGATAAGGGGGTTCCTTGGGGAGAATTGAGCTGCGTGGTAGGGACTGTTCTTTTTTATGAACATTTTGTCAGTATTATTTCATTTTTGTTTTCACTGGTGCATGGATTCCTTTGGTAAATACAAATTTCAATAAGAGTAATTTAAGAATTTTTTTTAAGGTTAAACAAAATAAGGGAGTTCCCATCGTGGCTCAGTCGTTAATGAATCCAACTAGGAACCATGAGGTCGCAGGTTCGATCCCTGGCCTTGCTCAGTGGGTTAGGGATCCGGTATTGCCGTGAGCTATGGTGTAGGTCACAGATGCAGCAAGGATCCAGCATTGCCGTGAGCTTAGTGTAGGTCGCAAACTCGGCTCAGATCTTGCGTTGCAGTGGCTCTGGCGTAGGCTGGTGGCAACAGCTCCAATTAGATCCCTAGCCTGGGAACCTCCATATGCTGCAGGTGCAGCCCAAGAAAAGAAAAAAAAAATCCAGAAGAGGTGGATCAACTGGTTGACGATGGAGATATTGAAGAGGAAATTTCAATGGTAGATGCACCAGGAAACAAGGGAGGTTTTTTGGTCCTTGGATGCTTGTGTTTCTAGGTTCTCTCTCCTTTTTCTTAACATGGTGAGTTCAGTTCAGCCCAGCAATTGGACTGGAGAGGTTGCAGGTGTAGGTGGTCAACTTAAGTTGTGTGGGGAGGGAGTTCCCGCCATGGCTCAGAGGTTAA
The DNA here is from genome assembly GCF_016906955.1 of Phacochoerus africanus. Lineage (NCBI taxonomy): Eukaryota > Metazoa > Chordata > Mammalia > Artiodactyla > Suidae > Phacochoerus > Phacochoerus africanus. The sequence goes on along the minus strand of NC_062544.1, from coordinate 210,546,899 downwards.
TGAACCCGACTCATAACCATGAGGTTGAAGGTTCGATCCCTGGCCTCGCTTAGTGGGTTAACCATCCGGCGTTGCTGTGAGCTGTGGTGTGAGTTGCAGATGTGGCTCGGATCCTGCGTTGCTGTGGCTATGGTGTAGGCTGGCAGCTACAGCTCCGATTACACCCCTAGCCTGGGAACCTCCATATACCACAGTACAGCCCATAAAAGACCAAAAAAATGTTGTGTGGGGAGCACAGAAGCTTGGAGTAGGATGAAATTTTGCCCCAGTTCACCCCAGTGCTCAAGCTGAAACCCAAATCAGGGTGCCAGGCAATATGAAAGCCCAGCCCAGAACTGTGTGTGTGTCTGGGAAGAGCTATGAAAAAGTTCCCACAGGTGATCATGTCATCTGCCAATGGTCCAGCTCTAGCATTGTAAAGGTAACTTTGATGACACATTGATAATTTAAGAGATCACCCCTTGTCTTCCAGGTGGCACCTCTGTGGTGCTGGCAACTGTTATCCACAGAGACATGAGTCTGGTAACCTTAGCCATATATGGGTCAGTGGTCACATGACATTGTCAATTGTTTGGTATAGTGCTCCAAAAATGTTAGCACTAACCACCAGCTTTCCTACCACCCCAGTCCCTTGTTCCTCCCCATGTCTTATCCAGTTAGATGGTCCTGACTAGACAGCTTTCTTGAATGGTGCAGAGCATACTACCTCTATGCAGTACATGCTAATTATTATGGTGACCAGCTAGATGATCTGGCCAATTATCTCCTTTCTGGCAGTGAGACTCTGTCATGGAAAGAACAGCAGGAGTTTCTGCTGTGGCATAGAGGGTTAATGATCTAACTTATCTCTATGGAAGCACCAGTTCAATTCCTGACCCAGCTGGCACAGTGGGTTAAGGATCCAGCATTGCTACAGCTACGGCATGGGTCAAAACTCCAGCTCCAATTCAATCTGGTCTGGGAACTTCCAAATACCACAGGGGCAGCCAAAAAAGAAAACAAAAAAGAAAGAAAACAAAAGAAAGGGAGGGAGGGAGGAAGGGAGAAAGGAAGGGAGGAGCAAAATCTGTCTTCTCTGCAGAAATGTGATGCTGAGCACCACAGCACTTTCAGAACTCATCCCTACACAGGGAGTAGAAATGCTGGTTTCCCTGAACTTGTTAGCCATGAAAACACTTCTGGATTTGATGAGGCTGAAACTTTTGATGCCTGAGAAAGAAAAGCTTGTGTTGACTTTAAGAGCATTGATGTTATGCCCTGTGTGCTTCCCAAGGGATTGGAGAGCAAAGAGGGTCCAGCCACCTTCTGAGTTGCAGAATAATGGAACCATCTCTCGAAGAAAGAAAACTCATTACATTCATACACTGCATGGCCTCACCTCTCCAGGAGGTCATCAACACATACATTCACTCTGTATCCAAACCTCTCAGCCATGGTTTCCCTTGAAACCACAGAGATCCTGACTTCATCTGGCTCCTTACCTTTTCCTGGTTCCTCCTTCCCAGGTGTGTCAAGCTTCCCTGCCCATCACTAAAGGTTTTCCTTATTGCTCTGAGTGTCTGTGCACATGCAATTCTGGAAGGACCCAGCAGGGCAAGTCTTCCTGCTTTCTCCCCTTCCTCTCTACTCAGGCAGCCAACTTTAGGGGAAGGAATGTCACCAAAAATCCTCCTACCTGTCACAGCCCTGCTCAGAAGCAAAACTATTTCCTTTCTAGTCTACCACGCCCTCCGAACATTCTAGCAGCAGATATTATTTGTGTATGACTTCCTCTTGGAGGAGTTTTACGTTACTTTATTCCCGTTGTAAATCATCTGCCCCTGGATATCTCCAAGTTCTCCAGCTTTCTGGCGTTCCTCTCTCTTTCTTCTTTTACCAAACTAGAAATGCTAAACCCCCATTCCATTTGCTCTGAAAACCCAGGACATCATACTTTTTTTTTTCAGGAGGGGTTCTTTTTTTCAGTAGGGGTTTATGTTTTTTTTTTTTTTTTCAGGAGGGGTTTATGTTTTACTCAGTGTTCTTGGGCTGCCTTCTCTTCTTTGTCCCTTGAGATTCTTTGGCTACATTCTTGGTCCTTAATTTTATCTCACTCCTGCAATTGCCAGCCCCTTTTTATACCACTTTGTCCCATCTAGGTAGCACTCTTCTTTCATTGCCTTAAATCACCACAAATTCAAGCTGTTGTGTATATCAAATTTGTACTAAAACTGTGGAGTAACCTAAGATTCTTACAGCAAACATAAACTAGGTCAACACAGAAAGGTCTTGACTCTAATAAAGTTATTTTTTTACTCCCTCATTAGGGACAAGATATTCTAAAATCATAGTTCATGGCCAAATGTATTACACAGACATATTCTGTTGACCAGCACTCAATATAATTTTAATTAGTTTTCAACATTTCAAGATGAGGAGTTTTTCTAGATTTCTAGCTCTTCTTGAAAGCCTGGAAGATCTGATGGTGCTGGACCTCCACTTACGCATGGCATCAACCCCCTGAACAGAGAGCAGCTGCCCTTGCCCTGGCCTTGCCCTCTGCAGTACTGTCATCCCTTCTCACATCAGCTCCCCCACCTGTATTACTAGCAGGGAGACTGCACAGCTGGTAAGTTTTATTCTACAGTTTCCTTCTCTGTTTTTCCAAGGGCCCAATGTCTTTCTCCGACAAACAACTCTAACATGTCTGTCTTTTATCTTGCAGAGCGTTTTCCATTCTCTTTGCGGCAGCCCTGATCATCTCAACCAGCACCACCACCTCATCATTTCACCACTGGGACAGCCCACAGAGAGCTGCAAAAATGTTTTCCTCAACATAACTTATCCTCTTGTTGAGGGCAACAAGCACCTGTGGTCATTTGATTTATGAATGGCTCCCAAACCATAGGGCTCATAAGTAGCAAAGCCAAGATTCAAACCCAGTCCTCCTGACTCCCCACTCACATGAATCCCCTTTGATGGAGTCCACAAACTGGAGAGCTTTTTCATGGGAGGCTGACTGAGAGAAGAAGTGGAAAAGGAAGGGTCTCTGCCAGCTGGTGTTCATGAGTATTTATCATCCTGTGTATCTTCTCCCTTTAGCAAGGGAGTAGGCAAACTACCACTGTTCATTTCTACAGTCTTTGGCTTTCTCTGGTGACTATTTAAATTGCAGACCAGCCAAGATGCTGAGGAACCTTGGAGACCACCTAGCACAACAACCAATTTTATTTTATTTGTCTTTTTTTTTTTCCACATGCTCCTGCAGCATATGGAAGTTCCCGGGCTAGGGGTTGAATAAGAGCTGCAGCTGCAGTCCTACACCACAGCCACAGCAATGCCAGATCCTAGCTGTGACTTTGACCTACACCACAGATCATGGCAATGCCAGATCCTTAACCCACTGAACAAGGCCAGGGATCAAGCCCACATCCTCATGAATACTAGTGAGATTCATTACCACTGAGCCACCATGGGAAGTCCACAAACCTACCGTTTTCCAGGGAACTCCTTACAACCCAATTTTAAAAATGAGAAAATTGAGACTGCCCATCCTTCTGAGCTGCTCAAAGTTTCTTTTAAAGCAGAATATGCTCATTTTGCCTATAGGCAGATTACTGAACAAAGTGCAGTAGGAAGTTTGCCATAAATCTTTAAGTAGAGAATTTTCAAGATGGATTTGAATAATGGCAGAAAACACAGCAAAACAGCTTAGGTGATAATAACAATAAGGCACACTAGAAACTATTTTATTGTTTAGTGAACTGTGGAGAAAGCAATTTTACTTCGCTTAAAGTGCTGTCAGGCATTAACTTATTAATCCTCAAAGTTGTGAAGAAATTTTATTCAGAAGCACCTACTCTCCTAAGGCCACTGAAGGCCAAGAAAAAGAAACAGTGTCCTTGTGAACATTTAGAAAAATAACTAAGTAGATTAGCAAAAGAGAGCATGGATAGTTTTAACCCACATTGGTGGTATAAGAAATGAATGAAACAAAGGAAAACACCAAAATCTAGTTTCAGCCTGCACTCACCATGAATCAAAGTCATTCTGAGCCCAGAGCTCTTGAGGAGACTGGAGCAGAGCTGCTCATTAGCTGCAGTGGAAGACTGGTTGTCTGATCCCCCCACATAGGGTTTCCAGATTCAGGAAATAAAAGTACAAGACACCCAATTAAATTTGAGTTTAGATAAACCTAAGATAATTTTAGTAGAAATATGTCCCATAAAATTCTTGGGACATAGTTCTATTAAAAATATTATCCATTGTTGTTTGTAATTCAAATTTAGCTGGGCTTCCTCCATTTTATGTAGCTATCCCATTCCCAACCCCAGTTCATCATGGAACAATACCTAAAATCACGAAATGACTGCATGTGACCAGCTCACATCCATGTGACTCCTGCTGGGTTGGAAGACGGGTCTGTACCCTCTTTATTGAGATAAGCCAATCAATCATACGCTGGGGTGTTAGGACAATGTCAACTTGCTGTTAAAAGTTCTAAATGCTTGTTCTCAACTTCTATACCTGTACACTGAGGACTAGGAACAAATACTCTGCCTATGGGCGTTGGTCTGTGCAGCACATTTTGAGCAGCTGTGGGCAGGAAAGGTGGAAGCTCCATCTACTTCCAGCCCCAGCTCTTGTTAGGTAAGCAAGTCTGGTTAAAGGGTGCATCTTTCCTAATTCCTGATGGTCTCTAAAATAACAATGGCAGTAATTGTGTTTGTGTTGGATTATCCTATGTGCAGACTAAAGTTCCCCCACATATTTGAGACAGTAACAATGGAAGAATAACTCCCCATCCTTCAAAACACCAAAAAGGGAGAGAAATGAAAATTTAAATATTTGATTTTATAGAGAAACATCAATGTAGTAACTGTAAGAAGATTCAGAATTTCTTAGAATTCTTGTATAGAACTTGTATAGGGCTCTTATACCATCATACTTATTTTTAAATTTTATTGAAGTATACATGATTTACAATGTTGTGTTAATTTCTGCTGTACAGAAAAGTGATTCAGTTATATGTCTATATATTCTTTTTCATATTCTTTTCCATTATGGTTTAATCACAGGATATCGAATATAGTTTCCTGTGCTTACAGTAGCACTTTTGGCTTATACATCCTATGTATAATAGTTTGCCTCTGGTGATCCCAAACTCCCAATCCTTCCCTCCCCACTCCCCTCCTCCTTGGTAACCACAAGTCTGTTCTCTGTATCTGTGAGTCTGTTTCTGTACTATAGAGAGGTTCACTTGTGCTAAATTTAGATTCCACATGAGTGATATCATGTGGTATTTGTCTTTCGCCTTCTGACTTACTTTGCTTAGTATGCTGCTGAAAAAGGCATTATTTCACTCTTTTCATGGCTGAGTAATATTTCATTGTGAATATGTATGTGTATATATATATATACACACACCACATTTCCTTTATCCATTGCCTTCTCGATGGACATTTAGAGTGTTGCTATGTCTTGGTTATTGTATCTACTATACCATTCATACATTTTTTCATGTTGGAGGCCATGTGATGATGGGGGAGTGAATGAATACCTCAATCTTTGAGACAGTAGTGATTTTAAAGATCCTAAACTAGCCCCAATTATGGTTTTTTGCTTACTTCATGTAGATGTAAGACTTAAAAATTATGTGAAATGTTAAATGATAATGTGTTCATTCCTTCCAGGCAAATGTTGGCATAGTTAAAATTTGGCTTTCAAAAGAAAAAGATAAATGCCAGTCTTTACCATCTGATCTGGCACATTTGTTTATACACACACATGCACATGCACACTCATACAGCCTCTGGACTCAGAGGATGGCTTCATTTTGGTTCTGCCAGTTACTATTTGCAGACCTTAGACAACTTTCTTAAACTTTTGAAGTCTCAGTTTCCTCATCCATAAAATAGTGGTATTTCTCTTATGGAATTAGTGTGGAGGATTAATTGTTCAAGTAATCTGTGCAAAGCATTTGAATATTGCCTAGTCCCTAGGAAGTATCAAAAATGTTATCAATTGTTTCCTTATAACTAATTACGACTACAAAAACTGCTTTATCTCTATAGAAGGTAATATAGGAGCATGTAATTAAAGCACCAAAATATGCATAACAAAATTGGATATAAGAATATTCGTCATTGTTTGTTTCTACTAGCATCAATTGGGTAGAACCCAAATGGTCAATATTAGGGTTTATTTCCTAATAAATTATGTATGCATACATATACTCAGATGTATCATCAAAATTTAGGATGAACATGAAAACCAAATCTTCATCTTAACTTTGGTTATTTCTGGATAATATTTTCTTATTTTTCATTTCTAATTTTTCTTTGGTGATCACATATTACTTGGGTAGCATATTTTCTATAAAAGATGCTAATATTGTGGCTTCTTTTCTTCTCTGACGGGTTCATCTCTCTCTCTTGTTGGTAGCCCACCACTCCCATCTCAAGGATGATAAGCCATCTCCCCAGATCTCACTTCCTGTCTACCAATAAAAATCTGCTCAATTTTTAGATAGTTAAAAATCTATTAAACATTTTTTTTTTTTGGTTCAGGTGTCTAGATCGTATTAGGTGCATTTGGTGGGAATGTTTGGGGTTTTATCCAAAGGGTGGGAAAACAAGGATTGATCTTAGTTGAGTTTTCAAAGAAGGATAACATTAGGGAGATGCCAAAATCATAATACAGGAGGCAACAGAGGAGTCGAATTCAAAGAAAAAACAAAGGCCTAATGGAAGTAACAAAGTCAGCCAACGCTTAGAAGAAACAACCTGAAGTGAGGGTTAAATCAAGGGGTTCCGAATTTGTGAATGAGCATATATAACAGGGAGCCCCAGTTTTGTGATTCTTTGCACAGAGTGGAAAGACAAGCACAACAGCTTCAAGGAGAATTTTCTGCTGGATAATAGGTATAAATGATTGAGACTGTATTAAGATTAACTTTAAGTGAACAAAGTGCTTTTTCCTTTTGCATTTCCTCATAAAAAACCTCTCCTTTATTCAACCAGAGGCATCTATGGGCGGGGGGATGATTGATATAATTGTAATCAAAATGCAAAGTGAGCTGGTATTCAGGTTTTGAGTTCCAAGAAAGGTGCTTGATGCCCACTTCAGAGGCAATAATTATGAAAGCCAAAGCTTGGAGCTTTATATTTTAAAGGGAAAAAGATGTTTTTGTAAATCATAAGGCAAAGCCCTAAAGGAACTAAGTACAAAATATATCCAATACTACGAACAACAACAAAAAATAATGGAAAGAAAATAAAGGTGGCATCGGTTTCCTATCACAAGGAGGACTAGGTTATTGAGAATGTCTCTCCTGCTAAAAGTATGTAAAAGTGTTAAATAAATTTTAAAACTTTTAAAATATCTAGTTGAATTTGAAAAAAAGGAAGTCTACTTTCCAGCATTCAGAAACAAAGACAGGACTGAAAATCAGACAAGTGTCAAAGAATGTACCAGACAATTAAGGAGAGGATTTTATTCAAGGTATTGTAATAGGGAGACATTCATTAATTACACCTCAAAAAAGAAAGAAAGAAAGAAAGAAAGAAAGAAAGAAAGAAAGAAAGAAAGAAAGAAAGAAAGAAAGAAAGAAAGGTGCCTGAAGATTTATAGAGGTACATAAAAGAGTTATTCCTGAATCGTATGGAGATTATAATAAGGGTGCAGCCTCATCTTATCTGAGTCATTGAGGAAAAAGGGAGGTGGGTTTTATCTTGAAATACACCAGCACCTAATGATTTTATGCAGTAAGATGGCTAGGATTAGCTTTTCTCTTCGTGCATAAAAATCTTGGTGGGAGGGATTTCTTAACTGTCACGGCTTTTTTTTTAACAGTGTCAGTATTCCCTTTCCAAACAGCTCAGAGGCAAAATCAGAAACCTCCTTATTGGGTGAAGTAGAGTGTAAGAAATTACCTCCAACTATTGGTGGTGGTCCTGTAAATTAGTTGAAATAGCTGCTTAGAGGTGGTGGCAAAGATCAGTCATTTTGGGGTCCTGCTGATCAGGCATCCTAAAAGAGGGATGTCTACAAGGGAGAGGAGAAATATTAACACAAAATATCTGCCATTATGGTGTCAAAGTTGTCCAAGTGATGTGATACCATCAGAAGCCTGGACTCAGGAGGACCTAGCATAGTCTTCTCTCATGGGTCTCTAAGAAAGTCCTTCTATGTTGTAGACAAAGCATTCTGGCCTATAGCTGATTGCAAGAGTTTTTAAGGAAGCATCAGAGCAAAACCAAAAAAAAACCTGTCTGTAGATGACAAGAGACTTAAAATGACTTCCTACTGTAATTTCCCAAAGTGAAAAGTCTGATGAGGGTTTCAAGAACAAGGCAACTGACAAGTTTGTTGTTTCTGTGGCGTGCAGAGTAAGAATAAAATCAGTCAGAAATTTGGGCAAAATATATCTAAACATAATGATAACCCTATTTTCACAAGAGTGAATGTTATCTCTATTTTAGAAAAATGGATGAATATCATCTTTTACAGAGGAAAATGTGTTTAGATATAACATACAATAATCCTGAGACATAATACACAATGGATATACCAAGTCTGGAGTTAGACTATAACGAGAAAATATTAAAAATATCAAAGAGAATTCCCTGGTAGTCTAGTGGTTAGGACTTAATGCTTTCACTGCTGCAGCCCAGGTTTGATCCCTGGTCTAAGAACTAAGATTCCACATCAATACATAAAGCCACTGTGTGCTGTGACAAAAAAAAAAAAAAGAGAGAGAGAGAGATTCTATAAATCTAGTGAGTCCTAAGGGTCTGTATATTAATAAAATCCCATATGTAAGTATGTGAATCTCCAAATGAAAACCACTGGCCTGGGTGATGCCAGATTCAAATTAAAGAAATAAAACTGAGATTAAGTTAACATTTTAAAAAACAATTAAAATTATGACTGATAATATTATATTGATGTCTGATACCAGGGAAAGTGGCATCAGGATTCTTTTTTTGTTGCTTTTTGGGAGGGGTGGGGGGGTTGTTTGGTTAGTTGTTTTTTTGTTTTGCTTTTTAGGGCCGCACCCATGGCATATGGAGGCTCCCATCCTAGGGGTCCTTTTGCAACTTCTCAATAAGAGCAAGACCAGTACTCCAAGACAAAGGTCACTTCAAGAGAGAGAAAAACAAATTCTAGTAATACATCAATATAATATTTGATATAACTCTTTGAAAATCTTATAAATAAACTAATCAAACTTTAGCTTTGACCAGGACAAAGTTCTCTGTCCATGAACCTTCTATTGCTTTCTCTATCCATACACATCTCTTATAGAACAACGTCTCGGTGGGGCAAAAGTGAACACTTTCATTAAGAGATTACAATACAGAGCCTCTCTATACCACATAAAAATCAAAAGCAGAAAGTATAAGTTAAGGAGTTCCCGTCGTGGCTCAGTGGTTAACAAATCCGACTAGGAACCATGAGGTTGCAGGTTCGATCCCTGGCCTTGCTCAGTGGGTTAAGGATCCAGTGTTGCCGTGAGCTGTGGTGTAGGTTGCAGATGTGGCTCTGGCGTAGAACGGTGGCTACAGATCCAATTTGACCCCTAGCCTGGGAACCTCCATATGCCACAGGAGCAGCCCTAGAAAAGGCAAAAAGACCAAAAAAAAAAAAAGTTAAAATTACACTTAGAAATTAATATATCTAAGTATTTCATCTTACTGAGAAATGATCTAAGCATCTAGTGGCTATCCATTAATTAATTTGACTTAATATAAATCCAAGATTTTAAATTACCTAAAGATCTTGGAAATGATCTTCAAGCTACATGCTACAAAACATAATTACCGTTGAAATAAAGTTTTCCAGGGGAGTTCCCACTGTGGCACAGCGGAAACAAATCCAACTAGGAGCCATGCAGTTGCGGGTTCGATCCCTGGCCTTGCTCAGTGGGTTAAGGACCCAGCATTGCCATGAGCTGTGGTGTAGGTCACAGATGTGGCTTGGATCTGGCATTACTGTGGCTGTGGGGTAGGCCGGCAGCTGTAGCTCCAATTAGACCCCTAGCCTGGGAACCTCCATATGCCATGGGTGCAGCCCTAAAAAGCAAAAAAAGAAGAAAAAGAAACAAACAAACAAACAAAAAAGAAATAAAGTTTGCCAGAGTAATGATTCAATCTGGCTAAACACAAATTTACATTTTGCATAATTTTAAACTAAATTGAAATGATGCTGGCTTATTTGACCAGTGAACTTGAATAAGTTTAGGAAGAACATATCCAAGTAGAATAAAATTACATATATGTTATACTTAACACTGACAAATCAGAGGAGGTATAGTTTTTCTTTAGACCAAAAATATTAAAATAGTTTTATTTGCCAAATAGTTCCCCAAATTATATAAGCTTGATTTCTTAAAACATTTAAGCTAGTCTTTATTAGAATTTTTAGTGCATTGCAAGTCTTGTAAGTCAATTTCCTTCATTTCTGGAAAATTGAAGGCATATTCAATTTATATAAATACTTATTCATTTTTAAGGCAATCAGCATAGAGCTTTTTAAAGAGATTTTTATAATCTCATTTATTAGAAATAAACAGAAAAATATAACATAATCATGCAAGAGGCAAAGATATTTCTTTTTCATTCTTTTACAGGAATTTTTTTAAATTAAAGTATAGTTGATTTACAATGTCATGCCAATGTCTGCTGTACAGCAAAGTGACCCAGTCATACATACATATATACGTTCCCTTTCTTACATTATCTTCCATCATGGTCTATCCCAAAAGGTTGAATACAGTTCCCTGTGCTGTACATCAGGATGTTATTGCCTATCCATTCTAGAATTTCAGACACATAAACCTACAGACAAGCAGAAATGGAGCGCATATAGATCAGTTCTAAAATTTCATCCCTGGATCAAGAATAAAGACAGGTTTACAAAACTCATATCAAAGAGCTATTCTTTTCCCACTGGATATGAATTATCAGTTGATTTGAGCCCAAAACGGACAAACAAAACAGGTTAACAAACCATATTCTCTGCTCTCTTTCACCCAACAGAATCACGATCTCCATGAATCACGGATCCACTTACAGAGATTGCCAAATGGTCAGAACATGAAATCAAGTGAATCTTCAAAAATTGTCAAAACCAGATCCTTATCGTGCTACTAACAGACAAGAGTCCAGAACACAGGAAGAGGTGTCATACATACCATTAGGTCCCCAGATCTCCAGTAAGGAACAGAACACACGGGTCTCTGAGAGGCCACATTACGGGGATAGAGTCAACAGGATCTGTAGGTAAGGTCCAATCCCATCTTAGTCATAGCACCAAACTCTCAAGGCAAAATACACCAGACAATTAAGGAGATGATTTTACACATGCTACAACTACTGGAAGAAAACTCACTCATGGGAATCATGTCAAAGAAAACAAAATGGGTCTATGAAGGTACAGGTTAGCAAAGGATTAATCCATGAGTTTTATGAAAATGATGAAGAAGGATGAAGATAGATCCTACCTTAGAATATTGGTAAGCTGATGTCCTTTTAGAATTAGCCATCACTGATGGATTTCTTTACCAATGTAGTGTTCCAGAAACACAAGGCTCAGGTGAAGTTCAACATTATTAAAAGTAAGCTAGTGAGTTATAACTACAAGTCAAACTTGATTTAAATTATAATTGCTTGGAACTAGGTTTTTAATGCTTATTATAGTGAAAATAATGTGGCTTGCATATGATGGGGAACGAGAATTGAGACTCAATTGAGTTAGCACCATAGGTGGCTTCTTGTGAAATGAGAACTAAAATATCTCCATGCATCAGTCTAGGGAAGCTATAAATAAATGTGTCTATGTTTGGAGCTGTAAATGGAAAAAGTCTTCTTTGAGTAACCAAAATTCATTAGTTAAGTAACCATATGGAGCCTCAATCCATCCTACATGTATAGTGTGGAAATCTCCCAGTAACAAAAGTAACTTGAGCTCTGGACAAGTAAATGAAACCCTGCAGAGTTTGGAGAAGTAATATGGCCTCCCACACAGAAATAATGACAAAACCTCTCTACTGAAGAGCTTACAAATTTTTTTTAAATACAAAAGAAAACTGTTTACCATGAAAGGATTGGCAAACATAATAAGAATTTAATATAATAGAAAAATAGGAAAGAAACTGTCAAATAGTATGTTTTAATTATTAAAGAGCTAAATGAGGGAATGTGAACTTTAATAGATAACAGACTATTACAGAAATATAGAGAGACCTGGAAGTAGAATAACTTTGAAAAAGAATAAATGATAATAGAACACTTAAAATTCATGGATTGTTGAAATAGCAGGTTTAATGCAGCTGAAGAGATACATAGGTATCCTGGAAGATGAATCTGGATAAATAGCCAAATTGCACCATGATAAGATTTTTCAAAAGATTGGAGTTCCTGTCATGGTGCAGCAGAAACGAATCTGACTAGGAACCATGAGGTTGTGGGTTCCACCCCTGGTCTCACTCCGTGGGTTAAAGATCTGGCTTTGCTGTGAGCTGGGGTGTAGGTGGCAGATGAGGCTCAAATCCTGTGTTGCTGTGGCTGGGTGTAGGCCAGCAGCTGTAGCTCCTATTAGACCCCTAGTCTGGAAACATCCATATGCCACAAGTGCAGCCCTAAAAAGACAAAAAGACTAAAAAAATAAAACAAAATAATAATAATAATTAAAAAAATTTTTCAAAAGATTAAAAATATGATAGTTATTAGATGTAGAAAATAGAATTCTCAAAAATGGAAACCCGAATAGTCGATAAATATAAGAAATGATTGTTGTCTTACTAGCAATCAGGAAGATGCAAATTAAAATAAAAATAAGATGGCATATGACACCCATCAGACTGGAGAGTTAATAAACTTGATAACATGAAATTTTAATGAGAATATAGAGTAACAGGAACTTTGAGCATGGCTGATTGGAGTATAAACTTATACAACAATTTTAGAGACTACTTTGTCAACAACTCATACATTAAGACACTTACAGATTTATATTACCATTTGGCAGTTTAACATAAATATTTTAGAGAAATTCTGGCACATGTGTACAAGGATATTTGTTGCAATATGTTTGAGACTGTTTTTTGTAAAAAAGTCAGTAACCTTGTTTTGAATCTATGAGGATAGGCTAAATTAATTGTAGCATATTTTACTCCAGTATTCATTTATACTGTTCAATAATTTCCTGTTTTCCACTTTCTAGGCACATAGTAGGTTTGAACTTCCCTATCTACTTAAAGTTTGGTATGGCTATATGACTTGCTTCTGCTCAGTAAAAGTGATATTTGTCACTCCTAGGTAGGATTTTAAGGTCACTGAAGAATTTCCATAGAAACATGCAACAACATGAAGTTTTCATTAACGCAGGTCCTTGAATGACTATGATGAGCAAAGCCAACCTGTTAACATGCAGATAGGTGGCATGATTACAATGTAACATTTGGTGGTTATTTTTTTCTCTAGGAATATCTTTATTTCCCAAAGAGGAATCCAAGGAGCTAGGCAGAGAGTCTAAAAGACTCCTAATGCTATGAGTACAAAAACAGATGTCTAAGGGCTACAAAAGATTGGGGCCCTGGTAACCAACTCCTAGGATTAAGGTTAGAACCCTCACAGACAACATTCTAGGAAAATTTAAAATAGAGCAGTCTTGGAGTTCCCGTCCTGGCTCAGCAGTTAATGAATCTGACTAGCATCCATGAGGATGCAGGTTCCATCCCTGGCCTTGCTCAGTGGGTTAAGGATCCAGATTGCCGTGGGCTGTGGTGTAGGTCACAGATGCGGCTCACTCGGATCTTGCATTGCTGTGGTTGTTGTGTAGGCCAGCAGCTATAGCTCCGATTCACCCCTAGCTTGGAAACCTCCATATGCCGCTAGGGTGGCCCTAAAAAGGAAAAAAAAAAAAAAAAAAAAAGACCAGTCTTCAGAGATGTTGAAATCCAATTTTAAAGTAACTGAATTTCTGCTGCAATTAAAGTGATTATTAGATTTTCCAGCCATCTACAAAGCAAACGTGATACCCTCCAGAAGAAGAGAGCATAATTCTAGGCTTTAAATTATTTCTCCTAAGTTTAAGTATGGGACATCTGGCATTCAATCAACGATAAGCACACATAAAGGAGATAAGATAGTGTTATTTAAAAGCCCTAAAGGGGGAGTTCCCGACGTGGCGCAGTGGTTAACGAATCCGACTAGGAACCGTGAGGTTGCGGGTTTGATCCCTGCCCTTGCTCAGTGGGTTAACAATCTGGCATTGCCGTGAGCTGTGGTGTAGGTCACAGACGTGGCTCGGATCCCGCGTTGCTGTGGCTCTGGCGTAGGCTGGCAACTACAGCTCCGATTAGACCCCTAGCCTGGGAACCTCCCATATGCCGCAGGAGCGGCCCTAGAAATGGCAAAAAGACAAAAAATAAATAAATAAAATAAATATAAATAAATAAATAAATAAATAAATAAATAAATAAATAAAAGCCAAAAGGATCAATGGTCAATAGCAACAGAGCCACAGGGAACCCAGAGACTGGATTTATCAGACACAAACTTTAGAATTATTTGAATATGTTCAAGTGCCTCAGAAAGATGGCAAAATTCAGCAGAGGATTGGAGATCTTAAAAAATTGAATATTCTAAAACTGAAAAATTTAATAGCAAATTAGAAAGAGCTGAAGATTCAATTAATTGTTAATAGATCAGAATAAAATATTCACACAGAAGCTCCAAGGATCAAAAAGATGGAAAATAGAGAAATAAGTGTAAGGCATACATGGGGCATAGTTTCTTTTTTAAAAAATCTAACATAGGCATTTCTAGAATCTCAGAAAAGAATGAGCAAAAATGAGGCAAAAAAAAACCTATTTGAAGAGACAGTAAATGAGAATTTTGAAAACTGATAAAAACAAACGTCAAGCCGTAGGGGTTCCCGTTGTGGTGCAGCAGAAAAGAATCTAACCAGAAACCGTGAGATTTCATGTTCAATCCTTGGCCTCACTCAATGGGTTAAGGATTCAGCGTTGCTGTGAGCTGTGGTGTAAGTTGCAGACATGGCTCAGATCTGGCATTGCTGTGGCTGTGGCGTAGGCCGGCAGCTGTAGCTCTGATTTGACCCCTAGCCTGAGAACCTCCGTATGTGGCAGGTGCAGCCCTAAAAAGAAAAAAAAAAGAAAAAAAAAATCAAGCCATAGATTAAAAAGCACTAAGAAACCCAATCTGGGTAAAAATAATGTAAATTAAACATACGTAAATTAAAGCTGAAAATTAAAAGTAAATCCTAAAATACTCAGAGGGAAAAGGAGCCACTAGGCAAACACTGTCTTACGCAAGTGATCAAAGTTAACATTGTAACAGGAAGAAAAACTCTGATTCCATACTGGATCCTTGTCTCTTACTTTAAGCTTTTGTACTCTATTGCTTTTCCTACAGATTAATCACTGGAGGGATGTTGCCTATAGCTTAAAGTATACATAATGGTCCATCTCCAGGAACCCTGCCTCCCCTGCTCAAGCTTAAGCTAAAATACCTTTGTACAGCTCACAGGAAACATCCTGACCAGCCCCACCTGTGAATGGCTGCAGGAAAGAAGAAATTAATACATTCCCTCCAAAGTCACGCCGGAACCAGGAAATATTTGCAATGACATAATAGTCTTTTTAAATTTACCTCCTCACCTCCCCCTCTTTGCTCTATAAAAGAAACTTGCATTCTAACCTGGGGAAAGATGGTTCTTTGGAATGATAGTCCACCATCTTCTCGTTCAGCTAGTTTTCCAAATAAAATCTCTATTCCTTGCCCAAACGACTTGTCTCTCAATTTGTTGGCCTTTTGTGAGGTGAGCAATAAGAGCTTGGACTCAGTAACAACACCCCTAGTCTTGATATAATATACTACATTATTCTGAGGGGAAGAGAGGCACATCACCTCTTTGGTATTCTTCCTAAAAACTCAAAACCCCAGTGATCATGAAAAAAAAAAAATTAAGCAAACCCAAATTCAAGGACATTTTATAAAATATCTAACCAATCAAAACTGCCAAAGTCATGAAAAACAAGGAAAACTGAGAAACTATCACAGACTAATCATAGACCAGAGGCAACTAAGGGAATACGATAATCAAATGCAATGTTGTGTCCTAGATCGGATCCTAGAGCAGATGAACTAGTAAAATCATCATCATCATCATCATCTCAGGTTAAATCTGGAGTTATTTCATAGTAATGTACCAACATTAATTTCTCAATTTTGAATAGTGTGTCATGGTTATAAAGATATCAGGGGAAATGAGCATGGGGCATAGAGGAACTTTCAATACCATCTTTTATCTTTTCCATAAATTTAAAAATTTCCAGAAGAAAAAGGAAAACGTAACCTCTACCTACCAAGGTGAATGACCGAAACTGAAAAGACTGACATGCCCAACCATGAAGGAGAATATGGAGCAAAAAGAGTCCTCAGATAATAGTTCAAAAGTAAATTTGTACAACTACATTAGAAAACCATTTGGCACTATTCTTTAAAGTCAAAAATAAGCATAAATTTGAAAATACACATACCATTTGACCAAAAATTCTACCTCAAGGTGTACATTGAACATAAAATGTGTACATGGGCCTCAAAAAACATATTTACTAATATTAATATTTTTTAAAAAACTTTAAAAAATAATTTTTGCTTTTACTTTTGAAGATACTTGCTTTTTTCAGCTTTACTGAGGTATAATTACAAGTAGGAAATGTATATATCTAAGGTGTGCAACGTGATATTTTGATATATGTATACTTTGAGAAATGATTTCCACAATCAAGATAATTAACATATCTATCACCTTACCTAATTACTATTTTCTTTTTTTTCTTTTCAGGTCATATAAATCTTTTCTTCTTTAACTTTATACCTATTGAATAACTCAGTCCTACCCACCCACCCATCCTCTTGGTAACCACCCTTGGTAACCACGATTCTACTGTCTACTTTCATACATTTGACTATTTAAATGTCTCATGTAAAGTATCATGCAGCATTGTCCTTCTGTGACTGATTGATTTCACTAAGCATAATGTCTTCTAGGTTCATCTCCTTGTTATCATAGTAGCTTTATTTGTAATAGCTGAACACAAAAACTGGAAACAAATCAAAGGTTCATTTACACCAGAGTGAATAAATACACTGTGGTAAATTCACTTCATGAAACGTTATACTCAGTAAAAATAAATCAACTACAACTATATACAACAATAGCATGAATAATTCTCCCCCTTGATTTCTGAGTCAGAGAGGCCAGGCACAGATAAACACACACTATGTGATTCTGTTTATAGAAAGTTTTTTTTCTTTTTGTTTTTTGTAGTTGTACCCGTGGCATATGGAGGTCCCCAGGCTAGGGGTCAAATCGGAGCTCTAGCTGCCGGTCTATGCCTAAGCCACAGCAATGCCAGATCCGAGCTGTGTCTGCAACCTACACCACAGCTCACGGCAGTGCTGGATCCTTAACCCACTGAGCGAGGCCAGGGATCAAACCCACAACATCACATTTCCTAGTCGGATTTGTGTCCGCTGTGCCACGACAGGAACTCCTATAGAAAGTTTAAAAAGAGATTAGTCTATGGAGTTTAAAGTATGGAAACTGTCTGTGGATTCTGTGAACTTGGGCAAGGAAGTGGTGTGGTGTAGAAACTGGGAATCGGATTGGATTTATAGCATTCTTAGTTATACCTCTTTTTCTCAAATGTCAATGAATCACTGCTTCTTTCTCAAATAAAAGCAAAATCATAGACCTATCTTAAGATGAAAACAAAATTAACAAATAAGATCATGGAAAAAGCATCTAGTTGATGGAGCAATCAAGTTTCGATTATATAGGATTCACCCCAGAATATTCAAAAAGTTAGAACTTCTTCGTACAAGTCCATGTGACACTCATCAAGAATAATAGACATTTGGATTCTAGGAAAACACATGGATATTTCATTGTAATTCTCTGGTAGCTAAGAATTACAAACAAGGCACAGGTGGGTGAGAAACCCTAATTAAGGGAATT
Organism: Phacochoerus africanus; assembly: GCF_016906955.1. Lineage (NCBI taxonomy): Eukaryota > Metazoa > Chordata > Mammalia > Artiodactyla > Suidae > Phacochoerus > Phacochoerus africanus. The sequence goes on along the minus strand of NC_062544.1, from coordinate 210,528,866 downwards.
GGGGGAAAATTGTAAATTATACATTGTAAGCCTGAGAAGAGAAGGCACATTATCCCAAATCCTTCTCCAGAAGCATCAACACCAGCACACATAACACACACGGTTGGCATATGGAAGTTCCCAGGCCAGGGGTCGAATCAGAGCTACAGTTGCAGCCTACACCACAGCCACAGCAACATCAGATCTGATCCACATCTGCAGTCTAAGCTGCAGCTTGTGACAACACCAGATACTTAACCCACTGAGCAAGGCCAGGGATGGAACATGCATCCTCACAGAGACAATGTTGGGTCTTTAACCTGCTGAGCCACAAAGGGAACTCCAAATTTCTCTCATTTCTTCTAATATTAAATAGGTAGCATTGAGAAAGTATCCCAGGCCTCTTCAGGGTGTCAGCTGCTAGTTCAGACAAAAATTTTGTCTTTTTTTGTATTTTTAGGCCCACACCCAGGGCATATGGAGGTTCCCAGGCTAGGGGGTTGAATTGGAGCTGTAGCTGCTGCCCTACACAACAACCACAGCAATTCGGGATCCAAGCTGCATCTGTGACCTACACCACAGCTCATGGCAACGCCAGATCCTTAACCCACTGATTCAGGCCAGGGATCGAACTTGCATCCTCATAGATGCTAGTCAGATTCATTTCCACTGAGCCACAATGGGAACTCCTAGTGCTGATAAATTTATAAAATCAATTCCTACAAATAAAGTAGTTGCAGTCACTGAATAAAAGTGCTATAAATGTTATGGATGTCCTCTTTGACTGTGCCCTGGATATTAGATGCAGAGTCCAGATTATCCATGTAGAGTTACTGGTCTAGGACAGAACACAAAGCCTGGCCTGGGTCCCAAAATCTAAAAAAAATGATGACCCAGACTTTGTTCAAGGTTTTGTGTCAATTAACTATGAAGTAACACCAAGCAGAGCAATGAATAAAAGTGAAATGTAAACTCAAGTGAGTGGATGTGGCTTCCCATTGCTTCTCTAGCTTTTCTGGAAGTTCACTGGCCAATGTAACCAGTGCAGAATGTGAATCTGCTGGGGGTGGCGGGGGGAGCTCAGAAATCTGGCCTCTCCCTTTGGGTAGACAGGAAATCATCTTAGCACTCAAGCCTCTCCAACAATGCATGAGGATATTTTTCTTCTGCTTAGGCTGGGGAAGGGCAGTTTCAGAACTGAAATATATTTCCTAACACATAAAAGAATCTAGTCCTGCTACAATTACATATTTCCTATTGCATGATCGGAGTTACTTACAACAGGACTAGCCATAGTCTCCCAAATACTGCCAAAGAGGGATTGCTTTGGAAGTCCAGTGAGTCCAAAGGACAGCAGCAAAGACCTATCGACCTATGCGCTTGGTGTTCTTGCTACAATAAATTTCCTTTAGGTAGGAATTACTACTAATTTAACGACACTTTGTTGGGATGTTACTTCTACCATTACATTTCCATTGGGATGGAAATTTAACATTTATGAAAGGAAAAAGATACAAATACCAAGAATAGGACTAAAGTCCTAACGTCCAGGTAGGAATTTTAAGAGGAGACTATCATTTTTATTAGACATTCCCATGAGAACATTAAATAGGTGAACAGGAAGACAGACACTATGAGTCACCATACAATCGTTAACCATTTTATAAAAATGATGGATTGGTTCCTATCATGACTGAAAGTCAAATGAGAGCAGGATTATTGACATTTGGAACTGGATTATTTTTTGCTATGGAGGGCTGCCCATGATAGGATGCTTAGCAGTATCTCCGCACTCTACCTGAAGTAAGAGTTTTAACTAGAGAAACAGCCCCCAACCCAGCAGAGGAGGCAGCTAGGTGCCTGACAGCAGTTTTGCTTGCCCCATACCACCTTCTTGTAATCTTGTAGCAACTATGTGCCTTATGTCCTTGCTAGCAGTTCTGCTAGCCATGCTCCAAGCATTGCTTATCAGTTTCATTTTTGTAATCTTGTTTACTCTTAGGCAGGAACACTGTCTGCTCAGGGAAGCGGGGTGCTGGGCTGCTTGGGGTGGGGGGACAAGACCCGGAACTCTGTATTGTATAAATGCTGCCCAGAACAAAGACCTGGTGCTCAGTCTCTGGAGGTGCCTCCTCTGAGCCCGCACCGGTGTTGAATAAACCTGGCTATTCAGCATCTCCAAGTGCCCCTTGTCTCTTTCCACTGCCACGGTTTCTGCAACATACCTATATGATGCCAATAGTGACATTCCCTCATCATGACCATCAAAATGGTCTCCAAATATTGCTGAGAATATTCTCAGAGTGGAGAACTCATAGAAGTCACCCACCCTGGGGTAGATGGATGAAGTTGTTAAAATGGATGCAGAGAAGAGGAAGCTAGGAGAGGCTGGAGCAGAAACCCAGACACAAGGAAACCTAGGCAAAATCACTCCCTGTTGGGAACCACTGAAGTAGAGGAAAGACCCAAGAGAATAGGATTTAAAAAAAAAAAATCAGAGGAGTTCCTGTTATGGCCGCAGTGGTTAAGGAATCCAACTAGGAACCATGAGGATGAGGGTTTGATCCCTGGCCTCGCTCAGTGGGTTAAGGATCCGGCGTTGCCCTGAGCTGTGGTGTAGGTCGCAGACTTGGCTTGGATCCTGCATTGCTGTGGCTGTGGCATTGGCCAGTGGCTATAGCTGTCATTAGACCCCTAGCCTGGGAACCTCCATATGCCGAGGGAGCAGCCCTAGAAAAGGCAAAAAGACAAAAAAAAAATTAACATTTCTGGCAATGAGTTACTTAACTTCCAAGAAACCACAGCCTCACCCCGAAAAAAAGATGATAAAAAATTAAAGTCCTGTTTAGCCCTATCTAGGTTAAGGAGTTGTGTTGTCAATGAAAGACTCTGATCTACTAAGATTGGTAGAGCTAACACTCTTAAGTATTTTCATTACAAATTAAATTTAAACAATATTATAAGTGAAAAAAAAGAGTAAATCAGAAGAAGGTAATAACCTTAGAAATAAAGCCTCATTAAAGCTAATTATGATAAGGGTTTCCTTTTCCGAAGTGAACTTTTCAATGACAGGAGACTTTGGATTAGCTAATTATCATATTTCCTGTGGAATTTTGAAATGGCAAAGAAACTGACTTTATAGATTTTGTGATTTACATACAGTGACAAATAAACCCAGGGTAATCTGCCAAAATCTTGTACAACACTTCTGTGCTATTATCTGTGAATGCTTCTTAGGGAGTCTGTTCATACTAGAACATGTGTCATCCATTCAACTCAGTTTAACTGCCTGAAATAAGCCTGCAGTGATAACGACATGCTCAACACAGTTTATTGGCCTCAATGAACTCACTCTCCAGGGATAGACACAGAAATAACTCTGATATAAGTATTAATTTGTCTCAATGAAATTAATTTAATAAGTTATAAACAAGGAATAAGGATGACTTTGGAAATCCAAAGAAGAAAGCATTTAATTTCAGCTGACTGAGGTTGGGAGGGCATGTGGGATGGAGGGAGTTAAAGGGTTGGATGCTAATTAATATAGGTTCAGAACTGAGCCTTAAAACTGGTAAGAATTCAACTGTAACTGATGGAGGGTAGGCACTAAATGGTATCATAGGTGGAAGGAAGAGAAGTGGCAAAAGCTGAGAAGTCAGAGGCATAGGCTGTACATGTGGAATGATGAGTTAATCTATTATGACTGTAGCATGAAATGTATAATTACAGAGGTGGTATTGCTATTGTTTTGTTGACTGTAAAGAGGTTTGAATGCCATTGTAAGGCATATGTGATGATGATTCTGCCTTATTACTGTGGAATTTTAGTTTTAAGTTATAGACTATTCTCACTGCTTCCATCTCTAGATATATTGATTATAAATAAAGAGTACATTGTTACTAAATTAATGTTTTAAACTTTTCAGAAGCATAAATGCATCTGAGATGACTTGACTAGTTAGTAGTAGTTCCAGCATTTATACAATAACAAAATGGCTTTTCAGTCTTAGCCCTGATGTTCAATTTGTATGGCAAACAAGCAATTTTTACTAGAATTATAAATCCATTTGGAGTGGCTTTGAAAAAGACTGGAGAATATAAAGTGACTAAAGTTTTCTGAAAATCTGATTTAGATACTATCATTGTACTTGAATAATTAAGAAGCTAGTAAGTTAGAGATTAAAGACCAGTGTTTTTGTTTATGCTCTATATCTAGGGATAAAGCAAAACTCAAGACATTTATTTTATATACACAGAGACTAGAAGAATAGGGCTCTTTGAATGTTATGGTCCACCTTCTCAAAAACAGATAAAAAGGCAGAAGAAGCAAATACATCATGTTATCAGATAATTTACTTTAAATAAACACCCTAGAGTTAGCCTCTAAACCTTTTACCATCCCCAGCAAGTTTTGTCTTGTGGAGTTAAGAATCAAGGTTATAACTTAGCGTTGCTAATGTCAAAAAGAAACTCACAGTTTTATCAGGAACTTTCCTACTGAGGGGCTCACCTCTGAAAGCCCTTCTGTCAAAGAGAATTTGACCTACCCCGAAATAGTCTGAATAATCACTCCTCTAAGAAAATAAAAATGCCTTTGTGAAAGGTGTCATAAAAATACAGTTATGTAGATTTCATTATCATTGCCCTTGCTCTATTAATAGCATATTTCTGAGATGCTTCATGTACACAAAATCTAGACAAGAGGTTAAGGTCTACTTGAATTATTGACTGGAAAACAGCATGCCATCCTAAGGTCACAGTTTTTAAGTGTCTTGACCTACTTAACGATTTTTTATTTAAATACAAAAACATGCCTATATATATATTTTTTAATTTTTAAATTTTTTTTCTTGGCCTTTTAGGGCCATACTTGAGGCATATGGAGGTTCCCAGGCTAGGGATCTAATCAGAGACACAGCAATGCCAGATCCTAGCCACTTCGGTGACCTACACCACAGCTCATGGCAACGCCGGATCCTGAACCCACTGAGTGCGGCCAGGAATCAAACCCGCAACCTCAGGGTTCCTAGTCAGATTTGTTTCCTCTGCACATCGACGAAAACTCCTATATTTGTTTATTTTAATCCAAATCTTTCTGTGCCTTGTAATGAAGCTTGATTGAAATAGCATTCCTTATTGAATGATATTGTGAGTCCCATACACACCAGCCTTTTATTCTAATTGTGTATATATATCATAGGCTGTCTTGTATATGAAAGTTTATACAACAATACCTAGCTCAGAGGAGCTAGTAATATTCTATTAAGGTTAACTTTTTGTTTAAATAGGTGGGAATTATATTGAAAATAAGTGAAATTTCAGTCTACCCTCATCCAACTATATAGGAAATTCCTTCTGGATTGGGCCTGCTTATCTGTGCTCAGAAAATCTTTACTCCATAATGAAGATAGTTCTTAGTCATAATTCCTTCTCCTTGGCCTACTCCTATTTACCTCAATGTGTTTATTTGGTTAGTAGTCTGTGAGATACAAAATGTCCACCCACCTCTGAGAAAAATAGTTTATAATAGATATCCAGGAAGTTCCCTCTGTGGCTCAGTGGTAATAAATCCAACTAGGATCCATGAGGGTGTGGGTTCAGTCCCTGGCCTCACTCAGTGGGTTAAGGACCCAGCATTACCATGAGCTGTGGTGTAGGTTGCAGACACGGTTCAGATCCCATGTTGCTGTGGCTGTGGTGTAGGCTGACAGATGTAGCTCCAATTCAACTCCTAGTCTGGGAACTTCCATATGCCACAGGTGCAGCCCTAAAAAGCACAGGGAGGAAGGGAGGGAGAAATCCAGTGAGCTCTGTGATAAAGTGGATTCTGGTTGGAATTCTACTTCCATTACTTGTTACTGAGTCCAAGCTAGTTCTGCTCATTACATGACAAGCCAGTAAATCAGGAGACCAATTGCTGGGGCAAGGAATAACAACTTTTCACTAGAAAGCCAGCAGACCAAGAAGATGGCAGACTAGTGTCTCAAAGAACCATCTCCCCTCAGTCAGAAACCAGGCTCCTCTTATACAATAAAGAGGAGAGGGCCCAAGGGTGGAGGTGTGTGTGTGGGGGGTAAATTGTTGCAAACTTCTTCCTGCAGAAATCCTTTCTTCTTTTAGCTATCCATGTAGGTCAGGGTACCATCAGGTCACTATGTTCCTGTAAACCTCCAGCTATACAAGTGTTATTCTCTGTTCTGCAACTTTTTATCTAAAAATGTAACACTTTTAAAGGTCATAGCCTTAAGAATAGGCTATCCTGTATATTTCCAGCTATAGGCAGCATCCTTTTGCAAAAGGTGCAGAGCCAGAATGACTAAGCACAAGTGACAGAGGACAAAGGTTAAAATAAGGTTAAAGGAAAAGGAACAGATATAATATGGAGTCAGATTTGTTTTTCCCTGTTACACCTCTGTGTCCTAAAGAAAGTTACTTCTCTGAGTTTTTGTTTCCTAGTTTATGCAAACAGTGCCACCTCACAGTGTTGTTGAAAGGTTTCAATGGAATGTTCACCTAGATCCAGTCCATCGTGAACGTGACAATTGCAGAGGCTGCTGTTGTTAACAGGATGAGGCTGGAACTGGGCTGTAACAAGTCAACAGTGTCTGGATCTGAGTCCAGTAGTGGCGGGGGGAGCTGAGCGCAACAGACAACTCTTGAGTGAGAGCTCTCAGAAGCCACTCCTCCGCAGATGGATGGAGTTATCAAAGTGGAGATGGGGGGGGGGGGAGGAAGAAAGGAGAAGCTGGGGTAGATTCCCTGAGATCCTGTAGGAAAAGGAAGGAGAATCAAATCAATATCAAGAATGGAGCTGGGGGAGTTCCCTTCGTGGCTCAGTGGTTAACGAATCCGACTAGGAGTCATGAAGTTGCGGGTTTGATGCCTGGCCTCGCTCAGTGGGTTAAGGATCCAGTGTTGCCATGAGCTGTGGGTGTAGGTCACAGATGCAGCTCAGATCTGGCATTGCTATGGCTCTGGCGTAGGCCAGCAGCAACAGCTCTGATTCAACCCCTAGCCTGGGAACCTCCATGTGCCATGGGTGCGGCCCTGGAAAAGACAAAAAAAAATTATAAGAAGAATGGTGCTGGGCAATTGAGAGAGACATTCTGAAGAAAAGTCTTCCATAGCAGAATCAGAAACTAGAGGATACAGCAAATCAAGGAATCCAGCAATAATAACACTAACCTCTCACAAGGGAACTTTACATCTAGAAGCTCTGTGTTCTGGCTCCACACACATTGCAGGTAGCAGGTCGTACTTTCTGGCTTTTGTCTCGTACACCTCCACGTGGCATTATAGTCATTCAACACTGGACTGGGGGAATGTAGTCACAGGATCTAGTTCTAGTCCTGCTTTTAATAAACAGTTTGATCTTGGGCACTTTTCTTGCCTCTCTCTGCCTTAAACTTCCCATTTATAAAATGGTTTGGGAGTGGATGGAATCATAAACTTTAATATCCTTTCCGAGGCTAAGATCCTTTACTTCTAAATTGTGTCATGTCTCAATTATTTCGATGTAGCTTGTGAAAACTGAGGGCTACAATCCTCTCAGTACTTCTATTTGCCATAGGCCAAGGCTGAGGCTTTTTGAAGGACACAGGGTGATTAAATCCATCCTTGTTTCCACTACTGTCTTCTGTTGTCTGCAAGGAAGTGTGCTTTATGGCAGCTTTTACCTCCATGGTCCTCCAGGGATAGAAACAGGAGAGGATGGGTTAGCAAGAAGGATCTCTTCTGTGGCCTGCTTCATTGAGAATGACTGGCTCCCCATTTGTCTTTGTTGAAAGAGCCAATCAGCACACTTGGTTCTTTCACATTCTTTCTTGGCTGATCAGTGATTCATAGAGTCCATTAAAATGCCTGAATGACCAAGAGCTCAATTTTCCCAGACGAAGCCTGCTTGACAGTGAAGAGGCCATTTCTCCCTCTTAGCAACCACTGAAGAGTCAGCATTTGTAGCCTGGGAGGAAGTACATCTCAGGACATTATATTAACCTTTCTGGCACTGCCTGGTGGCCCTGATACAGCCACTGGCCAGTCAGCATTAGGGTTTATGATACCTCAGGCATTGATGAGTGACCATGCTGATGATGCAGTTATGCTTAGGAAGGGGGTTCATTGCTTCTAGGCTCTCTAGGAGAACATGTGACGGCTATTTATGATGAGTCCTTCTCGTATAGATTGGAAGTCTGGGCAATTACATGCTTGCCTTTTCCAATATATGACTAGAAATATAGTGAAGTGATTTCTAAAATGTGAAGGTTACAAATTTATGGATCAGTGGGTTTTTCAGGTTTTCTGCTTTCTAAACAGTGAGGCTATAGGCTACAATATGCACTTACCAATGGAACTCCCTCACCAGGAACTCACAGATATGAATGTGCTATATAATCTTCCTTCTTTCCTTTCTGCCCCCCTGCCCAACCCCATCCTTCCTTTTGTTTTTTCTTTCACAGCTTATAAAATTAATTGGCTTGCATTTCCTCCCTCTCTAGATTCTCAAAGAGTTTGTATAAGGACCCTCTTGTGTCATTCCACTTTCAGAGATCAAATGCCTGAAAACAGTTCTCTTATTTTTTTATTCTCCACTTTTATAGTTGTTTGCAGCAGAAGGGCAAATCTGGTCACTATTTCCCTGCCATGGCCAAAAGTAGAAGTCCTGCTGTCTGTGTAAAAATCATACTATCCAGCTACCTGGTATTTTCCCATTTTTAGCACAATCATCTAGCAACCTTTATGACATTCCCCCAAAGCCAGGACTTTCAGACTCAGTGTAGTCTTTGATGCCATGATTATATTTGAATATCAGTCCTGCTGTTTCCATCTACTTTAGCCATGCGAAGTCACTTACCTGCTGCCTTAGTTTTCTCTGTGTGGCAGGAGGACAACAAAATTCCAAGGTTTTGTTAGGAATTAAAGGACATAACTCACCTCACACAATAGCAAGCACACGACAGGTATTCAACAAATGGCAGTTGTGTAGAGGTTTAAAAGAATGGCAGAATCCATTGATCATCCAGAAGAACTGATTTTGAAAACTAGTTAGAGTTACAACACATAATCTATGTCTGGGGTAAGATAGCCTCTCTAAGCCCTGATTTCTCAATTATAAAATAGAAATGGTGATAATAGTCACTACCTCATGAGACTGGGTTGGGAAGAAAATGAGAAAATACACACCAAGTACCTCCTGACCTCCCTAGCATGTGGTGGATCCTCAGTAAATATTGCACGTTGTATTCTTATTCTCTTTCTTACCCTCTTTCCTCCACCCATCCCCTGCATCAACAGAGGCTGAGTTCTCATCACATACATCATTTGTTCCATGAGATCCTCTGGCCTTGGATAGCCCCATTACTCCACTGATTTCTCACTCTGTTCTTCTCCAGCAGCTCACACTCTAGTTCCAACTTGTACCAAAACATTTCCTAAATGTCATTCTTTCCTTTTCTTTCTATCTTTTTTTTTTTTTTTTGTATTTTGAGGGCTGTACCCACAGCATATGGAAGTTCCCAGTCTAATGGTCAAATTAGAGCTGCAGCTGCCAGCCACAGCCATAGAAATGCCAAATCCAAGCCACATCTCAGACCTACACTGCAGCTTGTGGCAATGTCAGATCCTTAATCCACTGAGCAAGGTCAGGGATTGGACCCACATCCTATGGATACTAGTCAGGTTTTTAACCCCTTGAGCCACAATGGGAACTATAAATGTTATTTTTTTCTAAAAGTTTTAATTTTAAGTTTCACCTCTTTAATTGCAACCTCATTTATTCCCACCTCTCTCACTCTTCAATCCCAATTTCCCTGCTCTCCACATAGTACTGTCAGGTCTAGTTGTAAAAGTAGGATTTAGGACAGCAAGACTGGCATTGAATTAATATAACTGCACCACATCATCAGGGTTTTTGTTTTTTATTTTTTAAACTATTGGTTCCTTTAAGTTGCTCAGCCTTAAAATAAGACCTACAATCTGGTCAAGCCCATTTGATCACTGATGGTCTAATCAAAACATCAGCATCCCTAAGTGGTTTTGAAATCTCTGTACTCCACACAATTGTCAGGTAGATTGGGGAAGCATCATTCATGTCTACACATTTTACTCTTTGACTCTGTGCACTCTTGGAAGGAGGAAGAACCTGAAATATTGAAAGTAATCAGGTGATTTTGTGTCATGGCATGAGTAGCAGGGATGTTGTTGCTTTCATCCTTGGCAGCACATTAATACCTGGTGGAGTTTTTTGCCTGTGCCTCTATCCCAAGAACTTCTGATTTAATTGGGTTGGGATGAGACCTGATCATTAGTGTTTTTTAAATGTCACCCTGATGATTTTAATATTCAGCGAGAGTTGAGAACCACTGCAATAGAGGGGGGAAAGCAGATTATTAGAACAGTTTCTTCTCTCTAACCCCAATAACTCACTTACAGGAAATTTACTCTTCATAGTGTACTAGGACTGGCTTGTGTGGCTCATAATTTTGTGTGGCTCAAAATTTCACAAATTTTGCTGGCCTGTTGGTAGATTGAAAGTGGTCATGTAGGAGTTCCTGTCATGGCGCAGTGGTTAACGAATCCGACTAGGAACCATGAGGTTGCGGGTTCGGTCCCTGCCCTTGCTCAGTGAGTTAAGGATCCGGTGTAGCGATCCGGCGTTGCCCTGAGCTGTGATGTAGGTCACAGACACGACTTAGATCCCATGTTGCTGTGGCTCTGGCGTAGGCTTAGCAGCTACAGCTCCAATTAGATCCCTAGCTTGGGAACCTCCATATGCCAAGTGTGCGGCCCTAGAAAAGGCAAAAAGACAAAAAAAAAAAAAGAAGTGGTCATGTAGGAGCATTTACACATTGGCAAATACTACAAATCACAGTTTTCCCCAGATATGGCTATCTACCCTTAAGTGGAATTATTGGATGGATTAGAGTTTAAATTTTATTGCAATTTTGGAATTTTATTGAGACTCTTTAATTAACTTCCCTTTCACCTTGAATCAGAAAATTACGTGTAACTAAAAGCACACTTCTTGTAATATTATTTCAGATGAAAGTTTGTTTCCTATGGTTCACCATGAAATTTTTCTGCTTCTTTTTCTTTAAATTGAAATGACTGCCCAGAGTGAAGTTGATAAATACCTTCATAAACTGACAGAGGTGAGGAGAAGACCCCACTTACTAGGAAAGTCTACTTACTCTCATTTTCTCATTGGTCTGATAATTTATAGATTTATTTATCTGTCAGATCTATTGATCTCATTTTCATACATCTCCAGACCTGCCAGCAATTCTTCCTACTACAGCACAGAAATTACTATTTTCCATGTATTTTATTGCAAATGTGTGAAAGAAAATAAAACTTAACCTAGGCAGACAGGATAGCACAGAATATCAGAGAAAAAGACGGCCTTAGAAGTCATCTAAGCCATTTTTGTAAGTGGTAAAATGGGCCCAGGCAGTTTAGGTGACTTGCCCTCAGCCATACCTCCAGTTAGTGACAAAGCCAGAATTGTACCTAATTTGTGTGTCTTCATTATAAGCTATTTGACTTTTTTATACATCCTTGAACCTCAAAGTGTGATCAGCCCACCAGCAGCATTGACATAATCTGGGAGCTTCTTAAACTCCACTACAGACCTACTGAAAAAGAATCTGTATCTAACCAAGAGTCTGGGTTATCTGCGTGCACATTAAAATTTTGTGGGGTTTTTTGTTTTGTTTTGTCTTTTTGTCCTTTTTAGGGCCACACCAGCAGAATGTGGAGGTTCCCAGGCTAGGGGTCTAGTCAGAGCTCTAGCTGCCGGCCTATGCCACAGCCACAGCAACACCAGATCTGAGCCATGTCTGTGACCTACACCACAGCTCACGGCAATGCCGGATCCTCAACCCACTGAGGCTGCCAGGGATCGAACCTGCAGCCTCATGGTTCCTAGTTGGATTTGTTAACCACTGAGCCACGACGGGAACTCCTACATTAAAGTTTAGGAAGCATTAAGTCATCCAATAATTTCAATTTGGAGTGTACCCTCAAAAATAATTGAAAGCAGGGTCTCAAAGTGATATTCATAGCCGTGTCCATAGCAGTATTATTCACAATAGCCAAAAGGTAGAAACAATGCAATTATCTATTGATGGATGAATGGACAAACAAAATGTGATACACACAATGAATATTATTCGTTTTTAAAAAGGAAAGAAATTCTGACACATGCTATAATATGGGTGAAACTTGAAGTCATTATGCTAAGTAAGATAAGCTAGTCACAAAAAAGACAAAGACTGTATGAATTTTACCGAGAGTCAGGTTCATAGAGACAAAAAGTAGAACAGTGGTTGCCAGGGATAGAGGAAGGGAATGAAGAGCTGTGATTTAAAAGGGGCAGAATTTCCGTTTTGCAAGATAAAAGTCTTCTACAGATTGGTCGCACAACAATGTGAATGTACTTAACACAATTGCACTGTACACTTAAAATGGCTAAGAAGATAAACTTCATGTTATGTGTATTTTATTATAAAAACAGTCTTTACTTAAAAAAAGAAAGAAGCACTCATCCATATCAATTTGATTCTGGTTTTCTGGGAGGTTTGAGTCAATATCAGAAGCAGATATTAAGTAGAGATAAAACCAAGTTGGAAGACTATGGAAATGAGTTGAATAAAAATATTTTTCATTTATTTAAAATTTATTTTGATTAGGCTTTCTGCTGGCCGAGAATCCTCTCAACAACCTTCAGGTAGCAATTTATTCTTTATTTTATTTTTTTGTCTTTTCTTTTTTTTTGTCTTTTTAGCACCACACCCACAGCCCGCAACCTAGTCCAATTCGTTTCCACCGACGACGGGAACTCCCCATTCAAGTACCTCTTTAATCCTCAGGTTATCACTACGGTGACCAATTCGTTCCGGTTGCCTGGGAGTCCCACTTTCAGTACGAAAGTCCCATGTCTCAGGAATCCCCTCTGTTCTGAAGAAACCAGAAGTATTGGCCACTCCATTTATTGATGACTCTTAGAGGCGATGCAGCAGCTAAGCAGAGCCAAGATTCAAACGCAGATCTGGCTGACAGAGGAGCCAAATAAACTCCAGTTAAATAAATGAGAAAAAGAAAGGTATGACCATAAAACCTCTCTGCTGATGTCATCATAGCATGGTAATATCACTATAATCTCTCTCTCGAAATTTTAGCTTTAAATATAAAAGAGGGAGTTCCCGTCGTGGCGCAGTGGTTAACCAATCCGACTAGGAACCATGAGGTTGCGGGTTCGGTGCTGTGAGCTGTGGTGTAGGTCGCAGACGCGGCTCGGATCCCGCGTTGCTGTGGCTCTGGCGTAGGCCGGTGGCTACAGCTCCGATTCGACCCCTAGCCTCGGAACCTCCATATGCCACGGGAGCGGCCCAAAGAAATAGCAAAAAGACAAAAATAAAATAAAATAAAAATAAATGTAAAAGAAATTTAATTGGTCATGCCAAACATTCTTAGCTATCTGGCTTCTCTGTCCCTATTAAAGATGTCATTATGACCATTACTATTCTGGAAAATTTGCAGGATGCTGCTCTTGTAAAGCAAAGACAAAGTTCTGATTTTTACCTTGTGTTTAGAATAACTGTAAAATACAGCAAAGAAACAACAGGTAATGGCACCGAGACATGGAGTATCATCAGGGCTGTAGTGGTAATTGTCCAAAGCCTTCTTAATAAAGGACTTTTGATCCCTGTAAAAAAAGAAATCCTGGAGTCCCTTCATGGTGCAGCAGAAATGAATCTGACTAGGAACCACGAGGTTGCAGGTTCAATCCCTGGCTTCACTCAGTGGGTTAAGGATCCAGTGTTGACATGAGCTGTGGTATAGATCGCAGGCCCATCTCGGATCTAGCATTGCTGTGGCTGTGGCATAGGCCGGCAGCTGTAGCTCCGATTGGATCCCTAGCCTGGAACTTCCATATACCGCGGGTTCGGATCTAAAAAGACAAGAAAGAAAGGAAGGAGGGAGGGAAGGAAGGAACGAACGAAAGAAAGAAAAGAAAGAGAGGAAGGAAGGAAGGAAGGAAGAAAGAAAAAAGAAAGAAAGAAAGAAAGAGAGAGAGAGAGAGAGAGAGAGAAAGAAAGAAAGAAAGAAAGAAAGAAAGAAAGAAAGAAAGAAAGAAAGAAAGAAAGAAAGAAAGAAAGAAAGAAAGAAAGAAAGAAAGAAAGAAAGAGGAAGAAAGAAATCCTTGTAACTGGTGGTAATGTTCAAAATATTGGCGCCAATTGGATGGGCAAAGATGTTTGGGTTGCAGTCAGAGAATGACCTTATTTGATTTTTCCCTAAGTGTAAAAGAGAGTGAGCAAATATGGGCAAGGGGAAAGGGAAGTCAGAGGAGTGGGGTTCAACCTGAGTCCCAATAATCCATTTGAGCTGAGAAATCTCAACGTTCACAGACTAATGAGGTCTGAGGAAATTCTGTCACCACCCCATATTGCTTTGCTTTGTTTGCTTTTCTTCTGTTTACTCACTGAGGTTAATAATAAAACCCTTGGGACTTCCTGTTGTGGCTCAGTGGTAATGAACCCATAAGGATGTGGGTTTAATCCCTGGCCTCACTCATCTGGTTAAGGATTTGATGTTGCCGTGAGCTGCAGTGTAGCTCATAGATGCAACTCAGATCCCACCTTTCTGTGGCTGTGGTACAGTCTGGCAACCGCAGCTCCAATTCCACCCCTAGCCTGGGAACTTCCATATGCCACAGGTGCAGCCCTAAAAAGCAAAAAACTAAAAAAAAAATAAAACCCTTCAGTCACAGTTAAAGGGAAGAAAGCTGGTGAGACCATGTACTGCTCCAAGACTATCTCTGGATTAAGGTGGGTAGAGGGTTGAGAGAGAAATCTCCAGGGAGTATCAGTGAATACAAGATGATAGAATCCTAGCGTCCAGGAGCCTGCAGACGAGAAAATGTGTGGCTCTTAGAGAGAGGTGGCCTCTAACGGAACAAAGCAGTTCACAGGACTTAACCCAAGGCATTCCCCTTGGAGGTACACTGAAAAATTCTCTTATCCACTCAAACACTGCCAAAATGAGGACAGCCAAGTGAGTGATAGAATGGAACTACTCCCAACCTTTTTCCTCTACAACACACTTGACAAATGATGTTCACGAGCTGGTACACTCCTGTGACTGCCCCGAGGGCTCTTTCATATTGCCAGTGTGATTTCTGGAAATTCACTCGTGCAAAATAGGATGCCAGTGCGTGATGGAGATGTTATGTGGCTATACATTGATTCTCCTCAAATTTACTATACAACAAAAAAGACGGCTTAGCTGCAAACACGAATGTTTTTACATATCAGGTCAAGAATGACTCCTCTCACGCAAAGTCTCTACACGTATATTCAAAGCATCATTGTTCTCTATGGCCAACAAGTGAAAACAAATGTCCATCAATGGATGAATGAATAAACAAAATGTGGTGTGTCCATGAATACGATTCAACAATAAAAAGAGATGAAGTACTGTACATGGATGAATCTCAAAACCATTAGGCTAGGTGAAAGAAGCCAGACACAAAAGAATATGAATTCTCTGATTTCATTTATATAAAATGTCAAGCAATGACAAATCAGACATAGAAAGTAGATTAGTGGTTGCCCTGGGGCTGGGGAAATGGGGAGGAATTGTAAATGGGCATGAGGTTTCTTCTTGGGCTGCTGGCAATCTTCTAAAACTAGATTTTGGTGATGGCTGTCCAACTTTGTAAATATACTAAAATTCATTGAAGTGTATACTTAAAAACAGGAGACTTTTACACTATGTAAGTTACATCTCAATAAATGCTTTTAAAGAGAAAAAAATTATTGAGGAAGAAAACAGGCTTGTGACATTTCTGTCAACTAAAAAAATCCACAACCTGAAAGTTGAGAGGTAAGTTTTATTTGGAGTGAAATTAGGACTTAAGCCCCAGAGAGAGCATCTCAGGTAGCCCTGAGAAACTTCTCAGAGGTGGTGAGGGAGGAGCTAGAATATATAGGAGTTTGTGCAACAAAGGAACCAAAGAGGCCTGGGCTCGCTGAAATCATTCCTTTGATATGCACATCAGCTACTGGGGCCAGGATCCTGAGTTTTCCCAGCCTGCAGGACTCATGGGCTCACCCCCTTGGAGGTAACTGCATTTACAGATGACTGTGACATTCTTTATCCTTAACTGTAGACCGGGATGCAATGCCATCCAAGGAGGAAAAGGGGGAATATCATGATACGGTAAAGGTGAGGGGGGAGATGCCTGCAGCACACACACATTTTACAAGAGTTTGTTGCTGATCTCCTGAAGGTTACTGCCAGTTACAAGCAGCAGACATCACCATGAAGGATTTTAGTGTTTTTCTAGATGTGAAGAGATGCAAGAATGGGGCACCTAAAATCCTCTGAAAATATCTTTATCTGAAGGCCTGTCCTTCCAGTTTTCCTAGAGCAGAGCAGCTCACTCCTGGTCTTCACCCTGAGCTCCACTCAGGGGGTGCTGTGGGTTTGCAGCTGCAGTGGTTCATGTTTTACTCCATGTAGGAGGCTGATGGCAAGTGCCAAACTTCAGTTCACACGCCTAACCATAGCCTTCCCTATGTCAGCCAAAACCTCCTGCCTCCAAAGTGGCTCTCTGCCATCTCCTGGCACTTGGTTTGGGATTTAAAAAAAAATGGCTCTGTGTCTCATTCTTTATTGGTAAAAGTATGGCCCCATCCCCTGTGGCATATTATCACATTTTTATAAAGCTAATTAACCTCACTACATTTGCAGGATTGCTTGAATCCAAACAATCTATCCTAGAAGCAGAGAAACCAGGAGGTATTTGTGCTGAGCTTTGTCTCAAGGACAAAAGACAGGAAACACAATATAAAATATGCTGTCCTGACTTTTACCTGTTTTGTATCCTTGGGGCATTTTTCCCACTGAGGGAGAAAAAAGGATAATGATAATGCTTTCTGGACATCAGAGACTGTATTAAAGAATATTGTGTATGTGTGAAATGACAATATAAATGTGATATTTTCAGTTGACATTTCATATCAATAATACTGTATTGAAAATGACCTGAAAACTCAGTTGGTTTTTTTGTTTGTTTTTTTTTAATTGTTATTTCCCCAATAAAATTTTTTTCTACTGCATAGCATGATGACCCAGTTACACATACATGTATACATTCTTTTTCCTCCCATTATCATGCTCCATTATAAGTGACTAGACAGAGTTCCCAGTGCTACACAGCACCATCTCATTGCTAATCCATTCCAAAAGCAATAGTTTGCATCTATTAACCCCAAGCTCCCCATCCATCCCTCCCTCTCCCCCTCCCCCTTGGCAACCACAAGTCTATTCACCCAGTCCATGATTTTCTTTTCTATGGAAAAGTTCATTTGTGCCATATATCAGATTCCAGATATAAGTGATATTTCTGATTTACTTCACTCAGGATGAGAGTCTCTAGTTCCATCCATGTTGCTGCAAATGGCATTATTTTGTTCTTTTTTATGGCTGAGTAGTATTCCACTGTGTCTATATACCACATTTGCCTAATCCAATCGTCTGTCAATGGACATTTGGGTTGTTTCCACGTCTTGGCTATTGTGAATAGTGCTGCAATGAACATGAGGGTGCATGTGTCTTTTTTAAGGAAAGTGTTGTCTAGATATATGCCCAAGAGTGGGATTGCTGGGTCATATGGAAGTTCTATGTATAGTTTTCTGAGGTACCTCCATACTGTTTTCCATAGTGGTTGTACCAGCTTACATTCCCACCAACAGTGCAGGAGGGTTCCCTTTTCTCCACACCCCCTCCAGCATTTGTTATTTGTGGACTTATTAATGATGGCCATTCTGACTGGTGTGAGGTGGTATCTCATGGTAGTCTTGATTTGCATTTCTCTGATAATCAGGGATGTTGAGCATTTTTTCATGTGCTTGTTGGACATCTCTCTCTTTTTTTTTTTTTTTTTGCTTTATAGGGCCACACCCATGACATATGGAGGTTCCCAGGCTAGGGGTTGAATCAGAACTACAGCTGCTGGCCTACACCACAGCCACAGCAACACAGAATCCTTAACCCACTGAGCAAGGCAGGGATCGAACCTACGTCCTCGTGGATGCTAGTCAGATTCATTAACCACTGAGCCAGGATGGGAACTCCTGAAAATTCTGTTTTAATAAATCTTTATTACTATATAGATCTGAAAACATGTAATAAACAGAGTATAGATTTATAATAAATTTTGCAGTCATTCAAGGCAATGAAACAAAGCTTAGCATGTCTAAATGTTATTCAGCTCACATCTCTGATTACAAATTTTTTGAAAATCTAAAATGTAGAAGTTGAAGAATTCCCACTGTGGCTCAGCAGGTTAAGGACCCTACATAGTCTCAACGAAGATGCAGGTTCAATCCCTGGCCTCACTCAGTGGGTTAAGGATCCCGCATTGCCACAAGCTGTGGCATAAATCACAAACCAGGCTCAGATCTAGCTTGGCTATGGCTGTGGTGTAGGCCAGCAGCTTCCACTCAGATTTGACTCCTAGCCTAGGAACTTCCATGTGATGCAGGTGCAGCCGTAAAAAGAAAAAATATATATAGGAGTTGAAAGGGCACTAAAATATCATCTAGCCAATATCCCTGTCTGAGAGAACAAAGGAATATGATAAATAACTTACTCCAACACTCACAGAAGAGTGAAGGCAATTCAGTATGTAGAGACCAGGTCTTCTGACTCACTGTCACATGCTCTTTCCATTATAACTGTACTTCCTAGAGTGTGCACAAGAAGGATACAGACTGGATTAGTAAGAATACAGAGGGGCTTCCTCTATGAGGCCACCTCCTATTCCATTAGAAAGAATTAACTAGAAGTGGCAAACTGTCATTCCATGGACTAAATCCAGCCCATAGACAAGTTTGCTTGAGCAACATGGATTGTTTAAAATTTTAAATTAATCATCAAATTGTTTAAATTTGGAAATTTTATATATAAGACTCTAATTATATATAAGATAATTAAGATTTTAATTTCCCCCTTTTTTGGTTTGTTTTTAGAATACAGGAACTTGGGCATCACTGGGCCAGTGATCTTCCATGACAGCACCTGCTGGAGGTGAGTAGCTGTTGCCCCATTTAGAAGGTGCTTTCCCTCTTTGGTGTGGATTTTTTTTCTAACACCTCCTTTCATTTTAATTACTCAGACCCTTGTAGGCATTTTGTGTGTGTGTGTGTGTGTGTGTGTGTGTGTGTGTGTGTGTGTGTGTGACACTGAGGATCTGGGAATACTGACTCCTGGCATATATATGTCAAGATAGAACTTTTGAGACAGATGCATGGAGCTTGAGGCTGGCTCAGTTCTTAGTCTCTCTAGTTGAATATAATTTACGCAGAGCACAACTGTTGGGAATACATATCAGCACCAGATTCATTAAGGATAGATATCCTGAAACTGACTTAGGAATGGTGGGTTTGTTTCAGAGCAAGGGCACTGGATACCCTAGGACAGGTTTGCTCTCAACATTGTGGAGTCTGGAGTAAGAATGCAAATACAGGCTCATGTACCCAATGTCTCCATTTTCAGAAATTCCAAACTTAGACTGCTCAACAAAATAAGAATTTGTATTCCATTGACAAATGTGCCTTTATGACACAAAGGCCAATTTTAAATTTAAAATTCTCAGATACCTTGGAGTTCCAGACCAGAACAAGAGAACATGTGGAGAATGGGCTGCAAAATCCTACCTATCCATCTCTTCCTCCATCCTCTACAGGAGAGCTCCATGCACTTACGTATAGACACCCAGTCTTCATCATAAACTCTGCCCATCCTCCTCCTCTCCAGCAGCATTTCCTGGCCACTTCTTGGGCCCAGGAAATCCAGCAAAGGTGATCAGAATGCACCAGTGAGCTATGACTTGTGGACCAAATCCCAGCACACAGCCTGTTTATATATGGCCCAGAAGCTCAGAAGAGGTTTTGCATTTTTTAAAGAGTTGTAAAAAAAAATACAAAGAAGAATATGTGACAGAGGAAATCCAGGAAGGATTTCCTCTTACTTTGACCTAAGAGCAGGGCTAGCCTAGGTTAACCCAGATACCCTATGGAGCCAATTCTAAGTCTACCTGCCTTTTCCAGAATCCCTCAGTGACCCTAGAACCAACCCTCTAATCTTCCCATTCAAAGAGGATTCATGGTTCTAGTCGGATTCGTTTCCGCTGCACCACGACAGGAACTCCGCAAAGAGGATTCAAGTGGGGTTGGGGATAGGGGCTATGGGCAAACTAGTATATGTAACACCTATTAGAGTCAGGCACTGTGCTAAGTTTTTTACAGATATTATATTATTCAACCCTCTCAGGTCAAATCCAGTCAAAAGTAGAAACTTAAGCCATGCAAACAAACCTAGTGACATGAAAAATCTCCTGTTTGCTGAAACTGGCGTTATCGTCCACATCGTTTTAGTTTACTTTGATGGCAATGATGATGGAGAGAAGACTCAGTCCTTTTAAAAATAAGTAGAGTTTGGAGTTCCCTGGTGGCTCAAAGGGTTAAGGATCTGGTGTTGTTATAGCTGTGGCTCAGGCCACTGCTGTGGGGCAGGTTCGATCCCTGGCCCGGGAACTGCAGCATGCCACGGTGCAGCCAAAAAAAGTACAGTGGAGTTAAGTGCAGAAATGACTCCTTTTCTTTCCTTCACAGCAAAGGGATTGGAGCGCTTAGCTGAAGCTCAGAAGTTGGGAGTTGAGTAGCCCAGAGACTGCAGTGATTAAATTCCACCTTTACTTCTCCCCTGTGTCCCTCTAAGGAGAGAGACAGATGGTGTGTCAGGAGAAAGAGGATCATGTGGAGATGAATATCTCTGACACCTGCTCAGAGGCAGCTTTATAGGAGGCCAGTGGCCTAGAATGGAATCAAATACTTCCATTAAAGAGAAGGCATCACGGAGTTGCCACATCTTGGATCCTGGCACCTTTCTTTACAACCTGCCCTGGGAACTATGATCTGCTATTTCCTCACACACATAAAGCAGCACTTTCCCAAAGGAAAATTGGCTCTTCCTTCACACAGAAAGGCATCATTTCAGATCCCTGAACTGGGTTAAGAACAAAGAAACCTCAGAGAAAGTCAGTGATGACCTTTGAGGCTTATCTGATTTTCTTATTCACAGCAATACTGATGGCTTTTATTTTTTTTTTTTATAAGCAAAGGCAAAAGGCTCACTGAAATTGAATGAATCAAAAGAGCAGGAGGTTGATTTTTATTGGCTTTCTTCAGGAAGAAATAGCTTTATTACTAATGCAGAAAACCTTGGGCGTAATCTAGTAGGGAATTGGGTGGAAAATTCCAGAATCAGAAATGTCCAGAGAACAATAAATGCATGTATACTCATCACCCAGAAGGAATAAGATTTTGTCGTAATTGCTTCAGGTCTTTTTAAAACATAAGATAAATTAAAATACTTCTTTACCATAAGCCAGCTGTAATGGAAATAAAATAAAATAAAATACTACTTTTCAACTTGAACTCCCTGTTTTACCCCCATCTTCCCACCCCCCCATTAAACTTTGTTATCTGATAAATTACGTTAGCAGAGTTTTGATGCTGAATTTTTGTTCCTTAGAATAAATATATTTGCTTAAATGTATATTTCTGTAGTACTATGTGTATCAAATTCTGTTTGTATGGTATCATTTATGATTTGTGCATTTATGGTCATTAGTATTTTGGTCTATAACTATAGACTTAAAAATGAGTTAGGTAACTGACCTCCTTTTTCTAATCTCTGAAATAGTTTTCATATTAAAGGAGTAATTTATTCCAGTTAGGTTTAGAGAAATTCACCTACAAGACTGTTTTGTGTTAGTAAGATTTTTTGCTCTTAATCCAGTTTATTAAATTTTTGTTTTAGTTTTTAACCATCTTCTTTGGTCAATTTTTAAATTTACATTTTCCACCACATCCAAATTTTTTTATTTATTGGCAAAGTTGTTCATGATATTTATTTGATGAATCTGAAAACTTCTGCTGGTGGAGTTCCCTGGTGGCTCAGTGAATAAAGGATCTGATGTCGTCACTGCTGTGGCTTGCATTGCTGCTGAGGTGCAGGTTTGACCCCTGGCCCAGGAAATTTTGCATGCTGTGGAAGCTACCAAAAAAAATTCCACTGTATTTGTAATATTTTCTCTTTCATATTTCTTTTAGTATTTATTTATGTCTTTCATTTTCTCAATTTTGTCAGATGTTTGTTTTCTTATTCAAATAATCAGTTTTTTACTTTTGATAATTTCTTTCTCTTATATTCTTTACTTCACTAATTTATGGTTTTAACCTTTTCCTATATTCTTTCTGTTTGCTTTAGTTTTTTTCTTTTCTAGCTCCTTGGCTTGAAACCTTATCCCATTTATTTTCATTATTGTTTTTTATTAAGTGCAACATCACAAAATTTTAACATGTAATTCCTTTGTTTTGTTCAAAACTAAACATTTCACATTTTAAATTATGATTACCCCTTTAACTTATGAGTTATTGTATTGTCTTGCTTTCAAATAAATTTATAGTTTAAAATGTTTCAATTAATTTCTTAATTGGTTTTGGTAATAGAGTGCATGCAATCAATTCTTTGGAATCTGTTAGGACTCCCATTGTGCCATTATAGAAGGTCAATTTGGGAGAATGCTTTTTGTCCATGCCTGAAAATAATTTAGGTTCTTTGATGCTAAGTTCTTTATAGGTGCCGAATTAACGTAATTAAATGCATTATTCATATTACTAGAGTGCTACTATTTATTTCTCCATGAGCCATCAACTTTTGAAATTGTTATACTAAAAATCTCCCTCTGTGATTATATTAATGTAGTAAATTGCATTGATTGATTTTCTACTGTTAAACTACCCTTGCATTCCTGAAATAAATCCTAGTAGATCATCATTATTTTTCTTTTAATCTGCTAATAATTTGTTTAAGATTTTTGTTTCTGTGTTTATAAGAAAGATTAGCCTGTATAATTCCTTTATTCTAGTATCCAGACAATAAAATAGGAAATATTCCTTTTTCCTTTCTCTGGAAGGTATTTAGTAGGATTGTTGTTATTTCTTTACCAAATGCTTGGAAATTTATCAATAGAGAAAACTTTAGGGCCAGTAGTTTTCTCTGCAGAAAGTCTTTTAAAAATTGATTCCATTTTCTTGGTATAAGAATTCAGATGTTCTCTTTCTTCCTGGGTTAGTTTTGATAAATCCTATTTTTCAATGAAATTGTTGCATTGGCAAAAGGTTGTTCATAATAATTTTACTACCTGTTGAATAGCCATAGAATTAATAGTCATGTTCTCACTTTTATTTCTAATATTAGACCTGAGTTTTCTCTTTTTCTTCCTTAGTCTTGTTAGGAGTTTATCATTTGCATTAATTTTTTTTTAACTTTTAACTTTTTTTGTATTGTATATCTGCTTTCTATTTCATTTATTACTATTATCTCTATTATTTTCTTTCTTTTATACTCTATGAGTATGATTTGCTATTCTTTTTCTAGCTTCTAAAGTTAGACAATTTATTTTCAAACTTCTTTTCTAACATATGCATTTGGAATCACAAATTTCTCTTCAAATTTTGTTTTAACTTAGTGGCACAAGTTTTGATGTATTGTATTTTCAGTATTACTCATTTGAAATATTTTCTAATTTCCATTGAGATTTTTCTCCTTAAAACGTGAGTTACTTAAGATTATATGACCTAATTTTCAAGTAATTGGGAAATAATTTTTGTTACTGATGTATAACAGTTCTACTCTTGTCTAAAAACATATTGTGCTTAATTTTAATTCTTTTTTTTTTGTCTTTTTGCCTTTTTCTAGGCCTGCTCCCAAGGCATATGGAGGTTTCCAGGCTAGGGGTCTAATCAGAGCTGTAGCCGCCAGCCTACGCCACAGCCACAGCAATGTGGGATCCGAGCTGAGTCTGCAACCTACACCACAGCTCACAGCAATGCTGGATCCTTAACCCACTGAGCAAGGCCAGGGATCGAACCCGAAACATCATGGTTCCTAGTCGTATTCATTAACCACTGAGCCACAATGGGAACTCTGCTTCATTTTAATTCTTAAAAATTTGTTAAGACTTGCTATGGCACGACATATGGTCTCTTTCCACTAAAACTTTCACGTGCACCTGGAAGAATACTGTGTATCCTTCTGAGGTATGTAGTTTCTAGAAATGTCACTTTTGTCAAATTAAATAACAATGTTATTCAAATATTTTTTCTTCTGACATTATTTTTAAAAATCTGTTTGTTCTATTAGTTACTAGCAAAAGTATTTTAAAAACAGCAACTATAATTATATTTTCCACTTCTCTCTTTAGTAGTATCAAATTTTTCTTTATAAATTTTCAAGTAATTTTATTAGGTATGTACAATTTTTTACTTTTTTCTTGCATTTCTCTCTGTGAAACTTTCAGTACAATGTTAACCAAAAGTGGTAAAAACAGTATTCCTGTCTTATTCCACATCTCAAAAGGTAAGTTTTTAATATTTCACTATTAAATTTGATGTTTGCTATAGGCATTTTAAAATACTCTCTGTCAACTAAGTTCCCTTCTGTTTCTAGTTTGTTTATTTTTTATCATGAATGGAAGATAATCTTTATTAAATAATTTATGTATCTAATAAGATCATATAATTTATGGTTGTCTTCTATTAGTGTGGTGAATTATATTAATTGATTATTTCATATTACCCTCTACTATGTTACGATGTATACCTTTTTATAGAGAGCTTAATTTCATTCGCTAATATTATTTTCTGTATTTTTGGACTCAAGAATTTTTTTTTTTTTTTTTTTTTTTTTTTTTTTTTTTTTTTTAGGGCCGCACCTGAGGTATATGGAGTTTCCCAGGCTAGGGGTCTAATCGGAGCCACAGTTGCTGGCCTACACCACAGCTACAGCAACCCCAGATCCGAGCCATGTCTGTGACCTACACCACAGCTCACTCACAGCAATGCCAGATCCTTAACCCATTGTGCAAGACCAGGGATCAAACCTGTGACCTCATGGTTCCTAGTCGGATTTGCTTGCACCACACCATGATGGAACTCCTGGCCTTAGGATTTTTGTCAATAGTTTTTTTCTACATTTTTTTTCTGGTAATATTGTTGTTAAGTTCTTGAATCAATGTTGTGCTAGCCCATAAAGAATTTAGAAGAATGCACCAATTTTTAAATCTCTAAAAGAGCTTTATGTGATTGTTTTTTTCTTCTTTATACATTTGGAAAAAGCCACCAGTGAAGCCATCTGGACCTAGAAATTTTCTTCGGGTTTTTAAAATTGATTCAATTTGTTTAATAAATACAGGAGTATCAGGTATATTATTATTTCTTGGTCAGATTGACAAGTTGCATTGTCAAAAATATGTCTATTTCATCTAAATTGTCCAATATTGGCATAAAATTGTTTATTAAATTCTTTTATTTTTTAAAATACCTATAGCATCTAAAATGATGTCCTCTTTTGCATATCTTCTATTGATAATTTTATATATTCTTTCACTTTTTCTTGATCAGTTTTCTTAATGGCTTATTAATGGTATTAATTTCTACAAAGAATCAAGTTTTGGATCAAATGATTTTCTCTATTATATGTATATGTTCACCTTTATTCTTTTCTGCTCTTATCTTTATTACTTTTTTCCTCCACTTCCTTTGGGTTAAATTTGCTGTTTCATTTCCAAGCATCTTAAAAATGGAAGCTTACAAAACTGATTCTAAGCTGATATACTTTCTTTCAAACATATGCATTTACCCTATAAGCATCCCTATTCCTTTCAGCACTGCTTTAGATGTTATTCCATAAAATTTTATATAACGTATCTTTGTTATCTTTCAGTTAAAAACATGTTCTTATTTCATTTTTATTTCCTCTTTATCCCACAAATCATTTCATAATGTGCTATGTAATTTCCAAGCAATTGGAAATCTCTTGTTGTTTTTGTTTTCATGATTGAATTATAATAATCCAATTATGGTCAGAGAAACTATTTTGAATGATTTAAAACCTTGAAAATTTCTTGAATTTTACCTGATTACCTAGAATATAATCAATTTTAGTGAATGTCAAATGTACTTGAAAAGAATGAGTATGCTGTCTCTGTGTGCAGTGTTCTATATATGTTCATTATGTGAGGTTTCTGATTATTTTCAAATCCTCTATACCCTTACTGAATTTATCTTTGTTTGCCTGTTCCATTATATATTGAAAGGAATATGTTAAAGTTTCCTTCTATGATTGATTATAAATGTATCCAGTTCTTTTTTTTTTTTTCGTCTTTTTGCCTTTTCTTGGGCCGTTCCCACAGCATATGGAGTTTCCCAGGCTAGGGGTCAAACTGGAGCTGTAGCCGCTGACCTACACCACAGCCACAGCAACGCGGGATCCCAGCCGTGTCTGCAACCTACACCACAGCTCACGGCAACGCCAGATCCTTAACCCACTGAGCAAGGCCAGGGATCGAACCCACAACCTTATGGTTCCTAGTCAGATTCGTTAACCACTGCGCCACGACGGAAACTCCGAGTTCTTATTTTAATTCTATTATTGCTTTATATATTTCAAGGCTACAATACTGGATACTTGAAAATTTGAATTGTTATAACGTATTGGTGAATTAACCTCTTTATTATTATAAAATGTTTGTCATTGTCTCTAGTAATGCTTTTGTCCACAAAACCTTCACCTGACATTAATATTTTCATACCAGCTTTTTGGGTTAATGTATATATGGTATATCTTTTTCCATTTTTTTAACTTTGAACCGATCCATGTTTTTGTATTCAAAGTATGCAACTTGTAAATAGCATATTATTGAGGTTTTTGAAATTCACTCTGACAATATTATCTTTTAATTGGAGTATTCAGTCCATTTATATTTAATATAATTAATGTTTTAGTTGATGTATTTAATGAAATTAGGTTTAATTCTACAACCACTCTCTGTTTTCTATTTGACTTACTTATTTTATCTTCCTTTTTATTTTTCTTGCCATTGTTTTTGACTAATCAAAATACTTTATTATTCTATTACTTTCCCCAATAAATGGTAGTTATATATTTCTTTAAACTTTTAGTAGTTACCCTAGAGATCATGGCATACATCCTTAACTTATTATAATCTAATAAATTTATCACTTTTAACTACTTCTCCAGTACTGCTAGAATCTTGAACTTTTTTTTTTGCCTTTTTTTTTTAAGCCCTCACCTGAGGTATATGGAGGTTCCCAGCCTAGAGGTTGAATCAGAGCTACAGCTGCTGGCCTGCACCACAGCCTCAGCAACGCAGGATCCAAGCCACATCTTTGACCTACAGTACAGCTCACAGCAATGTCAAATCCTGATCCCACTGATCAAGGCCAAGAATTGAATTCGCAACCTCATGGTTCCTAGTCAGATTCGTTTCTGCTGCGCCATGAGGGGAACTCCCAGAATCTAGAACATGTTAACTCATTCTTCCTGCTTTTGCTTTTTGCGTTAGTTTCTCATGAATTTTAATCCTACATACGTATTTTTAACCCCACAGAACATTACTATTTTTGTAGTTACTATTCATTTAAATCTGCCCCACACATTTTCTCTTTTCACTATTCCTTTTTTTGTTGTTCTGTATTTCTACACTCCCATATTATTTATTTTAGTGTAGAGTGCTGGGGACAAGTTATTTCTTTATTTTTCTCTTGAATATATGTATCTTTCATTTCTGAAGAAAATTTTTGCTGAGTATAGAATTACAGATTGCCAATTACTTTCTTTGGGTAGTTTTTTTGGGAGGAAGGAGGTTGGTTTTTTATTTTTGTGGGTTTGTTTTTGCTTTTTTTTTTTTTGTCTTTTTAGAGCTGCACTTGTGGTATACAGAGGTTCCCAGGCTAGGGGTCTAATCAGAGCTTTAGCCACCAGCCTACACCACAACCACAGCAACACCAGATCTGAGCCATGTCTATGATCTACACCATAGCTCATGGCAGCTCCAGATCCTTAACCCACTGTGTGAGGCCAGGGATCGAACCCACAACCTCATGGTTCCTAGTCAGATTCATTTCCGTTGCTCCACGATGGGAACTCCCTCTCTAGGTACTTTTAAGCCAACATACCATTGTCTTCTAGC
The DNA here is from genome assembly GCF_016906955.1 of Phacochoerus africanus. Taxonomy (NCBI): domain Eukaryota; kingdom Metazoa; phylum Chordata; class Mammalia; order Artiodactyla; family Suidae; genus Phacochoerus; species Phacochoerus africanus. The sequence goes on along the minus strand of NC_062544.1, from coordinate 210,500,759 downwards.
TGTCATTATTTCTCCTAAGAGGTCAGTTGCAAATATTTGTGTTGTTCCTTTAAAGTGATATTTCTCATTTCTATGCCACACTATAAAGCTTTTTTAAAAATTCATTTTCAGTGGTTACATTATGATGTGTGTAGATGGGGGCAGCGGTTATTATTATTTTTTTAAATCCTGTTTAGAGTCTATAGAGTGTCTTCAGTCTGTGGATTGATGTCTTTTATCAACGTGGGAAAATTCTTGGCATTACCTGTTATCTCTTCCAGTGTTGTTCTTCTTTATTTTCTCTCCTTTCTTCCTGGGACAGCAATTCCACATACATCCTATCTTTTGACTGTGTCCCATGTTTTGCTTACACTCTTTTCTCTATTCCATTTTTTTCCTCTATGTTTCAAACAAATAAATTATTTTATCTCCTCATTTACTTTGTCTGTTTTCCTATTTTATTCTACATAATAATGAACAATGAGGTCTTTGTCTTTTAACTCCAACATCTATTTAACCTATAGGTCTGCTGCTTCTCTTCCCACTTCTGACCCTGAAACTTGACTTTAAGTTTTGTGTTTTATGGTCTTATATCCTGGTGTGCTTACTTTATTCTTTTTCTCTTAGGTGAGTTCTGGATATTATGTATAAAGAAAATACAAAATCCTTGCATCTTCATTTGATGCTATTGTTCTCCAAAGGTTTAATTCTGGTGGTACAAACAGATCACCATGATTCAATGGGTGTTTGAGAAGTTTTGAGGTTGTTTCAGGATTTTTGATAGTTTTCCTATTCTCAGTTTGTATTTACCTAAGGCATAACCCTTCTGTCATCCCACCAAAAGCCTTAGGTATATTCCAGGCCCCTTTCTCCTTGGCAGACCCTTAACGCTCAATTTTCTCATTCTGTCTTAGCTCAGGCTGCCATAAAAAGTACAATAGACCAGGTGGCTTAAACAACAGAAATGTATTCTTTCACTGTGTGGAGGCTGGATGTCACATCTGAGATTAGGACGCCAGCAAGGTTGGGTTGAAATGAGGCCTTTCTTCTTGGCTTGAAGATACCTACTTTCCTGATGCATCCTCATGTGGCCTTTCCTCAATGCATCAGGCAGAGAGGAAAAAAAGGTGTTTTGAGGGGGTGGGTTGTTGCCTTTTTTCTAGGGTGGCACCCACAGCATATGGAGGTTCCAAGGCTAGGGGTCTAATCAGAGCTGTTGCCACCAGCCTATGCCAGAGCCACAGCAATGCCAGATCCGAGCCTCATCTGCGACCTACACCACAGCTCACAGCAATGCCAGATTCTTAACCCACTGATTGAGGCCAGGGATCGAACCCACAACCTCATGGATCCTAGTCAGATTCATTTCTGCTGCACCACCACAGGAACTTCAAAAAAGGGGTTTTTTTCCCTCTCTCTCTCTTTCTTTTCTTATGAGACCAATAATTCTGTTGTGAGGGCCCTGCTCTCCTGATTTAATCTAACCCTAATTACTTACCCAAAGCCCTATTTTCAAATCCCATTACATTGAGAGTTAGGGCTGTGCCATACAAACTTCAGAGGGGATACAAACATTACATCCATCATGCTCTACAATCTAGTAAGATTTTTGCGGGATGTTCTGTTGCATATAATCCTCCGAGCAGCTGCTTTGTGTTTGGTTTCTCCGCCTCTTTCCCCACCTATATGCAGCTAAGAAATCATCAAATGCCTCAGTGGAAAATTATGTTCTGGGCTGACTTTTCCAAAGTCTCTTTTTTGTCACTGTCATGAATCTGCACATCATGCCTGCTTTGGTTGCTCCCTGGTTTCAATATCTATGTTGTATATTTTATTCACTTTCATGGTTGTTTTCAGCAGGAATTTATTCTAATACAAGCTACTCTTTTTTACCTATAAATATTAGCACACTCTTTGTTTTCTGAATTGCATGAGTGAGAAAGAATATACCAGTACAAGAAGGACATTTTTTCCCCTTGTGTTCTCTAGGAATTTAGATGCAGATGGTATTGATTCCTTTCTCATTCCTCTCTTTATTTACCTCCAATATTTAAATGAATCTCATTTGGGAATTATTTGATCAGTAAAATTTTACTTGCCCTGTTACTGAACCAAACTTGGGCCTTTTGCTTGATGTGCAGCAAAGCCAAACTACTGACACTGAGTTATGGTGAAGAAAAGTACAGAGTTTATTGCAGGGCACAAAGCTACTCGTTAGCAGTCATGCTCAAAAGACCCAAACTCTCTGATGGCTTTCAGGAAAGGTTGGTTGGTTGATTGGTTGTTTTTTGCCACCCCACAGCATTGGAGTTCCTAGGCCAGGTATTAGATCCGAGCCACAGTCTCAACCCACACCAAGATGTGGTAACAGCTGATCCTTAACCCACTATGCCAGGCCAGGGATTGAACCTTCATCCCAGGACAACCAAGATGCCAAAGATCCCATTGTGCCACAGTGGGAACTCCAAGAAAGGGTATTTAAAAGTAGCATGGGGTGAGGTTTGCAGGTCCCTGATCAGCTCATACATACTCTTCTGACTGGTTGGTGGTAATACAACTGGATGTTGTTTTGGGAATTAAAATCATCAACCTCCTGGTTCCAACAGGTCTTGGGTCTATGTATTTGTGTGCAGTTAACTTTTTCCACGTGATAGGGGTTTTGGTATCTGCAAACAGCTAAGAAGTTATGGCCCAGAATGTTATCTATAGCCCTTGAGGAAGAACTAAAGGTCATTGACTTCATCTTATGTCTAAACTCTTATTATTTTGTCCTGCTTGATTGTCTTCCTTTATTTCTGTACTTTCTTACTTCTCTGATTAAATTTTCTCTTTGTAACTCAGGGAAGGCATAGGAGACTAAAGCTTTTTTGCAAACTAGACCTGGTGGTGGGGGTTGGGGGTTGTTCCTGGAAAGGCCCCATAGTGTCCTGCTCAGTTTCAAAACTGTATATTTACTCTTTAATTATATTTTATTGAATGTCATGTAGATTACAAAAGAGGGTTAGAAAACAAGTTTAGACTAAAATGGCCAGGGATGTATTTGATACATTCTTCTCATGTAGCTGTTATGAAGCAAGAGAAAAATTTGGAAATAAGTCAGTTATACATAGCAAGATCACAGATTTTGGACTCCAAGATCTTACTGTACATTGGTATTTCCATGTTTCTGCAATACTAGGGCTCTATGCTAAAATAGATGATAGAAAAATATATAGATACAGAACATAAAGAGATATGAACTCAGGTGTAAGAAGAATGTTTCAAATTTCTACCCATTATCCCACCAAGAACGGAAATTTACTAAACTTTCAAGATCATGTCTTTATTAGCCAGTTAATTAGGACATTAGATGTCAAACAACTATCATATATTATCAGAGAGTTTCAACATATATGTCCAATACAAGTACACAATCTATAAGTAATGGACTATGCTGTTTTATTACCATTACCTGTCAGTTTCATGTATTATTATGTTATTTCTTGATAGTCTTCAACAAATTACTGTCACCTACATTGTATTAAGATAATTTCTTATTGGCAGTAAGTAGCCAAGAGCAAAACTACTTAGCACTTGACTAGCGCTTTACATAGATTCATCTGTGCTTGGAAAGTATTATCTTGTTCTCCTTTAACAATTGGGAAAATGGAGACAAAGAAAGATGGACTTTGTATAGGGGAATTAGCAACAATAGCTTAAAGAAGTAATTTGCCTGGATAGTCATCCCTCTCTGTTAGTTTATTTATTTATACTATTTTTTTTAAGGACCACACCCATGGCATATGGAAGTTTCCAGGCTAGGGATTCAATTGGAGCTACAGCTGCCAGCCTACGCCACAGCCACAGCAACTCTGGATCTGAGCCAAGTCTGCAACCCACACCACAGCTCACGGCAACACTGGATCCTTAACCCACTGAGAAGGCCAGAGATCAAACATACTTCATGGATACTAGTTGGATTCATTTCCACTGAGCCACAATAGGAACTCCCTGTCATTCCTCTCTTGGATGTACTTCCTAGGCCAAAATGAAATCAAACCATCAAACTAAACCAACCAATGAAGTAAGTAAACACACAAAATAACTCATTTGAATAAGGCTTTATAGATTTGTTGTTAAACACTTGATAGAGAGAGACTGGAAAAATGCCATTTATAAGATGAAGATGATTTCCATTTTCTAAGGAATAGAGGCTTGAATTTCTGGGGAGATGGACTCCTTAGTTCTGGGGAGGGTTCTGTGAAGAATCCTCCACTAGACAGGATAAGGATGTGTACGTTACCACTGGGAAGACTTTTCATGTGCAATGTAGTGACCCAAATACTGATAATTCAGATTGAGAAATTAAGGTTCTGGTTCGTATATAAACAGGATCAATTTTTTAGCAGATCTTTGTCATTCCAGATTTTGTTAGTTGGCTTGAAGTTCATATATTATTCATGGATCCTGGTAGATGTGAACGCTATTATTCAAATTGTTGCTCACAGGAGATCAGAATAAGATCTCTAAAAGACTGGGAAGGTGGTGTAGGCCTTGTCATCACATCATACTGGAGAAATTCTTGTATGGAAAGGTATTATTGCTGAAGTTTATTGAAGGGTGGAAGTCTGATGGATGGTGTCATTCAAAATTGAACAACCTAGACATTGAGGATTATGCAGATGCTGAATAAGTATATGTGAGATGTAGATTGATGAAAATTATAATAAATCATATGATCTGATTTCTTTTGAGTCAAAATGGCTAAGATCTTATCACTGTGTATAAAGCTGAAATTCCTTCTCAAGGGAATTGACATTCCTGGTGACAGTCATCTTGGATGAGGTAGGAATGATCGCAGGAGGTGGGACTTTGGGGAGGGGAGAAATAATTTGCTTTCTGGGATGCAAGGAGATAGAGGTAGGATTCTGGAGAAGAGAGTATGATCAGGGGGACTCCCACTGGGGAAAACCAGATCCACTCTATCTTAGCTGCATCCTAAAGATTAAATAGCCTGGCCAACATTCAAAACAACAAGACCACAGATAGCAAGACAAAAAGTTGCATAGGAGGCTGTCCGTGATGAGGATCCCTGTCTAAGAGCAGTATATCCATGTTTAAGTTATCTTGCTGCAATTTCCTCCAGTGGTTGTGAGTCTTCAGTAAGGTCCTCTAACTGCTCTAGCATGCTCTCAATGGCAGGGTCTCTGTCCATGGTCTGGCTGAATTGGTGCTGGGGGAACAACTGCCTGAAGGACTGAGCAACGTGTTCAGGATTGCAGGAAGCAAGGCTCCCAAGCAGGAACCAGGCAATGGACAGCAAGCTAGGTGGAGTGGAAACCTGGGGGTTTCCAGAATTTCATGGGAAGGGTGGGTTTGTTGAAGTCTGGATTTCCTGCAGATAAGTTATCACAGACCCTGGATAGAATGATTTAGGGAACTGCCAGACTGAGGAACTCAGGGGTATTTCAACACAGTTAAAACCACAGTGTAGACTGTAAAAATAAACAAAAACTTACTCCAGGTTTTTCATTATTTTTTTGTGATACTTTGGGGAGTTTTTATTACTTCAGCCTTTTTTCTTTTGTAACACAATGATCAATTTTTATTTTTACATTAAGGATTTTTTTTCAGATTTACATTCTGTCTGATTAGAGTAATATTTTAAAACAAATAGCTGTTCTTTAATGTGAGAGTCAGAGACGATATTTCTTTTCTTTGGAATTACAAGTATTTCATTTCTTTGACCAAGTATAATGAATAATCAAAGTTATGAGCTGTTGGTCTTTACACATATTTACACTTATCAGACTAATACATCCATACTCATACACACGTGTACTTTTTGATTAATAGTAATTTTACTTGTTTATTTCAGCCAGTGTTTTTCAAAATTCCAAGGATTCCCTATTTTTTATTTTTTTGTCTTCTCTAGGGCTGCACCCGTGTCATATGGAGGTTCCCAGGCTAGGGGTCCAGTCAGAGCTACAGCTACCGGCATATACCACAGCCATAGCAGTGGGGGATCCGAGCCACGTCTGCGACCTACACCATAGCTCATGGCAATGCCAGATCCTTAATGCACTGAGGGAGGCCAGGAATTGAACTGGATTCATTAACCACTGAGTCAGGACGGGAACTCCCAAAATTCCAAGGATTTAGATTATAGCATAATAACATGCAATGTATATTAACAATACAGATTCCTGGGTCATAGCCCCATAAATTCCGCTTCAGAAGGTCTAGTCTGGGGCTCAGAAATCTGCATTTTAACAAGCTCCTTGGCATTTACTTTGTGAATAATGTTTGAGAATCATTGCCAGAGGCTTCTCCATATGTTGAACGGTTATCACTTAAAAAATTCACAACTTTTTCACTCGTAGATGCTCAGGGCTAAAACAGCCAAGTTTTGGGCTTTTTTTTTTTTTTTTAAATGTAAACAAAAAATCAAGACCTGAGAAAATGCAAGGAGAATCACATTTCTTACCAGCACACTGAAAGCATCTGAACCGTGAAATTTTGGCCCTACTTCATAGCATTATGATATCACTTGAGATAAAGTCTTAAGAAACCTCTGCCCATCCCCATGAATCTATCCCTGGCTCGTAACTGCGCCATCTTTGAAACAGCTCTCAAAGGGGTGGAACTAAGAATTCCTCCACTTTGTGCAAATCCTGAGAACCAATGCCTCTCCCTGTTCTCTGACCCCTCAGGTAGGGTGGATGTGTTTACACCACGGAATGATGTTTTTTCTCTTAGACCTAGAATTTTTAGCCGGTCGATAACATTTGCTAATTACTATTCATCACTTTTATTTCACTGGGTTGTTTGATCAACATCTGCTGTCACATTGGATTCACATTACACTCTGATTTTTTCCTAAATGCTAAGTAGACGTCCTGGTTGGAATCTTTCTTCCGGCATCTTGGCTTAGTTATTTGACTGCATCTCTCTTTCCTTTCTCCCTTCCTCTCTTTTTCTCTTCTGCCTTCCCTCTTTCCTCTCGTCCTCATTTCCTCTCTTCCTCATTTCCTTTCTTTTCTCCTCGGAAGATCCCCAGGAGCTATACAAACTGTCTCAGGACTTCCCAGGATTTGCTCCTTAGAGCATGAACTCCTGCATATGTGGGAACCAATCACAGGAAGTGAGAGGCACACATGAGGGCCTGAGGCCAGGCTGTGTCAGCTTGCACCCACATGAAGCTGGTCAAAGCCCTCATGGAACCACTTTAGCAATTGAAATGAGAGACTGGTTAGGTAGGCCAAGAGGTGTTTTTTGTTGTTGTTGCTGTTGTTTGGTTTTCTTTTTCTTTTTCTTTTTTTCTTTTTTTAGGCCACACCCTTGGCATATGGAGGTTCCCAAGGTAGGGGTGCAATCAGAGCTACAGCTGGCAGCCTACACCACAGCCACAGCAACGCCAGATCCTTAACCCACTGAGCAAGGCCTCGTGTTTCCCAGTCAGACTTGTTTCCCCTGCGCCATGACAACAACTCCAAGCCAAGGGATTTTAAAGTGATCTACCAGAGATGCTGATACAGGTGGCTTTGAAGAGATGAGTCGAAGTTACCAGGCAGACAAGACGTGGTAGGTTGGGGGACTCTAGGTGGAGAGACTAACGTGTGGAAAGGAAGCAAGGCATGAAATAATAGGTTGTGTTCAGAGACCCATAACCAGTTCTTGTTTGACGGAAATCAGATATAAGGAGGTAATGACAAGAGATGAGGCATTTCCTTGTAGCCCTTTATGGAACTGAAACTACTGTGTTATTGGTTTAATTTTATGTATGGTAGAGTTTATTATTTGTTTAACCTTATGGGACATTTTATGTCCTTTAAAGGTAAGGCCGTGACTGTCTCCTCTGTCATAGCCCAGGGTACAGTAGGCACCTTGAGTGAAGAAGGGTGCAGGTTGTCAAGAGCCCTGTATTCCATTCCAGGAAGCTCCCATCCCTCTGAGATGCTTAAGGACAAAGGTCACTTCAGCCTCATTCTCTTCATTGCCTAGTGCAGAGCTTTCTACTGGTAGACACTCAGAGATTGTTTGTTGAAAGAATGCTGTATTCCTTGATTCCTGAATTATGTTTATTTAATGGGAAGGTATGGAAAGCATAGGTCTTATTTGAGAGGCTGCTGCATTATGAGAGAGATGTCAGGAAGCAGGATTTGAATAATTTGAAAAATGATTGAAGACCATTTGGACATCTAGCTATTTTCCAAACTCTCTTGATGAGACAACTCATTCATAACCCTCGAAGCAGTAACTCATGCTAGCCCATCCAGCCTCAGAATTTCTTTTCTGGACTCTGGCATATGAACTTCCCAAGATATCGGAGAAACATCTGCTATTTATTTATTTTTTTTTTAAGTATAGCTGATGTACAATATTGTATTGGCTTCAGGTGTACGACATAGTGATTCTCTAACTTCATAGATTATGCTCCACATAAAATTATAAAACATTGGCTCTATTCCCTGTGTCGTACATTACAGGCAAAGAGGATAAAGAAGAACAAACCCGGAGATCCCGTCGTGGTGCAGCAGAAACAAATCTGACTAGGAATCATGAGGTTGCGGGTTCCATCCCCAGCCTCGCTCAGTGGGTTAAGGATCCAGGGTTGCCATGAGCTGTGGTGTAGGTCACAGACACAGCTCGGGATCTGGCTTTGCTGGGGCTGTGGCGTAGGATGGGAACTGTAGCTCTGATTAGATCCCTAGCCTGGGAACCTCCATATGCCAATAAACAAATAAACAAACAAATAAATAAAGTAGGTACAAACCCTTGCTATTATTGTTTCACATATATGTCAAAAGTTAAATACCATATGATATTACTTAAATCTGGAATCTAATATATGGCACAAATGAAACTTTCCACAGAAAAGAAAATCATGGACATGGAGAATAGACTTGTGGTTGCCAAGGGGGAGGGAGAGGGAGTGGGGATGGATGGGGAGCTTGGGGTTAATAGACACAGACCATTGCCTTTGGAATGGATTAGCAATGAGATGGTGCTGTGTAGCACTGGGAACTATGTATGGTCACTTAATGATGGAGCAGGAGAATATGAGAAAATACAATGTGTACATGTAACTGGGTCACCATGCTGTACAGTAGAAAAAAATTATATTGGTGAAATAATTTTAAAATAAATAAGTAAACAAATAAATATAAGTAAATAAATAAAATTAGTAGTTATCAAAGTAGTAAGATGTTATGTGACTTTTGAATGTAACTGCATTTAAAGATATTAGTTGATCATTGATATCTGCTTTTAGATACAGTGTTGTCAACATAAGCATCCAAATGAAGATATGAGTCCCCACAAACTAATGATTCTTATGTCAAAGCCATAGGACTCCTCCAGGTGTGTACCTAGAGCTGCGACACCTCTGACAAAAATCCAAAGAAAATGTGACAACTAAATAATATAAGGGATAGCTTTTCGTGGGTTTTTTTGTTGTCGTTGTTTTTTCTTTTCATCACAACGACTGGATCTAGCCTAGAAAAGACCCAAAGTGAGATGAAAATCTGTGAGTGACTCTGCAGAGGTGCTTGAGATTTGGCAGGGTTTTTACATGGTTCATGAAGCTCATCAGTTCTTTGGAATTTCTTTTTCCTTCCTCCTGCCTCCTCCCCCTTTCTCTCCTTCTTCACAAAAGCCTAAAATGTTCTGTTTACATAAAGGCTTGATAATTTGAGCAAGAGTAAGATAGTCAACATCTGGAAGAAAATACTGATGAATTCTTGCTACCTAAATTACCTACTAGGCAATAGGATCAAAATCTGGTTTTTCTAAGAATTGATGGCCTATAGAATGAAATCTGACCTACAGATAGGTTTTCTTTGAATTACACTTGTTTTTTATTCCTTCTCCCCCCAAATCTGAAGCCATTTAAAACTAAAGCTATTTTCTTCGAATGTCTAGATTTGACACTTCTCTTCTATGACAATACCGGACCTTATCTCCACGTGGCCACCATAACCTGGAACTGCCATCAGTTTTTCTCTGCAGAGGAGGCTTTACTTCTCCCTATGGGATTCTACCAACCCAAGTAGAAGCATTTAGCTTTCCGGCGTGGCCTGGAGAGGCATTTGAACTTCTGATTTCTATGCTAGATTATTTATTTATTTGTTTATTTATTTATTTATTTTAGGACTGCAGGTGCAACCTATGGAAATTCCCAGGCTAGGGGTCAAATTGGAGCTACAGCTGCTGGCCTGTGCCACAGCCACAGCAGTGCAGAATCTGAGCTGCATCTACAACCTACACCACAGATCATGGCAACACCAGATCCTTAACCAACTGAGAGAGGCCAGGGATCAAACCTGAAACCTCATGGTTCCTAGTCAGATTCATTAACCACTGCATACATGGATGCTAGTCGGGTTCATAACCCGCTAAGCCACAACGGGAACTCTCTGATTCCTGTACTAATTTAATGCTAAGGGGTATTTTCGCTCTCATAGCTCACATCCCTGAAGTTGAGTCAGATACATTGTATTTTTTTATCTAACATGGGTAATTTTTCTTCAGTGTAGTATTATCTGACAATATAAATATTATAATTTGTTTAACATGTTACAACTTTAAACTAATTAGGGATTTACTCCTATCTAGTGCAATTTGCTTGTAGCAGTTTAATGTTATCTTCTCAGTCCATATGGCAAATACCAAATTCTTTTTCAGTATCTTTTCTTTTCAAGTCAACTTAAATATATGGGCAACAGACCAGGAAAAGACCCATTCAACATATATTCTCAGATTAGTTTTTATTCTGAGTGTTTTTCAAACTATGATACCAACTTGAATTAGGATTAATTTTTGAATGGCAAAGTAGATGACAATAAACACTCTGCAGTATAATTGGAAATCTAATGCTCGCTCATGATAAATGATCTGACCTACTTTACAGAATATTTGTTTAGCCAGTGCTTATCATATTTCACAATCTCTAGGCAAAGGGCAATTAGGGAATATAAAGGTGAATGAGACATGGTCTCTGCCTTCCAAAGAACTTGCATCTGGTCAGGAATACAAATGCATCAATAATTCAAGGCAGAGTTCCCGTAGTCGTTCAGAGGAAACAAATCCGACTAGGAACCATGAGGTTTTGGGTTTGATCCTTTGCCTCGCTCAATGGATTAAAGATCTAGTGTTGCTGTGGTCTGTGGTGTAGGTCGCAGATGAGGCTCAGATCTGGCATTGCTGTGGCTGTGGCTGTGGCATAGACCGGCGGCTACAACTCTGATTGGACCCCTAACCTGGGAACCTCCATGTGTTGCGAGCGAGGCCCTAAAAAAAAAAAAAAATTTCAAGGCAGCTGGGCAAGGGGAATGCTAAACAACCTCTAGCGACACTGAGCAGACTCAAGGTCGGAACTGGGGTAAAGGTGGGGGAAGGGGAGGACGCCAGGGTGCTGATCCAGTCTTGTAACCCAATGACGTGATGGGTTTTAGAGAGTTTACCCAGGCTTTGGACAAGATTCCAGACCAAATAGACACTGAATGCTGGCCCCAAAGTCCCTGGTTTTAGGCCTTGGTCTTGTCAGTTGAAATTTTATTTTTATCAGCTTAAATCATTCTGTGAAAATGCAACTTGAAAGAGCTAAATATTGGCCTCAAAAAGAAAAACAAAAAAAATAGAATACTAAAAAGAGAAATGAACTATAGTCTGCCCTTCAGTTTGGAGATACTTTGACTTTTTTTTCTTTTTTTTTTTTTCTGTATTTTTAGGCCGCATCCAAGGCACATGGAGTTTCCCAGGCTAGGGGTCCAATGAGAACTGTAGCTGCTGGCTTGCACCACAGCCACAGCCATGCAGGATCCAAGATATGTCTACAACCTACACCACAGCTCAGAGCAATGCTGGATGATCCTTAACCCACTGAGCAAGGCCAGGGATTGAATCTGTGCCAGTCAGATTCGTTTCTGCTGAGCCACGATGGTAACTACACTTTGACTTGTTTTTCATAAGGGCTAGTGTAGGTAATCCAGGCAGGCAGGTTTGGGATGGTTATAACATTTGCTAAGAGGAAAGATAACAATCCTCTTAAACACTGAAAAAAATTGCTTGTTCCATAATGAGTTTCCTCTGGAGGTAAAATCAGCCAGATTTTACCAGGTATCATAGATTAAAAACAAAAAATAATCAATCACAGTAACTGTTGAGCTAAAAATTCCCCTCTTTGACTTTTGCAGATTCTGCTATTCGGGTAATCTGATGACATTAAGAAATCTCATTTTAAATGACAGAGACTCATTTTGTATCTCAGGGCATGGAGATAGGAATGAAAAGAAATAAGGAGTGCCATAAATATGGTAGAATGCAAGCTTGGAATTGCAGAGCTACTGTAAAATGTCATTTCTGATTATACCTTGTATTTTCCCAGTAGTACCAGCCAGTCAAACACAGACAGGAGAAAAGTGGGTAATATCCTCCCCACCGATAACCTATAGTTGTCTTATCTTTTGTTGAAACCATTTTTCCCATCTGCTTTTGTGCTTCCGTTGGGCCTAGGTACTTGATTATTTGTCTCTTTGCCCACATTGCTTAGGTCAACTCCTCTTTTTTTTTCCTTCCTTTGTTTTTCTTTTTTTATTATCATAGGGCCTTTCCTGACACAATCAGTGAATGATCCCTTCCATATTTATTTAGTAAAGTTAAGGCAAAGCGCTACACCAGATACACAGGACATAATGACGGTAAGATTCAGTCCCTGCCTATGACATGTTTATAGCATAGGAGGGAAGAGAGAGAGGAAGAAGGAGGGAAAGTAATTCTTGAAGAAGCTGTAACTTCCCAGCCCTATTATCTTAAGTAAGCCCTCCAGAAGCTGTTAAACTTGTTTGTATATTTAAAAAGGTGTCACAGAGAGGCCAAGCTAGAAAATAATATAACCCCTCCCGAACAGCCCTTAATCTAGTAGCTTTTGTTTCTCTCTTTCCTATTGCACCGCCTTCTATGATAGTTAATTGTGTTCATCTGTTGCAGGGACCAAGCACTGCATTTCCTTATCTCCAGTTCCTGGCCGACGTCGCATCTGGCTCATAGTAGGTGCCGGGTGAATATTTATTGAATTAGTTGAATTTCCTTAACTAAAACCAGAGGGGAGCTTATACTTAGTGTTCAAAAGCTCTGATTTAAGTCTGCTCACTACAAGGTTGGAGCACTTCCACAGAGGAGGCAACACACCTTGCCATTAATTACGGAGCAATTTCCCAGGTCATCAGTTTTTCCCCAAGGAAATACAAAAGTGCAGGTTACTTTAGCTTCACTTGATGGATGCTCTCAGTGTAGGAGCGAACCTCACTTTAGGAAAACCTAATGTGGATATGACTGGATGGAAAAAGCTTTTTAAAAATAGAAAATTTCCAAGTTGGATTTCTAGTGCAGTGTGAGACATCTGCTAATTGTGCTGGTCATATCCATTGTGAAACAAAGGACAAGGTGCTTCTGTGACTCTGTGAGTCCACGTGCTCTGTGGCCACTGTCCTGGACACACAGCCTGGCCCCCACGTATCAACACCAGCACTCTGACTTCCTGTGTCATCTAAGTTAAGGGTTTTTTTGTTTTGGGGGGCTGCCCTGGTGCTATATGGAGGTTCCCACATTAGGGGTCGAATCAGAGCTGTAGCTGCCAGCCACAGCCACAGCAACACGGGATCCAATCCATGTCTTCAACCTACACCACAGCTCATGCAACACCGGATCCTTAACCCACTGAGCAAGGGCAGGGATTGAACTTGCGTCCTCACGGATGCTAGTCAGATTTGTTTCCGCTGAGCCATGATTCGAATTCTTAAGTTCTATTGACTAAGCACATCTTTAGCACCATCAACTTTAGTGAAGTTGCCATGACCTCTCTGAAATCATGTGAAAAATGTATCAGTGCTTACGATTTTTTGGGAATCATCTTGAACTCAGAGTACACAGATCTTACTTCTGCTGTCTTCCAAAAATCTCCAGGCTCCTCTCTACTCCATCTCCTCTCCTGGACCCCTCAGTATCACCCCACTGCCCAAAGGGAGAAATAGTGCAGAAATAAAGCTGTTAAGATCAAGGCTATCTATCAGTTCCTATGCTAACCAGGACATTGTGTGTGTGTGTGTGTGTGTGTGTGTGTGTGTGTTTTCCCTCTTGGTAGTCTCGTCTTCCTTCATTTCCAAGGCTACCAAAGTAATACAGGTTTAGGATTACCCCAATTTTAGTAACTACCGAGCCCAGAGTCCTTCCATTAGGTCAATCTAAGTGGCTTACCAAGGGCTGGAGGTGAGATGATCTGCCCCAGGTCCAGATAATAAACGTGTGAATTTTAAAGTAATAATAAGAACAGTCTTAAACCTGTTTAATATCACCACACACCAGCAATTCTAAACAATGTCTGCAATCAAATACTCCTCTTCACCTGGAAGGGGCAGGGTGATGGTTCCCTGTGCCCATCCCCCTGAAACACATTGGGCCAGCTCTGCTCTGGAACTTCAAGAGCAGTTCCCTTCCTTGTCTTGCTTTTCTCCCTTTTCCTCCTCACAGAGGAATGGTAAGCAGAGTGGACATAAGGCAGCACAAAACACCATCTTTGAACCACTGGTGGTCTCTGGTTCTTTAGATCTAGCGAGCTGGCAGTTTCAAAGGAAAACAGATGAAGCAATATGCTTTTTATATATCTGAAAGGATTTGTTTTCCCAGGAATCATGTTACATCCTTCAAATTCCTTTCCTAACCTCTACCCACTGCCTCTAATGGTGAAATTGGCTGTTCATCTCAATCAACAGTGTATAGTTTGTTTAAAAAAATATTTTCCCATCATTTGCATGTTACTGATTTTGATAAAAATTAATGGTGTTAATTAAATGTTGCTTTACTTGCTTTGAATATGGCTCCAAAGTGGGTCATTAAAGCATTAAAATAGTCATTTAAAAGAATGTAAATACAACTGTAGTGACTCTGAAAGGTGCATCCAGAAAAAGAAAGGCCACATGGGAAGTCAAGAGGAATATTTGAAAATGAGATGTTACTGAACAAGTGATCCATTTGCTCCCTGTAGCCAGTTTTGTTGTCTGTGACATTGTCATTTAGTGGCATGAAGCAATGAGATGTCACATCATTCTAAAACAGGGCAGCAGCCTTTCTAGAATACCAATCACATTTTCTTGGAATGAGCACAAAATAATGGTTTGGAATAGCAAGCCAATTGATTGATTTTGTTATTAAAGTTGGGTATGAGACAATATTACTCATGCATCTAAACTACTCAGGCATCAAAATAAGTAATTTTTATTACATATAGCAAAACTAGGTATTTTCTATTTCCAAGAAGTATATAAAACCAGAGACAGAGTCATTAACAATATTTTATTTGGAGAGAAAGCAGAATGAGGTCTGGGCAAACTTATTGAACGGTACCTTTTAGACATTACATATTGTCAGTGATATATGATGTGACAGAGCAATCAGCCTCCCATGGGTGTACTAGGAGATGCTACAGTGAAATGAAAGCCTTTTTTTTTTTTTTTTTTTGATCAGAGTGTAGATCAGCTTTTGGTAAATGCACTTTAAATAAGGAAAAGTACCCAGTAGTGTCTTATTCTGATTATCCCTAAAAACACACTCTCCAGAAGAAAGACTTCTCATTTAGAGGACACCTGTTTGGTGAGCCATGCGGTAGGCGGGAAATGGCACATTGGGGTCATAATTGAAGAGGTACCTGCTATGTGGTAGCAAAGAAAGATAAGAATTAAAGAAATTGCTCTATAGTGTGCTAGGACGTACAAGTTCATTCACAGAGAGCAGGGGGCTGTCAACAATATAGCTCCTGATATTGATTTCATGTTGAAAGAATTAGAGAAGCCTATGACCATGATTCAACTGTAGACTTTGAGTATATGTGTCTTTGGCCTGCTGTTTAAAGGAATAGGCAGCAAGCCTCTCTCCAGATATAAGATTGCTGGTTGTTGAAGGGAAATGTGCTTATAAGGAATGGTTGAATAAGGTATGAAATGAAATACTTTTTTCATGGCACTGTTAAAATCAGCAAAGACTGGAGTTCCCTGGTGGCCCAGCAGGTTAAGGATCGGACATTGTCACTGTAGCTGCTGGGGTGGCTGCTGTGGGGTGGGTTCAATCCCTGGCCCAGGAATTTCCACATGCCATGGATCTTATAAATAAATAATATAAATATAAATATGTGAATAAAATAAAATAAAATAAAGACTATCTCTGCACTTTGAGGTGATTTGCTCAAAACATTATATACTAATACTTTGAATCTATAAAATATAATTTTTAATGTTTAGGAAAATATTATTAAAAAGATTGATTTATGATGAAGCCAGCTTTGTCACTGGGGATTTGAGTCTTCCCAGAATTTGATGATTTTTTTTTTTATCCTGGCCAAAAAAAAAAAAAAATTAGTAATATATAATTGAGCGTTTTTTCAAAAACACATGCAAATGCTATAGTCAAAGACTATATATTAAGAATCACAGCAAGCAATTATTAGCACTGCTGCATGTTCTTTACAATAGTTGTTAACAGAGTAAATCCTGAGTTCTTATTATAAGGAAAACATTTCTATTTTTTTAATGTCATATTTATATGAGATGATGGATGTTCACTAAACTGTGGTAATTTCATGGTGTATATACATCAAGTCATTGTACCGTACACTTTAAATTTACACAGTGCTATATGTCAATTATATTTCAATAAAACTCTAAGGGAAAAAAAAAGTAAAGCAACTGGAGAGTGGATCATTAATTTACCTCCTGGCATGTCCCAAATTAAAGCATCCAGTCTTCCAATTTTAGACATGATATTCCAAGTTAGTATGTGGTAGAATGTTGAAAGTAACCTTCAAGGAAATATCTCTCCATCTTGCTGGGCTCTTCACTGATCCTAATATCCATATTATTTGACATTGTCACCAAACACTTGCTCCATTTCAGATGACATATAATTGCGAAGATTTTGTAAAAAAAAAAAAAATTAAGAATGCAAACCAAGTAGATGTGAAACATGACCAGCTATTCAAGGTATGTTTATCCTAGAGCCAGGTGTTCATGTCCTGATACTTTGGTGAAAGATAGAAAACTATATAGTCTGTTATACTGAGAGGAAACCAGAATTATTAACTTTTAATTTTACATTTTAGGTAATATTTAACATATTGAAAAGATGTTTATAGAATGCTATGTATGCACTGACAGCATAAAAACTTGCCGATGCTAAGATGAAAAAGACACAGCTTCATTCTACTTCAAGTCTGGATAAACAAAATCACAAGGAATTACAGTGAAGTTTGGAATAAAACACTCTGAGAGATAAAGCAGGTGGCTTGGACCTTTGCCTGCAGATCTCTGAGGAACCCCTTCAGAGAGCATGGAAAAGATGTGGGAGGAGCCTGTAGGAGATCAGGATTGAAGGATCCTGGGTTTCTGCCCATTTCCCTTCCTTCATCATAATTTAGTAGGATGATTTTAAACTTTGTTTATACATATCAGTATTTTTTGGGGGGGAAAATGTTACCTAGTGGAGGACCTTGTAGCTTTATGCTAACAAAATTAAAGGCTTTTTAATCTCATGTTTTAATATCTAAATATTTAAATAATGGCAACGCTTCCTACTGTCATTGTCTACCGAAACTTGGAATTTCATAATCATGCAGTTAAATTCTCACAATTGTTATGCCTCTGTATATTCCTATGCAGAACATTTTTATTGCAAATGTCTTCATTTCAGTAATGCAAGGGTAAGCATTCGTTTCCAATACAATTGCAAGCTGTTCTTCATGTAAACATCAGTATTCCATCAACCTTACAAATCCACAAGCCACAGCACTTCAGTAAGCATCAGCATTCTTATCTCTATTCCTCCAGGGAATACATTTTCACTTTGGTAATTTTGCCTGTATTTTTAGGATTAATCGTATGCTTCTCTCACATTGGAGTGAGGAGGGGCACGCTCATTTATCATTAAGCAGGCAGTCAGTCTTCTAACACTTAAAGAGAGAAGAAGGGAAAAAAAAGAAAAAGATTCTGCTGTCCAGCTTCTTACAAGAGGTTTTCTAGCATTTGGGACCCACCGATGAGGGCCCATTTCATCTCTGTCCATGGTAGTACATTCCAGGCTGCACAGATTTTAGGGGACAGAATATAGAGTAGAGAAGAAAGGTATTTGTTTCTCTTGTCAAGGAACCAATCTAGTTCTTGGTCCTACCACTGCTTTAGCATCTGTGGCCACCATTAAAGTGTTAATTTCTAGAGATTAGGAGTTAAAGGGATGGGTTAGGGCAGGTGGTAGAAGGTAAATTAGAATAGGAGCCACTTGCTTCCTTTATTTTTTTCCCTCTCTCTGTT
The DNA here is from genome assembly GCF_016906955.1 of Phacochoerus africanus. Classification (NCBI taxonomy): domain Eukaryota; kingdom Metazoa; phylum Chordata; class Mammalia; order Artiodactyla; family Suidae; genus Phacochoerus; species Phacochoerus africanus. The sequence continues at coordinate 210,482,448 of NC_062544.1, read as the reverse complement.
TTCAACATTTGAGCCCAATGCTGTTTGCCAGCAAACCATGTTACTAACGCTACCACTCCCTAATAGTAATGAAGAATAAGTATAATTTAGTAAGTGCATACCATACACAAATAACTGTGCTAATGATACATATAGTACTTCATCTAAACCAGTTATAACCTCTAGGAAGTAGGTATTACTTCCTCTAATTTCAGATAAGATCATTGAGGATAGAGTTAAGTGGCTTGCCTTAGGTAATTCAGCAAATAAATGTGGAGCTGTCATTCCAATATGAGCCTTTGAGGCTCCAGAGCCTTAATGAATGTAATGTGATAGACCAGTTCCCTAAGCCTTTATGTTATTTGTTCTATAAAAAATTTGATGAGTCCTTAGAGAAGAAAAGCTTTATAATTTCCTTCAATCAACATTAACTAAATAACTTATTTTATTAGGCTCTCTAGGGCAGGCACATGTGAGACATGGATTTTTTTTCTTCCAGGAACTTGGGATCTAGAGCTAGAGATGATACAGATGCAGAAGTAATCATAACATAGCCAAAAATAGGAACTATCACTAAAGAAGAACCAATGAGTTTGGTAGAGAATTAACTTCCAGCTAAGGACATCAGCGAATCTTCATAATACCACCAGACACAGCCTGACAGAGAATGCAAAAGTGGAGATACGTATTGACAGGCAAACATGGATACCCCACACAACTGCACATTTAGAAGTTTCCTCCAGCCTCCATCAGACAACAGGGCTGGCAGATGCTATGTGTCCTTGAGCAAATTCTGTGCTTTCCTTGACCCTGTGTCACCTATCAATTGAAGGGAATGGCCCATAGGACCAAAACAGGCCCATAGGCAGGCCACACCTATGTCTCCTTATTCAGATCCTGACTGGATTGGCTGCCAAAGGGAGAAGCAATCCAGAGGAAGGAGGAGATATCTCTTGCATATTCTTCAACAACTATTTCAGAGGGAAGGCAAGGAGGACTTTGTAAAGCTGAGAGAAGATGGAAGCTCTCCAAGAAGCCCAAAGAAAGGCCTGGTTCTGGGAAGAAACGGCCCTTGGCCATGAGAAGATAAATGCTTAATGATCATCTTGTCCCTCGCCTTTGGGGAATGTATTCCTGCCTTTCCTTTCATTTACATGGTTTACATGGTAAAGGGTTTACAGGGTGGTCTTTGAATTCAAGCTACTTCTTGAAGTTGGTTGGTTGGTTGGCTGCCTGGATACAGATGAACTTCACCCATTAGATTTCTAGGGGGAATTGACATAATGCTAAAATTCAAGAGATACAGATGAAGTACCAAGCACAACACTGGTGCATACTAGGTATCCAGTGAATATCTACTGGAAATCAAGAAAGATGGGCTTGGTACAAACCAAGGGCATATTCCAAATGACCTCTTTTTGTTGTTGTTGTTGTTGATAATAATTCAGGGACCTTGCTAGAGATTTGAGACTTTCTTTCTCATCAGCCACTTTTTCACACATTACTGGCAAAAAGTTACTGTATAATTCCCAAAAGGAACCAGGCCATAAAAAGACATTGAATCAATGGACAATTAAGCATCCATTAATATAAATATGCAGACTCTGTTCTTAGAAAAGTGCAAATGAAATAACAGTAAGTGGAAAAGTCAAATAAAAATTATTATGTACAGTCTATAATTACTATAATGGTTTCACGTGGAAAGATTTAAAATAGGCCAAGGAATAATGAAAATAGTTGTTTAAGCAAAAAGAAGAAAGATATAATTCTTCGTGAAACTGACTTAATAATATAGCCCTGTTCTGATGAAAATATCATTGAACAAATTTGTCTCATTGTTGCTAAAAACTCAAACCATGCAGAGAATGTGAAAATCCCTGAACAATCTCACCCCCTAAGGAGGTAACCTCTTTTAGCAGATTGCTGGAATACTTTCAGATTTTTAATGCATGTATAAGTATACTTAAACATATTTCTCCATGAATGGAACCATATTCTCCATTCTCTTTTATATATTTTTATTTTTAATATCAGTGGGATTTTTATGACAGTAAAACAATATAAGCTTATACAATCTCCAGACAATCTACATAGATACAAATAATTCTAGAAGTTCAAACACAAACAATGAGGTATAGTCTTCTCCTTAATTGCCATCAAGATTCCCAACAGGTGGACCTAAATGCAACAGCCTAGTGACAAGGCTGTGACTTCCAAGGTCAGAGGAGCAGACAATAGAGGAATTTGGATGGAGTAGGAAAAGGGCAGTGGGACTTTAGTCCCATCTGTCCTTTTGTGTCTGACCTATCAAGACAAGGCTCCATGGACTTCTCCATAATGAGGAAGGGAGGGAAAGTTGCCTCTTTTGTTAATTAAATAGATGGGGAGCCCAGGGAGTTGGTAAGTGAGCCACAAAGAAGCAACGGGCGAGAAAGCTGTCACATATGTGTCAGTGGATCCCACAGGCTTGGCTTTGATTTTCTGAGTTTACTCTACTTTCCAAGGAGACCCACGATCCATATTCTCCAGGTCTCAAGTCTGTGTGCCTTCTCCCCCACGGGATGCTTCTCAGCTGACAGAGGTTATTATTCACCATCCTCATGTCATCCGAGCTAATAGGACCGAGGTTTTCCTGAGGTCACATGGCAATGCTGCACCATCTTTGAACCAGGCAGCCTGGAAAAATGCCTTCTCCTTCTGCTCTGTCACATGAAAGTAATGAAATAACGTGAGGTTAGGCAGCTCAGCATATGGTGCTTCCTTGGAGAGAAGAATCGCAGGAATGGAGGCCTAGGAAGTTAGTCTTTATGTAAAACAGGCTCCCTGAAGCCTCCTAGAGACACTGGAACTGCTATTTTTAACAGAGGCCTCATGGCTTTGGGGAGCCATGTGTGCTCGCTAGTATAAGCATTTGTGGGTTTTTTGAGGTCAGAATCTAATGAATGCATCAGAGCCTCATATTGATAGGGATGGAGTAGGACAGTTACACAAGTAGTTGTAGAAGTCCCAGTAAAGGGCCTTGGATGGAGAGGGAAACCTAGGGAACTTTGGGAGACCACTCTAAGTTAATAATTGCTCCCAAGAGGGCCCTCAGAATGAAGCAGACTTGCTAGACTTGTGGAGGCTTGAGATATGCCTCAGGTCATTGGGCAGAGGATGGGGTGAGGCCTGCATTCAGGTTCAGACCTAGAGCAGGAGTTTAGGGACAGCCCTTCTGCTGATTTGAGTAATCACCTTGACAGTCCTAGTTTGACTTTATAGGGTCATATATTCTCTTACCAGATACCAAGGAGGAGCTACTACTTGAAGAAAGAGGAAGAGGCGGTCTTTTCCCCAATGCCCCTTGGATGATAAAACTGTAGCCCACCTAATCCTCGGGGCAGAGCCTCCTTGCCTGCTGTCTTGCATCTCTCACAAGCACCTTATCTTAATAAATCTATTCCTTGCCTATTATTTGTCTCTCACTGAACTCCTTCTGTGCTGAGGGACAAGAAACTTGAACCTAGGTATGTCCATTTACCAGGTGAGTGATTCTAGTTTAAAAACCGTGGGTTTAAGTCCCCATCTGGCTTTGGGCTGAATTTGAGTCCCAGCACATGGGTTCAAGTTCCAATCTGGGTTTAGACTGAGTTCAAATCATAAGTGCTATCATTTTCAGCATGATTTGTGATGCTCTAAAATATCCAAAACCCCTTGGTTATAAATCCTAGACCTGCCATGCCAGACACCGTTGGCACTCTGGCCAGATCCTCTCAGTTTCCTTGTACTGTTTCAGCACACTCTTCCCCCAGTTCCATTGTGCCTTTGCTTCTAAAGTCTCCCACCTGTGACTCTTTTCAGATGTGCTTGCCTTCCTCATGCAGAAAGCTGAACATCTGGACTTGACATCCCCCTGGGATGGCTTTTGGCCAATGACAGAATGGGGAAGAAGTATGAAAACCAGCCCCCTCCTCCAGTGGGGCAATCCAAAGTATGTTACACCCCAGGGTGCCTGTGGATTCAGGCTGGAATTGGACGTGGCCAGAAATTGTTGGGCTTCTTCCCCTTCCTCATCTGATTTCCCTCAATACCTTGCTAGGTTCTCCTGGGATAACTTTCTTAATATCTCAGTTACACAGTCCTGGTCTCAGGACTTTCTGGGGAACCCACCCAAAGACAACTGCATACAGAATGCCAGCAGGATGGGGTCAACCATCTCTTTTGCCCCTGAGCCTTTCACAACCATGAAGTTGAGATGGGTTGTCATCAGCAATCTGCTGACATAGTAAGAGGCAAAGAAAGACTATGAGCAGATGGATGGGCATAGATGTAGGACAGAGGAAAAGGAGCGGGAAGAGGAAGAAGAATGTTTGGTAAGAAATAGGATGATCACTCGTATTATTCACATGGTATCATGCTACACTAGAAAAGTTTTAAAATAAGAATGAATGGATTTAGGTTCTTGTTCAAAGTTCATGAATTATTAGCTGTTCGGCCTCAGACAAGTCACGCAAATTCTCTGAGCTTCAGTTTTCTTACTGCAAATTAGGGATCATAACACCTAATGCATATGATGGTTGAGAAGATTGAATAAAATAGTGGAAATGGAAACACAAAGTTATAAAGTATAATTAAATGCCTTCTTTACTAAATTTTTGAGTCGTGATTTAGACTACAACAGCTATAAAAAGCATTTAAGATATACTAGCATACAAGAGGTTTTAATCAAACTAAAGAAATAGCTAAATAAGAGATAAGTGTGTTTATATATAAAAATATGTAGGCAACAAGGGCAAAAAAAGATTTCAGAAGATGGTGAGGATGGAATTGCCCTGAGGGAAAGACTCATGTAGTAAGTCAATTCCCCCCCTCCCCCCATCCCGCCCATGAGATGCTTTCATGACACCTGCTATCCTTTTTGGAACATTCCTCCCATCATGTGAAATTACTTAATGTCAGGCTTTTCCACCAGATTGTAAAGTACAGATCATACCTGAGTTATTCACCTAAGAATCCATTGTCTAGCACATAATTAGGGCACAATAAGTGTGTCTTTATGAACAAGTGATATGAGGTGGACATTTTAAGGTATATAGAATTTGAACAATTGAAAACTATGTTGCAATGTGAATGTATGTAGAAACAATGGAGAAACCTATTTAGATTCGAACAGCCTTCATGCTCAGCATCGTAGGAGAAAAATTTAGAACTGCAGGGTAAGAGCCACACTATAAAAAGCTTCTGACTGCCAAAATGATGGTTGGACCTTAGCCCAGTGGGGAGTCATTGGAGGTTTTGGTGCAGCATCCTGTGATGGAATCGGTTCAATAGGAAGATGGTTCTGGCATCAGGTGTGGGATGCGCTGTGGGGATATGTAGGTGGGATGGAGCCCAGTTAGAGGGCTGAGTCATGTTGGGAGGTGAGCAGTTAGACTAAGAACTGCAGCTGTCAGGAGGTGGAAATCATTGCCACGGCTCACTTATACTTGTCTCAGCTTCTCTTGCACAACTTAACCAGGAGACTACAATTTTTTTTTGTCTTTTTGCCTTTTTTAGGGCCGCTCCCGTGGCATATGGAGGTTCCCAGGCTAGGGGTTCAATAGGAGCTGCAGGTGCTGGCCTACGCCGCAGCCACAGCAATACAGGATCCGAGCCATGTCTGCGACCTACACCACAGCTCACGGCACCGCCAGATCCTTAACCCACTGAGCAAGGCCAGGGATCGAACCTGCAACCTCATGGTTCCTAGTCAGATTCGTTAACCACTGCGCCACGACAGGAACTCTGGGAGATTACAATTTTTAAAAACTAATTTTTACTGAGATGTAGTTATAAAATATTATGGAAGTTTCAGGTGTACAACATAGGGATTCATGTTTAAAGGTTATCCACTATTCATAGTTATTATAAAATATTGTCTGTATTCCCTATGTTGTAGGTTATTTTAAACCTAATAACATGTACCTCTTTAATGTCCTACCCCTCTCTTGCTCCTCCTTCTTCCCTCTCCCCACTGGTACCACTTGCTTGTTCTCCATATCTGTGAGCCTGTTTCTTTTTCGTTATCGTCACTAACTTGTTTTATTTTTTTGATTCCACTTATGAGGAATAGCATATACCATTTGTCTTTCTCTGTATGGCTTGTTTTGCTAAGCATAATACTCCTTATGTCCATCCACGTTGCTGCAAATATCCCAATATATAAAAAATCTCTTGGAGTTCCTGTCGTGGCACAGTGGTTAGCAAATCCGACTAGGAACCATGAGGTTGCGGGTTCGATCCCTGGCCTCGCTCAGTGGTTAAGGATCTGGCATTGCCGTGAGCTGTGGTGTAGGTTGCAGATGCAGCTTGGATCCCACATTGCTGTGGTTCTGGCATAGGCTGGTGGCTATGGCATCAATTAGACCCCTAGCCTAGGAATTTCCAAATCCTGGGGGGGGCGGCCCTAGAAAAGGCAAAAAGACTAAATAAATAAATAATAAATTAAAAAAATAAAACATCTTCTTAACCCAGTGGTCTGTTGATGGGCACTTGAGTTGCTTCCATGTCTTGGCTATTATAAATACTGCTACTATGAACAGCGAGGTTTATGTATCTTTTCAAATACAAAAATCTTTTCAGTGTTTTGAGGGTTTTTTCGGGTATCTACACTTGAATGGGATTGCTGGATTCTATTTTAGTTTTTTGAGAAATCTCCACACTGTTTTCTACAGTGGCTGTACTAATTTTCATTTCCACCAACAGTGTATGAGGGTTCCCTTTCTCTGCATCCTCACCAGCATTTGTTATTTGTGTTCTTTTAAATTTTAGCCACTCTGACAGGTGTTGAGGTGATATCTCACTGTGGTTTTGATTTGGCTTTTCCTAATGACTGTCGAGCAGCTTTTCAGGTGCTCATTGGCCATTTACGTGCCCTCTTTGGAAATTGTCTCTTCATTCTCCTATTCATTTTTTAATCAGGTTGCTTGTTTTTGGATATCGAGTCATATGAGATATTTATATACTTTGGATATGGACCCCTTATCACTTATGCCATTTGCAAATATTTTCTCTTATTAAGCAGGTTGTATTTTGGAGATTAAACTTTTGTGTTAAAGAAGATATGGTTTCAATTCTTCATTATTTTCCAACAACTGAGTTGTCAAAGAGTAGGTTTACATAATAGTAGAATGTGAAGTCCACCTGCACATCTAACACAATTATTTAAGATTTCTTTCTGCGAAGTATTTGGCCTGTGCTTAAAAACCTCCAAGGTCAAAGAGCTCACTACATTCTAAGGCAGCCTGTTGCATGTTAACAAATGGAATTACTGAAACAGGACACACTGACATGATTGGCCATTTTTTTCAAGACACTCAAAAAGAATTAGCCTATCCCCTTGATATAGGACTGGCGGTCAGAAAACTCTTAGATTCTCTTTGTAAATGTGTCATTACATTGCTAAGGGGACACAAGTAAATCATTTCTTCTAAATGAGCAAGTTATTTCTTCTAATTTTACTTTAGTTTTCTTCATCTTAAAAATGATAAAGGTGGGGGGGAGTTCCCTGGTGATCTGATAGTTAGGACTTGACATTTTTCCTGCTGTAGTCTGGGTTCAGTCTCTGGTCTGGGAACTGAGATCCCACATCAAGCTGCTGCACACTGTAGGCAAAAAAAAAAAAAGATAAAACTAGACTAAATCATCTATTTTCAAACCTGGATAATCCTTGCAATCACCTAGGGAACTTGTTAAAACCAGACCAAACTTCCTGAATCAGGAACTGGGCCCAGCAATCCTATTATTAACAAACTCTCAAGTGATCTTCTGAAGTCAGCCTTCACCTGGTGCAGGTAGAAGCATTTGGGAATCAATGGATGAGCTGATCTCTGTGGTCTGCTCCCTCTCCCCAAGTTGGGATTAAGAAATTTGTTCTGGGATTCCTATGTTAAGAACAATACAAATAGTCATATCAATGTAATCTTCTTGGCAGAATGTACCAGCCTAGATTTTAAAATAGGGATAAGGGTCGGGGGAAGGGTATTCCTAACAATGTGAAGATTACTGCTCTAACTCTACCCATTCCTGCTATTTGCAGATGCTGCAATTTTCCTGGTATGTAGCAGTTCATTGAGGCATTCCTTCATTCCTAGTACACCCCATCTCAGTTGCAGTGTTTTTCTGCTCCTCTCGGTTTCTGGCTCTGATATGTGCTCCTCTTCTTCCCTGAAATGACATATATGTCATCTCTGAAACCCAAGGACTCCTCCAAAATCCCCTTTTTTTTTTTTTTTTGCCTTTCTGCCATTTTCTTGGGATGCTCCCGTGGCATATGGAGGTTCCCAGGCTAGGGGCTGAATCAGAGCTGTAGCAGCCAGCCTATGCCAGAGCCACAGCAACTCGGGATCCGAGCCGCGTCTGCGACCTACACCACAGCTCACGGCAACGCTGGATCCTCAACCCACTGAGCAAGGCCAGGGATCGAACCCGCAACCTCCTGGTTCCCAGTCAGATTTGTTAACCACTGAGTCACAACGGGAACTCCCTCCAAAATTCTATCATGGTGCTACTGTACCTACTGTGTCCTGCTGATGGTAATCATACTATGCGGTGCCAGTGGTGCCACTGTGAGTTAAAGCCACTAAGCCTGCTGAGATGGCTGATGAAAGGGACCAGAAACATCACTAAATCACAAGTAGCTCAGATGGGCTTCCTCTCCTCTGCTAATTCAGACCAATTGCTGTTGAGAAATCTGAGGCTGTACCAGGGTTGGGGAAAATGCCATGACCTATCAATTACATCTGTTATGGGTAATGAAAAATGATGGTGTGCTGAGGATTGACCATCCCATCCAAACCCCCTCTTTTATCTTTGGCTCTTTGTTTTCTTTTACAGATGAAAACATGGAAGCCCAGAGAAAGACTTACCCAAATTCCAAATTTCTACAAATACAGCAGAGACTCCAATTCCCTCATGCAGAATTTTGGTTGGAGGGGGCTGGCCAATGTCCAGGACTTGAGACTTATGGTATCTTCCGGGGTGGGTGTGTGTGTGTGTGTGTGTGTGTGTGTGTGTGCGCGTGTGCATTCCTTTAGGAACCTGTGTAATAATCCACATTGCAAGGCCTCTCATGCACAATCTTTGTGAGCTTTCCGGGTGTTTATCTTTTCCAAGTTTAAAAAAAAAAAATCTTCATACAGATTTATCCAGGCAGCATCATCTCAGAAGATCTACTTATTGCATTTTCTAACAGTTGCTATTTCCCCTTTGTCTTTAAAGGGTCAGCTGTAAAATAACACTTCCTTTGCAGAAAGCCCATGCTGCCGGCTGGATTAGATAACTCAGGGGATTTGCAGCAAACAGTGAAGCCTTTGACCCCGGGTCACTCTTTCATCTCTCACACCGATTAGTCCTGACAGCTGTTCAGGAGCCTCCTTGGAAGGGAATGGCCAGGGATTGTCTTCAGAAAATCAGCCCCAAGTAATGGATCCTTTTGGAAAGTCTTGACATACATGTTGTCATTCCTTTTGCTCCCACTGTCTATCAAACCACAAATCAACAGACATCCCCAAAGTCAAGATGAAGTTGAGTTGGCACAGCCCAGGGAGGCACTGACCACTAAAACAGGCACTGGGTCTGGCTCCAAAGCTCTGTCCATGACACAAAAAAGATTTTCCCCACATCTAAGCCTGGTTTCATGAGGCTGCTGGAGAAACATCATTTCTTGAGTTGAAGAAAATATTCTCTACATTTCAAGAGAGCACCTTCTTCCCCGCCACCCACTTCCAGAGTGGTCCCTAGTGCAGTTAGTTGCTCTACATCTTGTGGGTTAAAGTTGTTCAATGTCTTGATTGAGTTTGACTCACTCAGAAATATAACATAGAACTTGCTGCAGAAAATGCCAGGAATGGAGACTTAAATGGAGAAGAATATATTATAAAAGGGATTTTTTTAAAGTTTCTGACCTAGATCGATTATTCACATCTTTTAAAATCAAAGGACACCCCATATTCAGAAACCCCTCCACCCACAGCTGTGGTCATGCTTTAGTATTCATGGAATAGCAAGGTCTTTATATAAGTACAGATCTCTGGAATACGTGTCATAACCCTCAATCCCCCCAATTCTCCTTCTACTTCCTCTAAGTTTCTCACAGATCAGGAGCCTGTAACCCAGAGGATTTGTGCCTGTGTGCATTCTTGGAGGTAACAGTCTCTGTTGAAATAGCCAGTGGAGTCTCTGTTCCTACAGTTATGCTTTATTTTCATAAATGTACAACAATCCTAAGAATAGAATGTACAAAAAATCAAGTCAGTGATCATTTCAACCCATAACTGTCCACTTATTTTTATTTCCATCCCAGGAGACTAGGACAGTTCAAATGATCCTTGTGAAATACTGGCTCTGATATTGCTGTTGCCACTGATATTATTATTATTATTCCTTCTAATTTTATAAATATTTTTAATACATATTTGAGGATAATCATCGAGTATTGTTTGACTTTTCTTTATTGAAGGAAGGTGTTTTGGGGATTGTGGTATAATGAAGAGAACATTGGATTAATCGTCAGAAGATCCATTCAGATTATTAGGCTGAGTATTTGGCCATGTAGCTTAATCCCTCTAAGCCTCAATTTTGTCATCTATAAATTGAAAAGCATAATTCCTGCTCTTGCCTCACAGTATAGTTAGTTACAGAGCTCAAATACGTAATATACATGGAAGAAGCTGCACGCTATAAAGTTTTGTGTGTTACTTAAACATATTTTTGATGATTATAAAAGTACTGATTTCTTATTATGGAAAAATTGCTAAACTGTAATAATGCATGGAGTAAATTAACATAACTCATAATCTCATAATCCAGAAACATCACCTGTTAAAATTTTGTCATATAAACTTTCACATTATTTTTAATCTGCATGCATATCTGTGTGTTTAAAAAAATGAAATCATATTAACCCTTCTACACTGCAGCTGGGAATGTACATTGGTAAAATTGCTATGGAAAACAGCATGGCAGTTCCTCAGAAAACTAAAAATAGAACTACCATATGATCCAGCAGTCCCACTCCTGAGCATATATCCAGAGAAAACCATAAATTGAAAAGATACATGCACCTTGATGTTCACTGCAGCACTGTTTACAATAGCCAAGACATGAAATCAACCTAAATGTCCACCAATGGAGTTATGGATAAAGAAGATGTGGTATGTATGCACAATGGAAGACTACTCAGTCATAAAAAAGAATGAAATAATGCTACTTGCAGCAGCATGGATGGACCTGGAGATTATCATACCAAGTGAAGTAAGTCAAACAGAGAAAAATAAACATCATATGATATCACTTAAATGTGGAACCTTAAAAAATGATATAAGCGAGTTTATTTACAAAATAGAAACAGACTCACATACTTTGAAAATAAACTTATGGCTACCCAAGGGGAAAGTTTGGGAGAGGAATGGATTGGGAATTTGAGATTGGCCTATGCACACGATTGTATATGGAATGGATGGTCAATGGGGACCTGCCGTATAGCACAGGGAATTCTACTCAATATCCTGTAATAACCTACGTGGGAAAAGAATATGAAAAAGAATGATTATGTGTACAACTGAACCACTTCGCAGTACAACAGAAATTAACACACTGTAAATCAAGTATACATCAACAAAATTTTTTTTTTTTTGTCTTTTTGCTATTTCTTGGGCCGATCCCGTGGCACGTGGAGGTTCCCAGGCTAGGGGTCCAATTGGAGCTGCAGCCACCAGCCTACGCCAGAGCCACAGCAACGCGGTATCCGAGCTGCGTCTGCAACCTACACCACACTTAGGGCAACGCCAGATCGTCAACCCACTGAGCAAGGGCAGGGACCGAACCCGCAACCTCATGGTTCCCAGTTGGATTCGTCAACCACTGCGCCACGACGGGAACTCCAAAATTTTTTAAAATGAAAAAAATTGAAGTCATATTATAAACATGATTTTATGATGTACTTTTTTTTTTTCTGTCTTTTTCTCGAGCCGCACCCACGGCATATGGAGGTTCCCAGTCTAGGGGTCGAATCAGAGCTGTAGCCACTATCCTATACCACAGCCACAGCAATGCAGGATCCAAGCCTTGTCTGCAACCTACACCCCAGCTCACGGCAACACCAGATCCTTAACCCACTGGGCGAGGCCAGGGATCAAACCCAAAACCTCATGGTTCCAACCCAAAACCTCATGGTTCCTATTCGGAATCTTTAACCACTGAGCCATGACGGGAACTCCTATGATGTAATTTTTTTTTTTTTTTTTTTTTTTTTTACTTAAGATCTCTTGTGTGTTACAGGCTAAAATATGCCCCTTCAAAATTTGTATGTTGAAGCCCTAACCCACATTATGACTGTCTTTGGAGAAAGACCCTTTAAAGAGGGAGTTAAAGTTAAATGAAATCAAAAGGTGTGCTAATCTAAGGAGGACTCACATCTTTTATAAGGAGAGGAAGAGACACCAGGGATACCTACATAGAGGAAAGCCCCCATAGGATGGGGGGAAGTTGGCCATCTGTAAGCCAAGGCCAGAACCATAAGAAATTAGTATCTGTTGTTTAAGCCACCCAGTCTGCGGTATTTTGAATGGCAGCCCTAGCAAACTGATACATTGAGCATTTCACTTTTAATATTCTTTCTTTCTTTTTTTTTTTTTCATGGGTTCCTTATTGATTAAGAACTAATGCAAGTGTGGAAATGTTTATTTTATTTTTATTTTTTTTGCTTTTTAGGGCCACGCCCGTGGCATATAGAGGTTCCCAGGCAAGGGGTCTAATCAAAGCTACAGCTTCCAGCCTATGCCAGAGCCACAGCAACGCCAGATCTGAGCCGCGTCTGCGACCTGCACCACAGCTCACAGCAACGATGGATCCTTAACCCACTGAGCAAGGCCAGGGATCAAACTGCAACCTCGCAGTTCCTAGTCAGATTCGTTTCTGCTGTGCCATGATGGGAAGTCCACTTTTAATATTATTAAAGAATTTGATTTTGATTGATTCTTAAAGATTCAATTTTTAATTTGGTTCTTAATTCTTTAAGAATTTGATTATCATTTTGATATACATAATACATTCTCTATAATATTTAGGTCGCTCTCAATTTTTGTTATAATAAAGAAATCCTCTAATATCCTTGTGTGTTGGCAAATCATTATTATATATTTAGATACAAAATGCCCTCCAAGAAGACTGTAGGATATAAGGTAATGGGAATAAACTATGGGAATTCTTTGTACAGCTTTTCTAAGTTCCAAGTTGTGTTTTAAATAAAGGTTAAGTAAAGAGAGAGGGAGAGAGAGAGAGTTCATAACAAGGCTGGAGTAGCTCTGGAATATTTATGTGGGTATTATTCTGCAGCCAATATTATTCAGTAAAAGAACAGACAAACCTTCTTGGAGATCAATATTCTGATTGCAAATACATGGATCAAACAGGGACTTTTAACAACAATGCTTTCTGTTAACAGGAATGTAACAATTTGGTGCACAAGTAGAGATGGGGGGAAAGAATGCACACCAAGAAACATCTTTCTAAACAGTATTGCTCCTGCACGGAAGAGAGCAAATATAGGAGTGTAGGGGGTTCCTGTCTTTGGTGATCCCTTCCCTGATTTTATAAGCAATGACATGGACAACTGTCTCCCTATGTCTCTCACATTATGGAAACAGTCTACCCTGGATCTTATAATCAGGGTAGTGCTTTCTGACTTTTCTGGAGTTGTGAAAATTCAAGTCAAACATCTACTAAGCACCTAATGTATGCAGTTTTGTTGGAAGTTAGAGAAATTAATAAGGATGAGTTCCTACCCTGTAGGTGGACAAACTAGTGAGACAGAATAACAGAAAGGAAAACAATGAAGTATTGTAAAATCTGAAGGAAATAAGTGCGCTGGTACTTTAAAAAAAGTACTGAATAAGTATTAAAAAGATCATAGCATCAATTGTTTGACATCATTAATTATTAGAGAAATACAAATCAAAACACCATTCACCCCAGTCAGAATGGCTATCCCTAGAAATGCTACAAAAAACAAATGTTGGAGAGGGTGTGGAGAAAAAGGAATGCTTGTGCACTGTTTGTGGGAATGTAAATTGGTGCAGCCACTATGGAAAACAGTACGGAGATTCCTCAAAACATTGAAAATAGAACTACCATATGATGCAACAATACGACTCCTGGATATATACCATGAAAACACTAATTTGAAAAGATACATTCACCTCAATGTTCATAGCAGCAATATTTACAGTAATCAAGACATGGAGGCAACCCAAGTACCCATGAACAGACAATTGCATTAAGAATATGTTTTGGAAGTTCCCGTCGTGGCGCAGTGGTTAATGAATCCGACTAGGAACCATGAGGTTGCGGGTTCGATCCCTGGCATTGCTCAGTGGGTTAAGGATCCGGCGTTGCCATGAGCTGTGGTGTAGCTCGCAGACGTGGCTTGGATCCCACATAGCTGTGGCTGTGGTGTAGGCCGGTGGCTACAGCTCTGATTAGACGCCTAGCCTGGGAACCTCTATATGCTGCGGAAGCAGCCCTAGAAAAGACAAAATAAATAAATAAACTTCTAAAAAAAAGAATATGTTTTGTGAGTGTTTGTCTGTGTATGTTTGTATATACAATGCAATATTAGCCATAAAAAGAACAAAATTCTGCCATTTGCAGCAATATGGGTGGACCTAGAGACTATTATGCTTAGTGAAATAAGTACAGAGAAAAACAAATACTGTATATCTCTTACATGTGTAATCTAAAAAATAATATAAATGAATGTATATACAAAACAGAAAAAGACTCACAGATACAGAAAATAAGTCTGTGGTTACCAAAGGGGAGAGGGAAGGGACAGAGGGCCAAATTAGGGTTTGGGATTAACAAGTATAAATTGCTATGTGTAAAATGGATAAACAACAATGATATACTGTCTAGCACAGGGAATTATAGCCATCACCTTGTAATAACCTATAATGGAATATAATCTGAAAAAATATTGACTCACTCTGCTATATGCTTGAAACTAATATAATATTATAAATAAATTATACTTCAATTTAAAAAATTTTAAAGATATCAGAGCATCATTAATGGAAGAGGTATCATTGAAGGATAAATAGGCTACTGCTTAGTAATCAGAAGAAGAGTTGCTAAAAATACCTAACACCTGAAAAGGAATTTCCAGGGTCAGGTGAGATAGCCTACAAGGGGTATGTAGTGGAAGATGAACCATGGTATGGAATCCATGACTATTGTAGTGTGGATGTGGGATTACAAAGAAGCCACCAAAAGGTGGGCATTCAGTTTGTATTTGAAGATTACTGAAAAAACTGTGAGAGATAAAAAGAGTAGAAGAAAATCTATCTTGCCCTGTTCAAGAATGATAGAAGAAAAAGATTTGTTCCTCGCTCCAGTCCACCAAAACTCGGCTCAGGAAGATGCTGCTGTGAGAGTTATGCATCTATCACATATTATAAGACAGTGAAATGTGGTGATTAGACAAAAGAATCCACATGTTTCTGCTGAAGGCTTGGCAGTTACGTTCAACATGAGTCAAAGCATGGAATAAATGGGTCACTCCACTTGTATTAGTACATAATGCATCTTCATTTGTAAGGTTTAAGTCCTACATATGCCAAACACTATGGCTTTCTAAAAATTACATACCCTCTCTGAACCTCAATTTTTTTCTCTGTCTACGGTGGGTAATGATACCTACTTCATAAAGATCTTGTAAACATTAAATGAGATCATGCATGTGAAAGTGTTTGTTATCTACCAAGTGTAATACAAATGGTATTGTTGGAGTTCCCATTGTGCCTCAGTAGTTAATGAATCCGACTAGGAACCATGAGGTTGCGGGTTCGATCACTGGCTTTGCTCAGTGGGTTAAGGATCCAGCGTTGCCGTGAGCTGTGGTGTAGGTTGCAGACGCGGCTCGGATCTGGCGTTGCTGTGACTCTGGCCTAGGCTGATGGCTACAGCTCCGATTGGACCCCTAGCCTGGGAACCTCCATATGCTGCGGGAGCGGCCCTACAAAAGGCAAAAAGACAAAAACAAAAACAAAAACAAAAAACCCAAATAGTATTGTCGTAATAATTCTTTCTTTGTTCTCTCCAGGGAAACGACAAAATTAAATATTCTGTACTATTTTACCAGAAGGTGGCAGCATGGTGTTTGCTAGGTATATGCTATCTCTTTTAACTCTAGGGGGGTTATTTTTTGGACATTTCTTCCAGCAACCATGGAAATTTCATGGGAAAGTATATGAGTTTGAAGACCCCATATCTTCTTTTTTGACTTGTCTTATTTTGTTTTGTTTTAGACTATAGGGGTACTAATACATAGAAAAGTTACTAGAAGCGAATTCTTCCTAGACGCTCAAATAAGGAAAAGACTTTTGTTCTCAGCCCCACCCCTGCAGGGTGTGCAACATTCCAGGCCTCACATTTGTTTTTGACTTTTTTGAATGCCATCCTTGTTGTCTGGTGTTTGAAGCAGGGACTTGTGCTTTGGTTTTGATTCTGAGTAGTGCTCTTATCTGATTGTCTTGTTTCCTGCAGGTAATTCCATGTCCACATATTCACATGCATCAAGTGAACATTTTTTCTGGCTACAGAAATGATCTGTAAAACATTTCAAAAAATGGTCGTCGGAGTTCCCGTCATGGCGCAGTGGTTAACGTATCCAACTAGGAACCATGAGGTTGTGGGTTCGGTCCCTGCCCTTGCTCAGTGGGTTAACGATCCGGCATTGCCATGAGCTGTGGTGTAGGTTGCAGACGCGGCTCCGATCCTGTGTTGCTGTGGCTCTGGCGTAGGCCAGTGGCTACAGCTCTGATTCGACCCCTAGCCTGGGAACCTCCATATGCCGCGGGAGTGGCCCAAGAAATGGCAAAAAGACAAAAAAAAAAAGGTTGTATCCCTCAAGATCTTACACTCAGTCTTGTTGGGAAGACCAAGCAATTAGAAGAGCTTGAAAGCAGTTACTAACATAATAGCATATCCACAAGAACAAAGGCACTACTGGCTAGATATTTTGGAAGTCCTGCAAAGTACAGGGATGGTCAGAGGGAGAAAGGTGATGAGGCTTCTGGCAAAAAACAGTGTACATATTATTTCAAATCAAAATGCCTTTGTAATGGTTCACATCTTTTTCTACCCACACACACCCCCAAAACAAACCTAACTCTGCCCACCACCAATTCCCCAAAATGCTCTATGTAAATGTATTTATATTCTTAGAATAATATGGTTTTTTGACATATTTAAAATGTATTATTTGTCATGTCTTATAATGATATAATACAACTATCTGGATATATTGAAAAACCAAGGCTTCCTAGAACAGAGAATATCTCAACATCTCTGCAGTGTCCAGTAAAGCAAAATAGCTTTGTGGCAAGCAATTTTGTTGATAATGTAGCGATTTAATTCTATGTCAAACCTAGAAACAGTTTTAACTGTCTTTTTAAAAATTGCTCTCCAATACTCCACTTGGATGACCAGTGGTCCCCAGCCTGGTTTTGCTTTCCGTCTTGACAATGATGATAGTACAACATTGCTGGTGCTGTCAGGAAACACTAGTTGACTATGAAGTATAATCTGATTGATACCTCTTGGGTTTAGAGGGGGATTTTTTTTGGCCACACTGCTACATGTGGAAGTTCCCCAACCAGGGGTCAAACCCCAGCCACAACAATGACAATACCAGGTCTTTAACCACTAGACCACCAGGAAATGCTGATGTTTATGGCTTTTTAAATCAAGTGTTGGGATGATGAAAGAAGGTTTGTTTTTTTTTAATTTTAGGAATTATTTTCTAAGTGGCATGAGGCACATAGCCTTGTGCCTTCGAATCCAAAATTGACAGTATATCATATTTGTTTTCCAACAAATGTGGACAATATGAATGCCGCCTCTAATGGTGAATGTCACTAAACTAGGGCATTTATTATCCATGGGTCAGCAAAAAGAACATTTGCACTAGAGGATAGAGCTTCAGTTTGAGACCTAGCTCTGTCCTAATTTGGCTTAGAGTTCTTCAACATGAGCTTCAGTTTACCCACATTTAAAATTTAAGAATATGGTGGGAGGGATCGGGAGCTTGGGCTTATCAGACACAACTTAGAATAGATTTACAAGGAGATCCTGCTGTATAGCATTGAGAACTTTGTCTAGATACTCATGTTGCAACAGAAGAAAGGCTGGGGGAAAAATGTAATTGTAATGTATACATGTAAGGATAACCTGACCCCCTTGCTGTACAGTGGGAAAATAAAAAAAAAATAATAATAATAAAAAAATAAAATTTAAGAATATGGAGTTCCTCTTAGCTCAGCAGTAATGAACATGACTAGTATCCATGAGGATTCGGATTCGGATTCGATCCCTGGTCCCGCTCAGTGAGTTGAAGGATCCGGCGCTGCCATGAGCTGTGGTGTAGGTTGCAGATGCGACTGGGTTGCTGTGCTGTAGGCTGTCAGTGGAAGCTCTGATTCAACCCCTAGCCTGGGAACTTCCGTGTATGTGTCCCTTAAAAAAAATAAAAAATAAAAATAGATAAAATTTAAGAATAACACCTAACTCTACCGGCTCCAGTGTTCCTCAAGTGACATAATAAATGTGAGTTTTTATAAAGGTGATTTCTTATTTTATAAAGATGATAAAGTTGATTTTTATAAAATTCAACATTACTTGAGAATCTACAATGTGAAAATGGTATGGTTTTCAAGGACTCTTCAGTTTGTTTGAGGGGAACAGGAGTGTGGCAGGCATGCAAAAAAGGTGACATAAAAAAAGGTTAAAAGTTAAGTCTATACTAGGAGTACAAAACGACATAAGCAGATTCAATATTCATGTAATTCACCTTCACCACATTAACAGAGAATAGAAGTTAAACCATAAGAAAATCTGCACAGGTAAGGACTTAGTACAGAGTAAAAAAAGTTTTGTGAGGCTTTTTCTTTTTTTTTTCTTTTTTTCTTTTTTTTTTTTTTTGTCTTTTTAGGGCTGCACCCAAGGCATATGGAGGTTCCCAGGCTAGGGGTCCAATTGGAAGCTGCAGCTGCCGGCCTAAGCCACAGCTGATAGCAACACCAGATCCTCAATCCACTGAGCAAGGCCAGGGATCAAACCCATGTCCTCATGGATGCTAGTCAGGTTCATTAAACACTGAGCCACGACTGGAACTCCCGGGAGAAAAAAAGTTTTGATAAAAGTCAACAGTCCTGATTAAAAGCCATCAGAAAATACTAAAAAATAAAATTGAAAACAAAAACCAAAAACTGCCCAAGCTAGAAAAAGGCCGTATTCCAGGAACCAAAAATAAATGTCATAATAACATTAGAAACATTCCCAGTTAAATACAAAACGAGTTATAGATGCATACCACAATCAGCACCTTTTTAGAGATCTTATCCAATAACATAAGACAAAATGAAGGAACAGGCGAACATATTAACGAACAGGAAAAGAAATGAAAAAAGTCTCCTTATTTGCAGATAATATGATCACCTATCCAGAAAATTCATGAGAATCAATTTTTTT
The DNA here is from genome assembly GCF_016906955.1 of Phacochoerus africanus. Lineage (NCBI taxonomy): Eukaryota > Metazoa > Chordata > Mammalia > Artiodactyla > Suidae > Phacochoerus > Phacochoerus africanus. The sequence continues at coordinate 210,462,924 of NC_062544.1, read as the reverse complement.
AATTATGAAGGTTGCATTCAACAATATGACTATATTTAATATCAATAGCTTTTTTAGACATTAGCAAAACCAGTTTGAAAATAAAAACCACAATTGCCACTGCAACCAAAAGTATAAATTTGCTAGAAATGCAAGGACCCCATGATTTATTAAAATGCATAAAGACAGACCTGAATGAATGGAAAGAGAAATGGTATTTGTGGAAGGGAAGACACACTGTAACTAAGCAGTTACAGGTGACAGTTGAAAGAATAAGGCAGTTCCGTGTGAGCTGACATGTAAAGATTTTTCGAGACATTTTAAATGAAAATCATTATCATAGAATAATATTACGGGAAAGGTTCCCTGTATTAAAAAAAAAAAAGACATGTATTTCCATGTACATGAATTCAAGTAAATATTTAGCAAAAATTAATGTGGTTACCTAGGGGAATGAGGCTAGGATTAAGCACAGGAAGAGATTCAGCTTTTTCTGTATTCTTAGAATTCCGTTTAGTAATATGTATCTGTGTCTTAATTCCAGTGAGGTATTAATACCAACGAGGAAAATAGGGAAGATTGGGGTAGAGGAATTTCTTAAAGCAGCAATTTGAAAGATGAGGAGGAGGTTTGCAACCGGTGGAGACAGACGAGGGGCAGAGCATTCCAGAATGGAGGAAAAGCCATGAGGAAAGGCGGGGGAGCATACACATGAAGATTTGCCAATTCCCAGTTCCCGCTGTGCACATGTACAGTTTACAAAGCACATGTCACCCAGCCTCTCGTATGAGTGATGCTCTACTGTAGAAAAACCCAGTTCTGGGGAGTTCCAGTTGTGGCTCAGCGGTAGCAAACATGACTAGAATCCATGAGGATTTGAGTTTGATTCCTGGCCTTGCTCAGTGGGTTAGGAATCCAGCATTGCCGTGAGCTGCAGTTTAGGTCGCAGATGCTGCTTGGATCCCGCGTTGCTCTGGCTGTGGTGTAGGCCAGCAGCTGTAGCTCCAATTGGACCCCTAGCCTGGGAACCTCCATATGCCTCAGGTGCAGCCCTAAAAAAGACAAAAAGAAAGAAGTAATAAAACACCAGTTCTGGATTTGGATCCCAGCTCTGCACTAGCTGGTTGTGTGACCACAGGCAAGTTACCCAACTTCACTGAGCTTAAGTTATCTCATCTCTAAAGTTATGCCAGGAGTTCCCGTCGTGGCGCAGTGGTTAACGAATCCGACTAGGAACCATGAGGTTGTGGGTTCGGTCCCTGGCCTTGCTCAGTGGGTTAAGGATCCGGCATTGCCATGAGCTGTGGTGTAGGTCGCAGACGCGGCTCAGATCCCGTGTTGCTGTGACTCTGGTGTAGGCCAGTGGCTACTGCTCCAATTAGACCCCTAGCCTGGGAACCTCCATATGCCACCGGTGCGGCCCTAGAAAAGACAAAAAGAGAGGGGGAAAAAAAAAGTTGTGCCAATAAAAGTACCTGATTTATAGTAACATCCTAATAAATGTACCTGATTTACAGTAACTTCCTAATTAGAAAACCAAAAAGGAAAGGAAAATTTGAACCAGGGCCAGCTCTTTTAGGACATTATAACCTTTTCTAGTCTACTCTGAAATTTTGGATAATTTCTTTTTCCATATGAAAACACTGTATTTTCCAATTTTCTATCATGGAAATCATTATTGTTTTTAATAAGAATAATATCTTTATTGACCTAATGAGATAGTAATGATATGCTTTAGCATCTGCACTAGACAAACACACATTGCACTGATCAGGGTCATTCCTTTAATGCATAGGAGACTGGTCACAGAAGATACTACAAAGCATTTCTTTTCTCTCTCATTCGTTACAGATGGGACCCTTTCTCTCCTCCTTGAAAGAAATGTTGAAAAGGATAAATGAGAATTCGTAAGGCAAGTCAGCTTCCAAAGGAAAAAAAAATCATTCCTAGATATGAAGGCAGACCTCTCCCAGCACGGTTGCAGGTGAGACAGAAGTCAGTCACCATGTTTAATATTTTAACAAGGATGCAGGCGTAAATAACATCATTACAAAATGTGATTCCATAAACTGAAGAGGCTGTGCCTGTGAGTTTTTGCATGATTAGGCTTTTGGAGAAGGAAGAAAGAAGGCAATAGAAATGCAGTCAGAATTTGATTTTTATCATCTCAGAATTATAGCAAAGAAATAGTGAGCCAGTAGAGCATAAGAATTAGTATTCCAATCCCTAAGGGAATTCTTTATGTTTAGAAAAACCCATACAGATTGTATACAATTAAGAAAGTACCTTCCATGAATTATGCATATTGGATTGAATCTTCCCAAATCTAAGTGGGAGATGCATTGATCTGTAAGAACACAGGTTAAATTCTGCGTTAGCATCGGTTTATTTTTCCCACTACTGTTCTTACATATCCTACAACACTCACCCCTAGGTTCAGGAAAATAACTCAGTGTTATCCACAGCTACATTTTAACTTTAAAATCTCCTCAAAGGCCTATCTAGCCCATTATGTAAATGTCGATTAATTTTCAAAGGTATTATTTGAGAATATCAAATGAGAAACTGAACAAGTTTACTTCTCTGCTCAAAATCCCCCAAATACGTGTATCAGGTTATTCTCTTTAATGCCAAACCGTCTTTGTTAAAAATTTTACATCATGCTCTTACAAAAAATAGCATATTAAGTGCTAGAGTAACAAAAGATCTGTGTCTAGTACGCTTAGCTTGTCCTTGCACACCTGTTCTGAGACTTCCCTCTTTGTTCCACTGCTTCTGCCTTCACAAGCCCAGGAGGTTCTCTAATAGCCTCAGGCTCCTCAAAGTACCAGATTCCAAGAGAGGCTGGAGAACGCTTTCAGCCTGGGTCTCTCTCATTAGCATCCCTGACTCATGGCTTCATCCTGTCACAAGGTCCTCTGTGAATACCAGGGCCAAAGCATTGAAGTCCCCCAGAGCAGTGGCTACATTATACATTATACTTAGTGGCTAATAAATCATGCCACTGGCATCAAAAGCATTTTTGAGCATCTTTTGCCAGAGGCAGTATGTCATACAGACTGCTTGCTATATTGGTCTGTATTTCAGTGGCTGGCTTGGGAAATTTTTCTGGAGCAGTAGGGTCCTTGAAGGCCTTGTAGACTTAATGGATTGTCACAGGTCTTGGCATCACCAAGTTGACTGGTGTAATCAATGCTGAGTCCAGCCATAATGCAGAGTGGCAGATGCCAGACCTGTCTGAATCCAGAACGAATATGATAGGAGTCAGGTTTGATCCTGTCGGAATCAGAAAAGTTTTGCACAGACTCGGCCACACACAGTAACACTGGGTCCAGCAGGTCATCTACTGATAACCTCTTCTTGCTCACGATGGGGATATCCGAGAGCGTATGAGTGACTTCACAGAGTCTCCCATCATTCCTGGGGACAGAAGTAAACACTCTCATGGCATGTGCTCTACTGATAATGCGAAAGGAATACTGGGCTTGGAGAGTTAAGACTTGAATTTGAGTTTAGGCTGCCTGCTCACCTGCATGTAGCATGTGCGAGACTATTAACCACAATGAATTCAATTGTCTCAACTGTAAGATGAGAATAAGGACAACCACCTACTTCACAATGTTATTGGAAAGCTCAAGCTTGGTAATCACTGCGAGAATGCTTCTCATAAGATGCAGAAAATTATACACACATATTTGGAATTATTTGTGTTATACTATCATCTTTATTACTGGTGCTGATGGGCATAATTAATGTGTCTAAGATCCACCTGGTAAGCTTGTTAAAATGCAGATTCTAATTCAGCAGGTCTGGGATGGGACCCAAGAGTCGGTAGTTCTAATAAGCTCACAGGTGATGCCAATACTGCTGGCCTGGGGACCTCACCTTACATAGCAAGGACGCAGGACAACTTAGGACTGTTAAAAGTGATGCATGTCTAAAACGCTTCCACGTATGACTCTGGGAATAAGGATCTGGATATCTTAGGTTATTTATTCTACTTTGGACATAAAGGCAGTTTTGACTTTGCACTGACTGCATGAGCTGAAGGCATAGGAGTCTGTCTCATAACAGCCGTTGTAGATGGTTGGCTCCTGCTTCCGTAAACCATAAATGCAATCAAGGAATATTGATGAATGTCTCCCATACATTTTTTTCCCCTTTAGAGATTTTGCTCTGCCTAAATACTCAGCTACCCTTTAGAGAAAATTCAATTTGGCAACTCACTCTTGGCAGGCCTGAGAAATGATGTTCAGTAGAGAAGAGGGATAACTTGATGGCTAGAAACGGGCCTTTCCGTTCCACGCATCCACCAGGCCCAGCAGCCTCTCTGCAGCTGTGCTCACTGTGAAATTCATCTTTGTCACAAATAGCAAATCACATGCTATGGAATATCACAATCTCATTATGGGATGTCATCTCGCAGCACAAATACATTATTTTCACCAGATTTACAGACAGTGCAGCCCATGTCACCACCAGCCTGTGATGAATGGGCTCTCTCTGGATGTATCTGGGTGCGTGATTTGTACATGGCAGGGCCCTGACAGACGTGGACGGAAGCCAGCCCCACAAGGGCTCTGGTTTCTCCTTCACAGTCTCTTAGACACAAAATCCAGTGGGCGGAAAATGTTGTGGCACTGATGTTAAAGGAAAGAAATAGAGACCATCACAAAAGTCTTACTGTAACACTTTCCTCGGCTTCCTGTATTAAAAGTTAGACCTCACAGAAAGGGGATGTTGCTGGAATTCACACAAGACCCCACGGTGGGGGGGAGGTGGGAAAAAAGAGTTCCCATTGTGGCACAGCCACAAACCCAACTAGTATCCATGAGGTTGCGTGTTCAATCCCTGGCCTCGCTCAGTGGGTTAAGGATCCAGTGTTGCTGTGAGCTCTGCTGTGGCTGTGGAGTAGGCCGGCAGTTGTAGCTACAATTTGACCGCTGGCCTGGGAACTTCGTATGCTATGGGTGCAGCCCTAAAAAGAAAAAAAGAAAGAAAGAAAGAAAGAAAGAAAGAAAGAAAGAAAGAAAGAAAGAAAGAAAGAAAGAAAGAAAGAAAGAAAGAAAGAAAGAAAGAAAGAAAGAACCCCGCTGGAAGGACCAACAGAGAAACTTCCAGCATTAAATTCCATTCTATAGGAAAACTTGTCTAACAAGGCAGTGTGTCCTTCAAAAGAAGCCTCTGCTATGGCATTTTGGAATTTCTAAGGCGAGCAAGTAATCTTACCAGGAGAGTAAGACATAAAGAATTACATGCACTCTTTTACTTGTGGCCACTTTATCTCTTTGAAAAGAGAGGACCAGATCTCAGGGAGAAATGAACAGTGTAAGTCTCAGGATGGAGAATTTCAGTATTAAAGGGGTTCTAACACCCCTCATTGCTTCTACTCAGAGCTTTAATCCCTTCCCCATGTTGTAGTTGGCCCAACTCCACCTGAATCCTTGGGGTATTGAGGAGATCATCATCTCTCCCAGTTTTTCTTTTTATTTCTGAAAGATTTGGACTGTTGGAAAGTTCTTACACATTGTTTGTCACTCCAATTCATACCCACTGCTCCTTGTTCCAAGTCTGACTCACAGAATCAATCTATCTCATCATTTTTTCTGCCTTTCAGCTCTCCAGTCTGCCTTCCACCAACAAAATCTCTATAGCTAATATCTCTAATACTGTGTTTATCTCAACGGAAATTTTAATTTTATGAAGGAGCAGCATTTGAAGCTGCAGCCTACAACCACAGCCATTGCCACCAGATCCCAGATGAGTCTGTGACCTACACCCCAGCTCTTGGCAAGGCCAGATCCTTAACCCACTGCACGATGCCAGGGATCGAACCCATATCTTCACGGGTACTATGTTGGGTTCTTAATCCATTGAGCCACAATAAGAACTCCCTGAATTTTTAATTTCTTTCAAATTCAATTGCATGTGCATATCAGAAAGAGACAGACACAGAGAGAAAACCAGAATAGCAAGCAAGAGAAAGAGTGGTACCATCCTATGTGAAGCTAGTGACTCTCTCTGCCACTTGCCCCAGTGAGTGGACATCCCAGGATAATTTAAGAATCTGTTTCCTCTGTTGGCTCAGTCCTAGGCATCTCCCACAGCAGAGGCAACTTAACCACTCTGAGTGTGCTTTAATGTTATAACATGTCACTTAAACATGAGCCAACTACTTCATTTGGCAAAGTACTAATATTTGGCAAGCAATTAATCTTAAGCTAAGTGTATTACTTTTCTACTGCTGCTATAACAAATTATCATAAGCATAGTGACTTAAGATGTATTATCTTATAGTTCTGGAGGGTCAGAAGTCTGAATATGGGTCCTATTGTCTAAAATCAATGTGTCAGCAGGACTTTGTTCATGCTGGAGGCTCTCGGGGAGAATCATTCTTTGCTTTTTCAGCTTCTAGAAAAGCTGCACTCCTTGCCTCATGGCCTTCTTCCAACAAGGGCATCATTTCAACCTCTGCCTCCATCGCCACCTCTCCTTCTCTGACCTTCCTCCTTTCAGGACTCTTGTGATCACATTGGGCCCAATTAGAATAATCCAAGCTAATCTCATCTCAAAGCCCTTAACTTGACCACATCTGCAGAGTCCCTTTGGCGATGTAAAAATAATACATTGACAGGTTTTGAGGATTAGGATGTAGACCTCTTTGGGGGAGGGGCCAAGGGGCATTATGCCGCCTACACTAAGTTAAAGCAGAGGCAATTCTGTACTTTCTGAGATGTGTGCACCTTCTGACCGAATAAGATGGTGGAGTGAGGAAATCACAGGTGCCCCAGATTCTGATTTTAGCATCTCTCCTCTCACTGCCTGTGTAACTGGTGGTAACTCATCTTCAGAGTTGGCAGTATAGTGAGATGAGGCCCCCAGGGAGCATATCAGAAGGTGGTACCTACACGCAGGCACCAACCTGTACACACACAACCCCCAGCATGAGGGCTTCCTTCACGCTCTAGCTACCTCGCTTGCCTCATCATAGGCCCTGCTTCTCTTCATCTAACTGTGGGGGCCCCCATCACTTTATCTATCTATGCCTGGGTTTTCTTATCTGCAAAATTGGCGTATAAAGTTCATCATCATCATCACTCTATTCTACCTTGCTTTGTTTTGCTTTGTTTTATAAGAAACAAATGAGCTGGTGGACGTGAAAGCACTTTGTCAACAGTAGAACGCTATGCCCACATTTGTGACAGCTAAGGGTTTTTTTTTTTTTTTTTTAAGCATAAGGGTAAAATTAGTGATATTTTTCACCCAATTCATGTAAAAGTCAATTCATGCAAACAAAAAGAATTAACATACATGTTTACAAAGATTAGATACTGTTCCAAAAGTGACTGCATTAATTCACGGCAATGGTTCTTCAACCTTGGCTGCACATTGGAATCACCCAGGGAGCTTCACAAAGTACCAATGTCTGGGTCTCATCCCCAGAGACTGTCATTTAATGGGAATGGGGTGCAGCTCAGGCACTGAGATTTGTAAAACTCCCCAGCTGATTCTAATGTGCAGCCAAGGAAGGCTGAGCAGCACTGGTTAATGACTTCTTTAGAAGCCTCAGAAATGTGTTCTGAATTGATTTAAATTTTATGGAGAGTAGAGAACATACTTTTCTGTTTGCAGAATAGATTCCATAGAATCAACGTGACAGGAAAAATTCATAGCATCACATTCTGACTCCTATACAAATCTCTTCTGTTAACATATAGGAGGCATCTAAACATCAAAATGCAAGAAAATGCTTTTTTTTTTCCCCCGCTGTACAGCATGGGGGTCAAGTTATACTTTTTCCCCCCCACCCTTTGTTCTGTTGCAATATGAGTATCTAGACATAGTTCTCAATGCTACTCAGCAGGATCTCCTTGTAAATCTATTCTAAGTTGTACCTGATAACCCCAAGCTCCCGATCCCTCCCCCTCCCTCCCTCTCCCATGGGGCAGCCACAAGTCTATTTTCCAAGTCCATGATTTTCTTTTCTGTGGAGATGTTCATTTGTGCTGGATATTAGATTCCAGATATAAGTGATATCATATGGTATTTGTCTTTTTCTGTCTTATTTCACTCAGTATGAGAGTCTCTAGCTCCATCCATGTTGCTGCAAATGGCATTATGTCATTCTTTTTTATGGCTGAGTAGTATTCCATTGTGTATATATACCACATCTTCCTAATCCAATCATCTGTTGATGGACATTTGGGTTGTTTCCATGTCATGGCTATTGTGAATAGTGCGACAATGAACATGCCAGTGCATGTCTCTCTTTTAGGTAGAGTTTTGTCCAGATATATGCCCAAGAGTGGGATTTCAGGGTCATATGGAAGTTCTATGTATAGATTTCTAAGGCATCTCCAAACTGTTCTCCATAGCGGCAGTACCAGTTTACATTCCCACCAACAGTGCAGGAGGGTTCCCTTTTCTCCACACCCCCTCCAGCACTTGTTATTTGTGGACTTATTAATGATGGCCATTCTGACTGGCGTGAGCTGGTATTTCATGGTAGTTTTGATTTGGAAAATGCTTCGTTCTGACACAGTGTATTGTGGCGAAATAAAAAACAGTCTCACAGTGTTTCCTTTAGAACATTCTTGATCTTGGCCCCAGGCAATGGTTCTAGGTCTTGCTGGAACATAAGAACCAAGTAGGAGGTTTTAAAACTCTAATGCTCTATGTGCACATTGGATCAATTAAGTTAGAGCCACTGAGGGTGAGACCCAGGCATCAGAGTTTTTAAAAAATTTCTCCACATGACATCCATGTACCAACCACAGGGACCTGCTGTATGGCACAGGGAACTCTACTCAATATTCTGTGCTAATCTATATGGGAAAAGAATCTGAAAAAGAATGGGTATGTGTATATGTATAACTGAATCACTTTGCTGTACAGCAGAAATCATCACAACATTGTAAATCAATCATACTTCAAAATTTTTAAAAATAAATAAAAGGCAGAAATTGTCAAAGGGGATCAGGAAAAAAAAAAAAAAAAAAAACAGAAGACCTCTAACTTAATTCACTTAAAATCAAAACTGGTATGACAAGCATTTATTGAGATCAGGCCATTCATTATCAGGAACTGCAGAGAACTTGCTGCCTACCCTCAAGAAGCACCCAGTCTAGTGAAGCAGGCAACATAAGGTCATCAAAGGTAAGAACAGATGCCAGGGGGCTCCCATTGTGGCTTAGTGGGTTAAGAACCTGAAATAGTGTCCAAGAGGATGCAGGTTTGATTTCTGGCCTCCCTCAGTGGGCTAAGGATCTGGCATTGCCACAAGCTGTGGCGTAGGTTGATGATGGGGCTCAGACCTGGCATTGCTGTGGCTATGGTTGCATAGGCCAGCAGCTGCAGCTCCAATTCGACCCCTAGCCTGGGAAATTCCATATGCCTCGGGTGTGGCCCTAAAAAGAAAAAAGAAAAAAAAAAAAAGAATTGATGCCAAAAGCATTAAGGAAGGCAAGAATGCCATTGCTCCTTCAACAAGACAAGGGAAAGAGGAGTCAGACCACTACGAGGTTTAGCAAGGGATTTTATGGAGGTGAGATTTGAACCAGGCCCTTGAGAAGGCATTCTAGGAAATGATCTGGCGTGTGCAAAGAATCAGACACCCAAAGGAAAGTAGTTGAACATACTGTATAGGATGACTCATTTTCTCAGTTAGCCCAGAACTACCTAAACAATGCCTTCTTGATGAAAGAGCTTTTTAGCACTCATCAAATTAAATACAATTCTTAAAATACGACTCAGCAATAAAAAGGATCCAACTACTGATAAACACACAGGATAGATCTCAAGAGAATCGAGTGGAAAAAGTCTGTCTCAAAACACTCTATACTCTATGACAGCATTTCTATAACATTCTTGAAATGACAGAATTACAGAAATAGAGAACCAAAAAAAAAAAAAAAATGAGTTCCCGTTGTGGTGCAGTGGTTAACGAATCCAACTAGGAACCATGAGGTTGAGGGTTCAACCCTTGGCCTTGCTCAGCGGGTTAAGGATCCGGTGTTGCCGTGAGCTGTGGTGTAGGTCACAGACGTGGCTCGGATTCTGTGTTACTGTGGCTCTGGCGTAGGCTGGTGACTAGAGCTCTGATTAGACCTCTAGCCTGGGAACCTCCATATGCCTCGGGAAGAGGCCCTAGAAAAGGCAAAAAGACAAAAATAAATAAAAAAATAAGAACTAGAGAACAGATTAGAAGTTTCCAGGGGTTAAGGATGAGCAAGTGGAGAAGAGAAAGAGGTATGGTGATGAAGGAGTAGAAGGACAGAGATCATCAAGGTGCTGGATTAGTTCTGCGTCTAGAAGAACTATATTAAGAGGTTATATAAATCGCACTTGATTAGATGGCATAGAACACACTCACACTATGCCAAGGTCAATGTCCTGAGTTTGGTGGTATACTCTTGTTCAGTAACATGGAACCAGTGGAGAAAACTGATGAAGGTGCACTGGATCTCTTTTTTGCAACTTCTGGTGACTCTGTATTTCAAAATAAAAATATTTTTTAATGAATTAAGAAAATAAAATACATTGTTGGAGTTCCCGTTGTGGCTCAGTGATTAACGAATCTAACATCCATGAGGACACAGGTTCGATCCCTGGCCTCACTCAGTGGGTTAAGGATCTGGCATTGCTGTGAGCTGTAGTGTGGTTGCAGATGTGGCTCAGATCCTGCATTGCTGTGGCTGTGGTGTGGGCCAGCAGCTACAGCTCTGATTCGACCCCTAGCCTGGGAACCTCCATATGCCGCAGGTGCGGCCCTAAAAAGCAAAAAATAAAATAAAATAAAATAAAATAAAATAATAAAATAAAATAAAACACATTGTTGAAAAAGAAACCCCACAGTTCTACTATTGCTATGATTCAAACGGCAGTGTAGGGCCTTGAAAAGAGACACAAAATATGTTTTGGTTTTCCTTTTATTCCTTTGTTCTCTCTTTATTCTTCTGCCACTCTCCTTTCTGTCTTGCTTTTTTTCTTTCCTTGCATTCTCTCACTTCCTCTTTTTTTTCTTCCCATTCTAATCTCTTTCCCAAAATCATGTCTTGAAAAATGCATTTTAAGATTATTCCAAACAGCAGAAAGAAGAAAACAATAAAAGGAGGGGGAGGCTAAATGATACAGAAAAATGAGTGATATTCAATACATGTCATTTGCTACTAGGCTTCAAGCCCATTCTGAAAATTTATAGCTTACACAGCAGGACACTCATATGCTGCTTTATTAATATGCTAACTTCAGGCTAAAATAAGAACCAAATAACGTCTCAATTACAATCTCTTTAGCTTTTTAAATCTGATGGTGACCTATCAACAACAAATAACAAACTTTGGGGATGAAAATGAAAAATGCAGCTAAAATTGTTGCATTTAGAATGTTTATATATTTATAAAGGTGACTACAAGCAACTATTTAAAACTACATTTTGCTTAAAATTTGTTCATATAACAAAAATAAAATGGTCCTTTATGGAGTGAATTCCTGTACTAACCCCACCAATATATCTAATAAAGATAGGCATTTTTTTTTTTATGGCCACACCTGCAACATATGGAAGTTCCTGGGCCAGGATTGAATTGAGCCACAGCTGCAACTTACACCACAACTGCAGCAATGCTGGATACTTTAACCCACTGCATCAGGTGGGGATTGAACCCACAACTCTGCAGTGACCTGAACTACAGCAGCTGGAGCCAGGGTGGGAACTCCAAGAAAGGCACTTCTGTTGTAGCAATGTGTTCTTGAGAAACTACCTATAAAGCAAATCAGCAAATTACATTTTTCTTTTGATTTCCACGTTAACCACAAAAATGTTTGTTTGACCTAGCAGCTCTAGCCAGTGAAAAGTGGGGTGATCAGAAGTTACCCCCAAGGACTGGTAGCAGACTCAGGCCTTGGTCTGAATCCAGGCCCAAGTATAAGGAGCCTCTGCTCTTGACAGTAGACAGATGCTGAAACTCAGAGACTGCAGCACCCTCTCTGTGAGGTACCTGTATATGGAGGTTCCCAGGCTAGGGGTTGAATCAGAGCTGTAGCTGCCGGCCTACACCAGTGCCACAGCAACTCAGGACCCAAGCCGCATCTGCAACCTACACCACAGGTCACGGCAACACTGGATCCTTAACCCACTGAGCAAGGCCAGGGATCGAACCTGCAACCTCATGGTTCCTAGTCGGATTCGGTAACCACTGAGCCATGACGGGAACTCCAGTCATTCCTTGATCTTTAAATGCTGTGATACTTATAGCTCTAAGTAAAGAAGAAGCATCCACCTAAAATCATTCAAAGGCTTTAAGTGGGCTGTGTTCAAACAACAAAAAGGAAACAGAGCCTTTTCTTTTACAAAGGAAATCACATACTTCAGAACACCTAAAAATATCTTTTAATTGAAACACATATGAATATCCCTTAAGGAAAAAGAAGTAGCTAATTATACTGAGATGTTTAATGAGATTATCATGTAGTTTAATGGTTCTAGAGTCACTGTGGACTTTTTTTTAATTGTTAGGGAAATCTGTACCTTTGCTGACTTAAAGAAAATGGGTAATGGCCCACTGGGTTATTGGAAACCACTTTATTGAGTTCTTCCAGCTCAAAGCAATCAAATGAAGGTATATCATGACAAATCTCAAAAAATAAGTCGCAAACTTAAAAGAGGACCCGAGCCTTCCTGAAAGTGAAATATGAAGCCAATGTGCCAAGAGTTACTTTCAAAAGATGAACCCCTGGACCAAGTTTCAAATCATTCCTAGGATGAACAGGCAGCAACTCATGCCTGAGTCTCTTGCTGATAGCGGTGTAGTGTGAAGTGTTGGGGAGCCAAGCTCAAAAGTGCCTGAGGGTCAACTCTGTCACTGGAGATCTTCTGCTTCCTGGTGGAGACTTTCCTTCTAGACTTTCTCTTGTAATTTCCTGTGCAGCTCTCCTCACTCAATTACCCTGGATCCTCTCTAGTCCAGATCTCACCTGGCGCTCCCCATTCTCTGTACCTTTCCCACAGCATGCATCACCTCTGCTGGTAAGGCTCCCTCACTCCCTCACTCCCTCACTCCCTCAGCATGCATGTGCTGAGCATCTGCTATCTGCCCAAAGCAGAGAAAAGATAGACGAGATTCTTGCCTTGATGGAGATTAACTGGAAGTGGGGTACGCAGATAATAAACAAGTAAACAAATAAGTAAACAAGATAAATTTGGCTTCTGATAAGAGCTGTGAAGGAAATCAACAGAGCAATGTGATAAAGAGGAGCTGGGGCAGAGAGGCTGGGCTTCAGGGAAGACACCTCTGAAAAGGTGACAATAAACGAAGAATTGAAGAATCAAATGGAGCTCACTGCACAAAGAAGAGGAACAGAGCTTCCCAGGCAGATGGAGAGAAAATGGGATGGTTCTGTGGTGGGAGCAGAATTGGTAAATTTAGCCAATTGAGTTGAAACAAGAATGGCTAAAATATCATAAGTGATCCTAAGCGGGGCAAAGAGGTAGGATTGCCTAGGATCACGTAGACTCTATAAAGGCTGTGAGAAGTTTATGTCTTTATTTTATTTTTTAATTTTTTTATTTTTCTGTCTTTTTTAGGGGCCGCACCTGAGGCATATGGAAGTTCCCAGGCTAAGGTTCAAATCAGAGCTGCAGTTGCCAGCCTACACCACAGGCATAGCAACGTGGGATCTGTGCCGTGTCTGCGACCTACACCACAGCTCAGGGCAATGCCAGATCCTTAACCCACTGAGCAAAGCCAGGGATGGAACTTCCTCATGGATACAGTCAGGATTGTTACTGGCGAGCCACTACGGGAACTCCCATGTTTTATTTTTAGTGAGAGGGAAAGTCATTAAAGAATTTAAAGCATAGACATAACATGATCAAATTTGTATTTTAAAAATATTACTCTAGCTGCACTAGAGAAAAAACATTTGAAATGGAGGGGAAAGAGAGAAACAGGAAGCTCTGTTTGGAAGTTATTGCCATAGACCAGGTAGGAGAAAAGGGTGCTTTAGACCCAGGTAGAATGGGGGAAATTGAAGAAAGTGAATGGATTCTAGTTATAGTTGTTTGTTTGTTTGTTTGTTTGTTTGCCTTTTCTAGAGCTGCACCTATGGCATGTGGAGGTTCCCAGGCTAGGGGTCTAATAGGAGCTGTAGCCACCAGTCTACACCAGAGCCACAGCAACGTGGGATCTGAGCCATGTCTGCAACCTACACCACAGCTCATGGCAATGCCGGATCCTAACCCACTGAACAAGGCCACGGATCAAACCTGCAACCTCATGTTCCTAGTCGGATTCATTAACCACTGAGCCATGACGGGAACTCCGATTCTAGCTATAGTTTGAAGGTAGAACCAAGAACACTTACAGAAGCATTGGTCATGGAGGGCAAGAGGATGTTAGCGATACAGGATGACTTTAGGTTTGGGGACTTGAAACCTGCGATGCTGGTGGCACCATCTAATGAATTGGGGAAGATTAAGGGGAAAAAAAAGGGTTTGGGGAGGAAAATAGACATCATATTTTGGACTCTGAAATATTTGTGAAACACCCAAATGTAAACATCAAGGAGGAACTTTGATGAGTATGAAGCCTAAAACAGGAGTGGGTTCCAATCACCACTGATAACATCCCATCCATTCTATTTTCTGTCAACATTTAAATATTTATACCCTGGGAGCAAAAATTCTACTTCTGGGTGTCTCTCCTCCAGGAAATACTGACCTATATGTACAAAGAGCTATGCACTAAGATATTTACTGTAGCGTCATTTGTGATAGCAAAAGCTGGGATCAATCTGATTATTCACAAAAAACGAGAGAGTGCTTCATAGGCTATAGCACATCCATACCATGAAATCTCTGACAGTAGTTGATGGAGACATCTAGTATTGTGAAATGAGAAGATGGAAATAATATACTTTCTAGTCACAAGAAGTCAAGCTATAGAATTATATATAATATAATCTCATTGATGAGAAGAGGGGTATTGTACAAAGATAAATTCATATGTAAGCAAATCCATAAAAATGTAACCACATAGAATTATATCCGAGGTGGAGAAGAGGGAGTGTGTGGGGAATCCAACTTGGGCTCCTTATTCTACCAAATGCTGCTCGAATTTTTACCAAAAGGCATACAATGCATAATTTTAATATTTTAAATAATGCTTAAACACTGCATCCTACCCATCGACTTCAAAAATAATGGAACACTACTCCGTTATCTATCTTTTGGATGTACCTGCAGCATGCAGAATTTCCCAGGCCAGGGATTGAACCCATGCCACAGCAGTGATAATGCCAGACCCTTAACCCACTAGGCCACCAGGAAACTCCATCCCCCTCCTTTATTTTATGGAGAACCAAGGAACAGGGAAGTTGAAGCACCTTATCAAAATTGCACTGGACTACATCTCTGTGCTTCTGAATTTTCTTTTCCCTCTTTGTATTTCATCCAGCCTGCAGCTGGTTCTTTTAAGTTGGGGATAAATCAGGTATTATCCCTGCTACAGAGACTTCAACTTGTTTCTCAGGGGTACTATCCTGGGGCCTGGGAGTGGGAAATGCTCTTCCAGCCTTTCCCTTCCCCAGGGGGAACCTCACTCCCAGAGCAGCCTCCCTTTTTTTTTTTTTCGTCTTTTTGTCATTTTAGGGCCACACCCACGGCATATGGCGGTACCCAGGCTAGGGGTCCAATCGGAGCTGTAGCCGCCAGCCTACACCACAGCCACAGCAACGTGGGATCCAAGCCATGCCTGCAACCTACACCACAGGTCATGGCAACGCTGGATCCTTATTCCACTAAGCAAGGCCAGGGATCAAACCTACAACTTCATGGCTCCTAGTCGGATTCGTTAACTACTGCGCCACTGCGGGAACTCCCAGAGCAGCCCTCCTTTGCTTCTGCTTGGGTCTTGCTCCTCCCCGTGGAGGAGGGGTGACTTGTCTGCTTGGGTGGAACAGAAACGAATCTCCAAAAGGTTCTTCAACTCCCCTTTACCGCTTGGAGATGTGATCTTTCTGCCAGAAGCCTGTATTCTGCTCTACTTCTCCATATTATATAAAAGCAGATGTTCTTTACAGGGCAGGGGCTGAGTGCAAAGCCTTTCTAGGACTCAGTATGAATGGCCCACAGAAAGAAACTACATTCTTTGTCCTGAGCTTCACTGATAATAAAAATACTACGTTGGCCTCCAATCTTAAGTCTTATATGTCCCTTGGTTCAGGACCCAAAGGACAAGAGGGGGCTATTTACTGGGGCTGCTCAAACCTGAACCACTATCCATAGAATAGCAGAGCACAGTCCTCTGGTCAAACAAGACTTAGTGCTGGTGACTTGGGACATTGCAGGAACATACTGCCTGACACCAGTCTGCCAGGAAGTGTTCAAGTCAGAAGGCAATTAGCAATGATTTTAGGGTTTATTGAACATATATCACTGTAGAAATCAACATTGTGTTATTAGATATTTGTATGCATTTAATGTCATTAAAATATTTTTATCGCAATGGAAGTAAAGCTCACTGCCTGGATGGCTTGAAGTCTAAGACATCAGGTCTTCCCTGCAGTCCCCAGGAAGATGTGCTTTCTCCTGCCTCGATTCCTAAAATGCATCCTTTGTATCACTCAAGCCACTTGCCACAAATAGCGGCAGCTGCGAATATGCCTTTGCTCTCATTTCTGGTGTTGTTAGCTCCTGCAACCCAGGAACCTTATCATAATCATGGCTGTGTGCTTTTCAACATCTATAATAGAGACTTGAAATTTGTAGATAGCAGGGAAATGCAATTTGAAAATGTTTAAAAGGAAGCAGATAGTAAATCAAAAGGCTTGGAGTTGATGGCAAATCATATCATGTACTTATCCTCTCTTCAGAGCCATTTAATTACATATTTAAAAATCAATGGACATCAAGGACAGTCTTAAAAGGAGAAATTCCTAAAGAGCAGCCTTAGGCTATTGAGAAAGGCAGAGGGGCAGTGCCTCTGTGTCCTATGTTATTTCATATTTTTCACTATTCCTTAACTTTAATAACATATTTCTCAGGCTCTTGCACCCCACCAGCATGATACAGGAATCCAGCCCCCTACAAAACTCTCACCTCCCCATCATCATTCCCAAATGGGAGGCTCAGAAACATTCCTCTGAATGTGGTCTCCTGCTCACGGAGCTCCTTGAGTGTCATGTGGTACCTCTCCTTGCCACAGCTGCCTCAGTCCTCAACCAAGGATCCTAAACGCTTTCTCTAAATGCTCCCAAAGATGCAGCCTCAAGCTACCAGATGGGTAAAGAGTTAATGGATCCTCAGAGATACTGAGGAAACTGCCTGAATTTTAAAAATTTATATTGGAATATAGTTGACTTACTACATTGTGTTAGTTTCAGGTGTATAGCAAATTCAGTTATACATGTACACATATCCATTCCTTTACAGATTCTTTTCCCATATAGGTTATTATAGAATATTGAATAGATTTCCCTGTGCTATACAGTCAATCCTTGTTATTTATCCATTTTATATATAGTAATGTGATTATATTAATCCCAACCTCCTAATTTATTCCTCCCCCCTTGGAAAACTGCCTCATTTCTCCATACCACATTACTTGGGTTCAAAGAAACGATGCCTATATTCATTGGTCTCCTGGAGAACTTCAGAAAAACAGTTCCTTCAGTTTCTGCCTGGAGTCCTAAGCTTTCTACGCATCCCTCCACCTGCTGCATTCATGTGCAGACTTCTTCATTCTCTTTCAGAAGAAAGAGTGAGCCCTCGTGAGAATTCACACTTGGAGATCATACTCTTACCTCAGCTCTGCCCAAAAGCTCTTAAGAGCTTCCTTACATCAGCCATTCACCGCTTCAGACACTGCCTTATCCTACCCTGACTGGCTAAAGAACCAGCACAAAGGAGTTCCCATTGTGGCTCAACAGTTAAGAACCCAACATAGTGTCCATGAGGATGTGGGTTCAGTCCCTAGCCTCGCTCAGTGGGTTAAGGATCTAGTGTTGCCACAAGCTGTGGTGTAGGTCGCAGTTGTGGCTTGGATCCCAAGTTGCCATGTCTGTGGCACTGGCCGGCAGCTGCAGCTCTGATTCAACCCCTGGGCCGGAAACTTCCATGTGCTGCAGGAGTGGCCATAAAAAGAAAAAGGGAGAAAAAGGAGGAGGTGGAGGAGAAGAAGCACAGGACCTCAAAATCCCCTGAGAAGTTGGCATCCCCTGTTGTGGTTGAGTGGTAACTAATCCAACTCGTATCCATGAGGATGCGGGTTTGATCCCTGGCCTCGCTCAGTGGGCTTAAGGATCCATCGGTGCTGTGAGCTGTGGTGTAGGTCGCAGACGGGGCTCAGATTCTGTGTTGCTGTGGCTGTGGTGTAGGCCAGCAGCCGTAGCTCTGTTTCAACCCCCTAGCCTGGGAACTTCCATATGCCACAGGTGCGGCCCTAAAAAGAAAAAAAAAAAATCATCTCAAATGAAGCATACACTTCATCCAGCTCTGAGCCTAGGGGCTGAGAAAGTTGCCCTTTCCCGGCCCCTCTCAACACTCGTGTAGGCAAGTCATCCTGTTCCATCCACAGTTCAGGCTCAGCCACAGTAGAACAGGGCTTGATGAAGGAGGGTGAGAGTATGGAAAGAGCCCCTAGTGGCTCTGAACCCCATGGTCCCTCACTCTGGTTCCAGCCGTGCTGGAAAAGCAAATGACTCCCTTTACTTATTTCTCAGTTTTCCCACCTCCATGTGAGGTGGTTGAACCTGATGATCATGTTGACATAGTAAGAAAAAAAATGACAGCTTATCCAATAGAAATACTAAATACTAATTTTTTGGCCCTGGTTTAGCCTCATTTGATCATTTGGACAGGACCCATATAATTTCATGCTCATTCAAGTATTCAAAGCTTGAGCCCACATAAGATGATACAGACCCAAAAATGCTAATGTCAGTAGCCCTATTCAAATCCATTTAAGAAAATAGCTCATTATGTGCTCACCTACTGCTCTAAGACAAAGCCCAGGGCTGAGAACCAATTCAGTAGAAATAACATTTACTGTTGCTGGTGAAACACCAAACTTGCAGTAGAAATTCAGTAGCCAAGGAAGAATTTCTGCTTTAAGCCATGATCTTTTTCTCTGCAGAAGAAATGCACTGAAGCACTGGGATTTATCTGCCACTCAGGGAAACTCATGTTGCAAAAGGAATGATAGAGCTGGGGTTTGCTTTGCAAAGTGGCAAAAATCAGCCCCTGTCTTGAGTTGTGGGAGGCCTAGCCAGTGCACAATTCACATGTGTGATAAATTGGACCCCTTTCTTTCGCTGAGAAGCTAGGCTCAAATCCATTGCATTAATTTTGTTGATTTACAATCTGTGCAAGATAATAGTCATGTGATTATCACTAATGGCCAACCCTAGTAATATTCCGTGTTCCTTGACAAGCTTTCTGATAGATTTAAGAGCTATTTTTTCCCTTTAGGCCATATCTCAAAGAGCCACCCTGAGCCTCTTCGTAGGAGTTCAGGAATTCAAGAGATATCACAGGTTGCCCACCTTCATCCTCTTCCCCCAGCACAACTGATCACACTTTCTTAAAACCTCTCTAAGTATCACCCAACTTAGGGGAACACATTTAAGTGGCAGGTAACTCGTGACTTCTTCAATCAACCCCCTTAGCTTTTGAATAGCTTCTTCCATTGTCAGAAAGTTCTAAGAATCATGAGTCCAGGAGTTCCCTGGTGGCATAGTGTGTTAAGGATCCAGTGTTGTTACTGCAATGCCTTGGTGTGGGTTCGATCCCTGACCTGGGAACTTCTGCATGCCAAGGGTACAGCCAAAAAAAAAAAAAAAAGAAGAAGAGGAATCATGATTAAAAAAAAAATCTGTCTTCCTATCTAGATTCCTCAAGTTTACCTTAACTTATAAACTCTTAGCCTACTTGGTCTCACTTAGTAAATATATGATAAATAGTATGACACAAGTATCATTCTGAAGTAGTTCACTATATTGTACTAAGATCATGGATATCAGAGTTTCTGTCATGGTGCAGCGGAAACGAACCAGACTAGGAACCATGATGTTGTGGGTTCAATCCCCGGCCTTGCTCAGTGGGTTAAGGATCTGGCGTTGCTGTGAGCTGTGGTGTAGGTCACGGACACAGCTCAGATCTGGTGTTGCTATGGCTGTGGTGTAGGCTGGCAGCAACAGCTCCCATTGGATCCCTAGCCTGGGAACCTCCATATGCTGTGGGTGCGGCCCTAAAATGACAAAAAGAAAAAAAAAATCATGGATATCAAGGGCAGGCAGACCTGAGGTGAGGTGTAAGCTGGGGTTGTACCAAACACAAGGCTGTGTGCCTGATGCATAGCGAGACCAAACAATACTGAAACATCAGTGTTTAGAGCAGAGAAAGGTTTATTGCAGGGCCCTGCAAGGAGATGGGAGGCTTGTGCCCAAAAAGTCCTGAACTCCCTGAAGGCTTTCAGCAAAGCCCTTTTAAAAGCAAGGTGAGGGAGGGGCATGGTTGGTTTTTGCAAACTTCTTGGTGCAGAAATCCTTTGTTCTTGTAGCTATAGGTCACCATGTTCCTGTAAATCTTCAACAAAAGGAATGTTATTCTCTGTTCTGCACCTTTTTGTCTAAAAATAGGACAGAGGTTAAAGTAAGGTTAAAGTGAAAGAAACTGATCTAATATGGAGTCAGATTTGCTCTTTCCTATTACAAGATAAATGATTCTCTAAACCTCAATTTCCTCATCCATAGCATGTGGAAAAGAATAGCTCCTTACTTACAGTGTTGAAGGGATTAAATGAGCTCATGCAAGCCATGCACTTAGTACAGTGGCTGACAGTCAGCACTCAGAATATTTAGTTAGTATTCATATTATCACCAATAATGATTGCTGGCGATTCTCTTTTATCAGCACCACCCTCTAACCAACTGAGCTAACCGGCCCTTTGGCAATGCTCTCTTTGATTGAAAAGCTATCGGGCATATACACTGAAAGGAGATGGGTGAAATAATCTGTTGGGAGAGTTAGCAATAGAAAACCTCCAGTTGTTGGCCAGGACTCCTAGTCCAGCTCCTGATCTCTGTATATAACATGGTTCTTTTCTACATCCTTTGGAATACTGGGCCGATTTCACTATTGCTTGTGTAGATGGGCATCACAATCTATCATTTCTACCAGTCAGTGGTCACAGAGTTGGGAAGGTCTTAGAGATTAAGCCTCCCTTCTATCATTACCATATATTGAAGCTAAAACCTAGAGAGAGGGAGTAATATGGCCAAAGTCATCTGGGTTTTTATTAGCACTAGACCCCCAAAATAACTTCTGATTCTCAAGCTAGAATTTCCTAGATACGGAGTTCCCGTCGTGGCGCAGTGGTTAACGAATCCGACTAGGAACCATAAGGTTGCGGGTTCGGTCCCTGCCCTTGCTCAGTGGGTTAACCATCCGGTGTTGCCGTGAGCTGTGGTGTAGGTTGCAGACGCGGCTTGGATCTGGTATGGCTGTGGCTCTGGCGTAGGCCGGTGGCTACAGCTCCGATTCAACCCCTAGCCTGGGAACCTCCACATGCCGCGGGAGTGGCCCAAGAAATAGCAACAACAACAACAACAACAAAAGACAAAAAAAGACAAAAAAAGACAAAAAAAGAATTTCCTAGATACCAAGAAATACATAAATGTGCAACTTTGGCATTTCTGAGCCCTGTTCTGTGAGGGAAGCAAGATGAGGAGCCTCCTTTGATTTTTGTGGGGGGGCATTTAGAGGGATATTAGCTATCTTTTCCCTCCTGTTTCTCCCAGCCCCCAATTATTCCTATAGATTTTCTCTTAATTCATATTACTTAAATGAATTGGGCCTCTTTGAATGCAGATGAAAGAATACCAATTCAAAGTAATTAGGGCAAAGGGAAATTATTAGGAAGACTGGTAAAAGGCTTCTAGAACTGAAGTGTTGCCTTTGGAAAGGAAAGAGACTTCTGGGGTTCATAGACCTTCTGCCCGAAGTATGCCATTAATGCAAAGTCATTCCAATGACAGCCAGCCTCTGTCTCTCTTGTTCTTAGCTTTAAATGAGACAGAGAGACAGAGAGACATACAGACAGAGAGGGAATAGATGGATCCAGCTTGGATCCAGGGTCTATCCATGGACCGATTTGCTATTGTGAGATTTGGAAAGTTACCCACATTGCATGGCTCCTCTAGAGACCTCCCTCCCCTGGGCACAGGAGGTTCTCCATAGAGAATATAGAATCATTGTGAGCAGAGCAGCAGCCCCAAGAAGTGTGTGCTACATTCCCCTATGTGTCCCCAGATTGTGAGTTTCTGTTATTCAGGGATTCTGTCAATTTCACCTTGATTCATTATTTTCAAACACCTCCCTGGTCTTGCATGTAGGAAGCATCCAATGAACATTTGTGGCATTGAATATATTAGATCTGCAGTTTTTCTTGGTCCAGGCCTACAACCCAAGCTGAGAATGCTATGGTATCCAACTAACAAAAAAGAGGCCTCTGCGTGGTTTTGCTCACTTGGAAAACATACATTATTGACAAGTACCCAAGTGATACAACCAGGCTCATACATCAGTAATATGCACATCCTGGTTCTAAGAAAAGCTGTCCTTACTGTGCTTCTCTCTCCAGCCTCCTGGAAGGATAAGGCCCCTCTTCCTCAGGCAGCCTTCCTCCTGGAAATGTCTCTTCCTGACAGTCTGGCCCTACCCCACAGCTCTGTCTTCTCTGGCTGAAATGGAGCCCTGCTGTGCTCAGGTCATTAGGATTCTTCATCTTCCCTCCTCCTATGACAGACATCAAGAGGACATGTTCTCTTCTCCTGAGAAAAGGCCCCAATTAAATATGCTCATTAAAGCCCTGTGATTTCTCCTGCTTTCTTCAAATGCATAACAAAAATGAATCACTTTCTGCTGACCTGAAGCCTGGCCAGGGAGTGCTTGGCCCAGGCCGAGGTGTGGGCTGACTGCCAGAATCTCGTGGGATGCACTAGGCAGTGCTCACTGTCAGATGCCAGATTTTTCACTGCTGCCCCTCCAGCTGGTTATCGGATGCTGGCAGGCAACTGCCTAAAGAACCTGTACTTAAAATATCACAGTTTACCCCAAATCAAAAGAGTGACAACAAATTAAGGAGAAATTGTGTTCACATCTGCCTGTTCCAGCCCCTAATTGGCCACATCTATCAGACCTGGCTTTTAAAGTATAGGCTGAGATACAGCGTGGTAGGTACGAGGCATAAGATCAGAGTCCCTCAATTGGCCCACAGGCCCTGCCATTAGCTAGTTGTATAATCTTTCTGCCTCAGGTGCCTGGTGTGAAAAAAAAGACATTGCTAAGGCTTTGCAGTTCACAGGCTTCCTTTTAAGGTATGATCCCAACAAAATGTACGACCATTGATATAACCACCACTATTAGCTAATATTTATAAAGTATTTACTCCAAGTTTGACACTCTGTGCTTAAGACTACATATAAATTCACTGAATCCTTAAAACAATTCATTGAAGGGATTTAGTAAGATTATTCTTCCTATTTTACAGATGAGGACACTGAAATTTAAAGGGTGAAATAACTTGGCCAAGGTTATATCAGCCAGTCAATGACAGAGCTTCAGAAGTCATGTGTTTCATACCTGTGGTACCCCAATAACATCTCAGGGACCAAAACCAATATGATGGTGCTTAGCTTCCTTTTTGGCTTCCTCTGCCTCAAATGCTTGCTTTCTTGTCCTAAGTCCATGATCTGATCTCCTTCAAATTGGTTCACTCTTTCTATACTCACTGACCTTTTCTGAGGACTTTATTCTACTTAGAAATCAGCCCATCTTTGCCTTCTAAAAACCACCAAGGTATAGTTAGTCTGTATTTCCTCTTCTTGCCATAAATTCACTCATCTGCAATTTTCACTGCAGATATGTTGCCTCATTAAGTCATTACTTTTACTATTCCTACTTATCTCTTGATCAGTTTTGCTCTTCATGTCCTATCTCACCAACCAGATTGAATACCTTGAGGATGAGAACATGAGTCATACTTGTTTGCATTGCTCTTAGCCTCTAGCGCAAGGCCTTGGGCCAATCTGTAAATGTTAACTGGGTTTGGTATATCTTCCCCTCCAACTTCAGCCTGAACTCTACTCCTCATTTGTCAGTGTCTCTATGGCTGTAGGTATCCTCTTTGGATACTATGGCCTTAGAGTGGTCAGCCAGAATCCTGATGACTTTCATTTCTTGCATTGTACTTTCGTTGCAAGACTGGGAAAGGGCACACTGACCTATGCCCATGCCAGTAGAGGTGTGTTTCTTGTGCCAGAGTCTCACTATGTGTGTATACCTCCATGTGTCTGATGGGATCAGGACAAGCTATTCTCATGATGCCAGCCAAGAAGAAACAGCTGGCAAATGTAGAAAAGATGGGACCAGGCAACTGGCCCACTAAGATCAGCTTTCTGTGCCAATTACACATTTTGTATCAAGGCCTACACTGAAAATAGGGAGTGACTATATCTACCCTCCTCTCCAAAAGCTGGTTTATGGGTGCCAGTTTCATAATGGTCATCTGCTGGGCTGTCTGTCCACAGCACCTGCACTTCAAACAACTAAATCCAGAGGTTGCCAAGATCTTGGCACTCCCGGGGTGTTATAACAATGCCAAGAGCTGAGTGGGTAATGAATGTCCAAATTATCTTGTCACCTCCTCTTGGAGTTTCCAACACCCTAGTGCTGCAGGAAAGCTGAAGGGTTTTCCAGGTGCGTTGTATTTTATGAACATCATGTATTTTAGCAAACAGAGGAATACAAAATGATGCAGCAAATTATGAAGAGCTCAATAATTATCAAGAGGGATGAAGTCCTTTTATTGCTTCTACGATCCTGAGTTATTAACAAATCTCAATGTGCTTTGAATAGCCAGCTGCTCCCCAGTTTCATTGACAAGTCAAGCCAACTTTGGCTACAGCAAGAAGAGAAAGTTTGAGCCAGAATTTTTAAATTGCACTCCTTCTAGGACCTCTTTAAAGAGGTGGTGAGAAGGAAGGCCTCTGAACAGGGGAAATGATAACGCGAGGAGTAAATACAAAAACATTTGTATTATTATTTAAATCTCTGTAAAGATAATTGACATTTTAAAACAAAAACAATAACAATAAACTGTGGGGCCTATAACATAAGTAGAAATTAAATGTATGACAACAATAGCACAAAGGTCAAGAGGGGAGAAATGAAAGAATACTCATAAGTTTCAAATACCTGATGTAAAATAGTGTAATATCATTTTAAGACAGACTGGAATAAGTTTAAGCTAAATATCATAAACTCTAAAGTCATCAAAATAAAACAATTATAGCTAATTTGGCAACAAAGCATATAACAAAATAGACTCTTAAAAAAATACTCATGTAACCACCAGAAAAGAGGGCAGGAAAAGACTAGAAGGGGAACAAAAAATAGATGGGACAAATAGAAGTAAAATGGCAAGTATATTTAAACCCAAGCATGTCAATAATCACATTAAATGTAAATGGTTTAAACATCTCAATTAAAAGGCAGAAGTTATCATATTGGATTAAAAAGCAAGATCCAATCATTTGCTGTCAAGAAAGAACAACGGTAAATATAAATGTATTAAATGAAAAATCACGGAAAAAGACAAAATATGCTAATATTAACTGAAGGAAAAAAAGGATGGAATGGCTTAATTAATAGCAGACTAGGAAGATTTCAAAGCAAAAAATATTACCAGGGATAAAGAGGATCACTTCACAATGATAAATGGACCAATATGTTACAGAGCTGAAAAACCGATGGAGTTATAAGAAGAGATAGACAAATCAATAATTATAGTTAACAAATTTCAATACTCCTTTCTCAATAATTACTAGGACAAGTAGACCAAAAATTCAGTAAAGATATAAAAATAGTAAAGATATCGCAGAGTTCCCCTCATGGCACAACGGAAACGAATCTGACTAGTATCCATAAGAATGCCAGGGGATCCCTGGCCTCACCCATCGGGTCAGGGATCCATCGTTACCGAGAGCTGTGGTGTAGGTCACAGATGGGCTCAGATCTGATGTTGCTGTGGCTGTGGCATAGGTGGGTAGGCTGGCAGAGCTCCAATTCAACCCCTGGCGTGGGGAACTTCCATATGCCGAGAGTACGGTCCTAAAAAGCAAAAAAAAAAAAAAAAAACAAATAAAACCGCAATTGATCAGTTTGATTTAATTGACATCTATAGAACACGCCACCCTAAAATAGCGTAATACACGTTCTTCCTAAGAACAAATAGAACTGAAATAGACTATATTCTTGGTCATGAAAAAAGTCTCAATAAACTTAAAAGGATTCACCACACTATAATTAAAATAAAAATCAAAAACATAAAATTCTGAGGAAACCCTAAACAAAACAAAAAGATAACCCACAGAATGGGAGAAAACATTAGCAAATGAATTGACTGACAAGGGATTAATCTCCAAAATTTATAAACACCTCCTACAGCTCCATACCAAAAAAATGAACAACCCCATCCAAAAATGGGCAGAAGATCTAAACAGACAATTCAGGAGTTCCCGTCGTGGCGCAGTGGTTAACGAATCCAACTAGGAACCATGAGGTTGCGGGTTCGGTCCCTGCCCTTGCTCAGTGGGTTAAGGATCCGGCGTTGCCGTGAGCTGTGGTGTAGGTTGCAGACGTGGCTCGGATCCCGCGTTGCTGTGGCTCTGGCGTAGGCCAGTGGCTACAGCTCCGATTCAACCCCTAGCCTGGGAACCTCCATATGCCGCGGGAGCGGCCCAAGAAATAGCAGCAACAACAACAACAACAACAACAACAACAACAAAGACAAAAAAGACAAAAAATAAATAAATAAACAGACAATTCACCAAAGAAGACATACAGGTGGCCAAAAAACACATGAAAAGATGTTCAACATCACTCATTATTAGAGATATGCAAATCAAAACCACTCTGAGGTACCACCTTACACCAACCAGAATGGCCATTATCGAAAAGTGTACAAACAAGAAGTGCTGGAGAGGGTGTGGAGAAAAAGGAACCCTAGTACACTGTTGATGGGAATGTAAATTGGTGCAACCACTGTGGAAAACAGTAGGGAGAATCCTCAGAAAACTAAAAATGGAATTACCATTTGATCCAGTGATCCCACTCCTGGGCATCTATCCAGAGAAAACCATGACTCGCAAAGACACATGTACTCCAATGTTCATTGCTGCACTGTATGCAATAGCCAAGACGTGGAAACAACCTAAATGTCCGCTGACAGAATAGTGGCTAAAGAAGATGTGGTACATATACACAATGGAATATTACTCAGCCATTAAAGGAAAGAAATAATGGCATTTGCAGCAACATGGATGGACTTTGAAATTATCATGTTAAGAGAAGTCAGTCAGTCAACGAGACACCAACATCTAGTGCTATCACTTACATGTGGAATCTAAAAAAAGGACACAATGAACTTTGCAGAACAGATACTGACTCACAGATTTTGAAAACTTATGGATTCCAAATGAGACAGGTTGGGGAATGGGGGAATGCACTGAGGGTTTGGGATGGAAATGCTCTAAAATTTGGTTGTGATGATTGTTGTACATCTAGAAATGTAATAAAATTCATTATGTAACAAAAAATTTTTAATTTTTTAAAAAAACATAAAATTTTGGAAAATCTCCAAGTATTTGGAAATGAAATAACACGTTTCCAAATAACCCACAGGTCAAAGAAGAAATCAAACTGGAGGTTAAAAATTGTTTTAAATTAAGAAAATGCAAACACAACTCATAGGAGTTCTCGTCGTGGCGCAGCAGAAACGAATCTGACTAGGAACAATGAGGTTGCAGGTTCAATCCCTGGCCTCACTCAGTGGGTTAAGGATCTGGCCATGAGCTCTGGTGTAGGTCACAGACATGGCTCAGATCCTGCGTTGCTGTGGCTGTGGAGTAGGCCAGCAGTTGTAGTTCTGATTTGATCTCTAGCCTGGGAACCTCCATATGCCGCAGGTATGGCCCTAAAAAGCAAAAAGAAAAAAGAAAAGAAAACACAACTTACAGAAATAGATGAGAGGCAAGTAAAACAATACTTAAAGGGAAATTAATAGTATTGATCACCTGTAGTAGAAAATAAAGTCTCAAATCAGTGACCTCAGCTCCCATCTTAAGAAATTAGAAAATTAAGAGCAAATAAAACCCAAAGTAAGCAGAATAAAGAAAGTAAACATTAGAACAGAAATCAATAAAATAAGACTAGAAACATAATAAACTCAAGAAAATCACAAGATGATTCTTTAAAATAATTAATAAAATTAATAAACCTCTAGCAAGTCTAATTAGAAAAACTGACAGACACAAATATCAAAGATGAGAGAGGTGACACCAACCACAAATTCTAGAGATAGTTAATGATGATAAGGGAATATTACGGTTAACTTTTTTTTTTGTCTTTTTGCCTTTTCTAGGGCCGCTCCCACGGCATATGGAGGTTCCCAGGCTAGGAGTCGAATTGGAGCTGTAGCCGCCGGCCTACACCACAGCCACAGCAACTCGGGATCCGAGCTGTATCTGCAACCTACACCACAGCTCACAGCAATGTCGGATCCTTAACCCACTGAGCAAGGCCAGGGACTGAACCCCGCAACCTCATGGTTCCTAGTCGGATTCATTAACCACTGAGCGACAACGGGAACATGGTTAACTTTATGTCAATAAATTCAACTTGGATGACATGAAGGAGAAAAAACCACAAAAACTTAAATAGTCCTATAGCCATTAAAAAAGAAATCGAATTCGTAGTTAAAAATCATAGCCGCAGAAATCTTCAGGCCCAGGTGGCTTCACTGGGGATTTCATTTAGGCATTTAAGAAAAATTAATACCAATTTTAAATAAACTTTTGCAGAAAACTGAAGGGGAATGAATAGTGCCCAAGACATTTTATAAGGCCCGTATTTGGTAGTCTGTTATGAAAACCAGATGAAGCCATTTTAACTACAGAAAAATTCAGACTTTGTATTCCTCATTAATGTAGATGCAAAAATTCTAAATACAAGTGTTGAAGATTGAATGCAAGAATATATAAAATGATAGCACATCATGACCAAGTAGAGTTCATTCCAGGAGTGAAAAGCAATTAACACTTAAAAATCAAGTCAGGGAGTTCCCGTCATGGCACAGTGGTTAACGAATCTGACTAGGAACCATGAGGTTGAGGGTTCGGTCCCTGCCCTTGCTCAGTGGGTTAACGATCGGGTGTTGCGGTGAGCTGTGGTGTGGGTCGCAGACGCGGCTCGGATACCGCGTTGCTGTGGCTCTGGCGTAGGCTGGCAGCTACAGCTCTGATTGGACCCCTAGCCTGGGAACCTCCATATGCCGCGGGAGCGGCCCAAGAAATAGCACAAAAAATAAATAAATACAAATTAATTAATTAATTAATTAAATATTTTTAAAAAATCAAGTCAATGTAAAAGAACATATTAAGAGCTTTTAAAAAACACAATCATCACAATTGATATACCAAAACATATTTGATTAAGATCCAACTTCCATTCCTGACAAAAATTCTGAGCAAACATAAAAGGGGTTTTCTTCAAATGACAAAGGACATCTAAAGAAATTCAAAGCTCTACAAAGTTTTAGGTTATAAGATCATAACATGAAAATAAATTGCTTTTCAATATGGGGTATATAAACAATAGGAAATTGAAAATTTGAAAAACAATACCATGTAGAATACCATCAATATTTACAAAACACTTAAGGATAAAGCTGATCAAAGAGGTCCAAGATTTATAGTCTGGAAAATACGAAAAATTTCTTAAATGAAAGGAGACATAAATAAGTAGAGCTGCGTATTACATGTTTGCTCAGACTTTTTAATCAGGAATGGATGTTGGATCTTATCAAATATGTTTGGACTTATTTATTGAAATAATCATATGTCATGGATTGGAAGTCTAAATATTATTAAGATGTTAATTCTCTTTGAATTGATATATGAATTACAAGCAATTTTAATTCATTTTTCATAAGGACTTTAAAAAAATTGACTAGCCGACTCATATGAAAATGCCAAAACAACTTTGAAGAAGAACAAAGTTGGAGAACTTATATTATCTGATTTTAAAATTTACCGTAAAGTTATAGTATTCAATATGGTTTAGTATTATCATAAAGATAAACAGAAAAACACAGAAGAATAAGGAGTCCAGACATAGCCCTACACAAGTCTGGTAAATGATTTTTGTTTTGTTTTGTTTTTCGTCTTTTCCAGGGCCGCACCCACGGCATATGGAGGTTCCCAGGCTAGGGGTTGATTCGGAGCTGTAGCCACTGGCCTACGCCATAGCCACAGCAACGCCAGATCCAAACCGCATCTGCGATCTACACCACAGCTCATGGCAATGCCGGATCCTTAACCCACTGAGCAAGGCCAGGGATCAAACCTGCAACCTCATGGTTCCTAGTCGGATTTGTTAACCATTGAGCCACGACGGGAACTCCAGTAAATGATTTTTGAAAGAAGAGAACAGGTAACTCAGAGGAAAAAGGACAGTCTTTTCTACAAATGCTATGGACAAATCGGATATTCACAGGCCAAAAAAAAAAAGAACTCTGAAAGGATCAGAGACATAGACATAAAAGGCAAAACTGAAAAACTTCCAGGAAAAAAAGATCTCTGTGACCTAGAATTAAGCAAATATTTCCTAGATATGACATCTTATGCAGGATCCATTTAAAAAAAAAAACTTGTAAAATCACTTCATCAAAATTAAGATATTATACTCTCTAAAAGATACTAAGGAGTGAAGAGACAAACCACAGACTAGAATAAAAATACCTGCAAATCATATAACTGAGAGCCTATTTGTATCTAAAATATACAAAGAATGCTGCAACCTTAAAAGTAGAAAGACAAACAACCCAATTTTTCACATGGGGAAAGTATTTAAATAGACTTTAACCAAATAAAAGAAATG
This sequence comes from Phacochoerus africanus, assembly GCF_016906955.1. Taxonomy (NCBI): domain Eukaryota; kingdom Metazoa; phylum Chordata; class Mammalia; order Artiodactyla; family Suidae; genus Phacochoerus; species Phacochoerus africanus. The sequence goes on along the minus strand of NC_062544.1, from coordinate 210,431,948 downwards.
GCAAATAAACACATTTTTAAAAGTCCAACATCATTTGTCCTTGGGCGAATGCAAATTAAAACCACAATAATGCCACAATGCACCTATTAGAATGGCTCATATTTGAAAAATTGAACAGGTCATTGGTAGAGAGATGGAGCAACTTGAGCTTTTATATACTGCTGAAAGAATGTAAGTTGTATGGTAACTTTGGAAATAGTGTACAGCTTCGGAAACATACCTTAAATATACCTCTATCTTATGACCCAGCCATTCAAAATATTCACCCCAAATAAGTGAAAAGTTTATATACAAAAGTTCAGAACAACTTTATTGTATCATACCAAAGCAGGGTTAGCCATACAATAAATTATTACTCAGCACTAAAAAGGAATGAACTATTGACATGTGGAACAACAGCAATAAATCTCGAAATATGCTCAGCAAAATAAGGCAGATCAAAAAGAGTACATGATTCCATTTATATAAAATTCTAGAAAATGCAACTTAATCTATGAATAGAAAGCGCATCAGTAGTTGCCTATGGGTGGTGATGGGGGACAGGGGAGGGCAAGAGGGATGGATTACAAAGGGTCATGAGGAAAATTTGGGAGGTGATGTTCACTTTCTTGACGATGATGATATGCACAAGGTGTACACATATGTCCAAACATATCAAATTATCCACATTAGATTTGTGCCATTTTTGGTTCCTTTTTACAGCTGCCCCTGCAGCATATGGAAGTTCCAAGTCTAGGGGTCAAATCAGAGCTGCAGCTGCAGACCTACACCACAGCCACAGCAATATCGGATCCAAGCCACAGCTGTGACATACACCCCCAGATTGCAGCAAGGCCGGATCCTTAACTCACTGAGGGAGGCCAGGGATCAAACCCGCCTCCTTCTGAAGACATCTTCAGGTTCTTAACCCTCTGAACCATAATGGGAATTCCCCTGTGCCATTTATTATATATAATTTTTGCCTAAATAAATCTGTTATAAATACACACGCACATCTGTACATGTATGCATAGATATATAAAAACTGGAGAAAGTTGAAAATTCATGGAATAGATCAAGCAAATACCAGAAGTGTCATAAATATGTGCTAGCATGACACATAAATCACAGTTTCAATTTTGCTTTCCCAGCTCAGCAACTTGTTTCTGTGATTCTAAGGTCACTTGTTTGCATCTGTAACATTTAAGTGGATGTTACTAGTTACTAAGAAAATATAATTCCTGGTTTTCCTGGAATGATTCTTCTATTTTAGTGGGGACAGACTGGAATAATATGCAAATGTTTCTCAGAAATTTTCCCAAATAGGATATGAAATAAATTCTAGTGTTGCTTTCCAGTTTTCTAAATACATATTTCAACATTAACACTCATCTGAAAATAAGCTCAGAAGCTGCTGAGCCAGCCCCACCCAGGACAGTTTACGTAGGCTGCACAAGATTAAGAAGTAGCCTGGGGAGTTCCCATCATGGCTCCGTGGAAACGAATCTGACTAGTATCCATGAGGACACAGGTTCGATCCCTAGCCTAGCTCAGTGGGTTAAAGGATCTGGAGTTGCCGAGAGATGTGGTGTGGGTTGCAGACGTGGCTTGTTTCTGGTGTTGCTGTGGCTGTGGCTTAGGCTGGCAGCTACAGCTTGGATTCAGCCCCTAGCCTGGGAACCTCTATATGCCTGTGGGTGCCGCCCTAAAAAGACAAAACAAAAAAAAAAAAAAGAAAACAGCAGTCCTGTTTGATTAGCAGTCCTGGCAAGTAAGTGAATGAGGAATTTATCACTTGGTTTTGAAGACTGAGGATGAAGGAGTCCATAGAAATCATTTAATGTCCCTGAAGTCACCTTAGGTCCAATGATTTCTAAATTCATGCCCCCGGTTAATGAGCCAAATCCCTGGACTATGCATATCAGAGACTACACTTGTCACGACTGTAGGGGAACGAAGAAGTCATGATGGCCACTTCAAGGAATTCCCCATCTAGCTAAGGGATCAGGCCAAGATTGCCCTGCAAAAAGACCAAGTAGAAAGACCATGTCCTGAGCCATGTGAACCTGGGTAAGTCCTCTGATCTCTTGCCTCCGTTTCCTCAGTGCCTCTCACTCACTGAGTTCCAGCTACACTGGCCTATTGTGTTTTGGGCTTTTGTCTTTTTAGGGCCACACCCATGGCATATGGAGGTTCCCAGGCTAGGGATGGAACCAGAGCTACAGCCGCTGGCTTACACCACAGCCACAGCAACACGGGATCTGAGTGGTGTCTGTGATTTACACCACAGCTCACGGCAAAACCAGATCCCGGACCCACTGAGGGAGGCCAGGGATCAAACCCTCATCCTCATGGATACTAGTGGGGCTCATTACCGCTGAGCCACAGCAGAACTCCCTGCACTGGCCTTTTGCTCCTTCAACGCACCAAGTTCTTTTTTGCCTCAGTGCCCTTGAATGTAGAGTTTCCTCTATTGTGGACAATTTACTTATCACATAAGGGAGCCCTTCTTCCATTTCAGGTCACCTCCTCAGAGGAGCCTTCCTAGAACCTTAGATAAAGTTCCTTCCCCCCTTCATCCTACCTCACCCCGGTGAGTGTCTATTACAGACCTTGACTTTTTCTTTCCTAAAAGTTCATCACAATCTGTAATTATTATGCTTTATTTGCCTATCTGCTTCTGTCTGTCTTCCTATAGTATATCAACTTTTATAAGGGCATATGAAGGTTAGATCAAGCATTTTAAAAGTTGTGGTAAAATATATACAATATAAAAATTACCATTTAGCAGCATAAAAATGTTTTGAGGGCAGAAACCTTACCCATTTTTTTCTGTACCCCAGGGCCAAGAAGAGTACATGGCAGGTCCTAAGTACCCAAAATCTATTTGTTGAATTAATAATGTGTAATAGGGAAGAACCTTTGTATTCTATCACAAGTTAATCACTAAAGGGATGTTACATATAAGCTCACATTATATAAGATGGCCCATCTCTGGGAACCCTGCCTCCCAGGTAATGAGCTAAAATATCTTTCTAGCTCACAGGAAATATCTTGACCAGGCCCATCTGTGAATGGCTGCAGAAGGAAGAAATTCACACATCTCTGGAGTGTGGCCAGAACCAGGACTTATCCTCTCCCTGTTTAGCGAAAAAGAAGCCTGAATTCTTTTTTTTTTTTTTTTTTTTTGCCTTTTGCCTATTTAGTGTCACCAGGCTAGGGGTCAAATTGGAGCTGTAGCTGCCGGCCACAGCAACATCAGATCAGATCTGAGCCACCTCTATGACTTACACCAGAGCTCATGGCAACGCTGGATCCTTAACCTACTGAACGAGGCCAGGGATCGAACCCGCGTCCTCATGGATACTAGTCAGGTTTGTTAACCACTGAGCCAGAATAGGAACTCCAAAAGAAGCCTGAATTCTAACTCAAGGAAGACAGATTTTTGGGACACTAGCCCACATCCTCTTGGTCTGCTGGCTTTCCAATAAAAATCGCTATCCCATGACCCAACAACCCATTTCTCAATGTATTGTCCTATCATGAGGCAAACAGTACGAGCTTGGACTCAGTTTAAAAAAAAAAAAAAAAGCATATATTAAAAGGAGGATAATTTCTACCCTGCCTACTTCACAGAACTCTTATAAGAGAAAAAATTACTCTGAAACACTATCCGCTTGAAATATAAAGGTATCGATATTTTTATTATTTTCAGTGTGATGCAGCTGACAGCTCAATACTGATTAGGTAATGGACACAGCTGAAACTGGGCTGGATGGATCAGCACAGCTTTCTTGAGTCCGGGCATAGTCTAAATCGCAGCAAAGGAACCGTATCTTGCCTGCCAGCACGTGTCTGGATCTAACTTTGAGCTCTTTCCCCTTGTGGCATCACAGGTAATAATTTCATTGCTGCCTCTTATTAAGGATGTTCTTTCCTTTTCCCTCGGAAGAGCAGGTGAGGTTGGCATTTCAGAGGGAGCAGGCAGGGAGCATAACTCTAGGCACATTTAGAGAATTCTGATGACTTTGTGTTTTTCCTTGAAGGGCTCACAGTTTGCAGATTTCCTCTACATTTAAATAATGACAGTATTTGGTATATATATATATATTCTTTTCCAGATTCTTTTTCCTTATAAGTTAGTACAAAATATGGAGTATAGTTCCCTGTGCTATATAGTAGGTCCTCGTTGGTTATCTGTTTTATTTATAGTGGTATATAAATGTCAATCCTATACTCCTAATTTATCCCTCCCCCCTTTTCCCTTTGGGTAACCATAAGTTTGATTTCTCTGTGTGTAGGTCTGTTTCTGTACATGTGGAAACTAACACAATATGGTAAATCAACTGTGTTTCAATTTAATTTGTTTTTAGTTTTAACAAAATTTTAAGTAAAAAAATAATAATGACAAGGAAGTTCCCTTGTGGCACAGCAGGTTAAGGATGCAGCATTGCCACAGCTGTGGCACAGGTTCAATCCCTGGCCCACGAACTTCTACGTGCCATGGGTGTAGCCAAAGAAAGTAATTTATGACAATAGTGAGACAAAACCAGCAATGAACTTGTGGAGAAGGGAGAAGCTCTTGGTGTTGCTGAGAATATGGCACCTGACTCATCACCTCACATCCTTGAGGCCTGCTGGAGGAAACTGGCTTTCTCTTAAAACCTGAAGGCAAAAAAATGCCTTACCTAGGCAAATGCCACTTACAGAGAGAGGAATATTTGGTGGTGGGGTAGGCAGTAAATAAGAACCCTAGATTCACAGGCACAAAAAACAGACTCCGATTGGGGGGGGGATGTAAACAAAGTAACACACAAATCAACAGGAGGCAGTTTGGGTGGTAAGGGAAATCCTGAAAAGAGGGTCAGAGACATATGTGTCCCACCTCTGGACCTCACTGACTCTAGACAAATTATTTCCCATTATAACTGGGTTTAGCCTACTGGAAAAAAAAGGAGAAACTTAGGTCATTATCTCTCAGTTCCTCTCTGGCTCCCCTATTCTTGTGAAACTCATCCGTCCTGTGAAAGTCAGAGTCGAGAGTCCTAGAGAGCCTTTGGCCACATTCCTCTAATTACCTTATCCGTGTCAAGAAGTTAGGATGAAGGATTCTCCTGACCTCATTTAATCTGGTTTTTCAGAGTTCTTATGTGCAGAATGGGAGGGTGGGGGCACCATCTTAGAAAGGAGCTCATTGAAAAGGTAGCTCACGGAATCACAAGAAGGCTGAAGTAGCAGGAGGGGAACTGGGACTTGGGGCCAGCCAGGACCACAGCCCTCATACTACCCATCCAGTGCTCTGAGGACCCCACACTCCATCCACGAACACTGGATGCCAAGCAGGCATCACCCTACCCTTCAACCTTGACACAGGAGACCACAACGGTCAGCCCCTGAAGCTGCCTCAGCTGCGCCACCACCTGCCTCTAGAAGGGCCTCAGCTGAACCTGAACCAAGTAAGATGCAAGCTCCCAATTCAGTCTTGGTGGCTGGGATGAACGGCCCTCACTTCCACCATGTAACCTAGTTCTGGGCCCAGGAGAAAGGGGAAAGTGAATATTTGGGTGTTTTGATGTCTGTAGTGGAAGAGAAGTTCCATTTCCCACCAAGATTTATGAGGTGGGAAATTCCCCTCACAGATGCATGGGTTCAGGTATGTGGCCATCGCAAAAAAAGATAAATATATAGAACTTATCAGTAAGAAAAGAACATGTCTCCTTAGAGTGCTCTGTATCATTTAGGATTCCAATTTCTAAAATCTAGACCTGGGAAATAGACAACAGGCCACCTAACCCAGCCTCTTTTGTTTTCCAGATGCAAAAGCAGGGCTTTAGAGAGAAATGATAACCAGTCCAAGTTCAGAGCTGGACCAGAACTCAGGTTTCCTGTTTGGGGACCAGTTGTCTTTCCAGTACACCAACCAGCCTTCTAAGACAAAGAAGAGAAAGCCTGCTTTGTCAGATGAGATGTGATGCCAAATGTTCATAAAAAAATTTATTTTTGCATCTTAGCTTGATTTGATGTGTTGTGAAGATTCTAAGATTAAACAGATGTAAACATGATTCCTCCCCCTCAAGATTCAGATTAAGTTTGTATTTATTAGCCACCTCTTCCAATGGCAGACATTGAGCTGGTGTTTTCCTTAATATCACAGGAAGTTTAGGGATCAGTTTGAGCCTGAGGAACACCTGGTAATGGGGACCAGAGCCCTGCAGAGCTTTTCTCACCATCTGTCACCTCTGCTTCTTTCTAATCATCATTTTATTCTTTTCAATGGATACCTCTACATCTAGTCCTCTTGCCTAAAACAAGATCTGAAACAGCTGTGGAAGGTTATGTTACAGTGTCAGTAAATGGCCCAGTTCCCTTGGTCCCAGTACCAAATTCCCAAGGAAGAAGCAGATGGCCCAGGATATCCATCCCTAGACCATCGATTGTAGCCAGGGGATCAGAACCACCTTGTACAACATGGCTACTCTGGGAGTAACTACAGGAGTGCAGAGGGCACTCCAGGAAAACCCAGGAAATGCTCAGACAAAATATTGATTCCAGGACATACATGTGAATTAATTTAACAACCTCAGTAGCCCCATACATTCATTTATTCATTAAATATGTATTGAAAGCTGCTTTCTAGGTCTTATTTTAGATAATAGGAATAGAGCAGTGAGCAAAATAAGCAAAGAAGACAGAAGAAAAAAGATAAATAAGGAAATATACTGTGCATCAGACAGCAGTGAGTTTCATGGGAAAAATAAAACAGTGTTAGGAGTAAGGATGGGGGTGGGTGTATGTGCACAGACATCTATTTTATGAAGCATGGACAGAGATAGCTTCACTTAGAAGACAATATTTGAGCTGAATTCTGAAGAAAGAGTGGGAGCAAGCCATGAGGCTATGGGGTAAAGACATTCCTGGCAGAAAAACACGTGCAAAACCATCAAGCTGAAATGTGCCTTCTGTGTTCGAAAAATGGTCAAGAGGAGAGAAAGGTGTCAGGAGGTGACAGCCCTCAGGTGAGAGGCGCCAGATGAGGTAGGGTCTTGGGCGTTGTAAGGACTTTGGCTTTTAACTCCGAGTGCAATGGAAAGCCACTCAAAGGTTTGAAGACGAAAAGTAACATACCCTCCCATATGCCCATTGTGTTGAGAGGGTGGTTTCCATATGCCCATTGTGTTGAGAAGATGGTAGAAAGAAGGCAGTCCAGTTTGGGAACTATTTTGAAGGTGGAACTGACAAGATATGCTAATAGATTGGATATGAGAGATGAGAAAAAGAGGAGCCTTAACGATGAGTTTCGGCTCATGCTAAATGAAGGGGCTGGGAGAGGCCGCGTTCAGTCGGATCCCGGCAGCAGCTGAAGTGGCTCTTGTCTTTTCTGGATCTCCTTGCTATTTCCTTTTCGCTTCCAGAAAGGTGGCCCCCGGTGTGGCTGTCTCTGATGGAGTCCTCACAGTGTTTAATGACATGAAGGTTCATAAGTCTTCGACACCAGAAGTTCGAGGCAGTAGAAGAAAGTGTGAAGCATAAGCAAATGGGAGATTAGATGTACTAGGGAAATTTAATAGTATTTCCAGGCTTCACAAGGCCCTTTTGCAATGTGATTATGAATTTGAGTGAGATTTGACAGCATGGTGAATTTTTTTTCCCAGCTTCATTTCATGCTGCATGTGTGTAGTCACAGCGTAGGTGGAGTAATGACTTTAACCAGCTTTGAGGTCTTTCCAGGCAAATTTGACGTAAGGAGAGAGAGAAGGGGAATTGAAGATGTTGAGAAGGGAGTGATTATAATTATGGGCTATGGAAACTAAGCTGGGTAAAGTGGGAGAAGAGGACATGAAGGGGCACAAAAGGAGCAACAGGGTGGAACGTTCAATGACTGTAGATCTCAATGGGGTTGAAAATTGATTAGAGGTGGAATATAAGAGGTGAGCTGCAGTATGCAAGCTTAAATCAGAGAGTGGAATGCATGTGAGATATTGAAACCGAGAATTATGATTAGGAATATGTGTAGGTTTAGTAATTCACCTTAGATCTGGTGAGTGGAGGAGCCGGTTTCTACTCCAGTCAATCCAATTGCAATGACTTGGCCATCATCAACATTCCCCTGGTGTAACCATCATTGCTAATATCTTCTCTGCCTTCTGGCCTTTATTCTTCCTTCCATTCCCCCTTTTCTCCTAATTTCCTCATCATAGAACACTTCCTACATTCATAACAGGAAGCTGAAGTTCAGAGAGGTTAAGAGACATTGGAGTTCCCGTCATGACTCAGTAGTTAAGGAACCCGACTAGTATCCATGAGGTTGCGAGTTCTGTCCCCGGCCTCGCTCCATGGGTTAAGGATCCAGTGTTGCCGTGAGCTGTAGTGTAGGTCGCAGACAAGGCTTAGATCCTGAATTGCTGTGGCTGTGGCCTAGGCTGGTGGCTGTAGCTCCGATTTGACCCCTAGCCTGGCAACTTGCATATGCTGCAGGTACGGCCCTAAAAAAGACAAAAGACAAAAGACAAAAAAAGAGAGAGAGAGAGAGAGACATTGTCCAAGACAGAAAAGAAAAGGAAAGAAAAGGAAAGAAAAGAAAAGAAAAAAGAAAAGAAAAGAAAAGAAAAGAAAACAGCTAGAAAGTGGAATCCTTTGCGACCCAAGAGATAGCAAGAAACATGCCAGAAACCTGAATGCCAGAATCAAGAGAAAAATGCCTCCTGTGAAGCAAATAATAGTGGTGAGGATTCATACCAGGCAAGAGCAAGTTTTTATGGCAGCCCCAGTGTTGTCATTTGCCCATTAATGTTGTGTGGTGAGGGATTGGCAAGGGTGGAAACCTTGAAAGATTTAATAACGATTTTGTAAAGGTCATTACCAAATACTTTACAATTGTTCATCTTTATCTTTTAATTCCTGTTTCTGAGAAACAGGAAGAAAACTAAACAGGAAAAAGGTACATGAAAATCCCCGACAGGATTCCATTGAATAAAAATAGTGCTGACAGGAAACAAACATCTTAAAACTTTAAAAGGGGGCAGAGGACACTGCGTATTGAGAAATCCTACAGGACTGATTATTTTGCATTGCTGTCAAAGATTAAAGTAATCAATTACTGTTGGATGAAACAGTGACCAACATTTGGGCAAGAGCTTATCACCTACTTGCACCCTTTTCTGCCACGTTAGATCTTCTCTCCCCCCCTCACCGCCAAACTGCTATCTGCCAACGCCCATAAAGGAAAGAGACTCAGACCTGGCAGGGCCTCTGTTCCAGTTATACCATCCTATCTTGGCCTAGGAAGCAGGTGCCTAAAAATAAGAGCTAGCAAGTATTGAGAGTTGCTGTGTGTCAGACCCTGGGCTATGGGTTTTACACGCAAGATTTGAAAGGGCTTAGAAAAATGGCCATACCTGAAATGTTCCTCCTTCATTTAAAACATTCCTAATGTATCAGTTTGAATCCTCAATGAGCTTGTAGTGCCTCAAATGTAAACTACATCAGCAGATGACTTCAAGTTGACATGAACCCTTCTAGAATGCTACTGTCTACGGGGTGTCCAGGATTGTCCCTGTCAACCCAGAGATAGACAAGACAGAGCCTCCCAGGAGTTAATGAGCTGGTTAAATATTACAGTTAGGATTTGTCAAACCTGTACTGTAGTGCTGCCTATTGCGTTTTTCTTACTCAAAAGGACAATTGACTGGAAATCAGGAGATTATATTCTTACTCCCTCTGCCATCAAATTTATCAACTGTGAAGACCACAGGTGAGTCATTTTCCCCTCTTCAGAACCCAACTGCATCTCTTAAAAGGAATGCTTTGGCCACTAGTTCCTATATTCTCTTCCAATGCTGACAATTTGTGAGTCTACTGCTGTTTTGGGGTTTTTTTTAATTCATTCAACAGACATGTCTAGCACTATGTGCCAGGTATGTTACAAATATTAACCTTCTTATTCCTCATAGTGATCCTATTATGTAGATACTGTTATCATCCCCAATGATAGCACAGAGTCATTTAAAATCCTGAAGATATATTTTACTCTTAAGACAGAGTGTGTTTATTTTTGCTTTGCTGAGTGATTTATAAGCAGTCTTGGAAACTGCATTACAGGAAGAATGAGGTTACCAGTTTCATAGGATCTTTTTCCTACTTGCAGAACAGCTGCAGTGGTCCCACAGAGAAAGTGGAGGATAAGGGGTCTGTGTCCCAGTCACAAGCAGTGGGAGGCCCCTTCTTATCCTTTCTGTCTCTCCACCTACACTCTTTCCCTTTCTTGAATGAGAGAAAGCAGGTGAAAGTGCCTGACAGAAAGCGGCTCATTTTATAAAAATTAAGGGAAAAAAAAATGCCCTTCCCCTTGCCTTCCCTCCCTCAATTTTCCTTCCTCTCTCACACTCAGCCTTTTAATCCTATCACTTTTGTAGTGATGTTCTTTTCTACCTTTCTCATCATTTTCTACATGAGTGTGATTGCTGATTTTTACCCCCAAAATTGTCTATGTGTCTGGACCACTAAACTCCTCTCGACTCCCCTCCCATCTGCTTTCTGAGTGTATTTATTTACCACTGCTTTGATCACCCCACAACTGGATCCTCCATCATAGCCCTGTAATATAATCCCCAGGACCCCACATTTTCTGTTATCACAAGGTCCCTCTCCCCACCTCCATAGCCCAGCAATTCCAACTCTCTCTGTTTCTTCCATGCTTTGAAATGTCTATATAAAAGACTCTGAAAGGATTAGGCTTGACCTGATCTAAACCTTCTCAACTTATTTGACAGCACAGAGTAGAGTTTTATCATTGTGAGTTCATTGATATGTTATTGAAGGATGGTAAAAAGATAGCAGTGTTAGACACAGGAGCACATGCAAAGCAACAGTTTTTACAAGTCATTTAATACTAATAATATTTAATGATGTTTACAACTTTTCGAAAGTCAAAGAGGCAAGATAATACATATATGAATGTGACTCTTGGATTGCAAGAATCAATATTGTCAAAATTGCCATATTATCCAAGGTCATCTACAGATTCAGTGTAATCCCTATCACATTATCACTGGCATTTTTCACAGAACGAGAATAAAAAATTTTTAAATTTGTATAGAAATACAAAAGACCCTGAATAGCCAAAGAACTCCTGAGAAAGCAAATGGAGCTGGAAAAATCAGACTCCCTGACTTCAGACTATACTACAAACCACAGTCATCAAAACAGTAGGATACTAGCCTGAAAATAGACACATAAATCAATAGAACAGGATAGAAAGCCTGGAAATAAACCCACGCATCTATGGCTAGTTAATCTATGACAAAGGAGGCAAGAATACACAATGGAGAAAAAAATTGTCTCTTCAATAACTAGTGCTGGGAAAACTGGACAGCTACATGTAAAAGAATGAAATTAGAACAATCTCTAACACCATACACAAAAATAAACTCAAAATGGATTAAAGACCTAAATGAAGGCCAGATACTAAAGGAAAACATAGCCAGAACACTCTGTGACATAAATCACAGCAATATCTTTTTGGATTCGCTGCCTAAAGTAAAGAAAATAAAAACAAAAATAAACAAATGGGACCTAATTAAACTTAAAAGCTGTTGCACAGCAAAGGAAACCATCAACAAAACAAAAAGACAACCCAGAGAATGGGAGAAAATAATATCAAATGAAGCGACTGACAAGTGATTAGGCTCCAAAATATACAAACAGCTCGTGTAGCTCTACATCAAAACAAACAACCCAATCTAATACTGGACAGAAGATCTAAATAGACATTTCTCCAAAGAAGACATTCAGAGGGTTCCTCTCTTTGCCTCTCTACCTGTAACTGACCGACAAACATGGCTCCCAGGCTCCACCCCAAGTGTGTGGGACAGTCCTGAGATGCAGATGGACAGGTCCGGCTGGGTAAATGCAGTGCCTGGGCCGGCATCAACCCAAGGCCCAGTTCTGGGATCCCTGAGTGCCAAAGTTGCCCTTCAGGACAGGTGTCCACTACCTGCCAAGCCTCCCGTGGGTACCCCATCTGTGGCTGCCATGGCAGAGTTGCTGCCTCGCCTGAGGCTTCCAGAAACAACAGGTTCCCATGAGTCATGCTGTAAAAGAACACAGTGAGGTCTGGCCTTCAGCATTTCTGTCCTGGCGGTCCATCTGGGGGTCTCCACTTGTCTGTACACCTGCCCTTGTACCACATCCACTGGGATTGCTGCCACACTGCTGCTCCCTGGCTGGTGGAACTGAGCTTTCCTCTTCCACTCACACCCTCCAACCCCCACCAAACCTGGGATCACCTAATTTGTGTAAATTCTGCTCTTACCCAGATCTTAGCTCTCTCTCCACATTTTCTTTGCACCCTTTCAGAAGCTTTCACTCATTTCTTCCTGACTACCTTCTTCCTTCCTACTTTCAATAAACTTTTTCTTATTGTAGACTTTTATTTTATTTTATTTTATTTTATTTTATTATTTTTTAGGGCTGTGCCTGCAGCATATGAAAGTTCCCAGGCTAGGGGTTGAATTGCCAGCCTACTTCACAGCCACAGCAACACCAGATCAACAACCTGTCTGCAGATCCTTAACCCAGTGAGTGAGGCCAAGGATCAAACCCACATCCTCATGGATACTCGTTGGGTTCTTAACCCACTGAGCCACAGTGGGAACTCCCCAATAAATAATTTTTGAGCACCAACTATAAAGACATCCAGATGGCCAAAAAAGCACATGAAAAGATGCTCAAAAATCACTAATTATTAGAGAAATGCAATCAAAACTACAATGAAGTATCACTTCACACAGGTCGGAATGGCCATCATCAAAAATTCTACAAACGATAAATGCTGGGGAAGGTGTGGAGAAAAGGGATCCCTCTTACATTGTTGGTGAAAATGATAACTGGTACAACCACTGTTGAGAATAGTATGGAGGTTCCTTTATAAACTACAAATAGAGCTACCATATGACCCAGCAATCCCACTTCTGGGCGTCTATCCCATGACGTCATTCTTGAGCAGTAGGGGTAGTTGATGCCGTCTTGCTCTCTCTGGCATTGTGCACAACCCTGGCTATGCCCCTGGGAGATCCTCATTCAGGGGAACATCAACCGTCATAGTGGGAAAAAGGTTTCAAACTACTGGGGAAGGAGAAAGAGCACGAACTTCAAGTTAGATTTAGGATTAGACCCAAGCTTTTCATGTACTGACAGTTTAACTTTGGGCAACTCACTTCTTCCATTTAAATCTTGGTTTTTTTTCATCTGTAAAATGAAGATTGCATTTAATCTAATGCGTTAAAGTCCTAAGATTGTTTTGGAGTTCCCGTTGTGACACAGTGGTTAACGAATCTGACTAGCAACCATGAGGTTGCAGGTTCGATCCCTGGCCTCCCTCAGTGGGTTAAGGATCCAGCGTTGCCGTGAGTTGTGGTGTAGGTTGCAGATGCGGCTTGGATCCCGTGTTGCTGTGGCTCTGGCCTAGGCCGGTGGCTACAGCTGATTGGACCCCTAGCCTGGGAATCTCCATATGCCACGGGAGCGGCCCTAGAAAAGGCAAAAAGACAATAATAATAATAAAATAAAGTCCTAAGATTGTTTTATTCTAAACGTATTGCCCAAAGTATCCAAATATCCAATTTTGTCTAAATCGCATATAATAGTAGCAATTTCTAAACTCCCTACTAAGGGGCCCTCAATGATGAGTACCACTGTGCTAGGGAGGGTCTGAGGATATGAAGAGAAATACATGGTTTGTGCCTTCCAGGTGTTTCGATCTATGTATGGAGAGAAAAATTGATAAGGATAACTAGCATGAATAAGGGGGAAATAAAATTAACGCTAACTCTATTTCGACCTAATATTCAGAGTCATAACTGGCAACTGGAGTGATCATGACATTGGCTCCCAGCTGAACTTTATGGAGTGGGAAGATTTTGATTAAAGGACAAAAGAAAAGACTTTGGGGTTCAAGAAAAGCCAACAATAAGTATTTGAAAGAATGCATGAAAATGTGTTTGGATAATAAGCATTGGACTATATTATGGACAGTTTAGAGAAAGCCAGGCAGAAAATTCCAGATTTGTTTCCATGCATGATTGGATGCCATTGAAGATTTTTTTGAGCAGATATGTAATAATAAATGTACAAACCAAATAACAAGTGAGAATGACCAAATATGTATCTATCCTGGAAGTCTTAAATGTGGCAGGTTCCAAAGGCAAGGACATGTTAGAAAATTTTAAATATAATGAAAGAAATAAAGGAAAAAGAGAATGAAAACCTCCTGCCTCTCATTTTCTGGTGCTCCGATCTGGAATCTATTAGCTGAAGCATTTGAGAGTTTTAATTGCCTGTTAATTGACACTGCACAGGGAGGGAAGTGATTGCTAAGGTAACCAGGTCCCAAGCCATATGGGGCTTTGCAGTCATTCCAACACCTTGAGCTACCCTTGGAAATGAATAGGCAGTCCTGTTAGGCTGTTCAGTCCATGGCAGGACCCACACTCCTGGTATTCACTCAGAAGAAGGCAGTACTTCCATATAAGCTAGTCTGCATTCCGGGGTGGTTTTGGGTCTTTTTTTTTTTTTTGTCTTTTTGCCTTTTTTAGGGCTGCTCCCTCGGCATATGGAGGTTCCCAGGCTAAAGGTCTGTTTGGACCTGTAGCTGCCAGCCTACGCCAGAGCCACAGCAACTCGGGATTCGAGCTGCATCTGCGACCTACACCACAGCTCACGGCAATGCTGGATCCTTAACCCACTCAGCAAGGCCAGGGATCGAACCCGCAACCTCATGGTTCATAGTCAGATTCGTTAACCACTGAGCCACAACAGGAACTCTCCTGGGTGGTCTTAAAAGAGAAGTTTAATGCTGAAATCTCATTAGGAAATGTGAAAAGATCAATTTCTCCCACAGAGCCTCAATCTCTTTGCTAAAACAATGTAACTAGGGCATCCTAGAAATTTCTCAGAAGTTAGTAGATACAAGTGTTAGACCTAGAATTGCCCTTAGTTGCCAACACCTTGATTTGTCAAATGGGGAAGTCAGACCAGAGTGGAGAAGGACATTTTTCAAGTTCAAATTTCATTTAATGGCCCACCCGGAGTTAAACCTCACATTTTCCAGCTCCCAGGCACAGTCTCTTTCCAGTTCATCAGATGGTCACTCACATTATTGCTTGTTGAATTATAGAAGGAATTCCAGACAGGCTTTGAGATTAGTATGGTAGTTAGCAATGAGGAAGATGGGGATGGGAGTGGGTTTCTAGTTCTTTGAAATTCCCATGGCTGTAAGGTACTGTTTGTGAAAAAGACTCTTCAATTCCACCAGTTTACTAACTGTTACTACAAAGTTGAGGAAGACCTTATCTTTGCTGATCCTGTAAGCAAAAGTTAGATTATTCCTCAACATATCAACTGATAGACTTCTGGGTATTGTGATAAAATCATCCTATTTAAAATCCAATTTTTGAAATTCCCGTCGTGGCTTAGTGGTTAATGAATCCAACTGGGAACCATGAGGTTGGGTAGGTTCGATCCCTGGCCTTGCTCAGTGGGTTAAGGATCCGGTGTTGCTGTGAGCTGTGATGTGGTCGCACACGTGGCTTGGATCTAGCATTGCTGTGGCTCTGGTGTAGGCCAGCGGCTACAGCTCCATTAGACCCCTAGCCTAGGAACCTCCATATGCCACAGGTGCAGCCCTAGAAAAGACCAAAAAAAAAAAAATCCAGTTTTAAAATTATCCTCTCTTTCTCCCTCTCCTCCCTTTACACTCCTCTACTTCTTTTCCCTGAAGGACTTGGGACTTTCTGATTCACCACGTGACTTTTTATTAAACTTTTTGGTTATTACCTGAATCCTCACACTAGAATACACATTCCACCAAGAATCTTTGTCTGCTCAGATCACCTGTATATCCCAAGGACTTGGAGTGCTCAGTAAGTATTTCCGAGTGACTGGATAACAATTGGATCTACCACTTGAACAATTAGCATGCATTTAAGTCATGATTTCTCATCTGTAACATGGGCAGAATAATTTCCACCTTCAGGGATGTTATGGGGATTAGTATGAGAAATATTTTGCATAGTACTGAACCCAAGGTTGTACTCAATGACTACTGGTTGTCTTCCATGAGATGTTTGAGATCACAAATACCCATCTCTCAGCCCTCTTCCTCTTTTACCAAGTCAAACCACAGCAGGTACTGTACATCTTCCTGCTAGATGCCTTAACATTCTTCCAGTGGCTTTAGGCACTAAGGAGGAGGCTTGGTGGCATATTGGATAGAGGCAGTATTGGTACCTGGGGCTTAGGGAGGAAGCACTGGCTTTAGAAACAGATCCAGTGTTGAGTCTCACCTCTTCCTAGCTCTATGACCTGGGAAAGTGATCTCAATTTTTCTGAGCCCCAATTTCTTCCTATGAAGAATGGGGATAATACTTCACAGAGTTTATGAGAGTTGCAGAGGACACAATGTCTATAAATTACCTCGGTAGTCATAGTTGCGTCAGAAAAAAAAAATGAATGCACCTATTATCCCTGAAATATAGATGGAATTATTAAAAAGTTGTCTTTCAGAAAGAAAACTTATAAAACAGCATATCTGAATTCCTCCATGATTGTGTGCTGACAATCAAGGAGGAATTATAGAATCCTCATCAAGGATTGCATATTTAGGAAATAGAGACTTCTATAGCCAGACTCTCTACTTACATTTCTCATTTTGCAAATAATGAAAATTGCAGAGAATGCTAGTATAAAAAACTCAATTTACTGAAGAATTTTTTTTTTTAAGAGGCTCTCCGGCAGCATATGGATATTCCCAGCCTAGGGGTCATATTGCAGCTATAGCCCCTAGCCTACATCACAGCCACAGCAACACCGGCTCCTTAACCCACTATGCAAGGCCAGGGATTAAATGTATGTCCTAATAGTTACTACTCAGATTCGTTTCTGCTGAGCCACGACGGGAACGCTCTGAAGAATTTTTTTAATTGAAACAGCTCATAGATGTGAAAATCCACGTAGTTTTCAAGGCACTTTATAGTTTGCAAAATACTTTCATATCCTTTGTCTCATCCAACCATCTTCGCAAACCTGCACAATCCGAGTTAGAATTCTGATTTTATGCCTTCTCCAGCATCCTTCCTATTTTACTCTCTGTATGTCCTTACCCGCCAAATATACTGGCCTCCCCCCATCCTCAGATCAGGATTTGTACTTGTCGTCTTTCTTGTTCCAGACCTTTGCTCAAGCTGTTCCCTCTGATTGGAATGCCCTCTTTCTCCTAGATCCCCAAACCTACTCTTTAAAGTCCTATCCATTTATCAAGGCCTAGCTTTAGTCCTTTCTCCTCCAAAATCTTCCCCACTTCCTTTTAGTAAATGTCCAGGTAGGACAACTCTAGTTTTTACCTGTCTAGTATCCTTTCTTTCTTCTTATGGTATCAATAAACCTTTGCCAAGTGGTTTTAGTGGGAAAATAAAATGCAGTGACCAGTTTACCCTGTCTCTGCCCTCCCAAGCCCTACACCATCACCAAAAGGCAAGCACTCAAGCTGGACAGCAATCCAAGCCAAGCAAAAAGGCTCCCTCATGAGAATGTGGATGTGAGTCATAGGGCAGGGAGCTATTCATCTGTTAGCCCTTGAGTCTTGAGTTTATTCCTATAACAGAATCTTAAAGACATTATCTGCGACTTCAGGCCACTCAGCTCACAAAAGTTGACTTTCTGTTCCTGTCTTTCCAAGACCTTATTGTTATCAACACTTCCTTCCATTCTGAGAATTATCCAGTCCCCCTCAACAAATTTTCCATCTTATTTATTTATTTATTTATTTATTTATTTATTTATTTATTTGCTTTTTAGGGCCACACTCATGGCATATGGAGGTTCCCAGGCTAGGGGTCCAATCAGAGCTACAGCTGCTGGCCTACACCACAGCCAGATCCGAGCCTCATGTGCAACCTACACCACAGCCCATGGCAACACCGGATCCTTAACCCACTGAGCAAGGCCAGGGATCGAGCCTTCAACCTCATGGTTCCCTGTTGGATTCGTTTCCGCTGCGCCACGATGGGAACTCCAATTTTCCATCTTATTGACTTAAGCGTTGGTCGTAAGCAACCAAGGAAATTGAACAGTTACATTTTCTCAAATATTCCAAGAGTACTTTCTGGGTCACCCAACACTATTCCTTCCATTTCTGCTTTAGGCAGAAGTCATTGAGATATGCTCCTCACTAGGGTCTGCATCTCCTTCAGTTACTACTACCATCACTTGCATGCCTGGGTCCTCAGAAAGTGTTCATTGACTTCAAGTTGAGAAAACATATATTTTCTCCAGATTGCAAACTGGTTCAAATCCTCCTACACCCTTAGTTCCAAAGGAAAAAATGTCTCAGATGCTTAGGATAATTGAATTTTAGGACTGTAAGTTTGATAGCTGTGATTCTACTTTATTATTATTATTATCATTATTTTATCTTTTTGCCATTTCTTGGGCTGCTCCCGCAGCATATGGAAGTTCCCAGGCTAGGGGTCAAATCGGAGCTGTAGCCACCGGCCTACGCCACAGCCACAGCAACGCGGGGTCCAAGCTGCCTCTGGGACCTACACCCCAGCTCACGGCAACGCTGGATCCTTAACCCACTGAGCAAGGTCAGGGATAGAACCCGAAACCTCATGGTTCCTAGTCAGATTCGTTAACCACTGAGCCACGACGGGAACTCCTGGAATTTCTTAATAAAGTTTTGCTTTTCTTATTTTCTTTGAAAAACATTTTATAGTCATAGATAAGCAAAACACGTTTTTGGAAACTTATATAGCATTTTACAGTATACAAAATGCTTTTCACATACATTATTGCATGTAATACTTACATCTAACTTCCATCAGATGGTGGAAGGTCTTATGGGGATTATTTTACAGATGTGAAAATGGAATATTCATAAATGTTCATATACAAGTTCACACAGCTATTATGTTGTTAGGATCTACTCTATAATTTGGGTCTTACAAGTCCAAAACAAGTGCTTTTTCCAAAAGGATCATGTCTTTTTTCCAACTATCATGCATTGCAAGAATTACCATACTTATTATTTTAATAATTAACCAGATATTTTATAGATGTACGGTCTTCTTGGTTTGTTTTAAAGGTAGCATAACAGGAGTTCCCATCATGGTGCAGTGGAAATGAATCCGACTAGGAACCATGAGGTTGTGGGTTCGATCCCTGGCCTTGCTCAGTGGGTTGAGGATCCAGCATTGCCATGAGCTGTGGTGTAGGTCCCAGAGGCAGCTCGGATCCCACATTGCTGTGGCTGTGGCATAGGCTGGTGGCTACAACTTCCAATTCAAACACAAGCCTGGGAACCTCCATATGTGGCCCTAAAAAAAGACAAAAAGACAAAAAAAAAAGTAGCATAACCATCTTATCCTTACTTAAAAATTATAAGGAAAAATACCAACGATTACAGCAGTCAGCAAAAAATTATTCAGGCTAGAATATTCATTAAATTCAACTGATTCTTTTTTTTGATTAGTTTGCTCAGATTTAAGCCTTCAGGGAAGTATGAAGTTAAGTTTTTCCAAGAACTGTAAGGTATATTTCATACCTCGCCTATTAGAATATTTTGCATATTACATCTTGCCCATAATGTGGCAATATTAAAGAACTTAAGTATCTCTACTTGTGAATGTTTTAAAAAACCAATCATTCACTATATTATAAACTATGCCCTCAAATTATTTTATAGAAATCTTATTACGAACTACCTTGGCTTTCACTGAGAATGATTTCCTCAACCAGAGTCCTTAAAGGAAAATGAACCAAGTTGACTAAACTAAAAATCTCATATATTGCTGAGATAATGTACATACCTGTGATTTGATTTTCGTGTCCTTATCGCATCATCCATGTGAGAAATGAAGTACAAATCAAAAACATTGGAATCAAAATGGGCAAAGTGGCTGTCATCCCACAGTCACTGGGAGGATTACTATTTCCCTCTTCCAATGGTCAAGGGCAAGGCCAGAGCCAGGATTGGTGTAGAAGGAAACAGAAGAAACAGGAATCTATAGTCCCTTGAAGAAGCAGAATAGACCAGAGAAAGTTGTAGATTTGGTAAAAGCCATACCAAGATTTTAACTTGCTTGAGGGCTTTCACTCTCACATACATTTAAAGATTTTTTAAAGATACATCTCCGGGGGAGTTCCCATCGTGGTGCAGTGGTTAAGGAATCTGACTAGGAACCATGAGGTTGCGGGTTCGATCCCTGGCCTTGCTCAGTGGGTTAAGGATCTGGCGTTGCCGTGAGCTGTGGTGTAGGTCACAGACGCGGCTCGGATCCCATGTTGCTGTGGCTGTGGTGTAGGCCGGTGGCTACAGCTCCAATTAGACCCCTAGTCTGGGAATCTCCATATGCCGAGGGAGTGGCCCAAGAAATGGCAAAAAGACCAAAAAAAAAAAAAGAAAAAAATACATCTCCGCACTGTAGGAGGGGAAATATATGGCAGGGCTAACAGACTCCTATGGAGCCAAGAGTCTGGAGAAGCAGATTCCCCAGAGAGGTCTCTAACTAGTCCTGCCTTGGCATCAGGGCAGAAAGCTGGATGCATTTAATGTTCTAATGGAATTTCTGTCTTTTCTGTTTTCTTTTCAACTTGATTTCATTTCAAGCTTCAATTATCATCAGATGGCATTTCTTTTTATTTTTCTTGGATGCTCTGTTCTCTTGATTTATAAAACCCCGGATGTAGCCAATATATATTTTTCCAACATTGCATTAAAACTTCATCATAAAATCTGATAAATGATGTCTCTCCATCTAAGAAATAAATCAATATCTTAATTGGACTCTTGAAAATAATAGTCTGTAGATAAAATAGATTAACATATAAATGCATTTAATATGTTAAAAATAAAGGTCATTTTCTTCTTTATTCCCCCACTGAGCCACAACAGGAACTCCCAAGGGTCATTTTCAAATATATAAAATAAGTTTATCCTCAAGCATATTTAATATAGGAAATATAGGAGGACAGAAAAGGAAAAAAAAAAGAGAAGGGAAAAAAGAATATTTATTTGGTGTCTGATATATGTGATACATCATTGTTTTACAAATGAGCTGACTTGCCTGTAAAGGTGGTTGAATGAAGCCAGCTAACAGATGCTCTCTTATTCAATCACTTTTTTGATAGGTTTTTTTTTAATTAGAAAAACGTTCATGATCAGCAATGAAACCAGGAAAGGAAGCTAACTCTAGGTCATTCATTGAGGAAATGACAGTCAAGGAAAGAACCTGATTTCTGGCCCAGAAAAGCACAGAATGCTATAGCTTCTCACTGTGTTCTCATCCCCACAAATCAAAAAATACCAAGGAAGGATGCCAAGCCCCAAATGCCTTCTGATTTGGAAGAAGCAAACTAAGAGGGTGAGGTATTGGCCCTGGGAAAATTCATGGATGCGCTTTTTTTTTTTTTTTTTTGGCTTTTTAGGGCAGACCAGGGGTTGAATTGGAGCTGTAGTTGCGGGCCTACACCACAGCCACAGCAACACAGGATCCGAGCCGCATCTGCGACCTACACCAAAGCTCATGGAAACAATGGATCCTTAACCCACAGATCAAGGCCAGGGATCAAATCTGCATCCTCATGGATGTTAATCAGATTCATTTCCACCTAGCCATGATGGGAACTCCCATGGAAGCATCTCGAAGAGTACTGGATACTCCTTCCATGGCAGGGCTTCCATCTCTGCAGGAAGGGCTTGCAAAGCTTGCAGCCGTTCAGAAGGCTCAACATGTGTTGAGCTCAAGATTTGAGGTGCAGGTCCACAGAATGGGGTACCCCCCTAGCTGGGTAGAAAGGGCCCACACCCCAGTAAGGAAGAAAAGAGGTCAAGAAGGAGAGTCTCTCTTCTCTTTGTCACTGCTTGTGGTTATTCAAAATGATGATTAGAACCTCTAGTTTTATTCCTTAAAAAAGACACATGCGCCCGGCATGTTCATTGCAGCACTATTCACAATAGCCAAGACATGGAAACAACCCAAATGTCCATCTACAGACAAATGGATTAGGAAGATGTGGTATATAGACACAATGGAATACTACTCAGCCATAAAAAGAACAAAATAATGCCATTTGCAGCAACATGGATGGAACTAGAGACTCTCATCCTGAGTGAAGTAAGTCAGAAAGAGAAAGACAAATACCACATGATATCACTTATATCTGGAATCTAATATACAGCACAAATGAACCTTTCCACAGAAAAGAAAATCAGTGACTGGGTGAATAGACTTGTGGTTGCCAAGGGGAGAGGGAGGGAGTGAGGTGGATTGGGAGCTTGGCGTTAATAGATGTTAACTATTGCCTTTGAAATGGATTAGCAATGATATCCTGCTGTGTAGCACTGGGAACTATGTCTAGTCACTTACAATGAGCATGATACTGTGAGAAAATAGAATGTGTTCATGTATGTGTAACTGGGTCGCCATGCTGTACAGTAGAAAAAAAAATTGTATTGGGGAAATAACAATTTGAAAAATCAAAATTAAAATCAAGAAAAAAGAACCTCTAGTTTTATTAATAAATTCATAGAACTTATGCACTCATTAATAAATTACAATAAAATCTGGAATCATTAACAAAGATCTGATTGGGATTTCTTGTGTGTTTGATCAAAAAGAGTCAGTGCCCCTGAATTAAACTGCCCTTGTGTGAATGGACTGAAAAAGAAATTACCCATGGGAATAGATGAGGTCATATGCAGGCCAGTGGGAGGCTGATCAGGATGCCCTAAATCTGTTTTGGTACAGTGGTCTCCTCTCCACAATCAATGTCCCCAATGCTAATATTTCAATTTAGGTCCAAAAACATCAGAATGTCTGCTCTCCTCCACCACCCACTAGCACAAAGTATTATCAACTTTTCTGATCTTTGCCTTTTTCATAGGTGAAATTTTATGTTTCATTGTGTTTTCAAACTGCACATTCTTATATAACTACTAGTAAAAACCATGACGAATCTACAAATAAGATAATTGGGGGATGGAAAAGGTATTTTATTTATTTATTCATTCTGTCTTTTCTAGGGCCGCACCTGTGACATATGGAGGTTCCTAGGCTAGGGGTCTGATTGGAGCTACAGCTGCCCGCCTACACCACAGCCACAGCAATGCAGGATCTGAGCTGTGTCTGCGACCTACACCACAGCTCACAGCAACACCGGATCCTTAACCCGCTGAGCAAGGCCAGAGACCGAACCTGCAACTTCATGGTTCCTAGTCAGATTTGTTAACCGCTGAGCCACAATGGAAACTCTGGACAAGATCTTTTTAAACATGAAATAAAACCCAGCCTTGGAGTTCCCATCATGGTGCAGTGGTTAACGAATCCGACTAGGAACCATGAGGTTGCGGGTTCAATCCCTGGCCTTTCTCAGTGGGTTAACGATCTGGCACTGCCGTGAGCTGTGGTGTAGGTTGCAGACGCGGCTCGGATCCCGCGTTGCTGTGGCTCTGGTGTAGGCCAGTGGCTACAGCTCCGATTCGACCCCTAGCCTTGGAACCTCCATATGCCGCAGGAGCAGCCCAAAGAAATAGCAAAAAGACAAAAATAAATAAATAAATAAATAAATAAATAAATAAATAAATAAATAAATAAAACCCAGCCTCATAAAAGAGTGACAAATTTAAGTACATAAAAATTAAAATTTCTGAGTGTGGAAATACATTAAGAAGGTGAAAAATGTATGACTGGGTCACTTTGCTGAACAGCAGAAATTGGGACAACACTATAAGTCAACCATACTTTAATTAAAAATACAATAAAGTAAAAAAAAAAGCTAAAAACAAATGATAAATGATTTAGCAAAAGACATAAAATTAAAAAGACTAATTTTATTAAAGAGCCAGAGTTTCCATAGTGGCTCAGTGGAAACAAATCTGACTTGCATCCATGAGATTGCAGGTTCAATCTCTGGCCTTTCTCAGTGGGTTAAGGATCCAGCATTGCCATGAGCTGTGGTGTAGGTCATAGATGAGGCTCAGATGGTGTTTCTGTGGCTGTGGCATAGGCCGGTGGCTGCAGATCTGATTCGACCCCTAGCCTGGGAATCTCCACATGCCACCAGTGCAGCCCTAAAAAGACCAAAAAAAAAAAGAAAAGAAAATGAAAGAAAAAGGAAGAGTAAACAGAAAAATGGAGAGAAAGGAATAAAAATATTTCTACATGCAAACTCAGTTTCTCCTCTTTTAACAGTCAAATAATTTCACACCATTCTTGGAATGAAAGTCAGAATCCTTTTGTGGCTTACCATCCCATGCATGATCTGGCTCCCTTCCACCTCTCTAATTTCATTCCTTATCCTTCTGCCCCACGATTCCCTACTCCAGATATACTGGCCTTCCTCCAGTTTCTTGATTTCTTCATGCATTCTCTCCCCTTGGAACACACCCTCCTCCTTAAGTAAAAATAAGATAAAATCTTTATCATTACAGACATTCAAATCTTACCTTAAATGACACTTCCTTGGAGAATTGAGCATTGCAACCACCAACCTCGAGCTAGATGAAGTTCCCTATTATTTGGTCTCACATTTCCCTACCTTTTCCTTTCGTTGTACCACATAGTCCACTGATATATATCTGTGCTGACTGATGTATCTCTCCTCCACTAAATGGTAAGTTCCCTGAGGAGCCAATCACTCTATGCTCAGGACTTAACATATCGCCTGACAAAAAAGGCAGTTGAACGAAACACTTGTTGGGGAGTTCCCATGGTGGCTCAGTGATTAATGAATCCGACTAAGAACCATGAGGTTGCGGGTTCGGTCCCTGCCCTTGCTCAGTGGTTTAAGGATCTGGCGTTGCCATGAGCTGTGGCGTAGGTCACAGACGCAGATCAGATCCCACGATGCTATGGCTCTGGCGTAGGCCGGCGACTACAGCTCCGATTCGACCCCTAGCCTGGGAACCTCCATATACCTCAGGAGTGGCCCTAGAAAAGGCAAAAAGACAAAAAACAAAAACAAAAAAATGAGCACTTGTTGGGAGTTCCCGTCTCGGCACAGTGGAAATGAATCTGAGTAGGAACCATAACGTTTCTGGTCCGATCCCTGGCGCTGCTCAGTGGGTTAAGGATCTGGCATTGCCGTGAGCTATGGTGTAGGTGGCAGACATGGCTCGGATCCTGCATTGCTGTGGCTGTGGTGTAGGCTGGCAGCTATAGCTCCAATTATACCTCTGGCCTGGGAATCTCCGTATGCCGTGGGTGCAGCCCTTAAAAAAAAAAAAAAAAGTACTTGTTGAATGAATGCTTGTTTTACTGTTCTTACTTCTCAGATCAGATTGCTAAGTATTCCTCACATGGCTCCTTTATGTATTATTGCATTATCTCAAGCAGGGACTATCAACGTATGGTGAATACAGCACCAATATCCCCTGGGAACATGTTTGAAATGCACATTCTTGGGGCCCCACTGAGATCTACTAAATCAGAAACTCTGGTGATTCTGATGCAGCCCAAAGTTCAAGAACCACTGCTCTAGGATGTCACCAGCTTCAGTAACCAACACACTCAAATATCAAATGGCTTTATCTTTCCAAAAGTTTATTTCTCACTTGGGAAAAGTCCAACGTGGGTGCTCCACAAAGTCATTCAGGGACCTAGGCTGACAGATGTCTGTCAACTTCAACATGTGACTTCCAGTGTTGCCCTGGACACTGTATCCAGTGGAGGAGAAAGAAAGAGATCGTGGAGGTGGTGCACCAGCTTCTTAAGCACCCCGGCCTGGAGGAGGTGCATTCGCATTCCACTGGCCACAAACAATCATGTGGCCCTGTTTCAAAGCAAAGAGGTTGGGAAATGAAGTCCTCTACTGGGTACTGCTTCTCAGCAACAACTCTGTACCATGGAGGAGAAGGCAAATGTTTAAAGCATATTTGCCCATCTCTGCCACAGTCATAGTCTGAAGACATCACTTTTATGTAACTAGGATTTTTTTAAGGGACTATTATTAACTCTCTGCCTCAGCAAAGTCCTCGGGGGGCAGGTTCGAAGTCTCCCATTCTGGTTCTCGTGGGGTGATTCACACATGCTAGAAGGAGCTCAAGTCAGCCGTTTCACCCATACGCTGGTAATTGCTCCTGCTCACACTTGGTCCTGGCTACAGCTTCAGTTCCTGAAGCACCTTTGTCATCAAGCAACTTAGATTCTCCATAAACCATTCACCCACTGCCTGACAGTCACCATCACAGCCTAAGAGTGGCCTCCTCCAAACCCACATTGGTTCCTTTCCCCCTAGTAGAAGAACAAAACAGCTCATGTTGGTCAAGGTGGGGCAACAAGCCAGACACAGATCTCCTTCCCCTTCTCCCTTCTTATCTCACACTCCAACCATAGGCCACCAAAGACAGGGGCATTTGGGATTTGGGTTTATTGTTTTGAATTTTTGTGTGTTTATTGTTTTGTTTAGTAATTTCCAAATTCTGACATACATGCCAAAGCACTAGGTTGAAAGATAATCTCAATGGCCTATCCTTAGGTTTAGCTGTTTTCCTCCTATCAGAACAGGCTTGCTCCCTCTCAGGCATTCTGTCAGCAGCTAGCAGAGTATGGAGGACGGAACCAGACTTTGGCTCGGACTTACTCCATCTCTATCTCCCCCATAAAGCTCATTAATCCCTCATCTAAGATTCTCCCATAGCATATGTGTGTGCCCAAAACTGAATCCCGGAGTGAGACATCCACATGCAAAAGACTGAAGTTGGACCCCCTACCTCACACCATCTATGAACATTAACTAAAAATAGATCAACAACCTACACATAAGAACAGAAACATAAAACTCTTAGAAGAAAACACAGCAGTAAATCTTCACACTCTCAGATTTGGCAATGGATTCTTAAAGATGACACCAAAAGCAGCAAAAGAAAAAATAAATAAATTGTAGTTCTTTTGTTTTTTAGGGTCGCATGTGTGTCATATGGAGGTTCCCAGGCTAAGGGTCTAATCGGAGCTGTAGCCATCGGTCTACACCACAGCCACAGTAACGCAGGATCCGAGCCTCAGCTGCGACCTACACCACAGCTCACAGCAACGCTGGATCCTCAACCCACTGAGCGAGGCCAGGGATCATGGTTCCTAGTCGGAATCATTAACCACTGAGCCACGACAGGAACTCCAAATTGTAATTCTTATATTAAAAACTGCTTACATGAAAGAACATTACCAAGACAATGAAGAAACACAGGACAGGAGAAGACATTTACAAAGAGTATATCTGACAAGTGTCTAGTGTCCAGGGCATGTGAACTCTTACAACTCAACAAAAATAAAGCAAACCTACAAAAATATGGGCAAAGTATTTGAAAAGACGTTTCTCAAAAGAAAATATACCAAGAGCCAAGAGACACAAGCAAAAAATTGCAACATCATTAGCCAGATGAATTACAAATCAGAACCACAATGAGATATCATTCCATACCACTAAGATGAGGATAACTAACCCCCAAATACAGAAAATAGCAAGTGTTGGTAAAGATGTAAAGAAATTGAAACCTTCTTACACTGCTGGTAGGAATGCAAAATGGTGCAGCTGCTAAGACAAATAGTTTTACAGTTACTCAGAAAGTAAACATAGAACTGCCTTATGATCCAGCAGTTCCAGTCCTAAGTATATATCTGAAAGAATTGAAACAGATGCTCAAACAAATACATGTACATGCCTATTCATAGCAGCACTATCTACAACAGACAAAAGGTGGAAACAACCCAAATATCTATCAACCAGATAAATGGATAAACAAATTGTGGTATAGACACATAAGGGAATACTCTTCAGCAACAAAAAGAAATGAAGTATACTGGTACATGTTACAATGTGAATGAATCTAAAAAAAAACCATTATGCTAAGTGAAAGAAGCAAGACAAAAAGTTTCCATACTGAATGATTCTAGTCATATGAAATATCCAGAGTAGGTAAATTCAGAGAAACAAGCAGCATACTGGTGGTTGCCAGGAACGGGAGGGGGAGAGGATGGGGAGTAAGTGCTTAATGTGTACATAGTTTTATTTTGAGGTGATGAAAATGTTTTGGGAGTAGATAGAGGTGCTGGTGGCAAACAGTGTGAATGTACTAAATGCCAATGAACTGTTCCCTTTAAAATGCTTAATTTTATATTATATGAATTTGATCTCAATTAAGAAAATAACTGGAGCCATCACCCTAAAATTGCAATTAAAAAGTAATAACTGGGGCTGTCATTTTAAAATCTTGAGTACATTTTTATGAGTTGATATTTAATCACTGGTTTAAGAAAATAATATGCAAGAGTTCCTGCTGTAGCTCGGTGGGTTAAGAAGCTGACTGCAGTGGGCCATCCCCAACCTGGCACAGTAAGTTATAAAGGATCACAGCAGCTGCTTAGGTTGCAGCTGCAGCTCGGACTCAGTCCCTGGCCCAAGAACTTCCATATGCATGGGTGCAGCAATAAAAATAAATAAATAAATAACATTCAAAACAAAAAAGAATGCCTCTTTTTAAACAAAATTGCTTCTTACCTGGTGCTCTGATCTGAGCTGTTGCAAACAAAAATTCTGGCACTAAAAATCTGTAAGAAATATTTTCAAACAAAAATACATAAAAGCATATTAATAAATTAGGATTTTAAAAATCACGGGTCAAAAAGTTTCCTTCTTCATAAATGTTATAAAAATGTTTTTAAAAAATAAACTTACAGAGTTCCTGTTGTGGTGCAGCAGAAACGAATTCGACTAGGAACCTTGAGGCGGGAGGTCCCATCTCTGGCCTCGCTCAGTGGGTTAAGGATCCGGGCTTGCCACGAGCTGTGGTGTAGGTCTCAGAAGCAGCTCGGATCCTTTGTTGCTGTGCTGTGGTGTAGGCCGGCAGCTGTAGCTCCAGTGTGACCCCTAGCCTGGGAACCTCCACATGCCGTGGGTACGGCCCTAAAAAGCATAAATAAATAAATAAACTTACAACTTATTATGAGATCCTGAGTTGTGCTGAGACCTTATCTTAATGTGTTGACATAAATTGTTACATAACTATGAAAAACCAGGAAAAATCTATGCCAGCAGATGGTGCAGGGCCACATTTGGGTAGCAGAGGTCTATCATGAGCATAATGAGAGATCTGAATTAATGGAGGCCTCCTGGAGGTCCCGGAAGTGGGTCTGAAGTATATCAAAGTAAGTCTGTGCTACCAGGAGCAGCTCTGCAGAGACTGGGCACCTGAGCAGAGTAACTGCCAAATCCGATGCTTGCAGTGAGGTAAGCGACCGATCGTTATCAGCTACTCCTGGACCAGTGATGGATCAGACACAGTGATATCCACTGACTTGAGCTCCAAAGGGTGAAACTTCCTGAAGATTGATATTTTCCCTCTAGTCCTTACTGACTCTATGGGGATGCATGCACCCAGCTTCCTCAGAAGTGGTGATGTATTATAACATTATCAGCAGCATTCTGCAGGACACCCTTGCCTCCTCCATTTATTTCTGAGCTCAGACTGACAGAATCTTTTTCATGATCTTCATCCCTTGCCACTTTCTTCCTCCTCTTTTTCTTTCTTCTCCCTCCAGGACAACAGATAGTTTTGATGCCAAGGGTTGAAGGAGGATGTGTTCTAGTTGGTACCCACTGTTCAAAAAAAAAAAAAAAAAATCAGACCTGAGTAGGGAGTCAGGGCAGATCTTAAACAATATGGAATCAGTGTGGTTTTTCCCCACCAAATTTAAACTAACTTTTGGTTATCTATGAGAATCGATGAAGATAATCTATGATAACCAGTAAAAGAAAACATAGATGTTACCACTAAAATTTATCTTAGGCTCTCATTTTAGTGTACTCTTTCCCAAATGTTAAAATGGGTGAATTTTAGAGTTTTTTTTCCTCTTTTCAACTTCTGAGAACTATAAATGAGGTGTGAAATGAAAAGGGAAAAAGATGAAAGAAAATAAATAAGGTCTGGTCTAACCACAAGTGGAATAATCAACTGCTAAAAGACTCAGCATGAACATTTTTGAGCTCCTGTCTTAAGCCAAGTCATGACCTTGGCCCCTGGGGTGGGTGGGGCAGGGGATGCCAAAGTGAATAAAGATAAAGAAATCATGGTCACTATCCTCTGAGAGACAGAACTTAAGCTGGGACTTAAAGTACATGATTTTGACAATTGGTGGGGTGAAGTGTGGTGCTGCAAAACAGTAGTAAGCTTACAATACCCGGGATAAGAGACTCAAAAATTTGGAGTTCTGGAGTTCCCATTATGGCACAGTGGAAATGAACTCAACTAGTATCCATGAGGATGCAGGTTCTATCCCTGGCCTCTTTCAGTGGGTTAAGAATGTAGCATTGCTGTGAGCTGTGGCATAAACTGCAGACTCGACTCAGATCCCACATGGCTATGGCTGTGTTGTTGGCCAGCAGCTGCAGCTCTGATTTGACCCCTAGCCTGGGAACTTCCATATATCTCAGGTGCAGCCCTTAAAAAAAAAAAAAAAAAAAAAAAAAAAAAGGAAGCAAAAATTTGGAGTTCCCACTATGGCACAGTGGGTTAAGAATCAACTTCAGCGGCTCAAGTCACTGTGGATGTGCAGGTTCTATCCCCAGCCAGCACAGTAGGTCACAGCTATGGCTTGGATTCAGTCTCTGGCCTGGGAACTTCCATATGCCATGGGTGTGGCCATAAAAAAAGACAAAAAAATTAAATTTGACTCTTGCTCATTTGGAGGCTGATTACCTAGTCTGTGTGTGGTCTTTAGTCATCTTAGAATTTAAGCTTTTCTCTCACTGCCACAGATTTTCATCATTCCAGGTTTGCATATGTTTTAGAGATTAAGTACAATCTTAAGTTCTCTGCTGATCACCATTAAACTGATTCTTCCAGGCAGAGCAATTCACTTCTTCCTCTGAGTTCCCACAGTGCTCTGTTCACACCTTTATGAAGCAGAGATTACACTGTATATTAATTATCTATTCGCTTTTCTGTCTCCTTCACAAGAGTAAAGACTGTGATTATATCTTGTTGAAACAGGGAAACGGCAGTTAGGCGTTTGGGCTGTCAGCTCATTCTGCCCAAATTCAAATCTCAGCTCCATTTCCTGTCTTGCTGTATAACCTTGGACAAGTTATTAGTTTACCTCTTTAGGTTTTCATTTCTTTTTGTAAATAATAATGAACCTATCTCATGAGGATGTGGTACGAGCATTAGACTAGATATATCAGGCTCTTTCTGCAGTGCCTGGCACCCAGGGAGTGAGCAATAAATACAGGCTCTTATCCTGTAACCCACAGCTTCTGGCAGTCAGTAAGTATTTAATAAAGTTAATAGAAATATTAAATGAATAAATTACTTTATAAGAGCTGCCTAGATCGGAGAATACTTTTAGCCTATTTTTCCTGCCCAAATTTCCTTCAGATAAAAAGAGATATCCCTTTTCAGACTCCATGATACTGGGGTGAATTACTCATTTCCCTTTGGTTTAGTGGGGAAATGACGGTCACTGTTCTTCCTCATCCTGCCCAGAAACTGCTGGACTCAGCTGAGAATAGAAGACAGGGAGCATTGACCAGAGGTACAGCTGAAAAAAACAAAAACAAACTTGGCCTTTCAGTTCTCTGAGGGCTGCTTCTGCTCAAGAATATACTGTAGTCGAGTAAAGAGTTTCAGGATCTCTGCAAGAAAGATGTTACTCATAGGAAAAGTTGGTTTTCTTTGGGTTTGGGGGGTTTGGTTTGGTTTTGGCTCTATCATGGCATGTGAAAGTTCCTGGGCCAGGGATCAAACTCGTGCCATGGCCTTAACCAGAGCCACAGCAGTGACAACACTGGGTCCTTAACCCATGGAGCCACCAGGGAACTCCAAGAGAATTTGTTTCTATGTATCTTTTTTTTTTTGTCTTTTGTCTTTTGAGGGCTGCATCCATGGCTTAGGGAGGTTCCCGGGCTAGGGGTCCAATTGGAGCTGTAGCCTCTGGCCTATGCCACAGCCACAGCAATGAGGGATCCTGAACCCACTGAGTGAGGCCAGGGATCAAACCCGCAACCTCATGGTTCCTAGTCGAATTCGTTAACCACTGCGCCATGACAGGAACTCCATGTTTCCATATATCTCAATTTTGCTAATAAATGTAGGTTACCATCTGCTCCAACATGAGTCAGTGCTCCTCCTCTGTACTCCCATAACATCTAAATCACAGCACTTGCTAACCTTGGCTGAGCCCTTACTACATGCTTGGTGTTGTTCTGAACACTTTGTATGTATTAACTCATTAAATCCACACACAAATCAAGAGGTTAGTGTTGCCCCATTTTACAGGTGAGGAGACTATGACCCAGCAAGTTAAGGTAATGAGGTGGGATGTGAACTGAGGCTGCCAGAGTCTGATGCACGAAACTGCCTCCCCATCTGTACTCATGTCACTTATTACCCTGTTGTGTAGAAATCCTTTAATCCAGTTTTCATCATCTGCCTTCCTAACGAAATTGTGAGCCTCTTGAGGGCACAGCATGTATCCTCTCTGATTCTCCAGCTCCTGTCTCAATGCTTGATGCAGAGTAGGTATTCAATACACATTAAGCAAATGAATGAATGCTTAGGCACATTGAGGCTGTGCTTTAGGCAGGAGATATTTTATTGTAAGTGAAGGGATAGGAAGCAGAGGAATCCTGGCTGCCTCAGGCTTCAGTAAATGGTCAAGATCCCTTCAAAAGGAGCCTTAACTCTTCCAGATCCAACAGCTCTGAGATGGTGAAACTGGAGCCCTCCTTTCCATACTCCTCAGAAAACATGTCAAATAAATCAAATATTTAACTTGCCTCTCCCCACATTGGTTTCAGATTTCCATAAGGAACCTTCACTAGAGGCTCTGAGCGGTTGGTCCCCCAGCCTCTTCAGTGCCTCCTGGTTAGTTCAGTTTCTCCATCAGCCACAGTAACTGAGACACCAAACAAGAGCAAAACTCTTTCAAAGGAAGTAGTCCTCAGTGACTGGAGATGCAGTATGTCCAAGAGCTGGGCTTGGGACAGTCTCGAAAGAAGCCCTTCCTGCACAGGTCTTCCTTTTGTAATGCTTTTACCCCCAAGAATTAAGCTCCTTTTCCTGTCTTTGGAGGTTTCTCTCCATAGACATCAAAGGACAGAACTGGGCTCTTCTACTGAGCTACGCTGATGGCTAAAGATTTCATTAAAAAATTGATGAGGATTCAAGATCCCAAGCTATTTTGCTGAAGAATAAAGCTTGGTTTATTGCCAGGAATCCAAGTGTTTGCAGCAAGCTTTTCGCAGACTGAAATCACCTTTTCTCAATAACCTCCTTCATTTCCCTCTGAGAGGTCTTGCCTCCCCTGTTCAGGCTGAGCCTTCATTGCTTTCCAACTTCTTATGACCATATGACTGTTAAACTGCGCTCCTTCCTTCAAATAACAACAACAGTATACACCCACAGAGACACACACTCACACCATCATGTATTCTAGAAACAGCTGCCTCCAGGACCTACCCAAGTGATTTTGATACACATGTAAGTAAAGAGAAGAAGCCAGGCCATAGTATGCATCTTCAGGTAGCCATGGAAAGCATTACCATCATCAGCCTTCATAGAATTGAGTTCTTTTCATGCAACATTCTCAGAAAGTATCTCAGTGTTGTTTAATTTGTGAAGAAAAAAGACAGATGACCAATTCACTTTAAAAAAATAATTTACTATTTTCCTCCAGGTTTTAGTGACAGCAAAAAATGAAAACAACCCTTTCCTTTCACCTGATATCATCAACTTTTTTTGCCCATCAAATATTTATTGACCTTCAGTGTGCAAAGCACAGAACACTATAGTGGTTCTTATCCATTGCTCTAAATAGCCAACTTAGAGATAAAACTAAAGATGAATTCATATTAATAATGGATTGCAACTAAAATTCAATGGAGAGATGGTACCCTAACAGGAAAATTTAGAAAAACTCATGAGACTATCTCTACGGGTAGTTTTCTAAAATTTTCTTTAGCTTCAAAAATTCCTGACATAAAATTTTAATTGGGAGTCCACTATATCAAGCAGGAGTCACTTCCTGATTGGTACAGCTGAAGCCCAGAGAGGATTCAAAATTGGCCAATACTTCCAAGCCAGTTCCTGGGGTACAGTCAGGTCTAGTCCTCTTACCTGCTGTCATGAAAGGTTGTGCTTTCCTGTTGAATTGCAGGCTCTGTTATTGTAATATGCTGAGTTTTACAAAGCTATGAATAGACTCTGTAGATGTTAAAATCTACATCCTGACTCCTGGATCTTGGTCTCAGTTGCCCACAAAATATCTTTTTGCATGAACACTCTTCTCAGAATTTAGTGAATATATCATTGTTTCAGAAAATCTTTCTGGATTCAGTGGGAAATATTTAGATCCCAAAGCATTTCAGTTGGGACTGGAATGGAATAGAGGTAAAAGGATGGATTGCTCATATAGCATTAGAAAAACAGGTATATTCATATTATATGAAGAAATATAAAGCTGTAGCTGTATCTTAAACCACATTCAAACCTGGGCTCTAGATAGATTAAGAACCTAAATGGTAAAGATAAAACTATAAAACTGTCATATAAAGAACATGCAGGATATCTTTGTAAAACATATAGAAAATCTTCCGAGGAAGCGTCTCAAAGCACAAACTATAAAATTAAAAGTTGACGGATTTGACTCAGGCAAAATTAAGAGTTTTGGCTCAGTAAAAGATGGGAAGAATGTATTTGCAACATCTGTAAGAGTTGAGGGATGAATGCGTAGACTATATAAGGAATTCCTACAAATCTACAAAAAGGAAAAAAAAAACAAATAGAAAAGTATTAAAGAAAGAAAAGGAGTTCCATTGTGGCTCAGCTGTAACAAATCTGACCAGTATCCATGAGGACACATGTTCAATCCCTGGCCTCAGTGGTTTAAGGATCACACATTGCCACAAATGTGGTGTAGGTCGCAGATATGGCTCCGATTTGGCATTGCTGTGGCTGTGGTGTAGGCTGGCAGCTGCAGCTCCAATTCCACCCCTAGCCTTGGAACCTCCATATACTGCAGGGATGGCCCTAAAAAGACAAAAAACAAAACAAGAAAAATAAAGACCTTAAATAGGTCATTTAAGAATTAAAGGAGGAGTTCCTTGGTGACTCAGTGGGTTAAGGATCTGGCCTTATCACTTCTGTGGCTCTGGTTATAGCTGTGGCACAGGTTTTATCCTTGGCTTGGGAACTTCTGCATGCCATGAGAACAGCAAAAAAAGGAAGGAAGGAAGGAAGGAAGGAAGGAAGGAAGGAAGGAAGGAAGGAAGGAAGGAAGGAAGGAGAAAAGAAAAAGAAAAAGAAAGAAAAAAGAATTAAAGGAAAAGATCCTAATAATCAGAAGAACGCAAACTGTAGCAATGAATTCCACTTTATACCCACCCACCAAAATAGCAAAACAAGGAAGGAAGGTAATACCAAACATTGACAAGGATTTGAGGAGATGGAAACAATTGGGCACTGTTGATTTTTTCTTAAAACATACAGCCTTGTAAAAAGGAATCTGGCAATATTTCGTAAAATTAAGAATGATGTGGAGTTTCTGTCATGGTGCAGAGGAAGAAAATCCGACTACGAACCATGAGGTTGTGGGTTCGATCCCTGGCTTTGCTCAGTGGGTTAAGGATCTGGCATTGCTGTGAGCTGTGGTGTAGGTCACAGATGCAGCTACATAGGGACACATACAAGGATGTTAATTGCAGCATTATTTGCAGTATCAAAAATAGACGTTACGTCGTATCCACAGAGGAGAACAGATAAGTGAAATATGGTACATCAATACTCTGGAATATTAGGCCAAAGTCAGAATTATTTAACCAAATAAATATATAGCCGCATAGATAGACCCAAGAGCATAATGTTGAATGAAGATTTATAGCACAATATATTTAAGTAAATTAAAACATATACACAAAAGAGTATTTGCAATAGCTAAGAACATATCAAATACGGTAGACTGAGTGTCTAATGGGGAGAAAGGACTAGAAATGACAACAGTGAATAAAGGAGAAAGCACATAATTAAACAAGAGAGAGTCTTTGCCTGGACTAATATGATAGGTAGTATTCTGTGAACCAATGGGCATAATTAAATAAACTCTGCAAACCTACGGTTAAAGAATAGAAAACAGAGGGAGCTGTTGTTGGAGAGCTGATGTCATATAGAACCCACCAGCCCAAAGTGTAGGCAGAACCCTGGGCTTGCATCCTGACTTGGCCTCTCTCACCTGTAGGTCACACATGCCTAGGATGCCTATCTCTACATTTCCATTTTCCCCTTTGAAGGAATAAAGATAGCAGGCTGGAATATCTAAGATCTTTTCTAGCTTTGTGCTTCAAGTACTCTGTTCTTCCCTTCCCGTGGATATCCTCTATAATGTCATAAGCAACAATAGAATTCTATCACCGAATTTCAGGACATTTTTATTAACACTGAAAAATAATCTAACTTATGAGAAATGTCTTTGGATGAAGGTGTGTTTTTATGCACCTGGATGACAGAAGTAACATCATTTCTTTCTTTTTTTTTTTTGTCTTTTTGCCATTTCTTGGGCTGCTCCCACGGCATGTGGAGGTTCCCAGGCTAGGGGTCGAATCAGAGCTGTAGCCACCCACCTACGCCACAGCCACAGCAACCAAGCAGCATCCTTGACCCACTGAGCAAGGCCAGAGATGGAACCCGCAACCTCATGGTTCCTAGGCGGATTTGTTAACCACTGAGCCATGACAGGAACTCCAAAAGTGACATCATTTCTTTAAATATGCAGGCTTTATTGTCTTAAAGCAAGTTTCCCTTTTCATGGATCAGAGAACAAAGGAAGAAAGTTTTAAAAAAAAAATTCTTAAATAATATCTGGGAGTATTGGAAGTGCTACAAAAGCAAAGAGTCCTTTTTGAATGACCAGATCCTGGTGGATGATGATGATGCTTTGACACTGAGGCTGACAGTGACAATGACTATGATAGCAGACTAAAAAAACAATCCACAAGAGTTTCAGCTTGTCTCTGGATACCTAGCCCACAGAGACTGTTAGGCCCCTCCAACTGGTCCTGGGTTCCTATGGATCCTACTGTAATTTACTTGGAAACACACCCTTGAGATGGAGATGGAGAGCATTATAAAATGAAGGTCACTTTATAGAACTGTGGAATCCATTTTTAAAATAAAATAACAAAATGGAAAAATACACACTGTCACAGAAAATCTATTCTGCACTGTGCTGGAAAAATCCTTTTGCCCTTTTAAGAACTCATTAGAATGCAACAGTGCTCATTTCAACCAATTAATATTTTGGCTATGAATAGGAAAATATGTGTGAATGGCGAGTCCAGGACAAACTACAACATTTGCATAACATCAGCTCTTTCTTTGGTTGCATAATTAATCATTTGGGATTATCCATTTGTAAGCATAATTTTTCACTGTCAGAGGAAATTATGTTTTACTTATTGAAACACTCTAAATCATAATTACAGTTATCATTTATTGAGCACTGACTAAGTGCCAGGTATTACACATATATTAATTGTCATGCTTACTACAATATTATAAAGTGAATATTATTATACCTAGTTTTAGGATGAGGAAATTGAAGTTCGGCGAGGGTGATTAACTTGTCCAAGAGGATAGCCACTTCAGATTTAAGTATGACAATCTACAAAGCTCATGTTCTTTTTACCATGCCATGCAGCCTGCTCTAAAGATCTGTTTTCTGAAAATAGAGACCCCAGACTAACAGCAAATGTTTATTGTGTGATCACTGTATGCCACTACACATACAATTTCGTACGCATTGCCTCCTTCATTTCACCAAACACCTGTATGAAACATGGACACTCCAATGTATTTGAGGTAATGAGAACACTGAGGTTTAAAGAAAGTACCTGGTCCAATACAGCACACCTAGAAAGCAATGGAATCTGAATTCAAAGTTTCAGTATCAGCTCATGTTTTTCTTCTTTTCTTTTCTTTTTTTTTGGAATTACATATAATGAATTGACCTTCCCAGTGTAGTTTCATGAATTCTAACACGTGTACAGATTCATGTAACCATGACCACAATCAGGATACAGAACTGTTCTGCCGCCCTGCAACCCTCCCTCATGTTAATTCCTTTACGGCCACCCCCTTCTCCCACAGCCACTTCTGCACTCACTGATCTGGTCTGTCACTATAGTCTTGTCTTTTTGAGAATATGACATAAATGGAATCATGCAGCATATAAACTTTCAAATGGGTGTCTCGCTCAGTGTAATGCCTTTGAGTTTCACCCATGTTGTTGATTTCTTGTCTGTTCCTTTTTACTGCTGAGTAATTTTCTGTTGTATGGCTATATAGCATCTTTTATCCATTCATCTGTTGACAGAAATTTGGATTGTTTTCAGTTCAAGGTGGTTATGAATAGGGTTGCTATAAATATTTTGTATAGATTTTTTAGGTGAACATAAGTTTGCATCTCTTTAGGGTAAACACCTAGGAATGGAGTCGTTGAGTCATATGGTGTTTTCTTATTCATATAAGAAACTGCCAAACTCTTTTCCAGCAGAGCTGTATCATTTTTGCCTTCTGTCCAGCAATGCAAGAGAGTCTCAGTTGTTCCACATCCTCATCAAGACTTGGTAGTACTAGCTGTTGTTGTTGTTTTTTTTTTTTTAATTTTAGCCATTCTAATAGGTGTGCAGTGATATCTCTAGGTAGTTTAATTTTCATTTTCCTATCGCACTTATTTGTCATTCATATTTCCTCTCTAATAAAGTGTTTGTTCAAGTTCTTTGCAAATTTTTAAAAATTAAGTTGTTTTCTTACACTCGAGTTTTTTATTTGAGTATAGTTGATTTATAGTGTTGTGTCACTTTCTGCTGTACAGCATAGTGACATGGTAGTACATGTATATACAGTGTTTTTCACATACTGTCTTCTATCATGTTCTACCCCCAAGAGATTGGATATAGTTCCTTGTGCTGTAGAATAGGACCTCACTGCTTATCCATTCTAAATGTAATAGTTTGCATCTAACAACCCCAACCTCCCCAACAATCCCACTTCCTCCCCCCTACCCCACAGCTGACTTTTAAGAGTGGTTTATATAGTCTAAATCAAAGTATTTTGTCAGGAATAAGATTTATAAAAATTTTCATTCAATGGAAGAATTTATAAATATTTTCATTCATTCACTTCTTTCACAATCTTTTTTTTTTTGTCTTTTTGCCTTTTCTAGCACCACTCCTGTGGCATATGGAGGTTCCCAGGCTCGGGGTCTAATCAGAGCCGTAGCCACCGGCCTACACCAGAGCCACAGCAATGCGGGACCCGAGCCGCATCTGTGACCTACACCACAGCTCACGGCAACGCCGGATCCTTAACCCAATGGCAAGGCCAGGGATCGAACCTGCAACCTCGTGGTTCCTAGTTGGATTTGTTAACCACTGCGCCACTACGGGAACTCCTCACAATCTTACTAGTGTCTTTCACAAAGCATGAGTTTCAATTTTGATGAAGACTGACTTATCCAATGTATCAATTGTTTATGGATCAGGCCTTTGGTGTCATGTTTAAGATCTCTTTGACTGAAGGCACAGGGTCAGAGAGAAAGAGAGAGAGATGATACAGTGCTGGTTTTGAGGATGGAGGAAGGCGTCATGAGCCAAGGAACCCTATAGAAGCTGGAAAAGGCATGGAAACAGTTCCTCCCATCGATCTTCAAGAAAGATTGCAGCCCCACTAACACCTTGATTTTCAGCCCAGTGAATCCCAAACTCTGACCTCCAGAAATG
Source organism: Phacochoerus africanus (assembly GCF_016906955.1). Lineage (NCBI taxonomy): Eukaryota > Metazoa > Chordata > Mammalia > Artiodactyla > Suidae > Phacochoerus > Phacochoerus africanus. The sequence continues at coordinate 210,392,150 of NC_062544.1, read as the reverse complement.
TAAGATAACATATTTGTGATCTTTTCAACCACAAAAAAAGATTAACTCCAAGTTAAAAAAAAAGTTATCCTCATACTTCTTCTAAAGGTTTTATAGCTTTATGTTTTACATTAACTCTACAATTAATTTTGAATTGTGTATAACATATGAGGTTTAGGTCAAAATTCATATTTTTGCTTATGGATGGTCAGTTGTTCCAACATCATTTGTTGAAAAGACCATTCTTTCTCCACTGAACTGGCTTTGGAACTTTGCCAAAATCAATTGGCCATATTTGAATGGGTGCTTCTGAGCCCTCTGTTTTCTGTTCCATTGATCAATGTGTTGATCCCATCACCAATACCACATGGTCTTGATCACTATAGTTTTATAGTAAATCTTTAAATCTGGAGCTGTGCGTGATTCATCAACCACTTCCTCTTCTGAGCGCACAAACTGCATGGTACAGGCAGATCAGCTTCTGTGCCCTCTTTTCCTTTGCCATCTGGAAGGTGTTAATAATGCATTTGTGTGTGTGCACACGCGCAAAGGGGTAGAAAAGCATGTATCTGTCCTACTTTCCGGCTCAAGAGAAAGAAAAAAGGCTATCATTTTCAGCTTTTCCCCTGTCTGAACAACCTGGAAATTCCCGCTAAACACCCTTACTATGTATTATTTGTTCGTGCCATATACTTATCATGCGCATTGGGTTAGGAACCATTATAGGCTCTGAGGAAGCACAGGAGAACAGGTCACATGTGCTTCTTCCTCCTATGAGGTTTATGCCAAATAGTAAATCAATAACAGCTCAACACACGAACAGCCCTGGATGGTTCTCCCCTGGAGAATCGCAACTGGGTAACATGTGATAGAGTGACCCAGGGATCTGAGACTGCTTGGCCAGGGAATGCTTCTCTGAGGAAATCTGGATGACGGGAAGAAATCAGATGGGTGAGCATCGAGGGAAAGATTATTCTGGGCCGTTACTCTGAAGAGCCTTAGATGAAAACAAGTTTGATGTATTTAAGAAACAGACAAACAAACTGGTGTAACTACAAAGGAGTGAGCCAGGGACAGTGGCAGGAAATAAGGACTGAGAGGTAACAGGAGCAAGTTGCAGAAGGGCTCTGTAAACAAGACAAGAATTTGGGTTTAACTCTAAGTGCCTTGGGAAGTGTTTGGAGAGTTTAAACGAAGGTAGGTCATGTGACCAGACAGAACTGGGCTCCCTAACACATGGGGGAGGAAGTAGACTGAGGCTCCCCAGTTCCCATCCTCACGGAAACCTGTTCTCTGATCACATTAGGCTGTTCTCTGCCCAAGGGTGATACGCGTGAGATTCTAAAGAAGCCAAGTTCAGGGTTTCAGTTCTCATAATTTGCATGTCACCTCATTCTAGCCTAGACTCCCAAGGGACTGAGAGGAGAGTGGAGACATCCACTCTCACTCCCTCACTGAATTGGTGATGTGCTGAGGACCTGCTTTGAAGGTGGTCCAGCCCTGGGTCAGGGAAAGATACCTGCCGCATCACAGCCCCATGAAAAGGAGAACCAGGGACCCTTGTTCTGTGGATAGAGCGAGTTGTTTCATTACAGCTACTGCCTTGTGGTTTCCAAACTTCAGAAACGCGAATTAAAGCAAATTGGCTTTAAAGTGCAATATAAAAAATGACAGTCCCGCAAGGAAGGCTTTTCCAACTATGAGGAGTTATAAGCGTTGAAATGAATTCCTGAGCAGAGGTGTGTGCAGAGTCTCCCAGAAACTATATCCATTCTGTTTATTCAAGCTCCACTTTGGATAAATAACCACCTCTGGGGAAACATAAACATAGCACCTCTTCCCCATTATAGAGTCACAATTCCACCTCCATGTCATTCCTTCTATCGTCAGGGTGTATATATAATTTTTATGGTTTTATAATCCATGCAATGCTTGTTTCTGAGGGCTCCATTTTTGCTTAACATTATTTCACATATATTTTTCCATGTAGCAACACCATCGAAATATTTGCCACTTTGCAGAGCTATACAGTGATATAGTAGATAAAAACTGCTCATACTTACCAAATAATAGCTATATGTTAGGCACTGTTCTAAGCACTATGCCTATTTTAACTCATTTAATGTTTCTTTCCTGTAACCCTCTGATGTGGGTACCATCTGCCTTATCTAGCTTCAAAAAAAAGTAGAGCCTGAAGCCAAGGGTTCCATGGACCACTTTATTCAGTGTTTAATCCCAAGGAAGCAGGAGCGAGGGAAATGAAACAAGGAAGGGGGGGAGTCCATTTGAAGGTGTGTTATCAAGCTGGTTACCATCAAGTGTGATCATTTGCTCCATCTCATGAGACCATTCTCCCACAAGACCATCCTGCAAAAAAGCTGCATACACTGCATCTCATAGTCAAACATGGGGGAAAGGAAGAACTGTTTATCCACCAGGTTCCATCTTCCCGGGGAGACTTTTATTTGCACACACTTCCGGGTTGGCATATATTTACACCTGAGTATCAGCAGGGAAGCCTGAGGGTAGGTGACAACAGGCAGGCATGAGGGCTCAAGGCTAGGTACCCTGTAGTTTGCCTGCATAAAGCCACAGAGTCAGTCAGAGCCCACATAAATCTGGTGTGGTAGCAATGATAGAATATACTAGAGATTCTCTTATTGCACTGGTTTGGCTGATGGAACACAGAGGTTAAACTCTTGCCCTCAACCCCTCAGCCAGTAACTGGTAGAGCCAATATTTGAACCCCAGAAAGCCAGACTCTTAACAATATGCTAAACTAGCTCTTTGATTTGGGAAGATCTGGGTTGTATTTAGCTTTTCACTGAAGCGCTTTAGAGCATAAGTGAAAGATTCTTGTATAGAAATCTTAGGTGATGACGCTGGCTCAGAACTTTGAAAAAGCAATTCTCTATGGATCTCCATTTGCTCATTTGTTTTTAAAAAACTCAGACTACATGAACTTGGAGGTCTCAATTTCTGAATCACACTCTTCTAAAAATCTTTGAACAATTAACATTCATTTTCTAAAATTCAAAAATCCTTAGGATGTAAATCCAGAAATTAGACCATTGTTTAATGATGCATAATTTAAAATAGTAGATTGCCTTTGAAAAGAATCTTACCAATTTAATGCATTTTCTATATCTTCAATGGCTTATTGTACCTCTTTCTTTGCCTGATAATCATTGGGATAAAATAAAATGACACATAAAATATTTAACCTTGGGTGACTCGATCGTAAAGCAGTGTCAGGAGATTGCTTTGTTTTCTATTTCTTTAGTGACTAGATCAGCCAAACATTTCTCCAAGTGTTTTTCATGTGATTTCCTCTTGTGTTAATTTACTTTTAGCAAGTCATTTCCCCTCTCTGGGGGATCAGCTTTATCATCATCTCTCAAATGCAAAGGTCGACTGACATCTCTAAGGTTGTTTGGGGACTTAATTGAGACAGTATCTACTGAAATTCTACCTCAAAATAAATCAGTGAAGGCTTTTCCATCTTCAGCATTTACACAGGTGTAGAAACCGGAAAGCATGTCCCTTGGCCAGAGACTTTAAGACATGACTTGGTCAACCAGATCTTTCTGGATGGTTCATATTTGAGTCCTTTGAGAGATGAACTTACATGACCAGCCTAGTGGGGTTTTTTTTTTCCCCAGATCCAAACAGGTTGTAATATTATTGTATGATGAGAACACCTATCAATGCCTTTCCCAAGGTAATGGTTATCTCCATTGGCTAGCACATCCAGTTATTCTCAAAGGTTGGGCCTTCTGAAACACTTTATGCATTTGTTCTGAACTTGCGGTGACCCACTTATCCTAAATTTCATTCTTTTAGCAGCTGAGATTAAAATGGTCGAAGCAATGAAGTCATCGTTGTCAGTCTTTGGAGATTTAAAAGAACTAGGACAGCACTCTCAGACAGTAGGGGAGTTAGAGGCCTGGGGATTGGGAATCTGTGGATAGATTACCATGTCTCTGTTTTGGGACAGAGTTTAAAAAAAAAAAAAAATCAGGGGCTGATTCCCAAAGAGCTCTACCCTTCTTTCTCTAAACCTCTTTCTCCATTCCGCAGTGTTCCTCCTCTTCACTTTTCTCTCCTGTGAAAATCTGTCTTCAGAACTAGACGAGGAGGCAGGAGAGACACGTTCAAAGCCAGCTCTGCCACTTTATAGCCCTGTGGATTTTAGTACATCCCTTCTTTCCACTGAGGCTCAGCTTTATTTATTTATTTATTTATTTATTTATTTATTTATTTACTCAATGAATTTATTACATTTATAGTTGTACAACGATCATCACAATCCAGTTTCATAGTATTTCCATCCCACACCCCCAGTGCATCCCCCCACCCCCCCAACCTCTCTCCTTTGGAAACCATAAGCTTTCAAAGTCTGTGAGTCCGTATCTGTTCTGCAAAGAAGTTCATTGTGTCCTTTTTTTAGACTCCACATGTCAGTGACAGCATTTGATGTTGGTGCCTCATTGTCTGACTGACTTCACTTAGCATGATAATTTCTAGGTCCATCCATGTTGCTAAAAATGCCGGTATTTCGTTCTTTTTGATGGCTGAGTAATATTCCATTGTGTATATGTACCACATCTTCTGGATCCACTCCTCTGTCGATGGACATTTAGGTTGTTTCCATGTCTTGGCTATTGTAAATAGTGCCACAATGAACACTGGAGTACATGTGTCTTTGCGAGTCATGGTTTTCTCTGGATAGATGCCCAGGAGTGGGATGGCTGGATCAAATGGTAATTCTATTTTTGGTTTTCTGAGGAATTACTATACTGTTTTCCACAGTGGTTGCACCAATTTACAATTCCACCAACAGAGTACTAGGGTTCCTTTTTCTCCACACCCTCTCCCGCACTTATTGTTTGTAGACTTTTTGATGATGGCCATTCTGGCTCGTGTAAGGTGGTACCTCAGAGTGGTTTTGATTTGCATTTCTCTAATAATGAGTGATGTTGAATATCTTTTCATGCATTTTTTGGCCATCTTTGGTGAATTGTCTGTTTAGATCTTCTGCCCATTTTTTGAGGGGGTTGTTTGTTTTTCTGGCATTGAGCAGTAGGAGATGTTTATAAATTTTGGAGATTAATCCCTTGTCAGTCAATTCATTTGCAGATATTTTCTCCCATTCTGTGGGTTGTCTTTTTCTTTTGTTTAGAGACTCAGTTTCTTCATCTCTTCCCATGATGACAGTCCCTTTCATTGATTCTGCATGATCTCCACTAATCGGTTTGTAAGATTCTTGAGTTAGATGCAATACCTTGTTTATCTCTGTGCCCCTGACAAAGGCCCACTGTGGAATTTGTCATAGAAAAGTGCCCTCTCTTTGTTAGTACACTAAAATCTTATAAATCTCTCCTTGACCCTGAGCGTGATCACAATCTTTCTCACTAAGGGTGGTCAGGTGGATTAGTTTCCTAGAGCTGCTGTAACAAGCTCACACACACTTGGTGACTAAAAACAACAGAAACTGGAGTTCCCTGGTGGTTCAGTGGGTTAAGGATCTGGTGTTGTCACTGCTGTGGCTCTGGTTACTGCTGTGGTGTGGGTTCAATCCATGGCCCAGGAACTTCCACATTCCACGGATGAAGACAAAATAAATAAATACATAGTAATAAAAACAAGAGAAACTGTCTTTTAAAAAGCAAACATGAAACAGAAATTTATTCTTTCAAGGTACTGGGGGCTAGAAGTCCAAAAGCAAGTTGTCCTCTGAATTATGCTCTCTGAGGTTTCTCAAGAAGGATCATTCCTTGCCTTTTCTTAGCTACTGATGCTGCCAGTCTTTGGTGTTCCTTGGCAGGCAACATCACTTTAACTTCTGCCTCCATCATTACCTGGCCTTCTTCCCTCTGCATATCTATCTTTTCAGGTCTCCAAATCTCTCTTATCCTTATAAGGGCACCAGGCATTGGATTTAGGGCCCAACCTAATCCAGTATGACCTCATCTTAACTTGGTTACATCTGCAAAGACTTTATTCCAAACAAGGTCACAACCGTAGGTTCCAGGTAGATGTGAATTTTGGAGGAACACTATTCAACCCAGCACACCAGGACATCTCTCTATCCTTACCTCCCCCCACCATCCCATGGCTTTGGACCTTGTCTCCTGCCCTCATCATGAAGACCCCCTCCCCAAGAATGACCCCTCTCACTGTCATGATCATATTCATTGTTCTCCTTGGCAATGTGCTCTCCTTCCTTCCATCCCTGTTCCACCAGCATCTGCTGTCAGACTAATCTCATAAAAAGGACAGTTCAGTTATCTTCACTACCCTGGTAAAACCTTTGTGATGGCCTCCATTACCTATAGCATAGGAGCCACACTTCCTCAGAAATATACCCACAGGCTTTACCATCTGATGCCAACTCTCCTCCATGCACAACTCAGATTGTTGTTTGGCTCAACCAGCTGCCCTTTTCCTCTCCCAGCATTACGTCTTTCTCTCCCGATCTCAGAAAGTAGTATTCCCACCACTCTTGAAAAACTACCTGTTTTCCAAACTCTACAAAGACCCCCACCTCACACCCAACCAGAATAGTCCCCCCTGCTCCAAACTCCCATAATATTTTATACTTCATGTGATACTTTTCATCCTTATATTATTTGTGATCATGCTATTTCCCTTTTGATTAAAACATGAGCTCCTAGGAGCAAGGTCCCTTTGTCACTTCTTCAGTTTCTGGTTCTTAGGAGAAGATGGTATATTTTGAGGAGAGGAAGGAAAGAGTCTAAAGTAATAATTTTCAGAAGGTGTTTTAGAGGACGTGTAACTCTTCTGTATTTCATGAATAGTCAAGCTGATAAAAAATTAAAATGCCATCTTTACCCCTAATTTCAAATTTTCATACTTATAAAAAGAGCTCATTTCTTTATACTAAGCAAATGCTCTGCATTTGAATTTACTAAATAAATATACAGTAATAAAATGTGTTTCTACCTTATAAGTAGGTTCTGGGTAAGATTTTTTGACATTTAAAAAATTACGAAAACCACTGTAGCAGTGGGGTCATATATTGCCCTTGGGAGATGAAGTATTTTGCATTTCCTCTTAGATGCTCTTAATCTCAGGAGCTGTAACGATGGTTGAGATTTTTTTTGAAGCCTATGTGTGAGATTAAAGGACAGGATGCTGTAAGACCAGAGCAGAAAGGTAATGGACTTCCGAGTCACAAAGACTATGACAACTTTGCCATTTATTAACTGTGTGATTTGGGGGAAATGACTTAACATCTCAAAACCACTTTTGATTTCCTATTAACATAGAAATAAGCTCTAACTCAAAGGATTTTTAAAAGGATTAAATGATACACCTAAAAAAAATAACATATGAGGCACTTAATAAATGACATCTACCTTCCTTACAAGGCTAAGTTCTGGTTAGAGTTATCATGTTTTTCTCTCACCTGGTAAAATGCAACAGTAATTCTAAGAGCAGCTGAGAGAGTGGGTGAGGAGGGCTTTAACCTCTAAATTGCCCCAAGGGAGAGTCAGCTAATGAAAAGCCACAAGAGTGAATTATCTGCTGACTACACTCTTTTGCTGAGGTACAAAATTACTTTTGTATAGATATCCAGTTTGCTAATTATCTTTTAAAAATCAAATGAGAGCTCTTTTGAAAGTCTTGGCAGTGACCAAGAAAATGTATTAAAGGAAAAGTATCTGGGGAGTTCCTGTCATGGCTCAGTGGTTAACGAATCCAACTAGGAACCATGAGGTTGTGGGTTCGATTCCTGGCCTTGCTTAGTGGGTTATGGATCTGGTGTTGCCATGAACTGTGGTGTAGGTCGAAGATGCGGCTTGGAATCCGAGTTGCTGTGGCTCTGGTGTAGGCCTGCGGCTACAGCTCCAATTGGACGCCTAGCCTGGGAACCTCCATATGCTGTGGGTGCAGCCCTAGAAAAAGACAAAAAAAATAAATTAATTAATTTAAAAAATAAAGGAAAAGTGTCTGATTGTACCCACAAATCAAGAAAAAATATTTGGAAATAAAATAAGGACTCAAATTCATAATGTTTGGTGTGACTTTGGAGTAGATACAATATTTTCTTGGCATGGTTCCCCTCCTTTAAGGTATGGGTGGAAAAAAATTGAGGTGTTGCTGAGAAATAGAAAACCCCACTTCCTGAATTAATTTGGATCTCTAGAAAAAGGAAACCATGACTGAGTTCTTCTCTTACTAGCTGAGTTTCAAATCACCTTTTTGTCCTTTCATGAGGCTGCCCTCCTCTATTCTTTTGTGGGCATCTGTGTGCGTGTTTGTAGGAGCCGAGAGTCTGGGAAAGCACGCTCTGCTGTTTTCTGTAAAGATCTGACTCATCAGTCCAAGAGGCCTCTCACCAGGTGTCCAGTGACATCCCCGTGCCTGTGGATGTACATTCATTCACTTTTATGACCAGAGCATCTGGGAGAAGTATTCATGCCCTTATAGGGCTTTTCAGGAACCCTCCTCCTGCTATGTGTATCTTTCTAATAGTAAGATCCGGGATCTTTTGTATCTTTATTGCCTTAGACCTCGAAGAACTTACCCCATTGTCCCTCTCTGTCTAAAAGTCACCACCACTTCCCACTCTGTCCCTTGGACAGGCCACCAGAGATCTGATTTTAAGTGTCGTACTACCAATCAAAAGAGAAAACAGGTATTAGCTAACAGAAACTATGCAGGAAAAATGGAAAGTTTCTGGCATCTTACAAAGTACAAAGAGCTGGTGTTCGGTGCTAGTATTTTTTTTTTTTTTTGATGTATAGTTGATTTACAATGTTCTGCTAGTTTCAGGTATACAACAAAGTGATATACATATATATATAATGTATATATATAATCTTTTTCAGATTATTTTCCCTTATAGGTTATTACAAAATATTGAGTATACTTTCCTCTGTTATACAGTAGGTCCTTATTAGTTACCTGTTTTATAGAGATGAGTTAGTATTGATTCCTAATCCTTTGCTTTCTATTCTTTGCTTTCATTATTCCAGTAAAGCATGATCCAATTTCCACGTGGGGCAATTTCCCTACCACACATGTACTCTCTCTCTCTCTCTCTCTCTCTCTCTCTCTCTCTCTCTCTCTCTCTCTCTCTCACACACACACACACACACACACACACACAGAAGCAATCAGGATAAAATAGGGACTTCCTGTTGTGGTTCAATGGGTTAAGAACCCAAAAGTGTCTGTGAGGATATAGGTTCCATCCTTGGCCTCTCTCAATGGATTAAGGATCCAGCGTTGCTGCAAGCTGAAACATAGATGCAGCTTGGATGCAGTGTTGCTGTGGCTGCAGCATAGGATTCAACACCTAGCCCTGGAAATTCCATGTACCACAGGTATGGCCAAAAAAAAAAAAACATAGATGTTGAGTATACCTTTTGTCCCTGAAAACTCTAGGTGGGGTTCTCTGAACTTTTCATAGGAATTGTTGACACAGGGCATACTCAGTGCTGTGGAGGTGACAAGACTAAAATAATTAAGGAATCAGGTTATTTGAAGGGAATTTATTCTGCTCCTTCTTACACCCAGATGTCTTACCATCCTGCAAATCCCACCATCAAGTTCAATTTTGAATTAAGCCAGACCCTCCATGGTGGTCCTTAAACTGTCTAGCTTGGTGTCTTTGAGAATTTTGTTGCTTTTCTCACGAACTGCTGAAGGGTACTCAGGTCACTGGATGAACATGACAGAAATTCTACTCTAAGATAAGGAATTTTAAATCCTATCTTTATATTAAATCAACCCATGTATATTGTAAATAGAAAGTAAAGTTGTTATATTGAACCTCATGCAATTGCCAATATTCAACCATTTGGAGCCTATAAACATAGCAACTGCATATTGTTTAACCTAGTACATTTTAAAGGTAACCAAATTTTTTTGTTTTTTTTAAATTTTTTCTTATTATAATTGATTTACAATGTTCTGTCAATTTCTGTTGTACAGCAAAATGATCTGGTCATACATTCATATACATTCTTTTTCCCATGTTATTTTCCATCATATTCTATCACAAGTGATTGGATATAGTTTCCCTGTGCCATACAGCAGGCTCTCATTGCTTATCCATTGTAAATGTAATAGTTTGCATCTACTAACCCCAAAATCCCAGTGCCTCCCCGCAACCTTGGCAACCACAAGTCTCTTCTCCATGTCTGTGAGTCTGTTTCTCTTCTGCAGATAGGTTCTTCTGTGCCATATTTTATTTTAGTTTTTATTTTTATTTTTTCATATTTTTATTTTTTTCCATTATAGCTGGTTTACAGTGTTCTGTCAATTTTATACTGTACAGCAAGGTTGCCCGGTCACACATACACATATACATTCTTTTTCTCACATTATCCTCCATCATGCTCCATCATAAGTGAGTAGATAATGCTTATTCATTCCAAATGCAATAGTTTGCATCTATTAACCCCAAATTCCTAGTCCATCCCACTCCCTCCCCACCCCTTGGCAACCACAAGTCTGTTTGCCAAGTCCACCAGTTTATTTTCTGTGGAAATGTTCATTTGTGCCACATATTAGATTCCAGATATAAGTGATATCATATGGTATTTGTCTTTCTCTTCTGACTTATTTCACTTAGTATAAGAGTATCTAATTCCATCCATGTTGCTGCAAATGGCATTATTGTATTCTTTTTTATGGCTGAGTAGTATCCCATTATGTATATATATCACATCTTCTTAACCCATTCATCTGTCGATGGACATTTAGGTTGTTTGTGCCATATTTTACATTACACATATAAGTGATACATAGTATTTATTTTTGTCTTTCTGACTTACTTCAGTATGAGAATCTCTAGCTGCCTCCATATTGCTGCAGATGGCATTATTTTGTTCTTTATTATGGCTGAGTGGTATTCCACTGTGTATATGTACCATATCTTCCTAATCCATTGATCTGTCAATGGACATTTAGGTTGTTTCCATGTCTTGGCTATTGTGAATAGTGCTGCAATGAAGACGGGGGTGCATGTATCTTTTTTTTTTGTCTTTTTGTCTTTTTTTTAGGGACATACCCATGGCATATGGAGGTTCCCAAGCTAAGGGTCTAATCGGAGCTGTAGCTGCCAGCCTTCGCCAAAGCAACAACAATGCCAGATCCGAGCTGTGTCTGCCACCTACACCACAGCTCACAGCCACCCGGATCCTTAACCCAATGAGCGAGGCCAGGGATGGAACCTGCAACCCCATGGTTCCTAGTCAGATTTGTTTCAGCTGTGCCATGACGGGAACTCTGAGTGTATCTTTTTGAATGAAAGTTTTGTTTGGATATATGCCCAGGAATGGAATTGCTGGATCATATGATAGTTCTATTTTTAGTTTTCTGAGGAGCCTCTCTATACTCTTTTCCATAGTGGTTGTACCAATTTATATTTCCACCAACAGTGTAGGAGGGTTCCCTTTTCTCCACACCACCTCCAGTATTCGTTATCTGTAGACTTACTAATCATGGCCATTCTGACCCATGTGAGGTAGTACCTCGTTGAGGATTTGATTCACAGAGAAATGTTTTTCTTTAAACTTCATCCCCAGGCCCAGGAATAAAACTTCTCTTTCCATTGATATAAGGGAATATGTCAAGTAAGAGTTTGAAAAGCAGCATCTTGCAGAGTGTTATTTATTCAAGGATTTCTGGACTATTCAGTGATGAGAAGAGTTGGCCCAAACTCAGAAATGGCTATCTGTCAAACTAATTAGCACTGGATTCCAAGAGCCAATTAGAGTCCTTCAATCTCTCACCCCCACATCAACATTTACCCCTTTTCTCTTTCCCAGATCCTGTTTGTATAGATCTGTTCAGCTTCTCTCATCCCCGCCCCCACTACCCACAGCTTAAGAATTGATGAAACATGCATAATTCCACATCACATCCTGTGTGTCTCCAGGTGGCTCTCTCTCTACAGTTTCTCCTGTGAATGAGGCAAATACAGCATTTTCTTAAAGGACTGAGGGGAGAAGCTGAACTGGAGAAAAGAAATGTCTTTGTGAAGAGTTGGTGAGACAGATTGGAGGGCAGCTAGAAAACTTTCACATAGTATTCAATTCTACTTCTCATTTGCATTAAAGTTTTAGTCATGTGATCAGGTACCCATGCCTCCTCTCTCTCAATCACTCTCTTTTTTTCCTGTGTAGAATGTAAGCATTTAACTCAATGAGATAACCCTTGACGTTTGGCATTCTAAGATTTGACAGCTTAAGAGAATTCACACATGTGAATGCCAAACCCAGAAGGGTTATCTCATTCAGTTAAATGCTTATATTTTACACAAGAAAAAAGTTAAGAATACTGTAAAAATACATCAGCTAGGCTCACCATCAACACAGGACATCAGTTATCTTTGGTGGTAAGGTCAACACATTCTTCTTCACATTCTAATGCATATTTGTTTATGTGTCTAGGTTTCATATTTCACAAAGATTAAAAATCCATGATATCCAATAAATGCAAATGCATGGAAGGTATTGAAAGGGCTAATAAGAAGAGGCACATGATAATTATATAAACAAGGTAGGGTATATTTAAAAATTTTAAGTGGCATAATCCACGAACCTGCAGGAAATTTTCTGAAGACAAAGAGCTACTCACAAAGCAGGTGCAAGGATCTGTCTCCACCAGGCAATCATCAAGAATCATTAGGAGCAACAGAAAGTGACTGATGAACCAAAATACCACTTGAGTGTATGACTCTAGCTATAGAAGCAATGTGTTCATTTAGAGCAGAGATAGCCAGGAGTTTGTTAAGGAATTTAAAGTTGAAGCAGGGTAACTTGCTGATGAGATCTGTCACAAGCTATGAACAGTGTATAGGGTGATGGATCTCAGTGAGGAGGAAGGGAGTATAGGCACAGTAACTACTAAAGTATTTCTAACACTTAGAGGAGTTGTCAAGGATGGAGGTGCCTGTGCAACAGATTTCCAGTATATGAAATAAATTGGTTATTTTTGGAAAAGATGTGGAGGAAAGGTACATCTGTAAGAGGAAGTGGATACTTGGTTTTAAACTTTGAAGATCACACAAATGATTTATGTGGTGGAAATGAGAATGTGTACACTAAGATTAAACGCCTCTGTATTGAAGGTAAGACTCTAATTATTATTATTTTTTTTGTCTTTTTGCTTTTTCTTGAGCCACTCCCACAGCATATGGAGGTTCCCAGGCTAGGGGTCCAATCGGAGCTGTAGCCACTGGCCTACGCCAGAGCCACAGCAACGCGGGATCCGAGCCACGTCTGCGACCTACACCACAGCTCATGGCAACGCCGGATCGTTAACCCACTGAGCAAGGCCAGGGATCGAACCCGCAATCTCATGGTTCTTTGTTGGATTCGTTAACCACTGCGCCACGACGGAACTCCAAGACTCTAATTCTTATTGGCTTAACACAATAAAGATGTATTTCTCACTTAATTAAGAAATCAGTGTGGGTGATGCTTATGGGATGACAATTCATGTGTAGAGAGCCAGGAACTCTGTATCTCTTGACTTGGCCCCTCCTTCAGGCCCTAGGAGCATCTCCATTCACCTAATAGACAGAGAAAGAGCTCTGGGAAAGGCACTCCCACCTCTTACCAAGGGAAATCTCACTAAAAAGAGAATCACATCACTTCCTCATAATTCCTACTGGCAAGAACTAACCAGATGCCTCCCACTCCAGATGCACAGGAGAAGGAGCAGAAAATATAACGCCAGACTGGGAATCACTGTTTGGTGACAACCCTACACTATAAAGGAGTCTTTGGGGGCCAATTATCCAGCTCCACTACACCTTCTGATGGAGTTATGAGCAAGAGGATTTACAGCTAACTTTCAGAGCCCAACCTATCTGCATATAGAGAAACAGAGAAACTTCTCTAATGGGTAATCAAAAATTAGAGCCATGACCCACGGTATTGAATGCCTATAAAATGAACAAATAAAAGTAATTTTTAAAGGAACAAACTACACTTTAAAGAAAAGAGAGGTGCTCTCTTTTAGGCTGTAAGTGCGTTAAAGTCGAGCTTAGGTGATGCACGTGTGTGTGTCTGTGTGTGTGTGTCTGTGTGTGTGTGTATGCGTGCCCAGTATCTCTTCTTTTGAGAAATATCTCCACCCTTATTCTTTAAATAACTTAATTCCTGCAGTTAAAGGAGGGAGGAGAAGAAGGACTGACCACAGTCACTTCCCCACTTCAGGGCTTGCCTATGACCCAGTCCTGGCCAAGCAACATATTCATCCCTCCATCCGCAGGGAATGTTCAGAGATGAGCACATGACCTAAACTGGACCAAACAAAGCTCCCTCTGGTGCCTTTTCTCCAGAGGCTCTTTCTCTGGGGACATAATGTCTAAAACCCATATAAGCTTGGAGCTGTTGACAGCCATTTGACTACCTCATGGAGACAGACTAAGAATGAAGCCAATCAAAAGAGCTGATAGCATTATTTGAATGCTTGGATGAATACTGATGTCCAGTTATTGTCCAGACTTTCACTGAATGACATGACTCACGTTCACTACTTGAACTTCATAGTTATGTGAGCCAATAAATTTCTGCTTCCATACTTTTTTTTACTTTGTTTAATTTGATTTATTTCTGGTAATAAAAGCTTCAAAACTTAAAGTGTCCTAACTATGACACTTGGTTTTGAATTTATTATTATTATTATTATTTTAATAGTTGTTTTCCCAATACAAATTTTTTTCTACTGTGCAGCATGGTGGTTTTGGATTTTTCATATCTTTTCATCATGTTACTATCCTAAAATCTTTAATGGGCTCATTAATTGCCCACAAGGCCAAATTAAATCTCCTCTGCTTCATTTCCAGAGTCTTCCACAAAAGGGTTCACCTTCCTAACCCAAGGACATAAATCTTAGAATGCCCCAGGTCTTCTCTATCATATTGACATCTGGTTTTAGCCAGATGTCTTAAACTGTCTCTAAAATTTCATTTGTTAGCACAGCTCCCTCAGAAATTATCACTGCTTTGAGGGCAGAACCAGGTCTCGCAGACAATGGTGACCAACGTCACCCTCCAAACCCGTCCACCAGCAACAGTTCCATTCTCAGCGTGGTACAGAACCCAGGCTAAGCAAATACGTATTGAATTATTTTCCACAGTGATATTTATTTGGGAAGAAGACTTCAAAATTTTAAAGAGTCTACATTTTTTTTTTTCTTTCTGAGAGAGAAATAACTAAGCAGACTATCAGGGGAGTAAATTTACAGCTTGAAAAAAGTGCTGAATTGATCAAAGTCTTCTTGGAGGTTAGTATTACAGTGACCTTTTTCTTTATTTCATT
Source organism: Phacochoerus africanus (assembly GCF_016906955.1). Classification (NCBI taxonomy): domain Eukaryota; kingdom Metazoa; phylum Chordata; class Mammalia; order Artiodactyla; family Suidae; genus Phacochoerus; species Phacochoerus africanus. The sequence continues at coordinate 210,376,860 of NC_062544.1, read as the reverse complement.
TTCAATACAGTTATAGCTCAGATGGTAATACAGAGAAGGTTTCCCAGGAACTGATCTAAGTGGTCCTCTTTTTTAAATGTGAAAAAAAGAAATCAAGTTCTTTACAGATCAGCTGCCCTGAAGTTGTTACATACCTGTTCTTCGTTATTCCTGATGCACCATGGTATATAGTATTTGTTCAATGAATAAATGATATCCTCCTTCCACTGAGTTCTTTCCCTCGAACCCAGATATCATTAATTCCTGAAAATATTAGAAAAGTATAAAATTAAGATATAACAGTTCCTCACATATTTAAGTACTATTGTAGTTTTTATTCGCATTCTATCTTTTTACCAGCCCTCCATAAAAACTTTGGAGCTAAGGGGGAAGAATAATATCCATTTTTCAGAGGAGGAAACTGAGGCTTAAACGCCAAAAAAAGTCATACAGCTGGCAAACAACAGACCCAAAGTATTGGGCCTTTTGAGGCAGCTGTATCACTTCCCACCCAGTACTCTACCCACTATGTCATCACATGTTTTGGAAGATGACCAGGAAAGCAGTGCAGTGTGATGATCAGGACCACAGGGTTGGGGAGTTGCCGCTGTGGCGCAGCAGACACGAAACTGACTAGGCACCATGAGGTTGCGGGTTCAATCCCTGGCCTCGCCCAGTGGGTTAAGGATCCGGCATTGCCATGAGCTGTGGTATAGGTCGCAGATGTGGCTCGGATCCCACGTTGCTGTGGTTGTGGCATAGGCCGACAGCTGTAGCACTGGTTCCACCCCTAGCCTGGGAATCTCCGAGTGTGGCCCTAAAAAGACAAAAGACCGAAAAAAAAAAAAAGATCACAGTGTTGGACTGAAGTAGACATAAGCAAAAGTCCAGGTGTGCTGCTTACTACGACGTGGCCTTGAACATTATCAATTCAAACCTCAGTTTCCTACTCTGACTGAATATGGGAATAATTCTACAACACTTCATGGGGTTTGTGGGACTTGATGATATGCTGAGACTTGATAAGAACCTGGAAGTCACTAGCTATAAAGGACAAAGCTGGGGACATGAGGAGTCAGGCAGGTGCAGACAGTGGTGACCACAGCTCTGAAAATGGGAGTTCAATCTCCATTTAGAGGGAATAGACTAGTTATCCTGTCTATTTAATGCACCATGAAGGACCAGTACTGTGGTGAATGCTCCCTCTTTGGAGAATATCAAGAAGAAATTGCTAGCATCTGCCTTCCCTTTCCATGAGTTTATCATTGAAATATTATCCCTCAGTGAATATGCAAGGGAACCCACCTAAGCAAACTCAGAGTAAGATCTCCCAGGAAGGCAGGATTAGAATCCAGGGTGGAAGGGCTGTATCTCTGCTAATTCTATGCCACCTGAAACTTTCTATTCACAAAGGAATTTCTTTCTTTTTTTCTTTCTCTTTTTTCGGCTATCCCAACATATGGACTCCCCAGCCAGAGATCAGATTGAAGAGGCCGCTGTGACCTATGCCGCAGCTGGGGAAAGGATCCTTTAACGCAGTGCTGGGAGGAGGATCAAACCTGCATCATGGCACTGCAGAGATGCTGCCGATCCTGTTGCGCCACAGTGGGAACTCCCACAAAGGAATTTCTCACTAAGGCACTTTCTCCTTTAAGTCAGCAGCTTTTCCCACACAGCTTTGTGGTGTGCTCAAACCCTGGAGGAAGAAGATGCGTCCCCCTGCTCCCACACCCCCACCCACCCCAAAGCTGGGAGCCTGACCCATCTGGAAGAGACTTTTGACTTTTCATACTCTTCCAGTTTCAATCTGAAGGGAGTGAGGCCTCTTCTTTTCTACCTGCCTCAGATCCACCTTTGATACTTTTCTGAGTCCCTGTCTATATCTACCCTGATGATGGTCTTTGAGGATGTCTGCTTTTTTTCTTTTCTTTATTTTTTTGCTTTTTAGGGCCACACCTGCGGCATATGGAGGTTCCCAGACTAGGGGTCAAATCGGAGCTGCTGCTGCCAGCCTACACCATGGGTGTAGCAATGCCAGATCCAAGCCACATCTGCAACCTACACCACAGCTCACAGCAATGCCAGACCCTTAACCACTGAGCAAGTCCAGGGATGGAACCTGCAACTTCATAGTTCCTAGTCGGATTCATTTCTGCTGCGCTACAGCAGGAACTCCTGTCTGCTCTTTTCAGGGGAGATTCTGCACTCTCTCTGAAATGATGTGACCTTATCCTGAGGTTAGAGTGAAAAATAATAAGCTAAACCTTTTTACATTTGATGAATATCCACTCTCAGAGGAGAAATTCTATTTAACAAAGGCCATTATTTAGTTGGTGTGATTACCATTTATCTTCACCAAGCTGCTCCATGTCTATCTCTCCACATCTGCCTTCTGAAACACACAGAGGCACCCTCCTAGACACACACCTACTCAGCTTAGTCACATGCTGTGGAGGGTGGAACTCTGCCCCCCAAAATGTAATCCAGCAGTCCGTGAATGTATGGTTTGCCTGTCCTACAGGATTGCTGTGGAGATTAGCAATACAATGAGATCGTACACAATAAATCTAAAGTATTACATACATTTAAAATAATATTATGATTGTAAACCTTTAGATACTTTTTCTTCCCTATTTTGGCCATTCCTGTGGCATATGGAAGTTCCTGGGCTAGGGGCCACAGCCATATCAACACCAGATCCGAGCCACATCTGTAATGTACGAGGCAGCTTGTGGCAATGCTGGATCCTTAACCGACTGAGTGATCAGACCTACATCCTCAAGGACACCATGTTGGGTTCTTAACCCACTGAGCCACAACAAGAACGCCTAGATACTTTCTCATCCTTGGGAATAATAGAACATCATCACAAGCCAAATGTCACTGAGGAAGTTGAACTTTGTTTCCCCTTGAGCGGTCCATACACATCTGTGAATATCCACTCCTTGGCCATGTCCATTTATCTAGTACCTTTGATCGATAACCTCGTTTCTCTCCAGCCTCCTGTTTACTAGCCTCTTTGATAGATTTAATTTAAGTAATGCACTTTTTGAAGATATACAACCAGACACTTGATGATGTCTCTTCCCGGTTTGGGGGCCTCAGCTTCCCCTTCATAAAGTGGAAAGTAGGAAGGGCAGAGGGAAAAAGAGGTGTAATTTGATTCTGTTCAATTTGCAGTGGTATGACGCTGAGTAAAGACTTGCTTGGCAAGTGTCTGGCATCTTCTAATTCCTATAATTATCTTGATTTTTTAAAATGTTACATTAACTTCAAAGCCAGGCACATTGTTTTGGGTGCCATAAAACCATCAGTTTGGGGAACAAACTCATGGACTTTTGGGAACAAACTCATGGCTGGTTAGGTCATTAGCAGAAAACATGAATTCCAATATCAGCAAAAGGATGATTGACTGTCATGCAGGGATGGGGGAGGCTGAGTGTGAAGTAAAGCACAGTCCATGTCTATTGAATAGTGACTTGCTAGACCAACAGATGTTTCTTGAAATGAGGGTCTTGGGGCATGGAAACACGATGGCCAAGAGGAACTGTAATAAGTGGAAATTACAAAGCGTATAATTGTGAAATAACAGGAATTCTGGGTGAATTTGCCTTTCTTGTGAACCTGTGGCTCCTATATACACTTTCTTTCTGCATATCATTCCCCTGACCACAGCAATTTAATTATAGCACAAAACCAGGAAATACCCTCAACTGAGTAGTAAAAGCAAGAAGGTTTCAATTTTATGATCTACAAATCCCTGAGCACTTGTTTGGGGCATCAGTACCTATATGTTCATTGAAAGCTTGGACCTAGTAAATGTCTTCCATTTATCAAAGAATAACATGACTTTTTCAAAGACAGTTAAATGGAATGAACAAAGGTAAAGCAGAGTTTCCTTTCTCAAGGATGGTAAAACTCACTTTTTTTTTTGTCTTTTTGCCTTTTCTAGGGCCGTTCCCACCGCATATGGAGGTGCCCAGGCTAGGGGTCCAATCAGAGCTGTAGCCGCCGGCCTACACCACAGCCACAGCAACACCAGATCTGAGCCATGTCTGTGACCTACACCACAGCTCACGGTAACGCTGGATCCTTAACCCGCTGAGCAAGGCCAGGGATTGAACCTGCAACCTCATGGTTCCTAGTCAGATTCATTAACCACTGCGCCATGACGGGAAATCCTAAAACTCACTTTTGAAGAGTCAACAGTAGCTTCTGAAATAAAATGGCATTGACTTGTATGGCTGAAGTTTTCTGTGTGACTTTGGAGGAATTGCTTGATCTCTCTGTTTCATCTGCAAATGCTTTAATGTCTTTGGAATGAGTACTTGAACAAGCACTGAGTAATCACTAGCTAAATAAAAGAGGTTTTTGATGAATGCTCTATATTTCCAGCCCAATTGAACCACTCAACGTTTCTATATACGTCACACATTTTTCCTGACTCCACACTTTTACTGATGCCATTTCTTCCACTAGGAAGTCACCCTCCTATTTTCTTTGTTCTAATTTTACCCGTTCTCTAAGGACAAGGTCAACTGTCCCCAGTTTTCACCTTTTCCTGATTTCTTCATGTGGACGTTCTGTTTCTTTATCCAAACCCTCAAAGATAGCATTTGTTCTTCCTCTCTTAGGGATTTATAGAGCTTCACATTTTTATGTGTTTAAGTAAATGACTTATGCCCTTCCTTCAGAGAGCAGGGGCTGTGCATGATTTATCTCCGTTCATTTCCACTGAGCCACAATGGGAGCTCTGAGAGGTCTTAAGAACAAAAAACAGGAGTTCCCGTCATGGTGCAGTGGTTAACGAATCCAACTAGTAACCACGAGGTTGCCGGTTTGGTCCCTGGCCTTGCTCAGTGGGTTAAGGATCCGGCATTGCCGTGAGCTGTGGTGTAGGTCACAGACGTGGCTCGGATCCCTCTTTGCTGTGGCTCTGGCGTAGGCCGGTGACTACAGCTCCGATTGGACCCCTAGCCTGGGCACCTCCATATGCCATGGGAAGCGGCCCTAGAAAAGGCAAAAACACACACACACAAAAAAAACAAAAACAAAGTTTTCCGGAAGAAATTCTGCATCACAGTATCAACTTTTGCTTGGCTTTCCAGCCTGCCAGCCTGCCCTACAGATTTAGGACCTGCCTGCTCTACAGATTTGGGGTCTGTCAGCCCTTAAAAATCACGTAAAACAATTCCTCAAAATAAATCTCTTTATGTATGTATACACTATTGGTTCTGTTTCTCTGGAGAGCCCTGACTCATATAGATGGAGAGGTTAATTATAGCACCACATATCCAGTTTATCATTTAAATTAAGTGACTCACAGAAAATCTCATTTATATCCATAAAGACCATTATTCTCCAATTAAAATTTTCTACTCGACCTTGAAAAAAAATTAAGTGATTTACATGAGCTATAAGCTCCAAGAGGGGACATGAATTTTTGCTTTGCTCACTACACTGAGTCTAGAACAGTGCCTAGAGCAGTGCCTGACACATAATAGAAATTCAAGAAATATTTGCCAAAAGAATGAAGGAGTGAGAAAGAGAGCTTCTGAGTTCCTGTTGTGGCTCAGTGGGTTAAGAACCTGACATAGTGTATGTAAGTTATAGATGCACCTTGGATCTGGTGTTGCTGTGGCTGTGGTGTAGGCTGGCGGCTGCTGCTCTTATTTCACCCCTGGCCTGGGAACTTCCATGTGCCACAGGGGTGACCCTAAAAAGAAAAAAAAAACACTTTTGTCTATGTAGTAGATTTGAACCTGCTCTTACATACTTTGGCTCTTGTGTTGACACGTATGGCAGAAAAAAGCCCTGTCCTGCCATTCTGTGTTTTCCTATAGGCAAGTCACATGTACATTCTTTGTACCTCATCTTTTTTATCTGAACAATTAGGATTTTGATCTGGTAGAACTGTGAACTCCCGTCTACCTTCTTTAATACCTCTATTTCACATGCATGTGTACAATATCCTTAATTTTGCATCCATTATTGCCCGCATACGCATTTGAATTTTATTTATTGTGTGATGATTGTTATTGCTTTCATGATTCATCATGCTATCATCAGTAACTACCTGAGATGTATAAATCCACTTTTCTCTGAAATACTTAAAGAAAACTTCAGCCTAGATTACTGGGGCCAGACGTCTTTCTACCTTGGTTGTAAAGAAATAAAGACTTCTTAAGGTTTTTTGCCAAAACCGCAATTGTCTTCAGGTGCTTTACAAACCGGCTATAAAAGCCCATAGATACATTCATCCTGCAGCTGGGCTTCAGAACATCAAACCTTTGCTTCTAATTTTAGGGCCAGAAAATTATTTTATAACTGTTTTCAGCCTCTTATAAATACTTCCTGGGGTACTTTCTTTGGGGACCTTTGTTTCCTCTCATTCTGAGGGGAGGATTTCTGGAACTTGAACATACCTGCTGAGTCCTAGCTCATCCTTAAGAGCCCAGAGGCCGTATATCTATGCCCCGGGGCCAAGGTGCTGAGTGAGTTCCACAGCAGGCTTCGCTCCATCGCTCACCAGCAGAGACTAAGAGGCTTATATCAGCCAAGATGTGCCAAGGATGGGGGTCTTAATGCACTTACTGATTCTCCTCTTTTGATATCAGGCTAATTCTTTTAGAACTAAGCTCCTAAAAAAATCCTTAGGACGTCCAACTATGGAGTGTCAAACTGCAGAGAAAGACGGGAAAAATGAACAAATAAACAAAATGTGTTAGAAACTCTATTTGGCACAGGATGGCTTTATTTGCTTTTTGCTGTCAGAGTCACAGTCACAGAATGGCACACCTGGAGGACACCAAATTCTATTCATTTACACTTGAGGAAAAGGAGTTTCAGAGAAGAGGAGAGGATTTTCCTCTGATTGTGGAATTAACTAATGGCAAAATCCAGATTCAAATCAGTCTCTTGACTCCTGGCCTTTTGCTTTTATCTAAATTTATTTATTCATAATGTATATCTAGATGTCTGTATGGATCCTGCATTGCTGTGGCTCTGGCATAGGCTGGTGGCTATAGCTCCAATTCCACCCAGAGCCTGGGAACCTCCATATGCTGTGGGAGCGGCCCTAGAAATGGCAAAAAGACAAAAAAAAAAAAAGATAGACACAAATCATCAGCAATTAAGGAAAAAACTCACAACCCCTTTCGTCTGCTGAATTGAATTCTTTCCTTCCTCCTTTCTTTTCTATATTTCTCCCCTTCTTTAAAAATTTTTTTTCTTGTGCTTTTTTCCACTTGACACTGTAGAAGCACTGGAGAATTATTTTAAGAGGTTTGTGGGGGATTTTTTATTATTATTATTATTTTTATTTTTTCTCCTTAGAAACTATTAATGGGGAAAGCAGAATTAGAAGACACGGTCTAGGAAGTGTATTTATGGTTGCATGTGATAATGTTGTCAGAGCTGAAGGGGTGTCAGCATTTTCCTCAAATGCCCTCTCTCCAGGTTTTGCAACTTGGAATTTACAATGAGCTCTGGACCACAACGTCACACACCAGGTCTCGGATCAGGGGAAACAACTCTTTCTATTCATGTGCTGCACTGGGCATAGGTGGGGGGAAAAAATGCCACGGTTTTCACATAAACTTGTTACGGTGCAGGGCTTAGAGGATCACTTTTTTAACCAGTTTTAGCAAACAAAACGAACATCGCTCTCATTTCCTACTCATTTCCTATAGGGCCGCTCAGAGAGTCAGCTTCTGTCATTATAACATGAGTGTGTCAATAAATGTGTTCAAGGAAATCCCTCTCTCTTTCCTGAGAGCATCTCTGAATGTGAATTTGTGTGTGGAAATTGTGTGTGTGGTGTGTGTGGCAGGTGTCTATACCACAGAAATTTCTTCTTCTTTTTTTTTTTAATTCAGTGGAATGAAATTGTCTGCTAGATCAGACAGCAGGAAAGCCAGAAACAATGAAACACATAGATATTTTAAGCCTAGAGAAAGACACGATCCTTGATCTTGGGAACATTATGTGAAAATGGATATAAAACACCTGCGTTTAGAGTACAGAACATGGTTCTGTTTTGAGGTGGACCTTGACGGGAAACGAGTTCTCTGTTATTATGTTAAACTGAAAAAGAATCACGAGTTGTAGCTTCTCAGAGCTGAAAGGCATTTCGGGGGTCAAAGTCCAAGGTCCTTACCAACTCAGGAACCTTCTCTGGTGTAGCCTTGACAGGTGGGTAATGGGGCTCTGATCACCACTGGTAATGTGGAGTTTACTGATTCAGGAGGCAGCATATTCTGTGCAGAGTGGCTCACATTGATAGAAAATGCCTTTGTATCCTGAACTGAAGCTTGCATTTCTCTAGTTGCCACTCCTCTCTCCTGGTTCCTCCTCTGTAGCCACCTAGGAAAAAATAGAAATTAATTTTCCTCTGTGACACACTTCATTCAATTGCTCACAACAAACCAAACCAAGCATCTCCATTCTTCACAGATAAGGCATTGTGTGCCCTGCTTAGTACCTGACCCAGCACCCAAGGTACCTAGAAGACAGGATATGGATTAGTGTGGAGGACCCAGAGCCTGGCCTTTTGGCAAGTTCAAGGGCCAGATGGGGATGGTATAGTGACAAGGGTTTGGTAAGAGAGGACTCACAGTTTCCCTAGAACAGATGATGGGGTTAAGGCATTTGTGAGAAAAAATAAAATTAAAAAAAGAGATTTCTAGGGCAATTAACTCATTTGCTTTTTCTTTCCTAATGAGTAGAGATCAAGGAGACTGAGTTTCCTCAAAAAAAGGATGTATTGAATATTTATATTTTAAGTGTTTAATTTTCTGTAAGGTATTTTGTCATAAAGGTTATTCAACAAAGGGCTTGCACTCAGATTCCAACACAGAGACATGAGAAATAAAAGATTTTGTCTGCCAGGATGGAACTTGACTTGAGCTTGGGGAACAGATCAGATATGTGAAATGCTAGGTAAAATGTAAAGCTCTCAGAGATTGTTGTTGCGTTTTTCTGAATGTGCAGTGGTTGCTAACAACAGAGTCCGGGAGGTTTGATGGAAAGACCCTGGGTCATAAATCAAAGACATGAGGAGTTCCCGTCGTGGCGCAGTGGTTAACGAATCCGACTAGGAACCATAAGGTTGCGGGTTCGATCCCTGGCCTTGCTCAGTGGGTTAAGGATCCGGCGTTGTCATGAGCTGTGGTGTATGTAGGTCGCAGACATGGCTTGGAACCCGTGTTGCTGTGGCTCTGGCCTAGGCTGGTGGCTACAGCTCCGGTGAGACCCCTAGCCTGGGAACCTCCATATGCCACGGGAATGGCCCAAGAAATGGCAATAAATAAATAAATAAATAAATAAATAAATAAAAATCAAAGACTTGCGTTTGGGCCCTGAGCCAGCCACCTGGTTCATTCATTCACTCTTTTATTTGTCAGACTTTTACTGAGCACTTACTATGTGCCAGACACATCAGTGATCAAGAGATACACAGCCCCTGCCCACCTGGACGATACATTTTTGTGAGGAAGACAGACATGTTATGAGTCACTTCCTTCTTTCTCACAAGGAAGTGCCAGAAAGAGCAGTGGTAGCGTTCGAGGGCAACGAGGTTATAAGGAGCCTCCAGGACCTCCTACATGGGTTTGGGGGGGCGGTGGGCAGCAGAAGTTCAGGCAAGCCCTTTGGAGGTGACATCTAAAGAGAGAGCTGATGGATGACAGTTAGTCAGTTGACCTCACAAACTCACCATCTCTCTGAGCCTCACTTTCTTATCTCTAAAATTCAAATAACAATTCCAACCAACCTGGTTGATTTGTAGGAGGTTGTGAGGATCTGATAAACCCGCTAAGTGCTTGGTTGACTGGAAAGCTCTCCATCATTGTAAGGAAAACGGTGGTTAATAATTGTTATGAGATACAGTTATCTCCCATCCTAGAGTCCATTTTCTTCTTTCCACGGGTGCAGATTTGGCTTCCCAAGGCACAGGAGGAGCAGAGAATAAACGGACATATCTGGGTGGAGAGATTTATATTGCCCGCAGTTTCTTTGCAGGTAGACCACCCAGGCCCCCAGGGCTATTAGGGCACAGGGATGAAGGAGAGGGCTTCTCGAACCACCTGAGTGTCAGAGCAGGGTGGGCTTCTCTCTGGAGCCGCCTCGTTAGAACCGAATAGACTGAGTCACAACACCTCCCCTGGCTCTGGGGCCCCACTAGCAACTCACTGACCTAATCTCACCAGAGGTATAATTGCAGACTTGCCCCCAACAGGGTCGAGGACACCTGAAGAGACTTCGTGAGCAGGAAATTCAGCTCTGGTTCCGATTATCTACCTACTGACGGGAAAAAGCTGTAGCCAAGTAATACTCAAAGGTCAGCAATTCCTGATTTCATCAAGATGTAAACTTTCCTTTGCCAAAAGATGCACACGCATATTGGGGAGGGTCCTATGTCCAGTCAGGTATGAGAATTAAAACAAGATAATTAGCTAAAGGTAAACAAAGACCTGGAAGAACTGTCCTATGTTAAGCGATTTAAATCACCTCTTGGGGGTGCCCACACCCGCACCTGCACTTCTCTTTAGGGTGTGTATTACTGCTTTGCCTCTGATGTAAATAAACTACTTCCCTGTGTGCTCTCCCATATGTTGTACTGTGAATCTAACAATAAACTTTATACCTATTTTCACAGAAAGAAAAAAGATGTAAATTTCCCCCCGCCAAAAAAACAGAAGAAGAAGAAATAAATTTTCTAGATCAATGAGTCTGTTTTGCCCAAGGGCTACTCTCCCCTTTTGGTTTTATTATGATTCTGCTCAGATTTCCTTGCATTTTCTTTCTTTCTTTCTTTCTTTCTTTCTTTCTTTCTTTCTTTCTTTCTTTCTTTCTTTCTTTCTTTCTTTCTTTCTTTCTTTCTTTCTTTTAGGGCCACACCCAAAGGTTCCCAGGCTAGGGGTTGAATCAGAGCTACAGCTGCCAGCCTATGCCAGAGCCTCAGCAATTCAGGATCCGAGCCACCTTTGCAACCTACACCACAGCTCATGGCAATGCTTACCCCACTGAGTGAGGCCAGGGATCGAACCCACAACCTCATGGTTCCTAGTCGGATTCATTTCTGATGCACCACAACAGGAACTCCTGATTTCCTGGCATTTTCCATACCTCCTCTGGTGGTCAGGAAACAAGAGAAATACCTGCTAAATCTGAAGTGAATATGAGAAAGAGAAACAGTACTGTCTCCACTCTACAGGCAAGCCTCCTTTCCTTTCCAGTTCTCCTATCTGCAAAGTGAAGGTGGTGGATGGAAATTGTCCCCAAGTCCCTTCTGCTCTCAACATTCCACCTGTCTATAGTGATTACCTCTCTTTTTCCTGCTTACATTTTCAAATCATAAGAAGCCAGGCTACCTCCATTTATTAGACTTTTATCCCAACTCCAACTGCCCATTAGGGCCAGATCTTGAAGCCTGGGCTGCTCTTTCATCTCTGCCAGACCTGAGAATCTTTGTTTCAAATTATATTTTCGTAATCTCTCATGTGGAGGTGGAGCTTGCTATTTTTAATACAGGGGCTGCACAGCCCAGTTATTCATGGCTGGGAGATTGCCACAGAACTTTAGAGCTGTATTTAAAAACAAACAGCTCCAGGAGTTCCTGTCCTGGCACAGCGGACACCAACCCAACTAGGAACCATGAGGATGCAGGTTCGATCCCTGACCTCGCTTAGTAGGTTAAGGATCTGGCATTGCCTTGAGCCATGGCGTAGGTCACAGATGCAGCTCGGATTTGGCATTGCTGTGGCTGTGGCATAGGCTGGCAGCTGTAGCTTGGATATGACCCCTAGCCTGGGAACCTCCATATGCCAAGGGTGTGGCCCTAAAAAGCAAGAAATAAATAAATAAATAAAAATAAAAACAAACAGCCCCAGAGAAGTACACAGAAGGCTTCTTTCACTAGCTAATACAATTTGAGAGTGGGAAAGTGAAGGGGCAATATCTGCCTGTAAGTGGCACAGCAGAGTGGAAAATCAGTGAGTTTCTTTTGTCTATTGGATGCTGCAGAAGCAGATAAAGGAATGACCTACCTTAGTGCTTATTTACATGGGAGACTCCATTGACCTTTCCTGAGCCATTTATTAAAACTTTAGAAGTCTGTACTTTTATTACAAGACTGAGACACTCTTTACTATCTTCTAATAATCATTCTCTTTCTCTTCACCTTCCTCTCCATTTCCCTTCCTTCTCCTAGGCCATATAACATGCTCTGGGGGGAAAAAGTACAAGAATAGAGGCATTTAATTAAACTTAAGCAGAAATATCTCCATTTAGTACAACTCTTAAGTGATTGTTAGGAAACCGTACGTAGCTTACATTGAGATATTTAATTGTGGCAAAGATTACCTACATGCTGACTTCCTGCACTTTAGGAGATGGTATTAATTTGTTCACTCATTCATTCAAATATATTAATTAAGGTCATAAGAGGAGCCAGGAAATGTATTAAATGCAGTGTTTACAAAGGCGAAGAGACCTAGCACTCTTACTGGAGGGGCTCATAGTTGACTAGGACTCAGAGGCTAAAAAGTCTCCCAAGACCAATTCAGGAAATCATGGTCTCATCCTTTTCTCCTATTTTGCCAATTGGGCAAGGGATATTTATATCATCTCATCAGACTTGTATAAGAGCATATAAAAGTTATTTAGTTTACTATTCAGGGCATTCTCTAAATATACAGGCTCATCGAAAGTCAATGATTCATAGAATTCTGATGTGGCTGATGTTCTACAGAAAATGGAGAAGCACAGAGAGACCACCCATTCCCTCACTCATTCAAACCATCCAAGACCCAGGGCTGAGGCACAATAAGGCACCATTCCTACTAACTACCTGTTTTATCTCTATGAATATGTGTATCACAAGGGAGGAGTACTGCCTTATTCACACTTTTGGAAATTAACACACAAAAAAATACCTGGACTTTTTTGCCTGATTTTTTTCCAACTGCATTAGGTTGGAAGTTGTTGCTTGCATGGGTGAACTAGAATCATTCTGATCCATGAAATGACCATGCCTGAGCCAGCTGTTTCGCAGATGCCTGCCATTGATCATGAGAGAAGCATTGACAGATGGGAGTGGATCGATTTGTGTTGGAGTTCCGATCGCTTGCATAGCTTATCCCACTGCCCAGTTAATGGTAATACCCTCTCAGATGAAAAGTCAGGGTGGCAAAACAGACCTGCAAAAGCCAGAGGTCTTAGGTAGCTCCCTCATCAGTCCACTAGCATTCATATGTATCCTCCCTCTTTAATATTGAGTGGGTGAGAAAGCTTGTTTCAAAGAGAAGCAAACCAAAAGCAAAAGCAATTCACTGGTTATGCCAAAGTTCTCCAGACATCACTTGATTCAATAAACATTGAGGGTCTTTGTGCAGGGACAATGTTATGGGAAATCCTATGTAAGATGATGAGTCCTTACCCTAAGGGAAGCCCATAGCTTGAAACTTGCCTTAATGATGATAAAGCAAGGTCTAAATTCATCAGAGGCATGTGAAAGTTTCTGAAGGGGTGCAGTAGATGTTCTGAGCAGGGAGATGTTGCTACCAGCTTGGGGAGGGGCCTTAAGGAAGGGGTTCAGGAAAAGGCATGTATGAATTGGCTTTGGTGTAAAGTTTGAAAGGGGGTAAAGAGGAGGAACTGGATTGGAGGAGGTCAATGATCAGATCTGTGTTTTGTAAAAATCACCATGGCAACAATGTGAATAGATTGGAAAGAAGAAAGAATTAAGTTTATGACAACAATAGTAGCAGCTAACATTTAATTAAGTATTTATTATGTCAGGCATTGCACTAAGTGCTTGACCCATCTTATTTCACATAATCCTCAAATCAATTCATGAGACAGAAATTATCATCTCCATTTTATAGTGAAAGTCATGACAGAGGCTGGACTAACGAAAGAGGCTGTATTCTTGTCCCTGAGAACCCAGGTAAGAAAAAGCTCCTATCTTTTATGAGGGACTGAGGGATAGAGACGAGTTGGATTTTGGAGAATTAGGGAGAAAGATAACTTTTTTTTCTAAGAACCAATAGGCCTCCTAAGTGTTTCAGTCAAAAACCTCATAAACATTAAAAACACCTCTGAGATCCTAATCTATCTAAAGGACCATGACTTAAAATCTGCCTTGTCAAGTAAGTATGACTCCATCTCACCATCTCCTTTGGCTTATCCCTGTCCACCTAGATTCTGGCATTCTGCCTGGCAAATAGTGGGTGCTCAAATTGTATTTGCTGAATGAGAGAATTTTCACCTCGTCATTCAATATTCATTGAAACCTGGGACAATTCATTGTTTCCCCTCCCCCACACCGACCTGCTCACTTTAGTTTTTCTAGCTTTATGTTGGAGCTGGCTGAACCTCGTTAAGTCATTATACATTAAGTTTAATAAACTGTTATCCAGGAAAACTAATTACCTAAGGCAAAGGTAGGGATACTTTAGCGGCGAATGGGAGTGTCTATAGCGGACCGGGTGGGCGCTCTCTCTTTTTTTTGGGGGGGGGGGATACGCTTAATCCTATCGTGTTTGGCAATCAGTGCAGAAAAGGGCAATAGATTGATTTTATATTCCTTAAGGCAGGTTCCTTCAGAATCGAAAGGCATTGGAGTTTCTTGAGATATAAACGCTCCCAGAGGGATGCCCTGCCCAGGACACCGCCCTTAAAATGAGAGGAAGACTCCTTTCTCCTTGAACGTGCTTGGCAAGCCCTGCCCCAAAGGGGGTGGAGGTAGAGAAAGAATACGTCCACACCTCTCGCGTCTGCCGGGGTACAGATAGGCAAGTGGCATAGGCGCGCAGACTTTGTCATTTATTTATTTTTCTTTCCACTGGGTGCGCTGTCCCTTTAAATGGGGGACGCTGGTGCTGGCTCCGTAACACCGGAGCCGGCAGCTTGTTGATTTCAGAGCTGGTGAATTTCACATTGTTTCCACTTCACTTTCCTCGCCCGGGGGAGGCTCGGGTTGGCTCTACCACCGCTACCGCCTTTGCCAGCGAGGGCCAGGGGAGGGCAGGGACCTGCAGCATCTGGGCCGCCTTGGGGCCGCAGGAAAGGGTGTCGGGGCCACACACGCACTCTCGCTGCAGTCCAGCTCCTCCTGAAGCCCGGGCGCCCGAAGCGCACCCAGCCGGGACCGCCCGCCTAGACGCCCGTCCGCCAGCCCGCCAGCCCGCCCACGGGCCGGGGTCACAGCCAGGGAGCCGGCGAGGGGAGGAGGCCCAGGGGGGGCTGGGTGGGGGGGGGCGGGGGTGGGTGCTGCCGCAGCCGCGGAGCTGCTACTCGGCGCGTTTTGTATGAAGATGGCGGCTCCCACCGCCAGCAAGGCAGCCTCCCTGGGCTGTAACAACAAGCCTGCGTTCCCGGAGCTGGATTTCAGGTCGGGAGCTCGGGTG
Organism: Phacochoerus africanus; assembly: GCF_016906955.1. Classification (NCBI taxonomy): domain Eukaryota; kingdom Metazoa; phylum Chordata; class Mammalia; order Artiodactyla; family Suidae; genus Phacochoerus; species Phacochoerus africanus. Next base: position 210,361,471 of record NC_062544.1, on the reverse strand, counting down.
GAGGAATTGAACAAACTCATCCAAGAATTCACGAAGCACGACCAGCGGGAGTACGACGACCAGAGAGCACTGGAGATTCACACAGCCAAGGATTTTATCTTTTCCATGCTGGGTAAGGAGAAAAAAGAGAGAGAGGTGGTGTGTGTCTGTGTGTTTGTGTGATGGGAAGCGGGTTTGGAACCCATTCCCCTTTCTCGCGGGCCCCTTCCTTCTTGGTTTCCTTCCCGGAGTCGGGTGCCTGAGTATAACCCATCTCTTTCCGCCTCTTCCTTTCCTTCTCCGCGGCAACCTGAGCTGCCTTCCCTCGCCTCCTTACTATACTTTGCGCCGGGTCCCTTTTTCGCCCCCGTTCGCTGGCTCTTTTGTTAATTTCTCAACAGAGGGGCCGGTAGGCAGGTGAAGTGTTCGCGGTGAACTATCTCACTGTTGGGGATAAGCCCCTGGAAGCCGTGCGGTCCAGGTGAGAACCGGCGGCACCTTTCAATTAAGGGATTTTTCTCCAGAGGCACGGACCTGCACCTTCCCAACGCCGAGTCCTTTCCTGAGCTCGGGGCGCAGGAACTGCTTGGAGCTCTGGCTCGGCGCCCGAGCGACAAGTTGCTCTCTAGTCTTGCGGCGCCGCGCTGTCACGCCGAGCCCCCGTTGGCCAAACTTGTTGGGTGTTCCCTAGTAACCCGCCGAAGTAGGCTGGGCGCCCGGAGTTCCTGCAACTTTGATTTGCAAAGAGAGTTCCCATTGAAGCAGGCGGAAGCATTTCCGGTGCTTCGCCAGGGTTCTTGCTGAGCTCGGAATTCCTAATTCCCAGCTCGAAAATGACCGTGCTCAGAGCTCTGGCCCCAAGGAGCGCCAGCCCCCTTCTCTTTGTGTATTGTCCCTGCGCTGGCCGAGAGAGGTGTCTTGGGTTTTGAACACCAGCGAAGTCCGGGTGTAGAATAATGTCTCCTCTCCCACTCCCCAGCCCAGCACCTACAGGTCCTCAACAGATTGTTGAACGTTGTAAAAAAGAAAATAATTGAGCCAGGCGCGGGAGAACGAACCCCTCCCTAGGTGTCCTGTCGTTCGGATTATTGCTCCTGAGGCGTTGTGTGAGTGTCCGCTGCTGGGAGCCTCCGAGGTAGCTTGCGGATCCACCGGTGTGACTCTGGCTGCCATGCAGTACGTGGCCTAGCGGGTAACATTGCGCAGAACTGGGACTCCAGTGTAGAGCTGCCCCACCGCGTGTCTGTGCGCTCCACAAATACATTCTTAGGCAGTTTTCCAGGTAGTGGAAAATTGGATTGAAAAAAGGTCCTCGACCCCAGAGGAAGACAGAGCTTTTGCCTTCCTCCTGCCATCGACTTGGATTTCAGCCGGCTGTCTGCTGTTGCAGATTCCATCATAGGCTACCTTAATTTCTGGGTTTTCTTCCTCCCCACAATCCAAGGGTGGCTGCGGAGGGTAGTAATGCTTTGGGAAGTTGGATGGAGAATGTTAAAACTTGGGGCTGAATTTTACCTTTTGCTCCACACTTCTCATGTTTATCTGAGATTGTGTATGGGATTGAAAAACTCTGTTGAGATTCTCGACTGTTTAGCTAGTATTGAGATGACTTAAATGATGTGTGTGTGTGTCTGTCTGTGTGTATCTTTAAACACCTGCCTTTTCTGGTGGTGGGATGGGCTTCCAGAGGGAAGCTTACAAGCTTCCAGATCTAAAAACCAGCACAGTGGTTGTCAGGAGGGTGGAGATAGAGACGGCTCAGGGTAGTTATTTAAGTTGCTTAATCATAGCCTTTCTCTTTGACATAAATGGAAATCTGTCATTGTGTTGTTATAGCCCCACATCAATTCTGGGTATCTCCTGCCCTAGGTCGTTCACTAGAAAAGGGTACTGGGTCACCATCAGCTGGGATAGTCATGGAACAGAACATGAGAGGCTGTGGGAGGGGTAGGTTAAAATGCCCAGCTCATTAGGAACTTCTGTGCTGACATCACAGCTGATACACTCACTTCACAAAAGCCTTTACCCAGACGTGATGGGTGAATTATTGCAGGGTACTTAATTTATTTTGTGTTTAATGTCATGAGTGGCATTGTGTTGACAGGTAAATGAAAATTCCCTTTTACTCCTTTTGACTCAGTTGACCTTGCAAGAGATGTCTTTCTGCCCCCCCCCCCAGGAATTTGATGTTTCCACCTGCAGAAGAGAAAATTCAAGAGAATGTCATTTAAGCCTCCTGCCCCTTTGGACACTGAAAGGCAGATGGCGAAATGAGCTTGCCGTGTGTGGTGCTGCATTCATTTGAGTTCCTTGCTTCCCTTTAATGAGGTGCTGGTTGCTCTAGACAAGTGAAGATTTGGTGACAGTGAGGGTCCCTGTGTGGATTTACTTTTTCTAAAGCAGATTTTCGCTTGGCTTAAAAAAACAAAATCTCTTTTCTCTGCACTTTGTTTCACTTGCCACAGCCCCGAGTCTTTCATGAATATTCGAATGAGGTGTCTTAATGACCCTCAGCTTGTTGGGGTGGCACCAGGCCCTTATTTCTGGAGTTGTAGGGAGTGAGTCTTCTTGGCTTTGTTCTGCCTCTGTCTGAATGGTACCTGAGGATTGTCAGCAGCTTAGAAACATCATCCCCTCACACGGAACGAAATGGCAGAGGAATTTAGTACAAACCTCTTTAATGGAGCTGAGGATAACGCTAGCTGGATTTTTAGGCAGTTGGCAGGGGCAGCCACTCTCTGTATGAGATTGTTAGCCTGGACAAAGCCCCCCCCCCCCGCCCCCCGCACGCCGCTTCTCAAATCCTTTTTGTTTTGTCCAAATCAGAGGCAACTTTATGCAAAAGGTCAATGGTTGTCATCAACCATGACCTATCAGCACTAGGAAACTCCACTGTCCTCTCGAAGCAGGATTCTGCATAGGCTGTGGTGTTGATCTGAGCCTGCTGGTGGTCACCCAGCTCTCCATGGTCTGCCCTGACATTCTCTGCTTGTCCAGAGATTCAGATTCCTTTGGAAGCAAGTGTTTGCAGGAGTTGTCTGGACTCACTCCTAATTTCTCTACACCTTGGTCTTTCAGGAGAATGATTGCTGTTATTATCTAGTTAATATTTTAGAGCCCAGATTGTGGGAGAGGCTGGCAGTGCATAATAAACACCATTTCTCAAAATTCAGGGAAATTGCCAGAGTTCATTAATGTTTTAATAATATTTGGTATTTGCATAATGTCTCTGCCAGCCCTTTTATTCTCTCCCACTCCCTGGTGAGGTCGGATGGAGAATGGTTGTGTCCCCATTGAACAGATGCAGAACAAGGGTGATAGAGAAGCTAGAAAAACCAGAAGGAAACAAGCAGTCACTTACACTCCAGTTCCCATGGTTGGTACCATGGTGTGGTCATTAGAGTAGTTATCACTTACTGACTGCCTTCTCGGTGCCTGGAACTGCACACATTTTAGGAATAGGTATTGCTTTCCCATTACCCAGAAGAGTTACTGACATTTACGGGGGTTAAGAATCATCCAGAGTCTCATGGCTAATAATTGGAAGAGATACTGCTAAAACTCACATTGGCCTGATTCTGAGTCTTTTTCTACTTGAGACTATGCATTAAATCCAGAGGAGGGACTTTGTTTTTTTTTTTTTTTTTTTTTAAATGCTGTCTCTTTTTAGGATTTTGTCTCTATTTCAGCTCTAAGTATTAGATCCAAGTAGCATCTGAGGTGAGTTCTAGAGCAGTCTCACTTTAAGTATATTATTCCATAATAAGATCATTCAGTAGAATTTTGGGTTGAAAAAATGATGGTCATTATAATAAAAGGCTAAAAGCTGTAGTTCCAGTCCAAGTCTGCCTCTTGCTGGCTAGGTGGCCTCTGTTTTTTTTCATCTATTAAATGCATAGTAGTAGTGCATTGTTTCAGAATTGTTCTGTGTGAATTCGAAGTTACTTTGTAGCCCGAAAAGGACTGTTTGAAGGATTTTGTTATTTATTTAAAGCAGTGGGCATTATTAGAAAATCTAGTGAACTTACACTGGAATTATTTCTGCAGCTAGCTATCAGAAAGACTATAAAAGGTGAACTGGAAGAATATAGGCTCTGACCAAAGAGGGCATGATTCATTCCAACTTACACTGCTGTTTGTTAAGCTCATACTGTGCACTGGCCATTGTGTTAGCTACTTTGTATAAATCTATTACTTCATGTAATTTTCTTCCAAAACTTTGTGAGGATAAATATCATGCCTATCTTAGAGATGAAGTAGGTGCTATCATCCCCCCACTTTTTTTTTTTGGCCACGCCCATGGTACATGGATATTCCTGGACCAGGGAACGAACCCGCACCACAGAGGTCACAACGGCAGACCCTCAACCCACTAGGCCACCAGAGAACTTCAGCATTATCCTCTTCTCAAAATAAAACCATGAGACTCAAAGAGATCAAGTACTTATGCCAAGATCATACCAAGTTTGAGTTTGAACCCAGGTATGTCTGATTCAAAAGCTTGATTTCCGTCCACTGTTGGGCAGTCAGTTTCCATTGCTCTTGGGCCAGACAATGATAAGGGTCCCATTCCCTAGGGAAAGCTATACTCAGTAGTCTGCTTAGCCTGCCAGAGCAGGGATGGTCTCATTTTGCCTGACTATCATTCTCTGTTTGTCTACCTCTTTTTTATGCATTCAACAAATATTTACTGAATGTTATACTGTTTGCAAAGCAGTATGCAGGGCATTAAGGATAAAATAGTGAGCAAAACTTTAATTCATATGGGCCTTTGGAGACCCTCCTCTTCTGTTTTGCCCACCCACTCAAGGCAAATAGTTTGCTGGCCCTTGTCTCCTTTCAGGCCCATGGTGTGGTACTTCTGAGTGCTGCCGGACCTGTCATATTTTTAGGCACTTCCTGTACCTTCAGAGTGGGCCATTTTGAAGCTCTGTCTTTCCAGGGTTTGAATGTCACTTTTCCTCAGTGACTTCATTCAACAGTCTTTATTGAGGGAATTTATTGAGAATCGTTTTGTGGGCTTCCAAGTCTTGTGCAGCTCTTAGCGGTCTGGTCACTAGTGTGCTATAGGATCTGTATAATGGACAAGGTCGTCTTTGAAGTCTGTTCCAGCTCTGAAAACATGATGCATCTAGGGCAGGGAAGTTCCTCTGAACATTTATTTTTGCTTTGAGTTGGGACTGGTTTCAATTCTCCCTCCATGGTTCTGGGTGGTGGCTGCCCTTGATGACAGAAGAGCCCTGGAACCCTTGATGAGCCCTAATCTCCTCATGATGCCTTATTGGGAGCCCATTGGATGCACATGGCTTGGGGTTAGGCCGGGTCCCTTTTGTATATCCACAAAAATGGAAATGGAGTCTCTCATATCCAACTAGGAACTTGTCATTGAAGCTTAGCTCTTTCGACTCTCCTGGAGTTTTGTAACAATTTGGAATCTCTGGTCCCATTTCAGACCTATTGAGTCCGAATCCCTAGGGATCCCCAAACTGGCTGCTCAGCACTCTGACATCCTGTCCCATGTTAGGCCTGATACTGTGCCTTTCCCGTCCAATAGGGCTGCTAGCGTGTACAATGGACTGATCCCAATTGACTTTTGAAACTGGAACTGGGCTGCTGAGTCTAATGAGCACATATGTCTGTAGGCTCTGGAAGGTAGTGCTGGAGTCCTTCCCCACCCCCAAGACCGAGACAGGGAGGCATAGTGATTGAGACAATGAGGACATTTCCTCTGGGAGTTCCCGTCGTGGTGCGGCGAAAATGAATCCGACAAGGAACCATGAGGTTATGTGTTCGATCCCTGGCCTCACTCAGTGGGTTAAGTATCCAGCGTTGCTGTGAGCTGTGGCATAGGTGGCAGACACAGCTCGGATCTGGCATTGCTGTGGCTGTGGCATAGGCTGGCAGAACAGCCACATGCCACAGGTGCAGCCCTAAAAAGACAAAAAAGACCAAAAAAAAATGTTTTCTCTGTTGTAATAGGGTTCCACATCATGGGACCATTTCATTGACACCATAACCCTTTGAGGAAGTGTGGGGAACTCTTAAGATTGGAAAAATTCATAAATTTGTCCAAGTTGACCAACGATTAATTAGCATAGCTGGGACTTAACCAAGAGCGGGTTGATATCAACCCTTGCTTTCAGCAGTGATGCTACCTTACCTTCTCTTGAGGGGCAGGAGAGCTGGATTCTAGCCCCAACTTCTCCAGTTCCTTGCTATGTGGCTTTGGGCAAGTCACTTAACAGACTCTGAGTCTCAGTTTCTGAATATGTAAGTTGGGCAAATAACTGTGCCTACTTCCTGTGTTTTGGTGCATTCAGTTCTGAAGCTGAAAGTACGAAAGAAGGACATTTCTGAATTCTAGTACCAGCTCTGCTTTGTACTGTGTGGCAATGTGTATTACCTTGAAGAAGTCACCTCACCTCTTGGGCTTTTATTTTTGCCCATTTTCCAATTATAGAAGATACAGAGAAGAAAGTAAAATCACCTCCAAATTCTATTTACTATTAATATTTATCTACTTATTTATTTTTATTATTATTATTTTTGTCTTTTAGGGCTGCACTGGCGGCATGTGGAAGTTCCCAGGCTAGGGGTCCAATCGGAGCTGTAGCCGCCAGCCTAAACCACAGCCACAGCAACACCAGATCTGAGCTGCATCTGTGACCTATACCACAGCTCATGGCAACGCTGGATCCTTAACCCACTGAGCGAGGCCAGGGATCGAACCTGCATCCTCATGGATGCTAGTCAGGTTCATTAACCACTGAGCCACATGGCAACTCTTACTATTAATATTTAAAGTACACTTTTTTTCCTGGACATCTGTTTATAAAATATGCTTATACACACTCTTGCTTACATGTATACCATTTTACATACATAATTCTATTGGATATGTGTCTTTTTAGTAAATTTATCAATATAGTGTCATCTACTACACTTTTGTGTTTTTTTTTTTGTCTTTTTGCCATTTCTTGGGCCGCTCCCACGGCATATGGAGGTTCCCAGGCTAGGGGTCGAATCGGAGCTGTAGCCACCGGCCTACACCAGAGCCACAGCAACGCGGGATCCGAGCTGCGTCTGCAACCTACACCACAGCTCACGGCAACGCCAGATCCTTAACCCACTGAGCAAGACCAGGGATCGAACCCGCAACCTCATGGTTCCTAGTCGGATTTGTTAACCGCTGCGCCACGACGGGAACTCCTCTACTACACTTTTAAAAAGAAGCTATAACCTGGGGAAAGATATTCTCCCAGTTTCATTCATTCACCTGTTTCTGTTTGCCCTTCGGCATATGGAGTTATGGGGCCAGGGATCAGATCCCACCAGCAGCTGCACAGTGCCTATACCTTAACCCATTGTGCTAGGTCGGGGATGGAACCTACGTCCTGGCGCTACAGAGGTTCCATCCATCCCACTGCATCACAGCAGGAACTCTTATTCATTCATCTTTTATTCCCAAAGAAGATATTGTTCTGGAGTTTAGACCACATTCTGTGATTGGGGAAAACTTGAATGGGGAAAAGTTACATGTTTATTTTTATTGACCGCCAGCTGAAATACTGCACTTCCTTTCATTACAAAAGTAGGTAGCAAACCATAGTAGATATTTTCATTTCACGTTATAGATGTTATACACATATTTCAAAAAACCCTTCATCATAATAGGTGTTAGACTTGCTGCTAGGCTTTATTTAATGCAGTGATAAAGAATCACATATGGTACTCTATCACAAATTTTATTTCTTAAATGTGTTTTGTGTTTTAATACTAATTTTCTTTGAAGCCCTGGGTAATTTTATCATTACTTTAAATATTATACTTTTTTCTTTTCTTTTCTTTTCTTTTCTTTTTTTTTTTTTTTTTGCAGGGGTCCATAGGCTTTTCCAGCCTGTCAAGGCATCTGTGTCTCAGAGGCAGTTAAGAGTCGCAGCTTCTCAAGTCAGCATTCTGACATGTTATCTCTGTTTTGGTTTCTTCTTCCAGCTCAAATGCCACTTGACTCATGAAGCTTTCTTACATCTCTCTGAGGAGAGAAAAAAATTTCCCTTTCCTCTGTGTTCTCCTAACACCTGGTTCCCTTTTATCCCCCTTAGCACATTCTTCCCCACAGTATAGACTATTCTCTTTGCAAGCACCCTGTGGGGTCAAGGCCCCCAGTAGGTGCCAACAGAATGTTAGGTGACTTGATTCATTTAAAAAGAACCTTCTGTGTGAAGCGTCTTCTTTCAGGCTCTATTGGCGGCCTGAGCACTCTCTGACATTGTGTCTTTATGATTGCTCCTGTCGTTAAGCCAAATTATGACATCTTCTCTGGAGTCAAGAACATCTTGATTTGATCTTACGTGGTAGGGGGGTTTCTTTCTAGATTCCAAGAATAACATCCTTAAGACTTATATAGAGTAGTTAAAGAAATGTCCCAAGGGGAGTTCCCATTGTGGCTCAGTGGGTTAGGAACCCAACATAGTGTCCATAAGGATTCAGGTTTGATCCCTGGCCTCACTCCGTGGTTAAGGATCTGGCATTGCCGCAGGCTGTGGCATAGGTCACAGATGCGGCTCACATCCAGTGTTGCTGTTGCTGTAGCTGTGGTGTAGGCCTGCAGCTGCAGTTCTGATTTGACCCCTGGCCTGGGAATGTCCATATGTCACAGGTATGGCCATAAAAAGAAGAAAAGAAAAAGAAATGTCCCAAGGAATTTCTGTAGCTTGTTGACCAAGAGCAGCACAGGGTGACTTGTGGAAAGGTCCTCTTGAACCTCCTGCAATACCCACTCTTGGAGCTTTAAACGATGCATGGAAAGCATAAATCTTTAATTTCCCATGAAGGTGTTCCATATGTTAACCAGTCAACTTCCAAGTATTTGGATGCCTGCTCTGGAATGTGAATTGAAGCAGTTCTTTATGCTTATATTTTACTGTTATTTACCATCAATCTTAATTTATCTTTGTACAGTGCTTTATAGATTACAGTACATATTAGCATCTGGTATGGTGTGGTATTATACCTTGGATCTGCCTTTGAGAACCGTTGTGCAGGGTCTAGGAACTTCCATTTACAGATGGGATTACTGAGGTTTTGGGGGGTGATCTGACTTAGCTGGAGATCATAGGGTAGGTTAGAAAACAAAGCTCAACCCAGATCTCTGGTGTCTCCTGCTCCAGCTCACAGCCTGCAAAGAGCTTGTGGCTTTTCTCCCCCAGCATCTTTCATGGTTGCTGGGGCGAGTCTGTGTTCCTAGACCAGGCAAGGGTGGTGGCTCTCATGCCTCTCTGGGGCTTTTCTCCCCTCCCTGGTACATAGTGGGTGGGGCTTGTGAGGGTGCTGTGGCTCAGGACATACCTTGGAGGTGTGCATTCTCCATGCCCAATTGTTACCTCGCCTGTCTGATTCCGAGAGTCTATGACAGTGATCACAGTGGACTTGGGTGACTACTTGCCAGCCGAGTGATCTCCTTAAGGACAATTCATAAGTATGCCATTATGTGAGGCCCTGTCTCCAGCTATCTGTTTTTCATCCACTTAAGTGCCTTTTCGTGAATTCGCTCTGCACGTGATAAAGAGACAGAATACTAGGGACAGTGCAGCTATGAATAAAACTGGCATGGGGAGCTATTGTTCAATTTATTTTTTATATTTTTTCCTCAACGCAAGAGGACATGATTCCTATTCGTGAGTCAAGTCAGTAGCAGGAGTTGGTGTAAGTCTTGTTTAGGTTTTTGTTTCTTTTTGGGAATATTTGAATATCTACAGCATGTGTAGAATTAAGCATTCATTTATTAATTCGTAAATTCATTCAACATGTTGGAGCACCTACCATGAGCTAGTATAATTACTGTGGTGCAATTACTACATCATAAGAGCACAGAATGGTGAATAAGAGAAGCAAGATGACTACCTCCATAGGACTTATGTTCTTTGGGGGAATTTGGCAAGATTTAAGCATGCAGATAAATAAGGATGTGTGCTTAAAATAAAAAAGCACAGACCATTATGTTGGAAGTTAACGGGGTAGGATGGGGTGAAGAGTGATAGAGAAGGAAGCAGAGACATTTGAACTGGGAGGATAAGAAGAACCTGATATGTGAAGACTGATGGGAGAGTATTCAGGTAGATAGAATGGTATGTGCAAAGGCCCTGGGGTAGGTACATTTGAAAACAGCAGCTTTCAAGGCTGCTTAAATGATAGCAGGTCTGATTTGGTCTCTACAAAGAAGAATGGTGTATATTCAGATGAGGCCCAAAGTGGAAGAAACGGTCCGCCTGCTTTGGAATGTAGCGCATTTTCTCCAAGTGGAGGCTTTCCAAGTGGGGCCACCCTTTGGCTAGGCTCTTGTTGATAGCATTCAGTGTCCAGGAGAGAAGGGCAGAGTGTAGAAAGGTTGGGTTACAGGTCTTCAAAAGTCCCTTTGTAGCCATGTCATTCTCTGATTTCACTTCTGATAGCCCTAAGCTAGCAACAGTGAATTCTGTATTAGATGATTTATGGGTCAAGATGCAGTTTTCGTGGGAAGGTGAAAAGCCTTTTTTTAATCTGGACCTCCATAGTCTACCAAATATTTTCATAGGCATAATCCAGTTTTGACTTCTCACACAACCATAGGAAGTAGATATTATTAGTGCCTCTCAATACAGGAAGAAACTGAGGGTCAACAGAAGAAACTCACTCAGGGTCATCAAGTGGTGGAGGTGGAATCTTACGCAGATTCTAGACTCCTCCCTTTCCCCAGGCCTTCTTCAGGGTATGGAAGAAGGAGGATTTCTGGTCCAGAGAGAGAGGCACCAAGGATGGGAGGAAGAGCCAGGCAGTAGGCTGCAGGTCCGCACGTGCCTGCTGTAGGAATGCAACTTGTAAGCACTTTTCTAGGCTGCTTCAAGATCTGCCTTTTAGCAGCTGCAGCTGTTCCTAATAGCAGCTGCTTGTGTGGTTGGTATTATGATTAATAAAAAAAAAAAAAAAAAACCTCAACCGTTTGTTCTTTCAACTGTGCCCTCAGTGTGTGCAGCCTGCTTTCATACAGACTGTGTTTCTTCTGATCTGGAACGATACGATCTCGCTGGCATACAGTGCCCAAGGGACTCACAGCCCAGTTGCGAGAAGGGGTGGTCCACCCAGATCCCAGCTGGGGAGCCAGGGGCCCACTAGGAACTAGGGACTGGGCAGTGAGGAAAATGAGTGGTGGGCAGCGTGGTAAATGCCAGCTGGTCCTCAATGTCAGGATCAGGAAAGCCAGGGAGTGGGGGTGGGTGGGCTGCGCTGGTGAACTGTTGCTGCCAGTTTATCCCCTCTGATTTGGAATCTAAGGCCCAGAGAGGGGCCAGAGTTCATCCGCTACTGTAATAACTAGTTTGGAGGCAGAATCACGTTTAGAAACCAGGTTTTCCATCTACCCTGTGTGTGTGTGTGTGTGTGTGTTGGTGTTAGTCCTAGCATACTGTTTCCCAAATTTTCCCCTTGAATAGAAAAACTATTTGGGGATCCCATCATGACTCAGTAGAAATGAATCTGACCAGCATCCATGAGGACACAGGTTCCATCCCTGGCCTTGCTCAGTGGGTTAAGGATCCAGCATTGCTGGAGCTGTGGTGTAGGTCATAGACATGGCTTGGGTCTGGTGTTGCTGTGGCTGTGGCGTAGGCCAGCAGCTACAGCTCCCATCTGATCCCTGGCCTGGGAACCTCCATATGCTACGGGTGTGGCCTTAAAAGATAAAACAAAAACAAAAAACTATCTGACTGAAAATAATAATAACCACACTCACATACTGTTTATCATGTTCCAAGAATAGTTCTCAGTACTTTATGTCTATTAACTAAATTAATCCTAACAACAACTCTACAAGGAAGGTATTATTCTTATTTCCTGATGAGAAATACAAAGCACAGAGAGAGAGCTTAAGCAATTTGCCCAAAGTCACAGAGTTAGTAGTGTGGGATTTTTGAATCCAGAAAATCTAGCTTCAGGCAGAAAATACAGAAAATAGCAAATAACTGTGAACCTTCTTTTTTTTTTTCTTAACCTCATTAAGAAAGGAGCCCTTTCATCCTGAAAAGTGGAAATCATGGATGGGATACTACAATTTTAGTACTGTTGGGAAACTTGGAAATGTAGGTGGCCTGAGTTCCTCCATTTTACAGAAGTGGAAACTGAGGCCCAGAAGGGAAAGGGGACTGATATCATTGTGAACACTGATTTTACTTTTGGAGAGAGCAGAGGTGAGGGCATATGTCCTGCAAGTGACCGTGCTTCCTGGGGAAGGTGTTTGTACCTGAGTGTCCACTCAGGAGCGTCTGTGCCTTGGGGTATGTCTGCCTGGGTTTCAAGTGAGAAGCCTGTGCCCCTAGGTAGCGAACATTTCCCTGCTACAGAGCTGCCTTCTAGGTTTGAAGTTTTTTTTTTTTTAATTTACTTTTATTTTTTTATTTTTTATTTTTCTAGGGCCAGATATGGAAGTTTCCAGGCTAGGGGTCTAATTGAAGCTACAGCTGCTGGCCCGTGCCACAGCCACAGCAACACAGGATCCTTAACCCACTGAGCAAGGCCTGGGATCGAACCTGTGTTGTCATGGATACTAGTCAGATTCATTTCCATTGACCCACGACGGGAACTCCTAGTTCGAAGTTTTTGAAACTGCTGTTAGATGAAGGATGCGAAATAAGTAGCCTGTTGGACACAGTGTATTTTTGGCGTGTCATGCTTGCTTTTGGTCTTTTGATTGTTTCTTGTCTTTATTTTTTTTTTTTTTGGCCCCCATGATGTGTGTCCTTTTCTCACATTTGTGCTGTCTACACAGCTCTAGGTACCATAATGAGTATTTTGATCTCTGAATAGTCTGTAACTCCTGTAAGGAAGGGGGTTGGCTGAGTGGACTGTGGGTCCTGCCCATGGTTGTGAGGAGTTGAAACTCCCTGGGCTGATAAGACTCCTGGGGAACCTTCCCTCTGGCTGCTGGTCTGAGAGCTCAGAGCCTTAGGAGGATTTAGAGAGTTGTAATAGGATTCCAAGAATTACAGAGGAGTTAAGCTGGTGGGGATCTTCCTGAGATCAGTTCATCCACCCCATTGTATTGCTCAGGGGGAAATTTAACCCCACAGTGGACAGGGACTTGCTCAAGGTCAGACCAGTGGTCACCATCATAATGATGGAATTGGGAAACTTCCGGCTATTTATCAGGCATTGTTCCAAGTGCTTTCTAATCGTTAATCCATTTAATTCTCACTACAGTCCTGGGATGGGGTGCACTACCATTCCCGCTTAACTGATAGAGGAAACTGTAGCAGTCAAGTCACTTGCTCCAGCTGATGAGAGGCTGGATTCAAACCTAGGCAGTGGGGCTCCCAGACCTGTGTACCTTTCTGTAACCTGAACACCATCACCAGCATTGCCTGGCTTAGTGCTAGTTGCTAGTATAAAACCCGAGGTGGTCCTGAACACCGAGGAGGAGGATGAAAGTGAGGGACCAGTGGGAGGAGTGGAGAAGGGCTTGGTTGGATTGTCCTATGAGCCAGTTGCTAAAATGATTCCTCTGGCTCCTGGTCCAGAGCCTTTTCATTCTATCATTTGGCCTTTCTTGGCAGCCCTCAGGATAAACATTCTTTTGATGCTTGTGGTTTATGTTTATTGAAAGTCCTTTGTGTGAAATACCCTCTTATCCGTGGTCTCTTCAAAGTACCAGGGTGGGCCTCGGCCAATTGATTAATTTAAGGCTGAATAAAGGTCAGCTGGGCCCGTGATGCTGCGTAAATTAGGGCAGTCTTATGAAGGCACTTTCCCCCCTGCCCCCACCCCCTGCCATTTCCTTCCAGATTTAGAACATCTAATTAGGACGTGCTAATATAGTCTATCAGGGGGAGAATGGGGAGCTGATCTTTTTTCTGTGAAAGGCAGATGCCAAATGTACTCTGAAGACAGTTACTTTGAAATCAAAATTTAGACATTGGGTTTTATGAGAACTAAGGGATCTGCTTCTTTAGTGCAGTGAGTGACTACTTTGGAAAGTGAATAATTCACTGAGTCAATAAGGCTGCCCATTTTCCGGGCTTCGTAAGGGCAGGTGTTTGCACGTTGATTTGACTAAAAGCTTTGAAGCACATTGGCATCACGCTGCACAATCAGTGGTTGGGATGAAATCACTTCTTGAAAATCGCATGCTCTCAAGGTAGAGGATTGGAATGGGAATCCTCAGAGACGCCTCCTCCCCAGTCTGTTCACTCATGGTTTTCCTGTAATAAAATCTCAGGGGGGATGGAGCATCCTGGATTAGTGAGCCCATCTGGACAGTGTAGAAACTCATGGGAGAGAACTTTATAATCTCTGGTACTTGGGGAAGAGGATGGTGGGGAAATGATCTTTCTGAGTTTTCTATGTGACATTCAAGACCAGCCTACACTGTTCCTGCCTCCTGGGTCCCATCCTCTGTGCCCGTCCAGCCCTCTTCCCTAGGGATTATTTCTAACCCCTTCACCTGGTTTCACCTTTATTACTGATTCTTCCCTAAACATTCACGCATGCATTGTCCATGCCGTCCTCCCACAGAGATGTTCGAGAACTCCCAGACATCTGTGGGCAGTAGGAGTACAGTGGGGAAAAACCTTCGTGTTGTTGGTACAGTTCTTAGAAGAGGGTGGACAATGAAAAACATGTGGATTATGATCAGCCAGAACAGAACGTGGTGCCGTGATTTGTCTTTCCTTCTCCAACTTGACCTTGTTGGCCATTCTCTCCTAAATTCTCCTCCCTTGGCTTCTAAGGCAACCTACTCATTCTGGTTTTCTCCTTTTCCTCCAGCTCCCTGTAAGGGGCAGACTTGTGTGTCTTTGTCTAGCCCTTGGTGATGCGTCTTCTCTTCTCCCCTCCCCTCACACTTCTCTGATCATCTGGCATCTGGCCTCTTGCGATGCTATTTTCCATCTCTGTGGCTGCCTCCCCACCTGTGCCCCAGCCTTGACTGCTTGGCTGCCCCTTGGACAGTTCCACTTGGATGACCCAAAGGTGCCACAAACTGAGTGTCCAGAGTGCATCGATCTGTGTTTCAAACCCACTCCTCCTGGAGCAGCCATGCTGCCGTTTACCATTGTGCACAAGATAGGAATTGGGGGCAGGGGGGTGGGGTGTCATCCTGAGCCCCCTCTTGTCCTCCTGCCCTGAGGCAGAAAGAGAACTGAGGCAGGTCCATTCTGCCTCCTCCTTTAGACTCTGATTTCTTCTCTCCTCCCACTGTCAGAACCTTAGTTCAGATAACTGTCATCTGTTTCCTGGGTTATTGCAGTCATCTCAGTGGGTTTTCTGCTTCCTGTCTTGCATCCCTTAAAGCCATTCTCCATGCTGAGTCATCTTTTAAACATGCCTTAACCCTCAGGGGCAACCCATCAAGGTCAAACCCTTCAGTGTATTTTACTGGGCCTTTGTTTGGAGACCCAGCTTCAGCTTAGTCTCTGGCTTCATATCCTGCCACCCCTTCAGTTTTACTGTTTCTTTTCTTTTTTTTCCTTTTTGGGGCCACATTTGCGGCATATGGAAGGTCCCAGGATAGGGGTTAAATCTGAGCTGCAGCTGCCACAGCCACGCAGGATCTGAGCCACATCTGGGACCTATACCACGGCAACACCAGATCCTTAACCCACTGGGCAAGGCCAGGGATTGAACCTGTGTCCTCATGGATACCAGTCGGGTTTGTTAACCGCTGAGCCACGATGTGAACTCCCTTACTGTTTATTTCTTGTCCACTGGCTATGAGATTGGTACTGCTATAGCAGTCTCTCTGAAAATAAAAACCTAAACACTCTGAATATAATTAGGAGGCCTCAAAGCCAAAGCCTTTGCAAGTCCCACCTCCAACTTTTGTCCTCACTGTCTTGGCTCCAGTCACACCGGCCTTTCAGTTCTTTGGAAATACCACATCCCCGCCACTGAGGCCCTTGGCTGGAATGCCCCATCCCTCCTCCCACACACCCATGCAATGCCTTAACTTCTGTTTCCCTAGAGCATCGCAGCTCAATCCAGTCAGCATGTTTTTTTTGGTTTCGTTTGTTTGTTTTTTAAGCGTTGCACCTGCGGCATAGGGAAGTTCCCAGGCGAGGGGTCAAATTAGAGCTGCAGTTGCAGGCCTACACCACAGCCATGGCAAAACCAGCTCTGAGACGCACATGTGACCTACGCCGCCACTCATGGCAACGCCCGATCCTGGGCGAGGCCAGGGATGGAACCTGCATCCTCATGGATACTAGTTGGGTTCATAACCTGCTGATACAACAGTCACTGCTTCTTGAAGAGGCCTATCAGATTAGCCCAGGACAGGTCACATTCTCCTAAGCTGGCATTCTAGCTTCATGGGTGTCTTAGTTGCACTGATCAGTTATGACCCTGAAATTATTTGTGATTGGTGTCTGATATTTCCCATTGTCCTGAAGGCTAATAGATGGCCTCTTGTGGACCTATTCTTAGTTGTCTTTTTCTACTTGCCTGAAACACATCTGTTGAGTAACATCACTAAGTGTGGTCGGCTCCTTGAACTTGAGGTGTTAGGTGGTAGGCAGTTTGCAGTAGGCACCAAAATGGCTGTGTGCACGTGCTGAGTTTTAAAGACATGTACTGGTGTGCTAAGGGGACTTGTCAGCCTGGTTTCCCATCTCTCTACAGCCTATGGTCATGGAATTATAAAAGTATACACTTCAGAAATTATTTAGTCTAATTGTTTCCAACTTTTTCTAACCATGAAATCTTTTTTCTTTTTCAGTTAAAAATTATGAGGGTTCAGAGTTCCCGTCGTGGTGCAGTGGTTAACGAATCTGACTAGGAACCATGAGGTTGCGGGTTCGATCCCTGCCCTTGCTCAGTGGGTTAAGGACCTGGCGTTGCCGTGAGCCGTGGTGTAGGTCGCAGACGTGGCTTGGAACCCGCGTTGCTGTGGCTCTGGCATAGGCTGGTGGCTACAGCTCCAATTCGACCCCTAGCCTGGGAACCTCCATATGCCGCGAGAGTGGCCCAAGAAAATGGCAAAAAGACAAAAAAAAAAAAATTTATGAGGGTTCGCATAGTAGTGGTTATATTTTTACTATCAGTTTATTGGTGAAAAATGAGCAGTTGGGGAAAGCTGCTGTGAATTTAGCTAACCATGTGAATTTAAATTTTTTCCTAATAGCATCTGCATATATTTGAGAAATTGTATGTATGTATGTTTGAGAGATAATGCTGGTAGGCATATGGGTTTATTGCACCAATAACTTCATGCCTTTGTGGGCCCATAGCCAGGAACCCGGCATTTAGCCTGGCCCTTTTTCTCGTACGGATTGACATCAGATTTAGAACTGGTTTCCTGTGTGGGCTTGGTTTCCCCTACATATGTGTTTGATTTGACCAGCCTGGTGTTTTTAAATATTTAGAGCAAACGTTTAAAAGTTGGGAGACTTTTCATAAAGCCAGATTTCCAACTTGAGAAATTAGAAGGACTACAGCTTATATCCTGTATGACTGTAATTACTTACTTGGTACGAAATAACAGCTGCCTCCTTTAGATGTGCCGCACTTTCTCCAGCTTGTCACAGTCCTTACCCTGTCCATATGGTCTGTAGCAAGTTCCTGGTAGGTTGGGAACTAGAAACCCGGGACCTCAGCCCTTACATGAGTGAGACCATCTCCCTCTCCACAGAGGCTCCTGAGTGGAAAGATCCCTGAGCCCAGAGTCAGGACACCTGCATCCTTGTCGTCTCGCTCTTACTGGCTAGCTTGGAGACCTCGAACAAGCTATGTAACCTCTTTGAAAGTCAGTTTTGTCATTTGCCATTTTATAGGAAATACCTCTTAAGCCTCGCAGAGTTGTTGGGTATCCAGAGGGAAGATTGTCTGATGGAACATGTTTGTTGCTGACTCCCCCGTCTTCTCTTTCCTTGTCTTTTCTTTCTCTCAGTGGTAGGGAGGAATCTATCATTTATTCTTGAACTTTGATGCTCCTTTTAGAAATACGAGAAGGGAGCTATTTATTTCTCTCCCTTTTGCCCTTTCTTTCTTTTCTTTTCTTTCTTTCTTTTTTTTTTTTTTTTTTTTTTTGCTTTTTAGGGCCACACCCATGGCATATGGAGGTTCCCAGGCTAGGGGTCGAATGGGAGCTGCCAGCCTATACCACAGCCACAGCAACGCAGGATCCGAGCCTCCTCTGCAAGCTACACCACAGCTCATGGCAACATGGGATCCCCGACCCACTCAGTGAGGCCGAGGATTGAATTGGCATCCTCATGGATCCTAGTTGGGTTCCTTAACCTCTGAGCCGCAAAGGGAACTCCCCCCCTAACCTTTCTTACCCATGTCATGTCTGGAGGCAGCCCTAGTCCTTTCATCCCATGCCCTGTGCTCCTGCTGGGGGGCCCAAGGCCATCAACAAGCCTCTGCACTGACACCCAAGATACCCCATACCAAAGACTTGGAGCTCCCCGATTGCCTGTGGAGATGCTTGGTAACTGGCCAACGCTGGTGTTGCCCACATCTATGAAATACTAATGGAAAGATTTTCCTTTTTAGCAGCAGTATCCTTGTAGCCAGGTTTGTGCATCAAACCAGTGTCATTATTTGAGAGGAGCCATACCAGTGATTTTTGTCCTTCTGGAGCTGAAAGGGAGGGTCAGTATCAATTCCACAGAAGAGGAAATAAGTATCAGTCTCTGAGATTACAGGAAGCAGGGTGGGATCCAGACACAAAAATGTGGCCTTCAGAGTCAGGTAGACCTGAGTCTGTCACTGGGTAGCTGTGTGACCTTGTGCAGACTATCCTTTCTGAACCTGCTCTTCGTCCATAAAGCAGGGATAAAAGAATGCATGTCATCTTCTAATTTTATACTCTGTTTTGGTTTTTAAAGAGTGTAAAAATGAATGCCAGGGAGTTCCCATCGTGGCGCAGTGGTTAACGAATCCACCTAGGTTGCGGGTTCGGTCCCTGCCCTTGCTCAGTGGGTTAATGATCCGGCGTTGCTGTGAGCTGTGGTGTAGGTTGCAGACGCGGCTTGGATCCCGCGTTGCTGTAGCTCTGGTGTAGGCCGGTGGCTACAGCTCCTATTAGACCCCTAGCCTGGGAACCTCCATATGCCGCAGGAGCGGCCCAAGAAATAGCAAAAAAAAAAAAAAAAATTGAATGCCAGGAGTATCAAGTTGAATGCCAACTTCATAGGGTTGTTTTAAGAATTAAATTAGTGCATGTTTAATGTTAAATGAGCAATACAGTACATGAAACTGCCCTTCTCTTCAATTTTTGGCTGAAAATCCTTTTTTACTTCCTCTAAATAGAATTAGTGCGTCAGTCTGAACAGAGAAGCATAATGTAAAGTTGCCTGAATAGATGTCCAGGGGGCTTTTTTGCCTAAACATTTGGCTCAGCATTTTCCTGAGTAGGTAAGAGTGGAGCTCCTCTGGATTTTTAAGAAAAAATTTTTGTAAATAAAAAGCTGGGAAGTTCCCATTGTGACACAGTGGAAACAAATCCAACTAGTATCCATGAGGATACAGGTTCGGTCCCTGGCTTCACTCAGTGTGTCGGGGATCTGGCATTGCCGTGAGCTGTGGTGTAGGTTGCAGATGTGGCTCGGATCCTGAGTTGCTGTGGCTGCGGCCAGGAGCCGGCATTGCCATGAGCTGTTGCTATAGGCCAGCAGCTACAGCTCTGACTTGACCCCTAGCCTGGCAACTTCCGTATGTCACAGGTGTGGCCCTCAAAAGCAAAAAAAGAATGAACAACAACAACAAAAAACAAAAAAACCCAACAACAAAAGCCCCTGGATTTTCCAGGAAACTAAAAGAATTTTCTTCTGCCTTTACTAGTTTTTCCATTTCAAAAAGTCTAGGGCTGGCCAAGCAGGATGCTTATTCTAGTCTGTCTGTAATCCCAGTGCAAGGGGCCTTTGGGAGCCCACAGTGGTGGGCTACAGGGATTGAAAACCTCTTGCTAGGCCGCATTGAAGTTATTGAAATAAAGCCGAGATTTTATGATGCTTGCTCTGATAATTTTCACTTAGAGGAGAGGGAGATAGCTTAGGAGAGACCTGACTTGGAGATGGTTGGGGTTTATATCCAGGTATGGGAAAATATGGAATTCTCACTTAGAAGTTGGCATATAGTATTTAAGACAACACTAATCCTTTTGAGGATTTAGGGTGGTGCTGGAGATTGGGCACCTGCTGGTGGAATAAAGAAGGTGGGCACTGGACCAGAAGTAAAGGTATTACAAGATTTCTGCTCCTATAGGTCCCCTGAGAAGTGGGGGCCATGGAGAGATTCCCTAGCAGGTCCCCCATACGCCCCTCCCCCAGTTCTCTTCATTTCCTGCTTCTGTAGGAGATCCCTGTGACTGGCTGGCTGGGTGGAAAGGGCTGATGAACTTGGAGTTGAAGATAAATTGGATACCAAGAAAACTATATATTTTTTAAATTGAAGTATGGTTGATTTACAATGTTGTTAGTCTCAGGTGTATAGCAAAATGATGCAACCATATTTATATAAGGCTCTTTTCCACTGTAAGTTTTTACAAAATATTGAATATAGTTCCCCGTGCATATAGTAGGTCCTCGTTGGTTTTCTATTTTATAAGTAGTAGGGTGCATATATTAATCCCAAACTTCTAATTCCTCCCCTCCCCCTTTCCCCTTCGGTAACCATAAATTTGTTTTCTATGTCTGAGTCTGTTTCTGTTTTGTAAATAAGTTCATGTGTAACTTTTTTTTTAAGATTCCCTATAATAATTGATATGATATTTGTCTCTGCCTGACTTTGCCTTGTATGATAATCTCTAGGTCCATCCGTGTTGCTGCAGATGGCATTATTTCATTCTTTGTTATGACTCATATTCCGTGTGACTGTGTACCACATTTTCTTTATCCATTCCTCTGTCGATGGACATTTAGGTGGCTTTCTTGTCTTGGCTGTTGTAAATAGTGCTTCTATGAACATTGGTGTGCTTGTATCTTTTCCATTTAGGGTTTTCTCCAGATAGAAGCCCAGGAGTGGGATTGCTGGAGCATATAGTAACTCTATTTTTAGTTTTTTAAGGATATTGAGGAGAATCTTGAAGAGACTATATAGGCTTGGGAATGTGCCTTGAGATTCAGAAAAAAAGATTTCTTACCAATCTTTATCCTCCTTATCAGATAGTCTTACCTTCTTGTGTTGTGATTGGGTGAGAAGAAGCTCTTAGTCTTCCTTTTGAGGGACAGCTGTCCCATCAAATGGGTGCATCTCTAGTCAGAATGCTTGTTCCTGTTGCTCAGGTGGGAGGTGGAGGGGTGGGGTGCTGGCGTGGGTGGGGGATAGAGGGCTTCTTAAAGAACAGAGGGGTAAAACCTCATCTCCCACATCTCCAGTTTGGGGAAACTTTCTCAGGAAAAAAACCAGACTGTATTGTAGACCATGGGCAACAAGTTTATAAGATTCTGGCAGCTTTTAAATGTTCTTGGGTTGGAGTTCCCATCATGGTGCAGTGGTTAACGAATCCGACTAGAAACCATGAGATTGCGGGTTCGATCCCTGGCCTTGCTCAGTGGTTTAAGGATCCGGCATTGCCGTGAGCTGTGGTGTAGGTCGCAGACGTGGCTCGGATCCCGTGTTGCTGTAGCTCTGGTATAGGCCGGCAGCTACAGCTCCTATTAGACCCCTAGCCTGGGAACCTCCATATGCCTCAGGAGAGGCCCTAGAAAAGGCAAAAAGACAAAAATAAAATAAAATAAATGTTCTTGGGTTTGTTGCTCTGTTTACCTGTTACCTCTTTGTTGTGATAAGAGGTTGAGATCTCCAAGATGAAAAAGTCTCTGTGTTTGTCTTCAGGGGAGCCAGGTAGAAGGCTGACCCCCAGGCTGGGTGTACTCCAAAACCAGGTGGGGAGAGAAGAGCCTGGATATGGGAAATGCCTAAGCTGGGCTCAGAGATGGTCAGAGAAGCCTACTTCCGCAAGGCTAAGGATGTTCCCCATGTGTTCCGAGAAGTGGAGTACTGTCCTGTAACACCACAGGCGTGGGAGACCTTGCTCTGTTACTTATTGCGTGTCTGCATCTCCAGCAAGTCACTTCCTCTCTGCAGCCCTCACTTTCCCCAGCTGTCAAATGAGGAAATTGCGCTGCCCCAATCTGTGATGCGAGGATTCCATAAGCAGACTCATCTTTCTGAACGGATACCAAAATGTGCGTCAGATGGTTCTACATTGGAAATTCCTGGGATAGACATGGAGGTTTGCTGCAGTGGTTGGTTTGGGGGCAGTTATTGATTTTTCAAGGAAGTGTCCGGAGGGCAGTTTCAGTTCTCATTTGAGGGAATCTTGGTGTCACGCCCCAGGACACATGGGGAAGCCCAGATAGCCTCCTGCAGCTTTCAGAAGAGTGACTCATTAGATTCCAGAGCAGTGGGTTTGGTCACCTGGCTCCTGCTGCTGGTAGTGGTACCGAAGCTCAGGGCTGTCTGTTCCGTGGATGGTGCCTTCACCCTGGTAGTCCCTGTAAAGGCTGTTTATACTGAAAGGGACAGCCAAGTATTTTCATGCAAATTATGCAAGATGCCAAATGGGAAATTCATCTTAATCTTCTTTAAATACTTCTTGCTCATTTGCCAGGGTTCTAAGTAATACAATTTCAAAGGTTCAGAGGTGCCTAATACAATTTTCCTCCCTCTGTACACAATTCTATGCCCATTGTGTAGTAGCTCTATTAGAAGCATTAGGGTAATTATAGAGTGACTTTCTGCTTGTCGTTTGCTATACTATTTGCCCAGAGTCTGCCTGTACTGGCTGTATTAATAAGCAATGACTGAAAATTAAAAAGAATTTGGCATACTGCTAAATTAAGATTTTCTGAGACTTTCTCCCCCGCCTTTTATGTGCTACTGCAGACAGGTAGGGTGGTCTGTGGAGATGTCCTTGGATTAGAAGTTCAGAGACTGAGTTTCTAAATCTTCTTCTGGAAAATGGGGACAAATCTGAACTCCCAGTCACTGGTGGATGTGAGGAGCAGCAAAGCCTGTTGGGTGTGAAGGTATTTTGGAAGTTCATGATGAACCATACACGTGTGGTGGGCAGTGAGTGGGTGTTGCCATTGAACTCAATTCCTTTTTTGTGTGTGTGTGTCTTTTTAGGGCCACACCTGCTGCATATGGAAGTTCCCAGGCTAGGGGCTGAATTGGAGCTGTAGCCACCGGCCTAAACCACAGCCGCAGCAATGCCAGATCCAAGCTGCATCTGCACTACAGCTCACAGCAACGCTGGGTCCTTAACCCACTGAGTGAGGCCAGGGATCGAACTCGCATGGATGCTAGTCGGGTTTGTTACTGCTAAGCCATGACGGGAACTCCACGTTGAGCTCAGCATCTAAGGTCTGAGCAACTTTTTCATGTGTTAGTCTTCTGTGTGTATTTTGTGGAATAGAAACTTTATGTTCAATATTTGAGCTAATCATTGTAACATTTGTTTGATAGGTAATAGTATACAAAGTGGTTTTACCTCAAAACCCTGTGAGGTAAGTGGTTTTGTGTTTTCAAAACCCTCCTATCAACCTGGCAGTTCAGGTGAAAATGGGTTAAATTATGTGCCTCAAGTCAGATTAAAGCATTGGAAAGTCACTTACTAAAACTTTTGGCTGGTGTTTGCAGATTACAGAGCTGTCCCTGTCACATTTAGCATGTACTTCTGTACTTTGGCTTCCCATCCCACCTGTAACAATAAGAATAGCTGACTTCTGTTGAAACTTGATCAATGCTAGCACATTTTATAGATGAGGAAAGTGAGGCACAGAGAGGTTAAGAAGCTTGCCAAAGGTTACACAGCTCTTATGGAAGACCAATTCAAGCTTTTTCTATACTGCTATTATTGCTACTAAATACATTAACATTTCTTAGTACCTTCTATCACTGTTCCCTCTCTCACAGTCAATTTGATTTACAAAATCCCTCTTTTGCTTTTCTCTTACTGATTTGGAAGGGGAAAAGGCAGTCCTCTTAGGACACTTTTCTGGCTCTCTCTTTTGTTGTCTTAATCCAGATGTTATAAGTCAGCTGTCTGCAGCCTAAATTTTGCTTGTAGACCTATCATGTTGGATCCTGATTGTATTAAAAGCAAACACATAGTTGAATGAGATGACAACATCTAAAAATTCAGGTGACTTTTAAAAAATCTAGATTTGTGGTTTCTCATGTAAAACTGTGGCAGTGTGGGACCTGCTTAGCCACACACCAGCATCAAACTACTACTCCTTTCAGCCTGGAAAAAAAAATCTTTATTTTTTTTTTCTTCATATCCCCTTTCTCCATTCCCCGTCTAATTTCTATACTGAGGTCCCTAGGAGTGTATCCTCTACGTAAGATAGAAAAATAAGTCAATTTTGGCATAGAGATGAAATTCAGTAAGTGTATGTTGAACTGAATTAAAGTGGGTGGCTTAAGAAATTGGCCTCGTTTGGTAACAGAACATTAGCTATTTGTGAGCTGTCTTGTTTTCAGGGGGCTTTTTTTGCACAGGTGGGCATGTGGGGCTCAATCTGTTTTGCGGGGGAGGAAGGGCTCCACCCCGCTCCTTGAAAGTCTGCAACCCATCAAAAGTAAAAAGGTGATATATACTCAGACCTACTCTTGATAAAATTACTTGATTGAACTGCCCAGCATTTGGGGGATAGAGGAAACTATTTTCTTTAAAACAAATCATCGATTTGATGAGTTAAACGAGATAATGGAAGGGAAAGCACTTTCTTGTTGGGGATGGAGCCAATATGTTATTGGTTAGGTTTTGAGAGCATCACCCTCTTATTACCATTATAAACATAAGGCAGACTTTAAAGTCTCTGCTCTCTGCACTGTGTCCCTGGCTTGACAAGCCACTTAACCTCTCTGAGCCATTTCCACACATGTATATAAAGGTGGCAAATGTTATCTCCCCCCTGCCCAGTCCAATGCCTGGCAAAGAGAAGGTACTCAGCATTAACCAGGTGCCATTTCAGTGAATGAATCAATAAACATGGCAACTTTTGAGACCTTACTGAGCTAATGCACATAAAGCATCAAGCAGAGTGTCAGCACATAATAGATAGCTTGCCGTTTTTAGTGTAGACTAAAAAGCCCTTCTCTTGCACACAGGCTCGGAAATGGTCTGAGTTCTTGGATGAAGGGAGCTGAGAGTGGGCAGTTAGCTGGCAGGTAGGTGACAGGAAGCACAGAGCCCCAACTGGAAGATACTGGATGGAGAGAAACAAACTCTCCCAGTGCCAGAGCCACTCTGACTGCTCTGATGCTCTGGTCCCTTTTCTCTCCTGTCCAGAGCATGCTGCAGGTAGATGACTAGGTATGGACAAGAGGAGTTCAGACATCTGGAATTCTGGACCTAGAGAGCAAAACTCCTGCAAATAAAATGTCAGATCTGGAAGCACCCTTAGTCATCAGGCTTAACACTTTTTATGAAAGCTGTGTAGGGCTGTGGAAAGGACAAAGACTTTAGAGATGGACAGTCCTTGGTCTAAATCCTTGCTTTCTCTTTTCCTATCTAAATGTTGGCATGAGTCGTAACTTCCTTGACCCTTCATGGCAATTCACTGGATGTTTTTGAGGTTGAATTAAGTCTAAAACATTCTTAGTGCAGCAGCTGACATGTGGTTGGTACCTAAGACAAATGGCCACCATCATTATTATGGAAAGGAAATAGAAGCCCAGAGAGATGGGAATGGTTGGTCAAAGGTACCATCTAGGAGGGTGGGGCTGGTACTGATACCTCCTGATACGAGTTGTGGTGGGAAGGAGGGGCCAGAGGAGATGTGAACTTATGTCCAAGATTGAGTTGCCTCTTTTGGGGAGTGAGCTTAGACAGCAAGTTTAGGAATATCAAGGCATGGCATTAATCTTTTTGAAATAAAATGGCTCAATCAATTAATTTGAACAGGAAACTTCCCGTGGAACTTTCTACAAGTCGGAAGATGATGTGTGTTTTATGTTCTAAGTAAATCTTTGGTCTTGTCTTCTCCTTGAGTGCTGTTCTTTTTCTACAAGATAAGGTGTTGAGAAATGATGAAAATGACCTCTAAAAATACAACTTTGAGCATGCCACTATTATTTTTCCCCCACTGAAGACAGTCTTTGAGTTTTATTATTAATATGCTAAAGTAGCCATTCTTTCTCCCTCTCCCCATTGCTCTGCCTGGATCTGGTGTTTCTGAGAGACCTCCTCATCCTATAACATAACCACCTGCCATAGGAGACGTGAGGGCTGCCGTTATGACCTCACACCGTGTTCTCAGGTCATATATCTTTTTTTTTTTTTTTTTGCTAAGATTCTTTTGTTTCAAAGATTTTTACAAGACAGCACAATTGCTTGGCTTCATGGCTTTAGAAATTTATGAGTTTGTACCTGTGCAGTCAGAAAGAGGCATGGTTTACCAACTGTTAACTTTATAGGTAAAGTGTTTTCTTTAATCACTGCTTGCAAAACAGATTGCGTCAGACTTTTTCAATACCTAGAAAATTATCCTGCAGGAAGCTCAGACTTACCTTTTGACACGATGCCCCATCAGGCATTTAATAAAAGCCCGAAACCCTCTGAAACCCCCAGGCTCTCTTTCTCTTTTTTTTTTTCCTGTCTTTTGCCTTTTTAGGGCTACACTCACGGCATATGGAGGTTCCCAGGCTAAGGGTCCAATCGGGGCTGTAGCCACTGGCCTACACCACAGTCACAGCAACACAGGATCCGAGCCACATCTGCGACCCACACCACAGCAACGCTGGATCCTTAACCCACTGAGTGAGGCCAGGATCAAACCCGTGTCCTCATGGACGCTAGTTGGGTTGGTTAAGCACTGAGCCATGACGGGAACCCCTCCCAGGCTCTCCTTAAAGGACAAGTATAAGATCCCCTTGTTTATCTGGTATCTTGAGTTTTTACCTTTCACTCAAGTTGGGATTACCCGATGTCTTTAGAACTGAAAACAGTAGGAACAATTTTTGTGGTTCTTCCATATCTGATGGGAATTCCCCTGACAGCTGCAGTCTGTGAAAACTGACTACATAAGGAAGAGACTTTTTGTCTGTTTGTGTATTACTTTACTATTAACAAATGACTTTGATGTATTAGGTCCTTATACCTGTCTTGTGACTGAGGCACCCTCCAGTTACTTATTCCAAGGAGGTGGTTTTTTTTTTTTTTTTTTTTTTTTTTTTTCAGAAACAGCAGATGTCAGGAAAAGGGGCTGCTCTTGTTTCTCTGTATTCTGGGAATAAAGAAAAGAAAAAAGGATTGTTTTCTCAACTAGGCATAATCTTAGAAATAGCATTAGATGTCTCTTATTTCTTGAAATCTATTCTTTACAGAGCAGACATTTCTGCAGTCCAAACTTTGAATTCTTTGAGGTGTCGTCTTAAGCTGCATTTTTATTATTTTGTTTTGTTAAACTGAGTGTTGACGCTCTAGATGTGGGTGTTCAGAAATTGAAGTCTTTCTATCAAAGGTTTTTGGACTAGATGTAATCTTAGGAAGGGTAGAGTTATTTTTTTGCTGTGAACGGAAACTTCTTTTTTTTTTTTTGTCTTTTTAGGGCCGATTGTGTGACATATGGAAGTTCCCAGGAGAGGAGTCCAATTGGAGCTGCAGCCACTGGCCACAGCCACAGCAATACCAGATCCGAGCTATGTCTGCAACCTACACCACAGCTCACAGCAACACTGGGTCCTTAAACCACTGAGCAGGGCCCAGGATTGAACCCTAGTCCTCAGGCATACTAGTCAGTTTTGTTACCACTGAGCCACGACAGGAACTCCCTGTAAATGGAAACTTTTACTGTTATGTTTTACTGTTGCACATTTTGCAAACAACCCACAAAGCAGTTTTCAAGTCTTTGTACTCTGGATGCATGGCTTTTTGCTTCACTGTGACTTATTTGGGGTGACAGTTTGGACGTAGGCTTGGGCCACCCTGGAACAGGTGTCCGAAACCTGAATTGGGACAGGTTTCTTTATCATCCTGTGACACAGTCTAGGGCCAGGGCAGGTGGTATGTGGCCTGGACAGGTGTCTTGACTTTCCCTCCAGGCTGCAGTCTCAAGGAAATGTTTCTGGGAGGAGGCATGGTGGGACTTCTGCAAAGAATAACACGTATTAAGTAAAAATTAAGGATTAAGTGCAAAACTAGAGCTTCAGAGTCAAGGAACGTCTCGGAATAACTAGTTCATTAAATTCTCTTCCCCAGGGACCTCCAGCTGTCTGGGTCTCTGCGTGCCAGCCATTCCAAGCTACTCCCTGCTTCTGGGTCTCACATGCCTAGTGCTTTACTTCATATTTTTTCCTCCTTCATGTATTATAAGTACCTATATTTCAAGGTCCGGCCTGAAAACCATCTTAATGGAGAGCTCCTTAATTCTTTTTTCAGAAAGATTCCCTCTACCTGCCCTGAACAGAATTATAGGATATGTGTGTGCCCATGTGCTTTTGTTGGTATGTAATGAATAAATGTATTTTCATTTTTCTGCTGGTGACTGTTCAACTGGACAGTATTTCTCTTGTCAATGTATATATTGTTTTAGGTATAAACATGGCTCTCGTATAGATAAAATGAGCATGTCAAAAAAGTATTTAACTCAAAGGAAGGAACCAGTAGGAAGATAAACCTGGTTCAGATGGTGGCAGTATAGGCACTGAAGAATATTGGAATAAGATTACTAGGTTATTTACAAAACTGGTTAATGTCCTACAGGGCAATCAAACAATAACATTTGGGACTCTCATTTTTATCAATCAGAAATCATATGCATCTAAAATGGATAAAAGTCTACAAGTTACCATGTAATTTCACAAAGTCTGAGCCCAAATCAATGTACTTAGTCAATCAGACACAGGTATAATGCTTAGAGAATCAAATAATCCCCCCTTTTTTGTCTTTTTTGGTTACTCCATGGCACATGGAGTTCCCAGGCCAGGGATCATATTCCGAGCTGCTGTTGCGACCTGCACCACAGACAGCTGAGACAACACTGATCCTCTAACCCCCTGTTGCCAGGCCGGGGATTGAACCTGCGTCCTGATGCTGCAGAGACATGGCCAAAACATTGCACCACAATGAGAATCAAATAATCCTGAATTCTTGAGTGTACCTGTTAGGTAATACTCCAGTATAGCATTGAAAGCGTGTACTGGTTTTCTTCCGTTACCCCGCCTCCAGCTGGTCCCTGCCCTGCCTATGTGAACAGTGGAGGGCGAATTGTGTTCTGAGTTGTTCCTCTAGACTATGGACTATGGACTCGGAGTTCACAGGGCAAGGGGCTGGTGCTGTCTGTGCAGCAACCTTTCCTGCTAAGAGAAGCAAGAATGAACCTTTTAGGAGAGATATTTGCCAAGTGGGGAGGGATTTAGAAGCTTGTAATTAGATTTCAAAAGACAATGAGTGAAGACAAAGCCTTTTAAGTGAAATAATTTCATAGAAACTGCTTAGCGCTTGCCTAGCACTTAGCAAGCTCTCCTGGAACTGTGAGATCATGGCGGTAAATGGCTTAATCAAATGCCATACTGGCTAGAGGAGGGAATCCTCAATTATTATTTATAATCCCTGCCCTCTGGGCATGCCTAGTCTAATAGATAATAGAGCAGTATCTGAGGACTGGAGACTTTGTCCTCAAGTCTGTCTGATGACCATAAAACATTAGATGGACTAATTGATTTTTGTGGATAGGATTTTTTATAGGCAGAATTTTTTTCTTTTTTTTTTTTTTTGGTTCTTCAGAAATTTGATGATTGTTTAGGAATGTGCATACTTGAATGGGTTTTGTTTCTTTTTTCAGATGGAATTTACTAGAATTTCCAAGATAGTTTGCTCTTTTGACCTCCTGGCTTGTTAATGATTCCCAAGTCTTGCCCTGGCCTCTGAGCTTTGGCTTCTAGACATGTTGCTTTGGTTTAGTCATTACTTAATAGATTTAAAAGTAGATGTTCACCAGGGAAGTGATTTTTCCTTGTTATTTAATGGGTTTAGGGGTACAAGACTGGGCCTGAAAAAGTAAACTGATTCTTGAGATTTTGTTTTTGTCTTGTGTCCATTTTGGTGGTTACCACTGAATTGAGTAGTGGTGCCTATTGCTTGGAGTGGTGGGGGGGTGCAGATGGGTGGGGAGACCTTTCTATAGGACAGAGCAGCAGAGTTGGTGCCCTTCTGGTCCCTATGTTTTGTTTTGTTTTGTTTTGCTTTTTAGGGCTGCACCCATGGCATATGGAGGTTTCCAGGCTAGGGGTCAAATCAGAGTATAGCTGCCGGCCTACACCACAGCCACAGCAACATAGGATCCGAGCCACATCTGTGACCTACACCACAGCTCATGGCAATACCAGATCCTTAACCTGCTGAGTGAGGCCAGGGATTGAACTGGCATCCTCGTGGATACTAGCCGGATTCCTTTCCACTGTACTACAATGGGAACTCTGAGAAGCAATCTGAATGCTTTGCCAACACTTTCTTGCTGTGTGTAAGCTTTGCTACTCAATCTGCGACTCTTGGACCAGGAGCATCACCTGGGAGCTTGATAGGAATGCAGAATTTCAGGCCCTACCCTAGTCTTGCTGAACAAACTGCATTTTCACAAGATCTCAAAGGTGAATCATATGCACATGCATTCAGTGTTGAGCAGCCCTGTCCATTCTAGAACTACAAGTGATGTGGGTTTCAGAACTGGTAGCATTTAAAAAATAATGTTGCTTTTTATTTCTATTTAAAAGCAAAACAACTGGTTAAGAAATAAAGCTTGGGGATGGGATAGGTAGGCTGAACCCTTATTTAAAACATTTTATTTTTGAGAATTTCAAACATATGAAAGTAGGGAGACAAGTAAAATGAATCCCCATTTACCTGTCACCGAGTTTCAGTAGTTTCAAGGCAACCAATTTTGTTTCATCAATAACCCCCACCCCATCCTGGATTATTTTAAAACAAGTCCCAGACATGTAATTTTCAGTGAAATATTTCTTTTTCCTTTTTCAAAATTGGTGGCAAAATATACAGAAAATAAAAATTACCAACTTAACCATTCACAGTTCAATGGTGTCAAGTACTACATTCGTACTTCTGTGCAGCCAGTCTCAAGAACTCTGTCCATCTTGCAAAACTCAAACTTTGTAAACATTAAACAACAAGTTTTTCCTTTTTAACATAACCACGGTACCATCATATCTCAAAAACTGTGATCATTAATTCTTTAATCACATCAAACACCCCAGCATCAAATTTCCCAGACTGTTGTGTCAAGAAATCAGAGGCATTCAGTTTTTCATTATCTCTGTTATGTATATTTGGATATAATGTGAAAGAAAGCCTTTTGGTTTTTTTTTTTTTTGCTTTTTATGGCCACACTTGTGGCACATGGAACCCAGGCTAGGGGTTGAATTGAAGCTACAGCTGCCAGCCTACGAAATAGCCACAGCAATGCCAAATCTGAGCTGAGTCTGTGACCTACGCCGAAGCTCACAGCAACGCCCACAGCAATGCCTGATCCTTAACCCATCGAGCGAGGCCAGGGATCAAACTGGAACCCTCATGGATACTAGGAGGAGTCTTCACCTGCCAAGCCACAATGGGAACTCCCAAGACTTTTTAAAAACTGTTTAGGGAGGAGTTCCCATTGTGGTTCGGCGAGTTAAGAACCCAACACAGTGTCCGTGAGGATGCAGGTTCGATCCCTGGCCTCACTCAGTCGTTTAAGGATCTGGCATTGCCACAAGCTGTGGTGTAGGTCACAGATGGGGCTCACCCCCAAGCTGGGGAACTTCCATATCCTGTGCGTCGTAAAAAGAAAAACAAGCAAAAATCCAGTTAGGGAGTTCCTGCTGTGGCACAGTGGTTTAAGAATCTGGTGTTTTCTCTGTAGCGGCTGGGGTTTGATCCTCAGCCCAGCATAATGGGTTAAGGATCTGCTATAGGCTGTGGTGCAGGTCAGAGCTGAGGCTTGAATTTGATCCAGGCCTGGGAACTTCCATATGTTGCAGGTGCAGCCATAAAAAAGAAAAAATATGGTCAATTTATGTACAGATATTTTGTAAAATCGAGTACTCACAAATGTTCGTGTGGCATTCCTGTTGTGGTTCAGTTGTTAGCGAATGTGATTAGCATCCATGAGGATGACGCAGATTTGATCCCTGGCCTCACTCAGTGGGTTAACGATCCAGCATTGCCATGAGCTCTGGTGTAGGTCGAAGATGTGGCTGTGGCGTAGGCTGGCAGCTACAGCTCCAATTGGACCCCTAGCCTGGGACCCTAAAAAAAAAAAAAAAAAGTTCATGTGATTTTTTTTTTTTATACCCCCAGCTCATCACAAAAAATTGGATGCTGTGTACAAAAAACTGTGAAAATAATTTAACGTAGAGAGTTCAAGACTTGAATCTAAAATGATAAGGAACCACTTACGAAGTATGTAGGGTTATCCAACATTTCAGCTGGTCTTCTAGGCCCTGCCCACCTCACCTGCATAGATTCCGGTGATGTTCCAAAGAGTTATAATGGGGGGCCAGGGTCATTTTTGGTTTTATTGGCATCTATATCTCTGCTGCTCTCAAGGAAGTTTTGAGGTGGCTCCTCTGTAGCCTTGAAAGCATCTTACACTTACAGAGCCTATACGTTGCTCTCACTTTCTTTTCTTTTTTTTGTCTTTTGTCTTTTTTTGTTGTTGTTGTTGTTGCTATTTCTTGGGCCGCTCCCGGGGCATATGGAGGTTCCCAGGCTAGGGGTCAAATCGGAGCTGCAGCCACCGGCCTACGCCAGAGCCACAGCAACGCGGGATCCGAGCCGCGTCTGCGACCTACACCACAGCTCACGGCAACGCCGGATCGTTAACCCACTGAGCAAGGGCAGGGACCAAACCCGCAACCTCATGGTTCCTAGTCGGATTCGTTAACCACTGCGCCACGACGGGAACTCAGCTCTCACTTTCATTTGCTGCAGTCCCATCCCTGGGTAGCCACGGCTCCTGCGTCCTCTGAGACAGATGGTGTTTTTAAGGATCACGGAGAAAGGGACTTCTTGGAGGACCATTTCATGTTTAATCACCTTTCCCTTCAGAATGGCCTTCCTCACATCCGGGTTTTCCTGCTGTGTCATTGGAGACATCAGTGGTGTCATTATAATAATCCTTGCCTAGAGGGGATGATAAAGGTCACAAATTTGATATTTATTCATGAGCAGAGTGCAGACATGAAACGGATCACAGTGGCTATCCTTTCTGGCAATGAGAAGGATTGGGGCTTTTAACATACGTGTGCTGGGGGTGGGAGCAGAAATGTTGTTAATTAAGCCACATTGGCAAAAATGACAACGGTGTCTTGCCAAGAGTTTAAAGAATGTGCCGTTTCTGCAGGTTGTCTAGCCTCAAGCTCCCTTCACTGGGGATGTTTTATTGTTCATACTTAGGCTGAGCTGACAACTGTAGTCGCATCAGTACCTGAAGACAGCCTGAAGGTCTGCCTCTGGTCCAGTGTAACCCTTGCCGCTGGGATTTTATTTCTCTCACAGAACCGATTTTTGTCCTCTTAATCATATTTATTGCTCTTATCGCACCTCTCAAATATCTTTCACCTTCCAGAAACATATATAATTATCTTTAAAGGGGCTCAGTTGTGCCAGGGGTGGCAGAAGCATGGCTTCCCTGGCTCTTACATGTTGCTAAATCGTTCTGTGTCAGGTTTTAACCTCGTTAAAATGGCACTCTGTCCCTCTCCTGTCTCTCAGGGATGCATGGCTCTGTCCTCTCATTTCGGTCTTCATCAGGTATTTAATGAGCTCCTCTTCTGTCGAGGGAGCTCTGGTGGATGTTATGGGCAGACAGTCATGGCAAGAGAGGAAACAGACCCTTCTGTACACATA
Source organism: Phacochoerus africanus (assembly GCF_016906955.1). NCBI lineage: Eukaryota > Metazoa > Chordata > Mammalia > Artiodactyla > Suidae > Phacochoerus > Phacochoerus africanus. The sequence goes on along the minus strand of NC_062544.1, from coordinate 210,327,666 downwards.
CGTGCTGAGTGAAGGATTCTCAGGGCAACCTCAGAAAGTTTGTTTGACTTTTATTTTTTTTTTCCTTTTTAGGGCCACACCCGCAGCATATGGAGACTCCCAGGCCTGGAGTCGAATCAGAGCTGTAGCCTACACCACAGTCACAACAACGCCAGATCCGAGCCACATCTGCGACCTACACCAGAGTTCACAGCAACGCTGGATCCTTAACCCACTGAGAGAGGCCAGGGATGGAACCTGCAACCTCGTGGATACTAGTCAGATTCATTTCCACTGAGCCAGGACGGGGACTCCCTGACTTTGATCCGGACGGAACAATGGCTGGCCTTGAAACAAAGCCAGGTACTTCTCTTTACCTCCACCCCCTGGCACTGCTGTAGTTTACTTTTCAACCTGCAGATAGTCCAAAGGGAGAGAAGGTTCATGCAAAATCACAGAATGATTTACTGTGTTTGAATGGTGTTTGAAGTTAAGGAGTAACTTTTGGTTTAGGCTAGAAACAGTAGCAACTAAGGAGATGCAGGACCGGTCCTTGTTAACATCTTCATGTAGACAACTGGACACTAACTTTGAAAGGCAAGGAAACGTCTCATCAGATACATCGCGTGTCTCCCCATGCCAAGGGCTTCAGACCTGGTTTTTCACGTGTGCGAACCTGTGTCCTGGTGCATCTTAAGTGGTTTTGATTCATGTCTGGCTCCTTTGCTGTAATAAGGGGTCTCAGATGCCCAAAGACAACCATACAAACAGACCAAGCCAGAGATGACTGTGGGATTTCATCCAGATTTGATTATTGCCTTCAGGCAGCAGCACCACCACTATAAGAACTGTTTTTGTTACTGTTGTTTTTGTTTTTAAGCAACCCGCAGACTCTCCTGTCTCTGTCTCTCACAGTGAGGTGCCTCTGAAGGGATGAAGGTGGCTGGAACAGAAGTGAATTAACTTTCAAGTCACAGAGCTATTTACTAGTCATGTAACTTTGGAGCTGGAAACTTAGCTTTCAGAGAGAAATGATCTTCCTAGTAATGCCACAGTTTCCCTGAGGTTGAAATTCCAATCTACTGACCCCACTAAACTATAGCAAAGATACAACTACAGTGTACTGTTTCTAGGTACTTTTTTTCTTTTGGTATGTCAGAATTCCCAGCCAGGAGTTTCTGTTATGGCACAGTGGAAATGAATCCGACTAGTATCCATGAGGTTGCAGGTTTGATCCCTGGCCTCGCTCATTGGGTTAAGGTTCTGGCGTCGAGGTAAGCTGTGGTGTAGGTTGCAGACATGGCTTGATCTCAAGTTGCTGTGGCTGTGGTGTAGGCCAGTAGCTGTCGCTCTGATTCGACCCCTAGCCTGGAAACCTCCATATGCCATGGGTGCAGCCCTAAAAACAAAAAAAAAAAAAAAGAAAAAAAAAAATCCCGGGCCAGGGATTGAACCCACACCACAGCAGTGACAATGCTGGATCCTTAACCTGCTGCACCACAAGAGAACTCAGTTACCTTCTTCTTCTTCTTCTTTTTTAAGGTATTTTATTTATTTTTTGATTTTTTAACTTTGTCTTTTGTCTTTCTGAGGACTGCACCCGCGGCACATGGAGGTTCCCAGGCTAGGGGTCTAATTGGAGCTAAACTCAGTGGTGATTAGCAAATCAAACACACATATAACTCCTAGAGAATCCAATAATTCTTGAGTGAGCCTGTTAGGTAATACTTTAGCATGGTATTGAACACATATGCTGCCCTCCTGCTTTACTTCTAAGCATCGCATACTGTTTTCTGATATTTTTAGTGTTACTGCATTTAGCCAAGGGGCAGATGCATTCATTCATTTGCTCATTTTGTTCAACAATTACTGAATGTCAGTTTTGTGCTGAGCAGTAGGGTAGGCATTAGAGACGTGTCACTGAATGAGACAGGGGATCCTTGATCTCCTGGACCTCAGAGGCTACTCCAGTAACACCCAAAAGGAAGGAGCCGGAGTTCTTTTCAAGAATCAGAAGCAGAGGAGATGATCTTTTTTGTCCCACAGTCCCCTTGGGTTTCAGTGCTTATAAAGCTATGATAAAAGGCAAATATCACAGAGAATGACACCTGGAACCCAGTGCTTTTGGAGACAAGAGCAGACAGCATTGATGCTCCTTCTTTTTGTCCACATGGCATTTATACCTAAGTGATGACATTTCACAGGATCAAGATTTTGTCATCAGACTCAGAACTCCCACTGGCCCGTCTTGCAAAGTTTCACCAGAGTCTATCCTGTCTTTACCTCCACAGGTACAGAGGCACTGATTTCTAGTTTACCTGGTTTGTGACAGAAGCTCCAGCAACCTCTGTAGCAAAGACCTGCAGAGCAGCTGCTTTTTCCCAACAGGGTTTTGGTAACTGATAGCTCTCACTTCACGGCTGTCTGCACAATTTTCTTAAAGCAACAGATGCATTTATTTAGGGTATTTGGGGGGTTGTCGGTTACATTTAATTTCTTATTTCAAAAATAGTAGAGAGAGGGCAGAGCTGCCATTTGCCTTAGAACCATTAAGCACTGAGGGTGAGGACCTTTAGATATCTTCCAGCTTCTCGGTCTCCCAGCTAACAAGTGGGGAAACTGAGGCCCAGAGCAGCTGTAAATCGAGCCTTTGTTTTCGTGGTGAGTCACCATCGGATTTGAGATTTTTATCTAGTCTTGGGTTCTTTTTCCTATTTTGGTGGTTCTCACTTGGATTCATGGGTGGAATGTAGACGTCCAGAAAGGATGCCTTTGTTTTCCGTCTGCATCTTTGTACCTGTTTACAAAGATAGATGCTTGTGGCAGCAAATTCAGTTCATACTGAAAGATGTTAAGAAGAAAGCAAAAATCCTCTTGAAATCCCAGCACTCAGAGATGATTATATTGAGCATTTGGGGGAACATCCTTCCAGGCAGTTCTCTATATAAATACATACGTCTATGTCTATAGCAGTATACAAATATGGATATGTAGAAAACTGATTTTCAGTAAATGGAAAGAGTAGCATTTTCTTGCAGTAACTTTAAAAATGATTATCAGCTTAGTTTAGACCCAAACAGAGAGATTTTCCTATTGGTTTGTATTTTACACATATTAATAAATCCCTAGTAATATCACTTAAGGTTTGACATTTAATCATTAAGACCAGACAGAGGTGGCTCTGCTAGCTGTAGAAATGAGCCACCCAAGTCCCCTCTGCGGGAAGGGCTCACTTTGAGCTGCTTGAAGCATGGTCTGCAGACAGCCTTGTGCTGGTAGCTTGGTGAGGGTCCCCCTGGGCTGGGCAGAGAGCTGCTCACCCTAGGACAAGCCCTTCCTGGGGCACCTGCACTGGGGAGACATCTGGTGACATCAGGTGATATTGAGAATGAAGGTTCTCGGGACACCTGAGCACCCCCCCCCCCATAAACTGAGGTTTTGGTTGCTTTCGGCCTCTTCCTCTGCCCAGTCCTGCTTCCTCCTCCTTGCTTAGAGGGAGTTGATCCCTAATAACCATCTCGAACCCCAAACTCCATCTAAGCTTCAGCCTCTGGAGGACCGCTTGCCGCTGGGAAGACTGTCCTTGCAGTAACCTCTGGTGAGAGTGCCTACTGCGGCTCCTGCTGGGAGCCAGGGGAATCCTAGGGCGCTCGGGGTCTCCTTTCACCCCTCTTCTCTGAGGGAGCTCACCCTCTCCACCCCTCCTCTAAGGTTTGACATTTGAAGAATTTAGCCTTGGGAGAGCTGACTGCTCTGTGGATTTAAGGGGAAGGAAGCCTAAAGGACTTTCTTGCTATGAGGTATTCTCTGCAATAAAGATCTATTTTAATTGTTAATGACATTAATCAATTAAAGATTCATCTGCTCTGGGAGATAATTCTCTAGAATGTTGAAAGCTCCTGCCTAAGAACTGATTTAGAAGAATTTTTTTTTTTTGCACCTCCAGACGACACCCTCTTCTTTGGCTCTCCCCCTGCTTCCAGCCTGCTGCAAGATGATTGGTTTCCCATCTTGAGGTGTCCTGTTTGCATAGTCTCTCCAGTCATTCTTTAATTTCCAGTAGAAATGATAATCTCACTAATCAGCTAGAAAGGGAAGTGGAGATGGGAGATGGAGGAAGCAGTGAATGATTTTTCGAGGCCCCGTGGAGCTTTCTTCCAGTCTTTGCCTTGTTTTGCTCAGATGCTTTGTCAGCTTGGTTAATGCTGGGAGCACCCATGGGCCCTGCCTCTCCATCTTCTCACTGTCCCCTTGGAGACATGCATTTCAAGGCTGCGTGTGCTGCCAGCCCTCATGCTGGCGGGGTGGCATCTGGCTTAAAAATAGCCACATGTGGAGTTCCCCTTGTGGCTCAGCGGAAACGAATCTGACTAGCATCCATGAGGATGCAGGTTGAATACCTGGCTTTGCTCTGTGGTTTAAGGATCTGGCCTGGCTGTGAGCTGTGGCATAGATTGCAGATACGGCTTGGATCTGGCATTGTGGCTGTGGTGTAGGCAGTGGCTACAGCTCCAATTCAACCTCTAGCCTGGGAACCTCCATATGCCTCAGGTGTAGCCCTAAAAAGACTATATATATATATATATATACACACACACACACATATACATATATATATACACACACATATACATATATATACACACACACACACATATATATGTGTATATATATGTATAGCCACATGTGGAGCTCTTGTTGTGGCTTAGTGGGTTAAGAACGTGACTAGTATCCATGAGGATGTGAGTTTGATCCTTGGCCTCAGCCAGTGGGTTAAGGATCTAGCATTGCTGTCTTCGGCGTCCGTCACTGATGCATCTCAGAGCCTGCATTACTGTGGCTGTGGTGTAGGCTGGCAGCTCCAGTTCCAATTTGACCCCTAGCCTGGGAAACTTCCACATGCTGCAGAAAAGAAAAAAAAAGCCGCATGTGCTCTTGTCCCCTGGGATCTCCTCTTTCTCTTTATATTAAGTACCACTGGGGCAGAGGCAGTCATTCTTAATCTCCCCTCCTAACCCCCAAGATGCCATTTCTTTGAGTGCTCAGCCTTAGGCAGAAACTGCCGCGTGCATTTTAGAACCCGTGTGAATTTTAGGGCAATAAGGAATGGCTACAGAAGGTTTGGACACTGCTTCTTTAGTACCTTTTACTCTGTCTCTCTTCTGAGGGGTGGAGGGGGGCATCCTTGAGAATTTTGCTGACACAGCGACCGTGTTCCGCAGCACAAAGTGCCCACCCCGAGATCAGCATGCATGTAGCTTGGTCTGAAGAGTGGAATTAGGATGCTCACAGGAAGGTCTGCAAGACGTAGTTCATATAAATGCAGACATTCAAAAGCCTCACTTACTTAATGGATGTTTTTTAAGGCTGTTAAAAAAAAAAAAAAAGTTAGTTTTTCACAAAAGGGCACAGTAGACCTGAGGATGCTGCTGAATAAGTATTTATTCTACAGAAGGTAATAGGCAAAGACCTGCTATCAAAGAAGTTGTTCACCTTTTTATTTCTTGTCCAATTTTCTCTGTAGGGGGAGAAAGGTCTATAAAGGCACTCATCTGTGTCCACCTTCTTAATAACTTAGGCCTGCCACTGAATTTGCCTGGAGGAAGAGAACTTAGGGGGAGATAATGCACCCCAGAGTCCAAAACCTTTAGAAATCTTTTAGTTCCCTTTTGCCATCAGGGGTGTTGGGAGATGGGAAAAAGGGGAGGGGCCCCTTGAAGATAAAAGGTCGGATTAGAGGCATTCTCTACCTAATTCCGTGTTTTTTCTCCACCAGCCTCTGTGTGTGTGTTTGTTTTCAACAGTAAGTTTGTGTGTTATAATTTACTTGGGAGCCTCACATTCCCAACAACTAGTATTGTTGGCCTTTCCAAGTTTTGACATCACACACGTCCATCAGAATTTAGACACGGAAACCTCTGGAGAGAAAGATGTGTGAAACCTGTGCATCGGTGTGGAGTACTTGCCTATAAGTAGCCTGTGTTACTCACTTGCTACTCTTGGTAACAAAGATGTAAATAAAGGCTAGGGCTTGAGCAAACATTTGAGTGACTGCAGATAAAGCTTATAAAATGTGTATATACCATATGTTAACGACAAATAAACAATGGAATTGAGTAATTGCAGATGAACTGTGTGGACCATGGGGTGATCTGTGCATGAAGCCTTGTGGGAGGACAGCGAGTAACTACCTCAGTTGTCACTGACACGGATGGCCAGGAAGCCTTTGTGGATGAGTTGATATTTGAGATAGGCAGAGCTCAGAGTAGAGAGCTGGGAATGGCAAGGAAGAAAGATTCAGATACGGATAAAGTATATACATGACCTATTGGGTGGAGGTAACTAATGTGAAATGGTTCTAAATACTCAGAATAGTTGTTAGATTTCATTCATTTGAAAGCTGACTTTCCGATTTTTTTTTGTTTTAATTATGACCTAGGGAGTTCCCGTCGTGGCTCAGCAGGTATGAACCTGACTCGTATCCATGAGGACGTGGGTTCGATCCTTTCCCCGACTCAGTGGGTTAAGGTCTGGTATTGTCATGAGCTGTGGTGTAGGTCACAGAATCGGCTCGGATCTCATGTGATTGTGGCTGTGGCATAGCCTGGCAGCTGTAGCTCGTATTCAACCCCTCATCTGACAACTTCCATAATGCTGCAGGTGCAGCCCCAAACAAGCTAAAATAAAATAAAATTATGACCTAGATAGTTATGGGTGTTCCTTTGAAGATGAGCTTAGAATCATCTGGAATGATTTGAGGGTAATACAGCTTGAACATAAAATAATAGGTATGGTAATCTCTAAGCATTTGTTCCATCTTCTAAGTTAGAAGCCTCAAGAAAATAGAAATGTACAGCCAAGGCCCTTATCCTCCAGGTCCCGGTGAACATGAATCCTGTGTGGTCCAGGGTCTTGGGCTTGCCTAAGAATCAGTTGTTTTTTCACGCCCCCCCCCCCACTTTCTTTCTCCTTCCCTCTCTTTCATGCATTCATCCATAAACATGTATCAGTTACTATGGACAGATGTAATTCTTGATTCTGGAAAGAAGTGACAAGCAAGCCTCTGCCCTCAAGTTTTATTCAGAAAACAGATGACTGCCATGGTATTACTACTCTTGTGTTACAATCGTAGTGATTACAGACTGTTGCTGTCACAACAGTAATAAGCATCAGATGCTATAAGACCAACAGAGGAAGAAGAGTTCTGGAGCCTAAGGAAGTCTTTGGAGAAAGCTGGAGCCTAAGGGGCAGGGAGTAGGATGTAGCCAGACCTACAAGTAGGAAAAATGAGAAAAGGAAGAGCTTCTAATCAGAGGGTGTGTTGTGTTCAGAGGCTGTGAGCCCAAGAAAAACATGACCCCTGGAGGAGCTGCAAAGAGCGTGGTATGACTGACAATGAAGGAAAGGCAGGACGAGGCCAGAGGTGAGGCTGAGAATCAACAGGGATAGATCTCAAAATAGAACACATCATCCTGAAGATAGAGGGCAGTCGAAGGGTTTTAAGCACGGCTGTGACCTGCACTTAGGAAGACCACTGTGGCTACAGTGTTGGTATCAAAATGAATAGATGAACTGAAGACTGGTTAGGGATGTGTTGCCCTGGTCCAGGAGAGGTGATGGCAGCCTGGAATAGGAGCAGCGATTATGGCAAAGACTGGAGAGAGTCAAGAGACAATTAGAAGGCGAAGCTGATCAGTTGAGGGGGTTTGATGTGGGTGGTAAAGGGAAGCCCGAAATCTAAGGTGTTGGCCCGTTGCTCTCTTGGGCGCAAGAATGCATGGTGGAGGTGTTCACAGCAAAGAAGGGTGGAGAGCAGAGGGGAGCAAGGTTCAGGTGGAGATAGAGAGCTCGGCATTGATCCTGCTGAGTTGGCAGTGCCTGGGAAGCGTCCAGGAAATTGTACTGACATGCCACTTTTGCCATCAGGTGTCCTAACACTACAGGTAGTGACTGTAGAATGTCAGAACTATAGGAACTCCCAAGTGTGGTCTGGATCCTCTGATTTTATGAGGAAAGCAGAGTCCAGAGAGGTAGAACAGCTTGCTTAGGGTCACACAGCTACTTACTGATGGTCTGGGCCTAGTCTCTAAGTCTCTAGCATCTGTCTGGAACTGTTTCCCCTCTTGCTAATGCTTTAGTAGCATCTGAAAAATGTGTCGAAGTCAATAGATGCATGTAGCCTTGTTGCCCCTTGCTTGGCAAGAACTGCTGGCAGGAAAAATGTGGGCCGTAAATCCTTGTGGGGACTATGCCCCATTTGCATCTCATTTGATTCCATCTGCCTTGTCTTAACATGATGATGGCAACTTTGTTAGGCAAGTGGTTGCTTAACACAGTGGAAAGTCTTAATTACTCTTTAATAGCTGTGTGTGGAAGGAAAGTCAACTTTAATGTTTAATCATTTGGTGTCTCTTGAAAAAGTTTATTTTAGTGTTCCATTTGTGTACCCATAAAATATATAAATGCATATTTTTTCCATTTTCATTTCCATTCCAGATTTCAGTGACACAAAAATATTTTCTTTTTAATGTATTATTGCTATATAAACACTGCGAATTTAATGAAAAATTAAAAATTAAAAATCCACCCACGGTCTTTCCATAACAACAACAATAAGAAATCAAGCTTTTATGTTCTTTTGCTCCTTTTCTCCCTACATCCATGTTGTAATCCTAATTCATATTCAGTTTTCTAACTTTTTTCTTCCATCGTCAGATATTTTATCATATTGTTCATTCATTCATTCATGTTCATCCATCCATCCATCCATCCATCCATCCATCCACCTATCCATTTGGCTCACATCTGAATACCTTCTAAATGCCGATCCTCTGCATGGTATCAGGGGATTGGGCAGCATCAGTCCCCACAAAGCTGATATTTGAAGACTAGGGGGATGGTTTCTGGGTAACCTGTAAAGAGGCGAGAAATAAAACCTGATAGAAGAAAACTTGCAGTGGAGCTACTAAACATGGTACAGCATGCTATTTTCACAATGTAGATGTAACCTGACTGCCTTCTGGTTGTTCAGCATGATATCAGTCAGGGTTTCAGGAGGCAACAGGTGGCACACCTCAGTTAGGGACAATGGAGGAGGTCTTCTAGAGGGACAGTTTACAAAGGTGTGGTCAGTGTGTAGAAAACCCCCAGGATGGTGCCGTTCTCCAGAGTCCACGATGAGCAGGCACCCATTTGCCTGAAGGAGCCATAGCAGCAATTAGGTTTTCTAACTTTTTTGACTAGAAAGAAAGCAGGATGGAGGTACAGAAGGAGACCATTCTCAGTTTGGAATTGATGTATTTGAACCAAAGCAAGACCTATGATGAGAAGCCATCTCTGGATCTGCCTGTTTCAATGTGGGTTTTATGTTAAGAATGTGATCCTTAACCCACTGAACCACCAGGTCACTACTGGGTTTTATATTTTTCAATACAAGGGTGACATGGTCAAAACACCCAGCTGATCCTGTGCACTCCTGCATGGCCCGCACTATCCAGTAAATGTTCTGGTTTCTTTACCCCTTTACAGATGAGAAGCTGAGAGTCAGAGGATGTCATTTCCCAGGGAGACGCAGCTGGGGACAGAGCTGGGGTTCAGATCCAGGTTTCCTGACTCATGTTGGGGAGGTCCTCTCTGGGCCCTGAGAGTGAGGGGCAGCCCTGATTCCATGCTTTGGGGATCCTTGTGTGCCTGAGCAGTTCAGGGCCAAGATTATCAGTATTCGATTGTATAATCTGTTTCATGATGCTCAGCTTGCTCAAGAAGGCCAGTAACATTCTGACAAACCTCAGGCCCTTGCTCCACTCAAGCATCATCCATCCACATACTATTGCTGTGCCGTTTATTTTCCTCTAGGAATTGCTTCGCACGCCTCTCATAGAATGTACGTACGGCAGCCACTCTGTTCCCTGATGTTCAGTCCTCTTTCCTTGCTCAGTTCGGCAGATTGTAGACAGGGCTGGTGGCTGCCCAGAGAGCAATGGTCTTTTCCATTATTCATGATGTTGGTGGCAGGTTGGTTGCCTTGGCCCGAACAGGCTGGATTAAACTCACTGATGGCAGCAGGTGCAGCTCCTCTTCCTGCCTGTGGAACTGGCCATACCCCCAGTGCCAGCTGGGGTCAAGGGCTCTTGGGGTGGGGTTTGCCGAGTAAAGTCTCGTCTGAGTAATTGGCAGCCTTCACTCTCCTTTGGCACAGCCAGGAAACCCAATTGTGATTAGAGCCTGGATAGTGCCAGCCACGTCCTATGGGGTTTATTCTGGTGATGTGTGAAACATCAGGATCAGAACGTCAGACCTCAGGCAGCTTGCAGATTCTGGACTGCTTCATTCACTGTGTCCCTCTCCTTCACCACCCAGTCCTGCCATGTTATCCTTCTCCTCTTAGATTTCGTTACTAAATAGAGGACATTTATTTTAACAGCTAGTCTGTGGCCTACTTAATCATTGAGTCTTTTATTTCATGGATACATTTTCCATTAGTTGCATAGTCTCCAAACTTTTCTCTTTCATTGGCTCTGTTATTTCCCGCTGTGCTTTTTTCTCTGGTAGTTTGCTTAGCTAACCACTAAAACCAAACTGCTGGGTTACCTTCAGTTTTTCATGACTATAGGTGGTGGTGAATAGCATGGAAATGTTACCCTCAGAGAATCCCAAGGGTGTCCTTCCATGGATTGTTCTTTCCTGGGAAGGAAAGCATTCTTCTTTCCCTCAACATAGCCCAGTCCAGTCCTTTCACTTCAAAGACCAGAAAGTGGGGCCCTGATGTGTTTTAAAACATTGCCTGTATGTCTACCTGCTACCTAGTCCATCCCTGAGTTGACGTCTTTCTTTGCTGCTGATGCCTGATTGGCTAGGCATGGAAGAAAGCAGGGGCTGGTAGGAATTTCAGCAGCAGCAAAGCATCAGAAAACTCAACATTAAGTTGCTTGAGCAAAATGTGAATGTATTGACCTGCGTCACTGACAAGTCCAGCGGTAGGTTTGCTTGACCTGCCTTTTCTGTTTCAAGTTCAGGGGAGGAACCTCTGCCTCCTCGGCATTCCTGGCAAGAGTGTCTTTGTGTCTCATTGGCTCCAGGCATGTGAGTGATCCGTCCCCCTCTCCCCCACTCCAAGCAACCACAGATCAGAGGGGTGATCAGGCCAAGGGGCATAGACAGGGGGTGGGATTAGCCCTAGAGCCATGGGAGGCGAATCCCTTTCTTTTGTGGGGACAGGGTGGTTCCTCAAATGAAGATCTTGTTCCTGAGCTCTGGGAAGAATGGCTGCAGACAACGAAGGTCCAACATAAACATGCACTCAGCCCCTTAACTCCTGGATCTGGCTGCCCCGATGAGGATGGGATGAGAAGTGGAGGACCACCAAGATGCATGAAGGTCACAGGATCAGAGCTGTTCCATCTAGAAGGGCTTTTATAAAGGTCCCTGTTTCAGGTACTGATTACTGCATTAAAAATCACCCTAAAACCTAGTAGCTTAAATTAAGCACCTACTGTATTTGATGACTTGTGAGTCAGAAATTCAGACAGGGTACCGAGCAGACGGCTTATACTTGCTCTATGGTTTCTGTATCTCGGCTGGGCACTGGCCAGACACCTCTCTCCCTCACTCTTTCCAATGTCTCCTCCACCTCCAGTCTTTCTCTGTGACTGGCTTGGCCTGTGTCATAGCCTGACAGCCTCCATGAGAATCAGTCTCTTTACATGGAAGATGAAGGCTCCCAGGGCACTTCCAGAGACAGGAAGCAGAAGCTGCCAGCTTCCTAAGGCCTGGGCCTCAAAACCCGCAGAGCATCCTTCCATGGTATTTTGTTAGACAAGTGATTTCGGAGCCTGCCTAGGTTCCAGGGGAGAAGACCGCTTCCATTCACGGGTAAAACACCCAGATCCCTCAAAGAAGCAGTGATTGACCTCATTTCTCAGAGCCCGCTTACCAGAAAGAACAGGAAAACAAGCAGCTATGGGAACCAAGTCCACACCCTCTCCAGCCAGCATGCTTGCCCTCACTGCCTCTTGCTGCCTCTCCTTTTGCTCTGTATCCATGAGCCCTGAGGCCCAGACCAAGGGTAGCTGGGGCATAGAGCTTCCTCTTTGCATATAAGATGCTGACACAATGCTGCTTATTGGTTTGGGGAAGCAGCATTGCATGGGCCTCAGGCCCCTTGGTTCTGCTGGTTTCTCCTTCCTTAGCCAAGAGCAGAGGCCTGAGTCCATCAGTCCCTTTGAACTGGGCTACAGAAGATGTCTTTGCTTGTTGCATTTCTCCTCCCTGGAAGGCTTGTGGGGGTCAGGTGGAAGGGACTGAGGGTTCCACAGCTTCTTGTCTCAGCTGCCTTCACCCCAGAGCTCTTCCCACTAATTAGGGAGCCTCTGGCATATTCCTGTTTGTAAGTTAGTCATTTCATAACCTAATATGAAATCAATATTTTCTGGATTTATTGTCTCCTTCCAACCCCTGGCTTTGTGCCATCTGGGGTGCATGCCCTGGGGAGAGGGGGTGAGAAGAAAGGGAAAGGGGTTTCTTAGGTCCCTCTCTGTTCCTCCTTCTCTTCTGGGAGGGGGGACTTTTTACCAGCTTTCTGCACACAGGGCATCATGTCTGTTTCTACGTATGTGAGGCTGGAGGACAGAGATGGTCAGAAAATGTGCTTGTGCTTGGCATTTCTGCAGTTTCCCAGGAAACCAGTGGACTCTTTTCTTCTGAAGATGAGGAATTTCTTCTCTCCTTCTGAGTTGTCTTATACCTGGTGTGGGGACAGACTGTTTTTCATATCCCTCCGTTTCTTGGGATCACCCTAGTGCCTCCAAGGCGGGTGCCGCCTTCATGGAAATGCAAGACAATTAAGTTGGTTGAGAATTCACTTACAACCTGGGACACCTGGAAAAGAATAAGTTACAGTTCAGAATCACCTGAGCATGTGTGTGCGTGCATGCTGAGATGGACTGTCTTTAATATTACAATCGGGCAAAAATAAATCCCTAAACCACACGTATTGGGCTAGGGGGTAGGATGAGGTGAGAGTAATTAAATGTAAACTTCATTTATTCCCTGTATGAATCCCCTTTTTCATCGGAGAGCCATCGTATAACCAGAAGATATGATCTAGTTGATGTCCTTTTTGTTTTTGAATCCTCATAGCGAGACAGAACCAGCAGTATGTTCAGTTCTTTCAGGAAGAACGTGATGTGGACCTAACACCTGTATGTTGTAGTTTTAGTCTGTATTGAAGGTTTGCAGTTAGCTTTCTGAACGTGGCCTTTGGGGAGAAGTTCTGAGCCCTGGAGATGAACAATTAGCTTAGCATAGTGATATTTAAGGAAAAGTTCCTGGGCACAGGGGTCAGCGGCTCTGTTTCTCAGTTTCTGTGGAGTCGACTTCCTCATTACCCTTGGTATCAGCAACTTTTAGGCCCTTGCTTTTTATTTTTACTTTTTCATTCTTCAACATTTTATTGAAGTATAGTTGATGTACAAGCTTGTGAGAATTTCTGCTGTACAACAGAGTGAGTCCGTTGTACATATACACACATCCATTCTCTTTCAGATTCTTTTCCCACAGAGATTATCACAGACTATTGGGTTGAGTTCCCTGTGCTACTCAGCAGGTCCCTGTAGGCCAGTCATTCCGTAGACCTCAGTGTGCATATCCCAAAGGGCCAGTGGCTCTGTTCTCAGTTTCTATTGAGTTGATTTCATCATGATTCCAACATCTAGGCCTCTGCTTTTTATTTTTATGTTGCTTTTTAGGGCTGCACCCACGGCATATGGAAGTTCCCAGGCTAGGGGTCGAATCAGAGCTATAGCTTCCAGCCTACACCACAGCCACAGCAACATCAGATCCAAGCCGTGTCTGTGACCTACTACACAGGTCACAGCAACGCCGGATCCTTAACCCACTGAGCAAGGCCAGGGATCGAACCCGCGTCCTCATGGATACTAGTCAGATTTTTTTCTGCTGCTTTTTAACGGAGGCAGATGTAGTCATATATTGGACCTAGAAGTCATATATTAAACATAGGAGAATGGTGGGCGGTGGGGAGTCAGAGGGGGAGTGAGGGGGCCTGCTGACCAGGTCCGCTCCCTGAGCTCCATCTCAACTATGTACATCCCACATCTTCAGTTTTACCCTCATTTCTTAAGACCCCCGCATTCAGAATGTGAGGATGTGGTTATGTTGAACACATGCATGACGTACCTCATACTTGTAAGATGAAGGAAAGCAGCCTTGCTCTTTGTGCCCTTCCAGTAGATTCTTCATAGAATAGGAGTAGTTTCCATTGACTCCCGCTGAGCCATTTTCCAGTATACCCTCCTAGAAGTCCTTTTACATGTTCCAAGAGACAAATACACAGAGCTGTGAAGGCACGAGCACCCTCTGGGTCAGGAGACTGAGGTCTAACCTCGGGGCAGCCTCTAACTTGCAGGCCACCTAAGCCCTGCGCCGCCTCCTAGTGTCATGGACACAGTTCGGCTCCCAAAGTTGTGAGAATAAAACCCAGGGACACGCGAGAGTGCTCCGCGAGGGGGGATGCTCTCCCTGCCAGAGGTTACATAATTAGGTCCCAAGATTGCTCCCTGCTGTCATGTGTGACACACTGACACCCTCTTATGCTCCTTCACTATCGGGAAGCAGCTGTTAGTTTACTGTCATTTCTGCTTCTCCCATCTCCATCTGCCAGAGAGAGGAGAAGCGAATGGATTGAAAATCTGTTGTCAGATGGTGGGGGAAACCATCTGACGTGTCTTCTGTCTAGCTTTTCATCCATGAGTATTTGAAGTTTTGATATCCCCCTTAGAACGGCAAGGTGGGTGTATAACCAGCACGGGGGGAGGAATCCAGCACTCCAGTTACTCTAAAATGAAACAGTGAAGATGACACAGTGCTCTGGGAGTGAGGGAAAAATTGGATAGGACTTTTAAAAATTGGAGTCACAGAGTTCCTGTGGTGGCTCAGCTGTTAACCAATCTGACTAGCATCCATGAGGACACAGGTTTGATCCCTGGCCTTGCTCAGTGGGTTAAGGATCCAGCGTTGCTGTGAGCTGTGGTGTAGGTTGAGGATGTGGCTCAGATCCCACATTGCTGTGGCTGTGGTGTAGGTCGGTGGCGGCAGCTCCGATTTGACCTCTACCCTGGGAGCCTCCGTATGTCGCGAGTGTGGCCCTAAAAAGAAAAAAAAAAAAAAAAAAGGTTGGAGTCAGGAGTTCCCCCGGGTGCAGCAGGTTAAGTATCCAGCGGTGTCACTGCAGCAGCTCAGGCTGCTAGTTCGAACCCTGGCCAGGGAACTTCCACACGCTGAGGATGTGGCCAAAGAAAAAAAAAGTGGAGTCAGGGTTGTCGAAGCACTTATGAGGTTTCCTGGACTATTGCCTCTACAGGTTAAAATGCTTCCTCACAGCTCTTTTTGTCTCTTCTTTTACCCTCATCTATCCATATCTGGAGGCCTTTGATGGGCTGCCATGCCTAGAAAACCTGGTTCACCAGGAGAACACCTACCTTTTAAAGATGTAGTTGCAGATGTGACCTTTGTAAAGTCTTCCCTGCCACCTGCTGTTACTGAGGACCTGTCTACTCTTTCCCTTATCTCTGTGTTTGTAATGCCTCTGTATGGCACCCATCACATGTGAAGACATCTGTCAAGTTATGATAGATGGTGGATGGTGAGCTCGTTGAGGGCAGGTCTCATATTTCTTTGTGTCCTCAGGGCTTAGCAGAATTTTTGTCATGTATTAAGCACTCAGTGAATGAATCGAAAAACCAAAACACCAAACTAGTTTCCTGCCATTCCTTCTGATTTGAAAATTATTGTTATTACCCCATCAAAATTTCCCCTTGGAAAACAAGTCTTGATTCCTAAGACATAGATACAGTGTCACCAGGTTCAGGGATGCCGTGTTTATCATTTCCGTAGGGCTGCAGTAATACATTATCGCAGATTGGGTGACTTAACTTTATTTCCTCGTAGTTCTGGCAACTAGAATTCTGACATTAAGGAGCTGGCAAGGCTGTGTTCCCATTGCAGGTCCTAAGGAAGAATCTTTTCCTTTCTCTTGAGCTTCTGGTGGCGGCTGGTGATCTTGGCATTCCTTGTCTGGCAGCGGCATGACTTCAGTGTCTGCCCCCATCATAGCACAGCTGCCTTCTGTCTGTGTGTGTCTGTGTCCCAATTTCCCTCTTCTCTAAAAGGCACTGGTCATTGGATTGAGGGCCCACCCTCAGTCAGTAGGACCTTACCTTCACTTGATAACATCTGCAATGACCCTAGTTCCAGTTAAGGTCACATTCACAGGTATGGGAGATGAGACTTGAATGTATAATATCTCTTTTTTGCAGGACACAGTACAACCCACAGTAGCACTTTGATCTCTTATCATGGAATCTTGACTCCTTAACTCCTCAGCCTCTCATCGCAATGGTTGTCCAGCCCCTGCTTCAGTGTCCCTAGCATGGGGGAGTTACTTCCTCCAGAGACAAATTTTCTATATTTGGGTGGAAGCTTTGGGAGAATTTTTTCTTTAATTGGACCCAACTCTGCCTCCCTGCCATCTCCTTCATTCAGCAATCAAGGTGAACATGGAATAATGTTTCCTCCTCTAGGGGGAGGAAGGAGGTGCTTTCAGGTTTTGAAGGTGATGCTCATAGCCTTCAGGGCTTTTCTTGTCTAGATCTTCCCATTTTCTTCAAGTTTTCCTTCAGATATAGTTTCATTACCAACCTTCCTCCTCCTTATGGAACTTGTTGATTGTTAGTATATTGGGTAAAACGAAATGAGAATATTCCAGGTATGGTGTGGGCACAGATCAGAGCAGACATGCCTACTTCTGGGGAATCCACTTCTTTTCATGCAGCTTCAGCCACATGATCTTCGTGGCCCACACACCCTTGAGACATTTGAATGATTTTGTGTGTGTGTGTGTGTCTTTTTGGGGTGCACCCGCGGCATATGGAGGTTCCCAGGCTAGGGGTCGAATCGCAGCTGTAGCCTCTGGCCTATGCCAGAGCTCCAGCAACACCAGATCCGAACTGCATCTGCAGACTATACCACAGCTCACGGCAATGCCAGATCCTTAACCCGCTAAGCGAGGCCAGGGAGCGAACCCGCAACCTCATGGTTCCTAGTCGGATTCGTTTCCAATACACCATGACGGGAACTCCCTGAATGATTCCTGATTGCATGTGGTGCTGCTCTGATCCTTTCATTTAGCATTTTGACCCTTAGTGGAGGGCCTGGCCTTAGTGTGATTAAACTTCTCATGGTTGCACTTGACGTGTGGCCCCAGCCTATGGAAATAGCTGTATCATGGAGTTGTCATCACACATTGGGTGATAATGGACTGTGATGGTGGAGGGTTGTAGGAGAGCCTGTCACTAGAAGTGGGACTTGTTAGAAGTCACTGTGCTGCTTCTATGTCCCCAGACAGCTGATCAGAATGGAACCCAGATGTGATTTGGGGCTTTCAGGGCTTTCTACGGCTTCTCTGATTTGCTGCTGAGGTGGAGGACACTTCTGTCATACCACTGGGTGGCAGGGCTGCTCCCATACTTGGGCGCTAGACTCAGACTCTGATGGCCCCCCGTCTTTCCATTTGAATGAATTTACACAGATGAATAAATGACCACCTTCGATGATCAGAACTGGAAGGGGCTTGGAGATGATAACCTAGGGGGGTGTAGGGTTTGGATTAAGAACATGAGGCTGGAAATCCGGCAGATTTGTACTCCTGGCTCAGTTAGCAGACATTTGGTCCTGTCCAAAATGTTCATAAAACATGTGGCCCATGCCAAAAGGTTTTTGATCTTCAACCACATTGGGTCCTGTCAAAATGTCCATGGAGATGGCGATCTTTGACCCACCCCTAAAGGTTCTTGATGTCCGGTCCTGTCTGAAACTGACGCGGAACACATATGCTCATGGATGTTTTGAACAGGTCCGAAGTTCAAGGACCTCTTGCTATGGACCAAGGGATGTCTTACAGACGTTTTGGACAGGACCACATGTCCTGTGAGACCTGGCTCTACCTCTTGTTTGTGACTTTGGAAAAATTACTTTGTTAAATGGAGTTAATAATAGTATCGACTCAGAGGGTTGTTATAATTAAATGAGCTAATAGTATTCATTTAATTCTGGCTAAATTGCCGTCAGGAAGGGAAGCTGGGGCTCAGAGAAGTGGGGGAGTTGCCCAAGGTCATTTGGTGTGGGCTACCCCAAAGCAGGAATAAAGTTCAGCCTTTTGGTTTTTAGTTCAAGGCACTTTCCTTTAACCCGCTCCAGCACTTCAGAAATCATCAGCTTATTTATTTACCCATCTGCTTTTGTTTGCAGAATAAAGAGAAATAAAATTAGTATTTCAAACCTTCCTCCACCAGAACATTGATTGTGTCTCTCTGTCGTGTCTATGGATTGATTTCAGATGTATCTGGATTACTTGTGGGACATGACTGTCAGGCACATAAGGGAAGAGGTTGCCCCAGACCTTGGTAATGTCACCTGCTTGTGCTGGGATGGTCCTGGCAGTGCTGGCCCCTGGGCCAGGCAGGCAGACAGGGCACAGAGGTTATCTGTGCACACTCAGCAACTGCCTGCATCCTGAGGCCACGTTCTTTCCATTTCATATGCAATGTGAACTATATTTTCTCTCAATTTCCTGTGAATTGGAGAGGTGCCATGTGCCAGCTTTCCTAAATTGCCACAATCAATATTCTACTGCCTTTATTTTTTATGCATGCTAATGAGTTTGCTCCTTTTCAAATGCACTTGTTCCCCAAATCAGTCTTTGCAACATTAAAAAATAGCTAAATAAAATAACTAGAAAAGCAAAGCCCGCTACAGCACCATGAGTTTCTGCCCAGAGTTTTATGGCGTGAAAACTCTGCAGGAGAGACCCTGGCTGGCCTCTCTGGACCAGACAAGAAAGAGTGAAGAGAGTTAGCGAGGTTTTGGCTCAGGGAAGTACTTGGCTTTGTGAGCAGCAGCTTGAAGGCCTGTGCTACATTCACTGGCTTCAAGCATCATTCTCTCCCTCTGCCTCCCCACGCTCACCCCGTCCCCAGCTGAATTGCTTTCTAACAGGGCCTATGTGAGTTTGAGGATACCCAAGAGGGCTCCTGACATTGGCTGGTAGACTTCCAGCCCTATTTATGCCGAATTAGGTGTATTTACTTTCCCAGATATCTTGGATTTCATTGTGCATTATCTCTGCCTAGGTTTTCTTTTCTTTCTTTTTTTTTTTTTGGGGTGGGGGGTAGACCCACACCTACGGCATCCAGAAGTTCCCGTGCTGGGGGTCGAATCAGAGCTGTAACCGCCAGCCTATGCCACAGCCACAGCAACACTGGATCCGAGCCGTGTCTGTGACCTACACCACAGCTCAGGGCAATGCCAGATCCTTAGCCCACTGAGCAAGGTCGGTGATCGAACCTGTGTCCTCATGGATTCTAATTGGGTTCTTAACCCACTGAGCCACAATGGGAACTCCATGCCTTAGTTTTCTTTACTCATCTTGCATTTAGAACAAAGAACCCTTCACTGGTGTGACTCTTCATCCTCCACCTGTGGTGTCTACTCTGGCCCCTACTCAGCAATTATCTACTTGGGGATTTTATTTTCTCTAATACCTCCCATTACTTAAGGATGAGGTCAAATGATGTCTTTGTCCTGAAGCCTCTGATTTCTGTTTTTATTCATTGTTTTCCATTAACATTTCATTGAGTCCCTGACATGCGCTTGGTGCTGTGGATGAAACACTGAGGAAAATGACAATCACCGCCCATGGCCTTTAGATCCCACTCTAGGGAGAGAGTGAAAAAAATATATGCACAGGGTGTCAGATGCTGGAGCAGGGATGGGGTTGTCATTTGGTCCCATGATCCAGGGGGAGGCCATCACCTGAGTTGGGATCTGAAGATAAAAGTGCTGTCTTCTGGGACCATCCTCCCTCAGTCACCCTCTCAGCTCCGTTGTGGGCAGGAACCATTTGGGGCCGGAGTTGGGGGGGCGGGAGGGAGAAAGAAAGAAACGGAGAACGTGTATCTGTGTCTTGCCCTGCCGTCTACCACTGTGTCTCGTGGTGCTTAATTAAGGACTTGGGAGTGATGACTTTGTAGTGGTGACCGGACTTGTTTTTCCACATGATGTGGAAAAAAATGGAAGGAGAGCGTGCAATGTACGTGGTGCTGGTGACTTGGGGTCTGGAGTCCCACGAGGTCTTTGGTGTCCACAGGGGCAGAAGACCACTGATGCAGACATAAGTCTGCTCTCTCCTGTGGCCTCAGGTCCCATGGGCTCTCCTGGTGCTTGCATTAAAACATGTTGCTCTGACCATTTGGGTGAGTGTAGGGATTTCCAAGGCTGCTTTTAATGTATCTGATTTTTGCCCGTTGACTTTGGAAGGAATGGATTTCCTGATGCAATGCATTCCTGTCTTTTCTCATTCACGGGGGGAGGAAACTGCCTCAGAGGGAGGGACGTCCCTCCCCTCTCGGCATGAGGGCTGGAGAGAGAACTCATCCCATGTCTTCCTCCCCTGCATCCAGGGCTTTTTCCTCCTCAGCCTCATTTCTGTCATCTCTCAGGGATTGTGGACATGTGGATTAGCCCTGCGTCTGGGAGGAAAGGAGCCCAGGAGCCAGGCAAGATGCACAGGTTGGATGGCTTAATCCTAGAATGGATTTCCTTTGAGTCTTCGGCCAGGTCTGGGCTGCCTCGGGCTCCTCCTGGCCTGGGTTGGAGACACCTGTTTAGAAATCTGTAGCTCCTTCTCCTCTGGCATCTGTATAATGAATTCCAACTCACTTTGAATGCTCTCTGGGCTTGGCTGTAGTTCTTTAAAGCCCATCTTCCACATGGAATTGGCAGGTTCACGGAATTGTTTGGGAGCCGGATAAAAACGCTTTGTTCTTTGTTCCTCCGCTCTGCCATCTCAGAATATTCCTTCTCCCGCAGATTGCTGGGACCATTCGGTTTTGGCCTTCAATTCATTCTCTCTGAGCAGATCTGCCCATTTATATTCCAAGGCCTGTTCTTTTGGATTACACATGTAGGATATTGGTTAGGTTTCTTTCTTTATTCCTGTTTCGTTTATGCCTTTCCTTTTTCTTCCTTCATATCTCTTCCCTGGTAAAAAGTGTGCAGTCGTGGTCGCTGTAATGAAATGCAAGTACCACTTTTTCGACTTTGTCCGCTGTAGCATGAGTTTTTCATTAATGTGCTTAGTTTTTTTCCTTATGGGTGGTGGTGTTGATGATGATTATGTCATCATTAAGTTTTTTCTTCTTGAATTACTTCCTACATGAAGATATCACATAGGCAGCAGATGATTGGTGGACAAGAGTAACAGCCAGGAAACCATGCTCCAAGACTTCAGAAAATGGGCCAGATGCAATGCCAGGGGCTGGGGTAGAGCTGGGAAAAAGGTCTCGCCTCGTGGTGCTTACAAGTCTGGATTTCTCTGTATTTCCTCCCTTCTCCTGTGACATAGGCATTGTGAGCCTCACTGAACCCGGAGAAAACTGAGACACAGAGAGTTCAAGTGATTTGTATGAGCTCACACCGTTAAAAAGGGTGGGAGCTGGATGTTCAAGCCAAGTGCAAAGGCTGCAGAGCTTGTGCTAAAAGAAGGTATCCTATGTCCGACCCCCTGAAACCTGTCCTCTGATAAGACATGGTGGGGGCAGCTCCTCCTGAGTGCAGTCGGAGGCTCTCCCAAGTCCCTTTATTCTGAGTGTAGGTCTCTGGAATCTGTTTTGCCTTATAGCTTCCCCAAAGCTCCATTTTCTACCCTGTAAATGGAAGGGGATGGAGAAGGGGAAAAGGAGGGAGAGAGAGAGCAGGAGAGGAGGTCACTGTTCAAGAGAACATGTTCTGGCATCAACAGACACAGTACAGAGTCCTGGCACCGCTGCATTTTGACTCTGTGATCATAGCAGCGGAGGACCTCAGTTTCCTTATTTGTAAAATGGAAATGATAGTGCTTGCCTGAAAGTTCATTTGAGGATTTTATGTATGTATGTATGTATTTTTCTAATTTACTGTTTATTTATTTATTTATTTATTTGTCTTTTTAGGGCTGCACTTGTGGCATATGGAAGTTCCCAGGCTAGGGGTCAAATCAGAGCTGGAGCTGCTGGCCTGCACCACAGCCACAGCAACCCAGGATCCAAGGCAAGTCTGCGACCTACACCATAGATCAGGGCAATGCCAGATCCTTAACCCACTGAGCAAAGCTAGGCATCACACCTGCATCTTCATGGGTACTAGTCAGGTTTGTTACTGCTGAGCCACAATGGGAACTCCATATTTTTTTAAAAATTTTTTTATTAAGGTAAGTTGATTTACAGTGTTCCTTCAATTCTGAGGCTTTAATTTAAAATAAAAATAAAAAAAAAAAACAAAACAAAAACAGAAATGTGAATTCCCTGGATACCTAGCAGTTAAGGATCTGGTATTGTCACTGCTGTGGTGAGGGTTTGATCCCTGGCCAGGAGAATTCTGCATGCCACTGGTGCAACCAAAATAAGTAAATAAAATAAATAAATAAATAAATACAAACCAGAAATATATGTGAGACGTTTAGTATAATACCTGCCATTTAACATAGTGCAAAATAAATGTTTGCAGGCATTATTTTTCTCTTGGGGTCATAGGCATTATTTTTCTGTTGGGGTCATGTATGCATTGACATAGTCAACGCATTTATGGGACGACACTGAGTTGTAAACGTGACACTGTTTCATAATCCCTGTTTTGGCCCATTATAAGGTCACAATAAGGAATTGTAGATAAGACATGATTACATTTGTGGTGAACTAAAACTTGGTGAGTGTCAAATGATAAAAGTCACATTCAATGCTACCTTAGTGCGAAAAACCACCTGCAAAGCAGTGCAGGGTCATCACGGCAGAGAATGACTGTGACATGGCGTGAGGGTGTGAAGTGAAGTGGCCTCAAGTGGGAGAAGAGGCTGGAAGGCTGATGAGGTTGGTGGGTGTGATTGGTCTTAAAGGCCAGGCTAAGGATTTCAGGCTTCAGTCATGTATTCATTTTTTTATTTGCTTATTTGTTCATTCATTTATATATGCTGGGGTGTGTAGAAGGATCCAAGAGTTATATACTAAAGATAAACCAGATCAGTGGTGATTAAAATAGTCTCAGAGGAAAAGAGAGGTTGAGGGCTGGATTCAGGATGATAATGGGAGAGAAAAGTAGCTGCAAGAAATCAAAGATGATGAGATGGTTTAAGAGCACTTTTAGCAATCTGGATTGCTGAGTGCTCTTGAAAATAGAAACAGGCAAACCCAGAGTAATTTGGAAATGCAATAAGATTGGTACAGGCAGAGAAGATGGGCATTTGATTAAAGTGGCCTGGAAAGACTGTCCAGAGGGTCATGGTGGGAAGTTAATTCTGCAAAGTCTAAGGCACAGTTTGAGGATTTCCTGGAGGACTGGGCTTCACTCTTTCTTTATCTGTCTTCTAATTATGTCTACTATATTGACACATTTTATCTGTTTTAATTGTTTTAAATTTCCTATATTTATAGCCTTTGGATTCAGGGAAATGCAAGAAAGAACTTTTTTTTTTTCCCTCTCCCCTATAAAATGAAAACACTGTTCTCCTTTCCTTACTTGAGACTATACCTCATTTCCCCTTCTTCTGTGTTTTCCCTTCCTTAAAGAATTTCTGCAGAGAAAATGACCTCTCAAACATGTCTATGGAACAGGTCGCAAAGACAGTTCAGCTGAGTGCTAGAATATATTTAAGAATTCTTTACTGACTGCCAGTTCCAGGAAAGAAACTGTTGCTTTGAAATATGGGCCTGTTTGTTTCCTGTGGCATTCTCTCTCCTTACAACTCTCCTTTCCAGTTCATTTATTTTTGTAGCCATTACATCGATTAAAGAGAGGCTGTATAAATAGGTCTGCGTGGTGGAAATTGACGCTGGGCATGCTGATGGAGGACTCTGCTTATTATGAACCCAACTGAAAGGATGCAATGGGCTCCCCCTTCTCCCCGCCTCTTCATGCTGAACTGATGTGTCCAAGTTCTGCTGTTTGATCATTTCCTCTGTTGGCAGAACCTGCCTTTGACCCTCAGCCGCAGTGAATGAGTGTATGCTGGCACAATGCCAAATGCCTGGGGGGGCGCAAACTTTCTCCAAGTTGGCCAGTCATTCCTTGCAGCAGCTCAGTTGTTCTAGTCTTTGTTGATATTTCCTAGAAACTTTTGGCTCCATGTTTGTCATGGGTTACTTAGGTTCTTTGACATTTAGTTTGTCTTGCTTTTTGTTGGTGATTTAAAGGGATACAGCGATAAGCCTTGGGCATAGTTCTGAAGGCTCACAGAGGAGGGATAATACCCCCCCCCCCTTTTTTAAGTGTGCAATTTAATGGCTTTAGAATGCTTACAGTTGTGCAGTGATCACCACTGATTCCAGAACATTTTCATCACCTCAGAAAGAAAGCACATACCCATCAGCAATCATTTCCCTTTGTCCCCTCCACGGCAACCCCTGGCGACCACCAGTCTACCTTCAGAACACAGATTTGCCTACTCTAGACATTCCGTATAAATGGAATCTTATCATGTGTGGCATTTTGTGTCCGGCTTTTTTCATTTAGCAGGTTTTCAAGGTTCATCCATTTTGGAACATGGATCATTCCTTTTAATAGCCTAGTAATATTCCATTGTGTAGATACACTATGTAAGATATGCTTCGTTTCGTTTATGGGAGTGTCCTCTTGGGTGTTTGCTTTGGGTGTTTTCTATATTCCTTGTCCCATGAGCTTTACCTTCTTAAATTCATTTTTTGTCACATTTAACCTAAGTTATGGTAGGTGCACTTATAGTTGCCTTTTTATACCTAAGGAAGCAGGCATGGAGAGGTCACACAGCTAATATTTGGCAGAGCAGCCTTGGTTTGACTACAGTCTGTGCTCTTAACCGTCACCCCACTTCCAAGTCAGGATATAAGACAGTAAAAAGTGATCATAAACATGGGGAAATGTTACAAAGGTCTTAACCTACTGTGAGGGTCAGTGGCTCAGAGTTGGGGGTGGCTCGTAGATTGGGGGTGGCCAATATAAAGTGTGTTCAGTTAAGAGCTAGAATATATTTAAGATGTGTGTTGTGCTCTGAATTGTTCTTAGGTGCCTTGTGGGTTATAGGACTTGGTGGATTTAGGTCAGCAAAAGTGATCCAGGCCCTAGAGAGACAGGGCGGGGCTCCCAGCCCACTGCCAAGTTTGGTGTTGGCTGACTCAGGCAGCCCACAGGGCTGAGCCTGAGCTTTTCAGGCAGTCTGTGCACCTGGGTGGGGCTGGGGCGGGCTGGGGCAGGCAGGGGCCTGGTGGCAAGCAGCTCTTTCCTGCTGGCATGGAGAGTTGTCTAGGCAAGTCTAAGGCTGGTGCCTGGCTCACCACACATGTGAGAAGTTAGAGCATGAATGAGAGATACCAAGGCTGGGGGCCCGATTGGAGAACCTTGAACCTCACATGGAAGAATCCATGCAGTAGGGTGCCTGGGAAGGTGTTGAATTCTGCAGTGATGAGATACTTGCTTTGGGGGCAGTGTGTGTCTTGCCTAAGTTATACTTCTGTTACTCTGATCTAGCTTTTGTCTCAGGTCCTTCCCAAGGGTCTCGTCCAGGTATTTTCGTGTTGTAGAGTGAACGCCCCTGAAGATGGAATCTCCAAGCCCATCTATGCCTTAGCAGAGCCCCAAGGGAGTTGTTCTGTGATATGGTACTTCTGTCTCTGGCAGTTCAGTTATTCATTCAACAAACATTTGAGGCCCTGCTATTGAGATACACATCATTGAACAAAGTGGAGAGAGACTCTCACTCTCTTGGAACTGAAACATTCTACGAGGGGAAAACGGACAGTAAACCATTGACACGATACTAAATTATCATCTTGGTTTTTATTTAATGCAGTAAATGTCATTTTAAAAAAAGGAAAAGTAGAGCAAGGTTAAAAGGCAATGGGAAAAGGTGGAAATTTTAAGTAGAGTAAGATGCTGATGTTAAAGCAAAACTTGCAGATGGTGAAAGATGAGCTAAGAGAAGACCCAGGGAAGAGTCTTCCAGCCAGGGCAGCGTTCTAAAGACGTTGAAGGAACATCAAGGAGGCAGGTGAGCCCATGTGAGCCTGTGGAGGAGAGCGGTTGGGAAGCAAGGCTTGTCACCCCTCCTGTCACTGGGAGGACTCCAGCCTTTCCTCTAAGTGGGGTGGCACTTCTGGACTGAACAGAGGGGTGGCACATCGGCATATGTGCTTTAAAATGATCTCTCTGGCTGCAGCATTGAGACTCTTAGAAGGATATTGAATCAGTACTATATTAAGTACAGTTCTTTGTGTAGACATAGTAACTGCTCAGGAAATAAAACAAAATCATGCCTGCGGTGGACCTAGAACTTGGGGGAATTCTAGAGTTCTCTGTTAGGCTCCCAGAGACCTTCTGAGTACATTTGCTGCATTCCCTGTTTGTGGTCAGTCAGAGTCTCAAGGGGAAATAACACTTTCTGTAGCAGAAGCTTATCAGATGTCACGGGCATAAGGATGGGTTTTCCTGCTGCCAGCTGTACATAACCAGGCTTTGGATTTTATTTTAGGAAGATTTATGTCCTAGGGAGATTTAGCAGTTAGTACTGACTCTTATGCATACCTTAAGTATTCCCCCTATTTAAGAAATGGAAATGTATGAATATATAGTACGTAGTTCCTGGATGCTAGTGTATTAAACTGTTACAGATTAGTTTATTCCATTTCACGAGGTTGTCTTCAGGTTAGAAATATGAACTCAGGAGTTCCCGTTGCGGCTCAGCAGTAATAAACCTGACCGATATCCATGAGGATGCAGGTTCCATCCCTGGCCTTGCTCAGTGGGCTGAGAATCCGGTGTTGTCACGAGCTGTGGTGTAGGTTGCAGATGTGGCTCGGATCCAGTGCAGCTGTGGCTGTGATATAGGTTGGCAGCCACAGCTCCAGTTCTACCCGTAGCCTGGGAACTTCCATATGCCATGGGTATGGCCTTAAAAAGACAACCCCCCCCCCCCAAAAAAAAAAACCCATATGAACTCAGAAGTGTACTTTTAGTCTGCAAAACAGTGAGTCTGTCACACCATCTCAGCTTACTCTGTTGGGAGTAGGAAGTGGGTCAGGCAGTAGCCACGTTGTCTCCTCTATGAATGGACAGCCTCTTGTGGCATAAGTGTATACTAATATTATATCAGAGTACTGATGTCACCTTTTAAATCTGGCTTGATGTTGGGCCTTCTCTGGGCCAGAATTTTTTTTTTTTTTTTTTTTATTACCACACCTGAGGCATATGGACGTTCCCAGGCTAGGGGTCAAATTGGAGCTGCAGCTGCCAGCCTGTGCCACAGCCACATCAACACCAGATCCAAGCTGCATCGGCGACCTGTGCCAAAGCTCACAGCAATGCCAGATCCTTAACTCACCGGACGAGGCCAGGGATCAAACCCATATCCTCACAGAGACAGTGTTGATTCCTTAACCCACTGAGCCACAAACGGGAACTCCTGGGCCCGAATTGACATTCATATTACAATTATTGTTTTCCCTTCTCCCCTCCCATTAGAGATTGGTACAATAACTCTTTGGCAAAATGTCAAGGCATGCATTTGTAGAGGTGGGCGAATGAATGAAATAGCAGAGTAGGCATTTAACTGGCGGGTTGAAAGGAAAATGTCAGTTTCTGTGGGTTAAGCAGGATTTTTGCAGCATATTTGCACTTGACTTTTTCCAAATTTGTCAACATGAAATAACCTCTGTGTTTTCACATAGGAAATATTTGAATAACTTTAAAACATGTGCGTAACGCTGGATATGTGACCAGATGGAAGAGCATTTCTTGGCGGAGACGTGTAAATAAGCTGCCACTAATGTTAATGTCACAGCTGTAGACATAAATATATTTTGGTTGCTTGTATTTTATTTTTGAGAGGGTACAGTACTTTGAAGCTAAGCCCAAAGTGAGTTTCTATTTGAATCTGGTTGACGGAGTTTTCCTGTGTTTATCAGTTTTACCTGCTCTTATTGGCTAGGTTATTCTACTTTATTATTATTTTAATAATGGAATAATAGATTGTTCTATTTTACTCATGTAAAATGGATACAGCTGTTTCCATTTTTCAGATTATGTCTTCCAAATAATCATCTCCCTCTCTAGATCCTGGAGGAAAGTGCTCTGCATGCACCTTTAAGATGTTGTAGTCAGTGAAAAGAAAATTGGGGACTAGGTCGATGGGGTACTGAGTTTGTAAAGGGTCTGAGCCACTAACTTGCTGCAGTGTTGAAGCGGGAATTGTTTGTCCTGCAAGAACTCTGATTTGGGGTGTTGTGGGGTTCTATTGTCATAACCTGCAGACGAAGGAAGATAAAGTACCTACTGTGTATCGAGAAACATCCTGTCACGTGCCATCTCATTTAATGCCAACTCTTCATGCAAGTTGATATTATTTTTATTTCACAACATGGAAAAGGAGCCTTCGCAAGATGCCATTCCCAAGATGCCTAACTACTTGTTAGTGGCAGAGCCAAGATTGGGACCCCATTCTCATCTCCTCACAAGCCCCTGTTCTTTTCACCATCTTTCATTGACTTTAGGGAGGGAGCAATCCGAAATTTGTCAAGCGTGTCCCCAAAACTTGGGTCTGACAGATCTAATGTTTCTTAATCTCTAGGTAATTAAGTGGAGAACCTATGCCTTTGCCTGATTCTGAATTTATTTTCAACTCGTAATCAGCCAAGTCATATTGGTTCTCTGAGACCCAATCATCTGGATCTTGTTTTGACAAATAATTGTGTGATTGTCTGGGGGATGGTTAGGTTCCTTGCAGCTCTGTGACCCTCAGACCTTGAAGACTCAGGAATGGTTCCTTCTAGAGGATTACCAGAGACTCTGCCTCTATGTGGCTAGTTTTCCCCACATCTGGACTCTATCTAGTTGCTCCCTCCAAGTAAAGGGATTTGAGGAACTCTGAAACCAAATCACCTGGGAGATCTTAAATTAAATGGCATTTAATACAAATATTTGCAAGAATCAAGGTCCCATGTGCACAGCTGCTTGTGCTGACCTCTTGCATCTTGACACAAGGATGATGGAAAATGAAGCAGGTAAGCCAGGGCAGGAATGAGAGATGGTTTCTGGCTTTGTTACTCTAGGAAGCTCCTTCCAGTGGTATTCTGAGTGCAACTTAGCCCAGCGCTGGCTGTTTCTCTGATTTTAGGTGTACCCACACAGCTTTCTTGTTCAGGGTATTTGGGGTATGTTTCCAGTAGAAGGAGCTTTATCTGGGATCTCAAGTCTCTTTATCTGGGATCTCAAGTCTCCCTATTCCATAAGAGGTGATGCCAAGAGTAGGATGAGTTATGCTAGCAGGGGGCCCAGTGTTGCCAGTGACTCTGTGGTGTGGATTTTTGCACACATGTGAGCACATTGATTCAAGCATGTGGTTTGTGGCACAGAAGGGGGAGAAAGGAGCTGTGGACCAGGAAATTCGATTTAAAAATAAAACAAAAAACAGAGTACTATAACAGCCTACATCACAGGATTGTTATGAAGATTTATTGAAATAATATAGATGAAATGCTCTAAGCCTAGCATCTAGTACTCAATAAATACTTTTTTTTATGTTATGACAATTGCTTCTGTGACTGTTTTATGTATATCAAATGCACATGGGAGAAAGGCTTTTGCATTACTGAGGTCTGTGGTATGAGTTTATGACAGTGATAACTGTTGAAATTAAGGGATGACTGATTAGGGTCTAAACCAAATGGGTCAGAAGGTTGGGTATCCAATCAGAATTATGTGGCTAAAAGCATTCTTTTAGACAATAAAGTGAGTGTGGACTCTTCTGTGCCACTTGTCCCAGGTCCCCAGTGGAGGGGAGAGCAGGTGGCTGGCGTGGCATTTGACATGTGGGTGTCTGCACTGTCCTTCCCTTCAAGGGCTTTGGTGGGGATGGGCCAGAGATGATTGGCCTGCTGGGGTAGAAACATGAACGGCCGAGATGTGAATTATGGGCCAAGGAAGCCGTGAATCTGCAACCCTTCTGTCTAGTGTCTTGTGTGGGGATTTGTGATTGGAGCATAGATGAGGATGCTCAGCCAGTTAGGGATGGAGAGGAAACATCTCTGTTGGCAACTGTGATTATAGAGGTAAAATCGTCTCCACCACAAAGATGGCCATTGACTCTGTACTGGGATGTGAGGTTCTTTGGGATGCCAAGGCCATTGCCTGAGTTAGTGATGGTGTGATGGCCTTCCAGTGAATAGTAACTGATGAAGCGGCTGGCGTTGCTTTTTCCCTGGCCCTTAATTACACAGGGGAAAAAAAACCCTTACTCAGTAAATTATGTCATTTGAAGAATACGTGCTGGTCACCCTATAATCCTTCTCTTTCAATTCCTTAGGTTTTTCGTCACTTAGCCTGTAACTTCTGAGCTTCCCAAGGAAATGGGACAATGAATACATGTGTTTCTTTTAATTTTGAATCCAATTTATTCAGCAGCCAAATCTCTGGTGAGTAGAGGATCACTTTTGTTTAAGAGGCTGTTAATCACCCATTGTAAAAGTTCCAAGTGGGAACGAAAGGGCCAGAGCTTTAATCTTGTTGGCCTCCCTTTGGAGGAAATGAGGAAAGAGGCTGCCAACCGCCTGGTGGAGGGAGGGGAGGCTTGCAAGTGGATTTGCCCCTGCAGATCCAAGGGGGGCTCTTGGCTCATCTGGGCTTCTCTTTTTTAGGCAAAACCTGGCCTTGTGGGGGTGTGTGAATGGTGTCTTTGTGGAGGAAGAGGCTGGAATGGAGCTCTAGGGGTTCAGTGTGGGGAAGGGGTCTTGCTTCGGGGCAGGATGCTGGGGCGTTTCATCTCCCTCTGGAGTCGCCAGCCTGTGGGGCTGGGGGAGCTCTGTTCCAGAGGCACTTGCATCCCCACCCAGTCTCGCTCAGGGGGTTTTGCTGGCTCCAGGTTGCCAGAGGAGAGAAATGACAGAGTTGCTGAGAAACAGCATGGGTGCTGCCATTTTGTGTGCCTCCCTCACCTGGGGGTTTGGATGGCAGTTGACGCTTTGGCACCGTGATAGCCGTGTGGTTCATCTGCTGCCATACGCATCAGTCTTGGAAAGGGAAGGAAAGGGTAAGATGAGCAGCGCTGTGAGGGGAGAGGTGAGTGGAGAGCGCCAAAGGTTTTAGGGAAAGTCCTCCTTAGTGAGGGCCTCCAGCTCCGCCAAGGCAAGGAACCCAAGGAGAGTGCATCACGGTGGCACTTACTAGCCTTCAGGGTTAGCAAAGGTGGTCTAAACTTATTTCCTCCAAAGGTCAAGAAGAAATAAACTTGAACGTTGACGGGGATTGTGTTTCCAGGCACCATCATTGCAGAGGCAGGGACCTGGTATGTGAGGGGGTCTGGCTGCTTTAAGTGGGCTAGGTGGGGAGGACACCCCCCCCCATTCAGATGGTGTCAGCACAGGTGTCTGGCCAAGGGAGACAGAACTAGAAGGACCAAAATGGAACAGAAACCAGAACATGGACGACACAGCATATTTTACAGTCAGCAGATGAAGTGAACGCGGTGGCAAGGGAGAGCAGTCTCTCTGGAGCTGGGCGGACAGAGCTCTGGCCCAGATCTGGCTGGTTGGGACTCAGTCTGCAAAGGGGGAGTCAGTTCCAGGAAGCTCCGGTCGGACTCTGCTTGGAGGGTGGCCCTGGCTGCTTACATCCTGGGCTGGGGACTGTGTGGGTGCCTCTGCCCCCCAGACTGCTGCTTTTTTTTTTTTTTGGCCACACCCACAGATATGGAAGTTCCCAGGCCCAGGGATTGCACCTGTACCATAGCAGTGACAGCACCGGATCGTCAACTGCTTGGCCACCAGGGAACTCCCACCCCTAGGCTTCTTGACAGGAGGGCAGAGTAGCGGGTATTTCTTTCTGTTTTACCTGATGAGAAAACCAAGGTGAAGGAATGTAAAAAAACCTGCAGGCTAGGCGGCTGGTATGGGACAGAGCCAGGATGGCAACCCATGTCTTCCCTTTTGATGTCTGGAGCTCCTTCTTCCCTGACTCGGCTCTTGCTGTTGATATGTATGTAGTGTACACATGTCTGTGGCAGATTTCACTGTTTCCCAAACAGGTGTTTCTCTTTCTGTGACTTTATCAAGCCCAGTTTTCATGAGCAAAGGACCCTACCTTGGTTGCTTTTGAGCCAAGAAGGATGCTTGGCCTGTCTTTAGTCCCCATACAGCATGCTGTTAGCAGCAGAGCTGGCCCCTTGGTGGCAATGCCAGCAGAGAAGCTCTGGGTACTGCAGTTGGGTTTTTATCACCATCCCTCCCTGGGAGGCATATCAGCATTCCGAGCCAACACAACAAAGACGGGATGGAGCGTGCTTTCAGTGCTCGCCTTTTGTAGTTCCCTTGAAAGGACAGCCTTGGTGACAGACAGGCCTTTAGTGAGCTCCAGTTGGGGCTGATGGAGCCTCTCCCTGTCTGGGGTGGAATCACATCACTCCTTTAATAAGAGCGTCCGTGTCTCATTGTCTGTGAGGTAAAGTTCAAATTTCTCTTGGAATTCAAGCCTCTGCAATTTTGGTTGAGCCCCCCTGTGTTCCTGGCCTCCTAGTAATCTCCCGCTCAGGCTTCACTGGAGCCAGCCTTCCAAGTAGGTGCCCCGGCCATCGCAAGCTCTCTGAGTGACCTTGTCACACATATATCCCCCAACCCCCATCAGGACACCGACCACCCTTTGCACGTCACCTTCTCCAGTAAGCCTGCTCCCCCCTCACCCTTGCTAGTCAGCCTTTGGTTGGTCGGCTCTGATCATCTTCTCTCTCCATGATACTGCCTGAGTCCCTATTTCTGTTGATAGCTCCCGCACTCATCTCTCCATCCCAGGACTTGACAGAGTCTGGGTGGGCTTCAAGTTTACGGAACTGAAGGTTCAAGTTTTGTTTCTGGGTGGATGTGACTCTCAGAGCATAGTGCCTTCCTCAGAGGTTCTCTAGAAGAATCTTGCCCCTTCCTCTCTATCATGGGGTGGAGGTCAGAGAAGCCAGGATGAGGTCACAGTGGACTCTTCAGCCTGTTTGTCCTGGGCCAGTAGTTCTAGGTCTCTCTCAGCCTCAGGTTCCCTAGCTGTCAAATGGGTACAGGCCAGACAACCTCCCACACATGCCAAACCGGGTGGGCACTGTGGGAAGGGAGGGCCACATTGCTCTTCCCACCCCAGTGGCTTGATGCCCCCTTGCCTCCAGTCCCTGGAGACTCTTATGAGTCAAAGACAGCTGGCCAAAGGGAAGGGCCCTTTTGTCAGCTGTCCTGCTCTGGTTTCACTAGAATGGCCCTCACTC
This sequence comes from Phacochoerus africanus, assembly GCF_016906955.1. Taxonomy (NCBI): domain Eukaryota; kingdom Metazoa; phylum Chordata; class Mammalia; order Artiodactyla; family Suidae; genus Phacochoerus; species Phacochoerus africanus. Next base: position 210,294,326 of record NC_062544.1, on the reverse strand, counting down.
CTCCCAACATGAGCAGTGGCTTCGGCAGCCTCTTGTTATGGGACAGTGTCCCCTTTCCAGAGAATCCCAAAGATCCCACAGTGTACATAGTATCTGAAACTCCATCGGCATTTTGGAGGTATTTCTCCTGTGCCGTGGATGACTGGACGAGATTAATAACACTAATATTGTTTCTGAGGGCTTTCCTCCTCAGACGTGTCTCTGTGGTGAAGGATTATTTTTGAATTTTCTGGGTGTCACTTCCACAGCGTCCTTTTTTATTAGTAGTATTGGATTTTATTAAAGATAACAGCGTAATTTGGAGTCGGTTCTTGCGGTTACGGTGATTTAAGAGGAAACAAAGCTTCCACGATGACTCTAATTTTGTGTCTGTAGCATCTCCAGTATTTACAGCATTCATTTGGTTAGTGCAGTGTGTCCTGGGCCAGAACAGCATGTTATACGCATGGATGGCGGGGCTTTGGCTGACATATGTGTCCCGTGGTAGTTGTGTCTTCAGGCGTGGAACCGAGTGTGCACACAGACCAAATGACTAAGTGAGGATTCAGAAACCTCAGACTCTGGCAGGTGGGGCATATTCATGATGTATCTCTCATTCATCTCTTCTCCCCAGTCTTTCTTCAGCTCTACTCAGTGCTCTGCACTCCTTATTTCCTCCCCTGGGTCATGACAAAAGGTTCCTGCTTGACTTCCTTGCTTCTGGTTTTACAGAGCTGATCCATCTTCAGTGTTCCTGCCTAGGCATCTCCTTTCTCAGGGATCCATACTTACCCTCTGTTGCCTGAATTAGAAGGTCAGACACCCTGGCTGGCATCTGTGTCTCTCTCTGCACTGCCCATTGAACCCATCTGATACTTTCCTGCCCCTCTGTCCCGTTTATTCATATCCACAGCCCACGACCGTTCCTTTACCTGTCGCACCCATCCTTCCTCCCAAACTTAATTCTTTGACAAACTCCCAGCCTTCATAGATTTTTTTTTCCTTCTGCTAGACCTTGCAACTCTTCATGTAACCTGATGTATTGGTTATTTATTGTGGTGTAATAGATGCCTCCGCAACTTAAACCAACAAATATTGTCTCTCATCTCCCACAATTTCAGAGGGTCAAGAATCTGGGAGTGGCTTAGGTGAGTGGTTCTGGCTCAGGGTTTCTCTGCAGTCATATGAAGGCTTGACTGAGTTTGGAGGATCCATTTCTTTTCTTTTTTTCTTTTTTTTTTCTTTTTAGGGCTGCACCCACAGCATAAGGAGGTTCCCAGGCCAGGGGTCTCATCAGAGCTATTGGCGCTGGCCTACACCACAGCCACAGCAACGCCCAGATCCGAGCCACGTCTGTGACCTACACCATAGCTTATGGCAATGCCAGATCCTTAACCCACTGAGCAAGGCCAGGGATTGAACCTGCAACCTCGTGGTTCCTAGTCAGATTCGTTTCCGCTGTGCCACAACGGGAACTCCGGAGGATCCATTTCTAAGCTCACTTAGGAGAGTCTTGGTCAGAGATCTCAGTTCTCTACTTGGTTCTCTCCAAAGGGCTGTGCAATGACATGACAGCTGGCTTTCCAAAGTGAATGATGAGAGAGAGAGAGACTTAGATGGAAGCTGAAATGCCTTTTGTTACCTAATCTCGGAAGTGAAAATCCATTGCTGGTACACTGTGGGAGGTGACCACTAAAAGATGTAGCTACCAGAAGGTGAGGTCATCAGAGGCCACCTTGGAGGCTGGTTATGAACCTGCCCTGTCTTTTCCATCTGTATACTCTCTCTTTGCAGCTAGCCTGAGGCCTCTTGATGATCAGAGGCTGATCTTGCTCACTGTTGTGGCTCCATTACTTTACTGAAAGTACTTTTCACGGAGATGCTTTTTTGTCTTCACAATAACCTACTTTTTTTGTTTTGTTTTTTGGGGCCACACCTGCAGCATATGGAAGTTTCCAGGCTAGAGGTCAAATCGGAGCTGCAGCTGCCAGCCACAGCCCAGCCATAGCCATAGCCACAGCCACAGCCACAGCAATGCCAGATCCGAGCCATGTCTGCAACCTACACTGCAGCTCACGGCAACGCCAGATCCTTAACCAACTGAGCGAGGCCAGGGATCGAACCCTCCTCCTCATGGATACTAGTGGGGTTTATTACTGCTGAACCACAGTGAGAACTTCCACAACAACATGTTGGACTTCAAAAACAAAAACAGATGCAAGAAACTAAGGCCCTGAGGCAGGTGGGGGTGTTAGTTATCGAAATCAATCAACCCCTCTGTGACAGAGCTTGTGAATTCAGTCTAGGTCTTTCTGATCTAAACCTTTATGTTCTTTCTGTTATACACAAGGTTTGCCGATTTTGATGTCTGTAAAATATTTTGTACAACCTGCTCCCTGTCTATAAGCTCTGGTGAACATTAAAGAGGAACAATTCAGTAGCACACAATGATTGCAGGAAACATTTGTATATAACTATCCCAGTTTGTATCTAAAAGTTTCTAAGAAATTGTCTTCATCAACTGAAACCTCATGTTCCAGGCCTTCATCTGTTCAGCAGTGCAGTGGCTTCATCAAAGCCTCTGATATCTGGTTGTTCGGATGGAAAAGGCAGCTTAAGAGGCCCATCCCAGTGCCATGTTTCAGGGAGATTTTTCTTATGTGGTCGTCTGGGGAGATGGAGCCTGTTACCGTTCCTCCCAAGAAACTTTCTGCCACAAAACCTGACTCATCTGTTTCATACAGGGAAAACAGATTCTGGGTTTTCTAGGTTTAGTCAAATTGGGATATAATTTAAATGGGAACAACTTCTTTAGCAAATTGCCCCAGATACTGTGACTTAGCTTCACAGGGAGGGCTGGGGGTTTGTGGGGAGGGAAAACAAAAAAACCAAAAAAAAAAAAAGGGAAAAGTCTTTGCTGTACCCTCAAGCACAAAGTTATGGTGGTTGACTTAAAAGAGCTTTGATTTCTTTTTCATTTTCAACAAACTCTGCCCCCTTAGATGAATTTCAGAATGTGGAATGGGTATGTTTCTAATTTCAGTCTTTCTCCCTTTATTCTCTGCAAAAAGGGGAGCACCACAGGTGGCTCTCTAAAACTTGAACATCTCGCATTTTTGTGTTCTCTCTCCTGATCATCCTTTATGTCTGCAGGGGACCTTTACGCTTATTCTTACAATGCTCCTCGAATTTTTGACTTAATAGCTAAAGATACATTAAAAACATACTTTTGATGGAAGACACGTTCTCCACGCCTCCATGCTTGGAAAAGTTTTGAGTATTGTTTTTCGAGCTCTTTTCTTATCTCTGCATGGGTTTTCTTTTCCTTTTTTTATTTTTTTCCTGTCATGGCCATGGGGTGGTTTAATATTACATGCCCCATCACAATGTGTTTCCCCTACACTGTGGAATTTCTTGGATCTCTTTAAAGAGTCTGAAAACACTGGGGAGGAGAGAGAGGATGAGAAAGGGATTTGAAAAAGAATTGGGAATGAGCTTTCTCAGATGCTTTCTTACTCCTTGGTGGTTATAAGGTTATTTTTTGTAGAGATTGACGTTTTCCTTGGCAGCTATACTCTGAATCAAATTCTTCTTCACAGCTTCAAGGAAGTGTCCATTCTGATCACAGTAGAATTCTGTCTCACTCTTTTGGTTTTGTTTTTACATAGATGGGGTCTAGATAAATAATGCTTAAGTATGTATATATAGACATACCTATTTGCACAAACATTTTCCAGAAACGTGCATATTTATTTGCAGTTCCTCTCTCTCTCAACCTTAAGTAGAATGGGCATTTACAAAATCAGCGATGCAATTTTTACGTCCTTGAGAGGAGTTCCCTGATCCTGAAGCATTAAGCAGTTATTTAGATACACTTTTCGGGGCCTGTCCAGACATCATTCCTAGGAACAGCACAGGGAGGATGTGTCCAGAAAGGAAACACAGCTTAGAGCAGGGAGATGAGTGTCCCCATGGGTGGGATTTCCTTAGGGTGTGCTAAGGGACAGCTTCGCACCTAGAAGGAAGGTATGCAGATCCAGAGAGGCCATATGCAGAAGGCATTAAGGTGACCTGAGCATATGGGGTTCATCACCCTCCGATATGCATCCCCTGGCTTACAATAAACATGCTAGTCATCATAATTGCCAGTGTGTCTAGCCCTTAGCTATTTGTCCAGCATGCTCATGGATTTATAACTTTTTTGGTTTCGTAGAATTCCTGCCCCCACCTCCACTCCCTTAACCACCAGTGAGTAGTAATTTTCCTTTTGTAAAGAAAGAGGGCAGTAGCTCTGTGGCGAAGTGTTGTACAAAGCTGAAACTGGGAAAGTCATGTCTCAAACCCAAACCTTTCTGACTTTGAATTTAGAACTTTTAAGTGCCTCTGCTTTTAATCTAACTGGCCATTCACTAGTTTGACTTCGTAATATTGGAATAACATATTGGGTAGAATATATTATTCTATATATTATTATTCTAATATATATTCTATATATTATTGGGTACGCTGGTCCTTTCTTCTGCGCCCACATTCCATGAGGGCAGGGTCAAGACCATAGATGCTTTTATATTTCCAGTTTCTACTCCGTTCACAGAGTATGATAGATATTGGAAATCAGAGTGGTTTAAAGTATGTCCATACAGTTTTTGACACTCCCTTTAAAAGGCGAAGCCTATTCTCCTTGAATGCGGCTTGCACTTGGTGACTCATTGCTAATGAATAGAAAAAAGTGAAAGTGATCATATGTAACTTCGGGGACTGGATCGTGAAAGGCCCTGGGGCTTCCTCCTTGCTCTCCCTGTTGGGTCACTTGCTCCATGGGGAAGTACCTGCCTTGTCATGAGGACACTTAGGATGTTCTGTGTAGAGGCCCACATGGGAAGAAACGGAGGCCTCTGGTCACCAGTTTGGAAATGGATTATTCAGCCTCAGTCAAGGCTTCAAATGATTTTAGCCTCAGCCAGTGAGTTCACTGCAACCTCATGAAAAACTTCGAAGCGGAAATACCCAGCCCCACCATACTTGAAATCAGACAAGTTGTGGGGTGTCCTCTCATCTAACAATGGATAAGCTAATAGAGGAATGAATGAGTGGTACCTCAGCAACCCTCAAGCTTATGATGTTTCTGATAGTCAGTGATAACAACTCAATGATTTGACTGATTTGTAGGCACTGGCCACTTCTCAGTGTTTTCTTTCAACTATAAAAAATACACAGCAGCTTTGGAGTTCCTGTCATGGTGCAGTGGTTGGCGAATCTGACTGGGAACTGTGGGGTTTCGGGTTCGATCCCTGGCCTTGCTCAGTGGGTTGAGGATCCGGCATTGCCGTGAGCTGTGGTGTAGGTCACAGACTCAGCTCGGATCCTGAGTTGCTGTGGCTCTGGTGTAGGCCGGTAGCTATGGCTCTGATTAGACCCCTAGCCTGGGAATCTCCATATGCCGTGGAAGCGGCCCTAGAAAAGGCAAAAAGACCAAAAAAAAAAAAAAATATATATATATGTATTTTATATATACATATATATGTATATATGTATATATGTATATATATACATAGCAGCTTAGAGTGTTCCCCAAATTATTTCCTCATCTGGGGCTCATCTAAAAACACACAGTCCAAAGCCCCACCCTAGAGTCATGAACTAGAACATCCTAAGGATGAGATTTTAAAGTTTATTTTAAAAAAACTTTGGAGATGACTGAGATGCAGACAGCCTGAACATGTCCAAGGAAGATCCTTTAGGAACCAGTGAACTAGAACCCTTCCCTTTTCCTTATTACCCCAGTTTTGATGATTAAGGCTTGTTATGGATAATTGCCCTTTGGTTCTCTTTCACGGCCTCACATCCTCTGTGGTAGGGAAGCAAGCAGCTGGATTCCCCCTTGAGCCCCATCTCATGCTTGGCATGGAGCCCATGATCCCGGGGTCACGGGACTGACTGCCTGTTGAGGTCTTGGGTGTGACCAGAGGTGGAGAATGGAGGTAGGTTCCAGTGCAAATATTGAGTCCTAAGCCTGGTATTCATCTCAAAACCAGGCATGCTTACGTTTGAGTTATTCGGCCTCGGTCAAGCCTTCATGTACACAGACTTCAGGAGGCCCCTTTGGGAAAGAACAGAGCACAGAGGAGAGCCAGTAGCTATGGCGAGGAAACTCTCTGGAGGAAAGTTGTTGGCCTCCTAGAGTGGAAGGAGTCCTAATCCCTCCTGGATGCTGGCACAGTACTGGGAACAAACAAACAGGGCATGTTTTAAACATGTGATTTTATTTTATTATTTTATTTTATTTTATTTGCCACACCTGCAGCATATGAATGTTCCCCCTGCCAGGGGTTGAATTGGAGCTGCTGCCAGCCTACACCAGAGCCACAGCAACCCGGATCCGAGCCACACCTGTGACCTACGCTGCAGCTTGCGGCAATGCTGGCTCCTTAACCCAATGAGTGAGGCCAGGGAATGAACCCACATCCTCAGGGACACTATGTCAGGCTCTTAACCCACTAAGCCACAATGGGAACTCCTAAACATATATATTTTTTAGCTCAATGAAATATCATAATCTTAATTTAAAATTGGTTGCTCAAGTGCTATTACTGAACACTGGGTGTGGGTTCTTGGATGCACACCGTTTGGATGCTACACCAGGTTTCACACCAGGTTTGTTGTGTGGTTTGAATTTGTTTTTAAAGGAAAAAGTCCAGGTAGTTAAGCATACCTATTCCCCCTGACCCTGTGAGTTCTGAGCTAGTGTCTCTTCTGATACTAAGGACCTGTATGATCTTGGGAAAGTTACTTTGCTGCTTTGGAACTAAACACTTCATTAGAGAAAGGAGAGAGAGAGAGACGCAAGAAGATCCAAGTTCTTTTCTCAACGGGCAAATCAGTTCAGTACTGTATTAGCTGACGAGGGCAGCTGTAATGAAATACCGCAGACTGGGTGGTTTAAACAGCAGTCCTTTGTTTTCTCACAGTTCTGGAGGCTGGAAGCCCAAGATCCAGCCAAGATCTGGAGGCTGACAGCAGGTTTGGGTTCTCCGGAGACCCCTCTCCTTGGCTTCTCAGTGTGTCCTCACATGGCCTTTCCTTTGCATCTCTTTGTGTCTTAGTTTCCAGTTCTTATCAGAACACCAGTCCAGTGGGATTGGGGCCCACCCTGATGGCCTCATTTTAACCTTATCACTCCCTGAAAGGCCCGACACGTGGCATTTGGAGATACTGGGGGTTAGCGCTTCAAAATATGAATTTGAGGCGAACACTGTTCAGGCCCTACCTAACAAGCATCCAGTTTACCTTCAGGTATTAGAGGTCCACTGTGAATCAATGGGGGGAGGGTTGCAGGGCATTGGGCATCTAAAATAGGGCAGATCAGACAGTAAACCCCTTAAGGTACCTGGTCCTTTCTCTTTTTCAGAACCAAATTCTCAGCTTTTCCTCTCTGTGTTAGCAGAGTCAAAGTTAGAGTCGCAGGATGCTAATGATAAACGGAACTTTTGAGTAAAGCGCCTTATTTAATGTTAGAGGAAGCTAAGGTCCAGGGAAGGATGGTGCTATGTTTATAATTAGGTCTCTTGATTGATGACCCAATTCCATCCACTCAAGGCCAAATGAGAGTGTATAACCGGACTCTCTGACATCACTGTTGCCTTGCTCCGACACCTCTGAGATACCCCAACTTAGGATGGTGGGATGTTTTTTTTCCAGCTCCAGGAGGGAAAGATGTAATGGTGCTTCACAGGGAATGTGCTAAGAACATTCCAGAAATAGTCACATCCTGTCATCAAAAGCTTTTTGTCCAAGGGAGGGCTTTTCTCAACACTTTGTTCTCAGTCTTCCAGAAGAGGGCGGGTTTCTCACCATGACATCTAGGATCAAGGCTAGTAAACCTTCAAACTGACAGTTTTGTTATATTTAAACAGGTGAAGGAGAGAGAGAAACAGAAGTGAGCCATTTATTTCTTTAGTTCCAGAGTTAGAACTGGAAATGATTTTTGGTATCTAACTAAATAGTTTTAGATCCAACAGATTGTTAACATGTTTTAAGCATTTATATCAAATTGTCATCATTTCTTTCCAGAATCTGTAAGTGACTTGGAAATCCGAGATGCGACCTGGCCCTTCCTCTGGATTAAGTGGAATTAAATTTACAGATATTGCTGTATACTTTTAAGAAACTTTTTTAAGATCCAGGGACAAATCAAATAAGAATAACCCCCTCAAATACCCATACCTGTTGTAGAAAGCAGTTGTCTACACAATCCAGGCATTTCAGTCTATCCTGGGAAAGACATCCTGTGAGCATGACCTGGGTGGTGCCAGTTTGTCTTAATCTCATGACAAAATAACTAGCATTTCCTTGTAAACACATTGAAAGAGGAGGTCTGCCCGGATTTTTCCCAGTGTCTGAAACAGGGACATCTGAGTTTAATCCTTGACTGCATGTTACATATAAAGTGAATTATTGGAATGTGAAAATAGAAATTATCTTCTACAAATAGAATTTATATATAAATGGAAATTATAATTATATTTATATATTATATAAATTATATGTGTATTTCTATACATAGAAATTATACAGGAAATGATTTTCTTTTATTGTACCTCTGCTATTCATGAGACAGAATATTTGTACCACTGACCCACTCCTTATTTTTGGGCAGTATTTATTTATTTATTTATTTAGTCTTTTTGTCTCTTCTAGGGCCGCATTCGTGGCATAGGGAGGTTCCCAGGCTAGGGGTTTAATTGGAGCTATAGCCGCCGGCCTTCACCACAGCACACAGCAACTCGGGATCTGAGCCGCATCTGCAACCTACACCACAGCTCACTGCAACGCCGGATCCTTAACCCACTGAGCGAGGCCCAGGATTGAATCCAAAACCTGATCATTCCTAGTGGGATTCGTTAACCACTGAGCCACGACGGGAACTCCATTGGGCAGTTTTTAAATGGCTTATTCATTCAACAAATAAGTAGTTGAGTGAGGCTTGTACTAGGCTCTAGGGATATAGCAGTGAACACAGACAACCCATGCATATTTCTCCTCTCAAGGAGGTGAGTGAGAAAACTAGTCCTTCATAAAATAGTTTCACTTTTGAGTTCCCGCTGTGGCACAACAGGGTCAGCAGTGACTCTGCAGGTTCCATCCCTGGCCCAGCACAGTGGGTTAAAGGATCCAACATTGCCATAGCTGCAGTATAGGTCGCAGCTGAGGCTCAGATCTGATCCCTGGCTGGAATCTCCACATACTGCAGGGCAACCAAAATAAACAGAAAGAAAAGAATAGCTTCACTTTTAAAAGCTTAACTGCAAACTGGGAAAGGATCATGATTTGAGAAGGTATGGGAGCAGATAATGAAGGAGGCCACCCCAGGCAGGAAGGTTTCTCTCTGGAAACATGATTCTGGATTGAGAAATGATGGGTGAGGCAGAGGCTAACTAGATTGGAAGGTCCAGGAAGTGGTGACAGAAGACAATGGTCTGACAGGGGGAACAGCTTATGCAAGAGGTGGCATAAAGAAGAATCAGTGGGTGGGGAATGAGAGAATTTGGACTTTGGTCTGTCTTGTTCCTTTTTATTGGTGTAACTCTGGGGAAAGCAATCACTGCTGATCTCTGGGCCTAACGTCCTTACTTGCAGAATGACTGAATTTGAATTAGAGAATCCGAGGGAACCTCAGAGCCCCTGAACTAGATTCCGCCCTTCATACAAATTGACCAGGCACCGCCTGTGTATCAGGGTATCCGATGGGTCCTGCAATTCAAAGGCAAAAGAACTGGGATCACTGACCTCAAGCAGCTTGGTCCAGTGGCAGAGACAGACAAGGCAGCCCATTTCTGGGGCCACATTGTGAGCCTTGTAGGAAGACAGCTGAGAATGGGATCATCCCTGAGGAGAGGTGAGGGGCAGTGGTGAAGACTTCACAGAGTAGAGGATCTTTGACCAAAAAACAGAGTGAAGTCAGCCTGGGCAGCCAGGATGGTATGAAAAAAAATTTGTGGATATAGGTTGCAGATGCGGCTCGGATCCTGTGTTGCCATGGCTATGGTGTAGGCCGGCGGCTGCAGCTCCAATTGGACCCCTAGCCTGGGAACCTCCATATGCCATGGGGAGTGGCCCTAAAAAAATAAAATAAATAAAATTTGTGGGGACTGGAAATATTCCCTGGGATATCAGTGAGTCGAACTACTCCATACTCTATAGTACTGACAACCTCATCATGTTTTTTTGAGTCTCTGTGCGTACCTCAGACTCCAAGGTTGATTATGAAAATGCTTGCTCTGAGTCTCCTTGCTCCAGAAGGCTGGGGACAAGTCGAAACGTTTTCCGTGTTCTGCCTTGGTATCCGATCTGCCAGAAAATGCCCTTTTCACAGCAGGGTTCTAGCAATCTAATTATTGTTCGTGAGATAGTTAGAAGTTCGGGTCAGGGATGAAGTTCTGTTGCACAAGAAAGTCCATGAATAAGATGTTACAAAATGAAGTGGAAGGTTTTTTGTTTGTTTTGTGTTCTTGCAGGGAAGGTTTTTAATGGCCTGACTGCTGCCAGAGTTGGGTCTGATCATCAGAAAATTACATTATGCACCAGAGAGAGACAAAAGGAGCCTTTTGAGGAGCTGCTCTAAAATTATTTTCTGTTTGTTCATATAGGTAATTGGCTTGAGTACGAAATAGATTTTCCTTGCCAAGAGAGGGTTAGCATTCCTGTGATGTGTTAAAAAGCTGGCTGAGGGATTGGCATGAGAGGAGACACGTCACGTAACTTGGAGAAGAATTGATAGAAGTTAGGTTGCGGTCATTTAGTTGCAATGTGATTAGAAATAGAACAAAACAAACAGTATTGATTTTTAAATCTGTTTCTTGCCTACTTCCAAAAGGCCTTGTGGGTCTTAAGAAAAATACATCACTATAACATGAGCATTAAAATACAGGACAAAGCCAAAACCTCACCAGAAGGTTTTGTGCAACAGCAACTGTGGAGGTGTTTTTTTTTTTTTTAACCAAAAATTGAAGTATTGTTACTATTATTATTGTTTGAGGGCATACATTTCCGGTGAAAGATTCTGGACAGTCTAAGCAAAGAAGGAAAATCTGGTTGCTTAGCAACTTTCATTAACTGATAAAAAGGAAACAGGTTACAAACTACTATGTATAAAATAAATAAGCTACGAAGATATATTTATTGTACAGCATAGGGAATAGAGATAATATTTTGTAATGACTGCAGATGGAATATAACCTTCAAAATTGTGAATCACAGTTTTGTACACTTGACACTTACATAATGTTGTATATTAACTATACTTTAATTAAAAAAAAGAGGAAACAGGCTAGCCTATTAGGTATATTCTTTAATATATCCCCTCTAATATTATGGCAGATTTTTATACTGTAAACAATGAATAGGGTAATTTTCCATGGCTTCAGTAAGTTTTCTAATGATGGCAAACTCTCCTTGTTATGATAGTTTTTTTTTCACATTGACCGTCAGTAAAATCTCATACTGGGTCGAAAGCATTTTTTTTTATGTGGGGACATGGCTAAGGCAATCCAGACATATACTTTCCTATTATGATTTGATGCAAGGAAAAATATTAGTAAGAGGATGGGTATTATCTTGTTCTGATCCGTGTTTTAAATCTTGTATGTTCATAAGAACTGCCTGGGGCCCTTGTTAAAATATACATTCCAATGCCCACCCCAGATTTACTGAATCAAAGCCTCTAGCAAAGGGCCTGCGTGTCTGTTTAACGAACGTACCAAGTCATTTCTTATGCCCCAGGAAGTGTAGGGAGCTCGGCCATGGATGGTTTTCCTTGACTGTTTTCCCCTCTCAGCTGGGCTTTGTAGCAGTCATTCTGAGCATAAATTGTGATATGAGCCCGAGGCAAAAGCATTAAAAGTGAAATGATGAAGCCCAGCAGAGCCAGTTTAATTAGCTGGTCTGGAACCATAGTGTCATTTCCCTTCCTCAAGCAGTGATGCTTCAGAACTCTGCCCATTGCTTCCCCCAGGTGCCTTCTGACCTGTTAGGCCATGGATCCTTTTCCTGTCTCCACTGATGTTTACCAAAACATCATCCTGCATTTCATCGATTTTTAAGATGTGCGTCTTCCCACACTTGGACATCTCTAAAACTAGGATGCATTTGAGAACCAATAATGTATGGAGCTGATGACACCTTTTTCCTTCTGTCTTAGTGATATGGAAGGTCTTGGTGCATTTTTATATTCAAAGGGGTTGAAGATAGGCTGAGCTGTGCTTGTTCCTTCTGTAGATAAGGCATCGGAGGCACTCAGGTGATGGGTGCGTGGAAAGCAAGGAAAACTACTACTAGTGGGGGGAGCCCAGCCTCAGACCCTGTCCTTGTACTAGTTGTTACTAGATATTCCAAAACTCAGCGGCACAAAACCACATTCAGCATGGATTAGCTCACACAGTTTCTTAAGGTCAGACGTTCGAGAGTGGCTTAACTGGCTGGTTCTGGCCTGGGGTCTCTTATGAAGTTGCAGCTAAGGTGTTGGCCTGATCTACAGTCTCTTGAAAGCTTGGCTAAGCCTGGAGGTTCCACCTACAAGGTGGCTTGCTCACGTGGTGCTGGGAGACCCCAGGTTATCCCTGTGTGGGCCTCTGCACAAGTTCTTGAAAGAGCCCCCAACATGGTAATGAGCTTCTCCTAAAGCAAGTGATCCTAAGGACCAAAACAGGACTATGTGACCGTGCCTTTTACTGGCCCCGCCGTGGAAGCCTCACACTTGCTTCTACTACACGTTGCATTTGCCACACAGACTAATCCTGACTGAGTGTGCTTGGGGACCACACAAGGGTGTGAATAACAGAAAGTGGGGGTCCTTGGGGCTAGCTGTTTTTTTCACAGCACACTGCCTTTCCAACATAGGTTTGTCCTGATCTGCTTAGTCGTCTCCTAGTCTCAGGTCAGGTTCTTAAATGGAATGGTAACTCTCAGGGGTTTATATCCCATTCTCGCACTTCTGAAACCGCGTTGTGCCTGCGCATCCCCTGGGTCCCCTGTTAAAACACAGACTCTGATTCGGTAGGTCTAGCCTGCAAGCCTGGGCTTCTCATGCTAATGGGCTCCCACACTGGGCCCTGCTCCTGGTCCTGTTCACTCTTAGTAGAAAAGTGAACAGAGCCGGGCCGGCCTCCAGGAGCCCCCTCTACAGGGTGGCCCCGAAACCGAACTCCTCTCTCCTCGAGGGGAGCTTGCCCCCTCCTCCTCTTCTTCTGGCTGAGAGACAAATGGTTTGGGGGGAAGGACCTAGAGAAACCAGCCCATTTCACTAAGTTGGCTAAGGGAAAGAGGCATGACACAGATAAGAGCCCGGGCATCATGAGGGGGGCAGCATGCCGCAGCTGTGAGCTGCTTCACAGCGAAGGTCAGGATTCAGACAGCAACAGCTGGGGGCTCAAAGTGGCGAGGCAATTAGCCGGCAGGGGGTGGGGGTAGGATGGGATGGAACGCAAACAGTGCTTAAAATGAAACGTGTTGATGCATTATTCAGAGCTCAGATGCCCATCCGTGGATTCCCCATCCTCCTGTCCTGCTTCTGCCCTCTCTCCCCTTAAACACACTCACACACGTGCGCGCACACACACACATCTCTTCCACATATTAGCATTTGGGAAAACTCTAGACCTACAATGTATTTCCCTGAATAAAATGACAATTAGAGCTGAAGCCATCCTATACATGTTGCCACACTTTAAGCTGCTTGGCTGGGATCTAGAACACGGGCCCTGGCACGCTGCTCCACTTCTTGCCCATCTGGGGCCACACTTCTCTCTTGTGTCTTCCCACGCATCTGCCAGGAGGAACGTGTTAGACTAAAAGCTCAGCAAGAGAGGAACTATATTTCTTTTGTTCACCTCTTTCCTTCTCTGTTTGTATGTGTGCAATATACAGATGTTTATACACATGTCTATGTTATAAATAAGGAGAGGAATGAATACCCCAACCTAATGTGTGGAGAGAGGGACCTCATGAACCTTTTGAATCTATCAGGAAAACATAGTGAGGTGTCTGCGGTGGAACACAGGACGCTCCATTTTCACATTCCAGTGGCTGCTGGGGACCTTTGGAAAGGGGTCAAGTTTATCACCTCCCATTTCTCTATCAGCCAGGCCAGTCTCTTAACTGTAGAAGTTAAATATTGCTATTTCCTGGACATTTACTGTGTGCTGAGCACATGTGTTACATCATTTAATGTTCCAACAACCTGAGCAGAAGGTAATGATCACCTCCAGTTTGCAGAAGAGGAAACCAAACCTGTGAGAGTCGAAAGCATTTACCTTATACCGCTAGTCGTTGGTGGTTTTGCAGGCCATCCCCGATTGATTTCAGCCTAAAGCTGGTCTTTATTGTTCTCTGTCACAGAACAAGATGTCCAGAGAAGGAGAAAGGGAATAATAGCTCAATCGGAGCCAGAAGGACTCCCAACCTTGAATCCAGGCACTTGCTTCTTTGCATCTGTCCTTGGTGCTGTGATGGCCCCTGAGATGCATTTCATGGGACCTCTGCTCCAGGGGAGTCTGTGCATTGATAGGAGTCAGAGTCATTGTCTGAGGCTACTCATTAAGTATCAGCCAGTCCATACATGGCTAGTGGGAATGCAAAGTGGGACAGCCATTTAGGAAATAGGGTGACACTTTATTAGAAAGTTAAATACACTGCACACATTTCAAAAATAGCGCAGCTATCATACTCCTAAGCATTTACCTAAGAGAAACAGAATTTATGCTCACACAAAGGCCTACACCAATTTTTATTCATGGGTGGACACAACCCAACTGTGCATCAGCTGGTGAGTGGATACACAAAAGTCCTCCCATCCATACTGGGGAATACTGCTCAACAGTAACAAGCCAGCTATTGATTTGATGAATTCACCAACAGGAATGAATATTGAAAGTACCATGCTAAGTGAAAGAAGACAGCCATGAAACGCTACATCTTTTTTCACCTGTGTGCCGTTTAGGAAATGGTAAAACTCTAGGGGTAGAAATTGGATCAGAGATTGCCTGGGGCTTGGGAAAGGAACTGGCTGCAGGAGGGCATAAGGACATTTGGGCAGGTGATAGAAATCTTCTGTGTCTTCATTGTGGCTCTAGGTATATAACTGTGTACTTTTGTCAGACGTATCAAACTATCGTTAAAAGGGGTGAATTTGTTGTGTAACTTATACCTCAATAGACTTGACTCTTAAAAATATATTAACTGGTTCAAACCCACTATTTATTTCCTTTCTTTCTTTCTTTCTTTTTTTTGAGGAGGCTGCACCCGAGGCATATGGAAGTTCCCAAGCTAGGGGTTGAATGGGAGCTACAGCTACCTGCCTACACCAAAGCCACAGCAACATGGGATATGAGCCTCGTGTGCAACCTACACCACTGCTCATGGCAATGATGGATCCCTTAACCCACTGAGCCACAACGGGAATTCCTCTCATTCTTTCTTTAAAAAAAAAAAAAAAAAAAAAGTTACAATAAGGCTTTTGCTCAAATTAAGAAGCAGAATTCCACGCCTTTCCAAACTCCCTAGCCAATTATTTTATACATAGGACTTGAGCAGCTCCATAACGTTTCCTGAAGTCTACACACAGCCCAAGGGTTCTGGCCAGGCGGTGCAATGGCTGACAGGGTACTTAGCCCGGGCGTGATCATTTCCACAGTGGGTATAATGGCTGTGACTGTGTGTCAAGCACAAGGCCAGCGCTGACCCCACTGAAATCGATCCCAGCTGGCCGGGTACTCCACTCCCCAATCTCCTATCTAAACCCCACAGAAACCACAGAGGTAGGAATTAGGATTACTAATTCTGCAGACAGAGACATGGTTACTCAAGGACTAGAGGTTAGGAAGTAAGAGATGTAGGAACTAAGACCAGGTCTGGCTCACTCCACATCCCACCAGCTTTCTGCAACAAGACAGCAGTGTGAACCTTTGGGCTATTCTGTTCTTGCTCAGCTGACTGGGTGACAAAGTCCTGCAAGGCACCCTTCTGAATAAATTCACGGTCCCACAAGGAGGCCTTTTCCTCCCTTGCTCTCCCCAAAGTCAATGGAATATGTACCTAGAAAATTCATCCCAGGAGCTTTATGTGCTTTGGTTCTGGCTACATGCTGATTTACTTTACTTTCTAATTAGGAGTCCTCTAGCCAAATTGCAGGTCAACTGCCTGATGGGTGACACAGTAGAGCATGGGTTTTAAGCAGCCACCATGGAGCTGCAGTCAGAGCTGCGGCTCTGAGCTCAGTCCTCCTTGGAATGTGCTATGGACCAAGACAGGGGGCCAGGGTCCCAGCTTGCCTCTGCCTCGGGACTGGGGCCAGGAAACCTGGATTCCCAACTCACTGCTGCTGGAGCAAGTCCTTTCCTCCTTTGGGGCCTGTTTCCCCATCTGGAAAATGGTGGGTTTGTGGAGGTATCATTGTGGCTCAGTGGGTTAAGGACCTGACATTGTCTCTGTGAGGATGCAGGTTCAATCCCTGGCCTCGCTAAGGATCTGGCATTGCCACAAGCTGCAGCGTAGGTCACAGATAAAGCTCACATCTGTTGTTGCAGTGGCTGTGGCGTAGGCTGTAGCTGCAGCTCCTATTCGATCCCTGGACCAGGAACTTCCATATGCTGCAAGCGCAGCCATAAAAAAAAAAAAAAAAGAATGGGAAAACATTGAAACCAAAAATTGGAGGCCCTGAATGAGTGCCAAGCTCCCAGTTGAAGGGAAGGTATTTTTCTCAGTCTCAGCCTCCTCAATCCCCTCCCTCTTTGTCCAGAAAAAAAATCCCAACAACCCAAGAGACCCTGAGCTATTTATGGCCCAGGGAGACCCCACCCCCACCTCCCAACCCCTTAGCAGGGTGGCACTCTGAAAACATTCTCTGTAGTCACAAATCCTTCTGCCTCCTGAGATTAAGAGTCTGATTTAACACTAATGGAAATAGGGTCAGCTAGGCTTCCGGTTGACTTTTATCAAATGTTTGTTTTCCCTCTTTTACAATTATAGTAATATACCAAGGAAGTTTCTCATCTTCACTTGAAAATATGTCTCATTCCATCACATGGCCAGTAGAAGCCTAGATTTACAAAGCACCAACTAGTTTCGCTAACCCAAGACAACTAGCAAAATACCAACTGGCAAACTTAGCAAATACAATTGCATTGGCTTCTATACTACATAGGTTTCCTCTATTATATATGCTTCGTGTGTGGACTCAGTTTTCCTTTCCTAACCATTGTTTTCCAGTAAGAAGTGGTCAGTTACAGTTTCTGCTGTGTTCCATCAACCTCCCATGTATACAGTGGTTAGGTGCCAGAGATTTCTCTGCTGCTCAGGCCAGACCTATCCTCTCAGTAGTTAGAAGCCTGAGGACTAGTGGTCAAAAGTGGGACGAGAGGCAGTCTCCCGACACCAGCTCCGAACTGTTTGCACCCGCCCAGACCACGTTCCCTTTGTGTAGGTTATTTAATAAATTCATTTCACAACACGTAGAGCACAGCAGGAAACAATGCAATTACTGAGCCATAGGAACACAGCTGCCAACATCTTGTTGATTCAGAATTGTCCAAACACTTCTATGTGGGGGCGGGACTGATGCAATTTGCTGGTTCAACTGTTGACATTGATAAATTGGAGTTTCATTTCCACAGCCTTCTGTTGGAGGTGCTAATGAGCATTGAAAGCCTGGAGAAACGGGCGGGAAAGGAAGGGAAAGGCTTGCTTGATCTCCATACTAAGTATTTGAGCCTGGATGATGTAGATTGGACATGACCAGGTACGAGGTGGACACTTTTGAAGGCACCAACCAAGGCCAGATAAAATTAGCACTGGGAACATTTCAATTATTGAAGTTCTGCCTGCAGATTGTGTAGGCTGGTATCTTCATTTATTAGAGAGAATGTTTGCTTTCACTAATATTCTTTCCCATGTTTTCTGAAATATCCTTTTATATTTCGTGGGGCACTGTGCCAAGATCCCTTGGCTTCTGGAAAATGAGGGGGTTGGACCAGATGATCTCTGAGGCCTCTTCTAACAGCTCCATGTTTTTACTTGCTTGGCAAGAGAATTTGTCTGAAAGGAATTGCTCCCCCCCCCCCTGCCCCCCCAACCCGCATTCATCCAGGCTTCCATCCTCCCCATTCATTGTTTCCATTCATTCAGTAAGCACTTGGGCGCTTTTTCAGTGCGGATTACGGTCCTAGAAACTGGAAACAGGCGAACAGGCCAGCACAACACGGGCCCCTACTCATTGGAGGTGAAGTTCTAAAGTGAGTAGAGCGTATGAAGATACGCTAGGGGGCGCACACGGCAGGAACTAGACAGAATCAAGGAAAGCTGCTCTGAGGATGGCCTGTATTGAATTGCTCCTTGAAACAAGGTGAAAGTTGGAAGGAAGAAGACTGTTTGGGTGGACCCTCCTCTGTGTACCTCCCAGGACGTTTTGCCCTAAATGGCACTAGGCTCTCTGTGGGTTGTCTTTCCAGGAGGAGTATTTGTTATGTTTTGGCATAGGAGCCAATTATTAAGTCCATGATTTTTATATCTTCTCAACCTTTTAATTTTAATTTTGTTCAAAACCAGGAGCTGACTTGGATGAAATGGATTGGCAAAAATGCTGGACTTTTGTGTGTGTGTGTGTGTGTGTGTCTTTTTTTGCCATTTCTTGGGCCGCTCCCTCGGCATATGGAGGTTCCCAGACTAGGGGTTGAATCGGAGCTATAGACGCCGGCCTACACCAGAGCCACAGCAACATGGGATCCGAGCCTCGTCTGCGACCTACACCACAGCTCACGGCAACGCCGGATCCTTAACCCGCTGAACAAGGCCAGGGATCGAACCTGCAACTTCATGGTTCCTAGTTGTATTCATTAACCACTGAGCCACGACGGGAACTCCGAAAGTACTGGACTTTGAAAAATTAATCTTTTACATAGACCGCCATGTATCTTGAAGTCCAAGCCAGTCGTGAGTCATCCTTTCCCTTGTCCCTTCAGCTCTCAGAAGAGTAGCATTATCTTGGGAAAACATTTTGTTAAGCCATGCATACACCCAGTTAGGAATTCTCCAGCTATAAGTCATTCTAGATACGATCAGACATTTATTGACTCCATGTTTTTAAAGCAAATTGGAGTCATTTTTGTATGGCATTAATTAAAATTAAATCCGTTCCAAACAGAATTTCTTCACACGTCATCTGGATTTTTCCAAAAATTTTAAATGTGTTTGGTTAAAGCTATCTATAGAGAACTTAGGATATTCAGTGTGAAAATAATATGTTTAAAAATGCAAATTTAACTGTGAATGAATACTACAGTGGCTTCTAAATGTGTCCCAAATGACTTCTATCATATTACCATATTCTGTCATATCTGTGTAGTAGAAGCTAGAGAAATCGAAAGTTAACGGATTATTGGCATCAGTGTGATGGTCAGGCTTTCCCATAAAGAATTCAAGTTTGTGCCTTTATAGCCTGTCTCGGCACCGCTGTGTGGTCGTACTTGACTCTTATACCAAAGTGTAAGAGTACCGGTTCGAGGATGAGGAGACCTCGATCTGGTCGTGGCTCTGACACTCAAGAGTCTTATGAGTTTTATCTTCTGGCAGCACTGCTTTGGCATTCCTATTTGTAAATGTTCTCATCTGTGCAATGAAGGGGTGGGAACTGCTCTACGGACCCAGGCACTTTGGAGATGGATGGATGGGAGTGTTGAATGCTTCCTTCTCATTTGCACACAGAGAAGCAAAGCTGCGAAAGATAAAATGACCCTGTTCGTGGCTGCGAAGAACATCACCAGTTCAGGGAGGACTAGTCAGGCTCTCACAGTTTCGGGTCCTCTCCATCTCTTTGGATCCCGTGCTCCCTCCTAGTCCCTCTGATAACACTTGCTTGATATTGGACATTATTGTTCGTAAAGCCCAGTTGCCTGCATTTGTTCTTATATCTGTTGAATGGCTTCTTAGGTGGGTATTTACAAGACATGAGGGTCATAAACTTCCTTGCAAGATCCTGTTTGCATAATGAATTCTCTCTCCCACCACGCCTATTGAAATTGGTGTCTGAAATGAGCTACCTTTTCTACTGCATCTTTTGAGGAGAAACGAATCATTAAAGTGAAACAGGAAGAGTCACTCTCCAGGGTATCATTAGAAACGACTGATAGTAAGAGTGTGAAGAATTTAAGCAGACTCCCCCACTCCCCATTTTCTTTTGGGTTGCTTCTGTTAAGCTTGTTCGTGCTCCTGTAGTTAGCTTCTATAGGACTTACTGTGAATAATGTCTCTGGGTAGCCGCCCATTTAGGAATGTGATGGGTATATATTTATGTGGAATCAGATCACATATTGCCACATTAAAAACACCCCCAAATAATGCCTGGGGCACAGGTGCCATGTTCACTCTGTCCTCAACTGAGTCCTCATGCTTGTCTTCCTAACCTGGGTCGGGGGTAGGAGTCTGTGCAGGACGAGGGAGGAGAAGGGATGGAGCAGTCCTGAAACTGATGCATCATTTCTTTGGCACAGCTTCTGGAGGCCTCCCTGCCTCTGACTTCTGTCCTCAGGGCCTTCCAGCTCAAATCATACCTCACTCTGAATCCAGTTACCCATTCCAGCTGGGCTGGTGGTCTCCTCTGTGGTGGGAATGTCGCACTTCGATTGAGCACATTTATACTAAGGAGTAAATGGTAATTAGCACCTTGACTTCCAAGAAGCAGTTTCTACTCTCTCTTTTTGATTGTGAAAATGAACCTAATGGGTAGAATCTCAAGCAAAAGGAGAGGGGAAAGACAGAACATTCAGGTCTCAAAGTCTGTCTGCAGATGCAATTCTCCTGGTCTGCCCCTAGATCTCCCAGCTTCCTTCATTTCTGGACCCCCTAGAGTTTGAAAGCTTTAGCTCCTTTGCCATCTCCCTGGAGCTGTGAGAAGGAGCGTAAGAACAGGGGGAAGACAGATGTGGCCAGTAGTCCCCACGGACCAGAGTGAGATGTTTAAGTCAACTGTCTTCTGGATCAGACACCTGGGTTCAAGGTCAGATCCACAGACCTTGTAACTTTGGGCAGTTATTTAACCTCAGAGTCTCCATTGCTTCATACTATTCAGGGGCATCATAAAGATGAATGATAATACGTTAAAAATCCTTGTAGATGCTCAATAAATGGGCTGTGTTATTAAGAGGCCAGGAGTGCTTGGATAATGGCATTAGCCGTATCTGGAAGACAGGAATGTCAAGGAGAATTTTCAAATAAGTGATATGGACATTATTGTTTGAAGGGGGCATAATGTCACACTCTTCTGGGTGTGTTTTTTGTTTTTTGTCTTTTTGCCTTTTCTAGGGCCGCTCCCGCGGCATATGGAGGTTCCCAGGCTAGGGGTCTAATTGGAGCTGTTGCTGCTGGCCTATACCACAGCCACAGCAACGAGGGATCCGAGCCACATCTGCAACCTACTCCACAGCTCACAGCAACGCCGGATCCTTAACCCACTGAGCAAGGCCAGGGATTGAACCCAAAACCTCATGGTTCCCAGTCGGATTCATCAACCACTGTGCCATGATGGGAACTCCACAGGTGTTTGTTTTAAATAGATTTCTGGGAATGGAGAAGTGGGGATGAGGCTGTGAAGTGGCTGTCCCAGGGGTGGTGCCTGCAGATGTGTGCAGATGAGGCCCCCTGAGCTGCTCCAGCAGGGGAGGGCGGTGGGTCTTTGCAGCGAGACCTGGGGGCAGGACACAGGGAAAGCTTTCCAGCCCAGGCTGAGCAGTCGCCGAGGCACGCGTGCTTTCATCAGCAGTCATTTGTCGTCTGTCTGAGGCGAGAATCAATACCAGAAGGAGAAGGTGACAAATCACTCATTGCCCAGAGACTGGCTGTAAATCCGGCACCCGTTATTTTCTTTCTAACCACTTTAAAGAAACTTCCCCGCAGGTCTTTTCCCTGAAACACGGAGCCTCACCACCAGACTTCGAAAGGTCCCTGGAAAGCACTGAAAAGACCTTTTGTGTGGTTAGGCATTGTTATCTCAGTGGAATTAAAGAGCAGTGTAGTCTGTTCATTCTGCTTAAACTGCATCAGCACTCGTGTCTTCACTTCCCCCGCCCCCCATCTGTTCCTTAGTACTCATGAGTTTTAGAGAAACCACCCATCCGATGGGTCTGTCTTTGCCTCCGCCTGTGTCTGTGAGGCATGTGCTTTACACCCATCAGCACCCATTAGCTTTTCAGCCATTACACCCGTTGGCTTGCAACAGACTCTTAAAACGTCTCCCCCTCCTTTCCCTCGGCTAGAGACTCTCCCTTCAGTCAGGAAGAACTTTAAAGACTCTCTGTTGGAAATTAAGATAACTCTGGCTCGGGTCATCAGTGTCAGAAAGTGAGACACGTGGACAAGGAGAAATCTCGACAAGGCTCTTTACTTCTGCAGAAGGGAGCGGGGGCTCCAAAAAGTGCGCGCATGGAACAAAGGACCCTCCCCTATTTATCCCTAACACAGGTGATGTACCTGTCCCCTTCCCATGGGTCAGGTCAGGGCTCACATTCTTCCTCGTTGGCTCATTGAAACAAATTGTTGCTGGGAAAAGAGGTAAACAGCAAGGGGGCCTCGGGGGCCGTTTCAGCTGAAACCGAGCAAAATGGAGTGACCAAGATTTCCTTTGATAGAAAAGACATTATGTTACTTTTCACCCCTCTCCTCTCATCCAACCAGCCCACCTGGTGGCCAGGTAACGGCCTCTCTTAGGGAGCCCCAGGCGGGATTGGACCCTGAGGGTCCTGCTCCGGTTCAGAGCTCCAGAGCTCATTGGATCCCTGCTTCTCCCCAGGGCACTGACTGGGAGGGTCTGCTTTCCAGCTCTGGCATTTTTGCCAGCCCCCCACTTGCCTTGGAATGTCTGGAAAGGGGTAGAGAGAGTCAAAGGAACGAGTAAAGCTGGCATAAAGTGAAGTCTTTTTAGAGCTTTGGAATGATGAGAGCAGGGAATTGGGGACCACCGCCCCCCCCAACAGCATTCTGTATAGAGCACATCTTTTGTAAGCAACTGATTTATTTTTCTGCCGAAGGCCAGCCCCAGGCTGAATTGGGAAATAGCCAACTTGATATGATGCAGTGATTTTCAACCCTTTTTCTCCTCCCTTTTAAAACTGTAGGACTCTTCCTTCAAATGGTAGCATCAGAGGGAGCCCAATATGTAAAAACAGAAGAAAGTGGTTGAGGTGGGGTGGGAGGCCCACCCCCTTGGCGCAGGCGCAATCTCTCCTTACTCCTCACCCGCCCTCACCCTCCACTCACTACAGAACTCCGGGAAGCTGGCCTTTTGTGCTCCGTTTGGAAGCCACCAGTGCCGTGAAAAGACCATGTGTGGGACTCAGGTAACCCTGTGTTAGTCACCACAGCAAATCCCTTAACCACTGAGCCTTAACGCTTTTCTTGTAAATTGAGGCTGGGACATCAAAATGAAAGATTTTTCATGTAAGTAGTGAGAGAACATGTACTAGGTTCATAGAGATACTATAAACATTGATTCCTATTGCTCTCTCTATTTATTTATTTATTTAATTTTTGGCTGCGCTGGTAGCATATGGAAGTTACCAGGCCAGGGATCGAACCTGTGCTGCCGTGACCTGAGCACAGCAGTCACCACACCAGATTCTTAATCTGCTGAGCCACCAGGGAAATCCCTCACCTATTTTTTTTTTTCCCCTGCTTTTTGCATATGGAAGTTCCCAGGCTAGGGGTCAAATCAGAGCTAGAGCTGCCAGCCCATGTATGCCCCAGCCGTAGCAACACTGGATCGCTGACACACTGAGTGAGGCCAGGGATCAAACCTACATCTTCATGGATACTAGTAAGATTCGTATCTACTGCACCACAATGGGAACTCCCTTTCACAGCTATTTTTTATGTTTTCTTTTCTTCCCACTTTCTTTGCCTTTGCTCCTTAGGTATCCTCTTCCTCTTCAAAAGCCCAGGCACCTCTGGCACCAGTGCTCTGCAGACATGCTCAGCTTCCCAGGAAAACTATGAGTCACTTGTACTCTATTCTCGTGTCGGCTCAGGTCAGCTCTGTCATCCCCACATTGCCATCCACATTCCAGACTGCAGCAGGAGAGTGTCATCCCCTCCTCTCCGATTTTCAGGTCGTCGGGGCTGGTCTGGACAATGGACTTTCATGGGAATTGTATTGAGGGCCTGGGTAAACATTCCTTTCTTCTGACCAGCAGACTAAACTTCTACCCCTGGTTGAGTAATGGTCTAGGCATTTATGTAACAGCACAGTGTCCATATTCTGTGAAATCCTCACGTTCCACAAAATTGGATTCTGAAAATAACAGGGCTTGTGGGAAAATTAGGGTTGGGAGCAGATCACTCCAAACCTGTTTGACCTTGTAACCAGGAAATTAACAAAAGCAATAGCAATGCTGAACAAAAAAACAAAAAGCGAGAAAGAACGATCACTCACTTTTTTCCATTGAAAAAAGGTTGAAAGTGGCTTGATGAAAAGGGTTCTAGAAACAAAAGAAGGGATAAAGTTGTCAAATTTTGGAGACAAAGATAAAATGCACTAAAGTCATAGCAAACAATTAAAAAAAAAAAAAAGCATTTCCAGAGTTCCCATTGTGGCTCAGTGGTAATGAACCCAACGAGTATCCATGAAGGGATATGGGTTCAATCTCTGGCCTTGCTCGTTGGGTTAAGGATCCGGCATTGTTGCAAGCTGCAGCATAGGTCACAGATGTGGCTAAGATCGCGTGTTGCTGTGGCTGTGGCGTATGCTGGCAGCTACAGCTCTGATTCAACCCCTAGCCTGGGAATTTCCATGTGCTACAGCCCTAAAAAGCAAAAAAAGGAAAAAGAAAAAAGAAAAGTAGCATTTCCACGACAGCTCCCATGCCCATTTGTGTTGAGATCTTGAGCATCATCCTCTCCGTGGGTTGTTGCGTTATGCTGAGTTTGAGGACTCTTTGTTTGGAGGTTATCCCTTGGTTGTACAAAATGTTGACATTCTTAGAAAATTGCATATGAACTAAAACTACTTTTATTATGTTGCTGTAATTTCACTGTTTGCCAGTCCCGTATGAGCTAGTTCGTATTACCGTGACATATTCTGCATCGGGATAGACTGTTTCTAGATCTCAGTAGCCTAACCCCCAGGACTCAGGGGGACACAAGTGAGACCTCAGAAAGGTCCAGTCTTGTGTGACACAAGGGGATGCACTCAGATAGCTGTAATACAGTCACCCCACAAATCTCTAAAATATCAGATTAATTGAAAGATTGTAAAAAGAAAGAAAGGAAATAATAGGTGTGATTGTAGTGGGTTAGGAGGCAAAAAAAAAAGCTTTTAGGCAGAGTGGAATTGGCAGGATTTCAACAGGCAAGGATGGAGGGCCAAAAGGAGAGAATGAGCCCAGGCTTGGGAGCTGGAAAGCAAGGACATATTTAGGGGACCAGCAGAGTTGGGGGGATCCACTTTGGGGCTAGAGCCACGGAAGAACGTAAGGGAGCAGTAGGACATGGGTTGAAATGGAAGTTGTCCTCAGAGGGAGGGAGGCCTTGGCTGCAGGGATGGCATCCACCATCAGAGGATTCTGAGCAGGTCAGTGAAGGCATCAGAGCCACCCTCGAAAGAGCTCCTTTTGGCAGCTTCTGCTGGGAGATGGTGGAGGGGAGTGAAGTCCAGTTAAGAGGTATTGCAGTTTCCTTGTGACACACAAGAGGGCCTAAGCTCAACCCTGCCAGTGACACACAGTAGCAATGCCATGCATGTGAAAGACATGCCGTGACAGACATTCTAGAGACAGACTCTCAAGCACCTGTCACCCGAGTAAATGGTATAGTGCTCAGGTGCTATCTAAGGATGACATGTGCTGTTTTCAGTAACGATAGCCAATACAGAGCTTGGTTTTGGAATGTTGGAGAGCTCATGCTGAGGGCCGGCTGAGGCGGTGGCACCCCTGGGTTCTGGGACTGGTCTGTATTCAAGTGTGCGCAAAGCTGGTGGCCCTCGGGTTCCTGCCAGGTGACCCATGCAGACAGAATGAAGGAGCTTGCCGTCAGCAATGGGAGGGAGATGATGGTGTTCCCTGCATGCAGACCTGTCCACCTGCCCCAGCCCCAGCCCCTGTTCGTGTTCCAATCACAGGACCACAGCATTTTTACTCCTCCTCCTAATTAGAGGAGTTCCCATTGTGGCTCGGCAGGTCAAGAACCTGACAGAGCGTCCGTGAGGATGCAGGTTCCATCCCTAGCCTTGCTCATCCAGTTAAGGATCTGGCGTTACCACAAGCTGCAACATAGGTCACAGATGTGGCTAAGATCCGGTGTGGCTGTGGCTGTGGCATAGGCCAGCAGCTGCAGCTCCGGTTTAACTCCTGACCCCGGAACTTCCATGCCACAGGTGCAGCCTTAAAAAGAAAAAAGAAAGAAAGAAAGAAAGAAAGAAAGAAAGAAAGAAAGAAAGAAAGAAAGAAAGAAAGAAAGAAGAAGGAAGGAAGGAAGGAAGGAAGGAAGGAAGGAAGGAAGGAAGGAAGGAAGGAAGGAAGGAAGGATCTTAGAGATGATCTTATCTTTAAACTGGATGCTAGATGGAAAACTATGATCCAGAAATGTCGAGTGTGTATCCAGGGTAAGTCAGAGGCAGAACCCAACCCAAACCAGAACCTAGGAAACCTAGGTCCGTCACCTCCAGTCTTCAGGAAATCTTTTGAGTCATGGCTGTGTATTAAGAGTTCTCCCAAGAACCAGCAGGATATAAAGGAGATCTCTTATGAGGAACTGGCTCATACAGTTATGGAGACTGAGAATTCCCTCAGTCTGCTGACTGCAGGCTGGAGCCCAGAGAGCTGGTGCTGTCATTCCATTTGCATCTGAAAGCCTGAGGACCAGGGGAGCTGATGCTGTAAATCCCAGGCTGAGGGTGGGAGAAGGCGAGTTGAGATGTCCCGGCCCAAGCAGTGAGACAGGAGAAGGGGGCCAATTCTTCCAGCCTCCACCCTTTGGTTCTCTTCCGCAGATTGCATGATGCCCACGCACACTAGGGAGGCCAAGCACTTTACTGAGTCCACAGATCCAAAGGCTCATCTCATCTAGAAACACCCTGCAGACACCGCCCCCCCTCCCCCCCAAAATCTGGGCATCCCCTGATGCAGTCAAGCTGACATCCCCAGTTCCCTCCCACTGGCTGTTAGAATTGTTGGTCACGATACCCTGTTCTTCCAGAACATTTTCTAATTGTTCAGGCTTAATTTGCCCATTTCTTTCCTTGACCCTCATTTGATCTCAGTGGTAGAGAGACCTGGTTCCTCTTCCCCAAGTAAGCAAACTGGGCGTGACAGGCACTGAGCCTTCCTCATCACATGAATTAATGGAAGATTCAGGACGAGAGCCTAGAGTTCTTATTCTGATACCATTTTCTTGCCCACAGTTGGGTTATAAATTCTGTGGCTGTGCTGAAACAGTTGTAAAAGTGTGGTCCTGGACCAGCAGCATCATTCGGGACCACTTGGGAATTTGTTAGGAATGCACATTCCTGGGCCCTCCACAGGAATCACTGAATCAGAAACTGGTGGCCGAGGCCCAGCAATCT
Organism: Phacochoerus africanus; assembly: GCF_016906955.1. Classification (NCBI taxonomy): domain Eukaryota; kingdom Metazoa; phylum Chordata; class Mammalia; order Artiodactyla; family Suidae; genus Phacochoerus; species Phacochoerus africanus. Next base: position 210,266,755 of record NC_062544.1, on the reverse strand, counting down.
GTGTTTTAATTTCTCCAGATGATTATTCTGTATGCTCATTAGAGAATCACAGTGCTAATAAGACAGAATCTATTCAGTATCAAGGATTTCACTACATTTCAAGGTATCAGATTCACAGAGAACCAAAAAGATGGTATTAAGCTAAAACTGAGCATAAAAATCAGTACATTCTTTTCTCTTCCTCCTATTTCCCTCCCTCCATCACTCCTACCAACAAGATACTTTGTGGCAACTGTTTGTTAAAAATGTTTTTCTGCCCCTGACAAAGCTGGCAGAGTTGTCATGAGCTTTGATTCATTCAACCCACATTATTTGACAAACTTGGGGAAACTGAAATCAAAAGGGAAAAGAAAAAAAGAAGGGAGGGAGGGAGATAGTTGAATAGATAGACAAATACTTTAACATTTCCTTAAAAAAAAGGTCACACGCTCAAATGGCAAGATAAAAACCAGTATTATTGGAGTTCAAGTTGTGGCTCAGCAGAAATGAATCTGACCAGTATCCATGAGGATGCAGGTTTGATCCCTGGCCTCACTCAGTGGGTTAAGGATCTGGTATTGCCGTGAGCTGTGGTGTAGGTTGCAGATGTGGCTCGGATCTGGTGTTGCTGTGGCTGTGGTGTTGGCCAGCAGCTCCAGCTCCAATTCAGCCCTTAGCTTGGGAACTTCCATGTGCTCTGGGTGCAGACCTAAAATGCAAAAAAATATATATATATATTATTAATTGACCCAGAGAACTATGAACAGAATGCTGTTTTATTGATTTTTTTTTTTTTGTCTTTTATAGGGCCGCACCCGAGGCATATGGAAGTTCCCAGGCTAGGGGTCTAATCGGCGCTATGGCTGCTGGCCTACACCACAGCCACAGCAATGTGGGATCCAAGCCGCGTCTGTGACCTACACCACAGCTCATGGCAATGCCAGATCCTTAACCAACTGAGCGAGGCCAGGGATCAAACCCGCAACCTCCTGGTTCCTAGTCGGATTTGTTAACCACTGAGCCACAATGGGGACTCCCACAGAATGCTATTTTAAAAGGAAATTAAAACTTCTCAGCATCTGCAAAGTTCCAGAAACTGTATTAGGAGGTTTAGGTAACTGTTTCAGGCAAATCTCATGATAGCCTTATAAAAAAGCGGCATGATCCTCATTTTTTCTGAATGGGGAAACTAAATTTTCAAAAAGTTCAAGACATTTATCCAGATGTCCCAAAGCTAATCAGTCGTGGAGCTCGGGTTCACATTCACGCTTTTCTGTATCCCCAAACTGTAATCTCTCCATCATATCATCCACATTATCTCTCAGGGCATCTTTCTTTTCCACGTGCCTTTTTCAGCCCAAAGCTATGGAATGTTACTGGTGAACGTATGACATCCCACCACTTCAAATGAATTGCTGCAAGCAGCATATGGGCATTGGGGATTCGCTGGTAAGAAACTCTGTATCTGAAACTCACATCCATTTCACACTCACTTTAAAAGCACATCTGTAAAGTCAGGTATGCATTTTAAAAATTCATATCCAACCTTCAGGCCTTTCTTCTGTCCTTTGGTTTGGAGCTTGTCCAACAGCTGTAAAGAAAAATTTGGAAGGCATGACCCCTAGTGGAAACACAGAAAGGTCCCATGGTTTTGCTGGAGGGTTTCTCCCCAAGCCTCCCCTTCCCCTGCCTTTTAAAATGGAATTATGGAAAGCATCATCAGAAACTTAACTTTCGTGACGAGACTCCGGTCAGTGCACAACTGTCTTTTTTTTTTTAATTTTCAGGAAAGAAAAAAAAAAAAAAAAAGACAGCTGCACCATACAGAAGTTCCCAGGCCTGGGGTTGGAGAGGAGCTGCAGCCCCCCGCCCACCCTGACCTCCACCCACCTACACCACAGCCATGGCAATGTGGGATCTGAGCCGCATCTGTGACTTGAGTCAATGCTGGATCCTTTAAACCCACTGAGCGAGGCCAGGGATCAAATTCACATCCTCAAAGACACTATGTGGGGTTCTCAACCCACTGAGCCACAGCGGGAGCTCTGACAACACAAATGTCATTTTTGTAACGATCTTAAAATATGATTTCTGCATCTTGCAATCGCACCACACTTGGGTTTGAGTTCTTTAATGACCTCTCTCTCTCAAGCTGGCACCACTTTTTTTTAAAGCAATGCTTGTCATTTAATCCTTGTCCTGCTTCACTATAAAACCTAATCTCACTGGATTTTGGAAGAGACACAGTGAATACGGGTGTCCATATTAAAGCCATTGTGTCTAAATCCACCTCCTGTGCAATTGAGAGCTTTGGGAATTGTGCACGTTTGTCCAAACGGTGTGATCTTTGATTTCAAGAACTGACCCGTAGCTGTGCCCATCACCACAGGTGTGTTGCTTGGCTGCCAGGTCAGCCCCACATCAGGTAGTCACTGACCCACATGTGTGCTCTGTGTGTCAAGGGCCCTTAAGGATTCCCCGTTGATTACACAATTGCTTTGTCAAGCTTAAGATTGAATAGGGGACAAAAAACTGCCACAATCTGATGGGTAGTGGGAGATAGAGGGTATAAAAAAGTAAACTGGCAGAAGTTCCCATCGTGGCTCAGTGGTTAACGAATCCAACTAGGAACCATGAGGTTGTGGGCTCGATCCCTGGCCTTGCTCAGTGGGTTAAGGATCCGGCATTGCCGTGAGCTGTGGTGTAGGTTGCAGACGTGGCTCGGATCCCGCATTGCTGTGGCTGTGGTGTAGGCTGGCAGCTACAGCTCCAATTTGACCCCTAGCCTGGGAACCTCCATATGCTGCGTGTGCAGCTCTAGAAAAGGCAAAAAGACAAAAAAAAAAAAAGTTAACTGGCAGGAATCTAGTAAAAAGCTATCCTTTTCATTCAAAGCAAGTTGAATAACTTGGATGTTGGAGAGGTGAATGTGTCCCCAGGTGTGAGGCCTGAGAGGTATCCTGTCTGTCCTGAATCTCTGTCACTGTCCTGTTTGCCAGAGTCCCACTGAAGTTGTACCTTTCCTGATTTGAAGGATAGCCAATTTCAGCTCCTCAAGATTTTAGAGAATTGGAGTTCCCGTTGTGGCTCAGCAGGTTAAGAACTGGACATAGGGTTCATGAGGATGCGGGTTTGATCCCTGGACTCTCTCAGTGGGTCATGGATCTGGTGTGGCTGTGGCTGTGGTGTAGGCCGGCAGCTGTAGTTCGGCTTTGACCCAGAAACTTCCATATGCCTCAGATGCGGCCCTAAAAAGAAAAACAATAGATCACCGGTCCAGTGAACCCCTTTCTCTAACCTGACAGCTCTGCCTTTCTTGATTCCAGGCCATTAAATGTTCTGCTTTGAACTTGAGGGAGGGAGCAGACAGTCTCCATTTTATTTTTTTTATTTTTTTAATTTTTTTCGTCTTTTTGCTATTTCTTGGGCCGCTCCCGCGGCATATGGAGGTTCCCAGGCTAGGGGTCGAATTGGAGCTGTAGCCACCGGCCTATGCCAGAGCCACAGCAACTCGGGATCCGAGCCGCGTCTGCAACCTACACCACAGCTCACGGCAACGCCGGATCGTTAACCCACTGAGCAAGGGCAGGGACCGAACCCGCAGCCTCACGGTTCCTAGTTGGATTCGTTAACCACTGCGCCACGAGGGGAACTTCCGGCAGTCTCCATTTTAAAAAGCATGTCAACGTAGCTGGTTTGTTTGTTTATGTATTGATTTTGATTGTCTTTTTAGGGCACGACATATGGAGGTTCTCAGGCTAGGGGTCAAATCAGAGCTGCAGCTGCTGACCTACACCACAGCCATAGCAACACCCAGATCTGAGCTGCATCTGCATTGCTGCTCACAGCAATGCTGGCTTCTTAATGCACTAAGCAGGGCCAGGGATTGAATCCATATCCTCATGGATCCTAGTTGGTTTCGTTACCCCTGAGCCACAGTGGGAACTCCAGCATGGCTGGTTTAAAGCACCAGGGTCAGGTGCTATGCCATGTCACCTTCACTCTTGGGGTCTCAGCCGAGTGATCTCTCCTGGGAGAGTTGGAATACATGACATTGGAAGTCACTTCTGGCTCCATGAGCTATGATTTAGTCCCATTCTTTGTGCTGGGTGCACATGCACAAGGTCAACTTCATTCCCAGGAGTCGGGTTTCAGAATTGGCAGCTGATTCAAATGACATCCTTCAACAGTATAGAGTAAAAAACAAAACAAAACAACAACAACAAAAAACTCTTTTGTTTCTCTTAGCCACCATTTTAGTTTGTAATCTCTGTTGTGAATATTGAATATCCCTTTTACTCCTCATACCACTGTTTTTGCTCTTGTTTATTTTTTTTTATTTTCTAATTTTTCTTTTTAGGGCCGTACCAGTGGCATATGGAAGTTCGCAGGCTAGGGGTCCAATCTGAGCTGTAGCTGCCAGCCTACACCACAACCACAGCAATGCTGGATCCAAGCCGTGTTTGCAACCTATACCACAGCTCACAGCAATGCTGGATCCTTAACCCACTGAGGGAGGCGGGATCAAACCCACAACCTCATGGTTCCTAGTCGAATTCATTTCCGCTGCACCATGACGGGAACTCCTGGTTTTGCTCTATTTTTTGATGGCTGGGGGAAAAGTAAGAGAAAAAAACCATCTTCCAAAGTGTCACTTGCACACGTCAGAATGAAGAGACTCACTTTTTTACTTTCTCTTTGACTTTTTTTTACTGTGCCTGCCTCAATTTAAAAACACTGCAATAATTTGACCCTCTTTCCAATGATCTACATGTGCTTGTAAATTGCAAATTTCAACCTCGGCACGGGCACCGGCACCGGGCTTTTTAGCCAGTTGTTTTTACATCTGACTTCTTTTGATGTGAACATTTCCAAGCTCAAACAATAGTGTCTTTTTTCAAATGCAGACACCGAAAGCAATTATCAGGTAGACAGACAGCTGTGGCTTAAAAGTAGATTTTGCTCCTTATTAGTCTGTCAGGCTGTCAGTACCTTTTTCCCCATGTTTCTTTACCTTGGAAATATTTTTTTTTGATCCCCTAGTCCTTCTTTAAATTATAGGGATGGGTGTAGTTGTACTAAACTGAACCGTATGGAATAGTCCAGCTTTAAACAATGGAAACACTTTGAAGGCTTGTTAACTGAGGTATTATCTTTTGAAATATCCTATTTTTAGGATATTACTGCTCTGTTGTTTGGAAACTTGGCTGAGGATATGAGTATTTGAAATAACATTTAAAAAATTCATCGAAGAAAAAGACCGTCAAGATGGGGTTCTCATTAGTAGTTAAGTTTACAACAGTGAGCTACATGGAAAATTAATTCGATTCGTAATTCTTAGGTATCTCATTATTTGAAATTTAAAGACAAGTTGTTTTCCAGGAATGATTTGTTTGTGCAGCAGGTGTGGTTAAGGGAGGAGGGCAGTTTTGTCAATAACCCAGTGAGTCTAGGCACAGGTTCCTCTGGGTTCGCTGCCGGCTCACATTGATGAGCCCTTTCTTTTTCTGCTCCCTCTGCAGCACACAAATTGATAACTTGGTAAAGAAACCAAATGAACGCCCCCTTCCTTCTCTCAAAATCATTGCCTGTGATCAGACTAGTTTTTAATCTTGTTTAAGGTCTGGCTGTTTTGCATACTTATCTTGGCCGGTCGCTTGACAGCCAAGAGCCTGTGTCCACACCAGTGTAGTGAGAACTGTACTGTTCTCCACAGAATTATTACGGGGAACACATGAGAAAATGATTGTGGCCATTCTCTGGGAACTGCAAAGCATCCTGCAATGTAAAGCAACATTTATTTGGATTACTGATTGAAGTAGGGTTTAAAAAAAATCAATTTCATCTTGGCTCTTGAAATCTTTGAGTATGTTTATTTACTTGTAGTCAGAGTGAAACAGTTTTGCAGAAAGAGCAATGCCTTAAACTTCATACCATCAGCAACTCTTTCCTCTGCCTTCTCTCTTCCTTATTCCTGATAGAAATAAGGAATATGGCAGGATGTATTATATAATGAGAGAGAGAGAGAGGGTCGGAGGGAGAGAGAGAGAGAGAATCAAAAGTCGAAGCATTTGGAGTTCCCATCGTGGCTCAGTAGTTAACGAATGTAACTAGGAACCATGAGGTTGCAGGTTTAATCCCTGGCCTTGCTCAGTGGGTTGGGGATCCGGCGTTGCCGTGAGCTGGGGTGTAGGTCGCAGATGCGGCTTGGATCCTGCATTGCTGTGGTTCTGGTGTAGGCCGGCGTCTACAGCTCCGATTCTACCCCTAGCCTGGGAATCTCCATATGCCACGGGAGCGGCCCAAGAAATGGTGAAAAGACCAAAAAAAAAAAAAAAAAAGTTAAAGAGTTTATGGTCTAGTTGGAAAATAAAACAAATGTATAAGGAACAATTCAGGCAACTTGAGCAAATGTAGAAAATTGATTATTTTTGTGTTCTTTCTTTTATCTAATGTTTAAGGATTTACCTTTAAGTTATCCTAGCCCAGGATGCCCGGAGTCTTTTATATGTGTTATAATCTTATGTTTTATAAACACCCCATGTGAAGTTTTATTTACAATTTTTTTTTTCATCTCAGCTACAGCCAATGAGAGCTTGAAACTCTGTGCTCTGCAGCAAGGGCTTCAATATACTCAAAGAATCAATTGCCAACTCCAGACAAAGCATTTTTGTGTCTGGGCTCCACCTAAATGGAACCTGTCAAGCTCCCGAATAATCAGATTTCCTCTGGGAGACCAAACAACAGAGTTTTGAGTCGCTGAGGGCAAATTGGCTCCAGAGTGGTGCTTTAATATATCTTATCAAGTCTGAGGTCTTGCTAACCCTCTGTTTCCCCAGAGCTTTTATTGGAGGATTTTATGACTTTGGTTCCAAAAACTCTTAGTAAGTGGATGGAGTGCGCGCGCCATCTCCTGGCAGTTTTGGGAATTGCTTCATAAGATGGAATCCATTTTTTCCTTTTTCTTGGGCATCAAAGGAAAAACTCACTGTTATAATCTTTTTTTTTTTAACCAGGTATTAGACTGTGATCTTAAATCACACTGTAATTATTAGCATGATTATTAGATTTTCTTTTAATCGCTGGCTAAGATTGTTGGCTGAAAATCAGTGCTTTGGAAAAATGTCCTAGAGTTGAATAATTCTCAGAAAATAAGAGGAGATGCCTTTAGGTAGTTACCGTATGCTTTAGTGTCAGCTTATTAACAGGCTCCCAGGTTCTCCCTTCCATCTCTTCTGACGGTGTAATAGGAGTCCCTTGGTTGCAGATAGAGTGGCTCTGGAGTCTCTCATCATGTCAGGACATAACATTGTCAGAATGATAATCAGTCTGTTAGTCCAGGTGTATCACTGTGACGATTTTCAACCCTCAAAGATTCCAGTAAACTCTATCTTTAGTTCATACCATGTGTCATTCAGCTGACACCTGTTGAACCTCTGTTGTGTTAGGTTGGGGGATATACAGGTCATCAGGGGTTGGCATACACAGATGCCAGTTAACAAAAATTGATCATTGGTATAAGCATTATGCTAATGAACAGGGGGTGTTGAATGGAGAGATTAAATATGTCAATTTAGAGGAACAGAGGTAGAATGACCCCAAATAAAGGGTGGAAGATAAATATTATCATGGTCTTTGAATTTGGCTTGAGACTTTTATACAGGAATAAGGTGGGTCCATTTGAATAAAGCTCCCTCTGAAAGTTAGTCCTTTCATAAACTGGGAAGCCAGGCTTATCTTTTTAACTTTTTCTCCTCAAACCTTAGTCCCTATTATTTTGTTGTTGTTGTTGGGTTTTTTGGTTTGTTTGTTTTGTTTTGTTTTTGTAGAAGAAGACATTCCTGTCTATATATATACGTATATAAGTGAATTTCTACCACTCCAAAGTTCTCCAGAATTGGCAGAGGTTTTAAAATGTCCTTTGGGGAGTTCCCATTGTGGCTCAGTGGTTAACGAATCTGACTATGAACGATGAGGTTGCGGGTTCGATCCCTGGCCTTGCTCAGTGGGTCAAGGATCTGGCGTTGCCGTGAGCTGTAGTATAGGTCACAGATGTGGCTCGGATCCCGCATCGCTGTGGCTGTGGTATAGGCCGGCGTCTACAGCTCCGATTCAACCCCTAGCCTGGGAACCTCCATATGCCGTGTAAGCGGCCCTAGAAAAGGCAAAAAGACAGAAATAAATTAATTAAATAAAATGTCCTTTGGGAAATGAGAAATGATGTAATATTAACAAAACCATACATGACTAGGCAAGGTGCTCCCTGAAAATGCCCTGGAAAACAGGCTTGCTGGTGGGAAAAGGCCAACGAGCTCCTTTTGAGAAGTGCTTAGTCTCCTTTCTGAAGACATGTGTACTAGATCTACACCTTGATTGCGGGAAAGAGCGAGTCGTTTATCACCATCAGCTTATGCCTCTGATCTCATGGCCAGTCATACATCTGAGGTCATGTGACTTCATCCAGAATTGGGAGCAGAGATGAACCTGCGGTCACGCACACGCACAGAGAGTTCCAGAAACCAGAGCTACCTTGACATGGTAGTTCACTTCGGGGGTGACTGATAGTAAGAAGCACAAGGGAGAGAGGAGAGCAACTGAAGCAGAGGGAGAAAAGCCAGCACAGGGACTGCTGGCGGAGTCGTCTTGCGGGACCCTCTGCGAAGTTGCGGGAAGAGGTCATCTTAGAATAGTCGCACTAAAGTCCGGGCGGGGGGGTTGGCATTTGTCTGTTGACTCCTGACTGCCCCTGGTCAAAGGTTGCCCCCAGGGCATCAGTTCTCCTGCATTAACTCCCTGCAGTTCCCTGTGGTGCCTGAGCAGAGGTGACCCTCAGGCCAAGGAGCAGGATCATTGGCCTTGTTGAGGGAGGCTGCCATCTTGCAGGAGATGGCCTGCCAGGGCTGCAGGTGCAGGGCATCCACAGGCTCCCCCCCACCCCCACACACACTCATATTCACACGTGTTAGAAAAAAGGTAAAATCAAGTGAAGTCAGTGATGGTAATAATAAGTAATTATTTTCTATCCTCTTTAGATAGGAAAACAGTGGTTACAGTTTTAAAAAGGTTTTGTCTATTAGACAAGTATTTCAGAATGTTTATGGGTGAAATGATATGATAGCTAGGCTTTGCTTTAAAGTATTATAGCTCCCAAAGTGGGGAGTAAATGAAACAAGAATGATGAAACAAGGAGTTCTCTTATGGCACAGCGGATTAAGGATCTGGCGTGGTCACTGCAGCAGCCTGGGTCACTGCTGTGGTGTGGGTGCCATCACTGGCCCTGGGAACTTCCACGTGCTGCCAAAAAGAAAAAAATAAAATAAGATAAAGGCACAGCCAAAAAGGGGGAAAAAAAAAAGCAGAGGAACATAATTGTTGAAACTGACTGGTGGGTCCATGGTGATTCATTATACTACTACTTAAAATTTTCCAAAGGAAATTAATTTTAAGACAGGATTTTGCAAGCCAATGTCAGTTTTAAAATCCTTTACATGGAACTTCTTTATATAGATTGCCGTCATTTTTGAGCTAATGTAACAGCTCTGAGTATGGAGTCCCTTTTTAATCAACAGTGATATATTTTCTCAGGCTGCTGGGTCACAAGGGGGATATTTCTTATTGCAGACTCAAGGATAGCAGTTGGGTTTGGTTTGCTTCGAGGCAGTTTTTTTTGTTTGTTTTGTTTTTTTTTAAGAGAAGGCATGTAATTCTTCATGTTTCTTTCTGCACAGCTCAGGGTGCCTGAGCTGAGTTTTTTAACACAGAGAAGAAGAGTTTGTTATTGCTGTATCCACAAAGGAAAATTCTGTCTTGCTTCAGAAGTCAGTGAAAGCTTCTGGCTTTGTGGTTGGTGTTTCCTTTGGTAATGATGTTCTCACCCACCCTCCTTCCGTCTCTGCAATCTAGTACTAAAAACTTAGGATTGGACTTTAAAATTCAGGCTTTGCCGTTGGATTAAAATAAGCAAATTAAACAATGCATCCGTGTATATGTAGGAACATTTTCAGAGTTTGCCCTGGGGGCCTGAGAGAATTCCGAGGATGCCCTTGGAGTTAAAACACTCATGAAATGCCCTTTCAGAATTGTCTAAGAGTTAAGTATGCAGCAAACACACATGGGTGGCTGTCACAGCATGAGATAGGCACATTTTTTTTTTGTCATTTCTAATCATGTCTTATAATCCTTGACCCATTTTGCTCATAATACTTCATTCCCTAGGGATGGCTAAAATAAGCTTTTAATCTGCTTTAAAAATCATTTTACTCCAAAATAGAACTTGTTTTATTTTGGGATGCAGAAATAAGCTTCCACTGACTATTTCTTACAGTGGCTTATGTGGCAATTTTAAAGGCCCACAGATATTAAATTATATATTCTCTTAGGAGAGCCTACTCTATGCTGGAAAGCATTTCGGGAGAGTTGAAAAGAGCATGGAATCAATGTGAATTTCCATCCCACCTCAGTTATATGGCCATGAACAATTTATTTGACTGTTACTTATCTTGATTTCCTCATCTGTAAAATGGGGACAAGATGACCTACTTGAAAGTGCCAGGAGGATGGCACTTGGCGGGGGGGGGGGGGGGAGCTTTTTTTTTTTTTTTTTAGCTAGATGTCATCATGAATTTATTATTTACACGGTGGTTAGGGACACAAGGACAACCTCTGCCTTATGTGTAGCAGAGCCAATCAGTGTTTGTGCCCTTCACAGCCCTTGACATGAGATGTACATACTTGAGAAACGTGCCTTATGAAGTCAATCCTGCTTTTGCCCTGATGTGTTTTATTGCTAGTACTGGGATCGCTCCTTTTAAAATTGCTGGAGTTGGAGTTCCCATCGTGGCACAGTGGTTAACGAACCCAACTAGCATCCATGAGGATGCAGATTCAATCCCTGGCCTTGTTCAGTGGGTTAAGGATCCGGCATTGCCGTGAGCTGTGGTGTAGGTCACAGACACAGCTTAGATCCCACATTACTGTGGCTGTGGCATAGGCTGGCAGTCACAGCTCCAAAATTGGACCCCTAGCCTGGGAATCTCCATATGCTGAGGTGCAGCCTTAAAAAGACAAAAAAGTAAATAAATAAATAAATAAATAAATAAATAAATAAATAAAATCGCTGGAGTTGGTAGGAAGATGAAACAGCAGCTGGACTGCAGATTAGAAATACAATATCACTTATATGTGAAATCTAAAATATGGCGCAGTGAACCTATCTACAAAATAGACTCACAGACAGAGAACAGATTGGTGGTTTGCAAGGGGGAGAGAGTGGGATGGAGGAGTTTGGGGTTATAGATGCAAACTGTTGCATTTACCATGGGTAAGTGATAAGGTCTTGCTGTACAGCACAGGGAACTATATCCAGTCACTTGTGATAGAACATGACCTATACCCTAATAAAAAATAAATTAAAAAAAAGAGAAATGACACAGTGAAACAGACGAGTAAAGGGTGCAGTCCCCCACATTGGAGCATAACGCCTTCTTGGATTCCTCCCGTGACTACTATGGGGTCACCCTGGATGATCACAGGTGGCTCTCAAGGCTGTGTGACAGCTGTCTTCATCAGGAGGCTTTGGTGGTGGGCAGCCACCTTGGAGAATCCCTGTACTCAGACTCCATCACCTGTTAGTATTTTTAATCTTCATCCCTGTTGAAGATGCTGGTGGGTCATTCTTGGGACAGGAAATGTATTCCCCATATAGGCAGCTTTGTTAGAAAATTCTACCAGCGAGATGAGCCTTTCACTTACAGATTAATTATACCGACTTTTTTTTTTCTCTCAGTACACCTTCTACTTATTGGAATTATAAAGTCCAGGACAGATCATAAGGTCCAATCATAAAATTGTCCTTTACCAAGACAATTCGTCATCACACATATGAAGCCGGATCTCATGGCCTTCTTGAAATTTCCATTCTTCAGGCTAAACCATCTGCACTCCTCCTTGTCCTCTTCTGTGTTTCGCCCAGGACCTTTATTCACTCCCTTTGGTCATTACCTCAGTGTATAATTACATGTCGATTAGCATGGGAGTTGGCCATGCTGCTTATCCAATATTTCTGGCTCTCAGCCTTTCCAGCATGAGGCAGGACTGCAATTTCTTCCCGGGTATTGAGTAGAATGGTGAGACTAGTTTTGGCCAGTGATGTGTGCATGGAAATGATATCTGTCATTCCCAAGCCAAGGCATGTAGCTGCCAAAAAGAGATCTTACAGGGCTTCCTTTTCCCCCAGTAGAGAGACCCTGAAGTTCTAGATAAGGGTTGCTCTGTCCACCTAGGTCCTGGATGAAGGAAAGAAGAGCCCCAGCCAACAATCCCTGATAATCATGCAGCCTGAATGAAAAAGAAGATTTTGTAGTTTGAGGTCACTGAGGTTGTAGGTTTGTTATCTCTCTTGATTGATACAATTGTATCTGGGTTTATGCTAAGAATTATGCAGCGTGGAATCTTTAGTATCTAGCATAGTACTGGCTCAGAGGAGGCACTGATACTTAAGGGTCACCTGTATGAATAAATCAAACCTGAGTTTTGAATCCCACCTCCATCCTTGTACCTTCCCTGACTTGGGTTACTTTATTATTCCTCTTCTAAAATATAGAACCCTCTACCTGCCATTAACCAAACCCAGCCTCCCAGTTTCAAAAGAATTAAGTCTTTTTTCATATACATCCCCAAATGAGAAAAGAATACAAGCCAGGCTCCGCTGGTTATAGGCAGAGATGAATGAGGGTACATTTGACTTAACTCTGAACATTTCCATTAGAAGTTTCTTGCTTCTGCTGAAGATCAGGAGAGAGTCTGTCTGGTCATCACTGATAAACTTCTGCTGTATCCTTATGTAGCCACATGATGCCATTTTGGCATCACTCATACTTTTCGCTTGCTGCTGTTTTTATCTTTCCAGAATGGACCTTCTAAAATGATCACTCTTTTTGTAAATTAACAACCTAGCCTTCATGCCCTCTTGTCCTGAGGGAGGCTGCTAGGTGGTGCTGATGAGACCCTCTCACCAATAAGTCCTGATTGGCAGAAACCATGAGATTTTAAACTAACCTAAGAACTAAAAGGAAGAAAAGGTCAAGACTTATTAGATGGGAAAAATAATATTGCAAATGTGGGCACATGCCCAGGCTCTGTTTGTTGACTGATAAGTACCAGACCATACACTAAGTAATTTGGTTGCATAACTTTTATCCCCATGGCCACCCAACCAACTTGAGTTTTTCGTCCCTCATCTCACATAAAGAAACCGCCCAGAGCGGTTACTTACGTTGGTCGGGATGAATCGGACTTGAATCCAGGTCTAACTCGTATTCTTTCTTTCTGTTCAGAATAGCTTAGTAAACTTTGACAAAAGCCCACCAATTTTTAGAACTAAAGTTTTATTTTTTAAAAAGAAAATAATGAGGGGTTCCCATCATGGCTCAGCGGTAATGAACCCAACCAATACCCATGAGGATACGGGTTCGATCCCTGGCCCTGCTCAGTGGGTTAAGGATCCAGCATTGCTGTGGTGTAGGTCGCAGACACGGCTCGGATCCCGCATTGCTCTGGCTGCGAGGTAGGCAGGCAGCTAGCTACAGCTCCGATTCGACACCTAGACTCAGAACTTCTGTATGTCAAGGGTGCAGCCCTAAAGAGAAAAAGAAAAAAAAAAAAGGGAAAGAAAGAAAATAATGAAAGATTAGAGAAACTTTTTTTTCTCTCAACCTGACTTTTGGATTATTCGTTAATGATTTTATGGAGATATGCCAACAGTATTTCATATTCCGTTATATAGCAGATCCCACCATTCCCAGATTGAGGTATTCAAGTGGACTGACCAAACGGTGTACTCAGCACGCAGTTGCCTTCTAGTCCCAAGGTTTGCATCAGCCCCCGCAGGAATAAAACCTTGACTGCAGGAGCTCATGGCCCATTGACTGTGATCTCATCTTTCATTTACTGACCATCTTTGCCAGTTTCTGCACCAAATGCTTTGTGTTGTTATCTCATTGAGGGCCAGTAAGCCATGAATATTGCCCATTAGAGGTGTAGAAAGGGCTAAGGTAAGAATTCAGATCCAGACCCTTTACAGGAGTGTGCAGGTTGTTCATTTTCCAGGACACTTACTCTGAGGGAACAAGAAAGGGCTGGCATCCAGCCTGTCCTCTACTTGCCTGGCTGTGTGCTATGGCTGCACAATGCAGCCTTCTGAGGAGACGTCCCTGGATGGGCATCAGGCTGGGTGCAGCTGGGGGAGAGGATGCTCCATTCATTTCCCTTCATCTCACATGTTTTGTATGCCTTACATGTGCTTAGAGGCTTTTTAGCTCGATTATCCACTCTGTGGAACAGGTGGTGTTTGGCTAATCCAATGTAATAGGTGGTGGAGAAAGGGAAGACTATATGGGGACAATGAACTCAATATCTGCTATGTGCTTAGACATTCATATCAACCCCGTAAGTGCCGTTTTATGGTTTTATTTGTTCATTTGAATAGACGAGCATTTGGAAGCTCAGAGAAGGTTAAATAGCTTGTCAGCCCTCCTTAAATAGTAAATGACAGACCCAAGATACAAACCCAAGCCTGTCTCGCTCTGACTCCAGTGTCCTCATAGACATTATTTGTGTCAAAAATGGGAAAAGATCAAGGAAGACTTCTTTGAGGAGGCGTCTTTTGAGTCATTACCATACCTGATTTAATCAGTTCTCCAAAAGGTTTAAATACAATTACACGCAGTTGTCTCAGAAATTGTGCCAAATAAAACAGACTCTTTGGCTTGTTAAACACGTTATATAATTGTTAATGTTAATGAGCACTCAGCAGATGATTGACAAGCTGGGAAGCTTCGTTGGTATCTTCTGTATTTCCTGTGTCTTATAGTGTATTTATTTGGGACTATGAGCAGCTTCTTGATAGATCAGGTGCATTTTTCCTTCTGATAAATGTAGATGATGAGGCCTGTTCTGCTGTCTGTCCAAGGTTACACCAAAGCCTTGACCAACAGAAGCTCAAAGCTAGCATTTTGCCTTGAGGCCTCTGCTCCTTCCCTCCCAACCATTCTGCATTCATGTCAAGCCAGGTCATTGTCACAGGGAAAATAGTTTGCATGTGCCACTCTGACCTTCACAACAAGTGTGGGAATAAGACAGTGCAGGAGTTCCTGTCGTGGCGCAGTGGTTAACAAATCCGACTAGGAACCATGAGGTTGCAGGTTCCATCCCTGGCCTTGCTCAGTGGGTTAATGATCTGGCGTTGCCGTGACCTGTGGTGTAGGTTGCAGACGTGGCTCGGATCCCGCATTGCTGTGGCTCTGGCATAGGCTGGCAGCTACAGCTCCGATTAGACCCCTAGCCTGGGAACCTCCATATGCCTCGGGAACGGCCCAAGAAATAGCAAAAAGACCAAAAAAAAAAAAAAAAAGACAGTGCTGTTCATCAGTCACTAGAGCTGTGTGACCTTGAACGAGTTATTTCTCCTCTCTGAGCTTCAGTTTTTCGCCTATAAACTGAGGGACTTCATGTATAGGTGATTTCTGGCTGTGAATGAAGAAAATGCAAAAACTTTCCCCCAATTTTAGTCATTAAAAATCCCACAGATTGGTGACTTTTTTAGAAGGTAGCCATACCTACTTCTCAGAATGTTGCTCAGCATATCAAGGAAGCTTGACAAAAATATCTGAAGCATAAATTATAATTTCTTACAGAAAGATTTTATATTGTTTATTAACTAGCAATAAGTAACGGTCTCCTAGCCAACTCCTAGGGTAGGAGACTGCTACCCTAGGGAATGTATTAAAATCACAGAAGGACTTTGTCAAAATCATCCCATCCTGTACACTTCCTACCATTAAGAATCAGTACCATTGGAGTCCCATCGTGGCTCAGCAGAAAACAAATCTGACTAGCATCCGTGAGGATGTAGGTTCAATCCCTGGCCTCAGTCAGTGGGTTAAGGATCTGGCATTGCCATGAGCTGTGGTGTAGGTTGAAGACGTGGCTCAGATCCTGCATTGCTGTGGCTGTGGCTGGCAGCTACAGCTCCAATTTGACCCCTGGCCTGGGAACCTCCATATATCCTCCATATAGGTGTGGCCCTTAGAAAAAATAAATACATAAGTGCTGTAAAGGCACTGTTACTGGTGTTCCACATGAGTTAAAGTAAAAAAAGAGGAGTTCCCGTCGTGGCTCAGTGGTTAATGAATCCAACTAGAAACCATGAGATTTCGGGTTCCATCCCTGGCCTTGCTCAGTGGGTTAAGGATCCGGCGTTGCCGTGAGCTGTGGTGTAGGTCGCAGACACGGCTTGAATCCCACGTTGCTGTGGCTCTGGCATAGGCTGGCAGCTACAGTTCCGATTGGACCCCTAGCCTGGAAACCTCCATATGCCGCAGGAGTGGCCCTAGAAAAGGCAAAAAAACAAACAAAAAAAAGCCAACAACAAAAAAAGATAATCCTTTTTAATGAAACAATATTATTGAGATATTCAGGTCTTTTTTACCTATAGTCAAATCATATATATATATATATATATATATATATATATTCAAAGATAAAGTGAGAGATAAAATGTATTCTGTAGCTTTAATTACAAGACATAAAAGTTTTACCTCCTTGATAGATCTTTATCCCTTCATCATGGTTAAGAATTCTTAAAAAAAAAAAAAAAAAGGAAGAGTCATATTATGTTCTAAAGTTAGGTTGTGATGATGGTTGTACAACTCTAAATACAGTAAAATTCATTGTATTATTGAAAAAAACAAAAAAAATTTGGAGTTCCCATTGTGGCTTAGCGAAAACGAATCTAACTAGTACCCATGAGAATGCAGGGTCGATCCCTGGCCACTAAGTGGGTGAAGGATCCACTCTTGCTGTGAGTGGTGGTGTAGGTTGCAGACATGACTTGGATCTGGCGTGGCTGTGGCTGTGGCATAGGCCAGCAGCTACAGCTCAGATTCGACCCCTATCCTGGGAACCTCTATATGCCGAGGGTATGGCCCTAAAAAGATAAAAAAAAAAAAAAATTTAAATAAGAAAGCCAAACTTGCTCAATTTTCACATGAACTGATATTTAAAATATGTGTTTGTGTGTGTGTATATATATATATAGCCATTTATATATAAACAGACCATATTTTGGTATGTTTTATGTTTTACTTTTTAATACAAGTTCTTGGATCTGTATTAAGCCTTGGTTCCTCAAGCAACTTTACCAGTCCTGGACAACTTACCCTCAAACTAAAAAAAAGTTGTTTTTTTTTTTAAGAGGAATCTATGCAAGTACCGATTTTGCTCATCTCCTTAATGTTAAACTACTACTGGAGTTCTCAGTTCCCAGTGAAGATGGCAGAAGACAAAATGATACTTAGTTCTCATATTCTGGTGTCAACCATCTGGCATATTATGTTTGAGTGGCGGCTAGTCATTTGAATTCAGCAGAATGTGATAAAGCTTTATTCATTAGAATATAAGGGAGTCGGGGACCAAGTTCCATTTTTCACTTGATATTCTAAATCAGTGAAGTACTGAGTGGATGAGGCAGAACCCATTCCTTAAACTCAGGACTCCAGTACCTTATCTGCAATAATAATATCAAGTAGAAACTCTGAAATAAACTGAGATCACAAAATCAATTACAGGCAGGGAGGCTGGGAAGGCAGTTCTGCTTTGTATTTCTAAGAGCAAACATATGCCAACACTTCCCTGAGAAGAAGAGACCCACCCAGGGGAATAAGCTATTTCTTCATCCCTCCTTTTCTCTGCTCCTAACACGTTCACTGTTACACGCTCAATCTTTCTTTTGTTCCCACTCACAGTTTAGGATAATTTACTAATAGCTAAACCACCAGAACTACGTGATATCACAAAAATATCCTGTAATTATACAGAAACCCTTGAAATAGTTCAGAGATGGTACTTGTTGGAACTAATGCCTCCAGCCAAAGTGTACAGTTGAATTTTTTTTTTTCCCCCTCTCAGCCCCTGGCTGTGTTTTAGTTGCCTGGCAACCCATCTGTGATGAGGGCTGATGTCAGCCGATTTTGACTTAAACTTAGCCCAGGAAAGTTTCCATGGAGGGCATTTGAGTTTGTATATTGCTGGGGAAGGCTCCAGTCTGTGCTACCAGATAATTTGTAAAACTGCAGACTGATGGGCTCAGGCAGGCTAAATGTAAATGTGGAGGTCTCAAGGGATCGGCTTCCGGAGCAGTGCGGCCTTTGGGACTTTGTTTCTAACTCCTAGGAGCTTAGCAAATGAACCTCAGCAATATTCCATCTACTTTTCTCTACTGCTCAAGTTCTCCCTGCCCTTTTTTTGGGGGGCTGCACCTGCAGCATATGGAAGTTCTCCGACTAGGGTAGCTGCTAGCCTACACCACAGCCACAGCAACCCAGGATCTGAGCCACATCTGTGACCTATACCAGAGCTCATGGCAAGGCCAGATCCTTAACCCACTAAGCAAGGCCAGGGATCGGACCTGCATCCTCAGAGTAGTCGGGTGTATTTCTGCTGAGCCATAATGGGAACTCCCTCTCTGCCCTTCTTAAAGGAATAAGAAATATCCAACATTATCCTAACTCTTGAATATTAGAATTCAGCCAGATACTTTACATGGCACTTTTGAAAGAAGGGCCAACATTTTAGGAGCATAAGCAGCAATTAGGAGAAAAGTGGACTGTTCTGGTGTATATGCTAACAAATGGAAATATGTTAAAACTTCTTGAATCCAGCAGAGGGCAGAAGGGAATTTTAGCTTTTTTCTTTTCTTCTTTCTCACTCATAATGATCCAAACAAAATTGTGTCAATCCCAGACAAAGTTTAGGGCCCCATTTTTAAACAAATTATCCCCAGCCTATTATGGCACGTTACGCTGGTTGTATAAACATGTGCTGGCTAGCGTGCTCAGAGCCGGTTGAATCCTGTCTAGGACAAAGGGATAGACAGAATTTTGAGTTATTAATGCCTATGAGGGGGACAATGATTTAGCGGCCATATAATAATGCTACTAATCTATTCAGATCCTTTTACAGATTACAACCCAGCATTTCACGGTTTTCCCCCTGTATATTTGTGGCCTTCCAAATGCTAGAATGAAACAACATATGAAATAGAGTAAATTATTTCATTATCAAATATTTCTTTTTGAAAGTAACTGTACTTCCATGTGAATCTATAAAATAGTAAAAATGATATCCACAACCACCTCTGCATTCTGAGAGTTCATTCTTATCCTTATAGAGCAACAGCTAAAACTCGAGGAGGTAGCAGTTGTTACTCTGTAAAGATGTGGTTAATACTGAAACATGATGACAGCTGAGAAATGATGTTTTTTTCCTTTTTTTTCTTTCTTTCTTTTTTTTTTTTTTTGTCTTGTCTTTTTAGGGCCACACCCATGGCACGCAGAAAGAAGTTCCCAAGCTAGGGGTTGAATCAGAGCTGCAGCCACTGGCCTACACCACAGCCACAGCAATGCCAGATCTGAGCCACGTCTGCGACCTACACTGCAGCTCATGGCAATGTGAAATCCTTAACCCACTGAGCGAGGCCAGGGATCAAACCCACATCCTCATGGATGCTAGTTAGGTTCATTACTGCTGAGCCACAACAGGAACTCAGAAATGGACTTTTTTTAATTGAAGTATAGTTGATTTAGAGTTTTGTATTTCTGGTGTACAGCAAAGTGATTCAATTTTATTATATATTATATATTTGTTATATATATATATATATATATTACATATATTCTTTTTCCTATTCTTTTCCATTATGTTTTTTTTTTGCTTTTGTTTTTTAGAAATATTTGCCTTATAATGCTGTGCCAATTTCTGCTGTACAGCAAAGTGACTCAGTCATGCATATACATATATTCTTTTTTTTTTTGTCTTTTTATCAGGCCGCACCTGTGGCATATGGAGGTTCCCAGGCTAGGGGTCTGATCGGAGCTGTAGCTGCTGGTGTACGCTACAGCCACAGCAACGCACCTATACCACAGCTCACAGCAACGCCAGATCCTTAACTCACAGAGTGAGGCCAGGGATGGAACCCGCAACCTCATGGTTCCTAGTCAGATTCATTTCCACTGCGCCATGTTGGGAACTCCTATACATTCTTTTTTAAATATTCTCTTCCATAGTGGTCTATCCCAGGAGATTGGATATAGTTTCCCATTATAGTTTATTACAGGATATATACAGTTCCCTGGGCTATGCAATAGGACCTACTTGGTTATCTGCTCTTTATGTAATAGCTTGCATCTGCTAATCCCAAACTTCCAATCTCTCCCCCCACCCCTCCCCTTGGCAACCACAAGTCTGTTCTCCATGACTGTGAGTCTGTTTCTGTTTTATAGATAAGTTCATTTGTGTCATATTTTAGGTTTCATGTGTAAGGGATATCATATGTGGTTTGTCTTTCTCTTTCTGACTTAACTTCACTTAGTAATAATCTCTGAGTCCAGCCATGTAGCTGCAAATGACATTGTGTCATTCTTTTTATGTCTGAGTAATATTCCATTGTATATATATATATATATAGAGAGAGAGAGAGAGAGAGTACATCTTTATCCATTCATTTGCTACTGGACATTTAGGTTGCTTCCATATCTTAGTCATTATAAATAGTGCTGCTGTGAACATAGAGGTGCATGTATTTTTTTGAATTACAGTTTTAGTTGGATATATGCCCAGGGGTGGGACTGCAAGATTATACAGCAACTCTCTTTTTAGTTTTTGTTTGTTTCGGTCACACTTCCCTGAGGCATGTGAAAGTTCCCAAGCCAAGGATCAACCCACACCACAGCAGTAACCCTAGCCACTGCAATGACAATGCCAGATCTTTAACCTGCTGTGCCACAAGACAATACCTACTTTTAGTTTTTTGAGAACTGCCAAGACCAGCTCAGCAGGTTAGGGCTGAAGAATGGGTGCTGTGAAACTTACGGAAAAAGTTAACATAAAACAAGACACAAAGACATTTATCTTAAGTAAAGGTGGGAACCGGGGGACTCAAGGTCTCAGGGACCAAGAGCACTGCCTCAAGAAACCACACTGCTTTTATTGTGCTCTTGAGGATTACGTCAAGTAAGGGGGGTTGTAGGTGCAGGATATGGGGGTTTTTTTTAATTATTTTAAAAGTCACTTAGCTGGTTGCTGATTAAGCTTTCTTTCTGCCCTTTAGGCATTTAACAATCATTAGCATGGAGGAAGCTTGGCATCAGCTATCTATGCATAGCATTCTAGAGAATTACCATTGTGCTTCTGCAGACAGCCTATCTGCAGCAACCCAGAGTGCCTAGTTTTGCACCTCAGTTCTCCTTGCTAATGCATATCCTGCTAAATGACCCCTCATAAACCCCTTGGGGCCATAAGGCTCATCTTCCTCTTATTCTTTAGAGGACATATCATGCTTGTGCAAACAGTGTGCCAATCTGCACAGGTCCAGTGTGCCTAAACCAATGCATTATGTCCTCATTCAGCTGACCCTATGAATAACTTATGCCTGTTGGTCTTTGTTCTTAAGCTTAAGTCATTTACCAGCACTGTGACTGTTTTTCAAGCAGGAATATGGGGTAAAGTAAAGCAGGACAAGATGGAGTTTTCAGCATAGAAAATAGAAGCAAAGAGGCTAAGAAAAGATTGTAGAAACATGTCTCATGACAGAGAACGTCTGTCTTCTTGAGAAATGACTCTTTGTTTTGGTGTTTGTGATAACTTTGAACTCTGGTTGCTAAATCTGGTTTTTAAATGCCACTTTTCAAATGAAAACAAATTGTCCATGCTGATTGGTAGTGAAAGCTGCTTGGGTAATATGTGATGTCTTAGATTGGGTTGCTCAGGAAGCAGTCCCTGAAATGGAGTTAGGATAAGGAACATCTGGAGGGGAGCGGGGAGGAAGCAAGCCCTAAACCTGCAGGTTTCCTTGCAGGTCCAGTGTCAGCCTTGGTGGACCCCCTGGGGACTCTGGGTTCAAATGACTCTTCAGAGTATCTTGAACTGGGCACTTCCATATTGGTTGGTTATGGGATGTGTACTTCCCACCCTCACCCCAACCACAGAACATGCTCTTGGTGGAGGTGGCTTCTTGCAGTAAGATAGTCCTTAAGGAATCGTGTTGATAGCACTCTGAGACAAGAAGTCCTTTATTAAAGAGAGATTTGGGAGCCACATCAGAGCACAGGGAGTGTGAGAAACAGCCAAAAAAATAATAATAATAAAAAAAATTCAGGTATGCAGGATTCTCTTTCTGATGAATTGGGGACTCTTTAGTGTTGGAGAAGGTCTTAACTGCTTTCAAAAGAAAGTGATACCTCTCTATTAATCTTGTTTGGAAAATAGGATTTTAAAGAATGAAAAAGCATAAATTCATAAATGAGTGTTAAATTGTGAAATATGGAGGTAGCATAGACATTCATGGTTTATTTGCATTGGGATTAACTTAGAAATGAAAAACTATGCTGATTAAAAGTAATTGCAGTGACTAATTGAATCATAGTTTGTAGTAGCTCTTTTTGATCTTTCAGGAAACGTTAAATAAGTTACAGAATTATGCTGGTAGTTTGTATGATGATGAAACACAGGTGAATGTATAATAAAAAAGACTGGAGGCTGGGAAGGTAAATTTGTATGTTGTTCATGGAACAGTCAGTCATTTTCATCCTGCCTTTAAGTACTTCATATTTAAGCCCATTAATTTCATTGATTAGTTCCTTTGACATTGAGTCTTAGCTTCAATTGTGTGCCTACTGGGTGCAAATTGTGTGCCTCCTGGGTATAGAACCCTATGCCTGCTGAATACATATTTGAGACATGGTTCTCGCTGTCAAAGGGCTTATAATATCATTCAAAAAAAAACCACATCACATTTATTACATCACCACAAATGGGAGGGGGAGGGAGTGGGAGGGATTGGGAGCTTGGGCTTATCAGACACAACTTAGAATAGATTTACAAGGAGATCCTGCTGAATAGCATTGAGAACTTTGTCTAGATACTCATGTTGCAACAGAAGAAAGGGTGGGGGAAAAATGTAATTGTAATGTATACATGTAAGGATAACCTGACCCCCTTGCTGTATAGTGGGAAAATAAAAAAAAAATTATAAAAAAAAAAAAGAAAGTGTATAATTTGGAAAGATGTTAAGCTTATGGTGCAGGAGATGAGTTTTACTTGCTTTTCTTGAAACATTTTTTTTCTTGACAGCTCCAATTTTTTTCATTGGCAATAAATATTTCGGTTGTTTTCATGAAAACAGGCTCATTTTGTTCATTTTTAAAGAAAATGTCCATCAAATACCCAAGTTGAAATAATATGATTTATCTGTAGTTCTTTAACTTAAAAATAGTGTTCCATTAAGAAAGTGGCTAAAATTTAGCCCCCAACTCAAACACAAGAGCTTTTCTTGAAGACGGTGTTTGTATTTGGTATGAGGTGGAAGTGCTTTATGGTAACTTCCTGTTTCACCACATAGAATGTTAGAAAAGTGGTTTGAAATTTGAGATTCAATAAAATCAATCCAGTTTTCTTTCCCATTAAAGATTTTAAGTGAACTTGGATTATTATAGATTTCTCTTTTTTTGAGAGGTTTTTTTAAATTTAATTTTTATTTTATATTGGAGTATAGTCAATTTACAGTGTTGTGTTAGTTTCAGGTGTACAGCAAAGTGATTCTACATATACATATATCCTTTTTTTTTAGATTCTTTTCCCATCCAGATTATTATAGAATATTGCCTAGAATTCCCTGTGCTATACAGTAGGTCCTTGTTAATTATTTTATGTAGGGTGGTGTATATATGTTAATTCCAAACTCCTAATTTATCACCCCCAGACAGTAACTATAAGTAACCAAACTGTAAGTTTCTTTTCAAAATCTGTGAGTTTGTTTCTGTTTTGTAATGCTAGAGCATGCCAGGAATATGGAATCCAATGACTACTAGTAGAGTCTGATGCCACTGTCTTGACTAAGGCACCAGCAATTTTGCCCTCCCTTACTTTTGTACTATTAAGTGTCAGCACAGTGAAAAAGGCAAATAATGTATTAGTAATAGTATCAGTATGAGAAGAGTGATGACCTCACTATCCCGTGAAGGTGCCCCACTTTCAGTGTCCACAGCTCACACTGAGAAGCACTGGTGTAGGGGAGAGTTTAAGCAGGGAGAGCCTGGGGGAGGGAGACTGCTGGGCAAGAAATGAAAGAACCGGGCTTTATATGAGAGCCGCAGAGATGGAGAACAGGGAAGGAGTGAGAGACGTTGCACAGGTCATAGAGATAAGATCTGGCAGCAGAAAGACAAGTAAGAGTTGAACCTTACTGAAATTTTCAGCCTTGGTGACTGAGTAGATGGCACTGCCATGAACCGAGGTGATGACTAGGGGAAGAAGAGCCCCGGTTTCTGATTGAACATGATGCTACTTTCACTGTGCGAGAGGGCTTTGCCCTAATTCTCCCACTTGGAAAAAGGATGGATTCTAGCACCCATGAGAGTGAACCAAGTACTGTTGGCTGGGTCCATGCAGCAGCCTAAGATCTGCTAACAAATAGTGGCTCTTGGAAGCTCAGCACATGCTGGAATAAGACTCTGGGTCTGTGCTTCCTATAATAGTGTTTTCTCTTTCTGTTTCTAGGGATGGTGCAAAAGCTGGACCAAAAACTTCCAGTGGCCAATGAATACCTGTTGCTCTCTGGAGGAGTCCGGGAAGGTGTGGTAGACCTAGACTTAGATGAGCTTAATGTCTACGCCCGAGGAACCGACTATGATATGGACTTCACTCTTCTGGTGCCCGCCCTTAAGCTGCATGACCGTAATCAGCCTGTGACCCTGGATATGCGCCACTCAGCCTTGTGCCACTCTTGGCTGAGCCTTCGGCTCTTCGACGAGGGGACGATCAGTAAGTGGAAAGACTGCTGCACCATCGTAGATCACATCAATGGTGCCACCAACTACTTCTTCTCCCCAACCAAAGTGGCCGACTGGTTCTATGACTCCATCAGCATTGTCCTCTCGGAGATACAGAAGAAACCTCAGCGAGGGATGCCAAAGGTGGAAAAGGTAGAAAAGAATGGGACCATCATCTCCATCATTCTGGGTGTGGGGAGCAGTCGCATGTTGTACGACATTGTCCCGGTGGTGTCTTTCAAAGGTTGGCCTGCAGTGGCCCAGAGCTGGCTCATGGAGAACCACTTTTGGGATGGGAAGATCACAGAAGAAGAGGTCATCAGTGGGTTTTACTTGGTGCCTGCTTGCTCCTACAAGGGAAAGAAGGACAATGAGTGGCGGCTGTCCTTTGCCAGGAGCGAGGT
Organism: Phacochoerus africanus; assembly: GCF_016906955.1. NCBI lineage: Eukaryota > Metazoa > Chordata > Mammalia > Artiodactyla > Suidae > Phacochoerus > Phacochoerus africanus. The sequence continues at coordinate 210,241,491 of NC_062544.1, read as the reverse complement.
GCAGTTGAAGAAGTGCATCTCCAGCAGCCTCATGCAGGCCTACCAGGCTTGCAAAGCCATCATCATTAAACTCCTGTCCCGGCCCAAGGCCATCAGCCCCTATCACCTGCGGAGCATGATGCTCTGGGCCTGCGACAGACTTCCTGCCAACTACTTAGCCCAAGAAGACTATGCAGCCCACTTTTTGCTGGGCCTCATTGATGACCTGCAGCACTGTCTGGTCAACAAGATGTGCCCCAATTATTTCATCCCACAGTGCAACATGCTGGAGCACCTGTCAGAAGAGACGGTGATGCTCCACGCGCGGAAGCTCTCCTCGGTCCGCTCAGACCCGGCGGAGCACTTGCGCACAGCCATTGAGCACGTCAAGGCAGCCAACCGGCTGACGCTGGAGCTCCAGAGGCGAGGGAGCACCACCAGCATCCCCTCCCCGCAATCCGACGGAGGGGACCCCAACCAGCCCGATGACCGCTTGGCCAAAAAACTGCAGCAGCTCGTGACTGAGAACCCGGGGAAGTCCATCTCTGTCTTTATTAACCCTGATGATGTGACAAGGCCCCATTTCAGAATTGATGATAAATTTTTCTGAGCGATTTTTGCTGCCCCCCACCCCCTTTTTTTTTTTCCTGGTTCTAAAGCTCTCATAATATGTAGTGTGGTTTGTGATGCTGTCTTTCCGTTTTTTACATATCCAGCCTAGATTGGATCTGTTAAGAACACATTTTTTAAGTTTCCTGGTTCTGCAGGATGGTGCAGGCGCTGAAACAGTATATTACTATTTCATATTCTGCCTCTGATTTTGTTGTTGACTTTTTATAGTTATTGTCACCTTGTTTGTTTTGGTGTTTGGTTTTTTTTTTTTTTTTAAGGAGAACTTGAGCCATACATAGATGAAAATGCCCATGAATTCTCTTGCTTTTTTCTGTTTCATGCTTTGTGTGAATTTGTTAATGGGAGTGGGAAATGAAACTCTTTCTGATGCTTCAGGATTCTCTTATTTTCTGTTTTGCTTTTCTGTCTTTATTTTTTTAATGAGCGTTCATCACTACAGGTGTTTGAAAGTCATTTGAACCTGGGAACTACCTGGTACGTTAGCTGGATTTATTTGTGTTGACTAGTGGCCAGGGTAGTTCCCCAACTCTTGGCCAAACAATGTAGACTTTGAAAGTGATAATGCTACAAATTGTGTTTGGAGCAACTTCATTGAATGTAATTGTCCTCAAATCAGAACTTTCGATGGTTTGGAGAGTGTCTTTGACAACTTTCCAAATAGAATTAAGGTTTCTAAATGGTAGTTTTAGTGTATGTAATTATTCGAAGCCTTATTTAAATCCTATTAAAGAACATACCATTATAATTGTTATTTGCACTAATGAAATCTTTGCCATTGTCAAGAGTTCCCATGCGTATGTTTGAGTATAAATCGACATCTCCTGTTGGAAATGCTATCATTTCTTCATTCAGCCCATTTCTCTTAATCAGTAGAACGATTGTTTCCATTTGTTTAGTTCTCCTTTAATTATGGGGTCCTGTTTGACCCTTGTTGATATTCCTGGTTCCTATCCTACTGAGAGAAGTTTTTAAAGTTTTATACCTGCTAAGTGACTTTATCTGAAGCTGGGGAAGATATATGCTTGATAAAGGAGTGTCTTTGTACATGCAATTGACCTTTGAACAACTCAGGTTTGAATTGTGTGGGTTCACTTACACGTGGATTTTTTTCACTAACTGCATACTACAGCACTATACAATCCATAGCTGGTTGAATATGTGGATTTGGAACTGTGGATAGAGAGCTAATTGTACAGTTTTATATGGATTTTCAACCTCACATGGGGTCGGTGCCCCCAACCCCCATATTGTTCAAGGGTCAACTGTATATCTTTTGAAGCTACAGAGGTAAGCTTTTTTTGCAAAGTCTCTTTGCTTCTACTGAGAGTTTTGGAACACTGGAAGGAAAAATTAATAATGATCCCCAAATAGAAGATACCAAGCCTGTTCAAAAGCAGGTTTTGATACAGAGCAGGAACCAAGAAATAATTGTGGGTGGCAGCCTTGGTGTAGAGATGTCTTGTCTTCATGAATGGCATTACCTGCCAGGTTTAGGTGCTACAAGGCATTGGCTCCTGGCTTTGATATGGACTCATGGCAAACTGTAGTATTTGGGAGGAGGGGGCCTGCTGATCTCTCAAAAGATGATCATGATGTCTACTATTGGAAGGGTCAAGCAACATTTTGATTTTGATCTTGAATGTCCAGTCTCATGGGTTGGATTTTGGCCCCCTGAAATCAGGCATATGCGGTTTTGGTTTTTGCATGGGGATTACTGTAATGCTTATTAATGAAAATGAAATCATTCAACCATCTGAAGTCAAACACGAAAATAATAATAATAAAAGAAACATACTGGCCTTGGAATTTTGTTGTTGTTTGTTAGTTTGTAATCTGGAAACTATTTTCTTAGTAGTCTACCAATAGTCATTTTCAATAAAATTCAGTAGCCCTGGGCTGGCTGTTGTCTTTCAGGCCAGATGTCTATGCAGGGAACATCCAGGATTCGTTCTTCCCTTTCTCCCGTTTTCCTAATAGTATCTACCTATACTCCACATCATCTGTGTTCTTTTGGGGAAATGATTTCCCATCCCCAGCTCCACACATGCACCCTGATTGGTGAAGGCCAAGCAACATAACCATTTCCTTGGCCACAATCATTAAGCATATGATGCTAATTATATAGCATCAGCTACTCCAATCAGAGACATGCTCGGAATTCTAGCTTGGGATGTTGGTTCAGCAGCATATTCCCTCAATATGGAAGAGGAAGTCCTCAGATTTGCTGTTAGTACCATAAACCCAGGACTATTAAGTCAGACATTGTTGAAGGTGAGTAGAAATGAGATGCAGTGTGATATCGTTTCTTGTCCGAAACATAAGCCAATCATTGCCTTGCTGACCTTCTGTCCTTCTGAAGCCCAGAAGAATGGTTAAAATCATTTCTGTTTCAAGTCCAATATAAAATATCATAGGGCGGCAGTCATCATTGTAATATGACTTATATCTGCTTCTTGGGGTTCTGGGAATTTTGGGTTTTTTGGGTTGGGGGAATTTATAAGCAGTAACTCAACAGGACTTCAATTCTCTGATGGGACCTGATTTCACATAGTTCAAGAGGAGGTATTTCTGGACCCTATGGCTTTCTCATCTAAGTTGGAAGATCCAAAGATGCAAAGAAAGGTTGGTTTCAGAGTGGAGGGAGCCAAATAGGATCAGACATTTTAAAAATAAGGGTATCTCTAAAATTACCATACAAAGTTATTTCAGAGAAAATGAGAGGCAGGCTAATTTTACGTTCAGGTGGAGATGTGAGGAAAAGGAGGAGGCTTTGGAGGCTGGTTGAAGAGCCCCAACAACTTCATCGCCAACCCCTTGTAAATACACACACACACACACACACTTGCTTTCACATCATGAATTGAAGGTTTCTTTATGGTGTTTTGTAACACTTCCTGGGAGAAGTAAAGCCCTTCAGTTGGTCACAGCTTAGTGTTGGTTATTTTGGATCAGATCATTACGTTTCTGAGAAAAATGTCCTGATTTGGAGTTCAGCCTTGGACAGGACGGCTGGGCAGGAAAAGGAAGGCTGTGCTTAGCAGTGGCTGCTGGGTCAAGGGGCTTCCTGCTGCTCCAGAGCTTGGTGATGGATTTGGGGAAGATGCTGAACTCCATCCATCCTGATAAGCTCTCTCCAGAACATCTCCCTTGAGTCACTCAAAAGGGTAGCTTGTACTTCACTTCCCATCTGGTCATTGCTTGGGGCCAAGGAAAGATTCCCCATATTCTAACCTGGAGGGTAAACCTTACCATTAAATGGGGCACTAACCACTACTTATACTAAAGGAAGGGGATGGACCTCGTTTCCTGTTCCTGTTCCTTTATTACTATCAGGTAGTTTTAAACTGACTGAAATAATACCTTTATTACTACCATGTGGTAATAATGCCTTTATTACTATCATGTAGTTTTAAACTGATTGAAATAATGCCATTCATGCTCCTCTCTAAGGAACCTAGACAATTTTGAAAATGCATCTCTTATGCTAACTTCCTGGAGATTAACCAAAAATGCATGATCTAAATGTTGTTTAGAATACATGTTCACCAATGGAGAATTATTTGCAACATGTCTAAAATTTGATCTTCTGTTAGAAGTTAGCTAGAAAAATCTTTTTTCATTTTTTTAAGAAAACATACATTATATGTGGTAGAAAACAAGCTGTAAAAATTTTAATTGTGATAATTGTGTTTCTTTCTCTCTGTCCATTGTATAATGATACCCTATTAGAAGGAAGTTCAAAAGCAGCATGTTTCACAAACTGCACCATTTGCCATGTGGCACTGAACTTTTACACCAATATAGCGTGACCCAAGTTTGGGTTAGCAGTTTTCAATCCACAGTTGGCTCCTGACATTCATCAAATATCAGGGAGACCAGATGCCTGGGTCTGTATGGTTAAGAGTAATGAAGGCATTTCAGAAAACTCAAGTATCGGTCTCCATATAAATCATTGTTGTTCAAAGATCTTTAAAGACACTTTTTGTCTTAATTTGCCATGGCAGCTGAGATGAAGATGTTTGCATTTTTAGACCACGTTCCCTCTCTTTTGAGGATGGGTGGGTTTTTACTGTGAGGGTTGGCACATGGATATTTTCCACATATTTCCCATCCTCCATCTACTCTACCAGTTAATCACCGAAGCTTAAGGGGGCTAAATGTGGGTAGAAGCAAGAACGTGTTTCTTTGCCTCTATATGCTTAGCTGTAAGACACAGGATTGAGGCTGTACCCTTCCTTTCTGGCCTTCACAATCTAAGATTGCCTCTACGGTTTCCAAAATAATCTCAATTTTATATTTATAAATCCATCTATTTATGCACATAGAGTCTTCTGTTTGGCAGAATATTACTTTTAAAAATATTACTAATTGCACTAGCATATATGGGGTCACAGCAAACATTTGTTGACTACTTGCTAATGCAGATCTTCTTGCTAGATGCCTTTACTCATGAACCTATTTATGTCTCCCAGGAACTCGAAACATTTAAGGAAACCAAGATTCAGAAACTAGGTAACACGTTCAGAGCCCCACACACAATTAAATGTTGGCACAAAGTCAACATTTGAAACCATTTTTCTGTTTCCAAAATTAAGAACTTTTTTACTATGCCATCCTGCCCCTGCTATTATCATCTATTCTTATTTAGGATAAAGTCTATTCTATGCATTTATAGAGGACCTGCATTTAGATAAAAGTTAAACCATAAATAACAGAAGCTGGGGCAAAGTTTTCTTCAGAGGTTTTCATCAGCCACGTAGATGGATCATTCAGAGAAAGTTAATTTTTTTTTTTTTTTTTTGACCACACCACTGCATATGGAGTTCCTGGGCCAGGGATCGAATCCAAGGCTGGGCTGGGGGAATCGAACCCACATCCCTGCCACTGCAGAGATGCTGTTGATCCCATTGTGCCACAGTGGGAACTCCTGGAGAAAGTTAATTTTCTGTCACTGACAGATCCTGGGAGAAGAGAAATGACCACTTGTGGGAAAGTTTTTGTTTGGGATAGGGAATTGACTAAATATGAAGTAGTAGTGTCACCTATGAAGTATTCTTGCCAACAGTAAATTTATTCAAGTTTTCTTTGTTTTGTTTTGTTTTGTCTTTTTTCCTTTTAGGGCTACACCCACGGCATATGGAGGTTCCCAGGCTAGGGGTCTAATCAGAACTACAGCTGCCGACCTACACCAGAGCCACAGAAATGCCAGATCCGAGCCACGTCTCACACCCACAGCACAGCTCACAGCAACGCTGGCTCCTTAACCCATTGAGCGAGGGAAGCTAGGGATTGAATCCGCAACCTCATGGTTCCTACTCATATTCATTTCCGCTGCACCACAATGAGAATTCTTAAGTTTTCTTTGTATCTTACTTCATAGAGAAATCCAAAGTTAGAGGAATAGCTTAGCAAGCACCACAAGGACATAATCAAACAAATCCAGGAGGAAGATGATCCTATAGACAGCTGGTCTGGACTTTTTCACCAATTAATGTCATGGTACAAAAACAAGCAGGAGGAGATGGTTTTGAGTTATATAATGAGCAAATGCTCCCCATGATCCTACAAAGCATATTGAACAAACCAGCTATAAAAATGTTTTGGAACAATTTGGCAATTTTGATTATGGTATTAAGGAATTACTAGTAAGTTTCATCAGGTGTGATAATGGTGTTATGATTATATAAGAAAATATCCTTAAAGAAGCATGCTGAAGTATTAGAGAAATATGCCTGCAACACGTTAAAGTATTTCAACAACAACAAAAAAGCAAACGTGGCAAAATGCTTTAAAAAGTGTATTTCATTTTAATTCCTGAGCCCGAGAGGAATGGGCAGTAGGAAAACAGCTATTATTAGCAAAACGCTACTCATTTTTAAGATATAGGGAGAGAGGTATTTTCTTTGAAAAGAAAAAAATGTGTATTTGGGAACTTGGTTACAATTAAAAATTAGCTACTAATGACAGGTAACAAACAACTTTGATAGATCTTTCAGAAGGCATTGATATGAAAATGAAATGCATGTAAATAGAACATAAGGTATTTTTAGAACAGTATTTTGGAAGTTTAGGGTTTTTGTAATGTATTTTTAAAAAATTTCTAGGCATTTGTTAAAACTTTGACTAAATTCTATAAGACCTTACCACTTATATTTTATAAACCTTTGAATTTATGATTTACATTTATAATTTCATAGAAATCACACTCTTAAACCAGCTTTCATTGACTATCAGTAAGTTAAAGACCGAAATGATTTTCGTGATGACTTAAGTGATGGACCAGAGGGACACGGTGGCATTTCTTAGTTATGATGGTCAAAGTGATCTTGAAAGAAACAGAGGTTTGCTTCTGACCCTTTCTTCTTCCAGTTCTGTGCTTCAAGGACTGAAGCAAATATCTGTCACCGTGAGCCAAGCTCTTTCTTATTTGTGGGAATAAGTAAACACGAATAAAAGCGAGGAGTTCCTGCTGTGGCCCAGCGGGATTGCCTGCATCTCTGGCATGCTGGGATGTAGGTTCAATTCCAGCCTGGCACAGTGGGTTAAGAATCTGGCACTGGTAGTTCCCGTCGTGGCGCAGTGGTTAACGAATCCGACTAGGAACCATGAGGTTGCGGGTTCGGTCCCTGCCCTTGCTCAGTGGGTTAACGATCTGGCGTTGCCATGAGCTGTGGTGTAGGTTGCAGACGTGGCTCGGATCCCACGTTGCTGTGGCTCTGGCGTAGGCCGGTGGCTACAGCTCCGATTCGACCCCTAGCCTGGGAACCTCCATATGCCGCGGGAGCGGCCCAAGAAATAGCAAAAAGACAAAAAAAAAAAAAAAGAATCTGGCGCTGAACTCCATATGCCACAGGGCAACCAAAAAACTTTTTTTTTTTTTTAATAATAAAATCGAGGAGTTTCTGCTGTGGCACAGTGGGTTAAGAGTCTGACTGCAGTGGATGGGGTTGCTTCGGAGGTTTGGGTTAGACCCAGGCCTACCGCAGTGGGTTAAATGATCCTGCATTGCCGGGTCTGTAGCTAGGATTCCATCCCTGGCTTGGGAACTTCCTTATGCTGCAAGTGAAGCCATAAAATAAAAATTTTAAAAATTAAAAAATAAATCAAACACTTGGTTTGCAACCAGGGGAGTTTCCTGAGTGAAATTTGAAATTGATCAGAGGGCGAAGAGAGACTGAAGAAAGAGCCAGACAACTCCAGGTTGGTAGGTGGCAGATTTAATAAGCAAGGAGTCGTATATTTGAGATGAGGCTTCTCTTGGCAGCTGTAATCTTTATGTTTACATAGATAACAGTGTTCAGTCAGTATTCTTTTCTTCTTTCTTTGCTTTTTTTTTTTTTTGTCTTTTTGGAGCGACACATGCAACATGGAAATTCCTAGACTAGGGGTCGAATCGGCTACAGCTGCTGGCCTACACCACAACCACAGCAATGCAGGATCCGAGCCATGTCTGCGACCTACACCACAGCTCAAGGCAACGCCAGATCCTTATCCCACTGAGCAAGGCCAGGGATCGAACCCACATCCTCATGGATACTAGCCAGGTTTGTCAGTATTCAATCTACAGGGTCCCAGCAGCACTTTACCTCTCAAGGCTTCCTCCTTGAAATGGCTCCTCCTGTGGGAATGGTGGGCTGAGCATACATTTCAAGGGTGAAAGGAGGGATGAGGAGCCTCCCATTGCCGGGGTCCAGCTCTTGGGTCACCAGAAGGTTACATCCTCTTGATGACAATCTCCAACAAACACCTCAGATCTATGGTGACTGGCAAGTAGTTTGTATAAGGCTTACTGAATTCACCAAGAGACAGGGTCCTCTTCCCTTCCCTGGCTCCTGTTTGCTCTTACAATTTGCAAACTGAGGAGTGAGATTTGTGACCTTTCAGGACCCCTCAATGAAAAGTTGTTGGCTGTCAAAGGGAAAAAAAAAAAGATAAAAGCTGGACATGAAGATTAATTGATGACAATTTCTGACTAGTAAATGGGATTTGTAGACCCAGCAGAGGTCTCCAGTTGAACTGAAGTGGACGGAAATTTGGGACTGCGCTCTGATGGGCTAGATTAATGAGAAGATGTTGCTTTTGCGTGTCCCATTCTCTCCCTCTTCCTCCCCCTCCCCACCCCTTCTCCCTTCCTCTTGTAAAAACTTCCCTCCAGGGTGGCCTCATTGTTCTGAATGCTCCCCAGGGCAAGTCTCATGGTTGCAGGTGCAGATCTCGATGTGCCCTCCCCACAGCTGCAGTTTGTGGCATTTTACAAAGCTATTGCTTTCAAAAGGATTTTACTGGAAAACTGAAAACTTCTAGCTCTCAAGTTACTAAATATACCATTGACCTTGGCTTTTTTTTCGATGAGAATTCTAGGAGGGAAAAAAAAAAAACATTGGGAGTTTGTGTGACACGGAGGTAGACTAGATTGGGTAAATAATCCACTTAAATTTAATCCCCGACTACTATGTGTTCACCTCACGGTAGAATTCTTTGTGGCAATGCCTTCCATCATAATGTTGTGACTCTGACAAGATCATGGCATGCCTCCAGCCAGGGAGATCCTTCCTTGCTGTCCTACTGACCTTCCAGTCATGCAGTGTTTCTCTATGCTGAAAAGATGTGTATAATAAAGGCATAACAGAGAGCCCAAGACTGGTTTCCTCATAGGCACAGCGAAGGTCCTGCCCTACATCTCTGACCTGTGGCCTTGGCTACTTCATTTTCCGTACATTCTATGCCCAGACTCGAGCCTCTTTCTATTGTTTTTAATACCAGCTCTGTAGAGCATTGAATGGTCCCGAGTGATTACATGGAATTCCCTGTGTTCTACCTCCCACCTCTAACTATCCTACAACCTTCTGAGACATACAAGGCCTCATGCTTCAGCCTCTCCTGTGAGCTTCTTTAGACAGCCCTGTTCTACTTTCCGACTAGTTGTTAGAGAACCACTGTCTTCCAAATATCCCCACCAGCCAGCCAAAATATTTTGACAAGTTTTCCGAGGTTTGTATTACGAAAATTATAGGTATTTAAAAATAAATTTACAGGCTATGCTTTTTCAGATGACACATTCTCCTGATTCCAAAATACTGTACTGCAACAGCACTCCCCCATTAGCGATCATTTATGTGAAAGGACAAGTGGTTAAAGGACCCTTAAATTTTTTTTTTCTGTCTAAATTGATGTCACAGAAGTACCTGTCTCACTAGAAAGAAGATTTTATAAAGACACGTCCCTCTTGTTGGTTGATCCACAGATTTCACTCAAGTCTTGCGTTCCCACGGTGGAGAGGGAGGGGCCTCATGGAGTTTTTAGGAGGTGAATGTGGAGGGGAAACATCAGCTCTAGATGCTCAGATATAAACACGCACACATATTAGCATAGTATCACATTAGGTTAGTTCAGCATAATAGAAAATCTTTTTTTCTGCACCTGTCTTTCAGGTGCAGGTAGGTCAGTTAATGACCTCCTGAGATCTAACCTTCTGACTTTATTCTGGTTGCTTTCACTTTCTCCTTCAATTTTTCTGATCATTTGAGTGTAATCTGAATGGGTTGGTTTTTCAATGTTCACCTTAGGGATGAACTGGCAGCTGGGCTCTGGTTCTCTCACCTTTGACTCAATGAAGCATCTTTTTTATCAGCCTAATATGTCAGAAATTTGTCAGAGGAAGTTATTTGAGGAAAACTTGCCACTATCTTGAATAGTAAAAAGCATGTGATGGGATTGTCTCTAAAGGTCGTTCTAGATTGTTGAAGGGTCAGTTCTAGAAAGCAAGTGTTGAACCAATGCATTGGGGAGTGCAGGAAGAATGGGTAATATTTCGTTACTAATTACCCTTTCCACAAACATTTACTGAGCGCCTCAAAGAAAGAGGAGGGCCATTTTCCAGGTCCATGATGTTTTTCATCTAGTGAAATGGGGTGAATAGGAGACGGAGATCATCAGCCCTAGATTCACAGATGCAAAACACAAGTCAAGGAGTTTCTCCGGTGGCCCAGTGGGTTAAGGGTTGTCACTGCAGTGGCTTGAGTCCCTGCTGTGGCTCAGGGTTAGATCTCTGGCCTGGAAACTTCTATATGCCATGGGTGTGGCCCCCCAAAGAAATCAAATGAAAATGTCATAATTTAGAAGAGGAAAAAAGAAATTGAAAACTATTTTCATATATCTCAGCCCACATTGGCACAGTAAATTACAGTTTCTCAATCTCAGTACTATTGACGTTTTTGAGCCAGATAATTCTTTGATGTGGATGGTTGCCCTGTGCATTGTAGGATATTTACTAGCATCCTTGGGCTCATAATGCATCTCCTAGTTGCCACAAACACATATGTCTTCAGATATTGCCCCTGGGGAGTAAAACTGCCTCTAGTTGAGAATGATGGCAATAAAAATTCTGACTTACCTTTTATTTTCTGGGGAGACAATTTCAGATTTATTTCTATGACAAGCCAAAAGTAAATAAATTCCTAGGAAATGTTGGTTGAATTAAATTTGTAAGTGGAAAATGCTAATGAGTCTTTTAAAAAATTTTTTTATTGGAATAGAGGTGACTTAAAAATCTGTGTTAATTTCAGGTGCACAGCAAAGTAAGTTGGTTATATGTATACATATATCCATTCCTTTTCATATTCTTTTCCCATGCAGGTTACCACATAGTAATGAGTAAATTTCCCTGTGCTATACAGTAGGTCCCCATTACCCATCGATTCTATGTATAGTAGTCTGTATACATCAGTCCCAACCCCCTAATTTATCCCTCCCACCCAACATTTCCCCTTTGGTAAAACATCAGTTGGTTTTGAAATCTATAAGTCTGTTTCTGTCTTGTAAGTTCTGTTGTATCCTTTCTAATAGATACTACATATTAGTGATCTCATTAAATTTGTCTTTCTCTGATTTACTTCATTTAGTGTGATAATTTCTAGGTCCATCCACGTTACCTCAAAAGGCATTAATTTTACAGCTGAGTAATATTCCTATGTATGTGTATATATATATCTCACATCTTTTTTATCCAGTCTTCTAGATGGACATTTAAGTTGTTTTCATGTCTTGGCTATTGTAAATAGTGCTGTGATTGATGTACATTGAGGAGCAGGAGTTTTTTGAATTATGGTTTTTTCCAGATAGATGCTCAGGAGTGGGGTTGCTGGATCATATGGTAGTTCTATATTTAGTTTTTTAAGGAACCCCCATACTGTTTGCCATAGTGGTCGCACCAGCTTACATTCCCACCAACAGTGTAGGAAGGTTCCCTTTTCTCCTGAGTGAGTCTTTCCATAGTCCTTTACTCATGACTTATGTGTATAACTATCAAGATACTCACTCAAGCAGTTAATCAACCAACACTTTCCAATGTTTCAAGTATTGTCAACGGGGGCTGTGGATTGTACTCTGGGAGGTACCTTTTTCCCTCAAGAAATTTATGGCATATATGGGGACATATTGCTTGTATAGGTGGATATACAGCAAGCAGGAAAATGTGTATATAGAAAGGGTCAAATGAAAAACCAAGTAATGGTTATCACTGGAGTTGAGCTGAGTGACAAATCATTGGCCAGGATGTTTAGGGAAGGATTTGAAGGGTGAGAGGATTTAAAAAATTATGAGGATGGTTAGGAAAGTGTTGTAGAATGAGAGAGAATCTTAAAAAGAGAGGTGTGGAGGTGCCACATGTGGGAATAAAGGATAAGAAACACAGTTCCATTTCCTAATACATTGAGGTCTGGAAATTGCTGCTGGAACTGTAGTTTGAACTTGGGAAATATACCTACTATAAATTTGTGTGGAAATGGAATCTCAATTTTTTTTTTTTAAGTCTTTGGCCGACATGGGAAGTGTATAAAGCAGTTTGAAGGTACTTAAGATTCAAACACTAGCTGTCACTGAATTGATTTCAGTATTGAATGTTTCACATATTGGTACTGTTTTGCCTGGTAATTTTTGTTTGAATTCTTTAAGAAGTATTATAGAATTTCTAGTCACAGCTTATTTCCAAAGTCATTCAAAGTTTAACAATAACCATCGTGGGTAGTTCTTATTCAAAAAAATTTCAATCTCAGCCCCGTGCCCCAAAAGTCACCAAAAAAAAAAAAAAGTTTACCAGTGCCAGTGTGTTAACATATTATGTGGTTGGGCAATTAAAGCTATTCAACTTCTATTTCTGAATAAAAATTCTCAGAATTTCCAGTGATTAAGACTATAAGAGCATATGAAGTTCACTGCTGACGCTACTGTGTTCAAAACACATGATCAATTCAAATATAATCCTCAACATCCCTACCAATGAATCATGCAATGAATAATACAGGGTTTAAACATTCCATTTTCACAAGTTTTGCAAATTTGTCAATCTATGCTTTTGTTCTGATTCACACATATTTTTACCACCGTCAGTTGTAACACATGTTGGCAGGGCCCACTTCAGATTATACAGAGTTGATGTTTTTCTTAACTTTGAAAATGTTCTCACCTGTAGTTTTTCCACACAGACTAATAAAAGCTAATTATTGAGCCACATCAAACTCTGCATTGATTCCTCAAACGACAACTGAGCAGTATTGGTAACACGTATGAACTCAAGAGCCAAGGAAAACCACTCAGGATACTTTTTCTTGTTTTTAAGTTAACTGTTGATTTTGCTCCCAATGTTATTTTTTTCTGTTAGGATTATCCCTCCCATGTTTTTTTCTTTGCTCTACATTGAAATTCCATGTTAGAATAGGTTTTGATCACTCAGAACTATTTATCAGTTCCCTGGAGTTTTGCTTCAGCCCATATATTCAAGACTTAAAAAGTTTTTTTAGAAAACTTTATTAATATACATATTTCTTTTGATTTTTTTTTCTGAGTTTCTCTTAGTACATATATTCCATCTCCCTTTTGGCTTTCCATATCTGCCATTGTCCTAAAGTCCTCTGTTTCTAATTTGTTTATTTTATTTAAATTTCAAACCATTTTTCATTTCTTTGCTTTCTATGTGTCTATTCTTATATTCCGATTTACTCTTCCTTTTTTTTCTGAAAAAATGTCAAACTTACAAAAATTGAATACAACACAAAACATTTTCCCCTGAAACTTATGAGAGTACACTGTAGATAGGATGTTCCATTACCACCAAATACTTACTTGCATTTCCTACTGACAAAGAAATTTTTCTACATCAATACAACTGCCAAAGTTAGAGAACTGTCATTGATTTAACATTACTATCTAATCCTCAGACGCCATTTAAGTCGGACCAGTATCCCTAACAATGTCCCTTTTACAGCAAAAATATCCAGCTCAGCTTCTTAAGTTGCATTTAATTGTCACATTTCTTTGGTCCGCTTAGCTATCTACAATCATTTCTCAGTCTTTCCTTAGCTTTTAGCACCTGACACTTTTGAAGATTATAAGCTAGTTAATTTATGGAATGCTTTTCAGTTTAGATTTGTCAGCTTTTCCTACATGTTTAGAATTTTTGCATCATTGACTATGATGATAAAATCTATGCTGAGTTTTTTTTTAATTGACGAATAGTTGTTTTACAATATTATGTTAGTTTCTGGTGTACAGCGAAGTGATTCAGTTATATATACATATTTTAAGATTATTTTCCATTATAGGTTATCATAAGATTTTGAATATCATTCCCCGTGTTATTCAACAAATCCTTATTACTTATCTATTTTATATAGTAGTGTGTATCCATTAATCCCATACTCCTAATTCAGCCCTTCCCCTCTCCCTTTTCTCTTTGGTAACCATAAGTTTGTTTTTAATAGGTTCAATGAGAACCTATTTCTAATTTGGTAAATACATTCATTTTTATTATTTTTCAGATTCCGCATACAAGTGATATCATATAACATTTGTCTCTCTCCATCTGACTTACTTCACTTAGTATGATGTTCTCTAAGTCCATCGATTTTGCTGCAAATAGCTATCTATACACACCGCCCCCCCCAACACACACACACAACACATCTTTATCCATTCACGTGTCAATGGATATTTAGGCTTCCATGTCTTGCCTACTGTAAATAGTGTTGCCATAAATATTGGGATGCATGTATCTTTTTGAATTGTGGCTTTCTCCAGATATATATCCAGGAGCGGGATTGCTGGATCATATCGTAACTCTATTTTTAGCTTTTAAAGGAACCTCCATACTATCTTCCACAGTGGCTGCACCAGTTTATCTTCTCACATTGTAGGAGGGTTCCCTTTTCTCCACATCCTCTCTAGCATTTATTATATGTAGACTTTTTCATGAAGGCCATTCTGACTGATGTGAGGTGATACTTCATTTTGGATTTGATTTGCATTTCTCTAATAGTTAGCAATGTTAAGCACCTTTACATGTGCCTGTTGGCCATCTGTATGTCTTCTTTGGAGTAAGGATCTATTTAGGTCTTATGCCCATTTTTGGATTAGGTTTTTAAAAATACTGAATTCTACGAGCTATTCATATAGTTTGGTAATTAAGCCAAACTGTTTGCAAATATTTTCTCTTATTCCATAGGTTGTCTTTTTGTTTTGTTTATGGTTTCATTTGCCGTTGTGCTCAATGTTGTTTTTTTTTTAAACATTTTGGTTATTTTCAGTTAAAGAAAAACAGTCTTTTCCAAAGGCAACAAAGTGAACTCAAAGTCGGAAGGAAACAGGGTGCAGGCTTCTCACAAGCTCTTGTTCTGAAACCTGGACAGGAGGAAAGCAGGCCCTGGTGGAAAATCAGGGGCAACTAGCAAATGGAGGGATGACTTTGGTGAGGTGGGTGGAGCTGCAGCCCACCCCTGGTCACTAGATGGGTCTGAGAGGGCTCGAGGATGTCTTCCACATGCCAGTCAGTTGATACGATCAATGCTTTTATTGTTGAGGGCATTAAATTAAGGAATGGTGCAGGGAGCCAAGACAGCAGCTTATTCAGTTGGATTCTGAATCATAATGCAACCGTAATTTCATTTTTCTTGGAGCAAATTCAAAGGAAGGTGAAGTCATTCTGGGTGTTAATTTTGCGCTCAGTGCTCTGGGCCTGCTCGATGAAGCTGTGTGTCAGGTTGGCATATTGTGTGGTGGTGGGATTGTCCACAGCGTTCTTGACGGGAATTCCTTCTATGTTCACCATGATGATTCCCTGCACGCCCTTCTGGCTCTGAAGTCTCTTCACTGTCTCCACCTCTGCCACCTCAGGCCCATCCAGTAGCTCCGCATTGACAGCCCTCTATGCTAAGTTCTTAATGAGTTTCATTCCATGGTATATTGTTTAGATTATCCTATTACTGGCAATGCTAACTTGGGTTTACAGTGCTGTCTGCAAGGTTTCTCTACTGTAAAGTTGATTTTTTTTTCTCAAAGTATTTTGTAAAGGGTTACTTTCAAACTATCACGTTCTTCAACATGTTGTTACTGAGTTCATGTATTTAGATTGGGATAGACTTGTGGATTTTCAATGTCTTATAATCCATTATTATCATTTTTATTGTAATATTCAAATTGTCCCAGTCTGACCAGTGAGAATCCCTTAAAGATGGCTTCTGTATCCTCCTGAATTGACCCTATTACTTTTTTATTTTCACACACAACAAGATGTACGAGGCTTGTCCTATATTTTCCCTGCCCTAGGCCTGGAATTACTCATTTTCCCAAGGAATTCTGGTCCCTTTTAGTAGAAAATGGTGTTTAGAGATCAAGATCTGAGTTCTAGGTGTGCTAATTGCTACTGGTATGTCACTTCTCCCAGGCCCTCTCAGCGGAGACTTGACATGAAGCAAGAACCAAGAGATCTCTGGAATAACTAAGAAAGAAAAAAATCCCCTCTCTTCAAACCATTTGGTCAAAAACTACCAGATGAAGCCAAAATGGTAGGGATTCACATGAATTATGTGTTTGTGTGTGTGTGGTACATATTACTTTGAAGAACTTATTTCTGAGATTTTCTATTTCTGATTCATGCTGTTCTTTCAAAGGTACAATAATTTTCTTAAAGTATTAAATTTCATTTTGTAATCTTAGTTTTCATTTGATTTGTTGGCTCATTCTTCCGTGTTCTCAAAGTCAGATATTACCATAGAAAACTTAAAATATAGCCTCTCTTTGTAATCTTGTTGGATCCAGTAACATCAGATTCAAGAGCCAAGTTGGATTCAATAACATTCTCTGCCTCTAGCCCTGTGTGCTCAGGCTTCCACTCTGCTGGTCTTGCTTTGAGGTTGGTACTCTCTGCTTTAGACTGTATTTTGCTGTTTTTTTGTTTGTTGGTTTGTTTTTCTCTTCTCACTTCAATTGTTGGTTTCCATATGATTGCTTTTGAAAGTTAGCAAAAATATCTTTACTTCACCATTTTACAACTCTTTAGCTGTTGTTTATTGTTTTTTCACACACAAAAGTATTGAGTTTTTTTAACCTAAAGCCTACCAATCTTTTCACTTATGATAACTAATTTTAAAGTTATACTTAGAACAGCCTTTGATTATAAGAATGGTCACATAGGGGTTCCCTGGTAGCTCACCCACTTAAGGATCTGGCATTGTCACTGCTGTGGCTCTGGTTACTGCTGTCATGTAGGTTTGATTCTTGGTCCTGGAACTTCCACATGCCACAGGGATGGGAAAAAAAATCATGTGTATTTTCTTTTTATTTGTACATTTTACAAATTTTAAAAGCTACATGTTTTTTTGGGAATATCTTAAAAAGATTTAATTCCCTAACCCTACTTAAATTTATTTTTGTGTGAGGTTATCTTAAATTTTTACTTATTTTTATGGATAGTTACTGTTTATCTCCTACCATTTCTTTGTATCTGCCCTTTTCCTACTGTTATGTAATGCCACAAAATGTATTAAATTCTTATGTAGACTCTCTGGAGCTCAATGTACTATTTTGTTCCAATCATCTGTCATTCTGTTTCTGTGTCAGATCCACAGTGCCTTAATTATTGTATCCTGAATATATGTTTTATTATATGAAAGAGTAAGTTTAACCCTATTTTTCTAAAATTTGTTCTAATTAGTCCAGCTTTTGGGAGGGGGGGCTGGATACTTTTTAAAAAAAATTCTAGCTATTTTTGTAGTATTTTGTTAAATTGATAAATTGATATTTTGCACCCTCAAGTTCCCTTTCAAAAACATGGAATTCATTTCCATCATGTAAGTATATCAGTAAAGTTTTCTGATTTTTTTTTTCTTTTCTCCTTTTAGGGCCACACCCATGACATATGGAGGTCTCCAGGCTAGGGGTCGAATTTCTGTAGCTGCTGGCCTACACTACAGCCACAGCAACATGGGATCCAAGCTGCATCTGTGACCTACACCACAACTCACTGGAATGCCGTATCCTTAACTCACTGAGCAAGGCCAGGGAGTGAACCTGCATCCTCATGGATAATAATCAGGTTTGTTAACCACTGAGCCACAACGGGAACTCCAGCTTTCTGATTTTTCTTCACAGAGCCCATTCCTACAAATGTGATTTTCATTCTTATTCCACTATGTAGTTTCTTAATAGTGACTAGAGCAATAGAGAAAAATTTAATATCAAGGTAAGACTGGCCTTGTGAAATTCACTGGAAAGATTGCCATTTAAAATCCATTTAAAGTGTTTAAATATTAAGAATTATCTATTCCTTGAATATTTAAAGAAATTCCATTAAAACCAACTAGGACTGATGCCATGTTGTGGGAGGGCTGCATTTGCATTTTTTAAAGTTTTTAATAGATTTGATAGGACATAAGAGAGACAAAACCATCCACTTAATTCAGTCATTTAATAAACATCATATGTCAGGCACTGTTCAGTGTTGGGGATACTAAAGTAAGACAGGTTCTTTGCCTCCTAGTTTCTCAGGAATTTATTTTAACTGGATAAACTGGCAAATATTTGGATATTAAATAATGATTAAACTGGCAAGATGATGTGAGGTTAAGTTCTTTCAATAAGTCCTTCTTCTGATGTTATCTCTACCTAAAGTAATTCTGGAAGTTTGACTGCTGTAATCTTCACATGAGTCATTGATTAGCTTTCTATTTGAGCCCCCACTGTAACTTCTGGAGCAGCATTTGCCAGCCTTATCTCTATTCCAACACAGCACACCCAAGGGATATTATGCAATATTATTAATGCCAGTGATTCATTGGGTTAGTTTGATTTGTTTGAAGAAACACTATGTTGATTCCCCACCACCCACTCTACACATGTGAAGTCAATCACCTTTTTATCACTTAAAAAACTCATATGTGGTTATCCTTTTTTTACCTACAAGATAAATTCACAATTTTTTTTTTTCATTTGCTTCTCAGAATATCCTATGAGATAATTAGGGTAAAGACTATTTCCTTCACTTTACAATGAACAAAACTCAGACTTAAACAGAATGATTTTTCCTGGGCTACACACCTAGTGAGAAGTGGCTAAAAGGCATTGTGGGAGAAGGTCATCAAAAGGAAGTGACCACTAGTTGACCAGTGACCTTGACCCAGGCGTTGGGAGACTCCTACCCACTGCCCCCCACCTTGGAATGTATGTTCTGCACATCATTCCCACAATGGCAGTAATTTTCACGGAGGCAGCCTTGATGGAGTCCTGTGTGGTTAAGACCATCTGGACTAAAAGCACATCTGAACCCTAAGGCCTCTCTATAAACTTTTAAGATTCAGCAGGTGGGTATGGAGATCTCTTCTTGACAAGCCTCGTAAGTAAATGCTTTGCTTATTAAAACTGACGCGCAGGCTGGAGCGGGCTGCCTCTTTCTTCTGTCTCTCCCTGCCTTCTGTGTGTGGGGCCACTCTGTGAGCCAACAGGCATAGATCCAGGTTCTTCACTCCAAATGTCTGTGAAGAAAGTAGTTTTTAACTTACATAGTTTCTACTACAGAGTGATGATCTGATTGTTTGGGCCTAAATTCTCAAGTGAATAAATTTCCTTTTGAATTATCTTATAGTTGGATAGTTAATTCCTCTGTGCCTGGCAATGACTCCCATCCTTTTTTTTTAATGAGGAGCTGGAAAGAGCCGTTGTGTCAGGCTTCCAACTCAGCATGTGGGTCCTGACAAAATTATAGGAGTTGCTTCTTCATGAAGACATCTTGTTTTATCTTGCTAAACTTCGAGCTTTGTCCAATTTTATCCAAATTTGTTATTTGTAATTTTTTTCTACCTGAGGAAGAGCAAAATAGGCCGTGTAATGAGAATAGTAGGAGGATAAACTTTATATTATTGAGACATAATTTTCCCATATTTTGTATTTTATAATGAAAGGAGAACTTTAAAATTATTTCCTACTTTTGAGATCAGTCTTTAAGTGAATGAGATAGTATTTCCAAGAATAATTATACAGTTACAGATAATAGAAATAGTTTTTTTCACTTTTTCTGTGAAATGTATTACCATTCAGAAAAATACCTAAAATGTAAATATGCAATTTTAACAAATTTTTATAAAACCGAACACCCATTTAACCACCACCTAAACCACAAAATAGAATACTGCAAGCACCCTGAAAACCTAACTATATGGTTCTTCCCAATTACAACCCTCTTTCGACCTAACAAAAGTAGCTTCACTAAATTTTATAATAATGTCCACCTTTTTAAAATAGCATTTCTGTATGCAACTGTACTTTCAGATGATGGAGTTTATTTGACTTTTCTATAAATAGAATCATTCTTTTGTGTCTGATTTCTTTCACTCGACTTCATGTTTGTGAGATTGATCTATTGTTTTAGGAAGCTGTAGTCTGTTAATTTCCAATACCATCTGATGTTTCCATTACACGAATACACCACTATTTTTAAACTTTTTATTGTTGGTGGATACAAGAATCGTGTGTAATCACTAGTTAAAATATTACAGTTATAACCTGCCTTCAGTAATCAAGTTTGTTTTAATGGGCGCTACAAAACAAACTTGGATGTCTTCTGAGCGTCATGGAGTCTAAACAACAGGTTTGAACTAGAGCTGTTTGCCAGAGCTGCCTTCCCAGGCGCTTGGAGTCAGCTGTATCTAGTTCAAACCAAGCAAATTAAGGCTGGAGAGGACCATCGGTCCTTCAACTGGGTATGCGCAGGAGTGTCCAGGCCTTTTGAGGCCTGCAGTTTAGTTACGCCTGCGCAGAAGGATTCTTAGCCCACCTATTCTCAATCACTTTTCCCTGCTTTCCCGCGCTCCTCACGTTCTCCAGGTTCCACGCATGCATCTTTATTTACAGAAACACCTAACCCTCTTTCGGTCTTAAGGGACTCGAATTCTTGTCTGCCTTGTGAGTAAGGCTCTGTTGCAAACCTTGGTGTCTTAGCGTTTTGACTTGCTGCGTGTCAGGTAAAACGAACCCGTCTCAGGAACAAATATTTGACTTGTTTCTAGTTTTTAGTTACCATATCTGCATTTCTTCTGCCATAAATCCTGGAATAGAGTTGTTGGTTTTAAATATTTCAATTATCTTCTGTTCTGTGATGGGCGTTTCCATCCCTTAATGATATCTTTTGATAGTAGAAGTTCTTAATTTTATCGTAATATAAAATGTATCAGACTTTTCATCCTGTTCCGACATTTCTTTGACCTGACGGTTGAAGCCATTCTCCTGTATTATCTTCTAAAGGGTGTATGGTTTTACTTTTCAAATTTATGTTTACCAATGGTAACAACAGTTGTTTCCAATTTTGCCTGTTTGTAGTTTTTAATGGTTAGGAATAAAGCTCCTATGTACATTCTGTATATGTCTTTTTATTGGACCTATGTACCTGTTCCTCTTGGGTGTATCACATAGGAGTAGAATTTATGATTCAGATAATAGTAGATAATTTCAAACACTTATCTAAAGAGCCAACTAATACTTCACCAGTCATAGATGAGATTTCCAGTTTTTCTGCATCTTTGCCAGTGCATAATATAGGTAAGCTTTTTTGTTGTTGTTGTCATTGTGGTGGTTGTATACTGATAGCTTATTGCCATTTTAATTTGCATTCTAATGTTGGATAATTCTTAATTTGATTGTATATTTGCTTACCTTCTTTGGTAAATTGCCTGTTTAAGTTATTTCCCATTTTGGAAATTGTTTTGTTTTTTTGGTTTCTCCTTACTAATACATGAATTTTCTATATATTTTAAAACAAGTCTTTTACCATATAAATGTATTTTTCTCAGTATATATCTTGTCTTTTCACTCTCTGAATAATAATTAAACATAAGTTAAATTGCAACTAAGTCCAATTTCTCTAGTTCTTTTATGACTATTGTTGTCTTTTGTTTAAAAAAACTTCACCCACTCCAAATGTCATAAAGCTATTATCTTTTGTTTCAGAAGTTTTATTGTTTCATTTATTGTTTCATCTTCTGCCATGTAGATTCACAATCTTATCTCAAATTAAAATTTACATGTTAAGGTAGGGGGTTAAGGTTTATTTTTTTTTCCATATGACTATTGAATTGACCCAGAACCCTTTGTTAAAAGATCACTCTATCTCCTGTGAATTGCAAAGACACTTGTTGAAAACCAAATGACTAGAGGGAGTTCCTGTTGTGGCGCAGTGAAAATGGATCTGACTAGTATTCATGACGGTGTGGGTTTGATCCCTGGCCTCACTCAGTGGGTTAAGGATCCTGTTTTGCCGTGAGCTGTGGTGTAGGTCACAGAAGCAGCTCGGATGCCACGTTACTGTGGCTGTGGTATAGGCTGGCTGTTGTAACTCCAGGTTTGGCTCCTAGCATGGGATCTTCCATGTGTAGACCTAAAAAGGAAAAAAAAAAAAAAAGTGATTGTTCCCTCTCTTTGTCTATCTCACACACACACACTTCTGGATGTTTTATTCTGTTTTATGGTTGATTTCTCTATCCTTGTGCCCAAAGCTATTACCTACTCTTCATTTGGTTCTTTCCGTACTTGGTTACTGTTCACATGAATAAGGCAAAATTACTTTTGTAGCAGCAAATGGGAACTTTATTTATTGGCCAAGGATTGGAGAATGGGGACCGCATGTTCTGAAATCGACTTCTTCCTGGTTACAAGCGGGTACAAAATTTTTATAGCAAAGGGTGGAGGAGGTTATAGGGGGTGGGGTCTTTTGTCATCCTGATTGGTGGAAATGGATGGCTATTTCCTTGAGGGCAGTTCATGTGTCTTTTCTGTCTCTGTATGGTCCTTCAGTGTCTAGGTCAGAGGTGAGTCCAACCACTATCACACAGGTGGTGGTGATCTTCTTATTATGATGAGAGGGTAATGAGCTGTAGAGCAACCTTTGACCCAGTTTTGAAGTTGAGCCCGCTATGCCAGTTCTTGTCATGTAAACACAACTAGGAGATACTCTTAGCTCTGGTTTTCTGCAAGTTTGCTGGGTGGGAGTTTTTTTTTTTTTTTTTTTTTAATTAAAAATGGGGGCACGGGGTTCCTTGCTTCCTTGCCTAAGACAGGTACTCTTGTACTTTTATAGAGTTTAGGTATTAAGGCCCCTCAGAGTTGCTCCCCTGAATGACAGTGCCCGCTGAATTACTATAGCTTTAAAATTAGTCCTGAAATTTGGAGATGTAAGACTTTTAAATTTGTTCTTTTTCAAAACCTATTCTAGGTTTTACTCATTTCCATATGAATTTGAGAATCCTTTGTCAATTTTCACACACACACACACAACTTGCTGGGATTGATTGGGATGGTGTTGAATCTACATATCAGTTTGCAGAAAAGGACATTTAATAATTTAGAAAGAAGATTTGATTTAAAATAGTGCCTCTTTCAATCTATAAATACAGTTTAGCTGTGTATCTTTTTTTTTTTTTAAAGTTAACCCTTTTATTTATTTATTTATTTATGCCTTTTTACCTTTTCTAGGGCCGTTCCCATGGCATATGGAGGTTCCCAGGCTAGGTGTCTAATAGGAGCTGTTGCTGCCAGCCTACGCCAGAGCCACAGCAACACGGGATCCGAGCCGCATCTGTGACCTACACCACAGCCCACGGCAGCGCCGGGTCCTTAACCCACTGAGCCAGGCCAGGGATCAAACCCGCAACCTCATGGTTTCTAGTCGAATTTGTTAACTACTGAGCCACGAAAGGAACTCCTAGCTGTGTATCTTTAAGGTCATCTTTAATTTTTCTCAGCCGTATTTGATAGTTTTAATTAGAGATCTTGCACATTTTAGACTTATTCTCAAATATTATAGACTTTTTTGATACTCTTGTGAAAGGTGTTTTTAAATCTAATTGTCCAGTTATGATTTTCTTATTCTGTTTTCTGTTAAATCTAATCCTTTAGGCACCGTTGAGTTACTTTGAGATTTTGTCCCTTCTCCCATCCAAGTACTAACTCGGCCAGACCCTGCTTAGCTTCCCATATCAGACGAGATCAGATGAGATCGGGCACGTTCAGGGTGGTGTGGCTGTAGACAGATTTTGTCTTTTCTAATGTTTCCTAGCTTCAGTTCATTTTGTTCATAATCTTGTGTTTCTTTGTTTACTTGCTTTATGGGTTTTTAAAATTTCTGAATCGAAATGCTCTTTCGTATCTGCAAGTTCTTGTTTAATTGTTTTGAACTCATATCGGAGCATTCAGATGCAGTTTACTTTATGATTGTTGTTTCATGGACAGTTTTCATTAGGTAATTATTGTCATTCTTTTTTAAAAAATTTATTTTTATTAAAGTATACTTGATTTACAGTGTTGTGCCAATATTGTCATTCTTAATTCCCGTTTTATTCCTTTTTTTTTTTTTTTTTGCCATTTCCTGGGCCGCTCCCGAGGCATATGGAGGTTCCCAGGCTGGGGGTCTAATCGGAGCTCTAGCTGCCGGCCTACGCCAGAGCCACAACAATGTGGGATCCGAGCCGAGTCTGCAACCTACACCACAGCTCACGGCAAGGCCGGATCGTTAACCCACTGAGCAAGGCCAGGGACGGAACCCGCAACCTCATGGTTCCACGTCAGATTCGTTAACCACTGCGCCACAATGGGAACTCCCCTTTTTATTCTTACAATTACTTCATATTGATGTGGCCTGCCAAATTTTGTTCATTTTTTAAATGTCTTGAATTTTCCACATTAAGTCATGGCATTGCTTCTATGAAAACGGTGTATGAGGTGTTGAGGTGCTGTGTTTCTTTTTTTTTTCTTTTTTATTATTTTTTTGCTTTTTAGGGCCTTAATTGCGCCCTGTTGGAAGTTCCCAGGCTGTGGGTTGAATCAGCACTACAGCTGCTGGCCTTTGCACAGTCACAGCAACACAGGATCTGAGCTGCATCTGCAACCTACACCACAGCTCATAGCAACGCCGGATCCTTGACCCACTGAGTGAGGCCAGGAATTGAACCTGCATCCTCATGGATCCTAGTCAGGTTCATTAACTGCTGAGCCACAAAGGAAACTCCCTGTGTTTCTTATGTATGTTTCTTTCCAGTATACTCTTGTCAGTTCAGTGATGTATAGTTTTATTACTAGATGATGATCTTTAGGGAGGCAAGAGATGGGTTATTATGACTTATGATTTTGTGATATTCTTATTTTAATAGAAAAAATCCCATAATCTTGGATTTGACCAATGATCTCAGAATATGTTTTTCTTGTACATACATTTATTTCTCCAGTGACTACTACTTACACTAATTCAAAAGTTGTATAATATCAAATTTAGGAGGAAAAAATTTTCTCAAGTCTGGAACTTATAAACATTACAAAAACCTATTCAGCTTATTTCTTTGCAGACTTTACTGTGAGTCTTTTGTGACATGTAGATGTCTCCACTCTCTGTTTGGTTCTTGGTTTCTGTTTTTTCTGTGATGGTTATTGGAATGCATTTACTGAAAGCTGGTATTCTTTATTGTAATAATAGAAAACATCTTGCACTTCTGTACTCTGGTTACTTTTTTATTAGAGACTTTGAGAGCACTCTATAGGCATTGTATGGAGGATAATTTTATTAGAGTACCCAACAATTAAGATGCCTTTCATGTAACTTTATTGTGCTTTTTTTAGGGGGAGGAGGGCTAATAGGAATAGAAGAAACTGAAGCCTTAAGAAGGCTGAAAGACTAATCTATTGTTTTTTATCATTTATACGTCTTCTGGTGTCAAACGTTTTGGAGGAATTATTTGAAAGTGTTTAGATAGGAAGCCTAACTGACATCAATTAATCTCAGGAGTCTGAGATGCTAAGAGAATAACTCCATATTGTGGAAGACAATTTCAACCCTGAGGTTTAGCTTACTGTTCTATTGTTTGCACTTGTACACAGAGATAAACATTTTTCTTATAGATTCAGCAGTAGTTTGGATGCTTCCTTCGAAGTTTACTGTTATCACCAGGACAAAGCCTATCTATGATGGCCAAGGTCCTCTAGGGGGCAGCAGAGTAGCAGTTGCCATCTTCTTGGCACTTACTGGAGGAGAGGGAAGGAGTCCTGGGCCTGTGGGGAAGCCCCAGCTTGAGAGGAAAACCAGACGATAAGGGTAGAAAAGTGTCAGGAGCAAGAAAATATATACGAGTGTGCTCTGGAGGCAGAACTGTAGCTTGGCTAGAAATCCAAGCTGTGTCTGTGACAGTTAAGTAGAGAAGGTAATGTGTATGTTTTCACCTTGACCTGGGAGGGCATACTAAGGAATTCTCTGCTCAGTGTCGTATTAAGACACATACACCAGTGAGTCCAGTGTGTTAAGTGGCTTGAAGAAATGCACAAAGTGCTGTAGGAATTCAAGAACAGTGACTTTAGGGGTGGTGGTGAGGAGGGCCTCCCATGTGGCCGACATTGATCCCAGGTCTTAGAGAATGAGTAGTAAGAGACAGAACAGGGAGAGGGTAAAGTATGTACTGCACATCTCGGCAGTGGTGAGCTGTTCCATTGAGCTGTAACATAATGTCTGCATGAGGAAGTGGGCATGACACAACAGTCAACTTTGCCATCTGTGCAGCAGCCCTCAAAAGCATACCATCTCTATTAATATACACTGAAGATAATATCCAGGAACCCCGTTCATCAATATTTTATGGATCTTTGGGGTTCTTAAGAGAATGAAAACCAGCTTGGTTTGTGGAAAATTGGGAGGCTTTATTATTTGGTTGAAACCTGAAAGCCACAGGGGAAATAGGCTCCGTGAACCCTCCCTTGGCCACAGCGTTGCAAGGCCAGGGCAGGGGGGTGGGGAGGAGGGACTTTACCAGGAAAGATAAAATATGTCAACTCATCATACAACCTTTGTTCATTATTCCCTTTGTGGCATCTCTTTGTGAGGTCTAGACATCACAGAATTCTAGGGCTTATGTATTAAAAGGTCCAAGTTTTTAAGACGTCTTGACACTTGGGTGCTTCCTTTCGCTTAGTATTGCTATATAAGACATATCCAGACAAATATAGGTCTTACAGATCAACTAGTGGAGAGATAACACACATGCTGTGAAAAGTGATTGTGAGTCATCACTAATTAGTTTGATATTTGTGCTATGGAATGGAGTAGTACATTGTTTTAGTCTAGAATCGAGATTCCAGACTCCTTGTGCTTAAGCGAAGGCGCCCAGAACCTCTCCTTAGTTCCATCTGAAGCAATGTTTAGACTAATGGTAGTGCCTGGACAGAATAAGCACTTGGTCAGGAGCTATCAAATAAACAGATGGATGAAGTCATCAATCGATCAGCTAGATTATATGAAAACGAAGACATTTGTGAAAGTTGCTGGTCCTGAATTTGCTGTTCTCTAGCTCTTGCCTAAAAAAATTTGAGAACATCGAAACCTGTGAAAGAAAGTTATGGAGACATGCTAATTGTCCTCAAAAGCAGAGCTTTCCAACCAGCATACTGGGAGTGGTTTAATGCAGGTAGCCACTAAGGCTCTTAAGCCAGTTTCCCAAGACATAAAGGGCCTCCTAAAAGGGTACGTGATTGGAGAAGAATTTGAGGGTAAGCCCCATGGCGCCCACAAACTTGAAGAATGAAAATTGGCATTCTCTGCTCTGACGAGAAACCCCAAGTGTGCAGGAAATGCTTTTTATCCAGATTTCTATCTCAGCTGCCATCTATAGAGTGTGGCTGACCATTCTGGAAAAGATATGCAATGATGCAGGAGTTCCCGTTCCAGTTGACGAAAAAGCATTGCCGATGTAGCCCAAGGTGAAGCCGGTAAAGGCTGGTGGGGGGCTGACTGTGGGCTGCTGGTGGTACACTTTTCAAACCTGTCTTCACTAATAGGAGCTATCTGGTCACTTTGTAGCAGATGTATCCTATCAGTGGAGTTCAAATGACCTCCAGGGAAACTGTACTAACAAAGCAATGTAAATTAAAGCATTAGCATTATAATTATTATTATTATTATTAATTTTATTTTTTATTTATTTGCTTTTTAGGACTGCACCTGTGGCATACAGAGGTTCCCAGGCTAGGGGTCCAATTGGAGCTACAGCTGCCAGCCTACGCCACAGCCACAGCCACACCAGATCCAAACTGCGTCTATAACCTGCACCAAAGCTCACGGCAATGCCAGATCCTTAACCCACTGAGAGAGGCCAAGGATGGAACCCACAACCTCATGGTTCCTAGTCGGATTCATTTTGGCTGTGCCATGATGGGAACTCCAGCATTATTTTTCAACACTTGATGTGAACAAAATTTATTGCACTTACAAGTCGTGTGAAAATTCACCATTGTGTCTGTTGATGAAAGTTGAGGAAAAGTTGTTAGATTCTTTAAATGTAACTTCAATAGCTTTAAATATTTAGATGGTTGTAAAATAAAAACACAATGGCTATAAATTTTTTATCATCTACTTTTGCAAATGGTTTCTCATCAACAGTGATAATCAAGAATTTGAAGAGCTCATCATCAAGTTGTCAGGAATTAGCCACTTCATGTATAAAACATGAATTAAAAATATTATTGACAAATTTTGTCATTGACAAAATTTCACCTTTATCTTCAAATTTTTGAAAATATAAATTTTATCAAATTTAATATTTTCTTTAATAGGATTTTATTATCTTATACGCTAAAAAGAAAATCTAACCACTTTAACCAAACCTTCTAGAGAATCTCCAAAATAACTCAGTTTTCTTTAATGTGCCATATAAATGTTATCAAGGTGTGCACAACCACACACACACACACACACACACGCACACACAGAAGAAAACACGATCTAAGTCTCTGAGACTAGTTAGGACGCTTATCTTGACCTTTCTTTTGGTTTCCTTGAGAACTGTCTTTAGGTCTTACGATTTAACTCTTTAGACCTGGCTTATGTCAAAGATCAGAAAGTTGATACAATTTTAGTGTTTTAGGTATTGCTTATTACCCAGATTGTGTGTGATGGGAATCTTTCTGAGTGTCGTCTTCTCCTAATGAGCTGGTATGACCTTTTATGAATTTTTTGTTGTTTGTTTATTTTCTAGGGCCGCACTAGGGATCTAATCAAAGCTGTAGCTGCTAGCCTCCGCCACAGCCACAGCAATCCTGGATCTGGCGTCTGAGACCTACACCCCAGCTCACAGCAATGCCGGATCCTTACCCCACTGAGCAAGGCCAGGGATTGAACCTGCAACCTCATCGTTCCTAGTCGGATTCATTTCCACTGTGCCATGACAGGAGCTCTAGGAAAGCATTTTTAAATGATTTTTTATAAACATGGGTCAGATAACATATGAGATGTGCTAAAAGTACACTGTCATGTCTTTTCTTCCACAGTGTCCCCTATTATAGGACATCATAATATTTTCTAATACCTGTGATCTAGCTCTGTCTTATCTAGGTTCTCAGAACCAGTGGTTGCTTGTGTCTTTCCCCTTCTAAACTCTGTCTCATATATCTGTCCTTTTTTCTGTATGGTATTTATTAAAAGAATTTTCAAGTTTTAAGAAGGGTTAGAAATAGGCAGGGGTGCTTATGTAAGTATATTTTTGAGGACTGTATTTGTTTTAGATAGGTGTACTAGTGTTTCCATGTGTTAATATAAATCAGTAGGGATAAATTGCATTTTTTGTTTTATCTTTCATATATATCTACCTGAACTCTTCTTTAGGATTACATTCTCTTTGAGGACAGAGCTTACATCTCTTAAAAATCTAGCAACCAAATGAACCTAGTATATTCTGATGAAAACGATGGTTGCCTATCCCTATCAACTCTATTTTGCTAATGAAACATGACTTTAAAGAAGTCTGGGCAGGTCAGACGCACTGGTCTGGGAATCAGGAGAGTCCTAAATTCCCAAGTCTTAACTCTGTTGCTAAGTTGCTCTGATTTTTGGCTTACTTGTTCCATTTTTCTTATCTATAAAATTAAGGCATATGAGTAGTATGTTCTCAAAAATTTCTGTCATTTTGTAGTTCTGATGAAATTATAAAGTTCTGTGGAAATAAATGATCATAACTCGGGTGTTCCCTTTGTGGCTCAGTGGTTAACAAACTTGACTAGGATCCATGAGGATGTGGGTTCAATCCTTGGCCTCGCTCAGTGGGTTAAGGATCCAGCACTGCTGTGAGCTGTGGTGTAGGTTGCAGATGAGGCTCAGATCCTGCATTGCTGTGGCTGCGGCATAGGCTGGCAGCTGTAGCTCCGATTTGACCCGTAGCCTGGAAACTTCCATGTAGTGCAGGTATGGCGCTAAAAGCAAAAAAAAAAAAAATCATAAATCTTAAAATATAATTTGAGTTAGCCTGGATTAAAAGGAAATTGCTGAGTCTATAAGGTTTCTTTTTTAAATCAGGAAACCTGAGGTCCTGATAAGCTGTTGACACAAGTGCTTCTGAGAAGGGGAGGTGGAGTAATTACTAGCTTTGTTTAAATAGACAAATTAAAAGGTTGGTAAATGTTACATATCATCATTTATCACAAAATTAAAGTAAATCTATACTTAATCTAGTCATTAAAAAAAGAGTCTATTTCTCAATTAGTTTACTAAAAGGGAGAGAGAACCTGTTTTACATTGTTAAGTTTTAATAGTTCCAAGGGTAGTTGGCTTATACATTTTGTATTTATTATAATTAAATGGATTAAAAATATTTGTAGAAAACTATTTATTTAAAATTGTAAGCTATTTATTTAAAATTGTGCATGCTCAAAAACTATGATGACCTGCTATGACCTCACCAATTCTCCTTAATTAACTAAACCAGTACCAAAACTATATTCTTAGAATAAAGGCACACTTGAGGTGCTAGCCCCAATAAATAGTCATTTTACAATAAAATGTCTCTAGCAGATTAAAACATAATATGGAACATTAATTCGTTACAGGTGTTGCTAAGATGTCTAATAATCTCAACCAATTGTTGAAATGAAACAAGCTAATACTTTCTTTTTAATAAAAAGCTTGATTACATTTAATGTGGAACATTATTTCATATGTGTGTTTATCATTTGTGTATCTTCTTTGATGCTGTCTGATAAGGTCTTTGGCCCATTTTTTAATCAGTTTGTTTTCTTATTGTTAAGTTTTAAAATTCTTTGCATATTTTGAATAACAATCCTTTATCAGATATGTCATTTGTAAATATGTTCTCCCAGTTTGTGGCTTGTCTCTTCATTCTTTTGACAGTGTCTTGCACAGAGTAGTAATTTTTCATTTTAATAAATTTAGCCTACCGACTCTTTCTTTCATGGATAATGCCTTTGTGCCATACTTAAAAACTCAAGGCCATTTGGATTTTCTCCTATGTTGTCTTCTGGGATTGTTACAGTTTTGCATTTAACATTTAGGTCAGTGGTCCCATTTTGAGTTACTGTTCCTGAAGGATATAATGTCTAGGCTCGTTTTTTGCATGTGAACGCCCAGTTGTTTCAACACCATTGTTGAAAGGCTATCTTTGCTCCACAGTATTGCCTTTACTCCTGTGTCAAAGATCAGTTGACTATATTTTTGTGGGTTTATTTCTGGAGTCTCTATTCTGTGCCACTGTTGTGTTTTTGTTGTTGTTTTTTTTGTTTTGTCTAATGCAAATTAAAACAACAGTGAGCTACCACTACATAATTATTAGAATGACCAAAATCCGGAACACTGAAAAATACTGGCAAAGATAGGGATCAACGGAAATTCTCATTCATTGCTTGTGTGAGTGCAAAATGGTGTAACTGTTTTGGAAGAGGGTTAGATGGTTTCTTGTAAACTAAATATACTCTTACCATGTGATCCAGCAATCACACCCTTTGATACTTATATACACACAAAACCTGGATATGGATATTTACAGTAGTTTTATGTATAATTGCCGAAATTTGGAAGCCACCAAGCTGGCTTTGAGCTGGTGAATGGATTAATGAACTGTGGTACATCCAGATAATGGAATATCATTCAGTGCTAAAAAGAAATGAGCTACCAAGCCATAAACAGACATGGAGGAAACTTAAATGCATGTTGCTAAGTGAAAGAAGACAATATGAAAAGGATATGTGCTGTATGATTCCAACTATAAGACATTTAAGAAAGACAAGATTATGGAGATAATAAAAACTTTGGAGATAGTGGTTGCAGGGGTTAACAGGAGAGAGGAATGAATGAGCAGAGCACAGAGGCTTTTAATGGCAGTGTGGATACTATAATGATGGATACATACAATACCAAGAGTGAACACTAAGGTTCAATAACAGTAACAAATATATCACTGTGGTGGGGAAAGTTGATAATTGGGGGAGGGCAGGGAATGTGTGGATATCTGTGTACCTTTTTCTCAATTTTGCTGTGAACCAACAACTACCCTAAAAAATTGGGGGAAAAAAACTCATACCCATAATATATTTAATAGATTTATTGCATTTCCAGGAAAATAAAACAAATTTCATGTTTGGTTTATGATAATTCAAAACAATTGTTAAGTATTCCCATGAATCCCCCTCTTCATAGTCTCAGGAACTTCCGTCTTCATCACTCAGTGCCTAGGAGAACAATATTGATGTGAGTCTAGGCCCGAAGGAAATAGTGTTGGTCTCCTAGTTTGTTTTGTTTTGTTTTGTTTTTGTCAAGCAGTGTGGGATCTGAGCCACCTGCGACCTACACTATATAGCTCATGGCAACACCAGATCCCTGACCCACTGAGCGAGGCCAGGGATCGAACCTGCATCCTTATGGATACTAGTCGGATTCATTTCCACTGTGGCACAATGGGAACTTCAACAGTGTTTTGTTTAGAGAAGGTTGAATTGATTGCAATCTCCCTAGCCTATTGGCAGTTTAAAATATGAGTAAGAATGTTTTTAGAGTTGAACTTCAAAGCAGGCCATTTATTTCCACTCCCCCCCCCCCCACCATGGCAGTATAATCTCGAGCTCCCTGTTATCTTTCTGATGTGTTATTCCAAACACATCAGAAAATTATTTTCCCCTTATTTGAATTATCAGCCTTGTACTTTTGGAAGCCAGAACTTTATTTTTGGAGCAGAAACCTAGGGATGGTCGTCTAAAGACTCCTTTCTGTAACCTCCGTTTTTCTCATCAATTTGCTTAAAAGACTCCTAACCCTAATGCCTGTGTTCCTAATCACTGACCCCAGTTGTTTGGCTCGGGGGTGGAAATGCTGAGGCAGATCTGAGTCACTTACCTCTGACATGTTTGACCTTCAGGCTAAGAGTAGGCTCAGGGTCTCTGTGGGCTAAAAGATCAGCATATGGAACAAGATTAGTGTTGGCAAATGGTCTTCCAAAGTGTGGGGAAAGTTGATCTATTGCGAGAGAAGAACGAAGCCATTTTCAAGACAAGCAATGAAGAGAGGTGGAGGACATCCTGAAGAATCTCACATCCTTGCTTATAGTTATTCCTGAAGCCACTTGCGGCTTTGCTGTTCAATTATTTTGTTAAGGTACTTATGTATTTTTCCAATATATTCTCATTTTGCTTTAGCGCATTGGGATCTGATCACTTCTGCCAAATAAAAACTGACACAACTTCCTTTTATTGCCTTGTATTGGGATTATCAACAGTGTCTGATGGAATGAGACTGAAATTCTGTGTTCTCAGAAAATTATGTGATATCCATAGTCTCTTCAGAACAGTCTCTTGAATTTGAAGCTGAAAAGTATGAAAACTGGTTTATCAATAATTCTCTATCAGTACGTTCATAATTTTGAATACTGAATTAACAAGGAGTGGTGGATATGAATACCCAAGTGTAAATACAGTAATTAGCAATGTGACTGTGATTTTTTTAACTTCTCGATCAGTGTTCTCTATGGAATTATCTGTGGAGAGATGAATACAAACTTGCCATATAACCTTTTTCTCTTGGTCTCAGTTTGTTTTTTTATAAACTGAGTGGTTTATACTAGATAATCACTAAGTTCACCCTGGTTCTAATATTCTATGATTCAATGATTTTATGATTCATACAATCATTATACAATGTTTACAGACTGTCAGAGGACATAGATTTTGTTTGAAAATCTGGATTGAAATTCTACTTATGAAAGAGAAAAGACTGAGAGAGAGAAGAGCTAGGCCAGAGGACAAAATAGCTAATAGTGACATAAATTAAGATCAAAATTTAATTGATTTATTTTTGGTGGTTTACAAGTTGAATCTTGATAGGCTTTTTAGGAGTCATCCTGCATTTTATATCTGGCTTACAAACAGATTTTGCCATTTACTTTCTTTGCATTTAGTCTTAGCACAATGTTTTTCAATTAAAAATACATCAGAATCAGGTTCAGGGAATAATTCAGTAGAGAACATTTACAGCTTCAGCCTTGAGGATGAAATGTGTTTTATTTTAAAAGCCTTGGCTATAATGATACTATTGAATTAGTCATGTTTTAAAGTGAGTTATAGGGAGACCCTTAACAATAATGTGTTTCTGGATGATGTAGAAATTTCCGTAACATTTTAAGGACACATTTAAGCACACTCATTTTATTGTGAGACTTTAGTTTGAATCTACCACTTATTATTATCTGTGTGTTCCTTGGGCAAGTTACCCACATCTTTCTAAGACTCCGCTTCCTTCTGTGTAAAAGGGAGATACAGCTTGTACCTAAATCAAAGGATTGTCCATATGAAGTGAAACAATGTGTGTGAAAAGCTCAGGATTCTGCTGGGCATGGAGTTGGTGTCCAGTGCTGCTCTGGAAGTAGACTCTATCAGAGTATGACATTGAAACTGTAAATAGCTTTGATAAAAGGGAAAACTTCCACCAAAGTGGACTTTTTTTTTTTTTGTCTTTTTTGCCATTTCTTGGGTCACTCTTGCGGCATATGGAGGTTCCCAGGCTAGGGGTCGATTCAGAGCTGTAGACGCCAGCCTACTCCAGAGCCACAGCAACGCCAGATCCGAGCCGATCTGCAACCTACACCACAGCTCACGGCAATGCTGGATCCTTAACCCACTGAGCAAGGCCAGGGATTGAACCCACAACCTCATGGTTCCTAGTCAGATTTGTTAACCACTTCATCACAACGGGAACTCCCAAAGTAGACTTTGTTTCTGTTTGCATTCCCATCAGTAAGTAAACTTCTTCAGTCAAGAACATGAGTCTTGAGTTCCCCTTGTGGCACAGCAGAAACGAATCTGACTAGGAACCATGAGGTTGCAGGTTCAATCCCTGGCCTCGCTCAGTGAGTTAAGGATCCGGTATTGCCGTGAGCTGTGGTGTTGGTCACAGACGGGGCTCAGATCCTGTGTTGCTGTGGCTGTGGTGTAGGCCAGAGCTTTAGCTTTGATTGGCCCCCTAGCCTGGGAACCTCCATATGCTGTGGGTGCAGCCCTAAAAAGCAAACAAAACAAAACAAAACAAAACGTGAGTCTTTAATAATTAATGGGAAGGTTTCAATCTAAGCATACTCAAGATCATTGATCGTACTTTTTAGAGTTGTTTGTGGTATGCAATACTTATAAAAGTATGTGTGTATAATTTTCAATTTTTCTGCCCACCAAATAACCATACAGCTGTTTTCACTCTTGAGCTGAAGAAGCTGATTTAGAGTTGTTGTTTACATAGCTAGTCAGTGTCAGTACTGGCACTTGAAATCAGATTTTATTATTACTTCTGGCCCAGTGCTCTAATAAATGAATGTTTATGAGGCATTTATTAAGAGCAAAGCACCATGATGAGCACTAAGAGATATATTGGCACGTGAGCCCGTTATTTTGCTTACCCAGCACTTTTTCCTCCAACTGTCCTTTATAGGAATGTTGCAGTTTTCTGAGAATTGTTGCTACCCATCAATCTCTCACCATAGAGTCCCTAAGAGAGCATCCGTGTCAACTTTACTCCAACCAAAGAAACCACCTGATGCAAGAGTGAGAGATAGAGAAATTCGTTAATAGACTCTGTCACAGTTCCCGATAATGAATGCGTGTCATGTGTTGTGTGTGTTCACTTTAGGGAGAGCGGAACCTGATGCCTCCTGGGCCAGTTCAAATGGTCTCCCTGAGAATTTGGACTTCTCCAAGAGAAAGTTATCTGTGTGTATGGACCAAAACACACAGCACTTTGGAAATGATGGCAGTCAGATTCTGTCACTGAGGAGAGGAGGAAGTCCATCTGAGGTGAGGTGGTAAAACCAAGTAGATATTCAGAAGGCAGTCAAGACATGAGACAGAGAGTTCTGACTTGGTTCTCTACCTGACTGCGTTCATTTTTGATGTTTCGTGATCCACTCCATTGTCCTTGCAATAAATCTCCCTTTTCTGGTGAAACTAGCTAGAATTACATTTTTGTTATGTGCAGCAAAGATTTAGAATTAATGCTAACATTAAGATAAAGACACGAGCTCTTTGCTTCTGTATTAAGAAACCAATATTAATTTTTCCCAAAGGACTAATGTTAGGCCAGTTACCTAGGAAGTACTGGGAAGCGTCTTAAAATGCAGATTTTAGGGCACCCTCTTACAAGTTCTGGTTCGGGATATCTGCAGTTTGGCCTGGGAATCTGTGCTTTTAAACAAGATTTTCAAGTGATTCTGATTCACAGCCAGAATGTGGCAAAAACACTTTTGTAAATGCTTGTAGGACAAAGTAATATAACTCGAAGATGGTGCAGGTCACGCCAATTACAGTACATCATCCGTACTGCAGCTTGAGCACCAATTCAGGGGTAAAATTAAGCGTTTCCTCTTATGGGGTTATTGGCCCTTTAATGTGTTAGGACAAGGAGAAGAGAGATGACAGTGCAGTAAGACCTGAGGGTAAAGGCTTTGGTGGAGAAGGGGGAAGAACTGAACGTCAGAATGGAAGACCTTACTTAGGGAAAAAACGAAGAAGTGATGGGTGGGCATAGGAAGTGATCCTTTATCTGCCTGCCTCATAGGGGCAATCACAGCATTAGGCATCTCTGGCCAGAAGCAAGGGGAAAAGCAAAGCAGAACAAAACTCTTTTGGTGGAAGAAGTCACTTCCATGTCTTTGGGTCTCCTTCCTTGACCTGGCCTCTGCTGGGAAAGAAGTTCATAGATGTAGAGGGTATTTCTCTGATCGTTGCCTCCTCACCTGATGGGCCTTTGCCAGCTGGGCTTCTTGGGAAGAATTGCTTCTATCCCCAAACTGACCCTGCTGTAATTTACATTTACCTCAGCATCTCTCAGAAGTGCAGGTCATCAGCAATTCGTAGAGCAGCTCTAACCACAATCAAGCTCGCAAGGACACTCATGAGAAGTTTTTCTATTTGAGAAACACAAACAGCTCCATCGATCTTACTAACACCCTAGAGGTAAGTGTGAGAACCATCAAAATGGTCTTGGGGTTGGCGTGAGGAGAAGGGATGGCATAATGATTCGTGAGTTGTTTCCGGACTTTGCCAAAAAGCATTGCTGGGAAGTGGAGACTGGGTGTGGTTAAATTTTCAGGATCTTAGAATGTCATTGCAGGCAGGAAACTCCAAGATTATCCAGTGCATAACCCTCTGAGCCTCTGAGAAAGGAAGTGACTCTGTCCAGAGTCACACATGTAGTTGGTGGCAGAGCCAAGTCTAGAATTTAGATCTTCCCAAATAAGCCCAGTGTTCAAGAATACGCTCTACAAATAGTAAGTCCTTGTACTGTAGGCCCCAAACAAAATTACTATGAATAAAACTCATGACCGTGTGTAAGGCATAAGAAGAAGATACTCAGTATGACAAGCAGAACTATTAACAGTGCTTATATTAGTCCAGATTGCCATAACAAAATTCCACAGTCTGGGTGGCTTGAGCAATAGATATTTATTCCTTAGAGTCATAGAGGCTGGGAAGTCCAAAATCAAAATGCCAGTGAATCTGGTTCCTGGTAAGAACTTTCTTCCTGGCTTGCAGGCAGACAGCCACCTTCTTGCTGTGTCCTGACATTGTTAAGAGATGGAGGGTAGGGTGAAGAGAAAAAGAGCACAAGTGAGAGAGCTCTGGTGTCTGTTCTAACAAGGGCGTGAAGGAGTTCCCGTCGTGCCGCAGTGGTTAACAAATCCAACTAGGAACCGTGAGGTTGCAGGTTCAATCCCTGCCCTTGCTCAGTGGGTTAAGGATCTGGCATTGCCATTGCCTGTGGTGTAGGTTGCAGACATGGCTGGGATCCCAAGTTGCTGTGGCTCTGGCGTAGGCCAGTGGCTATGGCTCCGATTAGACCCCCAGCCTGGGAACCTCCATATACCATGGGAGCAGCCCCAGAAAAAGGCAAAAAGACAAAAAAAAAAAAACAAAAACCCAAAAAAGAAAAGGACGTGAATCCCATTGTCTAGGACACCACCGCTTATAAGCACAGCTTACCTAATGACCTCCTTAGAGACTGTATCTCCATACAGTTACATTGGGGTTAGGGCTTCAACATAGGAATTTTGGAGGGACATAATCAGTCTATAGCAGAATCATCTTTACACTAGTCCTCAGCCTCTGTCTTTCTGTCACATGGTCACACTGATAATGTAGATGAAGGTAGGTACTTGCTCTCACTGCCAACACCAAAGATACTGTTCATGAAAGAGGAGGCAAAAGTGTCTATCTATCAGGAATGGCACCTTAACATCTATTTTATTTTCTGTGATGTTTCCTAGGAAGGGAGAAAACGTCCACAGGAAAGATCACCCTGCATAAAACCACTAATACTGGTGATGCTCTTAGAGAGACAAACAGAAATGTCAACGTTAGTTGGCTGGAATGAATAGTGTACAGGCTGAAAAATTTATACATATCCCTTATCTGCAGTTCCAAAATCAAGAAAGGTTTAAAATCTAGTTGTTTTTTCTGTAAATGTGCAGCAAACTCAGGTGGTGGCAAAACCTGACCTGTCAAAATGCAAGGCTGTTTTAGAGTCTTTTCCCACTTAATGAGAACATTCAGATGTTTGGTTGAAGAGATGGTAAAGCATTTGATTAGGAGATGCTACCCCCGATCCTGCTGGGGTATTTGCAGTATATTAAGAAAGGTCCCGAACTATCTCTCTGAAATCCAAATGAGTATGAATTGGTATGAGTTCTTGAAAAACACCTGGCCCCAAAGGTTTTCAATAGGGAAATTAAAGTTTGTACTGAAGTGACTCTTCTGTTCCAAGGACCGAAATTACATGTGATATCATAGCGGGGAGGGAGGCAAAGTTAAGCCAAGAAGACTGTTTGCCCAGAGTTCCCAGGAAATGAGCTTTTGCCAGAGTCATCAGAACAGGTCTGGGTGAGAAGGTGACAGAGTTGTGCAGAATTGGCACTCTTGCATCTGCCTGACTCCAGTTACTGCAAGTGGGGGTCATGGGATTCTTCAAATGATAATTTTTAGGTCAATGTATATGGATATATACTGTGTAGGCTTCTGAGGAGGAGAGCCATGGTGATTTGAAACAGCGGTAGAATGTAGTTGTTTGAGGAATTTGGTGATACTGTCTGATTTGGCAGGTTCATCTCCAGGGAGAGGCTGACGTCCTGCTGTTTCCTTCTTACTCATCTCCTCTTGTTGCCACTTGGCCAAATCATTTGATCTTTGGGCTTCCTTTCTTTCATTTAAGTGTAGATGGTGTGAATAGCTTTCCTTACCATGTTCTGGATCAGTACATAAAATATCATTTAAGGGATTTCCCTTTGTGGCTCAGCAGTAATGAATCTGACTAGCATCCACAAGGATGTAGGTTCGGTCCTTGGCCTTGCCCAGTGAGTTAAGGATCCAAGCGTTGCCGTGAGCTGTGGTGTAAGTTGTAGGTGTGGCTCAGATCCTGCATGGCTGTGGCTGTGGCTGTAGCTCTGATTTGACCCCTAGCCTGGGAACTTCCATATGCCATGGGTGTGGCCCTAAAAAAAAAAAGCAGAAATATAGAAATATCATTTAAAAAAGACTAGGTCCCACACGAGCCTTGTTTGGAAGGTTACTTGATACTACAGCCTTTGGTTCTAGTACTATGACCTCTGGGTTTGGAGTCACGAGTCATGACTTTAGTTTCATCCTTGATGTTAATTTCCATGACCTTAAACATGTCACTTCACCTTTCTCTAGACTTGTTTCCTCCTTTAGAAAACAAAAGACTTAGAATGGGTGATTTTTTTTTTTTTTTTTAATTTCTTGGGCCGCTCCTGCGGCATATGGGAGGTTCCCAGGCTAGGGGTCTGATTGGAGCTGTGGCCGCCAGCCTATGCCAGAGCCACAGCAACGCGGGATCTGAGCTGTGTCTGTGACCTACACCACAGCTCATGGCAACACCAGATCATTAACCCACTGAGCAAGGCCAGGGATGGAACCTGCAACCTCATGGTTCCTAGTCGGATTTGTTAACCACTGCGCCACAACGGAACTCTCAGAATAGGTGATCTTTGAGGTCCCTTTTATGGTTAACACTGAACCTATAAATAATAAGATGAATAATGGTAATTATAACAAGGACCCAGTTTGTTTAGCAATTTATAGCTTATAGGCAACTTTCACATCCGTTAAGCCATTGAATACAAAAAACCTATTAGCATGTGCTGGGCAACTAGATATTATTCTCTCTAAACAAGTTCAGAAAGAAGAGAAGTTACTTGATCAAGATCACAGAGCAAACCAGTGTCTAATAAAGACAGGGCTAGACCAGGTCTTCCGACGCCCTAGATGCCTAGCCTCTGTTCTTTCCACTCCACCTCACTCCTTCACTGATTTAAAATTGCCTTGCTCAGCAGCATCATGAAAAGGCATGCATGCTTGTGTGTTCACAAGAGAAGAGCATTTCTTTTGGCCAGTTGTAGGCAAACAGATTACTTATACCATGTTTTGGCCTGCAGTAATTGTTGGCCCCAGGCTTGGAGCAGGAGCTTGGGTAATCACGGGAGATGCAAAGCAGCGAGTGCGACAGTGCCAAGGAAGTGCTTAATCCATGCAGGCTGGGAGAAGCAGAAGGAGGTGAGGAAGCTCAGTGTGGGATGAGGTGCCATGGTCAACTGCAGGTAGCCAGAAGAAGCACCCTTGTAACCTGCCTCCCGTCCAAAAATTTTCTAAAACCTCGTGGGTGAGCCTGTGTGGCATAGTACTTTCGGTCTTTTGACAGTGTGGTGTTTAGGGAGACAATAGCCAAGAAGTGTTTCAGTTTTTGTTAGTCAGGACATTGGTTTTCCTTGCTAGCTGAGAAGATATTGGCCGATGCCATTTCAGAAATGTATGAGAGAGGAGAGTCCCACCTCTCTGGGCCTTGGTTTCCTTATCTGTAAATGAACCTGGCATTCAAGGCCCTCTGCTGTCTGGCTCCGACCTTCTGTACCACTATACCCTGTATCCAGATGTCTCTTGGCATATGCAGGGAGTTGGTTCCAGGACCCCCTGAAATTCCGGAATCTGCTTACACTCAAGTCCTTTATATAAAATTTGCAGCATTTGCTTGTAACCTAGGAGCATCCTCCCCTCTACTTTAAATCCTCTCTAGGTTATTTCTAACACCCGATACCACGTCAATGCTGTGTAAATAGTTGCCAGTGTGGCAAAGTCAAGTTTTGCTTTCTGGAACGTTCTGGAATTTTTTAATACTTTCGATTGGCAGTTAGTTCACTGTGGAGCCTGTGGGGATGGTGGCCAATTGTACTTCAGAAAACCTGACTTCTCTCTTGCCCACAGGGCAAGCGGACTCTGCTTTTGCTTCTTCAAGGCCCTCTCTCCTTGATTTTTTTTCTCCTCACGGTTGTAATTCACCCTGTTTTTAATGCTGTGAAGCTGTCCCTGGACCCCCCACCAGAAGCTGGCAGTCTTCCTAACCTAGCCATGACTTGTTTGACTTGCAGATGTTGCTCATCCATTTCTACCTTGTTCGTTTCATGTCCCGTGCTGTTGCCCAGCTGGGATCCTTGAGGACAAACACATCACTATGTCCTGGCCCCTCCCCAGGGCTGTGCATGCACTCGCCAGTGAAGCAAGAGGTGAGTAAATACCTGACGGCGTGAAGGGATCAATGAGATCTGAGATCACTTGTAACCCAGCTCTCTGTGATTTAAAGGCAACAGGATACCTGTTCTGAAGCGAGGTTAACAAGAATCCATTTTAGAAGTAGGATGCTTTTTACAAAGTTGAGACCTGTGCCAATCTAAACCTAAACTATTTTGGCTGTATTATTCTTGTTTCTTTAAAAAAGAAATCCATTCAAATGTAGGTGCCATGTAGTAGAAAAAGTGCTGCCTGGGGAGGGTTAATTTTAACATCCGTTTTGTTTCTAATCTCTGGTGTAACTTTAGTCAAGTCCCCTTTTTTGGGTCCAATTTCTTCAACCCGAAGATAATAAGATCTGTTCCACAGGGTTGTTGGGAGGGGTTAAAATGTGATAATGGATATGAAAGTGCTTTGCAACTGAAAAGAACTCCACCTATAAAAGGGGTTCTTAATATCATTATCATTATTGTTATTTTAGAAGTCATTTCCATGGAATGCAAATGCAGTCTCTGGAGCTCCTTTGAGCCTCTAAGTGTACAGATTGTATTTAGAAGTTTATATCCTGCCCAATATGGGATTGAACAACAGCCAACTAATGCTAATAGCCCTTAGTTACAGAATGCCTGCCCTCTGAGCTCAAGAGCTGTGAAAAGCTGGAGCCATCATTCCTCAGTCAATTTCCATTGTCATTCATTCAACAAATGTTTTCTGTATGTCTGCTGTGTGTCAGGCACTACTTTTGACAGTGGGTGGGTGGCTGATACTGTTGATGTCTTATTACATTGGAGGAGATTGCAGATCCATAGAAGACAAGGGACTTCTACAAGCCATGTGCAAAGATAGGGTGGGGCCCCTGGGGTGCAGCTCAGAGATTAGGGTAGGGTAGTGCCAACATCATGCAAAGAAGAATTGTCTCGGGAACTGAAGCTGGGCACTCCTGGTTTGAGTCACGTCTTCATCTACAGCAAAGTGTGCCTTTGCCTTATTTGCCCATAATGAGAAATGATGTCAGTGGCTAAAGGCACACTGTCCCAGAGCTGCCTCCTGCAGAGCCCTGCTCAGGCTGAGACACATTTCACACAGTTGTAGTTTCACTTTTATCCTCCAGAGAGAACAGGCTCTTTCTTCCAAGTGGAGGGTTTTTAAGTTGCAGGGATAAAAGCTCCCCTTTCATGTGCAAGCGAGTCAGCAAGGATGTGGTAATCCAGCCCAAGGTGCTACAGAGGAGCATGCCGTGGGAGTGGCTCAAGAAATGGCCAAAAGACAGGAAAAAAAAAAAAAAAAAAGAACATATAAAACTAATCAGAAGGGGCCATTGGTTCAAGAGATAGTTCTTTTTTTTTTTTTCGTCTTTTTGTCTTTTCTGGGGCTGCTCCTGCAGCACATGGAGGTTCCCAGGTTAGGGGTCTAATCAGAGCTGTAGCTGCCGGCCTACACCACAGCCACAGCAGCTCAGGATCTGAGCCGCATCTGCGACCTACACCACAGCTCACGGCAACGCCGGATTCCTAACCCACTGAGCAAGGCCGGGGATCGAACCCGAAACCTCATGGTTCCTAGTTGGATTCGTTAACCACTGAGCCACGATGGGAACTCCCAAGAGATAGTTCTTGACAGAATTTGTTTATCTGAATTGTAATTCTTCAAAGAGCAAAAAGAATTTGGTGGAACCAGGAAAGATTTTGTTTTGTTTCTAGAAAATGGTATTTGGGATAGTTTTGTAGGTAACTGAAAAGGATTTGGGGGAAAAAGATTATTAATTTGTTAGAAAGTTCATTATGAAAGATAAATTCTAAAGATCTACTGTGCAGCGTAGTGCCTATAGCATATACTATAGAGTAACAATATTGTTTGTGCACTTAAACATTTGCTGCCAGGGTAGATATGTTAAGTGTTCTCACCCTCCCACCGCCTCCCCACACACAAGGACAAAACCACCACCACTGACAACATTAAAAATAAAGAGACACAAAGGAACTTTTGGATGTAATGGATATGTTTATTATCCTGATGGTGGTGATGGTTTCAAGGGTGTATGCCGATGTCCAAACTCAGCAAATAATACATATTAAATACATGAAGTTTTTTGTATATCAATTATACCTCAATAAAACTTAAAAATTGCATGGGAAGGGTGCATTCCAGAAGTGAACAGTGTCCTAGAGACATGGAAACAGCAGCTGCTCCTGGGCACCTAGAGTGGTCCTGTTAAGATACGTTGGATGGTACAGTAGGGCAAGTGCTGTGGGGAAAGGTTCTTTGGAGCCACCATGACAGAAAACTTAACTTCTGTCTAACTGGATACGTTGTACTTTGTGCTATTTGGGAGCATTTAATGATTGTCTGCATACAACCTAAATCTTTGGTCAGTAATTACTGATTCACAGTTCATCCAGTCTTCTATATGCCATGATTGCTCTGAGCAATTGGAAAGCTGGCTTCTTCTCAAATAATAAATGATACTGAAATTCCTGATGAGTAAGGGCTTAGAAAGATTTATCTACCTGATGATGATTTTCCTACCACTGCTTTGGTTGGGATTTGGTGGGAATACCACAAATACTTTGCTTGCCTTTAGCAAAATGGCCAGAGAAATTCAATAACCATAAATAGGTCATTAGTTTTATTTTGATAAATAACA
This sequence comes from Phacochoerus africanus, assembly GCF_016906955.1. Taxonomy (NCBI): domain Eukaryota; kingdom Metazoa; phylum Chordata; class Mammalia; order Artiodactyla; family Suidae; genus Phacochoerus; species Phacochoerus africanus. The sequence goes on along the minus strand of NC_062544.1, from coordinate 210,197,057 downwards.
TTTTGGCTTGGATGAGATGAAAAAAAGGAAATTCTATTTTCATTTTGACTGTATTCGCTTGAATTACAGAGTCATCTTTCTCCTTGGTGTAAATAATATATATTATTATAAATATGTATACATAAATAATATATAATAGAAATGTATGTATATTATACATATATATTATTGGTTTAAATAATATATATTATAAATTTATATATATTATATATTTGCTTGTTAGGGCCACACCCATGGCATATGGAGGTGTTCAGCGTAGGGGTCGAATTGGAGCTGCAGCTGCTGGCTTACACCACAGCCACAGCAACTGGGATCTGAGCTGTGTCTGACCTACACCGTAGCTCATGGTAGTGCTAGATCCCTGACCCAGGGAGCAAAGCCAGAGATTGAACCTGCATCCTCAAGGATACTAGTTGGGTTCATCACTGCCGAGCCACAATAGGAACTCCTACTAGATATATTTTGAAAGTAGTTTTTTCCTGTTCTTTACTTAATTGTAAAGATCAAAATAGATTGCTCTGTTGTCGGTGATTTAGGAGTTGCTGTGTTTACCTAACTTTCCAGTTTTTGTAAAAGTAATCTTTCCACTTTTAGGTACTGCTGTTTCAAATTTTATCAAGTGATTACATATAAGAGGGTGTATACATAGCGTCACTCTTTTTGAAATACCCAGAACCCCAAACCAGTGATCAAGGAGTGAAACATAGTGGATTGGACTTCTTCCCAGGATGTAGGTAGAATGAATTCCACAGGGACCCTACCCCTCGTCAGCTTTGTGATGTTGGGCAAATGTACCTGCTGTGGGCCTTGATTTCCATTCAGGAAAAACACCTTTCTTGCCTTCAACCAATATTTAGTGGTATCTGTTAGATGTGGGGCACCGTGCTGGATGGTGGATGTATGATTCCATGGTGCTTTCCTTCACAACGCGTAAACTCTGAAAGGGGAGCCCTAAGGTCACTCAGCAGTGTAAGCTGTCAAAGAGGGATGTCTGGTTTTTTCTGAGAGCCCAGAGTTAGGAGCATCATGTGGCACCGGAGGATGTGAGGAAGCTTCCTGGTGGGACTGATGCATGTGTTGAATTTTGAGTGGGCTCGAAAGCAAGGGCAGCCAGGGAGTCTTCACAGCAGGAAGTGCAGCAGAGATGAAGGCACAGAGGCAGGACACAGAATGACGCACTTGGGAGAACAATGAGAGAGAAGTGGTTGGAGAGAAGGGTAAGCATGGGGGGGAGGTGGGACGTGGGTTGGAAATGTGAAGTCCCTTTTAGGCTAAGCTGAGAATAGGTAATGGTAGTAATATTATGTAATAATAAAGTAAAAAACTGCCCGTAACCTTTTGTTGACTGAACTGAAAATAGAAGTCGAGCCTATCTGTAGATATTTTTTTTTCCTTTTATTTTTTTAGGGCCGCACTTGTGGCATATGGAGGTTCCCAGGCTAAGGGTTAAATCAGAGCTATAGCTGCCGTCCACACCACAGTCACAGCAACGAGGGATCTGAGCCACGCCTGCGACCTACCCCACAGCTCACAGCAACGTCACAGCCTTAACCCACTGAGCGAGGCCAGGGATCAAACCTGCAAGCTCATTGTTCCTAATTGGATTCATTTCTGCTGTGCCATGACAGGAACTCCCTATCTGTAGATTTTGAAGATTGGCAAAATTAGTACTGCAGAGTGCCTAGCTTTTTACAAGTCACTTCAAATACACATCACACCATTTCACAAATGTAAACAAGGATTAAAAAGATCTGCTGGCTTACCTGAGACCTATTAATAATATCAAGAGCCGAGGAGGTATGGAAATGATGTCCTGCCACGATATAAAATTTTACAACTGTTCATTTAAATATTCACCAGAGTGCCTTGATAGACTAGTTCAAATATTAGCGTATTCTGGAGAATAATAAGAGTTCAATTGCCTGGTAGTATTTATCCTACTTTAATACTCCTGAACATAGACATTCAGGGTATTTTTCATTCTTGGCACAATTTTATGAGCATTCAAATTAAAACAATTTCTCACATTTATTGTAGCAGTAACATTAAACACTAAAAAGGTTAAAGTTAGAGATTATAATGGGAGAGAAGTGTTGAAACAGTTCACCAGTGATGACTGATTTCAAGCACAAGCAAGATTTAACAATGTTAGCTTTATAGATTTATAACCTCGTGAAGCTTAGGAATAATCATTCACAAACTTGAAGAGTTGTAAGCTTTAGAAATGTTTAAATATAAATGGAGTTCCTGTTGTCTCTGTGAGGATGTGGGTTCAATCCCTGGCCTCATTCAGTGCGTTAAGGATCAGGTGTTGCTGCAAGCTGCAGCTTAGGTCATAGATGTGGCATAGGCAGGCAGCTGCAGCTCCAATTCAACCCTTAGCCTGGGAAATTCCTTTTGCTGCACGTGCAGCTGTAAAAAATAAAAAGGAAATAATATATACAAAGCACATAAGTGGCTAATAATTGCAGCATCACTTTGCAGACTTTATGCCACGTGTTCTCTGTGTCCCTTCTCCAAGGGAAGGGCAGATGGGAGAGGAGGCGAGTCAATGGAACTTCTGTGGGAGCAGAAGCCCTGGGACACATTAGGTGGAAGGGCTACTATCCTGAAGCTTGTTCTAGAACTTAAAAGAGTTAAGGAGGAGAGAGAAAAGCACAGCTGAAAGGCCAGAAGTTGGTCCTTGCACCATGCTGATTAGGGAGGTGAGGTAAATGCAAGTCAGGTGCAAAGCTGGTGGCCAAGGAGAGAGAATCCAGGATCAGATTTGCTGAGTGGTTGAGGTTGAAGGATGAAGATCTAAATTTGCCTGTGGCCCAGATTTCTTTTGTGCAGTCTCAACAACTTGGAAAGTCAAGGCAGGCCCGTTGAAGGAGTTGTGCCAGAAAGGGTAGGTCTGGAGGAAAATACGGGTACAAGATTGAATCTGTGCTGTCAAAGAGCAAATTTGGTGGGACAAACAACCATGAAAATAGTCAAGGGAGATAGTGCCAAGGGCTTTAGTGGAGGTAAATAAATTACACTGGGAGGCCCCTCCATGCGGGCACCTCCTCTGCTCCAGCAGTGTAACAGCTCCCTGAAAGGGCCAAAGCTATTGGTGCAGAAATTAAAACAGGCCCCTCAGATTTGGTGATGACTGCATCCAGAAAAGGAAGCCCCGGCAGTGTTAAGGCTCCCACCTCAACTCAGCATGGTTTTCCTCTTTATCCCCTCACCACTCCAGCAACACCAGACTATTTGCTTCACCTCAAATCCACCCTCCACACTCTCTCCATGTAGGGTTTAATGCTGAAACATCTGCTAGAAATGGCATTCACTTCTTCACTGGAAAGGCTTTTTCATCTTTCAGGGTTCCTCGCCCCTTCTCTGATTGGTAAAGAAGTGCACTGGCTCTGTCACTTGTCTAAGGGCACTAGTTTATCCAAACACTAGTGTTGGAAGATGTCTTATCTACCAAGTATATGTCCTTGAGGCATGTGCAAAGGCCAAAGATTTAAATTCTGGAAGTGACTGGTTAGATTTCCAACTCTACAGCTCACTTGCTGTGTATTTGAGCAAATAACATACTGTCTTGGAGTCTGTTTCTTTATCAGAGTTTTTATGGGGATCTAATAAAATAATGGCTATAAAGCACCCAGCTGATCATAGACAAAAATTAAGATGTTTGTTAAATTCAATGTATGGAATTCACACTATGAATGAATATAAATATAAACTAGTCAAGTATTATCCTGGGTTTTAGTGGCTGCCTTCAGCTTGAGAAAGTTGTTTGATTTCATACATTATCCCACTCATTTTGAAAAATTCGCAGATGCTACACAAGCCATTCTCTTCTTTAGCAATTTTACTAGTGATGAAACAGAGACATTTTAATCTTATTGGATATTTAACCCACAAAGAAATATGTTTAAGTTAATTTCATAAACTTAGATGTTTTCTGTTGATTTCTCTTCTGAATTCTGATTTTCAGTAGATATACTGTAAGATGGGATGAATGATTACATTTCTTGTTCTTTTTCCTTTCAGCTTGATTACATTCAGACTCCCATGGTCCTCTAGTCAGGGCCTGGGTAACACTTGTTGCACGATCTCCACTTTTAATTAAAAAAATAAAAACTCAAGTGAAATAAGGCACCATTCCTTTGGCGATTCTCCAGTCTCCATCTGTGCTGCCCCCAAACATCTTTCTGTACTTACAAGACATTAGTCTTTTGGCACTATTATCCAGAGCAAATAACGCTGAATGTAATAATAGCAAATGATTTGGCATGTGCATCATTGTGGAGATAATGTTTACAAATGCACAGTAATGTATCTTGCAAGAATATATCATCTTTTTAAACATGCTTCTCTAACAGACTTACATTCAGTTGAGAAAAATCCCACATCCATTATTAGAAAAGTTAAATGACTCCGTATTTATGATGGGAGTTTTTTTTGTTTGTTTTGTTTTGTTTTTGCTTCTTAGGTCCACACCTGTGGCATATGAAAGTTCCTAGGCTAGGGGTCAAATCGGAGCTGTAGCCGCTGGCCTTCACCACAGCCATAGCAATACATGATCCAAGCTGCATCTGCATCTATGCCACAGCTTGTGGCAATGCTGGATTGTTATCCCGCTGAGCAATGCCTAGGATTGAACTCACATCCTCATGGATACTCGTCGTGTTTGTTACGGCTGAGCCACAATGGGAACTCCCTGGGAGGATTCTTTACACATGGTGCTATATTCAGCCATGGAAGCTAACATCTCACTTAATGGGGGGGTGGGGGGTGGGGGGGTGGGGGGGGGAAGAAAACACCTCTATTCAGGGAGAAAACCAAGATCAAGGTACATTAAGTTCCTTGCTTAAAAGAAGAAATAATACTAGACACAGAAGTAAAGGAAAGGAGTAACAGGATCAAACGATAACAATCAGTTACGTTCAGTACTTGCAACTGGAAAAATCTATGAAATATTTGTCATTCCAGCATTACTTTGTCCAAATCATCCTTCTTCCCTTGACTGAGTCAGGATGCTGGTTCAGCTTGCGGAGGGTTATGGAGGCAAGCTGAAGGATTGTTAGGACTGTGTGGGTGGGTGATATTTGGGGAAAGGTGGCATTTAGGGATATTTGACATTCCCAGACCAGAGGGATAAGAAAGGCTAAAGAAAGCTCAGGTCTAAGAAGAAAAAGTAGAGATCTTTGTTTTTGGAGAGCCAGAGAGAATAAAAATAAAGCAGGATGATGAGCAACGTTGAGGGACCCAGCAATAGATCTGGTATAGAATAAGCATTGTTATTCAAAGCTCACTTTTACTTGCTCCTGGGGTATGATGAATGAGCATATCAACTGAATTGAAAGTTCTAGGAACAGGAGTTCCCATCGTGGCTCAGTGGTTAATGAACCTGGCTAGCATCCATGAGGACGTGGGTTTGATCCCTGGCCTCGCTCAGTGGGTTAAGGATCCGGCATTGCCATAAGCTGTGGTGTAGGTCCTAGATGCGGCTCAGATCCCAAGTTGCTGGGGCTGTGGCGTAGGCTGGTGGCTTCAGCTCCAGTTTGACCCCAAGCCTGGGAACCTCCATATTCTGCGGTTGCAGACCTAAAAAGACAAAACAAAAACAAAAACAAAACACTTCAGAAAGTTCCAGGAACAGTCTGGACCACCATTCATTTAGTCACTTGCTGGTCGATTCTTTACTGAATTCAAGGTACCATTACTCTAGGCCTGCTATGTGCTGGACACTGTTCTGTGATAGGAAGACCTTACCTTTGATATATAAATAAAAGATACATATGGATGGAAAATACTGGAAATAATATGGAGCTTCATATTTCCTCAGGGAAAGTTTTAACTGGATTTTGGAGTCTAAGGCAGTTTCCTAGGCTGAGAAAGAGTGAGCACAACGTCTGTCCAGTCCCACAGCTCTGTGAAACTGTGTCCTTTATTTCAGCCTTGGATCCTCTGCCAGCATGATGTGGGTGATGAAAAGACAGAGGGGAGAAAGGGGCAGTTGGGCGGGTGTAGAGGAGACTGTTTTGATTGGATTTGTAAACTCTTTGTTCGGGGGTTAAATGGTGTTAAGGGGGCCTAGTTGATCATTCTTTCTTCACTTCACCCTACTTTCTTTTGCACTCCAGTACTTTGTACTTTATCCACATAAGGGAGGGTCAAGTGACAGAGAGCCAGGAGTTGAGTGTTAAAAGGACTTTGGATTCAAAGAATTCCAAGTTCAGAGCCAAGAGTCACCCCCTCTTTGGGCCTCAGGCTTCTATAATATAAACTAAAGAGCACAGTGGCCTTTGGGGCTCTGACCTGGATGCCAAAAGCAAGGTGACATCTTGTGCGATAGCCAAGGGCTAGCATAGTCTCTCATGAGAAGTAAGGTCCACGTATAGAAAACTCTGGTGTCAGGGCTGGAAGGGGCCTTCCAGACTATTTCGTCCAAGTCCTTTCTTTCACAGAGGGAGAAACCAGAATTAAGCCTCAACCCTTCCCAATATCCTAATCATGACAGCTATTAATTATTAATACCTTGCAGTTCTCCAAAGGGAAGGAAACAATGTTGACTGAATGAGTTTGGAAGGGCTTGGGGAGGCTGAATGAAAGTCCTGCCAGTCATAATATAGAGGCATAAATTGAAAATTGGGTGAAGAGCAATAAATATTTTAAACTGAGACAGACTTTCAGTGGCTGAGAGAGGGCCTGGAGGCATTAGTAGCATCATAGTCTTACAACAGCAAGGCCTTGAGATCACCTGGGAACCCTCTGTGCAGAAGAGGTTCCATCTCTAATAAACCTTTGTCTTTGCTTCCTTGACATCTAGTCCAATAGAGTCATCTCAGTGGGATAAAATGATTAAATTGGAAAAAAATAAGAGATTCTGGAAAATGTCCTTTAAAAGATAGCAAATACAAACACCCATGCGTCTTTGTGTGTGTGTGTGTGTGTGTGTGTGTGTGTGTGTGTGTGTGTGTGTGTGTGGTAGATTGTAGAGGGTCAATATTATCAGCACTTGGTCACGAACCTCCAAGTCCCTGTTAAAAATGCCCTTGGGCTAGTACACCGGTGGAAACTATCACGGTATTGTATTCTTTTGCTGTTATTTAATTTCATTGGCTGGAAGTATTCATTAATCTTTCCCTCCCTTTTTGATAGTGGATTTTTGGTGATAGAAACGTGGTTAATGGCTCCATTTCTGCATTTTGCTTTGTCTGGGTAGCCACAGCCACTGAGTGAACTGGTATTTGAATCTTAACATAAACTAGGAAGTGTTTCACTAAGTAAGAGCACTGGTAGTAAAAGAAATCTTTGTTATGCCTCACACAAATGATACACTTGTACCACATCAATCAGGCATTGTGTAGGATACATTGTGAAGGTTGTCTGTTGCTGGTAACACATTGAGTACAGTGAGCATTTTCCAGCTCTTCAACAAGAACTTCCAGTTTGTGTTTATCAAGTGAAATGAGGAGGGTTCTGAAATAAAGTTTGCAGTGTTAATACCAATAGGACACTTCCTCCGGCACAAAGAATGCACATCATTTGGAGAAGGCGGTGATGAAATGGGGCGTCCATAGATTTAAATGGCAATCTTGTTTATAACTTGCCACTGGACTTGGGAAAAGTTTTTTTCTCCACTCTGAGCCTCAACTCACTTTTTACTTTTGTCTGATACATGTCTGGACCACAAGATTTATGAAGTTTCTTGTAGCTGTGAAACTACAGTGTAAACACTGTGAGTCCATAGACTACTCCAGTATCTGGAAAAGTACCTGGCATATAGAAAGCTTTCCATAAATATTTTTTCAATTAGTTAATGACAGGCTTTGGTTATATTTATTGACTTTTTAGGACTACTTTTTCATGTGCTATTTTTAAACAGAAAAAAATATCAACCATCCATGTATTTGGAATTTTGGAGAAGAGTATAGGATGAGGAAATGGCTTTATTGAAAATGTCTGTGTTCCTCTAAGGCAGAATTTTTATGGTGCATCTTTTTTTTTTCTATTAAAATATAGTTGATTTACAGCGTTTTGCCGATTTCTGCTATACAGTAAAATGACGCAGTCATACGTATCTATATCTATATACATACATATCTCTTCTCATATTATCTTCTATCAGGGTCTATCTGAGGAAATTATATATAGTTCCCTGTCCTATACAGTAACCTTATTGTTTATCCATTCTAAATTTAATAGTTTGGATCTACTAAGCCCAAACTCCGAGAGCCTTCACTCCCTCCCCCTTGGCAACCACAAGTCTGATCTCTATATCTATGAAATCTGTTTCTTTCTGTAGATAGGTGCTTTTAGATTCCACATATAATTGATATCATATGATATTTGTCTTTCTCTTTCTGACTTCACTCAGGGTGACAATCTCTAGTTGCGTTCATGTTGCTACAAATGGCATTCTTTCATTCTTTTTTTATGGCTGGGTAATATTCCATTGTATGTATGTACCACATCTTCTTAATCCACTCATCTGTCAGTGGACATTTAGGTTGTTTCCATGTCTTGCCTACTGTGAATAGTGCTGCAGTGAACATAGGGGTGCATGTATCTTTTTGAATTAGAGTTTTGTCCAGATATGTACCCAGGAATGGGATTGCTAGATAATATGGTAGTTCTATATTGAGTTTTCTGAGGGACCTCCATACTGTTTTCCATAGTGGTTGTACCAGTTTACATTTCCACCAACAGTGTAGGAGGGTCCTCTTTTCTCCACACCCTCTCTAGCATTTGTTATTTGCACATTTTTTTATTTTTATTTTTTGTCTTTTGTCTTTTTTTTTTTTAAGGGCCTCACCTGCAGCATATGGAGGTTCCCAGGCTAGGGGTCTTATTGGAGCTATTGCTGCTGGCCTATGCCAGAGCCACAGCAATGCCAGATCTGAGCCGCATCTGCAAACTACACCACAGCTCACGGCAACACCAGATCCTTAACCCACTGAGCAAGGCCAGGAATTGAACCCGAAACCTCATGGTTCCTAGTCGGATTCGTTTCTGCTGTGCCACAACGGGAACTCCTGTACATTTATTAATGATGGCCATTCTGACAGATGTGAAGTGGTACTTCATTGTAGTTTTGATTTTCATTTCTCTAATAATTAGTGATATTGAGCATCTTTGCATGTGTTTTTTTTGGCCGTCTGTATGTCTTCTTTGGAGAAATGTCTATTTAGGTCTTCTGCCCATTTTTCAGTTGGATTATTTTTTGTTGTTAGGTTGTTATGGTACATCTTTAAAACTTGATGTACATTTGGTCTCCTTTCATCACCAGAATCCAAGTATTGAATTGGTCTTCATAATGATCCCAACCAGATTCAATAAGTTAACTTTTGCATGTCATTTTGCTTTGTTGTTATTATTTTTGTCCTTTTTTTGTCTTTTCTAGGGCTGCACTCGCAGCATATGGAAGTTCCCAGGCTAGGGGTTGAATTGGAGCTGTAGCTGCCGGCCTATGCCACAGCCACAGCAACACAGGATCCGAGCCGCATCTGCGACCTACACCATAGCTCACAGCAACACCGGATCGTTATCTGACTGAGCGAGGCTAGGGATCGAACCCGAAATCTCACGGTTCCTACTCGGATCTGTTAACCACTGAGCCATGATGGGAACTCCTTGCTAAATTATTTATCTCCAAAGTGAAAGGGGGCTATCAGTTAAAAATATTATTCCCCAATATTCTGCTTTGACTAATTTCAACCCATGTCTACTTGGGGGGGGGGACCTCAACATTAATGAGATTGGCACATCCCAGTTTAAGTGGGCATTATGCTGGTATAACAGATGGGCCTTGAAATTGTCAATTGATAGCTCATGTAGTAAACCTCTAATATTGTCAAGTGGACAAAGTCTTTAACAAGAAATGTCAAAAATGTTTGTCATTTGGCCTCCAGATGTCTTACCCATGTGTCATTATTCTGCCTCAGTATGCTGTAGATCTCTTTAGACCTTTAATTGCCCCTAGAGAAATCACTGTTAAACCATGTGGACAGATGATTCCTTGACAAAATACACCCAGATGACCTGCATCCCCTTCTGCCACTTCCCATCTCTCAGATAGTTCCTTAGTTATCTCCACTGCATACCGGAAACCTGCACCATTTCTTTTGAAACTTTATCACTTGCCATTTTCTTCTTAGGAAGACTGTAATTTTACCATCACTGAAGGAACCTCACACATAGTAGGTAATCAAGTTATGTTTCCTCTTTGAGGGACAGACCCAGTCTCTGCAGTATTGCCATCCTTGTATGGCGTTGTCACATTGACTCATCACCTTTTTCTCCTTTGAAATTTTTGTCATTTATTTCATTCATCCTTCCTCTATAACTAATTTCTTCCAGCCTCCTAGACTGCCTCTGAAGGCATGGCCTTACTATGAGCCTGCCTCAGAGATACTTGACTCTAAGCTTGATTATTTATGGTCTTTGTCCAAGAACAAACACCGAACACATTTGTTAACTGCCTTGTGATCCTCTTTCTGCCTCTGGCAGGTCACTTATGATCCTGTTTATGCCATTAGGACTGCTGACTGAGATTGCTGATTGCTTGCTTCCCACTTGCCAAGTGAGCTGGCTTTGTGGCCATGGAGAAAGTTTTATTTCATCAAACTCTCATTTACTCCTCAGGTATTAAATGAAACCTTCTAAGTTCCACACACTGTTTTAGGTGCTGGAGTGAATGCATAGATATGTTTTTTGTCCCTGTGGAGCTTATATTTTGCTGATGGTTTGGAATGATACCCTGAGTAGAGATGGTCAGCTGTTGCATCTTACAGGGAGTACTCCCTTACAATTGTGAGTTGATCTTAGCTTCACAATCAAAAAGAGTTCTTAATGGTCAACTGTTATTTTTTAAGGTAGATTGTCAGTTATAAAAGATGAATAGTAAGAAAATAATTGGGTGAAAGAAAAGGTCACAAAGTCCTCTCAGTTTATAGTCAGCACTTCTGGAAGAACATAATGAATATGTGGGGAAAAACCTCTGTGGACTGGTAACTTATTTGACATATTAGCAAGACTCTGTAAATTGTTAATTATAATTTAATACACTGATGTTAATTAATTCCAATAATAAACATTGTTTCTTTACATTCTAGTAGGGAATACAAAAGCTAGAGAATCTGAATATGCCCACATAACCAGTCAATTATGTGGGTTAACCAGAATTAGGCTGGAGTGTCAGTGTTGGCGGTCTTACTCTCATTCAGGTTTGTAATATAAGTACTATGGTCATATATCAGACTAGGACAGTTTTTGATGGTGAAAGGGTATACACCAAATGCAAGAGATCTAGTCTCACTAATTCTTGGCATTTTGAAATAGCAGGTTACCAGGCTATAAGTCTGTTTTCCCTTTTCCAAGTTCATCTTCAGTCAAGGTCATCATAACCAGGTCAGATGATTTCTTATTAACACTTTCATGAAGAAATTCTGCCTTTAAATCCTCTTCCATTTTGTTTTATTTTGAAGTTTTATGGCTACACCTGCAGCATATAGAATTTCTTGGGCCAGGGATTGAATCCAAGCCACAGCTTCAGCAACACTGGATCCTTTAATCCACTGTGCCACGCTGGGGATTGAACCCACACCTCCGAAGTGACCTGAGCTGCTGCAGTTGGATTCTTTTTTTTATTTATTTTTATTTTTATTTTGTCTTTTTGCCTTTTCTAGGGCCACTCCCTCAGCATATGGAGGTTCCCAGGCCAGGGGTCTAATCGGAGCTGTAGCCACCGGCCTACAACACAGCCACAGCAACGCAGGATCTGAGCCACGTCTGCGACCTACATCACAGCTCATAGCAACACCAGATCCTTAACCCACTGAGCGAGGCCAGGGATCGAACCCGCAACCTCATGGTTCCTAGTCGGATTTGTTAACCACTGCGCCACGACAGGAACTCCTGCAGTTGATTCTTAACCCACTGCGCCACAGCAGGAACTCCCTCCTTTCCCATTTTAGTTGGGGGTCAGGTAGATGGCTTGAAGGTTTCAGCCTCTAATTCCCAAAATTTACCGACTGGCTAACTGCCCAACTTTTGTGCTCCCACTCTACCTATGATGATCTCTCTCTTAGACCTTACTGTGTATTTTAAAATCATTTATGTTTCTGTCATCTTTAATAAGCTTTATGTTTCTCTAGGGGAGAGATATTTTATTCATACTTTAACTTCTCTGTAGCTGATTGCTCATCTTTAAAATACAGATAATAGTACTAAACCCATCGAGTTTTAGTGAGAGAATAAAATGAATGAAAACATTTGGAATTCTTATAATGGTGCCTGGTGCATGGTAAGCTCTTAGTAGTGACAGGTCAATATTATTATCATTACTATTTTTTATCACAGCGCAAATAGTCAATGTCATATACACAAGACATGTATACTACATATTATTAATTCATCAAACACTCATTAGTGTTTCCTATCTTAAGTCACTGTATACACTGCAAAGATGAATCAGAAGTCTATTTCTTAAGTAAGGATAGAGCACAGGAAAGGGATATGAACCTTAACTACAATACGAAATAGAAAGTAACACGGGATGCAAAGATACAGCAACATTGCTTTTTCTATCAGAGAATATTTTCAGACTGAAAGGATCAGAGAAGATTGTAGGAGTGAGACAGAATTTTAGTTGACTCTGGAGGAAAACATAAGATCTGGATATGTAGACATTTGTGCTGATGGTGCAAGCAGGTGAAGGTGTTTCAAAAATGACTAAGTAAAGGTACAGAAAAGGAGGATCTTGAAGTTTGCTTAGGGTAATGGTCAGTATTATCTCTTTAGGAGTTAAACTTGGAGAAGTCCTGAAAGGTAGTTTGGATCCAGGTAATAGAAAGGTGGTGAATGTCACACCAGAGATTTTGCATTAAATGTGATTAATTTCCTATTTAATAAAGCATCTGGGTTTTAAAAATTAGGAATAAAAATAATGAAAATTCATGAACTTGGAGGTTTTCCCCCATTTCCATTCATTGTAGATAATGGGGAGGTGGTCATAGAAGAAATCACCTTCGTGTAGATGGATTGCCTCTGCCTGCCAAGCTTGGGTTCTGAGCTTGGTGCTCTTCTACTACATGACTCTTAGCAAGTGTGCTCCTTGCCTCTCCATTTGTAAAATAATCAATATTAAGGGTTATTATATAGATGGACTCTCGGGCGTCTCCTCTTCTAAAATTTTTGAGAGGGAAAGAACGTGTCATGGGTGTAGTGTTAGGAGAAGAAATTATTTATCCCAGTGATGTAGGTTATTATTCTTATGGGACACTTCTACTCTCACTCTTAACCTACTTCCAAAACCTATCAAATTTTAAAGAAACCCTGAGTTTCATGATTTTTCCCCAAATATTTACTTGGGCATGCAACAGGAGAGCCTAAAGGTAGTAGACCCTTGGTTGTGACCTCTGTAATCCTGTATGCGAGGGTTTTCATTCCCCAGTGCTGAGTGCAGGCAAGCTTTACTGAGCCACAGCAGTTCAAACAGGAGTCCTCCACCAGTGTATGTCCATGTCTGGCTGAGCCATCATTATTAATATTTGTAGTCCTGGCCCTAAGGCATTGGAAAAATTCCAGGCTGCCTTCTGAATCCCCAGAGGAAGATGGGGTTATGGTCTGCCTCTGTTTTTTTTTTTTTTTTTGTTGGGAAGTACATTTTATTGTATTTTAGTGTTTGGAAAATTGGGATTAGAAGTCTACTGTGGAGCAATCTTTGTGTAACCTGGGTGTGTGATTACTCTGTATATCCCTTCCCTTAGCCATTCCAGGTATTACTTTCTAGATTTGTTTTTTTATGCCTGAGAATAAGACTGTTATTCTCAAGGAGAGACTATTCTCTTAGGAGGATTTTGACTACTGGAAAAAAGGTAGTAAATACACTCTTTCCCTGCTAAACATATTGGAGATAAACTGAGTATAGTGTGGGCTTTAAAAATGTTCTGATGTGAAAATAGTACTTTAAGGGATTGTTGGTTTTGCGACCTTCCCTAGAACCTTACACAAGAAAAGCACTCTTCCTCTGCATCTTTATGAAAACAATTACGTGTACAACTATAAAGTACTTTTATCAATAAAGTGCTTCCCCACCTTTGGAGACTCTACTTCTTGGTAGATTGTTGGAAAGAAGCTAAAAGAGCACCGCAAAATGTCCTCGGTGGCTTTGTGGCTTTGTTTTTTTTTTTTTTTTTTTTTTTTTTTTAGAAGTCCTGGAGCCTGTTCATAGAACAGTTTTCAGGTGGAGGCCAAAGAGATCTTGGGGAGGCAAGAAAACTCACTCTGAATAGCAAAGAAGTGGGAGATTATTAATCTTTGGTAGCTCTGAGACTACTCCCACCCCATACCTGAAAAAACAAAGCTAATACAGGAAAGCAAAGAGAAACATTAAGTCCGTGGGGGAAGTGGGTAGAAGAGGAGGAAGCCTATACCTGAAAAGTTGCTGCAGCAACTAGGAAGAGAACCCCAAATTGTGACCATTAAATAGGATTTGTAAATACCCTCCTCTTTTCTCCCTTCTGTTTCTGAGTAAAACCATACCCAGCCCGCAGACCCCAGTTTCCTGTAAGGCTTCCTGTAATCCAGCCTGGAAAATTATATTGGATTGATACACAATCCCAATCCAATCCATTTTCTAGTTTGCAAAGGAAAATCCGGTCCGACGTTTATTTTTAGCAGCGCTCCCTGTGACCGAATGCTACAGCTCTTCAGCGGGGATAACTGAGGATCGTATTGGGGAGAGAAGCAAAGAAGGGCGGGGGAGCGGGAGGCGGTGAAAAAGAGAGGGGGACGCCCTGCGCATGCGTGCCAGCGCCCATGCAAATCTGCTGTACATCCAGAGAGCAAAGTGGGATGATCTGTCACTACACCTGCAGCACCACGTTCGGAGGACAGCTCCTGCTCGCAGCTTCTAGACCCAGGTAAACCCTCCCCAAAACCGAAACAACCCCCTCCCCCCGCAACAAACTGAGCGGGCATGGTGCATGCATGTCAATACCAGGTCGCAGCCTATCCCCTGTAGAGGCAATCTGCTGCTGCTGCTGCTAAGTGTCCTTTGGTGGCTGATTGCAGCTTCAAGGTTTAAGAAATCCCATCTTTCAGGAAGCCTGAGGGGAAGAAAGGAAGTACGGGCAAAATCATCAGATTGGCTTCCCAGATTGGGGAATCTGAAGCGGGCCCACATCTTCCGGCCAACTTCCATTGAACTTCCCAGTACTCGAAAGGGACGGAAATGGAGAGCAAAGGTATGTGGCTGTCCCCATCGGGGGACTTCCCGCTGCATGTGCGTGTGGCCAGGGCAGTCCTCAGCGAGGGGACTGCAGTGCTTGGGGAGCGAGCATCATACTAGGTCGATAGGAGGAGATGCTATGTCCATTGCAGCACCAGGGAAGTGTGGCAGGAAGGCGACTTCTTTTTAACTCCCACAGCTTGGAAGACAGTGTTTAATACTCCATCAGTTGCGTAGTGAAGTGTGATGAGTTTTTTTTTTTTTTCTTCCTTCTTTTTAGGTAGGGGGGTGGGAAGAGTCTTTGTATGGTGGGGGAGGAGAGGCGTGTTGATAAAGCAATTTCTTTTCTGTTAGAATGGATGTGTTCAAGTAAATATATTTCATTGGCTTTAGGATTGCTGACAGGCATGTTTGTATCTGATATCCAATAATGCATTGCTATAGAAAAAATGTTTGGATTTCTCCACCCTCACCCCATGAAGATGATATTCCTGGGTGTATATGACCACATCCTACTGCATTTTGAATATATATCAGCAGAGAAATTGGGTCTCTTTGAAACAGTGTGCGTTAGAACTGACCTCTAAGAAGAACAGTGTATCAGAGTACTGCTTGGCTCCAGGCATGATGCATATACTAGTTCTGGATATGTATATATTAATATTCTCCTCGTAAGCAAATCTGCATAATGTACACACACTAACTGGTAAATGAACTATAAAAATCAACTTTTGATAGCATATTTAACCCATATAAGCAAGATGGCCATTAAAATTGTAAGATTGGGTAGCCTTTGGGTTTAACTCCCTCTATGCAGGTCTCTCCCTCCTCCTCCTCCTTAAAACGCCCACCAGCTTATAAGAGTCTTGAGTGATGTGGCCAGATATCCAGTAGGAATATTGGATGTATATAATTCTGGTGAAACCAGAAGAAATGATGTCAACTTTTATGAAACTATATTCATTACCCAGAACTCGAGAAGCTATATTTGAAACATGGTTTTATTTTTAAACCAGGAATGTCAGTCATTGTGGTAATGTGCTCAGGATCAGGGAGTGATGGTGGGTTACCTATTTCTGGGCTGATTAATAAAAATGGAGTGTCAAATGATAGCAGGTACGTGTTCAATACAGTATCCAATTAGAAGAGTTAAAGTATCTTAGCCCAGGTAAGCATTTACAGTATGAAAATAACTGAATCAACATGGATTTAGACAAGCTGGGAAGTTTTGAGATCATTCATGCCTATGATTTGCTGATGGCCATTTCCTTGACTAACAAAGATGTACATATATGAGAGACCCTCATGTCTATAAATATACAGGAAGCATATATTTATTAACTCTATTGTAGAATCCATTTTAAAATGCAAAGCCAAGTCTTAACTCGCAGAGATCTGTAATATTCCAGTTGATTAAGTATTTCTGGAGCCTAAGATTAACCACAGGCAGAATATCATTTTACTGAGAAGCAATTTTTTTATTTAGAGGACCCCTGCTATTTGCTTATTAAACTTGGTTATTGGGCAAAGGTTCTTGGTAACATTTTTGTCTCCAATTTATAGACTAATTCCTGGTCCATCATAAAAGGGAATGTATCTCAACAGTACTTTTTAATTTCTCTTGTTTGCTCATAAAATATATGTCATGCAAAGTTCCATGTGGTTTGTACCTCCTGCCAGTGACAGTAGTATTCTAGTTATTCTGCCAGTCTTGGGATTCTGGAAAGGAGAAAGAACTTCAGAAGTATATCTGAGACCAATCCGGGTAGAAGTTCTACAGCAATCGAGAGATCAATGATACACGCTTGAATCAAAGCACTGACCCAAAGGCAATGAAGAATTTTGCCCCAAACTGATATTGTGGTCATTTTGCAGAGGTACCATAATTGCTTCAGGCAACATGACAAAGGTCCTTCTGCATGTTAATTTCTAAGACTTCCTTTACAAAACTGAATTAGTCAGCTAGTGATCATATGGAGAATGGGTAATTATTTACACATTAGTAGCCTCACTTTCTAAGTTGATGTAAATGGCACACTGACAGACAGTAGCTAACTTGAAATTTTTATTATAGAAGAAAAAAATGTTTATTAAGAGGAACGTGGAGTTCCCTGGTGGCCCATTAGGTTGACGACCTAGTATTGTTGCTGCTGTGGCACAGGTTTAATCCCTGGCCTGTGAACTTTTGTATGTTGTGAGCGCAACTAGAAGAAGAAGAAGAATATATTCATATCCCATTGGAATTGGTGGGTCTTAAATACTTTATGCTGACATGTACAAACTTCTTCCTCTAAAAGATTCAAATTTAATACTAGGAAGGCATTCTCAAATGTAAGCAGATTTACTTAGTTCTTTCTACTGGCGACTCTCTTAATACTCAAAAAGTATTATTACATGATACAGTTGAGAGTTCAGGAGTTCTTCATCCCAGAAAAAAATGTAATGGCCCAATTAATCTTGAATCTTGTTGCCAGGATTTGACAACTTTCACATTACCTTGGCATTTGAAAACCTTTCGTAGAGCACTTATCCAGTCTCCAGCAAGTTGAGCATCATTTATTTACAAATAAGATTTTTTTTTCTTCTTATTGCTTTGCGTCACCTCCTGTCTGTCATCTGGGTAAAGAGGAGAGGAAAATAAATCAATTGACCTGGCAATCAATTTATGATATAATTTCAGTGACCTTATGTACAATGTTAATTAATATTGCCTCAAAGATTTGGGTTGGTGCACAGACCGAACAGCCTTGCAGTGATTCACAGACTTGGTTGCATGTTCGGATGATCTGGCATGCTTTGTAGCATGCTCATGCCCGGTTAAACCCCATACCAGTTACAGCAGAATGCTAGGATAGGAGAGAGGCATAGGTGTTTTTTAAAGACCCTAGGTATAGCAGTGTTTGGGAACCACTCTTCTAGCCTCTTGATAATTGAAATGTGTTTTGGAGACCATTTTTTAAAAATTTTATTTATTTATTTATTTATTTTTTATTTTCCCACTGTACAGCAAGGGGGTCAGGTTATCCTTACATGTATACATTACAATTACATTTTTCCCCCAGCCTTTCTTCTGTTGCAACATGAGTATCTAGACAAAGTTCTCAATGCTATTCAGCGGGATCTCCTTGTAAATCTATTCTAAGTTGTGTCTGATAAGCCCAAGCTCCCGATCCCTCCCACTCCCTCCCCCTCCCATCAGGCAGCCACAAGTCTCTTCTCCAAGTCCATGATTTTCTTTTCTGAGGAGATGTTCATTTGTGCTGGATATTAGATTCCAGTTATGAGTGATATCATATGGTATTTGTCTTTGTCTTTCTGGCTCATTTCACTCAGTATGAGATTCTCTAGTTCCATCCATGTTGCTGCAAATGGCATTATGTCATTCTTTTTTTATGGCTGACCATTTTTTTTTTTTTAGAATTGTAGAATTCCGATCTTCACTCCAGGCTTATTGAATCAGAACCTGATTTTTAACAAAATCCTCAGGTTATTTGCATGCACATTAAAGTTTGAGAAGCATTGATTTACAGAAAGGAAAGAGGTGTTTTTTTCTATCTCTCCCTCTCTTGTCTGTCTCCCTCTCTCCCCACTCATAATATTCTTCCCTCTCCTGCCTATGGCCATACCTTTTCTTCTCTATTCTTCCCTCTCCTGCCTATGGCCATACCTTTTCTTGTCTTGCTAGGTTCTCAGGCTGGCATATTGGAAACACCTGTGGAGCTTTTAAAGCATAAGGATGCTTAGGCCACACCTCTAGATATTCGGGTTTAATTGCTGGAAACTGGGCACAGGCATTTTAAAAAAGTGATCCAAATGAATAGTGAAAGTTAAACATTGGTCTAGGACCTTGCTGCTCAAGGTTTATCCCATAGACAAGCAGCATTAGTATCACTTGGAAATTTGTTAGAAACGCAGATTCTCTGGTCCTACTCTAGACTTACTGAACCAGATTGGCATTTCAGCAAATCTGCTTGTCATTTGTATGCATATTAAAATTTAAGAAGCACCCGTTTAGACCTTAGAGGACTGGCTTTGTCTACAAATGACACTCCTCTGGGCACCTCAGTATAGAAAATTTGATATCATCTGATTAATCAGTACAGAAACTCCTGGATATGTGAGTATATTATAAGTTTTTTAAATTGTTTTTGGAGAGAATGGAAATAAAATGAGAAAAATTTCTTGCCTCATGGTTATAGCAGAAAACAGACTCCCTTTTCAATACCCTCTCTCTTCTTCCTCCAGCCGTTTAATTTCAACCTCTTGATGATCTTTAAACACTCATTCTATAGGTTCATTTTAAGCTCCTGAAAATGTCCTGGTATTAACCCATGGTATTGTGATGTTAGACTGCTTAAATTGAGGCATATCTTAGTGTTAATATGGTATCACCCTCATCCCACTGTCATGTACCTTTGTTCAGTTCTTTTGAGATTCATTTGATATGTCTTTTGCCCCTTAAAGTCTTCCCTGACCTTTAATTAATATTTACTGACATAATTTTACATGACCTAAGTCCTTATTTGTCCCTCAATTACTGCATTTCTCACAAATCAGCATTGTAATTTTTGTGTTCTTTATTTAAACAAACTTTTATTGAGCATCTGCTATGTTCCCAATGTGCTTAATTCTGAGAATGCAAAAGAAAACTAAGATACAGTTTCTGCTCTTAAAGATCTCACTCTCAAATCTCCATTAATAGTTTAACTTTCCTGTGGGCATAATATGAACCAGTAGCATTCCTGCAGGTACCCAGGTGCCTGCATCAGAACACTTTCATTTATATAGTAGGGACCTAGATTATATATGTTGAATTGTATAGCCTTCATTAGTTTATGATACTATGTTTATTGTAAATTGGGAGAGGTGAGAGAATATTGGCTACCAGAAACATCAGTTAGATTCCAGAGCATAAAAGGCAATAAATAACTGGAACTGCTTTCTTTATAGAGGACTTCACATGTGTTCCCCATGAAAATTCAACTGTGTTCTGAGTTTCACACCAGCATTAGAGTCAGGCCAGGAGCATGAACCAACATATATAAGGGATAGAATAATATTTCTCTGAAACTAGAATGGTTCATCTTGCAAGCAAGAAAGGAAATATGTGCATAGTTTATCAGAGCTAGGAAGTGATATTAAGAAAAAGATACTTCGTAGTTGAAAACCAAACATTTAAACCTTGGAGACCATTGCCAGATAAGTAAAATATAAAGCAATAAGAAACAACAGAATAGGCATTGGGCATAGGAGATCCCTGTTCTTATCCCAGCTCTAATGGTGTAACCTTGGACAAAGCACTTTTCCTGTCTAAATCTTAAAGATTCTTAAATATCAAAAGGAGTTCATTTCATTTAATTCAAAATATTCAAGGAGCTGCCGCACGGTTCTAGGCACATTGTTAAATGCAGGGGACGGAAATGTAAACAGCGCATTGCGTTGCCCTCCAGGAGCTTAGAGTCTGGGGCTACCTCAACAGGCTCAAGAGCTATTGACTTCTAACATTATATTTCTTCTCCATTCATCTTTCAGAGTTCTAGTGGGTTACCCAGGAGACTAGAATATAAAGTCTTAGAGTTATTAATGATCTCGACGGAGACACTTAACATTCCACAACATGAATGCCAGTCCTTTGTCCCATTTTTGATGTCCTTATGCAAAGTTGTTGTGTGGGAGAACATATGAACTCTTGCTAAGTATCTACTTTAGAAGCTGTTCCAACTGACTAGCTACCTGGCTAGTAACCTAGTGTCTGAGTCAGGTGGTTATTATGAAGCTTGTTAGCATCAGTGATGAGTCTGGAGATGGCCAGTTATCTCTGACATTTCCTTATCTCTGACCCTACTAGGTGTCATGTTTTGTGCCTACTGAATGACCAATAATTATGGTATATTGGATTTGTTAATCTTGAGTTTCCTAATATGTCGCATATTCACAGCATAAATAACACTTATTAGACACTATTTTTTTCTAAAGGGCTTTTAATGTCATCTCTCTTAAAACCTTGTGACTAAACATGTTAACTTAATTTTGTAGCTAACAAAACAGAGGACCAGAAAGACTGACTTACCAGTCCATTTTACCTTTATTTCTCTGTAAAATAAGAATTCTTGTCCTGTCCTAAGGCCCATACATAATATTGTGACAATGAAATTAAACTCATACCAATAAAGCATTTAGAGTTTAGAATTATAGTCTTTCATTATTATTAGCTGTGTTTGTCTTTTCATTAGGAGCTCATCCTAGAGGGGAGAAATGAATCCTTTGCCATTTTTATAGTCTTAGCAGCAAGTGTACTGCGTAGACGCTCGACAGACCATCTCCATTGACTTCTGTGAAGGATTTAATTTACCAAAAGGGATTTCTTTTTTGTTGACTCTATATTTTTTGTGAGAAGTCCTTAAGTACATGAATTTGTCTCTCTGTTGCTTGGGCTTAGTGTCAGGGCAATTATATAACATCTTGTGGGTTTGGAGATGGAGATATATTGGGTCCAGTATTATACTTTGGTTGGGTTTAAAACATAAACTGTGTAAAATCCGGCCACTAACAGAATTTACAGTTAGCACATCTAAATCCCTGGGCACCCCATGGTACATGAGACTTGGGATTTTTAAGGAGCCTCTCAGGTGATTAGGATGTGCCCTATCAATTAGGAATCAATAGATAAGGCCCAGGGTGATTAATATGAAACTGTAACATGAACCCATGTCCCATGTCAGAAACACTGCAGGACTCCTGCTGCCTGGACCTTGACTCTTATTATCGCCCTCTTTAGTGTTAAGAGTATACATGTATGAGAGAGAAAATAATTCTGTGCTACAGGCCTGGGTTAGAAAATAGACATGCTAATAGATAGCATGTGTCAGGCTAAGAAGACACATTACTTCCCCCAGTGTCTTCATCCTCATCAGGATTCTTCCATGCAGAGGATGGAGGATTTTGTTCCAGGATCTATGTCTATAGTTCTAATTCTAGTTTGCTATTCTCTCCAGTTACTTTTTGAAACAGTCTTGGTCTCCTTGTCTTTAGGGATGTGGGACTCCCACCCGGGGAGGCTGTGGTACTTTGCTGCTGTGATGCAGCTGATGGTTAGGTTGGCAGAAGTCCCAAAGGATACCTGTTGCCTCTCCACAGATCTTTCTTTTTTTAAAGCGTGTACTCTGCCTGGCTTTTTACCTAAGACAAATCCCACCACCAGTGATTCACAGGGCACAGATAATTGAAAGTAGGCTTTAGACATTGTAAAAAAATTTTAAAAATTAAAAAAGGAAAAGGAAGTGCTATTCTGTGGTGAGGCTTTTGTTTCTGTAGAGTTTTGTTTCTATTTGTGGACTGGCCATTAGCCTGAGAAGCAGCCCAAAGAGGCTAAACTGTAGGAAAAAAATCAAGAAGCTTTCAGAGGCCATTCAGAAGATAACTAAGCACATCAAAGATTCCTCTAGCTAGCAAGCAGGAGAAAGCAGCAATGCCAATTTGCCAATCTACCCCAATAATTCCTACAGTTATCATCCATGTAAAATAATTGGGTTTTTCTCAATTCCCAAATACTGATTCCAAACATGTTGAACAAACCTCATCACAAGATAAATTGGAAATTCCTTTTTTAACCTTTGGAAAACCAAAAATGTAGATGTTTCTGACAATTAAGGAAAAACGTTAAGGTGCTTTTGCCCTTAGTCTCATTCTCCTACTAAATTGGGTTTAGATGCTCTACAAATTGGAGAATTTCACCAGATTTATTACATGATCATCCTAATTGTCAAAAATCTGGAAAGTTTGAAATTAGATTATTTAAACATTTTTTCCCCAAAGGTACGTCTTTCATTTCAAAGTATTTTTAAAATTTCCAGCACTACTTAAAATTGAATTTGGTTTACTTTTTTCTTTCTTCTGGGATTTAAAAGAGAAATATTTGCTGTGTGTCAAGAGAAAGGTCATCATGTAGATCATGCTTTATTTGCAAGCCTGCACATAATTCAAAATGAGATGATAATGGACTTTGCATCAGCATAAAAAGCAAACTGGTAGTGCAAATATAGCAAAATCCTCAATAATACTGAGAGGAGGGAGACAACCAAAGCAATTTTAAAACAAGATGATTGTTGATTTATTTTATTTAATAAGCTATAACGTTTTGAGTGCCTACAATGTGTTAGATTCTCTAAGGCTGAACTTTTTAAACTGGGCTCTACATACTAGTGGGATAATGAGATTATGTACCAGAGTGATTTGATGAGGCACAGAAAACAAGGTGCATGTTCTGATGAAGTAAAACTAAGATTAGTTTAGGTGCTAGAAAACCTGGGTTCAGATTCTAGCCCCTCTATTCAGTGGAGAAACTTGGGGAATGTCTTTCTTCTCCTCTCTGGAGCTCAGTGTCCTAAATCTTTTATGTGTACACACATATACTCTATTTGACTATTGATTTCTACTTTCTCATGAAGAAATTGCTTTTTCAGCTTATTTGTATTCTTCCTTTACTTCGTCCTTTTTAGACTTGATGTCTATAGAAAACAAAACAGGGTGGTCATAATTACATTAATTTTTAAAGACCCAGTGTGGATTTGAGCTAGCTTTTTAAAGTTTTATTGAAGTATAGTTGATTTACAAGGTTGTGATCATTCCTGCTGTCCTATTAAGTGATTAAGTTATACATGTACCCACATCCCTTCTCTTTCAGATTCTTTTTCCGCATAGATTATCACAAAACATTGGGTGGAGTTTTCTGTGCTATACAGCAGGTCGCTGTTGGCCAGTCATTCCATAGCTTCTTAAAGCTGAGTTGTGTGACTGAATTTGTTGGATCTGTAGCTGGGTTGAGCAGTTGAACTGGGTTGATCAATTAATTTGGTTCCCTGTGAGAAAGCACTAAGACTGGGGGGGGGAGGGGGAGAGATACTTGCTGAGAGTTTGTAGATTGCATGATAGTGACCACATATGAACCCAGGTATGTCTGAACCACTGGGTGGTTGCAGTGGCCTTGAGAAAAAAAGCTTGGCTCTTGGGTGTCTAGAGACTTGGATTTCAATCCTGATTCCTACCCCAATTCCTTGTGTGAGTTGAGTTGGTCACTTTGTTTCTCTGCCCTTATTTCTTCATCTGTGAGATAAGGGCTGGGGTCAGAGGGAAGGCTCCTTTTATCTATGGAATTGTGAGAACCAGCATTTGTGACATGTTTGTGTAAGGACTCCAGTGATTATGTTCTGTTTAAGGATTCGTGGTTGGTGCCTTGGGCTCTCTTATTTCTTTGGTTAACTTGGTGGCATTTTTGCTCATCAGATGATACATTATATTTTTTGTAATTTTTTTCACCCACCTCATGTGTCTTTACAAGCAAGATTAGTTTATTTAGACATCAATTATATGCAAGGTTGATTTAGTGGATTTTGTTTCCTCCCTCTCTCCCAACCCTAACCAGCATTCTCCCCCACCCTAAAAAAAAAAGGAAGACAGAGGTATTGCCAAGGAGTCCAGGGCCTGAGCGTTTTATTGACATTATAGAAAGGACATTTGATTTTCTTTTAGTTCATAGTCATTAGTAACATATTACTAAAAAAATAATTGCACTCAGTTCATCATTGTTTTCAAAGAGTTAAAAACCTTTTCTCTCTTCTGATGTTTGATTGGCTACCCATCATTTTTGATACAAGAAGCCGTTTTTACTTCCAGATAAAAGTTATCCAGAGTCTAATGGTTTCATGATTAATAAGCTGAATTTCTTGATTGTGCAGAGAATACAATTTAGTGATGGGACGGACTATTTTCCAGCCATTAACATGTCATGAACATGAGTTATAATCAGAAATACTTGTGATATAATCATGATAATTATAAAAAAATAGAGATTTAGTTATCTGCAGTGATTACAATAGTGTAAAATGTGTGTGTCCATGGACAAAGACTAGCTCGTAATATGTGAAAGTAGCAGATTTGGGTAATGATGATTGTATGGTGAGGATTTTTTCCCTTTTCACATCTTTCACTGATAATTTTATTATATTTTTTCCATGAAGCACAAGTGTACTAGGAGTTAGGCTCAGTTAGAAACTTTATAAATGAATCTACCTAAACTGAACTAAAGCAAAGATCTTCCTGCTTGATGGTTTCATGCTTTATTCCTGTGAGACACTGAAAAGACATTTGAAGTGATAACTGAGCCTTTTGAAATTATGCTTATATAGCTTGTACTGTGTAGTGGGCACTGTGCTTTACCTGTAGTGACTCGCATAGTCCGAACAGCCCAATGAGGGTGGCATCGCTGCTATCCCCGTTTTAGGGAGTAGAAAATCCTGGCATAGGGATGTTAAGTGACTTGACCAGGTCACATAGCTTATACGTAGCAGACAGGCTTCAGCGTCCACGAGCTTAACCATGGCTGAACCTCTAAGGCACACCTTGCTCTGGTCTGGTAAGTCAATGAACAGAGCTTCCTTTGTTACTGAAAACTAGTCTAGCTGTATTCAAAGGCATAAAAGTGTACAGTTTATCAGCCTTCAGAATGCTGACCTCTGCAGGCTCCGGATCTCCCAAGCCCTGGGTCAGTAAGAGCCAGACTTGGGGACGCATGAAGAATTGCTGCCTGCTACCAGGTGGCCATGAAAATCACCTGCTGCTCTTGTGCTCCTGAGGTGGTTTCCCAGTCCAGGGGCTCACGTCAGCATGGGGTCTCACCTTCCCTCTCTCTCCTCATCTTGAACAGCTGTTCTGCTTATCTGGGAAGTTCAGTGATATGGTAGAAAGATTATAAGGCTCGAATGAGGGACACAGCTACCAACTTGTTCGTCACTGTCATTTGGGCAAGATTTATCTCTGTGTCTTTGCCTCCTCATTTGTACAATGGCTCTTTCAAGATGACCAGGACAAGTAACATATATCATGAATTATAATATAGCCAATAAATATACATTAACATTCTATAAAATATATACAACACTGTATCTAGGAGTTCCCGTCGTGGCTCAGTGGTTAACGAATCCGATTAGGAACCATGAGGTTGTGGGTTCGATCCCTGGCTTTGCTCAGTGGGTTAAGGATCTGACACTGCTGTGAGCTGTGGTATAGGTTGCAGATGCAGCTTGGATCCTGCATTGCTGTGGCTCTGGTGTAGGCCGGCAGCTACAGCTCTGATTCGACCCCTAGCCTGGGAACCTCCATATGCAGTGGGAGCGGCCCTAGAAGAGGCAAAAAGACAAAACAAAACAAAACAGTATATCTAATAAATATGTATATGTATTTTTTATATTTCTATAATGAACCAAGTATAAAATCAGTACTTCATGTTAACAGCTGCTGCTCTTGTGATTATTCTCCAGCCCTCGGGCTTACTGCTTCCTCTTTTCCTGTGTGGGGCTAGATTCTTGCCTCAAACTCCTCACTATCCCATTAGCCCTTGGCCTGGAGCTGGAGGCAGCTTTTGGTGTTCTTCACGCCGCGGCACAGGAACATTCCTGATGCAGGACCGGACTCCTGCCTGCTATTGGCCACTCCGGCCTTTCTTCCTCTCCCTACCACATTCTTCCTTTCCCCGCTGTGGCCCCTCCTCCCTGCCTTGACACCAGCTGTGCTTGGTTGAGAACTGGTCCCATCCTGCATCCTTTTCTTTAGACTGCTGACCCTTGCTGCTCCATTCATCTTTCCTTCATTCTGTCGAGTTCTAGTTCACTCTTTTTTTGCCCCTGGTTAGAACCACCAGAGTGCCATGCAACTGTGCTATGTGGTTTAAAACAGTAGTTTTTAAGACCTACTGGTTTAAGTCATGCTATAAAGAGTAGTGACAGAAATAAGAGAAATCCACTAATTTTTCTGGTCAGAGTTTTACTTATTTGCTCTCATTCTGTGGCCTAAAATGAAGTTGCATTTCCTCAGAAGAGAGAACTTGCCTGTTGTGATAGCAATGTCGGCCTGTCGGTTAAGTCCAGGGAACATCCCATTATTCAGGGCAGATTAGTGAGAACAATTTTCTGCCCAGTTGTACCTAGTCAGGGGTTTTCAGCCATAAGAATTTATTATTAAAAAAAAGAATTTATTATAATAACTTGTAGGCTTGTTGAAAGCTTGGATTTCTGGGTCTCCCTCTAATAGTTTCTGACTCAGTGGGTCTGATGCTGCTAGTCAAGGGATCACACTTTGCAAACCCCCGGTGTAAACAACCTAGTCTCAGATTCTCTTGTACTTTGGTGTCATATCTAGAAATAAGTGTGCATTTTATTGATCATTGGGGAATATTAGAATAATATTCCTGGGGTAGCATTCGCATGAGGGAACTCTTTAGCTTAAAAGAGTAAACAAGACCACAACTAGAAAATCACCTCAGTATCACTCTACTACACACTGGTTAATACCAGGATCCAAGATCATATGAGTAATGTATGCAAATAACACATGTTTAGATTTATCCATTTATCTGTATGCAAATAACACATGTTTAGATTTATCCATTTATCTGTATGCAAATAACACATATTTAGATTTATCCATTTATCTGTATGCAAATAACACATATTTAGATTTATCCATTTATCTGTATGCAAATAACACATATTTAGATTTATCCATTTATCTGTACCATGCACATTGCTTGCCATCAGGAGTAGAAATGAAAAAAAAAGAAAGCCACAGTTTCTGACCTCGTGAAGACCTCACAGACTAGCTTTTGAAGATAGATACAAACAGAAGCCTAGGAAGAGCTGACAGATGGCAGTGCATGTGAAAATTTAGATGAAATTTTAAATTTACTTTTAATATCATATCTTCTGTGTGGATTGCTCTGGCTAGGTGTTATAGACCAAGAACCAATGAATAAGATAAGATTTATACCTTCTGTTACACTAGATATAGAAATATAATCTGTGGGAATACAGAGAAGGGAATTGGCATTGGAGGTTGGTTTTGCAGAAAGGATGGAACTGAATCGTTGGAAATATATTTCAGGCTGATGAACTAGTATAAGCAAAGGTATAGATGGCGTCATTTATATACCTGTAGCAACTAGGACAAGATTAAGTGATTGGTTAATTCATTCATCTAGCAAATATTCGATAAGCCAGGCACTGCTGCTTCTTTTCTGCTACCTCCTAGTGGAAGATATTGGGCAAGATTCCTATTCTCCCTAACTCTAGAAATTCTCGTTTATATGCCAGAGCAAATAACAGCATTTATTCAAGGAGTTGTTTTGAGGATTAAGTGAGATAATGTATGAAAGTATTTATCACACTGCCCAGGATATAGTAAGCACTCAACAAAATGTTAAATAACTCCAGACTGCCTTATAATCTCTGGTACAAAATCAGAGTGCTAGATATAGTAGCAATAAGAAAAATCCCTGCCCCCATGAAGCAGGTCAAGTTGGGGATAGGATACAGTGAATGATGAAATGGAAGATGAGAAGAAAATTGTCGAGGCCTGTTACAAATTATGTGAGTAATGATAACTTACATTTCAAAAATATTAATTAATGTCTATTGTCTTTTTTAAAAAAAATTAGATTCCAGGGCTTTTACTGTACAATTCTATTTGCAAAGCTTCAATTATTCTCTAGCTTTTCAAGAAAATACCCAGTGCACAGAGCAAGATATACTTATAAGCACACTGCCATGGTCAGAAGAAATGCTGTGATCCATTATTTCTCTCCATGACTTTTGCCAACCTCTGCTGCTGACATGCTTCCCTTGCTTAATGGAACAGTGAGTTTCATTTATATCTACTTTTGGCTCTCAATCCCTTGAAATTTTTGCATTGAAGCTTATATTGGTATTTTAGGGGAAAGGTCCAAAAAATCTTTTTGAAATGTGTCAAGCTCAAAAATTGCGCCCTGATGATCTAGAAATTATTATCAACTCAGAAGTGTAAGGACAGGACAAACACTGTACAAGTACTAATATGCAGGTATTTTGCAACTATGCTATATAAAGGTCTTCAAACTCTCCTTAAGTATGTGAAAACTCAGAAAGCAATATGTTTGTCTTCAACTGTACCATCATTCTTACAGTGGTATATTTTGATATTTTGGCTTTCTTTAGAGAAGGTAGAAACATTAGAAAGAGCCATTTCTGAACACAATTCTGGTTTTGATTCTTTTCTGCTACTTCCTAGTGGAAGATATTGGGCAAAGTTCCTAGTCTCCCTAACTCTAGATATTCTCATTTATATGGCAGAGACAATAATAGCATTTATTCAAGGAGTTGTTTTGAGGATTAAGTGAGATAATGTATGAAAGTGTTTATCACACTGCCCGGGATATAGTAAACACTCAACTAAATGTAAATAACTCCGGACTGCCTCATAATTTCTGGTACAAAGTCATAGCCATGGCGTTTGCTGAGTCTGATGGATTCAAGTTTGCTTAAAGGTTTAAATGAACTCCAAGCATAATACTCCCAGTCTGAGCCTTTAGTGGTAACTCAGCATAGAGCTCTAAGATATGGTAGCCTCACAAAAATGCTGCTTTTGGGTCAAAGTCTTACTGTGTTTTAGGAAGACGCTTCCTGCCAAACTGGACAGCCATAATCAATGGTTGAAATCTAGAATATGCCTTGTGTAAAAAAGGTCTCAGCCTAGCTGGTGAAAGATTTATGAACGAGATTTTGAAAATGAAGGTCAGCAGATGATTTTCATCTAACAACTGGAAGGAGTGGTTAGACAGATGGCAAGGACAGCCTTGTCTTTTCTCAGAGATCTGTCTTGATCTCTGCTGACCGCTGAATCAGGTCTTTAGTAAAGATGTGAGGGTGCTGGGGAGCACACCGTAGCCTCCCGTGCTCCCCATCCCTTCAGAAATGTTTCTAGAGCAAGAGAGGTGTAATGATGATCCCTCATGAATAAAATTGGAGGTGATTTCTTCCTTTTCTTCTTTTCACACTTGTCATTTTTGTCACAGTCATGGAAAGTGTCACACCAAAGATAGCATTTTCTTGCCCCCTTCCTCAACTTTTTTCTCTCCAGAGACAGTCTCTCTCTCTCTTTTGTTTTGTTTTTGGCTTATTACCTTTGTTTTCTAAATAGCATATTCTTTTTACTGCCTCAATTTCTCAGCTCTATTTTTGATGTCTCATTGTAGAAATGAAGTTTTCATCTCTCATCATCACAGTGTCACCACAGCAGGCATTCGTTCCTTTCTACCATCTTCCCAGGGCTGTCACGCTGTTATTTTGGTTAGATCAGTATTTAGTAGTTACGTTATTATGACGATGTAAATGCTTTTCATGACTAGGCTGAGTGAAACTGTTATTACTCTTCCTTTCTTAAGATTTTGTTTTTGCTGTGGTATTGACAGTTGTCCTTTTTGTTTGTTCAGCTTTCTATACACTTTTCACCTGTTTTTGTTTTGTTTTTTTGTTTTTGTTTTTTGCTCTTTATGGCCGCATCTGTGGCATATGGAAGTTCCCAGGCTAGGGGTGGATGAGAGCTTTGGTGCCAGTCTACACCACTGCCACAGCAATGCGGGACCCAAGCCGGTGTCTTCGACCTGCCCCACAGCTCACAGCAACGCCAGATCCTTAACCCACTGAGTGAGGCCAGGGATTGAACCCGCATCCTCGTGGATTCTAGTCAGGTGCATTAACTGCCGAGCCATGAAGGGAACTCCTTGCTTTTCACTGTTTGACTCCAAGTCTCTGCCAGCGTTGTGAATCTTGTCTCCAGACATTTAGATGCACAGATATTCTATCAAGTTCATCCTCTTGGGGTAATCTCTCTTGGAACCTTCTGACTTGGTTCTATATGTGAGCTTTTCCTTGTATGCCCCGTGCACTAGTTTGAACCTGGGATTTCCCTTTCCGTCACCCTAGAAAATTTCTATCTTTGCTTGTGTTTCTTATTTTTCTGTATCTCTGTATTCGTCTTTCTTACTTTACTTCCTTGTTTGGGGGCAGTCAAATTTTTAGTAGCTTCCTGAGAAAAAGGATACATAGCAGTTAAAATTTCTGGGCCTTTGCATATCTGAAAATATATTCATTACTGCCTCATATTTAGATAATAATTTGGCTAGGTATAGAATTCTAGGTTGAAAATAATTTACCTTCAGGATTTAAGTGACACCACATTGTCCTCTCCCTTTCATTTGTTTTCTGGTCTGATAATGTTCTGATCCCTCATTTTTTGCACATGGCTTGTCATTTATTTTCTTTGAAAAACTCTTTTTTCTGGAGTTATAAAAATTTATAAAGGTTTGCCTTCTTGTGGTTTCATTTGCACTCATTATTCTGGATACTTAGCTTCTTTAAAGTAGAAACTTTATGTTCTTTGCTTCTAGAAGATTTTCCTAAATTTTTTTTTCTTGATGATTTCCTTTTCTCTGTTTCTTTGTTATTGTTTAGTTCTAGCTTTTTGGAAATCTTGTTACTTAAATACTGATATCTTTCTTTTTTAATGTTTTTATTTTCAATATGTTTGGTGTCCTATTTTCATCTCTTTTGCATTTTCCCTCCATTTTCTAGGTGAGAGGCTCTTCTTTATCTTCTTTCTGTTAGGTTTTATTTTTAATTTCTGATAGCAGATTTTTAGTTTCCAAGAGACTTACTTGTTGTTTTTCTTGGAATATTTGAGTTTCTATTAAATCACTGAAGCGATATTTCTAATACCTTTTTAGGAATATTAATCTAATTTTTAGAAATTTTACCTCCTATAGCTTTTGTTTCTAGTTACCTTTTTAAAAAAAAATTACTTGTTTTGATTTCTGTCTTTCATGTTAGAGACTTTGTACAGATGCTTTTATATTTGTTGCCTGATCATATTGAAAAGCGAGCTAAAAAGGTGACAGAAGTTCTGTGCATGTGAGTGGGGCTTATTGACAATGATCTTAGTAACAAGATCATCTTTGTGGGCTTTTCACTGTGGAACTCCTGATATCACTGTCTTTAGGTCTCCCCTCTTACTATTTATATAAGATCCTCAAAGAAGACCCTTTTCTCCTGCCTGGATGGTAAAGTCATAGCTGCCAGGATTCTGTGGGTCTCAGCCATCAACGTGCAAATGTTCACTTAATCTCTCCGTTTTCAATGCGCTGCTCACTGCTCACTGTATGGAGAGCCTCTCTTCTATCCTCTACAAAGACCAAGTCTCCAGTCTTCTGCTGGGATGAGGAGGGTAATTATCTAGATATTCAATGTTTAGGAGAGGGTTTGAGGTTATAATTCCTAAAGAAACTGTCTACTAACTCTGCATATCTTATCCTTTTCCCCTTCACCCTACTTGTCCACAAGTTGGCGCCATCACTATCGAAACTTGCGAAGATTCTGCGATCTGAGTTAGGTTGCTCGTTGTCTTTCTCCTCTGCTGACTTGGAATTCAGTTTTCTCAGGTCTGCTAAATCCTTTCTATCTTCACCAGCTGGCTTCCTGTTTCTAAAATTTGACAGTTGTCTTTTCTCCCTCTTGCTGCAGCTTTATAGATTTATCACTCCCTCGCTCGCTCTCTCTTTCACACACACACACACACACACACACACACCCCTTTATTGTACTTTTAATGGTGTTTCAGGTAGGAGTGAAAGTAAAAGCCTATGTTCTACTTTTCCATCTTATAAGTCTTCACTTTCAAAAGATACTAAACAGTCTTGTGGAAAGATAATCTCAGCACAGGGGTCCTGGGAATAGCGTTTTGTGGACTTCTCAGCAGTGCCCTGGCTGGCTTCCTTTGTTTATCCAGCTTATTTGGGTTGTTAGACATCAGGGTCCTTAAGGTAGTCTTCCCACGAGAAAACACCATGTAAATACTTGAAATGAGTTACAGGGTTAAGAGAACTACCAAGATCGTGCCTAAACACTTTTTTAAAATGTCCCTGACATACTGATTTCTTCGTTCTTCCACTACCCAGCACCCACCAGGGACCTTCCCTGAGTCATGCATTGGCATTGGCAAAACTTTGAATAAGATACAGTTCTGACCTTGTGAACCTCTCACACTAGTGTGGAAGACAGATAACACTGCTCAAGATGCAATATGGTAAATGCCGTAATGGAGATATTAACAAGTGCTAGAGGCTCTATGGAATGGAAGTGATTAGGTCTACCTTCAGATTCATGATGGGAAATGTATTAGCTCTCACAGTTCAAGCAATACTTTCCCAGAAAAATCATCTGTCCAATTCATAATTGGAAAAGTTATGAACTTTCCAGCACTGGGAAGAATCTTTATGGTCAGAAGGGACTTTAGAAGTCATTTTTAGGAGTTCCCTGGGTGGCTTAGTGGTTTAGGGATCTGGCATTGTTGCTGCTGTGGCACGGGTTCGATATCTGCCCAGGAACTTCCACATGGCATGGGCATGACCCCCCCCCCCAAAAAAAATTAAAACGTCCCTCCATCCTACAAGCAGTGGTTTGAGAAACAATATAGTATGACAAGTGTGTGAGGCTGAGTTCCGGGATGTCGAGAAAAAAAAGAAGTCACTTTTAGCTTCTTCCTTGTTCCTAGAAAAACTGAGGTTCAGGGAGAAAGTGGCTCAATCCTGGTAAAGAAAGGAATGAAAATCAGTATCTTGAATGCCATATGATTTTTTTTATCTATTAAATGATATTAAGCCCGCACCCTAAAGCCCAGTTATCTATAAATATGTTTAACATTTTTCATCTGTTGCTCTGAGTCTCAGAGATTGGGAAGTACCAGTTTTGAAGCCCCTTGAGGATTTCTTTAAAAACAGTAATTCGAATGAAAGGATTATCCTTTGGACATGGGTCCAGGATGCCAAGATCTTTCATGTCATGTCAGAGAGAGAGATTTGGAATTCTTGTGACTAATTTCGAAAGCAAGCCCAGTTCCTAAACTGGAAGAATAGGGCTCTTTATTTGTGCAGGTTAATATTGATGGAATTCAAAATCACCCAGCACATTTAGGAGCCAACATCCCAAATGGAGCTTTGGTTCTACTATTTTACAATATATTTTTGAGACTTTCTCATGTTTGCATTGTTTTAAGAGCACACAACAGATGTACAAACATAGAATTTAAACACTTTAGGGAGGCAGAAAATGTTGCCTTCACTGAACATTTAAGAATGTAATGTGTTCTGTTAAATTTATGCTTTCATGACTTAACTATTAGCAAATGGCATATTATGGGGAAGCTAGATAGTACAAAAAATATTGTTCAATAGTTCTTTATCAGTAGAACTAATACTACTACTCATTAAAAGGGAAACACAGCAACTTGAAAGAAATCTTCCCAAAGGACAGTAACATTTTATATCCGCAAATAATTAGATTGTAATTTTCTTAATAAGGTTGTCTTGTTCCTTCTCTGCTGAGAAAACGTTTTCCCTCCTCTGGCCCTCTGAACCCTGCTGCAGTGTTGATTTCTTACTTCACCATAGTATATAGAATTCCTTGGGTACATGGCAAGCTTGTCTTCTCAGCTCTGAGCATCACGAAGGCAAAGACCATGTCATCTTTGTAATCTCAGTGGCTTGACCATATTAAGGTCATTTCTACTAGCAATAGAAAGTTAATTGAGTGAGTAAAATACAAGGTGCTTGATGTATAATAATATTTCCTTATTTGATTTTCAATAGCACTTTTCATTATATCCTTGGGTATAAGTTGGCTGAAGACGCAGGGTTGACACACATGTAGTACATGACCTCCACTTCCCTTTCCTTCTTTTTTGAACATCACTCAGATCTCACCCTGATCTCAAATATAGCTCTCTGAATAATGGATCGTATTCACTGTGACTTAACTTCTTGTTGCCCATGGCAGAGAACTCTTGATCTTCCTCCCTGTGAAATCTGGTTAGGCATAAAAACTTCCTCCTCCATCTTGTTAGCAGCACTTTCTCTTCTGTTTCTAAAAATGGGAAACAAAGCAGTCTCTTCTTTCTTGTTCTTATCCTCTTCAATTGGGAGTGAGTGGCATGATACTTCATTATCATCTCTGCATGTGCCCTGTTCTCTGTCTTCTGGCCCTCATCCATCCCATCATAGCCTGGATGCACTGCTCCCATGAAGACTGTTCTGAATGCCCCACATTCTAATTCTTTTTTTTTTTTTTTGTCTTTTGAGGGCTGCACCCATGGCATATGGAGGTTCCCAGGATAGGGGTCAAAAGAGAGCTCTAGCTGCTGCCCTACGCCAGAGCCACAGCCACACAGGATTTGAGCCGCATCTGTGACCTACACCACAGCTCACAGCAACACCAGATCCTTAACCCACTGAGCAAGGCCAGGGATCGAACCTGCGTCCTCATGGATGCTCGTCAGATTTGTTAACCACTGAGCCACAATGGGAACTCCACACATTTTAATTCTTGCTTTAGCTCTATCTCTGACCCCAGTGACTCTGGGTAATAGTCGGTACTGCTTAGAACCTTTTGCAAGTGCCAGCAAAAAGACTTCTATCAGTGCAAGGGGGTGCCGTTTCCAGTCATGACAATCATAACTTTAGTTCTTCAAGAAATCCTGGGCTTTCTACATTTTGGGGTTTGGAGATAGAAGTGTTTTAATTTCCTCAGCTCAAAAGGCGGGGGCTGAAATAAGTAAGTAATGAAGGCCTTTCTTGACCTTGGTGTCTAAATCACTTTGCTGGACGTGCGTTTCGGTGACTGTCCTGCTCTTTTTCTCAAATGAGCTGTTACTTTTGCATAGTTTATTCGTCTGGGTAGTGTTGAAGTTCCTTCAAAATCAGGCTATTTCTAAGCCCTTCTCAAAATTACTGGGGCAAGCCCCCTAGAATCTTGGCTTAATAGGATACAAATAAGGGTGATAGTGGAATTATTTTTTTCGTTGGCTCTCTAGAACAGAGATTGCTAGGGATTTATGTACACAGACTTAAATTTGCAATAATTCCGTCTGGGTTCAAATTTGACTCTGTGACCTTGGATATATCACTTTACCTTTCTAGGCCTTAGTTTATTGTAAATGGAAGTAAATGCCCTGCCTCTGGGGTTTGGGGAAGGAGTCAAGGAGACAGAGTATATGGAAAGTGCTTTCTAAACTATATAGTACTGTATAAAAGCCAGTTGTTATTAATAGAGGTCTGACTATTCCCAATTGTTTCTGCTTGGTCAGTTAGTTCTGGATGAATAAATCGGAGAGGACAGGGAGGAAGGAAACAGCACTGGGCTAGGAGGCGGGCGAGCTGGAGTCTATCCTGGTGCTGCTCTGCACTCGTCACTGACTTGATGTGACCTTGGCAAAGTCACTTTCCCTCATGCGCTTCTCTTGCATCATCAGTAACATGAGGTGGGCTAAAGAAATGATGATGTAGACTCTCTTTGACTCAAAACACAAAATCTATGTTTTTTTTTAGTCTAGCTGATAAGAGATTATTTTTTACTTAAGGGTGTCATTATATTTAGATTACCAAATCGGAAGTCTTACCAATTAAGAACCCTAATAATATAGATGTTTTTGATTTTATGTTTTATTTTTTTCTTTATGGAAATTCATGTTCTTCATACAAAACTTTAAAATTATAGGGAAGGAGTTCCCATCATGGTGCAGTGGAAGCGAATCTGACTAGGAACCATGAGGTTGCAGGTTCTATCTCTGGCCTCACTCAGTGGGTTAAGGATCTGGCGTTGCCGTGAGCTGTGGTGTAGGTCACAGATGCAGCTCGGGTCTGGCATTGCTGTGACTCTGGCATAGGCCAGCAGCTGTAGCTCCCATTAGACCCCTAGCCTGGGAACCTCCATATGCCGCGGGTGCAGCCCTGAAAAGATAAAAGACAAAAATAAAATAAAATAAAATGATAGAGAAAATCGCAGCATCTACCTAAAGGCAGTCACTGCTATTATTGGTTCTGAATTTTTTCATGCCCAGGTAGCTTTGCTTTCTTTCTATATGCATCTTTTTCATTACCATCAGCCCGATCATACTTTATGTATTTAAGTTTTATGTTTTTTAATTTTTATGCAATTTTAAAGGTTACTTTTCAGGAACAGTTATTACAAAATATGGGCTGTATTCCCCATCTGTACAATACAAATCCTTGCACCTGTCTTACAGCCAATAGTTTATACCTTCTACTCCCCCATCACTACCGACCCTCTTTCAAATAATATGTTTTGAATACATGATGTAAAGGAATCATTTTAAAGAAGACACCAAGGCTTAATCCTTCAAGCACTGAAAAGGAACGAATGGAATCTTCTATCCCCTGAAATTTTCTGTTGTCTCTGAGA
Organism: Phacochoerus africanus; assembly: GCF_016906955.1. Taxonomy (NCBI): domain Eukaryota; kingdom Metazoa; phylum Chordata; class Mammalia; order Artiodactyla; family Suidae; genus Phacochoerus; species Phacochoerus africanus. The sequence goes on along the minus strand of NC_062544.1, from coordinate 210,159,731 downwards.
GAAATGTGTATATTTAAGGAGGAGGCTAAGTACTAACAACAGATGAACTTCTGTATGAGAAATCAATTAAGTCTATGATACCTAATTTTGTTATATTTTCTCTGGTACCTTGCTTTTTTCCTTCAAAAAATTACTGAGTATTTGTTAGAAATCTCACACTATGCTAAGCCCTGTAGATGTACAGATGAGCAGGATAATTCCTATTAGAAGGAGTGGTTGTTCTAGTGTAGAAAAGAGCATAGATTAAAAATTATAAGAGAGATGAGGCAGAGTTCCAATAGTCCAGGATAAGGAGAGATTAATTTTGCTGCGGAAATGGAGGGAAAGTAAAAAATTATAACGTCTTTAAAATGCTTTATAGATTATAAATGTTTTTCCCATATACTCTTCTGTTTAAATACTGCACAGATTCTGACAGGGAACAAGATGCCATCTTTTGGAAATCAGTTTGAAATCCCTGAAACTCCTGAAGCCCAAACAGTGTAGAGAAAATCCCAATAAGACATATGGTTATTTTAAAAAGTGAAGTATGTACCTATAATCATCTTTCACTTTTCTGAAAGTTCTGCCCAAAGTGATGTGGAGCATTTTTTCTATTTGAGCATGAGTATCATCCTATCGTCCTTCTCTTTTTTAAATGGGAAGGCTGTAAGACACGCCCCAGCTTGCATTTAATTCTGTGTATAATTTTTAAGGTGAATTTATCTAATATTTATGGCACATTGATTTGCGAAAACAAAGTGGAAGAAACCTCAGTTCACTTACCTATATTGACAGGTAATGAACACAATATGCCCTTTTCCCCAGAAAAGTTATTTTCACAAAAGAGGTGTCTTGCCAGATACAATATCAGGATTATAATTATGATCTGACTAGATTTTTGCCACGGCATCACATCTGAGAGTCTGTTTAAAGATTGCAGCAAGTAGACCTTCATTTGACATTGGAGATTCCTAAAGTGGCCTCAGTCTCTCTTTTGCTGCTCCCATAGTATTTTTCCATGAACTCCACTTAAAATAATTAATGCTGTGTCCAGAGTTGCTAGACCTGTGAGACGGTAATATTTCGAAGAAGTGTGACTCTTTTGTGGCACTAAATGCTTTCAGTAATATAGCTACTTAAATATGTTGTGATTTCCACTGGTAAAACGAGGAAATATGTTACTGAGAAGGCATTGCTTCATCGCTGCCTCATTTTCAGTGACAAATCTTTTAAAATATATATCTCTTATGATTCTACAGGGCTTTATTTAGGTTTGTTTTATTGCAAAATAAAATTCTAATTTTATTTTATCTGAGCACATTAAATATAGCAAATCTTAAATTTCAGTAACTGTGGCTACAATTTATTTTAAGACGCTTAACTTTCTGGGTTCGTGAATGTGATCTTTGGTTATAGTCTATCTCATGTGGATGTTTTTAAGGCATTGTGTCCATTTTCGGACCCTGCAGTTTAGAAGCACCTAGTAAAAATAGAGTATGCATGTAAAACGAGCACTTTAATGACAGGTTAAGGAATTAAAGTTGTTTAACCTGAAAAAGAGAGAGCTGAGGAAATGTGCTAATTACCACCCTCAGGCTTCTAAGTGACTTTATGAAGGGCACTGTAGTTTCTTTCCCCTTCTGCCCAGATGGGAGAGACTTTGGTTCTCTGTAAGTGGTGACAGGGCATAGCAGGGATTCAGCAAGGGGCACTCTTGCTGAATCTTAATTCATCTTTAAGACAAGAATTGATGACCATCAGGTTTTTAAGTTATCTCCTCTTACGTCTGAATAAAAGGAACTTGCAAGTTATCTTTAAGTTCTGTTGTTACTTTTGGAGCTGGGAGATTCAAACGGATTTCTTTTGCAATGAAAATGAGGAAGTACAATGAAATGATGGACTCAAAAAAGTCCTGGGAATCATCTCACGGGCCCCTCATCCTCCACCTGAGGTACAGTTTGCTTAGAGAAAGAGGTGGAAGGAGAACTTGCAGGAAGAGCTAGTGACTCTTCTGTCAGGGCTTTTTCCATCCTTCTGCCCTACTCGAGTACTTGACATTGTGTTCTAACATGCAGTGGGTTTGATTGGTCACTCCAGAGAATTTAAGTAATGATTGGGATGGAAGGTCAAGCTCAGGATAAATTGGGAAATTGTACCTCTTTGCAAGTATTGGAGGTGATGGCTTATTCTGTAAGATCAGTGGCTTTCTGCCAGTGTGGCAAGGGATGAATAAATTTGTTGGTTATAGATGATTAGCAGTTAGAAATTATGAAATTTTCATTATGTCCTAGATCACTGTGCTCTTCTCTCATGAGCTAGAAATAAATGCGCGGGAGTGGGTGTCTTGCACCCACCACAATCGAAAGGGTTATTACTTGGAATTTTTCACACCTATCAGTAATGCAAATGTCCCAGCAGGTATTGCTTTCTGAGAGCTGTGATCAGCACTGACTTACTCCTTTTCTTTAACTTCAAATTGTGTAGGTTAGGAAAGGGTAAAGAGGTCCAAACAGATTTCCTTGTTGTGGAAAACTCTTAAGGACAACAAAATGCAGGAATTACAAGTGGCATGGATGCTATTTTGCCCAATCCCTTACCTGACCTGAAGCCAGAAAAAAAGAAAAAAAACATGTGGCTGGTATTTGGTGGTAGGTGAGGATTAGGAACCAGAAACGAGAAGAAAGAAAGCATTTGAAAGTTATAAATGTGTTCTGGGTCTTCATCGGGAAATAATGACGGCAGTTTTTCAAGGATTTAAGGCAAAGTTATCATACACGTCTTTAGACAGGCTGAGGGAAGACAGCTTATCACACATAATATTCTTAATAGTATTGACATAAAAGAGTTTTTCTGAAAGGGTCCAAGGAACTGGAATTTTTTTTAAAAAGAACGTTATGATCACATGGAGAGGCTGAGGGGCTGTTGACAGCTCAGGTCTTCTTACCAGTGTTGTGTGGTTTCTCTTTGAAAAATAGAAGTGATCATCACCTTTTGGGAGAAGATTGAAAAAAAGAAGTGATAAGCTCTTTGTTGCTACTTGATCATCTTTGGCCAGTATCCTTAACTATCCATTGCAAATCTACGGAGAACCAATGATAAATTACAGAGCTGGCAGGAATATTAGAATTCATCAGGCCTGCCCAATGGAGGGATCTAATCTATCGTTTGGATTAATATTTAAATTTCATTAAATTTTTGTCTTTTCTCTCCTTGCTCTTGGTAGTAAGATCTACTAGAGTCAAAGTCTATGTTTAGTCACCTCTGTGGCCTTTTGAGTCTCAGGGATAGTGAATCCCACACAGTTAATACTCAGTAAATATTTTTGTTGTTATTGCTGTGTATGAAATACTTAATTTCTGCTATTCTTATTTTGCATATTCTATCACATTGGTGCTTGGAAGAGACTTAAGAATCTGGTGTAATTCCTACATTCTATAGTAGAGACTGAGGCTAGGAGAAAGGCCTATATAAGTTTATAGAGCTACCTAGTCACAGACCCTAAATAGAACTTAGATATACCAGCTTTTATTTTATCTCCCAGTCCAGAACACTAAATCTTTAAGTAAACAATTTTGATAGAAAAATTCATGTATATAATTGTGATGAGCCACCACATTACTTGAAATTCAATACTTTAGTAACCCCATTCATTATTCATTAATTCGGTGATGGATTAAAAGAGTTCTTTATTTATTCATTAACATTTCTTGGGACCTGTTGGGTGCTAACCACTGGTCTACCCAGGAAAGTGAAGAAAACCAACACAGTTTCCTGATTTCATGGAGTTTTTCTTCCATTGTCAGGGAGGAAATTACCAACTAAGTAAAACATTTTCAGTCAGATAGTAAAAAAGTACCATGAAAAAGAATGAGCTGGGAAGGTGAGTAGGGAATTCTAGGAAGCATTGAGGGGTTCATTTAGAATTTTAATTAGGTGGGTCATGGAGGCCTCACTGAAGAGGCGACATTTGGGCAAGGACCTGAACTAGGCAAAGTATCAAGCAGTGAGCAAGCAAGGGCTTATTTGCAGGAACAGCGTTCTGGGTGGAGGGAACAGCCAGTGTAGATGCTCAGAGGTGAGAGTGTGCCTGGCAGGTTTGCTGAGCAGCACAGAGGCCTGTGTAGTCACTGGACAACATGGTCAGAAGGGAGGTTTGGTGAGGCTGCTGTACATCTCTGCCCTCATGCCTCATTTTTCCTGCCAGTGGCTTCCATCACAGACAGATCTCAGATGTGCAAGAGGACACCTCTGGGACTAGTCAGCCCACCCCCTCCCTGATCTAGGGTGCTTTCTGCCACAACCATCTGAGTTTGCTGGGTTAACAGTGAGCTCTCTGGAATTCTGGGCTGGGGCTGGAAGTTGACCTGCTTGCAAATGCCCTTGTAGACCAGAAAATTGAAACAGTAGAGATAATTTCCCCTTACAAGATGGGACCCTCTCTTCTGATGTCACAAGAGCCCCGCTAGCTGGTAGTAAATACAGAAACACAAAAGAGTTTGTGAGAGGTGGAGTCTCTCTACCCTGTTTCTGAAAGCAATGCAAGTCCGGTGGAGACCTCTGAAGAACTGCTGGAGATCCAGACCCTGATTCATTTTTAAAGGAGCTGTGTGTTTTTCCGCTGGTTTCCTCAGAGCCCCTACCAGTAACCTTTAGGGATTCACGGCATTGCTAAATCACCACATTAGCCTGCTGCCTTCTGGAAAAGCTAATCCCACTGCTTCTGTCAGCAGGAGAAGTCAGCCCTTGGGCTGGAACCAACCCCACTGAGAACAAACTGAGAGGTAGGGGGGAGTGGGGGAGTCCTTAAGACAGGTTCAAGACTTCAGGGTAGGGTGGGGTGCAAGAACCCCTAGGAAATGCTGTATGGACGTGGACCCAGAGAAAGCACCAGTTTCTATTATTGCTAAATCATAATAGCTTTCACAGAGTACAGTCTATAAAGCGTTTCCCTGTCACTTATCTCATTGTCTCCTCTGCGATCCTATATGGCCTTTTTATCAAAATAATGTCTGCAAACCAGGACTACATCACCTGGGAGCTTGTTAGAAATCCCCCATTCAGACCTGCTAAGCTAGAATTTGCATTTACTAAGACCCTTAGTCCTTTAAAGTTTAAGAAGCTTTGCAATAATGGCTAATAATAGGACAGTCCTTTCTCCTTGTAACAGGAAGGAAGTGGAGGAGCGGCGTGGTTGGGTTCCTGAGGCAGGGTCAGCCACTTGAGGATCATGAAGGGGGCCTCATATCCAGGCTCTGTGCCTCCTGGTCCAGCAGTCTCTCGGCTGCTGTCACTTCTTCCCTCTCCATGAGCCCTTTGTGCGAGGAACTAGCTTCAAAAAAAAAGCAACCCTTCTTCTCTGATGCTAGACTCTTATCTTCTCTCCACCAGCTGCCCTGGGCGCTTCTTCATCTGCTTGCTGGTTCTAGAAAGGCAAACACCCTGACAAGCTCTGCAGCATTGCCCACAAGGAGCCAATAACAAGTGAATCTGATGAGAACTGCTGGCATCAGTCACTTGTACTAGGCTGCTCTGCAAAACCTTGCCAGCTGAAAGAGAGGGGTACACATTCAGAATAAGACACCTGAAGGAATGCGGCCAGGACATTCTGATGGGTACGAATGGGTTTTCCCCCTCTTGCTCAGGTATAAGATGGCAGATGACTTCAGGCTCGGTACCACAGAAAGACAGGTGTATGAAGCTCTCATGACTGCAGAGCGCTTCCTGGCCCAGGGTTGGCTTACTGCAACCCTGAAAATATTAGCGTTCCCCTTTTAAGGCTGTAAATCTATGCCTAGACATCACTTACATGACACGCAGAAAGTGAGGGCTTCATCCTTTGCTGACTAATTGACCCAACAGGTAGGCGAAACGGAGTCTTTTAGTAAACAACACCTCATCTACAGGATCATGCTTTGGGTGAGCAAAAGTTCAAACAGAATTTTAAAGATGTGACTCACAGATCCTGAGCTATGATTCTTAAAGTAACTAAGTCTCACTAATCGCACAGTGACTCTTCATATTTTATTCAGTGAAATATTATATATTTACTATAAACCTACAGTGGGCATGATGGTCACCGTAGCAGGTGGTGGAAAGGCCTCAGTAATGAATGAGACCTTGAAGAGCCTGTAGATTGATGGCTTGTACGTATGTACGTAGGACAAACTATAATAGGTGACAAAAAGGATACTCTATGCTCCCCCCCAGAGAATGAAGGCTCAACCTAGGAGGTGACGTTTGAGTTCTTTCATGACATTTTGCTTTGGACATTCAGAGTCTCCAGAGTAGGGAACTTTGTCAGGGTTGGGGCAGTGTGAGCCAGGGCACAGATGAAAGTGCTAGATTTGTATTTGGAGCAGCAAAGGAACAAGGCATTGAACCTGACTTGTGACCTGTCAACTCGGAGGCTAAAGAAAGATGTTTTTGTTTTCCTTCAATTCAGTCAGCCTAAATCTGAGTTTCTCTCCATCTCCCTGGTGGTAAATTTATCATTGGGCCTTATTTCCCTCCTACCAGGTAGAATCAAGGTCCTGCCTGGGTCTTAGGAGCCTCAGAGCACTTGCAGTTGGTGACCACTGTCCTGGCGTGTGTGCCATGCCTGGAGCATAAGGACCTTAATTTCTGTGGAGATCTGTTTTTTGCCTGGGGTTCAGCTCCTCAGGCAGCCTTGCAGCCATCACTCCCCGGAGCAGCACTGCTACCCGCCCCCCCCCCCCCACAGTGCTCTCGAAATGTTTTAGTCCTGGGGGAATTTTTTCCCCACCATCCAGATGCTCTTAAGAGACCCCCTTCACTGTCTCCTCAAAGACATCATGCTTTTCCAAGAGCTCTGGGCTTCAGATAGCTTCTGTTTTCCTTACTGGAAAAATCCTCAGTGGAGGGAGTAGTACCTCAAGTGACCTACTTCGAGTAGCAAAGGAATAGGAGAAGAGCAAATGGAAGTTCGTATTTTAATAAACAGCTGCGCCACCTTCAGAGTTCCTGGGCGTGAGGTGGGCCAAGGAGGATGGAGGGTGCTCACCCTGGGTGCTTTGTCAGGTGAGGAAGAGGGGGCAGAGGAGGCCTCTTCCACTGACTGATTCCTTGACTTTCCGAAGACCACAAGGGCCTACATTTTGGTCTGAATCTCAGCTTTCCAAACCCTTTCTTCTTCTTCTTTTTTTAAAATTACAGTTGATTTACAGTATTCTGTCAATTTCAGCAAAATGACCAAGCTACACCCCCCCATATATATATATGCTCCTTTCTCATATTATCTTCCATCATGTTCTATCACAAGTGATGGAAATAGTTCCCTGTGCTACGCAGAAGGACCCTGTTGTTTATCCATTCTAAATGTAATAGTTTGCATCTACTAACCCCAAACTTCCAGTCCATCCCATTCCTTCCCTCTCCCCCTTGGCAACCACAAGTCTGTTCTCCACGTCTATGAGTCTTTTTCAGTTTCTGCAGATAGATTCATCTGTGCCATATTTTAGATTCTACATATAGGTGATGTCATATGGTATTTGTCTTTCCCTTTCTGACTTACTTCCCTTAGGTTGAGAGTCTCTAATTCTACCCATGTTGCTGCAAATGGCATTGTTTTTTTCTTTTTTATGGGCTGATCCAAACCCTTTCATCATATGTGTGGACCTGCCTCTGTCTGTGCCTGCTCAGAACAGGAGCTGCTCCTCCCTTCCTTCTAAGCGGGTCAGCCTTCCCCTGGATCCCGTCACCTTCTGTGTCTTGGCAGGGAGGGGGGTGGGGGGAGTGAAGAGCGCTGCTTCAGCACCGCACTCCTGAGTCTCTGGTACTCTCATCCCCTCTCTGCTGACAGATCAGCCTGCTCAGGTCGATCCTACTCAAAACCACAAGAGCAGCATATGAAAACGTCCTCTTTACCTACCACCACTTTCTAGTTTCCCTCCTCAGTACTCTCCTTTCTTGACAAAATCCCTGATTGGGCCACCGACTTTTGCCTCTGGGACTGAGGAGTGCCCGAGAAACAGCGTGAACAGCTCCAGTCTTGGACAGACAGCGGGGCTCTTCTGCTCACTGCAAATTCTTGGAAAATATGCTATAAGCCTTTCTAAGTCTCAGGTTCATAACTTCTAAAATGATAAAAGTGAGGCCAGCCTTGAGGTGCTCTTGTCAGGATTCAATAAAAATGTAGGTAAATTACTCAGCACAGTCCTTTTATATAATGGACACTAAAGACACGGTGCTATATTTATGATCCACACGCAATTTGCCCCCCTTGGCCTGAAAACCTCCCCTCTCCCTGTACATCCCTCTAGTTTACCTGGCAAATTTCCTCTTATACTTTAACACTCTGTCCTGTGCTAAAAGCTGCTCCCCTCCCCTCCCCACCCCACAGTACCTAAGAAGTTGTCGTAGGTTTGTTGCATCTTCTGCCTCCCTCTCAGCACCCCTGGGAGCTCCTTGAGGACAGTGGTTTTAGTACAAATCTCCTGTCTCCACATCCTCATTCAGGACCTGACGTGTTGTGAACACTCAAATGCTTATCGAATTTAACTTGATTTCATAGATCTTTTCATAGTACTCATGTCCTGGGTATTTTAGAGAGATTAATTTGTTCATCTTCATACCAAGACTGGGCACTCTGATCTTCATAGATAAGGAAACTGAGATGAGACACGGTGCTTCAAGGTGCCCAAAGCCACACAGCAGTATGTAGAGGAGCTGAGACCCAGGCCAGGTCTGGGTGTAGTGCTATCTGCCTGGGGGTAGTAGTATATGCCTTGTCTGTTTGAAGATTATTGTGAAGATGCTGAAATATGTAAGTGAACCTTGTAAATTGCAGTACGTTGACTAAATAAGGTAGGTGAGTTATTTGATTCGCATTAAAGTGCTACAAAAATTATGTCATGACACTTGATAAAAGAGATCAATCTGATCATAACACTGAACAGACGATGATGCTTGTCAAAATGTCCAAATCCTTCTTCTACCCTGATTTTAAATTACTGAAAGAAGGAACTTCTATTCATATTTCCTTCTTCATCAAAGGAAAGCAAAAAAAAAAAAAAAAAAAGGAAAAGAGTTTAACATATGTCACCTCTGGAGTGTGGTCCCAACAGTCTTTTTCCTGCAAGGATCAATTTTACTTATGAGCAGCTGTTCAGAGCAGATGAACTTCCTAAAATGGCCCTGGAGAGAAAAAAGCAAACGGGCAGCTGCTTGACCTTTTTCCAAATGAAAAAACAAACCCTGATCAGTGGGGCTTGATTGGCATGTGCGGAGTCGAGGAGTCTTTGATCAGTTTTTATACCAAATCACCCGTGGTGATTACTCACCGCTCATGAACATCATACCACAGATCTTCTGGTGGGTCTGATGTGTTTCCATTTTAGCTCCATAAACACTGTCAGCTGTGGCCAGCAGGTGCTGGTGCTGGGCCCGTGGTAATCTAAGGGGAGGAGCAAGAGAAAGTGTTTCTCATTTCAGCTCATCTTTGTTGGGCTTACCTAGAAGGGTTGAATGATGCAGGTGTGAATCTCCTGCCTCCCTCTCAGCACCCCTGGGAGCTCCTTGAGGACAGTGGTTTTGGTACAAATCTGCCATCTCCACATCCTCATTCAGGACCTGACATGTTGTGAACATTCAAATGCTTGTTGAATGTAGCTTAATTTCATAGACTTTTTCATAATACTTAATATGTCCTGGGCACTTTAGAGAGATTAATTTGTTCATCTTCATAGCAAGACTCTGAGGTGGGCACTCTGATCTTCATAGATAAGGAAAGTGAGACGAGACACAGTTTGGGGCCCACTCTGGACCTACCCATTCAGAATCCCCGGGAGAGGATTCCAGGACGTTGCATGGAGAGCAAATACCCCCGGTGCGACTTTAGAACGACACATTTAGAGTGCCGCCGTCTCAGTCCACTTGGGCTGCCTTAACAAAATGCCATGGGCTGGGTGACTTCAAAAGCAAAAGTTATTTATTGCTCACAATTCTAGAGGCCAGGGAATCCAAGATAAAGGTGCCAGCAAGACTTGGCTCCCATGAAGTCCTGCTCCCTGACTTGTAGGCAGCCCCCACCTTCTCATTGCGTGTCTGCCTGGCCTCTCCTCAGTGTAAGAGCATGAAGGGAGCACAGGGAAGTAAATGAATGGTTTTCCTTGTTGTAAGGATGATAATTCCATTGTGAGGGCCCTACCCTCATAACCTCTTCAGAACCCAATTACCTGCCAAAAGCCCTGCCTCCCAGTACCACCACCCTGGGGGTTAAGGCTTCAACAGATGAATTATGGGCGGATACAAGCATTCAACCCCATTACAACCCCTGAGGCAGGACTGTGGTCTTTTACAGTGTCATGGAGAGTGGAGATCACTCTAGAACTGAATATGACTTTTCCCCAAAGAGTAACAGATTCTCTTTTTTTTTTCCCTGCTGGTTGTGATCAATTTGTTGATGTTTAGAACTGCATAGGAGCTTAGAGATTGAGTTTGCATTAGAACAAAAGGATATTCTTAAATCTCTTTTGGCTACGGTGTGTCAGTGATTTCAGTTCTGTTTCCTGTGCCTGTAGGGAGGAAAAAAAGGAATGCATTTTCCAGATGACCAACGTTTGAATTGCCTGCAAAGGATAAAAATAAGCCCCACAGAGTTGTGGTTAAAGAGATATATTAGGCAGGGCTGTAGTCACCACCTGAATGATGGCACCTGCCCCCCGGAAATTTTTTTCCCCCAACCTTGTAACAGTTGCTTCATATGGCACTTCATATGGCAGGGAAGTGTTTCTTCTTCTTTTTAAGCCCTGTTAGGAGGTGCCGGTGCAGGTGAGTGCATCCTCTGTGACATCCCGGAACAGTTTTGCCTGTCATTCATCACACTAGCATAATAACTACGATTTTAAGATGATGGCAGCAGCAGATCTCTTGAAATCACCTAACCCTTAAGCTGCTGCCAGAGCACACCACCAGCTGCAAGCCAGAGAGCGCTTGTAGGTATTGGGGATCTGATCATCGGTGTAAGGTACATGTGCTAACTGTAACTGTTGTCCAGTTGATGTGTCACGTGCAGTAGTGCAGTTCTGACACACACCACCGCAGGTCAGCCTGTCTCTCTCACAGATGTATCACCTGCTCCTTGTCTTCAGCTGATTCCTCTATTCCTCCAACTTGTATGTCTCCAGGCCAGAACGTTCTCCTGAACTTTGGACCCAAAGGATCTCACACTATACTGGTCCAGACTGAGCTCTTTATTTTCTCACCAGTCATCCCTCTTCCCCTGTTTTCTTCAACTTACCCAAATGGTTATACAGGGTCCCAGGTACTCACAGCACGAACTCAGTGTGACCCTCACCCCCTTTCCTCACCCGGTCTGACTCCATGTCCTCCTTTATCATCTCAAGTTTAAATGCTGACCCTTGAGTTCTACTGTCTCTGTTCAGACACTCATCACCCCTTGTCTCCAGTGATGGATGCCTGGCCGGACTCCTTTCTTCTGGCTGGGCCCCTCTCCCCTCTGCCATTCATGATAAAACACAAATTCTATGCTCTGTATTATACTGAGCCAGGTGGCTTGCAGTCAGCAGCCGGATTGAATGGATGGAATACTTAAAAGTCATCTCTGAGCTGACTGTAATACTGAACAGCAGAACAACGTGAGGACCTGGTCAGCTGAATCCAGCGCCAGGGCCTTATTAAATGTCTTTACATAAATAAATTATTTAGCCTATTTTAGGACAGGCTTCGAATCGTCCCCTTCTGTAATGCTGGCAGCTCACGAACCGGGACCTTAATCATAGGCTCACTTTTCTTATTATGGGTCTAGCACCAAACTACCTGGCAAACAGTAGGTGCTAATAAGTTTTCTGTGGACTGAATCAATGCAAGAAGGTATATCCTTATATACTGGAGAGCAGAGAGACCCTCAGAACAAATGTAAAAGAATCCATTCTTTATAAGTGTACATGCTGTGGTTAAAGGAGAAGTAGCAAGTCACATTGGGAACCTGAGCTTGTCTGTTCTGATGCCTCTCACGTTCTCTGTTGAGTCTCTTGCTGTGCAATTGCTGGTGTTTTCCATCTGCACCAGAGCTCACCTCACAGCGTAACCTCTTTGGCTTTTGCCATGTGATGACCTGAATAAGCCCTGCAATAACTTCTTCATTTTAATAATTTCTTCAGTTTCTTTTCCTACCACCACCTACTGCTTTGCCGCCTGAGTCTGTTTGGGTGTGTAGCCCCTCAAGCTCCTTTGACCTCATCAACCTGGGCTCTGGGCGGAGTCTCCTGTCCTCTTTGCACCATCCCCTGCAGCCGTCATCAGCCTTCCAGGTCTGTTTTGCCCCTGGTTACAGCATGAGTCTTCTAGTCGCTCCCACTCTGTCTCATTCTATGTCCGTAAGATTTGAAGCAGTGACATTTACTTTCAGATGTTTTTGAGGGTCCCCCAAAACCCCTCCCCCGCTTCTGTTTCTATCCTTTAAAAACTGCTGTCTTGGAGTTTCTGTCGTGGCGCAGCAGAAATGAATCCGACTAGGAACCATGTGGTTGCGGGTTCAATCTCTGGCCTCGCTCAGTGGGTTAAGGACCCGGCGTGGCCGTGAGCTGTGGTGTAGGTTTGCAGATGCAGCTCAGATCTGGCATTGCTGTGACTGTGGTGTAGGCCTGTGGCTACAGCTCCAATTCGACCCCTAGCCTGGGAACCTCCATATGCCACCAGTGCCTCCCTAAAAAAAAGACAAAAGACAAGGAAAAAAAAAAACCTGCTATCTTAGCATTGAGATGGGACATGTGGGGTAAAGATATTCTATTGTTGGAAGAAATCCACAGTACAAAAATCTTTTGCCAACCTAGGAGCTAAAGAAAAGCTTCTTTTTTTTTTTGTTATTTCCATCTTTTATACTGTGAGGTTTTACTAGCACACATTCATCTGATGGCAGAGGGATTTGGAGAGAGAATTTTATGTTCCTCCAGCTCAAGAAGAATTACTCTCTCCCACTCTGCTGTTCTGAACAGCCTCTCAGGGTCCAGGTCTGAGGCCGTACTGCCTGTTCAGCTGCACCCATCACCCCCCGCTAGTGCTCAGCTCTGCGGAGAAGTCATACACAGCAGCAGTAGTGGTTAAGAAGCTTTAGAATGACAAGATATTTGGCCATTAGTTCAGATCCCTGGGATGGGAGATGGTCGTATTTGGGGTGAGAGCTGGGGCTTCCTCGTATGAGAAGTTGATTCTGAATCTCTATATGAACTGAAGATGGAGCTGAACTGTTTATCTTCGGAGTCAAGGCCAAGTTCCCCTCCTATCTTTCCCTGCCCCACCATGCACAGCTCGCACCCCAGCCTCACCAGCTGCTCACATTACCCATACAAGTCTGACCTTCCATCCTTCCTTTACTTCCTCCCTGCCTGAACTTTACCAGGATGCTGCTTCTTTATTGACTTCTTTCTTTTGTATTTAAAATATTTACTGCCCTCCAAAGCTGGGATCTAGATCATACTTCCTCAAAAATGTTCCCCAGTCCTGCATCCTCAGACCCCACCCCAGGCCCCCTGAATCCGAGACTCTTGGGTGGGACCCAGCAGTCTGCTTTAGTAAGCCCTCCAGGGGGATTCAGAAGCATCTTCAGGTTCGAGAACCATGGCTCTAGAGTGATTTCCACATCCTCTCCATTCTCCAGTGGGCACTGGCAAAGGTCTTATTATGGTGGATATAAGAAAGGCCCAGGCTGGCTTTCAGAAAGACCCCAGAATTCTGTATTAGGCTATGGAACTGACTCTGTTTTCATCTACTTTATAAATGGTTATGGAGAAAATCTTACTAAACTCAAGGGTGTGTGGTAGGCTTTGAGGAAATTTCAGGCATGACCGAGCCATGAATTTTGCACATGTATAAACTTTGGGGGGAAGGGGGAGGTTTCACATCTGCTAACAACTAGAGGACAGAAACTGTCAAATGATCTAATAGAAAATGTGAAAGGTGAGTGGAGGAAGAGAAGGTCTCTTGATGAGGGCACAGAGATGCGGATGAGTTTGAATCTTTCAAGAATAATTAAATTTGGGTGATGAGAGGACAAGGCTGAGCGAAGAACAGTCCCTGACCTCAAATAGCTCTCACTGGGGTTGGGAGAGAGCTGCAACACCAATTGGGCTCCCAGTGGAAGAAGCCGTCTAGGTCAAAGTGGTGGTTAAAGTGTGAGCTCTGCAACCAGCCTGGCTTCATGTTCTGCATCTGCTGTTTACCTGCTGGGTGGACTTGAGCAAATTCCCTCACCGTTCTGTCCCTGCCTCATCTGTAAGTTCCCTCATCTCTAAAGGAGAATAATGAAAGTATTTACCTCACAAGGTTGCAAAGATGAGCACACAATAATAGATGAAAAGCATTTGGAACATTTAGCCTGGCTCATAGTAAGGGCCTCTGGAGAGGTTATTTTGTCATTAAGTATAGTGACAGTGACTTGTAGAACACACCCAGAAGTGGGTGTCCTGTACTGTAATTGTACTTAGGATGTTTTACTCATGGTGGAGTAGCTCTAGGAAGCATTGAGATAGTAAACCTGGCTGCGCTCGGTGAAACTACTTTGCATTGGTCAAGAATATATTGCCCAAACTTACTTGATCAGGAAATGATTCCAATATTTCCTCTTTTAGCTGATGGATTCTCCATCAGTCTGTTTCAGACTTACAGGCTAGTATTGCCTAATTCAGACCTTCCAACGCCAGGCAACCCACTCCCAGCACAACCTTTGTGTAAGATGAAAAACATGCTAGAAACTGTCTTTTGCATCACCCACAGGCCTCTGAGTGGGGCAGCTTACACTGAAAAAATGTAAGGCGAGAGTAAGGTCAGATTTCATCCCCACTGTTGATAAGACACTCTGCCTAGGCAAAGACCAAATGGCTTTTTTCAATTTCCAGATTTAGAGTTTCCTACTCTTTGGAGTCATTTGTGTCGTCCTGTTAGAAGAAAAAGAAAAATATATATACTGAACTAGCTGGTAAAATGATTAAAAAATATTATTCATTGAAGCAATTGGAAATACAGCTCAAAGAGAATGGAATTCTCTCCGTGTGTATGTAGAAAGTGCCTGAGGCCAGCATTTTGAGTGAATCACTGCATGTCCTAGAGTTTGCCTGGTGCAACCTCTGGTGTCTCTGGCCTAGCCTTCTGCAGAGGTGAGATAAGGAATGGAGGGAAAGAGTGAAGTCACCTCAGTCCTGAAGTTCATAAGGTATCGTAAATGCTGGGGTCAAGTTGGCCTACAGAACTTGGCTCAGTCTGAGTGCAGGAACCGACAGAGTTGTGTGCTGATTGTTGAGGGGGTTATAGTTTGCAAGGTGGGGGGGGGAGTGAGGCCATATTTGGAATGTCATGTTTCCTGTGTACATTGGGATAATGGGCTCTTTTCATACTATACAAAGTTAGGTAATCTCTGTGGCATGTTTGTGTCGGGGTCAGGAAGACAGCCTCTTACTATGGAAGGACCAAATCCAGACTGTGGACTGGGGCTTATTAGAAACTGGAGAAATACTGTGTGTCTGTGCCAACATTGTATTAGTTTGCTAAGGCTGTGCTAATGAAATATAGTAAACTGAGGGGCTTAATCAGCAGAAATTGTTTCACAGTTCTGGAGGCCAGAAGTCCAAGATCAAGGTGTCAGCAGGGTTGGTTCTTTCTTCATGAAAGAATGTCTGCTCTGTGGCTGTCCCCTAAACTTCTGGTGGTGTGTTGGCAATCTTTGCTGTCCCTTGGTGGGTAGAAGACTCAGCCTATCCTTGCGTATGTGTTTGTCTCCAATTTCCCCCAATCATCAGATTAGAGCTCATCCTCATGATCTCATTTAGCTGACTACCATTGTAAAGACCCAGGCTACCAATATGGTTGTATTTTATGGTACTGGGGGTCAAGACTTCAACCTATGAATTTTGGAGGCAACAATGAAACCCACACACTCACGTAATTTGAATCCACTTGAATTCAGTCCCATATATTATTACATGGAGAGAGCCATGCACCGTGAAACAGGAAGCCTGAGGGGCAATGTCAGCTCTCCCTCCAATTTGCAATGTGACTCAGACATGTAAACTCTGAGGCCTCTTCTGCTTCTGTAAAGAGAAGGTTTGGTAGTATTCTCTTAGACTTTTTTTTTTTTTTAATCTCTAGTCATCTAGGACTAGTTTGTACATCTCTCTCTGAAGTTCTCTCAACCTGTCTAGGAAGTCTCATGTTGGTTAGCAGCATCATATTTAGCCTTTTGGCTTCTAGTGATATGCTCTGGGCTAGGGACCATGCCAACAGAGAATTCCAGGCACTTATCACAGCAGGGGAGGAAGAACTGATGGATCCTTTTATTTGAACTGTCAAGAATACTTGTGCAATCTTCTGACTTTGTGGCTGTTTGATGGGTTCCCAGAAGTGCCTTCCGTATCCTCTGTATTCTCTGTATGAACATGTCTTGTCAAAAGTGTAACCTCTCCAGTCTGACATTATCTCCGGTCATTCTGAACAAGTCTGACCACCTGAAGTGATGGCTTGGGTTTGGGACCTTCTTGGATTATGGCCACCTCTGGATGTCACCAAGTCTTAATGACCAATGCAAATGAGAAGCCATGCTGTGCACACCTGAGTTATTTCCACTGATCTGCTTAGCCATTCATGAGTGCCTCTGAAGCACACCTGGTGAAGGTTGAATTTCAGGCATTGTAGTAACCTGTTCTATAGGCACGTTTGACCTTTAGATTCTTATTTTTTTAGGGTTTTGTATGTATGTACTTTATCAAAGTATACATTTTCAAATACTGTAAACTTACTGTCTACATGTACTGGGCAAGATGCTTCACTTCTCTGAGCATCAGGTTGCTCATCTATAAAAGAGGCATCAGAGTTCCCTGGTGGCCTAGAAGTTAAGGATCTGGCATTGTCACTGCTGTGGCTTGGGTCACTGCTATGGAGCAGTTTTGATCCCTGGCCCAGGGAACTTCCACATGCCATGGGCACAGCCAAAAAAAAAGAAAAAAAAAAGGCATAAAAATCTCCATTCTTCCCTTCTTAGGACTGTGAAAATGGATCAGCTGAAATGATAGATAATCACCAAAGATGGAGAGAGACCATCTGTCCCTGTTTATATGTATTGTCTTAGGGTGGTAAATAACAGCATCTCCTTGTACTCTCCTAACTGTCTGTCTGTATAATGAATTATATGATCATCTTATAATCAACATGAAGATTCTTGGATTTATCATTCATGTCATCTTATAGATGATCTTGAATTCTGGTTCCTAAATAATCTCACTTAGAAAAATTTAAAAAATATTCTTCCCTTTCCTCACTTCACAGGTCAGAATAAACAACTTAATAAGAGCTCTATAGACCCAGACCCATTGATATGGTGGATTTTGGGGGCCATGGTGGACCCCAGATGGACCCTGCAGCTGCTTTACCCCAGGACTGTCCCGGCCCTGCCAGCACTCAGGCTGTCCACAGTCTTCAGTCGCTCAATTGATTTTCCCCAACTATTTACTCTACCGCTAGGAGAGAAGATGATACTGGTTTTCCTGGTTCACCCTTTCCTTTCTGCTCCTAAAGACAAGTACTCAGGCCCTGTCCACTCTGAGGATTTAGCCACAGAATACACTGGTAGACAGATGGTGATATAAAGAAGAAAAACAGCCTGTAGAGCTTAAGGATACAGTGTTCTTACAAAATCCTTGGTCTGTGTTTCTCTACTCCCTTGCCATGGCAGTAACTGCACACCCAGTGAGCTTCTGGCCTCTGCATTTATGCCCAAGACTGCAAAACACCTTCATTCCTTAGACTCTGTTTTCCCCTTTGGGAAAAAGCATACCTCCCCCAATGTCTTATCTCTTTCTTTGAAAGAGCATTTGCATCCCAGAAGACTTAGAGTCTGGAGAATACTCGTTTAATAAGGACATTTATTCATCTAATTGCATATTTCTTATTACTATTATCATTAAAATTTTTAGCCGTGGGAAGCAACTTAGGGATCCCAGAATCGACTGCACCTACCTCTCCTTGGTACAGTTGAACAAAACTGAAGCTCAGAGATTATAACTATCCTTTAATCTACAGAGCAGGCCTCATGCTAGGTCTTCAGGCTCAAGATGACATCCTAACATTCGCAGTCATTTCCTCATCATTGTGCTTCTGTAAGATGTATTAGATATAATAAGTGTTTGCCAAGGAATAATGAAATTCTTGGTGGATTGTAGAGTTTCTAAATGTGTACCGCAAATGCTTAGCCTCTTTCTTCTGTGGATTACAGCGGCCAGACTTGGTATCAACACTTTTGACCTTCAGGGGTTTTGATTATTTATAAAGCTATTGACCCTGGTCTGTGGCATGTAATAATTTGTCATGAGGACCATAACTACCACTTGAGTTGTTCTAGGGATTAAATGAGATAGGGCATGAAAAATCCTGAGCATGTGTGTGAATCACTTGGGCTGCAAAGCAAGATATAGGACTGATTACTTAGAGAGTCTAGACATAAGACACCCAGCATTGACATTTGAATGAGTTGGATTCAAGACTTGGGTGATTTGAAAAGGTCTGTGGCTGTAGTCTTGAAGAGTGTAAGAGACCCACTGTAATTCTGTGTATAGAATAGCACTCTTTGCATTTTTCTTGCTAACACAGTAGGCCTCTTTGTGATTGTCCCCTTTCTGGGGCCTCTCTAGGTCACCTCCTGGTGCCACCATGTAACCCGCAGAGAGTAAATAGGTGATGGGAACACTTCCTCATTCTCATGAAATTCAGGGATGTGAATCCTCCATAGTCACTCATTTCTATGGGTAAAAACTACCCTTCTGACTCTCCATTTCCTACCAAGGCCTTGTTCAAACATCACTTTCTCCTTGCCAGAGCCTTCAGCTTGAAGTGATCATTCCTCTAGCCCTTGGCAGCTGCACCTGTCATAGGCATGCATGGTTCTTACTACCTTTTGTCTTATGTTTTATGCCTTACTTCTTCTGTATCTCCCAGTATGCCTTGCACAGTATCTCAACATATAGTAAGAGCTCCTGAAATGTGCACTGAAATTAAGCTGAGCCGGCAAGATAGGGTGAGGGAATGCTATGGATCAGGGCCAGCCCTTTACTCCCCGTGGACCCCTTCCAACTCTTCCTTTCAGTGCCAAGCATTCTAAACTTCGTCTTTGTACCTGGGCTGCATGTTTCTATGGCCTTGATGGATTCCTTGGCAGCAGCTTGGCAGCAGAGAAGCTCAGAAATGTTTATGGAAATTTAAGCAAACTGATTAATAAAGGAGGCAAAAAGGAGCCCACACAGTCTTCTCCTCTCATGCTCTATTTCTTTTTAAGAAGCCTGTTTGTATTATCACTTCAACAGTTTGGTAAATAACTGTGCCTTCTCGCTGATCTGTCCTCTTGTGCTTGCAGTGGTAACACGGGATGATTAGTCATGGGTAAAAGCCTGGGTAAAAGCTGTATGTGTCTTTCCAAACTGCTTGGCAATCTGTATGCAGGAATTTGAGGTAAATAGAGATGAGTGCATGGGTATCCATTCAGAGTCATGCTTTTAATGTGTGTTCACTGACTTGGAATTTTTGTTTGCTCATATCGAACTTAAAAAAAAAGAAAAAACCCTTCTGACACTGTAGTGATGATTTAAATTTTTTTTTTTTTTTTTTGGCAGCAGGAGAACTTTATTTTTCAAAACTTTTGTAAAAAATTCAGAATCGCCCTCAAAGGAGTTGGACTAGGATGTGTGTGCTGGAGAGGATACCTCTGTCTGTCATCTTCTCCCACCCTGTCCTAGGCCCTTCTCACAATGGTAGGACTCTGTAGAACACAAAAAACTTCTGCTTTTTCCCCATTATTACCATAGCCGTGCAGTTTATCATAAAAGACTATTGGACTGAGAGTCAGGAAAGGTTGGTTCTAGTTCTGGTTTGGCCATTAACTTGCTCTAACCCAAACTCTTTTCCTGGGTCTCCATTTCTTCATTGGTGAAATAAAGGAATTTGTCTTCATGAGTTCTTTGGGATTGTAGCCTAAGGATTGATAGTTTTATTTTACTCTAGTTTATAATGAAAAGTTATTCCTTTAAAGTTAACTTAAAAATCACATGATTTTAGCACTGGGTATGAGCTTGGTCAGCTTCAGATTTCTTACATGATCTTGGGATTTTATTTCTTTTCGTTGGCCAAGATGCTTTGCTGAATGCCTCCACCTCACAACAGCCTTCAGCTTCTCACTTAACCAGAGGAGTAGTTCTAGTCTGTCAGGGCTGTCGCATTCATCACCTCCTGTGCTTTTTTTTTTTTGCTTTTCAGGGCCACACCTGCGGTTTATGTAAGTTCCCAGGCTAGGGGTCAAATTGGAGCTGCAGCTACTGGCCTATGCCACAGCCACAGCAGTGCCAGATCTGAGCTGAGTCTGACCTACACCACAGCTAACGGCAACGCTGGATCCTTAACCCACTGAGTGAGGCCAGGGATCGAGCCTGCATCCTCATGGGTACTAGTTGGATTCATTACCACTGATCCATAATGGGAACTCCACCACCTGTGATCTTTATAGGAAGAGTGGGAGATGTCAAGGAGAGTGCTTTATGTCCACTTCACAGTAGGGAGAAGGATTAAGTCATCTACTGGCCTAAAGTCTCACAGCTGGTGAGTGACGATTGTTTCTTCTCACCTACTCATTGAGTCCTTTTCTACCATATATTGGATATTTTGGCCTCTTAGGAAACTGATAGTTAGAGAACATAACTAATCCATGGAATTTCCATTGAAGGCCTCATGCGTTTTTTGTCTTTTTTTTTTTTTTTTTGCTGTTGTTGTTTTTAGCCACATCTACATCATGTGGAAATTCCCCAGCCAGGGATTGAACCTACCCCATAGCAGTGACCCAAGCCACTGCAGTGATTACACTGGGTCCTTAACCTGCTGTGCTACAAGAGAACTCCAACTTTTTGTCTTTAAAAATGACTTCTATGGGTCCTGCTTTCCTAATCCAGAAAAAAAAAAAAATAGCTAGTGGAGCAAATAATGTCCAAAAAGTCTCTTCCACTGTTCACCTTGTCTCCTGACCACCACTCCTGCCTCCTCCAATCTCAAAATCGAGTTTTTGTTTCATTTTTTTTTTCCAAACCACAAAAATAATCACATCACTCTCCCTAATGTTTTCCTAGTGTTTTTCTGGAAGCTCTGTTGGGTACTTGAAATTCCTGTACTTAATGTGTAAACCATTCCAGGTCTGGCCTTTGTTTCTTCAACAGCCCCACTGCCCCTCCATTTCCATGCCTCCCAATCATTTGCTCAAAACTGACTTTCACACCCATGATATTCCAGTTTTCATGCTACTCAAGAAGGTGAAAGGTGATAAATGAGTTAGATCTAGGGGATGCCCTGTCTGAGATAACTCTCTAAAATCTAGCTCAGCCAAATGGCCTGAATTTGACCATGTCCAACACAGATTGTCCTCCCATTTCACCCATCCTCCCTCTACCTGGCAAACTTCTGCTCATCTTCAGAATTCAACCTCTGTCACCTCTATGATACCTCAAGGAGAACTGAACTAAGCTGTCCTTTTGGCTCCCATTATTCTTGGTAGATCTCCACGACAGCACCCACAGGAAATGTTCATTGGTGTCCTAGACCGCAGACGCCTTGAAGGTAGGAAATTCAGCAAACATTCATTTAGTGCTTTAACAATTGTGAGTCAAAGTACTGCACAGTCAATAAACCTCAAGACCTTCCAGGACCGTTTACTGTACTTAGACTATTTTTAGCAAGGTTGATCAGCCTGTAGATATATCTCAATGTATTAGCCTTTGTGTTAGATCATGTACCTATCACATATCATTTGCCATTTCAGCAAAGTATGCTGAGACTCTTGACAGGTGTTTTGGCTTGAGTTAACCTTCCTGGAACTGTCGAAAGCGGCAGCTGATGGATGAATGAAACAGAGCCTTGTGTTACGCTATAGCCTTTTATACTGTACAGAAACCATCCTATAGCAGACATAGGAATGAGGAAATAGATATAGACCATGATTCTTGCCCAAATTAAGTTAATTTAGACCATCTACTATTATGTAATTTAAAAAATAAGTGAACGTTTACATACAATTCCAGTTTCATTAGGAAGGCAAGGTTCATTTTTAGACTCTTAATAATTTAATAAAATTTTTTAAAATAGCATACCAAAATACAAGAGGAGAGGGTGAAAATGCCAGTATAAAAAACTGAAAATTGGGAGTTCCCGTCGTGGCGCAGTGGTTAACGAATCCGACTAGGAACCATGAGGTTGCGGGTTCAGTCCCTGCCCTTGCTCAGTGGGTTAACGATCCGGCGTTGCTGTGAGCTGTGGTGTAGGTTGCAGATGCGGCTCGGATCCCGCGTTGCTGTGGCTCTGGCGTAGGCCAGTGGCTACAGCTCCGATTTGACCCCTAGCCTGGGAACCTCCATATGCCGCGGGAGCGGCCCAAGAAATAGCAAAAAGACAAAAAAAAAAAAAAAACTGAAAATTAAGGAACTATATCCAATCTCTTGAGAAAGACATGATGGAAGATAATATGAGAAAAAGAATGTGTGTGTGTATATATGTATGTATGTACATATATATCTGGGTCACTTTGCACAGCAGAAATTGGCATAACCTAGGAAATCAACTATATTTAATAAAAAAATTAATAAAACCTGAAAATTTAAGTGACCAGGATTCCTTCTAAAGTATTATTGTCAGTGCAATGAATGAATTATTCAGTAAATATTTACAAACCTACCTACCTTCCATTTTCCAAAGTACAGCAGCAAACTTGATAGCAGGTGAAGGTATGATTGCTCTTCTATGTTGAAAACCATGCTATGGAGTCCTGCATTTCTAATGTGTTTTACTCTGAATTCAATCCCTACATAAACCTTATGCATTCAGTTGAGATAAGCTTCAGACACAGCCCAAGGTCATCTCCTCTAAATATCTTCCTAGTTAACCCTTTCCATCTCTAAGTGCATCTACATCTCCTTAGCACTTGGTGTATTTTTTGGAATTCTGTTCACTTCTGCTAGTTTGCATGTTTGGTGTGTTTGCCTTCTATCTTGTTTTCATGCTTATCCAATCAATTTTTTCACATTCCATGAGAGTGAGATCTATCATGTATCCATCTATCTGTTGGTCTTTCTTTATTCTCAAACTAAATTATGTCCTCTCCACCCACAGTTATTCTTTAAACTAATCAATATTTATAATCTTGTATTATTTAAGCAGTGTATGTTTTTGATGTATTCTTTTTTTTTTTTGTCTTTTGTCTTTTTTGTTGTTGTTGTTGTTGCTATTTCTTGGGCCACTCCCGCGGCATATGGAGGTTCCCAGGCTAGGGGTTGAATCGGAGCTGTAGCCACCGGCCTACGCCAGAGCCACAGCAACGCGGGATCTGAGCCGCGTCTGCAACCTACACCACAGCTCACGGCAACGCCGGATCGTTAACCCACTGAGCAAGGGCAGGGACTGAACCCACAACCTCATGGTTCCTAGTCGGATTCGTTAACCACTGCGCCACGACGGGAACTCCCAGAGCTCATTTTCTAACACAAGGAGACTGAGCATAAACATGCTAAATAAGAAAAATATAGAGTGCAAGGTGATAAACCAATGAAACAAAGAGAAATAGTGAACCTGATAAGAGGGATCAGGAACGAGGGCATGGTGGAGAGGGGAAAGTCAGGATTATAGACAGGAACTCCTTTTTTTTTGTCTTTTGTCTTTGTTGTTGTTGTTGTTGTTGCTATTGATTTATTCTTAACTCCTTGCTAGGCTGTGGGTCCATGTGAGGAGGACCATGTCTTTTCTATTCACAACTACTAGCCCAGTGCCAAGATAACATTTGTTAAATAATTTTTATTGGGAGTTTCCATTGTGGCTCTGGGGCTAAGGACCCGATGTTGTTTCTGTGAGGATGTGGGTTTGGTCCCTGGCCTCATTCAGTGGGTCGATGATAAGGATCTGGTGTTCTGCAAGCTGCAGTGTAGGTCACAGATGTGGCTCGGATCTGGGGGTGCCACGGCTATGGCATAGGCTGGCAGCTGCAGCTCTGGCCATTAAAAAAATATATATTAAATTTATAGAAAATTTGAAACATTCAAATGCACTTAAAGAACAGAGGGAAAAATTACCTAATGACTAGTAACTCAAATAACCAATATAACATTTTTATCATGTATGTAAATTATGTGTATATATATATCAATGTTTATAAAACTGGGATCTTACATTATATACAATTTAACTTTTTATGTATCATATGACTTTTTTATTATGTCACCATATGATATTTACATTATCATTAAAAAAAATGGTTTTTAAAGATAATCCATGTCATCAGTTCTCAAGCTTTTTAGACTCAGGAGAGCTATACACTTCAAAATTATTGGATTCCAGCGAGCTTTTGTTTAAGTCATAATCCATCGATATTTACCTCATTAGAAATTAAAACTGAGAAACTTGAAAATAATAATTCATTTAAAAAGTAATAAAAAATACATGATTATATGTTAATTTAAGCAACATATTTTTATTTAAATAACTATCTTTTAAAACAAAAATATTAATATGCAAAATAGCACTTTGAAATATTTTTGCAAATCTCTTAATGTCTTAATGGATGACAGCTGGTTCTCATATCTGCTTCTACATTCAATCTGTGGCAAATACTCTTTTGGTCAAAGTGTATTTAGAAAATCCTGCCTTACCCAGACACATAGTTGGAAACGGAGAAGTATTTGAATAATTTTTTCCAAATAATTGTAGTTATTCTTTTTTTTTTTTTCTTTTTGGGGCTGCACCTCCGGCATGTGGAAGTTCCTGGACCAGGGATCCAATTGGAGTTGCAGCTGCTGACCTATAGCACATCTCATGGCAATGCTGGATCCTTAACCCACAGCACGAAGATAGGGATCTAACCCACATCCTCATGGTTACTAGTTGGGTTTATTGCTGCTGAGCCACAATGGGAACTCCCTGGATATTCTTTTCTAACACTGTATCAGAACTAAACATGTTAATTTTTTAATACTCTTTTACATTGGTCCATCTTCTACTTTGAATATCCATTACCTAAGCATTATGTTTTACATTACCTAATGGCCATATTGATCATTTGGAAAATATTGGTTCACTGAGTTATGCAGATCTTTCACATGCTGACATAGTCCATCAAACAATGTCATCACATGTTTGGAGCCTCTAGAAAACACATTATCACAAGAGATTGATAATGAAAAAGGGAAATAATACCTTAATATTGTAGCAGAAATAGTTTTGATTTTGTAGACCCCTGCAAAGAGTCCATGGACCGCTGGGATTCCCTGCACCACACTTTTAAGTGTTGTAGTAATCTGTCGATAAGACTCATGTCAGTATTCAGTTCTGAAAAATTGGCAGTAATTTTAACATGGCTTCTCTTCTATTAGTTTTAGAAATAACTACTATATGTACCTAGAGCATATTGATTTGCATTGCATTTTCTATTGTACTAATTCCAACTTCCATTACACCAAAGCTAAATTCTACTCTAACTTGTATACCATTGAGCTCAACTACTGAGATTTTTATTTCAAAGATTTCCTCTTTCTTCTTTTTTGCCTATTTTTCTTTCCTAACTGCCTGTTCTTATGTCATAAATTTCAGTACTTATATCATGATTATTAATCTTTTTTTTTAATCTCTGAGGATTTTTTTTTTTGTCTCTTGTCTTTTTAGGGCTGCACCCAAGGCATATGGGAGTTCCCAGGCTACGAGTTGAATCAGAGCTACAGCTGCCAGCCTGCGCCACAGCTGCAGTAATGCTGGATCCGAGCCACGTCTGGGACCTGCACTGCAGCTCATGGCAATGCCAGAACCTTAACCCATTGAGCGAGGCCAGGGATCGAACCCACAACCTCATGGTTCCTAGTTGTATTTGTTTCCACTGCGCTGTGATGGGAACTCCCTCTGAGGGTTTTAATACTACTATTTAAAACTCTTAATCAGATTTATCTATTTTCTCTATTTTATGGGTATGAAGCATTCTGTTTGTTGGGTCAGGTTATTTTATATCGCATTGCTAGGCTTTTTTGTGTGCTTTAAAATTCTTGGTTGAGATATTTTCCTCTTCCTGGGAGTTTCTCTCTAATTCTGCAGCAGAGTTTTGCATTTTCTTGGATTTGTATTCTTTAGAATGCACAGCTCCAAATCAGATCTTAGGATAGAAGCTGAACTTGAGTTTCCCCTTTGGGGATGCATCCTTGTGCCACATAGACCCAGATCCCATTTTCCATTTTTCCATGGGTATTTCTGCTGCTTTCCACAGAATGGCCCTAGGATAGTGGGAAGACCTTTGCCATCATCTTTCTGCAAGTGGGCAGTACAATCCCAGCTTTTGGATTCTTCTGGGGAGCCCATCCCTGTCTCTTCTACCATGCACTAGTCACATTTGTTCCCCATTGCATGTTCCTGTGAAGAATCCTGACCCAATGTCTATATCTGTTCCCAGACCCCTATGGGCTAATAGATTGTCCTTCTTCATCACTGTGGGTTGCTTCTCTAATTCTGCCATGTGGACTTTATCCATTCTTTTTTGAGAGTATTCTGTCTCAGTTATACATAATTTATGTTGTCATTTCTTTTTTCTCATTTCTTTTCTCAGTTATTTCTGATTTCAGAGTGGCAGAGGGAATTTTTGATATGTGCTTAATCTGCCATCTTGACCCATTTCTCAGTTATAGTAATCTACCAGCGTTTATTCAACCAGTTCCCCGGTCTTGGACATTTGGGCTGTTTCTAGTTGTTTCTTATTACAAACACCATAATGATGTTTTATAACAGTTTTATAGCTAAATATTTGTATGTGTCCTTATTATATCCTGAGATGGCATGTTCAGAATTAAAACTACTGGTGATTTTTACCTTTTCATTATATTGATCATGTCCTTCTTCCAGATTTTCATTGGCTTTTTATTGCCTCCAGGATAAAGCCCTAACAACATGGGTGTGATGTGAAAATGTGTCAGTATCTAACTCCTACCTACACCTCTTTAGCCTTATTCTATATTCTCCACTATTCGCCACACTTGCAACCCTGCAGATAGACTCTGCTCTCTTACTCACCTGTGTCTTTACCTGTGCCACTCCATCTATTAGGGATGCTTTCTCACCACCTCTTCCCATTGCACAGTGATCTTCTACTCATCCTTTCAAACACTGCTCAGGTGAAGCCTCTACTGTGAATCCCCTGTGACCTTTCCAGAAAGCATTCCTCTTTTCTGTGCTATTATTGTTCCTGTTACAGCATTTACCATCATTGTTTACATTCTTGTCTCCACCACTAGGTTGGGAAATCTTCTAAAATTATTGTTTGAGCCCCAGCACTTAGCTCAGTGCATGATACCTACAAGATACTTGCTCAATGTATAATTGATGAATGACTATTATATAACTTTGTGAGTAATATCCTATTGAATCATGTAATTTTTTTCCTGCCCTAACCATGTAGTAAACTTGTTTGGGGTCAGAACATTGATATGCTCTATCTAGTATATCATAGTCTTTTCATCCCTAATATACTAATGAAGTATCAATCATATTCTAAATGTGCTCTAAATATCTATTGTTTGCTTGACGTTAGGCAATATTACAGTATTGAGGTTGAAAAAAATGTACTGTGGATTCTGTTGCAGATCATGACATGCCAGGCCGTCAGGACCTTTGCACTCAGTACCCACCTTGGACAAACCATTTTCCCCTTTCTTGGTGTTCTCAGGTTCAGTAGAGGTTTTGGACTTGAAGACCTCCAAGGTAGCTCCCAGCCCTCTTAGTTTATCTTCTCACCCCCTCTTACAATCCTGTGTCCAAAACTTAGACTATGGCCCCTGTTCTGTGAAAAATGAGTGAGCACCAGGTTTCATCAAAGCTCTTGTTTGTGTTACATTTTTAGAGTGCCAGAAGAGGAGTCATAACACTTGTATTTGTGTTTCAGCATGCATGTGGATAAATGACTTATGCAGTTTCTGGGAAGAAAGCGTATAAACGCTTCTTGAACTATTCTGACTACAAAAGAGCCCACATCCATATTTCTAGTGAATTTGGAAATGAGAGAAAAAGTGATAAACTCTTTGCTGCCTTTTAGAGTAAGTTCACAGGGTGAAAATAAAATTTTAAATTAAGCATGTCTGAGTAAAACTGAGTGGAGAACACAGAAAACTCAAGATAGCATTCTTAATTGATTATGGGATAGGAAATTATTAGAAAATGACACAGCATCCTTTTTTCTTTATTTTGTTATTCAATGGAGAGATATTGCTTTGGGTTTATTTATTTCTAAAAATCTTTATATCTTTCATTTCACAGCTGATTTATATTAATTTTGTTCTAATTGCATGGGAATCAAGGATTATTTCTTAGTGGCCTTAAATGATGTATGAATTCAGCCCAAAACAGGCCCTTTGATATTCCATTCACCATTACTGATTGTGTTTTCTCCATGAAAGGCCTTCTTCCATAATTAATTATTAATTGAATACCTGGAGCCAGAAATTGTGTTCCATGTGCTGGTCCCACTTCTTTGAGGCTTTAAACAAATGACACACATGTATTGATCTCAGATTTATCATTGTGGTGATGGCGTAGCAACCTGTTCTCTCTTTTTTGGCTTATCTCTGGTTCAGTGTTCATTTCCTTCCCTCTCCCCATGATTGTTCCATGAACCATGACTTTGGGCGATGCTTTTTTTCATACTTAGTCTCTTTCAAAATACTGTAAAAAAGAATTGTATCTAATTCATTTTTTTCACTCTTCGCCATCATGTTAGTTCTAATATACAACATGCATTATGGAATTGCCTGGATTTCAGTGAAAGCTCAAGCTTTCCAGTACAGAAATCATAATTAAGATTTTAAATCAACTATGATCCTGAATTTGCTGGCAGTTTTTAGGATTAATGCATTAAAAATCTCACTGAATTCCAGGCGGGTTTTCTGGATACTTTATTTTGCCTCTTTATGCTTTTCACAAAGCATAGTATAGTTCTTCTATACTAGATAGGTATTACTTAGCCGTGCAAAAATTAAATGTTATTAAAAATTTAGAGAGTAGACATCACTTAGATTTGTACTGGGTTCTGTATTCCCTGCAGAAGAAATCATAATGAACAGTCCAGTTGATGTGAGATTGGCTTTTTGGTGATTTTAAGCTTTTTTTTTTTGGTATAAATCCAAGTAATGCCAGTGGTAGTGTTAGTGTTACGATCGAACTTAGTGTCTGTGGTCCTAGGACAGTTGTGGGGAGTGGTTTTAACCACTTGGTAAACCCATTGCTCATTTAAAACAGGAAGTGCTCACAGTGCTGCTTAGTTGCTACTACTTGTCTAATTCAAACAGGGCTGATTTTATTGGGGTATAAAATCTCTTCATCTTCAATATTTTTATTTATTTATTTATTGTCTTTTTGCCATTTCTTGGGCTGCTCCCGCCTACGCCACAGCCACAGCAATGTGGGATCCAAGCTGCATCTGCGACCTACAGCACAGCTTGTGGCAATGCCGGATCCTTAACCCACTGAGTGAGGCTAGGGATGGAACCTGCATCCTCATGGATGCTAGTCAGATTCATTTCCGCTGAGCCACGACTGGAATGCCACTTCATCTTATTTTAAAGTTGTCTTTTTTTTTTTTTTAACACCTCGGGATGGATTTATTTGGTAGGCACAAAATGAAATGTTATGGTGTGTTACAATGAGGATGAATTGGATTAACTTCAGATTCCAGCCACTTCCTTTTCCACAAATGTTGAGAAAAGCTGAGGCAGATTGTGTTGGAGAGCATGTTAGTCTCCTGGTCAGACCCTGGATCTGCTCTTTCACTCGTTAGTGATAGAAATTGGAGCAGTTTACATGCCCTCTTTGACCCTCAGGAGCTTCCAGTATAACATGGGGGAATTTTACCTGCCAGTCTTTCTAACAGAGTTATATAATGCAAGCGAAAATGCTAGGTTAATTGCAAAGCACAGAACAAATGGATGTTGTTATGATTATCGTAAGATCTATAAGTTTGGGTAAAAGTGAAATCCTTGGAAACAAGCTGGGAGATTTTTTTTTTCTTTAACATCTCCTCTGCCAAAAATGTTTATTGATTGCAGCTAGAAGGAAACCATTCTGACAGGGAAAATGATGCTGAATAGGAATCAGAACCCGTTTAATATTCTGACAGCTTGAAATGTTTCTTTATGTCTCATAATAATAACTTAGCTTCTAAGTGACTCTCTGACCTGAGAACCCACAAAATCAGGAAAGCTATAAATTGCTGAATGGCTGCCCTCAGGGAAATGACCATTAAGGGGCAAATGGGATGGGACCAGTGTGTTTGGCTGAGGGGACTCAACCACTTACGGCTTTATAGACCTCAAAGGAGGCCATTTGTGTGGCATGTGCAAAACCAGAGAACTAGCCACCTATTAGCCTTGGACCTCATCCGTTGAGACCCTACTATATGCTGCCCTCTGCGGTAGGTGCTTTGACTGCAGTATTACATTTGACCTTCAGAACCATTGATACATTTAGAAACACTGACCTTCCCTAAGCTACGATTATGCTCAAGTCTTCCAATTCTAAATCCAATAGTCTTTTCATTTTGTAGACCTTACCCTCACTCCTACCACATATGACTCCACCACATATCAGTAACTCTGAATTGACAAAGTGTTACCACACAAATTACCTTACTTGGTTGATATTTTCTCTGTCCCCAGCCTTTCCAGGGCATGCCTGGGTGTCATTTCTTTCTGAGTTCTGATGACACACTGAAAAGAGTACTACATGCAGATCAGAACTCGGGCCTGGTCTCCTTCACCAATTAACTTTGTTATCTCAAGCCCTGAAAGAAAAGGGTTGCCTCTGGTCTAATTAGTTGGTAGAAGAATCCAGAGCAGAAGCCAGGTTTCCTGAATTCCAAGTCTCTTGATCCTCTTTGGAGATAAAACATACTAAACAGATAGGTACACTACTTGTGCATTTGCTGAGGTCATTATTGAATTAAAAACTGTTGTAATGAATTCCCATCGTGACTCAGTGGTGACAAACCACAGGTTTGACTCCTGGCCTCGCTCAGTGGGTTAAGGATCCGGTGCTGCAGATCCTGCATTGCTGTGGCTGTATTGTAGGCCAGCAGCTGCAGCTCCAGTTCCACCCCTAGCCTGGGAACTTCCATATGCTGTGGGTGTGGCCGTAAAAAGAAAAAAGTTGTCTTTATGATTTAACTATAGGGAGCAGATTAGACATTGACTATAAAGTGGGGTAAGGGAAAACATTGGTAGAGAAAGATCTACTGTGGAGGTTTAATCCTAATCTATATGAAGATGATACTTGGTGACAAAGGGGAAGCAGCTGCTTCAAGTTTGCATTATTTGTCGAAATCCCAGTTTTGGGACTTTGAATCTGTCCAAAGTGGGACAAAGTCTGGGCTCTCTTTATGAACCTGTGCACCCAGAACTTTCCTCTTTGTGGACGGGCCAGGTCAGCCTCCTCTAAGAGGTGATTGCCTATGGAATGACAGCCTGTCTCATAGAAGAGGAATTTGCTGGAGTCTTACTCTAACCTAGGTTGCTTTCGGGTAAACCTATGGGAAAGATCGTGTTAGAGTGTTCATTAATGTGGTGGCTCATGTAGCTATTAAAGTTATTGCAGGCTATTAATTTGGATGCTGCAGTGATTCAGATTTATGAAAATGAATTGGTAACGAAAATGAAAGGCAGAACTCAACCAACAAGGGGAATGTATAGATTCTCAGGCAAACCTGCCAGCAAGACAAGGATGTCACCTCTGGAAGATGGCGATCTTGTGTCTTTGGGGATATTTTATTAAAAGTGAGTCACGCTTCTCTCTCTCCCCTTTTTTTTTAATGATTTTTATTTTTTCCATTATAGTTGGTTTACAGCGTTCTGTCAATTTTATACTGTACTGCAAAGTGACCCAGTCCCATACATATATATATGTATGTACATTCTTTTTCTCACATTATCCTCCATCATGTTCCATCACAAGTGCCTAGATAGAGTTCCCAGTGCTATACAGCAGGGTCTCATTGCTTACCCATTCCAAATGCAATGGTTTGCATTTGTCATACTTCTCTTTGGTGATTAGTTGCTCTTACTCCGGGGAGGCTGCTCTTCGGCTACTTCCTTCTCTGTCTGGTCTTCCCTTCCCTTCCTTCTGGATGCACTCTGGTGTATAAAGGCTATGGGATATGGAGTGAGAAATGAGACCAAGCCAGATGCAGTGGGAAGTATGTATTTTTTCAAACTATGGCTTTCTTTGGCTCCTTTGGAGCAGTTTTCCCTCATTCAGATGTAGCATGGGTCCCACTTGCACCGTCTCCTCCCACCCCGTCATTTACTTCTCCTTGACCATGGATCTGAGCACAGAGTTTTCCAAGAGCTAGACTTCTGTGTTCTCCCTTATTCACCAGTAAGTTCCATAGGAATGTGATAAATTCCATCTCCAGGTATTAAGCTGGAGGCTTATTTGATGTGTAAGGATGTTCACTAGTTTTTAGGAGATCAGTTAGCAAGGTTTTGCTTAAATAAGAAAGCTATCTTCTGCTTCCAATGCCTGTGCATTAGGGTTCTCTAGAGAATTAGAACCAATAGGTTGTTTCGGCTCCTGTGACTATGGAGGTCCATGTGCCCCATGGACTGCTGTTTACAAGCTGGAGAACTAGGAAAGCTGGTGGTTTGATGCAGTCTGTGTCCAAAGGCCCGAGAACCAGAAGTGCTGATACCCAACATCTGAAGGCAGAAGAAGATGGATGTCTCAGCTCAAGCGAAAAAGCACGTCTGGGAGTTCCCTTTGTGCTCAGCGGAAAGGAGTCCAACTAGTATCCATGAAGATAGGGGTTCAATCCCTGGCTTTGCTACTGGGTTAAGGATCTGGCGTTGCCCTGACTTGTGGTGTATAGTTGCAGATGTGGCTTGGATCTGGCCTTGCCCCTGGTGTGGCTATTTAAAAAGATACAAAAGGAAAGGAAAAAATCATGTCTGCTTTTCTTTCACGTTTTTGTTCCATTCAGGCCCTCTTAGTCTACGGATTTAAATGCTAATCTCTTAGAAACCCTCACAGACACATCCAGAACTAATGTTTTACCAGCCCCTAAAGTTGATACTTAAAATTAACTGCTCTAGCCTGGTCCTTTGCTATGAAAAGTTGTTCCTCACCCCCACCCCACACCCCCGTGATGTAAAACACTTTTTTGGTTTTAGTTTTTGAAGAATAGAATATACAACCGTCAAGGCTCTTCCTATCTTCGCCAGTGCCCACCATCGACTTTCCATTCCTTTCTTACTCAGCTTTTCTCTCCCACTAGCCATTACAGTCTTCAGATTTTCATATCGGAGAACCCACTAATCCTGACGAATGTCAGAGGAGACAGAAAATCATCTTGGATAGCATAGCAAACCGTTTCCTTGCTGTAGGCGTGGGGAGGCGGATGTCAGATTTCTGATGTTTGCATCTCTGAGATGGAGGGACATAGTGGGAGGCAGTGAGGGCTTCTGCTGCTTTTCTAGCCCTGTGTGGACACATTTGCTGGGGATGAAGTCACATGCTCATCCCATACAGATGAGTATGGATTTCTCCCAGATGCTGAAAAATTACTGCTAGGTATGTTTCAATTGCTGTTGTGATACCAAGTCATGTATTTTGTGTTTTATGTATTTTAATGGAACATGGAGAGGAAAAAAAAAAATGAAGTACTCTAGGATGCATCAACACTTCATTCCTTAAGATGTCACACTAATGTTATCACCAAAGACTTACTTTCAGTAGCTATTGTAAAAAATTAATCAACAGAAATTTCAATTTAATAGAGTTGGGAGACCGGAACGGGGAGCTTTCATGCAAAGATGCAGAGCCCTCTTCTTTCTGGTAAGGACTCAGCCAATGAAAAGCCATGAACTCTTTGGGTATTGGAGCCCAGCTCCCTTCTCCTTTCTATAAACACCTTTGCCTTCACTTGCCATGAGGGGCTTGCATATGGCATGCCATGGTTGCAGACCCTCCACTGCAGTCCTCTGCTGATCCCGAATAAACCCGTCTTTGCTAGAGAGACGACTGACAGTGTATTTGTTTCAGGTCAACACAATAATTCCTTGGAGTCTTTTTAGAAGATATCTGTTCTTTAGCTCATGTTTTTCTATTAGTGGAAACCTAGCAACAGCAGCTGAAACTAACAATCTTGTAATTTTCAAACCTGATCTGTCCTGTTCTGTGGTCCACTCAAGGCATAAGGGAAAGCTGCTCAGGCATGGCTAGACCACCCGATTCCGAAAGGCGGGGCCAAGTATGACTTATCTTTGCACCCTAAATACTTTGCAAGGGACCTAGCACCTGGGTTTCTAGAATGTACCAAATTATGGTTACTATAGAGCAAGTGCCGAGCCCTGTAAAGATTTCAAGGGAGAATGCAGCCAGCTTTTAAATGACTGGATATCTATTTTGATATGCAGCCAATGAGTTTTGTTTTGCCTTTTTTATCATCTCAACTGCTGTGGTAGTTTTATACAGACTCTTTCAACTGGAGAAATACATTATTTTCATTGAAAAGCCAAGTTACATGAAACCGTGATTTAAGACAAAAGCAGAATTTTTATTTCTTTCCAAGCTAACCCTTTATTTTCCAAATAAACCAAATACCATGCCTTCTAGGGTAAAGCTAATGCACTCTAAAATTGCATTTACTGCTTAGCATGCTCCAAACTCTGCTTCGCTCTGCTTTCCATGACAATCTTAGAGCAAAGGCTGCAGCTTGCTCAGCTTCACAGTCATATGGCAGAATGTAATAAGACTGCTGGTAGCAGCATTCAGGTACCCAAGGGAACATTCTCACGAAATGGCAGCTGATCCTGAGTTGAAAGAGGCAAGCCACAAGCAGAAGCAATGCAGCGCTCTGACATGCCAGGTTCTGGATATGCAACCACTAGCAGTTTCAATACCAGCTTTCAGCCTGGCAAAGCATAGACACAAAGTATGACCTATTGTTGACATAGAACTATAATAAGAAATCTATTTAAATGTGATTGTTTAAAAAAAAACAATGGACCGATGGGTTATTTAGCAGATTTGTCATATTTTTTTGCAATCTTTAAGAATCACTGATGTGTATGATTGTATTTTGTCCTAGCTAAACCTCACAGCATCTCTGTGAATGCGCCATTTTGCATCTGCAATTGCAAAGTGCTGATAAGGGTCCTTTCTATTCTCCAAAGGAGCAGTGATGGAGTGGAAACAAACAACCCAAAGGGTCTTGTGGGCCTCACTGGAAAAACATATCCTCCAGAGTAAAGCAGTCTTTGAAACTTCATATTGCCACGTTTATTAGTTTTGAGAATTTTATTAGTATTTTTTTTATCTTTTCTTAATTTAAAAATGGGAAGCTACATATTTAAAAAACTAACGGCCTTGTTTGGATATGTATAGGAAATGCATCTCTATTGATAAATTTGGGTTTGCGTTAGAAACTATGCTTAGCATGGGATAAGAGCACAACATCCCATTATAATAAGCCAAATGTAGAGTTTTCTAAATTATGATGATTAAAATGTCCATTATTCTAACACCTCATGAGTCTAAAGCTTACAAATCCAGCAAACTCAGCTAGCTGGAAGGCAGCTGCAAACCAGGAAATAAAGCCAAAAGCAATTTGGAAAAGAGAAGGTTGATACCTTGTAACTTACATTTTCTCAGTCCCTGTGCCCTTCTCCCTTCCTGCCCCCCAACACACTGTGGGAAATCTTTTTCACATCTAATTTTACATGGAGTTCTGGTAGAACTGGTGACCTCTTATTTCATTCCATGGAAAACTAGAAGTATCTGAGGGCAGGCACCGTGGCTCTCTGCTGGAAGAGGCAAAGAGAGAAAAATGGTAAAATTTGGACCAAAACCTTTAAAAGCACCGGGGCCACTTAGTGAAGAGAGAAGAGGCTTTGTACATTCTCATAGATTCAGAGGCTGTCCCATTTCAGGAAAAGGTGGATATTCATCACAACCATCCTGACATGTTAAGATGAAGTTATGTCCAATATGTTGTGCCTAGCAAAGAGCAGAGATGTGTAGTGTATTTCAGGAAGCCGCCTGTTGTATTCAATTTAAAGGGGGAAAAAATCCTGCTCTCAACTCCCTAGAGAATATAGGTATCCATGATAGCAACCGTTTCATGATTACACATTACGCTTCTTGTAGTTGGGATGCTAGATGTGATTCCTTTGTTATTTATAAGTTCTGTGACCTTGGGCATGAAATTTTGTCTCTCAAAGGCTTCGAGTTCTCATCTGTAAAATGATTATAATAACATCTACTCCTCAGGAGGGCTCTATAGATTCAGTAGGGTTTCTTTGTAACGTTTTGTGCCTTGTGCCTGCCAAATAATGTATATTTAATCACAGCGTCTATTACTTATTTCCAGCCTTCTGTGAACTGGGAAATACATTGGAAGCTGAGTAGTATGAAGACTTATATATAGACTGTATAATCATGTTTTTATGATCCTACACTGTTAGGGGTTTTCTTGTTGAATGCTCTGA
Organism: Phacochoerus africanus; assembly: GCF_016906955.1. Lineage (NCBI taxonomy): Eukaryota > Metazoa > Chordata > Mammalia > Artiodactyla > Suidae > Phacochoerus > Phacochoerus africanus. The sequence goes on along the minus strand of NC_062544.1, from coordinate 210,123,213 downwards.
AAGATATTGCATGAACTAAATGACTGTCAACTCCAGGGATATTATGGATAACCTTGAAGTAGCTGGCACTGTTATTGTTTTCTGAGCAGGATAATTTTTATTGGGGCGGGGGCTGTCCTGTGCATTGTAGGATGGTTGGTCAGCAGCATCTCCAGCTTCTACCCACTAGATCCAGTAATGACTCTTATCCACCCCCCACCTCGGCTCCTGCTCACTTACAACCAAAAATGACTCAAGAGACACTGTCAAGTGCCCCTGCAGGGAATAGTCACCTTGGCTGAGAACCACTGTACTAGAGAAACAAATATGTAAATATCCAGTGTAGGATTTTAAATGGAAACAGAAATTAATGCTGAGTGTCCTAAAATTCTCATTCCCATTGTGCTATGAGGCTTTGATGGCAGGTATCTGCTTTATTGCATTTACCTCTCTGTGTCTCTTTTTCTTTTATAATTCAGATGTTCTTCAGTGACAGTTAAAGGAGAGTGAGAAAGGACTGGGGTGAAACGGCATGTCCCATGCAGTCTTTTGAAAATAAAGTTTCCCAGGTGAACTTCAATCACCGATTTTCCAGATGGCTTTAATTTAATCAACATATATTTATTGAAGATAGTACCAATTTTTTAAATCCTATTCCGATATCACAAGAGAGGGGGAAAATTTTTTTTTCTGAACCCCCTGGATAAAGGAATTTCTTTTCTAGTCCCATGTCTCTGAGGGCTGGTGATGCTAGAGATCTGGTTCCAAACAGCTTGCTTTTTCCCTTTCACTTCATCTTTCACTCTCCATTCCTCATGCTTTAATTTACTTCTCTACCCTCCACCCTCACCTTTAACGCTGGTGATTATGCAGGGTTCCAGACACCATCACCTTCTTTCTGGCATGACTCAGACTCCTGATAAAGTTCCATTTCTGGCACCTCATTTAGGGAAAATTGTCTGCTTCTTTTAGCCCACATTAGTAAGGAACACTGGTCCATCCCATTAATCAGTTGGTCTTTAATTCTAAAATTCAATCATAATCAAATATTTCTGGCTCTTTAGCCTGTCCACATTTGGAGAGATTCATTGGTTATGATTAAATTGGTCAACTAGTAACAAAGGTCTGAAGTTACAGTGATTTAAACTAAGTAGAATTAAATTTCTCTTAACACAGAAATCAGGAGGTAAACAGCCCAAGGCTGATATGATGGGGTTATGATTTCTTCAGTCTTTCATTTTTCCTCTGTCCTTCTGCTCTGTCATTCCTATTGTGTAGTTTCCATTCTCAAGGTCATGCCATGGTCAAAAGATGTCCATCTATTACAGTTCCAGTCATCACATCTGAGTTTTAGGCAGGAAGATGGTGAAAAGGAGAAGGGAAAAAGGCAGGCCCGATAATGGAATACTTTCTCCCCACCAAGTCCCTCTTAAAATTGTTTTGTTTAAAATTGAAAACCTGTCTACAAGGGTGTGTTTAGAGATAGTGCTAGTAAGGAAGAAATGAGAATAGTTATTAATCAGGCACAGACATCTCTGCCACACAGAGACTTTTGAGAGGAATTGAAATCATTGATATTATACATATCATGCATGAAGTAGGACTTCAATAAGATCTTTTATATTCTATACAGCAGAGATTCTTATTAAATTCATACTGAGTTATTCCTAACATGGGTTCGTTTGCTTAAGTACAGAGTTAGAAGGACTCTTTATCATTGCCTCAGGGTATGAGGTGGAAAATTGTAACATTCCATTGAAAAGTGAAAGATGTGGTCGATCAATCCAGTTGTCTATTTTTTGTCAGATTAGCTATGGGTTTTTAGACACAGCCAGAGTTTATCATGGCAGCATCATGAGGGCACTTTTTCTCTTTTGTATGCATGAAAACTGTGAATAGTTTTGACCTTCAAGGTGGGAAGTGGTACCCACCGGTCTGTCAAGCTGTGAGATAGTATGGTGTGGAAGGAATGACTGTGTTCCAGAACCTTCTATTCTTCTTCAACTTGACCATTTCCTGGCTCTGTCACTTTTGCTCAATCACTCGCAGATTCCATTTTTCATCTGTAAAATGCGACGAATAATCTTTTAAGTTTTATTGAAATATAGTTGATTTACCAGGTGGTGATCGTTTCTGCTGTGCAACAAGGTGATGCAGTTATATATGTTCACACATCCATTCTCTTTCAGATTGTTTTCCCATATAGATGATCACAGAATATTAGGTAGAATTCTCTGTGCTATACAGCAGGTCCCTGTTGGCCGATTCCGAATACTTCAGTGTGTACATACCAGTCCCAAACCCCCAGTCCATCCCTCTCCCACCGCCCCTGCCCTGATAATCTTTAACCTCTTTATTTGTTTTGTTTTGTTTTTCTCATAGCTATATTGAATGCCCCACGCATGCCAAGACACTATCATAGGATGTAGCTATTGGGAGCCTTAAATGAAAATGCCATATTATAAGGGCATGTGAAAATTTGAAATGCTTTGTGGTGCTGGTGTTGATTTTGTTATTTAGGTCTAGATCAACTTTTAGCCATTCTTGGCAACAAAAGGCAACAAATTACTCTATTTCTCCAAAAATATTCTAGCAGCAATCAATTACTCAAAAAGAATTTTCTCTCCTGTGTGATTTTGCAACACTGTATTACCCATTAATATAGGAAGCACCATCAGATAACCTGGAGCTCACTCCTAGCCTTCTTACTTGCCTCTCAAACTTCCACAAGAGGCTAGATTCCTTCATGCCTGCCTCCAAGTCTCAGATTCATGAGTAAGATACTTTATTCCATATCTCTTTATGCAATGGCAAAATCCAGAAATCCATCATATGATTGTTATGCAATGTGCAATATTTGTAAAGTTTGGGTGGCATTATCACATTAACAAAGTCCGAAAGGAAAGAGTTTTATTTTTCTGGTTTTGTTTCTTTTTTTGTTTTTTGTTTTGTTTGTTTGCTTTTTTGTTTTGTTTTTTGTTTTTTGTCTTTCGTCTTTTGAGGGCTGCAGCTGCGGCATACAGAGGTTCCCAGGCTAGGGGTCAAAAGAGAGCTGTAGCTGCCAGCCTACGCCAGAGCCACAGCAGTGCCAGATCCAAGCCGTGTCTGCGACCTACACCACAGCTCACGGCAACATCGGATCCTTAACCCACTGAGCGAGGCCAGGGGTCGAACCCACAACCTCATGGTTCCTAGTTGGATTCGTTTCCACTGCACCACGACAGGAACTTCTAGAATATTTTTAATGATACAGATTCACACCACGTCCCCAGAAGGCCACAGAGCTCTGTAAGAGAGAAATGATTCTTTCAGATGTATTGTCTAGGAGGAGATTACATCTGGTCAAGGCACTTGAGCTCAGCTTTGACAGGTTTTGATGGGCAGAGAAAGTGAGTCTGGGTGAGTGTTCCAGGAAGAAACTCCTAAGGTAGGGAGCAAGAGAACTCCTGGGTGGGGGAGGTGAGACCGTTCTTTGAGCTTTCCAAAGAAATAAACTAAATCCTTGAAAACAAGAACTGCGACTTCTACCCCTCACTACATCCTAACTAATCATGGTGATGACATGGAGCTTGGTGATTAGTTATCAAATTGGATTGCAAACAGTTCTAAGCCAAACCAGAAGTGTGCAGAAAAATGGGTGTGCCCAGCCTCTCCTCTGTAATTGTTATACTGGAATGTGGTGTGAGTGTTCTCTAAAGAATATTTCACAGTTCTCACTTGTGAGCTATTTGAAATACCATGTTATAGAATGGCTAAAGAATGGCTAACAGTAAGTCCTGTTTTTCAAAAGAATTTTACCGCAGGGAGAGTAGGGCCATAGACACTGTCTCCTCAAATCAGCAGCAGATGTCTAAATCTCCCCTTGAATAGCTCTAAAGAGTGGTGAGTCTGCACCTCAGCATGAATTCCTACTTCATACCCAAAGAGTCCATTTTACCTTCGCTCAGCAGACTTGTACACACACAGAAATAGTTTGCAGACTTGGAGGAAAGTCTGCTGCAGGTAACTGGGGGCTAGAATGGGTGCTTTACAGTGAAAGGAAGACATCCTAACTGGTAGAAGAAATCTTTTAAGGCGGTGGTTCTCAAACTTGAGAAAGCACAGCAAGCACACTAGAACCAGCTGTGAGACTTGTGAAAACAGAGTGCTGGGTGCCCCCACCAGTTTTTGATTTGGTATGTTTGTGACCAGGGCCTGAGAATGTGCATTTCCCAAAGTTGCCAGGTGATGCCAGTGCTACCAGTGTGGACAATACACATTAAGGAACATTCTTTAAGGATAACCTGAAGCCGAGAGCAAGGAGGCATCCTCTTGAGAAAAGCTTGGAGAATGAAAGCATGGAGAGGATATTTTACTTTGCAGCCTTAGAGCTGGTCTGGCTTTCTCCGAACAAAGCTGGATCCCACTCTTGCCACACTGGCCAAAAGAACTACCTCCCTCTGGGAGCCTCACATTCTTGCCCCTCTGAGCTGTCACTCATGCTGTTCTTTTTGCATTGGTAGGCCTTCCCTTCCTGTGTCCATCTATGGAGATACTTGCTTTTCAAGGTCTACCTAAATGTCAGAAGTGCTCTCTGATCCTCATAAATAGAATGAATTGTCCAAACAATGTGCTCTTATAGCCCCTGCTTTATAGCTTTTAGTGGCACATCTAACTTCTGCCTGTGTCATATGGTTAATTTTATCTATTTCAATGACTCCTTAAGTATAAGGGCAGGAAGTCCTGGAGGACAGGATCTGAGAGGGGTCTGCTTTTCCCTGGCCTCCTGCAAAGTGTCTGGCACAGAGTAGGTGCCTGGAAAATATTTCTTGAATGAATAAATAAATCTTTTTCTCCCCTTTTTTCTCACTTAGCAGCATCTTCTTCATGAATAGTGTGATTGGAGGGAGGAGAAGCACTGATACAGAATGAAACTGAATTTGAAACCTAGAGATGGACAATACAACCTTATCTCCACATTTATTCGTTGCCTGACCTCAGTTCCATTATCAGTCAATGCCAAGAATCCTAACTACCAGAGATTTCTTGAGGATTAAATGAGATACTGTACTTGAATGCTTTGGCAAACCAAATTATTTATTTATTTTCTATATAATGATTTTTTTCTTTATTTATTTTTCCATTATAGCTGGTTTACAGTGTTCCGTCAATTTTCTACTGTACAGCATGGTGACCCAGTTACACAGACATGTATACATTTTTTTCTCACATTTTTATGCTCCATCATAAGTGACCAGACATAGTGCCCAGTGCTACACAGCAGGATCTCATTGCATCTATTAACCCGAAGCACCCCATCCATCCCACTCCCTCTCCCTCCCCCTTGGCAACCACAAGTCTATTCTCCAAGTCCAAGATTTTCTTTATAAACGTTCAGTATCATGTTAATTGCTTAACGTTTCTATGTATGACAAAAGAATGTACACCTTCCAGAGTGGCCCGAAGTAACAGTGGTTTGAACACATTTTGTGTGATGATACTCTAGACTCAGTGTGTTATTGGTCCATATTGAATCTGTTGCCTGTAAGAAAAGTATCTGGTTTCTGGGGGGTGGGTGGAGGGGTTTGTTTATCTTCAAAGGTGAGGGAAAGGATGGGAGAATTAAATTGAGAAGCAAGTCTGTTATTTGCCATTTACCAGAAACTATCACTCAGTCTCCCTCATCGTTTGTTTAATGTGAAATAGTTCCAGGACTGATAGGATGTGAGAGCTGGAAGGTCCTCAGTGATGTTCTCTAGGCCTCTTGTCTGCAAAGGAGACACTGCAGTTCAGCAAGAAGTAACCTCCACAGGTTCACACTGCTGGTTGGTACCCACTTCATCCCACCAGAAAATCCCACTTGACGGCTGCAACAAATGTCTATTAGTCTAAGAAGCTCATTGTTCTGATGCTTCTCAGCCATGGGACTGAGTTTTCTACCAATTTATTGACCCAAGGAATTTGGATGTTTTTTGTGCTGTGGGATTTTATCTGAATTTATCCTTTAGGCTCCTGGTAGATGTCAGTTTCTAAGACTGTAAAGGACAGAGAAATAAAGATTTCAGCTGAAAATTATTTTTTGACATTTAGGTCACCAATATCTTCTTGAAAACTTGAGGCATTAGGAATGAGGTGAGTTTAGCTTCATATTGTGTGATTGTTTTAGGATTAAGTGTTGACCAGTAAAACATGTTATTTACCTTTAATATCTGTGTTGTTCAGATTTTCATAATAAAAATCATGATATTACCTAACTAGTCTATGGTTTATATAAGACAGAATATTTAAAGCCAGGATTGTCCCATTAGACATATTAATAGGCCAAATATTATTTTATTTTAGATTTTTAAAAAATCATTACTCTTTAACCTACGACAATTCATTCTTTAGATCACAACTACTTTCGTGTCATTAAGGACTTTTTTTTTTTTTTTTGGTCTTTTTGCTATTTCTTTGGGCCGCTCCCGCGGCATATGGAGGTTCCCAGGCTAGGGGTCGAATCGGAGCTGTAGCCACTGGCCTACGCCAGAGCCACAGCAACGCAGGATCCGAGCCGTGCCTGCAACCTACACAACAGCTCACGGCAACGCCGGATCCTTAACCCACTGAGCAAGGGCAGGGACCAAACCCGCAACCTCATGGTTCCTAGTCAGATTCGTTAACCACTGCGCCACGACGGGAACTCCTAAGGACCTTTTATAGAACATTTTCTGTGTGCCAGAGACTGTGCTAGTTGCTAATGATGCAAAGTTGGATGCATAGGTCTTCTTTGGAAGAAACTTACAGATGGATGAGTACTTTAGTTATTACAATGAAGTATACTAAGTGCAAGTATACTAAGTGCAATAATAGAATAAAAAGCAGAGGGTTGTCACAAAGGGGATGGGATAGTTGTTTACACAGCTCCTGGAAGCCCTGCAGCTGGGAACTCTCTTCCAAAGCGGGTAAGACTTTATTAGAAGTGGGAACCAGGAAAGGAATGGCAGTTCCAGGAGCAGAAATAGCAGGTATAAAGGCACGAAATGCAGAGCTGAGTGGCGTGTTCAGATAAGTAGAGTCAGTTGATATCTCTGGAAGGAAGAATTTGTGTACGTATCTGGTTGAAACTGAGGATAAAAAGGGAGGTAGGGGTCAGTTCCAGGAAGGTCTTGTAAAAGCCATTAAAGAGTTTGAACTTTATTTTGCAGGCAAACAGCAGTTTTGAGTATGTGTAATTTGGGGGACACATGACATGGTCAGATTTTACTTGAGATACTTTTGTCTCTTTGTTACTTTCTACATGACCCTCTGGCTCCTCTTCCTTGGAGCCTATAAAAGGAGTAAAAATTGGGTCCGTGCATAAGGTATGCAAGAGAGAGAGGGAACAGGTTTACATGTTCCCAAGTTATCAAAGATAAAGCATTTCCTTCAAGACCAGCAACTTTCCCCCTAAAACTACTAGTAAGAAAAGTCTAAGAAGTGGCATATACTACAGAATAGCCTTAAACTGCCTTTCAATCAAAGACTTTCATCTTATGTGAAAAGAATTCCTAAGTGAAAACATTAAAATGAGATTTTAGTACAATTTTAATAACACACGAAACTCAGGATGTTTATTACAACCCAAAATTACAGTAAGAGAATGCAATTGTCAAAGTAATCTATGAATTAAGAATTCAATCTCTTATTAATTAATCAATGGAACACTTACGGGGAAGTTAATCAATCCTGAGATCTTGTGCACTTTGGGGGAGCCAGTCCCTCCCTACCTGTCGAGTACACATTCTTTTGGGTCACCCTGTTTATTTCAGTTGCTGCTATTGTGCAGAGTGGCTGAGGTTTGGACTTGGGGATTAATCCTCTGCTGGTGGATGAGGGGTAAATAATATCACTTGCTGGGTCACAGTAATGAATCAGATGCTGGCCACTTAGAGATGTATTGATCTGAGAGCTGAGGTAACTGCTACTGGGTAGAGCGATTCAAAGCCTTTAACTTGGACACCCAGGTTGTGCTGATTTCCAGTATGATGCAGTGAACTCACAAGATTGAAATCCCCCTTCCTCCATGCTCAACATCTATTCTATCCCCCAAAGATAATAACTTGAAATAATTCCAAGAGTGAATTCATTGATCTACCTGAGAATCCAATTTGGAGATTAATCAACCCCACATTTGAGGAAATCCCTAACTGCCTTCTAGCCTCATACTGTAAATTTTGTTCACATTAGATTGTTACTCAATTGAAAGCCTTATCTCGAGGATAAATTATTCTACTCTCTGAAATCATTTTTTCCCTAGTATTTTTCCTTTCTATTGCCACTTTCTGATGCCACTTCTCATTTTTCATATTTTCTCTGAAATTTTGGAGCAGAAAGCAGAATTGCCATAAATGACCTCAATCAAAGCAATTGCCATTTATTTAGGAAGTGCTTATCTAATTGGAGAAGAAGAAAAAAACCAATAAAAGATGGCAATTTGAGAGATTTTAAAAATAGTTTCTGGCAAAAGGGAAAATATCCATTGATGTGACAATTTGAAATGACAAGAGATTTAAAAAATTCTGATTCTTTGACCCTGTAAGAATGGATGGTTGAGACTTGACCATAGTGGGAGGAGACACTCATGCATATATATAAGTGTCTTAGTGCATTTATTTTCATTATAAAATGAATAAAAGCAATGACAAAATCAACAAAAGCAAATATTTTTCAGGAGTGCCCATTGTGGAGTTGCAGACATCATGTCCATGGGTTCAACCCCTGGCCTCGTTCAGCGGGTTAAGGATCCAGCGTCGCCACAAGCTGTGGCGAAGGTCACAGCTGCAGCTCGGATCCGGCATTGCTGTGGCTGTGGTGTGGATCTGCAGCTCCAATTTGACCCCTAGCTCAGGAACTTCCGTATACCACAGTTGTGGTCTTAAAAAGAAAAAAAAATATATTTTTCAAAACGCATTATTTGCTAAGCCACCAGTCACTTTTTATACCATTTTCATTATACCATAAACCACTATTCGCTTTCTGATATTTGTGTATGTCTTTTAACCCTGTGATAGTAAAATCATTACTAAACATAATGATAGAAACCTGTGTCCTAGGAAATGCATTGGACTTGATGTCAAAAGATGTGAGTTGGCATACAGCTGGATATGCCACTTACTAGGAGTGTGGCTCTGCACAAAGTGGCCTTCCTCTCTTAAGCCTTATTTTGTCCCTCTGTGAAAAGGGGCTCTTTCTGTGCGCTGCTTATTTCAGAAAGCAGATATGAAGATCCAATCTGTTAATAGATATGAAAATACCTTGAGACCTATAAAATACTGTTTTTATTCATAATTTTTTTTAAGCTGCTGCTTCCTGAGCTGCCCCTTTAGTTTGCTAGCTTGCTTATCTATTACCTAGTTATTCGTTTATTTTCTTCTTACTTTGTAGGGAATTTGATAATCTGATGCGATCTCTACCATATATTTTCATGTATCTATTTTTCTCTAAATGTCCAGACATTTAAAAGTGTCAAGACATGTTCCCCATGTTGATGTGAATTCCAGGCAGCCATTCTTTAATTATTAACTATCCATGGAAAACTGAAAAACTGATAAAACCACTAGTTTCTCAATACCTCCTGGGTATTCGACATTAGGGAGACTCAACATCTTGGTGAGTCACTGAATTTCTTAAATTGGAAATAGGTTAAAACTTGAAATCTTACCTTGGCTGTTTTCAAAATACTGGGTGAAGTTAAACCCCTCTCCATTTTTTTGCCTGAAATAAACTAGTAGGTTAGCACTGGAAGGATAAATTGTGTATGAAACACATCTTCTGGTTCATTGATAAATATGTCATGAGGGGAAGAATTTCAGTGTATTATAGCTCTGCCTTGTTTTTAATATATCATCCTTATCACTCAGCACAAAGGATGAGCCTCCTTGATAAGTACCTTTATAGGAGAGGAAGTGGCAATGGTTTATCAGACACATGGGCTCTAGCTTTTTCACTTTATTTGTGTGATGGATTATTGAAAGTTTTCCAGCATCTTTCTGGGGGGAAAAAAAAACAACCACCTAATCTTTTGGAACTGAACTTCCAAAGTTATTATTCAATATAGACATGGCTTATTTAGCCACAGCTCATCAAAGTTAATACCAGCTTTAAAAAATTAATTCTGGTAAAATCCTATATAAGCAAGCTATCTAAATCTATCTATCTTTGTGTCTGTCATCTCTTGAGTCTAATAGAAGGCAGGAAGGTGTCCCATGTGATTTTTTTTTAGTAGCAGTTTTACTGATGCATAATTCACATACCATAAAAATCACGCTGTTAAAGTGTACAATTCAGTGATTTTTAGTATATTCATAGAGTTGTGCATCCATCACTACTATCAGATTCCAGAACATTTTCATCACTGCAGAAGAAAACCCCACATCCATTAAGCAGTCACTCTCTATTTCCCTGGGCAACCATTAATCTGCTTTTAGTCTCTAAGGATTTTTCTATTATGGGCATTTCATATTGATGAAATTGTACAGTATGTGGCCTTTTGTGCCTGGTTTATTTCAGTTATCATAATGTCTCTGAGTTCATCTGTGTTGCAAAACATGTGGTTTTTCATTTCTTTTTATGTCTAAATAGTATTCCATTGTATGCCTATACCAGATTTTATTTATGAATTCCATGAGGTTTTTAGTCTTACCAAAGAACCCCATGGATCCATCCTCTGTCCTTGAGGAGAACATTTCTGGTGGGGAAATTAGCTAGGAATAAATGACTCCTTTACTGATGTTAATTGAGAAGGAGGGGCTCATTATTAGATACCATACCGTGTTGGAAATGATAAAAATCTGCTTCTTTTATAAACTTTTCATCCCATGCTCCCTCCAATTAAATGGTGATTTCCTGTATCCTAGCTCAGATTTATTGATTGATTGATGTTTTATTAAGTGTCTCAAACTACAGACCTTCCCTAAACAAATGGTCTGCTTGAACTCACCTCTGCCTACTTCCCTATCCTGGCCTTGTGTGTTACTTCTAACCACATCAGCTTTTTTTCAGTATTTTGAACACAGCTAACCCTACCTCAGGTCTTCACATATAGTTTTCCCACTTGGAGTGCTTTTCACTAACAGAATCCTTTGTCAGGCTGTAGGTCTCCGTTTCAGTGCCTCACAGCTCAGAGTCCTTCCCTGACCATCCCCTCCCCCACCCCAATGTAGATTACACGTCCCCTGGTTTTTTTTTTTTTTTTTTTTATGGCACTCTATACTTTTCCTCTGTAGCACTTAATACAATTGGTAATTGTGGATGTATTTGTGTGCTCTAAAATATAATTTCCACTAGAATGTTGGCTCCAAGACGGCTGGACTTCTTTTATTAACCTGTTTTGTTAACTACCATATCCCTGGCTTCTAACATAGTTTCTGGCATCAAAATAGGTATTCAATAGATATTTGCAAACAATTTGAGTTTGATTATTACCTGTGCCCTAATGGTTTCCTATTTGGCATCTCTTTCCCAAACCTCTCGAATGCTCTATCCTTGTGTGGCCTGCCATCTTGACATCTCTTATCGGAATGTTCTTTACGTATAGGAAACTCATCATTTCTCAGACTGGGCTCCTGCTTGTTCCTCTCCAACCATGCCCAGTTTAATGGCTTCTTCTTATTTAAGCCAGAAACCTGAGCATCACCTTAGATGCTTTTCTCCATTCGTATCCATTTGGACTAAGGTGCAGTTGATTCAGTCTCCTAAACATCCCTTTGATATTCTTTCCACCAGCACTGTCTTTGTTCAAGTTCTCATTTTCTCTCAGTTGAGCAGTTGTGATAGCTTCCTAACTTCTCTACCTCTCTCTCTCTTTATTTAAGCCACATTCTCCTCCACTGTGATCTTTCTTGATCCAAAATTTGGCCATGGCATACTGTTTCAAAGCCTTCTGGTCATTGTTCATTCTCTGCAGATGAGCTCCCAACTTCCCTGCTAAGCCTATAGGGCCCAGCCCTCCTCTTGAGCTTCAGCAGGAACTGTTCTCTCATTTATTCCAGTTATGCCAGACTTCTTCAGTTCCCGAAACATGCTATGTTTCAGAACAGTGAACCTTTTCCAATAGGGCTCCCTCTACCCACAAAGCCCTCTCTCCCCTGCTTTCCAAACATCTAGTCATTTTTTAAGATTCTGCCCAGATGCCCTGTATCCTCGATGATTTGGCTAACTACCCCTCTGAAAAGTTAGAGTTACTTCATTTGTGCTTAAGGACCCCACATACTTGCCTAAATAAAAGCTTGCACCACATTGCTTCAAATAATTGGGCTCTCTCTGATACTGGACACAAGTCCTTTAAGAGCAAAAACTGGTCTGAGGCTTGGGCTTCAGAAGATGACAGACTTGGGTTCAAATCCCCATTGCTAATTGAGTCCCAGACCTTGGTAAGCCATGTGTGTAAAGTGCCTCATACAGGACCTGAGATGAGGTAAGCATTTACCGTTAATAGTAATTACTGATTATGCGGAGTTCCCGCCGTGGCGCAGTGGTTAACGAATCCGACTAGGAACCATGAGGTTGCGGGTTCGATCCCTGGCCTTGCTCAGTGGGTTAAGGATCGGGCGTTGCCATGAGCAGTGGTGTAGGTCGCAGACGCAGCTTGGATCCCGTGTTGCTGTGGCTCTGGCATAGGCCAGTGGCTGCAGCTCTGATTAGACCCCTAGCCTGGGAACCTCCATATGCCGTGGGAGCAGCCCTAGAAAAGGCAAAAAAAAGTAATTATTGATGATGCTATTTTCAATATTAGTAGAAAATAGACCTGGGGTAGACCAGTGACTGACCTATGATAACAATGTTTATTGGCTCAGTGATTAAATAAAAATGTATTTTTGATGATTCCTGACTACATTATAATAAAATAAAATATGAGTAAACATAAAGTTATGGGAGAGTCCAGAAAGATAGCTGTACAAATAAGAATGGAAGAAATACAGGATTTTCACCTAAGTGATTAGAGAGAGGGCTAGGTGAATTGAGCTCTGCTGAAGGCTAGATCTGAAATTTTTAGAGAATTCCTACAAGATTCTATGATCTCCATGGTATGTCCTGCTGAAGCTAATGAAGTTGCAGTTTCTTGAGGAATCTTCTAAAATTGTATGTACATGGATTTAACAGGAGCCAAGTACCCAAACACATATTTCCATTTTGACAGTAGACATCACCAACTGGTAAAGGCTGTGAGGGGAGGCAGTAGGATCAATGGGGGAATTTATGGGCATGAGGTGCCAGAGAACCTTGGTTTAAGTTCTGATTAAGTCACTTTATCTCCTCAGACTTCTGTATTTCACATGTAAGACTATAAGTTTGGCCTGGCCATTCCCTTAGGTTCTTTTAAACTTAAAAGTCCTGGAGTTCCTGCCATGGCTCAGCAGAAACAAAACTAGCATCTATGAGGATGCAGGTTCAATCCCTGGCCTTGCTCAGTGGGTTAAAGAGCCAGTTATGCTGTGAGCTGTGGCATAGGTCGCAGATGCAGCTCGGATCCCACGTTTCTGTGGCTATTGCGTAGGCCAGCAGCTATAGCTCCAATTTGATCCCTATCCTGGGAACCTCCATATGCTGTGGGTGTGACCCTAAAAAGACAAAAAAAAAAGTTCTTAGGCTGTTTGAGTTACTTCATAATGTCATGATGATACCCCTGAACAAGAAAACCCCTGAGTAATCAAGACCCATGTTTTGAAAACTAATTAATGCTGCTTATTACAGTGTAGGAACTCAACTTTTTTTCATTTTTCCTTTATGTCACCAAAAGTAAGATACCAAATCCCTTCTGTTGTATAATGGACCCTCCAGTTTTAAAACCAGCAACAATAAAATATGTAAATTATTTATAACCCTATTGCTCATATAAAGAAGTGCAAACCAGAAATATGGATGAATAAAAGTAAGTGCCATTGAAAATGGCCACCCAATAAAGAGCTTTAAGAATTCAGAGGAATAGAAGTTTGAAGAGCAGGCAACATATAAATATGAAGAACAAGAGGAAAGAGCATTGGTATCACTTAGAAAGAACAAGGAGAGAAAAGCATAGCACAGTTGTTTTGAGAGTGGGATGAAGGATAGTGCGTGATGCAGAGCTGAGGGATGGTAAGATTAAAAATGAAGGTTGAGGCTAGATTGCAGGCAAAGTGAATATATATTTACTTTCAAACTCACATTGGGAAAAGTCATTTTTCTTCACTGATTAAGATTGGACTAGATGATGTGTAATAGTCCATTCAATCATAATGTTCATAATTTTATAACTCCAGCATTCCAGGATCAAAAAATGATATATATTCTACCTTGCTAGAGATTATCTATCTGTCTGTCTATCTATCCATCCTTCCATCCATTCATCCATCCATCTATTCTTGAGAATTCCCAACCATTTTCAGAAGATTGGAAGACTAAAAAATTACACTAGTAATTATAACTCTGCTTCTAAATTTAAAAAAAACCATGATTGTTAACCATGTGCAGAAAATTCTTTTGTGCAACAGTTTTTTTTTTTTTTAACACATATTGATTGTGACTGTATTGCAGGGCAGTTGGCTACTGGCGAAACAGTGTGATTGACAGCTGGTCTTACTGTAAGTCATAACATTTAGTAGTTAAAAGGACTAAAAGGAAAGGAAAAAGAGTAGCACTCCAGATGGATTAGTCAAGACGTTCCTTCATGCCCCTCATCACTTGGCTGCCAGAGCTGGCGTAGTGAAAGAGAACAGGGATGTCCTCCATCATTTTCTTTAAGCTTACACGTAAATGGCCCATCAAAATGGGCTTCATAGCAAGTGCTGCACTGACATTAGATTAACATTTAATTGGAAATTCTCTTTTCCTTGGGGATAGATGGAACCATATGAAATCTTTCCCCAAACAGGAAGAGGCCATTCTTTAGGACAGGACATGCTGCCACTTGGTTATCCTATATTGGTTTGGAAATGTAAAATGCTTTGGTTTTGAGGAAGAACCAGTTTCAAACAAAACATTATTAAATATCCCTTAGTTCTCTTTTTAGCCGAAGAGAGACAAAATCCTTCCAAGGCAGCCTTTCAGAGACAGTCATGCATAGGAAAAAAATATAACTGTGTTTTCATCATCTCACATGCTTTGGGCTCTTCCAGTTTCAGCTGTGACTGCATTTGTTCCCTCAGATGGTATGCTGCTTTCCCGGGAGTGCCTGGCTTCTGGGTCGGAACAGGAACCTTTGGCTTAGTGCATGATGCTCTTAGGAAAGTCACTTGAATGCACTGAGCCTCAGTTTCACCCTTTGTAAAGCAAAAATAGTAAATCCTTCCCATGGATACCTATTGTGACAGATGAAAAATGGTGGATGTGAAAATGTTTTAAACTGTAAGGAACCACATAAAATTTGGTTTGGGAAGGTGGTGGTGGTGGCTGAGAATTCCAGGAAAATGCCCAGATGTTTGATATCTTCGATGAAACAGTTTGACAGACTCATGGATGTGTAAATAAGATGATTTATTTAACCCAAAATTTGATTATCTCTATTGTATAAACCAAAGATAATCCATTTGCAGATACAGAGCTACATAACATAATTCTGAAATATATCCTTTTTTCCCCTAAACAAATCTGAGAATGTTTACTCCCGTAAGTTTTAACACTTTGGTAAGTTTAATGTTTTTACTGTATGTTTCCACATCTCTCAGCAAACTGTATCTGCTAAGCCCTGGAGAGTGAATATCGAAGCTCAGTGAAATATATACTCTCTGTTACTACTACTCAACTCTATGATTAAAATGTAAAACTGCTGTAGACAGTGACCAGACAGATGAACATAGCTATGGTTTGATAAAACTATATGAGTGCTGAAATTTGAATGTCATGGGATTTTCACCTATCACAAAATATTATTCTCTTTATTATTTTTCAACTCTTTAAAAATGTAAAAGCCATACAAATATGGGTGGCAGGACAAAGTTGGCCAATTGGCCATGGTTTGCTAACCACTACTTTAGAACAAACTTGTATCAAGAAAAAGGAACTTTCAGGAGTTACCGTCGTGGCTCTGTGGTTAACGAACCCGACTAACATCCATGAAGATGTGGGTTCAATCCCTGCCCTCACTCAGTGGGTTAAGGATCCAGCATTGCCATGGCTGTAGCTTAGGCCAGCAGTTAGAGCTCCAATTGGTCCCCTAGCCTGGGAACCTCCATATGCTGTGGATGCGGCCCTAAAAGACCAAAAAAAAAAAAAAGGAAGAAAAAGGAACTTTTGCTAACCAAAATTTTGATTTATTTAAGTGTTTTAACATATTCTATGCAAGACTGGCCTGACTATGCCACCATTATACTCTGAGCCTCATTCCTCTTCCTGTAAAACAAGGGAGATACATTTGCAATCTCTTAGGAGCTTCCCTTCTCTCATATCTTGTGGTTTAATGATTCTGGATAACCTCCCTCTATTGGGGTCCACCTGTACTTATATGTGATATATAAATATATGTGTGATATATATTATACCTCTGAAAGCCCCTCTCCCAGCAAGCTTTTGGCTTCTAGTATTTTAAACATGTTTATAATTAGAGGTTGCTTTCTGCTGCTTTGTGGGTTCAGTTTTCCTTGGTTCTCAGGCTTCTCTATTAAACGAGATATTTTGCATATGCATTAATTCTTCAATGCCTCTGGGTATCACTTGGGGTAGTTCCATGTTATCACTGCATTGTCTGGTGAATCTGAAAACATTTTATTTCAGTGGGATTTTTCCTGCCTAATATGCCCACAAACATGTGCTGTAACTCGTACTAAATGAGCACATCTATGAAACGGAACTAATACCTACCTTGCGGTGGTAGGTGGGCATGTGGTGAAATTTAATTAGTGAATGCTTCTAAAGAACTTTCAAATCCATGAATAAAATGTGTTATTTAATTGCTAAGAGCTATTACTGTTTATTTTTTCCTCTAGGTATTTCTCAGTAGGTGCTTTGCTATTAGCACATAATGGCAGTAATTTTGAAACAAGTTGACATTTGAGTTTGTTTGCGGAGTACATGAAGCTACAGGTCACATTTTAATGCAGTCTTCCCTCCCCCTTCCCCCGCAGAGTTCCCCCCAGGTGTGCAGTCACTCTACCTTCTTCTCTTAGCTGTTCATGCAGTTTGTTAATATTTAGTGGTAACATTGGCCATCAGTGTTAAAAAGAATCAGTAGAGATTTTTTTTCCCAATTAAAGTGATTTAATAACATATCTATTTATAATTTTCTCAGTGCTAAGGCTGTGTCCGAAGGGAGAAAAACATTATATCCAATAATCTCCTAGTAGCTGGAATTGACCTTTTATGTTGGTCAACCTTGTTGTTTGCATAATAGCCATTGGAGACAAACCCTATCTCAGTGTTCCATAATATACAAATGATCCGGGAAGAGATCACAATTTTTCAGTGTTGTGCCATTTAATGTCCATTTACAAAAGTGAGAAAGCCAGTCAGCATGTTATTAGAGAACCCTAGGCTGGAGGCAAGCTGCCCCTCCAGAGAGTCAGCTCCTCCATTAGCAAGTTTTTTTCACTTCCTGGGTCTCAGGCTCCTTATCAAAGTGGAATGTACCATTGGCTTTTAAACTGTACCCCTTGGAATTGAAGACTCAGACAAGTTGCTTCAGGGTTTCTCCCAGCAGTTAAGTATTTTCCAACAAACATTGAAGATCTATGAGCCCAAAGACCCCATATGTTGATTTTTCCTCTTGAATATAAAGATTCCTTTTAAATTTGCATCTAAAGGTTTTCATTGCTTAGGGGAAATTTCAAAGACACTCTGTAATCCAGAAGATCCCCTTCAGCTCTGGCATCCTATGATCCTATATCTTAAGTGAAGCTGAACAACGTGCATACATGCATACACACACCTATTGAGAACAGTCTTTGAAAATTTCACTTGTAGGCCCTGGGATTAAAGCCAAGTTTCATTCTTGAGGCTTATGCAATATAGAAGCTCTGTTAAATCAAATATTCAATAAATAAATAAATAGCATTTGAAAGGCACACACTCTGTGAAACTGCTCCTGGGATGTTTGGCACATTACCAGCCCTAATTTTTCCTCAAAATCTTATCCCCTTCTAAGTATTTAGTGTAGTCAAATTTTTACTTCCAGGGTGTCTGGACTCATTTAAAGTCCTGTAGGGGTAGCTCAGGTGAGAACGAGCTGTAATGTGCCTGCTTCAGTGCCGCCTATCCTTGGGAGGGAGGGAAGATAGAGTGGAGAATGGCCTTAATCATCTGTGCTGTATTAGCAATTTCCAATTCACAAGGTAGAGGCTTTTAAAATGCTAGTTCCAATGGCTATTCCTCTCTCTTTTATGGAAACCTCATAGTTCTGACCCACAAATAATTTCATGAGCAACTGTTAAAGCTGAGCTTGCATCTTACAAGTGCAACAGAGAATAAGATCGTGGGTGTATTTACAGTGTGTGTGTATAAATACTGTAAATATGCATTTATACACACATATGTATTTATATGCACACAAACATATATATAGTAAGATAGAAATACTATCTAATTGTCAGTGCAAACGTTGTCGTTTAGTACTCGAAACATTTTTAAGTAAATGCTCAGAAATATATGGTGAATTGTGTTGCTGTGATAGCATTCAATCCTGAGTCCTCTAGCTTGAAAAATGTCTCCATCCTTAGTATTTTATATGACACTCGAAGTTACCTATCTGAAAGCCAGGCTTCCCAGAGTGTTTTAGTCATTGTCTGTCAGTCAGGAAGATGAATTCACTGACACTGTGATGGGGGCATGACCCTGTCTGCTACTATTTGTAGGCCTGAAATTTTGAGCTGTTTGTCCAATAAAGAGAATCCTTCACCTCATCGTCCCCGCCATACACACATACGGTGTGCTCCGTACACCCAAAGGATCTCAGAAAGGCAGAGGATGAAATGGAGAATCTGCCACTGAAATCCCCTGCTCTGCTACTGCCTGGCTTATGAACTTGGGCCAGCAAGGGCTATCCTCTGCATACCTGTTTGCTCAGAGGTAAAATATGGAGACTGTGCAAGGCGATGTTCAAGGTCTTCCTTAGCTCTGAAGTGTCTATTATCAGCATAGGGAAAATTTAGGCAATTGAGTTTGCTCAGTATTTATTGAATCGCCTGCAATGATCAGTATGAGAATTTACCTTGTGTTGGGCACTGTGCTAAGAGCTTAGAAGTTTTACTTTCATTATCTCTTTTAAATTTTCCTATAACTTCCTGAATCTCTCCACTTAACAGAGGAGGAAAAGAGGATTAGAGCAGGGAGGGCTCTCTCTGAAAGAAAGCCACGGTTGGCAAGTTGCAGAGGTGAAATTTAAAGCTCGGCAACCAGACTCCGGAACCCCCCATGAAGTGGCAAGGCCATTTGGGCTCCAGTTGAGCTGGGAACTATGAGATATGTTGGGGGCCACAAAGACCCAATGCGACCCAGCTCCTGTGCTCCCGCAGCTTACATTGTATTTAAGCTGAAAGGACATATGAGTGAAAGGGTTAAGAGGCATGCCAGGCAGCCTGTGCATTGTTGGCCAAGGAGAGGTGCAGAACGTGGCTATTATGGGAGTCCTGAGAAAAGGGCAAGAGGAATTTGGCACCACTGAAGTGTCATTACACCACCAGCCAAACGCATTGTCAGCATTCAGTGAGATTTCCATTGCCTTCTCCAAGGAATACGAGCAGGAGAGAGATGTTATAAAAAGAAGAATAAAGAAAACATCCCTTTATCAGCTGTTCTCTCAGTCATCCATGGTGGGGCTGAACTGACAGCCTCAGATAATCAGGCCAAAGGTAGTTCGTCTGGGAATTCTGCGCAACTCACTTGGTCTTGGATTTCCTCTTCCCTCCCCAGTAACACTCCCTCATTGCCATCACCCTTCCCTTCTCTCTGCCTTTCCAAATACCCTGGCCACCTTGAACCCATCCTCGTGTCCATTTGTGCTTTCAGCTGAGTATTCTACAACTGAAGAATTTTAGAACAGACCTCTCTGATAACATCTTTGTTCTTCTCTGGATGCCTGAGTCATTACGGAGCCTTCAGTGCCCTGAAGTCACCTCTGCTGACCAGCATGGCCAAGCCTCGTAGGGGCAGAGAAGGGCTCAGCAGGCAGAGCAGCCAGTCGCTGTGACTCTTCACCACTCCCCACACCAACACTGACACTCCCATGTGCACGCACACTGATTTGCAGGAGACCAGCCACTACCATACCCCTGACTCCTGAGGGTGAGAAGAAATTTACCTTGGAAGATTCTTATGAACCCATTTGGTAAAGGGTTGACCTGTGTGAATTTCAGTGTCATGAATGATGACATTTCATAGTGGCTGTTGAAAATTGAACAGTGCTGTCCAAGAGAATTTTCCGTAATGATGAAAGTGTTCTGTATCTGTGCTGTCCAACACAGGAACCATTGACCATATGTGGTGATTGAACACTTGAAATGTGGGACCTGGAGTAAGACCAAGGAAATGTGTTTCAAAATTTAAATTCAACTAATTTAAGTGTAAGTAGCTATGAGTGGCTATTACCATATAGGATAGGGCAAGTATGTCAAAATATGTAAATAATTGAGAAGTGACAATCTGGGAGTATATAGTCTACTAGTGCTGATATTTGTATGGTATCTTCCTAGTCATATAACACATTTTATAAAGTGATTTTCTGTACATAATTGTATTTGAGGGGGAAGGTCCAAAGTATATCATAGATTTAGATTTTATAAATATTTATTGAGGTATATATGTGCCAATTATCTTCCACATCCCAGGCTCAATCTCAGAATTTCTGAATTGCATTGCTCCAGGTAGCTACTGTCAGTTGGTAGAATTTGCCCAAGAGAGCCACCTTCTGGGTAGAGTGTACACACTCTGATAAATAGATGTGAGCTCTCCTATCTGAGAGGAGGTAGGGGTGTGTGTGTGTGTGCGCGTGCACATGTGTGCATTTACATGCATATATGTATATGTATTGTGTGCATGTTTATATATATATGTATACAAGTAGTATATATGCAAACAGGATGGAAGGAAATT
This sequence comes from Phacochoerus africanus, assembly GCF_016906955.1. Classification (NCBI taxonomy): domain Eukaryota; kingdom Metazoa; phylum Chordata; class Mammalia; order Artiodactyla; family Suidae; genus Phacochoerus; species Phacochoerus africanus. The sequence goes on along the minus strand of NC_062544.1, from coordinate 210,102,240 downwards.
ATTATTTAAATTAGATTTGGGTTAATGCCATCTTAAAGCAAAGAGGCAATGTTTGGGAATTGAAGGGATAGAGAAATTTACATCTGGCATGGGCTTTTAGGTGTGAATTTGGAGTTAACAGATTTTGAACATGCAGATATGGACTGAAGGGAGTACAATTCATTCCAGAAGAATATATAAGGATATAACCAATGAAAAGGCAGAAGAGGAGAGAATGGGGCAGTGAGGTACCGCATCTTGTTTGAACATAAAGGTACATGAATAGATGCTGAGATGTGAGAGAGATTATTGGGAGTGATGGTCAGGTGTGAACCTGGAGTGTCATGAGCATAAAGACCCTGAGCTTTGTGCTGTTGGGTGAAGGAAGCTGTTGTAGGATCTGAAGGGGACAGTGCAAGTTTTTAATTCTGTGTTGATTTCTGTAGTTGAGAACAAGTTGAATGAAGCAAGTTCTCTTTGCAAGGTGAAACAGAATGACTCCAGTGCTTTAGCTGCACATCCAGACTTATTTGACCTGGACAGCCTAACCTAATGAAAAAAGCCTGTGATTTGAGTGTGGGCTCTACAGACCTTTGTTGGGGTTTCAGCTCCACAACCTGTTAGCTGTATGATGGGGGGAAATCATTTAAACCTTCTGTTGTGGGTTATACATTGTCTCCCCAACATTCATTGTGTCCAGAAACTCAGAATGTGACCTTACTTGGAAATAGGCTCTTTGTAGAGGTAATAAAATTAAGATGAGGTCATCCTAGATGAGACTTGACCTTACATCCAATGATAGGTGTCCTTGTAAGAAGAGGAGAGGACACACAGAGAAATTGCCATGTGAAGACCAAGGCAGAAACTGGAGGGATGTGTCTGTGAGCCAAGAGATGCCAAGGATTGCTGGCAACCACCAGAAGCCAAGAGAGGAGTACTGAACAGATTCTCCTTCAGAACCTCTGGAAGAAACCAACCATGGGGATGCCTTGACTTCAGACCTTGGGCCTCCAGAACTAGAAGAGAATAAATATCAGTTGTTTTAAGCCACCCAGTTTGTGGTCCTTTGTAATGGCAGCCCTCCACCCTTGCACCTTAACTTCCTTCCTTAACTTGCAAAATGGGGATGATGACGCTTATATCCAAGAGTCTAGGTGGGAAGTCAACCAGAATCAAATGAAGAAGAAATTTATCCATTGTAAAGTCCTCTACAAATCTTTGAAAATTTAAATACCAATTTCCCAAGACTGTGAAATATCTCCATTACTGAAATATCTACTCTGTGTAAGGGAAAGCTTGAGACACCTCATGCCTGCTACCTCATAGGAGAATTAGCAATATGTAGTTATCTCATCTTGTGTCATTTTTGCCTTCTTGGCATTTGAAACTTAATGGCAACAAAGCTTTACAGATATGTACTTACCCGGGAAAAAATAATGAGTGTTTTGGCCAAAATGGAATGGTTAATGCATTTGTCCTCGCTGACAGTGTTTCTCACTTAGAGGAATTTCTTTTTTCCCCACAGATAAGCGAAATTATTATGTTATGGTTTCATAAGTAAAATACGTACATCAGGTAATATAAAAATCTAAGTGGGTGTTTGAATTTCACGCTTGGGTTTTCAATTACTACTTACTGTTTCCTAGTAAAAGTGCACCTTCTCATTCCTTTCTGGTCTGAATTAGATGGTGGTAAAAGAACTCCGTGTGCCATGTAGTAAGTGTAATCTAGGGTTGCAGGAGAAAATGTATGTTTAAAGCTTTTTAGCTCAGTTCATTTTCAGATGATTTGGTAAATATTGGCTAATTTGTTTCCATTGCTCTCCTGAGAGAACTATGAGTTGTGTTCTTTTGTAATACAGAAGCTGAAATAGGGCAGTTCACTGATTTACCAAATGAATGAAAGAAATAGGATTGCTGCTGGAGCTGGACTCCTAGAATATTAGGATTCTTCTTGCTGATGAGCTCCTGCTCCCGACATCCACTGACACAGGAAGACCCTATGCAGCCCTCCTCCTGCAAATGTCCAAAGATGCCTAGGCTTACATTCCATCATTGAAAAATCTTTTGCCCTCTCTTGAGTCTCCTAGTTTCTATTCCATTGCCTTACATCTAGAAATACAGTGATACATGTAATGGACTCTGCTCCCTGCCTTCATTGCACTATATCTAGGAGGGAATATAAGCAATTCAGCATGACATTTGTCAGTGCTGAAGATTAGCTAGACAAGGCCACTTGTAGCAAGATATGCTGAAAGGAGTAGACTGAAACATCCTGGTGCTAGACTTATCAGCTGGTGCGGTACAAGGGTTTGGGAAAATTATTCAGCTTGGTGCAAAAGGGGGTTTAATATGGTGGACAAATGATGTTAGCATGATTTTTAGTGACATAGTTATTAGAGAAAAGCAAATCAAAACTACGATGAGGTACCACCTCACACCGGTCAGAATGGCTATCATTAATAAGTCTATAAATAACACATGCTAGAGAGAGTGTGGAGAACCCTCCTACACTGTTGGTGGGAATGTAAATTGGTACAACCACTCTGGAAAACAGTATGGAGGTTCCTCATAAAATTCAATATAGAACTACCATATGACCCAGAAATCCCACCCTTGGGCATATATCCAGATAAAAATTTCATTCTGAAAGATACATGCACCCTTGTGTTCATTGCAGCACTATTCATAATAGCCAAGACATGGAAACAACCTAAATGTCCATTGACAAATGAATGGATTAAAAAGATGTGGTACATATACATAATGGAATATTACTCAGCCATAAAAACCCCCAAATAATGCCATTTGCAGCAACATGGATGCAACTATAGATTCTCATGCTAAGTGAAGAAGTAAGTCAGAAAGACAAAGACAAAATACCATATGATATCACTTATATGTGGAATCTAAAATATGGCACGGATGAACCTATCTATAGAACAGAAATAGCCTCACAGACATGGAGAACATACTGGAGGTTGCCAAGAGGGAGGGGGAGGGAGTGAGAGGCACTGGGAGTTTGGGGTTAATAGATGCAAACTGTTACATTTAGAATGAATAAACAATGAGGTCCTATTGTACAGCACAGGGAACTATATCCAATCACTTGTGATAGAACATGATAGAAGATAATATTAGAGGAGTTCCTGTTGTGGTGCAGCAGAAACAAATCCAACTAGGAAGCTTGAGGTTGTGAGTTCGATCTCTGGCCTTGCTCAGTGGGTTAAGGATCCAGCATTGCTGTGAACTGTGGCATAGGTCGAAGAAGCGGCTAAGATCTGGTATGGCTATGGCTGTGGCCAGCAGCTGTAGTTCTCATTAGACCCCTAGCCTGGGAACCTCTGTATGCTGTGGTTGCAGCCCTAAAAAAAAAAAAGATAATATTAGAAAAAGAGTGTGTATATATATCTCTATAACATATGTGGAGAGAGAGACATATAGAGATATATATGAATGACTGTGTCATTTTGCTGTAGGGCAGAAATTGACAGAACAATGTAAATCAATTGTAAAAAAATTTTTTTAAAGATTTTCATTGACAGTGAAGCAATTGTCATGGGAAGCCAGAAGTGATACACTGGGTGAAGTAGCATTTCACTCCAATAGTCGGTCGAAATGACGGTTGCTCTAGGGTGGGCCAGTTTTGAACATCTGAATAGTTGCCTTGAGAGTAATTGGGCTTAGCCACTGGCCTGAGGTTTAGGAATAAGACTTTTCTTTAGGAAAGGGGAACTGAAAAGCAAATTAGGGCCAGCAAGCAGACAGGGGATGTTGGAGTATGAGGCAGGTTAGCAGAAAATATCCCCATTATGAGAACAGAGGCAGTAAGAGTGACCATAGCTGGGGAACTTGATGGGGGGCGGTGGTGAAATGAGGAATGGGAGGATTAAAAAAAGAACTTGATATTTGTGAGCTCCAGAATGGGGTCTGGAGTCAGTGCATATATTGTGTCAAAATACCATGAGACAAAATTTTGAGGGAAAACAAGGATTGGAAATTAGCCCGCAGGATTGAAACATAGCCCTAGCTTCAGTTATGGATAGATGAAGGATGAAGTTTGGAACCAGGCTGGACCATACATAATTTCCTGGAAAAAAAAAGGTGGATGTCTTGGTTACAGATCACATTCACAAAGATCTAAGTGCACATAAAAGGTAACAAGAGACCTAATTCAGCCTTTGTTAGCTGTTGAATGCATGACCTTGAATTATTGGGGAAAAACTCTTTCTAGCCCTGATTTCCCTATCTATAAAATGAAAGTGTTGCTCTATATTAATAGTTCCCAAATGTTAGACCCTGGGATGACACAGGGTTTTTAGTGAAAATCAGAGAGCTAGTAAAAGGTACATGCTCCTTGATTCTATCCACTGAGCGTGCTTCAGATAGTCGGCAGTGGATCCCAGCAATCTGTACCTGTAACATGTATCCTGTGTGATCCTAAGAAGGAACATACAGGACACTACATAAGATTTCTTCAACATTCTGTTTTTATTATTTTCCCCCTCCATCGTTTGCCTTTGTTCCTCTTTGGGTTCATGGACTGGGGTGATGCTCAAAGATTCAATAAAATGGTTTATTGGCACATTATTTCCAAGTGACACTTGAAGCCTGGGAGCCAAGTGATGCAAGAGAGCTAGTTTTTATCACCATCTGAGCTCCAGCATCAACACAAACCTGTCATGGAGCCTGGTTTCATCTGATTCTGAGCCCATTTTTTGCAGAGACAGTGTTGGGCTTTCTTGAATATAAAAATACATTTATTGAATATATATATCCATACATTCTTTTTCTCATATTATCTTAACATTAAACCAACTGTACTTTAATAAAAAGTTTTCTATTCAATAAGAAAATTAATTTTTTCCTTTTAAAAAAAATTTATTGAAGGATAGTTGATTTACAAGGTTGTGATAATTTCTGCTGTACAACAAAAGAGATTCAGTTACACGTGTACACACATCCATTCTCTTTCACATTCTTTTCCCACATAGATTATCACAGAATATTTTTTTTTACAGAATAAAATACATATATTTAAACACAATTACATTCAAACAGATTATTATATCATGGATCTTAAGAAACAGATTGAGTGACTCCCTCTGGAGAAGTGGAATGGAAAATATGCTGAGACAAATAGGAAATTTATTCTATGCTTTGTCCCATTTTGTATGGCTTTCATCTTTACTATTTAGTATTATCTATTACATTTCAATTTTTCTTTAAAAATTAGCATTATATTAAAATCATGTATATTGTGCAACTAAAATTTATAAAGAAGAAAGCCTTATATACCATTAAATATTTTATATAGCATAATAAAAAGAATAACTTAACTGGTAAGAGTAACAAAAATAATACACCCTCTGAAAATAAGTAAAATATAAAATGCATAAATTGGTTAAAAAACAGTGTAGCTATATAAATATGTCCTCACAGTTTGTTACATCTTATTGATTCTTCAATGTAGGCATTACACCATTCTAGGTGATGTGATAAATAAGACATTATAGACCTTACATTGTACCATGGAGAGAAATGGTTATTAATAATACAATTGCGGAACTATATTATTTAATTGTACAGTTGCATTATTTAATTATAATGATCATAAATTCTTTGATGGAGAGGAAATCAGAATCAGATGTAAGAAGACTTCAGCATTCCCAGAATGATGTCAAATGACCCCCTTCATGGTGGATTATGCACTTATTTACTATGAGATATATTTCTTCTCCAGAGATTCCTTGTTTGTGTATCAGTTGTAGATTTTTGGTTTGATATAAGAGTCTATATGTATATGTGATTGTTTTAGGTTGTTGTTCTCTTAATTGCAAGTTCATCTCCAGTGTTCTGTATTTGTACCCACCTCTTCTCATGATTTCAGATTTTGGTGGTATAATTGTGCATGGATGATTTTGTATCTTTACTGTATATATACCTTTACTGTATATGGTGAGCCTTGTCATTTGTGGCATTTTTGTTTCCTGTTGCTGTCTTGTCTTTTCTGCCTAGAGAAGTTCCTTTAGTATTTGTTGTAAGGCTGGTTTATTATTGTTGAATTCTCTCAACTTTTGCTTATCTGTGAAGGTTTTGATTTCTCCTTCAAATCTGAATGAGAGCCTTGCTGGGTAAAGTAATCTTGGTTGGAGGATTTTTCCTTTCATCGAAAATTAATTTTTTTATTTAGAAGAGTAATAATTTACAGACTCTTTCTAGGTTCTAAATCTTCATGATCAGCCATAGTAGTCTGTTTTCACAGAAAGCTAAAATTGAAAGAACTACCCAGAATTTTCTAGTTTATGTACAGGGAAAACTATGTCCCAGAAAGGAAATAACTTCTTCAGGATCACAGCAAATTAGTGGAAAGACGGTCTCAGTCTCTGGTTTCTTACCTCTGTGTTCACTGGCCAAAAAAAAAATATCCTCTACACCTACTAGGATGGCCAAAATAAAAAAAAACAATGACAATATCAAACGCTGGCAAAGATGTGGAAAAACTAAATCATTCGTATATTTCTGGTGGGAATGCAAAGTTGTACAGTCACTGTGGAAGACAGCTTGGCAGCTTTTAAAATAAGGCTAAACAGTGACCCGTACACTCTGCAACTTTTAAGTTTTATTCCAGAGGAAGGAAGACTGTTCACCAAAAAAATCCATGCATGGTTGCTTTTAGCAGCTTTATCTGTAATAGCCAAAAACTGGAAGCAGCTCACATGTCCTTTGACAGGTGAATGACTTAACCAACTGTGGTACATTCATAACCATTAAATATTGCTCAGCACTTAATAAAAAAAACTTAATGTATGCAACCATCTGGGTGAATCTCCAGGGAATTAGGCTGAGTGAAAAAATTATTCTGTTTATATAACATTTTAGAAGTGGAGAAGATATTGGTGATTTCCAAGGGTTAAAGATGGAGTGGTGAGATGGGCAGAAGGGAGGTGGGTATGGTTTTAAAAGGACAATATCAGAGATTCTTGTGGTGATAAAACTACTGAGTGTCTTAATGGTTGTGGAGGACACAGAAATCTACATGTGATAAAATGATGTAGAATTAAATACACACACAAGTACAACTCAGACTTAGGAGATCGGTGGGTTATATAATTACCAGTATTCTGGTTGTGATATAATAGGTTAGAAAAATGTTACCTTCGGGGAAAGTTGAGTATAGTGTACATGAGAAAGTTCTGTGTTGCTTCTTACAACTGCATGTGAATTTATAACTGTCTCATAGAAATTTCAATTGAATAAGATACTCCTACTAATAAACAATTAAAAAAACCTATTAGTACTTTTCTTTCAAAACGGATAAAAGATATTTTCATGTGACTCCACTGTTGGTGAGGATAGAGTTAAGTAGACACTTTTCTATACTATACTCCTGGGAGTATAAATTGCTATTTTTTTTAAAGTATTTCTGCATATTAAAATCTTTTGACCCCATAACCTCACACCTATGAAATTGTATTAGGAAAATATTCAGAAATATGAATTATATTTATATATAAGTATTTTCACTGTAATGTATAGTGTTATGATAGCAGTGAAACTAAAAATAGCTCATGCAATAAATCTTTTTACATTAAAATTTTATTTCCTGGAGTTCCTGTCATGGCTCAGTAGTTAAAGAATCTGACCAAGAACCATGAGGTTGCAGGTGCCATCCCTGGCCTCGCTCAGTGGGTTAAGGATCCGGCATTGCCAGGAACTGTGGTGTAGGTTGCAGATGTGGCTTGGATCCCTGTGTTGCTGTGGCTCTGATTAGACCCCTAGCCTGGGAACCTCCATGTGCTGCCGGTGCAGCTCTGAAAAAGACAAAAAGACACACACAAAAATTTATTTCCCCAAGATATGTATTAAATGGAAAAAATGCCTGTTGCGTAATGTTTAGTAAAAAAATATAGTGTTATTTTTCTATTACAAACTCCATATCTATATATATCTTACTTACTAGCTGTGTAGTTTTTGTTCAATTGCTAATCCTCTCGGTGGACCTCTTATCTGTACAAAGGAGATATAATAGTACCAACTCCTTTTTTTAAAAAAAGTAATGACTAATGCTCTTCTGAGAGTAGACCAGCACAAAGATTTTAGTTGATCTCAAATAGTTTTATCTGGGTAGTAGTAACACTACCCATCTTTACAATCTTTTGCATTTTAAAACTCTTCCACAATAATCATGTGATACTTTGTACTTTTAAAATGTTAATATTTGCATATGTGTGTGTGTGTGTGTAATGTTTATCTTGAACTTACTCTTACTCAAATCACCATTAATTTCTTTTGATGCTTCATTCACATCCAGAATGCCTATAGCTGGTCCCTTTCTGAGAGAGAGGGACTTTGCAGACTTCTGTCCAGCTGAAACTTTCCTTAGACATTCTCTTGGAAGTGAGAGAGCCTTTGAACTGTGTATTTAACTATGTCCAATTTTAGGGGTTATAATTAAGGAATATGACTTGATCTTAAAAAACAGAAAGTCTTGAGAATATTTACTGTTCATTTTGGCAGCAGATAATTAATGAACTTCTTGGGAAATTAATCATTGATGCAGGCATGAAATAAATAACATATGCTGATTACTTGGAAAAGATTGATATGATATATTGGTGATTAGAACTGACAACTCCAGTCATTCACTGGGTCATGTCCTGAAGAATGTAATATTTTCCTTATTCTCAGAGAACTTTAATTTGCTTTAAATGGCAGCCATTATAGCAGCCACAAAAAGTTTTGTAAACTTGATGCGTTACAACCATGTCAGAGAAAACCAGTGAATCTGGGAAACAGGATTCTATAGAATGCACATAAAATAGGGGACTAGTTCATCTATCTAATCTAGCCTATCTAGTCTCATCCACCAAGCTATCCATTAGTCTATCTATCTTTACACCTTGAACCTTTTAGACATAAGATCCTGGGGGAACAAATTCATTTCATGACATTAGATTTCTGAAGCTTAGAAACATATAATGTTTAATAATTGCACATTATTTACTCTCAATTTTTGTTCCTTCTCTTTTAAAATATTTTAAGTTCATTTTCAATATTTTATAACTGAAATACTTGTTGGGGTAATCTAGACACCTACACGTTAACAAAGTGCTTGCAAAAATACAGCTTTTAAAAAGAAACATTTTCGAGAGGAGAGATTGTTTTCTTTCTATATTCATTCAGGCTCCAAGAAAAAACATAGACTCTATGAAAATCATTAGTGATTGCTGCTAATGCTTCTTAACAACTTTGAACAAGATATTAAAAGAAACTGAATTTATTAGCTTCCCATTTTTATTTCTAATACAGAAAATTTATGTTTTTAATTTCAGTGAAAATTCAAATGGTTTGCAAACATTTGGCATATACTAAACCTCACAGTAAGAAAAAGGCAAGTTGAAAATTAAAAATTAAACACTGATATACCGTTTTTATTTTATTTTTTATTTTTATTTTTTTGTCTTTTCTATGGCTGCACTCATGGCATATGGAGGTTCCCAGGCTAGGGGTCTAATAGGAGCTGTAGACTCCGGCCTACGCCAGAGCCACAGCAGCTTGGGATCCAAGCTGCCTCTTCGACCTACACCACAGCTCACGGCAACACCGGATCCTTAACCCACTGAGCAAGGGCAGGGATCAAACCCGCAACCTCATGGTTCCTAGTCGGATTTGTTAACCACTGCGCCACGACGGGAACTCCCGATATACTGTTTTTAAACTCTCAAATTTGAATTGAAGAAAGTTGTATACCACACTCTATTGACTGAGCTGTAGAAGAAACAGACCTTACATAATTCTGGTATGAGAATAAATTGATATAACCTTTATTGAGAGCAAATTGGCAATATCAGTTAAAATAGCAAATACACATATCTTGATCCAGAAATTCTATTTCTAGGAATTTATCACAGTTATACTTGGATGTGTGAAAGATGAATATATTAAGTAACTCATCACAGCATCAACTATAAGGGCAAGAGATTAGTTAAAAGATAGTTAAATAAACAATAGTACATCCTTAAAATGGAATCCTCTGTAACTAAGACATGAGAGAACATTTTCTTTTCTACACGGAATACCTCTAAGCTATCTTGTTAAACAGTCAAAAGTACAACAGGACTGTGAGAGTAGTCTGAAACCTATTTGCTTTTTCCTAATAGATTCATAAAATATCTCTGGAGAAATATATTAGCACATCACAAAATGGTTTTCCTAGGGATGAGGACTATGGGCTGGAGGATGGGGATGGAGACTTTAACAAGCTCTCTTGTACCTTTTGGATTTTAAACTATATCTCCTAATTGGAAAATAAATTAACTGCTTAAAACTAGCTTTCTCCTGTTACAGGGTTAATGTTTTTCAGTATCTTCTTTAAAAAAGAAAGTGCCCTATAATTATTTTGTGATGGGAAATTATTTTTAAAAGTTTAAAGAGAAAAACTGATGTCTACAGTATTGAAGTCAGTTTATTGTTTCTATTCATAAGTGGAAAAATATAAACACATGTAAATAAATGAAGCCCCTCCTCTTCTCCTTCCTGTCTTCTTCCTCCTCCTTTTTCTCCTCCACTGCCTCCTTTTTATGAATTTATTCTATACTTGTTTAGCTTTCCTATGACATTGATGGGATGGGGACGATTTGGGTACATAGATGGCCCAAGTTAATTAATATTTATATGTGAATATTTATGTAGTTACTTACATTAAGTGGTTTCTATGCACCTACTAATAGAGACAGGACTGAAATGTATATATATCCGCCTCATTTTAGTAGGGATTTTATTAATTCTTGGTTTAGTTTAATATAAAAACATTTTTAATGGAAATAAGAGTATTCCACATTTGACAAGGGGATGTATATTCCTATATATATTTCTATAATTGAATTCCACTAATTTTTGGTATCAACTCTAGAGAAGATATGGGGAAAAAGTAGCTTAAACCAGTTAGCCTCATAATGACATTCAATTGGACTCAAAATACAGGGTGTTTTCATATTTAATTAACCTTCTGTCTAATGCTATGATAACCCAATCTTAAAACTGATTATATGCTCTTGAACATGCTTCCCATAGTCCATAAAATAATTACATTTTCAAACAGGCAGTTTTGGCAACTAGTAATGAATTTCCTTAACCTCCATAAGTGACTGTCAAAGAGGGGCTGATGTGCTCTGAAAAACCTCTCAAGAGTTAATGGAGTAGGGGAGGGTGATGAGGTTATCAGACTTCCCTTCCTTCCTCTGCTTTTCTTGCAGCTTCCCAAGTACTCAACCTGACTCTGTTCCATACACCTAAGGCAGGCTAGCATCCTGCGCTGGGCAAAATGGGAAAGAACGCAATGGAGGTCTGGCTTCCCACATTCATAAGGAGTCAGACTCTCTCTGAAACACCTATGCATATGGATTATAAAAAAACAAACAGAATACAAAAACCTAGTCCCTTTTGCACAAAACAAAAGGACAACCTCAATTTTAGGGCATAATGCTTAGAGGAACTTTGAAGGGATTAAGTTGACCTTGTGACATCATATCCAAGTTTTAAGGGCTAAGTATTAGTAGCACCTTACACTGTAGTTGCTACTATGTATCAACATGTAACTTGAGCAACATTTTAATCTCTCCATCAGAAGTTTGATCCAGGAATTCCCCCTTGTGGCTCAGCCTAACAAACCCAACTAGTATCCATGAGGATGCAGGTTCGATCCTTGGCCTCGCCTAGTGGGTTAAGGGTCTGGTGTTTCCATGAGCTGTGGTATAGATCACAGATGCGTCTCGGATCTGGTGTGGGTGTGGCTGTGGTGTAGGCCAGCAGCTACAGCTCCAGTTTAACCCCTAGTCTGGGAATTTCCATGCGCTGTGGTGGGGCCCTGAAAAGACCCCCCCCCCAAAAAAAAAAAAGTTTGATCCAGAGCTGTTAACCAAAACCATATTTGACTTGTTGAAATTGTTTTTTTATTTTTGTCTGTGCAGAAACAAATGATAATACCTTCCTTGGTCTTCTCGTCCATATAATTCTTAGATCGTACGGTATCAGTGCTTGTTCCCACAGCTCCCCTCCCCATGAGAATGTAAACAGGCTGAGGGCAAGAACTATGCTATTTCTCTCTTTATTTCCTATAGCTCTACAGCTGGAGAGGAAAGGTGAGAAGGGGTAAGCTAGGTATGAGACATGAGCTGGTTGTATTTCTAATATATGAAGCTTGCGCTGTAAGTGTCATAATCCAGAAGGATGTTTTTATGTCTCTGAGAGGAGATGTTACTGATCTGCTCATCTGTCAGCCTCTTAGGTTGACTAGGCAAGCTGCCCAAAGAAACAACAAGGTCTGACCTCTTTAAGAGCATGGGTGGGGGAGCAGGGAGAGAATACATGTCTGGATTGTCACCTGGTAGAGAGGAGAAGAGTGACAGCCTGTTTATTTCTGGGTATGGGGTGTTTCAGAGTTTGCCTATGCTTGCTCATTATCATGTTTGATTTTCCAAACAATATACTTTTTTCAATTTATACTTAAGTAAACTGAGCTGCAGAGCAATTAAATGGCTTGCCCAAGTTCTCCTAGTTGATAAGGGATAGAACTAAGGAAATTGGTCCCTAGATCTGCTATTCCAAAGAAAGGGGAAGAGTGGCATTTCTGATTTACCTAGAGACCTTCAACTTCCACATTTGTCTTCCCTTAGTGGTGATCCCTGCTCCCTCTCCTCTCCCATCACTGTTTCAATGAGATGACTTCGAATCCCTTGGGTGTCTTAGGGTAGAATGAGGATTGAAAAGCTCTGACTCAAAGATTGAACCCCTAGTTCAGTGATTTCAGCTCAGGGCATTTTTTTTTTAATCCAAATGTCTTACCTGTTGCCTCATCTCCTAGGTAATAATTCTTAAGAATGGCTCCAGGTGAGGGTAAAAGGAGCACTCAGGTAGGTTATTCAATTCCGGTCGGTCCCTTTGCTTCCCTTTGCACTGCTCCACAGCCTTCCCATCTCTTGGTCACCGCATTTTGCTTGGTGCCCTTGAGCTAAAGGAAGACATGCTGTGCGAAATGATTACATCTACATGCCAGTTGGCACAAGGAAGCCATACCGTGCATATTTATTTGTGCCCATGCCACTTGACAACACTAAGATTCAGAATTTGGCTTGTATTTGTAAAGGAATTAGGAAGGAGGCTCTTTTTTTCAGTTGGCTGCTCACCAACAACTGTACCTATCTGGCTTTTCAATCCTAATTGGCTACAGCTTTCTTCATGTAAGTCTGGCAGTATTTGACTTCTCTACACAAAATAAATATTTGAGATGGAAGACACGGACCCATTTTCCTTATTGCCCCCAAGAGAATTGCAAGCATATTTCTTCTATTGGCGGTGAAGTGTAGTGCCAAGCATCTTGCCAATCTTCCCAGATTTTTTTTTTTTTTTTTGGCTTTTTAGGGCCGCACCTGTGGTATATGGAAGTTCTGGAAGTTCCCAGGCTAGAGGTTAAATCAGAGCTGCAACTGTTGGCCTACGCCACAGCCACAACCATTTCAGATCTGAGCCGCCTCTACGACCTACATCACAGCTCATGGCAACACCGGATCCTTGACCCACTGAGCAAGGCCAGGATCGAACCTTCATCTTCATGGATCCTAGTCGGATTTGTTAACCACTGAGCCAGGAAGGGAACTCCCTCTTTCCAGATTTTTTGAGGTCACTTCTGGTTCTGTGATCTATGATTCTTGGGGCTGGAGGCAGGAGGTTTGGGGTGTGTGAGTATGTGTTTCTTTTTCCTTTGTTGTTATTACATTTTTGCCCAAACTCTTCTCTCCTTATTTAACTTAACCTTACTCCTTCCTTAAGTTGGAGATAAGAATATCTATCTACTCTGGGACAAACACTTTGCTCTGTGTGTTATTTGAATTATCTCTGATCTTCAGAATAGCCCAGCAGTGGGAAGGCTCTTATTCCCAGAACCTAATGGGTAAGGGGAGGGACTCTGTTCTGTATTGTCTACCACAGTCATAGAACTTGAATTCCAACCCTATTCTTATCAGATTTCAAAGCTTATACTTATCCTATGTAATACTGCATAGCTAAACTAAATAGAAACTTAGTTATAATGAAGGTAACTGTTTCTTTATAGCCTCTCTTACTCAACCTGCTATCCTTTGGGGAAAACACTCATCATTTTGAGGAAAAACTTCTCTGTAAAAATTAACTAGTTAAACATAGGCAGAAATGTGAGGAAAAAGTACACATATCATTTGGGGAGTGGGTGAAAACAAAATCAATGAATTAAAAGTCAGCAATGGATGAAAGAGAGGGCAGGTTTAAGAGAGGGTATGTTTGAAATTTTCAAGTCATGTATGATCATATTCCCTCAGTTTACCTGACCAGAAATATAAAATTACTATGTGAGAGTCAGGTGGTACCTGGAGTCCAGCCCCCAGCTTTACAAATGGAGGCTGAGAGAGTGAGACCCCCAGAGCCCCTACTGGTATATGTAGGCCTAGAACCTGAGCTTCCTTCTCTTGAGTCCAGGTCTCAGTTTTATGGGATGACATGATATGCTTTGGTCACCCAGAAAACATAGGGAGGCAGAATTCCATCTTTTCTGGCTTGTCTCAAAGGTGAATCCAGGAGTTCCTGTTGTGGCCCAACTAGTATGCATGAGGATGCAGGTTCAATCCCTGGCCTCGCTCAGTGGGTTAAATAAAGATCCAGCATTACTGTGAGCTGTGGTATAGGTCCCAGATGCGGCTCGAATCCCACGTGGATGTGGCTGGGGTGTAGGCCAGCGGCTGCATCTCTGATTCAGCCCCTAGCCTGGGAACTTCCATATGCTGCAGGTGTGGCCCTTCCAAAAAAAAGAAAAGGTGAATCCAGAACTCAGTACATTGATATGGAGTTCAGAGCCAAGCCGCTGGCAATTTAGACATTTTGAACCTAAGAATATAATCTGGGGGAAGTTCTGGGACTTCATAAATAAAATATGAGGCTGGGCTCATAGACCAAAGTTGCCAGTGAATGATACACCAGGAAAAATAGCCTATAAGATTTAAGTGACAGTGTGGCCGGCTTCTCTTGTGCACAGCTCATCAGGCAAAGGGTTTGGGCAGCAGGTCAGAAGCATGCTGGCCCACCTGGGCAGGGTGACACTGTTTCTACCATATAGTTTTTCTGCAGAGTACACACCAAGCAAATGATTCTCAGCAGGGAAGAAAGCAGATTATTTCTTATGTATTACATCCACTGGGGTAGGTGAAATATGAATCCTGGAAGCCCTTTTGGCAAACTCTCCAATTATTGGAAGAAGTACTTATAAGGAAGAAGAATGTGGGCTCTTTATCAGTCTGTTGAAACCTTGAAATGTTTTTCAGTTTTGAGTATGTGTGTGCATGTGTGTGTTTGTGTATGTGTGAATATGGATTTCATCTTGTGCTGAATTGGGATTTTTTTTTTTTTTCTAAATTAGAAGCCAGAATAGATATTCATGTCTCCTTCAACTAGGGGTATGAGGATGGGATGGTCAGAAATCGGTGGTAACAGGGAACAGATGCCAAAGAGAGTTGATATGTGCATACGATGGTCCAGAGAAGAGCTCCATTAAGCTCTTTTCACCTGGAGTTCCTGTCATGGCTCAGTGGAAACAAATCTAAGTAGCATCCATGAAGATGCAGGTTGCAGCCTTGCTCAGTGGGTTAAGGATCTGGCATTGCAGTGACCTGTGGTGTAGGTTGCAGATGTGGCTCAGATCCTGCATTGCTGTGGCTGTGGTGTAGGCCAGCAGCTACCCCTCCGATTCAAGCCCTAGCCTGGGATCCTCCATATGCTGTGCATGTGGCCCTAAAAAGACCAAAACACATTGTTTTTAAATTAAAAAAATAAAAGCTCTTTTCACCCATCAACCATAAATAACCACAGAATATCCAGGCCTGAAACAATGATCAGATTTTTTAGTAGATGGCTTTGTCCTCTCTATCCATATTTCACCTACTTTTCCCAAGAGTCACAGAGAAGCTCTTGTCTTCTTGGACTGGGAACTGATTGTCCTGGGTTGCTGAACTCTATTCCTCTGCTCCTGCTGAAAAATCACCCAATTGGAGATGGTTTTCTGACTTAGGACATGGCAAAAAAAAAAAAAAAAGGCATATAGCTAAGAGATGGTCTCAATTTCTCTTCAAAATGATAAACTTATGGTCAAATAAGTTTGGAGTAGAGCAATTTATCTCAAACTCCTCACATTATCGGAAAATAAAGCAAGCAAATTTAAAAGACTTACCATCAGCAAGCATCAGAATTGGGCTTATTACTTAGATTTTAAAATATCATGCCTAGGTGGGAGGAGGTAGCTGTCCTCAAATTATACCCTGCCCAAGGTTGCCAGTGAAACTTCTGATAAATGATAGCGGCCATGACCTTGATGGCGAGTCCTCAGCAGGAAGTGCCCAGATGAAACTGGGCTCAGAGGAAGGGCTCAGTGACTGGTGAGGATGCCGGGTAAGGCCCACACATGCTTCTCCAGCCTCAGCCAGCACCTCCCTGTGTCCACACTGGTCAAGTCCACCTTGCCCTGGTCCTGTCTGTGCTCTTACTCCTCCCTGCTTTCGTGCATGCTCTGTCCTCTGCCTGAAACATCTGTTCCTAGGAGGCCTGGCTCAATTATCTCCTATTCTGCAAAGTCTTTTCCAGGTTCCCATCCCTGTGGGGAGAGAAGAGGATTAAATTTCTTCCTCATCTGTGAGTCAAGATTATATGTATAGCTCCATTTTTGGTAGTTAACATGTTATGCTATTTTTTTTTATTGGATATTTGTCTATAACCTTGATCAGACTCTAAAGCAGGTCTTTAAATCTAGTTGGGGCTTGGTAACTTCCATTAATTTGATGTCAACTTTTTAAACTGCTGTCAGCCTAAGAGCAGATAATCTTTTTTTTTTTTTTTTTTTTTAGTGTTTGTGAGACAGTCAAGCTTTGATCTATGAAGGCAGAAGCAGCGTTTGTAATTTGAAGTGGCTTATTACTTTTCTCTTTCCCATCTGTGAATCTGATCTAAAAGCCTTAGCAGCTTTGAATGAGATCGAAACTAAGATTTTGAAGGCTTCAATTTCCGGGCCAGAGGGTTAGAGAGAATATTTTTGGGCTCTACTTCTGCGGAGGAGAATATTCAAATTTATCATGAATATGCTGCCCTTCTTATATATTCCCTCACTCTTCCCATCTTATTGTATAATATACTATTTATTTCTTTAATTTCTCTCTCTCTTCTCTTTTTCTCTCTCTCTCTCTATCCCTCCCTCCCGCCTTTTCTACCTCTCTCCTTTTTTCTTAGCAATGATAATTAATTTTAAAAATCTGTTTATTGGGAGTTCCTGTCATGGCTCAGCAGTTAACGAACCTGACTGGCATCCATGTGGACACAGGTTTGATCCCTGGCCTCGTTCAGTGGGTTAAGGATCCGGCGTTGCCCTGAGCTGTGGTGTAGGTCGCAGATGAGTCTTGGATCTGATGTTGCTGTGGCTCTGGTGTAGGCCAGCAGCAACAGCTCTGATTAGACCCCTAGCCTGGGATCCTCCATATGCCATGCATGCAGCCCTAAAAAGACAGAAAGAAAAAAAAATCTGTTTATTATCTTCCCCTATGTCTTATGGCATTTATCAGCCAACAATGGATGATCTGTTAACTAAGGTCATGGGACACACAATGAATTTAGAGACATCTGTGGATTGGATCAGAATCCACCAATAGCACTCTCTGCTTAACTTAGCTCATCTTTAGCATTTTTCTTTGAGTTCCTCAACATGAGCTCTCTCCAAACAAACAAACAAAACCAAAAAACCCAAACAAACTATAAGTGCTTTTTATAGGCTTAATGATCCCATTGCAGAATCGAAAAGAGTAGAGTAAGAATCTTGGCAGTCATCTCAAGGCGTCTTCTGTAATTCCTGAGATAAGAATTTACATAAATTCAATTTGAACACTTCCTCAGAAAGCAATTTCTTGTCTTCCAAGTTAGCACAGCCTTTGTTGGTCAACTTTGACCCCCTAAATTATTGTGAGTGGTATACAGATGGACTCATATGTACATGGACAACCCAGATTTATTGTTCTTTCCAATAGGTATGTTCCTAAGATGCTCAGACTGACTAATGTACCCATGGTGTTTCTGGGAGTGTCTGGCTTATTTGTGGAGGACCGTTCCAGAGCCCTAATAAACCACCTTGTCAGCCTCAGGTCCTATTCTGCCAGTTCTCCATCTCCCACTCTGGCTCCTCCTTGTCAGTTTCTTCTCATCACAAAATCTCTACCAAAGTCCTACCCCGTGGTTGCTGAATCAGTACCATCAGCATCCCTTGAGAGCTTATTTGGAATCTTGGGTGCCACCTCAGACCCATTGAACTGGATGAGCATTTTCATAAGATGCTCAGGCGAGTTGTATGTACATTTAAGCTTGAGAAGCATTGCTCTGTTTAGGTAGTGCCTGATGAGGACTATGGCCTTGCCTATTCTGCAAACACTAATGTCAGACCTAGAAGAGGTGTTGCTGGCTGATTCCCAAATCAGAATGACTGAATTGAGCTAAGTTCTCCACAGCAAGGAGGAGATGAGTTCTCAGATTTTATGACTCACTTCATTACTGGAGCAGGAGCCTATGCAGCCATGTCCTGAGTCCCTCCTCCTCAGTGGAGCTTTTCACAAAAACTGCTCCTTCAGCCTCCCCCTCTCCCTCTGAGTTCCCTTCTCTGGAGGCAGGCCAGAAAAGTAATCTACACTTTTGGGCAGATGCCATCCTATCCTTTCCAGTGATTTCTTTTCAACCTGTCTCCAGGCTCTTGTTATATTTTTTCTCTTTCTCCTTTTGCCTGAAATCAAAAAGCCTACCTGGAAACCAGACCCAACAGACCCTTATGGACTCATCAATTCCCAGTAATACATCAGACACACGCAAGCAAGTCTAAATCTTTTTAGATTTAACTGGACCATCCCATATTCACTTATTTTGAACTGACATAACTCTTTCTAAAAACTTCATTATTTTCTAATTGTTGCTTTCTGGAACTGTGAAATATATGCTGTAACCCCCTCTTCTCTATGACTGGCTTTTAGATATTTCAAGAGCATTTTTATGCCCCGGCCCTCCAAACCTTCTCATTTGTAGCCTTGAACATTCGCTTTTCTTTTACCTTTTTTTCCCTCATGTTTGATTTTCAGTTAATTACCCTGAATTTTGCTAGCACTCTAAGAATGGATGATCACAAAATAAACTGATCACCAGAAGCAGAAAATAGTGGAAGGCAGACAGTTACAACATAGGACAGTCTCATAACGGAGCTCCCGCTGTGGCGCAATGGGATTGGCAGCATCCCTGCAGGACCAAAGGACATTCTCCTAATAACTAAACCTCCATATCAAGTAGCAGAAGAATCCTATTAGCAATCAAATTAGCAAACAGTTATGTTACTTTACTGCCTCTCATGAGTCAGGCAGATGAGCTACTAATATTCGCAAGATATCAATGTCCATATTACCTTTTTACCAGTTTATTTATAGTTTAGATTTTAGTTTCTTAGCACTCATTCTAGCAACTTTTCAAGCAATAAAATTCTGGACATCTGTTAGTCAAAGGCTGTGTGCATCCAGGGCTATTCAAGTTACTGAATATTAGAAACAGTAAACTTAGGGATCATAGTAAATCTGATGTGAGAATTGCGACAGCTGAAGCTTGTATAAGTTGATGAGATACATATCTAAGTAGACACAAAACTCTCTTAGAATCATAGACAAGAATCACTTATAATATTATTTTGCTTCTTAGATGATGGATATAATGCTTTCCAAATAACAAAAACAAAAACAAAGATTAAACCAAATCATCCTTGATTTCAAAACTTCTGGGAGGCTGAGACAATATGGCATACTGTCTTTTCTTTATCAATGATTCCAATAACCAAATGTAACCCAGGTTTGTCCTTTTGGTAAAATGTGTTCCATTGGAAGAGATTATATATAACAACTATGCAATATAGTATACATGACAAATATAAAATACAGTAGTTAGAAATAGAGCACATTTAAAGTTATATGTTATATTTTATTGTATTTTTAAAAATTTTTAAAAATATTTTTGGCTTTTTGGCTTTTTAGGGCTGCACCCACGGCATATGGAGGTTCCCAGGCTAGGGGTCTAATTGGAGCTGTTGCTTCTGGCCTACACCACAGCCACAGCAACGCCAGATCTGAGCCTCATCTGTGACCTACACCACAGCTCATGGCAATGGCAACGCCGGATCCTTAACCCACTGAGCAAGGCCAGGGATCGAACCCGAAACCTCATGGTTCCTAGTCGGATTCATTAACCACTGAGCTATGACGGGAACTCCTGTATGTATTATATTTTAAACATAAAGTTTTCCTAAATAAAATTTTTTATTGACGTAGTTGATTTACAATATTTTGTTTCAGGTATAGAGCATAGAGATTCAATTTCTTTGAGGATTATACTCCAGTATACATTATTATAAGATAATGTATCTAAATATAAAATTAATAACTACTTATTATAGAACTTTAAAAATTGTAATTTATTGTAGTCACACAAAAAAAATGATTCATAGTCCTACCACTGTTAAATCTTTAATATTTTGGTGTACTGTTTTCTAATCTTCTTTAATTAATGACTGTTGATTATATACAATTTTCTATTCTGCTTTTATCACCTATCATATATTACTATGTTACTAAATATCCTTTGTTTTTAATTATTGCATAATATTCCAGCACATGAATATATCATAATCTATTTTTTACCATCCTCTTCTTGTTGGACATTTAGCTTTATTTTCACTGGGTTAAATATCTTTGTATGTAAATTTTGACTTCTTCTATGATTATTTACTCATGATGGATTCTCTGAATTGGGATTGGCTAGTTAAAAATTATGGATGTGTCAAGCACATCTTTTATTTTTCTTGTCTTTTCACCTTTTTATTTATTTTTTAAATGATTTTTATTTTTTCCATTATAGCTGGTGTACAATGTTCTGTCAGTTTTCTATGCTACAGCAAAGTGACCCAGTCATACACACAGATATACATTCTTTTTCTTACATTAACTTCCATCATAAGTGACTAGATATCGTTCCCAGTGCTATACTTCAAGATCTCATTGCCTATCCATTCCAAATGCAATAGTCTGCATCTATTAACCCCAAGCTCCCAATCCATCCCACTCCCTTCCCCCTCCTTGGCAAACACAAGTGTGTTCTCCAAGTCCCTAAGTTTCTTTTCTGTGGAAAGGTTCATTTGTGCCATATATTGGATTCCAGATATAAGTGATATCATATGGCATTTGTCTTTCTCTTTCTGACTTTACTTAGTATGAGAGTCTCTAGTTCCATCCGTGTTGCTGCAAATGGCATTATTTTGTTCTTTTTATGGCTGAGTATTATTCCATTGTGTATATATACCACATCTTCCTAATCCAATCATCCGTTGATGGACATTTGAGTTGTTTCCATGTCTTGGCTATTGTGAACAGTGCTGCAGTGAACATACAGGTACCTGTGTCTTCTTCAAGGAAAGTTTTGTCTGGATATATGCCCAAGAGTGGGACTGCTGGGTCATATGGTAGTTCTATATTTAGTTTTCTAAGGTACCTCCATACTGTTTTCCATAGTGGTTGTACCATTTACATTTCCACCAACAGTTTAGGAGGCTCCCTTTTCTCCACACTCCCTCCAGCATTTGTTATTTGTGGACTTATTAATGATGGCCATTCTAACGGATGTGAGGTGGTATCTCACCATAGTTTTGATTTGCATTTCTGTAATAATCAGTGATGTTGAGCATTTTTTCATGTGCTTGTTGGCCATCTGTTTTTCTTCCTTGGAGAAACGTCTATTCATGTCTTTTGCCCATTTTTCTATTGGGTTGTTGGCTTTTTTGCTGTTGAGTTGTAGAAGTTGTTTGTATATTTTAGAGATTAAGCTTTTGTCAGTTGCATCATTTGAATCTATTTTCCCCTATTCTGTAGGTTGTCTTTTTTCTTCTTTTAATGGTTTCCTTTGCTGTGCAAAAGCTTGTCAGTTTGATTAGGCCCCATTGGTTCGTATTTGCTTTTATTTCTGTTGCCTTGGGAAGCTGACCTGAGAAAACATTTGTAAGGTTGATGTCAGAGAATGTTTTGCCTATGTTCTCTTCTAGGAGTTTGATGGTGTCTTCTCTGATGTTTAAGTCTTTAAGACATTTTGAATTTATTTTTGTGCACAGTGTGAGGGTGTGTTCCAGTTTCATTGATTTACATGCAGCTGTCCAATTTTCCCAGCAAGACTTGATAAAAAAACTCTTTTTCCCATTTTATATTCTTGCCTCCTTTGTTGAAGATTAATTGACCGCAGGTGTCTGGGTTTATTTCCAGGTTCTCTATTCTGTTCCATTGGTCTGTATGTTTGTTTTGGTGCCAGTACCACACCGTCTTGATGACTATGGCTTTGTAATATTGCCTGAAGTCTGGGAGAGTTATGCCTCCTGCTTGCTTTTTGTTCCTCAGGATTGCTTTGGCAATTCTGGGTCTTTTGTGGTTCCATATAAATTTTTGGATTGTTTGTTCTAGTTCTGTGAAAAATGTCATGGGTAATTTGATAGGGATTGCATTAAATCTGTACAGTGCTTTGGGTAGTATGGCCATTTTTATGATATTAATTTTTCCACCTCAGGAGCATGGAAAATCTCTCCATTTCTTTGAATCATCTTTAATTTCCTTGATTAATATTTTATCTTTTCATCTTTTTAGGTCTGCACCTGCAGCATATGGATGTTTGCAGGCTAGGGGTCAAATCAGAGCTACAGCTGCCGGCCTACACCACAACCGTAGTAACTTGGGATCCAATCCGCATCTGTGATCTACACCACAACTCATCGCAATGCCGGATCCTTAACCCACTGAGCAAGGCCAGGGATCAAACCCACATCTTCATGGATACCAGTTGGGTTCATTAACTGCTGAGCCATGATGGGAACTCCCCATGCACACCTTTTAAGTGCATGTGGTGTTTAGTTCATAAGTTCATTAAAATGGCATTTAACACATGCCACCTGGGTGGAATAGGTTATGTTTGTATGTGTGTGTGCCTGAGCATGTGCGTGTGTGTAGGGGGAACATAGAGAATTAGAATTAGAGTTACATATTTCCAAGGAAAGAAAAAAATCATTTGTTAGAAAATTATTCAAGACCCTACTAGTTAAGTGGAACACTCTAAAAATGTGGTTTTTACAGTGGGAAGTCTTAATTATAGAATAGGAGAACTTTCAAACTTTTGTTTCCTAATAGAAAACAAATGCATGTGGGTGCACACATGCACTCTCTCTCTCTCTTGAACTCACATGTTTAAGTGTGTATTTTAGTGGTTTATTTTTGTGCAACACTAGAAGTATTTGTAGATTGAATAATCTCTTTTAAAATATTTAAAGATGGTTTATAATAGTTTCCTCATAAAAGCAAAGACACAGAAAACTAGACCAAATTCCAAGAGGGCAGAGATGGCAGCTATTTTATCACATCTGTGTCTCAGCTCCCAGGAGAGCTCTTGGCATATGAAAGGTGCACAGAAGATATTTGAGCAGTGTATCTCAGATATACACCAGAATCTCCTTCCAGTGACTGAGTGAAAAAAATAGATCTAGTCAAGATAAGTTTATTTTCATAAAAAATTCTCAAGTGGAGAGCAGTATAATGGAAGGGAAAGAAAAGTCTCCAAAAGAGCAACCTGAAGTTGAGGTCTTTTGAAGGCAGGAAGTGCTCCTCTCTCGAGTTTGGTTTAGGAGTTTGGTTTAGGAGTTCCTCTTGTGGCTCAATCCCTGGCCTCACTCAGGGGTTTAAGGACCCACCATTCCCATGAGCTGTGATATAGGTTGCAGATCTGGCTAGGATCCTGCATTGTTGTGGCTGTAGTATAGGCTGGCAGCTGCAGCTCCAATTTGACCCCTAGCCTAGGAGTTTCCATGTGCTGTGGGTGCGGCCCTAAAAAGACCAAAAAAAAAAAAAAAAGAGAGAGTGTGGTGTAGATGGAATCCAGGAATGGTCAGGAACTCACTGAAGACCTTTATCACTAATTTTTCAAAGTCAAGTTACCTGAAACCCTGTCGACAGAATTCTCTCTATTCATCTCTTGCCTTATGACAGCATAGGGAATGGTAACACTCTTAAAAGTATTTTAAGAGAAAGACAAATACTATATTATATCACTTACATGTGGAATCCAAACTATGACATAAATGAACTTTTATAAAACAGAAACAGACTCACAGATATGGAAGACAGACTTGTGGCTAACAAGGGGAGCAGGAGGAGCGAGGGAAAGTTTGGGATTTGCAGATGCCAACTATTATTTACAGAATGGATAAACAATGAGGTCCTACAAGGTTCTACTGTATATACCATAGGGAACTATATTCAATATCCTGTGATAACTCATAATGGAAAAGATATTTTTAGAAGAATGTGTGTGTGTATATATGAATCACTTTATCACGTTGCTGTATAATAGAAATTAACACAACACTGTAAATAAACTATATTTCAATAAAAAGTGTTTTTTTAAAATTTAATTTAGCACTACCAGAAAAAATGAATTTAGTCCAAAAATTCTAAACACCTATAGCAACAAGAGGAAAACATATTTTGCTCTGTCAAAGTATTTGAAGTGATGAGCAATTTTAAGGAATAGTACAGAAAAAGACAGACTGTTTAGCTTAAACTAAATAGTGTCTCTCTTTCCTGAACAGCTCAAATCCTTTTCCAGCCACCACTAACGTTTTTTTATAGGTTAAAAATGCTTGAGGGCTCTGGGCTTTTTTCTTTTTGTCACTAGTTAAAAGCATTCTGAATACTAAGACCTTGTTCTATTGTCTCCGTTTTAGTCTAGGTTTAGAAATGTTAAGGGCAGGTGAACAAAGGACTTATATGGTAGATTCATTTAAAAGGGAGAGTTTAGAGGAAATAATTTTAGCTTTAACCACAGTGAACATTGGCCCTTAGAGGATAAAAAAATCTTGAAATGCAATTAAAGCAATAAAGATAAGTGTGGGAGAAATGGCAGTTTAGGAATAAAAAGATCTCTAGAAGGGATGGAGAAAGTACCACACTGAACACCTGTCCCATCTCCCATACTCCTGGGAGCAAGCCTGTAGGTGTGGGAGAGGTGAATGATACTGTCTTTAATACGGAGCATCTGAGGAAGGAGTGGAACGCTAGGATGCCAGGGGACCGCACGTCACTGTGACTTTGATCCAATAAGTAACCCGTCCGTCATTCCAAGGTTGATCATTCTTGCCACTAATAAATGAATTAATTTACATTCCCTCATCTAATGGCCTTATTACAATTGTAAATTTATACGTGATGTTTTCAGATTTTATGCATAATTCCTGGGAAAAGTTTGCATTTTCAAGCCTGTGCAGACTGTTGGAATTTTACTCATCCAAGATCCTAGTTTTGGATGTCCCCAGTAATAGAAGCAGCAGTGGGAAATTGTCTTTGAGGTTTGTTTATCCACTGTACTTGGGATTATCATCTTCTACTTCCCTTAGTTGGAAGGATGATTGAGGAAATTGTTCCATACCTGATTTTTCCTTTTGTGTCATAACTCTTGTGTAAATCTCTG
Source organism: Phacochoerus africanus (assembly GCF_016906955.1). Taxonomy (NCBI): domain Eukaryota; kingdom Metazoa; phylum Chordata; class Mammalia; order Artiodactyla; family Suidae; genus Phacochoerus; species Phacochoerus africanus. The sequence goes on along the minus strand of NC_062544.1, from coordinate 210,076,633 downwards.
GAAAATTGTATTGAACATCTGCGGGATGAAGAGCATTTGTTCTGGAGAAGGGTCATTCATTGGACTGTTTATCTGCTGCATGCATTTGAGACCCAAACATGATCATTTGATCAGATCAGGAGAAATGAAGTGGATCCCATATTGTTTGGCTCTTCGTTTTCAGTGTCACATTGTACAACAAATATCTTCTCCTCACACTGTTCTAGAAAAATAAAATAGGGCACTGTGTCTGTGGTGCACCTGTGAGGAGGTTGTCTACATGATTTCCCTAACACAAGAGCCATTAATATAAAAATGCTCATAAACAAAATGAGAAGGAGCTTGGGGGAAATCAATAAGGCACAAATTGCACAATAAAGTCACTAATCACTTTCCGGAGAAATTTTTCAGCAGAAAATTGTGCAAAGAAAGTCTTCAAGGAATAATTGACTTCAACAAGCTTTCTACTGCTCAGCAAAAACTTTTTTGCTTTGAAGTAGAAAACAAAAACAGAAAGAAAGCAAAACAAAAAAATCAGCAAAAGAGCAATAAATAGAGTAACACATCTTCCCGGCAAGAAAACTAAGCAGGGTGAGGTCACCATCTTGTGTTTTCAGTGTTATTTATCTATCTTGCAGTCTGTGGTTCCAAAGTATTCTATCAGCATTAATTATTTTCCTTAAAAAAATCTGAGAACATTCAACTCTGAATAGTTATTCCAATTTAAATCTCAAAGTGAAATTTGGACATCAAGTAACATGTTTCTTGGAGGAGAGTCGTAGAGAAAACTCATTTCTATTTTTTGGTTCCATTAAAAATATCACAAATTATTGGCTTTAGCTTGTCTTACTGTTGTCTGTTTTGAAATCAATATATGTTCACCTTAGAAGATTGAAGAAATATATAACAAGTAAAAGGAGAAAATAAAAAGCATTCAAAGTCTTAGTCTGTAGACATAACATATGTCTTGTTTTGTATCATGGTATACATAGTTTTACATTTGCCATTCAAAATTTTTCTTATAGGTGAATTTTTTTCCGTGCTATTTCTAATTCTGCAAAGTGTTTCATCATATGGACCCATCACCATTTATTTAATCATTTGTTTTAATTAAGAAGCATAAGAATATTTCCTAATTTAATAAAGCAAACTTTCACTCCTCTCTCTTCCAAATGCTATAAAGGGTAGTCAAAGGAAACCTTATACAAACTTAGTAAGTCAACAAATGCAAAACACTGGTTCAGAATTGTGAGGAACACACAAAGAAGACAGGTAGGTAGGTACCCCAAGGGAAAGCTCATGGGAGGAAAACCAGAGGATACTTCATTTAGTCACTTGAAATATATATATATGTATGTATATATGTATATATATAATTCCCCCCCTCCCAGGGCTGCACCTGCAGCATATGGAAGTTCCCAGGCTAGGGGTTGAAATGGAGCTGCACCTGCCGGCCTATGCCACAGCCACAGCAATGCCAGATCCGAGCCGTGTCTGTGACCTACACCACAGTTCATGGCAATGCCAGATCCTAACACACTGAGCAGGGCCAGGGATCAAACCTGTATCCTCATGGATACTAGTCGGGTTCCTTTCCGCCGAGTCACAATGGGAACTTCTTGAAGCATCTTTTTGAAAATGTAGCCATTAGTCTACTTCTCTGGCTGGTTTGTTTTCATGGCAAAGAACTAGCTTTGGTTGCAGCTCTCCTTGGCTGAGATAAATGGGCACATATAGAGCTGTGTGGTGGCCTGCAGCCCAATAAGTTGGAAATGATACTGATGATCATAGGTGATAATCAAAATATTTTACAACTGGCCCAGCACATACACTGAGAAAATCAGAACAGATGCCCTCTGAAAAAAAACAGGTACAGCCATACATCTGACTGAATATCAGTTCTGCTTATGCCTGAGTGTAAATTAAACTGTACTTTAGCAGACATGGTCTGACAAAGGACATGTCAATTTGAACCAGTTAACTGAGCAAGTGTAGAGAACACACATGTTGCGCCTAGGCTTGTGTCTGACCCTGAGAGGAATATAAAAGAAGATAAAGCTGTGACTTTCTGGTGAGTTTAATCTATTTCAGATGACTTCATCTTGCACTCAGGACAAATCAAGATGCAACATATAAAGCAGCTATTCTATAGGTTCTCTGGTCTTGGCCTCCTAACACCTTACCTCCACCTTAGACGCTGTGTCCTTGCTGAGGCTTCCGAATAGTGGAATGAAAGAAGAAACCCAGTTGACTTGTAAGATTTTGGGAAATGTTGACCTCACAATGCTTGCTGGCTTGGCGGCAGTAGAAATGTGATGTCTTAAGCTTGCGTTCATTACACAAACTTAGTGGTCATAAGACCCTTTCTCTGCGTTCATGATCCCTTCCTGTTTAGGTGCTTGCCAGCACTCTAAGCACCAACAGTCGTAAGCCAAAGCATATTTGGAATGTGGGAGAAGGAGTCCTACAAATGCAGCTCCCCCCCCCCATACGTTGCACTCAATTCATGATTAACTTCAAGAAAATCTTTGTTGTGTGAGGTCAGATCAAGTATATTCAAGGCCTGGATGAGCATCACCCACTGAGCACTTGAAGCAGTTACCTGGATAAAGGTGATGACTACTCTCAAAATCAGCACACCAGGCCTTTACAACAAATATACAGAATTTGCAGAATGTTAGTTTATTTGACCTATTTATACCCCCATCATTAAAAGAAGCCTAGGGGTAGAAGAGAATGATAAAAGCTCCATCCAGAAGGAACACAGAATTTCTAAAGTAAACTAACTATAGATTCTTCCCTAAGCTGGATGCCCATTATAGCTCAGCCGAATGCTGTTTTTAGTATCTTCGTTAAGCCTGCCTCACTAAGCTGGGTGAGTGCCAGAATATGTAGAACTGACCATGCCATAATGGACTTCTGCATTAAATCTTTCAGAGCTAGAGAATCTAGACGATCTAGAGAGTCATGGTATGTCTGTACTGCTTATCAAATTAGCTTAGGGTTAGAGATGTAAAACTGGGAACTGATTTCTCCCAGAGGGCTGAATACTTCAGTCGTTGGCGATTTAAAGGTTCACAATAAAGCAGAAATAATGGAATTATCTGCTTCTAGATGTAAAAGCATCTTCCCAGAAAGTTAGAAGGAGTTTGGGTGGTTGGCCATGCCCAGCACAAACTGTTTACCTGACTGGAAATGTGAGAAGATTCTATCATAGGAGAGCAGGTTGGGTATAAATCTAAAAGACAGGCTTGGCATCTTGGTGATAGTGCTTGTAAAGGGATAAAGCATCCGTTTGATACCTATTCCTCTTCTTCTCCTGGATGTTCTTCCCCACAGTTAATGGAGCTATGGCATCATGTTCTGAATCCTGCCTCTGCCACCTACTAGATGTATGATGTGGGCAAACTCCTTATTCCTCAGTGTCCGTTTCCTCATCTGTAAAATGGGGATGATAATGGTATCTCCTTAGCAAGGTTGTTGCGAGGTTGAATTCAGTCTCTTTGCGATGGTGATTGGTCCAGCGTAAGAGCCCAGGGTAGATTCCCTATTCTTATTTGCTGCTGTTAAAATGGAAAGGGCTGACAAAATTTCCACCGACAAAATGTTTATGCCTTTTTTTTTTTAAGTTGTCAAAGTTCTGTTGAAATAGATGGAGAGCTTAAATAAAATTAATGAAGCATGCACCGGGGTAACAAGAATAATAATCAACATATTTTTAAAACAGTGGGTTGAAAATGAAGAAAATCTTTTACTCCGACAAAGAAGTGAGTATATTTGGGGACTATGCAATGTGTCCGGTACCAGCGGTCACATCACGTTTAGCTCCCCCTTCCCCGCCCCCCTCTAGTGTTGCCATCCGCATTTTATAAAGAAACAGAAACCCTAGGGAGCGGGAATGAGAACTCGAGTCTGACATCTCTAAAAACCCTCCTCTTCAGTAACTCCTGATACCACCCCTTCCTCCTTCCTCATCCTCTTGTTCCAAGCCTCCACTTCCCATCTGTGATGTTGAGGGGCCCTCTCTGGCGCTCTCCACTCAGTGGAACTGCCCTGCTGACGCAGCCCCTAATAGGTCTCCCAGGACACAGGTTGAGTTTCACGGCAATTGCTCTGAGATGTGGCAGCTTCGAATGTGCCTCTTTCCCCAGTCTGAGCCAGATAGCAATTCTTCTGTACCAGAATTGATGGCTGACTCATGATTCACTTTGTGGCCCCACAATGAAAACATTTCAAAAGTTAGGGAAGAGCAATCGGAAATGAAAGATAAAATTGTGGCCAAATTTGCGTGCGCATGCGTGTGTGCGCATGCATGTGTCCTTGACGCTGTGCCTTCGCATTCCAGTAATGAACATTTGTATTCACACGGTTTGCTCAGCCTACTCCTGCAATGGCTCTGGGATACAACTCACTGTTTTAAAGAGAAAGATTTATGTTCCTGAGTCAAAGGGAAGATGAAAGTTTGCTGAAGGGAGGTTCCTCGTTGGAAACCTTTCGGCAGCCTGAACTTGGAGTAGCACAGACCTGGATTCAAATCTTGGCTCTGGTTTTCAGTAACTGTATGACCTTGGACAGTTTACATAAGTTCTTAGGCCTTGTTTCTCTCTGTGTGAAAGGAAAATAGTCATATTTTTGCTACCGGGCTCCCAGTGATGGTCCATGAGGGTCAGATACATGCCACACAGGTTAGATAGGGAATGACAGTTCTTATGTGCACTGATTTCCTTGGAAAAGCCAGATAGTCATTAGCAGCTGTGTTTTGCCAGGGTTGTACACACAGTGGAATCCTAGATCCTGTCCTCAACAAACACCTATTGAAATTTTGCCATTTCAAACCTGAGTTACACACATGCTGTGGCAGCAACTGGGGTGCTCCTTAGAGTGGACATTTATTCTGACCAGTGCTACTTCACACCTCTGAGTATGTGTGCAAACTTCAGTGGGTCCTCAGAAAACATGGGCTTAAAATTGGAGAGAAGAGGTGAGGGATGGGTTTGTACAATAGCACCTTCTCATCATTTGAGTTTTGCACAAATACCACCTCCTCAGTGGGAACTTCCCTGACCTCGTATCTCAAGTACCCCTCACCCCACACACTCCCGCCAACTGTCAAGTACTCTCTGATCCCTTGACTGATTAAATTCCTCCTTTCCTTCCTTTCTTCCTCTCTCCCTTCCTTCTCTCGTTCTCTTTTCTTTTTCTTTTCTTTTTTCTTTTGATTTTTCTTTTTTATTTTCTTTCCTTTCCTTCCTTCCTTCCTTCTTTCTCTCTCTCTGTCTCTCTTTCTTTCCTTCCTTCTTTCCTTCTTACTCTCTTTCTTTCTCTCCATCTCTCTCCCTCTCTCCTCCTTTCTGTTAGTTTAAATAGACTTTATTTTTTACAGTAGTTTTAAGTTCACAGTAAAATTGGGCAAAAAGTACAGATAGGTTTCCTTATATCCCACACATACACACCCTCCCCTGTAATTATCTTTCCACCCAAGAAAGGTACATTTTGTTGTTGTTGTTATTGATGAACCTACATTGACATGTGGTAATCACCCCAAGCCCACGGTTTACATTAGGGTTAACTCTTGGTGTTGTATATTCTGAGTGTTTTGACAGATGTATGATGTGTATCTGCTCTTACAGTATCATTCAAAATAGCTCCACTGCCCTAAAATCCTCTGTGCTCCACATATTCATTCCTTCTTCTCTTGAACCACCAAGAGCCACTGATCCTTCTCTTTTCTTTTTACTGATCTTGTTTTTTGTGTTTTGTTTTTGGCTGTGCCTGCAGCATGTGGACATTCCCAGGCCAGGGATCAAGCCTGCACCACAGCAGTGACCCAGTGACCCAAGCTGCTGCAGTGACGACATCAGATCCTTAACCCACTGAGCCATGAGGGAACTCCTTTTAGTGCTCTTTTTACTGTCCTTTTACTATGCCCTATTTTTGATTTTTCCAGGTCATAGTGTTGGATGCTTCATTTTTAACAAGCATTTATCACTATTTATATTTTTTGTATGTTTAACTATTTATTGTTTTCCCCTCCCACTAGAATGTGAGCCATTTGGAAGCATAATCGTTTTATGATGTTTCCTTTTTCTTTTTCCGGCCACATTTGTGATATGTGGAAGTTCGCAGGCCAGGGGTCAAATCAGAGCTGCAGCTGCAACCTACACTGCAGCTTGTGGCAACTCCAGATCCTTAACCTACTGAGTGAGGCAAGGGCTTGGACCCATGTCCTCACAGAGACAACGTTGGGTCCTTAACCTGCTGAACTACAATGGGAACTCCCATTTTATGACTTCTTAAATGAGGTATCCACAATACTAGATTATGCCTGGCTCAGAAAAGTCTTCAATAAGTATGTATTCATTTAGCAAATGAGTAAATCTTTCCTCCATAAAAATTACTGTTCTCCTTCTGTTAAGGTTAGAAACTAGTAATTGGGGTTACTTGCACAAATGACAATAATAATATTGGTTGTTGTCATTTTTATTGTCTCCTAGATGCCAGGCGCCATGCCATGTATTTTGAGTCTATTTTTTAAAATTCAATCCTCATAATAACCTTCTGAGGTAGATACCATTTAACAGGCAATATGGTTAGTATATAGTTAGTCTAGCCGTTTGACAGGTTAGAAAATGAGATTCAGAGAAGTTAACTTATCCAAGGTCTCAGAGTTAGTAAATGACAAAGTTATGTGCCAAACTCAGGTCCATAGGATTCCAAGCTTGATTTTCTTAAAAAGTTAAAAAGGTGGAGTTCTCTTATGGTACAGTGGGTTAAGGATTCAGCGTTATCACTGCAGTGGCGCTGTCGCTGCTGTGGTTCGGGTTTGATCCCTGGCCTGGGCACTTCCACATGCTGCATGTGTGGCCAAAAGGAAAAAAAAAAAAAATGGGGAATTTGGAGCTGGAGGAACTCTAGCTGTCCCTGTCGATCCTTGGCTAATCTAAGTGCCTTGAGCTTTATTCTGGTCCATTTAACTTTATACAGCATCTGCTGCTGTGCCAGGTGCTATAGGGCAGCTCCTGGTCATTCTTAGAAATCTCAGGTTCTACTCCAGACCTGCTGACATAGAATCCGCATTTGACAAAATCGGTTGGGAGATCTATATGCATGAGATGTACATCTTGAGAAACTTTACTCTGTAAGGAATCAGGACAAAAATTCCTGTGCCCCCAACTAATGAATCAACCAGGGTCTCAGATTTCAAAGCAGCTTGTACTTGAGAGGGGGGAAATTTATTCATGTGCAGTGCTTATCCTATTCCCTAGCACATGATAAATACTTGGAATTATTATAAATTACACACAGAACACAATATCTGCCAGGTAGAGGGCTCAGCATAGCTGAGTGTGAACAAGCCAGGCTCTAGGGTGTAACAGTATATAAATATGTGTATAATATTTTCTTTCAATAATGCACAGGACATGCAGCCTGTTTTTCTCTCACTGATTCAGTGGTGTTTGTTAGTGTCTGGGGGACAGTGTAATGTCAGGTTTTCCTAAGTGTTGTTGGTTGGATTTCTGTAACACAAGTTAGACTCTAGCACATCTGCAATCATGCAGTAATGAGTGTCTCCAGGGAGGGCTGATGTTTTACTACAAATCACAGAAATGCTACTGCATTTCCACCAGGGAAAGAGTGGGCGGTCAATTTTAGCACAACTGGAGGCTGCTATGTTCTAACAACGGAACAAAGTTGTCGGGTTTCTAGTATTTCTGTTTCAAAGAAATTCAGCCTTCATTACCCATCTTACCATTTATGAGCATATACGCCAGAGAAAGTGCATGTTGCTACCCCATGTGTACCATCTATCATAGCATCAAAATACCAGATTGCCATCCAGCTGCATCTCCCTGTTTCCTCGTAAGGTGTACTTGAGCCTGAGGACAAATTCAGCACTTTCATCTGTGCGTTTGTTTTCTGCTTTGTCATACACATAACTAGCAGGTCTAGCCAGGACTCTGTGTGCAGAGGAAATCTCCCTGTGTCTGGAATGCAGAGCGACCAGTTTCTCAGATTTCTCTTCTTTCTTCTTCTCCTCATCCGTTTGCTTCTAGTTCCTTGCAGACTACAATTGTGTAGATTTCCTTTCATTCCGCTTATAATTGTATAACATTTCTGCATCCAGGATGTATGCAGTTCATCCAGTTTTATCCCCCTTTTTCCTTAATAACTCAAGCTGCTGCCTTGTTCTTTCTCATTGATTCCCGTATCACAACACCATCAAATAAATACACAAAACGTTACACCTGACTTATCCATTTCAATCACCTGCGGTGGTGGTAATAGGTGCTGACAATTTCTTCATGTAGCCGTCAATGGGGAATTGTATCAGCACTGCAATAATATGCCTGTATTTGCTTTTTCTGGAATATGCTGTGGTTTGATGCTTAAACAGTTCAAAAAAATTGTGACGATTCAGTGGCCATGAGCAATAGATTTTCATCCAACATCTTTCTTATTGTTTAAACCCCAGCAGTCTCAGTGCATTCTTCTGCCTTTCCAAGGAATTGGAGTGGAAGTAGGAACTAGCATTTATTGGACACACCCAGTCCTCCAGGCCCTGGACTAGGTGCTTTATATGTTCATTCTTATTTTTGCATGTATTTTTGCTTAACCATTGCAAGAAATATAGGTTTTAATACTTACATGTGATTTATTTTATAGGCAAGGAAATTAACATTCATGGAGGTAGGATCTTTTTTCAAGGTGTAATGGCAGGTCAATGACAGAGTAGAGATTTGTTTGACTCCAAGATGCATCCCTTTACCACATATCGCCCTTCTAGCTTCTCTCTGCCAAGTTTGAAATTCCAGAAGGGTCAGCATGCCCCTTTGCTATCTGAAGCTGATTAATTGGGTGCATGGAGTCTTTTTTTTTTTTTAATCTTATTCTAAGTGGTCACTGCCAAACTGCTGTATGACATAAATTTTTTTAGTCAAATAGAGATGTCTGCTATTTGGAGCAAAATATATATATATTTTTAATTTAGGACAAAGCTGTATTTTCAGAACTTTTATTTTACCATAGCCCTTATGGAATTATCAGTCTGGTCATCATTGTGTGTCAGTAAATAACCAAGACCAAAAAAATCAAGAACTAGCCCTGGTGTTGCCACATGTGTTTCTGAGGGAAAGCCATAGGACCCCACTGAGACTCAGCTTATTTTTCTGTAACACAGTATAACACATGTGTCCTGTGTGACTCATGGGATTGTTATGAGTATTGACTGAGATAATGACTACAATAGGCTTTGGAAACCATCAGGATACCTGGAACTACACTGTAAATCATTATACATTTGCCAGGCTCATCCTATGAGGTTTTTGTGAGGCACTGCCTGGGGGAGGCTACTAGGACTTTCTTGCCCTCAGAGGACTTCAAATGAAGACAAATAAAAAATGGACTTATTGAGCAGGGCCTCAACTCCATAATGTATAATTATTGGTCTTTTTGTTCCTTCAGTACTATCAACAGTTGATTCTCACACGGAGTAAACATCAGGAGAAAAAGTTTTATTACCTATTATTTTAGGTAATAAAATTTATTACCTAATATTTTATCCTTCACATTTTAAGATGTTTTTAAAATGAAACTTACTTTACTGTGCTCTTGCATTCAACTTGCCAGATGTACACGATGGGGAAATAGCTTCTCGTCTGTCAAGACCAAGCTTGAGTCCCACCACTTAACAGCAGTGATTTCCCAAGTGAGGTTCCTGTGCCCAGAGCTTCACCTGAGAACTTGTTAGAAAGGCCAATTCTTGAGCCCCACCCCAGGCCTAAGGAGCCGAAGACTTTAGGGGTGGAACTTGGTCCTCTGTGTCTTAACAACCCTTCTGGACATTCTGATGCCAGAATGTAAGTGGTCCAAGTGGAAGGACCACTGCTCCAATAAAAGCTCAAGGTACAAGTCAGAAGTTATGAACAGATAGGCCAGGACACATGAATGAGGGAGGGGGCTGGAAATAAGACTATAAAGAGTGAGAGGAGGAGACTGCGTTAAACCCAAGAGCAGCCCCTGCTTCATGGGAGCAGCTGCTGAGTGTCTCAGCCATTGGCTGCCATTTATGAATGTGAAGCAGTTCAGATATAATTTTCCAAAAGATAAAACTTGACTGTCTAACAAACATGGAGTGAACACATGCCAAAGGTGAATCTAACTCACATCTTCATTAATAAGAAATTAGTAAGATGGTAAAGCTAGTTCAAAGGAGAAAATGAGAGGCTGGCATCTTTATAGAGTCAATGGAAGAAAGAATGCCTAAATAAGATTAATTTAGTTACAAAGGCAGTCATTACCCTACGGAGTAATAAAACTGTTACCAACAGGATTATTTTTCTTACTGGACAAAAAATATTTGCAGCCTGTCTTCTACAAGGGAACATCTAATTTTAAAGACTGTTGGCCCTAATCAATAGTAAACAGTAAATCAAACAATATTACATCCCTAGAGTCTAGGGCCTAAGTTGCCCAGAGCTGAGACCATTGTATAAATCTTAGGAGTTGTATTAATCTTGTATTAATTTTAGACAATGCTCTGTTTAGACTGAAAGTGCGTAGAGGAATCTTTGGGTTATTTCCAATGTTTGGATAGTTTTTTCCTTAACAAGTAAGACTAGCAGACTTTACATTTTTAAAGGGAGACTGGGAATCAGGACATATATCTGAAACTTTACCCGGAATAAACAGAGACTAGATAAAATGGGGTTGAGGACAGGTGACTCTGGATTGCCACCTTACAACCCAGGTATTAACCATTAGTGAATTCAAAAACTCTCCAAATAGTCTTTTCATCATTTGATACCACTCATCCTATTCATTTTCTCCATTGTGTCCAGTTAAGCTCTCTGTGTTTCATTATTAAAGCCTATTATCCACCTTTTGAAAGCAGAGCTAGCAGGGCAGTCTCTTGTTTAAATGTCCTTACCAGAGACTTCAGGCCTCAGCTCTCCCCTGTGTACTTCAGAAAATTTCAGCAGCTTTGCTTTCGTGCAGCCTGTTTTCTTTTGTAATTTCAACCTGGGATACAAGCTGCTTACCCTATCAGTATTTAAGGCCTCAAGACAAGATTGGGAATGAAAGACGTGTCTGGGAAAAGTAAGACCCAAACCGTTTAAATCCTTATTATAGCAGTCTTAAGTAGAGGGATACGATTTGAGGATTTTCCTAAAAAGAGGATTTTTCTGCTGGCTTTTCCCCTTGTTGTTCCAGAGTCCTCTACCCATTGAGCTAGTATCTTTCAAGATTTGGAAGAAGTGTAGATATAACCCAGAATGAAGAAATCAATGCTCAGCTTTGAGTTTCAAATTAGACCCTTAAAAGGGGGCCCAACAAGCAGAAAAAGACATGAAACTCAGTGCAGGCTGCTTGTGGGATTGTTTTCTCATTCCAAAACACTGATTTTGCAAATAAAGGACCAAAGTTGGGTGGACTTTGAGCTTAAAGTTCATTCATTCCTTTATTTATTCACTCATCCTACGATTATTATTAAGCATCTAAAATGTACCAGGCACAGGATATGCAGTGGTGCACGAAACAAAGTGTTCTAGTGGAGTTGACATTCTGATGGGTAGAGTTGGACAATAAGTATATCACAAATAACTAACAAGTCAGGTGTAATTAGTGCCCTGGAGAGAAAGGGTCAGAGGGAAAGAGACAAGGAGTGTCACCGAGGGTATGATTGCCATTTTATATATGGTGGTAAGGGAAGGAAGGTCTCTCTGATGTGTGATAACTGGTCAGACCTGAAGACAGTGACAGAAAAGCCCTGCAGGGATCTGGGATATGAGCAAAGGGAACAGCCCAAGCAAAAGGAACAGCCTGTGCAAAGATATGAGTCAGGAGGTGGCTAAAGCATTGCCAGAGAGGAGGAGGGAGGGGCAAATCATAAAACACTGAAGGGGACAAGGCTGTGACTAAAGGACTGGAAGGGATTCCTGGAGGAGGCTGAGTTCAGCTGACATGTACTGTGTCTCCAAGAACTGCCCAGAAACCTGTCCCTTTTGCCTCCAGGCAAGACCTGGAGATTGAAGGAAGATGAGATCCTTGGATAAGCTGGAAGGGATTCTGGAGCAGAAGGTTTCATTCTAAAAGGGGCAACTATAAGCCCCCTGGAGAAGTGCTGAGTTCTGCATGATGCTGGGATGGTAGATGAGCTCCAGTTGGGTGAGGAGCCTGAGAAGATGGACAAGGAGGCTACTTCTCAGATTCTTATGCACACTGATGAGCAACCCCAAATTTCCCATAACCCTAAGAAGGAAACAATGGTGTGGAAAGAAAGTCAACAGATCAAAAAGATCTACGGCCAGGACCTGGGGAACACAGTGTGCAAACACTAGTTTACCAGGGTCCATGGCAGGGTTGGAGACGCTGATAACCACAGACCAAGAAGAACTGGACTCCAACACCCCAGACCAGGTAGTTCTAACAATGCCCCAGTAGATGCCAGCAAGGGCGGGTGCATTTCACAAACAGAATCTCCTTCTCTGATGGAGAGAACTCACCCCAGCAGAGCTTTGTAAAAAGTATGCCATCTCCAACAACACTAAGACAACACATTAAAAAAAAAAAAAAAAAAAAACTCCAGATGAAATTCCTGTGGACTCTAGTAGGGTTGAGTCAAAGGAGAAGCAGGTAGATTCCAGAGTCTTGAATCAGAAAAAAGTATTCAAGCATCAGGGTTATTTGCCTGTTAGAGACTCCCTCTTCTGCCTCCCCCACCCCAAATCTATTTTTGTTATTTACATAGCCTGTGGCAAAATAACTTAATTGTTATTATAAATTTTTCTGGAGTTCCCATCATGGCGCAGTGGTTAACGAATCCGACTAGGAACCATGAGGTTGCGGGTTCGGTCCCTGCCCTTGCTCAGTGGGTTAACGATCTGGCGTTGCCGTGAGCTGTGGTGTAGGTCTCAGACATGGCTCGGATCCCTCGTTGCTGTGGCTCTGGCGTAGGCTGGAGGCTACAGCTCCGATTCGACCCCTAGTCTGGGAACCTCCATATGCCGTGGGAGCGACCCAAAGAAATAGCAAAAAGACAAAAAATAAATAAATAAAAATAAATAAATAAATAAAAATTTCTGGCTAAACCATGGTGATTACGGATTGTGGCACAAAGGTGCTAAGTACTTCCATTTTTATTTTATAAGAAACAGCCTTAGTCTCAGCCTTTCTTGTACCCACACCATTCACCTTTCCTCCTTTAAGGTCTTAAGTTCTCCGTCTGTCAAAGGAAGGGCTTGTGCAGAGATTCTTTATAATTCCTTGAACTCCAAAGTTATTGGACTTTCTGACGACTGCAAACTCAACAGTTTTCAACTATATATTTTCCTATCACTTGCCCCAGGATCTGGCCCTGTGCTTTGCTCATCTTGGGTTTTAAATGACTTTTTACCTTCTGCATGAATGATGAATGAGGAGGGTGACTGTACACTGAAGCCACTGCAGTGCCTTGCTTGAGGAAAACGGCCTCACGATCGCTCAACTGAACCCATTGGGTAATGAGAATAAGTGAGACTAAGCTCGGGCCATGGCCAGCTTATTTCATAACCTTTTCCCCTGCATGCCACCACCTCACTACTTCCTGATTTAGTCCCTTAGAAAATAAGATTAACACATTTGGATTCTCTTATCCCTCTGTTTTCCTTCACTCTTAGCTATTTTAAGGCAATAAAACTAGGAGCTGAACATGTCTTGACACTTAAGAGCCCCTGCTGGTAGCAAATTTAATCTCTCTTTTAATTTTTTTTTCTTTTTTACTGTATGTGAAGAGACTCTAACCCATCCTCCAAAGGACTGGGTAGAAAGTTCCAAAGCCCAGGATCCCTCACATAGGGGGCAGGTGGTATTCTTCTTAGAGAAATGGCTGCATTGATCTGATAATGCTTGGGAAGAAGATGGGTTCTGCCTGCCTGGTCTCTAAAGATGCCACTTCCCTCATTTATTTTCTTTCTCCAAATGAAACAAAATACAGGAGCTCCCTGGTGGCTTAGTGGGGTAAGGATCTAGTGTTGTCACTGCAGTGGCTCAGGTCACTGCTATGGTGCGAGTGTGATTCCTTGCCAGGGAATTTCCATAGCCATGGTGGCCAAAAAAAAAAAAAAAAAAGAAAGAAAGAAAAAAAAATTGACACGGGAGTTCCCATTATGGCTCTCCAGTAATGAACCCAACTAGTATCCGTGAGCACTCGGGTTTGACCCCTGGCTTTGCTCAGTGGGTTGGGGATCCAGCGTTGCTACGAGCTATGGTGTAGGTCGCAGATGCAGCTTGGATCCTGCATTGCCACGGCTGTGGTTAGGCCTGTGACTATAGCTCCAGTTTGACCCCTGGCCCAGGGGAACTTCCATATACCACTGTGATGCAGCCCCAAAAAGAAAAAAAAAAGACGCAAATGAAATAAAATACTTGGGCTCATGTTGAGTGTTTTCTAATATGAGATAGGAAGGAGTATGAATAGAAAATGCAGAGCAGAAGAGAGCAGACCCTCCTGTCCCCCGGACTAAGGAAAGCAAGGGATCTTGAAGAGTTGTGTAGATGGGGTGGTGTCTTGTTAGAAGGTGCTAAGAAGAGGACAGAGTTTGAGATGGAAAGAGTTGTCATAGCCCTGGGAACTATATGTCTGGTCACTTATGATGGAGCCTGATAATATGAAAAAAAGAATGTGTACATGTATGTGTAACTGGGTCACCATGCTGTACAGCAGGAAAAAAATTTGATGTATTGGGGAAGTTAAAACAAAAAAAGAAGAAAAAAGAGCTGTCAAACAAGGAGTGTGGACGGAAAAAAAGGAAGAGTAGGGATGCGTGGGGGACAGCAAAAACTCAAGTCATCCATTTGTCTAGAATCTGCAGTTCCTGTCAAGTCAGAACTGTAAGTTGATGGTGCCATTTTTAGAAAGGTTTAAAGTCTGAGGCTAAGAACTCTATATTTCACGAAGTCAATAATTCAAAGAAATGTTGTAAGCTACATGTGATAATCTACTGGATGTGTGGTACAGAAACCTGGGGAACATGAGTAATCGTAACCAAACCTCCATCTTTGAACTTCCAGCAAAAGGGAGTGATTTGCTGTAAAGACGAAAGTGTAAGTGATTTTTGACAAATTTCAAGCAGCACTTGACTTCTGTGGGCTTTCTGGTTTGGAATGAATACATGTCTACATTATCTAGGTTTTTTTTTTTTTTTTTGGTACTGCTGGAAAAATATGTTTTGCTGCAGAAAAGAAAAACCTTCCAATTTTTATAAAACTTTCTGAATTCTTGACAGTTCCCATTGACATATTAATACAAATTTTGGTTAAGGATAAATTAATTAGAATTGTAAGGATTTAATTTCCTGAAAGCTGTATGTGTTTTCTGAATGAATTTATTCATTTGTCAAGTACCAACAATGTCAGGCAATTTGGGCTTAAATTGTTTTCATTTTTCCAGGCGTTTCTCTTTAATATTCTTTCTCCCTATCTTCTCTCTATATGTTCTGATTCAAGACATCTCCCTGGTTCTATACACATACTAGTTCCAGGACAAATCACTAGGGTATCTATACTTTAACACCTACTCCATGATTTTGCATGAACTTGGTATCTGCAGCTTGGGTTTTAGGTTGAATCCAGTGGTGGCAGGGAAGGACCCACGGATATGGAAGAACCATAGTCAGAATCCTCACTCTCCCCCTTAATAGTCTAGTGGCCTTGGGCAATTTTTAAAACTCTCCCAAGATTATTTTTCTCATTTGTATAGTGATGCAGGCAATGCAACCTTCAGCTTGTAGAGAAGTGTACATTTCTCCTCATGTACCTGGTACTCGGTGGCACTGAACCCTCTCCTCCCTTTTCTCCCTCCCCTGCCTCTTTCCTCCCCCATAACATGCTCCAGCCCCTCCCTCAAATCTTGCATTTTCACTGAAAACCACCACCCCCTGTGGGACCTTGAGGAAGTAATTTCTGTCCTCTGGGTGGCATCAGTCCCTCTGATTAAAGTGAGAAGACTGAGGGTGATGGCTAAGGGACCCTGCTTCCATCACTGTCCATCAGCGAGTTTGGGGATCTCACCTAATTCCTGGCTCAGCTCTTTCTGGCTGTCCATCCCCTTCTCTCCAGCCCAGGAAGCCTATCGCATTCCAGCATAACTTACATAATAGGCGTTCTGTATGAGACACTCTGAACCTGCTGATCGGACAGGCTTCGAAATAGGCTAATAGAATGCGCTGAGAGCTACTTATGGGCAGTGTTGCTCCTCTGGTTAGTTAACTGTCTTTTTCATGATTTGCAAGTTTCTGAGAATTTTATATCTTCTGACAAGCTAGCACCATCTGCTTGTATAAATGACTTGTTACCCACTTCTGTAGCAATTATATTACTTTCTAACACTAAACTCCTTGGACCACTCTAGCTGACTTGTATGTTTAAACACAAAAACCATGTGACCAGGCTTTGAAAATAAGCTAATAAAATATGAAATTCTTGACCTTGGCACCAGGTTGACAGAGATGTCCAGGGACCTCAATTCCATCCCTTTTAGTCTCAGATTAAAAGGGTATAAAAGAGTCTCATATAAGATCTCAAGAAGTGATCACAAATACATAAATTGCTAATAAGGTGAAATGATAATAAATTTTATTCTCTTACTTTCTAGAACATTATGAATTACTTATTGGCTTGCTGCATAAGGAATTCCAGGAAGCTTTAATGTAGGGGAAGGAACCCTGAACCCAAGTCAGAAGACCTAGGGATGAATACCATCTCCCACTTTCTAGCTATGTAGACCTTGAGTGAGTTAACTTTCTGAACTTTTAATATCCTCATGTGTAATCCCTGTATCCTAGGATGTTTCATGGATTAAAAGAGTTGATGTATGTAAAATAACACGTAAAGCCTCAGGCCCCAAAGTTGGCATTATTATAAAGTAACTTTTATTTTGTTCATAATAACACCATTATTATTCATATCATGACATTTTTTTAATGTAGTACCATATGCCAGGTTCCTTAATATGTCACTGTTTTCAAAAGTGCTATAAAATCCAAGGAAATAATAAACGCCCAAAGAAAAGTGATAGCAATCACTGATGAAATAACTCAATAAAACAGCCAAAAGGGAGAGTGAAAATCAGTTTATTTATTTATCATCTTCTTCAGCCATCTCCTCTGTAGGAGGCACCCAAGATTTTAGGATTGAAAATTCTTTCTCTTTCCTCACATTTGCAAGGGAACCATGAGTGGATTTCAAGCATGACATTGTTTTTTCATCATTATAGCTAAACATAGAGCTGGTATTTAGGCGGCGCCCACCAATACTGCTGTCCTGAATGTTCTAAGATTGAAATGCAGCCATATCCTGCTGTCCCAAGACTCTCCGATTGCTACCACCTTCGCCTCTGCCAGGGCTGCCCTTCTCTAAGCCTCCACAATCCAGCTAAGTCCTGGAACAGCTGAGGGGCTCCAGGAACTGACTTGAGTACTAAAGGCATCTGTTCTGATAGAGGCCCCTGCACTACTGATTAGTAGCCATTTTGATACCACTCTTCCCTTGAGTTCCATGCGGAAGTTCGGGTGGCTCCATTACTCCCAGCAGGTGACAGCTTTCCATTGGGCATTTTATTTATTTATTTTTATTTTATTTATTTACTTATTTATTGTCTTTCTAGGGCCGCACCCACAGCATATGGAGGTTCCCAGGCTAGGGGCTGAATCGGAGCTACAGCTGCCGTCCTATGCCACAGCCACAGCAACACCAGATCCGAGCTGCATCTGTGACCTATACCACAGGTCACAGCAATGCCAGATCCTTTACCCACTGAGTGAGGCCAGGGATCGAACCTGCATCCTCATGGGTACTAGTCAGATTCGTTTCCACTGAGCTACGGACTCTGCTGGGCGTTAATTTTAAAGATTTAATGTGATTCTGAAGTTGATTTGAGACTTAAGAGTTTTTCACTTAGGGTCTTTGGGTCTCCAAAATTTAGACAAGATATTGTGTCTATACATGTGTGTGTTTGTTCGGGTATAGTATGTGTATATATATATGTGTGTATATATATATATATATTCTATATATAGTATATGTAAATATATATATGTATATAAAATATGCACTAATATACACCTTATTTTGAGAAGACCTCCAGAGGTCAGTGACTCCTTTGTGTTATATATACTCTTTCTGAAATAATAAATTGTTAGATTTATAGAAGGGAGACATAGGGGGAAATGTCTACAAGTTGTAACCATGCTAACAAGAAGGACCCTGGTCAACATTTATAATAGAAAGAGCTTTAACAAGACTTGAATGATTTAAAAAGAAGTTGGGTCTAATCTGCAGCTGGACACAGGCACATTTGTACCAGAAACAAACGTTCTCAAAGGAGTGATCCAGGACTGGCAAGGACATTGACTAAAGTTTCTTGGCCAAAGTGATGGAATGAAATGTACTCTGATACCTTCATCTGAAGAAAAGAGAAAAGCTCAACTTGCTGGCTCCTGCGCTCTATCCAGTTCAGGTGAAATTACATTGCAGCAGAGGATGTGTTAGAGGCAGTCAAGCTCTTCCTGGTGATACTAAAGTCAACTTTTCAGGCATCATTTCTAAATGAGTTAACAGCAATAATAGTAATGTCAGTAATAGCCAACTGTACACTTACTATTTAGTAAGGATTTTCTGTGTGCTGGGAACTCTGATGAGACTTTAATTATGTTATTTAATCTCCATAACAACTTCTGAGATGAGTATTATTGTGTCCTACATGTAGATGAGGAAATTGGGGTTCAGAAAAATTAACCTGTTCAAATTTACAAAGTCAGCAAGTAGCAGAGCCAGGAATCCCGAGTAGCTAAGTCTGTCTGAATCAATATTCCAAGTGATCCAGGTTCTGCTCTGAATCATTTTAGGGGATGTTGCATATTATTTTTGTTACCCACACCAGTCTCATGTGACTTATCCAAACCTCCCTCTTTAAAAAAATAATCCCTTGGGCATAATAAGCAATGGTTGCCTACCTCTTCATTTGATTTTTGTATGATGCCTTTACACACATGTGTTCAGCAAAGTTTTATGCACAGTAATCATTATGATAACAATTAATTTTTTTCTTTTATGAGCTAATCCTCACTTTCCAATATTAAGATCTTGCCTTTGATAATTGAGGTCCAGTATAATATCATATGTTCACATATTATTACAGCTACCACTATGTGCTTTCTTTACTAGCTCTTAGAAATATTGCTACCTTTCACCTATATATATTTTTTCAACTAAATATAAATAATCATGGGGATTCATCAGTGAAGCTGAACTCTTAGCCCCAATATTCCATTTCTGCAAGTACAGCTAATCCCCTTCCCCACCTCCATATAAGAAAGTTGATCATTGTCTAAAGTCTTCCACCTACAGTTATTCTTTTACAGGTTGTGTGTTGGGAATGGGGGGTGTGTAGGGACCAGGGAAGATGGGAAATGGCAGGACCCTGCCTGGGGAAGTGGGAAGTGGGGAAGCTTAAGAACCTCAGAATTCTACAGGCTCCATCTTTTAGGATCAGGCTGGTGAGATCACCACTACTGTCAGGAAGTCCTAACCATTTGTGGGCCTGGAATTAAAGTCATTTAAGAGGAGCAACAAAGTTGCCACCAGGTGGTGCCAAACCACAGCTGAGAGGTGGATTTGACTCTACCCTACCCCTTACCCCTGCCCTCAGCTAGAAAGAGGCAAGTTTTCATTATATGTAGAAAAGGCAGAGATTTTAAGTTGGACAGACCTGGGTTGTATCCCTTTTGCTCCCAGGGTCATTGTGAAGTTGAAATGTCATAGTAAAGCCAGTGTAACAAGCAGGAAGCTCAGTACCCAGGATTTTTAGGCACTTTATAAGCATCATTTTGTCCTGACCTGGAAAGAACCGACTTGGCTTGCAAATTTGTTCTTTAAGTATTGAATTAAATTTTGCTGTTGACACTTTTACTTCACTGAAAGCAGAGTGACCTTTTCTCACTTGGGGTTAAATCCAACAGTCCAAACCTGTTTCCAGAATAAGAAGTATCTCTAAATAATTGAACCCCATTTTGTCTTAAATTGCTCCACTGGCTTCAACAAAGCACTTGGTTAGTGCCTGTCATAAACTGTTTGAAAAGTGCATATCGTGTTTCAGAGAGGTCTGGACCTGGGAAGGCCATTCTCTGTGAAGGAGTAGAGATTCGCTGACAGCTTTACAGGATTCATCAATAGAAGAAAAGCAACATTGAGTAACAGCCCAAGAGAGATGTAGGACCCAAGGAGTTGGCTCAGCCAAGCAGATGGAGCAGAGAAAGGAAAGAATCTTAGAAGCTGATAACAAGACAGTCGAGAAGCAGACAGTGTAGCAGAATAGGCTGGCACAGCCTGGATGGGGAGGACAGGGTATCTGATGTTATCTACAAATGTTCAATATTAGGTCAGGGATGGAGGATGAAGAAGCCTGGAAAACGTGGCTGAGATGTTGATATGCTACTAGATAAAGCCAAACCCTGATGTAAGAGAAACCAAAGGGCAACTCATTAGATGGAAAGATCCCCAAGCTCTGAACCCCCAGATTGAGGTCCACTTCTGGGCCCAGAGGTACCCGTGATTTGAAATGAGGTCTCAGATGGATCTCGAGACTTCTCTGGGTCTGCTTCACAAGGGGATCTCTAAGGTACCTTCCAGATAAAAATTCTTACAAGTGTGTCTTCATGGATGGGTGGTGGGGAATGAGTGCAAATACTATTCTTTCTATAGCGTTTGGGGCAATTTCATATGAGGTAGAAGAAAATTGGCATGCCGCAAAGAAGGGTACAGCTTTTCCACAAATGCAAGCAGAAAACGACCAGTGATTTGAAGGGCTGACAAAGTTTCAGAGAAGCAGTAATTAGGAAGGAAATGTGTCGAGTGTAGAATGGCTAATCTTCCGGTAATTTTTTCATTTCTTTTACTCCTTCTGAAAAAGAACATAGGAAATGTTAGAGGAGATAGAGGCATGGCATAAAGCTGGTCTCAGATCCCTTAAATGAGATTTTTAGAAACACCTTCATCATCCAACTCCATGATTCCGTGGGTATGTCAGTTTGATGCTCTCATGTATTTCTAAGGAAGATTATGAGATCAGATTTTTTTTTTTTTTAAATCAGCAGAACCATATTCTTTGGAACAGCTCAGCAGGCTTTCTGAAGCTAGTTAGCCTGCATTTCCCCCCGGATTTAAGTTACCAGAGGAAAAGATAAAACAATGATTTTAGAAGCAGACTTTTTTAAGGCCTATCATACAAACCAAACTTGAAATTCAGGGTTAGGAGATAACATCTTTGTAAAAGTTGTCTATAGAGAAAGGAATCCTTGTATTGATGCCTGCCCTCAACCCCTGTCTGAGGCGGGATGCCCTCAGGGAAAGAGTTCAGGTGGTCTCAGCTGTGACCAGGCTGGTTCTGCATGTGTGAGACGATGTCACTGGGTCCAAAAGTTAAGAGTTTTTTATATTTCCTGATCCATTTTAGAAAGAGCCAGATTTAGCATTTGCAAATTCAGAACCACTTGATCTGGATCAGCTTTGATCTGTGACTTAATGTCCAAGTCTTGAGTTTTAATGTTTTTTGTTTTGTTTTGTGGCTGCACCTACGGCATGGGGAAGTTCCCAGGCTAGGGGTCAAATCGGAGCTGCGGCTGCTGCCTACACCACAGTCACAGCAACATGGGGTCTGAGCCGCATCTGCAACCTACACCACATCTCATGGCAATGCCAGATCCTTAACCCACTGAGCAAGGCATGGGACTGAACCCGCTTCCTCATGGATATTAGTCAGCTTCTTAACCCACTGAACCACAACAGGAACTCCCAAGTCTTGGATTTTAAAATGGCTCTTACCACTTCAGAGGGACTGAAAACTGCCACCGAAAGCAAATCATTCTGATTCCAGTGGGAGTCTCACTCTCATTACCAAAATTATCCTTTTAGACGGACAACACTTTCTCTACAAAGGAAACAGATCATAGGAAAATGCTTTGGAAGCATACATTATTTTAAGCAATATCATTCAATAATCAGCTTGTGTCACCTGATATCATGCGTACTATCTACATTTTTCACACTAGACTAGGCCCTGTGGAGAAACCAAAAAGAGATGACGTTCCACAGTATCTCGAAGAGAAAGATGCATGTTATTTGAGGAAGTACATAGCCAGGTGGCAAACTGAGCATCATGTAATAAAAGTATGAAATAAAGATTTAGAAATGGGAGAAGTTAATATGAACCAAAGTCAGTCAAATCATGGAGGTGCTGAGATGTGAACTAGTACTTGAAAGAAGTGGAGTGTTTAGAAAGATCTCATTTAGGTCAGGCTCTATGTGATGAGAAGGGCTGGAAGGAGGAACAAAATGAGAAAATTAGAGAGTCAAGGATGAAGCGTAGAGGGAGTTCCCAATGTGGTTCAGTGGGTTGAGGATCTGACATTGTCTCTGTGAGGATGTGGGTTTGATCCCTGGCCTCACTCAGTGGGTTAAGGATCCAGCGTTGCTGCAAGCTGCAGCTTAGGTTGTAGCTGCAGCTCCAATTTGACCCCTAGCCCAGGAACTTCCATATGCTGCAGATGTGGCTATTAAAAAAAAAAAAAAAGATGATTGTAGAGTGTGTGTGTGTGTATGTGTATGTGTTGGGGCTAGGACAGGAAGAAGGAAGGAGACTGAGGGCTTGGCCTTAGGGAGGTACCCTTTGGGAACTCAGGCAGGGTGGCGTCAAGAGAAGCTTAGAGCAGGCAGAGGGCTTTGAACTGACTTCATTTCTTCACCTTGATTCTCATTGACTCCCATACCTCTCTAATCTGTGCTCACAAGGACAGGACAAGGGTTTTCTTGTTACAGCCCCATCTTCTCATCACCAAACATCAGGTCTGAGTGTCCACGTGCTTTAAAGCAATCCTCGCCGTTCTGGCAGCAGACTCTCTTCATGTCTAACAAGGCCTTTGAAGTCTTCTTTTGGTTTCTCTTTGTGCGACATCAGGTCAAACAGGGCTTCGGAGCTGGAAAACTCCATCGTTGTCGGGGCCAGCTGATCCTCTTCTTAGCTTGTTGAGCTGTGAAACAGTCACAGGGATAAGAATAAATGACCCTGATATTGATGGAAACGTTAACCTTGAATGGTTAGATCTCATTTTCTCCCCCTCTTTGATAGGCCACTTTCTCTCCTTTGTATTAATGGAATGCACTTTGGGAGGAGATAAAGAACATTTTCGTAGACATTTTATACATATTTCTGTTTATTTCCATAGTAGCAAAAGTATTGCAGATTTCAAATAAACAACCCAAGCCCCAATAACATATGCCCCAAGATGAATTGGTGTCCTTTAAGGCTCTTTACTGAGAAGCCTTTATTGAAAATCCTCACATATGGGACATAGACATTTGCCCTCAGCAGACATGAACTGACTTGGAGCCATACTCCAAGGCCTGAGTGTTTGAATGTTATGGCACATTCGCTTAGCAGACCTGCTCCATGGCTCAGCCATCTCTAGCTGTATCCTAAAAAAAATCCTAGGGTTGGCCTTGAAGGAAAGCTTGAAGCAGTTTTAGTTCCTGATCACATTTTTTTAAAATAAAGATTTCAGTAATATTTCCAAAATGCAGAAATCTTGACTCCATGACCAATTCCAGCAGTTTGCCCTGAGAGCATATGTGGGTGGTCACCTCGGCAGCCAGGGTCATGGCTCACTGTTGAGCATTTGAAATGGTTTACTGCCTCAGATCTTGTGTATGGTACCTTCACACATAAAACATAAGTTAAAGAAGCAAACAGAGAAGTCAGTTACAACATTGCAGGTCTCAGATTTTTTTCAAAGAGAGAGCACTGAATCCACAGTCAGAAGGCCCAGCTCTGGTTCTCTTTCCTCCTCAGAATGTAAGTTCCTGAGGGTCAGGGGCAGGATCTCTGCATCCTTTTAGTGCCTATGAGGGTGCCCAACAGATGGCACTCAGTACAATCAGATTGAATGAATGAATGAGTGAAAGGATGAAAGGAGAGAGGGAGGAAAGAAGGGGAGGAAGGAGGCGGGGAAAGAAGGAGGGAAGGAGGGAAAAGACATTAAGCCTGGTGCCCTAAGAAGAATAAAATGTGATTTACAGAAATGTGGACATATTTCTTACATGTCCCAAACCCGCCAACCTAAGAAGGGCTATTTCCCTGGGGATAGAAAAGGTGCACACCCCCAAAAATGCCTTTATCCTTTTGCTCAGGATATGTAGGTGCATTTTAGGGTTTTTTTTTTATTTTTTAATTTAATTTATTTATTCGGTCTCTTTAAGGCCACACCCCCAGCATATGGAAGTTCTGAGGCTAGGGGTTGAATCAGAGTTACAGATGCGAGCCTACATCACAGCCACAGCCACCTTGGATCTGAGCCCCATCTGTGACCTACACCGCAGCTCGCTGCAACTCCAGATCCTTAAACCCACTGAGCGAGGCCAGGGATCAAACCCACATCCTCATGGATACTAGTCAGGTTCGTTTCTGCTGCGCCACAACAGGAACTCCTAATTTAGTTTTTAATCTCTTAAATATATCTTGAGGGAATGAGCTTTGAATAAATGTAAGAGTTGTCTACACAATTTTGTCTGGTGTGTGTGTGTGTGTGTGTGTGTGTGTGTATGTTTTAAGGGTTGCTTTTCATGAGTGATATTGCAGTTGAGTTTTGTAACTTGAGAACAAGTAGAACATCGCTAATTTTCCTTCCTGGGTAGAGGCTTAGTACCAGGCTGCAAAGACGGCTTTAACCAAACAGTAAACATTTTCCTCAAAATGAAGACACATCTTAGATGGAAGTAATACTGCAACCCTGCCCTTCTTTGGCCACCGCCTGTCAGAGAAAAACCTTCATTGTGAACATCAGGTACTTGAAAGAGAACTAGTGAAAACCTTTAAAAGAAAAGTGAAAGGAAAAGCAATCATAGACTTACAGGAGTCTTAGAATAAAGATTTGGTGATAGACATTTTACAAACCAAGGCAGCGTGGGAAGCCTTCAATTTATATTTTTAAATGTGAGCAGATGGGCTGAGCATGCTTATAGAAAGTGGATGTGTGTGTCTCTGTGATGAAAATGTAGTTCATGAAGGCTGTTCCTTTGCAGGTGGGAATAATATGAGCTTACTCACTTTGCACTGATCGCGAGCTAAAATGAAGTCGCCCAAAGACTTCACATATGGTGACCCAGTTCTTCTTATTTTCTTAATAATTGTCTGGAGAGTTGTTCTTTCATCCAGCAATTTTGAGTGAAAAGGGTATTATTTTCAAAAGCAACTTGAATGTCAAGCATATTAAGATCAGATATGGCAGAGCAGAATTATCTTGAGGGACTCTGAGTGGCACTGGGTGTCAGAGGAATTAAGAGAGGCAAAAAGTGAAAGCATCCTTCCTGCTCACAGATGTGCTTTGAGAGGCAAAACTGCCACGGCATGAAGGGAGAAGAGCAATTAATGAGTACGTTTCTTGTGTGTGTGTGCAGATGACACATCGTCGTCGTCGTTTTCTCTTAAAAGTAGAGGCTTAAGAATGTAGGCTCTGGAGACAGACAGCTTGAGTTCAAATCCTGGCTCTGCTACTTTCCAGCTGTGGGGCTTTGGGCAAATCACTCAGTCTTCCTGTGTTTCAGTTCCCTCCCAAGTAAACTGAACAGGAGAATAATAGTACCTGCTGACAGGAATGTTTGGGAGAATTCAATTTATATATATATATAAAATTATATGTAATAAATAAGTAGTATACATAAAAGATAATTATCTAATAAATGAGTATATATGAAATGTAATTATATAATATATAGTTACATAATACATAAATACTAAGTGTATACACACACACACACACACAGTGTGTTCAGAGCAGCTCCTGGCACATGGCTAATTGTTATGTAAACATCGTGATTTCCCTTATTATTACTTGTTATTTTTTCTGATGTAACACAGGTAACGAGAGCCTAAATTTTGGTTTTAGACAAATGTACCAAAATGATATTTTTATTGTCACCCCTTCATGAGGTGACTGCACAATGTTACTGTTTTCAAATATATCTCCTTCCTTCCCCCTCAATAACCTTCTTACCAGACCTCACTATCTGCCTGCACATTTCTTTGGAGCCAGATATATTTACCCACATCTACTGTTTGTCATGAAACAAAAAAGAACACCTTTTAAGGAAAATCAAAACATACTTCTAATCATCTATCATGAATGTGACTGTCTGATCCCGCTGGATTTTCATCTAATAACAGTAGTTTTATTTATCTTTACCTAGCAACTTTATACATACTTTACCTAACAACCCCACGTCAGTATTTTAAGATTTTTTTTTTTTGGATACAGTCATGTTTATTCCACCTGTAAACTACAGTTCAGGCCCCTTTATTTAAAAAATTAAAATATACTTTTAGGGCTTTACCTAACAACTCTGCGTTAGTATCTTAAGATTTTTTTTAAACACAGTCATGTTTATTCAATCTATATGCAATTCAATTCAGGCACCTACTTACTGTACATGTCATCATGAGGTGAGAAAGATGAATAAAACTATTGTTATGAGATTAAAATCCAGCGGGATCTGACATTCACATTCAGGATAGATGATTTGATAAACGGAATCACTTCACCCACATCCCCTTAGCCTTTCTCCATCTCCGCTTACAATTTCTAATTTTTAAATGAGTCCCTCTGTGCCATATGGCAACATTTCCTCTTCCTTTGTTCTCTGTCCCAGCTTTTTTTTTTTAAGTCTGTTCCAGCTTCATCTCTTTGACATTGCCAAAATGCACACAGTCCTCCAGGTAAATCTGGCAGGATCAGGTTTCCACTTTGTTACAAATACCCTTTGTGAGGATTTTGCTGCTGGAATTGAAATCAACAGGACAGTGGGCCAAATATATAGGAAATTATGCACAATGACTCTTAGAACTTAGGGTTCATTAAAAAAAAATCCTTTTCTTGCACTGGGGACATCAATATGTAATATCCACAGTTCAGAATTAAGAAATATAGGATTTTCCGTCGTGGTGCAGTGGAAACAAATCCAACTCGGAACCATGAGGTTGTGGCTTCATTTTCTGGCCTCACTCAGTGGGTTAAGGATTGCGGCATTGCTGTGAGCAGTGGTGTAGGTCACAGATGTGGCTCAGATCTGGCATTGCTGTGGCTCTGGCATAGGCCGGAAACAACAGCTCCAGTTAGACCCCTAGCCTGGGAACCTCCATATGCGGCGGGGGTGGCCCTAAAAAGACAAAAAACAAACAAACAAAAATTAGATTAAAAAAAAGTAAGAAATACAAACCAGTATAAAGAAACAAAAAAGCCATTTGTAGTCTCAAGACCAGAAAGAACATAGCATAGCTTCATATTTTGGTATATTTCTCCTCCTCTGTCACATAACAGATTTGGGACTAAACTCTTGTTCTTTTCTGCTTTTCAAACTTAATGGTATAACAATGTGCGTACTTTCCCCATTTCCCCCACTTCTCTTAAATGAGCCATCTGATGGTATTTGCTTGTGATTTATTTATGTTTTACTTAATCACTCTCCTGTATAAGCATGGGCCATGGTTTGCCCTCAGTACCTTTTCAAATGGTATTTTTGAGTCACACAGTACTTCCTTATCTCGTGTTCTTTTCCAATCGGTCTTTCTTTATAAACATTTGAATGTTACGGAAAACATGCAAGACTCAGGGTCAGCTCTTCTAACACTAGATTGTGTGGGAATCGGCGAGGCACTTCCTCTGACTTACCTCTGATCTGTGAGATGGGATAACATTGCCTTCCTTGGTTGCAGTGCCATTGCTGTGCAGATGAAATGAGATGGTGAAGGTGCAATTGTTTCACAAACTATACAACTCTGCCTGCCCTTGACTTTTCTAACCCAAACCCAAAGGCAACATCGATTCTTTTCTATTCCTTTTTAGCAGAGAAAGGCTACATTCAGGTGCTGAGCAAGAGCCTTATTCAACTACCTGACCTCCCAAAGGATTTGTTAATGTTTGACCTCAACTCACCCCTTTCCCACAGTGACCGGATTTGTTTGACTATTTAAAACTAAGGGTACTTGGATAATAGAAGTACAATCTCAAATGTCTATTATGAAGAGCAAACCTGGTAATGAAAGAAAACCTTAGTTATTTCCTTCCAGTGCCCTTCCTTATCCTCATCATAGAATAACCTGACACTAATGCTGACATGGTAATTATAATGTATTAAATACCTACAAATTAACAGCTAGTGATTCATATATCCGTTTAAATCTTAACAGTCCAGCAAGTTACATACTGGGGTGAAAAGTCTATCAGGCCAAAATCACTTGGAAAAGAGATCCAGAGAATATCTTAAATGTATCAGTCATAATTAAAAAGAAACTAGACTTAAGAGGAGATACCAAAGGCAAATGTAATGACTGAGGGAACTAACAAGAGAAAATGGAAAAACCAAGACAAGTCTCCAGCACGGGCGCCCTCTAGTGGAAGCCCGAGAGCAAGCGACTTCGGATCCCTCCGCTTCTCCCGCTGCGCTGTGGGTATTGGCTAAAGGACATCCTCCATCCCAAACCTGAGCGCACCAGGATAGAGGCAGTATTTGGTCACCTTCTTTTAAATTGAATTTTTAAACTCTATTAAGGTCTAATTGACAAACAATAAATGGTGCACAAAGTGATTTAGTAAGTTCTGACACGAAACTGTCCCCACAATAAAATTAATGAATGTAACAATCAAATCCTTTTTCCCCTTTGAACTCTTCCTTCACCTCATGCCTTCTTCCCACCCCTAGGCAATCACTATCTGCTTTCATCATTACTGCTTGGTTCAACTTTTCTAGAATTTCATGCAAATGGAATCATATAGTGTGTGCTCTTTTTTTTTTTTTTTCTAGCTCGCTTCACTCAGTGTAATTACTTTGAGATTTTAAGCATGTTTTGTACGTATCAATAACTTTTTTTTTGTCTTTCATCTTTTTAGGGCCGCACCCGTGACACATGGAGGTTCCCAGGCTAGGGGTCTAATCAAAGCTGTTGCTGCTGGCCTAGGCCAGAGCCACAGCAACACGAGATCCTTAACCCACTGAGCAAGGCCAGAGATCAAACCTGCAACCTCATGGTTCCTAGTCAGATTCCTTTCTGCTGCACCACGACAGGAACTCCTGTATCAGTAACTTTTATTATTGCTTAGCCATATTCCATTGTATGGATATACCAGTTTCCTAATCCATCCATCTGTTGATGGATACATAACAGATTATACCCAATGTCAGTGGTTTAAAACAAGCATTCATTATCACACAGTTTCTCTCATAGCCAGGAAATGGCTTAGCTGGATTGTTTTACCCCAGGGTTTCTCACACGATTGCTGTGAAGAGATTGGCTGCCATCATCTGAAGGCGTTAACAAGGCCGGAGGATCCACTTTGAAAATGGCTTTTTTTAATCTACTGTCCTAATACTGTGCTTTGCACTACTATGTATTCATTAAGTGTGTGTCGCTGGAGCAGGTTGAGCTCTGATTTAAAATATCCTTAAATTGCAGGCTAAGCAAGTTGAACAGTTGCTTCCCCCTTGCCCCCACATTAAGCTATGGAGAATCAGTGCAGGTGTTTGGACCAGGAACACTATGATAACCTATGTTATAGGAGTCTGGGTTCAATGACAGGAGGTGGCACACTTTTTAGTGGAATAATCACCACCGACTTGGGCAACACTAGTCAGAAAGGTTCAGGATTTTGTTTTCTTTGTCTTATCCTTGAAGCAACATTTCTATGGAAAAAGATCAGAATCATAGATTTTTCATGAGATATCCAACCACATTCTTTTTTTTTTTAAATTCTTGAATCTGAAAGGCATCCTCAGAGAGTGGGCTTCATTATGTATTAGCTTTACTGATCTAGAAATGACACATACAGGCGATATTTTCCTCTCTAAGCTTCGGTTTCACTGTGTCCAAAATAAACCATATTGACTAACTTCTGCCTTCCTTTTGAGTTTTACAATTTTGTATTAGGAGAAGTAGGTACAATTATGAATTGCAGAGAAACCACCAAAGTACAAGAGTCCCGTATGTCTGACTTCCACATGTGACCCCTTCCCAGAACAGAATGATGGAGACACTAGCTTTATGGCTCAGTGGTAATATTTACTCTGAATGGATAGATATTTCCTTCACTCCTATGATCTTCCATCAGGGTGTGGCTAGGCAGGTGCACCTCAGGCTGGACAGGCTCGGAAAAGAAAGACATGGGTCATACCTGTCATTGTACTTTTGCTCCTAACTCAGAGGAGGACCCCGTGTCATTTACTGAATATGTAAGTGGAAGGACATGATCTAATGGCAATTAAATATTGCTGACGCACCACAATGCTCAGACCCTTTAAAATGTCTTAATGCCCTGTGATTTTTGTGTATCTTCACAAATCACAATTTTGTTGTTTTATTTTCTCTAGTGGGTATGATAAAGTAATAGATATTGTATTAGTTAGGGTTTTCCAGAGAAACGCCACCAATAGATATATAATAAGTGTATTATATAATAAATAGTTATAAATAAATAACCCCCCCACACACACATACTTACAGATGAATGGATTAAGAAGATGTGGTACATATACACAATGGAATACTACTCAGCCATAAAAAAGAGCGAAATAATGCCATTTAGAGCAACATGGATGCAACTAGAGATTCTCATACTAAGTGAAGTAAGTCAGAAAGACAAAGACAAATACCTTATGATATCACTTATGTGTGGAATCTGAAACGTGGCACAAATGAACCTGTCTACAGAATAGAAACAGATTCACATACATGGTTGCCAAGGGGGAGGGGGAGGGAGTGGGATGGTCTGTGAGGTTGGGGTTAGTAGATCCAAACTATTATATTTAGAATAGATAAGCAATGAGGTTCTACTGTATAGCACAGGGAACTATATCTAATCTCTCGTGATAGAGCATGATGGAAGATAATAGAAAAAGAATGCAAATGTGTGTATGACTGGGTCACTTTGCTGTACAGCAGAAATTGGCACAACAACATTGTAAATCAACTATAAATATTGTAAATCAACAACATTGTAAATCAACTATGTATATCTATATATACATATATTGTTTTTAAGGGCCAAACCTGTGGCATATGGAAATTCCCAGACTAGAGGCAGAATCAGACGTGCAGCTGCCAGACTACACCACAGCAATGTGGGATTTGAGTCATGTCTGTGACCTGCACCATAGCTAATGGCAATGCCAGATCCCTAACCCACTGAGTGAGGCCAGGAATCAAACCTGTATCCTCATGGATACTAGTCAGGTTCTGAACTCACTTAGCCACATGGGAACTCCCAATCAAACTATATTTTAACCAAAAATTTTTTTTAAAAAGAAGGAATTGGCTCATGCCATTATGGAGGCTAAGTCCAAAATCTGCAGAGTTAATGTCACAGTTCAAGTTCAAAGACTGGAAGCTGCTG
This sequence comes from Phacochoerus africanus, assembly GCF_016906955.1. Lineage (NCBI taxonomy): Eukaryota > Metazoa > Chordata > Mammalia > Artiodactyla > Suidae > Phacochoerus > Phacochoerus africanus. Next base: position 210,045,191 of record NC_062544.1, on the reverse strand, counting down.
TCATATAAGAAAGAGCAGATATTTCAGTTCAAAAACTGTCAGGAGAATTCTCTCTTACTGGGGGTGAGACAATGGGCCTTTTTTTTTTTTTTCTTTTTATGGCCACACCATGGCATATGGAGGTTTCCAGGCTATGGGGCCAAATTGGAGCTGTGGCCACTGGTCTACACCTCAGCCACAGCAATGCCAGACCTGAGCCATGTCTATGACCTACACCACAGTTCATGGCAATGCCAGATCCTTAACCCACTAAGTGAGGCCAGGGATTGAACTTATGTCTTCATGGATACTAGTCATCATATTCATTTCTGCTGAGCCATGATGGGAACTTCCACAATGGGTCTTTTGTTCTAGTCAGGCCTTCAACTGATTGGATGAGGCCCACCCATATTATGGAGGGCAATCTGCTTTCCTCAGTCTATCAATCAAAATGTTAATCTCATCCAAAAATATCCTTACAAAAACACCCAGAATAGTGTTGGACCAAATATCTGGGCATCCTGTGACCCAATCAAGCTGACACATAAAATTAACCATCATAGGTATATGGACTATGTGTTTTTTCCTTTAAATTACACAGGGCACCACTACCATCTCCCTTCCCAAAACTCTGCTCTGGGCCAATCCAAGGGTATGTTCCATAAGAATCTGCAAATAAGAACCCTTTCCTAAAAGAAGAAAAGATCTTCCTCAAATTACTTTCTTCCATGGGATCACTGAATGTAGACTGGAACTCTTTAATTAGGCCTCATTTGATTATTTCAGACCTTGGATGGTCCAAATACCAAAAACTCCTTTGTAAGTCCTGTTTCTTTGTTCCTAGAGCTATACAACATCATCCTTCCCTCCCACTCTCTCTTTATCCTTCTATTATTTTTTAAGTATTTTATATAAAGTATTCCAACTATAAGGATGGCTGTTAAAAGGTCTCTATTTCCCCCCCCCCCGTAGGCTTTTAAAATGTTCTATAAAGTGGCACTGTGATGTCAGTGAGTCCCCCTGCATTTTTAATTTTATATAAAAAATTGAAATTGTTGGTCTGAATTGTGATCGGTTATGGTGTGGTTTTACAAATCTTACTAAGGTAGTCTTGTAGAGAATCTCTAAAATAATCTAAGAGGCCAATTTGTAGCCTTATATTACTATGTATTTAGACCTAAAAAGTAGTGTTCACTGGATTATAATTTAGGGGAGAATCCTTGAGTTTCATACAGGGATTAAAATACCATACATTGATATTAAGTGCCAATTTTGCACTTCTTTGAGTTTTGTTGGTCATTATAAAACTTGATGCCTTACATGATGCATTTTTCCTTACTATGTCCTTTTGATGAGATTAGTGGCCAGTCTCTCTCCTAAATCACCTACAAGCTCATCATCATCATTAAACAAGAAAAGGAACACAGAGTTTGCATCTGTGTATGATCATGGTAGATTTTCCAGTTATCAGAGTTTCTCAGTTGGACCTACAGAAGATCACTTGGGTACTCAGGGCAGAAAATCTAATTAAGTGTTGGAAGACAAAGAATCATTTAGAAACGATTGTTAGTTTCATGATCTGGGAGGATGGAAGAAGGAAAATAACTCATTTTCTACAATTAAAAAAATCTCTTTCAGCGAGTTCCCACTGTAGGGCAGTGGATTAAGAATCCCACTGCAGCAGGTGGGGTCCCTGCTGAGATGCCAGTTCCATCTAGGCCTGCAGTGAGTTAAAAGTTCCTGCCTTGCTGGGTAGGTGGCAGCTGCAGCTGGGATTCAATCCCTGTCCCAGGGTCTTCCATATGCCATGGATGCAGCCATTAAAAAGAAAAGAAATCTCTTTCAAAAAGAAAGGAAAACCAAGGAAGGAAGAAGGAGAATAGGTGTTGTGTTTATTAATAACCCCCATTCTGGATCTGGATTATTACTTATAAGTGTTCTGAAGAATCCTGGTTTTGTTACCCCTTCACCCTTTTTATTCATTTGTTCAGTAAACTGTCCACCATATTCTAGGCACTGTGGACATAATAAGGGCAACTGTGAAAACCAGAGCATTACAACAGAATATAAAGAAAACAGTGCCAAGGACTCCTGGGGCCCTGGAGAGTTCTGAGGAGGGGAGATAACTCAGTTAACACGTGGCTGCAGGCGCTCCAGGCAGGCCTCCGGGAGTTGGGGCTACATTGTACATCCAGATTGCTCTTGGGGTTACCTCTGAAGAGAGTGGTGACCTGGCCATGGCGTGGGCTAAGAAGTAACTAGGCTGGCTTTGGTGTCGAGGAATAAGCACAGGACCGTTCAGGAGCTGAATTGCTGCCCCTGGGGAGCAGACTCGGGACAGGGAGCAGGTGCAGAGGCAGAATCAGAACGGGACAGATTGCCTTTAACAAGGGCCGGAGAACCCTCCCGAGTTGTCTATGCTCCAACACGGTGGCTACTGAAAACTCTCGATTTCTTGGCTGTGGAGCTGGGAGCTGGCCACAGGGACCTGCGGCGGGCAGGTCCCGGCGCATCTTCGCCTGTTGCTGCAGCGCCGCTCGCGTGCTCCGATGCTGCGATGCTCCGCTGCTCGGCTCTGGCACCGATCCCGGAGCTGCATGAGTCAGTTTTGCGCTGAACCTCGGCATAATGGAGGAAGGTGCTATTTTGGGATAACAGGCATATGATCAGCTCTTTTTTTGGGCAGATTTCACAGGCCGCGATGTTTGCAGAAAGAGTGACTTTCCAGAATGCCTCCCTTTCTGCTAGAGCACAGAAAACAATTTCACGAAGTCATTGTTGCCTTCCCGGTGGAAAGGATTTCACATTTGACATTGACAGTCCATTAATTGTGTTAACAACAGTAATAGCTTCAGAGCGGTTTAACGGAAGATGTTTATGTGTGGTTAAGCTACATTCTTTTTTTTTTTTTTTTTTTTTCCCCCTCCAATGGTAGAAATGAAAGCAGAGCCAATCCTAGAAGTTGTGGAGAGGCTCTGAAGCATCAGAAGGTTAATGGAATCAGGGAACCCTAGATGAATAGGACTTCTCAGCTGTGCCCCTCCCACCCCTTTCCGTGACCTCATCGTTCGCTTTCCTAGCTTTCCTCGGATGCACGCCAATAAGCTTCCAGCTTAGAACAGTTATTAAGAAGGGATATGTTCAGATTACAGCTAGCTTACTTTCTTCTCCTTACACATATTGTTACTTCCAGTAAACATATATTCTTTTGGTAATAAGCCAAAACCAGTAAAATATTTCATAAAGTGATAAAAATGCTGTGTGTGGGTGTGCGTGTGTGTCTTGATTTCTAGGATTGTAAAGTTGGGGGCCTATATTCTAGCCGATGTGGACAATATGGGGCAATAAATACAGTGGATCTTGGTCTTATTTCCAGATGACGTACACTCTGGTGTGTTTTCTGTTTCATAAATTTAGCCAACCATATTGAGAAAAAATTTTTGAACTCATTCTTGAATTAAGTGGAGGGATCAAAGGTGACTATTAGTGAAATCTCAACCCTCAGAGATATTTGAAACCTCTGTATTCAGAACATCTTGCTCCATCTTTTATTGTCTGCTCCTTCCTTCCTTCTTTCCTTTCTCTCTTTCTTTCTTTCGCCTCTCTCCCCCAGCAATTTCATCAGTTGCATGTCCCCCCCCCCCCAATAGTTACCTATAACCAAAACCTTTTTAGGCTAAATTTAAGACACATATGCCTAAATATCTGCTGGAATTCTCTACTTGAATTTCCATAGGAAATTCAAATTCATCATGACCACATTTGAACAACTTATGTTCCTCTTCCCATTAAAGACAAAAAAGAGCACAACCAGCCTGATGCCTGTCTTACATTCCTGTGTTGGTAAATGGCACCCATCCTCCTGGGTGCCAAAGCCAGGACTCTTCCCGTCATGCCTGGCCTTCCTTTTTCATATTCTTTATATCCACTTACTTATTAAAACCTCCCTACTCTGACTCTTAGTGGTCATCAGGTCTGCTGCCCTCTCACAATCCTCATTGGTGGCATTGCTCAGTTTGGGGCCCTCTCGTTTCCCTTCTGAAAACTGCCATGGCAGTTCTGCTGGACCCACATCCTCCATCTTGTCCTTCTATCGTCACTGTTTTCATACACATCTTTCTAAAATGCAAGTATGACTTATACTCTCCCTGTTACAGTCTTTCAATAACTTCCCCATTACTAGTGGGATGAAGTCCAGATCGTTTGCATGGCAGGTGCATTTTCCAATAAAGAAAAATGTGGGGTCTGGAGTCAAATCTGAGTTCAAATCCTGGTTCTGCTCCTTGTCAGCTATGAGACCTTGGGGAACGTCTCTGTGTTTCTACCTCCCCATCTGTGAGACAAGGATAATGGTTCTGTCCCCCGGTACTTGCTTCTCCTCAATTCTGGACATTATATTTCTTTCTCTTCTGAAGGTGGGTGTGCCCCAGTGCCCTGCAGAGCCTGGGAAGTGGTGTGTGTCACCCCTGTGTGGAGGCATTCAGTTACTGGGACCGGGCCCTTCAGCCCACCTTTTCCTTTGATGAAGGGGAAAACATGTTGATACGAAGGTGCTATGAGAATCGAGTAGACGGAATGCTGAGCCAACACTTGGGAGACAGCTGCCCTGGAGGATGAACCAGATTCCAACAGATGATGTGTGGGTGAGAAATACACACTCATTGGATGAAGCAGCCGAGCTTTGGGAGTTGTTAGTTATCCCAGCGCAGCTAAGCCTAAACCGACACTCTACCTGTAGCTATGAGAACTGTGTCATGTATGAAGACATTTGGCAAGGAGTTCAGCACCGAGCAGGTGTTAAGTGATGGTAGCAGTGATCACCGCTCTTCTTCGAGACACTATCCTTTTCCTTCTCCTTCTACTTTTTTTTAAAGATTTTTTTTATAGTTGATTTACAGTGTTCTGTCAATTTCTCCTGTACAGCAAAGTGACCCAGTCTCATATATATGCCTTCTTTTTCTCACATTATCCTCCGTCATGCTCCATCACAAGTGACTAGATACAGTTCCCTGTGCTATACAGCAGGATCTCACTGCTTATCCACTCCAAATGCAATGGTTTGCATCTGCTAACCCCAAACTCCCTGTCCATCCCCCTCCCTCCCCCGCTCCTTGGCAACCACAGGTCTGTTCTCCGTGTCCATCAGTTTGTTTCTATTCTGTATGTAGGTTCATTTGGGCCATATATTAGATTCCAGATATAAGTGATATCATATGATATCTGTCTTTCTCTTTCTGGCTTAATTACCCTTTCACATCTTGGCATCATGAGACATGGTGATTACTCTGTGCACAATTTTCAGTGATCTTACTTAGCGGATGAAATTTACTCAACACTCAAGAAGCCACTTGCGCATCTCCCAAATGGGGACTTTCGTTATCCCTGCATTCACCCACACCCCAGAGTTGGTCACTTGGGTTTCTATGCTCACATAGACGGAGGATGTCTCCTTAGCTTTTCACCCCAGACCATAGGGACCCCATTGTGTGTCTTCCTCTCCTCCTGGGTTGTGTGGTTCCCGAGAGAAGGATTCCCCCTTGCCCTTCTCTACAGTCTGAGAGTCTAGAGCAGGATCTGGCATAAAGGCGATATTTAATAAAGTGTAAAAATAAATGACCCCCAAAGCCCATGAGGCAAGTAAGATATTCCGGCATGATGTGACAAGTGATTGACATAAGGTATAAGTGCTCATGTTTTTCTGAGGCCCCCTCTATTCACCCCTTCCTTTCAGACTCAGCATGCTTGTGACTTTGCAACCATTGGCTGGTGCAGCTTTCCTACTTTACAGATGAGGAGACTGAGCCCAAGGAGAGGACACATGGCACAGATGCAGGGACGGAAATCAGATGTTGCTCTGTAGCAGCTAAACACGAGGGAGGGTCAGCGGGTCTATATTATGTAGGCTTGTGAGCTCTCCACGGGCGGGGGAAATAAAGACATGGGAACATTGTAGTGGGTCGAGTGGTGATGGCCCCCTCTACCCCCACGAGTGAGATGCCTAAGTTCTAACCCCTGCCCCTGAGAATGGAGCTTTATTTGGAAAAAAAAGGATCTGGGCAAATGTAATTAAAAATCTCCAGCTGAGATCAGCCGGGATTATCCAGGTGGGTCCTCAACCCAATGACAAGTGTCCTTATAGCAACGCAGAGGGGGAGGCACAGGAGAGAAAAGACCGTGGAAAGATGGAGGCAGAGCGTCAAGGCCTGGAGCCACCGGAAGCTGAAGAGACAAGAGAAGACTGCCTCTCAGAGCCTTTGGAGGGCGCACAGCGCTGCAGACACCTCGACCTTGGACTTGTTTTAGGCCCCCAGGTTCATAGATGTGTGTCATAGCAGTGCTAGGAAGCTTACGCCACTATCAGTTAGAAGATGCATGTTCCCCCCAGCCTAGGCATATTTCTTTCCAGTTTTGCTTTCTGTGATCGTTCTCGAGAAAAGTTTTAGTGTTGTTATAAAAATAATGAAAGCCCTTTTCCTGTTTCCTTTTCCCCGCCGATTACAGTGAGGAATTCTTACAGACCTCAACCCCTTAACATGTTCTCAAGTTCTATCGAAAATCTTAGATTTTTTTTTTTCTCTCTCTGAAGTTAAGGGTTCAGTGTCCCCTTTCACATTCTCCCCCCCCCCCCCGCCCTCGGGACATCTTAATAGAACTAATTATAAAACACTGAGCTTTGCCTCACCTCCAGGCCTCTGAAGTACCTCTGGTACCTGGGGTAAAACTTCTTATTCTCCATAAAAGCCACTTTGTGGCCTTCATGGAGTGGCTGTGAGGATCAGATGACAGTGTGGGAGGGAGTTTTGTAAACTGTGAGGTGCTATGGGGAGTCAATGATTATATAGCTGTTGATTCATATGTACAAAATACATACACATAAACTGTATGAAATCAAGGGTATTCAATACAAAGCACCCTCTAGGACGCCTGCTCAGGCTGCTTTTATGCTATACTTTGCTGCCACCTTGTGGCTTTTGTGGTAAATGTCCGTATCATTGGTTTTTATGCTCAATTGTTTTTGTGATGGTTTTCTTAACTCTATAAACTTTTTGAGATTTTTTTTAAAGTGATTTTTCTTTCAAAAGAAAGATGTAAAATACAACTCTTAAATTATCTCATGTATTTCTATGCTCTTATTTGAAGTTAGGAAATATCATTTGAAAAATTGTGGCAGATAAATCTGGAGATTAAAAAACTCAGGCTGGTCAGAGAGACAGCGGAGAGTGTTGGGGACTTTAGAGCGATGAAAACCCTGGTCCCACCATGTTTTTGTATTCCAGCACTTCCCACATATAAAGTCATTATTTGAATATTCCTGGGTTCCATATGGGCGGGCAGTCACCATGTCTCATTAGCTGCTTTTATCCAGTATCTTGTCATTTACTCCAGAATCTCCAGCATCATGGCTATTGTGTATTTCTGGTCCTCGTTACTTCTTGTCTGGACCATTTCCGTACCTGGTCTCCCTATATCCATAATCTCTTTTCCTTCTGTTTTGTCACAGTGCTAGATTACTTTTCATGAAGCACTATAGCAGTGATTAACAGTAAGATGTGGAATCAGGAGTTTCTGTCATGGCTCAGTGGAAATGAATCTGATGCAGGTTCCATCCCTGGCCTTGCTCAGTGGGTTAAGGATCTGGCATTGTTGTGAGCTGTGATGTAGGTTGAAGTGGCGGCTTGGACCCCACGTTGCTGTGGCTGTGGCATAGGTCAGTAGCTACAACTCCGATTTGACTCCTATCCTGGGAATCTCCATATGCTGTGGGTTCGGCCCTAAAAAGACAGAAAAAAAAAAGAGAGAGAGAGAGAGAGAGATGTAGAATCGGACTGCTAAGGATTGGACTCCTGGCTCCATCAGTTTGGCTCAAACCAGATACCTGGGGTAAGTTACTTAAATAACACATATTTCAATTTCTTTATCTGTATAATGACAATACTACTGGTACCTACTTCATATATTTGCAGATTAAAGAAGATTAAGATAAAGATTAAATGAGCGAATCCACATCAAAGTGCCTCGTATTTAGTTAGTATCCAATTAATATTTGCTATTATTAGTCTTCCCTACTCGAGCATGAGTTCCTTGAATTAATCTTTGATTTGTCTTTGCATCTTTAAATTCATATCACTTTTATATTGTAGTAATTTGATAATTCACTTGTTTATACAGGTGAATAAGCACTAAACTTTTGTTGGCACATTTAGGTCACATTTTGGAACTCTCATTACCTCATCTGAACATGCCTAAGTCTATGAATTTTTTTAGAAAATTTATTTTTTTATTTTTTATTATTTAAAAAAAATTTTCTCTCTCACGTGTGCTGAAGCAGCTTCATGGCACAGGGAGCCCCGTGGACTGAGGCTTCGCATATAGGGAGGGCCCTGGCCAGGCCTCCTGACTTTTTTGAAAATACAAAATGTTTATAATTTTTTTTTCGAACTTACTATATTTACAACCAATAAACGGTAACATTTACTGAGCATATGTGAAAAGCTCTGTTCAGTACACTTTCTATGGAAAACCTTGTTTAATACTCGCAACAGCTTGAGGTCAGTACTATTATCAGCATTCCTATTTCATATAGAAGAAACAAAGACATAGGAAAATCCCTTGGGAGTAAGAAGATGAGACCAGTTTAAAACCAATGCCGTTTACCTGAGGAATTCACATTTGCAAGTGACCTCTGCGCTATACATACTTTCTTCTTTAATGCTTGGTTTAAATTTTGAGATGCTGTTTCTGAACATCAAAATCCAGAAAACATTTTAAAAATTCCAAACCCAGTGGAATGCAGGGTGCCAGGCTCATGACTGTGTCCCTGTTGCATCAGACCTTGACTTGCAGCAGCCTCCTCTGCAAACAGTGCTCTGTGCGATAACGAACTGTGGTCAGTGGTTTCAGTTGCATTTGGATTGTTGTAAGTGTGGAGGCCGCCAAGGCCAAGTATGTTTCAGTTTGTTACAGTAGATAAAACAACGATTCTGTTCAGGAGCTTATTGTCTGACATACCACAAACCACCTGCCTCTCCAAATGCTGGCTTGTGTTGGAAAGTCTTCCTGAGAAGCCTGGGACCCTGAAGGACAAAGTGGACTTGGCAATGCATTCCCCAAATCCAGGGCTTCTAGAGGTTGCAGGAAGCCTATACATGGTCTAGTTTTCAGGCTTGATCCCATTGTCCTGGCTTTTACCAAAATATGTGGGTACATATTTTTATGGCACCTTCATTCCTCTACCTTATAAATAACTATTAAGAATCTTCTAAATTCAAGGAACATTAGGGTGACATAGAGATTGTGTCTTCTCCAAGGGTTCCCCAAGGGGAGTCTCCTTTGCCTGATGCACCTTCCTACACATAATAGTTCTCTCATTTAGTCATTCATGCAAAGTCTACTCACAACTACGTGTGTTCCCCTGGCAAACAGAAAATGGTGCCACATGTCATCAGGGATACTAAGTATGTTAAAGATTTTTTTTTTCTTTTTTGGCCACACCCTTGGAAGTTCCCAGGCCAGAGATCAAACCCATGCCACAATAATCACCCAAGCCACAACAGTGATGATGCTGGATCCTTAACATGCTGAGCCACAGAGAATGCCCCAAGATTTTATATATACATATGTGTGTGTATATTTTTTCATTTTTCTTTTTATGACAGCGCTTGTGCAATATGGAAGTTCCTGGGCCAGGGGTTGAATCAGAGCTGCAGCTGCAGTCTACACCACAGCCACAGCAATACTGGGTCCAGGCCACATCTGCGACCTATACCGCAAAGTGTGGCAATGCCGGATCCTCAACCCACTGATTCAGTCTGGGGATTGTACACAAATCCTCATGGAGACGTTGGGTCCTTAACCGCCTAAGCCGCAATAGGAACTCCTCCCAAAGATATTTTAAAGGTAGATTTAAATATAACCTAGGAATCATCTTAATCTTTTGAGGTGGAATAAAAATGGATGGAATTTTTATCCCTCATTCCCCATCTTTCTGGTAATCATCTTGGGGAGCTGTAATTCTCCCAGACATCTCAAACTCTTAAGTCACTGCTTGTATGGAATTAGTTCAATTTGTGTAACGTGCTTTTTCATCCATTATTGTTGGTCATTGGTCACTCCCTCAATCCATCACTTTACCTGAGTATCACATCATGAGCCTGACGTGACCTTGGACTTCCAGCATCCAGAACTCGGAGAAAGAAATTTCTGTCTTTTATGAGCTACCTTATTTTGTTAGAGCAGTCCATTCTGAAACACAGGCACCATTCTTTTTTTTTTTTTTTTATCATCTCTTCTCTCCTGTTCTTTGGAACCATATCCTCATTGCCATTGGAGACACAGACCTAATCCAAGAAAGCCGTCTTCTTTAAAAAAACTTCTCTTCCTATTAAACTCACTGAAATTTCTCTCTGCTATGTACAGAAAATTTGAACTTTGAAAAAATGTAGGCACGTGAAATGCTAATCATCCATTAATAGCAGTAACAAAAATACCTATCTCATATGCTGTTCTTAAAGTTGAGATGAATTAATTCTTTTAATCCTTATAACAACTCTGTGATGTAGATACTCTTATAATCCCAGTTTTCTCAGATAAGAAGACTGAGGAATAGAGAGGTTAGGATTCCAAACTAGACTGGCTCCAGAGTTTGTGCTTTAACTATTAGGGTGTACTGCCTATCACTATATTTATCTATGGGTAATGGCAGAGTTAACTATTGAACAATTATGTAGTTTCTCTCTTTGTTTCAAGACACCAGTGGTATAGTTTTGTTAATAAAGCACCACCCAGACCCTCGATTTGGATGCAATTTTGTTCACACATTTCTACTCTCCAAGTCTAACCAAGGTACAACCTTCAAACATTACCTTTCTTCCCTTTTGGTTTTAGCTTGATTTTTTTTCCCCTTTAAGAAATAGTCAGAATTGAAATTAATCTGGCTGTCTTCAGTCTCCAATATCAAACCACGGGTAACCACTGGAAGCAAGCTGAGAGGGTGGGACTGTGTGTGCCAAGTCATAATTGTGTGGGCAAGTACTGAATGTATGAGTTGTGAGCTTGGAGGGTGGGGAAGAGCCTGATGAGATACCTAATCCTAGTCATACAATCTTGAGGTGGGAACGACCTTAAATTTTGGGTTGTCTAACCCCTCACTGGACACTTGCATTTTGTCTTCTCTATCATTTTTAATTCATACCACCTCTTCATTTATACCTTTAATCTTGGACAGCCCTAACTTTGTTATTTTGAACTGAAATCTCTTTACTTTTTTTTTTTTTTTGGCTTTTTGCCTTTTCTAAGGCTGCTCCTGCGGCATATGGAGGTTCCCAGGCTAGAGGTCTAATCGGAACTGTAGCCGCCAGCTACACCAGAGCCACAGCAACACGGGATCCGAGTCATGTCTGCAACCTACACCACAGCTCACGGCAACACCGGATCCTTAACCCACTGAGCAAGGGCAGGGATCGAACCCGCAACCTCATGGTTCCTAGTCGGATTCATTAACCACTAAGCCATGACGAGAACTCCTAAAATCTCTTTACTTTTGACTTTGACCACAGGTCTCTGTTCTAAATCTCTTGGGATCACATAAATCCAATCTTCTTTTATGCAATGTTTGAAGTATAAAGGCCACTTATCTGTCCAGTGTGGGTCTTGAATTCTTTGGCTCCTTTGAGGTTTTCTAAGACAGGACTTTGAGTGTCCTCATTACTCTGAGCATGTAGTTTGAACTTCATCCCAGGGAGAACACTGTGTCTAGGACTGGGTCAGCCAAACCATATTCAGTCATTTCAGTGTGGGAGCTCAGAGAGAATGCCTGATGGAGAGTGTTTAAAATGAGAACTGAGTGAACAAGAGAGACAGTTATCTGCAAGAAAGGATAGTGGATAGAACCCAGTAAGCTTCTTAGAGGTAGGATTGATATCACTCAAAATTTATATTTTCCCTCAATGTTTATACTAGTTGGCATATTGAATAAATAGTACACCTATTTTATGATGACAAATCTATTTTATTGAAAATAATGTGTAATTCAATTATTTATTCCAGGGTGACAAGATAGCCTATATAAACTATGCTTGTTTGTTAATAAGAGCTATGTCTGCAATAATTCTAGTTCATTGTGGGCTTTTATTTTGGTATATTTTTGTAAAATAATAATGCATGCATCTTTTTGTTTATTATAGTTTAATTCAGGTGAAATTTAAATTCAGTAAAATACAGAAATCTTTAATACCTAATTCACATAGAGTACATACTGTTTTGTATATGACTTCTTTCACTCAGCAAAGTATTTTTGAGATTCTTTCATGATGTTGCATTTCAGTAGTTTATTCTTTTTTAAGTTGCTGAGTATTATTCTGTTGTACTCAGAATATCCTACAATGCATCAATTTTTTTTGTTAGACATTTGAATTACTCCCAGGTTTTTATTATTTTGATAGAGCTGATAGAAATGCTCATGTACAAGTATTTTATGCTACGTTTTCACTTCTCTTATGTAAAAGCCCAGAAGTAGAAGTGTTGAGACACAGTATATAGGTGTAGTTTTAACTATATAGTGAATTGCTGACAGCTTCCCAAGCAATCTGATGCAATGATAAGTGGTTTTAGACGTGTTCTTGTCCAGTTGCTTATGACACAGTACCTCCCCAAACAGGAGAGTTCCACTTGGTTCACCATCTCACCAATTACAGTGTTTTTAACCTTTGAAAAATGAAGTTGTATGAGAGTTCCAGCTGTGGAGCAGTTGGTTAAGGATCTGACTGGAGGGAGTTCCCGTCATGGCGCAGTGGAAACTAACCTGACTAGTAACCATGAAGTTTTGGGTTCAATCCCTGGCCTCACCCAGTGGGTTAAATATCCAGCGTTGCTGTGAGCTGTGGTGTAGGTCGCAAAAGTAGCTCAGATCCTGTGTTGCGTCAAAATAAATAAATAAATAGCCATGGGGCAGCCATAAATAAATAAATAAATAAATAAATAAATAAATAATAGTAGTAGTAGTATGGCATCATCATGTCTATTTGCATTTCCCTGATGACTAATGATGCTGCAAACTTTTCATGTACTTTTTGGCCATTTGCATATCTTCTTTTTTGAAATGACTGCAAATGTTTTACTTATTTTAAACGTTGTATTGTTTGATTTCTGCGGTTGATTTGTAGAAAAATATATATATATATATTAGAGGGGGGATTCATTATAGATAGGATTGATATCACCTAAAATTTGTCTTTTGTCCCCAAATTTGTGTAGAGATTGGTCATTGTATACTAGGTCATATCCCATTCTCCTGTATCTCCCAGCCCTGGCAACCACTAACCTCTCTGTTTCTGTAGATTTGCTGACTAGACATGTCACAGAAATGGAATCATGTATCATATGACTTTTTATAACTGGCTTCTTTCACTTTGCATAATATTTTCAAGGTTTGTCCATGATGTAGCATGAAATCAATATTTCATTCCTTTTTGTGGCCGAATATTCCATTGGAAGAATATACTATATTTCATTTATCCGTTCATTTTTTTATATAATGGTAAGTATGATTTGCTAGAATTTTATTAATGATTTTTTTAGATACTAATGTCTATGAGGATATTGATTTGTATTTTCATTAATAGCTTTCTCAGTTTGGGGTGATGTTTAATTTATAAAAGAGTTTAACATTAGTATTCTTCCTTCTGTATTGTTTGATATGAAGTTCAGCTGTAAAATCAACTGGACTTAATCTGGGAAGGATTTTATTTACAAATTAAATCTCTTTATCAGACATAGGATTATACATGTTTCCTTCCTTCCTTTCTTTCTTAATTTTTTTCTTTCTTTCTTTTTGCTTTTTAGAGCTGCACTCGTGGCATATGGAGGTTCCCAGGCTAGGGGTCTAATCAAAGCTACAGTTGGCCTACACCACAGCCACAGCAATGCCAGATCTGAGTCGTGTCTGCAACCTACACCACAGCTTGTGGCAATGCCAGATTCTTAACCCACTGAGCGAGGCCAGGGATCGAACCTGCAACTTCATGGTTCCAAGTTGGATTCATTTCTGCTGTGCCACAACAGGAACTGCCATGTTTTCTTTATCTGTCAATTTTAAATGTATACTTTTCAAGAAATTCATGATTTTATCTAATTTGAATATACTGGCATGAGGATGTTCATAATATTTTCTTTTTGCATATGTTATGTGCATGTGGCATTTGTGGTAGTATACCGTATTTTATTTCTGATGTTGGTAATTAATGTTTTACCTACTTAGCTGTGGTAGGGTTTAGCAGTTTTATCACTCCCCCCCTCCCAATTTTCTATATTGTTTATTTTCTATTTTATTGATTTCTGGCTCTATATTACTTCCTTTCATTTATTTGGGTTTTATTTGCTCTATTTTTTATATCTTCTTATGAAACCTTAGATGATTGCTTTTAAAATGTTCCTCTTCTCTAACATGAGAATTTAAAGCTTATATTATTTATTTCTAAGACCTGCTTAAGCAGCATCTCACAGATGTGTAGTGTTTTGTTTTCATGAACATATATTTTCAAATATTTTCTATTTTCCCTTGTGATTTCCTCTTTCGTTTGGATTATTTACAAGTATACTGTTAAGTGTTTGGAAGACAGCCGGTCAGTTTTTACAAAACTACGCATATTTTACCCTGTGAATCAGCAATCGTACTCCTTGATATATACTCAAATAAATTGAAAACTTACGTCTACATAAATATCTGCACACAACGTTTATCATTTCTTGTAGTGACTTTCTGCAAGTGACAAATTATCTCAGCTTGCATTTATGAAAAAAATTCTTTATTTTATCCTCATTTTTGAAGTGTTGTTTCTACTAGATACAGAATTATAATTTGAAATTTTTAAAAATTGACACTTTAAGGCTGTTCTTACAAGATTTTCTAGTCTTTATCCTTTTCTGAAGAGAAGTCAAATCTTTCTTATTGATCTCCTGTATGTAGTATTTTTATTATTTTAGGGCTGCTTTTAAGATTTTCTTTTTATCATTATTTTCAGCAGTTTGATTATAGTGTACCTAGTTGAGGCTACATATCCTAGTTGGATATGTAGATGTGGATATGTAGGATGACTTTTAAAACAAATTTGGAATTTTCAGCTTTTTTTCTTCCCCCTCCCCCACTCTCTCTCCCTCCCTGTCTCTCTGCCCCTACCCCCCACCCACCCACCATCTCTGTGTCTGTCTCTCTCCCTGGAATTTAAATTATCCTACTTTGGATCAACTGAAGTACTAGGGCTCTGTTCTTTTTTATTCTATCTTCAGAATTGGTTAATTTCTGTTCATATGTCTTCAAGGTAATTAACCCTTTATTTTGCAGTGTCCAACCTGCTGTACAGCCTATCAAGCAAATGTATTCAGCTATAGTATTTTTTTCAGTTCCAGAATTCCCATTTCATTATCTTTTATAGCTTTTATTTCTCTGCTGAGATTTCCCGCCTCAGCATTGTGTGTGCATTATGTCTATATTTTCACGTAAGTACATGATCATAACCATAAAGTCCTTGTCTTCTGACTCAACATCTCTGTCATCTTGGGATCTATTAATATTTACTTCTTTTACTTTTGATTGTGAGTTACATTTTTCCTGTTTCTTTCCTGTCTGGAATATGTATTTGTATGCTGGATTATTATGGGCAGTATATTATAGGGTCCCTAGAGTCTGCTGTTTTTCTTTGAAAAGTTTCATATTGTTCTAGCAAGTGGTTAAACTTCTGGTGGTTTCTCTTGATTTCGTTGGAATTGGTTTTATGCTTTATTTCAGTTTTGTCCTTAGTCTTTGGCATGACTCTCACTAGAGGGCATGGTCTTTACTCCCAGGCATGATCTTTCTGGCATCTCAATTCAATGTCTGAGTTGCTCAGCAAGGCTTTTCCACTCTGAATGGGTTAGAATTCAAACATCTCTGAGCATGGATTAATGTCTTGTTACCTCCATTCAGACGAATCCAGGACTCGGCATTACAGTAGCTGCTCTCTGAGGGCTTCATGGAGTCTTCATCTGCATGTTTTGGCCAGGCTAGGGGTCGAATCAGAGCCATAGTCGCTGGGCTACACCAGAGGCACAGCAACTCTGGATCCAAGCTGCGTCTGCAACCTACACCACAGCTCATGGCAACAATGGATCCTTAACCCACTGAGCAAGGCCGGGGATCGAACCTGCAACCTCATGGTTCCTGGTCAGATTCGTTTCCACTGTGCCATGACGGGAACTCCTGAAATATTTTCCTAATGGATTATGTTCAGTTTTATAGTTGTTTGTGTCAGGAAAGTAAGTCTGACACAAGTTACTCAGCCATGGCTAGAAGTTCTAGAACCTTACCTGTTATGTTTTTATTTAATATGACATGCAGAATCTGTTCTTGGCTGCTGTACCTCCTGACCTAGGTGATTCTGTAAATCTCACAGTTATATGCTTTCCAGGGAGAGGAAGCTAAATTCAATGAAACAAAATTTTGTTTCTTTTTAAAAAAAGAAGAAAAGAAGATATTTATGTTTTTTAAAATATTTGAAGTATTTTAATGTTCTTTTAAAATTTCATTGTGTTAACTCTATTACGAAACCTTCATTGACTCCTCTTTTTTCTTGAATTAACTCCGAAGTATCAGAACTCTTCCATCATGTAGGTCGCCCTCTCCCTTCTCTCCCTCAGCATATTCTAACACAAAACGGGAAATATGTGTGGTTTTGGATATCAGTCAAAATTACTCACTTAGAGGTATGGCTAAGGAAGTCATAATCAAATCCTGTAATACTTTGAAAATTTCTTATTTCAGTTTATTTTTTTAATGATTTTTATTTTTTCCATTACAGTCAGTTTACACTGTTCTGTCAATTTTTTACTGTACAGCAAAGTGACCCAGTCACACATACATATATACATTCTTTTTCTCAAATCATGCTCCATCACAAGTGACTAGATATAGTTCCCAGTGCTATTTACAGCAGGATCTCATTGTTTATCCACTCTAAATGCATTAGTTTGCATATATTTCAGTTTATTTTTTGATTTCACTTCTGATTCTAGTCACCTATATGCAACCACAAAGGCCTCCACTAAATTTCCTAGCTAATTCTTGGAAAGTATTTGCAAAGGAGTACAGCATTCTTTCCTGGTATGTGTTGAAGAAAAATTGCCAGAGATTATAGAGAAGAAAGTGATGATTGGACCTGCAATGACCAAGAGATAACCCTGGTCAGTCCTACAGTCAGAATAGGAGTTCAGTGAAAAGACATATGCAGATGTATGTTCATTGCAGCACTATCCACAGTAGCTAAGACATGGAAACAACTAAATGTCCATCGATAGATGAATGGATTAAGAAGACGTGGTATATATACACGAGGGAATACTTGTCAGCCATAAAAAAGAACAAAATAATGCCATTTGCAGCAACACGGATGGAACTAGAGACTCTCATACTAAGTGAAGTAAGTCAGAAAGAGAAAGACAAATACCATATGATATCACTTATATCTGGGATCTAATATATGGCACAAATGAACCTTACCACAGAAAAGAAACTCATGGACTTGGAGAACAGACTTGTGGTTGCCAAGGGGGAAGGGAAAAATAAATGGAAAAATAAAAATGGAAAAGTAAAAATCATTTAAAATAAAAAAAGAATAGTAGTTCAATGGATAAGGGCCAGTTTTGTGAACTGTCATCAGATATTTTGAAGAACTATAAATTGGGAAATGTTTCCTATTGGCTTCAGATTAAGTTTTGTATTCAGCAAGCTGAAGAGAGTTTAGTTTTGTTTCCATGTAGTCAGTTTCACTGCAGTGTAAGCTTTTGTACGAATACCAAACTCTGTCAGCTGCAACATACCTTTGCAAATACTTGAGCTTATTATAATGTACAATCATGATGAATGAGCCACAGTTTTCCACTAAATGAGTTGGCACAGTTAATATGATACAAAAGAGAGACTAGGGGTTTGCTGAAGGAGCCAAGGTATTGTGAAGAACATAGTGAACTTCGTTGAGTTGAGAACTCATTTTATCTTGATTAGGAATTTCTCTACAGTGTGACCAGTCTTAGGAAGACTGATTCATGCTGACTAATGCACAAGAAACAACACTGAGTTAATAAATCAGATGTCAATGCATGCATTTGCACTGGGAGAAAGACCTCTCTTGCTCTACTGCCACTGGAAATTGCCATGGGAAATTCTACAAAGAGCTTCATGTATAGTTCATGGAAAATAAAATAGTAACCACATGCTTTCTTGGCATGTGTGTAATTATACAAAGATAGTTGGCTGTTTCTAAGGAGTATTTGGCTGAGGCCGAGCTAGAATTTGGGTGATTGCCTTTCCCTTGCCCCAGTGCCTGAAAGTCCTCATGGTTCTCAGGTATGAAGTGGACAATACCACTCATTTATTCATTTATTTATGGACAGATATATATATTTGTTGTTGTTTTTTTTTTTTTTTGGTCTTTTCTAGGGCCACACCTGCGGCATATGGAGGTTCACAGGCTAGGGGTCTAATTGGAGCTGTAGCTGCCGACCTACACCAGAGCCACAGCAACTCGGGATCTGAGCTACATCTGTAAGCTGCACCACAGCTCATGGCAATGCCAGATCCTTAACCCACTGAGTGAGGCTAAGGATTGAACCTGCAACCTCATGGTTCCTAGTCGGATTCGTTAACCACTGAGCCATGACGGGAACTCCTGAGATAGTTATTGTGTGTTGACTATGGCAGATATGGTTCTGGTCTCTGTAAATATATTGATGAATAAGATCAACAAAGTCCCTGTCCTCATAAAGCTTATATTCTAGGTGGAAGGAGATAAAAATTGAACCAGATAGCTACTATTGAATCCTTACTTTCCAATTGTGGTTTTGGTATGTTCTTTATCTGTCATGGAGCCCCCCTCCCCTTTTTTTAGGCAACAGCTTCCCATGGCACTGATGTTGTAAATTCTAAAATCACAACCCATACTAAATTTCTCCTTTATTTGTGAACAGATCTGAAATTGATCTTTCTGCAGATGATCCTAACAGGCTGCAATTGCTGTGGTATGCGCTTAACAATATTAATAATGGTAATTTCAATTTGTTTAGTTCCTATTCTAAGCCTGTTGTGCTAGGCACTTTATGTATAGCAGCATCTCATAGGCTCCTTTTAATGCTCTGTAATAAGGCACTCTTATCTATATTTAGATGAAGCAACTGAGACTCAGAGGTGTTATATAAGTTGTCTAAGATTACCCAGTGAAATGACAGAACCAGGACTTTGAATCCAAGTCAGTAGGCTCAAAATCAGAATTTTTCCCCCCACTATACTACTCAGTTTATCATTTAATTGCAATGGCTACAGCTAGCTCATTTTACCCAATCTCGAGTTAGAAAAATTTTAAGACTTTCCCAAGATTCTTTGGGTAGAATCTGTTCAGGACACAGAGATCTCTATACTTTGAGTCAGTCTGGTTGAACCACTTTTCTTGTCAAGAATCTATGAGACCTAATTTGTCTCAGAGATTGCAACCATGTGGTTCCACCACCTCCTTTGCCCCAAACTTAAACATCCTCTAATGGTAACAGGAAGATCACTAAGAGTGGAAATAAGTAACTTCAGCTGTAGGTGGGTTGGAGGGAAAGAAAGATTTTCTTATATTGCATTGAGAATTGTCTCCTTAAAATACCAGCATGTTGTCTTGGGTTTGATGGGGGACTGCCACACTGAACAATTAAAATATTTTGTCCATAAAAGAGCTCTTTGGATATTTTATGGAAAAATTTATTTTCTCCTGGGTGTTCCTTTCTCTAGATGCTGCAATTCCAGTCTCTTTACCATGTGTCACCTGGTCACTCTCTAGACTCTCTTTACCATGTGTCACCTTTCTCTAGATGCTGCAATTCCAGTCTCTTTACCATGTGTCACCTGGTCACTCTCTAGACTCTCTAGTTGAAACTAAATATAACAATTAGACAGAACCCACAGCTTAGCTACAAGGTAAATATTTCACAAAAGGTGTGCACATGACTGTGAAGGGTTGTCTATGGGAAAGAAAGAGCAATGGTACTATAGGAAAGATTTTTCTGAGGTTATTGTAACATTATTCCAAAATTGCAGTTGAAAATTGTCCTTTATGACTCTCACTGCCCTTTTCTGTGGATGCACATGACAAATGGCTCTTGCAATTCAGTACCAGGGAAAATGTGTTTGTCCTGATGGATTTGTTTACTTATGTCAACAATTAGAGCTTATGCAAAAGCACTTGTGGACACTAGAACACTGTATTAAGTTGGTACCTACGTGAGGGGGAACCTGTGGTACGTTGCTTGCTGAGACAGTGAGAGCTAGACTGGAGTCCTAGGTAATGCTGCACTGCAGGCTGCCTCTTACCACAGATGTTCCTCATTGTTATGGCCCCTCCCCATTGGGCATGGATGGAGGGTGGGATTTCCTTCAGACATGTCTCATTAGATCTACTGCATGTCTTTGTATCTGCTCACTGAGAATTCAAGTTTCCCACAAGCTACCTCATCTGATTTCCCCTCCTGCCCCCAGGAGCAGAATAAGTCAAAGTCCAGACAAGGCAGTTGTGATGATGGTCCCAGAAACAGATGCCTAGCTCTTACCTAGATGTACTGACCCATAGAATGAAATGGATCACAGAGGTATGCTAGTTCAATACCCCCAAGTGCCTGCCCCCCAATATTGTGCCCAAGATCATACAACTATCAAATGTTTGACAGCTTGGCTATGAATCCAAGAAGTCTGGCTCTGGAACTAGTCCTCTTAAACTCTATACTATAGTGCTTCATTTATAATAACTTTAAAATAATAAGAGAAATGTGAGATCCACAGCATGTTCTGTGAAAGGAAAAAAAACTTATGGAATTCAAAATTATCTGGAGAATATTCCACATATTTTGATATGCCTTCAATGGCTCCTTTGGAGACATTTAATACTGAGATAGTTTAAATTTATTATAAAATTCTCAGAAGAAAAATGTAATTTACATAAAAAATTTTCTAGATATCAAAGCTTACTCCTTATAGTACAAATTCTCTTCTAAAAACAAAAAATTAAAAAGGCAAAAATCTTAATTCTCCTCATTTTTAAAAATATCATTTAGGAGATTCTGAACTTATTTTCAACTTTAATTTCTCAGCATACTTATTATTAATAATATTGCACTGTAAAAATATATACTCCCTCTTTAGACTTAAGGAGTCTGATACCATTTATTCCCACATCAAATGACATTTATTATTGTGACTTTGGGGTATTCTGACATTTATTTGGTTTTTTGTTTACTTTTTCTCTTTAAAATTGTTATTTCTCAATTTTAAAAATCTGTCTCTTTCAATTTTCTGTTTTTTTCCCTTCTGGACCAGAATCAACAGACTTCTTCTGTAAATACCCAGGCAGTAGATATTTTAGGCTTTGTGGACCATACAGTCTCTGTTACAGTTACTCAACTCTGCAGTTATAGTGCACAACAGCCGTAGACAACATACGAATGAATGGATATGGCTATGTTCCAATAAAACTTTATTTAAAAAAATAAGCAGTGAGCCAGATTTGGTCTGTTGAGTATGGCGAAATGGCTATCTATGTAGAGTTATGTAAAAAAGTAAGTTAAATTTTTAAAAAATAAATAAATCTTATGGCAGGACTTAATGTGCTCTTACAAGTTAAACATACACCATTTTGTACCACAAATTTATGACAGTGTTTTGGGGTACTTAGATGTCTTTCCTTCCCTTCTCTTTTTTGTATCTTTTTTCAGGATTATTTCTGTCCATGTTGCATTTGTTTGAGATTACTGGATAAATGAACTCCAGATACACTTGCTTGCTCCATATGCATGTGTGTATTTATGTTTCTCAGGTATAGAGCTAAAGTCACTGTACCAAGTAAGACCTAGATAAGACTGGTTTAATCCCCATTGTATGAATTTTGGATGGTTCAAAATCTCCCACCCACACCATCAAGTTTATGGTGGCAAAATTTCAGGGTGGGCTTGTATTTTTATGCTTACTTCTGGCTCCAAATTGAATTCTGACAAATTAATTCAATGTAGAGATTGCCATCCCTGTTCAAAAAAATTTCTTGGCCATTTCTATACCTCAGACTTCAACCAGCTACCATGTTTCTCAGCTTTCCACAGTCCCTTCTAGATGTCCTGGAACTCCAAATTTTCTTACTTTGTTATGCAGATTAATTCCACTTTCTCCATCCTCACTCACAAACTCTTCTCTGACCCCTCAGTATATTTTCTAATCCACCAAGTTGCTCTGCCTAACAAAAAAGACCCTCTTCTCCTTTAGTTGAACCACTTTCCTAAGTATGGAATTAAAACTTGTGTAGAGGAGTTCTCTTGTGGTGCAGCAGGTTAAAGAATCCAGCATTGTCACTTCAGTAGCCCAGGTCACTGCTGTGTCACGGGTTCTATCCCTGGCCCAGGAACTTCCACTTGCTGCATGTGCAGCATATTAAAAAAATTTTTTTTTTTCCCTTACAGATGTTTAGATGAGTGATTGGATTGATGGATGGGTGGATGAATGGCTTGATAGATGTCATTGGTTACTATAAGTTTGGACCAGTATTCCACGTGAATGAAACAGAGCAGGACCCTGTGGGGCCCTCCTGTTTACAAATACGTTCTGTGTCCCTGGTTTCTTGTTTGAAGGAAAACAGCTTCATTCAGCCTCCTTGACCTTTCCTAAATTCCAAAGGACAAATTCAAACACGTGTTTATCCGGGAAGGGAGGGGAAGCAGAAGCAAAGGAAGAATAATCAAGAAACAATAGAGTAGCCCTGGGGCAGGGTCCTGGTTCCTCCTCAAGGAATACACATAACAGCATCTTTGAGTTCTGCGGGGAACTAAAGCCAGCACTGAGATGTAGGACAGCAACTTCAGGCTGAGCACAAAGATTCCTGGAGCACCGCCCTGTTATCTCCCACCAACCAATCAGAAGAAAGTCACACCCTGCAGCCTTCACCCCCAATTTTCCATATAAAAGCTTCTCCCTGAAAACCATGGGGAGTTCAGGTTTTTTGAGCATGAGCTATCTATTTTCCTTGTTTGGCCCTAAAATAAGACTTTATTTGCTACAGACTGCAACATTTGTTTAGCCACACTGTGCATCAGGTGCACAAACTTTATTATGTAACATAAGGAATAGCACCAGATGTGGAAAACCCATATTTGGTTTATTAATTGTGTGATCTAGGACTTATTTAGGGTTAGTTTTCAATCCTCATCACCAAAATGTGTCCAAGATGCAATTTCTATTGTTATTCACATTATAGGAAGTATCTTATTCATTTCTTGTTTATTTTCTTTTTAAATCTCCTAATATTTTATTACAAAAGGAGTTAAACTATAATTTCATATGACATTCAGCTAAATTATAGAAATAGAATGTAAGAATAAATAGCAAAAAGTAAAAGCAAGGTTGAGACTCAGAGGAACTATGCTGCATCCCCTCAAACTGAGAATCATTGGGTGGTATTTCTATTTGGAGATGTGTTCTTTAATCTCCACTGTTAGAAAAATAGTTCTTCCATTCACCTAAACATTTAATATAAGAATTATTTATCCTTATTCATTATTATCATTCAGTCATAGTAATTCACTGAGCAACTCTCAATTATCTGCAAATAGTACTGCAAAGAATACAAATTGAGAAGGTACATTTCTAATCCACTAAAGAGCTTAAAACCTACTTCTGGAACTAATCCAAATAGGGTTAAAATTATTATAGAAAATAAAGAGTACAATTTATGAGAAAGTTAATTCTTTAACTTATATTTTCTGAGCATTATGCTGATGTAAAATTAGTATCATTGAAGTCTGCTCGGAGTGTTGAGCTAGAATGAAAGCTAGTAAGTATAATGCTTATAATTTTTCTTAGCTTTGCTAAAAAGTATTTGACCATACAAGATCCCAAGCAAAACTAGTTAAAAAACAAGCAAACAGGAGTTCATGTCGTGGTGTAGCAGAAATGAACCTGACTAGGAACCATGAGGTTGCAGGTTTGATCCCTGGCCTCACTCAGCGGGTTAAGGATCTGGTGTTGCCTCGAGCTGTAGTGTAGGTCACAGATGCAGCTTGGATCTAGTATTGCTGTGGCTGTTGGGTAGGCTGGTGGCAACGGCTCCGATTAGACCACTAGCCTGGGAACCTCCATATGTTGCAGGTGAGGCCCTAAAAAGACAAAAGACAAAAATAAATAAATAAATACAAGCAAACAATAAATGTTCATTTTGTAAAAATTCAGATTTATAAAGAGGAATGGAGTTATGGCATAATACTTTGGCTTGCTTGTCAATATTTTTGTTTTCTGTAGGTTTGCTTCATTCAACTTATTTATTCTTTGGAGAGAAAAACACTGTCAGGAGTTAAAGTCTGCAAAGGCAAAGCAGACACAGGGTTGTTCTTTAAGGAATTTCTAGCCCAAAGGGAGAAATAAACAGGCAGACAACAGGGGAAGGACAGCGCTTCTGATAAAGGCTCCATGGGTTTGGCCTAACCCATGATGCAGTTGAGTAAACTAGATGAGATGCAGAGGAACTTCTTGGCTAAGGAAAGAAAATTAACAAATGCTCCACAGTTCAAAGGTCTGTGTCCAAGTACAGCACATGCAGGCTCACAATCCATTCTCTATAGTTTCTAAGAAGCTCTAAAAATCATTGCTTTTTTTTTCTTACGTTTGCAGTAAGTTTATTTGGTGGCACAACCTGACCTGAACCGACGAGAGGCTGTTTATAATCTTTATTTATTCCACTTATGAGAATATTTGTAGATTTTGCTGTAGAAATATCAGTAAGTGCTGCCCCAACATACAGAGATTTTGCTACTATTTTATACATTAACTGTATTACTTTTTAAAAATACCACCTTATGAAATGGAATATATCAGGAAAAAGATATATCAGGAAAAGCAAGTATTTAAAGGATCCTAGAAAGTCTTATATGTAATAGAAATTATTTGAATTATTTAAAAAAATACCACCTTATGCTCCCAAAATCTGAATTATAATTCACATCCAGCCACAGTTATTTTAGATATGGAGTTGTGGACATGAACTAATTATGGGTGAAGGGATATTGTAGAAACTGAGGTCAGAGAGCAAGATAAAGATTGTGTCAGTTCTTGAATGCCAGGTTAAAGATGTTGGAAATTCTACTTTAGGCTATAGAGAAACCAGTATAAGCTTTTGAAGAAGGAAGTATAGTATTCAACCCTGTTTTATCACAATTAATTTGTATTCCTAAGCATACGGTGTTTTAAATTTCTTTCCCTAAACAACTGCAAAACCAGGGATATTTTCCTGTAAGATGATGTCAGATGAAATGCTTTTTGAAAATTGATATTTACATTCATCATTGTTTCCTTGAGAAGGTGTGTGGGAGAAATAGGGTTAGAGAAAGCAATTTCAGAGTGTGCTTGCAGCTTGCTCAGTGTCATGCCACATAAATATGCCCAGAGTTTGATGTCCTCAAATGACTTTGTTTCGAAAACGCAAAAGTTGCTTCCTGAAAGATAAACATAAAATCCATAAGAAATGGTAATTTATTTATTTTTGTTCTTATTCCCTTCAATATAATTTGACTCTAATTAGGTTAAGAAAGCTAATTGAAAAATTACATTGAGTTCTCATGGCTCAGTGGGTTAAGAACCTGACATACTATCTGTGAGGATATAGGTTCGATCCCTGGCCTCACTCAGTAGGTTAAGGATCTGGTGTGGCCATAAGCTGTGGTGTAGGTCACAGATGCAGCTTGGATCTGGTGTGGCTGTGGCTGTGGCCTAGGTTAGGCCTGCAGCTGCAGCTCTTATTTGACCCCTAGTCCGGGAACTTGTATATACCCTTGGTGGGGCCCTAAAAAGAAAAAAAGAAAAAAAAGAAAAATTATGGGTGAGAGAGAGAGAGAGAGACAGATAGAGTGAGAGAAAGAGTGAGAGGGACTGCGTCACAGTAAATCTTTGAACTCTGTCCTTGGAAAGAGACAATCCAAAATTGGGAGTTAGAAAATTGACTCTGGGAATTACTCATCTCAGTTTTTCTTCTGATAACATTTGGATAGGTAATTGGTCTCTCACTTTTCCCAAGCTTGTAATGATTGATCCTGGAACCCCAGGAATAAAGCACATTTTATTTTGATTTTTAAAAGTGTCATTTGAGGGGCTGGAAGCTGAGATGGACATATGTAATAAAACTGTGAGCTGGTATACTTCTCAAAAAGGACATTTTGTAGCTGCCTTAGGGATATTACTAAATCCACTTCCTAAAAGTAGTATTTCAATCCCTAGAAGTCTGGGGGAATCAAGATTCCATCCAGGTCACAG
Organism: Phacochoerus africanus; assembly: GCF_016906955.1. NCBI lineage: Eukaryota > Metazoa > Chordata > Mammalia > Artiodactyla > Suidae > Phacochoerus > Phacochoerus africanus. The sequence goes on along the minus strand of NC_062544.1, from coordinate 210,018,874 downwards.
CTTATGCATTCCCAGACAGTTTCTACATTTGACTTCAGAAGAGCTGTGACTAGTGAAAGCATGTTTACACACATTTTATGGCTCTCACTAGAGTCCAAGGAAGGACATCAGGCTATGAAAAAGTATTTCTTGATGCTATAACCTCAGGAGCATTTGATGTTCTTATGACTTTTTAAAAAATTACTTATAAAAATAAAGATTCTTATTTTTAAAATAATATTTATTTCTGAGTTTAACTCTTCCACATTAGTTGTAGAAAATTTTAAATTATAAAAATGCAGGAAGGGAAATCAATGAGAATATCTATTGAGTGTTTCACTGTTTCTCAGGCATGATACCTCCAGCTTTACATATATTATCGCAGTTAAACCTCACCCTGTGATGCCTTACTGTTCTCATTTTATAAAAATAGAAACTGATGGCTAGAGAGTTAAGTGGCTTGTACATAGCCATTCCACAGGAAGTGGAAGAGCAGAATTCACACTCTGAGCACTGGATTCTTCAGCCTCCCCTCAATCCTCAATCCCCAGTAACGATCAAAATCACTACTGGGAAATAGCCACTGGTACATTTTTGTGTGTTTGCTTTCAGACTTTTATCCCCACATGTATGTATTTTTAAAAAATTACTGAAATCCTGGTGCACTCTATTTTTTCACCGTCAGTGTTGGTGTTTTTGGTAGTTGAACCTGTTGACTAATAAAATTGCTAAGGCATGATCTTGGCGCTCGGTAGCCTGAATGCTGGGTGTCTAGGTAATACCTTAGATTAAAAAGGACCAATAAATAAACAAAACACACTCTGAATAAGCAGGCATCCTGCTAACAGCTCCTCCTAAGTAGAAGCTACTTATATTTCTCAGCTGAGGTGTCAGTGACGGCATTAGGCATGTGGTATAAAATGGAAAGAGGACTGATTTTTCCAACTTTTATCTCCATATTCTTTTCTTTCCAAAGATAAGAGTCTAAAACATGGTTAATAACCTTAAAGTTTTAGAATACATCTTTAAGGAAGATATTTGCATTTACACGTTACACACTTTAAGTACAGGAATGGCTAGTGGGCGATTTTTACCATGTCCTGATTTCATCAACAACACTCTCTTAAGAATGAACCAATCTTTATTAATCAGATCAAAGATCTTGGGGGAAAAGGAGACAAGAAACTGTTATTTGTGGGAAGTCTGTGAGTGCTGAACTCTGCATTAAACATTCCCTTTTCCTTTTTTTTCTCCCGTATTTTGTTGCCACAACCACTCTGCAAGGCAAGTCATTAGCCTCACTTTACAAATGAGGAAAACGGAGCTCAAAGAAGTTAGACAATTTGTCCTTGAACAAATACAGCTGATTTTCCTGGGACTTGAACTCAGGAACATAAGCTCTGAAATCTCAAATGTTTCCTATGACACCTTCTTAGAGATTAGCAATTAGAATCTTCAAGACAAGAGTGGAATTCCATCCGAGTAGGACAGGCAAATAAGATGGAAAGAGGAATAGTCTGCATCTATTAACCCCAAGAGATCCTGCTGTGTAGCCCTGGGAACTATGTCTAGTCACTTGTGATGGAGCCTGATAATGGGCGAAAAAAGAATGTATACATGTATGTGTAGCTGGGTCACCATGCTGTATAGTAGAAAAAAAATAATGTATTGGAGAAAAAAAAAAAACAACACTTTCCTAAAAAAAAAAAAAAAAGATGGAAAGAGGAAAAAGAAAACAAACTGCCATTTAATTTTGTAGTTATAGACCACCTCACTGAGGCCCATTTACTTGTCTTATAGAATTTTTGAAAATTGAGATATAATTCAGATACTATAATTCACTTCTTTAAAGTATAGTGTTGAGTGGTTTTTATACATTCATAAGGCTGTGCAACCACCATTCGCTAATTCCAGAATATTTACATCAGCCCCCCCCCAAATTTTGTATCCATTAGCAATCACTTCTTATAGAGTTTTGCTAAAGCAAAAAAACCTCAAAACTTTTCTTCTAAAACTCCAGTTTTCTAAGATTCTTCCCTTAAATGTGTTCTTAGTTAGGTTTATACTTGGACAGAAGTTATAATCTTACATAATTGATGATCGATATTGCTGTTTTTTCAATGTATCTTTAAGTAGGAAAAGGGTTATTAATGGAAGAGTTTCCCCAAAGTTATCAATGTCAGAAAAACCCCCACCACTGTCATTTCTTGAGCACTTAACTCTCTGGCAGGATCTCTGTTGAGATATTCTATTTCATTTAATTCTGACAGCAACCTTTTAAGTAGTTATTAGTACCTATTCCATTGCACAGTGGAGAAAAACTGAATTTGGAGAAGTGACATCACGTATTAAAAGTCTGCGGTGAGAAGTAAATCCAGGGTGATTTGAAAGCGCACGTCTTATCCACTGAGCTTTCCACCAGGTGAGAGGAAATGAATCCCAAGGGAACATAGATCTAAAATGAAAATAATATTTGAGCCTGAATGAAAAGTTTACACAAGCTCAGGTGCTGAAGAAGGTTATCTAGTGCTAGCCCCTGGAAGTATTCTCCCCGTGATTTACACATCCAGGGGACTAGTTACTTGCATAAAGCTACAGAAACCAGATCTTCCTGGTCCTTCCATTTTTCATTATTTGATAATTAATCTGTTAAACCAGGAAGGCAAACATTTGCAGTCAAGAAGTCAGAGATCAGAGTTCCCATTGTGGCACAGTTAGAAACGAATGTGACTAGTATCCATGAGGATGCAGGTGCGGCATCCCTAGTCTCAGTGGATTGGGGATCCAGTGTTGCTGTGAGCTGTGGTGTAAGTTACAGACTCGATTCAGATCCTGCATTGCTGTGGTTGTGATGTAGGGTGGCAGCTGCAGCCCGGATTCCACCCCTAGCCTGGGAACTTCCATGTGCCGCAGGTGCGGCCCTAGATAGCACTTAAAAAAAAAAAGTCGGAGACCTTTCTGATTGGTTCCTATTGATTACTATAGAAACCTCATCTCCTAGGTCTTGGTCTGTTGTTCTTCCAGGCCCCTTTACTACACTGGTCAATGAAAGGATACCAAACATCATTTTTGTCCTGGCTTGAGTTTCTTTTTACTCCTGTCAAGACCTCCTTTCTTTCTATTCATGCTTAAAACCAGCTGGCAGGTGTGTAATTGATTTTCAGGAAAGGTAGGATGCATGACACATGTTGCTTTTGTATATAATTGCCACATAAGGTTATAATAAATTTGATTAAGGCCTTATCTGCAGATGAACTATATGGTTAACTCAGTCTTGGAAGGAACAAAATTGTATAACTAACTTGCACCTCTGGGTGAAATTTTCAATTCAGCAGCCATTTATTGATCTCTCCTATGTTTTGAGCAGAGTCTGTGGGGGGAAGAAGGTGATAGTGGTGGTATTTCATGATGAATAAACCTCAGAATTAATATGAAAGTGAGTAAATTTGCGTGGGTGTGTGTTTGAGGTGAGATATGTACATAAAATATATGCCCAACTAATTGTGATACAAGGCAGGATGCAATAAGTACCTCAGCTTTTTCTGATTCCTCTAACCCCCTACTTTAGATGTTGTGGCACCATGTCCTCTCTTTGGCACCTCTCACACTTGCAATTGTTCGGTATGATTATTTGGCTGAATTTTCATTAGTACTTTTGTTCCCTTGTAACTATCAGACATAAAGGCTATAAATAATACAAATCATAGATAACTGCGTAAATGTTCTATGCTAAGACCTATTCACAGGAGAGCCCCAAAGTGGAACATCTAACTTTGTTAGGGAAAAGTTTCTGGTGGAGGTAACACAGGACTCAGTTTTTGAAGGATGGGTATGTATTCACTGAGAGAAGGAAAAAGGCAGGTTACCCAGGCAAAGGGAAGAGCATGTGCGAAGATATACACACATGAAATAACGTGCCTCAAGGATATGAGTGAAGTTCACGTAGAGATGAAAGAAGATGGGGTAAATCATCAGTGGTCTTGGGACTGAGCTTAAATTGTTGACATTAGGAGTTCCTGCTGTGTCACAGAGATTTAAGGATCTGGCATTGCCATAGCTGTGGTATAGGTCACAGCTGTGGCTTGAATTTAATTCCTGGCCCGGGAACTTCCATATGCCACAGATGAAGCAGAAAAAGAAAAAAAAAAAATTGTTGGAGTTCCCGTCGTGGCTCAGTGGTTAACGAATCTGACTAGGAACCATGAGGTTTTGGGTTCGATTCCTGGCCTTGCTCAGTGGGTTAAGGATCCGGCATTGCCGTGAGCTGTGGTGTAGGTCACAGACGTGGCTCAGATCTCGTGTTGCTGTGGCTCTGGCGTAGGCTGGCGGTTACAGCTCTGATTAGACCCCTAGCCTGGGAGCCTCCATGTGCTGCAGGTGTGGTCCTAGAAAAGACAAAAAGACCAAAAAAAAGAAAAATTGTTGACATTATCTTGAATGCTACAAAAAGTTTCCGAATACAAATCCTTTGGGGATTTGGGTTTGGGGGTGGTTATACTGTCAGTGTGGAGACTACATTGATAGTTGGACTGTCTTTCATAAGTGTGTCATAGTAAGCAGGCAGGAAGTGATGAGGGTTTGAAAGAGGGCAGGAACAAAGGGGATGGATGTGAGAGATCGTAAGGAAATAGTATCTGTAATAGTCTCTGACTGATTGGAGGTGAGTTAGCAAGAGGAATCTCTGATGGCTCACAAGTTTTTGAACTTGGAAATGATACATAGATGGTGCAGTCATATGGAGCTCAGCAGGTTCGGGGAGAAAGAGATGTATCCAGTCATAGATTTGTTGTTTTGGAAGGACTTGAAGCACATTGAAGTGGAACTTTTCAGGAAAGCTTGGAAATATGTAATTAAACATATGGAGGGGTCTGGTCAGCAGATACAAATCCAGGAGTTGTCAACAGTCTAAGACATTACATACGTAAGAAGATGCCTGAGAAAATAAAGAGAGCCAAAAAGATTAGAGGCTGCCACTCTGGAAAACAGACATAGCTGGGGGGTGAGCAGAAAGAAAATCATGAAGTTAAATAGAGAAGTTAAAAACAAACAAACCCTAAAACAACAACAAAAAGAGGAAAATAGTGTCTCTGAAGATAAGGAATTGTTTCATGAAATAGAGAGTGATCAATAATTTTAATACATATAATTATTATATATAATTAAGACAAAATTTGTTCAATGAATTAAGAACAGCCCAGTTTATGCTGATTTTATAAGAAAAACTTCAGTAGAGTAGTGAGGGAAGAAGGCAGCATTCAAGAGGTTGAAGAATAAAAATGATAAATGGAGATTAGTACATGTAGACTCCTTTTATTTATTTAATTATTTATTTAAATTTTTTATTACTCAAATGAATTTATCACATCTGTAGTTGTATAATGATCATAACAATCTGATTTCACAGGATTTCCATCCCACAGCCCAAGCACATCCCCCCACCCCCCAAACTGTCTCCTCCGGAGACCATAAGTTTTTCAGTGTCTGTGAGTCAGCATCTGTTCTGCAAAGAAGTTCAGTCTGTCCTTTTTTCAGATTCCACATGTCAGTGAAAGCATTTGATGTTGGTGTCTCATTGTATGGCTGACTTCACTTAGCATGATAGTTTCTAGGTCCATCCATGTTGCAAAAAATGCTCGTATTTTGTTCTTTTTGATGGTTGAGTAATATTCCATTGTGTATATGTACCACATCTTCTGGATCCACTCCTCTGTCAATGGACATTTAGGTTGTTTCCATGTCTTGGCTATTATGAATAGTGCTGCAATGAACATTGGAGTACATGTGTCTTTGAGAGTCGTGGTTTTCTCTGGATAGATGCCCAAGAGTGGGATTGCTGGATCAAATGGTAGTTCTATGTTTAGTTTTCTGAGGCATCTCCATACTGCTTTCCACAGTGGTTGCACCAATTTACAATCCCACCAACAGGGTACTAGGGTTCCTTTTTCTGCACACCCTCTCCAGCACTTATTGTTTGTAGACTTTTTGATGATGGCCATTCTGGCTGATGTAAGGTAGTACCTCATCATGGCTTTGATTTGCATTTCTCTAATAATGAGTGACATTGAACATCTTTTCATGTGTTTCTTGGCCATCTGTATGTCTTCTTTGGAGAATTGTCTTTTTAGATCTTCTGCCCATTTTTTGATGGGATTGTTTGTGTTTTTGGTATGGAGTTGCAGAAGTTGTTTATAAATTTTGGAGATTAATCCCTTGTCAGTTGATTCACTTGCAAAGATTTTCTCCCATTCTGTGGGTTGTCTTTTTGTGTTGTTTAGGGTTTCCTTTGCTGTGCAGAAACTTTGAAGTTTGATTAGGTCCCATTTGTTTATTTTTCTTTTTATTGTCAATACTCTGATAGGTGGGTCTGAGAAGATGTTGCTGTTGTTTATGTCAGAGAGTGTTTGGCCTATATTTTCCTCTAGGAGTTTGATAGTGTCTGGTCTTATATCTAGGTCTTTAATCCACTTGGAGTTTCTTCTTGTGTATGGTGTTAGGGAATGTTCTAATTTCATTCTTTTCCATGTGGCTGTCCAGTTTTCCCAGCACCACTTATTGAACAAGCTGTCCTTTCTCCATTGTATATTTTTGCCTCCTTTGTCATAGATTAGTTGGCTGTAGGTGCACTACATGTAGACTCCTTTTAAAGATATTTGTATGTTTATGGGAAGAAAGAAGGGATAGGAAGAAAATGCTCAAGCCAAGAGGGGCTTGGAAAATTCTACATGAGGCTCTTGTCTGATATGTGGAAGTGGCATTCTTGGCTTTAAGTTGTGTTCTGCACAGGCACAAAGATACACATGTGTGTATATTTGTGAATGTTCTGTGTGTATAACAAGCATCTTAAAGGAGGCGAAAATATTCTTTCCGAATTACATCTCTGTCACACCTTCCATATGATTCTAATCAATGGCTTCAGTTAGCATTTTATCACTTCCTTCTCCTGCCCCAACCATAGACTATAACCACTTTTGTATGAGGAAAATTAAAGCCCACCATTATGAGAGTTAGTCCAAGGCATAAGCTAAAACTGTCTCCCATGGCCTATTCTGACCATTGACACTAGTAAAAGCCTCATAGCTTACTGTAAAGGCAATACTTCTTTTATTGTCGTCCTGTCTTCAATGAATGGCTGCTTTTGGAAAGCAGACAGTTTACAGAGAGAAAATTCAGTTTCCAGAAAAGGGAAAAATGCTCTGAAGTCATTTCTATGCTTTGCATAAAATGTTTGATTCTTACCTTCTCAAAACCAGAAGCAGTGGCATAGTGTTTTGTGAAGAATACTAACTGCCCTGGGGGCAGTGTCCTGAGTTAAAGTCTCAGCTCTGTCCCTGGGAGCCAAGTGACTTTAGGGGAAACTGCTCTTCCCTTTTTTGTCTTCTTTTCTGTTAAAGGATGGGGCTAGGTATTGCCTATCTTGGTTTGACTGATGTTAGAATTTCATGCCCTTAAATCCTGAATGAAATCATTCCACAAATAAATTTTCTTTTTCCATCTGTCTTTCTGAAGAATGCTGTTCTTGAGAGTGTCCCTGTATTAAAGTATGTTTATCCATCCTTTATCTTCCTCCTGTGCCACTGGACTCTCTCTCTCATCATTGCTCTCACAATAGTTGTCAGTCTTATTGGTACAGCTCTCTGTTCTTCTCTAGATAGTGAGATCACTGAGGGCACTGGTTATTCTTACCATACAAAATATATACTCTGTACCCTCAATAAAAGTGTGTTGAACAGAAAGGGATTTTTAAAAATCCCTTTAACAGATACACTTCTTGTATACTATAAATTTAATAAGATTTTTATTTAGTGAGGCTAGTTAATGTAAAAGCTAAAAGGGGTTAGTTGAATTTTTATTGCTGTTGATGGGGATTGTTATTATTGTTTTGGTTTATTTATTTATTTTTGTCTTTTTGAGGGCCGCACCCTCGGCATGTGGAGGTTCCCAGGCTAGGGGTCTAATCGAAGCTGTTGCAGCTGGCCTATGCCACAGCCACAGCAACATGGGATCCAAGCCGCATCTGTGACCTACACCACAGTTCATGGCAATGTTGGGTCCTCAACCCACTGAGCGAGGCCAGAGATCGAACCTGCAACCTCATGGTTCCTAGTCGGATTTGTGTCTGCTGTGCTATGACGGGAACTCCCATTGTTTTGGTATGTTTAATACTTAAGATTGTTGAAATTCTATGAGGACATGGGGCAGTCAAATGCAGCTCATTTCAGTCATGTGATAATAGTAACTATTTTCCCAATAACACCTAAATTTAAGACCTCGTTTTAAAACAATGAGGACATAATTTAAAATTAAGGAGTTACCATTGTGGCAGAGCAGAAATGAATCTACCTAGTATCCGTGAGGATGTTGGTTTGATCTTGGCCTCACTCAGTGGGTCAGGGACCTGGCATTGCCGTGAGCTATGGTGTAGTTGGTGGATGCGGCTTAGATCTCACATGGCTGTGGCTGTGGCATAGGCCAGCAACCGTAGCTCCAATTAGACCCCTTGCCTGGGAACTTCCATATGCCGCGGGTGTGGCACTAAAAAGCAAATAAGATATAAAATAAAATAAAACAGTAGTGATATCTCTGATGTAGGGCACTTTGGAATTACCTTTTGTTTAATGTACCATCTTTATCTTAGAAGATGAGGTTCATCAGCACCTAAGCTCTTTTTGTATCAGTGTTCTATCGACAGCACTGAGAAGGCATGAGTCTGACTTAAGTCTCTGACTCTCAGGGCATCCAGAATATACCGTTTATGGCTTGGGAATGGTATTTCTAGTTCTAGTGTATCTCATCAACTCTCTGTATTTTGGCATTTTAGTCAGGTTTAGTAGTAAATAATTTTTAACCAAAGCAAAATTTATATATTTAACTTTAATGTATTACTTATTTCAAAGAAGTAAGGTATACACATAATACCAAGTTTAAAAGTACAGAATGAAATGCAATCAAAAGTAAGTCTTCTTGTAGTTCCTGTGGTGGTGTAGCAGTAACAAACCCGACTAGTGTCATGAGGATGCGGGTTTGATTCCTGGCCTTGCTCAGTGGGTTAAGAATCTGGTGTTGCCGTGAGTTATGATGTAGGTCACAGACACAGTTCGGATCTGGCGTTGCTCTGGCTGTGGTGTAGGCTGGCAGCTACAGCTCCGATTTGATCCCTAGCCTGGGAATTTCCACATGACATTGGACTGGCCCTAAAAAGAAAAAAAAAAAAAAAGTTAGGTCTTCCTTTTGTCTCTATCTTCGAAATTGTAATCCCTCTCCACACAATATTTGATGTCAGTTTCCTGTGTACCCTTTCAGAAAGAGCTTACATTCATAAATATAAATGTATGTATATATGCATGTTTTTTCTCTATCAGAAATTATAGCATAATCTAATATCCTTTTATATGATCGTTAAATTTAATAATAAATTTCAGACATTTATTTTATTTTTTTTTACATTTTTTTTATTCTGAATTATTATTTTTATTTTTTACAGAATAAAATACATACATTTAAACACAATTACATTCACACAGATTATTATATCATGGATCGTAAGAAACAGATTAAGTGACTCCCTCTGGAGAAGTGGAATGGAAAATATGCTGAGACAAATAGGAAATTTATTCTGTGCTTTGTCCCATTTTGTATGGCTTTCATCCTTACTATTTAGTATTATCTATTACATTTCAATTTTTCTTTAAAAATTAGCATTATATTAAAATCATGTATATTGTGCAACTAAAATTTATAAAGAAGAAAGCCTTATATACCATTAAATATTTTATATAGCATAATAAAAAGAATAACTTAACTAGTAAGAATAACAAAAATAATATACCCTCTGAAAATAAGTAAAATATAAAATGCATAAATTGGTTAAAAAACAGTGTAACTATATAAATATGTCCTCACAATTTGTTACATCTTATTGATTCTTCAGTATAGGCATTACACCATTCTAGGTCATGTGATAAACAAGACATTATAGACCTTACATTGTACCATGGAGAGAAATGGTTATTAATAATACAATTGCGGAACTGTATTATTTAATTGTACAGTTGCATTATTTAATTATAATGATCATAAATTCTTTGATGGAGAGGAAATCAGAATCAGATGTAAGAAGACTAAAGCATTCCCAGAATGATGTCAAATGACCCCCTTCATGGTGGATTATGCACTTATTTACTATGAGATATATTTCTTCTCCAGAGATTCCTTGTTTGTGTCAATTGTAGATTTTTGGTTTGCAGTTATTCTGAAGTTTTGATATAAGAGTCTATATGTATATGAGATTGTTTTAGGTTGTTGTTCTCTTAATTGCAAGTTCATCTCCAGTGTCCTGCATTTGTACCCACCTCTTCTCATGATTTCAGATTTTGGTGAAAATCCATAATTGTGTATGGATGATTTCGTATCTTTACTGTATATATACCTTTACTGGTGAGCCTTGTCATTTGTGGAATTTTTGTTTCCTGTTGCTGTCTTTTCTTTCCTGCCTAGAGAAGATCCTTTAGTATTTGTTGTAAGGCTGGTTTAGTGTTGTTGAATTCTCTCAACTTTTGCTTATCTGTGAAGGTTTTGATTTCTCCTTCAAATCTGAATGAGAGCCTTGCTGGGTAGAGTAATCTTGGTTGGAGGTTTTTCCTTTCATCATGTTAAGTATATCATGCCACTCCCTTCTGGCCTGCAGAGTTTCTGCTGAAAAATCTGCCAATAACCTTATTGGGGTTCCCTTGTATGTTACTTGTTTCTTTTCCCTAGCTGCTTTCAAGATTTTCTCTTTGTCTTTAATTTTGGTCAGTTTGATTAATATGTATCTCAGTGTATTCCTCCTTGGGTTTATTTTATATGGTACTCGTTGTGCTTGCTGGATTTAAGTGAGTGGTTCCTTTCCTGTGTTAGGGAAGTTTTCGGCTATTATCTCTTGGAATATTTTTTCTGTCCCCTTCTCTCTCTCTTCTCCTTCTGGTACCCCTATAATACGGATGTTGGTGCGTTTAACGTTTTCCCAGAGTTCCCTGAGACTCTCTTCAATTGTTTTCAATCTTTTTTCTCTTTTCTGTTCTGCATCCGTAATTTCCACTAATCTGTCCTCCACCTCGCTTATTTGTTCTTCTGCGTCCTGTATTCTGCTGTTAGCTGCTTCTAGTGAGTTTTTTATTTCAGTTATTGTATTTTGCATCTCTTCTTGTTTAAGTTTTATATCTTGTATCTCTTTGGTCAGTGTTTCCTGTAAGTTATCCATCTTTGCCTCCAGTTTATTTCCAATGTCTTGCATCTTCGGCATCAACAATCTAAAGTCTTTTTCCTGGAGGCTAAGAATCTCCTCATCACTTAGCTGTTTTTCTGGGGTTTTTCCTTTCTCCCTCATCTGAGTTATAGTTCTCTGTCTTTTCATTTTTATAGGTTTTTGGTGTGGTGATGTTTTTATTGATAATAGAGTCATAGCCTCTCTTACTTCTGGTGTCTTCTGCCCTTGTGGCTGAAGTCGGTATGGGGGGCTTGCTGTAGGCTTCCTGATGGGAGGGGCTGATGCCTGCCCACTGGTAGGTGGAGCTGATTCTAATCCCTCTTGTGGGTGGGGCTTAGTCTCTGGATGGGATTAGAGGCAGCTGTGTGCCTGAGGGGTCTTTAGGTAGCCTGTTTCCTGAGGGGCAGGGCTGTGATCCCACCTGGATTGTTGTTTGCCCTGGGGCTTCTCAGGCTGATGGATGGGTAGGGCCAGATTTTCCCAAAATGGCCACCTCCAGAGAAAGGCAGCTGCTGAATATTCCTGAGAGCTTTGCCTTCAATGTCCTTCCCTCACGACAAGCCACATTCACCCCTGTTTTCTCAGGATGGATGACCTCCAAGAACTGCAGTCAGGTTTGACCCAGATTCCTATGGAGACCTCGCTCTGCCCTCAGACCCAGTGGACATGAAAGTCCGTGTGCACCTTTTAAGAATGAGGTCTCTGTTTCCCCCTCCTGTGGAGCTCCTGCGCACAAGCACCACTGGCCTTCAATGCCAGATGCTCCAGGGGTTCTTTCTCCCAGTGCCAGATCCCTGCATGTGAGGGTTTGATGTGGGGCTCAGAACTCTCACTCCTCTAGGTGAGTTTCTGTGAACCAGTTAGTTTCCAGTCTGCGGAGCTTCTCACCTGGGAGGTATGGGGTTGTTTATATCATGAAATCACCCCTCCTACCTCTTGATGTGGCCTTCACTTTTTCTTCTGGAGTAGGGTATCTTTTTTAAGGTTTCCAGTCCATTTGGGTGGGGATTGCTCAGCTTTTAGTTGTGAATTTTGTTGTTTTTTCCAGACATTTATTTATTTCACTACACATAGAGTTGCTACAGTTTTTAAAATTGCAAAACATACTTTTGTAGAGATGTGCCAAAATTGATTTTGTTCCTAACTGATGGATTCGTTTCCCAGTATTAAATAGCCTTATTGACCATGTTGTACTGATACCTTGTGCAGTCTTCACTAGTTATACCCTGTATAACTCTATGTGGAAGTTCATATCTAGCAATGGTACTTGGGAGAAGTGGCTTTTTTATTTTTATTTTTTTGTTGGCTGCACCAGTGGTATGCAGAAGTTCCTGGGCCAGGGATCAAACCCACGCCACTGGCCATGACCCCAGCTGCTACAGTGACAATGCTGGATTCTTAACTCGTTGTGCCACAAGGGAACTGTAAGAGAAATGGCTTTTTAAATTTTGAAATGTAGAGATACATTGCCATCCATCAAGTCATTCAATGTGTACTTTCACTGAAGACACAGAGTTCCCATTTGCAAATTGTTTTGAATAGTATGAACATTTTAACAGTGTTCTTTCAGTCTATGAACACTGAATATCCTTTGATTTCATTGTATCATCTTGAATTTCCTACATCACTGTTTTATAGTTTGCAGAGTATAGGTCTTTCTCTGCCGTGATTAGATTCAATACCAGATCTGAGCCACTTCTGTAACCTACAGTACAGCTCGTGGCAATGTCAAACCGTTAATCCACTGAGTAAGGTGAGGCCAGGGATTGAACCTGCATACTCATGGACACTAGTTGGATTTGTTTTCACTGCTCCACAATGGGAACTACAAGTACTTTGTTCTTTTTGATGTTTTGTTTTTTTTTTTTTTTGCTTTTTAGGGCCACTTGTGTGGCATATGAATGTTCCCAGGCTAGGGGTCGAATTGGAGCTGCTGCTGCCGGCCACAGCCACAGCAATGCAGGATCCAAGCTGCATCTACAACCTATACCATAGCTCATGGCATTGCTAGATCCTTAACCCACTCAGTGAGGCTAGGGCTTGAACCTGCATCCTCATGGATACTAGTTGGGTTCATTACCACTGAGCCACAACGGGACTCCCTTGATGTGCTCTTAAATGAGATTGTTTCTTTGCTTTCTCTTACTGATAGTTACTTGTTAGTGTATAGAAAAGCAACAGATTTCTGTTTATTAATCTTGTATCCTGCAACTTTACTGAATTCATTTATTAGTTTTAATAGTTTTCTGATAAAGACTTTAGGGTTTGCTGTATACAGTACCATGCCATCTGCAAATAGTGACAGTTTTATTTCTTCCCTCCAATTTGGATGCCTATTTTTTCCCCCTTGTCTGATTGCTGTGGTTAGGACTTCTGATACTGTGTTAAATAGAAGTGGCAAGAGTGAGTATCCTTGTCTTGTTGCTGATTTTAGAGGAAAAACTTTCTTTATAGTATTTGGTAGAATTCACCTATGAGAACAATTAGTCCTAGACTTTTGTTTACTGGGAGTTTTTGATTACTAATTCAATTTCACTTCTAGGTACTGATCTGTTCAGATTGTCTATTTCTTCCTGATTCAGTCTTAAAGATTTTATGTTTCTGGAAATTTACTTCTTCTAGGCTGTCCAATTTATTGGCAGTTTAATATTGATGAACTCTGTAGTTTTTGCTTGTCTGAGAAATTCCTTAACTCTCCTTCAGTTCTTTTTTTTTTTGGTATTTTGTCTTTTGTCTTTTTAGGGCTGCATCCACGTCATGTGGAGGTCCCCAGGCTAGGATCTAATCAGAGCTGTTGCCACTGGCCTACACCAGAGTCACAGCAACACCAGATCCGAGCCGTGTCTGCAGCCTACACCATAGCTCACAGCAACACTGGATCTTTAACCCACTGAGCAAGGCCAGGGATCGAACTTGCAACCTCATGGTTCCTAGTTGGATTCCTTTCTGCTGTGCCATGATGGGAACTCCTCTCCTTCAGTTCTAAATGATAACCATGTTAAATAGAGTATTCTAGATTGTAGGCTTTTACCCATCATTAGTTTAAATATATCATGCCACACCCTTCTGTCCTGCAAAGTTTCTAGCAGCTGTAAAGTTTATCCCTTGTATGTGACTCTGTTATCCCTTGCTGCCTTTAGAATTTTCTCTCTGTCTTTAACTTTTGCCAATTTAATTATGATAGTTCCTGGTATGGGTCTTTTGGGGTTCATCTTGTTTTAGACTCTGTGCTTCCTCTACCTGGAGTATCTATTTCGTTCTTCAGCTTTGGGAAATTTTCAGCCATAACATCCTCAGATGTACTTTTCACATTGTCTTTCTCCCGTCTCTTTTTGGAACCACTATAAGGCAAATGTTACTGTGCTTGATGTTATCTCAGAAGTGTCTTAAACTGCCCTCATTTTTTTTTCTTTTTTTGCTGTTCTGATTGGGTAATTTCCATTACTCCACATTCCAGATCACTTATATATCCTTCTATATCACCTTGTCTGCTGTTGATTCCTTCTAGTGTGTTTTTCATTTATCATCTCTTACTAGTTATATTTTATATTTTCTAGTTTCTTGTTAAAATTATCACTGTATTGATCTATTCTTAAGTTCAGTGAGCATTCTTACTACTAAGGCTTTACATTCTTTATTTTCTCTGTATCAATAGTTGTTTTTTTTCATTTTTTCTTTGTTCTTTTGTTTGAAACAAACTCCTCTGTATTCTCTTTTTATTTAACTTTCTCTGTCTCTATGAAATTAGGTGAAATAGTTTCCTCCCTCTGTCTTGATGGGATGTCCTTGTGTGGGAGAATTCCTGTGCAGTCTGTGTGTGTTCAGTGCCTTTGGTAGGAGAGCTGGATCTTAAGTGAGCATGGATCACATCTTTCCTTGGGGTGTGCTGTAGCCATCACCTTGGTGGAGATAGGGCTGGAGATTGAGGGACTAAAGCCAGAGCCAGTTGTGAACAAGGTGTCTCCTATTCTCCACGGATGTGACCATCCTAACAGGGGTGGAGGCAGGTCCCAAGGTGCTGGAGTAGAAGCCCTGAGGGTTGGGTCTGAGCTGATTCCATTTTCTCTAAGTGTGCACTCTCTCCCTTCCTGGCAATGGCACCTGCATCCCAGAGAGGAGTTTCTCCAGAGCTGGAGGGGCCTGATTGGGTGCCTAGTGTGGGCCAGGGCAGGCACTGGTATGGTCCTGGGATATCAGTCAGAGTTCCAGACAGCTTTCAACCCACTTCCTCTGGGAGTACCAGCAATGGCTGCCCTCACCCTGTTCAGATGAAATGTCAGCGTCCGAGCCGGCTCTGTCTCCCCATGTGTGCACTCTTCTCAGCAATGGCAGCAAGCCATTGCCTTACCTGGGAGCTGGGCCAGATCTAGAGGCACTAGGACACATGCTGAGGCAGTCACGGGCAACTGGCCAGAGCCCCGGGCAGTTTCAATCTGCTTCCTCCATGTTGTACTTGGGAGTAAACAAGCAAGTGCACACTCTTCACAGCGAAGTCTAAGTATCTTACATCCCTCCTGTTAGTCCCACTGGTTTTCAAGCCAGCTAAGGGGACTCATCTTCTTGGTGCCAGGTCCTAGGGCTGGGGTGCCCAATATGTGGTTTGAAGCCATCACTCTCCAGGGATGATCTCTGAGCTGTGAAGTCCTCTCCTCTTCTCTGTCCCCTCTTAGGGGCATGGCTCCCAACCTGATGGCTTCTCTTCCCTTCCTACTGGACTCTTATTTTATTTCATTTCATCAATATTAAAAATCATTAATATTTAATATTAAATTTTAATTTAATACTAACTTTATGTAATCAATATTTAATAGTTTATTACATGTTCTAAGTACTAAGATATAAATTATTAAAGATATAGACAGTTAAATTTCTAAGTATATTCTCTATAATCTCTTGTGAAATATATATATTTGCAGGCAGAGTAAAATAAATTCTATGGTACAGGAATTATAGTGTACTATGGGAGCTCAAAGGAAGTTACAGTTGATTTGGTGAAGAGGGGGAACTCATCAGAGAAAAGTTTCCTGACAGCACTGTGGCATTTGTGGTAGGTCTGAAAGAATATATGTGATTTAGGATCAGAGAAGTGTTCAAGTGATAGGAGCAAAGAAGTATTTGGAAATATGACTCTATCTTTGTAAGGAGTTTTGATTAATAAGCAAATCTTTCTTCCTTCAAATTTGTTAAGTATTAACTATCATGGATTGATTGACATTGTTTCTTACAATAAACAACTTACACTTTGCTATAAGGTAAAAACACTTTCCTTCTATTTGACTCAGATAACTCATCTTTAAAGTTATCTTATAGATGACAAGGTACGCATTTATTCAAATCAACTTCCTAAAGTCCTACTAGAAGAGAATGGAAAATGTCCAAAGGCAGCAGCAAATCTTGAAGTATTACTTATATGAAGCAGCAAATCCTGAAGTATTTCTTATTTGGGGTCTGTAGATTGCTTTGGGTAGTGAGGACATTTTAACAATATCAATTCTTCCAGTCCATGAACAGAGTATAACTTTCCATTTATTGTATCATTTTCAGTTTCTTTCATCATTGTCATAGTTTTTAGGGCACAGATCTTCTTGGTTAAATTTATTCCTAGGTATTTTATTCTTTTTGATGCAATTGTAAATGAGATTTTTTTCCTTAATTTCTGATAGTTTATTGTTAGTGTATAGAAATGCCACAAATTTTTGCATATAGGTTTTATAGTCTACAACTTTACTGAATTCATTTATTAGTATTAAAATTCTTTTGATGAAATCTTTAGGGTTTTCTCTAGTTAGTATCATGTCACTTGCAAATAAAGATAGTTTTACTTCTTCTCTTCTGATTTGGATACCTTTTATTTCTTTTTCTTGCCCAATTGCTGTAACTAGGACTATCTTGATTAAAAGTGGCAAGAATGGGCATCCTTGCCTTATTCCTGATCTTTGATTGTGATGTTAACTATGGTTTTGTCATATATGACCTTTTTATATTGAGGTACATGCCCTCTATACCCACTTTGTCGAATTTTTGTCATAAATGGATGCTGAATTTTGTCAAATGCTTTTTCTTCATCTATTGACATGATTATATGATTTTTATCCTTCATTTTGTTCATATGGCATATCACATTGGTTGATTTGTGGATATTGAACCATCCTTACATTTCAGGAATAAATATCACTTTATTGTGATATACGATCCTTTTAATGTATTTTTGGATTCTGTTTGGTAATATTTCATTGAGGATTTTTGCTTCTATGCTCAAGAATTGGCGTGTAATTTTCTTTTTTTGTGTTGTCCTTGTCTGGTTTTGATATCAGGGTAATGCTGGCTTTATAAAATGTATTTGGAAGGCTTCCTTCCTTTTCAATTATTTTGGGAGAGCTTGAGAAGGATAGGTGTTAAAGCTTCTTTGTTTTGTAGAATTCACCAGTGAGGCCCTCTTGTCCTGGGCTTTTGTTTGTTGGAAGAATTTTTATTCCCTTTTAATCTCCGTATTAGTAATTGATCTATTCAAATTTTCTATTTCAGCCTATTAAAGATCCATTGAGGATCCTATGTTTCAAGGAATTTATCCATTTCTTCTAGGTTGTTCATTTTTGTTCGTATATAATTATTAGTAGAAGTCTCTTATAATCCTTTGTATTTCTGTGGTATCAATTGTAAATTCTCTTTGATTTCTGATTTTACTTATTTGAGCCTGGTCTCTTCTTTCTTGATTAGTCTAGCTAAAGCTTGTTGAATTTGTTTATCTTTTCAAAGAAGCTGTTCTTAGCTTCATTAATCTTTCTCCCCTCCCTTCCTTCCTTCCCCTCTCTCCCTCCTATCCTCCCTCCCTCACTTCCTTCCTTCCATTCTTTCTTTCATCTCTATTTAATTGATTTCCCTCTGATTTTTATTATTTCCTTCCATGTCTCTGTGTACTAACCTTGGGCTGTGTTTGTTCCTCTTGTTTAGATTACTTTAGGTGTAAAGTTAGATTGTTTATTTGTGATTGTTCTTGTTTCTTGAGGTAGGCCTGTATTGCTATGAATTATTCTTTTAGATCTGCTTTTGCTGGATCCCATAGATTTGGGTATGCTGCATTTTTGTTTTCATTTATCTATAGTTATTTTTAAATTTCCCCTTTTGATTTTTTGATGACCCTTTAGTTGTTTTGTGGCATGTTGTTTACTCCCCACATATTTGTGGGTTTTTTTTTCTGTTATTGATTTCTAGTTTTATACCATTGTAGTCTTAGAAGATGCTTGATAAAATTTCAGGCTTCCTGAATTTACTGAAACTAGTTTCATGACCTAAAGTGATCTACCCTGGAGAATATTCCACATGCACTTGAGAATTATGTGTATTCTGCCTCTTTGGGGTGGAATGTTCTGTATGTATCTATTAAATTTGTCTGGTGTATTGTGTCATTTAAGTCTCATGTTTCCATATTGATTTTCTATCTTGATGATCTATCCATTGATGAAAACAGGGTATTAAAAATCCCCTACTATTATTGTATTGTTATCAAATTTCATCTTTTAATTTTATTAATGTTTGCTTTCAGTATTTTGGTGCTCCTATAAGGGGTGTATCTACATTTTAAAATGTTACATCTTCTTGCTGTATTGATCCATTTATCATTATGGAATGCCCTTTTTGTCTTTTATTACAGT
Organism: Phacochoerus africanus; assembly: GCF_016906955.1. Lineage (NCBI taxonomy): Eukaryota > Metazoa > Chordata > Mammalia > Artiodactyla > Suidae > Phacochoerus > Phacochoerus africanus. The sequence continues at coordinate 209,999,998 of NC_062544.1, read as the reverse complement.
CTTTGTCCTAAAGTCTATTTTGTCTGATATAACTACTCCAGCTTTCTTTTCATTTCCATTTGCCTGGGATATCTTCCCACCTCTTCACTTTCAGTTTGTGTGTGCCCCTATTTCTATAATGAGTCTCTTACAGGCAGCATGTAGATTGATCTTGTTTATCTATTCAGCCACTCTTTGCTTTTTGATTTTTGAATTAATCCATTTATATTTAAAGTAATTATTAATAGATATGAGCTTATTACCACTTTGTTAATTGTTTTCTGGCTGTTCATCTAGTTCCTCTCTGGTCCTTTCTTCTCTTTCCCTCTTCACTTGTGTTTTGGTGGTTTGCTTTAGTGTTATGTTTAGATTTTCTTTCTCATTTTCTTTTGTGTATTAACCATAAGATTTTTCCTTGTTACTGTGAAGTTCACACATAATGTCCTTTATTCACAACAGTCTGTTTTCAGTTGGTAGCAACTTAAATTTAAACACATTTCAAAGTTTTATCTTTTTATTCTACATTCTCACTCCCATTTTATACTCTTGATGATAATTTTATCTTTTTATTTTATGCATCCCTGAACTACTTAATACATTTTAATTAATCTTATTACTTTTGTCTTTTAACATTCATGCTTGCTTTATATGTGATTGATCCATTACTTTTATTATATATTTAACCTTTTCCAATGAGATTTTTACTTTCATATGTTTTCTTGTTACTAATTGGTATCATTTCATTTCAGCTCAAGGAAATCCCCTTATCATTTCTTACAGGGTTGATTTAGTGATGATGAACTCCTTCAGCTTTTGCGTATCTGGGGAATCCTTAATCTCCCTTTCAATTCTGAATATTAACCTCTTTGGGTAGAGAATTTTTGGATTGAAGTTTTTTTCCGTTCAGCACTTTAAATATGTCACACCACTTCCCCCTGGCCTGTAAAGTTACTGTTGAAAAATATGTTGATAGACTTATGGAGATGGCCTTGTATATAACACATTTTTCTCTTGCTGCTCTTAGGATTTTCTTTTTATCCTTAATTTTTACTATTCTAATTATAATGTATTTTGGTGTGTGTCTCTTTGGGTTCATCTTAATGGAATTTTCTGGGCTTCCTAAAACTAGATTTCTGTTCTCTTCCTCAGATTAAGAAAAACTTCAGCCACTATTTCTTCAAATAATTTTTCTGGGCCACACTCTCTCTTCCCCTTCTGGGACTGCTATTATGTGGATGTTATTCTGCTTGATGATGTCTCAAAGGTTCCTTATTTTACTTTTTTTTTTGTCTTTTTGTATTTTCTAGGGCTGCTCGTGTGGCATATGGAGGTTCCCAGGCTAGGGGTCGAATTGGAGCTGTTGCTTCTGGCCTACACCACAGCCACAGCAATGTGGAATCCGAGCCACGTCTGTGACCTACATCACAGCTCATGGCAACGCCGGATCCTTAACCCACTGAGCAAGGCCAGGGATCAAACCTGCAACCTCATGGTTCCTAGTTGGATTTGTTAACCACTCAGCCACTACAGGAACCCCAATTTTAGTTTTTAAATTATGTTTTTATCTTGCTCTCTGTGAGTTCTACTGATTTGTCTTCCAGCATACTGATTTGTTTTACCTCATCCAATCACCTGTTGGACCAAACTAGTGTATTTTCCCATTCAATTATAATTTCTGTTTGGTACTTTCTTATATTTTGTATCTCTTTGCTGAAGTTCTCACTGTATTTAATCTATTCTTCTCCCAAGTTTGGTGAGCATTTTTATGACCATCACTTTGCACTCTATCTGGTAGATTGCTTATCTCCATTTCATTTAGGTCTTTTTCTGAAGTTTTGTCTTGTTCTTTCAATAATATAAAACATATTCCTCTATCTCTTAATTTTGCCTAATTCTCTGTGCTTTTTCCCATATATTATGCAAATCAGCTAGCTCTCTTATTCTTGAAGGTGTGGCCTTACTTAGGAGGTGTTCTGTGGGGTTCAGAAGCACAATCCTGCCTGAACACCAGAGTCAGGTTCTCAAGGGGTAGCTCTTCTGTTCTGGCAAGGCTATGGCTGCTGATGCAGTGTGCCAGTTGGAGGGGCCAGCCCCCTCACACAAGCATTTTGAAGGGAAATTTGGTAATAGGTAACAAAGTATAATTTTTTACTCAGTGTTCTCATTACTGCAATCTACTCTGAAGATACACCTCCAGCAATATAAAAATCCCACACATGTTATGTATTGCAATATTGTTTGTAATTGTAAAATGTTGAAAATAATCTAAATGCCACTACATAGGAGAGTGTGTGCTCTTTTGTGCAAAAGAAATCTTGGAAGGTAAACCAGTAATTAAAGAAACTAGTTCTCTGTAAGGGGTTGGTGAGAAAGGAATGGAAAAAGGGGGAATGGGAACAGGACAGGAGGGATGAGAGTATAAAACATATTGGAGTATACTCTTTTGTAGCTTTGACTCTTAGAACAATACTCAAAGAATACCATATTTTACATACTCAAATAATAATGTAATTAAATACAATTAATTTTAATTATATAATTAAAACCAGCCAATATGGAAGGTAAGCAGTAACAAATGAACCTGAGTTACAAATAAATAACTAAACCACATGGAAGAGAGTGGAGAGAAAAAGAAAAATCTATCAAAAACTAAATCAAATATATTTTGACTGTATACTGCAAAGTTAAAGCAAAAACAAATGTGTATCTGTACTGTACTCTAGTAATAAATTTGTTTCTCACAGGAGCATTGGTTAGGACTTCTGTAGCTACTTAAAGTGTATATGAGGATTGGATGAATAAGTGAATATCTTGTAAGTAATAAAATATTTTTCCCTGTTGGAAAAAGATGTGACAAATAAGGAAAGGGCAAGGACTAAAATGAAACTTGTGGTGTTGGATTAGAATCATAGGTATTAGCCGTCTATATATCTTTACTTATCTATCTATAGATAGCTATTATATATCTACACATAGATACATCTACACAGAAATATTTCCACATGTAGATATTTTTATCTATAGGGAGAAATATAGAAATAAATATGATGTATGTGTGGGTTTGTATACATACATATATTTCATAGCTCTCTCCACTAAGAGACCCTATAACCCTAGGACCCAATGATACCCCAGTAACAATGAGCACACTTAGCACCCAGATTTTGGCTTCTAAATCCTATTATCCTGGGGAGTTCCTGTTGTGGCACAGTGGAAACAAATCCAATTAGGAACCATGAGGTTGTGGGTTCAATCCCTGGGCTTCCTCAATTGGTTAAGGATCCAGCATTGCTGTGAGCTGTGGTGTAGGTTGGAGACACAGCTGGGATCTGGCATTGCTGTGGCTATGGTGTGTGTGGGCCAGCAGCTACAGCTCTGATTCAGCCCCTTGCCTGGGAACCTCTATGTGCGCAGATACAGCCCTAAAAAAAGCAATAAATAAATAAATAATAAAAAACCACTATTGTCCTAAAAACAATAGACTCATTGGAGAATTAGTTAATTCCAGCTAAGGCTGGAAAATAAAAGACAAACTTGGGCTATCTTGTGATGCCAGAAAATTAAGGAGCTGTTTATAAAAGGACACCAGAGCCAACCAGAAGGATCTCACAATGGCTAAAGCTGAAATAATTTGGGCTGTAAAATAAACAATGATAGTATTGGATTATAACCCATAGAATAAATATTCCTGAGGCCATACTGATATAATAATTAAATAAGTAAGTAAGTAGGGGAGAATGGACAGCTCTTGCAGAAGGATTCCCATGACAATAGAAAGAAAGAGGAAAATACAAAGTCACTATTAGGAGAATAGCACAATAACAATACTCGCAAGCAAGCCCCACCAAAGAATACTAAAATCAGTGGATGAAAGTTTGAGGAGAGACCAGATATTAGCACATCCCCAAAATTTTGTCCTCAAGATATTTTCAACTATAAATGAAAAAAATGTAACTGTACAGTACAGAAACCTGATAGGTTAACTGACGTTAATATTATTAATTGACAGCATATAGCCCTTGATAATGATGTACTAAACAGGATACAACATGACTTCCTGAAAATAAATAACATTAGACTAATCGTTAGAAAGTATCAGACAGGAGTTCCCATTATGGTGCAGTGGAAACAAATCTGACTAGGAACCATGAGGTTGTGGGTCGATCCCTGGCTTCGCTCAGTGGGTTAAGGATCTGGCATTGCCATGAGCTGTGGTGTAGGTCATAGTCGCAGTTCAGATCTGGTGTTGCTGTGGCTCTGGCGTAGGCCGGCAGCAATAGCTCTGCTTGGATCCCTAGCCTGGGAACCTCCATATGCCGTGGGTGTGGCCCTAAAAAGACAAAAGACAAAAGACAAAAAAAAAAAGAAAGCATCAGACAAACCCAAATCGAAAGGTATTCTACAAAATATTTGACCAATATTTATCAGAAGTTTCAAAGTTCTAAAAGGTAAGGATTCTGAGGGATTGTTGTAGATTGAAGGAGACTAAGGAGCCACAACTAAATGTTGGATCCTGGAACAGAAGAAGGGTATTAGGGGAAAAACTGGTGAATGTTCAGTAAAGAGTAGTTTATTTTATAACATAGTATCAGTGTCATTTTTCTGGTATTGATAATTGTGTATTCATTACGTGAGCTGTTAATACTAAGAGAAGGTGGATGAAGAGTAACATGAACTCTTATTTTGCAATATTTCTGTAGATCTCAATTGATTTCAAAAACAGTTTAGAGGAGAATAACAGAAGAAGAACAATTAAAAAAGAACAAGAGGAAGAAGATAACAACAACAACAACAAAACTCAACAACAAAACTGCTTTTTTGAAAACAGTTAACTTATTTGGACCATATATATGTCATTCATAAATACGTTTGCTGCCACTGACTATATTTGTCACATTTAAAAAGACTGATTTTGTTGTTGTTTTTGTCTGTTAGGCTGTTATAACAAAATCACCATTGATGGGGTGGTTGGCTTAAACAATGGACATTTATTTCTCATGGTTCTAGAGGCTGAGGAGTCCAAGATAAAGGCACCAGCAGATCCAGTGTCCAGTGAGGGCTCACCTGCTGGCTCATAGATGGCTATCTTCTCTTAGATGACTATCTTCTCTCCATGTCTTCATGTGGTGAAGGAGAGAGAGAGCTCTCTGGGGTCTTTTTTATAAGGATATTAATCCCATTCATGAGGGTGGGGCCTCCCAAGGGTCCAACTTCCCAATACCTTGGGGGTTAGAATTTCAACATATGAATTTTAGGGAGATACATTCAGTCTCTGATAGTTGCCCATAAAAATTAAATATGAAGGTATTTCTAAGACATGAATTACAGGCTTGGTTTTTACCCTGGCAGTCAATTTATTAGACATATAACATAGAACAAAGATACCATATTAGCTATGAGACTGGTTTTGATTTCAGTTTATGTGTTGGTTTGGTTTCTTTGTAAAATAAAGTTACTCTCCCTTAGATAGGCATTTTGCCATTAATTTACTCATTAAAAGTTTCTGAGCCTGACAATATTCTGATTATGCTATTACTGATTCAATCTAGGCTTCCAAACAGATAAATAGCACTGGTTAATTTCATAATTAATACCAAGCATCAACAGATTCCTATGTCTAATGTGAACAGAAATAGCTTAGATAAATTGCCACTGAAAAATCTCAGAACTCCCTCATACAATTACTACTTTCTACAAACCGTGAGTAAAAAACCCTTTATGAAGTGAAAAATTTAGATACTAAGAATTTAAATAAGTTCACCTATCATTATATACCAGATTTCCCATTCCCTCTCAGAAAGTGGTAATTGCTTTTATTTTGAAATCATACTGGTGATTCACTTGCTAGATTTGGTTCAAAGTCAATAAGAAAACAGGAAGAATGTTTAACTTAAAAAGTCCTAATTAGAGACAGATAACATAATTTAAAATTTGGTCATTATATAGTAGTATATCTTAAATTTAAAATTTAAAAATATAAATTCCAGTAAAAATTTTATTTTGGCTTATGGAATGATACACAGAAAGCAGAAAGTTTAAAAGTTTTGCTTAAACTAAAATATGCCCCTTTCCTACCATCCATTATACTCCTGGATACTACTATATGCTTACTTTGTTTCATCTTGCTTTTGGATGTTACAGTACACGACAACAGGCAATATTCTTAAATTCTGCCCAAGATACTTTAGGAAGACATCTACTTACCTGACTGTGGAAATGGATGTCACCTTGGCAGTTGTTTTAACAAGGATGTACATCAAAGTCCTGATAAATGTAAGAATATTTTTTTTAAAACTAAGTCTAAATAATACAATTCCATGGAGTTCCCGTCGTGGCGCAGTGGTTAACGAATCCGACTAGGAACCATGAGGTTGCGGGTTCGGTCCCTGCCCTTGCTCAGTGGGTTAAGGATCCGGCGTTGCTGTGAGCTGTGGTATAGGTTGCAGACACAGCTCGGATCCCGAGTTGCTGTGGCTCTGGCGTAGGCCGGTGGCTACAGCTCCGATTCAACCCCTAGCCTGGGAACCTCCATATGCCGCGGGAGCAGCCCAAAGAAATAGCAAAAAGACAAAAATAAATAAATAAATAAATAAATAAATAAATAAATAAATAAATAAAATAAATAATACAATTCCATTGATCAATTCCTTTTATACCTACTTTGATCAAATATCCATAATATATAGTAAGAAAATATTTTGCATTGAAATGTTATGTGCTCTCTTTGGTTTCATCTGAACTCATCTGAGAGTTCAATAACACCAAAAAAGCTATCCATAGGATCACCCATTTTTTTTTTTTCAAGTACCATGATGATCCATTTTCTCTGTGATGAATATACTTGACCATAAGTATCACTGTGACAGCCACTTAAGACATTGGGCCATTTGAATATTAATTCTGATGGAGTTGGCTTTCCTGCTTTGTTTTCTAAGAGTTTATAGTGCTGTTGAGGAGATAGAAGATGCATAAGTAAAGCCTTCCTATAATCATATAAAAGAGCCCCTGCATTAAACTATTAAGGAGCACCTTGAACCCAGGGCAGTTGAAAATAATACCTTATTTTATGAAAATCATTAGAATCATCAAGGCTTATTTACATGTTCCACCTGACTGAATCCTTACAACAACCTTTCCAGGTAGACAGAAAGGCTTAATATGAATATGAAAATTGATGCTCCAGAGGTCATGTGTGTTTTAAATTACATGTGGATTTGCTTGCTCTGCTCAAGTTCCTTGAGGGAACTGGGGCCTCATTCTTTTCCTTTGCTACATTTCAAGGAATAGCATTTCTCTCAAAGTAACAAAACAGCTTCAGGCACTGGGTTCCAGAGCAGGAGAGCTCTACCGGAAAGCTCTCTGCCTCTGCTGCAGCAGGAAGAATTATTTTTAGATGTTTTCCTTTTGCTAATTATCTCTCCCTCTGTGGGGAATTTCTATGGGCAAAATCCCCAGATGAGCCAAGTTTCTCACTAATTCCCGCAGAGGCTGGAAAGACAAAGGCCATGGCCCAGCTTATCCTGGGGCCCCAAACCTCTCCAGTGATAATAATGGGGTGGCCTTAGCAAGTTTTTCAAGGACCATGGAGCCCACAGAGTTTTGGTGATCACACTGAACACAACGACTAAAGGGTACCTGGAAGGAAGGCTTGGACATAACTTCTTGAGTCTTGGAACCACCCCAAATGACCTTGACTGGAGTTCATTTCTGAAAGGAGTTAAGAGAATGTGGAGCTAGCAGTGCTTAGGGTTCAAGAGGTCCTCTCAAAGTTCTGGCTGTCTTCCATCACCTTTGAGAGGGAAAAGGAAGAGACTTCTGAAAGGATGTTTTTCCAGACATCTTCCACCTTAAGGTTCAATCTCCAGGGAACCCCACAGGAACTGGGAATGATTAGCCTAGAGGAGAGAAGGCAGAAAGATGTCATGAAAGCCATTTTTACTTCCTTGCTGGGAGGAGCCAACCAGCCTGATGGTCAGGGGACAGTGGATGGAAAGAAAGTAAAGTACATTTTTGGCTCAACGTCAGGGTAAAACTTCTAACAGGTTTGGTGCAATGAACCCCTGGGGAGCTTCTCTGTCACCTGAACTGTTTTAGTAGAAATGTGGACACTGGAATGGACACTGACATGCATGGGAAAGTGGAAGCGGTAGAAAATCCTAAGGTGCAGGCTAGGTAATAATAATTGCTAACACTATTATAGCACTTATTTTGTATCAAGTGTTTGTTCTTTTTAACACTCAACAAGGTATATATAAGTCAGATGCTGTCGTTAGTTTTTTGTTTTTTGTTTTTTTTTTGAGACAAGGAAACTGAGGCCAAAGAGGTTAAGTGATTAGTTCAAGGTTATATACATCTAGTAGGAATTTTACCTTCAGCTGCTTGTCCCCAGCATTTGTATTTTAAACCACTTGCTGTACTGCTGTGTCCTCTAAGGTCCCTCTTGCCCAGAAATTCCAGACAAGGTAAAGTCCCATTCCAATGCCAGTGTTCCTTGTATGCTTCACTCATTAAACTTTGAAAAGGGCACTAATGGCTTCCAAGAAGGAAGGAAGGAAGGGAGGGAGGAAAGGAAGAGGAGAGAAGAAAAGGAGAGAAAAGAAAAAAGGAAGGAAGAAGGAAGGAAGGAAGGAAGAAAAGAAAGAAAACAAAAAGGAAGGAACGAAGAAAGGAAGAAAAGGACAAAGGAATTGCTGTTGAAAAAAAAAAAAAAAATCAAGAAGCTTTAGACCCATAGGGAAGCTCACTGGTCATCTTTGGGGCCAGTAGGCAGAGGCAGAGCCAAATAATACCACCTCAAAGTGAAAAGTTGTTTTCAGATTTCCCGCCTCTCCTTCTGTGCCTTTGGCCTTCCCTTACTCCACCACCTGCCTTCCCACCGCACCTGGGCTAAGCTTTTCCAGAAGAATGGGAGGCACCAGGACAAATAAGCAGCTGCCAGTTCTCTAGTTTGCACCCTCTTCCCCGCCTTGATTTACGGAGGGGGAAAGTGATGCCCAGAGTGGTCTGAGACTTACCCAAGGTCACAGAGCCCGCAACAGAAAATCCAGGTGTCCAGACTCTCACCCCGGCGCTCCGCCTACGCCTGGGCACACCTTCGCTCCCTGCGCCGGAACCCAAGAGCTTTCTTTATTCCACATCCCTGTCTCCCCACCCCCACCCCCCCAAGCTCCCTGGAGTCGCTTCTGACGCTCGGCAGCCTCCAGGGTCCAGCCCTTCCTGCGGGAGCTTCCCTTCCGCCGCATTCCCACACCGGAGTCGCCCTCGGCCCGCGCTCACCCCGCGGAAGCGTTGCCTTCCGGGCCCCGGGAGCCCCTCTCTGCGCCCCGCAGCCCCGCACCGCGGGGGCGCCGAGGCGGGTGGGCGCCCTGGGCTTACTGCCGGACGCAGAGAGTAGGAACTGAGGGGGTGCCCCGAGCTTCCTGGCCAGAAGGCCAGGGCCCGCAGGGACCCCGCCTGCGTCTTTCCGGGCGCCCGCACCTGGACAGGGGCACCAACCCCCGGTGACGTCCTCCGCGTTGCTGGTGCGCTCACCCTTGCGCCCGCAGCCCCGCCGCCTCCTTCGGGAAGTCCCAAAGTGTCACGGTCGAGCCCGCTGGGGTGTGGCCGCATCTCCCGTTCCCTCGGGGGCTGCAGCCCCCAGCCGAGCGGCTGTTCCTCCTCCCATCCTTATCCCGGTCCCGCGCCCGCCGCGCTCCAGCCCCGGGCCCCGGCTCCAGCCGGGCCGAGGTGCGAACGGCTCTCCGCCCGGGACGCGCGCACCATGGATTCGGGACCCGGCTTCCCAAGACAGGCCGCCTTTTGGTTGGACAATTAGCGGAGGTGGGCGGGGAGTTGACGAACCCCACCACGCGCTTCTCCATGAAGATTCTTGAGCTTTCTTTGAAGAAAGGAGTGCATATGCTGCAGTGTCTCTGTGGAAGGAGCCTGAGGTCCAGCAACAGCTTAAGTGGTGAGAAAATGTTCTTTCCTTAGCCCTAAAGCGGCAGGTGCCCACCCCCCTTCGCTCTTTCTGGTCCCCTGTCTGCCTGCCCCCCTCCCCTCCTTTAGTCAGCGCTGTGAGTGTTGGAAGGAAGGCATTTCCTTACTGGGGCAAGATAATGGCCCCGCCGGCGGTTCTGTCTTTGGGTTCTTTTTTTTTTTTTTTTCCCTCTGAATTCCCTGAAGTCATCCGCGTTTTATAGAACGCTTTAGCTGTCGCCCAGCGCCTGAGCTGGTACCCGCGGGTCTCTTTGCAAAGGGTGCTTACAGTGACCTGCTTTCGCACTTCCTCGCGGCTCTCTCCTTGTGACTTGCGAGGGCGGCGTGCGACTTGGAGTTGTTCAAAGTCTCCTCGGCAAGTTGCTGCTGCGTTCGACAGGAGAGGGGACTTTTAAACAGGTGGCCGGCGAGGCAGGTATTTTTAATTTTCCTTGCTTTGTTAGAAAAGTAGACATCTGGCCATCCAACAGAAAGTACGTTTTGCCCTGGAGATCAAGCAATTGCTGAATTGATGCTGAAACGGAAGAGTCCCAATTAGTGCTGGGTTTAACCAACCAGGTCCCTCAGGAAAAGCTCTGGGAGGGAAAGAAAGAAAATCAGACCCTTTTAATGACCCTTTTAAAAATGCAACCTGCGGTATTGAGAAAAACGATTAAAATTTTAATGAAAAGGAACCTACAACTAAATAAGTGATTCTTTTCTGCTGAAGCCTTGCCGATGGTGAGCTGTTTCACCACATTTTCCATTGTCCATCTCCGTCTTTTTTACTATGTAAGTTCCCTGTAAAGTGATTTTGTCTAGTAATCTTGTACGTGCTAATCCAGTTTTTTGTGTCTCTTGGTTTTCTGATTACAAACTGGCATCTGAGGAGAGAGGGGTGGGGTGTGAGGAGAGAGGAAAGGTGTCCCTGTTATGTCCAAACAAGTGTCCCCTTGTAAAATATTTTTTTGTCCCCTTGTAAATAATTTTTTTGGTTCATAAATTCCAAATAACTTTAATGTTCAAAAATGTAACAATATTGTAATAGGATTCATGTTTAAAACTTCATCTGTTATTCTGGGGGATCTGATTCATTTGGTTAAGTACCTATTTTCAGTCTGTGCTGGAGCTCTGAATATTATATTTGGAAAGATTAGAATATATATAGGTTTCATTCATCCTTTCTAAAACTTTGACTTTCTGCTTACTCACCACTCTAAATGAAAAATAAAACTATTCTAAAAGAACTAATGAGATAACTACATGTGAAATATAAGAACATATGCTTTTGAAATGAAATCAGCAATGAGGTCTCATTTTTATTTTTGTTCAGTTCAGAAGATTATATACACGTTATCTTTTTTGCCACCACATTTATAAATGCTGAAAGATATCAAACCACTATATTCTAAACTAACATGCTTGATGTGGAAGTGCTATGTTTTGAAAATACATATTTTAGGAAGCCAACAGAGATGTATGTTAATATGTCAATTTTCCTTGTCTACATTAACTAAAACGTGAATAGATTATGACTTGGATATATGTTTCTTAGCTGTGAAAAATTTTAAAGTATGTATGGTGTGTGATAAAGACCTCTTGTAAAAATAGATAACATGTTAAGTTACACACATAGTCAGTATTTCAAATAGTGACAGATCCAAATAGAAGTGATAATATGTGTAATGGAGAAGCATAGGTTGTTGCAAAATCATGGAATTTAAAGTCAGAAGACCTATTTATAAAGCAGTCTCGGTAAAATTACTAAGAATCTTTCAAACCCAGTATTTTCATCTAAGAAAAGTAAAAACAGTGATAGCTCTAACCTGTTTCCTATTTCTTATTGGATCCTAGATTTAACATGTGATCCTCTTGGAACTATTGCACTTTCTATATGCATTTTTATTTAGTGGAGTAGTTGGTTATTTTAGGGAGCTATCACTGCTGTCACTAGGAGAATTCCTGTAAAATGGTACAGTCACAAGTAGTGAAGATGAAGTTTCCTTTACCCCTTTCCCCAGATTGAGGTAATATTCAGGGTTGCTAAGAGATTATTTCTGGGAACTAAATTGCTTTTGTTTGAATTGTGGCTTTTCTTAGTTTATAGTCTTGAATAATTTACATGACCTTACTGTTCCTCAATTTATGCATAAATGTAAATTACTTCGGTAATAGTACTTACCTCATAATTTGTGGTAAAGATTAAGTGAATTAATAACAGTTGAAGATTTAGTGAGCTTTTACCATATGCTGGGCATTGTTCTAAGAACTTTCAGTCTACCATATACATATTTTAGATATGATTATTATTGTATTTCAATTTATTTATTTTTTAAAGAAATTTTTCTTGGCTGCACCTGTGGCATGTGGAAGTTCCTGGGCCAGGGATTGAACCTGTGCCACAGTAGCAACCCAAGCAGCTGCAGTGACAATGCAGATCTTAACCCACTGAGCCACCAGGGAACTCCTGCATTCCATTTTAAATATCCTTAATTTCTGAATACATTATTGTGACTTCTTTCATGTAACTTATACTCTTAGTATGACATCTCAGGAATTCTGCATGAAATTTTGCTATGCTTACTCTGTGAATTCAAATTGAGGTAAAGATGTCAGATACATTCCCATGGAGCAGATTCATATAAATAGAGCTGGAATGCACAATTTTAATTTTTTAAGCTTTTCTAAAGAGAAGTACAGTATTATGAACTGTGTTAACGTGGAGTAAAAAGCTTTATGCAAACTCCTCTGCCACCTTATTTTGCATTTGAGGGAAGTGAGGACCACAGGAGAGAAGTGACATAATTTGTCATAAGAGGTTAAAAGATTCTCCTAATGGATTGCTGAACTTTCGGGATTGAAATAGTTTAGTATTTTATTCAGTTTTTTTTTTTTTTTAATGAACGGTGTTAAGAAAATGTAAAATGATTATCACTAACTCTTGAGTTTCTTAGTGTAATTAAAATATTTTATTATTTTTATTTTTCCTCTGGAATATCAAATATTAACACATTGTCTAATTTATCCATTATGTTAATTTTTTTTTTTTTTTTGCTTTTTAGGGCCGCACCTGTGGCATATGGAGGTTCCCAGGCTAGGGGTCTCATCAGAGCTACAGATGCCGGCCTGTACCACAGCCGCAGCAACACCTGTTCTGAGCTGTGTCTGCGACTTACACCACAGCTCATGGCAACACCGGATCCTTAACCCACTGAGCGAGGCCAGGACTCAAACCTGCGTCCTCATGGTTCCTCCTCATGGTTCCTAGTCAGATTTGTTTCCTCTGTGCCACAATGGGAACTCATTATATTAGTTTATAAGTCCTTTGTACTTCAGTAAAATGGAAATGGCATAAGTTACCAAATAGAAGACAGTGTTAGACAAGATTACATGAATTGTTTAAGGCTTATTTCCAGGTATGTTATGATCCTTTTTTTTTTCCATTTCTCAAAATACAATTACGCAGAAGTGTTCCATCCAAGACAGGTGTTAAGGTCACAGGTTTCTCATCCCTTCAGTGGAAAAGACCATCCTAATGTTGTAGAAGAGGCTTCTGAGAAAGCTGCGGTGGGCATCTCCCTGGCAGCGACAGCGCTTGGGCAGTCGGGCCCTAGGTAGTAGTGAGGTGAGTGTGTGTGTGTGGGTGTGCACGCACACACACACCTGGAGAGGGGAGACACTGTGCTTGTCTTACCATCCTAAGCTGTTCTGGAAAACCAACCCTTAGCCTCTCCTCCTTCTGTGTGTAGTCATAACTCTTCTGTGACGTTCAGTCCATTAGGGCTTTGCAAACGTCTAGAGATTGAGCTATACAGTTGCATCAAGTGTCCTTGATGTGGGATTGACACACTCTAAGCAAAAATAATTTACCCACTCTAATAAAAACATGTAACCAAACCCCAGTCATGCCCTTACTTTCAAGTATAGCACTGACATGTACACTGAACTGCTCACTAACAGTCAGGTTACATCAGCAGGTGTGTATCTAAGGGATGCGGGCTTTACCTACTGTACAGGGCAGTCAAGTGATTCAAGAGAGAATGACTGCAAAGTGGATATTGCTTGAAGCTTATTTCCCAGGAGGGAGTCCTCTACAAAGACAATATTATGCAGTTGTTTTCAGCACCACTCGACCTTTACTACTTAGTCTTATACTCTCTCTCTTTTTTTTTTTTTCTTCCTCAAAGATAGAGTTAACAGATGCCTTCTAAAATTGGGACAGATCACAACAATGTATTTAGAAGTTGAGGATATTTCAGATTCAGATTCAATCTTTAGAAACCCACCGAATCAGAAAACAAATGACAGAATCCACTTTTTGAAGTCAGCTGCTCATGGTTTTAATTTTCACTTTTACAGCTCACATTGTTTTAATTTTGAAAATGGATAATTTCAGTGAGTGACTTCCTTCGGTTAGCCAGTCTTGGGAAACTTTATTAAAAAATAATGGATAATTTGTACATGGCAATTATCTTTGTGGTAGAACCTTTCTCTGAGCTGGTTTTGATGTCATAAGCCTAAAATTCTTCACTATTTGATAGTGCTCCAATGGCTAAAATGAAAATGAATCATATCATATCCAACATGGTCATCACTTTTTATGGCTTTCATTTTCCAATGGGTTTTTGCTGTTTTACATGACATTTTCAGTGCTAATGTTAGAAAATTCAACAAGCCAGTGCTTATTATCAATTCATCCGTGTTATTGGACTTTTTTTTTTTTTTTGTCTTTTGTTGTTGCTATTTCTTGGACCGCTCCCTCGGCATATGGAGGTTCCCAGGCTAGGGGTCGAATCGGAGCTGTAGCCACCGGCCTACGCCAGAGCCACAGCAACGCGGGATCCGAGCCGCGTCTGCAACCTACACCACAGCTCACGGCAACGCCAGCCAGGTCGTTAACCCACTGAGCAAGGGCAGGGACCGAACCCGCAACCTCATGGTTCCTAGTCAGATTCGTTAACCACTGCGCCACGACGGGAACTCCGTGTTATTGGACTTTAAAGAAGCACGTTGCAGAATTCCCATCGTGGCTCAGCAGAAATGAATCTGACTAGTCCATGAGGATGCAGGTTCGATCCCTGGCCTCTCTCAGTGGTTTAAGGATCTGGCATTGCCGTGAGCTGTGGTGTCGGTCACAGACACGGCTCGGACCTGGTGTTGCTGTGGTTGTGGCATAGTCCAGCAGCTATAGCTCCTAATTGACCCCTAGCCCGGAACCTCCATGTGCTGTGGGTGTGGCCCTAAAAAAGCAAAAAAACAAAAAAACAAGCAATTTGCTAAGCTAAGTGTCTAATATGTGCAAATGCAGTAGATATTACTACTGTCCATCCAATATTTTGGGTTCTCCTCTGGGCCATCTTGTAGGATGGCATTACCCCGTTCTTAGGTGTGGCCATATTTCTTGCTATAACAAATGACGTGTGAGCAGAAGTGACACACCTTACTTCCTCATGGAAGCTTTAATAAGTCAAAGCACAATTTACCTCTGGATCTGACCTTCTGATGATGTTCAAGGTAGTGGTTGCTCTACAGCCTGCGTCCATGAGAGTCTGTAGTAATTGAGTCCCACTCTGTGACCCATGATGGACATTTACATAAATAAAAAGTTAAAACTTCTTGTAAGTCACTTAGATTTTTAAGGTTATTTGTCATTTGGCCTATCCTGATTGATACAGTAAGGCAGTATGGTTTAAATTAATAAAATGTAATGGAAGATGGTTGGGCTCTATTTAAGATTCTTTCTAGTCAAGTACTTTAATTTCTTTGTGCTATCATCTGTGGTATATAATGAATCGATGTATTGGTTTCCTTTCATAATCTTTGAGTAATTAGTTTAGCATACCAAAGTTTGAGTTTTTTCATCATCTATTGAGTTAATAGATACGTTGCTTTTTCAATGATATTTATCTCTCCCCCAAGGATGTAATGAAGCTCCATCATATTTGAGATTGTTCTTTCAACGTGGTACTTTAATTGCAAAACCCTTAAGGACTCAGGTCCTCCTTTCTACTTACACTTCAATATGGAACTACCTTTTGATGCCTCCAAGTTCCTGGAAAAGAATAACTAGTTATATTACCCGAAAAACAGTGCAAATGTGACAGCTCTTGTCTCTACTGCAGTTCTGCCAGACAGAGGAAAATGCAAATAAAATTGTTTTTCTCCCAGCTTATAAACTAAGAGCTGTGTGCACGGGAAGAAAACCAGGGCAGTACGTTATAGTGAAGGGATTGGGCTGAACACTCCATCTGGGTCATGGACCAGCAGTCTACCTGCCTGGCTCGGGGTTAAGCACGGCAAAGCAGAGGAGGGAAGCCGGACTTTTCCAGAAGCATAGGCTATGTCTGTCATGCCAACTAGCCTTCCACAGCTGGTACGCCACCCTTCTTCCTCTATTTATCCATCTTAGGATAGGAAGTTAGAGGAACATGTCTCTGGTTTCAGGGCTTGCCATTTTTCAATTAAGCGAACACCCTGAGGACTGATAGCTGCGAGGTTCTGTGTTAGGCACAGGAGACCCGACAGGGAGAGATAACGTGTACAAGCAAGAGGTACCATACGAGGCAGAACATGACACATGCCAAAAGGGGAGTACCTGCGAGCCTTGGTTTCAGTTTAACAACCTCTTACTCGAGTTAATGTTCTATGATAAGAATCATCCCAATGAAGGGATAATTAATTCTGCCTGGAACTCAGTTAATCTCCCTGAGCTTGAAAAGCATTTAGGAGTTGAAAGTAGTGTTGGGTGGGGCAGCTGGGGGCTCTAAGGGAAAGGAATATTATCTCTGTATATTTTACTGGAAGAATGCGTTTGAATAAACATAAGATGCAGATATAAAAAAAGCATTTTTTTTTCTTTTAACAAAGAATTACCCTCCAACTAAATTCAAGCCTACCCAGCATTGCTCGTGTTCATTATTGCTCATGCCTGGTTATCTATGTTGTACTTCTCTGCTCCTCCTTCAACCTAAACCCATTTGTTCCAGATAAGGCACATCAGCTTCCAAGAAAGGTGCAAGTTTTATTCTCTAGTTTGAGAGTTAGAAAGAGACGTCTAGGGAGTACTTAGAGATCTGTTCCCTCAATTTCTGTGAAGCTTTTCTTTGTGCAATTTAGTGTATGAAATTTCTGTCTTTATGCCGTGTTATTTTCATTTCACACTGTTATGAATGCCGTGTTCGAATATTATTTCCAGTGCCATTAAATGTTGCAGGGTATTTGCATTTCCTAGGGTGAATATCAAGAAGACACTGTGAATCTGCCAAGATAGTCTCTCTTGCTGAAATGATCTTGCTTGTTTATACATAAGCTTCTAGTACCATCCTACCCCCTCCACTCATTACTGTTTATAGAAATGATATAGCATTGCAGTTGGTGTCACTGATTGCCCACGTTGCTGCTTCAATGAAGCCAGCTGGGATTCGATTGCCTGGTCTTTAAATAAAACTTAGTGGCACAAAATGAATCCCTTTTTTTGAGGGGAGAGGGGTTGTTGCTAGCTAGATCATTCTCTAAGGCACTAATTATTTGCTTAACTTGGAGGAACTTGAGAGTCAGTGAATTGCTGTTGCCTCAGTGTCTGACCTTGGCCCCGAGGAGCTTGTAGGTAGATGGCAGAGATAAAGTCTTTATGAAGCCATTAGCAAAATGGTAATGATGAGCCATTTACCCCCCAGCCCATTTCAGCACCTGTGGACTGGAGATAGTGGATGTGTCTGTGGGTCCAGCTACCCAGAGGCTGGAACCTGAATTAAAACCCCGGGAATTCCAGGCAGTAATGTTCTGGAATAGCTTGGTGACAGTCCTGTGTTCACAGGCAGCTTGGGAGTGACCTGGTGAGAAACAGAGTGAAAGGTTCGTGTTGCATTTCATCAAATTGCCGTGTCTGGAAAATGACGATTAATAGTTGGTACTTTTAGCCTGTGGCTTCCAGACTTCACTGTGAGTTAGAGCATTCCTCCTCTAGTTATGTAATACAGATTAGGGAATCAAGCCTTATTCAGGTGAAGATTTATGGGTCTATGTAAGTTTACTTTCTCCTGAGAAAATTTACATGTGTAAGTGCATCTATATCTAAAATATCTATGCACTTATGTGTGTGTGTGTCTAAGTATCTGGTTAAATGCATTCAGAATTGTTAATGGCAGTTACCTTTAGGGAGTTCAATGGCAGAAACTTGCTTTTTGCTTTACATATTTCTGTATTATTTGAATTTTAATGAAAATGTGTTCCTTTTATAATTAAAAAAATCTTGTGATATTTATCTTAGATTATGCAGTTTTCTGCTCATGGCAGGAAACTTTGGAAATGTAAAAT
Source organism: Phacochoerus africanus (assembly GCF_016906955.1). NCBI lineage: Eukaryota > Metazoa > Chordata > Mammalia > Artiodactyla > Suidae > Phacochoerus > Phacochoerus africanus. The sequence continues at coordinate 209,981,746 of NC_062544.1, read as the reverse complement.
CTCTGTAGAATAAGAAAATCACTTATAAAATTGTCACCTCAATATAATCCCTTGCATTCTTGGTGTGTGAATTTTTTTTTTTTTTGTCTTCTTAGTGCTGCACCCCAGCATATGGAAGTTCTCAGACTAGGGGTCGAATTAGAGCTATAGCTGCCAGCCTATGCCACAGCCACAGCAATGTCAGATCTGAGCTGCCTCTGTGACCTATGCCACAGCTCCTGGCAAATGCTAGATCTTTAGCCCACTGAGCAAGGCCAGGAATCAAACCTGTGTCCTCATGGATACTAGTCGGTTCATTACTGCTGAGCCACAATGGGAACTCCCTTGGTGTGTGAATTTTTAAAACAGAAGTTATCACACAAAAGTTATCTGCTTTGTTTGTTGCTTTTTCTAAGAGCTTAGACAGTCATTCTAAATATGGAAAGAGGTACTCATATTGAAATATTTGGAAAATACTTTTTTTCTAAGGGGAATTAGGAGAAGCTGTTAATAGTGGCTAGTTGGAGAGATACTTTTGGGTTGGTGGAAAAGGAGGCTTCTTTTTAGCTTTATACATTTCTGAAATATTTCTAATGATTTGTACATATTGACTTTATATACATAAATAAGGATCTAGCTGGGTGGGAAGTTGTGAGCCGTTTATATTTTCTTTTTTTGTACCCATATATATTAAAAAAGGACTTATATATATGTCATTTTACCAAAAAACTCCTTTAAACATAATTTTAAATTTCTTGGTACAATGACATCACATGTTTATGCCATGATTATCTACTGTTGGATCATATCCATTTTTCTTTAAATTTTGTTTTTAAAAATTTTCAGTGACTATCTTTGGGTAGAGATGTTTGCATGTGGCGGGCTTAGGGGATGTAATCATGCCGACTTTTCCTTCTCCTCCTTCCATTACCTGCCTTAATCTTGAGTTCAAAACGTTGAGGAAAAAACAGTTATCAAGCAGATAGCTGTGAAATGTATCTGCTTTCTTACTAGATTGCTGGGATACTGGATTAGAGAACGGTCAAAATTGAATTTAACCAACCTTTCTCCCCAAACTAAATCTTGATGTATGCATATCACTAGAGGGAATTTGGTCCCTAGAGCAGGTCCACCTGTTGAGAAATCCGGCCTTAACCCTGTTGAGCCCCCATAGTAGAGCAGAGAAATTTGCTGTCTACAGACCTGCCTGGGTCCTATTTGTGCCCACCCAACAGCTCAGGATATGTCCAGCCTGAGAGCAGGCAGATCCACAGAGACAGAGAGAACCCACAACACATTAAGTTTTACTAGCCCCATTTTTTTTTTCTCCCTATTTTACCAATCAGATAAGTTTTCCCTCTTCCTTGGAAAGGAATAAGAAGGGTGGAAGGAAGGGCACAGACTCTCTTACCATTTGCTGGTAAAGGCAAAAGAGCCTCTTTTGTGGACCAAAAGTAAATGTGGAGGTGGGAGCAAAAATTTCCTCTTACAGCAGGTAACTTTCAAAGGCATAATGATTTTTCTATATATCCTTCCAATAACTTACATTTTTAACAATCATGTAATATTTTCCTGGCTCAGTGTAACTGTGGGCTAGGTCCTTGGTCTCCTTCGGTCTCATATGCAGAATGGGGCTTAATGATAGCTCTGAGTTTATATAGGGTGTTCTGAAGATTAATTGCATTGATGTCTGTAAGGTTCTTAGCCTGTGAAATCCTGTGCACTTAGAATTTTGCCTTTCCTGCTCTTCTTTTTCTTGCCTTTTACCCCTCCTGGTGTTTTAAAATATCAAATGCATACCGTTAGTGTGTGATTTAGCCCATCTTAGTCTTTCTCCTAATTTAAGTTAAAAAACAGTGTACCATACTAAATCTTAGGATATATCTAAAATTTTGACCCGTGTGTGTAACTTTTCTTTGTTGTTTAAGAGGGGCCTTTATTCTGATAAAAAGCAATAGGCGTCTGTACCTACCCGATTTCATTTGTGAAGATTCCTGTTTGCTTTCTTAAAACTAGTAATTACCATAATATGCACAGCAGTAAGAAAAATTCTGGATTTTATATCATTGATAGAAATAAATTTAAAATGGTATTGGACCATATGATATCACTTTTAACTGGAATCTAATATCCAGCACAAATGAACATCTCCTCAGAAAAGAAAATCATGGACTTGGAGAAGAGACTTGTGGCTGCCTGATGGGAGGGGGAGGGAGTGGGAGGGATCGGGAGCTTGGGCTTATCAGACACATCTTAGAATAGATTTACAAGGAGATCCTGCTGAATAGCATTGAGAACTTTGTCGAGATACTCATGTTGCAACAGAAGAAAGGGTGGGGGAAAAAATGTAATTGTAATGTATACATGTAAGGATAACCTGACCCCCTTGCTGTACAGTGGGAAAATAAAAAAATAAAAAAAATAAAAAAAAGAAAAAGAATGTAAAAAATAAATAAATAAATAAATAAATAAATACAATGGTATTGGGGAGTAATTTGGCTCTAATAGGCGATTGTGATTTTTTTTTTTTTTTTTTGGTCGTCTGTCTTTTTAGGTCCACACCTGCAGCATATGGAAGTTCCCAGGCTAGGGATTGAATCAGAGCTACAGCTGCTGGCCTATACCACAGCCACAGCAACTTGGGATCTGAGCTGCGTCTGCGACCTACACTACAGCTCAAGGCAATGCCAGATCCTTAACCCACTGAGTGAGGCCAGGGATCGAACTCTTATCCTCGTGGATACTAGTCAGGTTTGTGAACTGCTCAGCCATGACGGGAACTCCTCTTTTAAGTGACTTTTGATAACTGAATTTTTATAATTAAACATAAAATACTAACTTTGTTCTTACTAGTTCATGGTTCTCAAGTTTTAACTCTCGAGTGTTGGTAGATTATTTAGAAGAGCAAGTTGGGAAGCAACCAAAAGGCCTGTTAGATTTTAATACTGTAGAATCAGTGTACTTGAAAAAAATTCCTGACCTCCTCAGGTCAAAAAGTAAATTCAGTTTATTTTCAAGGCCTGGCAATGAGGTACATTCAGTAGATTGCTGATTTTCCATATCTTTGTTGTGTTTCTCTCACTAGGTAATTTCTATGAAATATGGGCGAATAGTTCCACATTCTACAAACATTCTGCTGTTGACCTCTCAGCCAGTGTTCTTTATCTTTACCCAGAATCACTGAGATGCAGGCGCTTTGTTTCTCTTCTGTTTTAATCTTAAAGAAAACCAGACTGTGGGTCTTCAGAGTAATTTACTGAATACTTGAGGAAAGCAGAGATGTCTAGCAGTGCAGAGAATGGAAGTCTAAAGACAGACATTGGCTATCACGGTTCCTCAAGTCCATAGACCGTGTCCTTCTCTAAGAGAGCCTCCTGGTCATCTTTCTTTAGCCCCTAGCCTGTCTCTGTATAGTAGGTATTCTTCGTTTCCCCCAGCAGTTAGGAACCACTTCTCCAAGTTCCAGAGAGACTGTGAGGCTGTTCTCATTCCCATTGCAAGGCTCAGTGACTTGACTTTTTCTTTTCTTTTCTCTCCTTTTCTTCTTTTCTTTTTTGTCTTTTTTTAGGCCTGCACCTGTAGCACATGGAGGTTTCCAGGCTAGGGGTCGAATCAGAGCTGTAGCCCATGGCCTACACCATAGCCACAGCAATGCAGCATCTGAGCCACATCTGCGACCTACACCACAGCTCACAGCAACGCCAGATCCTTAACCCACTGAACGAGGCCAGGGATTGAACCTGCATCCTCATAGATGCTAGTCAGATTCCTTTACACTGAGCCACAACGGAAACTCCTCAGTGATTTTCTTATTGTGGGATGGCTGAGGGTGGAGCATCCATGTCCTTTAGAAGAAACTCTCACTCACAGCATAGGACATGGTCTGGCCACTCCTGGTTCAGAAGAAGTCATCATCTTATTAGCACAGTTCTGAATGTTTGGGTTATCCACTTAAAATGAGACCAGACGAGGAATACCAGATGTCAGCCCAGGTAGTGTTACACCTTTCCACCACTGTTCTTTCAGAGTAGATTGCTAAGAGGATTAGTCCTGTGTGCCCTTCTTGGCCTGATCCAGTTTAACAAACTCTTGGATAAACAAGACAGGTCTTCTAAGAGTGAACAGTGAATTTAAAAAAGGGCAGCCTAAATGTAGGGGAAAATTCTTGAACTTGGTTCTGTTCAAAATATATCCAAGTCAAATTACTGAAAAAAATAAATAATGTCAGATAGAAGCAGTTGCATCAATGGTGAGAGTGCTTTTTACAGCAACAGAAGACTAGGAAATTGACAGATATTTGTGTGACAGTAGTTCCCTTTGTGGCGGAGCAGAAACAAATCCAACTGGGAACCATGAGGTTGTGGGTTTGATCTGTGGCCTCACTCAGTGGGTTAAAGATCCGGTGTTGTGAGCGCTGTGGTGTAGGTTGCAAACACGGCTCGGATCTGGTGCTGCTGGGACTCTGGTGTAGGCCGGCAGCAACAGCTCCTATTAGACCCCTAGCCTGGGAACCTCCTGTGCCTCGAGTGTGGCCCTAAAACAGCAACAACAACAACGCCTTGACAGAATGGTCCCTCTGAAAACAGAGATGTAATGAAAAGGGGAAATTCTAATTTTTATCCTAGGAAACTAAAATTACTACCTCCCCCTTCAAAAAGGCTATTATCTATCCAGTTCTAAGAATTTTAAGGTTCAGCCTCACTGGCTGTCTTATTGCTTGGAGAGTTCATTATTTTGGGGTTTTCAGGACAAAGATATTAAGGAGCATCACTTCATGTATATGTTTATTCATCTGGCATTTGCTGAGACTCACACCGCTTGCCCAGCAATGGGGCCTGCATGAACCTAAAATCACTCATACTAAGTGAGCACAGCTTATCCTAATTAAGGCATCAGTGTCTCTTGGACGTCTCATCATGACTTAGTGGTTAACGAATTCGACTAGGAACCATGAGGTTGTGGGTTCAATCCCTGGCCTTGCTCAGTGGGTTAAGGATCCGGCGTTGCTGTGAGCTGTGGTGTAGTTTGCAGATGAGGCTCGGATCCTGTGTTGCTGTGTCTCCGGTGTAGGTCGGTGTCTACAGCTCCTATTAGACCCCTAGCCTGGGAACCTCCATATGCCATGGGAGCGGCCCTAGAAAAAGCCAAAAAGACAAAAAGACAAAAAAAAAAAGGCATCGGTGACTCTTAGTATCACTGTCATTCTCAGTTAGCATTATCCTTATTCTAGAAGGGAACTGCTATGTTTTTAGTAAACTCTCCCCCAACCAGTATTTTTGAGTGAAGATTATCTTCTCTGATAATTACTGTTTGCTGCTGTGATTGTTTAATTTGTTTGCATCAAGCTAGAAATACTCTAGCTGTAGTTTATATTAGGCAAAACAGCCCTGGATGGATCACCATTAGGATTTTATTTTCCAAGATGGAATACCTTGTATTCTGTTCTTTCAACTGAAATTGGAATTATGGGGGCACAAGAAGAAATAGGAGATAAAATATTTGTAGTTTGTTTTCAAGGTTAAAATACAGAAATGGCCAGAAATTAATATAACAAACACTAATATACCTGAGACTCAAAATGAGCAAACTGTTAACATTATGCTGTATGAATTTTAGATTTTCTTAAAATAGAGAAGTCAAGCATGATTGATAAAATTAAGATCACTTAGAACTGTCTCCAGTTCCATTTCAGAATCCCTTTCTCCTCAGGGCTAACACCTGTAATGAATGACTTTGGTATGTACCCCTCTGACACCAAAGTGTGGTGTGTGTTTATATTATTAATGTATCGTACTTCATATTGTTTTGAGTGTTTCTAAAATTTTTAGAAGTGGCCTTGAACTGTACTTATCTCTCTGCATCTTATTTTTCACTCAATTATATGTTTTTGAAATTCATCCCCATTAATACAGATATATCAAGTTCAGAAACATGGAGCCAGGTGTGAGGGAATCTATATTTATGGCTGAAAGCCTGGACCATGGAGCCAAGTTGCCTGGGTTTGATGTGACTCTGAGACTTAGCAGTTATGTGACCTTGGACAAGTTTCTTAACCCCTGTGGGCCTCAATTTTCTAACTTGTAAAATGGTAATAACCTACCTTATAGGGATGTGGTGCAGAGCAAAATGAGTTAATATACGTGAATCTCCTGGAATACTTTCTGACACTTACTAAATGCAACATAAGTATTCATTATGTGTACATTCATTTGAGAATTATATTGACTCAAAGTGGAGGAGCAGCTTTGCTTGGCTATTATTCCCTGATTTTTTTTTTTTTTTTTACATCAGCACCATGCTAACTAGAAAAAAACTTTTGTGTCCAGGCTTGGATTCCTGTCCGAGGCAATTGTGCATTAACAATGGGAGACCACCTAAGCTGGAGGGGTTAGTGAGTCACTAAGACACATTGTCTTTTGCCTTTAAGGTGCATAAGATCATCCTTACCTCCGTCAAAGCATTGTTTGAAATCTAACCGAGCTAATGTGCATGCTAAGTGGTAAAATCCAAGAAGCAAAATACAGGGAGTTCCTGTTGTGGCGCAGCAGAAATGAATCTGACTAGTATCCATGAGGATTCAGGTTCCATTCTTGGCCTCACTCAGTGGGTCGGGGATCCTGTGTTGCTGTGAGCTGTGGTGTAGGTTGCAGATGTGGCACACATCTGGCATTGCTTGGCTGTAGTGTAGGCCAGCAGCTGTAGCTCTGATTCGACCCCTAGTCTGAGAACTTCCATATGCTGCAGGTGTGCCCCCCCCCCCAAAAAAAAAGAAAAAAAAAGAAAAAGAAGAAAAGTATAGATGTAACATTTATTATTATTAGTTTATTGTATTTGATGATTTATGATACAAGGCTACATTGGAGATAAAATAAAAAGCTCCATTTTCTATTGTCATGGAGAGGGAGTTTCATGGCAGAAGGCTGTTTTATCAACATGAAATTGATAACTTCTGTGGAATAAGAATTGTATTTTCCAGTAGCTATCACGTCTCGTTGCCCATGAATTTTTCTGGTCTATTTTAGTTCCATGCTGCTTGTAAAGAATGCTGTTGCCATCAACAGTATTGAACTTGTCCGATCTGTGTTCTAAAGTGGGACAATATGATAGAGGTTAGGACATTATGTTGATTTAACCTTACTTTAAACTTTCTTACTGATGACCAATAACTAGGGCCTTACAAAGCGTGTGGCAATATATTCCAGTGTCCAGACTAACTTTTATTGTTGCGGGCTTATGTCATTTAGTTCTCAGTCAATGGTGAGCAGATAAAGACCATATTAGAGTTTCCTGGGATCTACAGACACGTTTGTCTGTGGAGCAGAGAGAGAACAAATGAGCTACTTTTAAACATAGTAATCACATTAATTAATGGCAACTTCTAATAAAAATCATGTAGCACAGAGAGGAAGAAATAGTAAAAGCTCATGTGAACACTCAGACATATCCTAGACATAATTGGGTTCCTAGTATGCTTGGTGTTGGAAATATAGCGATAAATCAATTACTACTCCAGGGGATTTGTAGTATGGCAAGGGAGAGAAGATACGAGTAAAAAGTACATCCTCAGGGGTAGGTGCTAGACTAAATGTAGGAACAGTTTATCTTGGAAACAGAGTGAGATGAGAGCAGTTCCTTCTGCTTGGTGTGTGTATGTGTGTGTGTGTGTGTGTGTGTGTAGTCAGAGAGGCTTTTATGGGAAGACTTCAGGGAAATATGCTACCAGAAATGCATTTTAAAGAATAAATAGGCATCTACCTTGCATAGAAAATGATCAGGAAGGGCATTTTGTTTTACTGATTTTTTTTTTTGTCTTTTTGCTATTTCTTTGGGCCGCTCCCACGGCATATAGAGGTTCCCAGGCTAGGGGTCGAATCGGAGCTGTAGCCACTGGCCTACGCCAGAGCCACAGCAACGCGGGATCCGAGCCGCGTCTGCAACCTACACCACAGCTCACGGCAATGCCGGATCGTTAACCCATTGAGCAAGGGCAGGGACCGAACCCGCAACCTCATGGTTCCTAGTCGGATTCGTTAACCACTGAGCCATGACGGGAACTCCTGATTTTTTTTTTTTTTTTTTTTCCTCCACTCCTGCGGCATGTGAAGGTTCCCAGACCAGGGATCAAACCCACATCACAGCAGGGACCTGAACCACTGCAGTGACAATGCTGTATCCTTAACCCGTTACGCCACAAAAGAACTCTGAGGAAGGGCATTTTGGGTAAAGGGGAAAGCATGCACTAAGGCAGAAGGCCAAGAAAGAGCATGTGTTTCAGGCTAAATTTGCTCCTTCTTTCTTTCATTCCTTCACTCACTTATCGACGGCCTACTCTGCGCCAGGTACTATTCTAATTGCTGGATATTCAGTGGTGAGCAAAGCAATGTCTATTTTAAGAGCTGACTTTCTGGTGCAGAAGTAAGACAATAAATAAATAAACAACTAACACGCATATAATATAGGGTCAGGTGGTGGTAAGTGCTATAAAGAGAAATAAACACATTAAGGAGCTAGAGAAGATCTCTTTAGATATAGCAGTCTTCTCTGAGGGGATGGCTTTTAGGTAGAGACCAACAGAAGTGAGGGATCAAGCCTGCAATTACTCAGGGAAAACTTGCTCTAGCTAGAAGGAGCAGCAGGTGCCACGATCCTGAAGCAGGACTAGGCGTGATGTATTCAAAGATGGGCAGCATGGCAAGAGCAAAAGGAAGAAAACTGGTTGGTTGGAAAGCGTATTGTCTATAGTATTGTAGATCGTGGCAAATATTTTGGAGCTTATTTTGAGGGATACGGAAGAATCATGAAAGAGTTTTGAACTGGAGTGTGAAAAGCCATTTGTATTTTAAATGGATCATTCTGGCTGCAGTATGCTAATAGACTGTATCAGGGAGACTGTGTAGGAGGCTATTACAGTATTTCTGGTGAGAGGCTTGGAAGAGAGTCAAAATGTGCTAGGTGGTGGTGAGACATAGTCTGATGGGGGATATATTTTGCGGCAGAGCTGATCGCATTTGCTAATTGAGAGAAAGAGAAAGAGCAAAGGTGACTTAAGTGATGATGCCTGAGCAACGAGGTGAAGAGGCCTGACTTTCACTGAGTTGGGAAATAAAGAAGGGTAGAGTCGCTTTGGGGAAATAAACTCAAGGGTTCTGTTTTCAATATGTTTAGTTTGACGTAGAAAAAAGGATGGGCCTCGAATAGAAAGTTTGGGATTTAGGGGAGTCTAGGACTATATATATGTATATATATAAATAATCAACATCTAGATGGTTTTTAGAATCCCAGAACCGTATGCAGTTATGAAAGGAATTATTGTTGATATAGGAAAGAAGAGATTCGAGGACTGCTGCACTTAGCCATTAGGAGTTAAATGCTACCAAAGAGACTCAGAAGGACTAGCTTGAGAAGTGGAAGAAATTCAGAAGAGTGTGATAACAGGAGTTCAGTGAAAAAAGTGGCAGAAAAGAATTAGCTCTGGGTCTCATGCTGATGAGAGGTCAGTATCCTGCAGACTGAAGACTGAGAATGGATCTTTTTTTTTTTCTTTCTTTCTTTTTAGGGTCACACCTGTAGCATATGGAAGTTCCCAGGCTAGGGGTCCAGTTGGAGCTGCAGCTGCCAGCCTACACCACAGCCACAGCCATGCCAGATCTGAGCTGCATTTGCAACCTATGCTGCAGCTGGCTACAATGCCGGATCCTTAACCCACTGAGTGAAGCCAGAGATTGAACCTGTGAGCTCACAGACACTGTATTGGGTTCTTAACCAACTGAGCCACAGCAGGAACTCTGAGAATGGATCTTTAGACAGGGAAATGTGGGGGTCCTCCTAAACCTTGGCGAGCAGTTTCAGTGGCAATGTGGATCTGAACATCTGCTTGGAATAGGCTCAAGAGAATAGAAGGTGAGATTGTGGAGAGAATGAATGGAGAAAAATCTAGGAGTTTTATAATTATGTGGAGAAACAAGGGAATGTGGGATCAAGGGGAGCATTGCTTTTATAAAAATATTATGGTATATTTATATGCTGATGAGAATGATTGACTAGGAAGAGGAAAGCTGTCATTGCAGGAGAGAGATTGGAAACATTGCAAGACTACTTGGCTTCCCATGGTTAATACATTTCAGGCTTAGACCAGCTATGTCATAATCACATCAGACTCTTGTTAAAAAAGTTTCCCTTGTCCCACATCAAACCTCCCATTTGCTTCTATTTTTGAAAAGCTCCCCCAGGGAGTATAGTGTAGAGCTGGATTTGGGAACATTTGCTTTAGGCAGCACAGTGTATTGCACTGGTGGCAAGGCTCCATTGTCTTGGGGTGGTAGAAGATGGAGCTGTAAATTTTGTCTTTTTATAAATCTTTAATCTCTTAGCTTTTCTTATTTTTGCATTTCTCCTCTTAAGAATGCTCTTAGCATTGAGCACTAGAGGCTGCTAATGGTTTTTGGAGCCCATGTGGTTTCTCTATGGGGATATTAATGGAAGTCTCTGGCTCTCACAGTTTGTGATTAGAAACACTTTGATTAAGATTTTAAACAAACAGCTATCCATTGAAACTTGAGACTGTCATATGCTTTCCTCTCTTATGGGAGTACACAGAAATATCTGTGAGACTGCCAAATCTAGCACAAACATGTTCAAGAAATTGGGTCAAAGGGGACTATTAAGATTTACACCTGATATATGGAGTCTTAGAACCAAACTTGGTGCTCAGAAACTCGATTATTTGGGGAGAATAATACCATGAAGTGAGATTGGATTTGGAACCCAAAAGCCTGGGTTATATTTTTGGCCCTGTGACTTATAAACTATATCAATTTGGTGAAGTTCTTTGTCGTTTTGAAAATAATAGCTTTTGTAAACACGGTTTTATACTGCATGACACAAATATCTTAGAAAAGTGATCGTTCACACCCCACTATCATTTATGGTGCAAAGTAAGGCTGAATAAAATGTATTTATTTACATATGTGTACACACATATGTAAATGCATATGTAGATCTTTAGCTTTGTTTAATAGTATTTTCATCAGTTTTCTTTGGGAAATAGGATGAGCTTTGAATTTATGTGTGTGTGTATGTGTGTATATATATATATATATATATATATATATGCAGGCTGCACCCACGGCACATAGATGTTCTCAGGCTAGGGGTCCAAATAGAGCTGCAGCTGCTGTCCTATGCCACAGCCGTCGCAATGCAGGATCTGAACTGCATCTGCAACCTACACCACAGCTCATGGCAATGCTGGATCCCTAACTCACTGAGCGAAGCCAGGAATCAAACCCACATCCTCATGGATACCAGTCGGATTTGTTTCTGCTGCGCCACAACAGGAATGCCCTGAATTATATTTTTAAATTATACTTGAATTATAACTAGATAAGCTATGTTAGCTGAAACCCCCAGATTCTTCCCTTAGCAGTTTCAGATATGAAGATAAGCCCTAGAGCTTCACTGATGCCTCTTTCTGCACTACAACTGTATTTCAATCTATGTCCTATAAATTTGGGAAATAAATCACAAATGAGAGAATAGAATGGTACAGCAGGTTGTACCATTGTATGCCATGCTGATTGCAAGACACTTGGAGGTGGGAATGAGATTATATTTGGTCTTGGGTAGCAGGTTTCCCAAGGCATATTTTTACACTAGAGTACACATAGGAGATTATGACTAGAGTTTTAATAGGGTTTGAAATTGTGACTTAAAAGGAACAGATAAAGACCATAAAGATATTTAACTAGGAAAGAGAAGATCGAAGTAGACTCTGACGTTCTGGTGACTTCAGGCAAGTAGATGCAGGTTTGATGGATTGAGTTTGAAAGGAATAACAATGAGAACACACAATGAATGCTTTGGTGGTCTATGACTTTCCCATCACTGATAAGGTACCAGCAGATGCTGTAGGATTCTTGAGATATTGCAGAGGGATTTGCACATCTACTATGAAGCAGAAATGCATGACCTATGAAGTAGGTTTGGTCCTCTATGTCAAATGGAAGACTTTATGTGAGGAAGAGCTAGTACATTTTCGGAGCTCTCATGGAGGTTGGGGGAAGGTTGCAGAGATGTGAATGATTGGTTATGTGAAGCAGTAGAAAAGATTTTGAATTTAATTCAGAAATACTTAGGATTATAAAACTTGCTCTTTTGATTCTCAGGTCTTTAGGTAAATTCCTATGTGTTGTTCTGTCACTCTCTTCTGATCCAGGAGATGAGAACTGTGTCATCAGTGTGTAGCTTGGTCTCTACTAAGTGACGGGAAAAAACGTCAGCTTCTGAGGACTCTTTGTATCTTCCTTCATGGGTGAAATTCACTGTAAAATAATAAAGCTCTTTATCACATAACTCTGAATAAATGGATCAGTTGAGTGGAAGAAGCAACAATTTAATTTATGGGCCACTTAGTTAACAATAAGTCCATTTGTCATACTTAACAGCTAACTGTGCTCCTAATGCAGAGTTAATGTTTTATACTTGGATTCCTAGATTGATGTTGTTGGAAGGAACCTTAGAGATAATTTAGTCCTTCTACAGATGAGCAAGCTGAGGTTCTAGGAGGGAATGTGCTAAAAGGTACCACGTCTCACAGCGGAGACTGGGGCCCTGGACTCCTGCCACCCAGTCTGGGGCATGCTTTAACGCTCCACACTGCCATTTGTCACCTGGATCTGTAATTCCCATCATCACATGCTCAGATGATAATTTTTCTGTTATACTGGAAGTAGTTTTATCTTACGGCATCACTTTTATATCTCCACCATCCTAGATATGAATTAGGGTCATCTTTTGGAACTAATCCAGAGGACAGCAGCCTTAAAATAACTTTTCCCACATCTAGTGGTTTGCTGGGAGCAAACCTAAACTACCCCAGTAGCTCCAAACTCTAGATCTTCATGCACATTCTGTTTACTTTCTATATGATCCCTGTCATTGTTTTTCTTTAACTCAACACACTTACAAAAAAAAAAAAAAATCAGTTTAGCCTCGTCCTGGGAATTATATCTGTAAAATCACAAGTTTAAGGTGCTGATTTTTTTTTAAACATAAAAATAGATATTTAATGTAACCATCTTGTTTTAAAGGTTTCCTTTGGATGTTACCTAAAATTATTTTGCATACCATGCTTTGGGGAATACTGAACCAGTGAGACTCTTTCAACAAACTCTGCTAATGTAATGATAGACGACAGTCATCACTTCCTTTCCATCCTCCCCATCCCACTGCTGACATCTCCGTAATTTCAGAGAAAGAACGTATTATATTATATGAATATTACAGCATATTCATATTATATATTTTTTCCTTTCCCATGGAGAAGTAGTGAAGGCAGTAGGGAGGAAAGAAAGAAAGAGTTTGTTGGAAAATGAATGCATCAGGTTACATTCATATTGTAACTAATAATAAAGACCTCCTGACTAGAAAAGGTGATTGAGAAAGTATATAGGAACTCCTGTTGTGGCTCAGAAGGTTAAGAACCCAACATAGTGTCTGTGAGGATGTGAATTTGATCCCTGGCCTCACTCAACAGGTTAAGGATCTGGCATTGCTGCAAGGTGCCACAGAAATCACAGTTGCAGCTAAGATCTGGTGTTGCTGTCTGTGGCTGTGGCATAGGATGGCAGCTAAAGCTCCCATTCAACCCCTAGCCTGGGAACTTCCATATGCTGTGGGTGTGGCCCTAAAAAGAAAAAAAGAAAAAAAAGTATAAAAAATGAGCATTTCCTTCCTGCTGAAATTTTGATCAGTTTTTTTTTTTTTTCTTAACAAACTCTCATTAGAGATGGGAGCTGTAAATAAAGGCTGCTTCAAGAGTTTTTCTTCCTGTCATGCCGCTGAAGGGTCCACGTAAATAAACACAGCATTGTAAATTCAGTTTTGGGCATTTGAGTTTGTGGTATGACTGCTTTTATATGATGAACGATAATCTTACTTGGTTTCAAATGGTGCTTGGGACAATCTGTCTTACAGACTTACTTTTTGTAATTCAGCTCAGTTTACCAATGGAGAGACACCCATATTGCCTGGAAGAGAGATTAAAAAGTCCTGATACCACTGGAGCCAGAATTTTTAATTCTAATGAATTATGCTATTGAATTAATGGTTTTCTAGAATACAGCTTTCTAACTAGTGTGCATAGTTTCTGTCCTCCAACCCTCAGGAGCCTTGTCTTTTTATTCTAGTCTGATACAGTAATTGTGCTTTTCTAGGTGTGCCATGTTCATGACCTGAAAAAGGCTAGGAAACAGTAGACAATGAAGAACAATACCTCTAGTCTGTGTAGTACTTTGGAGTTTAGAGGACAGGTTTGTATATCAACTCTCTTGGGACACATAGCGTTTCTGTGAAGCAAACATTATTTCCTCCATATTTTAGGTGCAGAAACTGCAGATTTGAGAGGTGAAGTTACTTGCATAAATTTCCATAGCCTAAGTGAGTGGCAAGTGAAGATTTACAAGTGAAGCAGTTACATTTTTATCTAATGGATCTTCCCCTGTACTGCAGCTGCTTTCAGGATTTCAAATTTTCATATTGCTGGATGACATAAACTCAAAAACACAAACAAATGATCTTTGGAACATGTATTTCATAAGGAGGTGTTTTGAATTAACATACCCTTCGAAGATGTTTCCTGACCTAATTTGTGTGTTGGAAGATAAGGTGACACAGGTGTGATCCTTGTCTTCAGGGAGATCACCATTTTCTGGGGCTGGAGGGAGTTATATATACAAACACCTTAATACAGAGCAGCTTGGGATAGAGACAGAAAAGCAGATAGAGACAAAATTCCTTGGAGGAATAAGAGAGAAAGAAGTTAACTTGAAATAGAGAAGACACCAGAAAAAAAGGGTTGTGGGAGAAATGCAACTACGTTAATAATTATTTTTGCCGTGGGTAAACTGGTTTGTTTGTTTTTGATTACTTCTCATTTAATATTTAAAAGAGACGTGCATAGATTACAAATATAGAGCTTGGTGTAATTTCACAAAGTGATGAATACGCCCATGTAACCATCATGTGGGATAGAAACAATATTACCAGCATCCCTGTAACTCTTCTTGTTCCTCCTTCCAGGCACTCCTTCCCCAAGGGCAGCAATTGTCTTACTCTGACGCAATAGACTAGTTTGCCTGTTTTAAAACTTTAAATGGTAATAAGTAATTTTTTTTTGTTTATATAATTTTTTTTTTAATTTTCCCACTGTACAGCAAGGGGGTCAGGTTATCCTTAAATGTATACATTACAATTACATTCCCCCCCCTTTGTTCTGTTGCAACATGAGTATCTCAAAGTTCTCAATGCTATTCAGCAGGATCTCCTTGTAAATCTATTCCAAGTTGTGTCTGATAAGCCCAAGCTCCCGATCCCTCCCACTCCCTCCCCCTCCCATCAGGCAGCCACAAGTCTCTTCTCCAAGTCCATGATTTTCTTTTCTGAGGAGATGTTCATTTGTGCTGGATATTAGATTCCAGTTATAAGTGATATCATATGGTATTTGTCTTTGTCTTTCTGACTCATTTCACTCAGTATGAGAGTCTCTAGCTCCATCCATGATGCTGCAAATGGCATTATGTCATTCTTTTTTATGGCTGAGTAGTATTCCATTGTGTATATATACCACCTCTTCCGAATCCAATCATCTGTCGATGGACATTTGGGCTGTTTCCATGTCTTGGCTATTGTGAATAGTGCTGCAATGAACATGCGGGTGCACGTGTCTCTTTTCAGTAGAGTTTTGTCCGGATAGATGCTCAAGAGTGGGATCGTGGGGTCATATGGAAGTGCTATGTATAGATTTCTAAGGTATCTCCAAACTGTTCTCCATAGTGGCTGTACCAGTTTACATTCCCACCAACAGTGCAGGAGGGTTCCCTTTTCTCCACAGCCCCTCGGTAATAAGTAATTTTTTATGTTTGTATGCTTTGTTCAATGTTATGTTTGTGAGACCTGTCCAAATTGTGGCTTGTAGGTGTCTTTCTAGTTTGTGCTTTTTTTTTTTTTTTTCCTGTAAATACATCAGACATTTGTTATCTATCCTACTGTTGGTGGTCATTTGGGTTGTTTCCAGTTTGTGGTCATTATGAACAGTACTTCTGTGAGCAATCTTGTATTTCTGTCTTTTTGTGAACGTGTATATATGCATTTCTATGGGGAATAGTCCTAGGAGTGGATTTTGTGAGTCATGGAATATGCTTGTGCTAATACAGCTTTTGGTGAGGAAAAGTAAGGATGGTAGAGGACTTCACTGATAGAAGAGGTACCATTCACAAAGATTCATGATGGGCCACAGACAGAATTCAGAGAGTGATGAGCAATTTAGGGGCCAGGAATGAACTGAGAGCCAGAGTGGAATGTCAGTTTGGAGACCAAGACAAGGAGAAAGGGAATGTTTTTGAGAACCTCTGAGCTATTTTATGGAAAGATAATGGTATTAGCATTCCACTGCAAGTCACCAATGACTTCAGTTAAGTGTCTTAATCATATGGACTGATTTCTTTCAAATATTAGGAGGTCTGGAAGTAAGCATTTTGCTGGGCTTTCACTCAAAACTCAACTAAGCCATTTAGGATCTAGG
Organism: Phacochoerus africanus; assembly: GCF_016906955.1. Lineage (NCBI taxonomy): Eukaryota > Metazoa > Chordata > Mammalia > Artiodactyla > Suidae > Phacochoerus > Phacochoerus africanus. Next base: position 209,965,188 of record NC_062544.1, on the reverse strand, counting down.
AGCTGTCCTTGCACTGTGACGTCTTTAGCATGTTTCCACTTATATTCATGCTTGCTGCTTTATGGTCTTAAGATAGCTGCTATAGCTCCAGACATGGAGCGTAAATTCAAAGCCAAGGCAGAGTGATGCCAGTCACATCAGTTCTCTTTCATCAAGGCAGTAAAAGTTTCCCAAACATCCCAGTGAAGACTCAAAAGTGGGTGACCCCTACCTGAAAGTGGGACTGGAAAATTGGAGCATAGTATTAAGATTATCATATATTGATCACCATCTATTGCCTGAGATTCAGCATATTGTTGCCCGGAGAACACTGGAACTCTCTTAGCAAGGATGAAATGGATATTAAATAGGCAATCAAGATGGGTCTTCAATAACAGTAATAGCCCCAGAAGGAAGGATGGGTTAGGGGATAAGGTTGCATGAAATATACAATTCTGTATTCACATAGGAAATTGGAAATTTTTATGGAGATGATAAGACATCTTTCCATTTGATGATTTGAAATTCACCAAGGCTTTTTATTATTACTATTGTTATTGTTTTTACTATTACTGAGATGATGAGGTAAAAAATAATCAAGTAATATCTCTTAAAGTGGGTTTGACTTTGCAACTTTTCAGTTACATAAAGTGAATTTTTACCAGCTTTTCTAGAATAAAGTGAAACTAAAGAGCAGGCCAGCGTTGCAAGCTGCTGCAATTACAGGCAGGGTGGTGTAAAGAGATTTCTATGATGCATAAATTAAAGCATCCCATCATAAGGCTAACAGGTCAAAAATAGCCCCAATTTGGTCTTTCATGTGACTTTATTTCTACTTCTAACCTGCAGTTGTTGATTTCTGACAAATTAATTTGTCATGAAATCAGTTGAGTTAGTGCACAGAAGGACAAAACATTGATTTGGATGTTATTTCAAAAACTCATATGTATTACCCTAAAATGAAAAAAAAAGTTCATATGAGGCTCTTTTTGTTTTAATCAAGTCTTAGAAATCAGGTCAGTTTATAAAATTGGTTTCTTGACAATTTATTTCCTACCAGCAACAAAATAAGTTGCTTATTAAATTAAAGTTCATAAAACATCCTTCTCTATTGTTTTGTTTAGTGAAATGGTGGCATTATTAATTTAGCAAGGGCTAAAGTTTTCTGTATTGGATGGAACCAGAGAGAAAGAATGGAATTATAATTGTGTCATCTCCATTGTGTTATTGATACAAGTAGAACTAATGGACTGGGAGACTTTTTATAAAATTTCATACTGAGTATGATGAATGTCTGCTCTGTCCAAGAAGTTTTGCTCAGGGAGAGGAAGAAGAGGGAAGGAATTTGAGTGTGGTTGGAAGGCATGATCCAAACCTGGGTTCAACAATATTTGGGGTAACTCTATTTTCATATGTAATTATTAGCGATGAATGAAATTTCCATATTCGGAAATATTCCCGAGATTATTTTATAATTATAGTGCCCATTGGTCTCTTTCAACATTATGTGTAGAACCAACAGAAATACTGCTTTTAGCAAGAGTAACTAATGGAAAAATTTATTATTCTTAGGATTGTTACAGATCCAGAATATAAATAGGCTTAGGAAAAAGCTATAGCTCACAGTTAGGTAATTGGAGGTCTTTGGCAAAGTAAGTGTTACAGACCTCACTTCTATTATTTTAGAGATTTTATCACAGAGCAAGTACAACAATGTTTTTCTATTTTGTAGCCTCATCAGTCTGAAGAACAGTACTGGGCTGAGTGTCCAATACTCTGACATTTATTTACTCATTTAACAGAATGTTTACTGAGAAGCCTACCATGTGCCACTGTTATGGGTACTGGAAGTAGAGCAATGAAAAAATTAAAATGTCTGACCTAATGCTTCTACATTTTTATAGAAACATATTTTATTCATGGAATTTTTCATGGCAACCAAAGCAGATGAAATAAAAGGGGTAAAACTAGAAACACGCTTCAGTTAATTTCCAAAAGGATTGTACTTTCTTTTTCTTTTTCATTTTTCTTTTTGTTTTTTTTATGGCTGCACTTGTGGCATACAGAAGTTCCCAGGCTCGGGGTCAAATCGGAGCTTTAGCTGCTGGCCTACACCGCAGCCACAGCAATGCCAGATCCGAGCTGCTTCTAGGACCTACACCACAGCTCACAGCAACACACGATCCTTAAGCCACTGAGGGAGGCCAGAGATCAAACCCGAGTCCTCATGGATACTAGTCAGGTTCATTACTGCTGAGCCACGACAGGAACTCCTATACTTTCATATTTTTAAATTTACAGTTAAATTCTAAATAAAACATTAAGTAGTCCAGCTTATTTAATTGTACCTATAGTACAACACCCTTCCAAAGGTGTTGAATGGCAGAATGGCGGATGCAGTGTAGAGTCCAAGTGTGAATGTCTTGAGAGAAAAGCATGGTCAAACAGGCGAGGTAGAGCCCCAGGATAATGGCTTGCAGAGCTGAAGCCAAGGACTAGGCTATGGATGAGCACAGTGACAGGATAAGTTGGTATTTTATGTTTAGGTGTGGTTTTAGAAGGACAAATGGACAAAGAATCAGGAGTTGGTGCATGAACAAAGGTCAGGTCTTGGAAAAAATCAGGTTACATATGATCCATAGCAAAGTTTCGAGTCAGCACTAGGGACAGCTCCCAAGGGCTGTGATGCTAGCTGCTCTGGTATTTAAGAGGAGGTGAAAAATGTATTTAGATACATCTAACAGGTGGGAAAAGTGAATGAAGTAGGCTAGTAGTTAAGTAGTAGGGGAGAACTGTGATAAGCAGGAAATTACAGAACTTTCCAAATGGAGAAATGGAGCAGCTGCTAATCTGCTCCAGCCAATTGGTTCTAGGCAGGAACACAAGCTCCATTATTACTGGATTTTCCAGAAAGTAAAAATAAATTCTACGGTTGCAGAAAATTCAGATATTTTAGGTGACATCTCATTAATCAATTAATTAATTGATTTAGTCTTTTTTAGGACCGTACCTGTGGCATATGGAAGTTCCCAGGCTAGGGGTCAAATCGGAGTTGCAGCTGCCAGCCTACACCCACAGCCACAGCAATGCAAGATCCTAGCCACGTCTTCGACCTACACCACTGCCTCATGGATACTAGTTGGACCATTAGCACTAAGCCATAATGGGAACTCCCTCATAATGTTAATAATTTTGACTACTGAGTTTAATAGGGCAAGCAAACTGTTGCATTTGGAGTGGATAAGCAATAAGATCCTGCTGTGTAGCACAGGGAACTATATCTAGTCACTTATGATGGAACATGATGGAGGATAATGTGAAGGAAAGAATGTATATATATGTGTGACTGAGTCACTTTGCTATACAGTAGAAATTGACAGAACGCTGTAAACCATCTATAATGGAAAAAATAAAAATCATTAAAAAATAATAAACAACTCAAAATCAAGACAAAAATACAATTGTAAACACTACCATGGATCCCATTATTTTTAAGGCAGTTTTGGTCCTAAGTGAAGGAGGCTACATCCTGTCTAACTGTGAGTTTTTGGTGTTTTGTCAGTGGCACATCTAGCTGTTTTACCCACTTCGGCCTGATATTTTAAAACTATAAATTAGATTATGTTTTCTGCTGCTTGTATTCCTTAGGGGCTTCCTGTTACGTTCAGAATTAAATGAGAACATTGATAGGACTTTCAGGACTCCCTGAATGATGCTCTTTGCCTAACTCTGCACCTTCATCTTATCCCATTCTTTCCCAGCTCACTATTTCCCAGCCACATTCTTCTTCTTTTACTTCTTAGGACATGCCGAACTTTTCGTATGGTAGAGTTTTATAAATTTTTATTTCCTCTTCTGAAATAATTCTCCTTGCTGCCAAAATTCACTCTGTTTCAATGGCTCATTCTTTCATCTAGAGATACTCTTAAATGCTATGTTTTCTAAGAGGCTCCCACTGATCATATAATCTCAACTGGTCCTCCAAGTTACTTGGATGGATGGACCATCTCCATCCTTATTCATACCATACACTGAATGCAGTTTGAATTTTTAAAAGTTACTTGGTCCCATTTATTTATCTGTTTCACTCATTTGATTTTAAACTCCCTAAGGATAGGAAATATGTCTGTCTTGATCACTGGTAAAACTTCCACATCTAACACAAAGTAGGCATTCAATAAATATTAATGAATAGATCATTGCATAAGAAGACAAAATGTTTGTGTCTTTCGTATGCTGATTTGGTGCTTTGAATTCTGGATCATCTAGAGCAGTGTTTCTCAAATTTAGGTGAGGTGCTCGCCTCACCTAAAATCTATATTAATGGCCATTCAGTGCAATTTGTTATTTTTATTACATTAAATGTATACATAATATAGAAAAATAAATACACATTCATAATATATAATATAGTATATTGTAAAATGAATATATATGGGCATAAAATTTTATTTATATTTCATAAAATTATGAAATCAGTTTACAAATTAAGTTATAAACAAATCTATACAAAAGCGTTCAATTCAAATTAATAATATTCATTTAATGTTGCAGGTGATATTTTGATGACATAAAATTCTTCAGTTCAGATGTCGCTCTATATTTAATGTTTCTGTGCATTTATTTCAGTAACGCTTATGTAGATAGTACCTGTTCACATAAGTATATGGAACAGAATTAATAATTTATTGGTTTCGTTTGCTAATTGAAGACATTTGACCTCACACTTAACCAAATCTATGCCTGTTCAAAATTTAAAATATTAAATTTAATGACATGTTCACTCTAAAAAACTTTTTTTCACTTGAAGATAAAGGCAATATTACTGAAAACTACATTATGTTATGTGAACTAGTTGCTGGAATTGGGAAGAGAGATTTCTCATTGCACATTTGCTGTTTATTCTTACTGCAAATGAGTTGTTGCAATAATCATATGCTCAGAGCTGGGATTTCTGTAATATATCTGCCAGCAAAATAAAATGTCTTCTTATTGCTGAGACACAAGTAGTAGATATTTACTCCATTTTTCTGTATTGGAACTAGCACAAACAACTTTTATTTGCTGCATGGGTGATTCATCTGATCTTTAATTTGAAGTGGATCATAATCAAAACCAGAGACATGTGTTCCAAAGTTTTATGTCAATAATTAGTTATAAAGTCATCATCCAGATGCCCCAGAACATGTTTACCTACAGATATATGGATACGTATACATGTATTTACAAACACATATATTTTCATATAGGATATGTACAGATGTATAATGTCTATGTGTGTACATATAATTTTTTTTTTTTGGCTTTTTAGGGCCACACCCACAGCATATGGAGGTTCCCAAGCTAGGGGTTGAATCAGAGCTGTAGCTGCTGGCCTATGCCACAGCCATAGCAACTCGGGATCTGAACTGCATCTGTGACCTACACCACAGCTCACGGCAATGCTGGATCATTAACCCACTGAGCAAGACCAGGGATCAAACCACATCCTCATGGATACTAGTCAGGTGTGTTAACCACTGAGCCACGATGGAAACTCCCAAGGTGTATACATATAAATTTTAAACTTAAATTCCCATGGACACCCCTTACCCTCTTCCTTACCTAATTTAAAGAATAGTGTATTAGAAGATCCAATTATGTTTCAACTCCCACATGCCTGAGCATTGGCTATGGTAGGTGGGGTTCTAGACAAGTCTTGAAACATGTAGGCTTAAAATAAAAATACAAACAACATGAAACGCTCTAGTAAATGCATTGTAATCCTTCCACTGAGCTTTTGTCTGGGGAAGAGTCAGCTGTTCTGAGGACACCATACATCTCGTTTTCTGGGTTGTGCTCCAGGAGATGCCATTCACATAAATACGGTATGAGTAGCATTCCCTAGAGCTGTTTAAAGGAGGCCTTTCATCCATCAGTGAGAGAATGCTTACGCATGTATCCATCTTTGTGGCAATTGTACTCTCCTAACCTGAGGAAACCTAAATTTTCTTCTTCTAGCTCTCCCAGCCAACCAATTGCTTTGGTGTTAACTTAGAAGAGAATCCTCCCTCCCAGAGCTACCCACATACTTCTGTATATAATGTGTAGTACACATTAGAGAGTAGTGAAGGCAGCACAACAGGCTGCCTTTTGCTTTTTGCAGGAAGATATTGCAAGTGGTCAACATCCCTTGTACTTCTATCACCTGTGAACCTGGATTGAAGGATCTGTGTGGTGTTTCAGGTTCTGTTCTTGTAGCAGGTTTTAAGGCAAGTTCTAGATCAAGAAAAACAGATTTCTCTCTTTCTCTTTTAGTTTTAGGGCAATGGGATGATTTCCTTTGGATTAAAAGAGATCTGGTGGTTGGGTGTTCTTTCGAATGGAAATCAAAATCTTCGCACCTCAGTGGTGATGATAGAGCTCTCCAGGGACACACTGGTTCTCACAGGATCAATTTTCCCCTCGAAGTCCTTCCTCTTTGATTCAACGAGATCCAAATAGACATTGCCATCCCACCTGTTTAACCGGGACACCTGTGGGTTTTTTTCATTCATATTAGGGATATAATCAGTTCTTCAATCTTCTAGTCTCAAATTCTTGGATTTACCTTTAATACTTCCTTTTTTCTTTGCAAATGATAAAATACATATCATTGAAATGTTTTTTCCTTACAGTATATATTATACTACATGTGACTTCTCAAGAAGGTAGTGGCTCCCTCATATCTAGAGTAGAATGGGAATTCCCGTCATGGCTCAGTGGTTAATGAACCTGACTAGTAACCATGAGGTTGTGGGTTTGCTCCCTGGCCTCTCTCAGTGGGTTAAGGATCCGCTGTTGTCGTGAGCTATGGTGTAGGTCACAGACGAGGCTCGGATCATGTGTTGCTGTGGCTGTGATGTAGGCCGGCAGCAACAGCTCTAATTAGACCCCTAGCCTGGGAACCTCCATATGCAGCCCTAAAAAAAAAGACAGAAAAACAGACAAACAAAAAAAGTAAAATGGCCAAAAGTTTCTTCATAGTATGGCCTGACAACAGTTCTTATTCCCCACTGCTTTTTAGCATAACCCACGTGATTGTTATGTGGGTTGTGTTTCTGCCTTTGCCACATACGAAGCTCATTTCTCCCTTAGGCTACCTTTTCCCCCCTACTTGAAATGTCTTTCACCTTCCTCTCAATTAACCCAAATACTTTCCCACTATTTGTTGGCAGTTGACATTGCAGTGATCAGTTCGTGGTATGAATTACTTCCATCATTTACATACATATAACACTAATTCAGTCCCTCTGTTTTGAGTCATTTATCCTTCTATTATGTGTATGTTAAGTGAACTGATATTTACTAAATACTTATTCGTGAATTGTTCCATTTTAGCATCTTGATACAACCACATGAGACATAATTCTGCCTTTAGGGGGTTCATAGTTTACTGTGAAAAATAAGATGTTTTCACATGCAACCATTTTGTACAGTTTTTGTTTTGGCTTTGTTTTGCTTTGAGGGCAAGCAAGTTATATATAAAAGGCAGTAAAAGTTTAGAGAATGAGAGATTACAGTTAGTGATGGTATGTGAGTCCCCATGAAGGAGGTGGTTCTGGATTCTGAGACATGGGCAGATATTACATAGGCAGAAAGGGAGGATTGTTAGAGGAGGAATAATAAGAGCAAAAGCATATAAGTGGCTATTATGGGGAAGGCAGAGAATGGTGGGTTGCTTAGGAATGAAGGACTGCGGGTTCACTGGCAAATAGACCTTATAAAGATGAGTAGTGGGAGATGAGGCTGGAGACATAAAAGGCAGCCAGGTTGTAGGCTGTACAAGAGTATAAATTCTAAAGTATTCATAGTGTATTTTTTAGGCAATGGAAAGATGAAAGCTCTGAACGTGGAAATGAGTCAATCGGTGTTTTACCAGGCACATTTTGTCTTTTCAGTCAGGTTAGATGCTACTCATTTTGAGAAAATCATGTCACATAAATAATAAAGAATTCATTGAGCTCTTCCATATGATCTCACATTATCCTGTTGATAGCTTTTGAAAATTATATCATTATACTTTTCTTTTACTGCTGAGAGGAATAGTCTCAGAAAGTTTTAGTAATCTGCAGAGTCACAAGGCTGCAAAGAACAGAGTCAAGAATTGAACCATATCTGAATTCATATTCCATGCTTTTCTTCTTTGACACGATACCTGTTCTCTTCTCAATTGAATTTTTAGCCTTCCAAAGACCCTTATTTAATAAAAAAATTATATGGAATGCAAATTTGTTTATGTTATTTTTCTCACATGCATTTTGCTTAGTTCCTTTCAGGTACAAAGACCCTAAGGATGCAATCTCTTCTATGATTGAGGTTTAAGACCCAAATTTGGAAACTCATAATGATACCTATAGTGAGGTGCAGCATCCTCACCATTCTCAGCAGCGTTGAGGTTGGTACATGATAATAACATAGTATTAAGCCCAGGAGATGCCATTAGTTGCAACTTCTAAAATCAACCTACCTTCTTCTGATGGTCTCTTTACAACTTCATATTTAAACAAATAAAAATATGCTCAGCAAGCTTTAAGATTCATCTTCTTGGTCCCTGTGATTAAGTGTAGACTCTGAGATTGAATTGAGCAACACACATGGTGTAGCAGTTGGATACTTTTCACTAGAATTTATAGAAACTGTGACTCAATACGACTTAAATGCCAAGATTATACAGCTCATTTTACTGTAAAATCCAGAAGTAGACTGGACTTCAGAGTTGGTTTGTCAAGTGATATAACTCTCTTATCAAGAACTCTTAACAGAGTTCCCATTGTGGCTCAGTGGTAACAAACTCAACTAGTAGCCATGAGGACATGAGTTCGATCTCTGGCTTTGCTTAGTGGGTTAAGGATCTGGTGTTACCATGAGCTGTGGTGTAGATCACAGATGAGGCTTGGATCCCATGTTTCTGTGGCTGTGGTATAGGGTGGCAGCTGTAGCTCTAATTTGACCCCTAGCCTGGGAACTTCCATATGTTGTGGGTGTGGCCCTAAAAAAAAAAAAAAGAACTTGGTTTCTCTTCATCTTTTGCTCAGCCATCTAACGTGTTGTTGGCTTCATTCTTAGTCTTATTCCATTTGTGGTCATAGACAGAATGCTGCCTGGAGCAAACTGGAAGTATACCCAGTGGGATGGTTTGTGTATGACTGAACAAGAATTCAAAAAAAAAAAAAAAAGCTTGGGAGTTCCCATCGTGGCTCAGTGGTTAATGAATCTGACTAGGAACCATGAGGTTGCAGGTTCGATCCCTGGCCTTGCTCAGTGGGTTAAGGATCCGGCGTTGCTGTGAGCTGTGGTGTAGGTTGCAGACACAGCTCGGATCCCGCATTGCTGTGGCTGTGGCGTAGGCCAGCGGCTACAGCTCTGATTCAACCCCTAGCCTGGGAACCCTCATGTGCTGTGGGAAAGCGGCCCAAGAAATGGCAAAAAGACAAAAAAAAAAAAAAAAGGCTCTATGAGCAGAGATTTGTTTTTTATTAATTGATCTGGACTTAGTTTATCTCGAACAAACAAGATGGGTAGGATTACATTGACTGATATAGATTATTAGGATTTGCTCCTAAAGCTGGGGGATAATGGTAAATCCTATCAAAACAAAATTGCTGCTGTCCAATGGTACTGAGAAGAGAAACCAGGGACTCCTGTACATAAAGATAACTGATATTTTGTAAACCATTCAAGCTATTTCTGTTTTTCCAATTTCAAAGAGTTTTTTTTTTTTTAATTTATGTCAACATACCTTCATATGAAATTTGTTTTAGAGACTGCTGCTGAAGTCATTACTCAGCAAACCCTACAGGCCTTTGAGGTAAAATTTCTGTTATATATGGTATTCTGAGTAAGACATGTAGTGAATGAAAAATTTCATCTGTCAGCATTACAGTTACTTCATTGTGGGGGGAGGTTAAATTCAGCCTGTTATTTTAGAAAAATAAATTAAGAATTTGAAGCATTAAACAGTGCTGCTCTTCCCTGCTTCCCTGATTAGATCTAACCAATTATAATGCCATCTCCTATGATTTAATTTTAAGTGGATATTGGAGTAATTAATCTGTGTTAGCTCAACATGCAGACGAAGAAAATACTTTGATCAATAGCAATCAGCAAATGTCAAAAGATAATGCAGTTAAGCTGATTTGGGTTCCCTTCTGTTTCAAAATGTACTGAGCTGCTGTTGTTTTTTTTAACATAGAGTACGTCACATATGGCATGACTCTGCATGACTTTTGCTCTGTCCCATACTGCTAGTTGTGGCTTTGAGGAGAAACTTTTTCAGTTGGTTCCATTTAGGGAGAGATGGAAGAGATCTCTTAATGTTTCCCTATTGTCAGGTACCTTCTTTCAAAAAATCCTCCCTGCTTTTGTTCTTTCTTTCTTTTTTTGCTTTTTCTTTTTCTTTCTTTCTTTTTTCTTTTTTTTTTTTGCTTTTTAGGGTCCCACCCATGCATGTGGAGGTTCTCAGACTCGGGGTCAAATTGGAGCTATAGCTGCTGGCCTACACCACAGCCACAGCAACACCAGATCTGAGCCACGTCTGTGACCAGAACCACAACTCATGGCAACACCAGATCCCTGACCCACTGAGTGAGCGCCAGGGATCAAACCTGCATCCTCATGGGTACTAGTCGGATTCATTTCCACTGCCTCACAAGGGGAATTCTCTTTTGTTTCTGTTATGTGGTGGCACCATTTGCCTAAGGATCCTCTTGGAAGAGAGAGAGGATTGTCTTCTCTATTAACCGGCTTATCCTTTTCCCCAATGATGAGAATGGAAATCAGACATCTTTTCTACCCTGAATTCCTAGAATTAGTTATGGACTCTCAAAACTGACATTCAGTATTTCAATTGTATCTGGAGGAAAAGAAAGGTGTTTGATGTTGAGATTTAAAGTGTGATCATACCAAGTGGAATGTTAGGATCCCACAGTACTGGTTTAGGTGGAAGAAAGAATGGATGTTACAGCCATGGGTGAGAAGACTCTCATTATTACTTATTTCTTCTATTTTGTTTCTCTCATAATCAAGATGTAGCACTGAGATTATATTTATTTATTTATATTTATTTTGTCTTTTTAGGGCTACACACACAGTATATAGAGGTTCCCAGGCTTGGGGTCCAATTGTAGCTGTAGCTGCAGGCCTACACCACTGCCACAGCAATGCCAGATCCGAGCCGCATCTGTGACCTACACCACATCTCATGGCAATGCCGGATGCTTAACCCACTGAACGAGGCCAGGGATCGAACCCGCAACCTCATGGTTACTAGTCTGCTGAGCCATGATGGGAACTCCCAAATTCTGTCTTTTAAACCCAGGCTGCTTGTACCTGTGTTGTAAACCCTTCTTCAATATGCTAGCCTATGAAAAAAAATCCCTAAATTTATGTGCTATGGTCTTTGGCATCCTCATCACTCATAATTTTTATTCTTTAGCCTCGTCCATCTTGCTTTTTTTTATAAACATTATATACACCTTAATATTCTGTGAAACGGGGAGTGCAATTTAGATTTTGCAGTCCCCTGAGCTGAATATACAGGGGGCACTCAAAATGGACTGAATGAACCAGGCAGCATTATTTATGAGAATATAAAATACACTTTTGTTGAACCAGACTAGGTTAATAGATTTATTCTGTTTTTCTCCCCATCTTACACACACTCACCATTCCACAGCAAGGAAAATGTCTTTATTTGTTTTGGTTTATTAGTGGAAAACAGGAGCATTTGTAGGCTTTTTTCTCCTTCCATTTGTCCTTTTGTTTTGATGAACTAGAAGTTAGGTAACGCTTAAAATCTCTGAGGTTTTTTCCAGTTGGACCGCTGAAATAAAGAAGTGGACTAAATTGGTGTGCTAAGACTCCATGTGGCTTTACTGGTCTCATAGTGTAAATAACATCTGACTCAGATAGGAATTGGGATTTGGACAGGTTGGGCATCTGCTTGGGGCCTCAGCCTTCCGCTCCTTCTCTTGATTTAGCTGCTGCTGAAAGGATAATGTTGTGGGACTCTAAACCTATACTGAACTGTGTAGTCTCCTGTGGCCTTGAAAGAGATTTGGAAGTAGAATAATTCCTTTTATTATGAGAAGAAGAAGGTAGGTCCAGACATATTGCCTGTACAAAAGGGAATTCACTCCCTATATCCAGCAACACAGGAACTGGAAGGGAAGCAGACTTGAGCTGTGGATGAGAACACATGTCTGCATGATGTTTGATAGTGCTTCTCAAACAGCATGCCTCCTTTGGGCTTCCATGATTTTGTTGTAGTTTTTGCTTTTTAGGGCTGCACTTATGGCATATGGAGGTTCCCAGGCTAGGGGTCAAATGAGAGCTGTAGCTGCCGGCCTATGCCACCCCCACAGCAATGCCAGATCCAAGCTGCATCTGAGACCTACACCACAGCTCACTGCAACACCGGATCCTTAATGCACTGAGGCCAGGGATCGAACCCTCATCCTCATGGATACTAGCTGGATGTGTTTCTGCTGCGCCACAATGGGAATTCCTGGGCTTACATGTTTTGATCAATGAGTGCAACTAGGTATTATTCTATTTTATGATATCTATTCTGTAGAAAAGTGGGCTGAGCAGAGAAAACTTGTAGTAAGAATCCAGAAACCGAAATGTTGCATGCTTACTGGAGTAGGAGAAAAAATGTTTCTCTGGAGTTTATGCAAGTCAACAGTTATACTGAAACAGTGTCTTAAGTCTGCACAGCAACGAAATAAATGCTATGCTATTAGTGGAAAGGATGTAATTTTTAGTTTTCTAAATTTCATTTTTTCTTTCAACTAGTGCTCACCATTTAACTGCTTCAAGTATGCTGTCACACTGCCTTGTATTTGAAAATTTGAAAATATCTCAATCACAAGAAGTTGTTAAATATTTATATATTAAATACCTATATTTAATATATAAATATTTATGCAAAGAGTGAATAGAAAAATCTCTTTGAAAAGTTATGCTTAAGGAGTAGGGATGGATGTTGGAATTTATTAGATAAAAATCTATGTATTTTATAATGCTTTACTTTTACACAGTGCTTTTATATATATTCTTTCATTTGAGCCACAAAAGATTATTATAGGGTAAGGACATAATATTATGGTGTATAGTTTGGAGTCAGGCTAGGGTCTGGGTTTTTTTTTTTTTTTTTTTGTCTTTTTGCCATTTCTTGGGCTGCTCCCGCGGTATGTGGAGGTTCCCAGGCTAGGGGTCTAATCGGAACTGTAGCTTCCAGCCTATGCCAGAGCCACAGCAATGCAGGATCCGAGCCATGTCTGCAACCTACACCACAGCTCACGGCAACGCCGGATCGTTAACCCACTGAGCAAGGGCAGGGATCGATCCCGCAACCTCATGGTTCCTAGTCGGATTCGCCAACCACTGCGCCACGACGAGAACTCTGGGTCTGGGTTTAAATTCTGACTTTGTAACTTACTAGCTGCAAGATTATGGGTAAATTACATAACCTAAGTTAAGAAGAGTCAGTCTTCTCATCAGTAAAATGGAGATAACAGAAATACCTTCTTCTTGGGTTGCTGAGATATGTAAGGAAGATAAAACTGGTACTCGGAAAATAGTAAGTATTTAATATATACTTTCTACGGAGGTTGGATAGGGCAAATATATTAGCATGAAAAGGTCAAGAGACACCCAAGATCAAAGAGTTGAAATGGAATTAGGTCTCAGGTCTACTGTCTACCAAGGGTATTTTAATTTTTTCAATTCTTGGAAGAGCTAAATATAGAACGTTGGTCTACATTTTTCACAAGCCATTGTGCTTACCAGCAGCATAAAAGTATAACCAATGGATATCCATGTACAAAATCAATATCTCAGGAATCGACTCAAATATCTATTAAACGATGTAAAATAAAGTGCTATCACTTAGCTCCCGATTAGGAAGCACTAAAATTTCTGCTTATAGGAGCTTTCCTTTCTGTTATGAACTTGAAAGATATAATAGCTTAAGTGGCATATTAAACTATTAATATCAATATGTGGCTTCAAGTAAAGTTAATTCTTCACTATCCATGTTCAGTTGTCTACTATGAATAATCCTTAGCTCATTTTTCACACTAGGTCACATTATATAGTGTGTACTTTTGAGCCTGTTTGGATTCTTCCCTCTTCCCTACCCTTACCTCCCATCTGAACAGCTGGTGTACTTACTTACAGAGACTTGAAATACAACATGAATGAGTCTAAAAAAAAGTAAATATAGGAGTTCCCATCATGGCTTAGTGGAAACAAATCTGACTAGCATCCATGAGGATGCAGGTTTGATCCCTGGCCTTGATCAGTGGGTTAAGGATCTGGTGTTGCCATGAGCTGTGGTGTATGTCATAGACATGGCTCAGATTTGGCATTGCAGTGGCTGTGGTGTAGGCTAGCCGCTACAGCTCCAGTTTGACCCCTAGCCTGGGAACCTCCATATGCCATGGGAATGGCCCTAAAAAGACAATAAATGAAAAAATAAGTATAATGAGGGAGTTCCTGTCATGGCTTAGGGGAAACCCATCTGACTAGTATCCGTGAGGACACAGGTTTGATCCCTGGGCTTACTCAATGGGTTAAGGATCCGGCGTTGCTGTGAGCCATGGTGTAGGCCAGCAACTACAGCTTCGATTCCACCTCTAGCCTGGGAACCTCCATATGCCACAAGTGTGTCCCTAAAAAGTAAAAAGTAATATATAATGAGACTACACAGTCACCGGGAATAAAGCATCTTGTATGCTGGTAATAATTTCAGCTGTTCTATCATTGTTTCTGCTCAAACTTCATTGTCTATTAATGCAGATAATTAAACTCATCTGTATACCATACTGCAACAGAATGCTCTTCATTCTTTGAAAGACTCTGAGCCAAATATCTTCTGTTTGTTCTTGCAGATCCCTCTCCACTCTAATCTCTCCTTCCCACCTGGGAGGCTGCCCTGTGTGAATTCCCCAAGGGGTTCCTAGGTACCCTGGCTGTCTGTGGGGTTGGTCCAGTGAGGAGTCTTGGCAGGAGATGGAAGGGAGGGGGCGTGAGATCAGAGTGCTGTCCTTGTGAAACCACCTGTCTGGACAGAAGGTCACAACTCATTTCCAGTAGCATTGGTTGCGCAGCCTTCTCTCTCTCTGGATTTGAGTAATTCCTTGCTCTTGTCCTTCAAGCTAATAGAGCTCTGCTGGTAACAGCCCTGAGTTTCTACAGTCTCCTTGTAATTTCCCTACACCTTGCTCTCCTTTCTGTAATCAGCCCTTTGGTAAGTGAACCCTCCTCAAATTATCCTAATTTAAGAGTGTCTGTGTTTCCTTTGGGGATCTGGTCTGACACCAGCCTCAACCATTTAAGCGCTTATTGGACGTTTGCTCCTCTGTGGCTCCAGCTGTGCCACTCCTTCACTCTAGACCTATTCGGTATCTTGCTATTGTTTTTAGAATAAAGATCAACCAAGGTCCTTAATATCTGGCGGGTAATCAGTCTTTCCTTCTTTACCCTCACTGTCTTCCTCTAGATCCCCTCTATTCTAACAAACTTGGCCCTGCATCTCTGTAATCCTCAGGGTGTCACTTTGGGAAAGTCACCTCACTCCTTTGTTCTCAGATCCTCAACTTTAGGCTGTTTTCCCACCGTCTTTACACGATGGTGGTACTTGTGGCGGTAATTCCACAAAAAGGGACCATGGGAATTGATGTCATCCAGATAGGAAGCATGTTGCAGATTTGGAGGACTTTAGACTTCATGCTATTGATTCATTGGATATTTGCTAAGTCCTTCCTGCCTGCTGTTATAAAATGAGGAGTAATTCATTAGAGGTCATGGAGGGTGGTGGTGGGGGTCAGACTTTGGAGTCAAACGATAGAGTTCAAATATGGATTCTGCCACTTCATAGCAAGGACCTCCATGTTTTTATCTTTAAACAGAGAGAAGCCTTTCCTTATAGGTTGCTGTGAGGAGTAAATGAGATAGGCACTATGTCCAGCCTTTTAGATAAATGGCTATGGAAAGAAGTATCGAAATTATAGCTATGATTGTTATTTTTATATTTTCCTAAACTTTAAAGTATAGAACCTCTCATGCGAGCCCTGAAGCCAGTATTTAGGTGATGCAAAGACAATCTTTGTGCAGATGAGTGACCTTGGGTCTGTCTCAACTTCCAATGTTAGATGTCACCTCACCTTGAGCTTTAGGCCCTTGTGGGGATCAAGTAATTTTATTTCTCTGCTCTTTGGTGATAATTTGGGGAGTTTATAGACTGTAACATTATTTTCTGGATTTCCTAGGCTAATTTTCAGCAGGATTTAATCTATAGCTATCTGATTATTTTACCTTAATAGTTTTTACCCTTGCAAGTAGTGAACGTCTGGAAAGATGTTTTAGGGCTCTTCAATAAGGATCATCTCTTAGATACATAGGAGATGTTGCTCCAAACTTCTCTGTCACAAGAACAGTTTCTGCAATGATTTTTAATCCTTCTATTTCTTCGTTACTAAAAAAATAAATAAAATTAAAAAAAATCATGAAATGAGAATATTGGGTCTGGAAGAACTGGGTTTGTCCTAATGATGGATTCTGGCTTTTTCTATTATTTTAGCTTTACAACCTCCCATCAATGAGCAAAAACACCTTTGCATTTGTGCTTTACTCATATTTTCTGTGTTTATTTCAATGTTTCTGGAAACAAAATCTGGGCACAATCTAATATTCCATTCCAGGTCCTCTGAGGTTTGCAATCATGTTCTTTTTTTTTTTAAGGGCTGCACCGCTGGAATATGGAAATTCCCAGGCTAGGGGTCGAATTGGAGCCGCAGCTGATGGCCTATACCGTAGCCATGGAAATGCCATAACCTTAACCCACTGAACGAGGCCGGGGATTGAACCCATGTCCTCATAAATACTCAGTGATCCATTACCACTGAGCCACAATAGGAACTCTTGCAATCATGTTCTTTGTATTCCTTTATAAACTTTACTGACATCTACACAAGTTGCCTGTTTCTCAGTGCATCATTTAACTGATCAGCCTTGACAGATAAAGGGGGAAGGGCCTTGTTGAGGTGTGGATGGAAGCTCTGGGAATGCCCTGGAACAACCCATCCTCAATCCTCACTAACTCTGAGCTAGAACAGAGCATTATTTAGGCTTCTCTGATGTGCTCACAAGAGCCCCATATTTTACAACCAAAGTTCTTGGATTGGATCAGTTTAGTGTTTGGCTCTGTTTTTGTTTATAAAACCAATAGTTTAAAGCTACTTTAATTCAAGCTGTATTTAGTATCATTCCTTTAGTTACAGGTGCAGAACCTCAATTTGAATTTATTTAAGAGGGAATTTTTAGAAGGATACTGGGATTGCTCACAGAAAGAAAGCTGCATGAATGAGGTAAGATGCTGGATTTCGGGGACTGGGCAAAGGACTTAAGAGCCCTCAGAACATTCTATCAGTCCTACCGTCTGTCTGTCTCTGTTGGTTCTTTCTCTCTCTCCATGCCATTTGAGCATGGCTTGCAGACCACTGCAGCTGGGAACCTAGAACATAAAAGATAGCATTTTCTCCAACTACCTCAGTATATGAAAATCAAGAAGGGCTATTATCACCAGTCACTGTGACAGAAAAAAAAGAGGTGCTGTAATTGGCTAACTCTGGGTCTTATGCCTACTGCCATGGCCTGGGAAGTGGTGTTGTGTGGTTGGAAACTTTATAAGGATCACTTTCCCCTTAAAGAGGGATGGATGTTGCTACTTGAAGTAGGGGAAGAGACTCTGAACTGACAAAAACAGCAGATGTCCAAGGCACAAAGGGAAACTAATTTTTAAAGTTGTAATTTCTACATCATTAAACACAACCTGTTTTACCTTATTGCAGAGTTGTATTCATTCAAAAATATTTATTTAGTACTTTTTTGTGCCAGACCCTAAAAAGACATGTTTTATATTCCCTGCTCTTAAATTAAAAATAAATATGTATTAGCCAGGTTTTCTTCTATGTGCCGTGTAACAAACAACCACAGGCTTCAGTGGCTTAAAGTAGTAAACGTTTAATTCATACTTGCATTCCAGGATAGCTCTGTTCCATGTATCTTTTCATTCTTGAACCCATACTGAAAATGTAACTGCCTTTTGAGATATAATATTCTCATGGTGGAGGGCAAGACCAAGAAAGCTGGAGCCAAACCATACTTCCTGTTGAAAACTTCTGCTTAATCTTAGCAAATATCTGCTCACACAAGTCTTTTGGCCAACACACGTCACCTGGCCAAACCCAGAATCGATGAGGTGGGAATGTGGTCTTTTCCAGTAGAATGTATGACATGTCACAAGACAATGAGTAGAGAGGGAACAAATTATTGGGGATGGAGTTCCCTTTGTCGCTCAGCGGTTAACGAACCCAACTAGGATCCATGAGGATGTGGGCTCAATCCCTGGCCTCACTCAGTGGATTAAGGATCCAGCGTTGCGGTGAGCTGTGGTGTAGGTTGCAGACACGGCTCAGATCCCGTGTTGCTGGGGCTGTGTTGTAGGCCAGCATCTGTAGCTCCGATTTGACCTGTAGCCTGGGAACCTCCATATGCCACAGAGAATGGCCTGAAAAAGTGAAAAAAAGAAAAAAAAAAGGAAAGGAAAAGCAAAAAAACCAAAAACCAAAAACCAAAAAGCCAAAAAAAATTATTGGGGACAATGCTAGTAAACTTTACAAAGCAATATTGGGTTTTCATTCGTATTCATTTGGTACATGTCTGGAAGAAAATATCGGTAAATAATTAAGAATTAGCATTAATTCTCTTTTGAGTAGATGGGGGTTAGGGTACAGTCAACCTATATGTCATCTGTCTGGGACACTGAATTTTCCACGCATGTATGCAGGCTCTGATCGTCACTATGTCTTTGGTTACCCTATTATGATCATCTACTCATGGTAAAGAATTTCAAGTCATGTCAGCTGGTCTAAAAAAATTGCTGAAAGTAGGTGTAGAAATAAATCAGTAAAAGCATACACATAACTCGGTCTCAGCCATTCCTAAGGTTAAGTCAAACTGCAGTGGTTTGAAGCCTGAGGTGTGGGCTGAGGATTTCTCTGTAATGCTAAGTTTCAGCTGGTCCCCAAGCATACCCTGTGTCCTGAGTGTCCTCTGTTCAAACGATTATTCATTTGTTGAATACATTGTAAGAGGTAGGATTACAAAGATGAGTAAAAGCATAGGTTCTGCATTCAAATCATAGTAAGAAGTGTGAAAATGATTTAAACTACAGAAACATTTTCAAGTACAGAAATAGAATGAAAGAGAAAACACCTAAATTGCTCTTGACCTTGGCATGAGATGGCAGGCATGGAGATAGGGAGGGACCTTCCAGAACAAATGATCCTTGAACAGAATTGTGAACAATGAGTAGGAAATATTTAGGTAGAAATTGAATTGCTTCGGAAGGACCAAATTGTGGAATAGCAAGTAGGAACTTGAAATCACAGAGAAATATAGACCTTTGGAAGGAATCTGGACCTCTAGTAAAAGGAGGGGAAGAGACATAAAAGGAGGGGAGGAGATGGGGCAGAAGGGAGCAAGAGAGCTGGAGAAAATGAGGTCAGGCCCCTTCCTGGAGCAGAGTGGGAATCACTTCCCCTCTCCCCTTCGCCTCTTTCTTATTTGGAGCAGCTGGGCAGCCTTTAGATGTTTAGATCATTGGCCTTTGGGGAGATATAAATCTCCCAGATTGGCCTGGGAGATTATGAATCTTCAAGCTCGTAGTTTGGAGGCCCTTGAGCTCTGGGTCTTGGGGGATCTTTAGACTCTAAGAGATGGAAGAAATTAGAGGGAGAAGAAAGCTGGGAAGCAACATGGAGTAGCATCTAGGTTCCTTATGAATGGGAACATGAAGTTTCTTCCTAATTATTGGAGCCTACACAATAATACCTCAAGAGGGAGTGGTGGGGAGGCCCATCCCAATACAGTCAACAGGGGATGTCTTCCATAGCTATAGAAGATTTAAAAACTGTGACAAATCCAAATAAAAATCCAGATGCATTTTATCATCAGTGGGTGCAGGCAGTTCTAAATAGCATTAGAGATAGCACACACTCCTCCCCTAAAAATTCTGCTGCAGTTGCTTGCTGTTGAGTTTTAAGAATAGGGAGATCCTGTTGTGCTTCGGAAACAAATCCGACTAGGAACCATGGAGTTGCGGATTTGATCCCTGGCCTTGCTCAGCGGGTTAAGGATCTGGTGTTGCGGTGAGCTGTGGGTGTAGGTCGCAGACGTGGCTTGGATTTGGCGTTGCTGTGGCTGTGGTGTAGGCCAGCAGCTGTAGCGCTAATTTGACTCCTAGCCTGGGACTCTCCATATGTTGTGAGTGCAGCCCCAAAAAGCAAAAAAAAAAAAAAAAATTCTATATATATATATATATATATACACACACACACATATGGTTTGAATTAGCACATGTAACATTATTTACCCTGGATATTAATTTGTAAACTGTGATACATGTAAACTCAGCTTCATGCATTCATTTTGAGAGTAACTTAGTAATGGTTCAGAGGGTTCCAGCTTGCTTTGGGTGCTGTATATTTGTTTATTCCTGGCTCTAAAGAGTAGATTTGAAATACGTAGTGGATTTGAAATAACATGGGATTTGATGAATGCAAACTGAAGTTACTTCAATTATGTGACCTCTTAGATTTTGTGGCTACAGTTTAAAACAGTGAAATAGAATACAAACTCTGGCATATATTTTCCCTTTTTTATTTTTATTTTTTTAATTTTAAAAATTAATTAATTAATTATTTTTGGCCACACCCTGGCATAAGGAAGTTCTTGGCCAGAGATAGAATCCGAGCTGCAGCTGCGATTTGTGCCACAGCTGTGGCAATGCTGGATCCTCAACCCACCATGCCACAGTGGGATCTCCCGTTTCCCCTTTTTAAAAAAGTACATTAATTAAATTATTTTTTTGTGTTATTTTTATTGTTACTGGCTTATTCATAGAGGTCAATAAAATGCATTTTTTGCCATTTGCAACTTTTTCTTTTATTAGTACTGAAAATAGTTTTGTGGCATATCAGAAGGAAATTAAAAAAAATAATCTTCTCTCAGTGTCACATGTACTAGTCACATGGCTGCTGGCTCCTGAAGCTACAAGTAGGGACAGGGACTCCAGGAAGCTCTGTCTCAGGGATGGAAACTGTACATCAGAGTGAAGCCTTCCCTGTGGTGTTTATCTCTGCCACTCGAGCAAAGCATCTATGAAACACCCAGTCCTTGCCAGACACTGTTCCTAAAACTGACAGTCCAGCAGTGAGAGAGCATCAAGGGCCATACATTGTAGCAGGGAGAGAGTGAAAATCTGTCGTGCAAAACAACATACTTTAGATGAGAGGACAAACAGAGTAAAACAGCTTGGGGATAGTAAGTGATAGGGGAGCCGGAACTTAGACAGGGTCAGGGAAGGTTTTGAGAGAGGGGCCATTTGATGAGAAGCCAGTGACATGAGCGCTTGGAGGGAGTGGTCCAGAGAGAGGGAGGCTGCAGCAGAGGTACAAACATAATAGGTTCATTTGTCCGAAAGACGGAGGAAATGCCACAGAGCCTGGAGTAACGGGGGGGGGGGGTTCATTTTCTCTTGTGGAAGGAAACTGACCTTTCAGAACCTCGAGGGATGTTAGATGCACCCTGGGATCATGATGAAGGCTCATGATGGTTATCACACTTCATT
Organism: Phacochoerus africanus; assembly: GCF_016906955.1. Lineage (NCBI taxonomy): Eukaryota > Metazoa > Chordata > Mammalia > Artiodactyla > Suidae > Phacochoerus > Phacochoerus africanus. The sequence continues at coordinate 209,943,491 of NC_062544.1, read as the reverse complement.
GTGCTCATGGTATATTTAATAGATCCAATGATGTTAATCTATTGTGAAGCATTTGTGCATTTCTCACGGGTCATTTTGAGTTAGACTGTCTTCAGTGCTGAATTAAAAAAAAAATCAGCATCATACACCACATTGACAAAAAAAAGTCAAAAATCATATGATCATCTCAATAGACGCAGAAAAAGCATTTGACAAAGTCCAACATCCATTCATGATCAAGACCCTCGCCAAAGTGGGTATAGAGGGAACATTCCTGAATATGATCAAAGCCACTTATGATAAACCCACAGCAAATATAATATTCAATGGGGAAAAACTGAAAGCCTTCTCACTCAAATCTGGAACAAGACAGGGATGCCCACTCTCACCACTGCTCTTCAACATAGTTTTGGAAGATCTAGCCACAGCAATTAGACAAACAAAAGAAATAAAAGTCATCCAAATAGGAAGAGAAGAGATAAAACTGTCACTGTATGCAGATGACATGATACTATACATAGAAAACCCTAAGAACTCAACCCCAAAACTCCTTGAACTGATTCATAAATTCAGCAAAGTAGCAGGATATAAGATTAACATTCAGAAGTCAGTTGCATTTCTGTATACCAGCAATGAAATATTAGAAAAGGAATACAAAAATACGATACCTTTTAAAATTGCACCTCACAAAATCAAATACCTCGGAATACACCTGACCAAGGAGGTAAAGGACCTATATGCCGAGACCTATAAAACTTTAATCAAAGAAATCAAAGAAGATGTAAAGAAATGGAAAGATATTCCATGTTCCTGGATTGGGAAAATCAATATTGTAAAAATGGCCATACTACCCAAAGCAATCTACAGATTCAATGCAATCCCTATCAGATTACCCATGATATTTTTCACAGAACTAGAACAAACAATCCAAACATTTATATGGAACAACAAAAGACCCAGAATCGCCAAAGCAATCCTGAGGAACAAAAACCAAGCAGGAGGCATCACTCTCCCAGACTTCAAGAAATACTACAAAGCCACAGTCATCAAAACAGTGTGGTACTGGTATCAAAACAGACAGACCAATGGAACAGATTAGAGAATCCGGAAATAAACCCTGACACCTATGGTCAATTAATCTTTGACAAGGGAGGCAAGAACATCAAATGGGAAAAAGAAAGTCTACTCAGCAAGCATTGCTGGGAAACCTGGACAGCTGCATGCAAAGCAATGACACTAGAACACACCCTCACACCATGCACCAAAATAAACTCCAAATGGCTGAAAGACTTAAATATACGACAGGACACCATCAAACTCCTAGAAGAAAACATAGTCACTCTCTGACATCAACCTCATGAATATTTTCCCAGGTCAGTCTCCCAAAGCCATCGAAATTAGAGCAAAAATAAACCCATGGGACCTCATCCAACTGAAAAGCTTTTGCACAGCAAAGGAAACCCAAAAGAAAGCAAAAAGACAACTTACAGAATGGGAGAAAACAGTTTCAAATGATGCAACCGACAAGGGCTTAATCTCTAGAATATATAAACAACTTATACAACCCAACAGCAAAAAAGCCAATCACCCAAAGGAAAAATGGGCAAAAGACCTGAATAGACATTTCTCCAAGGAAGATATACAGATGGCCAACAAACACATGAAAAAATGCTCAACATCGCTGCTTATAAGAGAAATGCAAATCAAAACTACCATGAGATACCACCTCACACCAGTCAGAATGGCCATCATTAAGAAATCCACAAATAACAAGTGCTGGAGGGGCTGTGGAGAAAAGGGAACCCTCCTGCACTGTTGGTGGGAATGTAAACTGGTACAGCCACTATGGAGAACAGTTTGGAGATACCTTAGAAATCTATACATAGAACTTCCACATGACCCCACAATCCCACTCTTGGGCATCTATCCGGACAAAACTCTACTGAAAAGAGACACGTGCACCCGCATGTTCATTGCAGCACTATTCACAATAGCCGAGACATGGAAACAGCCCAAATGTCCATCGACAGATGATTGGATTAGGAAGATGTGGTATATATACACAATGGAATACTACTCAGCCATAAAAAAAGAATGACATAATGCCATTTGCAGCAACATGGATGGAGCTAGAGACTCTCATACTGAGTGAAATGAGCCAGAAAGACAAAGACAAATACCATATGATATCACTTATAACTGGAATCTAATATCCAGCACAAATGAACATCTCCTCAGAAAAGAAAATCATGGACTTGGAGAAGAGACTTGTGGCTGCCTGATGGGAGGGGGAGGGAGTGGGAGGGATCGGGAACTTGGGCTTATCAGACACAATTTAGAATAGATTTACAAGGAGATCCTGCTGAATAGCATTGAGAACTTTGTCGAGATACTCATGTTGCAACAGAAGAAAAGGTGGGGGAAAAAATGTAATTGTAATGTATACATGTAAGGATAACCTGACCCTCTTGCTGCACAGTGGGAAAATAAAAAAATAAAAAAGAAATCATTCCAGAAGTTCCCTGGTGGTTCAGTTTGTTAAGGATCCAGTATTGTCACTGCTGTGCATAGGTTCGATCCTGGCCTAGGAACTTCCTTATGCCATGGGCACTGCCGAAATTGAATAAGAAATAAATAAAAAGTAATTCCAAATCATTTCTATTTTTTAGCTTTTGTTTTTTTTTTTTTTTTTTTTTTTTGGCTGCACCCATTGCACACAGAAGTTGCCAGGCCAGGGAGTAAACCCATGCCACAGCAGTAACAACACTAGATCCTTAACCTGGTGAGCTTCCTGGGAACTCCAGCCCTTTAGCTTCTTGAGGCTTTGACAGATAATAAATTTAAAATGACCAATAAACTTACTTGCAAGTCAAATAATTAATTTTATTATTGGCCTTTTTTTTCGCTACTTCTTATACATTGTCTATTTTTATTTTTTATTTATTTGTATTTTGCCTATTTTTATTTTTACCTCAAATGAGGAAAGTGGAATTAATTACACCCTTTAGTTCATTGCACATTATCATCTTGGTTCAATGAGAGTGTACCTCTTATTTCCTTTTATCCTAGAATACTTTTTCCCTTTATGTCCAGTTCCACTCTCATTCCCCTTACCACCATGATATGCAAGATCCTTTACATGCCAAATGTATATCTGTATTTTTGAACATACAGAATGTTTTATGTAGGTATCATTAAATTACATAAATGGTATTGTTATTTATTTCTTTCTGATTTTTCATTCAGCGCTGTGGTTGTGGTCTATCCATGTTTTTGTGTGCCTGCCTCGTTTCTTACACAGTGGGCCTCTTTTTGTGTCTGTTACATTTTCCTTTTCCATCCCAGGGATGAACAGCTAGGTTATCTTCAGTTCTGGCAATGAAAGGCAACACTGCAGTGACCATTGTTACATCCATTCTTTTATATAGAGCGGGGTATGTAGCACAGGACAGATTCTCATAAAGTATATATTAACCTAAGATGACTTAGCCTCATTTCCATCTTACACAGTCCTACACAGTGTGTAAGCACACAACCCTTGTCTGGCTGAGCAGGTGACCAGTGGAGGCCAAGCTCTGTAGTTAAATGGCCTGTGACAGCCAGGTCTCCTACTATTGGAGAAGAAAGTTACGAATAAAGAAGGAAGGCTAACCTGCACCTATGCCATTCAGTTGGATTTGACAGAACAGAAACTCATGGTATTTCCTATACACATCACAGATAAAGAAATAATGGCTGTGTAAATATGCAAGTGCTAGATCTGTTTATTAAGTGGTTCCAGAAAGAAAGGCGCCCCAGCTGCAGTGAGCACACTTAGTGCTCAGATCGTAGTTTCGAAACACATTTTCCAATGCAAGAAGCCAAGTCACCTTGGAGAAGGGATTGGTTCCAGGGCTGGGGGAGGTATGTTATCAGATGAGCCCAGGACGTTTTGTGGTACCAAAAAGTGTTCAAAAAGGGATGAAGCCTTGTGAAAAGAACATAGGGGCCAGCCTGCAGGGGCTCTTATGGTCGACACTGGGACAATTTGAGCAAGAAAATAAAGAATGATAGTATTAGATTTTAATCTATAGGATAAAATAAATATCCATGAGTGCCTACAGATATGAAGAAAGGAAGAAAGAAAGATTTATAATGATAGTATTTGATTTTAATCCATAGGATAAAATAAATATTCCTGAGTCTCTACAGATATAAATAAATAAATGAAGTGTAAGGGATTGCTCTTTCCAATAGAAGAATCCTAATTAATACGTGTAGAGGGGAAGGAAGACATGGAAAGATCACTATTTGGTAAACCCCACAGTACCAGTGACCACAGGTAAGGTACAGGATGGATACCAAAGTCAGTGGGTGAATGTTCTAGGACAAACAGGGTATTTGTAGCATTTCAAAGTATCTTCCCCAAGACATTTATTAACTTTAGATGGAAAGATTATAACTTTATGGTAGAGAAACCCCAATATCACTATAACCAAGAGATCAAAGTTAATATCACCGGGTTATAAGATATAGTGACATCATTAACTTGATATGATGAGAGAGTCACACCATTCTCTCAGTAGTTTTCTTTCCAAAAAAAATGAATAAACTCAGTCCAGTCATGTGAAAACAGCAGATAAATTGTGGGACAGTTGACAGAATTACTGATCAGTGCTCTTCAGTAGTGTCAAGATCATGAAAGATAAGGAACGACTGAGGAACTATTACAGAATGGAGGAGACAAAGGAGAAATTGTAACTAAATGAAGTTTGGTAATAAACGCTGGAAAACTGTGTTAAAAGAAGGAACACTTCTACACTGTTGATGGGAATGTAAATTGGTACAGATACTATAGAAAACAGTATGGAGAGTCCTCCAAAAAAAAAAAAAAAGAAAAGAAAAGTACAACCCCAAAACCAAGCAATTTCATTCCTGAATATATATCCACAAAAAAAGAAAACGCTAATTCTAAAAGATACGCATATCCCAGTGTAGCACTATTTATGATAGCCAAAATGTGGAAACAACCCCATTGTCCATCAACAGATGAATAGATAAAGAAGCTGTGGTATACACAATGGAATATGAGCCATAAAAAACAATGAAATATTGCCATTTGTGGCAACAGGGATGGACCTAGAAGTTGGGTGAAATAAGTCAGACAGAGAAAGACAAATATTATATGATAAACTTGTATGTGGAATCTAAAAAATAATACATATGAACTTATTTACAGGAACAGACTCACACATAGAAAACAAACTTATGGTTACCAAAGAGGAAAGGTTAAGGGTGGCAGGGGGAGAGGAATAAATTAGGAGAATGGGACTAACAGGTACATACATACATAAAATAGATAAGGATTTACTACTGTTTAAATAGCACAGGAACTATGTGGAAATAACGTAACATGGAAAGGATCTGAAAAAAATGTGTAACTGAATCACTCTGCTGGACACCTAAAACCAATGCAGTATTGTAAATCAAGTATACTTCAATAATTTGGGGCCCTAAATAGGATTCTGGAATAGACAAAGGGTATTAGTGGGTAAAATTTGAATTAAGTCTGTAGTTTAGTGAATAATACTGTACCAGTGTTAATTTGTTGGTTTTGGCAGTTGTTCCATGGGTACCATGGGTGTATAAGTTGTTAACATTAGGAGAAGATGGATGAAGTGTATATGGGAACTCTATACTAATTTTCCACCTTTTTTTATAAATCCAAAATTAGCCCAGGGAGTTCCCATTGTGGTGTGGTGGAAACGAACCCAGCTAGTATCCATGAGGATGCAGGTTTGATCCCTGGCCCGACTTAGTGGGTCAGAAATCTGGCGTTGCCCTAACCTGTGGCATAGGTCACCGGCGTGGCTTGATCTGGTGTTGCTCTGGCTGTGGCTGGCAGCTGTAGCTCCAATTTGACCCCTAGCCTGGGAACTTACACATCCGTGAGTGTGGCCCTGAAAAGCTGCCCCCCCCAAAAAAATTAGCCCAAATAAAAAGTTTTACATATATATATATGTATATAGTTTTACATATATACGTGTGTGTATGTATATATATATATTTCTTGAAACACGGGAAAACCTGACCTCTGTCATCACAGACTCCATGTCTCCTGTTTACTTGTGTAAAAGAGCTATTTGAATCTTTATGTGAGGATTTGTTCACTCTCCAGAATGGGCTACTTGTCCTTGGTGTCCCCAGTGAACTCCGGATCCACTAGGCTGAAGGCACAGAACTTCTCTGTGATTCTCATCCAATTTTCAGTTCAAATTCATTTTCTGAGAAAATTTTGCTATATGTTAAGTCCAGGACATTGGCCTGGAAGTCAGAAGAGCTATCATCTAGTTCTAGTTCTGCTGTTACCTAACAATGAGGCATCGGGCATGTGCATGTATATTATGCCTATCTTTTAGAAAAATACGTAATCATTAAAGGCCCTATTAGCTGCTATTTCTATGAATTTACAATCGTCTTTCTACTTCTATTAATTTATTGTTATTTAGTCCTCTTTTAAATTAGAAAAAGAGACTTTCTTCTCTGTGGATGCATTGTGTTTCCAGACAGAGGATGTGGGAGGCAGTTCACAGGTGAATGCTTCCCATTTAGTGAAGGTACTTAATTGCAATATAACTTTGTATGTTTTTTTCCTTTCAGTACAGCGTCACCCACCTTGCTTGCAATGTGGCTAAAGTAATACTCTGCAGCCACCCTGTGGCCACTTTTAGGTACTGCAGAGGCCAGGAAACAAACTTTGAAAGAGGAAACAGATTCAGGAATCAGACTTTTAGCGGTGGAAGATCCCCCAGAAATCACCTATGTGAATCCCTTTATTAATCAGGAAATTGATGCCCAGAGAGGGTCAGTGCCTTGCTCTCTGATACTCAGTGATCAGCTGTAGAACTAGGGGTAGAACTCAGGCCAGTGCAGTTGAATTTAATTTGTCAGACATAGGTGACAGGGGGGAAAAGCTTCCAAGACTTTGAAATCTGAATAGCTGAAAAAAATTCTGAAATCTTTTTGGATCAGATCTATATAGAACTGCCTTTTTATTTTGATTTGTGAAGACATTACACAGGCAACAAACTTAAAAACGTGATTAGAAATATCCACGGTGTTCTTTGTACAAGTGTCTAACAGAATAGAAAGAACATGACTAACTCAGAATATATGACAGTTCTTTTATGTAATGTCTTCTTTTTTCTCATGTTTCACCTGAGGCTAGGGCAGTTTCTCTGCTGTATAAATACCCACGTACAGCCTGCCTGGCAGAGAAGGCAGTGACCAGGGATTTGAAGAGCTGGCCGGGGTTTAATGCCCTCAGCTTCTTTAAATGTGAAGTAATGTAATTCTGGTACACTGATTTCTTTCCTTCCTCTGGTCCTCTGTTTTCTCATCTCTGATCGTGTATACCTTCCTCCCAGGAGTTTTGTGGGGATTAACTAAGGAAATTGAGATGAAATTGCTTGTAAATGGTAAAGCACAGTGAATATGTTTATTACTTGGTGATCATCATGGACTGAATTGAGATGAAGCAAAAATTCATTCAGGACCTGGGAGCCCTGGGGCTGCTGTGCCTTTCCTGCTGAGGAAGAAGGAAGCCTTGGTAACACGAAGTCCATTTGGTCTCACCCTGAATAGATATCCATGGCGTGTTGCTGGGCCACTGTGCCTGAGTGAATTCATTAACACTCCCTTTTGTCTCTCAATGTGCATATGTGTGTTCAGGCGCCTGTTGCAGGGATCCTCAAGACTGAACCCATGTTGTGTGATTTTCTAGAAGGACACAGGGTTCAGCACACAGTGGTACTCACCACCAGGTTATTGCAGGAGAAAGACACAGGGTGGGATAGAAGCGGAAAAGATAGGGTATCTGTAGAAATCTGTGCACACACTCTGACGCATTTTCCTCTGAGGGGACACAAGTGTGCTGCTTTTTCCAGCAGAGACAGATGCAGAACTAATGTTGCCATGTTTCCACCCAGAGAAGTCCTTTCCAAACTCAGTACCCAGGGATTTTACTGTGGGACTGGTGACATAGGTCCCCTCTGCCGAGCAACTACTGAAATTGTAGATTCCTGGAAAGAAGCAGGAATTCAACAGGGATCACATTGTTTGTGTAAACCATCTGTGCACAGTGACCCAACTAACAGAACCCACTGACTCAGGGACTAGAGAGAACACTCCAAAAGCCAGGGTCCTGGATGCCCGCTGAGGGCCAACCTGGCAAGCCAGCCTTTCTACAGATCGCAGCCTCGGGCATGTTTTATTAAATTTTTTTTTTTTTTTTTGTCTTTTTAGGGCCACACCCGCGGCATATGGAAGTTCCCAGGCTAGGAGTCGATTCGGAGCTACAGCCGCCAGCCTACACCACAGCCACAGCCATGCAGGATCTGAGCGGTGTCTTCAGCCTATACCCCAGGTCACAGCAACACCGGATCCCCCACCTACTGAGCAGGGCTAGGGATCGAACCCGCATCCTCATGGATACTAGTCTGATTCGTTTCTGCTGGGCCACAATGGGAACTCCCTTATTAAATGTTTTCTAGCCAGTATTGCTGTGACAGATTCTGAATGCCGAGGAAGTTTGTGGTTCATTTTATGTGTATTGTCATTGAACCTCCTGTATTCGTATGATCTCAAGATGTCAAATCTCAGCTTCCACCTGTATTGTTTGTATGTTTGCAGGTATGTTTTAAAATGTGGAATTTTTAGGAGATGCTTAAGTCTTTCACTGTTGCCATGCTGAATACTTCTTTGAGAAGTTACATTTTTCCATGGACTCGCTTGTCAGAGAACTTCTGAGTTGCCTTCTTAACCAGTTAATTTGCACTTACCTTCACAGAAAGTTCTGCATTGTAAAAATTCTTCCATAGCCCTTAGTGGATAATTGGGACATTTCCCCCTGGCTTTATTGAGCTCTAATTGACATATCTCAGCATGTATTTTAAGATGTACAATGTGTTGATTTGATACACTTTATATTGCAAAATAATTAGCACCATGGAGTTAGCTAACACCTCCTTTGCATTGCACACTTACCTTTTCTTTTTTGTTGTTGTGGTGAGAACATTTAGAATCTTCTTTCTTAGCAACTTCCACGTATATAATACAGTATTATTAACCTAATCACTGTGCTAAACATTAGATCTCTAAAACTTTTTCATCTTATCCCTGGAAGTTTGTACTCTATAACTGGGACTTAATCTGTTCAGACTTAGAAGCTCAAAGGAAATTTGCATTAATACACGCCCACAGAAATGTGATTATATGGGGTAGAGGTGGTGATATCCTGTATTAATTATAACATATGTGATCTCCAATGAGGAAACCCATGACTGGAGACTTGGCCTTTACTCATGAACCTGAGAACTATAAAAATGAACTGGAAACTTTTTTTTTTCCTTTTCCTTTTGCACTTAAGCTTTTCAGCCATAGGGCGTTTCTCTTCTTCACATCCAGACCTCTGAGAGGTGTTTTCAGCACCCCGCTGTCTCCACTTCCACACCTTTCTCTCTTTCTTTAACACGTTCAAACAGATTTGCACCACCCTGTCCCCAAGCCACTGGAAAGGGCTGTGATCCAGATGTGGAAAGCAGGAAAACGAAGAATGAGACAGATGCATAGTAGCTACTGTGATTGAAATGAGGTAAGGACCTAAAGCTCTGCCCTGAGGCTCTTCTCCTCCTTTCATCATCCCTTCCAGTGGTTCCTTATCATGCCTACAGCTTCCAGCAGCAGGGTCCACAAGCCCCCATCCTAGTTAGAGTCATCCACTCTGTTGGCCCTAGAAGATGCCTCGTGTTGGTTGGAAATCAGATGTACAACTGGTGATGTTAACTTTCCTGAGTGACTAGGTCAACTTGATTGAGTTCATTCCTCCAAAGGGTAAAATAATAGTCAGCCTTCTCGGTTAATTGGAAACAGGGTTACTTTGCCACTATGGAGAATATCGGTAATTCCAAAAGGAAGACAAGAGCAGCAACGACAACATCTTCCATCATAAGGTAGTGGCTTGGAACACTTTGGTCTATTCCTTTCTAGCCTTTCTGATGTCATTCCCCTCCCCCCTCATACTTTTGGGACTTGATTAGGTACAGTTTTGCAGCTGGCCCCTTTTTATGTAACACCATAGCATGGGCATGAGTTCATGTGTTCACTAGCCCCCCCCTCCATACGCCTGATTTTTCATGCCCTTGCAAGCTTTTCAAAAGCCATTATGACTGTGGGTTTTATAAAGTTCTTATATGGTTGGCCATTTAAATGGTGTACATTAAAAATCAATGAAATGGATAAGTAATACATATCATTATCATGTGCAAAGTTACACATAAAGTTCTTTAAAACATTTTCCCCCCTTTACTTAAGGGTGTTTCTCCTGTGAACTTCTAGAGTGGAAAGTTGGAAGTTTGAACTTCATGCCCTCCCAGGGAATGTTCCCATTAGAGAACCTTGGTTGTGCCTTGTTGACGAGGCACATCCCTGTCACGCCCTCTGCTGAGCAATTTATATTCCCATTCTTTTATTCATATTAGGAATTCTTATTAATTATAATATCTGTTAGTTATATCCTTTTTCGTGTATATTCTTTTGGTTACTAGTGAGTTTTAAAAATAGGTCTTTTGGAGTTCCCGTCGTGGCGCAGTGGTTAACGAATCTGACTAGGAACCATGAGGTTGCGGGTTCGGTCCCTGGCCTTGCTCAGTGGGTTAACGATCCGGCGTTGCCGTGGGCTGTGGTGTAGGTCGCAGACGCGCGGCTCGGATCCCGCGTTGCTGTGGCTCTGGTGTAGGCCGGCGGCTGCAGCTCCCATTGAACCCCTAGCCTGGGAACCCCCATATGCCACGGGAGCGGCCCAAGAAATGGCAAAAAGACAATAAATAAATAAATAAAAATAGGTCTTTTCTATTTTAAAATGAAACAAAATCATTTTTTTAAAAAAATTTTAGCCATTCCCTTATTATTCAATAATCTTTAGAATTATTTATTTTAAACCTTTCACACACACGCTTCTCTTTAGAGTCAGATAGTTTGAGAGTGAATTCAGTTATAATCTCTGTTTTATACATGGTAGGGATGAAAACATAATGTTTCTTTAAATGAAGAGATGAGAAACCACATGGTGTAAAAATATTGGCTAGGATTTGGTAGTCACCAGCTGGTAATTCCCTTTAGGAATGAAGTATAATTTAATCATGATTAGTCCTTCACAGGAATTGTTTTGTTTTTAATGCCTTTGGTCCCATTCTATAGTACTGATCATTTTTGATAATACACTGCCTATGTTTTCAGTAGTTACTGTAAATTTGGTGAATGTGTTCCAGGAAAATTCTGTTTTTTTTTGTTTTTTGTTTTTTCACGACGTCAGGCCTGTGTGTTTTGAACTGGAAAGATGCATGTGGGTCAAGCTTTTGGCACTTCTTCAACTCACGAAAGGTGTTCCTGCCAGTGTAGCTCAAACTGCATTTGTTATTTAAAAATACAGCATGTTTTACAGTGTTCATTCAAGGAAATATCCTGTTGTTTCTATGATTGCATTTTCCAGATAAGCTTCAACCTGTAGAAGAAAATGTGTCCTTGGTGGGGTATATTTTAATTATACTGATGCCATTAAGCTCCTTGAGGCACAGATCATGGCTTATTGATTTTTAACTGCTCTACCCCCCACTCCCTGGCCTATGTCATTTAGAACAAACTCTGAAACATACCAAGTGTTTAATAAACACATGTACTTTGGCTTAAAAGGAAAGGTTAGTAGCAGCACTGTATGGTTGGAGGTACATAGGAATTTAAATCCTTGGCTTCTTATCCAGTTTGGTTCAGGTGACTCTGGGAAATTCATCTCATCTCTCTGAGCCTCGTAAGCCTTGATGACCAAGTGCTCTTCTAAGAAGAAGTTAAATATTCTATCAGAAAGAAATTGCCAACTGTAAAACTTTTTTTTTTTTTTTTTGTTGCAATGTGCAGCAGCTTGATGTGGGATTTCAGTTCCCAGACCCCGGATGGAACCCGGGCAGCAGCAGTGAAAGCACAGAACCCTAACCACTAGACCACCAGGGAACTCTCTGTAAAACATTTTCTAAATGCATGGTGGATGTTTTTTAGGTTAAGAAAATTAGTACTTCTCAAATGTTAAGGAGAAACAGAAAGCAATTCCTACCCCCAGTTCCCCCTGCCTTTTATATTAGATTCAAAAAACATTTTTTGAGCCTTGTGCTGGTCACTGACAGTGGGAGAAAGATCTCACAGGCCTTGAAAAGCACAGTCCCTGAATTCCGAGAGCCCAGAATCCAGTAGGAGAGGATGAGATATGCAGTGGGGTTAGTGCTATTGCTATAAACTTAGGGTCAGGGAGCACGGCAAAGTGACTTGCGTGGAGATTCAGAGGGGAGACGGGGTTGGGGAGGGTCCTGTGTTTGCTGGATGCACAGCATGCCTGCCACTTTGGGGTCTGAGAAGAGTAGGTTTATGTGACGTCTATTTAAGGTAGATCCCCAAGGGCCAAATACAAGTCTTTTATTCCTCTATTTTTTTCACACTGAGTTTTCAGGGGGTCATATTGGCCATGCTGCATATTTGTGTCATTTGTTATATAACAGATCAAATATATGTGTAACATGCAAGTTACATAAAAGTTATAACACATATAAAGTGTGGTGGGACAGTTTTTTTTCTTTCTTTTTTTTTTTGCTTTTTGTCTTTTCTAGGGCCACTCCTGCGGCACATGGAGATTCCCAAGCTAGGGGTCCAATTGGAGCTGTGACTGCTGGCCTACACCAGAGCCACAGCAACGTGGGATCCAAGCCGTGTCTGCAACCTACACCACAGCTCACGGCAACGCTGGATCCTTAAACAGCTGAGCAAGGCCGGTGATGGAACCCACAACCTCATGGTTCCTAGTCGGATTCGTTACCACTGAGCCATGATGGGAACTCCAGGACAGTTTTAATCCAGAAAACTTCAGCTTCTTCCAATTGACAATCAAATCATCTGCTTACAAACACTTCTCCCCCCAAAGCAGTTTTTACAGATGCTATTTTGATAGCTTGGAGTTCTTCTATCATTGGCTATTACTTATGGATTAAAAATCCCTCTTAACTACTTTTGCTGCTTGCTCCAAAGCAAAACTGTCAAAAAATGTATACTCTAAGGATCTGTCATAAATTCATTGGCGGAATCTGCAATTTCCCGCTGCCATCCCAATCAGCTTTGCTGAAAACCCATCCTCCAGTGGGAGAGAGAAAATGCTTATAAACAGGCTACAGTGGTTGAGAGGAGAGAACGTGTTGTTTCCCGGGAGCGGTTTCATTGGGTGGGGGCTTTCCTGGTAACGGTACAGAGCTGGCCTCTTGGGAAAGGAAATCCTGACAGTGATGCAAGCACAGCAGGAGGCAGGGATCTTGATGAACCTGGGGAAAGGTGAGCAGAGTTTATGACAATCAAGCTTCCACTGCCTACACATTTTTATTCTTAAACTGATTTTCCTCCCAGCATTCTGCATGTTCAGAACCACCACCCCTGGGTTGTGCTTTCTCAGGAAACAGAATGCATTCCTTGTTAGCCTAAGTACTAGAAGGTAGATGTAAGCCTTGGGTAAAGCACATGTCTGGTTTGGGGTAACTGTGCTGTTGTCCCTCCAGTTACATGAGTACTTGAAAGTTGCCAAGAGCAATGGTTCAGGTCTCCTAGGAACTTGAAGAAACACTACTCCTTCAAAGGGTTTCTGTCAATGGGTCAAGCATGGATCTGACCAGTATATTGTGATATAAGGAAATATTACCTAGAAGACCTCAACTCAAGTAGGACTCAAGTCAATTCTTGCATTCTCCAGGTCTCCTTTTGACACACAGTTTATGTTTGCTTATGTTACTATGTCAGGAGGTAGAATCCTTCTCTGCTATGGAGAAGGCACTGGAGTTTGTTGCCAGCCAGGTGGCCCAGCAGACGTGGGTGTGTTCCGGTAGACAGTCTGAGCTTTACTGGCTTTGGGTGAAGCTTGGATGGAGTCCAGGCAGGTTTCTGAATTAGAAAGAATGTTCTCTTCTTGTCCAATTTGAGGATGAATAGGAGTAAACTTGTATGATCTAGCTGGCTAGTGCATCTAGTTCTTTTGGGAAAAGAAGGAATTCAAACAAAGACAAAAAATTGGAACATGAATTTTTTTTTTTTCCTTTGCCTCTTTGACCGAAGATCTAGTGTTTTTCTTTCTCATTAAGTTTCTAATCGTCATTGAAGCACTTCCAGGTCTCTCTGATACTCAAGGTAGAGTTGATTTTTACCTTCCCTCTCATCTACCCAACTGTTCCTTGTATCTCCATTCTTTCTTTCTTTTTTTTTTTCTTCTGCTTTTTAGGGCCACACCTGCAGCATATGGAGTTCCCAGGCTAGGGGTCCAATCGGAGCTGTAGCCTCTGGCCTACACCACAGCCACAGCAATGCAGCATCTGAGCGGTGTCTGCAGCCTACACCACAGCTCACGACAAAACCATATCCTCAACCCACTGAGCAAGGCCAGGGATCGAACCTGCAACCTCATAGTTCCTAGTCGGACTCATTTCCACTGTGCCACGATGGGAACTCTCCATTCTTTCTTTATCATAAATTCATTTGTGTCTCCTTATTCTATAGGACTTGAAGGTGGGATTTGCTCTAGTTCATCTTTGCAGCTTAACTGTCTAACAAATTCTTCCTTACAAAGGAAGTGCTAAATAAAAGTATTTTGAATGTTGGATGTAGTGTCCTGAAGATATCAATGAAGTCTAACTTTTCTATTGTTTCCTTTAGGATCTCTGTTGCTTTATTGGTTTTCTGTCTAGAGGATCTGTCCATTGATGTGAGGGGGGTATTAAGGTCTCCTACTATGATTGTATTCTCATCAATATCTCCCTTTATGTCTGTTAATATTTGTTGTATGTATCTGAATGTTAACACACATGCACACGTGCATGTGGGGATTATCTTCAGGATTATTAAGAATTTTTAAAAAAATATAGTGCAAATGTAAGCATTGTCAGTATTTTAACCAGTCAAGTTAAAACATACATTTTTTGAAATTAATTTATTTTTCTTTTTGGAAACCATGCAACCATTCTAAAATTGGCTCTATTATTAATCTATTTTTAACATTTGAGTCACTGAGCATGGTGTGCCTAAGTGTGAGCCTCACACAGAATGGTACCTTTTTAAAAAAAAAAAAACAAACAGGTTAAAAATATGTCTGGTTTCCATGGGAACGAAGCCACAGACATGGAAGAGATGAAATAAGATTCATAGTTTTGTGAATGTTGCTACGGCATGATATTTTCCACATCCTTTCATTTTGAATGTGGCATTCACAATCAACAGGCATGAAACAACTTTATTTGACCAACTTTTATCTCTTAAATGTTGGGAAATTCCTTTGAAATGGAAGAGAATTAGAAACAGAAAATGTCAATTTTTTTTTTTTCTGGAGGCAAACATTTATTTCTCAGTTGATCGTTTTACTTGCTGAGATTTCACATAATGCTCAACAGCAGAAAGTATCCCATAATTTTGTAAATGAGTCTTTTTTTAATTTTATTATAGTTGATTTACAGTGTTGTGCCAGTTTTTGCTCTACAGCAAAGTGACTCAGTCATGCCTACATATACATTCTTTTTTATATTATCAGGATCTATCCCAGGAGATTGGATGTAGTTTCCTGTGCTATACATTAGGAACTTGTTACTTATCCAATCTATATATAATAGTTAGCATCTACCAACCCCAAATTCCTGGTCCATCCTTCTCCCTCCTTTCTCCCCCTTGGCTACCACGAGTCTGTTCTCTGTATCTGAGTCTGTTTCTATTTTGTAGATGGTTCATTTATGCCTTATTCTAGATGCCGCATGATATCATATGGTATTTGTCTTTCTTTTTATGATTTACTTCACTATATGATAATATCTAGTTGCATACATGTTGCTGTGAATGGCATTATTTCATTCTTTTTCATGGCCAAGTAGTATTCCATTTTATATATGTACCACATCTTCTTAATCCATTCATCTGTCAATGGACATTTAGGTTGTTGCCATCTCTTGGCTATTACGAATAGTGCTGCTCTGAATATAGGGGTGCATGTATCTTTTTGAATTATAGTTTTTCTGGAGACATTCCCAGGAGTGGGGTTGCTGGATCATATGGTGATAAAAGTATAAGATACCTCCATATTATTTTTCATAGTGTTTGTACCAACTTATATTCCCATCAGTAGTGTAGGAGGGATCCTTTTTCTCTACACCCTCTCCAGCATTTGTCATTTGTAGACTTTTTAATGATGGCCATTCTGACCAGTGTGAGGTGGTACCTCATTATAGTTTTGATTTGCAGAAAAAGCCAAATTTTGTGGCCTTGCCATTTAGCATTTGCAGCAAGAACTGAAGCTTGATTTTTAGATCTAATGGGAAGTTAATTAACTTAACTGAGTTCATAAAACCCTGCAGCCACTGTATTTGAGAATTTAATTCTAAATGCCTACAGAATGCAAGGAATTATGCTATAAAAATAAATATGATGGAAATGCTGCATGCATGGATTTTATTTCTCCTTTATATTCTAGAGGAGAGTGACTAGAGTTCCCATGACTGGGACAACACCTTCCCATAGTGCTATTTTACCAATGGAGGATGGTTTAAAGTCCCTGGGATACTTACAAAGCATCTGTAGTGGCCTGGACTTAGTGCTGAACAGTGGAGGACATGGGACTTGCCTTCAGTATTTGCCAGTGAAGAGTTAAGAGGCTGCTATAAGAGACAGGAACATAAACTGACTTCTAATACAAACTAGACTCAGTAAGGGCCAACATGGTTTTAGGAAGAGCACACGGTGGGGCTACAAAGAAGGAAAGATTCTCTCTGACTGGGATAATCCGAATGGTGCCTGGCATGGGGTGAATGCTTAAGAAATACTTGTTCTATATATGAATTGTTTAAGAATACTTTTTTTTCTTTTTTCTTTTCTTTTTTTTATTTTCCCACTGTGCAGCAAGGGGGTCAGGTTATCCTTACATGTATACATTACAATTACATTTTTTCCCCCACCTTTTCTTCTGTTGCAACATGAGTATCTCGACAAAGTTCTCAATGCTATTCAGCAGGATCTCCTTGTAAATCTATTCTAAATTGTGTCTGATAAGCCCAAGCTCCCGATCCCTCCCACTCCCTCCCCCTCCCATCAGGCAGCCACAAGTCTCTTCTCCAAGTCCATGATTTTCTTTTCTGAGGAGATGTTCATTTGTGCTGGATATTAGATTCCAGTTATAAGTGATATCATATGGTATTTGTCTTTGTCTTTCTGGCTCATTTCACTCAGTATGAGAGTCTCTAGCTCCATCCATGCTGCTGCAAATGGCATTATGTCATTCTTTTTTATGGCTGAGTAGTATTCCATTGTGTATATATACCACGTCTTCCTAATCCAGTCATCTGTCGATGGACATTTGGGTTGTTTCCATGTCTTGGCTATTGTGAATAGTGCTGCAATGAACATGCGGGTGCACGTGTCTCTTTTAAGTAGAGTTTTGTCCGGATAGATGCCCAAGAGTGGGATTGCGGGGTCATGTGGAAGTTCTATGTATAGATTTCTAAGGTATCTCCAAACTGTTCTCCATAGTGGCTGTACCAGTTTACATTCCCACCAACAGTGCAGGAGGGTTCCCTTTTCTCCACAGCCCCTCCAGCACTTGTTATTTGTGGATTTCTTAATGATGGCCATTCTGACTGGTGTGAGGTGATATCTCATGGTAGTTTTGATTTGCATTTCTCTTATAAGCAGCGATGTTGAGCATTTTTTCATGTGTTTGTTGGCCATCTGTACATCTTCTTTGGAGAAATGTCTATTCAGGTCTTTTGCCCATTTTTCCTTTGGGTGATTGGCTTTTTTGCTGTTGGGTTGTATAAGTTGTTTATATATTCTAGAGATTAAGCCCTTGTCGGTTGCATCATTTGAAACTGTTTTCTCCCATTCTGTAAGTTGTCTTTTTGCTTTCTTTTGGGTTTCCTTTGCTGTGCAAAAGCTTTTCAGTTTGATGAGGTCCCATGGGTTTATTTTTGCTCTCA
The DNA here is from genome assembly GCF_016906955.1 of Phacochoerus africanus. Lineage (NCBI taxonomy): Eukaryota > Metazoa > Chordata > Mammalia > Artiodactyla > Suidae > Phacochoerus > Phacochoerus africanus. The sequence goes on along the minus strand of NC_062544.1, from coordinate 209,925,450 downwards.
TTTCGATTGCTTTGGGAGACTGACCTGGGAAAATATTCATGAGGTTGATGTCAGAGAGTGACTATGTTTTCTTCTAGGAGTTTGATGGTGTCCTGTCGTATATTTAAGTCTTTCAGCCATTTGGAGTTTATTTTGGTGCATGGTGTGAGGGTGTGTTCTAGTGTCATTGCTTTGCATGCAGCTGTCCAGGTTTCCCAGCAATGCTTGCTGAGTAGACTTTCTTTTTCCCATTTGATGTTCTTGCCTCCCTTGTCAAAGATTAATTGACCATAGGTGTCAGGGTTTATTTCCGGATTCTCTATTCTGTTCCATTGGTCTGTCTGTCTGTTTTGATACCAGTACCACACTGTTTTGATGACTGTGGCTTTGTAGTATTTCCTGAAGTCTGGGAGAGTGATGCCTCCTGCTTGGTTTTTGTTCCTCAGGATTGCTTTGGCGATTCTGGGTCTTTTGTGGTTCCATATAAATGTTTGGATTGTTTGTTCTAGTTCTGTGAAAAATGTCCTGGGTAATTTGATAGGGATTGCATTGAATCTGTAGATTGCTTTGGGTAGTATGGCCATTTTTATAATAGTGATTTTCCCAATCCAGGAACATGGAATATCTTTCCATTTCAAGAATACTTTTTGATGTTTTATTAATCATGAAATATAAAAATAAAAGAGATCACTTCTTGTATATATAACTAGCCAATATATATATTTTTAAAAGAAAATGGTTAGTGCTGATGAAAATACCTCCTGCTGAGAGAGATAGAGATAGAGAATATAGAGAGGTAGAGATGGGAGTGGAGGGAGGAGAGAAAAGGGGAGAGAAAGATGGGAGAGAGAGAGAGAGAGAGAGAGAGATTAAGGAATGTCAAGTGGCTAAACTATAATGATATTCATAAAATGTTAAGTGTTAACACCAGCTATCTCTAGATGATAGGGTTTAAGTGATTCCATTTATTCTTTAAACATATCCACTAAATTTTTTTTAGATTAAGCATATATCACATTTATAATAAGAAAGACTTATCCTCTGAAAACATTTTAATGCATTATTCAGAACTCTCTAATTGTAGTGAGACTCTATCCACTAGCTCTGCTTGGAACCTGGCTTCTGGTTAAGATATTCCTAATACTCAGCCAGCCTTCTGCCTCCTCATTCCAAGTGTGCTCTGCCCTGTAACACATGTGGTTTTCCAGAATATTTTATACAAAGCCCTGGAAAGCAGAGATGAATTTCTGATAACTGGATTGATCTCTGACATGATTATAATGCATCTCTAATTTTAGAGCACAATGAAATGTCAAATATCCTATCTTACTAGAGGTAGAATTTAATGTCATTGTGAACCTATCATGTCTCTTTTATTGAGTTCACCATTGATTTTCTGGTTATGTGCTTGACATCTTCTGAGTATCATCTGACCCTTCCCCTATGATGACATCTTCTCCTCCTCAGAGCTTCAGGAATCAGTTACAGGCACCATTTCTTAACTTTGGGGGAAGTTGTAGCTAATTTGAGATCCTTCATTGCTTTCTAGAACCTTCCCTCACCATGGGAAAAGTGATTGAACCATGTAGTCTGATGAATGTGCCTTTCCTGCTTTGCTGTGTTTCTGTCTTTACTGCCTCTCAAGGAATATTTCCCACTTTTTCTTGCTAAATTCCTGAAGTGAAATCTCTCTTTGTATCCTCCCATTACTGTTGAGCCTCATTTCTTTTTAGGCCTCCAATATAGACCTTTTATTTCTGAGCCTTTTCTTTTTCTTCTACCAGACATTCAGTTATTTTTCCTTCTTTCATGCATATCTATATTTTGAGTGTATAACATTCCTAGATTACATTTGTACGAGGCACTCTCCATGTTCATTTTATTCTGCTAATGAAACAGAATAAAAATCTCTATATTTTTGTGTGAGGTCTGTAGAATTAGGACATGCAAGGCTTTCTTTTTCAGAGAAATGTGGGTATATACATGTTTATTTTTTTGGCAAATCTGGATTAGAAAGGATATCATAGACCAAAAATATTGTACACAGAGAACAAAACATCCTTGGTCCTAAAGATGTATTACTTACACAGATGTAATACTATTCTTTTAGAAAAATACTTTGAACTGATAAAGAAATATAATTTAAACCTAGATTAGTTAAATTCGGTCTAAACAAATGGACTTGGTTAACTGACTAATAAAGGCAAAGGTAAATGAGTGTGGCATTGGGAGACTAATACTGGGGCCATTGTGGTGACAGAACCGAAGCCAAGATTCTTGCTTTAAAAGAGAACCTTCTTGACTCCCAGGCAGAAGTGGTCACAGATAAGTAGCATCCTCTGAGTCTTGACTGAAATAAAATTGCAAATATTCTCTGGGGAAAAGCAGCCGCAATTTCCCTTTTAAAATAATACCTTAAACAATTTGATCACTTCTACTTCCTTTATTTATTTTTTCATTATTTTAAAGTTTTATTGGAATATAGTTGATTTACAAGGTTGTGACAATTTCTGTTGTACAACAAAGTGATTCATTTATGCATTTCCATAACCCATTCTTTTTCAGATTCTTTTCCAACATAGATTATCATGGAATATTGAGTAGAGTTCTCTGTTCTATACAGCAGATCTCCAATGGCTAATCATCCCATATGCCACAGTGCGCATATGCCAATTCCAAATCCCCAGTCCATCCCTCCCCGACCTGTCCCCTTTGGTAACTTTTTCAAAGTCTGTGAGTCTGTTTCTGTTCAGCAAGTAAGTTCATTTGTATCCTTTTTTAAGAGTCCACATATAAATAATATCATTTGATGTTTGTCTTTCCTGGTCTAACTTCACTTAGTATGATAATTTCTATGTCCATCCATGTTGCTTCAAATGGCATTATTTCATTCTTTTTTTAATGACTGAGTAGTATTCCATTGTGTATATGTACCACATCTCCTTAATCCATTTCTCTGTCAATGGATATTTAGGATGTTTCCATGTCTTGGCTATTGCAAATAGTGTTGAAATGAACATTGGGCTGCATGTACTATAATTCAAAAATATACGTGCATCCCAATGTTCATTTACTTCCATTATTAAGTTTAACTCCTAAAGAGTTCCTATAAAGAGATTTAATTCAGTCAAATTTGAGCTTTCTACTAAATATTATCTAAGTCTAAAAAAACTCTGTTCTTTTATTTTCTTGTTTTATTATTTTAATTTTTTCTGCTGTACAGCATGGGGACCAAGTTACTCTTACATGTATATATATTTTTTCCTCATCCTTTGTTCTGTTGTAATATAAGTATCTAGACATAGTTCTTGATGCTACTCAGCAGGATCTCCTTGTAAATCCATTCCAGGTTGTATGCAATAACCCCAAGCTCCCGATCCCTCCCATTTCCTCTCTCTCCCTCCGGGCAGCAACAAGTCTATTCTCCAAGTCTATGATTTTCTTTTCTGTGGAAAGGTTCATTTGTGCTGGATATTAGATTCCAGTTATAAGTGATATCATATGGTATTTGTCTTTGTCTTTCTGACTCATTTCACTCAGTATGAGAGTTTTTAGTTCCATCTATGTTGCTGCAAATGGCATTATGTCATTCTTTTTTATGGCTGAGTAGTATTCCATTGTGTATATATACCACCTCTTCCGAATCCAATCATCTGTCGATGGACATTTGGGTTGTTTCCATGTCTTGGCTATTGTGAATAGTGCTGCAATGAACATGCGGGTGCACGTGTCTCTTTTAAGTAGAGTTTTGTCCGGATAGATGCCCAAGAGTGGGATTGCGGGGTCATGTGGAAGTTCTATGTATAGATTTCTAAGGTATCTCCAAACTGTTCTCCATAGTGGCCGTACCAGTCTACACTCCCACCAGCAGTGCAGGAGGGTTCTCTTTTCCCCACAACCTCTCCAGCACTTGTTATTTGTGGATTTCTTAATGATGGCCATTCTGACTGGTGTGAAGTGATATCTCATGGTAGTTTTGATTTGCATTTCTCTTATAAGCAGCGATGTTGAGCATTTTTTCATGTGTTTGTTGGCCATCTGTACATCTTCTTTGGAGAAATGTCTATTCAGGTCTTTTGCCCATTTTTCCTTTGGGTGATTGGCTTTTTTGCTGTTGGGTTGTATAAGTTGTTTATATATTCTAGAGATTAAGCCCTTGTCGGTTGCATCATTTGAAACTATTTTCTCCCATTCTGAAAGTTGTCTTTTTGTTTTCTTTTGGGTTTCCTTTGCTGTGCAAAAGCTTTTCAGTTTGATGAGGTCCCATGGGTTTATTTTTGCTCTCATTTCGATTGCTTTGGGAGACTGACCTGAGAAAATATTCATGATGTTGATGTCAGAGAGTGTTTTGCCTATGTTTTCTTCTAGGAGTTTGATGGTGTCCTGTCGTATATTTAAGTCTTTCAGCCATTTTGAAAAACTCCATTCTTCATGAGAGTTACCAGGTACAACAAATAATAGATTTAGACCCTTAAGAGCCAAGAATTTCATATACTAGAGTTATTAAAAATTATGCAAACTCTGTAATTATCTATTCTACTGTGAGGCAGACACTGTAGAGAATACTCTTGCACATGACCAAGAGACACATATAAACATGTTTAGACAGCATTGCATAGCAAAAGTCTGTAAACAACCTCATTTTTATCAACACTGTAATGGATAAATAAGTTTTGGTATGTTAACACAATGAAATGTTATAGAGCCATGAAATAAATTAAAAAAGCAGATCACAGAAGATTGAGTGCAATGTACAAAATACCTGTGGTGCCACACCAGATCATGACACATTCTTTATGTGTTGGTGTTTTGTTAATCTCTCAACTTCAGTGATCTAAGTTCTCAGTGTGACTGATCTCCAGTCCATTAGATACCTAAGGACCTAATAATCATCAGAAACTTAGCTTTTTATAGACAGTCCCTTACACAAAAGTCATAATTATATGAACTAAATTCTAAGTACAGTAGACTGGTTTCAATTATTATGGTTTGGCCCTATCAGCTTTTAAAATTTTTTGTGTTGCCAAGCATAATATGTAGTGTGCCATCAAACTGGCAATCCTCATAATCCTTTCATTCTTTCAGCTCTTCTACCCAAAGCCTGATGTTATTGCCTTTAAATCTTTTTTCATGACACTTTCAATGGCATAAAACAGAGGGTTGCTAGAAAGTCAAGAGATTTGGATTCTATTCTATTTCATTCTCTCCACCTACTGTGTGACCATGAGAAATGATCTCAATATATACCAACTTACTAGTGAACACTATCAGTGTAGAGACCACTGTGTTTGCAGTTTTGGCAGTAAAACATAGCAATAAAGATTTCCTATTCCTGGGCAGTGTACAGCTCCCAGAAAGACAAAGGGAGCTACATAATACATGGTGACCATGCACTGTAGAGCACAGTACACATTGTAAGCAAATCACAGACCATTCTGTTGGGCTTCCAGTGGTGGGTGATCACATTTCTTATATTTAGTGGAGACAAGGAAACGCTGCATGATTGAGGTGGTGTTTGAAGTGGAAGTAGGAGAGTAGGAAATGTATTCCAGGTAGAGGGAAGATCATTCATAAAGGTACAAAGGTGTGTTGAACATACGTGACAAGCTGTAACCAAGAGTGAATGCTTTGGATGAGGGTTTTGGAGACTGAAGGAAGTACAGGATCAACATAGACTTTGTTATTTTTCTCTATGTAAAATTAAGACCATTGGCTATAGATGCTAAATGATATTATCAGGAATTGAGATGGGACCATGGCCAGCTTTGTAACTCTGGATGCTTGATCCCCTGAACTGTATTACATTGACTTTTCTTTAGGTTCTAATCTTAGAAGTCAATTTTTCTTTATATGCTAAATAAATGAACCTTGACTACTCTGAAGAATTGAGCATCTTTTTAATTCAATTTCATTTTAGTTTGGTTTATTTGGGTGAGCCATAAAATGAGTACCTGATTACTTGTACAATTCTGCAAGAATTTCATCAGAAGTTAAGATGCTAATCTACTTAGTGTCTTGAGTTTTACTTGTGGTTTGTGTTGGGTTTTACTGGGTGTCCCATGTTCTGTTTTATTTGTGTTGAGTATTGAGTGTGCCTTCCAGAATGCCCTTTATGATTAAAATTAGATGTAGTGTCAGTCTTCACTATTTCCTCCATAGTAGGGTCCCGCAAGCTTACCTCTGTCTAGTGGGTAGTCCCACTATGGCATGCACTGTGGTGTGTTGCTTTTGTCTTTGAGTGTCTAAGAGAATGAGTTGGAAGGGGAATGCCGTAAAGTGACGCTGATGTTAATCATTTTATAGAATTTCTTCCTTTTTTCCTTGATATGCTTTTATTTATAGAAAGGCTATTTTGGTGTAGTGGAAAAATCAAGATATTTTGGAATTAGAAGCTGGGGGTTTTGGTCTTGGTTTTGGGCTGCAGTTGAATTTCTTTATCTTATAAGATGGTTTATTAGTTAGGAGCCAATCAAGAGAAAGAAACCACACAGTAATTTGTCCTTTTTTTTTTTTTTGTCTTTTCTAGGGCCGGACCCGCGGCATATTGAGGTTCCCAGGCTAGGGGTTTAATCGGAGCTGTAGCCACCGGCCTTCGCCACAGCCACAGCAAGGTGGGAGTTTAATGATTTAAAGTGTGGTCATACCAAGTGGAATGTTAGGATCCCATAGTACTGGTTTATGTGGAAGAAAGAATGGATGTTACAGCCATGGGTGAGAAAACTGTCATTATTACTTATTTCTTCTGTTTTGTTTCATTATCAAGATGTAGCACTGAGATTATATTTATTTATTTATTTGGTCTTTTTGTCTTTTTAGGGCCACACCCTCAGTATATGGAGGTTCCCAGGCTTGGGGTCCTCTTGTAGCTGTAGCTGTCAGCCTACGCCACAGCAACAGCAATGCCAGATCTGAGCCACATCTGTGACTTACACCACAGCTCACGGCAATGGTGGATCCTTAACCCACTGAGCAAGGCCAGGGATCAAACCCGCAACCTAATGGTTCCTAGTCGGATTCATTAACCACTGAGCCAGGATGGGAACTCCCCACACAGTAATTTGCAAAGGGAAAGTTTAACATAAGAACTATTAATTGTAAGGTGAATGGTAGTAATAGGAAATTGGCTAGTAAGAAGTAAGCAAAGTTCTATAGAAGTAGAAATACCAGGAGTTCCCGTCATGGCTCAACAGAAACAAATTTGACTAGTATCCATGAGGACTCAGGTTTGATTCCTGGCCTCACTCAGTGAGTTAAGGATCGAGTGTTGCCGTGAGCTGTGGTGTAGTTTGCAGACCCAGCTTGGATCTGGAGTTGCTGTGGTTGTGGTGTAGGCCAGCGGTTACAGCTCCAGTTCTACCCCTAGCCTGGGAACCTCCCTATGCCATAGGTGCAGCCCTAAAAAAAGACCCCCACACAAATAAAAAGAATTAGGAATACCATATATTAGGAGCATCTGCTATTTATAGGGCTAAGGAAGGGTGCCATGGAAGAGCCTTCCATGCCTATCCTTTTGGAGAAGGTATGGCCATAGCTCACAGGACGATGCAGAAGTCACTGTAGCATCTCACCCTTAAGACTTGTTAGAATCCTGCCTCCTAGGATACTGTGAGAGCAATCCATAAGGAAATGTTGAACCTCAAGACTTTCTGCAAAGATACTGGAGTCAGTACTGGAGGAAGCTGCTTGCTTCTGGGCACTACCAGTTGCCAGATGCTGCAGGAACTAAGAGATAGAGGAGCCCTCTTCTGTAGGAATGGGGCATTGGAGTAACTGCTCTTCACAGAAGTCCAGTGCTGAAGAAAGCATAGGTTCTGCAGGAGCTGAGCACTAGCAAGTCCACAGAGAGAGTGCATTGTCAGGAGCTTGTTCATCTGCTGGGAGATGTAAGGCCTAGGGTGTATAGTATCCCTATTGGCAGATCCATGCCTGGGTGGTCACTGGGCTGAGGCCGGTGCCACAGGTTCACTTAAGGGACTGCATGTTATGGGCACTAGCTGCTGGCTGCTGTGCACTAAGATTATCAGTCCAGTAATGTGTTGGAAAACAGAAGGAAAATGTCTTTCTCCAGGGCCTTCTACTGACAAAGCTGGTGCTTGCTGTAAAAGAGAGCAACTTAAAGGGTTCAAGTCCATTATAAAGCAGATAATGAAGATTGGATTTGAGCTGATTTACAATAAATTGATAACTTGCGCAGATGAGGACATATCCCCAAAGGTGTCAAGATGATTGGATTAGTTCTGAATTTAAAAGCACTCTGTGAGCTCTCTAACAGGATAGAAAAATTCACTTCCACTATGATTAGGATTTGCTGTAATTGAGCCTGATGCTGACATAAGTTTGCAGCACCAGAGTGGGATTGGGTAGATTGCACTGCAGCAAATCTGCAGCATTCTTTTTTTAGTGCATTTATTTCAAGATTCTACTTAAGCAATATTGCACCTGAAATTAAAATTTGGGGGGCTTTCCAAGCTAAAAGGCATCGCATATTAGTGGCCATGAGTCAATATAAATAAAGTATGCGTTGAAGTCTAATTATATAGCAAGCATTACAAATGAATTTAGTCTTGCATATTAGTATTATTAGCCCCATTTAAAAAATGAAATGAGATAAAGTAATTTACCAAGACCGTACAGATAGAAGGAGTTGAGCCAGAAATCAGATCTAGGTTTTTCCAGAACCTGTGCATCTAACTTAGAACAAAAGCACGCTCTCTCCCCAGGACAGGGTAGTTATCAGAGTGCTGTAACTTGAGTAAAACATATATATATATATATATATATATATATATATTTTTTTTTTTGTTATTGTTGTTGTTGTTGCTATTTCTTGGGCCGCTCCCGCGGCATATGGAGGTTCCCAGGCTAGGGGTTGAATCGGAGCTGTAGCCACCGGCCTACGCCAGAGCCACAGCAACGCAGGATCCGAGCCGCGTCTGCAACCTACACCACAGCTCATGGCAACGCCGGATCGTTAACCCACTGAGCAAGGGCAGGGACCGAACCCGCAACCTCATGGTTCCTAGTCGGATTCGTTAACCACTGCGCCACGACGGGAACTCCTGAGTAAAACATATTTCATTTGGACTTTTAATGTCTGTGTGCCTCTTCCCATTCTGGGATGGTGCTTCATCCTCTCTTTTTAGGTGAGTGTTTCCTTTTGTATTTGGTTGCTCCTCAGTAACTCATGAATTTGGCACTAGAGGTAAAGATCGGGTGAGCAGAAATTGATTTAGAGTTGGTGGTCTAGCTCTAACAGCAGACAGTGGTTTATTTACCCAGTGTACAGTAATTGAATGAGGCATGTTCAGGAAAAATCTGCCTCTGTCAACATTGATAGAGTTATGCAGCCATTTCATCATGGTGTGTTTTAGGCTAAAAACAGCTAGATTCAAATATCATTAATCCTAGGAATCTATTTGTAATAGTTTCCACCTGGGGGAATAAAAAACACATGTGTCCATCAACAGTGGAATGGATACACAAGTATGGTCTATTTATATATGAAATACTTTAAGGAATTGACAATGAATAAGGTACTGCTACACACAAGATCATGGATGAATTTCTCAGATATAATACTGAGCAAGGAATTCAGGCACAAAAGATTGTAGAGTTCACAAATAGGCCAAACTATTGAATGGTGCTGGTAAGTCAGAATAATACTTTAGGAGGGTATTGCCTGGGAAAGAACATGTGGGAGGCTTTAGGATACTGTTGATATTTAAGTGCTTGATCTGAGTAGTTGTTATGTGGGAGTAGGTATTTATAAATTTCATAGTACGTCAGTTAAGATGTATGCACTTGACCATGTAATATTTCAATAAAATATAAAGATGGTTAAAAACCTAAGATTTTAAAAACAGAAAAAATGTAAAAGTAATATAGCAATGTGATTGAATGTCAGATAGCTGATGAATGAAGCTTACTGAAAGTTTTTAAGTGATAAGAAAAAAAGTGCTTAGTTTACAATGCTGAATGGAAAAATAAGGGTCCAAGTTTGGCTATATTATCCCCACTGTGCAAAAAAAAAAAAAAAATGTCTAGAAAATTAGTAGGAGAAAACCCATCAAATAGTAGTACTGTAGGAGTTCCCTGGTGGTTCAGTGGGTTAAGGATCCAGCATTGTCACTGCTGTGGCTCAGATCTCTGCTGTGGTGTGGGTTCGATCCTTGGCCTGGGAACTTCTGCACATCATGGGCACAGCCAAAAATAAAACAGTGGTACTATAGAAATGGGTGATTTTTCTACTCTGTACCTCACTACATTTTTCAGATTTCCTGCAATAAATCAGAAAATTTTATAATTAGCTGTAATAGTTGTGGAGAAAAATGAATATGGGGGGGCCTCTTCCTTGGTAAAGACCCCACTGGTTTCTCATGAGTAGACAGTGAACACAGCTCAAGTTATCTGAATGCTTGAGAACCCTGGAACATGGCTCCAACCTGACCTTTTAGCCTGAAATTTCCCGGCGACCCTAAGCTTCTCAAGGCCTTGCCACATTGGACTTTATAGTTTTATTGATTGATTCAACAGATGATTTTTAAGCATCAGTGCTTTGCCAGGCACTCTAGGTATATAGCAACAGCTAAGCATGATAGTGATTTCTGTTCTCTTGGCTTTCATTTCTTTTACCAGAGGAGACCAAACATGACTGATCATCCTAAAGATGGACCAAGTTGAAGATGGGAGAAATCCAGGATGTTACAAAAGTGTATATAACAAGAAAACCATGCCTTGTCTAAAGGGACAAGATCGTGGAGTTCCCGTTGTGACTCAGTGGTTAACGAATCCAACTAGGAACCATGAGGTTGTGGGTTCGATTCCTGACCTTGCTCAGTGGGTTAAGGATCTGGCGTTGCTGTGAGCTGTGGTGTAGATTGCAGATGTGGCTCAGATCCCGCGTTGCTGTGGCTGTGGCGTAGGCCAGTGGCTACAGCTCCGATTAGACCCCTAGCCTGGGAACCTCCATATGCCGCAGGAACGGCCCCAGAAAAGGCAAAAAGACAAAAAGACAAGATCATTGCTGGAAAAGCAGTTTTGTTTAAGCAAGACCTCAAAGATGAGTAGAAGTTTGCCTGTTGTGAAAGGATAGGGCATGCGATGTTGGATAGTGGTGAGAATAATGGATGACGCGTCTCATAGGAGTGAGGAATTATTGAGGAGTGACGGAGGGAAGGACAGGAGGCCATGAGTCAGTGTTAGATTTCGAGGTGAAGATTCCAGAGGTGGTACAAGTCCCCGTGTGACGTGGAATGGGGTTGCTGGGTGCTCTGAGAGGAGGAAAAGATCCTTCAAGGTGAGGATGCCGTCATCTGAGAGCTGGTGTTGAATGGGCTGTGCGTGTGGATGCTGACCTGAGAAAGTCAGGAGGGGAAGGTTAGGCAGGAACACCTCTGCTTGTTGGCTGCTGTTGGTGCTATTTCCTCTGCCTTCACTCCCTAGACTATGCATCCTTTAAGGCCCACCTAATACATGACTTAGTCTATCAGACATCTCTGAGTTACCCAGTTTGATATGTGCCCCCCTTCCTCTGGGCTTCCATGGGCTCTAGTGCTCATTTCGTGACTTGATGCTCAATTAACATTTGCTAAATAATCATATTCAGGAAAATAGTAAGAGAAAAAGAAGGAAGATAGGAAGTAAGTACTTCCATCAGGAAGATAGTAAGAGAAAAAGAATGTGTGTGTATATGAATGTGTTATATATATGTGTGTGTACACACATATATATGACTGGGTCACTGCTGTACAGCAGAAATTGGCACAACATTGTAAATCAACTATACTTGAGTAAAAAAAATGCTGAATTCAGTGCTTCCATGAGGCATAACTATTAGAAATGGAGATGTTGAGCTCAGTGAACTCTGTATTTCACCTGGAACTCCTATTACGTTCTAACCGTTCAGGCAAATTGATTTACTGCTTCTGAAAGCAGTTTTGTCTAGAGAATAACAATTTGTGTTTTTTGTTTTGCTTACAGGAGCATAGACCGGACTTTGGCTTTTTAAGGAGTCACTTAATGTTTGCGCTTCTGTTCAGTGTCTGGCTATGGTCTCGCTTTTCTCTTGATAAACCGGCAACATCAAATGAGATGCATGGATTCCAGACAGATGCTTCCAATGTCTGGAATCAAGACAAATCATATCACTTGCCTGTCACAAGAATGCCTCTTCTGACATTATGGAGCAATCTGTTTAATGACACAATTGCTAGGCTGTGGAGCAGATGACAGTCTCCTTTGTCACTCAGAATTCCTTGGGCACTGCAAAGAGCAAAATAGTTGCTACATAATCGGTGTGTCTGCAGTCTTGGTGTCTGAAAAAGGACAAGGGCAAGGGCTCTGTTTCATTGGGGACAGTTGTTTTGCTGCTTTTTGGGTGAGTAGGAGGCTGTTTTCTGGTGTCTGTGGTGCATGTCTTCCTGCTGGTAATTCTTTAAAGCCAGAAGATTCCAAGAGCAATTTCAGATTTCTTTTTTTAATTTTTTAAATTAAAGTATAGTTGATATATAATGTGTCAATTTCTGCTGTATAGCAAAGTGACCCAGTCATATATATACATTTTTTTCTCATATTATCTTCCATCATGTCCTGTCACAAGAGATTGGATATACTTCCCCATGCTGTAGAGTAGGACCTCATTGGAAGAAGGGATGAAAAAAGAGCAACAAAAACAAATCCAAAGCAATTAATAAAATGGCAATAAAAATATACATATCAATAATTACCTTAAATGTTAATGGACTAAACGCCCCAACCAAAAGACATTGACTGGCTGAATGGATACAAAAACAAGATCTATATATATGCTGTCTTCAAGAGACCCACTTCAGAAGAGTTATCAAAATTTGTAATATTTGGAGTTCCCACTGTGGTGCAGTGGAAACAAATCCGACTAGGAACCATGAGGTTTCCAGTTTGATCCCTGGCCTCACTCAGTGGGTTAGGGACCTGGCGTTGCAGTGAGCTGTGGTGTAGGTCACAGATGCGGCTCGGATCTGGCGCTGCTGTGGCTATGACATAGGCCAGTGGCTACAGCTCCAATTAGACTCCCAGCCTGGGAACCTCCATATGCCACAGGTGTGGTCCTAAAAAAAGACAAAAAAAATTTGTAGCATTTATGTGTATGATCATTTCCTTAGCCTTGTGTCTTCCCCATTACAATACATTCTTCTGAAAAAAACAAAAAGGGAAGGACCTCATTGCTTATCCATTCAGAATGTAATAGTTTTCGTCTACTAACCCCAAACTCCCAGTCCATCCCACTCCCTCCTCCTTCCCCTCCCCCTTGGCAACCACAAGTCTGGTCTCTATGTCTGTGAGTCTGTTTCTGTTCTGTAGATAGGTTCATCTGTACCACGTTTTATTAGATTCCACCTATAAGTGATATCATGTGGTATTTGTCTTTCTCTTTCTGACTTACTTCACTTAGTATGTGAATATCTAGTTGCATCCACATTGCTGCAAGTGGAGTTTTAAACCTTGCCAGTGTGCAGTATGAATGTTGAGTTGGGGGTTCCCACAAAAAGAAGAGTGAGAGCCTCCACTTTCCAGCAAAGAGACAGATCTCTGATGAGCTTGAGCAGAAAGATGGAATAAAATGACTACTTATAATGTGTATAAGGATGTGACTAGGCTGAAGGACTCAGAGGAAGAGGCATCTATTTAAAATCTCGACTAAACTGGGAAAGCTTCCTGGACAAGGTGTTCCAAGAAGCTGGGCAGTGAAAAACTAGTAATAGTCCAATATGCAGGAACCAGGGCAGTTCTCTTCCCAAGTTGCTTAGTTTCTGGATCCAAAGCAGAGAGCACTGGAGTCTCTATCTGGGGTGCACAGAATGGGGTGCTAACTTCAAATCCCTATTCCTAAGTGACAGCCTCAGAAATTCCTATTTAATAGATGTAGGATAGGGCCAAAGGAACTGCATTTTGAGAAACAATTGTATTGACTTCAATATTAATGGTCCATAAACCATTTGACAATCACTGGTGTTAGATGTGAAGAAGTAGCTGGTTTTAGTAAAATGGGTGGTGATTCCAAGGAAAGAAGAAAGACCCTCAGGGAAGATGTGGCAGAAGAGTGGGACCCAGTGCTTTGCTTCAAAGCAGGGGTGGAATTTCCTGCTCAGATCTTATGTAAAATTTAATTCGAATATAATCTACATAATGAGAGCTCCTTTTTCTTTGCATTTCTGACTGCCTCAAATCCTTTATTTAAAGAGGGGAAGCTAGGGTTTTCCTTCAACTTAAATTTTACCTTAGGACAGATTCATTGTACAGATATTTCTGCTGCAACTCAGAGGATACCTAGGATAGAGAATTCATAAATTCTAGCTTCGCTTCAGTGACTAGGAAGTGTTCAAGGCCTTTTAAAAGCCAGTTCTTTTAAACATGTTTTGAGAGCTGAACCAAAACTCTGTCCAATTCTCAGCGGGAAGCCTACTCCACTGAGCCCACGAGGTGGCGCTCTCCCACCATTGCTGGCCTTCCTGCCGAGAAAGCTGGCCTGCTGCGGGTGTGTCTAAAAGAAGAGAGAGCTGGGGAGATCCTGCCTTTATCAAGGAACAGGCTTGCTTGAATTATTCTTAGAACATTAGGAATGACTGTATACTCTGCTCTTTGTCCCAGTCTTGTCTAGATGCTGAAGGTCGCGTTACCCTGTTCCAGGAACAGTGTTAGGATCCATTGGCTAAATAGAAAACATGAGAGCAACCTTACACAAAGACAAGGGGTAAAAAGACAAAAGAAAAAAAAAATGAGACAAAAAAATGAAATGAGATCTGAGAGAGAAAAGTATGTACTTTTTCTAATAAACACTCTGATTGGAAAATATTGGGAGGTAAAGGAGAGAAAAGTGTGGCAAATGGTGAATCCAGGTTCAAAGAAAGTGAACTCAAATCTTAAATTGCCCCTTTCCCAAGGTCAGCTCTCAAGGTCATCTTGGACAGCACTGGAGGGACCTTGGACTGTAACATGCTGGTCCCAGATGTAGGACTTGGCTAAAGAGCCTGGGGGCAGCCAGGTTAATAGTCATTTTTCTATTTCTTCCTCACAGTCAGCTCCTTTAAGTTCATGCAGATACCTCCGATCCAGTAAAACCTTATTACTTTATAAAACACTGGAGGGACGTCTGGACCCCCAGGAATCCATGGTTCCTGAATTTGAGGGTAGATGTCTGAGTTCCTGGATGAGCCTGGTGCCTGGCATTGCATTAGGACTGCACCCTTAGTACCCATGCTTCTCAGCTGTTCTGTTTGAACACTCTCCCTGCCACCTGCTCCTTGGGCTGCTCTCTGAATTCCCGTAAGCTACAGAGCCTTGCACGTACATCATGGAGCTGAACTTGACCATGAGAGGGAGTTCCCATCCAGACTTGTGTGAAGCAAAGAAAGGCCTTAAATGTGAGAACATAGGATAAAGCAAAGTCCACACTGAAATGTAGATTTGGCTCTCCTGGAAATAATCTTTGAAACAATTTTGGTTTCCTAAGCTTATGAAGAATGTGGAATACATTTTGACCTCAGGCCCTAAACAAATGTGATTTGAAATATTAAAGCAAAATAAAATTATTAGCTGCACGTCCTAAAGCAGAAGGCTAATTATGTCACACCTGCTTTTCAGAATCTTCAACAGCCTGAAAGATTAGGTTAAATACTAAGTATTCAAAGTTCTCCATCTGACTTTCCAGCCTTTTCTCTTGCTCCCCTCCTCTAATATTTCAAGTTATTTATGCTTTATAAAATATCTACCTTATACAGGGTTATCTGTATTTTTGAAGATTATATAAGAGAAACAAAGAATATTCCATTCTTACTGTCACATTCTAGTGTTAACTCAAATCTGGATTTAGAGGCTGTTGTGAGAACTGCACAGAGCAATAAAAACCTCACTTAAGGTTATTCCTAAGTAACTATAATATTTTTATACAACTTACCAAGGGGATGGATATCATGGCAGATGTCTGTATTTCTCCAAGTCTTAACTAAAATCCAGTTTTCCCAAAGAAAATGTTTTTTCAGCTATTAAGCTATTGTTAGATAGGCCCCATTAGTAATGGGAAGCATGTGGCTTGTGTGTTTCTATTTGATAATAATGATGGATTCCTTCATTAGGGCTCGTCTCAGTTACCTTGCAGCATTACTTTGGTACCATTATTTTGGTATCATTCAATGATCCTCTGATATATGTGACATAGAGTAAGTCAAAATGAATGTGCTTCTTTTTTTTTTTTGTTTGTTTTTGTTTGTTTGTTTTAGGGCTGTACCTATGGCATATGGAGGTTCCCAGGCTAGGGGTTTAATCAGAGCTGTAGCTGCTGGCCTACACCACAGTCACAGCAATGCCAGATCCAAGCCATGTCTACAACCTACACTACAGCTCATGGCAACCCTGAATCCTTAACCCACTGAGCGAAGCCAGGGATAGAACCTGTGTCCTCATGGATACTAGTCAGCTTCATTTCCACTGAGCCATGATAGGGACTCTGAAGCTGCTTCTTTTTAAATTTTTATTAGAATATAGTTGATTTACAATGTTATGCCAATATCTGCTGTACAGCAAAGTGACCTGGTCACGTGTGTGTGTTTGTGTGTGTGTGTGTTTCTTCTCTTATTTTGTCTTCCATCATAGTCTATCCCAAGAGACTGAGTGTAGTTCCCTGCGCTGTAATATATGTACAATTGATGGATTGAGGTGAATCAGAACTTTTTATTGTCTTCCTCAAGGAAAAGTAAGGTGTATTGAGTTAATCGGACCTAGAGAATATGATTCTGGTACAGCTATGGACCTTTGAACTATAAACAAGAGTGCTGTAGTGGTTGAAGTTGTTGACCTGGAAGGCCAGACCAGCCTTTGTGAGATAATTGGTATCCCTCTGTCCCTGCCACAAGATTGTGCCTTTAGAATCGCTGAGGACTCACAGGTTAAAGAGTCATGTCTCCCACATGAGAATTTCTCTTGCTGTCTCTTGCACAAGGAGGAGAAGAAAATACAAAACTGGATCTAAGGGATGACTCTAAGTGCTGTCATTTCCCGTTTGAAGAGGGATGTTTAGGCTGGAAATGAACAATATTCTGATTATAGTCCCTCTCTCCATTCTCAAAAGGATACCATTGAGTAAAGAGCTTCTCTCTGTGGCTTCCTGACCCTGGGGCTGTGACCGTAGAGTGTCAGAAAAACTGTAGCAACACCAGGAGTGGTTTCATTGGGAGGAAACCAAGGCACAGAGGAGAAGAGACCAACTTAGAATCAGAGAGTGAGCTAGTGGCTGAACTGGGATTAGGATCCTGGTTTCCTGATTAATTACTCTTTCTTTCACTACATGAGCCATTAGAGTCATTCATCCAGATATACACTCATTCAGACTTTTATAGAGTCAATATTTAATCAAAAAAGATGAGGAAAGGTGTTATGCCTTCTGTGATAAATGCTTATGCTTAAAGATACAGGATCCCCTTGAACTAACTCATCAGAGATTAATAATTAAGGCAACAAAAGCCCAGGGAAGTGAAATAATTTGCCCACTTTTGCATAGCTAGTTAGGGGACAGTACTGGCATTAGAATTCCAGTCCCCAGATAAAATCCTCTTTTTATTATGCCATGTACCATTTTACCCTTAACTGATGCTCAGACAGCATCAGGGATTGGGAATTGCATAGTATTTATTGTATCTAGATTGCAGTACTTTGTCCTAGATCATTTCCTACAATGCCTTAGAAATGTGAAATGTGGCGCCTTCCATCAGGGTGTTTGCACTTAATTTGAGAATAGTGTTAAAATTTAAGTAACTTAAAATTTAAGTAAAACTATAAGCCAAATGTCATTATCAAATTAGTATGTAATATTTGATGGGCTGGAGAAATGTTAACCTCGTGATGGATGCTTGTAGTGACTGATGAGTTAGAGTGTGTGGCTGGTGAGTAAGGCATTTGTTTCAGTTTCAATTTGTTGAGTGATTAACATGTATTAGAAGAGTAAATAGAGTTGGATTTTCAAATGTGGCAGATGTTTTGAATCCTCTCACCATCTGTAAAACAGAAGATTTAAAAAGATACTGCCCTATATCTTTGTGCCCTCTTTTTAATTTATAGAGAGTCCCTATTTCTTTTTAATTTATATATGTATATATATATAATATTTATTTTTTTGGCCATGCCTACAGCATGTAAAAGTTCCCAGGCCAGGAATCTGACCAGTGCTGTAGCAGTGACACACACCATAGCAATGACATTGTGGGATATTTAACCTGCTGCACCACCAAAAAACTCTTATAGAGATCCTTTAATTTAAAAGATGCTTAAGAACTAGGATAAAGAGGAGGGTTAGTGAAGAAATTTTTTTTTTTTTTTTTTTGCTTTTTGGGACCACACCCTTGGCATATGGAAGTTCCTTGGCGAGGGGTCGAATCAGAGTTGCAGCTGCTGGCCTATGCCACAGCAACACAGGATCCCAGCCAAATGCATGACCTACACCACAGCTCACAGCAACACCAGATCTTTAACCCAGTGAGTGGAGCCAGGGATTGAACCCACACCCTCAAGGATACTAGTCCGGCTCATTACCACTGAGCCACAGTGGGAACTTGAGTGAAGGAAAACCTTGAATGCAACACTTCAGAATTTAAACTTATGGTCTTATACATCATAGTGTGTCTTTTGGCAGTGTTGTCATGTTGATAGAATGGTACTCATATTATTACTGTTATTCCAGAAAGCTAGAGATCCCTCTTGACTCATTCTATTGTTCCTACCCTGTACTCCATCTGACTAATCATGAATTGACACCACGTTAATCTTATTTCTGTCACATAGACTATTGCACAATACTCCTAACCAGTGCACTGTGGAACTAAATGTCCCCTCCAGTTGATATTTTCCCAGATTACAGTCAGAATGACTTTTCAAAATGCATTTTTTTCATATCCTCTCACCAACAACCCTTAAAA
Organism: Phacochoerus africanus; assembly: GCF_016906955.1. Lineage (NCBI taxonomy): Eukaryota > Metazoa > Chordata > Mammalia > Artiodactyla > Suidae > Phacochoerus > Phacochoerus africanus. The sequence continues at coordinate 209,906,530 of NC_062544.1, read as the reverse complement.
ATCTTTCAATAGATTTTGTATTGCTCTTGTTAACAAATACACTTTTTCCCAAAGGTCTGCAAAGACAACATTTACTAGTCTTTTAAAAAAAAACAAACAAACCTTATTCTTTATACTCTCACACTCAGGAACTTTCTGCATACTCTTTCTCTTACCTAAAAAATATTCATTTAGGTTTCTCCATTCTGAGCCCTTGAACTTTAGCTCAACATTTTGTTCTCCAGTAAAGGCTTCCCTGACTGCTCTTTGCTTGTATTATACTCTTCACACAAACACTCATCTCTCCTTCTTTGCAGGTGCAGTTTTACCTTTAACTTGTGTTATTTGATTCCCATATGTCTGTTCCATCACTAGATTCTGAGTTTAGTTGAGGCAAGAGTCAGATCTGGTTTTGCCCACCATTGTATTCATGCACAACACAATGCTCAGCACATAGAAGGAAATTACTAAATGTTTGTTGAATGAATGGTCTAAGAAAAATAGAAATATTCTGATTCCAGGAAGGAAAGATGAAAGTGTGTCTTAAAAGGGATCTTCATTGGAAGCTGCTTTCTACTGAGAAAAGTTTTTTAAGTTTTTTCAGCTCTACTGAGAATGAGTTCTACATTGTGTGGGACCTAAAGAAACATTGGGCTGATTGACCAGTGGAGGCTTTAAAATCTGTAGAAAGACTACTGATAGTGGCAGAATGTGTGTTAACACAAAAGCATTAAAACTGTATCAGTGGACCCCTTTCGGGCATATTGTAATAAACAAAGTTATTATTTCAATAAAAACCTTCAGGCAGTTGTACGTTCCTGCTTGTGCTCTAGACCTATAGTCTGAATTCGAATCTGTTTGCTGATTATAAATATCCATACAAATGTGATAAAGGCAGACTTCCCATGTTAGTTATACTGTGTTGTGGATGATGCTCAAAGACCCACCATAAAGAACAATCACACTTGTGACTAGACCCACATGCTTAGTGTTACATTCAGGACAAAGTGGCCAGAGAGGGTTGCCCACACTTGTGACTCTCTTGTTTTGGATTCATCCCATGGAGGTGCGTCTCTCAGGCCAACCTCCATTTTTCCAATACCAGAAGGCTTTATAAAGCCAGAGAGGTCTTCTGGCCCAAGGATCTCTGAAATGTTACAGCACCTGCAGACTGACTTCCTTAGTGACACTGCACATGTCACTGTGATGGGGCACTGGTCATGCATAAGCTTCTTTTGCATTGCAATTCTGATCAATTGTCTATCATTGACATAATGTTTCCCACCTTAGTGATATCTGCCTGACTAGAGCAGCAAACCTCTCCCTTCTCTGTTCCTTTACTCTGGTTTTTTCACCTTTCTGAGACTGAAGCAGAGGACTGCTTGTTAACTAGCGATCTGTTGTATTGGCATCAGGAAATAAAAAGCCTGGGATTATTACAGTAAGAAGCCTTAGGAGTGGGGAGTCTGAAGGCCAGGGTTCTTTCAAAGACTTTTTCTAAGATTTCCTATCTCTTGTAAGTGGCTTTTAATTTCAGAATAGAAATTGTCATTGTTTTTCTTTTAAGAAGAATTAGAAATTCACTCATTTAGCATTCTAAGGGATTAAGTTATTTCTTTTAGATGAGTATTGTTCTAACTAAGAAAAAGACCTGAGATAAATCCAAGATATCCTTGCTACTTCATATTCTTGAATGTTTTCTCTTCTGAAGCGTTCAATTTGTAGTTTAAAGATAAAAACATACATCATAGAAGACTGAAGCAGCTATAGAATCTCTTGTCCCATGGAGGAAACTAAGACCAAGAGAGAGGTAGGAGCTATCCAAGGTACCAGAGATGGAGTAATTGAGAGAATGAGGCAGAACCTCTCATTCTTTCTTCAGTGCTTATTGAATTCTTGAGTGGCTAAGACATCACCACTGAGCCTTGCTCATAGATGGAAAAGCAGGTGGATGAAAAAGTACTGTTTCCTCTAGTAATTGGAGAGAGAAGCCATCATGAGTTAGTTTCTTCTTTTACTTTTGAAATCCTAATGATGGGGGGCTTAACTAGCATGCTGTTAAAAAAAAAAAAAAAAAGCCTTGACATGGACTTTGCAGTCACTGATGAGTCAAACTAGTTTCGGGGTAGCAGTGACTGCTTTATTGGTGCCTAACCTCAGCTCCAAAACCCATTCACTACTCCTGTAGGCTATCACTGTAATAAGCAAGTAGAACAAACAATAACTCAAAAAAAAAAAAGTTAACTCACATTAATACTGAATCACAGAATACTTGTTTTTTTTTTTCCCCTCTGCCAAACACACGTGTGTATATGTGTACATGTACACACCTAGGCATCATACGCATGTATAGTCCCAATGTTGCTCTTATGGCTGGATGAGTAGCATACTGGTGAAGACTGAAAGCTGGGTTCAGACTGCTTGGGTTCAAGTCCACCTCCACCCTTTGCTCATTGAGAGACCTTAGGAAGTTATTTGATCTTTTCATCCCTTATTTTCCCCATTCCACAAAAAAACTTGATTTGTCTTACAGTTTTCAAGGTAAAACCGAAGTCTTTTACCTCCACTCATCAGGGGCTATGCAAGCTTCAGCTTCATGGGTTCCTTACTTGTATAGACCCTTTTAAGATTCTGAGAGGGGCCCATCGTAATATGTTCACATGTTGAGTTACTTTTTTGGTAAATTTGCAAAAGTAGGATTTTAGACCACAGCTGTTTAAGATTGCTAGCTTTTTCCTCCTAGCCATCTCTTTTTTCATTCTTCCCCTGCTAAAGATCAGTGGATTTGTCATTGCCATTTTTGGGGATCTTGCTAAGAGGAAGTTAAGTTGGGGATACATTTGAGTTCAGTAGGATTATATAATTATTATAATCAGTCACTTCCGAGGAAATCATTGTCAGCCATTCTGATGTTGAAATGGCCAGGAAGACTCCAGTGGCCCATTATGCTGACTTGGGGGGTGGGGGGATGGCACAAAGGTCCAGGGCCAGAGAGCCTGTGTGCTGTGAACTTGCCTCACACACAGGAGAAACGTACAGAAATTAGTCTGTTGAAAATTCCTCTACATTTTGCAGCTCATATGTAATAGAAATTGAGTCTAAGATGAAATTTGACAATAATCCTGAGTGTTTACACGATATTTATGACAATGAGTGGTAGTTGAGTTAAATATTACTTAACTTCTAATAATTAAAAACAAACCAAGTTAGAGGCAAGATTGGATCATTTATTTTCTTTATAGCAAATATAGCAACATTGCAACATAAAAACCATGAAAGCACATAGGGGCAAAAAATCAGAATGAGTAAGTATCAAAGCTGTGTCTGAATTTTGTGATATCTGTTATTTGGAATTTTTTAAAAGATGTGGAATTTGGTCTGATTTTTTATTTAAAGTAAACATGCTGTACAGTAGAAAAATATATGTATAAATAAATGATTAAAAAAACACATTGACTTGATGAGTAGTATTGTATTTGTAATTTTGTATTTTCTTTAAAGAGGGTCCCCAGTTCCTTAAGCTTCAGGACACATAGACCTTGGCTGTGTCCCTGTAATCGACTACTTGTGAGAAGGTGAGGAAGATACTGGTTGGGCCTCATTGTTTCCAACTGTACAATGAAGATAGGACAAGATTATTCTAAAGTATCTCTAAGTATCCCCCTAGCTCTGAAGTTCTGTGATTCTGTCTTCTCCACACAGTGACTGGTGTGTTAGGCTCCCCAACTTGCCCTGGGAAATAACCAGTCTAAGAATGATGAATCAATACCCTTTCTAGGAATTCCTTGAATAGAACACATGGAGGGACTGAGTGTTTGGTGATCTGGAAGTTACGATACCAGGGAATTGCACAGGTGATCAAACCATTACAAAAATGATTGGACATCCTCTGGAAGCTCACGAATCCTACAGACTACCCTGGCTCATTTCATTTAGGGAAGGTATATATTAGTTTTCTCAGGCTGTGCAATTCTTAAGTTGAGTAGTTTAAAACAACATAGGATTGGAGTTCCCGTCGTGACTCAGTGGTTAATGAATCCAACTAGGAACCATGAGGTTGTGGGTTTGATCCCTGGTGTTTCTCAGTGGGTTAAGGATCTGGCGTTGCCGTGAGAGCTAGGGTGTAGGTCTCAAACGCGGCTTGGATCCCGTATTGCTGTGGCTCTGGCGTGGGCCGGTGGCTACAGCTCTGATGCGACCCCTAGCCTGGGAACCTCCATATGCCGCGGGAGCAGTCCTAGAAATGGCAAAAAGACAAAAAAAAAAACCCACAAAAAACAAAAAACACCATACGATTACTTTGTTTCTGTTTGTTTCTGCATCCTTGGGTCCTCTGCTCAGGGTTTCCTAGGGCTGCAGTCAAGGTGTCTGTGCTTCTCAGGTGTAGCTCTGGGCTCTCTTCCAGGTTTATTGAGGTTGTGGGCAGAATTCAGTTCTTTGTGGTTGTAGGACTGAGGGTCCCATTTTCTTGTGGGCTGTCAGCCATGACAATTCTCAGTTCCTACAGGTTGCTCTCAGGACCTTACCATGTGGCCATCTCATAGGCAATTCATAGCATGGCCATTTGTTTCTTCGAGACCAACGGGAGAATGTCTTTTTCCTGCGAAAGAGGAGTCTTATATAACATAGCCGAATCTCAAGAGTGACTATCCTATCATATTCACAGTCCCACTCATGCTCAAGGGGAATGGATTATACATCAGGGAGTGGAAATCTTTGGGCTATGTTTGACTTCTGCATACCACACAAGGGAAGGGCAATATTTTTTGAGCACCAACCATACACTACTTTAAGTTCTTTTATTCATTTCTCAGAATGATTCTGTGAGGAAGATATGGTTATTCCATTTTTCATGATCAAGATACTAAGACTTGAGATATCCAATAATTTTCCTAGAATCAAAGAAGCAGAGTCTGGATTTGAATCCAGGTTCATCTGACTTGATAGCCTGAAGTCTCTGCAGCATACCACATGGCTTCAGGAATTGATTTCCTGTCTTCACAGAAGGGCATTTAACCTCTTTTCTGATCACATTCACCAAATGGACTATACAGTCATCTTGTGATGTTCCCTGCATCTCCTAAGGTCCAGGGCTCTGTAAATATAAGGCATGTCTGTTAATAAATGCAGTAATATGGCACACTTTAAATGATAAATACAGCACTTCTTCCACAAAGTTTCAAGTTTTCCAATTTTCAATTTTCAGTTTAATTTAGCAAATATATCTTGAGCTTTCCACGTGAGTAGCAGTGAGAGAAATAAAAATTAATTTGGACTATGTGGTAAACAGTAGGTTTTAGAAAAATCATTGTGGTAGAGTGGACAGAGCACTGATGCAATCTGGAAATCTGGGCTCAAGTGACTCTCTTTACCAATTACTTCAACTTTCTGACCCTCAATTTCTCCCATCTGTAAAACTTGTCTTGTGAGGACATTTGTGAGGATCAAATGAAATGATTCCTTTTTCTTTTTTTTTCTTTTTTTTTTCTTTTTAGGGCCGCACCGATGGCATATGGAGGTTCCCAGGCTAGAGGTCGAATTGGGGTTATAGCTGCCACAACAACACAAGATCTGAGCCATGTCTGTGACCTACACCACAACTCATGGCAACGCCGGATCCTCAACCCACTGAGCGAGGCCAGGGATCAAAGCCTTGTCCTCATGGATTCTTGTTGGGTTCATTAACTGCGGAGCCACAAAGGGAACTCCAAATGAAATGATATCTGAGGCAAGGGATTAGAAACTGTAAATTATCACAACTCAGGTGTTTTTTTTTTTTTTGAATGCCAAAAGTTCTTCATCAGATATATATGTATTGCAAATGTCTTGTGTTCAGTGGCTTGCCTTTTTTATTCACTTAATAGTGTCTTCTGGTGAACATAAATGATGATGAGATAAACAATTTTGATAAACATTTGATTACTAAATCATAAAATTTAATAAAGTGCAATTTGCAATTTATTTTGTATACTCAGTGCTTTTCGTGTCCTGTTTAAGAAAACTTTACCTAACACAAGGTCATAGGGATATCCACCTAAAAGTTATTGTACTAGAGCTTTACTGTTTTGCCATTCAGATTAAAATTTAAAATTCCTCTGGGCTTGATTTTTTGCGTATAATGTAAAGTAGGGATTAAGACACATTTGTTTTCAACATGGATATCCAAGTGACCTAGTTCCATTTATTAAAAAGACCATTCCTTCCTCCTCTGCATTTCAGTGTCACCTGTCATAAATCAGGCGGCTTCGTAACGTTTGAGGATGTTTCGGGACTCAGTTCTGTTCAACTTGTGTATTTGTCTATCCTTCCAGGAGCCCTTCACTGTTTTAAAAAATTGGTGCAACTCCAAATAAAAGTAATAAACTCATTCGCCCCACTTACACTAACTACATTAACTATCCTAACCATACCAATTATAATATCCAACTCAAATATCTACAAAACCAACCTCTACCCCAACGGTCTTTACAATAGATGTTTTTATTTTGTAGCGTAAAGTCTCCCAACTTTTCCTTCTTTAAGATTTTCCTCTGTATTCTTTTCTTTGTCTTTTTGCCTTTTCTTTTTTCTTTCTTTTTTTTTTTTTTTTTGGTCTTTTTGCTATTTCTTGGGCTGCTCCCGTGGCATATGGAGGTTCCCAGGCTAGGGGTCGCATCGGAGCTGTAGCCACCAGCCTACGCCAGAGCCACAGCAACGCGGGATCAGAGCCGCGTCTGCGACCTACACCACAGCTTACGGCAACACCAGATCCTTAATCCACTGAGCGAGGCCAGGGATTGAACCCACAACCTCATGATTCCTAGTTGGATTTGTTAACCACTGTGCCATGACAGGAACTCCTTCCTCCCTATTCTTGGTCCTTTTTACTTAAATGTCCACTTAGTAAGTTACTGTTGTCACACATTCCTTCTAGTGTTTTGATTGTGATTTTTTTTTGTCTATAGATAGCATATTTCCATATTGAGATTTCCAAATTATGAACATGCTATGTCCCTCTATTTATTTAGATCTGTAGTTACTCTCAGTAATGCTTTGTAGTTTTCTGTGTAGAGGTCTTTTTATTTAAAGTTTTTTTTTTTTTTTAATATGTGATGGGTTTTGATGCTGCTGTAAATGGCACTGTTAAAATTTTATTTTCATTTGTTGCTAGCATATTAAAATAGAATTGCATTGTGTTTTAATCACCTTGTAATTAGCAACCTTGCTAAATTAACTTTTTAATTAATTTGTTTCTTGATTCATTTTTCTTTTGGGGACCACACCTGAGGCATATGGAGGTTCCCAGGCTAGGGGTCAAATCGGAGCTGCAGCTGACGGCCTATGCTATAGCCACAGCAACACAGGATCCAAGCCACATCTATGACCTACACTGGAACTCACAGCAATGCTGGATCCTTAACCCACTGAGCAAGACCAGGGATCGAACCGTCATCCTCATGGATACTAGTCAGGTTCATTATTGCTGAGCCACAATGGGGAATCCTAAATTAACTTTTGAATTTTAGTGTTTTATTGATAGATTTAAAAAAGTTTTCTATGTACACAATCATGTTGGTTCAACTCAGGTTTTATAGCCTATCAAATATTGGCTATTCAAAGCACAAGGACAGTTAAGGTTATCTTTGTCTAGGGGATATAGGAGGTTTCTTGGATGAGGCTGACTTTAAGCTGGGCCTTCTTTTTAGGTCTCAGACCCTTTAAAGAAAGTGAGGGTTATGTAGGATAGTGGGAAATGCTTACCATTTAATTTGACAGTATTGATGGAAATATCTCTGGATATCGAGTCATTTCCTCTGTACTGCAAACTTGTGTTTCATTTGCAGCCCTGATCCATTTAATTACTTGAGGTTCATTGCATTCCTTATAATAATTACAGCAATGATCAGTTAAGCAACTTTCAATTTGGGGGCCCCTCCCTCATGACATTTCCAAGCACGGTTTTTTAAATATCCAAACTCAAATGACTTTTCAAAGAAGTAAAGTTTAAAATCACTTCTTTCATTCTCAATATCTTTCCTAGTCAAATGAACAAACAAAACTCCTTTCCCTTGGAATAACACAAATGATGGTAGAACTGATGTCTGTGCAAATTAGAGAATGCATTAACATATGACAAAATAAAAGAAGCAAGCAAACAAAACCCCAGAATTGGCTTTGTTTTATTTGGATTTGTTTTGCAGGGGATAGTATCATGGCACACCACTGGAGACTTTATATATATTTTTCCTCCTTGGAGGTGGTAGGAAAGGCTTCATGGAGGAAATGGGTTTTGGAAGAAGTGATCTGAATGGGCAGAAAGAAAGGAAAAGCCATACAGGTGGAGGGTACTGATTAACTAACTAAGTGAGCCTGTGTATTGGAAGGAGGATGCTGTCTGCCAGGAAGAAAAGGATAATGGTGCTTATGCGAACAGAGTATTGTGGGCAGAAGATAACTGAATGCTTTACAGATTAAATCCTTTCACCCACTATCTCATACCAGTCCGAGGAGGAGAGCAGGGAATGTGCTCTTTTTCCCCTTTTCCAGGTGAGGCAACGGAGGCTCAGGGATGGTAGCTTGTCACAGGAAAAAGAGTTGGATGCTCTGTAGACTTTCTGGCTCTTTGCCTTTTCCCATCTCTTTGTTCGCATGCAGAAGGCTGGATATTATCCAGGAGGAAATGACGGTTCTCTGGACCTAAGAGTGTTATGACAGAAACAGCTTTAGGAATGTTGGCTGATGGAGAAGGAAGGCCTGTAAAACAATGTAAATGCCATGAAGGCAGGGCTGCTCTGCCTTGTTCACAGCTACATCCTCAGTACCTAGTGCAGTGCTTGTCCCCACGTGGTCTTACAATGTGTGTTGAATGAATAAGTGAATACAGTGTAAAACATGGAGTTAAGGAGGTCAGTGAGGAACCCCCATAATAATAAAAATGTGTTTTCTGGTGGTGACATAGACCTTTGTGGAATCCCATTGCGAACTCCTAAGGATTAAATTTTTCCTGTGGCTTTTTTTTTTTTTTAAACCTCTAAGGACTATGCCTCCACTCCATGATCTCCACAGGGATCTGAGCTGACCCTCTTCTCCTTAACACTCTAGTTTGTCATCTTTTGATTAGAATGGACAGTCTAAAAACTCCATGAAAAAACAAAAAAAACTGTGAAAGAAATGCCAGTGTTCTAATTGAAATGGAAACGATTGATGTTGAGTAATTTACTCAGTGGTTTCACTGCTATGGACCAGGTGGCTCCTGCTGACATATCATGCACTTTTATACTTTTTTTGTGTGTTTCGTATTTTTTTTTTTTTTTTTAGGGCTGCACCCGCAGCATATGGAGGTTCCCAGGTTAGGGGTCGAATCAGAGCTGTAGCTGCCGGTCTACACCACAGCCACAGCAACACCAGATCTGAGCCGCATCTGCGACCTATACCACAGCTCATGGCAATGCCGGATCCCTAACCCACCGAGCGAGGTCAGGGCTTGATCCCGCAACCTCATGGTTCCTAGTTGGATCCGTTTTCCGCTGCACCACTATGGGAACTCCTCATGCTTCTTTGACCATAAGGTTCTCTTTGCATAGAATCCTCTTCTCTATGCCCACAGTCTTATCTGTTCATCCAAGTATTATTTCTTCTTTAAAAATAACATATATTGGGGAAAGGAGTCTCTTGTTATAATTTTAAAACTTGTTCATTATAGAAAATGTAAAAAGTAGAAAAAATTGAAATAAAATTTGAATCTTTTATAAATTTTCCAAATAGAGATAAGTACTATATTTTCTAGTCTTTATATACTTATGTAAGATTATATTTCTTCTATAATGAACATAATAGAGACACATATTTCCTATATATAAACTAACATATAAATGCCCATGCATAGATATATATGTGCAAAATGAAATTTTATGAACCTGAGATCATATTGTAAAATTTTGCATTCCACATATTCTTTTAATACTATACTATGTTTCCTTATTTGATTTGACAATATTCTTTTAAAAGATTGTCCCGTGTTTCTTTGTGTATTTAACAGACTTTTTAGCTCTTTTGCTTTTGACTTTTTTCAGATCTATAAGCTGTGACCTTTTCGTGTAACATCTCTCACGTATTCTAAATTGTCTTCTAAAATGGTTGAGCCCCTCGTGCCTCTTCCCTACCATGCATGCCTCACTACTCCTAGCCAGTTCTGCTCTTGTCTTTTAAAGCATGATCAGAGAAGAGCTCATCTTAAGTTGTAGTTTTCAGAACATGTCTTCTTCTTTAAGGCCTAGCTTTAGCAACATGCTTCCCTCTATCTGAATCAAGATTCCCATAGAACTTGGAACAGATTGTATTTCTTTATACTGCCCCATAGTACAATTATTATTAAGTTCTGTTACTGCATTAAACCCTCAACTAGTTAAAGGCAGAGATTTTCATTCATTTTTGTATTTATTGGAACTTAGGGGAGGGCCTGGAGCATAAGTCCTATCAGTAAACATTGAACACTGATTGTTGAAATAAGTCTCTTGTAGATTGGGAACTAAAAGTGAGAGACCATCAACACTCACCAGGGCAGACCTGGTCTGTAGGACTGTCCAGGTGAGTGTTGGTCAAAGCCTGGCTGAGGAGGTAGCCATGGGAATAGAAAGAAGGCAACAAGGAGACATTATGGGGATAATATCAAGCAGAATGTGCTTGCGTGCAGATGTGTGTGTGCTGTACTCCCAGTGTGTGAAGGAAAGGTTATTGTGAAAGAGAATCCGCAGCATTCCCATTTCATGTCCAGGTGGAGGTTAATGCCTTTACCTGATAGGTGATGAGACAAGTTGACATAATGAGTTTAATGTTTAATCAACATTTCTAGATACTAAAAAAGATTAAGTACATTTTATAATGATACTATGTTGAAATACACACAAGTGATTTATAGCCTTTATGAAGCTAAAAAATTATTTTTTCTCTGCATAGGTTTTATTTTTTCTATATTTAGAGAGGTATTTTTAAGCATTTTTTATTATAGTTGATTTACAGTATTCTGTCAATTTCTGCTGTACAGCAAAGTGACCCAATTTTATGTGTGTGTGGTGTGTGTGTGTGTGTGTGTGTGTGTATATATACTCACATTCTTTTTTTTAAATCTTTTTTTTTTTAGGACCACACCCGTGGCATATGGAGGTTCCCAGGCTAGGGTTCAAATAGGAACTATAGCTGCCAGCCTGCACCATAGCCACAGCAACACAGGATCTGAGCCATGTCTGCGACCTGCAACACAGCTCATGGCAATGCTGGATCCTTAACCCACTGAGCAAGGCTAGGAATTGAACCTGCATTCTCATGGATGCTAGTCAGATTCATTTCTGCTGAGCCACAACAGGAGCTCCAACACACACACACACACACACACGCATGCACGCACGCACGCACGTATTCTTTTTCTTATATTATCTTCTGTCACAAGTGATTGGATATAGTTCCCTGTGCTATACAGCAGAAACTCATTGCTTATTCATTCTAAATATATTAGTTTGCATCTACTAACCCCAAACTGCCAGACCATCCCCCTCCCTCCTCTCCCCCTTGGCAACCACGTCTTCTGTGTCTGTGAGTCTGTTTCTGTTCTGTAGATAGGTTCATCTGAAGTTAAAAATTACTTTAAATTCATTGTTTAATGAGTAGAATTGAAACTGACCCAAACTCAGGCCTAAGATATTTAGAGGTGACAGAGATGTTAAAATTAAGAAACATATTGAAAACCAGGTGCGGTCAACTGGGTGAAGACATATTGATTCTTTAGGAATGGCTGAAGAAACTAAAGGAGTTTTGTTAACTGAGAAAGGAAGAAGAAGAAAGGAAAACACTGCTCTCTGAAAAGTCTGAAAGTCTGCCCTGCAGAAGGGGTGCTGTACTAATTTTCAGTGTACCCATTTGGTGGAACCAGGGCCAGGGGAGGTGCCTTTGCTTTTAATATTAGAAGGACATTTTTATAGTCATAGCTGACAAAAGATGAAGGAGCAGTCTCAGGAGGCTGTGTCAGTCCACCAGTGGAGATTTTCAAAAAAGCCTTGTCACTTGATGAGGAGTTGGCAGACTTGCCCTTCCAATCCAAGGATGCTGTGATTTTATCGGAATTGTTTTCATTTCAGTAGGTTTTGTATTTTGAACTGATGTGTCACTTTTTCCTATCATTTTTGATTATAGTGGTGTAAAAAACCAGCCTCTTGGTTTTATTAGTTTTCTAGACACATTCTCTATGGAAATACAGGGATAAAGTGGTATGTGCTTTAAAAATTCTCCTTCACACTTCTTCTTTTTAATACAGCTTTACCATCAGGGAAGCAAGCTATTTTGTTTCTCTCCTTTAGTTAAGATCTAATCAGCTCCTTTCTATTTTGACTTCCAAGAAAAATCAACCTGATACAGACTTTAAATGGAAAGGTTTCACCTGCTCCTTACTGCTTGCAGGTGCCACCAAAGTTTCTGTATTCAGAGTCCAGCTCCTATGTAGGTAGAAAGCTTATCTCTGAAGTTCATTGTGGTTGGTAAAAGCAGTGTTTGCCTTTGTTAGAGGGATCCAAGTAATTTCTCCATTTGAATCCCTTTTGTGTTGGAGTTCTCAAGATAACTTATGTTATCACTGTTCCGTCATTCCTTTGGCTTAGAAGATGTCTTTACAAAATGAAATGTTTGGTGTTGGAGAAAGTAGTTTGACTCCATTGTAGCTTGGAGCTGACGGGTAACCTTATATATCTCTTGAAATAAAGTGTTCAGTGGAATTCAAAAACTGTTGATATTGAGCATAGACACAACTGTTTGAAAAACTCAAGCTTTCAAAAATTCAGATATTCAGAAGAAAAATATGCCCCAGTGTACTGGTTATAGTATTGAAGCAGGTTTCTTAATTTTGTATCAGTATGAATCTTGTTTTTCCTTACTTGTCCTGGCTAAGACTTATCCCGGAGCACCTTCCTGATAATGTTTTCTATTACAAAATAATAGAGAAGTGCTTTCCAAATTGAAAATTTTCTGACCAACTTTTATATCACTTTGAGAAATATTTGTATGTTGTATAGTAACTAAAAAGTAATAATCAAAAATTAGGAGGTCCCATCGTGGCTCAGTGGTTAGCGAATCTGACTAGGAACCATGAGGTTTGTGGGTTCTATCCCTGGCCTTGCTCAGTGGGTTAAGAATCCGGCGTTGGCGTGAGCTGTGGTGTAGATCGCAGACAAAGCTTGGATCCCACGTTGCTGTGGCTTTGGCATAGGCCGGTGGCTACAGCTCTGACTGGACCCCTAGTCCAGGAACCTCCATATGCTGTGGGTGCGGCCCTAAAAAGACAAAAATTAATTCTGGGGGCGGGAGAGTCAAAATTGATTCAGGCATTTTTTTCAAAGAAAATCCTATTATTACATTTTAAAACCTTTTTCAATTATAATAAAAAACACAGAAAGTAACATTTACCTTCTTTACCATTTTTAATTGTTCCATTCAGTAGTGGGAAGTACTTTCACATCATCATGCAATGGAAGTCCTGAACCTCCTCAGCTTGCAGAACTGTAACTCTTTACCCACTTAACAACTCCACAACCCCCCTTTCTCTTCAGCCCCTGCAAACCACCCTTCTACTTTCTCTGATACAAAAAAGTAGATACTTCCTAGATACTTTATAGGTGCCTCCTATGAAAGGAATCATACGGTTTTTGTCTGTTTTATGACTACCTTATTTCACTTGACACAGTGTCCTCAACATTCATCCATGTTGTGACATGTGTCAGAATCTCCTTCCTTTTTAAAGCTGAATTATGTTCCACTGTGTGTATATACCACATGTTGTCTGTCCATTCATCCATGGACATTTGGGTTGCTTCCCCCTTTTGGTTATAGTGAATAGTGCTGCTCTGAACACGAGTGGGCAAATGGAGGCCTGAACCTTGAAGTAAGTATACTACCTCCTCAAAAGAGCTTATCTTAAAATTGCTCAGGCTACGTAACAGAAATGTTGTGGTGGCACCTGAGGTCATAATTTTATCACCATTGAAAACCCACTGTGTGTGGCTCTAAAGGAAGTTTGTTTTTCATGTCTGTGCCTAATTGTTTTTCTTGATAGTATTACAGGCACAATGCATTAGCACTAATATTTTCAGAATGGCATGAACAGATATCCTCTCAAATAAGCCATTTGTTAAGAGCAACAAATACCAAAGCATAGGGCAATCCACATCAAAAATAATAGAGATGGTGTTTTAAACCAGCAAGCATCAGGAGTTCGTATCATGGCGCAGCAGAAACGAATCCGACTAGGAACCATGAGGTTGTGGGTTCAATCCCTGGCCTCGCTCAGTGGGTTAAGGATCTGGCGTTGCTGTGAGCTGTGGTGTAGGTCAGAGATGCGGCTCGGATCCTGCATTGCTGTGGTTGTGGTGTAGGCCGGAGGCTACAGCTCCAATTGGACCCCTAGCCTGGGAACCTCCATGTGCCGCGGGAGCGCCCTAAAAAGGAAACAAACAAACAAAAAACCAGCAAGCATCAGCATGTGACCAACTTTTCTTTTTTCCTATTTTTGACAATATCCCTCTTTGAAGTATACCTGGCCTTTGGGGTAAAGTGCAGACCCATAGTTCTGGAGAAGGAGTAATGGATGTAGAAGTTGCGGAGATTCATTCCGTAACTCTTTAAGACACAGCTATTAATACCTCATCTTCATCCAAAAGAGATGTAAAAGGGTCACACGAAAGAAGAGGAGAGAGGGGAGGAGAGGGAAGAGAAGAAAACATTGTTTCCTTCAGCCCATTTCTCTTTCCAAGATACAGTACCATAGAAAACAAGCTCATTACCCTGAAAATAAATCTACTCTCTTATTTTATTTTAATTTTTTTGGTTGCATCCAGGACGTATAGAAGTTCCTGGGCCTGGGATCAAGTCTGCGCTGCAGTTGTGACTTGTGCCAAAGCTATGGCAATGCCAGATCTTTAACCTGCTGAGCAACTGTAGAAACTCCAATTTTATTTTTTAAATTCATTTTGGGGGCGCCATAGTGTGCAGTGGCTTGATATGGGATCTCAGTTCTCATACAAGGGGTTGAACCTAGGCTGAAGTGGTGAAAGCTCTGAATTCTAAATGCTAGATGACCAGGGGACTCCCCAGTCTATTCTTTCCCCCCACCTTTACCTCCCAGGAATATTTGCATTTTATTTTATTTTTATTTTTTTAGGTGCTACTACTCTTTTAGTTATCTCTTAGAAGCCTGTCTTTAAGAAGGTGTCACTGTGTTTTATGATTTAAAATGGTTAGGCTGGGAGGGTCTTATTGGTAAGAGTCAGGGGTCATAGGCTCCAGGAAGTGGTATGAGCCTCTTCCTCCATCTCTGTGAACTTGGATATTTCAATTCAATATCACTTGGTCAAATACTTTTTTTTTTTTGTAGTGGCATATGGAAGTTCCCAGGTTAGGGTTCGAGTTGGAGCTATAGCTTCCAGTCTACACCACAGCCACAGCAAATCGGGATCCAAGCCAGGTCTGAGACCTACACCACAGCTCATGGCAACGCTGTATCCTTAACCCACTGAGCGAGGCCAGGGATCGAACCTGTGACCTTATGGATACTAGTCAGATTCATTTCTGCTGAGCCACAATGGGGAACTCCTTTTTTTTTTTTTTTTTAAAGGCATTGTGCTAGGAGTTTGGGAGTGGGCAAGATCAACATTGTTGCTGCCTGAAAGGCACTCGTGGTCTAGTTGGGAAAACCAGCATCTATCAGGGTATATATGAAAGTGATACAGGAGGCTTGAAGGAGTATTAATAAACGGAGAAGATCAGGGAAAGTGTCGAGGAGGTGACATCTGAGTTGGGACAAACACAGAAGAGGTAATTCCAGTTAGAAGGATTATCGCCTGCAAAGTCATGGAGGTGTCCAGGCATATGAAATACTTGGGAAATAATCTCAGTTTCTCCATCTAAAGTTAAGGTGCTAGAGCAATTTATTCCTGTAATCCTTTCTTACTCTTACTGTGAGTCTGTCAAATATATGGATAATAGTTTTTTTTCTCTCTCTCATGTTTTACTGTTTCTAAACTCTGACATCATCAGCTAGTTGGGGGAGTGTGGGCTTAAGCCCAGGTATAGAGTTCCTTCTGCTGTCTCGTGAGGCACTGCTAAATTACGGAAACAAGAGAGAAGATTTCACAGTCAAATTTTAGATCCTTTGTATGTTAGCTATCCCAGGTAGGGTTTGCTCTTTTTCTTTTTTCTTTCTGATAGTCTGAATATGTTACAGTTTTAAAAGGGAGTTCTCTCTGAATTATTTGTTTGTCAATGCAAAAGTGTAAAAATCAGCATCATTATCAGAGTGGTTATTTTTAGTCATAGTAATTTGTTCCTCTTATTTTCATTCATGTGAACATTTTTTCCCCCCTCATCCCTCCTTCCTCCACTTCTTCCTTCCTTCCAACACATATTTAATTAGAACGCCAGCTTCTAAGTGCGGAAGTTAGATTCCTTGCTTTCTAAGAAACATAGTCTAGCAGAGGAGCTAAGACATTACTAAAACACATATCCGTAAAATGCAAGGCAGGAAGCTGCCTTTGCTCTAAGAAAGCCAGAAAGCACCCTCGTATTCATAACATGGGAGAGGGAGAAATTCTGTTAGGAGTTTCTAAGAGAAGCTGCAGCTGTGAGGGATCTCGAGGGGCTTGAGTAAAGACAGCGTTTTCCACTGGACCCAACTTTTTACAACATTAACGTCTTTTTATTCTCTGCTGGAAAAGCACAATTGAGGTTCTAAGACACGCTTGGTGGCTTGGCTACCTGAGTGCCTTAGCTCTGCATTCTGGTCCAAACAAAGAGGAATTAGCAGGGATATTTGTTCAGGTGACATTAGGCATAAAAAGAGGCCACATTTCCCATGCCTGCTACTCTGCAGGAGGCTGTACAAGGGGGCTGTCTCTCTGTGTCTTGGAAATAACATGGAAGTGCTGCTCCCTGCTGCTAAGTCTTAGTTACAATCATGCCCTGTTAAGACTGTACCAGCGAGAAGACTTTAAGTGCTGCTCAGTATCTCCTCTTGAAAAATGCTGCCTTCTCAATGTGGTGCTCACATCTCTCACACACGCTATCGGGATACTAAACTAAATGATGTGGGAACCATTATACCCTTATGTGTGATTTTTTTTCCCCCCAAAGGAAGGAAATGTTCACTGTATTGATTAGAATTAACTTCATTATCCTACATTTTGTTTCTCTTTCTATCCAGATAACACAAATTATAGATTGAAAATCCCATGCTGTTTAAATTATTATTTGTTCTTTATGTTTATTGAGTACGTAGAGTACATTAGATCCTATGACATACATCATGCTAAAGCATTACCCTTAATCTCAGCTACTCTCGCAGTCTCTGCAAATGTTATCGATAATTCCCAGGGAGTTCCTGCTGTGGCACAGTGGGTTAAGGATCCATCTTTGCCGCAGCTGTGGTGTATGTTGCAGCTGCAGCTCAGATTCGATCCCTGGCTTGGAAACTTCCATATGCCATGGGTGTGGCCAAAAAAAAAAAAAAGTTCCGGGTCATTGCATCATCATTAATTGCTATTTTTATAATAGCTACTATTTATTTATTCACACCTACTATGTGGCATGACATTCTGAATCATTGCTTTAATTATTTTCTCACTTATTCCTCAAAATAATTATATTAGTGAGCATTTTTATTCCCATTTCCAAGGTGACTATCAAGCGAAAGGACAATAAATCAGTAATTAACCTATAACGTTCTATTGCTATTTCATCACAGAATTAAAATTTAAAATCAGGATTCTAAAAATCAAACACTTTTCTCTCAAGACCATTTGGTTCTTTTGAATTCTGAAACTTCTTACATAAGTGTCTCTTTCAACATAGCTAAAGAGAAGAGCAAGTGTGTGCACTGCCTCTCCATCTCTTAATATAGTTACTGGGGTGTTACCATCTTTCTTTTGTGTTATACTTTTTATTTCCTACAATTCTGAAAAAAATTTGGGAAGTTAAAAAGGAATATTACTATATATATACTGGATTGCCATCCTCTGAAATCGGGTTGTCTCTAGGGTATAATGAAACATCTGTTTGAATAACTACACAGATTTCTAAATTTGAAGCCTAATATATTTTCAATTCTCTTAGTCTGTTTGGGTTGCTAGAACAAAATTACTATAGCTTATAACTGGGTAGCTTATAGACAACAGAAATTGATTTCTCACTGTTCTGGAAGCTAGAAAGTCCAAGTTCAAGATTCCAGCACCTTCTTTATCTGGAGCCGGTTTTCTAGTTGGTGCCATGGATTGTGCTTTCTGGCTATAACCTCACATGACAAAAGGAAGGGGCTAGGAATCTCTGGGGTGTCTATTATAATCGCCTCCCAAAGGCCCCACCTCCAAATACCATCACATTGAGCATTAGGTTTCAACATATGAATGCTGGAGGTTTGCAACGTTCAGGCCATAGCATCTGTGGCCTCATCTTTTATGTTATACCTTTATTTGTTTATATTTAGTTGAGCAAAAAAAGATGAGCATTTTTTTTGCTAAAAAAGATACTCCAGTATTCATCACTAGCAGAATACACCTGGGCCTCCTGCTGTGCTAAGTGTGGAAACTGGTGGAGGCAATGTCTGGGTAGGGCGCCTATCGCAGCTACCTTGTTGGAACACAAACTATCAGCGCCAAAGCAGACCATGGCGGGTACCACTTTGCCCCTTCTGTTTATAGAGGAGGGGGTTGGGGTCCAGAAAGGGGAAGAAAAGCCCAGGTCTTAGGGCAACTTAATGGTAGAAATTAGTTAATGGTAGAAGCAGAACTAAATCTAGGTCTTTTACTACTAGTCTTGTGCTCTTTTCAATGTATCACTTTGGGAAAGCGTGTGGATATCTACACCTGTTTTTCTGCTTATGAAAATGGGTAAATGTTGCCACCTTGGATTTTTCAATAATATATGTAGAGAATGGTCGAGTTGGTGTAAGGGCAACACCTTGGAACTTCGTTTCTTGAAGCTTTGTCTTATGTAGTTTTTTTTTTTTTTCTTTTTCCTTTTGGTCTTTTTAGGGCTGAACCTGCGGCATATGGAGGTTTCCAGGCTAGGGGTCGAATCGGAGCTGTAGTCTTTGGCCTACACCAGAGCCACAGAGCCACGGCAATGCCAGATCTGAGCCATGTCTGCGGCAATGCTGGATCCTTAACCCACTGAGAGAGACCAGGGATCAAACCTGCAACCTCATGGTTCCTTGTCGGATTCGTTAACCGGTACGCCGTGACGGGAACTCCTGTCTTACGTAGTATTTATATCCATTTAAGAAAATTGTAGTAAAACATTTCCATCCTCATATAATTTTTTTTCTTTGTGTTAATATTTCTTTAAGTGATTTTTATTTTTTCCATCGTATCTGGTTTGCAGTGCTCTATCAATTTTCTACTGTACAGCAGGGTGACCCAGTCACGTACATATATACATTCTTTTTCTCACATTATCACGCTCCATCATAAGTGACTGGATATAGTTCCCAGCCCATCCTCATATAATTTTAATATACTGAATTTTAGTTTAATGTAACTACATTTTAATGTAATTAATTGAATCTGATTACAACTAACTCTGTTATAACCACACATATGCTGTTCATTTTCATTAAAAGATGCAATAGTACAAAACTTTGTTGATTGAATTGTATCATAGTCTTTTAAAAAAAACCTTCAATAGCTTGTCCTTGTTTTCAAAATGAGGCACACATTCCATAGTAGTAATGCAATAACTGGAATAACTGTTCTATTCCCTAGCGACGTGTCACCAAGCAGTTTTTTGGAAATTGATTTTTACAGTGTGTCTCCATACCTCGTGTTTTCTGAACCCATTGAACCTTCAACACCCTTCAGTGCCGTTCATTTGTTTATTTTTGGTTTGATTGGTTTAATTTTATTAATTATGCACATGAGATATAATCATGCACAAGACGTGGGGGGTCCCTGTCCTGGAGGACTTCTTGGCCTGAGAGAACCAAGCCGTTTGACATCGCTGTGCCTCGCCCTTTCTCTCCATTTAGCAGGCCTTTCCAGCTCCTTTTCTGGAAGCCCACATCCTGCTTATGGTGGGGTAGGTGGTTCTCCAGGTCCCTCCTTGATGGAATCTCGCAAGGTCTCTGCCAATTGAGAAGAGCAGTGTTCTCTCCTGTACGTCTCAGCACAGAGCCTACTTCTCACTAGCAAGTGTTTTATTCTCATGGTTGTCACAGAGAATGTGAGGTTTATTCACTATAGAGTAAGATTTTTTTTTTTCGTCTTTTTTTTAGGGCCGCACCTGCAACACATGGTGGTTCCCAGGCTAGGATTTAAATTGGAGCTGTAGCCGCCGGCCTATACCACAGCCACAGCAATGCAGGATCTGAGCCACATCTGCAGTCTACACCACAGCTCATGGCAATGCCAGACCCTTAACCCACTGAGCAAGGCCAGGGATAGAACCTGCATCCTCATGGATACTAGTCAGATTTGTTTCCCCTGAATCATGGCAGGAACTCCAACAGTAAGTTTTTTGAGGGAATAAAACAGTGTTTTATTTATTTATTTATTTGGATTTTTTTTTGCCATTTATAATGATTTTTACTTTTTCCATTGTAGCTGGTTTGGAGTGTTCTGTCAATTTTCTACGGTACAGCAAAGTGACCCAGTTACACATACTTGTATACATTCTTTTTTCTCACATCATCATGTTCCATCATAAGTGACTAGATATAGTTCCCAATGCAACACAGCAGGATCTCATTGCTTATCCATTCCAAAGGCAACAGTTTGCATCTATTAACCCCAAATTCCCAGTCCATCCCACTCCCTCCCCCTCCTCCTTGGCAACCACAAGTCTTTATGTCCCCTGTTTGCTAAGCAGTTTGGCATGTAGTGAGTGCCCAGTGACTGAGGGATGGATAAAATCTGTGGATGGAGAAAAATGGAGATACAGATAGATATAGAAGGAAAGGAAGATCAGTGCTTTGGAGAAGACTGAGCAGTAGCTCACATTTCATCCCTCATCAGTCTTCTTACCTTAGCAATTAAAAATTTTTAATACACTTGCACACACTGAAGGTGAGTTGTTACAGAGAACAAACGTGGCCGGAATCCTCCCCTGGCATGTGATTCACGTCGTATGTTCAAGACCTAGGCAAATACATTTCTTCAGCAAATTTCCCCTAAGCCATAGTTATTTTTAAAGATGACTTGCTGGATAATGACTACTCCAGCATTGAGTTGCGAGTTTTGTGTTTAATTTAAACTTGGAAACCCAAGAAACACCAGGAGTACAAGGAGTGATCTAATTAAAGAAATTACTTATGTGACTCTCATTTAATACATCTATAAAAGGCAGTGCCTGCCATGAATTTACCTGGTGGAGAAGATCCTGAGGCAAGGTTAGTGTCCCACCTTTCAGCTCATGTGTGTTCTTGGCATGCCACGCCAGATGTTTTGCAAGCAGAACTACCTGGTGAAAAAAATTCTCATTAGGATCAGAAAGAATTCTGTATATTGATGATACTTCTGTGGTCACAAGGGGAATTGTCAGTCTTTTATCCTATGCAGTAAACTGGTAGGAGAAATTCCTATGGTTCTAAAGAATCCTGTTTTATTGGAAAATAGATGTTGGATGAAGAGGATGAGGAGAAAGTGGGCAGTATGTCGGGATAGAAGAAAATGCCTGCTATATATGCTAATCTGGAGGTGTTTGAAGGGGAAAGCATTAATACCCTTTTTTGAAAATTTATTTTATTAAGTGCAGTGGTTTACAACATTGTGTTAGTTTTTGGTGTACTACAAATTGACTTAATTATATACATATATATAGATACATACATACATATATACTTTTTTGTATTCTTTTCCATTACGGTTTATTATAGGATATTGAATATCATTCCCTGTGTTACACAGGAAGACCTTGTAGTTTATCCCTTCTATATATGAGTTTGCATCTGCTGATCCCAAACTCCCAATCCATGCTTCTCCCACCCTTCCTACTTCTTAAAGCATTAATGCTCTTTAGTGAAGATTGTATAATTCATTTGATCTTACCTGCAGCAGGTAAGCTTGAAAGTTCAAGGGTAAGGAAAAGGTCCAAAGAAGGTAGTGAAGAATTTCAAATTTAGAAGATCATAGCTAGAGTGCTAATGCCATCATTTACCAGGAATGTTACCTTAACCCACTCCCTCAGTGATCTGAGCTTCTGTTCATACATATGCAAACCAGGGATATAATACTATTAATAATAATAGGTAACTTGCGGTTGTGAGGATTGAGTGAGAATCGTGGTGTTCATTGTCATTTTTATTCTTTTAAAACAAAGCCTGAGATAGGATCTTTATCGAAAAGCTAAATCCTATCCCAGAGAGATTACTGATCTTAGAATCAGGAAGCCTAAGCTATATGTTTGCTTCTGTCACCAATAACTGTGTGATTTAAGGTACATCTTTCTCATCTTAAATTTCATAATCTTTAAAATGAGGGCAGTGGCCCAGATGATGCTCAGGGTTCCTTCCATTCCAGTTCTTATGTTCAGTGATTCTATATTTAATTTTTTTCTTGAATTTAAATATAATGTATAACATCACAGTATATTTGATATAAGTAAAAAAACTTCTAGATAGATTTTTTTTTGTATAATAATCATAACAATGTAATTTCACAGGATTTCCATCCCACAGCCCAAGCACATCCCCCCACCCCCCAAACTGTCTCCTCTGGAGACCGTAAGTTTTTTAGTGTCTGTGAGTCAGCATCTGTTCTGCAAAGAAGTTCAGTCTGTCCTTTTTTCAGATTCCACATGTCAGTGAAAGCACTTGATGTTGGTGTCTCATTGTATGGCTGACTTCACTTAGCATGACAATATCTAGGTCCATCCATGTTGCTAAAAATGCCAGGATTTCGTTCTTTTTAATGGCTGAGTAATATTCCATTGTGTATTATGTACCACATCTTCTGGATCCATTCCTCTGTTGATGGACATTTAGGTTGTTTCCGTGTTTTGGCTATTGTAAATAGTGCTGCAGTGAACATTGGAGTACATGTGTCTTTGCGAGTCGTGGTTTTCTCTGGATAGATGCCCAGGAGTGGGATGGTTGGATCAAATGGTAGTTCTATGTTTAATTTTCTGAGGCATCTCCATACTGCTTTCCACAGTGGTTGCACCAATTTACAATCCCACCAACAGTGTACTAGGGTTCCTTTTTCTGCACACCCTCTCCAGCACTTATTGTTTGTAGACTTTTGGATGATGGCCATTCTGGCTGGTGTAAGGTGGTACCTCATCAAGGTTTTGATTTGCATTTCTCTAATAATGAGTGATGTTGAACACCTTTTCATGTGTTTTTTTGGCCATCTGTATGTCTTCTTTGGAGAACTGTCTGTTTAGATCTTCTGCCCATGTTTTGATGGGATTGTTTGTTTTTTTGGTATGGAGTTGCAGAAGTTGTTTATAAATTTTGGAGATTAATCCCTTTATATCTAAATTTTATAATAAAAGTCTACCGCTTTCATTTTTCCAAATGATCCTAAGGAACAAAAAGAGTTAAGCTGTTTGCCCAGGCTCCCTCAATACCCTGACAGCAGTTATGCATTAAAATGCAAAACCCCAGAACTTAGTGACAATGCTGTGTTAAGTTGCTCTTCTAGATGCATACTTATTACAGTGGCTCCCTTAGATTGAATACTCTGAAAAGAAAATTAGGGGTTGGCATTTTATGGAGACCGCCAGTGTCATTCTTTTAAAATTTTACACCATTTTCCTGGCTCTAGGAGAACTGGTTGGCAAAGCCATGCACACTTTAATTACACAGATTATGCAACAGGGGGCTCTCTGACAAAGAGGAAAATTAGGGAGATACACATTTAGGCCTGATTCTGCTTCCGAAGCAGAAGTCTTGCAATTTTCAAGGAAGTATAAGTGAGATGCTGTGTTATTACAGGGCTCAGTTAGGATTCTGAACTCATGAGGATGTCAGTATCGAGGATTATTTTTTGATGATTGCAGGCTGACAGTGTGATCCTGGATGGGTAGTGTTCTGTCGGACAAAGGCAGCCATACCACAAATCCCAGTAAGGCATTCTGGGCAAGCTCAGAGCAGCTGGTGTCCTCATCTTGGTGAATTGCTCCTGGGTGGAGCAATAAGGAAAGATAGAGAGAGAATTAGTTCACTGGGTCACAGGAAATGTCAGACCTAGAAAGGGGCATTAGAAACAATGAGACAGAGTCGAGAGGACATCCCTTTGGAAGTCGACAGATTTAAGTTCTGTTTCATCACTTTTTAGCTATTATCCTAATTGAATTTACTCCTCTGTCAATGTTTTGTTCTGTAATAGCATAATAATAATCTCTAGCAAGCTTGTCCTACAGGGTTTTTGTAAGGCTTAAAGGCTTGAAAACACTTAAATCATAAGGTGTGATACGACTTTTTCTCAAACCAGTCTCCCAGTTCAGGCATGTCTGCTGCTCTTTAGAAGGAAAAAACATGGATCTGTCCGGTCATCTGGTCTTAGTTGAGAGCACCCTTCATAGCATGTTTTCCCACTCTGCCCAGCTATATCTTTCCTTTCCATACAGGACAAAAAGGATCACCAGCATAGCATTGTTCCTTCTTTCCCCACTACCACCAGCACCACATCTCGGGCAGGTGACTGATCTATTAGGAAGAGGCTGGATCCAGACTTTCTCTGTTCAAGTCCCGGTCATTCCCTTTACTAGTTTATAACTTCAGCCAAGTTACTTAACTTTTTTGTTCCTCTCTTTCCTTGCTGATAAGAATACTACCTACTTCATAGGGTGGTTGTGAGAATTAAACCAGTTGATACATAGAAAGTGCTTTGACCAATTCCTGGTAAATAATTAGTACTCAAAACTATTTGCTTTAATTATTTTCTTTCTTTCTTTCTTTCTTTCTTTCTTTCTTTCTTTCTTTCTTTCTTTCTTTCTTTCTTTCTTTCTTTCTTTCTTTCTTTCTTTGTCTTTTAAATGAGAGTTGCAACATTTCAGGTTCTCTCTCTCTCTCTTTTTTCTTCTCTGCTACACCCACAGCATGTGGAAGTTCCTGGGCCAGGGATCAAACCTGCACCACAGTAGTGATCTGAGCCACAGTGGTGAAGATGCAGGAGCTTTAACCCACTAGGTCACCAAAGAACTCCCAGTTGCTTTAATTCTCATTGTCTTTTATCCAGAGTTATAGAGAAAGGCTGTATGGTAAAAGATAACCAGTAAGGTTTTGAGGACTCGGGCATCTGGCTGTGAGCCAGAGGGTGAAAGGTAACTGATCACTCTTTTTGCTTTAGTTAACTATCCTGAAGTTAGAGGAAGATAAAAGGGAATATCCTAGTTTGTTTCCCATAAGTGATATGATGTGAGTGAGCATATACTTAGAGTCATGGGATTTTAGAGAGGGAGGAGACTTTGGCATTCATCTGGTCACCCTCATTTTAAGTATGAGACCTAGAGAGGAGCAGTGATTTGTCCAAGGTTCCGTATTGAGTAAATAGCATGAAAATGTGATTTCAGCTTAGGCTAAAAATGAGCCTATTGGAACAGATAGGTTTTTGTTTTGTTCTGTTTTGTTTTGTTTTTTGTCTTTAGGGCCACACCCACAGCATATAGAGGTTCCCAGGCTAGGGGTCTAATTGGAGCTACAGCTGCCAGTCTACACCACAGCCACAGCAATGCTGGATCTGAGCCACGTCTGTGACCTACAGCACAGCTCATGGCAACACCAGATCCCCGACCCACTAAGTGAGGCCAGGGATCAAACCTGTGTCTTCGTGGATGCTAGTCAGATTTGTTTCCACTGAGCCATAAGGGGAACTCCTGGAACAGACTGTTTCTCTTGACTCTCCTTACTAGAGAATATATCTTTCTTTCTTCTTCTTATTTTTTTTTTATCTTTTTGCGGCCTCACTTGCAGCACATGGAAGTTCCTGGGCCAGGGGTTGAATTGGAGCTGCAGCTTTGACCTTTGCCGCAGCCACAGCAACTCAGGATCTGAGACGCACCTGCAACCTACACCACAGCTTGTGGCAATGCCGGATCCTTATCCTACTGAGTGAGGCCAGGAATTGAACCTGCATCCTCACAGAGAAAATGTCAAGTCCTTAACCCACTGAGCCACAATGGGAACTCTAAAATATCTCTTTCTTTTATCTGCATTTTTACAAAACTGCTTCTTGTCCTCTAAGATATGGATGCAGGAAAACAACAGCAATAGCAATAACCTCTGCAGTCCACCTATCCTGGGAACAGCTTTATTTTCTTTTGTGCCGTCTTTGCAATGAACAGACCACTTCCTTGTTTCTTATTATCCCTCGACCACCACAACTCACTCAGAAATAGAGGAACCCATTTTTTTTTTATTTTCCCACTGTACAGCAAGGGGGTCAGGTTATCCTTACATGTATACATTACAATTACATTTTTTCCCCCACCCTTTCTTCTGTTGCAACATGAGTATCTCGACAAAGTTCTCAATGCTATTCAGCAGGATCTCCTTGTAAATCTATTCTAAGTTGTGTCTGATAAGCCCAAGCTCCCGATCCCTCCCACTCCCTCCCCCTCCCATCAGGCAGCCACAAGTCTCTTCTCCAAGTCCATGATTTTCTCTTCTGAGGAGATGTTCATTTGTGCTGGATATTAGATTCCAGTTATAAGTGATATCATATGGTATTTGTCTTTGTCTTTCTGGCTCATTTCACTCAGTATGAGGTTCTCTAGCTCCATCCATGTTGCTGCAAATGGCATTATGTCATTCTTTTTTTATGGCTGAGTAGTATTCCATTGTGTATATATACCACCTCTTCTGAATCCAATCATCTGTGGATGGACATTTGGGCTGTTTCCATGTCTTGGCTATTGTGAATAGTGCTGCAATGAACATGCGGGTGCACGTGCCTCTTTTCAGTAGAGTTTTATCCGGATAGATGCCCAAGAGTGGGATTGCAGGGTCATATGGAAGTTCTATGTATAGATTTCTAAGGTATCTCCAAACTGTTCTCCATAGTGGCTGTACCAGTTTACATTTCCACCAGCAGTGCAGGAGGGTGAGGAACCCATTTTGAATCAAAGCTGGGAGAATTGAGCAGCTTCAGAGAGTATCATTGGGATCTGAGTCATTTATTCTCATGACAGTCTTGCTACAGCTACTAATGTCCTTTCTTTTTCAAGTAAGTGGGCACAAAGAAGATATTTAGGTACCTTATGGAATTCCCATTGTGGTTCAGCAGGTTAAGAACCGAACATAATGTCCGTGAGGGTGCCTGTTTGATCTGGCTTCTCTTAGTGGGATAAAGATCCAGCATTGCTGCAAGCTGTTGTGTAGGTCGTAGATGTGGCTTGGATCTGGTGTTGCCATGGCTGTGCAGCTGCAGCTCCAATTTGACCCCTAGCCCAGGAACTTATATGTGTAGCCCTAAAAAGAAAGAAAATATATATATTTAGCTACTCTGTATTTTATGCTCTTTTTCTTGTTGTTTAGGGTACGTAAATGTCCCTCCAGGCTCTAGGACCCTTCTAAAAGTAACCGTCTCTTAGAGAACTTAAAACATACATGTCATCAGTTATTCTTTTCAAAGTTTCTAATTTTACAGATGAGTAAATGGATGCAACGCAGTTAAATGACCTTTCTGTGGTCATGCAACTTTCTTTTCAAAAATGCTTCCTAGTGGGACACATGTTTACCCTCTGATTTTAAAGATAATACTTTGTATACAGTAAATTAAAATTGTCAAGCAAGAAGTGGGATGGTTGCCTTTTAATATTCCTAACTTCTTGAAGGTGACAACTGTCAACCCACTATCTAATATCTCTCCATCTTCCTCACTGCTTTGGGACATTTGGTACCAAATCATTTTCTAAGAATTTTTTTTCAGTTTACAATACGTTTTTTCAAACTGGTTTTGAATTTTCCGGAGTTGTGATTCTCCTTTTTTCATGCTAAAAGATACTCTATTAAACACTGCGAATGTGTATGTATATTTAGATAGTTCCTTCTTTCTACCATAAATTGAATCTCCAGATTTCTCTATGATTACTCATAGAAATTGTCAGTCTTATAGCAGTCAGCTACATCTGCTGGACAAATAAGTATTTTCACACTCTCCTCACTTACATTTTCTTAGGTTCGTATGTTTTCTTTTCCTTAGTCTAGAACGCTACAACTCAGGGAAATAGTATCAGCTATGCAGACTTTTTGATGCATGAGCATGCTGTATGAAGGAAGTTTTAGCTCTGTGCTTTCTTCATAGGGTTGTCCTGAAATGCTTTCCTTGACTGTCTCTTTGAATCTCAAATCCTGCTCCATTTTACCAACACTTTTTCCCACTAGCAAGGTTTCACTATTCATTCATTCTTACCTTTTTACTTTCTTAAAAAAAAAAAAAAAGGTTTTGTCAGAGTCCCCGCTGTGGGGCAGTGAGTTAAGAATCAGACTGCAGCAGCTGAGGTTGCTGCAGAGGTGCAGGTTCCATCCTTGGCCTGGGGCAATGGGTTAAGGATCTGGCTTTACCACTTGGGTCACAGATGTGGCTCAGATTCAGTTCCTGCCTGGGAACTTCCATATGCTGTGGGTGCAGCCATAAAATGAAAAAACAAAACATTTTGCCAAGTATTGCCTTGGATGCACCCTATAGTGATTTTGATTCATTCCCTACCCCAGCAATGCTGACTATAACCATTTACAGAATACTTATTTCAGCTCTTGGAACCCTCCTCCTGTGGTTTTGCTCCTGATCTTTGACTTGAATGTCTCTGGTGATGGGAAACTCACTTTCCCATTTTGAGAAGCAGTCTATGGATGATGGGTCTGCACTTCCTTGTATGTAACTGCTTAATGGGACCCAAGTTTGTCTCTGGACACACGAGATACCTTTCTTTTTTTTAAGAACTTTTTAGGCATTTGAAAATAGACATCACCTTCCCTCAATTTCTCTTTCCCTGGCTCTAGTTATTAAACTAGTACTTCAAATCAGGTCATGATTGCCAGAGGACAAAGAACTTGGATGCCTCCAACTTAGAATCTGAGTGACCTAACTTATGGGTTATCTTAATTTTGTTTTTTTTTTTTTTTCCTTTTAGGGCTGTACCCACAGCATATGGAAGTTCCCAGGCTAGGGGTCAAATCAGAGCTAGAGCTGCTGGCCTACGCCACAGACACAGTAATGTGGGATCTGAGCTGTGTCAACCTACGCTGCAGCTTATGGCAATGCCAGATCTTTGACCCACTGAGCAGGACCAGGGATTGAACCTGTGTCTTCATGGATACTAACTGGGTTCATTACTGCTGAGCCACAATGGGAACTCCTTAATATTTTTTTTAACAGTTTAAGAGTAGAAATGGTCCTCTTATTAATTTGTATTGCAGATTTATTTATTTATGTATTGATATTAGTTAATATTTATTTTCCTGTTTTTGCCTTTAGTTTTCTTTTCTTTTTTAAAATTTAAAAAAAAATTGTTATTTCCCCAATACAATTTTTTTTTCTCTTGTACAGCATGGTGACCCAGTTACACATACATGTACACATTCTATTTTCTCACAGTATCATGCTTCATCGTAAGTGACTAGACATAGTTCCCAGTGCCACACAGCAGGATCTCATTGCTAATCCATCACCTAAAAGGTCACCCAGAGAGCTTTGGATTTGGTACCAGCTAAACTAAATTTGAATTCTTTAGGGGGACCCATACTTCAGACAGTTGATTAACCTTTTTAACATTCATTTTTTTCATTGTACATGTGGGTAACAATGCTGGCCTTATGGGGTGATTATGAAGATTGAGTAAAAGAACCCGTAGAGAGCACAGTGCTGTGCCTGGTACATCACAGGTGCCTAGTAAGTTTTGTTTTCCCTTCTCTTTCCTACCTTATCCTTCCTTTCCCTCAAATACTGATTTTTAAATTGAAGTATTATTGATTTACAGTATTATATTAGTCTTAGGTGTACAGCATAGTGATTCAGTATGTTTACAGTTTATACCCCCTTAAATGTTACTACCAGATAATGGTTGTAATTCTCTGTTGCCATACAGAATGTCCTTATTGCTTATTTATTGTATATGTGATAGTTTGTATCTCTTAATCCCATAACCCTCACGTGCCCCTCTTCAATTCCCTTTCTGCACTGATAACCACTAGTTTTTTTCTGTATCTGTGCATTTATTTCTGTTTTGGTATATATATATTCCTTTGTATTTATGTTTTGGTATATATATATATATATATATATATATATTCCTTTGTACTATATATTACATATGTATTTGTATTGTATTTGTATTATTTACTTCATCAAGCATAATATTTTCTAGGTCTTTCCATGTTGCTGCAAATAAGAATTTCATTTTTTGTGGCTGAATAATATTCCATTACATACGTATGTAATATAATACACACACACACACACACATATGTATATATACCTCACATCTTCTTTATCCATTCGTTTGTTGATGGGCACTTGGGTTGTTTCCCTATCTTGGTTGGCTATTATAAGTAGCTCTGTTCTGAACATTGGGATATATGTATCTTTTTGAATTAGTGTTTTCATTTTTTTTTTTTTTTGTAGATATATACCCAGCTGTGGAATTGCTGGTTTGTGTGGTAGTTCTATTTTTAGTTTTTTTTTTTTTTTTTTTTTAGGAACCTCAGTACTGTTTTCCATGGTGGTTGTGCCACTTTACATTCCCATTAACAGTGTAAAGAATTCCCTTTTTTCCAATATCACTGCCAACATTTGTTATTTGTAGACTTTTTATGATAGCCATTCTTACAGGTATGAGGTGATATTTCACTGTTTTGATTTGCATTTTTCTAACAATTAGTGATGTTGAGCATCTTTTTAATGTGTCTGTCAGCTGTCTGTATGTCTTTGGATAAATGTCTACTGGCCATTTTTGGATATTTTTAGTTGAATGAGCTTTTTGTATATTTTGGATATTAACCCCTTGTCAGTCATATCATTTCCAAATATTTTTTTACAATATGTAAATTATCTTTTCATTTTGTTGATAATTTCTTTTGCTGTGAAAAAGCTTTTAAGTCTAATTAGACCCCATGTGTTTATTTTTGCTTTTTTTCTTTAGCTTTTAGGAGGTAGATCCAAAAATTACATAAATATTGCTGAAATTTATGTCGGAGTGTTCTGCCTGTGTTCTCCTCTAGGAGTTTTATGGTTCCTGGTCTTAGATGTAGGTCTTTAGTCCATTTGGAGTTTATTTTTGTATATGGTATCAGAAAATATTCTGATCTCATTGTTTTACTGTAGCTATCCAGTTTTCCCAGCATCACTTATTGAAGAGATTGTCTTTTCTCTATTGTATATTCTTGCCTTCTTTGTCATAGGTTAATTGACTGTGGGTGTGTGGGTTTTTTTCTGTGCTCTCTAGTTTGTTCCATTGATCTACATGTTCTTATGCCAGTACTACACTGTTCTAATTACTGCAGCTTTGCAGTGTAGTCTGAAGTCTAGGAGGGTGTTACCTCTAGCTTTGTTCTTTTTTTCTCAAAGTTGCTCTGGCAATTTGGGGCCTAAAGTTCTGTATAAATTTTAGGATTATTTGTTCTAGTTCTGTGAAAATTGTTGTGGGTATTTCAATAGAAATTGCATTAAATCTGTAGACTGCTTTGTGTGGTAGAGCCATTTGAGCAATATTGGTTCTTCTGATCCAAGAACATGGGGTATCAACCATTTCTTTGTATCACCTTCAATTTCCTCATCAGTTTTTCATAGTTTCCAGAGTATAGAACTTTCATTTCCTTGGTTAAGTTTATTTCTAGGTATTTTATTCTTTTTGATGTGATTTTAAATAGGATTGCTTTTTCACTTTTTCTTTCTGATAGGTCTTTATTAGTGTATAGAAAAGCAACAAATTTCTGTGTATTAATCTTGTATCCTCTAAATCTTCTGAATTTATTTAATGTTTCTAATAATTTGGTGGTGAATACTTTAGGGTTTTCTATATAAAGTATCATGTCATCTGCAAATGGTGACCATTTTCATTCTTCCCTTCCAATTTGTATGTCTTTCCTTTCTTTTTCTTGTTCGATTGCTGTGGCTAGGACTCCAATACTATTAAACAGAAGTGGTGAGAGGGGGCATCCTTGTCTTATTCCTGAATTTAGCAGGAAGGCATTCAGCTTTTCACTGTTGAATATGTTGTCACCTGTGGATTTTTCATAAGTAGCCCTTTCATGTTGGGATATGTTCCCTGTAAACCCACTTTGATGAAATTTTTTATCAAATACTTTTAAGCTATACTTTGAATGCAGAATTTTCACTTGATGTGTTTGTATGATTCAAACTGAAAGGCTTGAAATTATATAAAGACTACAAAGAAAACCCAATGATTCCTTGACTGAAATGAAAATTTGGGTTAACAGTGTGTAGCAAGGGAAATTACAACACACAGATAATTTGCAACTAACACCTAGATAAGTTGATATGGTTCATTTTCTGGAGTCCACAGCTCCAGGCTAGTATTTTAGGAGTCTCTATGAGTTTGTTTTCTTATATAGTTTCTGGCCTGATTCTTTTTACTGGAGAATCTTTTCCCTCGACAGTCAGAAAAGCTTTAAGTGTGGACAGATTACTCAAATTCAGATAGAAAAAAGAAAGGCATACTATCTTTCTTGAGTTAAATTCACCTTCCAAAGCCCATGTTTCTTTTTAATCTGATGCCTGAAACTATGACTTTCCATTCACTTTAGGAAATAATGCTTCCCATTCTGAGAATGTTGTGGGTTTATACTAGGATTTTATCAGTGTAGCATCAGAAGAAAAAAGTAGTCCAACATTTGTACAAAGGGGATAAGAGAAAACACATTTCAAGATTAAGACCATGTGTTTTCCTCTATATTTATCAGATACTTGTTTCTTCCTTCCTTTTTTTTTTTTTCATAACCACTACTTAACTGATGGTATCAGAGACTAAAGGTAATACCACTATTAATAAAAGTACGCCTAAGGTTTTGCTTAAGGTAAATCTTGAGCATGCTCTTACTTGTCCTGAACATTTATTACCTTCACATCCAAATTAAATCAACACACATTTACAGAATATCTGCTGTGTCAAAGTAATGTACTATGTCTTCACAGGAACAAAAATGTAAGTTGTAATTCTCATTCCCAAATTCTATTTCTACTCTTATATGTAGATCATATTTAGAATATTTTTGTAATGAAATCATTTATTTTTAACATAAAGTTCTTTCCCTGGCTTTTGTCCCCAGAAAATAATAATTTCTTCAGTTGCTTTATCTTTTAAAAGTCAGGTAAGGCTAGTTCCTTGTCTTTTTCCTTATTAGGGATGAGAGGAAGAACTGTCAAGATGAAAAGGAATGGGCCTCTTCTCTGTTGCTGTATTCTTAGCGTATTCAATCAACCAGAGATAATTTTCTACCTTACTTTTAAAGAAGGTTCTTTTCTGTGGTCTCTTGTAATTGCAGTGTTGAATAGAATGGGCCGATGACCTCATAAGGTCCCTAGCTAATACTACAGGCTTAAAAACTAATATCCTGCTGCAAACGTTACAAAAATATTATTGTTCCTTCTTGCTCTGGATACTGTTTAAATGAACATGCTTATGCAATTGTCTTATTCCTTTCTGGATATGTGAGCCCTGGAATGCATGTTTATAACTATCTGTCTATCTGTCTTGGCTTTGACTGCATAAACATGCAGCCATCTATACCACTGTCCTCTTGATTTCATGTTGCATATGCTGTATTAATGGGCATAATTACACACAAGGGAATATAACTTTTTGTGAAAATGATTGTTAAGTGAATAACTTAAAATTTTACTAAGTGCTTGCATTTATTGCTCTGGAATTCTTCAACATTTTCTTGTTTGTCTCCCCAGCA
Organism: Phacochoerus africanus; assembly: GCF_016906955.1. NCBI lineage: Eukaryota > Metazoa > Chordata > Mammalia > Artiodactyla > Suidae > Phacochoerus > Phacochoerus africanus. Next base: position 209,872,686 of record NC_062544.1, on the reverse strand, counting down.
TTCCAAAGGGAAGCTTGCCAAATATTTTTATTTTTGTTTTGAGCTATTTTTTTAGCCTAAAATGTGAATTTAGAGATTTGTAGATGAATGATGCTACTTTTCATCCATATATACACCTATTCATCTATCCATCTACTCATCCATTTATTCATTCACTCATTCATACTGTTCCTTGTTTCAAAAAACAGTACTATCTTTTCAATCTATTATTTTAATTACTCTAGATTATTTACAGGCAAATAAACTTAGGCTCAGACAGAGTAACTTTACGCAAGGAAAATTATTTATTCCAAATCACATATTCTTTCTACCTTATATTTTATTTTTAGAGAATTCTAAGAAGTTTGGACTAGAAATGACCTTAATGGTCACCTTGTCCAAACTCCTCTTTAATGGATACCCTGACAGTTTTCTCTAATGAGATTGTGTATTTTGGTTATTTAAATCTCAGCTAAAAATCTTATTAAATCTCAAATAGGATCAATGGAGTCTTTTACTAATTGTTATTTTCATAGCACCCAGTGCTGTGTGCACACAGAGAACAAAAATATGAATTTATGACAATTTTAATAATATAATTTGAGTGTCAGTCATGTACTGGGTGCTGTAAGAGACTGCTATTTCAACAAGAACCATTCCCTGAAAATTTGGAATCTAAAATTAGAAATGAGAGCAACTAGGAATGGTCCATGGAGAAAGCCACTCAGTACAGATGGGTGACAGCATGAATTTTAGGATTATCAAATCATTTTAAGGTCATTTCATCATATTCTGAGACTTTAAAAATTTACTACTCATTTTATCTGATGCCTCTAGTCTCTTTTTTCATTATTGTTACATTTCTTTTCTTCTGTGAAAGTGAGTGTGTGTGTGTGTGTGTGTGTGTGTGTGTGTGTGTATGAGAGAGATAGAGAAAGAGACTGAGAGAAAAGAGAGAAAGATCAGAATTAAAACTGTACACCTAAACACTGGGGGTGGAGGTTGGTCAGAGCAGAAATCTAGATACCATGTATCCTCTCAGGCTATCTGACTTTAATAGATAGATTGAATGTAGGCAGTTTTTAGAGGGTATTGATGAAATAAAATGATCAAGTTGGAAATGTGGAGGCTGCCTTTTAATTAGCTGTTTGTTTCTTGATATAAGAATAAATGTTTTATTTTTGACTTAAAAAGACAGGTGGATGGATAAATTCATTCAGTCAGTCAGTATTTATTGTGTGCTATATAGTAAATGATATTTTAGGCACTGGAGGTAGGAAAGTAAATAAAGTAGACAATCTTCCTATCTTTATGAGTTTTACATTCTCATGAGGGTCTTCAAGCTACCTTTCTTATCTAGAAGGAAGAAGTATCACTGGACCAGTGACACTGGAAATTAGAAAAGGGCTACGATGATGGAGAATCACTTGGGGCAGTTTTTTAACATCCTCAATCCAGCTGGGAAGGAAAATAACCAAGTGTCAAAGAAGTGATTCATGCCAAACCAGTGTACAGTTTTTGGAATGGGAATGGAAAAAACGTAACTTTATCCTCTTACAAATTTCTCTCATTTCTATTTTGATTTCATTTCCATGTAGTTTTCTCTTGGAACTCAACTTAAATGACTGAACTTAGGAAGAGAGTGGGAGCCCCAGTGTCAGAACCAAAGGACACCCTCTCAAGGCCAAGAGTGGGAAAATGACCACCTTAGCTCCCTGGCCCAGAGAGAGGTAAAAGCTGCAGAGGGAGATTTGGGACACTTGAGTCCCCCCTCCTTTCCAACAGTGACTGATCTCTTCAAGGTCATTTACAAGATGGGAAACCCTGGTAGAGGAGCACTAGAGGTCATTGAATGAAAGGACCGATAACATTGCTATTTTTTCTTTACGTGATCTTAATTGGGGCATGAGAGATCGTTGAGATCAGAAGGCCTGGAATAAACTCATATATCTTCACTCATCTGTTGTGTGTCCTTGGGAGATTGATTATATCACTTACTGGAGTCTCAATTTGTCTGTAAAACTGAGTTATTATCTCCATAATTTTCCTCACAAGGTTGTTGAGAGCCTCAATGAGACAATGCATGAGAAGATGATTTCTAAACAGCCAAAAACTGTATCAGTACAAATGATAATTACATTCTTATTTTATTAATTGTATTACATGATTATAGTTATTCATGGTATCCTGTTTGTATTGACATACAGTGTAACACAGAGGATAAAAGAAAAGCTTTGGAAAGAAATTAAATTAAATTAAATTACATTTGAACTCTACCAGTTCTTGACTAGGTGACTGAATAAGCAACTTAACCTCTCTGTGCCCTAGTTTCTTCATTTATAAAAGGAGGATAATGACAGAACATACCTCATAGAGTTTCTGTAAGGATTCAGTGTGTCAGTAATTGTAATGCACTTAGAACTTTACAGGGAGTTTAGCCTGTACAGTTTAGTTACAACTTTTATTTCTTATTAAAACAAACATTGTCCAAAACACTGATGATTTCTCTACTTGGGCAATAGGATACTACCCTTAGTCTGTGTCATAAAGGAGAATTAAATGTACTACCTTATTGTATTTTGAGAGATGACCCAAACCAGACAAACATATAACTCATAGTGATTCGGTTATTGAACTATTGAATAAAGCACTATAAAGGCATTCACAAATATTAGAAAGTAACTGTTTATGTTGTTTTTGCCACCCTGTTTTAACTGACAATCTGGCAGAGTAAAGGAAATGGAAGTACAGTCATTGTAAGGAGTAGCATTCATGGAGAAAATGTCTTCTTCTGCCTGTCATTACTGTGTCGGAGGCTGGTGAGCTCATATTCACCAAGCTTTGAGTAGGGACCTGATCTTAGAGTAGGATGATGTATGAGCAGAGCTAGGCTCCTTTGTGTTTCCAATAGACAAGGACCTTGACAATACTTCACTAATGAAAATTTTGTTTGCCATTACAATGTCAAGGTTAATCATTCATTTCAAGTAGATTTCCAGCCTTCATTAAATACATTATGCCCAGAAGTGAGTGATGATGTGTATGAATCACAAGGTATGTTTTCCTGTTTCGGGAAGTCCGGATTTTATAGCAGGGCCTTGATTTAAATGGATATTTTAATGACAGCATGTTCATTCTGATACTTCACATCTTTTCTGAGCTTTGCAGCAGCCTGGTTAGATACTGCTAGTGTCATTATCATTGATATATTTTACAGATGTGGTCTAGAGATTGAATAACTTGTCCAGTGCATACAGCTAGTGCATGACTAAGACAAGAGCCATTTAAGAACATGATGGCATGAACTGTAAGCTTGTTAAGGGAAGGGAGAAGGTAGAGGTGTATAGAGTTCCCCTTGGCAACTGAAACAGGGCCTTGGATAAAGTCTGTGCCCAATTCAAGTTTTCAAATAAATGACTGCAGTGGTCCTGATAGTCTGATTTAAGAATTGAAAGACTTGACCTATGAATAAGCAAAAGACTATTAAACATTCTATGTTTTTTCCTTTTAAAATATGGAGATGATTTAAAAATATAGGGATGATTAAGACTGCCCATGGTCTGAAATATAAATATATCTTTATAATTATCCTTTCAATGTGTATCTGGCAACTTTCTCCAAGTTATTCAAACTGCTTCCACCTATTGATGTCTTCAGAATTGTAAATGGAAATTCTCAAGCTGTTCAAAAAGAAACAAAACAAAACAAAAACAAGGTATTGTTATTCCTGAGATATCACCCTTCAGAGTAACCTGATTGTTTTAATTAAATCATCATTGGGCTGATTTAATCTCATTCCTGACTCCCAGATGCAAAGATGCTGGAAATATCCTAGTTGCCATGAAGGAAAACTTATGAGACTTAGTGGCTTGGGTTAGAGAGACATGTAATCTCTGGTTATCAAAAATGACCTTGAGTATTGCTTCTGATCTCAATAACCATGTACATAAATTCTACATAACTTCTCAAATTTCCCTATATTTACCTCTTCTCATTGGAGAAATGAAGTAAAGGTTTCTGATGATGACTTAAAAGGGCAAAACAGCTTAAAAAAAAAAAAAGGCACCCTGACAATAGCTGCAGGAGTGTAAGAGAAGAGGTAGAGTATTTGTTGTCTGATTGAATGGAAAGCACCGCATTCTTTCAGCAGAGATCTAAAGACATGGACTAATGTCACTTTCTGAAAGCTAGCATTTATTGTTTTCATTTTGTTCCTTAAATGCCTGACTTGATGCTGCCATGTCAAGACAGAGAAAACTCAAACAGCAACTGTATTTGCTTTTTCTTTTTCATTTTTTTTGTCTTTTTTTTTTTGCTATTTCTTTGGGCCGCTCCCGCGGCATATGGAGGTTCCCAGGCTAGGGGTCTAATCGGAGCCGACCTATACCACAGCTCATGGCAACACCGGATCATTAACTCACTGAGCAAGGGCAGGGACCGAACCCGCAACCTCATGGTTCCTAGTCAGATTCGTTAACCACTGCGCCACGACGGGAACTCCTGTATTTGCTTTTTCATCTCTTCCCTCATCATCCTCTTCTATTCTGTGCTGCTAGCCTGGTTACCTTCTGCATCAGAACATCTTCATGTCTCAAAAACCTACAGAAAAACAAGGCAATACCCTCAAAGATTAGAGAACATCCTCTTTCCAGGCCATTTTTGAGGGGGAGGGGAGGGAAAGACAGAAGGGCACAGGACTGCAATTCTGGAAAAATGTTCGATTTTGAGAGTCTGAATTTATTTCTCCTTTCTGGGATTATGTATTATCTAATACACATATTAGATACATATATATATATATATATGTATGTATGCCTATCTATGTATCTCTCAAACTTGGACACCTGAAGAACTTGTTAAAAATTCAAATCCCTGGGCTCTACCCTTGGAGATTTCTGCTTCGTGTTCTAAGAAACTGTCAGGAATCTGCATTTAAAAAAAGCATCTCAGAAGAATATCATGCATTTCTTAAAAAAAAAAATAAACACTGTCATCATCTCTTTTACTCATTTGGCATTTTCCACTTTTCAAAATGCTTGCACATACATATTCAGTTCTGTGAGGTAGATGAGAATGATTATTTCCATTTTGAGGATAAGGACTCAGAGTTTAGCAGTGATTTCCTCAAGGCCTCTCTAGACACTCCTCTCTTGCCCATTTCTCCCCTGAGCTGCCCTTTTTCTTTTTGGGTGTGGAACTGCAGAAGGCAAGGAGCCCCCTAAGCCAGCCAGTACTATTTGTGCCTGCCTTCCTCAGGAATGAGACAAGTCTTCTGGCAGCCAAAGAAAGAAAACACGTAATTTTATCTGTGAAAAGTGAACACTTCCCTAATTGACATTGTTACCAATTGATTTTAAGTAATTTCCCTTACCATTTCCAGATGCACTTTTGAAAATGTATTTGGCTGGCTTCACTTTCGAAGAAGAGGAGTGTGTGTGTGTGTGTGTGTGTGCGCGCGCATCTTTTTCAACTGTCTTGTTCTGTATTGTTAGAATCCCAAGTTTGTTTTCCTTATTCAGCCCCATGAGCTGCTGTAGGGGATGTGTGCTCCCCATCCACCATTGGGATTCCCCCCTTTCAGGGTGCCCTGCTTATTTAATCCTCCTCCCAGCTGTCTTCCCCATAAACCCATCTGTCTGAATTATGCCCAGAGGCAGCAGGAAAGGTCCAGGCCCCTAGACACACTGGGCTTGTTTAACACAGTGCTTGCCCTGAACAACCTCACAGGCCTCAGTTCTTCCCATCTGCTAGGCCCACAGGTTTGTGCCCACAACTAGAGAATTCCTGGGTCCTCTCCAGGTCCCACATCCATTCTCAGTAGCTTCCAGGGCCTTCATGGTCCTTGCTGACTATTAGGATATTTCCAACATACACTTGTTTCTGCTTGGAAATCATCCATTGAAATTTCTTCCACTACCCTTAATGCTTAGCAGAGTGTCTGTGAAGGGGAAAGATTTAGGGCTATTTGAAGACGGGTTGAAGAGAGATACTAAGTATAACTAACAGCCCCTTCCAGGCCTCAGCATGGATGGAAGGTGACTACTCGTTGATGTTTCCAAAATTTTTCATGTTGCAGTTTAACTTTGGTGACATTATCTCCTCCGCCGAGTTTTCTGTAGCATCCATTGTCATCACAAGCACTCCTGGGGACCTGATTGTGCTCCAGAGCTGGTTGTTGACTGCCTATGCCCACAGTCCCCACCCCTCACTCCACTGCCATCCTCCTCTCCGGGCAGGGTGCTCAGGTACCTGGTCTCTCATTTTAGGGATTGAGGCTGTTTGGCAGCTTTCTTGACAAAACCCAGAAATCTGGGTTCCTGGAATGTGGAAGCACTTTTTCCTGTTCCAAAATGAACTGAAGGGGGGTCCTACACGAGGATCCAAGAGGCCATCGTTACTTTCTCCAGTGTTCACCGCCTTCCTTTCTAAACAGAATTCTTTGTGCTCCAGCTCATTGGAGAGAGCAGACTGCTTTCTCTCAGCTCCGCAACCCCTAACTCCTCTTTGTGCACCTAGGGTCCTTTAAACGGGCCAGTGGTTGTGTTTTCTCTTGGGGGAGGGACGGGACAGAGCCGACCCGAGCTGCAGTTCCTTCGCTCTGCCTCTGAGAATTTCTCATCCAAACCTCAATCACGTAGGATTGCGTAGAGAGGAGAAAAGGGGAGAGACAGAAGACAGAGAAGGGGGAGAGGGGTGACGGCAGGGAGAGAGAAGAGAATAGGAGCAGGGGCGCAAGGGAGGGGAGGCGGACCCGAGTGCGCTGCGCTTCCTAGCGCTCGGGGAGCCTGGCCCCCAGCGCCGCCCCACCTGGGCTCTCCCGAGCTCTCGGTGGGTGGCCGAGCAGTGCCAGAGGTACACCAGCGGCCGCCCGCCCTTCGTCCCACCCTCCATGTCGGTGGCGGTCGTCCCCGCCTGGAGTTTCCTGCGGAGCTAGCGCTCCAGCCGAGCGAGCCGGCTAGGCAGCGGCGGCGGCGCCCAGGAGCCGGCGCGGCTCGGCGCGCCGGGAGCCTCAGCCCCGAATGGGACTCCGCCCTGAGCGCCCCCTCCGGGGCCCGGGGAGGCGGCGGCGGGGGGCACCCCGCTAACCCTCGGCGCTGAGAAGCCACCCGCGCAGCTAGTTGGGCGAGTTGGCGGCAGCCCGCACCTGCTTGCTGGCCCCGGCCCCAGAGTCTGCGTCGGGCCCGGAGGGCCCCGGTGGTGCGCTTGGCCGCCTCCCGCCCCAGACCCGGCGGCCTAGGGGCCCCGCCTGCGCCCCGGGCGCCAGACCATGGTGGGCAGCTCCGAAGCGGAGCCGCAGCCGCCTCGAGCCGACGTCGCCCGCAGCCAGCCCCCGCCCCACCCGAGCCGACGCGCGGGTGTTCGCAGCGCGCCGGTCACTTCCTTCCTCAGCCGGGATGGGCTGCGCGGGACTGAGTGATCGGCCTTGCGTCCGGCGGGTAATCCCCATCTGACCTGCTGCCTGTGAGCCGCCGACTGCCGGGCCGCGCGAGCCTGAGGGGCCGGGGCAGCGGGGCGATGACCTGATCCTGAGCCCGCCAGGGCACCCACTCCTTCCCTCGCTCCCTCTGAGCCTGTGCGGAGAGCAGCCCGGTGCGGCGGCCCCGGGCGGACCATGGCGGGGAGCTCCAGTTAAAGGCGTGTGGGCGCCGAGCTGGAGAGGACACCTTCGGCATCGCTGCCTTTTGAGGGGGCTTATTTAAACTACTGAGTCATTCCAGATTTAGGATTCCCTAAATAATCACCAACTGTGCCCGTCTTGTGCCAGAAAGAAAGCGAAAAGAGAAAGAGCGCCCGCTTTTGGGACCCCGCGTATCGGCGGCGCTCGCCTCTCGCGGGTTTCTCCCGGAGGGGTACTCGGCCCTTGAGGATCTCCCTCCCTCTCTCCCTCCCTCCTTCCCCGTCCCTCCTGCCCTCTTCCCCCTCCCCCCTCCACCCCTCGCCTCCCGCTCTCTTTGCAGCGTTGCTGGCGGGGAGTCGCGCTCGCCGCAGCTGGAAACAGCTGCCCCCACCTCGCGCCCCTACCCCGACTCCGGCTAACCGCTCCCACTTCGCGCCTCTCGGAATTCCAGAACTCGGGCGGCGGGCCCTGGGAGAACAGCAGCCGGTGCGATGCATTCCGTAGACCTCACCCAGCCGGGACGGACCTCCTAATCTCCAGAATTGCGGGCCGCAGGGAGTTAAATTGCTGCCTTCCTCTCCTCTGTTGGCGGTTGGTGGCTTGTTTTCTAAAGGAACGTTTTATTCACTTTTTAGTATTTTCTACCGGGGGCACGCTACCCGCCTCGGTCCAGACTCTGCTTTGTAAACGGGTTTTATATGTATGTGTGTGTAGATATACTTTGGACACCTTACAACGCTTGCGCCTCTCCAACAGGGGCACGGCTTGTTGTTTTGGACATCCTTCTTCCCCTTCCACTTGGTACTCCGAAGCAGTGTGACCAAACTCCCCACTGCCCCTTGGACACGGATCGCCTTGGGGTGCAAGTTTGGGGTGCAAGAGTCTAGTTAACAGGAAGGCCTGGGACCGCCCCGCCCCCGCCGCCAGTGGTTGGGGAAGTTTACATCTGGATTTTCACACATTTTGTCGCCACTGCCCAGACTCTGACTAACCTTGTGGGCGCCGGGTTTTCGGTACTGCAGCCATCTCAAATATTAGCACTGCCTCCTCGCGCCTGCCCTGTCCCTCCAGGCCGCCGAGGTCCTGCCCTCGCCCCTGCGGAGCGTGATTCCGGGGGGCGCAGTGGAGCCGGGGGCCTGGGGCCCGCGCTGAGCAGCTATGGCTGCAGCGATAGCCAGCTCCTTGATCCGGCAGAAGCGACAGGCGAGGGAGTCCAACAGCGACCGGGTGTCGGCCTCCAAGCGCCGTTCCAGTCCCAGCAAAGACGGGCGCTCCCTGTGCGAGAGGCACGTCCTCGGGGTATTCAGCAAAGTGCGCTTCTGCAGCGGCCGCAAGAGGCCAGTGAGGCGGAGACCAGGTCAGTAGAAGCCCGGACAGTGGGCTCCCTAGAGGCTAACACCCCCCTCCCTTTCTGCAAAGCACCTGGGGGCATCCATGGAAGAAAACCAGGATTCCTCTCGTCCATCCTGGCCCCCGAGCTCTTCCGATTTCCAGTCATCTTTCAGTCACCCTCTGTTGGTTAATAGCTTCTTATCCCATATTCAGGAAAACACCTATACCTTGATGAAACCACCATTTGACTAGGATAAGTAAGAGTTACATACCTAGCTGCTCCTGGTCTCATACATAGCCTCATTGAGGGTAGTGATCACCTCATTCTCCCTCTCTTTCTCTTTCTCATCCACCCATCCAGCCAGCCAGCCAGCCAGCCAGCCAGCATTTAATCTGCCTACAGAGGACCTAAATGTAAATAAACCTTCCTCCCTCCCTATATTTCTCATAACACTTAGTACAATTCTTATCATGTAATAGACACTTAGTAGACACCAGATGTACTTAAATTTATTCTTTTTCTAACTCTCTAGCAACACATGATATCTCATCTTTCTAACGTTCTGATCAGTTTCTCACCTTCCCATTATCATCCCTGCCCTTTCACTTCCCTTTACACAGACCTTTTCCTATTCTCTTCTTTTGGCTCCTCGCATTGTTTCCAGTGTCTCTGTTCATTAACTTTTCTGTCCTATTATTCCCATCCTTCGCACACTCACACTTACTTTTGGGACCTTAAGGGAACACTGTTGTATCTGCAGTTTGACCTCAGGGAGTGTAGAGAAAACTTTAGACTTATTAGAGATCTTCTAGGCCTGGCCTTTCTGAAGCTGATTCTTTTCTTTGGCCCTAAACTCAAATAGTTGGTCTTTGATGTGTCTCTTGTTTACAGAGGGAAATTGTTTGTCCTGTAATTTCAGAGCGATTACTCCCAAGTTAAGCGAGGCTACCTTGAGAGAATGAAAGCAGAATTTTCAAGGCCTGTGTTTCCACCAGACTTTATTGATCCTCTGCAGGGTCACTTGGAATCTGTAGATGGTCTTCCCTTACTGTGGACAACTGAAAGGAAATACTGTCTAGAAGGACAGCTTGCTCTGTGATCAGTTGATTGGATCTTTGCAACTCTGACTGTGATGCTCTCTTGGGTTCCAGAAATGAAGTGTGTGGGCTGTAGTCATTGGGGTGAAGAAAACACTTGGAAAGTCTGGACAAGTAGGGCTCAGGAATAGTGTAGAAATTTGAGGTTAAGCCTTGTGGAGAACCCATCTCATCTCTTTTTTTCCATTGAGTTTTCATGTTGTTATTCACTCCATGGGCTCATTTTCTTGTTCTGTGATGTGGATGAAATAGTAAATTTCAGGATTAAACAAAAATGATTATGATCCCAAGGGGCAGGAGCTACTAGAGTCTGTTATTTTTACATCCAGTTAATATGGCTTGTTCATTTTATAAAGGGAAGATGTATGCAAAAACAAACAAACAAAACAAAACTGATAGAGTTATCCCTGCACGGTAAATAATTTGTATTGGGGAAAATAGAATAAAATCTGTCATGTTATTGTGCAAGGATCATTTGGGGTCCATCTTCTCTCAGGGCTTCTGTGTTCTACAAGGAGCTTCAAGGCTCTGAATTCCATGTGACTCTTCTATCTCAGTCTCTCAAGTATGTTCTTGCACTCTATTTGGGATAATAATGTTTGTGAATAGATCCTCAGCTTCCTCGGTTACAAACAAGTTAACCAAAATGTTAGGTGGAATATATTTGTGAATGGATAAGACAGACTCACCTCATTGTTGTTGAAGTTTATTTGGAGATGAGTGATTTGCATGGCCTAATTTTGCATAAGGAAATTACTTCCTGTGGTCCTTTCCTTAGCATCTCATTAGAAAATAGAGAATTTGGGGGAACTGGCTGAGTTTATTGTTTTTTTAATGTTCATTTAATCTCTTCCTCTTTTTCATCCACTTGGTGTACATTTTGGCAAGGAGGATCATGACTGCTGAATTCCTTTAGCTTAAGTGTCACAGTAATAATCCGGCAGAGAGATGAGAGAACCTGTTAAGACATGCCCAGGGCAAGGGCAACATGCCTGTATTTGTCCACCATGGAACTTCAGTTTGTTTTGAAGATTACTTAGAAGAATGGGAGTGTAGGGTGCAGAAGAGGTTTGGGGGATGATAGTATGCTATTATCATTACTAATAAAGCCAAATAATCTGTTGATTTGCTGTCAGCAACTATGATTCAACACAGCAAGGGATGAACCTATTTTTAGAGAGATAGCACCTTCCACATCTCAATTCCAGAGAGAATTCTTTAGCTGGATTGGGAGGAAATTGTTACACACCAAGAAGAAAAACTCTTTGAGAGAATCTGTTTTATAAGCATGTCGATGCTATGTTCGTTTAATATTTGAGTTATCCTTGAACTCACCAGCCCTGATCCTGTGAACTACAAATTGAGCCATAAATGGTAAAGTGGTGAAATGGAATAACTTGTCCTGATAAAGAATGTCCACTCTGAATTTCTGTCATTGAGACACAAGTTCCATGGACCAGACTTGCTGGGAGAGAGAGCCTGAGACAGTGAAGCTAAGCCAAGTATTGAATGGGAAAGGCTACAGTTGTATTTCTGAGTTCAGGGCTGGCACATGTAGTATCTCTCAGTCTCTTAGCTCACCAAGTTCTGATCTATATCATGTTGAAACCTCATAAACTGAGGGAATGCTGAAAATACATGTAAAGGTCTCCAGTTTTAAAACCACGATATTGCGTTATGAAAATGTGAGAGCTGGCAGGGCAAGACCTTCCATCATGCAGTTCCAGGACCACAGGGCAGGTCAGATGCTTTGTGAATGCCATCTCTGGAGCACAGCAATGGCTTATCCTGAGGTTATACAGCAAAATCCTTCCTTAGATAAGAAATCCTTGAGTCAGAGCAAGTTTGTGGTTTATACAAGATTGCAAAGCTAGATGGTGGTAGGAGTGGGACTAGAACTAGTTCCAGTTGATTCTTCTTGCCTGTGCACTTCACAGCACAACATAGAAAAAAAACCAGTGTGATGAACCTGGCACAAGATGGAAATAATTTTGTGGGTTATTTATTTTTGTCAAAGGATTGTGATGATGATGATGATGATGATAATGATGTAAGTAGAACAGGAATACGTACGGTATCATCATTGAGGAGTAACCGGTAGAAGGAGACATAGGCTAAATCAGGCAATTGGGGTTCTAAGATGACCATCCTATAGCAACATGGATTACAGAAGTAAATCCAGCAGTGAAGACATGCAGTCAGTGCAAGAATAGTTAGCCCCTTAGGCACTGTGTGGGCTGTAGCTCTTTGGAAATGAAATGTTGGAGCACTTGAACTGACAAGTTGGCTGAGGTCACTGAACCATAAAAAAGCCTTTAGAATATTTCTGTTGGTGCCCTTTCTAATAACGAAAGGAACATTTTTAGGGTCATTACTTGAGTAATTATTTATGTGTGAAATACCTGTAGGAGCCAGGCCTGCTAGGAAATTTGCTTAAATGTTAATACCACTTCATTTGCCGTATCTAGGCTGTTGGTACATGGCTTCGTCATTTACAACATTTGTTTTACTTTTGAATTGAGACATCTGTACCTATGAATCATTTTCAACTGATTAAATCATTTTCAATCATTTTCAACTCAGGAGTTGCTGCAGGTAATAGATGGCATTCACAATCAAGAAGGGAAAGGTGTTTATAGAATCTTTGAAGGTTGGGGCAGCCAGGAACCTTGGAGGTCATTCAGTATCACTCTTTGAATTTTCAGATGAGACCCTCTCTGGAGGGTACAGAGTAGCTAGATAAGCCTAAATCTATGTATTTTAAGTGGTTTTGTGTTTTTATTATTTTTTTCTCTATAATTTAATTCCTTCCCTCAAACCAGAGCATTAAAAAAACAAACCATCAGCAATTAGGAAAATTCCTCACCGAAAAATATCAGATATTTTAAAATTTTTGGTTTTATATTACCTCCCTGTTAGACTGATATGGTATATTTATACCAAGTGGATAAAATAAAGACATGATTATAATTTTACTAAATTTTATTGATTTTCACTTGTCCTAGTTTCTGAGTCATTATTTTTACTTATTTCCAAGTCCTTGTTTCTGTTATAAAAAATGTGATTACTCAAAATATTTTAGAATTTTTACAAATGATTTTGGTAGGTATATCATATTTAATAGCATACTCATTCAGTATTTTACTATCAAGTATATTCCTTGACATTGACAATGGAGACATCACAGAAAATAGAGACTTCAAGGAGAAAACTGACAAAAAAGGGGAAATGCTTAATCATGTGACTTATAGAATATAAATTATAGTTTTATAAGTTGAAATAATTTTGGTCAATATATAGATCAAGAATATGTTCACATGACAGGTGATACTTTACATTTATAGCAAGTATTTATTGTTTTTTCTCTTTGAAAAGTATGACTCATGTCTGAACTACAAAATCAGTCTAATTAAATGACATTTGGCTTGATGTCTGTTTAGAAAACCATACTTTTCCCTTTAGAAACCCACCCTAGAATTTAAACTGATATTTTGTGTGTGTGTGTGTTTTTTAATCCTATTTTCTCTACAGCAGTGCATTCTCATCAACACATTATGTTTCCAGTAAGAACATTTTAAAATAGCAGGTACTGTGATCTTTTGGTTTCTTTCATCCCACAGAGATCTCATCAAGCTATAACTCAGGATTAAGTCTTTAAAGTTTTAATGAAGTTGATATTCTTGAACAAAATTAGAAAAACAATTTGCAGGAAATGAAGCAGTCTGTATTCGAGGAAGCAATAGGAATATTTTGGAAGGTCTTTAGAAACTAAAGCTTTGTCTCATACAATTATATTTTAAGGAGAGTACTGGGCTTACTGGTAAACAACTGCATTGTTTTTAATTCTTGATGAAAGCATATTTATGCATACATATTACAGTGTTGATTTTGTTTGGGAAATCTGTTAGTAGTGGTTAGTTTTTTTGAGTACTTTGGCATAATGTGTATTTGACATGACTTTCCCTTCTAAAAATATTATACCTTTTATGAGGACCCTCATAAACAGCCTCGTGAGATGTAGGAGATGGAGTTAATATACTACATTTTGGATTCTATTAGATGGCCCACCCATCAAAATACAGAGCTTTACTTGCTGTCCAAAGAAAGATGTACCACATCTAAGGCTACTTCCTAAGCATCTGTGGGAGCCTTAGATGCAGAATGTCTATAAAGTAATTATATATAATAATAATTTTTAATAATAACAACTTACTTGACTATATGACTTTAGGATTTACAGAGTTTCTTCACAACTTTTGCCCCTTTTATTCTTCAGAGAAATCCACTGACATAGTTAGCCCCACCTTTGAAATAAGAAAACTAAGCTTCCACGTGGCAGAGAGACTTGTTCAGGTTCATGGAGTCAGAACGTGGCCACACTGTTCCAGGACCACCAGTTCCCACCCTGCAGATCATCTGTCTTTATATCCCACCACCTTGCACTAAGGAGGCCGAATCTGAGTAACTCAGTGTGATTGGAAGCTGGGACGCTCCAGCTGGGGGCAATCCGGTGAAGAGTTCAAAGAGATGTGGGGTGTCAGGGCACATTGGCTTTGCTCTGTGTGCCATCTAGAGCATCCCCCTGGGGAGGGGTGTCTAGAGTGAAGAGGAGTAAAGTGGGGGAGGAGGTCTGCAGACCAGTGCTGACAAGCAGGCCTGTGTTATGTTGCATGCTGTCCCGAGGCTCCTGGCTGGGATGGCCCTCTCTGCATTCAGGAGCCTTGGAGCTATCAAGGGTGCCACCTGGGACACCCTAAGGACCTGCTGGGAGACTTGAGTCCAAAGGGACAGATGTTCTTGACTGTAAACACAAACAATTGCTTCAGATGATTTCAAATGTAAGCAGGTTAATAACAAGGTTCAGGAGAGCTCTGTAAGATTTAGCCTTTAAATTTTTTTTTTATTTCTTTATTTTATTTTTTTACAGTTACTGTTTAAGTAACAGTGTAGCAGAATGACTAAGTATATGGATGTTGGTATGGGATCTGAATTCAGATTCTGGATATATTGTTTGTAAGAACCTTAGGCAAGTTTCTTAATATCTTTTGAGCCTCAGTTTGCCAACTTGTAAAATGAAACTACCGTCTCTAGTACTTGGTCAGGAAATAATCTTTCTGAGGAAGAAGCATGCAAGCTGAGTTCTGGAGGGTGAGACAGGCAGAGAGGGATGGGAACATGTTTGGGGCAAAAGAGAACAGCTCTCATGAGGTTCGAGGTGAGAGGGAGTTTGGTGCCACTGAAGAAGTGAAGTGTAGCTGGAGTGATGGGAGCAAGGGATGCAGGTAAGGTTGGAAAGCTTGGCAGGGCTGGGCTGTGCAGGGCCTTGGAAACCCTCGGGGACATTTCATATTTTAATCTAGGCTCCAAAGAGAGTCAGAAGTAGGGGGTGATCAAATGTGACTTGCAGATTTAAATGGATAGTCTGGCCTTGGAGAGGAGAGCAGACTGCAGGGGAGCCAGAGCAGAAGAAAGCTAAAGAATCATTAGGAGGCTAGGGCATTAGTCTGGGTCAGCAATTCTCAGAGCACGGTGCTCTGGGAGCTTTTTGAAGACCTTTCAGTGGGTCCATAAGATTCAAACTATTTTCATAATGATGTTTCTTTCCTAATAATACTAATTATTCACCATTTTCCACTCGTTCTGTCAGTAGTGTCCAGTGGAGTTTTCCAGAAATCATATGATAGATCCACAATCATCTGAAGAGGGTATTAAAATTTTCCTCCCTTTTAAACCACATGTCAGGTTATCTTTATACACTTAAGTCACAACATCTCACAAGAGACTAAATGCAGAAAACAGATTTTGAGAATCCAGCTGATTTTGATTAAGGCAGACATTAAAGAGATTCACAGACATATGAACTACTTTTTCACTCATCATTTTTTGTTCTGGAAAATATAGTTATATTTCATTAAAACACCTGTTTATGTTATATTTGATGGGCTTACTGTTAATTTAAATAAATATTTGGACATTCTGTCATAACTTCTAAACATGATAAATATTGAAAGATATGGATCACATGAGCAAAAGCTCTTTGGGCTACTCAGTGATTTCAGGACTCTGAAATGGGCTTGAGACCAAAAAGTTTGAGAACCACTGGTCTAGGCTATAGATAATGTTGACAGGAAACATGATGGCAGGGGTCATGGATATGAAAACTAGGTAGAGGTAATGAGCTGAGCCTGATAATATGTAGGTATGATGATTCCTGGCTGAACAATACAATAGTGAGTGATGCCTTTGCTGAGATGGAGGAAAACTAAGGGAGAAGCAGGGTTTCTATGTGTCCGATAATACTTGTCATTCCCCAGCTATAAAGCTCTGCAGAATGCTTGCATAAAAAATTAGCTAGTAGTATTATTTATTGCTTAGTAGTTTTACAACCTGATGAAGGTCCTGAATACCTGTCTGTGTAAGGCTGTCTACTTTATTCTTAAACTCTTTGAGGAATTTCTCTTCCTCCATTGATCTACATATACTACCTTGCAAGGGTAATCATATAAGCACATATGTTTCAGGCAGTGAAAAATATTAAAGAAAATAGAAAACTTTCATTTTTCTAGTCCTTTAAAATAAAAACAAAATATTTGGTGTCCAGCAAACTTTCAAAGACACTTGACCTAGTTCAGTTGTAAATATATCCTGGATAAGGCTTTTATATGTGTGGTGCCTGGATGGATTTCACACATGAGTTTGGGTCAAGTTCAGTGGTCTTTTCATAACTGAGTGACGTTTGACAATGCAAACTTTGTAAGGGCCTCCTTATTTGTCCACCTGTTGTTAGTCATTTGATTAGTTTATGGTATTTATATATCCCCAGGCTCCCTGCTTCTAATCATACGTTCATTAATGCCTTTTAATAGGAGTTTAAGTGTCTACAGCCTTTTCTTAATGACTTTTCAGGGGTCATTAATGAGGACCCTAAGGTCTAAAACCAAACCTAGTTTCCTGGAGCAGAGTGACAAGGGACAAATAGCATCTGCAGTTGAATCACAGAATGTTAGAGCTTAGAGATTATACAGGCCAGAGGTTCTCAGCCTAGCTGCAAAAAGCAAATCACCTGTGAGTTTTTATAATGTGCCAATGCCACACAACCAGAAAAACGAATTTCTTGTATCTCCTC
This sequence comes from Phacochoerus africanus, assembly GCF_016906955.1. Classification (NCBI taxonomy): domain Eukaryota; kingdom Metazoa; phylum Chordata; class Mammalia; order Artiodactyla; family Suidae; genus Phacochoerus; species Phacochoerus africanus. The sequence goes on along the minus strand of NC_062544.1, from coordinate 209,855,533 downwards.
TTGAGCCCAGACATCAATCATCATTTTTGCTTGTTTGTTTTGAACCTCCTAGAAGATTTTAATGTATGGCTGAGGCTGAGAACCACTAATCTATTCAAGTCCCATCATTTCATACCTTGTGGCCCTGAAACCAAAAAAAAAAAAAAAAAAACAAAAAAAAACAAAAAAAACAATTATTTTATTCATTAATGCCTTTAGAACACATTTATGATGCCTAGAAACTGTGCACAGTTAATTTAATTATGACAATGATCCCTTCCTTTTGCTTACTGTTGAATCTTTCTAGTGTTGAAAGGCGTCCAGTACCCGAGCCGAGTTTCGTGATATATTTGTGTGTCTTCCCTTCCCGACCAGCACGTGAGTTCCTAGGGACAGGACCCGAGCCCTGTTCACCACTAGATTCTCAGCACCAGCATCTTGCCTGTGTCACTGTGGTTCTTTAATCACTGTGAAATAGAGGAGTAAATGACACACCGACTTGTTGAATCTTACCTTTCTGTCAAGCCTCAGAGGAAGAGGGATTCTTAAGTTAATACCTGCTGTTCTCACATATGGATGTGGAGGTATAGCAAGCCTGGGATTTTTCAAGTTCACAAGACTAGTTAGAAGTAGATTCTGGGCTTGAACTCAGGTTTGTTTGTCCTAGTGGACTTTTCCTTCCACTCTGCCAGCACTGGAAATGGGCCTCTGTGTCTTTCTTTGGAAAAAATCATGGTGCTATATTAAAGGATATCTAAAGGCCTTTTTAGTTTCAAAAGTCATTAAATAGCTCTCCTCCTCCCAGAAACACTCATGGCTGGGGACATGAAATACTCATCTGCTCTCAGTTTCCTATTTACATGGGAAGTGTAAAAACTATTTTCCTAGCGGGCTGGTTAGGGTGTTCCCAATTACATCCCATGGTGAATTACCTGAAATGTGCTATTAAACATCTCTTTGCCTAAAATGTCAGTCTTTATTTCTTTTTTACTCCAATTTAGGCCTTAAAAAAAAAAAAAAAAACAACAACTAGGAGTTAAATTCTGTGTGCTGCAGCGTTTTAGACATTTTTTAAACCTGAGGTTAAAAAGGGGGATTCATATGACGTGTGAATGATATTCAGGAGCAAGACCTGTGAGCTTGTGTGAATTATTATATAAAGAAAAAATAAATACAAATTTCTAGAAGATGTATTTTTTATTGTTACTGATAACTTAAATGTTTTACTTGTAATTTTGGGAATTCAAAGGATGACCCAGACCACCTCCACAGTGCCCTAGAATCAGATAATTCTCCTCAAATAATTAACCGGGGCAGACTTTAAATAAGTACCAAAAGTAGGGATCCATATTCAAATTGCCTGAGTAGGATAAGCGTCAGATTGTTTTTGGATAAATAGTTCTGAGTTGTCCATATATTATCCATAGCCTATGCAATATTATGTTGGAAAGGAGATTTTAAGATAGGATAACCATTCAAAATCACTTGAAGAGGCTGAACAAAAAAGCTGGGTCAGTGTCTGTAATTAATAAAAAAATATGAAAAATAAGATTTTTAAATTCCAAGGAAACCTAGGTTTCTCATGTTGGAGAGATAAAGCTGTGTTATTGTCATGCTTTGTTACTAAAGGGAAGACGGCCATGGATGTTTGCAGCCAGAATGTAGCCATGAGGTACATGTAGCATAAGTGGGAAATGAGGTGATGGTTGGGAAAGTCAGCATTCTAGAATGGACATCATGAGGATAGAAACCCAGGCTTCCTTTGCAGTCCTCTTCTTGTGGGATAGTTCTCTGAGATACTGGAATTTGGGGAAATTCACTTTCCCTTCAGAACAGTGGAGAAGGTTCCTGTTTGCCTCTCTGCTGAATCAGTCTTCCCCTGATAGGCCCCAGGGCCCGGTATCCTCTGGAGCTCAGGAAAGTAATCGGCAGCATTGTGAAGCTCTGGTATCCTGAGCGGTCTGCTTGCTCTTCCCTCACCACATACAGGTCATGAGAAAAAGTAGCACTAAGAAGGAAACACACGTTGAAGTCATGATTTTCCTGGTGTTTCCACAAAATTCCCTTCTTTGAGGTTTTCCTTGGCTGCATTTCTGGGATGCTCCGTGCCTTCTTGAGTTGGAATTCCATTCGTTATGGTTTTCTGCTAATGGGACCACCATCGTGGTTGGAAACCTGAAGATGAAGGATCCTTGGCCTCCTGTTACTTTCACCTGAAGCACAGTTCTGCCTGTTCTCTTTCTCATGCTAAACAACCACATTCACCCTGAAGCTTTTGTCTTACGCTTTTATACATCTGCACTTGAGATTGAGTAACTGTGACATCAGCCTTGGGATGTCCACCTAGCCGGGTAGAAACTTAAAGTATTAGTGGGTGTGAATGAGAAAACATCAGCATTCATTACAGTCACCTACCTTATAGGGGAGGAAAGTGAGCTTCTGAAAGGATAAATTAGGTCCTATAACTACAACAGGAAGAGCCAGCACTGAAACTTGGCAAACACCTATGCCTTAATGGTACACCTTAGCTGTCTCTTGTAGGACACTGCCCAATGCTGATAGCAAAACCCACCCACCTTTTTTTGTTTGTTTGTTTTGTTTTGTTTTGAGTAATTTAAATGTGCGTAGTTGCTTTTAAATATCTGTAGTCACGTTATTGCCAGACACCTATTGAATAGCTATTTTGTCATGTCCTTGGGGATGGGATATGGAAATAATGAGGAAGGACCTGTTCTTTTTCTGTAGGATAATCTGTAATTAAGATTTGATAACTCTGGCCGGATTTGGATAACTGTGTTCCAAGTTGCAGTTTTGCTGTGTTCTTTTAGACAGTTTCTTCTTTAAGGTCTACATTTCAAGAAAAATAACAATAATTCTCTAATTAAAAAAAAATTAGCTATAATCTGTCTTTTAAAAATGCACGTGGGTTCAAGGCCTGGCTGAGAGCATGGTGTTTGATTATATATATTATCAACATGAATATGCTGCATAATCAAGATTCTTTCTCTATCCCTCCTCCCACAGTGCTGTAGCCAACCCGGGTCTTGTTGATATACAGAGAACATTTACAGCATCTGTCCATTTTGTTTGCAGAATTTATAGTTGCTGTTTTTCCCACAAGGGATGCTGTTAACTTTCACCCCATCTTGTCCTTACCCAGACATAGCCCCTTATTTTCCCACTTTGCTGCAGTCCTGCGTATTATTTAAAGCCCAGCCTAATTTCCATCTCTTCTGCTGGATCTTCTCAGATCCTTCCAGGTAGAATGAATCACTAACTGCCCCAGGCTTTCACTTGGCTTTGTACCTGTATTGTCGTCTGCAGTTCAGTGTGTCTGTCTTGTAGTTACTGTGTTGTACCTGAGTCTGGCTTTGGAGTGTGAGTGGAGTGTGGCTTTGGTTTCTTAACATTGGGTTAATGAGAAATAACCTTTGCCATTGATTTCAAATTCAGTCCTTCCTGGTCCTTACATTTACGGTTGAGACCAACAGGCATGTTAGTGTTAAATACTCTTGAAGGAACATATTCACTCTGGTTTCACTTTCCTTGGTGAAGCTCTAAGTGATGGGAGAGTACAGTATTGATTGGGTCTAATGAAAAAGCTTCTTTCTGTCAACTCTTTATTACTTCATTGGCTTTTCTTCTTTCCTCTTCTCTTACTCTTAAAGCTATTGATAGCAGTATTAAGTCTTCTGTGTATGCTACAGTCCCCTGTATTTGTTCTTTCCCTTGGTTTGAAACCTAGCCTTTTTCTTAAGAAGATAAGAATAAAAGAGTCCTTTGATTCAGCCTAAGATACTGTAATATCATAGAAATAACACTGAACTTTTTGACCTTGGGGACTTTTTTTTCTTCTCTTCAGCCTAGTTTCTTCCTTTTACAAGGGCTGTATCAAATGGTTTCTGAGATCCCGTTTAGCTTTATCATTCTTGACATGTATTTCTGGTGTTAATACTTACAGAAGGTATAGGTGGTTGGAATCCAAGATATCTGTGTAAGATATGAGAAAATAAATTAATGATATGTTAGATACAAAGTCGTAGAAGATTTGACATGTTTAAAGGAATAGCAAAAAAGTTAACACATATTTTTGACTGTTCTTTTCCATATTCTTTATACTTAGATCTGTTAATTTAATTGAACAAAAATTGACTATTTCTAAATTTTTCTTGTAGTATATTAGCTTTTAGTGTTTCATTGGGCATTCAAGATAGACTATCATATGTTTGCACTTCAGCACTGAAGGGGTTTAATAAAATGGTGGAAACAGATTTTGTTCTAATGTAAAGGACATGTATTTGTTTACTAGCACAGCCTTAAAGAGAAGATAACAATGAAAAATAGACAGTAAAAGGAACTATGTGATACTGAGTGAAAGGCGAAGACTTTAAGATAGTAAGCTGATATGAAGCATCATATTTCATGACACTTTTAAATTGAGCAATGGAAATGTGCCATTGGAATTGGAATGGTAGTAGAGAGAAAAGTCATGTCTTAATTATCAAGTTTTTAGATTTCCCAGACTTTGAGATATACTGTTTTGATATGTTTCTATCAAGACTTCCTCAGTTAAAGAAAAAAAATTTACTGAGTATCCGACTTGACATACTCTTAGCAATCATCCCATTTATATTATGGACAGTTGGTTAAATTTAATTGTGCTCACTAGTGGTAAAAATATAAGATTTAGAAAAGAAGGGTGTAAATAAAATATGGCGTAAAATGAGATTTTAGCATTTCTGTGAGTTTCATTTATGTATGTCGACTCACTCATCTGTTCTCATAGGTATTATTGGTATTTGACTTTCTTCTTCTTTAGTTTTCTCCAGTTCTTTATCTATGCAGTATGGTTATAATATACATAGGGGAAATTCAGTTTTATCTTTTGAATCATTGATCATGTTATTTTACCAAAAATAAACTTGGCCTATTCCTTGAATTTGAAGTCTAACACAAGGTAACTTTTAGGATTTATAGCACCTAAAATTGTGTGGCGTATGGTAGATATTGATCTTGATTGCCTGCTTCTGGACAAGTTCCAATTTATCAATATCATTGTGGAGGGTGTTGCTTAGAATCAAACATAATAATCCAGGTTTAGTCTGATAAGCCCAGAGTAAAATACCCTCAGTGTAGATGAGAATTTCTGTGAGGGCTTTAGGAGGTCACTTTATCCCTCTGCTCAGTAATATTTGGTTAACTGTTCTGCAACTGCTCTTTATAATGTGCTTTGAGCAAAGAACTTTATAATTTCACAGTCAGGATTTTATTATTTTTTTATGTTAACCAAACCCTTGGGATTTTCATAAGAGGTTTTTTTGCCTACATTCTAAATTAGGTCTCCAGTTGGTCTAGACCTCATCTGAATGGATTCAAGGACTTGCATGGGTAGAACTCCCAGCATGTAAGCTATATGCTCAAGAGCCTTGTTGTGTTTAATTTTAAGAGTTCTGAGCATCTCTTGTTCACAATTTCAATGTTACAGTTTGTGCACTAGCATAATGAAGAGATATATATTTTACAAGTCTCAAGACAGTAATTCTTTTTGTGTCTCCTTGTGCTCATGCAAGCCCCATTCATCATTCAGACCTATTTCCCAGGTAGAATTCTCCACCTTCTCCTTTATGCACCAATGTGCTCTGTAGATACAGTCATCATAATACTCGTAACACTTTTCTGAAATTGTCTTTTATAGTTTTTGTTCTTCAGCTGGACTCTGAATCCATTGACAGTGGGGTGCATGAGACCAGGGTTATCTTGGTGAATATTAGTGTTTGCTGAATGATGTCCTTAATGGAGTTATTCTTGGGCTTTTTGGCTTTGGGTGTTTTTTTGTTTTTTTGTGGGTTTTTTTTTTTTTTTGGTTGTTGTTTGTTTATTCATTTTTTTTCTCCTTTCTCTGCTCTGGTTTCTCCTTGGCTGAGCTCACTTTTATTGACTTCACCTGTCTCCTCAATGTTTCTGACTCATAGGTTGACATCTGAGCTTCTCATCCATTCTCAACGGCATGCGAGATACTTCCATGTGGTTCCACTGATAATTCAAATGTAACTTCTTCATGTTGAATTTAATTATTATCACCCTCCAGCCCTCGGTTTACTTTGTATCTTAAGTTTCCCATCTCAGTGAATGGCACTTTTTGTGATATCTTGTATGCACTTAGCAAATTTTCTGACACCAGACTTCTTGTCTGCCAAGCTGGAATCCTCTCTTAGCTTTAACTCCTCTCTCTTTATTCTCATATCCAGTCACATACCTCATTGATTTGATCTCTGCAAAGTTTTCTGTTTGTTTTACTTTATTTATTCATTAGGCACTGAGGACTTTCTGAGAACTATTAAGAGATAGTAAGATGTAGTTACTACTATCAAGTAAACTGATAATGTTTGTACCACATTTTTTTCTATGTACCACATTTTTTTCTATCTCTCTTGTCAATGCCAAGATTTAGAGGCTTGTTATTACCTAAAATGTTGTGAAGTCTCAGTCTCCCTTTTCTTGAATATTTAACCAGTCTTTTTACAGAAATAAAAACAAACAAACCATACTTAATGTCATGTTACTTCCCTGTAAAAACATTTTTAAAGTTTCCCAATTGCTTACAAAAGTACCTTTCAGTAGCTAAACATTACTGTGATTTCCCGAGATCTTTTTTATCAATATTTTTATCTTCTTATTAGTGCATTTATCCTCAGCCCGCATCCTCTGAGTGTGGCATTGGAATCAGGCCAAGGAAGATGAGAAAGATTTCAATAGGAGTAAATGTGGGTGAATTAGCACAGTAACAAAGGAAGAGAGATAGAAACTGCATGTCCCAGTAGTTATTGATATTCAAAAGTACGTGGACCAAAAGGCTTTCCCCATCCTTCTCTTTTGGTGTTTCCCATGCAGTTTGCAATCTGACTGGTCAGTTTGAATGTGTTCTGTGGAAGGAAAACTTGGATATTTGAGTTTTTTATAAACTAAAGGAACCAGTCAGTGATCATGAGTCAGTCTACAAGAGCTCTTTCTTTAGATATCTGGGTTACCCTAGCACCTGTCTTGGTTTTGGGATTAAATATTTTAAAATTGAAATGAGACACTTAGAATATGATAGATAAGTATAGGCAGTTGTTTTTACTGACCAGATGTTATGGATGGTGATTTTCATTAGACATATTATATTTATTTCATCGTTTGTTCCCTGGGTCGAATTTTCTGCCATCATGTAGTTAATTGAGGCTTGTACCTGACACCCTTGGTTTTTAACTTGTCATAGAATTAAAGCATTTTGAAACGTGGCTTCTCTACTTAATACACTTTTAAGAAAGTACCTATTTATTAACTTTTTGTATCAAGTAAAGTTTAACATTGGTTTTATTTAGAATCAAAGTAAAGTAGAATTGATTTGCTTTGTTTTTTGCTTCTTTCACTTTATGAAATCAATTAAACACTATGCACTAGGACTGCTCAATTGTGTTTTTAAAATCCAGTATTAAAAGAAAGGAAGGGCTTGGGCTGAAGGGGTGGCATTAAAATATATGCAAGCCATTCCTAACTTTCCCCTTGAGGAATGCCCAGTCCAGATGGTTCCAGACCTCAGGGGAAAACTGTGGACTAGATAAATTAAGTCTTTTTCATATTTGTTAGCCATTCAATCTTGTTTCATTATAAGATTACCTTCTTTTATTTTTTCTTGATTACTTTTGTTGCTTTCTTCAGTTTCTTTAATTGATGTAGAAAGTTATCTTTTGACCTTTTTTTTCAAGAATTTGGTATCAACAGACATCAGTATCAGGAAATCAATGAAAAAAATTTTGACCATGTTTTCTATTTCCTAAAATATGATTAAAGGTTTTTATTCAATCTTTCTTTTTTCATGTTTATTTTAAAAAATTAAATTTTTAAAAAATGTATTTTCCAAACTTGACTACTTATTTATAATATTTCAGTCTGACAACATATAGCAAGTTGCTTTCAAAAAGGTAAAATATATAAAAAACATTAAGTTATGATGCCCTTAATTAAAAAACAAATGGTATTAATTTAAAATGTTTTGTTTTTCCTTCTATACTCCCTCTGTCTCCAAATCTTATTCCATTTATCATTGTATCAAAATTATGTGTTTCTAAATCATATATATCCCTTAATAGATTAAACTCTTTTTAGTGTATGATTTCTAATTTTAGCCCCACAAAATCTAGCACAATATCTGGCATATAATTATATTTCACTAGACAAAACCAAACAAAACATCTGATATATGTTAGTTTATATAACTTCCCATATTTTATGTAATATGCAATATAAATTCTGAGTTGAGATTCCATGACACTGATTTGGATTGTCTTTATTTATTTTCATAAACACTTTTATATTTTATGTACTTTTTTTTTTACTTTTTTTTGTCTTTTTGCCTTTTCTAGGGCTGTTCCCTCCGCATATGGAGGTTCCCAGGCTAGGGGTCTAATCGGAGCTGTAAGCACCAGCCTACACCATAGCCACAGCAATGCTGGATACAAGCTGCATCTGTTACATACATCACAGCTCTATGGCAACGCTGTATCCTTAACCCACTGATCGAGGCCAGGGATGGAACCTGCAACCTTGTGGTTCCTAGTCAGATCGTTAAACACTGAGCCATGACGGGAACTCCTTTGATCTCTCTCTTTTTTTTTTGGTTGTTATTTTATGTACTTTTCATTATTCAGAGTAATTAAGAGTAGCTACAATAGAACTTTAAAGTCATTCTGTTTCGTTAGTTACTTATTGAAAATAAGGATCCTGATTTATTCAAAGAATGAAGTAAGAGATAAAATAAAATCTGTTTTTAAAAGTGTATCAAAGATTATACAAGCAGAATTAGGCTTTTTGAATTAGTTTCATTAATAACTCATTTTCCCACTCTAGATCTTAAAAAAAATAATAATTGAAGGTATAATCATCTAACGAAATGGTGAGATATATTTACAGTGCCTTGAAATTCTAAGCTTCTGAAGTATCTCTTAACTGGTCTTACACTTGTCACATCTCTTCTGTGAAATCACAAAAGGGCCAACCAAGAGGTGTCATTTGAGTTCGTCCTCTGAGATATCATCATAAAATATTCACCAGCTTCCCTGTAGGGCTTTCCCACAGGCAGGCATGCCAGGACATATTCTGATTCACTGATAATAATGGGATCTGATTTCGATCCTTGAATTTGCAGTGCAGTCACCTGCCTCTGAGACAGGAACACTCTGGATATCCCCCTGCATTCTCAAACATGGTGTAGATGCTGCTAGCATTTGCCCTTTTTTCTTATTCATGTCATTATTATCCCTGTTATAGTTACAGAATTCCGTGATGCCTTGTAAATAGCTGCTACAGCCATCTACGAAGTTTAGAGATAAGGGAATACCAGATAGGTGAGTATCAACCTTTTGGAAGACAGTAAGGTTTAGAAAGCTACTGACCCTTTGCCTGGAACATGATCCTAAGTGTTCAGTAGCATTTAGTTTCTTTTTTTCCTCAGCTTTTGACTTTAATTCCAGTGTTCTTTCTATTACACAAAATTGTCTCTCCCAGTGGTCTCTTTTTTGGGTAGATCAGCTATAGTTTTATTTCTGCACTTACCCAGTTGGTCATTTTCAATTTGTGCTTCTTACATACTTCTTTGTTTCTGTTCACTCATTGCTGTGGATGTAGAAGGAAAAACAGGAAAGATAAAAATTACCAGAAGTTCCCATTGTGGTGCAGCAGAAATGTATCCAATTAGTAGCCATGAGGATGTGGCTTTAATCCCTGGCCTTGCTCAGTAGGCTAAGGATCTGGAGTTGCCTTGAGCTGTGGTGTAGGTTGAAGACACGGCTAGGATCTGGCGTTGCTGTGGCTGTTGGACTGTAGTGTAGGCCGGCGGCTGTAGCTCTGATTCGACCCCTAGCCTGGGAACCTCCATATGCTGTGTGTGAGGCCCTAAAAAGCAAAAAATAAAATAAAAAAAACCCTGCATAAATCACTCAAATAATGATTATATAAGAACTTTCCTTTAAGTTTCATATTCACTTTTCTTCTTCTGCATTTCATGGGATGATAGGACTTTATTTCTACAGTAAATTTAAGAAAAGGAGAAAAGTAATTTTTGATAAGATTTAAATGTCATTTTGGAGAGGGAGATGTATAAGCATTGCATCCCTGAGTCATAAATCAGTCAGAACTTATGACAGATGAAATTTGTGTAGGGAAAAATATGAAATAATGAAATTTGAGTCAACCAGTAATTGCCACAAACCACACTTAAGATATGTTCCCAAGGAACACTATGGCTAGTGTAGTGTGTATGTGTGTATGTTGTGCATGCATGCACATATGCATATGTATACTTAGACACTAACAAATGTAATTGTGTGAGTACATAAACTATCAAAAGGAATATCCAGAGCCATGAAAAACCTGCATAGTAATGTTTATTTAAATCAGCTTTGGAACTGAGGAATCAGCTCTGGAAAGAGAGAAGTTGTGTTTGTGTTCAGACAATGCCACTAACTAGGTGTACGTCATTTATTCTTTGTTTATTCAGACCATATTGAAAGCTTACCATGTACTCATAATTGGACTAAGTAACAATTACTTCTGAGCTCCCATCACCTTTATGTTAAAATAATCTACTAAGAATATTAAAGGGTCTTCTAATTCTTAGACAGAGGGCCTTTATCCAGGACTCTGCTCTGGCCTTCCTCCCAGAGCAAGGAATCCAAAGGGCTGGGGGTGTATGTCCCCTGGGAGCCCATGCTTCCTCATTCTATACCACATTCTGGGGATCTGGACCTCCTAGAATTCTCCAACAGAGCTTAGCCAGAGGCTATGTGGGCTTTTCCTGGGGTTTGCACTTTCCAGGGCAGATGGCATTGCAGGGGGTCTGTCCCTAGACCTGAAGCGTCCACAGGGCTGTTTGCACAAGCTGTGGCTGATGCTTGGACATGTAGGCTTTTGTGTTCACATGGACCCGTATAAGGCCCCTGGCAGTGTTGTTTGGCTGGAGCTAGGAGGGTGGGAAGGGAAGAGGTCTGAGCTCTGAACTGGGGGGCAACTTCTCCCAGTTCTGCCCTGCTCGGCAGAAGATTCTGAAGAATCCCAGGAATTTGTTTGACTTCTGGGCTTCTGGGTCATAATTTTAAAAAAGCAAAACCAAACATGTTTTATTACACAGTTAGTTACCTTGGTTTACAAATTTAAATATTACACATATGGTATGTGGGTTTCCATGTGTTTTCTTGCCGTGGGCCCTACAGATATTAGGGATGGGTTTGAATAATACCTAACTTTAAATGTGTATTTCATGGAACAGATAAAATATATATATATATATATATATATATATATATATATGTGTGTCTGTGTGTGTGTGTATGAAAAAAATCTACACAAATATAGAATGTTATTTCTGTGTCATAATATAAAAATAAATAGTAATGAAGGAGCCCAGTAGTAATGAGATAATTGACACTTTACACGTGACCCCAGTACATAGTGCTCAGGACATTATAGGAATTCACTGCCACAGCCACAGTAAAATTCATTAAGCATGACAAACCTTTTCATATCTGTGGCTTTGCATATGCTTCTTGATTTCTTCTTCCATCTATCTATCTGTCTGTCTGTCTTTCTGTCTGTCTGTCTATCTATCTATCTATCTATCTATCTATCTATCTATCTATCTATCTATCTATCTATCCATCCATCCATCTATCTATCGTCTATCTCTCTCTCTCCATCCATCTATCCATCCATCCATCTTCTATTACCTATTGCTACTCTATACAGATGAGGACATTATAAAGCAGAGAAAATAAGTGACTTAACCCAAAATAGAGGTGACAGAGTTAGGAATAAAGTCAAGTTCTCTTGACATTTAGGGCAGTCCCTTTTCACTCTTCTCGCCTGTTTTAGGAATACACAGGTAACTGGTCTTCCAGTCTGTCTGTGCAGATGGTGTTCTGAATGGCAACCCTGGAACTTGACACTGGGAAACTTACTGTGACTTAGTGATGGAGGCATTACTTAGTAGATACTCAATATAGTTTAAGAGAGAACACACACACACACACACACACACACGCACATCCCCAGATTTCTCCATGTATGTACTGGAAATCTTGAGTGAGACTTACCTGCTATAAAGAGGATCCTCCATATTTGGGAGCTTTTGCATCTGAATAAGAAAACTGACATCTGTTCTCTTCTTTCCTTCTGTTTGTTCTAAATTTCATCCCCTTCCACCTTCATAGGAAGGATACTTTATCTTCACTTCCTCTCTCTTAGAGTCTTGTTTGTAATTCATCAGATTTAGTCTTTCTCAAACAATCAAGCAACCTTACCACAAACCCCAATCCTTTGTTAGGGGCTTACTTTCTTCTTGTTCATCTTCAAATTTAAAATCCTCCATTTATTGTCAACTTTTCCTTTTTCTACCCTCATACCTCATATCTCTCTAATTTGGCTTCTGCCTTCAACACTAAGAAATCTCCTCTTGCTGTGGTTATTGATAACCTCCAATGTACTAAATCTAGTGAATATTTCCAGTCTTCATTTACATGACCTCTTGGTTAGCACCCAACACTGCTGTTCAATCCCTCCTTTTGAAATATTTACTCCCATCATTCTCGTTTCTCCTTAATATCCTTAATCAGTTTATCCTCATTTATTCCATCTTTGAAGATTTTCAGGGCTTCAGTCTTGGGTTCTAAACACTTACAATATACTCTCAGTGCTTTACTTTTCAAAAGTCAACTACTACCACATTTATATCCTCAGTAAAGACCTTTCTCCTAAGCTTTAAGTCTGTATATCCAGCTTTGATTTGAGGTCTCAAACTGAAGATATCCCAAACTGAATTTGAAGATTTACTCCCAAATCTATTCCTATCTTAGTGTTCTTCTTCTCAAAAAAAGAAAAAAAGAAAAAAAGAAAAAAAATGGCACCCGTATCCATCTTAAGTCAGAAACCTTGGCTTCATCCTTGACATGCTAATCTAGGTCTGGCCACCAAGATTTATTTGGGTTCAGAGATTGGAAAGAGTTACCATTTTATTGTTTGGTTTACTTTCATAGCAGCTTATGAACAGTGCAGACCTACCCACAAGAGCCAGGATACAAGTTACCATGCACAGCTTTCCATTGCCTCCCTGAGGCGCTCCAAGCTCAATTGTCAGTGTGGCTCCCAAGGAGAGCAGGATCCTCATGAAGTCAAAGAAGTATAAACTCTGGGTCTTGTCTTTCATGCCATACTGGGAAATGTATGCTATTTTGAGGGGGGGGGGAATATGTCAGTTAAGGACCTACTCTATTTCTTATAAGCAAATTCTGGTGGTGCTGTGGTTCCACACTTCCACTTTCTGTTTTTACTCCCTTTCCACACATCTCCTTCCCTGCCCATGTTCAGTTAATAACTAAGGCAAGGCAGTTCCACATCCTAAACTATCTTCTGTCTCCAGAACACTCAAATCTAAGTCTGTCATCTCTTGATTGGTTTCTGTTGTTCCTGTTGTTACTTTCTAACTTATCTCCATGCCTAGCCTTCTATTTGTTCTTTCTCTTGCAGTCTCTACTGAGCCTGAGTTAGATTATATATTCTCTATGCTTAAAAGTTTTCAGTGTCTTTCCATTACTCCTTAAAAAGTTAAAAGTTTAAAATATAGGCTTCTACAGGATAATTTTTATAATCCACATTTTATAATTATAGATATTGGAAGATTGCTTTTGGGAATAATCTAAATAAATTACATGGTTATGAATTATAAATGTTACATAATTATAATTTATTTGGGTTGGTTGCTTGCTCTAGGTTAGTGATAGCAAAGGAGGAAAAAATAATTCTATTGATTTGGCAAACCAGCTGGTTTCTTTGAGTGACTTTATGCTTTGTTTTTTTTACTAGTGCATTTCATTATTGCTACAGGCAGTAGACAAGAAGACCATACTGGTAATTGGTGAGAAAAGGAAGGTTATTATTCTTGGACAAAAGGTACATAAAATCAAAGGCTAGATTTGTATAGCAGTGTTTAAGTTTTTATAGCTATATTTTTGAAGTTCTATACTGTTGGTATAGATGGCCAGTTTGGGTGTAGATGGACCTCTGTATCAGTGGTTAATTGATAGACAAGTGCAATGAGAAGTTTACCCTATATTGCTTTTTCTATGTATCTCACATATCCTCTGCTTTTTTTCAATCCAGAATTCTCCAGATGACTCTTTTTCCAACTGCTTTTTCTCACTGCTTTTTCCAACATGATCTTCCAACATTCTGAATGATCTGGAATCATCTTGGCCATGTTCCATTTTCTTCATCTCTAAACTCCAGCCAGAGTTTCAGTTGTTTAAACCCACCAAAGACTTTTCTGTCTTTGAAATTATTATCTTATACTGTTGTCCTTGTGTAGAATGTCATTAATTTCCACTTCCCACATTTTTTTCTCACCCAACTGCTCCATCAAGCTGATTCCTCCTTGTTTTTGAGGACTCATTCATCATCAATTCTATGTCCTGCTAGAAGCTATTTTTGACCCCTGTCTTTGTTCAGGATTCTATAACAGAATCTACCATACAATGGTTGGCTTATAAACAACAGAGATTTACTTCTCACAGTTCTGGAGGCTAGGAAGTCCAAGATCATGAGATCCATAGATTCAGGGTATGGTGGGGAGGGCTTCCTTCCTCCCTGATGGCCATCTTCTCCCTGGAACTTCACATAGTTGAAGGGGCAAGAGATCTCTCCAGGGCTTCTTTTATAAGGATACCAACCCCATTCATGAGGGCTCTGGCCTCATGACCTGTTCATCTCCCAAAGGTCTTGCTTCCTAATATAATTACTTGGAGGTGAAGATATAAATATATAAATTTTGGGAGGACACAGACATTCAGTCCACAGCAATTCCCTTGAGATTAGGTAAGGTCCATCCTTCATACTAGCCAGGACTCCTTCAGAACACTTCTCAGATTTGTATTCTTTAATTGTAGAAATATTTAGTTAAGTTCTCTCATTCCGGTTACAGGGTCAACTTCATGAGGGCTCTGACCATAACTATATTGTTGACACTTGTATTTCTTGCTGTAGTATCAAGGACAAAGTGTTGGTGGAAGGAAGGACCAGTGTAATGGTGGAAGGAATGAAGGCACGCAGGCAGCAGGCTTAGGATATAATTTTTGTCTTGTATCTTCCCTCGATATGTATTTTTCAGTACATATGTAGTCTTAGGCTACCTCTACCTTGTTATTCTGAGCATTCACGTTATAGGTCACTGAGATAATTATTGCTTTATGTAGCAGGCACTTTGTTGCTATTTGGAGAAATATGTCTATTAAGATCAGCAGCTGTCGATGTGTGCTATCCAACATGGTAGTCAATAGCTCATGTGGCTTTTGCGTAAAGTGTGGCTACTTTGTGTGGAGCTGTGTTGGAATTGCACAACACACAGTGGATTTTGAAAACTTTGCATGAAGGAAAAGAATGTAAAATATCTCATTTATATATTTTTTGATGGCATGTTTTTTAGCAGATTAAATGAAAAATATTATTAAACTAATTTCAGCCATTTTTTTTCCCTTTCTTAAATATGACTGCTAGAAATGTTAAAGTTAGCTATGTGGCTTGCATTCTAGCATGTTTGGATAACATTGACTTATAGAACACAGCCTTCTTTCTCTTGTGCTAGATCTTAAGGGAGGAGGGGAGCCATTCTGGAGAACTGAGATAACTAACTGTCTTTAGCAGTGTTGTGCTGAGAAGTCTAAGGAGTTCTACTTAATCCTGACGGGACAATTAGGGGCTGATCTCCCCAGGTTATTTTTGCTGCTTTACTGCCAGAAATAGAATTTCTAGACAAGGCACCCTTTTTGAAATAGAATCATTGTTACTTCCTCATAGTGTTTATAGTTAATTTTGTCTTGTGGTGAATTTCTACTCTGATAGCCACCATCTCTGTATCCTCTGCTAGATTCTAAAATATGGTTTGGAATGTTTTCACTCAAGCAAATGAAAGTTAATAAAGTTTCAGACTTTGAAATAGTCTGAGAGTTTTCCCAATGTGAGAGAGGATGTTGAAGTCAGCCATAAATAATCTCACAGCCAATATTAAGTTCCAGAACTCTGAATTCCAAGAAGATGCCAGTCCATTAAGCAAACAGATGAAATATGCTTTGCTTAAAGGTTTATCTGTAGCACAGTCAATTGTAATTCTTAATAATGAGACAAGAAAGGGAAGCTTGGGCACCTGGAACTGAAACTACACATCACCTACTTAATTATTAGTGGATATTAATTATTATTGCTTCGAATTGGAACTGATTTAGTGTTCTTACAGATTTCTGGCACAGCCTTTAATTTAAATCTTATTAATTTCTGGCTATTTTTTTCTTCAAGCACTGTGCTATAAAAGGCCTCTGTTGAATACCACTGTGTCTGTATATACCACTGTGTTATATACCACTGAACCTGTTCAAATCTGGGTACTTCATGGTACCCAGTGACTAAGATATAACAGGATCATAAGCCAAAATCTTTAGAATTATCACCGTTATTGTTTTGAGACCATAGAACAAAATATCTAAAAACGATCTTAACAATACAACTCTCTTAATCTTACCTGAGAAAACTGAAGAATGAAGTGAATTGCCTAAGTGGCAGAACAAGGACTAGAACTTGACCCTTCTCTCTCCTAGCCCAGTGTTCTTTCTGATAACTTATGCTGAATGTATATTGGTGCCAAAGTGTAGTAACTAATATTGGTAAATTGTGTAAATAGGACAGTATCCTTAGGTATGTGGAATTTAAGAAAAATTCACAATTATTTATTTCTCTGTGTGCACATGTGTGTGTCTGTGTGATGTGTATAAAATGTACCATTCTAGGAAGTAGACACTTTGTAAATGTCATTGCCTTGTTGAATATTTCCAAAAGAGTTAAAGCTTTTTAGTGTCCTTCATGTTCTTACTGCAGATATCAGAGTACGAAGGGACATTTTTGACTTTCCCCTAGGTTATCCCCAGGATGTATGTTATAATTTGCTTTTATTAACATATTAATGAGATAGTCATACACACATGTATTTTTTACATAGTTTTATGAGGAAGATGGGTATGAATTATTGAAGCTAGATAAGAAATGTTTCTTACTCTGTGGAGTTGGGGGAAAAATTAAAAATGCAAGAAACATCAAATAAATATTATTTTCTTAAATTAGAATGTACACTTAGGCCAGTCAGAGAACATTCTTAGGGAGCTGTTTTGCTAAAATGTAAAAAAAGAATGCCATCTTTGTTGCTTTTGGAAATCTTGAATATAAGCTCACTAAAATTCTGTTTATCAATGATCTGGGATTTACCTCTTCAGTTTCCAATTGCAGAGGAGTCATGTCCATATCTTTGCACTTTTAGAAAAATTGTTTTAATATTTAGGAGAAAGGGTTCTGGTCAGATTTTGATGAATGTATGAAATAAGAAGTCATTCTTGTACTAGGGCTCTACTACCTCACTTGTAAAATAAGAAGAGGAATACGAATTATTTTCCCAGCTGGGGGTTTGCAGTCCCCCAGGGAAAATGTTATCTGTTGATACGTATTATTTTCCTTAGAGCAATTAAATATATTATTTAAAGTTATTTTTCTTTAAGATTTAAAGCTTGGGAACATGTAACTAGTGAGCTCCCTACTGTACTCCTATCTCCTTGCTTAGTCTGTGGCTCTGGTAGGCTCTCAATTACTATATGAATGGCTTCTTAACACGTGGAAGGGATCAGGTAGGTGTGCATGTGACTCAGTCCTTACTGATGTTTCTTGGTTTTCTCCTATTTGATTTCACAGTTCTAGCTACAGTGATGGTTTTGAAGATTACGTAGTTTTAATGTTATCCCTGTAACGTATCATTTGTTAAAGATAGGAGGCATAGGAAACACTGGTGTTGAAATGATAAGACTTTGAGTATGATAATCTGAGCTGTTACACAAGGACTATGCCTCCCATTTAAAAATAGATGGATCTGCTAGAGAGAGTATAACAACAACAGCAAAAATTAAAATGCATAGCTGATCTGAAAACCAAAGAGGGGAACTCCTCAGCTTCCAGAAATGAAGAGAGTATTTATATTCATGCAGATGAGCAGGAACTGATTTCATGTGCTTCAGAGGGAATTATCAGAACCAGAATGAGGACTGATCATTGGCTCTAGGTTTAGCTCTTATGCAGGCACTGGAGATGAGACCTCAGGCCTGCATTAGGCAGGTAGGGACCTGTAACAGAGACACTGCTCTTTCTGAGAAATGGTGAGTTAGGGAAGTTCCCCTTGTGGCTCAGCAGAAATGAATCCAAATGGTATCCACAAGGATGCGGGTTTGATCCCTGGACTAGCTCAGTGGGTTGATTATCTGGCATTGCCATGAGCTGTGGTGTAGCTCGCAGACATGACTTGGATCCAGTGTTGCTGTGGCCGTGGTGTAGGCCAGCAGCTGTAGCTCTGATTCAACTCCTACCCCAGGAACTTCCATATGCCGTGAGTGTGGCCCTAAAAGCAAAACAAACAAAAAAACCCAAAAAGCAAAACAAAATAAAATAAAATAAATGGTGAGTTAGAAAAACTTTCCCCCTGCCAAGGAAAACTGAAAGGAGCTTGATGCTCACCTAATGTAACAGGTGGAATGCACTGCCTTTAAGGAATTTAGAAACCATGACCTGGACCACTTCCTGGTTGAGGTCCAAAATCAAATTCTGAAATATTAACAGTATCTCCTTGTTAAGCAGGAATTCTAGTCTGAGAAGTTAATGTGAAACCTTCTCTCCACTTGGAGAAATCCACAAAGTATCATGAGAGGCCAGTGTTAAGCCTTCCTGATGGTTTTCACAGTCCAAGGCAGCCCCAAACAACAGCCTTTGAAAAAAATCTTACTATTAAATAATGGTAATATTACACACAAGTAATAGTAATAGTCAAGAACATAACAAATTGAAGAATTCGTATCCCTCAATTCTAGATACTAGGTCAATCTGAACTAAATTTTAAATTAAGAGTGTCTTAAGTGATCAATGATTAAACAAAGCAGAAATTGTAAGCAGGAATAGAGCAGTATGGGAAAAAAAGTAGACTAAAAAATATGAGCATAGAGAGTTTCCTATGCATGGCAGCTTAAGGATCTGGCATTGTCACTGCAGTGGTTCAGGCTACTCCTATGGCGTGGGTTTGCCCCTGGCCCAGGAACTTCCACATGACATGGGTACAGCCAAAAATATACAAAAATAATTATACAGTAATTGCAGTGGTAGGGAAAAAAATCAAAAACATGCTATACACTATAGAAAAGAACACGTTTGAATTGGATATGAAATCAGAGAACTTAGAGAGGTGGAAAACACTGAGTGAGAATTTAAGATATATGGGGTATAGAAGGAGAAGTTCCAACATGCATGGCATAAGAATTCTGGAAAATAAGAAAGACAATGTCAGTTGATCTAAAATTAAAAATATGAAAACAAGAATTTGCAGAACTGAAAAATTCATGTGGCCTTATCCCATCAAGTTATTAAAAAATTCTCACCTGGAATTGTTATAAAATCATATTACAAGGAAGATAAAATATCTTAAAAGTGTCCAGAGAGAAAAGACAGATTAACTACAAATGAAAGATAGTCAGACTTACTGTGGACTTATTAGCAGTTATGGCTGATAGAAGACTATG
Organism: Phacochoerus africanus; assembly: GCF_016906955.1. Classification (NCBI taxonomy): domain Eukaryota; kingdom Metazoa; phylum Chordata; class Mammalia; order Artiodactyla; family Suidae; genus Phacochoerus; species Phacochoerus africanus. Next base: position 209,835,878 of record NC_062544.1, on the reverse strand, counting down.
GGATTATATTTGGAGAATGCTGAAGGAAAATAACCATCATTTGATGCAGTACATCCATTTAAGTACAGTTCAAAAGAGAGTGAGAAAAAAACAGATGTAGTGGCAAAGACTGAGAAATTTTGCCATTCATAGACCCTTCTTATTGGTTCACAAAGAGGAGATTGAATCTGGAGGGAAGAAAGCTTGAAAATGCAATGGTGAGCAAAAAATATGGAAAACATGTAGGGATGCTAATACATAATCATTGAAAAACATCCTGTGTCAAACCTTTTAGAACTCTATGTACATCTATAGGAGTTGGAGGATTTCAGAGTATGAATGTGCTTGCATTATTTGGTAGGAGTTTATTGATAATAATTTTATTTGGACTTTGTTAAATTACAAATTTATGTTAAATATTTAAGAGTAACCACTAAATTAATAGAAATGGACTGATTTCAAATCAAGATGTGGGGGAAAATTGGGGGGTGAGGATAAAGAGAACTGAATCAACCCAATTGAAAGAATATAAGGGTAAGTAAAGAAGCAAAGAAATGCAATGTAAATAGAAAACACAAACTAAGATGATAGAAATGAAAACAACTAAATCAGAAATTCGGTGAATGCAAAGTGATGATAGCCAACTATTAAGGAACTTTCAGATTGGATGAAAATTCAAAATCCAAACATATGTTATTTATATAATATTGATTGAGATAATCATATTGCTGAATGGTATTTACTGCATGATACTTTTTATGTAAAAATATGCAATACACAAAATAGCACTGAGTATTGGGGGCATACATAAAGAAGGGCATAGAGGAACAGCATATGAACAAGTAAGCTACACATACAAAATTTGGAAATGTGATTGGGTCTGGTTAGGAAAGTAATGAAATGTCATTAAAGAGATGGCTGTAATGTTTAAATTATGTAAAAATCTTTGAGGCAATTATGGAAAATGTTAGTATTTGTTAAAAATGGATGGTGAGTTCATGGATACCTGAGAGGCAGTGGAGAATCGTGGCTTGAGCTGTGGGTTCTGGAGCCATACTTCTGAGCTCAAATCCTAAAGTCCTTTTACTTAATAAAAAGTGGGACCTTGGGCAATTATTTCACTTTGTATCTAAATCTCATCATTGTAAAATGAGGAAAAACAAAAAAATAAAATACCCCTTTTTTGTAGGATACTTGAAACACTGAACGAGTCAATGCTTTGCATAGAAATTTCATAGTCCCTGGTTCAGGATAACTCACTTATTGAGGGCTGTTGTTATCTCTCTGTTTTTTCACATTTGAAATATTTATTTCATGTTAAAAAGAGAATTAAAAGAAATGAAAGAGTGAATGAGTATGTAAAATTATCATAAATTTGCAAGTTGTAATCAAGATAACCTTCACCAAAACTTATTTGACTCCTCAGAAGTCTATAGAGCCTCAGTATCAAAGTTAAAAATTAAAAATCTCATGAATGTTCTATCTAATTTTGTTTCCCATTTATGACAATAAAGATGATCCACATGCAACATGGGTTTTAGCGGAGATACTTGCAAAGAGCTTCACATTTATTCTCCTAACTTGTCATTTAGAAACAAAACACAGAGATTCTAAAATTAAGCCAGTTTTTTAATAGAACAGAGTGCAAGATTTTAAAGCATCAGATAAAAAAATGAATTTTTTTTCCTGTGAAAGGAAATGAATTTTTTTGTTCTGTTAACACAGATAAAATTTAATGTGTATTTGAATGTTTAGTTGTTTTTCAAAACATATGACAATTTAAAATTTTGTGTTGACAAATCATGCCTTTTGTTACCAGAATATTGTCAGATACAAATGGGAATCCACAGACAATTGTTTAAACAGTTGATAGATATTAAAGTCAAGATGACCTCTTTTGCAAAGTTTGTGGAGTCATTAGTTATGGATAGATCAGTCCCTGTGGCACTCAGTCCTGAAGTATGCTTCTTGGCGTTGGCTGGAAGAGAGACAGGCTTTTTTTTTTGTACATGAGTATCTGGAATTAGAGTGACCATCTTTGGGAATATTGTCTTGACACTTTTGTCTGAAGCCACAAGTTCATATCTTTCTCCATGGAAGTTTTCATCTATGCATCTGTAATGGCCCCTCATTAGCAGTCACAGTGACAATTCCTTGGACTTCTGTTCCAGTTGCTTTCACATTGTCCCTGAGAGCCCCCAAAGTGAATTTAAGATACAGGATACAATACATATTTACATGACAAGTGTACCATCCACATCTGATAACCATTTCTACTTCTCTTTGGTGTACTATTATATCAGGTAATAAGTTAATCGCATTATTATAGTTTGTGTGATTTTATTTTAAATGGAATTTTAACAGTCTTTATATGGTGGTGAGAGATGTCATCTCTCTAAAATCTATTAAAATACTTTCTCCATTTTCAGTTTTAGTTCATTGCGAACAGCTCGTATCTGTTTCTACTTATGAGTCCCTTAGGTTTCTGGGATCCCAAATTTCCAGCCACTGAATTATTCCCAAACTGTCATTTTATAGATAAAATCTGAAGACTAGAGAGAGTAAACCAGTACACTGAGCAAATAGGTGTTTGCTTCTTATGTTACGTTAAGGGCACTATGCTAGGTATTGGCTATATTGTGATGGATAAAACTAACATGGCCTCATCCTCATGGGTGCTATAATCTAGAGGAGGCAATATGTATTAAACCAGTCAAGAAAAATAGATATCTCATTACAAATTGGGATCTGTGATATGAAGGGGGAAAATAGTGTTTTGACAGAGAATATGAATATGGGGGCAGATTTAGATTGGGGACCTAGGCAAGACCTCTGTGGAGTGACATTTAAGCTGAAACTTGAATTTATCTTGGAAAGAAATCAATCCAGGCAAAGGAAAATGCATGTGGAAGGACCCTTAGATCTGAAGGGAAAAAAGGCTCATGTGCCTAGAGCTTAGTGAGCCAGGGAGAGAGTGAATTGAGATGGTGATGGAATTGTAGACAAGAGCCAGATGGTGCAAAGCTCTCCAGGCCATGCTAAGGGTTTGACATTTTATTGCAAATGAAATGGGAAGCTATTAAAGGGTTTAAACAGGAGAATGACATGATCCAATTTATCCTGTAAAATATTACTCCACTGTAATATTGGAGGGAAATAGGGTAAGAATGTTAGTGAGGAGGCTGGTGGGAAGAATCTAGCCGGCAGCTGTGATGGCCCGGACAGAGGTAAAGACAGTGAGGTAGGAGAGGAGCAGATAGTTAGGAACAGACCCCAGATGTCTGGATCCCCTGGCCCAGAATGGTACTTCCCATTGCACCATACCGCCTGGCCTGAACTTGCTGCTAAGTTGAAGTTGATGGATATGCTGTGGGAGCTCTAAACTGCTCCTTTGCAGAAAGTATTATTGCCTCTTCAACTCACTCTGGTTGACTCTGCAGATTTTTCTTGGTGGAGGCTATAAAGAAAGATGACAGACAAAGATCACATTTTATAACAATGGCATTTTTACCTGCAGGTAATTTAGATTTGTGGGGTATGAGGGAATTCCCCAGCCTTGCCAATTGGGATGAAAAGATTTCCTCTGAGATACAGGACAGTTTTAGGACAAGTCCAACATCATGCAGCTCCTCTGATGTCAGGGAACTGTCATGCCTGTGCTGTCCTGTTCATTTATTTTTGGTGCCAAAAAATATGTCTATAAAAAAGAGGTCTTAAGACTAACTGAGAAGATTTTTCAATGCCAAGTGAGGATGCTCTTATTACAGAATACTCTTTGGATGCATGGAGTGTCTACACTTTCACCTCTTTTTTTGGTACCAGGTGGCCAAAAGCTCTGTCTTAAAACTCCAGCTTAAGTGTTTGCTGTTTATTCTTCATGGGTTGCTGCCATCTTTGTGGGCTGATCATTATAAAGAAAGAAGAGAAAAGTATCAGCATGTTAGACATCTTCAAGGCACGGGTGATGGTTAGTAATGAGAATGTGAAAAGAGCGGAGGGTTCTGGCTTCGACACCTGGTTCTGGCATTTATTACCTGGTATTCAGAGCAAGTAACTTAACCTCTGTAAGCCTGAGTTTCCTAATCTATAAAAAAGACCCAATGTGTGCCTTAAGTTATTTAGTTCAAAGAGCAAATCCACATAAAGCACTTGGTATGTGGTAAATGCTTGGCAGTCGTTACCTGTGAATGAAACTCAGGAAAATTTGCCCATTGCTGCTGCTCCTAATGGTAGGTCTTCCAATCCGTGTTAATTCTACCTGAAAGTTAAATCTACCACACAAGCAAGGCCACTTACTGGTCACAGAGCACACTACAATTGTATTCTTTTTTTTTTTTTTAAGAAAAATTATTTTTAAAATTAATACAATTTTAAAGGCTACTTTCCATTTACAGTTATTGCAAAAAATTGGCTCTATTCCCCGGGTTTTACAATACATCCTTGTGCCTATCTCACACCCAGTAGTTTATGTTTTCCACTTCCCCATTCCCCCCAACCCCCACCCCTGGACAATGTGTCTTCTTAATTCCTTAGAACAGCCTTCAGAAGCAGGTCCTAGCCATTCAAACAATTTCACAAGAAGCAAAGTACACCTGTGTACAAAGAAATGAAATAGCTTTCCGGACACCACACAGCTAGTTTGGGACAAGGCCAGGACACCCCTGAGAGGTATGAAAAATAGTTTTCATTTAAAGGCACACAGGACAGAAGGATAATGGTTATTATGGAGTCCCAACTCCAGGAATTGGAAGGTATGCTGTCATGGGCTTGTTCCTCTCTCCAGTGTTCTGCTTCTTCCTCTGTAGAATTAGATCATCCTCAAGGGCTTTTGTGGTTCTGAAATCTTCAGATTCTAGGATTCTCATCATGTTTGAAATATCTGGTGGTTTGCATGCTCCAGAGCTCATTCTTGAGTTGCCTGGAGGACTGTTCATTCCATGTCTCCTTTCCTGGATGATCTGAGAAAAACCAAGGGCCTTCTTTCCATTCACGCCATCCACACCCAAGTGCTTGCCCAGTCCCTGGGCATGCTCAGCTGGTGTCTCCAACTGGGCTGTCCTTCTGCTGTTGCTGCTCAAAGCAAAACCGTCTTGCCCATTCAAGGCCAAGCCTAAAATGTTGCTTCGTCTTAGAAGCCTTTCTTAACTGTTTCTCGTCCCAGAGCCCACCATCTCAGGTAAAATTATCACCCTTCCTCCGTGATTCCCCGGCATTTTGTTTGTTCCTCTAGGATAGCACTTTCCTTTTGCATGTGATTAGTGTGTGTGTCTAGTGATGAGGCCGTGGGTGCCTTCGAAGCAGGAATTGCATGTCACTCATCTTTGTCCCCAGCATGTAGCGCGTCCTGGAAGTCAGTAAACATGTTTGAGTTATTTTAAATTTTCACGAGCATCTTAGAGAGAGGCATCCAGGGGTGGTAGGGGGTGGGAGCTAATGGTATGAGGAATCAAATTGGTTCAGAAACACCCTCCTGATGGGCATTTCAGATCCCAGCTCCATTTCCCTGTTTTCCCCAGTTCAGATGCTTTAATGAAGAGGTTACTCTGGAAAAGGCGTGTCCTTTCTTTCCATTTAGCTTTGAGGCAGCATGAAGGTTAAGGATTGCCCTCTCAAGGTCACTTGATTCCCGTTGAAGTGGGAAGTGACACAGGGCTTTGGAGACTGTCGCAGTTTATGGAGGACGCTGCTGGGCTTGTCAGACTGTGTTCATGGTGGCGGAGGGGCTGCGATGAGACTGCAAATGGAAAGAAAAGCACTGAAGGCTGGCAGCCTGATATTCAAAGGCTGTAACAGCTTTCTTACAAATGAGGAGCTCCTTTAAAAGTCACAGGTCGCAGTGGAAAATCCCAGATAGGACTTATCACCTTTCTGTCTGCATACAAACACCCCTCACCTATCCTGTGCCTGGCACTGTGCTAGGTGCTGGGCCAGAGTTCTAAATAATTCAAGGTCCTTGCCCTTGAGGATCTGTGCAGAGTTCGGCAGCAGAGACAGGCGCGTAAGCAAACAGCTGCAGCAGTGTGGGGAGTCCTTGCCTGGCCTGTGCCCCAGGGAGCTGTGCAGAGGGAGTGATAAATCTAGCCTTAGGGTGTCAGGGAAGGCCCTGTGCAAGACAGTTGAGTCTGGAGGACTGAGGAGCAGTTCTGGAGCTGAGAAGGAGGCTGCTGGTGTGTGTTTTAGGCAGAAGGAACTCTATCAGCAAGGGTCTGGAGCAAGGGTGGGCCAGCTTTCTCTGGAAGGGGCCTGTTAGTAAATGTTTTCGGTGTTTCAGGGGGCAGGGTCTCTGTTGCAACTACTCATCTCTGCCGTAACATGAAAGTAGCCAGGGGCAAATGTGTGAATGAAGGAGCGTGGCTGTGTTCCAATAAAACTTTATTTACAGAATTGGCAGTGGCAGGGCTGGAGTTTGCCAACTCCTGGTCTAGAAGAGGATCTTCTGAGAGCCTGTCCTCTGCTGGTTCCCAATCTTTTCAAGCATTAGGATTATTTTGCCTTTGTTCCTCCCTGAGCCTGGAGGTGCTGTACCTATTCCCACCCCCTCCCCACCCCCTGCAGCTCTTCCCTCAGGTCGTGGTGACGTCCACTCTCCCCACGACATCCATCCCCTGGACACTCCCATCGCTTTTCACTGCTGCCATTTTCGTCACAGCACCTAGACACAAACTCTGTTATTTATCAACTGTTTGTTTCCTTCTTGTCTTTGCTGCTGAAATGTAAGCTCCGTGGCAGCTTGTCCTCTGTCGTAGTTAATGATGAGCTGGAGCTGGGGAAGCTCATCTCTTCCACTCCAGCTCTGCGTCTGGTGAGGTCAAATGATGGTTTTTTTTTTTATAGATATTTTTATTTTTTTGTCTTTTTAGGGCCACATCCACAGCATATGGAAGTTCCCAGGCTAGGGGTCGAATCAGAGCTGCAGCTGCCGGCTTACACCATAGCCACAGCAATGCAGGATCCAAGCCATGTCTGCGACCTACACCCCAGCTCACTGTAAAGCTGGATCGTTATCCCACTGAGCGAGGCTGGGAATCAAACCCGTGTCCTCAGTTGGGTTTGTTCCTGCTGAGCCACAATAGGAACCCCCAGATCAAATGATAGTTTTAAAATAGCCACAGTGGGAAGCTTTTCCCATGTGGAAACCAATCCCATGTTTATCAGGTTTGGGACACTTTTGAAAAAAGAGATAGTTTATGAGCAGATCACTGGTTATCCCCAGTACCTAGAATAACCACCACGAAGTCTGGCGCTCAATGAATACTTGTTTTTTGAATAAAAAGGGCTATTAGTATATGTTGATTAAGAAAATAGATATGCATGTATAGATACAGAGTCCTTTTGCAGTTATTAGTGCTCCTTGGGGATTTCCATGGTCCTCAGGTGCGTAACCGCTGATGGCATCCATCACCTTCATTTGACCTGTGGGAAGACAGAGGAGGACCCAGGACAGGACCTGGTGGTCTTTACTTCACAGAGCAGATTCTGCTAGGCCATGCTGTCACATCTCCACCTTACTCACTGTAGTCTCCTGAGTTAGTGTGGGGCCTTGGGCCTGACTCTCTTTTACTGAACAAGTATTCATTAAAAATACCTGATTGTAATTTGTGCAGTGTGTTCAGAAGTCCAGATAAGTTCTCTCCTCTTTCAAATGTCTTTTGTATCCATTTTTTTTTTTTTTTTTTGGCTTTTTAGGGCCTTACCTGTGGCATAGGGAGGTTCCCAGGCTAGGAGTCGAATCAGAGCTACAGCCGCCGGCCTACACCACAGCCATAGCAACGCAGGATTTGAGCCACATCTGCAATGACCTACACCACAGTTCAGGGTAAGTGAGGCCAGGGATTGAACCTGCGACCTCATGGTTACTATTCAGATTCGTTTCCACTGTGCCACGATGGGAACTCCTGTATCCATTTCTGATTTGTCTGGGGCTTTGATTGATGTTGTGTAAATGTGCCCTAGTCTGTACCCTTTAACTGTGCTTGTCAGAAATATCTGCTTATGAACAATTTCCAGCCCTGATAATCTAATTTTGAAATCTGCAGCCATGTGAGGCCCAGAAGCACTTGACCAGAATCACAATTTAACAGCGTCTTCAGTCTTAGTTCCTTTAAGTGGGCAACGTTAAACCTTCATACCGAGGGTCTGTTTGTAAATCCAGAGACTGATTAAAAAAAAAAAAAAAACATCAAATTACTACTAGGGCATGTTTCACATGGTACAAAGAACTTTCCATTTGCAGGATGACTGCTAAACAGTCTTCACAATCCCCTGTCCTAAGTGCCCACTAAGAACCAGAAAAGTGAACCTGTATTTAATAGCCATCTGGATTATGGCAACGCTTTCTAGGACTTCAGGACTGAAGAGGATTTTGCATTGCCACGCAGAATGCCTGAATTTTCAGAAATGTCTGTGTCCTTCACAGCTGTTCTAACCTCCCTGTTTGCTTCTGTCCAGTGATAGAAAATGCACTCCTTGGGCAGCCTGTTCTCTCTTTGAATGCAGTTTACAGAAAGATCTTTTTTTCACCTGCCTCCCTGAAATGTTCATCCACTGGCCCTGGTTCTATCCCTGTGGAGCCACTCAGAACAAATTGGCCTCTTCTTACTTCTTTCTCTTCCTCTGTCTTACTTCTGCTTTCAAGATAGTGGAGACAGCTCTCACGTCCCCAGAGTCTGCCCTTCTCCAGGCTGCATAGCGACTGTTCATTCAGCCATTCTTCCGATGACAGTCCTTTGTACCCTCTTTATCTGGCTCGCTTTCCTCTGGGCATGTTCCAGTTTTGCCAGTGTCTTTGTTAAAGTGACTGAACAGTGCTGGAGAACGGCTAGGGCCATAGACTGTTCTGCTAAAGCTTCCTATTCATTTACTAGTTCTGTGACCTTGGGTAAGTGATATAATTTCTCTGACTCTTAATAATCTCACCTGACAAATGAGAAAAGGTGCCTTCCACATTCAGTTGTTGTGAGTCCTAAATACAACTGTGGTAAAATCATTAGGTGAATGCCTGGTACAAAGTAGTTGGCTTCATGATAAGCCATTGTTATTATAATAAGTACTATTAATTCTCTGGATATGGCTTTCATAAAAAAGTTTGGATCACTCTTATGTGTTTCATTTTTTTTTGCCTTTTTGTCTTTGTTTTTAGGGCCACACCCACGGCATATGGAGCTTCCCAGGCTAGGTGTTGAATCGGAGCTGTAGCCGCCAGCCTATGCCACAGTCACAGTAACATGGGATCTGAGCTATGTCTACGACCTACACCACAGTTCACGGCAATGCCGGATCTTTAACCCACTGAGCAAGGCCAGGGATCGAACCTGCATCCTCATGGTTCCTAGTTGGATTCGTTAACCACTGAGCCACGATGGGAACTCCTTGCCTAATGTTCTTTTTAAGTTCCAGGATCCCATCCAGGATAGCACATTTTATTTAGGTGTCGTATCTCCTTAGACGCCTCTTGGCTGTGAAGTCCTCTCAGTCTTTCTTTATTTTTGATAACATTGACCGTTTTGAGTGGTACTGATCCGCTGTTTTGTAGAAAGTCCTTCAGTTGAAATTTGTTGGATGTTTTTCTGATGATTGGACCAGGATTATGGACTTGGGGAAGGAAGATCACAAAGATAAAGTGAACGCATCACATCATATTCACGACTTGACTTCATCATATTCACATTGATGTTGACCTTGATGATCTGGCTCAGGTAACATTTTGTTTGTCAGGTTCCTGCCCTGTGAAGTTACTCTCCACCTCTCCACCCACTTTTCAAAAATATTCTTTTCGGAAGGAAGTCAGCATGCCCAGCCACTGGAAGCTACTTCTTATCCACCTACCAGTCCAAGGGCAGAATTTCTAATAGCTGTTGTTTTTCCTCCACAAGTTATTCAGGGGCCAGAATTCTCCCATTTTGTTGACATCTCCTGGGGCTTTGTCGTCTAAATCCAGCCAGCGTTAAGAAGAAGAGAATGTGGAGGAGAATGTTTGCTTTTAAAAGCCTTGGCCTGAAAATGGCACACATCACTTCCACTTAACATTCCATATGACACTCATTCATCTGCCAAACCCAACTGCAAGGGAGGCTAGGACATATGGTCGAGCTGGGTGCCCAGGAAAAAGAGGAAATGGATTTTGGAGAAAATCTAGCAGTATTTGCTGTACTGCTTTAGAGTACAAAAGGGAACAAACCAAACCCATGTCCTCTCACTGTCTAATAATATAGCCATCACTTCATTAAGAAATAATGGAAGAAAAACATAATCTTAGAATCAAGGAGAGTCATGGAAATTGAACAAAATTAGCTTACTAAAAAACTTACTCCAGAATTCCCTGGTGGCACAGTGGATTAAGGATCTGATGTCACTGCTGTGGCTTTGGTCTCTGCTGTGGCGTGGTTTGACTCCTGGCCAGGGAACTCCTGTGTGCCGCAGGTGCAGCCAAAAAAAAAAACCAAAAAAAACCAAAAACCCACCAAAACCCCAAAAAACCCCTATTCCATTGACCATATTTTTCTTATTTCATTGTTGACCTAGGTGCTTTTGTTGGGAGTAGGCACTCTCTGCATTTGAGAACCTCTGCCATGTATCATGCCTATATATCAGATTCTGCATCGTTTCAAAGTCTGCCATGCTGTGTTTTCCTCCATCCAGTGTTTTTCTGGCATGTAATTCCTGTGGTTTCTTTTCCTATGAAAATGCTACCCACTCCTCAAGTGACAGAGGAGGTGACTTCATCTACCCTTGAGTCAGAATTAGTCCCTTGCTCCTTGCGATATCATGTCACTCTGTTTCCACCCAGCATTTAACAGCTGTCCCTACACTAGTATGATATACACATTAAGGCATCAGACTTGATGCTCCCTGAGGACAGCACAGGTTTTATTATCTCTTATATCCCTAAGCCTAGTCTGAAAAATAAAAAGCATGCTTATTGAATGTACCCAGGATGCTAGATGTCCCCCCAAATGATCTCTTTTTAAAAACTCTTTTCTTTAAACACAAGAAGACATTTTCTTTTTTCCCCTGATCATTAAAGTGATCTTCACTTATGATAGCCAAGCCTTCCTGGTGGAGGAGATCTTGAGCTGAGCCTAGAGCAGGATATGGTAGAAATAAAAGTCTAGGCCTGCCAGGCAGGCTATTCTGCTTTCTGTGACGCATCCTAGATTCAGGGCACTTGTTTAATAGATGGTTAGGTCTCCTTTGAAATAGCTGCAGCGTAAGATATTGGCTTTCATAGATCATCATATAATTAACACTCAGACTCTGAGCTTGTTCTGGCATCCTCTTGGGTGGTGGGGGTTGGCTTAGGAGCTTGATGCTCATTATCTTGAACAGGAGTTACCAACCTGAATTCCCAGGGTCCCAATAGGGGGATTGCTTCACCAGAGCAAAAGAAGTGTTTAATTACAGCTACAGAAAGAGGAGCAGGAAAAAAACAATCATTTTCAGGCATTAATGATTCAGCTGCTATGCATCTCTTTACCAACCCAAACATAACTTCTTAAGGTGACCTTATCAAAATTATTGGAAATAAAATATGAATTATGAGGCAGTTGTCCCTTTCCTTCCTCCTCTCCTTTTCTGTCCTCTTCTCTTAGTCTTTTGTTTACTTTAGTGACTTTACCAGCTTGATTGATATTTTACTAAAACATAAATCAGGAGACAGTTTTTTCACAAAATGCACCCCCCTAGTCCCTTGGTGATCCAGTAATTAGGACTCTACACTTTAATCTGCTGCAACCCGGGTTCAATCCCTGGTCCGGGAGCTGAGATCCCACATCAGTCTGACATATGGCTAAAGACACAAAAACCATATGACATTTTGGCTAAAGACACAAAAACCAAAATGCTGTCTGTATCTCAGGTACACTGTCTCCTTGACATTCAGGGTTGATAAACTGGGTATTAATTAGGATTTATATTTTTATAGCATTTCTCAATTCACACTATTACATATATATATCCATCTGAAATTTGAAATGATTTTGGTTAGCGTGGGAATGAAGTTTTTCCATTATTACAGATAAAAATATAGTCTCAGATACTCAGTGACCTGCTCAGGACCCCACAGCAACTGTGGTTCAAAGCTGGGTCTCCTCACTGCACCTCTAGAGCTGAAGGTGCAACATTAGCACCTACTTGTCATCTAGTTAGCCTCATGGCATAGGCTCACATGTTTTTTATTTTCCCTGATTAAAAAAGTGATCCTCACTTATGATAACCAAGTCTTCCTGGAGGAGGTGATCTTGAACTGAGCCTGGAAAGGTTGGTAGGGTTTGATAGATGGTAGGGGTAAAGGATTTTTTTTTTTTTTTGTGGTGAGTGAGATTAGCTAGCTACATGCTTCTCTGACATGTCTCTCATATGTCCTGTCGAGGGGCCTGTGGAAACCGGACATTGAGAATGAATCCACTCCTTGATTTATGCCACCACTTGGAGCAGAAGATTCTCAAGTCAGAGACTTTAAGTCACAGGTGCTCAAAGTCAATAGAGAATCACAAAAGGGACCTAAAGATCACTTACTTTAATATCCAGATTTTATTGATAAGGAAATTAAGGCCTACAAATTAAGTACATTGAATTTATTTGACCCACAGTGATAGTACATCGTTATTAATTAGAATGCCTAATTCCCAGCTTAGTTTTTTTTTCTGATACCTTGTTTCCTCATTACCAGTTTTCTTGGCGTCTTTTCTCATTCTTAGGTTTGCTTTAAAGAAGACATGTTTATATAGACATGCTTCATATTTCCAAGGATGTGTGATGTAGTCATAGGTGCAGAAAACTAACCACAGAGTTTATTGCATTGAAGGCATAACTAATACTCCTATTTAGACTCAGACCTCAGTAAATGCATTTACTTTAACACATAGTACTTAGCATATTGCCTGAACAAAAACAACAAAAATCTGAGTAAACATTGGTTTCATAAATGGATGAAGGAATGACATGGACTGTCAGCTAAAATTCATTGATTTTCCCTTTGAAGATAACACATTACTTCTTCACCAATCGTATGAATTCCATGTTTGCTTCAATTTTTATCACCAGAAGCAGCATTTTTCTTTTTCTACTAATTTTTATGAAATAATTAAAGGTATAAATGTGCTTAAAATAGTCTCATTTTTTTTTGCCCAACAGCAAAGTGGAGCAAAGTTGGTGGGGATGCCGTAGAAAATGGATCATTGCTGACAGCCAGTACCTCAATGAGAAAGCTTTAAATGTTTATGTTGGCTGCTATACAAAAATCTAAATGGGGTACACAAAGATCAGTTTGATGGTGTAATTGATGGTATAAGCTGAGGACTGCTTCTAGTTTGAAACACTTGCAGAAATATGCATGGTGCGATTTTTTTTTTTTTTTGGTACTGCAAAAATGATGTTTGTAGTCCTGGAGCTCACTCTGGTGAAATATTTACTGAAGGTAAAATCTGATTCCACAAAATTTCCGGTGACATCTCATGGCCATGGGGGTTTGACTTTTTTCCATGGTTCTCAACCAAGCCTGAATTTGATCTGAATTTCAAACCCCAAGAGTTTCTGATAGGTAGTTGCCATTCAGTGGAAGCAGAAGTCTTCCAGGACTTGCTTTTTGTCTGCTGAAAGCTTAGGAATTACAGTGGCAGTTTGGTCTGAACAATGATTCTGGAATGGGACCTCAAACTTGGTGGCATCTTGCTGCCAGACGCTAGATGTTCGAGGGAGAGAAGTAATTCATTTTTAAAGCGTATCTCTGCATTTCTAATCCTAATTAGCTTTTATTCATTGATATATGGTTTAATGTTGCCAAGTATTATGGATCTGCCTCTGGAAAGAAAAAAAAAGGTAAATATGTGTTACCAAAATGCCCCTTTTCAAATAGTTACTTCAATATTTAAGCCATGGGCATTTATGCATTTGCTTAGAGAAGATTTTTGACAATTTGCAAGTGTGCATTTTTATAAACAAGATAAAAATTTGAATAATCATTTCATGTTGTTTTGCAGAACCCCAGCTGAAAGGAATTGTGACAAGGTTATTCAGCCAGCAGGGATATTTCCTGCAGATGCACCCAGATGGTACCATTGACGGGACCAAGGACGAAAACAGCGACTACAGTAAGGAACATTAGCTTCTTGCAATCCAATTATAATCCAATGTATGGCCCAGTGTATCTTAGACTTAAGGCATGGCCACTTTAAGAACTATTTAACTACTAGTAAGCTGGTGTCTTTTCCTTTATCCTTTTTGCTGTGATTCCCTGTAGCTTAGAGACAATAAGGGAGAGAAGTTATGTACTCAATAAGAAGGTAGGAGGCTTGAACAAACTTTGACTGCTCAGGACTAGAATTTCCTCTCATCCCATTACTTGCAGTCAAGATGATGGTAAGCATTTGTAGGAACAAGGCAGACCTTCCAGCACAAAATATTTTAATCCTGGAACCAAATAGTAAGCATATTATAATAATTCTTAGAACATCATTTCTGGAAGACGAAAACTACTTCTCAAGCTAAACACTAAATACATACATACACAGGTATATTACATGTTATTTTATTTTGTTTGAGGATAAAATTATTGATTTAAAAAGAAAAACATTATGATATTTTATAGTATATATGATAATACAAGATAATAAAAACCAGCAGACCTACACTTTGTTTATGAATTTTTGAAATAAAATTCAGATTTTAAAATATTATCGGTAATATCCTTGGAAATATTGTTTACCTAATTGAACTATAGCGTTGACTCATTTGATAACTAAACAAATCATTAAGGTCTGACAAAATATGTTTGCATTTCAGAAGAGTTTTAAATACGAATGTCAGAGCTGGGAATGATCACTTGCATCACATCTTTCAGTTTCTGCATAATCATATCCAGATACCTGGGGGGAAATTTGTATTATTCTAAAATTATGCAGGGCGTCCTATTGTAGACACCCTGTTAGATCTTTAGTGGCTGGTCACATAGTAAATGCTTATTTAGTCTTTTTCAATTGAGTTGTCTTCAGATGAATGTGATTTTGTTGTCAGACTGCCATTCTGCCCAACTGCCTAAGATAATCTGAGAAGCCTGATAATTTATGGTGAAATATCTTCTACATTAGAAATAAAGATCTGAGGAAAACATCAGCAGTCCCTAGAGTAGTGCTCCTGTCCACCCCTTCTAAATTTGTTTTTGTTTACTTAATGTTACACATTGCAGTATATGAATTACAATAAAGAAAAGATCTTATAAAGAATTCATCCCAGTTTTTTGTAAAGTAGTTGATTAACTTATTGTGGTTTGCATTGTTTTGTGTTTGTGGGAATGCATTCTTTGAATGATGTAAGGTTTTTTTATATATAATGATTTTTATTTTTTGCATTATAGCTGGTTTACAATGTTCTGTCAATTTTTTACTGTACAGCAAGGTGACCCAGTTATACATAGATGTATACATTATTTTTTCTCATATGATCGTGGTCCATCGTAAGTGACTAGATATAGTTCCCAGTGCTATACAGTAGGATCTCATTGCTTATCCATTCCAAAGGCAATAGCTTGAATGACGTAAAGTTTTAAATGAGTGCAGAAAAGTGAGGATGTGTTCCTCTCCATGTAGAATTTTCATTTGTTGCATCTGTACTTGAATGTAGATTTAGTGAAGCTACAGTATAGATGGAAAGAATCAAGGATATTGCTTAGCTGTGTCACCCGTGCTATCTCTGAGGCATCCCTTGATCTGGTTTCTTTTTGTATAAAATGAGGTGGCTAGAGATGATAATATCCTCTGTCAGAACCGTCCACCCAACTTAAAAAAAAAGGTTGAAAAATTATACATTGGTGAAGATAGATTCAAATCTTCAGGTAAACCAAATAGCTATACTTAGTTCCACAAGATGCAACTGTAACTCAGATAGCTGTCCTGCAGATGCATGACATTGATCATGGGGCAGAGACAGAAAGGTGAGAGTGAAAGTGTGGGGTTAACTAATAAATCCTTTCTTCACCGCTTTTAGAAAAATAATTGAAAGGGCTTTGTCTGCTGATGCTGGGTCAATGTCTAGTGTAGATCCATACCCACGTATAAATATGCACATTCACACACCTCTATATGTATAATTAAATATAGATATATATATGGGCGTAGTTGCATTATGCACAACACATACACACAGCGAGGGTGGGACATTTTGTCAGGTACTTTTAGAAACTGTCCAAATTCATAAATTTAATGTATCTTAGTAAGATAAACTACTGCACACACTTTTTGATATGTTTGTATTAAAACTAGAATAGTTAAACTCATAAATACATTTGAAACTCCTGTGTGTTCTTTCTGGTGGAGTCCTGCTTTTCACTCCAACACCACACCAGACATAACAACTATTCTGAATTTGGTATTTTTTTATTTCTGTGAAGTTATGAAATACATTTTTCACATATATGAATATATATATTTATAATATATAAGTATATATGCATATATATACACACATTTGTGTATATATTTATAATATGTCTATATGTATATATGTTGGTTTATATATATATATGAAAATTTATTAGAAAATAAATTTTTCATATGTAAGTATGGGTATATATACATATATACGCTTACATTATTCATAACATTGTTTTATAAGTTTTTTAAACTTTCTATAAGAGGAACATGACTGCATATAATTTTATGTATTTTTCCTCCCCAATATTGTTGTTGTGGGATGTAATATGGTGGTATATTTGCTTTATATCGTTAACTTTCTCTTTTTTAAAAAGTATCCCATTGCATGCTTAAATGTAGTTAATCCATTCTTTTTTTGGTGGATAGTTATCTTTTCTATTTTAAGGTGATTTCAAATAGTGCTGCTAAAATAGTTCCTGTAGATATTGAAGAGGCCTTCCCTAACCATCCTTTATAAAATTACACATTTTCACCTTGGCCCTTTCTATTCTGATACCCCAGTTTTTTTTTTTTTCCTATTCATAGCTCCTATGATGAACTTTTATATATATATGAACAGCAACTATATATATGTTAGTTTTCATTTTTGATCTTCCTCCCAGTAGATTCTAAGTTCCATGAGACAAAATATTTTGTTTTGATCTTTGTTGTATCTTTAGAACCTAGAATGACCACTGGTTCATAGATAGTTAAGCACTCAATAAAAATGGAATGAATGAATGAATGTGTCCTTATGCATATGTATAAAAGTTTCTCTAGGTCATTGGCTAAATATTCTACCCACCTAAATATTTTTAAACGCTTTCTTTTGAAATACTTTTAGATAGCAGAACATTACAAAATAATACAGGAAAATTCCTGTGTACTCTTCACCCAGCTTCCCCTCATGGGTACCACTTTATGTAACAAGGGTACAATAACATTAACTGAGCTATAGACTTCATTCAGATTTTGCCAGTTTTTCAACTAATGTGCCATCTTCTTATTCCCCCTTTCTGTCCACATGTTTTAATTAAAATACTTCCAATGAAAACAAATAATTTTTATTTGTATCTTTTCTGAGTGTGGAGTGGGGTAAAAATATCAGAGAAGGATTTAAATTCTACTCATGTTTTTTAATAGAAAATTGTAAACCTCTAACTTGTGAAAATGCCTTTTCTTTCTCTACTTTGTGTGGGCAGGAGTAAAAGCATTTGATTGTTTGAGAAAAAAAATCTTGTTACTATGAGCATCTGTCAGAAGTGTGTTGTTTGGTTCCGTAGACATCATTAGGTCCAACCAACCTTTACCGTAGCATCTTGGATTGAATTGATAAGACACCTGTTCCTTTGTTCATGAAGAAAAGACTAATTACATGTAATTGAGTACAAAACCAAATGGGTTTGTCCGCAGCAACAGATAAAAATCTCTGCGAATATAATGATAACAAAAGATGCAAAACCATGTTGGAACACTGGCACACACAAAAGACAATTGCAGCTCAGAGAGTATTAATAGGAATACTTTACATAAAATTAGAAAGGTAATTATTCTGCTCCACTAGTTAACATAGGAGAAGATACATTTGAAGAGGTCAAACATGCAGGGGTGAAAACGATTAAGATATTATAACCAAATGCTTTGTTCTCTTTTTCTCAGAACATAAAGTAATAAGAGCCATTAGCCTATGGCATGAACTGCCTGATAAATGAGTACATTGGTGAAAATGGGAGTGTTCCAGCAGACACTGTGCCGGCACTTGCAGAGGGTTTACAAGAAAACCCCTTTCTTGTGGGAAGGGAAGAACGTGGTTGGTGGTCTCTGGGAGAGTCTCAGAACTTGGTGACTTCTTTGGTCTTCTTCAGTCCTGAGATTCTTTTTTTTCTAATTTTTATATAATGATTTTTTTTCATTATAGCTGGTTTACAGTGTTCTGTCAATTTTCCACTGTACAGCATGGTGATCCAGTTACACATACATGTATAGATTCTTTTATCATGCTCCATAAGTGACCAGTGCTACACAGCAGGACCTCATTGCTTATCCATTCCAAAGGCAATAGTCTGCATCTATTAATCCCAAGCTCCCAATCCATCCCACTCCCTCCCCCTTGGCAACCACAAGTCTATTCTCCAGGTCCATGGTTTTCTTTTCTATGGAAAGGTTCATTTGTGCCATATATTAGATTCCAGATATAAGTGATATCATATGGTATTTGTCTTTCTCTTTCTGACTTCCTTCAGTCAGTATGAGAGTCTTTAGTTCCATCCATCTTGCTGCAAATGGCATTATTTTGTTCTTTTTTATGGTTGGGTAGTATTCCATTGTGTTATACACCACATCTTCTTAATCCAATCATCCATTGATGGACATTTAGGTTGTTTCCATGTCTTGGCTATTGTGAACAGTGCTGCAGTAAACATGCGGGTGCATGTGTCTTTTTCTAGAAAATTTTGTCCAGATGTATGCCCAAGAGTTGGATTATTGAGTTATACGGTAGTTCTATGTATAGTTTTCTAAGGTACCTCCTTTCTGTTTTCCATAGCAGTTGTACCAACTTACATTCCCACCAACAGTGCAGGAGGGTACCCTCTTCTCCACACTCCCTCCAGCATTTGTTATTTGTGGACTTATTAATGATGGCCATTCTGACTGATGTGAGGTGGTATCTTGTGGTAGTTTTGATTTGTACTTCTCTAATAATCAGTGATGTTGAGCATTTTTTCATGTGCTTGTTGGCCATCTGTATATCTTCCTTGGAGAATGTCTATTCATGTCTTTTGCCCATTTTTCCATTGGGTTGTTGGCTTTTTTGCTGTTGAGTTGTAGAAGTTGTTTGTATATTTTAGAGATTAAGCCCTTGTCAGTTGCATCATTTGAAACTATTTTCTCCCGTTCTTTAAGTTGTCTTTTTTTTTTTTTTCTGTTTGGTGTCCTTTGCAGTTTGATTAGGTCTCATTGGTTTATTTTTGCTTTTATTTCTGTTGCTTTGGAAGACTGACCTGAGAAAACATTTGTAAGGTTGATGTCAGAGAATGTTTTGCCTATCTTCTCTTCCAGGAGTTCTATGGTGTCTTGTCTTACATTTAAGTCTTTCAGCCATTTTGAGTTTATTTTGGTGCATGGTGTGAGGGTGTGTTCTAGTTTCATTGATTTGCATGCAGCTGTCCAGTTTTCCCAGCGTGACTTGCTGAAAAGACTCTCTTTTTCCCATTTTATGTTCTTGCCTCCTTTGTCAAAATTATTAACCATAGGTGTCTGGGTTTCTTTTTGGGTTCTCTATTCTGTTCCATTGGTCTGTATGTCTGTTTTGGTACCAGTACCACACGTTTTGATGACAGTGGCTTTGGAATATTGCCTGAAGTCTGGGAGAGTTATGCCTCCTGCTTGCTTTTTGTTCCTCAGGATTGCTTTGGCAATTCTGGGTCTTTCGTGGTTCCGTATAAATTTTTGGATTGTTTGTTCTAGTTCTGTGAAAAAATGTCGTGGGTAATTTGATAGGGATTGCATTGAATCTGTAGATTACTTTGGGTAGTATGGCCACTTTTACAATATTAATTTTTCCAACCCAGGAGCATGGAATATCTTTCCATTTCTTTCCATCTTCTTTAATTCCCTCAATTAATGTTTTATAGTTCTCAGATACGGAAACACTGCAGGCCAGAAGGGAGTGGTAAGATATATTAAAAGTGCTGAAAGGAAAAAATTTGTAACCTATAATGCTCTCTCTAGCAAGAACATCATTTAAAATAGAATGGGAAATAAATAATTTCTCCAACAAACAAAAGGTAAAAGAGTACAGCAATACTAAACCCATTTTAAAAGAAATACTGAAAGGGCTTCTTCAAATAAAAAAAGAAAAAGTAAAA
The DNA here is from genome assembly GCF_016906955.1 of Phacochoerus africanus. NCBI lineage: Eukaryota > Metazoa > Chordata > Mammalia > Artiodactyla > Suidae > Phacochoerus > Phacochoerus africanus. Next base: position 209,815,627 of record NC_062544.1, on the reverse strand, counting down.
AGAAATAGGATGGAGGAAACCACAGATGGAAAGCAATCACTTAAATAAGCCAGCATACAGATCTAAACATGAAGATGTTAAAAAAAAAAAAGAAGACTTCAAAATCACAGAATGTGGGGAAGGAAAGTAAGAAAATATAGATTTTTAAAAAATTTTAATGATGTCTTTGAGCCTGTATGACTATCAGGCTAAAGAAAGCAGATACAGGAAGGGGTTAACATACTTAAAAAACAGGGCAACAGCAAATCAAAACCAAACATTACATTCACAAAAACTGAAAAGTACTCAAGCATAAAATAAATGGAAATCATCCAATCAAAAAAAGAAAGGAAGAAAAGAGAAATATAGAATCAACTGGAAAACAAGGTTTAAAATGGCAATAAATATATATCTATCAATAATCACCTTAAAGATCAATGGACTGAGATTCTTTTAAAAATTATTTTGAATAGGTAAGATAAGTATATAGTACAAAACTGTCAAGGCACAAAATGCACCCAGTTGAAAAAGAGCAAAACAGTTCTTGACAGCCAAGAGTTGGCTTGGCACTTACCAGCAGGCCATGGTGTGCTTCTGTTGAATATAAACAGTTTCATAGAGCGCCACATCAGACAAGGCCACTGTGACCAAGATTGCTCAGGACAGAAGCAAGACCACTCAAGTAATCACATCTGAATGCAGGCAAAAACAAGAAAGTTGTCCAAACTATAAAACAATCAAATATTTCCCTATCCTGGCTTATATGGCCAACTGCTCCATTATCACCAAAACATAGAACCTTGCTTTGTTCTTCTTGCCTTATAGATAAGAATTATTGGGATATCCAATTATAGAATTACACCTGAATACTTAAAGCATCCAACCTGGAGTAATCTGCTTTCATTGAGCCTCCTTAAGAATCACTTAACACAAGACTAAATACTGGAAGTCCTTTCTTATACCTCACTAAGACACCCCGGTTCTGCCAAAATGTGTATTTTTTTCTCCTTCTGAGAGTCATTAAACCCAACATTATCCAACTGTAGATGTGTGGATATGTTTCTTCGGCTGGAAAGCATTAACATAGTGAAAAGTAATTTTCTGTTCCTTCCCTGTCTGCCACCCAGGCACTTTTCTTGGTATTCTTTCAGGTGCAGTCTGTGTATTAATGACAGATATGTACATTACATATCTGTATCTATATCATATCTCTCTGTCTATGTATCTATGTTATGTATGTATGTATGTATCTATCATCTTGTTCAGTACTTTTTAAACTTAAAATGTTGTATCTACAAGACTTAAATTAGTACACATTTAAATGGGATAATTTATTTAACCTTCCTATTGAAGGACATTTAGCTCTTTCTAATATTTTGCTAATGCAAACTATGCTATAAACAATATCCTTGTATGGAAGTGATTCTGTTTGTGTGCAAGTGTATTTATGGATGCTTAGAAGAGGAGTTGCTAGGTCAAAATTTTGTGCTTTTATAGTTTTGAAGGATATATATTTGCTTTCCATTATACACATTTATATGAACAGTAGCTGTTTCCTTATCTTTTAGTCAACACAGTGTATTATCAAACTTTTTTTAAAAACCTAAACTTTAATTTTTCTTATTATGAGTTACGTTGAGCACTTTTTCATGTACTTTAAGAGCCATTTTCATTTTTTTCTAAAATGTCAGTTTATATTTGTTTTTTATTAAATGTCTGTTTTATCATTGGCAGGAAATCTATTTATATTTTAAAAATCAGCTCATTGTTTTGTGAATTGCACAGATCTTTACTTATTCTGTTGTTGGCCTCAGAAATTTTTTTGCCACATTTTATTTTATTTTACTTTATTTTAAACCTGATCTTCTGCCTTCAGCTTTTCTCTCCTATTTAGAAAGATTTTACTTACTTTAAGGTTATAAAAGAACCTCTCTCATGTTTTAGTAAAGAATTGTTTCATTTTTACATGTCACTTTTAAGTCATCTAGAATTTATTTTTTATAGTTTGTGTAGCTAACTACCAGTTACAAACCCAAATACAGTTTCTTCAGATTTTATGACTAAATTAAATTCTCGATAAGTTCAGCATAAAGAAACATATTTCAAAGGCATCTTTATCTGAGTTTCAGAAATCCAATTGGAAATTTAAAAATTTAGTCATCCCGCTATGTTTTCTATACAATACAAAACATATGATGTTTTGATACCACCACTCAAAGTATGTAGACACAGCCAAAGCCAACAGAAGGTCTGTATTGCTAAATGATGAACAAATACATGCTTTAAATGGTTAGTTGGAAAAAATCATCAGGGGCATCAGGGAGGCCACAAAGAATATTTAGAAAGGTGTTCTCTCTTCCTAACAAGGGGTGTTTCTGGGCATGGAGCTCATCTCTTTCACCTACTCAGACATACACATTATAGCAGTTGTGGGAGAACAAGGGCTATGCCATAGCCAATTACAGGGATATTATTTTCTTCCAGTGTCATCTGTACTTTAAGAATATATGATCAATTTGTATGTGTGAAATCACACCTACAAGTTGGATGAAAAGAAAAAGACATGCATGTGTTATTCTGCTCATTTTCTTTAAGCAAGGTTATTTATATAATCTTGAGCAACACTTTGGAACATGTAGTGTTGTTACTCTCATAGTGGCTTGCCATTTCAAGAGAAAAATTAATATTCAGCCTTAGCTTATGAATGCAGTTACTTTACTTGCTTTGTTAAAAAAAAATAAAGGGAAAATATTGCCTTTTGACTTTCATAGCTATAGGAAAAGTAATGGACATTTGTCCGAAATTTGTTTTTGTTGATTATGTTTCAATTTTAAAGACCATTCCTTCAAGTAATATTTGTGGAAGGCTTGAACAAGAACCAGTTCTTTCCTTGAATAGTTTACCCATTCACATAGGTTCATATGAGGAGGAAATAACTTGTTTTGGCCTTGGTCTTGTACCTTTTTATGTCTTCTATTTCTTTTTGATCCTACGACTTCCACCCTCATGTTTCTCTCTGGTCAGTAAAATAAAACATGAGCCTTTTGAAATTATCCTTCTTCCTAGTTGCTCTGTGACTATGCATGGGCACATTTATAGGCAGATTACATAGAGGTTAAGAATCTCGTGGGTACTGGGAGTTCCTGCTGTAGCCCAGTGGGTTAATGATCTGGCTCATCTCTATGGCGCTGCCAGTTTGATGCCTGGCCTGGTGCAATGGGTTAAAGATCTGTCATTGCCACAGCTGTGGCATACGTCACAGATGTGGTTTGGATTAAATACCTGGCCACCTGAGAACTTTCATACCTTCAATATGCTGTAGATTTGGCCAAAAAAAAAGGAAAAAAAGAATGTTATAGGAGCTACACACCACCAAGTGTATTCCCAGAAGAGCTGAGGACTCAGATTACCTTTAGTCTATTCTTGGCTCTCTGAGGTGACCAGTGCTTTGGTCTTGGACAAGTCATGTAAATTTTCTCAGATTTATGCCATATCTGAGTTTCCAAAATGAAAGGAATGGAGAATCTCTAAGATTTTTATAGACTTCTTTTAATTCTCATATAGAAGTGAATGTATGCTTGGAAAAACTGATCGGCAGGTTCCATTTCCATAAATACCATTTGTTCTGAAAGGTATGTTACCGGCAGAAAATCTTCAGTTTGCAAATCCCTCTGTGATATAAAGATCTGGAGAGTCAGACGCAAAAGTGATAGAGCCAGAATTGAATCCAGGCTATCTGCCTTGAGATTCTGTGCTTTGGTTGTATAATCCCTTCATATCTTAATTCCCTCATATGTTAGGTAGAGATGATAATAGTAGTTAGATCATAGTGTTGTTGTGTTGGTTAAATGGGTGATTCATAAAAAGTGCTTAAAACAATGCCTAAAACATGGTGAAACATCAGTTTTTATTATTATTCTCAAGTCCTTATTTTCAAGGGTCTTATAGACAGTGACCATTTTAAAAGGACTAGAATTCTTAGTGGTGGCAACTGTTCTTATATGAAAGAATTTAAGAGCATTTTAAAATTAATGTACGGTTGATTTACAATGTTGTGCCAATTTCTCCTGTAGTGCAAATATGTGTGTGTGTATATGTGTGTGTGTGTGTGTGTGTGTGTGTATATATATACACACATCTTTGTTTAAATATTATTTTTCATCATGGCCTATCCCAGGAGATTGGATATAGTTCCTTCTGCTATATTGGAGAACTTAATTTCTTATCAATTCTAAATATAATAGTTTGCATCTACTAACCCCAGATTCCCTGTCCATCCCACTCCCTCTACCTTTCCCCTCCCCCTTGGCAACCACAAGTCTGTTCTCTATGTCTATGTTTCTGTTTTGGAGATAGGTTCATTTGCGCCAATATTTCCACGTATTAAGTACATCATATGGTATTTGTCCTTCACTTTCTGACTTACTTCACTTAGTATGGTAATCTCTAGTTGCATCCATGTTGTTGCAAATGACATTATTTCATACTTTTTCATGGATGGGTAGTATTCCTTTGTGTATATGTACCATATCTTCTTAATCCATTCAACTTTCAATGGACATTAGGTTGCTTCCATGTTTTGGCTATTGTGAATAGTGCTCTATGAGATACATAGGGATCTATGTATCTTTTTGAATTACAGTTTTGTCCAGGTGTGGGTTTGCTGGATCATACGGCAGTTCTATATTTAGTTTTCTGAGGAACCTCCATACTGTTCTCCATAGTGGTCGTACCAATTTACATTCTCACCAAGAGTGTAGGAAGGTTCCCTTTCTCCATACCTGCTCCAGAATGTGTTATTTGTAGACTGATTTATGATGGTCCTTCTGATCAGTGTGAAGTGGTACCTCATTGTAGTTTTGATTTGCATTTCTCTAATAATTAGCAATGTTGAGCAGGTTTTCATGTGTTTACTGGCCAGCTATGTATCTTCCTTGGAGAAACGTTCATTTAGGTCGTCAGCCTAGTTTCAGTTGGGTTGTTTGTTTTTTTGTTATTGAGTTGTATGAATTGTTTATATATTTTGGAGACTAAGCTCTTGTCATTTGCAAATATTTTCTCCCATTTCGTAGGCTGTCTTTTTGTTTTGTTTATAGTTTCCTATGTGCAAAAGCTTGTAAATTTGATTATGGCCCATTTGTTTTTGTTTCTGTTGCCTTGGGAGACTGACCTAAGAGAACATTTGTACAGTTGATGTCAGAGAATGTTTTGCCTATGTTCTCTTCTAGGAGTTTTATGGTGTCATGTCTTGTGTTTAAGTCTTTAATCCATTTTGAGATTATGTTTGTGCATGGTATGAGAGTGTGTTTTAATTTCATTTATTTACATGCAACTGTCCAGTTATCCCAGCAACACTTACTGAAGAGGCTGTCCGAAAAGGACATTTTGTGTTTTTTCCACCTTTGTTGAAGATTAACTAACCATAGATATCTGGGTTTATTTCTGGGCTGTCAACTCTATTCCATTGATCCTTATGTCTGTTTTTTGTTTGTGTGTTTGTTTGTTTTGTACCAATACCACACTGTTTTGATTATTGTAGCTTTGTAATATTATCTGAAGTCTGAGAGAATTATGCCTACTGACCCCCCTGCTCCCCCACAGGATTGCTTTGGCAATTCTGGGTCTTTTATAGTTCCATATAAATTTTAGGATCATTTGTTCTAGTTCTGTGAAAAATGTCATGGTAGGGAATCACATTAAATTTGTACATTGCTTTGGGTAGTATGCCTTTTTTTAACAGTATTAATTCCTTCATTTCAAGTGCATGGGATAGCTTTCCATTTCTTTGAATCTTCTTTAATTTCCTTAATTAATGATTTATTATTCACAGCATGTAAATTTCTCATATCTTAAACATATGTGGAATCCATCTCACCTTGATACATTTCCTGGAGAGAGTTAGAGCTCAATTTTAGACATATTATGTGATCAAACATAGGTTTGAGGAATTACAAAAAACATATATAATGATAGAAGTCAGCCCATACTGCATAGTTTTCTGTCTTTGGGCTTTTACACATGCTAATTCCTTTTGCTTGAAATGACTTCACCAGTTTTATCCACCTAGTAAATCACTCTTACCCTTCAGAACCCTTCAAATCTCTTATCTCTTTTGTCAGTGTGAAGCCTTCTCCAGCCATCCTCCTCACCTGCTACCCTCATACAGAACCCCGCATTCTTCACTTCACTTCACTCTACTGGGTTTGAACCTTGTGTGAACATTTTCACTTGCAGAAGTCACATTATATTATAATTCCTTATTTGCATTTGTGTTTCCCCTATCAGAGTTTAATGTCCTTATTTGCTCTTTTGCCTAGGACATCAATGGTTATTTTTCTTAGATCCTGTACTGGAGTGCTATGCAAATATATTTCATTTAGCTGGCACTCTTCAGGGAAGAAAAAAACTTGAGCATATTCAAGCAACGGATGCCCCTATTTTCCCCTATATTTTCCTCTTGCCTGTCTAGGCCCTGAAGACTGCTCATTTGGGATACCCGTGGTTCTCACTCAGTACTTGTGAAATCAAAGCAAACAAAAACAAACCAACAAACTTCAAAGGAAGAGAATAAACCACTTAAATATCACCGATTGTAAGACAAAGTAACTGTGGCTGTGAGTTAGATAACCAGGTTTCCAGTCAAGGTCTTGTCCCTGATTAGCTGTATTATCTTGTTTCAGTCGTATATACTCTCTGGTTCTTGGATTTCTCTTCTATAAAGGGAGATTTTTGGAAAAGATCATCTCCAGTATTGCCTATCAATTGGCAATGATTTTTGTTTTTACCTTTGAAAATTTTGAAACTTTCCCTTTTAGACACAAAAAAGGGCAGCTTTATGAGAACAGATCGCATAATAACTTTTGCATTGATTTTGATAACAGTAGTAAATTCACTCTACCTTCAGAATTTATGTGCAATGTGAGCACTTCTCAGTACCCCTATTGCTAATATGTAGTGCAAGGCACTCTCATCTTTGACCTATTGCAATAGCTTCCTAACTAATCTTACTTAAGGCTTTCTCAACTTCAGTCTAGTATCCACACAACAACCAGAGTGACCCAGGTAAAGATTTCTCTGCTAAGTCTCTTTCATTACACACCATTAAGGGAAAACCCAAATTCTTCCTATGACTGATGACATTTTACATAATCCTGCTTGTCACTTCCTGATTGTTTTCTCTTCCATTTCTTTTGACGAGTCTTCTAGCTGTTCCTTTAACACACCAACCATGTTTCTTCCTCAAGGCATTGGTACACACATCCTCATCTTCTAAAACGTTCTTCCTCCAAATGTCTAAATAGCCCACTCCCTCAGCTTTATCCCCTTACTCAAAAGTGAAGCCATTTCTTATGGAGGCCTTTTCTCGTTAATCTATATACATTTCAATCCCTGTCTTCAATGCTTTACTCTTTCTTGGCAACATGATTTATTTATTTTTTTCCATCCAAACCATTTATCATTATGCAATATATCTATTTATTTCATTATGTCCCTCCTCTGTGAAAATGTTCCCCATATGTACCACACATTTTCCTCATTCATACATGCTTATAATATTTTTTTCCACTAATTACATCATCCTCTAAATGTGGGATCGATTGCCTTTTGTCTTTGGTAACTATTTCTTATGTTTTAACTGGAGGTCCTGTTTTTTCTCTGTATACACTGTACATCTCAAGATATTTATGCAGTTTCCTCAGTATTGATGTATTTACTTTAAGTTATAAGTTCCTCAAAGGCATTAATTATGTCTGACTTATCTCTGTGTTGGCATGTAACAAGGCCTTTAATGAATGTGGATAGGTTAATTCATAGTTAGAATAGTGTAATCAGACTTCCATTTAAATTTAAAGGTTTAGGGAATTCACATCGTGGTGTAGTGGAAAGGAATCCAACTAGGAACCATGAGATTGTGGGTTCTATCCCTGGCCTATCTTTGTGGGTTAAGGATCTAGGTTGCTGTGAGCTGTGGTGTAGGTCACAGATATGGCATAGAGGCATAGACCTGATTTGCTGTGGCTGTGGCGTAGGTGGCAGCTGTAGCTCTGATTGGACCCTAGCCTGGGAACTTCCATATACGACAAGTGTGGCCTCGAAAAGTGCAAAAATCAATCAATCAATCAATTTAAAGGTTTAATTAGAATAGAAGCTCTGTAGGTTAGGGAGCTTTGTCAGCATTTTGCAGTTGTATCACTAGCACCTAGAATAGTGCCTGGAACATACTAGGTTTTCAACATTTGTTGAATAAATGAATTATAAGCGAGTTCTCAGAACAGCTTCCTCAAAAATGAATACGATTTTGTCAAACAACACCTAGCTTAAAGGATTAATGCAAATGAAATCACACTTGCTTTTTTTTTTTGAGAATGACAGACAATTTAAGAGACTTCAAAGGCTGTATAAGGACGTCATTTTCCATTATGAAAATAGGAAGAAAATTGACTATACTCAAGTCTGGGAAAGTGAACTCTGTAACAATAATAGTAAAAGAAGACACTCTTGCACAGTTTTAAATATACCTTCAAAGAGTTATGTGAATATATATTCATGGTGATAATTACTGAGGCATCATTTTCTGAAAGTATGTAAATGGTACATTTATCCAGAAAAGAGGGAGCCATTGCTTTTATTATACAAGTAGGACCAGCAGCTAAATTTAAGCTTATGTTGCAGGAAAAAGAGAATATATACTCAAATGCTTTAAGGGTAAGAATAAAGAGGAGCCAGCAGGTTCTTAAAGTAGTGGAAAAGGGTATTAGAGTTGTGATGAATTAGAGATTATTAAAATCTCCTTGAAATTACCTAATTCTGAGGCTCTGAGAAGTGAGTTGTTTTGCTCAAAATAAAGAAAATTCAGTTCTATTATATATATCCATATATATATATGTATGTATCTCCTGTGTTCTATTCTTTATATAAGTTATTGCTTGAGAGATTACACAGATTTACCTATATTCTCAAACTTAATAGATTTTAATTAATGGAGTCGGGATTTGTTATATGTGGCTGATTCAATTCGTCATTCAGTCTGTAGTGACCAACTAAATAAGGGTTAAGTCATAACTTTATTCTCGTGTGGACCAGTCTTTTCTAGAGCATACTATCCTGAAGTATAAGAGAAGAACTGTATATTTTCAATGAGGGATTTGAACGATAAAATGGTCACCTATATGGCAAGCATTATTTCTTAATGTATAAGTTTGGGCCCCATTAGATAATAATAGCTAATGTTTACTGAGTGTCTAGTATGGATATGAAATTTTTATAAATTTTACTCATATAAGTATTATAACAATCCTATACAACCTATATTATAATCAATCCTACTTTGAAGATGAGTAAACTGAGGCATAGGAAGCTTGAATAATTAATCCATGGTCACACAGATATTAAAGGGTAGAATCAGTTTTTGAACTCACTGAGTTTAGTTCCAGAATTAACGCCTTTTCCATTCTACACTGAATACCTAGTTTCTCTTTTCTCATTAATATTTCCTTAGTGCATAAAAAGCGTTCTCTTAACTCTTATCACTGCATTCTTCTCACTACACTTTAAAAAAGTGCTATGAAGGGGATATGATTTACTTATAAAATATTATGATGAGTAGAATATTGACAGAACACTGTAAACCAGCTATAATGGGAAAGATAAAAATCATTATAAAAACAGGAAAAATATTATGATGGTTTGCAGGATAAACTTTGAACTTGAGAGGATTTTTCTTTAATGTGTTTGATGCATTTAAACTATAATTTAGGAGTTCCCTGGTGGCTCAGTGGATTAAAGATCTGTCGTTGTCACTCCTGTGGCACAGGTTCAAACTCTGGCCCCAGAATTTCCACATGCCTGTGGGTGCAGCCAAAAACAAAAACATTAAACTATAAATTACAATGTTTTTTGGACAGAGTAAACCATTATACAGTAATTTTAAATATCTTAAATAATCTGGTTGCCTTTTTCATATATCTGACTTGGGAAGTTTGAGGTGTGTAGGCTGAGTGTGTTTGTGTGTGTATATATATTCCCATGTATTATTCAGTAGCCTAGATAGAGTTGTACTGAGTAGGCATCCAGCCAGGATCTAGTGAGGTTGCACTTGGTACATCTGCTTTCCCTGACACTGAGACAGAATGTGGAGCACACACCCATGTCAAAATATGTCTATACAGCATTACTGAGCCCACTCTGTAGTATTATAATTGAATTTTTTTTAATGTTCTAAAGTAATCTTCTCTTTTCTTCCTCTTACTTAGGTATTGGCAGAGACATCATTTTTATTGTTGCTTTAGTTTGCACCAGGGATCAGTCCTGATACTTGGGAAAGCAGTGTGGTGGTGTGAACAGTCCATAGGATTTGAGAGACAGTTATGGATATTAATATGCATTTTCCACTTACCAGCTGCATAAACTTGGGCAATTTGCTTAGCACTTTGAAGTCATATTTTCTCATCTGCTAAATAAGTATTATTTGTAAGGACTTCAAGTATATTATATCAAGTTTACCCTCTTGCAAGGAAGGGCTTTGGAAAGTCTAAAGAGGAATAATTTATGCTGCCTGAAGTATGATGAAGAGTAATTTCAGGGAAAATGTAGGACTTGAGCAGAGCTTTGAGGAAATGTGTAACAGCCTTTTGGGAACCTCATCTATGGTTTCAGTTCATTTAGGTCCTAGATCCAGCCTTCCCATTTTAGGGGAATTTGATCAGTCTAATTTAGATAGGATTAAACCTCACTACACTTGAATTTCCTTGGGGGTGGGGGTTGGAGTGAATACAGTTATATGGTCTGTTCTCAGTCCTTGGATTCTTCTCATAATGTGAGCTAAGTCCTACTAAGATACAAAGGAAGACAGCCCACCTCTATCTATAGCCAAGTCCTCTAAAACAATGACTAGAACATTTTTATCCTTTAGAATCACCTGGATACCTTTCAAAAATTTGAGGCCCAGATCAACAAAATCCAGATCTCTGAGGATTGAACTCAGGCATCAGTGTATTCCTTTAAAATCACGCAGATGATTCCAAAGTGCAGTCAAATGTAAGAACAGTGATTTCTTCTCGAAAATGGCTGCTCATAATCTGAATCAGGATCACCCGGTGGGTCTGTTAAACTACTGATGTGGGGCTTTAACCCCAGAGTTTGGATTCAGTAGGTTTGGGACTCCTCTATGGAAGAAGGGCCATGGGGTTTGTACATCTAACAAGTTCACAAGACCACATTTTGAGAACCTTTCTATAGACTAGTACTTTTCAAACCTTAAGTGCATAGTGATCATCTGGGGATCTTGCTAAACTGCAAATTGTGATTCAGTACATCTTAGATGAGGCCTGAGATTCTGCCTTTCTGGTAAGCTGCAGAAGATGCCAAGACTGCCCACACCTACCCTGGGTCTCCTGGATGGTGAGATTTGGTAGGCCATAGCATCACCTGGGAACCTGTTAGAGCCACTTCAGACCTATTGGATATGAAATTGCCTTTTAACAATGCTGCACATTGGAATCATCTGCAGAGTTAAAAAAAATTTTGGTGCCTAGATTCAATACTGAAGACTTTTATTCAGTTGGTAAGGGTGTGGCCAGAGCATCAGAATTCAAAAAAAAAAAAAAAAAAGAAAAGAAAAAAGAAACCTCCTCAGAAGCTTGTAATATGTAGCAAAAATCTTTGAAATACAGTTATAAAATAAGATATTTGTTTTCAGTCTTTTTATGGCCACAGCTACAGCATATGGAAGTTCTCAGGCTAGAAGTCAAATTGGAACTGCAGCTGAGGCCTACACTGTAGCCAGGGCAACACCAGATCCGAGCCGCGTATGTGACCTACACTGCAGCTTGTGGCAACACTGGATCCTGAACCCACTGAGTGAAGCCAGGAATCAAACTTGCATCCGTACAGAGATAAGACTGGGTCTTTAATCCCTTGAGCCACAGTGGGAACCCTCGATATTATTTGTTTTGAAGTACAGTGCGAATCATTGCTGTCCTTTTATGGATTATAAATATTTTAACATAAAGGGAGACCCTCAAAATGGAGATGACAAATAAATGGCCCTTCCTGTGTCTATGACAGATATCAATAAATTCTCACAACATTTATCATGCCCAAACCTCAAATGTCTTTTTTTTTTTTACCATGCCCGAAGCACATGGAAGTTCCTGGGCCAGGGACTGAATCTCAGCCACAGCTGCAACTTACATCATACTGGGACAATGCCAGATCCTTTTAACCCACTGTGCTAGGTGCTAGCTGCACTTCCACAACGACACCTCCACAGCAACCTGAACCGCAGCAATTAGATTCTTAACCCACTGCACAATAGTAGGAACTCCTCAAATGTCTTCTTAAGGCAGCTTCTTGAGGCAGTTACAACAAATTGACTGGAGTTTCATGTATGTTGTCCTGTATATGCTTCATCCTAACTCCAGCATATTGAGGGACAACTGGCTTCTAGTTACTGGGTTACAAAGATGATTCCAGTACAATTCCTGCTTTTTTGTTCCTCCCAGGATGGTAGAGGAGGTTGAACGTTTACTTAAAACTTACTAATGTGAGTTAGCAGTGGCACTGCCAAGTGACTAGAAAAAAAATCACCAGATTTCACAGATAGGAGAGATTCCCAAAAAGCCATAGTGTTCAGAGAATGTGGATTTTAAACTGAATCTTGAAGAATAAGAACAAAATACGTAAGCTAAGATTAGGAGAATTCCATTTCAGATAAGCAGGCACAAAATTACCTAGTGGAGAAAGTTCCTGCCATGTTGGGGAAACATGAGCTCTCTAACTTGGATGAAGCAAAGAGATTATGTGAAAGTGTCAAATGGGACCTTATGCGTTAACTGATACATAGAGGAGTTTATAAAGTTTAGGTTTTAGGATATGGGGGACCAATGAAAGTTACTGAGCATTTCAATAGAGTAATAGGTGAAATGTGGTAGGATTATAGGAGTGATGGGCTGAAACAGATTTTAAGGTAATGACAAGATCATTATTTTATTTTTCAAGTTTTTTTCCTCCATTTCTAAAAAGATTCTACCACATTTATTTCCATAGATCCACTTAAGGTTATTTGAATGAAGCATACATATATAGATTACATACATTTAAAAATTATATAGATATACATGCATACATGCTTATGTATATACATTATATACATTTTAAAAATTGATACAATAAAAATATCATTTGATTGTCAGTGCCAGCATAAGTTGAATGGAATCATGCTTCCTTAGTGGCTTTTTCACTGACTTTCCACTCTTTGTGGAAAATTGCTCATTAGTATTATGTGCATAAATTTTCAGAAGTGCTTTCTTGTTTGATAATTAATGATAATGAGGTCCAAAGATTTGGTTCAGTATATCTAAACCATCTCAAGCAAGTTAACTTGTGTTATCTGTGTATAATTTTAACTAAGAACTAAAGGTTTTGTATTTTCTGGATGGGACTGGCTAAGAACATTCTTTTAAGGCTTCCAAATTTATTTACTAGAGTTCCATTTTTTTTTCTCACATTTTTTACAACTATTTAGATTGTGGTTACTAGAAGTTCACTTTTATTTCTTAAGGGCCACAATAGTTTACAGCCTTGCAGCCACCTGCACATAAGTGTACACCCAGCTCTCCCTTACCTGACTTCATAACCCTGGCAAAACCACATTTTTTGAGCTGAATTCGGCGCCCTCATATGTAAAGATGGAGGCAGAGTACACATATGGAGGTTCTTTTATTTTCCTTTCTGTTTTAGACTTTTGTCATTGTGATGGAAGGTTCTTTGCCCATTTTTTACGTCACTGCAATGTCTGGAATACAGGTGATGAATTCATGAACAAACCTAATAGGCCATAGTGTCCATTTTGACAACATAGTGTTTGATGGAAGATTTGAGGAAAATACAGATCTGAAACTTTCAAAACATGCAGAGATTTCTTGGATGATGTTTATGCCATTGAGCTTATAGACTGAACTTCTGCTGTTCATTGTCTCGCATGTCTCACATGTTCATTGTCTCACGTGTACTGTGAGACAAGTCTTCTGTATAAAACAAATAGCCTGCAGCAGATGAGTGATGACAGGCATTTGCTTTCATTAATCAATAGTGATAGGCTTCATTTTTCATCATACGAGAAAAAAGAATCACATTGAATTGACTTGATAATTATGCAAGGTTTTGAACATCTTTGAAGTAACACAGGAGAGGTTATAGGATAATAGCAGGATTAAAAGGCAATGGCAGCACTTCCACTGGAAGTAAGGCAAACATTTCTACTAGCTCTTGTCAAAGAAAGGGATCATTGTGTTGCTCATTTTCACTATGTTGAAAATCCACAATGTTTGCTATCAGGCAGTGGTTGGAAGAAAAATTTTAAGTCTCTAAGTCCCAAGCCACTAATCAGTTCCATAAGTCATTACTTCAGCAGGGAGAGTAAATCAGACCAATTGTTTATAAAATAAGGTATTGGACTGAATACACTGAATCGACATAGGCTAAAGTATGTTGATTTTTACATTATTTTTATTTTAAATATGTAGTTATTTTTGCTTACTGGATCTTAAATATATAAAATGAAATACATTATTTTTTTTCTCCCATGACATTTTAAGAAGTTTAAAACATGAGGTGTAGTGGTGAACTGGGCATGACCCATTCCTGCCCGCATTATGAAAGCTCTAGATTTGGAGGTTTAAAACAACACCACCACAAAGTAATACTTTGTGTTTTACTTTTATAGTTTAACAAGGCTTTAAACAATTATCTTAACTTATCTGCACAGAAGCTCAGTGAAACATTCAGACTAGACATGAAGGCACAGGAAGGTCACATTACTTCTAATGAGCAAGGTCACAAAGCTGTCAAATATTAGAACTAGGTCTAGTGACCTAGAGTTGTGTCCTCTGGACTAAAGTTTACTCTTCATATCAGTCTTGCTTCCTTGATTTAAAGCTAAAGAAGTAGGGTCAACCACATCTTTCCTTTAATTTCTTTTCTTTTCTTTCTTTCTTTTTTTTTTGTCTTTTGTCTTTTTAGGGCTGTGCCTGTGGCACATGGAGGTTCCCAGGCTAGGGGTCCAATTGGAGCTGTAGCTGCCAGCCTATGCCAGAGTCACAGCAACATGGGATCCAAGCCATATCTGCAGTCTACACTACAGCTCCTGGCAATGCCGGATCCTTAACCCACTGAGCAAGACCAGGGATTGATCCTGTGCCCTCATGGATGCTAGTCAGATTAATTTCCATTGAGCCACGATGGGAGTTCCTCCCTAATGTCTGTAAGAAATGCTGTTTTAGAGAGTAAATTCAATGAACACCATTGTTTTAGCTTCTACTGTACAATGTACTCTGGATAAAAAAAAAAAAGACTGTATTTCACATTCTTGAAAAATTTCTAGTTCACAGGGAGACTCAGGTAAACACATAAATATGAAAAAAAGCAGTGTGATAAGTGTGGTGTATGGAATGCTGTGGAATAGGATGAGGGAACAATTAATTTGTCTGAGTGAATCTCCATTTTACCCTAATTTATGTAACTACTTTTGTGTTGGAGGGTTTAAGAGCTCAGACTGTCTTCTGGTTTGCTGACTAATCAATAAGAGCATTTTCCTATTGCAAGTAAGGAGAGGGAAGACTTCATCTCATTAAATGATAAACAAAAGCTAGACATAGTATTAATTTCATGACTAATGAAAATAACTACAAAAGTTACCATAAATATTAGCAATCACAAGTGTTATTGCAAGAGACTATAGGATTATAGAGGAAAATAACATAGTCCCAACTTGATTTTAGGTTAAGGTTCTGTAGGCTGTGATATTATTCACATTCTAACAAAGCATCTTTATTGAGAACATTTTGAAGAATGGGAAATGGTATTGAGTTTTCAGGACACTGTGATATGGAGAGTGCACAGATTATAAACCCAAATATCTCTATTTCAATATTTTCTACTATAAATTTACTTGTTTTTTTAGTAGGCCATAAAATGCATCTTTTTCATTGCCCATTTAGCATATTCAACCTAGCATTTCAAAATACAAATGTACTCTTTTATATCTCTTCATTATTACAAGCAATAAGAGTCTGTCCTTAGAAGTTATCTAGGAGGATCCTGGATTTGCCTGTTGTAAAAAAGAATTTGGAATGAACTTTTCTCTCCTTCTCTCCCTCCTGATTTTTCTCCCTTTTCTCTTTCTTCTTTGCATCTTCGTATTTTCACTGGTTGTCACACCTAGTGCTTTCCAGTGTGTTTTGGATTGTCACCCTTTTTTTCACTGGGATAACTTTAGTGGGTAATAGGTCAAAAATACATTGAATAAGGAAACAGCACTTTTATTTCACTTAACAAAGACAAATACTGTATATCATTTATATGTGGGATCTAAAAGATAAAACCAGCTACTGAATGTAACAAAAAAAGAAACAGGGAGTTCACGTCGTGGCTCAGTGGTTAACGAATCCGACTAGGAACTATGAGGTTGCGGGTTCGGTCCCTGCCCTTGCTCAGTGGGTTAAAGATCCGGCGTTGCCATGAGCTGTGGTGTAGGTTGCAGACGCGGCTTGGATCCCGTGTTGCTGTGGCTGTGCCATAGGCTGGCAGCTATAGCTCCAATTCGCCCCCTAGCCTGGGAACCTCCATATGCCGCGGGAAGGGCCCAAGAAATGGCAAAAAGACCAAAAAGAAAAAAAAAGAAAAAAAAAAGAAACAGACTCACAGATATAGAAGACATAGTAGTGGTTGCAAGTTGGGAAGTAGAAGGAAGGAGGGGCATAATAGTTGTAGGAAATTAAGAAGTACAAACTATAGATATGTAATAAGTAAGCTACATATATAATATATATTTAATATATGTATATTTATTTAATATATATATATAATAAATACATTACAAGAAGTATTGTATACACAAGGAGCATAGCCAGTATTTTGTAGTAACTATAAATGGAATAAAACCTTTAAAAATTGTGAATCACCATGTTGCACAACTGTAACTTATGTAATATTGTACATCAACTGTATTTCAATTTAAAACATGAAAGAAAAAAAAGTTCTTAGCTCACACAATTATTCCAAAAATTAAAAATCAAAAGAACATAGTACCTTGTTTTTACACAGTACCTTGTTTCCAGTCCAGTATAATTTTATATGATGTCTGACATCTCTTTGTGATAGATTGCCCCAAATCTTCCCTTTTTGTTCATTTTCTCCAAAACCTATGTCACTCAACACTCACACCAGCCTCATGCATCCTGTGCCTCTTCCCTCTCAAACATTGTATCACATAGATTTTCTGGCTTTCCTTCTAGATTCCATATTTGAATATATTCTATATGTGGTAAATATTACCTTTGAGTTTTTTCTTACATGCATAATTATGGAAATGTAACCTAGAAAAGTTGTAATTAAGCAAGCTTGAAGAGAAACCACTGCTGATTCATTTATTTATTTGGCAAATATTGAAGAGTGGCTTCTAAGACCAAGATGCTATTCTAGGCAACAGGGATAATAATAAAAGTTTCCTGTGCCTTCATCTTGCCCACAGCGTAGCGGGGGCCTCAGAGGGATGTACAGATGCAGGTGTATTCCTCAGGGACAACATCTGTTGGCTATGTCACTGTTTTCCTAGCCTAAGCCTGCCATGTGGCCTATACTCAGTGCTCAACAAATATTAGTGAAAAGATAAATAACTTTTGAACAGAGATATTTATAAGGAGCTTGTGTGAGAGTTCTGCTATGGCCATGGAATCTTCCCCCGGAGTTTTGGATGGCACTTTTCATTCCCTTCATTTATTTACTTTGTACCCACCCCCTTCAAATTAGGACATTTTATATTCTGAAATAAAGCCAAGTAGTCATTTAGTTTATTTTTAAATTGACATTTTGCATTTTGCATTAAAATGACAAATGCATGGTATGGTGATGCCTATACAGAAAGTAGACATTTAAGAAGTACAAGATCTTAAGCCTTTCCTTTCTCATTAGTTACTTTCATTCTCACATTCTACTTACATTTCAATCTGAAACGTACTTATATTTTGTATGCCCTAAAACTTATATAATTTTGGGCACCCCCTTTGAAAAAAATGTAGTGAAATGAAGTTTAGGTACAAAAATGAATAGAATGAGAAAATAAATCACAAAAGATTAAATGTTAAAAATCTGAAACCCATCACAAAGATTATAAAATCCAGGGAAATAAAATGTTTTAATTAATTGATTGATGTATACAAGTCTACAAGTCTATACATTTCTTTTCCATCATTTTGATTGTATATCTTTGAATATCTTTTTGTATAAAACTTTTATAATACATCTGTAGAAAAGCAATTCAGTCCTACCTGTAGCATGAGTAATCTGCACTGGTCCTTTATCATTATTATTATGATAAAAGGTTACTTATAAAACTTAAACTTATAAAAGTTTACTTAGCTTCATAGTTCATAGCTGATCATTTCATGTACCTGTTTGGGATTGTTATCAAATTTGAGAATTTTTTTTATTATAAAATTTAAGGACATTTCAAATCTACTGCCCAGGTCAGCAGTAAATAACTCTTGCTACTCCTTTATTACTACAATAATGCCACGTACCCAACAAGTCACGTTGCCTCATTTGCATGTAACAGCAAGTGTTTATGTCTCATGCGTCTGAGGTGGTTTGCTAAGCAGGTCTACCGATCTTGTCTGGCTTATGTATCTAGGGGACTTCAATCTATCAATTAATCTAGAATGGACCTGGATAGATTACTGAGGCCACTCTGCTATGCTTTAGGTGTCTTACGTCCTTTTCCTGGGACCATTGGGTTAGTCTGTGCATGTTCTTAATGCAATGGCAGAAGAGAAATGTACAAACAAGCCATCTTGAGCTCTTTTTCAAGACTCTGCTTGGATTCGCTAACATCCTGTTGGCCAAAACAAGTCACATGACTCACCCCAGTATTAAGGGGTAGGGTAACATATCCTTTCAGAACATTGCAAATGTATATGATGAAGCACACAGATAGATACAGAGAGAAGTGGAGAACTGGGTGCATCAATGCAATTCATATACCATTTCCTTCATTACTTTAAAAACAGCTTTATTGAAGTATAACTGGTATACCAAAACCCCCTGAATATTGAATGTAGGCAATTTGATGACTTTGGACATATGCATACGCTCATGAAACCATCACCACAGTCAGGGTTATAAATGTATTCACTGATTCCTAAACTTTCCTCATGTCCCTTTGCAATTTTTTTCTTTTGTAAGAACACGTAAAATAAGATCTAGTCTCTTAAATTTTTTAAATGCATAACATAGTATTGGTAACTGTAGGTACTATGTTGTACAGCAGATCTCTAGAATTTATTCTTCTTGGATAACTGAAACCCTATACCTACTGAGCAACAATTATCCATTTCTTTCTCCCTCTAGCTGCTGGCAACCACCATTCTACTCTCTGCTTTCATGAGTTTGATTATTTTATTATTTTAGATGACTCATATTATTAGAGTAATGCAGTACTTAATTTTCCAGGATTGCTTTTTTTCTCACTTAGCATAGTGTCCAAGTTCTTCCATCTTATTTCTCATGGCAAGATTTCCTTCTTTTGAAATGCTAATATTCCATGATATGTATTTTCTTTATCCACTCATCCATCCATGGACGTTTAAGTTATTTCCATATTTTGGGAAATGCTACAGTGAACATAAGAGGGCAGATATTTTCATGAGATCCCTATTTCAGGTTTTTTTGGATATATGACAGGAGCGGGATTGCTAGATCATATGGTGGTTTTATATATGGTTTTTTGAGGAGCTTCTATACTGTTTTCCATAATAGTGGAACCATTTTACATTCCTACC
Source organism: Phacochoerus africanus (assembly GCF_016906955.1). Lineage (NCBI taxonomy): Eukaryota > Metazoa > Chordata > Mammalia > Artiodactyla > Suidae > Phacochoerus > Phacochoerus africanus. Next base: position 209,795,813 of record NC_062544.1, on the reverse strand, counting down.
AACAGTGCACAGTTTCTAATTTTTCCACATCCTTATTAATGATTAACATTTGTTATGGTATTTTTAGTAGTTTTTCTGACAGGTCTGAGGTGATATCTTATTGTGGGTTTGATTTTCCCTGATGATTAGTGATGTTGGGCATTTTTCACTTACCTGTTCATCATTTGTATATCATCTTTGGAGAATTGTCTACTCATGTCTTTTGGCCCTTTTTAAATTGAGTTATTTGGGTTTCCTGCTGTTGAATTGTACTTATGTATTTAGGACATTAACTCCTTATCAGATGCATGGTTTGCAGATATTTTCTCCCATTTTTTAGGTTGCCTTTTTATTCTGTTGATTATTTCCTTTACTGTGCAAAAGCTTTAAGTTTGATGCAGTCCCACTTGTCTGTTTTTGCTTTTGTTGTCCATGCTGCTGGTATCATATCCAATAAATCACTGCTAAGATCAATATCAAAAGCTTTCCCTCTGTTTTTTCTATGAGTTTTACAGTTTTAAACATCCTTATTAATGTTTTATATTTAAGTCTACAAACCAACTTTGTGTTGTTTTTGTGTATGATATAAAATAAGGGTTCAATTTCATTCTTTTGGATGTGGATATCCAGTTTTACTAATAGGATTTGTTGAATAAACCATCATTTCCCACCTTTTTTCTTAACTTTTTTCATGTGGTTCAGGGATTGAGTTTGTTATGGGTCTTAAGAGCACCAACTCCATTATTTCATTTTTCAAAATATGAGAGTCAGATTTACATGAGGTTTAGAATGAGACATTCTTTTGGAAAGAACAAGATTGAGAAGATGCTCAAATGCCAGATTAGATGTTAGGACTCTTATTTAGCTATAATATTAGTCTTTATTCAGCAAGTGTTAAGTAGAATCCTGAATATAAGCAGAATATGTACAACCCTGTTTATTCTTTCTTTCCGTCTGTCTCTCACTTTCTCTCTGTTTCTGTCTCTGTTTCTTTCTTCCTCCCAACTCTCTCCTTTTCTTCACATTATACAAGTGTAACTTAGATGTGATCCTTGTTTTGGAGCACTTGCAAACTAGTTGTGGGAATGAAAAAAATATATTTTTAAGGGAAATTTAAAATTGTGATTAAATATAGTCTAGATCTAGGACTTAGGAAGTACAGAAATGAGAGAAAGCATTTGACTTGTGTATCATTTCAAGCATGGCAATATGAAGATATGAGGAGAGTGACATTGCAAGCGGAGACAGTAAAGTAAGAAAGTACATGAAATTAAAAGGTAGGAAGAAGATCAAATTACTAGAAAATGGTAAACATATTGGAGTAGTGAGTAGTGCAATGCAGCAGAAATGTATGTTGTGACTATATAAACTCACACACACACATAACCTTGAATATTGGGCTGAGATGTTTTACATTTTTAATATCTTTTTTATCTTAAAAAACCACTTTTATTCCAATAGGAAAACTTAAGTTCCTAGAAGTAATGTGTCTTTTCATGACCCTTATATTCAATAATTGAATATAAGATGTGGACAGGAGTTCCCGTCATGGCTCAATGGTTAACGAATCTGACTAGGAACCCTGAGGTTGCAGGTTCAATCCCTGGCCTTGCTCAGTGGATTAAGGATCTGGCATTGCCATGAGCTGTGGTGTTGGTCACAGACTTGGCTTGGATCCCGCGTTGCTGTGGCTCTGGTGTAGGCCAGTGGCAACAGCTCCAATTCGACCCCTAGCCTGGGAACCTCCAAATGCTGCATGTGCAGGCCTAGAAAAGACAAAAAAAAAAAAAAGGATATGTACACAGAACTGAGGCAGACATTGCAGAGACTTACCCTCAAGAGTCCTGAGGGATAGAGACTGATATGTAAACAAATAACTCTAATACCCATGTTCCAGATGCTATTACAGAGATATGCCTATGAAATAAATACTTACAGAAAAGAAAACAGCTATTTCTGAAGGGTCTGGGTAAGGCTTATGATCCAGTTAATAGGGAGGTCAGGCTTTCCAAAAAGAGGGAATAAAAGAACAATAAATCCAGTCTAGTTAAAGATCAAAGGGGAACTTGGAACATGGCAAAAAACTCTTGTCAAGTTGCTAATGATGAATGGAATGAGTGACAGCTGAGAAACTGGAAGTGTGATTTAGAGCCAGGTTGCAAAGTGTGTTGAGGGTCAGAGTAAAGACTTTAGATCTTGCTTGTAGACAGTGATTATTCACTAGAGGAATTAAGCAGCAAACTGTAAGTAGGGAAATGGCATGAGTATATGCAAAGGACTTGAAAGAATGGTGTGGCCCAGTTACTCTGAATTAGTACAATGGCTTTGAGGATGGAGAGGAAGTTTCAGGAGGGATTCTCACTGAGTTAGCAAAGGACTGGAGCCAGTAAACTCTACTGAAGATCAATAATAGATAAGGGTAAGTCTTTTGCCATTTCTCAAAATTTTAGGAGGCAGGTGCAGACAATCCCAAAGAGAATAGCTTTTAGCTTCTACCACTGAAAACTCTCCTTCCAAATTGTTCACTGATTTTTTTTTTTAATGGACTTGATAAATCTCCCAAAGCATACCAGCTAAAAGCCATTATCACCTTATGGTTCATATAAAACTTTCACACAGGTTTCTTGTTTTTGTCTCTGCCTAGCTTTAGTAGTTTTCTCACCCCTGTCAGATACGAAAAGCTTTATGGTGTCTTTTTTTTTTTTTTTTAACTCCTGTTTTAGTTAAATGAACCAATGTTCTTAGCACTTGTTCTGGGAAATCTTTGGAAAGATATTATGCCCAATTTTGGATTTCATTAGTCTTTTTCATAAGTATCATCTTTGAATTTGATATTTTCCAGAGTTACATTTATTTACAATATATAAGTGCCTTACATGTAGTTCACGCCATTAACTCTGCCTTCATGGGCAGTCTCTGTCAGCATTAAGGTTGGTTCAGCATCGCACAGACTGAAATAACAAGGACTTATTTTTCTCACATAAAAACCAGTCTTAGGTAATTGAAAGCTGGACTGCTGCCAGTGTTCCACCAAGGCCTTGGGGACCCAACTCCTTCTGGCTCTCCTGCCACTACTCCCTCGGGGGTAGCTCTTGTTTTTGTGGCCTGAGATCATCCAGCCACCCAACCCTATCTCTATCCAAACAGCAGTAAGGCAAAGGGTAGAGGAGAAGGCAAAGGACAACTATAAGTTTTCTTTAAGGATGGTGTTTCAAAGTACAAAGAACTTTCCAGCTACAGCTCATTGGCCAGCATTGAGTCTATAGCCACTGTAGGGAAGTGTAACCAAATTGTCTATTACTTTTCAAGAATAGATATCAGGGGAAATTAAACTTAAAGGGGGAGGAGGAGAAAATAGGGTATTTGGGGCAGATAACCACATTAAAGAGCCAGAAAACCTTTGCTCAGTTGCATTTTCACCTCAGTTACCTCTCTGAACCTCTTGGCCATTCTGAAAATTAAGATAATCATTCTGTCCTAAATTCTTCATAGTGTTTGTGGGTGAGCGTCAAATACGAAGATGAATGTGTTGATATTTTGAAAATCCTGTTGCACAAAAATAAATTATTAAGCAATCTTTTGAATATAAGCTCAATAGATATTAGTAGGGTGATATGTTAGTTTCCATAAGTCTCTGAACCTTATTTGAAAATCTTAAGAATCATATGTTAATGAAAAATTCCTCTTACATAGAGAGGAAACATCTCTGTTTATGAAACACCTTCAAGGAACATGATAATGTATTTGATTCTTCTGTCAGCTCTGGACAGTTAAGGATTATTATGTCCATTTTACAGATAGGGAACTAAAGCAGAGAGGTTAAATAAATGCCTCAAAGCCATATAGCTTCTGAGTGGTGAGTTTATAAATTGCATTGTCTTCAACCCTCTTCTATTTTTCAATAATCTGTGTTACTGTTTGAATCTTTATTTGCCATGTGTCTTGTTGCCCATTTGGTAAAGCCTCGATATCTGAGATTAGAGTGACAGACTCTTAGTTATTTATCCCTACTTTTTCTACATGGTGTTCTTTCTCATTTCTCCCCTGTATGCATCAAATCCTCCAATCTGCCAGTCCCTTCCTGTACACATACATTACTCTGCAGAACCACTTACGGTCCCACTAAAATGTTTCTGATCTTCAGCTTACCTAACATCTGTCCTTCCTTTAAGTGTCAACTTGGGTCTCATCTTCTGTGTGAGACATTTCTTGAATACTTCAGGCCATGCAGATCTTCCATTTTCCTGAACTTCTTTAACATAGAGAATATATATAGAATGCATATATTACATTTAATTATAGAAATATACACTGTATCAGATTATTCCATATGTTTTAGCTTTCTCTCCCCAACTAGCATTTAAGGTCGTGTACTACTTCTTCAGTTATTTCAGTAGCACAAGGGCAGTGGTAAGAACAGAGGAAGAGGAGAAATTAGTATGGATTCAAATTAGGCCAGGTATTTATTCTTAAACATCTGCTAAGACCTAGTCTTGCCTTTCACGACAATTGAGGAAAAAGGTTCAGAGGTAAAGAGACTGTCAAATATCTAGGAATTGGATCCTGCTATCCTAAAGTTGTGGACTAAGGCTTGATCCTTTACAACTATCAGCTGAGCATTTGACTGAAAGCCAAACACTGAGGTGTGTGTGTGTGTGTGTGTGTGTGTGTGTGTGTGTGTGTGTGTGTGTATAACTTAACCATCTCAGGTTGAAAGAAGCCCAGAAAAATAGAAGTATCTGTAACTAATGGTAGTCCTTGGGTTGATTTATATATCTCTTATATTCAAAATGAGGAAATTACCAGAAGTGATGGGAATTTTATCAGTAGAAACGATAACTAAGAACTTCTAACTAAGAGTTAGAGATAGTCTCTTATGAGTGAAGTCATAAAATATTTACTTCATATCAGTGTTGCCATCTATATAGCCTAAACTTGTGATTGTTTTCCCCTCTTATGTAATATAAATTCTTTCAAGATAGGGACAATGCTCTGTACTTATGCTAATTTTCTAATACTAACATTAACTAAAATAGTGCCACAGAGGGATATGTAGTTTATGCAAATTTACTGTTGAAAGAAAAATAGTTTATCTTCTTATTTATCTTCTTTTTGGCATATGAATACTTCTCCAAGTAGACAAATAAACTACTGAATATTTTCAATGATGGACAACCCAAATATTTAAAGACTGTATGTATGTTCCCATTTTATTTTAAAGTACTGAATTAAGTTTATAACGTTAATTTTTAATGGTTTTATGCATAAATATGCATGTACATGTATCTATTTCCCAGGATATAAAATATGTCCATTAGAGTTTGTTATCTAGCAATCATTGATCCATCTATTTATCTATATACATTTACATATAAAAATTGAAATATAAAGAGAAATGTTTTCCTGCCACTAGCATAGTTAAGAATAACCCAGTTGCTAAGGGGGAGGGGGAGGGAGTGGGATGGACTGGGAATTTGGGGTTAGTAGATGTAAACTATTGGCTTTAGAATGGATAAGCAACGAGGTCCTGCTGTGTAGCCCTGGGAACTATGTCTAGTCACTTATGATGGAGCATGATAATGTGAGAAAATAGAATGTGCACATGTATGTGTAACTGGGTTACCTTGCTGTATAGTACAAAATGGACAGAACACTGTAAACCAGCTATAATGGAAAAAATAAGTCATTTTTTTGAAAAAGAATAACCCAGTTGTTTCTATGTTCATCTTGTGTGTTTAAGAGAGTATTCAAGACCACGAGGAAAAGACAGAAAACAAGAAGCTCTGGCATATGTTATAAAGCTCATATTTTATTATTACTTATGACTATAAATTTATTTTCTACTGTTGAGAATTTTTTGGTTCAAATTATTTTTTGGTTAGAAAAAAATCATTGTATACTGTTTGAATAGATCTTCATTTCGTAGAGCAGACATCGTGGACTCTCAGACCCAAGTGGGGTCATTAGAGACCATCTAATCTAATGCCTTTTTTTGAAGATGAGTTTATGTGATTTACCTGAAGTCACATAGTAATTAGTCATGGTGCTAGTTCGCTTCACTTTTAGAATGCTCCTCTCTCTTTCTCTCTCTACTAATTTCAATTCATGGTTTTTAATCCTCAAGAGTCATCATCTTAAGAAGCAAGATGATCTATTCAAAAGGTCACTGATCCTTTCCTCTCTGTCTTCCTTTTTCCCCTCTAGCCCTCTTCAATCTAATTCCAGTGGGCCTGCGTGTGGTGGCCATCCAGGGGGTGAAGGCCAGCCTCTATGTGGCCATGAATGGTGAAGGCTATCTCTATAGCTCAGTAAGTACCTTGTTGTGTGTGGGGGGGTGCGTGCATGCATGCATGCACGCACACACATTTTGTCTCTAATGAGCCACTATGTCGGGATTCTTATGAGAATTTTATAACTTACAATATTAAAGATCATGCTCACTCACATGTTTTTTCTTTAATGAGCCACTATGTTGGGATTATTAGGAGAATTTTATTATTTACAATATTAAAGATCGTGTTTTGTTGAAAAAGAGCTTGTGACTCTCCATTCAGTATGAATTCTCTTTGTCTAGCTTCCACATCTAAGGTCTTGAATTTTACCTTTCTGTTTGAATCAGGGGAAAAGACATTTTTCCTTTCTCCTGTTACCTCTCCTTTAAGCCCAGAAGATGGTTTAGGAAGCTAAAAATTTTGAATTCGAGAATTTTCTCTGGCTGTTTGTGGAGGAAAAAAAATTGGAAGAGATTGTGGTTTTGTTTGTATTTAATGTAGCTGTGTAGTACCTAATATGAGAGATTCCTGGGATAACTGGTCACTTCAAAGGCAATGTGAATTTATAGAATGAGCTTTTGATTGGGGCTGGAATATTTGAGTTTCATTTGCGTTTCAGCTACAATATCCCTTTGCAAAAGTCACCTCCTCTCTTTAACTTAATTTTCAGACCTTTATTCTTTTATGTTTTTTAGCTGCACTCATAGCACATGAAAGTTCCTGGTTCATGGGTCGAATCCAAGCCACAGCTGAGACCTGAGCTGCTGCAGTCAGGTCCTTAACCCACTGTACCACAGTGGGAACTCCAAACTTCTGGACCTTTAAAATGAAGCTGTTGGGCACATCTCTTTTAAATCTAAAACTGACAAAATTAGGCAGCATCAGTGGCTACATTATGAGCACTGACATATTTTAAAGTAGTTAAGAGTCTCATTCTCAAGATAACAATTTATGCATTGAGAGAACACTATGCACTGAATCTTGTGTATGTATACAATTCCTGTTCTGTCCTAAGGCAATTGCCTATTTGCAGTTCATGAAGAAATCTCCTTGAAAATTATGGTTACAGTTTTCCACTGTTGCTTTCTGTGATCTCAGTTAATAAGACAAGGTTATTCAGGAAATTTATTTACGCCTGCTAGATTCTCAATTAATTGTTGAGATGTTTTATTAAGCTTTTTCAACATTCAATTAGATGAATCTCTGGTACACTCTGCTTCCTTATTAGTAATGATGTATTCATTCATGTTATAATTCTTAAAGTTGCTATTTGACTCCTGAACAGATTCACATCTGAATATGCATTTATATGCTAGATGTGTCCATATATATTATTTCAATGGTGCTATTGGGAAGAATACTTGAAGATAGATGCATTTTTTGGTTAAAATAATGGGCTTTAATTTTTTTTTTTGGCCCCGCCCATGGAATGTGGAGGTTCCGGAACCAGGGATTTAACTACACCACAGCTATAACCGGAGTCACAGCAGTGACAATGCAGGATCTTTAATCTGCTGAGCTATCAGGGAACTCTTGGATTTTTATTCTTAATGTGTCATAATTCTACCATTTCTTAATGTCCAGTAATTGTGAGTCTATATTTGAAATGTAATATTAAAATAAGAAAAAGAAAGTTAACAGGTGTTGTTTTGAATAATTCCAATTAGCAATACTTTTTTTTTTAAGTTTTGAATGTAATACAAACTAAAACACTTAGCTGATCCTAGGATACTACTGAATTAAGGATTTAATCAGTTATCAGGTAAACAGCTAAAGGTAGACAATATTTATATTCAGAAGGTCATTATTCATTAAAAAAAATCTTTTTAAAGGTATTAGTTCATGCTGTAGTTCCATAAAAATTGTTGAGTTCTGGTTTATCCAAAGATCTGAGAGGAAAAAAAAACATAGTCTGAAAACAGTGTTATAGCACGAGGCAGTTATGTAGGAGCCCTAGAGAGAATGTGTGTGTGTGTGTGATGTGGCTGGGCTCAGGAAGGGGTCACCATTGGTTAGTGCAATCCCAAAGTTCCTGGGGGAGGAACCTGGGTATTCAGCATGACATAACTGCACTTAATACATGGCAGCATTTTTAGAAATGCATTCCTTCTGTCTCTCTTGCTCAGAGCAAGGCTTAAGAGACAGAGAGCCCATAGGAGAGATTTTCAGAAATTCTTGACTGGAGAATTTTATTGTAGGTGCTTTTTTGTAAAGGGTCTAACATCTCAGGAAAGCCAATAAATTACCTGTTGTGTTACCTGTTTGGGGTACCTACAGTTTCAGTTTTTCTGTTCACTTTAAGTTGCCTCATACCAAGAATTGCAGCACTTTTCCCTGTATGGTACCGTGAGGTTATGGGACAGTTTTTCTTAATTATAAACATGGCATCACTGCCATAGAGCGTCAGGGTTCCTACTTTCAAAAGCACTCTCTTTTTGGATAGGACTATGAAATGCTGGTTTGTAAATTTAAATGGTGGGCACAAGCCTGCAGAGTTTGTTATAGGACTAAAGGGGGCCAGTATTGGGAGGGAATTGGGTATCAGGGCTTCATCACACTTTTGCTGATTGTCTGTGTGGCATGTCTTAGCAACAGAGTGCTAGAGTAGCCAGGAGCCTTGCCTTAAGTTAAAAACAGCTTTTAGGCTTTCTTGTGGTGCTTTTTGGTATGTATGAGGCTTGAAGCTGTTTGAAAAAGTTTCCTTGGAGTTCCTGTTGTGGCGCAGTGATTAACGAATCCGACTAGGAACCATGAGGTTGCGGGTTCGATCCCTGCCCTTGCTCGTGAGCTGTGGTGTAGGTTGCAGACGCGGCTCGGAACCCGCGTTGCTGTGGCTCTGGCATAGGCCAGTGGCTACAGCTCCTATTAGACCCCTATATGGAAACCTCCATATGCCGCGGGAGCGGCCCAAGAAATGGCAAAAAGACAAAAAACAACAACAACAACAACAACAAAAAGTTTCCTTCATCATGTTGAACAGTATAGCTGAGTATACCAGTATGGGCCCTACCTGAAATTCATGGCAGGGATAGGGGGTGGGTGGTGCGTGTATGGGGGCCAACTCTAGAGATATAAAGAAACTAACTTAGAATCCAAGAGAAATTCTCAAATGGTATCATTTATCTGGTGTTATTTGCCTCATTTGTATTCATGTTTAAGCTAGAAATTAATTTCCTTGTTACTTCTGATTCTCCTGCCACCACCCATCACTAGGAGACCCAAGGAGAGAGTGAGTAAGGACAGAGTGAGTGCCTGTTAGGTAGCATAGAGCTAGAGTTTTGGATCTATTTTGAAAATCTTTGTTGTAATAGGTTAGTTTAATCCATAAGCATTTAGTGAGATTGTCGCTGCATCTGGATTTGTTTTTACCATTGTAGTTTGCATTTTGGCTTCTATTTTCTTTATTTTCTTGCATTATTGAAACATTTTCCTATTCTATCTTTAGTCTTCTTCTAGTTTGTAAATGCAGATAATAATTCTAGTCTTTTGTTTATTTATACTTTTTAAAACATACATAAATAAGTATATAGTTTGCTAAATAATGAAATATATTGTTTATTTCTGTTCTTCTTCCAAACAGCTGATAGGCCTTAGTATGTTTTCTTACCTAGTAAACACCACCACCCTTCTCACCAAATGGAGTATTTACATGTTAAAATAAAATATGCACATTTTAGTTATTTTTTATACTAAAAGTTAAATTTATCAATCTTTAACATAGTGTCTATGCAAATAGATTTTGTTTTTGTATGTATCAAATTGGCCCGAGTTTCCTTTTCTTCTAAACACTATATTCCATTTAAAAAAATTTATTGAAGTATAGTTGATTTACAATGTTCTGTTAATTTCTACTGTACAGCAAAGTGACCCAGTCATGCATATATTTATTCTTTTTTTCATATTATCTCCATCATGTTCTATCTCAAGTGATTGGATATAGTTCCCTGTGCTGTACAGGAGGACCTCATTGCTTAAGCACTCTAAATGTAATAGTTTGCATCTACCGACCCCAAAGTCCCAGTCCATCTCTCTTCCTCCCCCTCCCTCTTGGCAACCACAAGTCTGTTCTCCATGTCTGTGAGTCTGCTTCTGTTCTGTAGAAAGGTTCATTTTTTTCTTCTGTATGGGTCTGCAGATGGTGAATTCTTTTCATTCTGGTGTCCATGAAAATGCCTTTCTTTCAACTTTCACTCTTGAATGTCAGTTCAAATAGTTGTCCAAGTCTTAGTAGACCTGTCTCTTCCTCAGCACTGTGAAAATTACATTCCGTTGGCTTATGTTATCTGTTGTTGGCTATGAGAAGTTTGCTATCAGTTTAATATCCTTTCCTTTGAGGGTAACCCATATGGAAAATTTAAAGGATTTTTTTCTCTTTATATATACTTTATGTTCTGCAAATTCACTCTAATGTCTAGTTGTAAATCTGTGTTAAGTTATCTGGTTAGAAATCCAGAATGCAGTTTCAATCCAAGGAATCCTGCTTCTTTAATTCTGAAAATTTTTAACTCTTCCCGTATATATTTTATGTCTCTGTTATACTTTCTGGTCTCTTGTGCTGATAATATCTAAATGGCTTTCACTAGAAATTTGCAAATTTATCTATGCTAGAAATAATGACATCTATTTCATGATTTCAACCACTATGTTTAAAATTTTTGGATGTCTGTGGTTTCCATTCAGTATCTACCTGATCTTGATTGATTTCTTCCTGTTTTTACTCTCTGGCTCTTTTTAGAGAAAGTCATTAACACATTTATCTCTCTGAGCATTCTTGAAATACTTGGCAGACTTTTCCATAAAGTTAATTTCTTTTATAATGAATTCATGTTTCAATTGTTGATTTTATTGGCTGCCATTTTCAGAATTAGATTAAGATTATATTAGAATTTAGATTTAGTTCTTCACATGTTTGAAATTTTGGTCTGCAGGCACATTTCTCTCTCTCTTTCCTTCTCCATCATCTTTCTTTGAAGTCTTCCCTCAATTTCTAGCAAATTTTTGGTTACGTCTATCCAGCCTGCAGTGGCCCTAGTTTAGAATAAGATTTTAAGGGTCAATTCTAGGCTGCTGTGCTAGGGTAACATTGCGGTTAGACTAGAGTGTATGGGCAAGCATATGGCTTGGTCTTACTCCTCTCATTGTGAGGCTATGTCTATCATTGCATCTTGCTTAAAAGATTAGCAGCATTTTAAAAAATACAGTTGATATACAATATTATATTAGTTTCAAGTGATCTACCCAGGGATTCAAAATTCTTATACATTAGAAATTATCACTAGGATAGGTATATTAACCAACTCTCTTTAGGTAGTTGTTACAGTATTGTTGATCATATTCCTTATGCTACATATTATGTCCTCGTGTCTTATTTTAAAATTAAAAGCTTATACCTCTTAATTCCGTTCACCTATTTGGCCCAATCCTTTACTCACCTCCTCTCTGGCAACCACTGGTTTGTTCTCTGTATTTATGAGTTTTGTTTTGTTTTGATTATTTGTTTTGTTTTTTAGATTCCACGTATGTGAGATCATATAGTATTTGTCTTTCTCTGTCTGCCTTGTTTCACTTAGTGTAATACTCTCTAGACCCATCCGCATTGTTGTAAATGGAAAGATTTTTTTTTTAATGTTTGATTGTATAAATATATATTTTTATATAGTCATCTATTGATGAATACTTTAAGTCGTTTCCATATGTTGGCTATTGTAAATAATGCTGCAGTGAATATTGGGGTGCATGTATCCTTTTGAATTAGTATTTTTGTTTCCTTTGGGTAAATATCCAGAGGTGAAATTGCTGGTTAATATGACAGTTCTATTTTCATGTCTTGAGGAACCTCTATACCATTTTGCATAGTGGCTGCACCAAGTTACATTCCCACCAACTGTGGACCAGTGTTCCCTTTTCTCCACATCTTTGTCAACATTTGTTGTTTGTGGTCATTTTGATAACAGCCATTCCCACAGGTATGAGATGGTATCTCGTGTTGTGGTGTTGATTTGCATTCCTCTAACGATGAGCGATGATGAACAAGTAGCAGCATTTTTTATTTCAGCCTTTTACGAATTGGAGCAGGAAAACGATTCCAGCCCCTGGTGTGAGCAGGTAGCCTGGCTCTGTTTCCTTATTCTGTATGGAGGGCTTTGATTCCCATTGACCTGACCAGGGTGGAACTCTTGGTCACACCACCTCCTTCAGGACATGAAGCCCAGTAGCCCAGCAACCTGCTCAGTGCTTTGTGTTTCCATCCTATAGGGATGATTAGCTTGGTTATGTCATTTACACCTTTCATTGCCAAATTCAGTGTCATGAAACTTTTCCTCTATGTTTTCTTCTGGGTTTTTATATTTTTAGGTCCTACATTTCAGTTATTAATCCATTTTGCATTAAATTTTGTGTGTGATATAAGCATAACCAGTATAGATGAAGTCGGTCAAGAAAAATACATTCTAGCTCAATGTTCATTTAAAAAATTATTTTTGAAATATAGATTATTTTTGAAATATAGTTGATTTACAATGTTTACAATGTTGTGTTAGTTTCAGGTATATAGCAGAGTGATATATACACACATATACAAATATATCACATATATCTTTTTCAGATTCTTTTTCATTGTAGATTATTACATGATATGAATGTAGTTCCCTGTGCTATACATGGGATTCTTCTTGTTTATCCATGTCAATGTTCATTTTAAAAATCAACATTGCTTATCCTATTTGCTGTTGCAGTTAAGGATATGTCACTCCATACTGCTATGACATAATGTCAAAAGTGTAATTCTTTGGCAATGCTCTAGAATTCCATGCCTAAGTCTGGTGTTTCAGTGAGAGCAATGTTGTGACTGCTGTAAGATACTGACTTTATTTTGAAAAACTGAGTCAAGAGTTATTGAGAAACACAGAAAGGGTCTCTGAGGAAGAAGAAAAGAGAAGGCCAGTATTGAAAGCTATAAGAAGACTGTTTTATTCCCCCAAAAAAGGGCAATAGAAGATATTTTTTTACTCTAATTTATTTTCTTCCTCACCATCATAGATGTCCAAATTTTCCCATCGCTGAGGATGCAGTAGAAATTTTCTCATTTTCTACAGCCAAAAATAGCTGCCACATTTTGCACTTGGATAAGACATTTATCTGTATATTTCCTTTATTTCTTTTTTGGAAGTATTTGTTTTCTTGCTCTGTCTAATGTATTAGAAGCAGGTTCCTTGAAGCTAATGAGTCTATCTAATATAGATTAATATATACCATAACACTGAAAACTGCAATTCATATGTAAAGATAAATAAATAAATATCAAAATAATTATATAAATAAATAAATATTAATTATATAATTAAATAAATAAAATAAATATTAAATCTTGTTGACTCTGCTGATGGATGTGTTCCATGCAGTTTAATTGTGAGAGTAATTCATTGGCCGTCTGGTCTTAATGGTTTTTGTGATAATTTCCCTGACTGTAACTCTATACACTTTCTAGTTCCATTAACTGGCTCAACTTTAAATAAGCTATGGCTATTCTATTGAAACATGGAAGGTTTGCCAGAGGAATCTTATTGTTCATGCTTCTCTGTGTTGAGACTAATGTTCTGTTGTATTTATTTTTCATTTTTAAAAGTTTTATTGAAGTATAGTTAACTTACAATATTGTGATAATTTCTGCTGTACCACAAAGTGATTCAGTAATGCATGTACATAGGTCCTTTCTGTGGTGAGTTTAAGAGCTGATGTTGTCATGTTTTCCTTTCTGAACTAAACATTGCTTATAAAAGGGAGTAAAATTGGCCAGGAAGTCTTCCAGGAAAGCCACTTGATCGTTACAATTCATCTCTCAGTGAAAAGTTTCCACTCCATAATGGGAAGAGATGGCAGCTTTTTAAAGCACATGTATCTGGAATAGAGGCACAAATCAGTTATGCACTCAGGAATTCGAGTTTCTCCATCAACTGACTCTTCCTCACGGAACATTCCAAAATCTGAGGCATATGTAGAACTGTTTCTTGGGTAAAGGTATCTCTGAAGACTCCCTAATATTGAAGGAGGGAGGAAGGGAAGGGGGGAGAGAGAGAGAGAACACCTTAGCTATTAATGTCAAATGAATCATAGGGTTTTAAAGTTAATGGCGCCTGAATAGAGAGAAGCCATAAGCTAAATCACAAAGGCTTGTTCAGCAATTAGATTATTAAATATTCATTTTAGGTCATTTGCATAATTTTTTCTTCCATGTATTTGTGGTTTTCATGAATTTTAGAACGTTTTTTAAATCTTAGGTTGATTTTTGGCTGTATCACCTAAAAAAGAATACCTATTTTGCTTGTTTTTCTACCCTCATGTATATATTATTTAACCGCATTGGGTGGTTCTTATCTACTGACATACACACACAGACACACACACACGCATATATAATCTTGCCAATCCAAAAATCTGGCTGTGTTGCTTGCAAAACGTGACATGAATTGTTAATCTTGTTGGAATTACATTGCTCTTCTTTAGAAAGAATCAACAGGTTATTAGTTATACTTTTATTAATCTTCAAGGATTGAATCCATTTTTATCTTATGATGTTTTCAGTAGTAAGTGGTGTTGGTTTTATTCCAAGAGTTTATAACTTATGAAAAATGTTAATTCTTAGCTCCTGGGCTAGCCTTAATTGTAAAAATTAGCATATGTGTTTCCAATAGCATTTTTCATTGAAACATAAAAATAGGATTAAGCTTCTAAGAGCAGCACTAATGAGGACGTTTGGTTGAATCATTTGAAAGTGATATTACATTTTATATATATTTTTTCTTTCTACTTGGCCATTAGGCACATTAGGCCAACATGTAGTCATATATCCAAAATTTCTAGATTATGTTCTTTTAGTCATTAGTGAATCAGGCAGTAGTACTAAGCAGTGTTTAAGAATGAAAGCTTTAGAAATAAAACTAGGTTTGAATAACAGCTCTGTAACTTACTTATTTTGTGTCACTGGGGAAGTGTCTTAAGCTTCTAGACTCAGGTTCTTTAGATGTAAAATGGAGATAATAATGAAAATGACAGCTTTATAGGATTTTAGCAAGGATTAAATGAGTCAATGCATGTAAAACCCTAGCACTGTGCCTGGTACACAGTCAATGCTCAGTGTCAACCATAAATAGTAGCAGTGATAGTAGTAATAATAGTAGTATCATGGTGGTGGGTGTAGTAGTAGCTGCCTTTGCAGCAGCAGTAATAGTAAGAGTAGTATGATGATGGTGGTAGTAGCAACAGCAGCAGCAGTAGGAGTATAATGGTGGTGATAATAACAGTAGCAGCAGCAGTAATAGCAATAGTAGTAGTAGTAATAGTAGTATAATAGTGGTGGTGGTGGTGGTGGTAGTAATATTAAATAAGATGCTCATTATTTAATATTAATAATGAAGTAGTAATATTAAATAAAAATGTATAAATCCATTCCTTACCATCAGTTTATGAAGTTCACCTAAGGCAAATCTATTCTTACTTTCTGTGGTGACTCCTGGTTTGCCTAATCCAAATCTTTAGCCACCCTGACCAGGGGAGATTGGTTGCAGGGAATCTCTCATTTAATTAGAGCCAGTTAACTTCAGGGCCAGAACTTGATTTTATCTGTTGAAAGAAAATTACCTTTAAAACAAAACAAAACAAAATAAAGCAAAACAAAACAAAAAAATCCTAAATTTAGAGCTGAGAGGGAAATAAAGGACTACAGCCAGCTTAGAGACATGGGAGAAACCGTGTCTTAGAATGATTCCAACATTCAGAGGACAGAAAGTCTCTAGGTAAAGAGATGGAGGAACCAGGTCTTATTCACATCCTTGACACTGTGCATGATGACATACCTGAAGCCAGTTCTACTTCTGAAATTTATAGTTTTATGAGCCAGTAATTGCTCTTCTGTATGAACCAGTTTGGGCTGTGTTTTGTTTGTTTATTTGTTTGTTTGTTCTAACCTGATAGACTGATAAAGAAGTGAACCAATCTTGAGAGTGTTCAGACTTTCCAGAAAAGCTGAAGCTCTCTGTTTCATGTTCGCCTTGTCACTCCCGCTGAAGGATTACCTAGTGGCCTCCTTCTAAAAAATTATGACTTTACAATGGCTTTCTGAGTCAGCCTGATTCCCCAAAGAGATCCCCTGTTCTTATTAGTTCTGCTTTCCCTTGCCTGTTTCCCTCCAAACCAATGTAAGAGTTAGTTATTTTCATATGTAAATGTTCCCTGAGTTTGTAACCAAAAAATGATAAAAGATAGGAATCAACTTATTTTCCCTGCTACTCTTCAGCATGAACCAAGTTTTCAACTTTTGGGGAATTCTTCAAAATATTTCTTTATCTAACTCACTTGGGGAGAAATATATTACATAAAATAAGCCTATAAGTCATGACTTTCCTAGACTTCAGGAAGGGAAAAAGAGAGGGACTTATCAGTGCTAAATACAAAGGGAAAATCGGTAGATTTTCCATTGAGATTTGAATGGAATAGAGGTGCAGTGAAGCAGAGAAACAGAAGCAAGTCATTCTTATGACCACGTCAGCAGATAAGTTGGCTCATTGAAGAGATAGCACTGAGAAAAAGAATATGAAAAAAAAGAAAAAGAAAAAACAAACAAAACAACAAAACACTGTAATAGGTGGCCAAATTAGAACAATTGGCAGATAAGAACATACCATAAAGTGCTACATTTTGAAGAGATTTAAAGCCTACAGCTTACTGAATTTATGACACATTTAAAGTTGGTTTCTGAACCACAAAATTTAAAAATCTAGTAGTTAAATTGGGGAAATGGTTTAGTCACATAGAATTGTATTGTCAAAAGTGACATATTTCAGTCCTCTCCAAATGGAAAGAAAGAAATTTATTTTGAGATGACTGAAAACATCAGTCTCCCATGGGGTGTCTATATGTCATGGTTCATCCAGGAGAGTCCCAGCTTATGCCTGGTGTCTAAGTGTAATTATTGACGGTGCTTGTTTGATCTTCAGAAAAGTCCTGGATTAGGGTCTGGGCAAGAATTACACAGTCCCATTACACATGATCTGACGTAGTGACTCAGTGGGTGATCTGAAGTGTCAACAGATGCGCAGAATCTCACTGAATAAAATTCCTCTTCTGATTTTACTTCTCCAAACCAACTCTTAATGACAGATTTCTTAAGTTCACTTTGCTGTATCGCCAAGGAATTGAGTTGGCTGTGAGTAAAAAAGATACCCATAACAATGGTTTAAAGGGATCAAAGTTTTAAGTCTTCTCACAAACCTGAAGTCTGGAGGTTGACAGTTACTGATGTTGATTCATTGATGGGCTAAAGAACTCTTGGCTAAAGGGCCAAGGTCTTTACGTTTATTTGGCCTTTTCCTCATGGTCCAAGATAACTCCCCCCTCCCCAGCTAATGTGTGTACTTTTCTGGGCAGTAAAAATGGGCACAGAGAATGGTAAGGTGGCTTTATTAGGAAAGTGCACTTTTCTAAAAGTGCCAGCATCATCGACAGCAATGTCCAGTGATGATCATAGAACTGTGTCACAAGGTCACCCCTAGATAGAAAGAGTATAGGGCAATATCTGGACTTCTAAAAAATTACCACATTGCCATATCCACCGAAATCAAGATTCTGTTAATATGAAAGGGAACTTGGATATTGAGTAGGCACCTGACAACTACCACACATCTCCAGACTGAAAATATAAATGTAGATAATATATAAATGTAGATAGTGTAAGACTTTAGGACAAGAAAGAGAGAACATCAGAGAGACATAGAACAAGTGTACAGACTGAAGAATAGATATGTGTGTGTAGTTTCTTCATTAGGCTATGTAAAAGCTTTTACACTATAACATATTGGTTGAAAATTTTATGGATCTCTAAAAGGAATCTAAATATTGAACTCTAGAGACTAAAGGGAGGAGAGCTTACTTATAATTTTATTCAGGTCCAAATAGAGTAGAACTCACCTGGGATTTGGAAACAGGAGCTTTCTGCTTGTTGCGTTTTCAGGCTAGATCTCTGGATCTTTCCTCTGAAATGTCTCTCTATAGCTGGGGCAAAAAAGAATAAGCCTTACTAGTGCAAGTTCCATTCTTCTGTTTCACCAGATAGGTGAAAATTCTCTCTGTAGAGAACTGTGAGAAGTCATGAGGGAACTGAAAGCCACTGTGGAAAGGTCCCAGCATATTGACTTCATAAGGGTGTTTTTGCCTGTGGTTTCAATATAGCTCTTCCTGAAACTCCAGGGATCAGTAACTTTTCCATGCTTGTATTTAACCAATAATTTATTACCTATTTATTTAGAGTTGGTAACATGTACACATTGTCTTAGGCACTGAAAATGAAGTGCAAAACATTTCCACTGCAGAGAGAGAGCAAGACAACACATAATCAAATAAATACGAAATTGTGCTATTTAGGGTTGATTTTATGAAAGAGGAGTCTATTTCAGTAATAGAGAAAACTAACTTAGACAAGATTGCCGTGAACATTTCTTTAAGGAGATGATATTCAAGCTAAGACCAAAAGGGTGAAAAGAAAGAGAATTATGCACTAAAGTAGAGCAAGAGTGATCCTGGCAGAGGGAGAAATAAGTGCAAAACATTCGTAGGAATAAAATGTTTGTAAACCTGACTGTTTCTCACCCCTTCTATCATAATTCTTACACATGAGGTGCTAATTCTAATATCTATTCATTTTCATTTGCTTATCTATTTGATTTAAAATATTTTTTACTTATCTTGAGTACTATTTTGAGTAATCCAAAACATGAGAGAGGAAAAGGACAAACACTTTACTTTCATACATTATTAAAAGAATGAAATTAAGGATTATAAGAGAAGGAAGCAACAAGATAGAAACAATACACTTTATGTTTTGCATATTTTTTAGTCCTTAAATTTACATTAACTCTCATCATGAATTTCTTCTTCTTTTTCTTTTCTTTTTTTTTTTTTTGTCTTTTTGCCTTTTCTAGGGCCGCCTCCACGGCATATGGAGGTTCCCAGGCTAGGGGTCGAATCAGAGTTGCAGCTACCGGCCTACGCCAGAGCCACAACAACACCAGATCCGAGCCGCGTCTACAACCTACACCACAGCCCACGGCAACGCCGGATCCTTAACCCACTGAGCAAGGCCAGGGATCGAACCCGCAACCCCATGGTTCCTAGTCGGGTTCATTAACCACTGAGCCACGACGGGAACTCCCATCATGAATTTCTTCTGTTATTTTTATTATCTTTGTATTTCACTACAGGGCATATACGTATACCCAAGAGAAATGGAAATGTATATCCACACAAAAACTTCTGTGTATTGATACTCAGAGCAGCCTTATTCATAATAGCCAAAACTGGAAATAACCTAATTGTCCATTAACTAATGAATGGATAAAGTGTGGCATACTTATTCAATATAATATTATCTAACAATAAAAAGGGGTGTTGATACATGTTACAACATGGATGAGCATGAAAAGAGTATGTTAAATGAAAGAAACCAGTCACAAAAGACAACATGTTGTTTTGTTCTATTTATATGAAGTGTCCAGTATAGACAACTCTGTAGAGACTGGAAGCTGGTTAATGATTGTGTTGAATGGGGATGGGTCACTGCTAAAAGGGGTGAGGTTGCTTTTTAGGGTGATGAAAATGTCCTAAAGTTGATTGTGGTGATGCTTGTACAACTGTGTGAATATACTAAAAACCGTTGACTTATGTGCTTTGAATGGGCAAACTGTATGGTCTATGAATAATATCTCGATAGTGCTGTTATTAAAAAGCTAATCCTATTTTAAGTATTCACCTAATCATGAGTTAATAGAGTTTAAAAAGGAAATATCATTTCCCCCTAATGGATTCAGTACACATTACTTCAATTGTACATTTTGTTTGTTTAAAGTAACACAAAGTGTGAATTTCCTCACAATTGCAGGGGTGTGACACCTATGTGTCACACTCTGGTATTGGAGCAAAAAGTGGAAAAAGAAGTGAGAGCAGAGTAAAATTTGTTTTCATTGTGAAGATGTTTCTACAACTGTAAACACCATTGGTTTTGACCACAAAAGACTAGGTATGAAAGGAGAGTTTTATAGTAAGAGTAATAATTTTGGGGACTGATGGAATTTGCATTTACTTAATGAGCTTGGACTTTTACAATTATTATGGTCAGGGCTTTAAAATTTTATACGCAGCTGTTAATGAGGTAGTACTTTTGGACAGATGTGTGTTTAAATCAGAGAATATATTTTTTCTTTCTTTTTTCTCCAACTTGAAAGTGTTTTGTGAAGAATCCTTGAATATTTTGTAAAATTGCATCTTGGGACTATTTAAAGGAAAAAGGTATAGAAATAGATGTATCTGTTTAGCAATGCACATTTTAGTGCCTTGCCGCAGAACCTATTACTTCCTTATACACATATGGAAATTTCAAATTATGGTCCAGTTTTAAGTATGAATATTTATAGAGGCTTTAACTGAAGTTTGACTCCCATGGGGCTATTTAGAGAAATATGTATAAAGATATACTTTTATAACCAAATATTTATTTTTGATTTGTGTGTTTTTATGGTGGGATCACTTGAAGATCATCTTTAAGAATCCAGAATAGCATACAGTTTGAGGGGCAACACATGTCTTTAATTCTCAGTTTAGCTTGTTTCACCTTCTCCATCATTAGACATAATAAGCACATTTCAAGTCATAATAGAAGCCTATTTGTGAAGCATGGCTATTAATCCAGCTTTTATCTCATGGCATTGTCACAATTATTTTACCATCACTCTTTGGTGTTCATTACAGCTTTCATTATGTCTGTTTTCAAGGCCAGTGGCTAGGTCAATCAATATTACTTTTGCTCAGTGAATTTGGATGAAGTTTCTTTTTCAAAACATTTACCATTTTAAATATCTTATATCTAGTTAGTCTTGTATAGGTTAATTCAGGCTGAAAGAATGAAAAAACAGAAATGCTCTAACACGTAGACTTTGAAAAATTTATGGTTCCCAAAGGAGACAGGTTGGGGGGTGAGGGGATGTGCTGGGAGTTTGGGATGGAACGGCTCTAAAATTGGGTTGTGATGATCATCATACAGCTATAAATGTAATAACATTCATTGAGTAATTAAAAAATAATTTTAAAAAGAAATGCTCTAACTCAAATACGGAGATGCACAGAGTTTTAAAAGAGTTGAAAACCTTCAACATAATTTTGTCTAAAAAGACATTTGGTGGTTGTCCCTGGATAGCCATTCAGTCTCTGATTGAACATCTCATGTTCTGTGGAGACTCACTACCTCGAAAGACTTGTCATGCTTCAGTCCAACAGCCCAGCCCAATGTGAACGGTTTGGATTCAGTCATACTTGGGTTGTAATTTCCTTCTGGCTGCTCGCTGAGTTTAAACGATTTACTGCATATCTCTGAATTCCTCTTTATTATTTTTTAAACCCAGTGCCCTATATTTGCTTGGTGGGTTTGTTAGAGGAATTTAAAAGATAAAATAATAGGTAATACACTCAGATCAAAAATGAACACCCACTAGACTGTGGTATTTTCTTTTCTATTCCCTGTCAGTGTCAAAACACTTGGCAATATACAGGATATACCTCAGAGTAGTTTGCTCATTTTGCATCTGAAAAAGTTATTGTTTATCTATTTGGGTTATAGTGGGAAAATAGTGTTGCTTTTACTTAACGTTTGTTCCTCCTCCTAACTTCCTTTAATATCTCTCTCCTTTCCAAATCTCCACCCTTGCAAACTCTGAAAGGATTCCTTATGTTGCTCCCTCTATTGTATTTCATCACCTTATAAAGGTAAACTACTCACTTGCTGCCTCTAAAACCTTCAGTGGATTATAGTAACCCATGTTATAAAATCCAAAATTCCTTGGCTGGCCATCAAAGCCGTTAGCACTTTGACTCCAACATCACTCTCTGGTTTCATCTACTTTTTCATTTCCCTTTATGACAGGTTTTCCTTTATTGTTTTTTCTTTTGAGTCATTTCACATATCTTACTTTCCATGCACTCAGTCCTAGTGCCTTTTTCTGCAGTCTTTGCTTATCAATATCTCATTCCTTCTTTAAGATCCAGTAAACTTCCACCATGAAATCTTCTCTCTTAAAAGAAAAGAAATCAAATCTACGTTTCATTATCCTTCCAGAACATTTTTCTTATCCCTCCCTCATAGCTAGTTCTTTGTTCTGCCTCAGGTTCAGTTTGTAATTCTGTCTTTAGAAGGAAACAATCAGCATCATCTCGAAGGCAAAGCCTGCATCTGATTTATATTTGAAATTCCATCTACCAGTTTCCTACCCCATTACCCACGGGCAAATGAGTGGTGATGGAGTTTTCTGTTACCATAGTTGCTTTAGCTTCCAGTGCTCTTCAAACACGTGGAAAACCTTTGTGGCCTGACCCTGGGCACTCTTGAAACCTCATCAGATTGAATATTTGGGAATTAATCTTAATGAGAGTGACATAAGCTATGGTCTGTTTGGTTTTGCCCTTTGTGGTCTAAGTCAAAGAGCTAGGCTTTCTTTCCATTAGCGACTATATTGTGGTCTTTTTCTTTCTTTGACTTTTGCATATTATTTTTATTATTTTTTAGTCTTTTAAGTCCACAGATGAGGCATATGGAAGTTCCCAGGACAGGGGTCAAATTGGAGTTGTAGCTACCAGCCTACACCACAGCCACAACAATGCAGGATCCAAGCCACATCTGCAATCTACACTGCAGATCACCGCAAGGCCCATCCTTAACCAAATGAATGATGCCAGGATTGAACCCATGTCCTCATGGATACTAATCAGCTTCGTTACCACTGATCCACAATGGGAACTACTGCATATTATTCTTATAATCTATTTTATATTTTTATAAATTACACTTTTGCTTTCAAAATGATGTGATATTCAGAAATAGAGTTCATTTTATTCTTCAAAATAGTGATTCTTCAACTTAGAAAAAAACAAGCAATATTTCTGTAAATGAAATATAATATTTACATTGAATTTTATGGATTATAAAGTATGTTTACATCCATTATTTCATTTGATATCTATCCCTGTGAAGTAAGCACAGGAAAAGAATGTAGTATTTATTTTATGGATTAGGACGTGGTTACAGTGAGGCTTTTAGGGATTTACCTGTTGTTACAAACTGACCTTGAATTGATTTTCCCATGCTCGTGCTAAGACTTTCCATTACGTAATGCTGAGATATTTAAAATTCACATAATTTGATTTGATTTGCAGTTTACCTACGACTCCATCAAGTAAAATGGATTGCTGCAGGCTTAGTGTTTTATTTTTACTTTAAAAATATATTTTATTGAAGTATAGTTGATTTACAGTGTTAGTTTCTGCTGAACAGCAAAGTGATTTGGTTATATATTTACATCTATTCTTCATATTCTTTTCCATTTTAGTTTATCACAGGAAAGTTTATTATTTTATTTTCTTTTTTGGCTGCTTTCATAGCATGTGGAAGTTCCCAGGTCAGGGATCGAAACCGCACCACAGCGGTGATCTGAGCCGCTGCAGTGACAGTCCTTAAGTTGCTTTACCACAAGGCAACTCTGGTTTAGTATTTTAAAAAGTCATATTTAGTTTGAACTTTCCTTTGATATTTTAAGTTGTCTGTTGACATTATATCTGCCAGTGTCACTTACCCTCCAGCTTGGTTTAACATCCCATTAGTTTTGAGTGGTCAGGTGGTAGGTGAGGTAACATGTGATTGAAATAGTTGCAAATTGTCTCTGGGTTATTTGTTTGTTTTTTTAACTCAGAGTTTATTTATATGTCTGTCTGTCTTTTTTTTTTTTTTGCCTTTTCTAGGGCCGCTTCCGTGGCATATGGAGGTTCCCAGGCTAGGGGTCTAATCGGAGCCGTAGCCACCGGCCTACACCAGGGCCACAGCAACACAGGATCCCAGCCGCGTCTGCAACCTTCACCACAGTTCACGGCAACACCAGATCCTTAACCCACTGAGCAAGGCCAGGGATCGAACACACAACCTCATGGTTCCTAGTCGGATTCATTAACCACTGAGCCACAACGGGAACTCCTATATGTCTTTCTTTCTAAAGCCCAATTTTTAAAGTAGATATTGTTGCGGTGTGGTTTTTAATTCTTGAAAAATTTTAATATATCTGCTAATTCTTTATCCTAGTAGAAATCTGGCATTAACATAATGTGAAATACAGATCTGGAGTATAGAGTAATAGATTATTATAATAAGGAAGGACTTTTCTTTTAACGGTATCTCTTGGTTCTCACTCTCAAGTCTGTATTTAAACAGGCTATGTTTTTGGTGTCTTATTATTTACAAAATGAAGAGACACAGGCAAAGTCCGGGCTAAGATGAATTATATGAGAGTGGAAAATGGAGCTGTACAGCCTTTAAGTCTCAAGTAAAAAATGTAGAGAAAGTAATTGACTACATTCCAAACTCTTTTGAGAGACGGATCCAGTAGTCTAAAACGGAAAATGAAGTTTCCAAAAAAACATTCCCCAAAGAGGCATGATTCATCTTGTGTGGCAGTAAATATAACTCTCTGAATACTGTTATTTATTTGGCTAGTTCACTGGAGTCCAAGTGTACCCAACGCTGCAAATCAACTTCTCAAAAACTCTAAAGCCCATCCCAAATGCTTTTCCTGACAACCAGCTGTTGGTTATTGTTATTTTAGTTATCTTTGTAGTATTGAACAGTCTTCCAAATCTACCAGTTCTCTCTCTGCTGTCTACCACTGTGCCCACTCTCAGTTAATAAGAGTGATCATAGAGGTCAGCTAAACTAAATCAGTGTCTCCTTTCCCAATATTCACAAAAATTAGAACCTGAGTACTGCTGAAACATCTCTAAGAGGGAGGGCTTTAGTACCTGGATTGTACACTGGGGATAACTGTTAGGATCATCTTCTCTTTATTGTGCAATTTTTGGTCCTAGTTCTGCAGTCTGGAGTCACAGAGTATGTTAATTGCTTATAAAGGATGTTAATTACTTAGCAGTGCGTGGCACATGATGAATATTCTAAAGCTGTTGATTGCTGTGAAGATCAAATGAGTTTTTCTACCTCTATGTCCATTTTATCTCCATCTCAAACGTTATCCATGTGTGTATGTGTGCATGTATGTATGTTTGTATGTATCTGTCTGTCTGTCTATCTATCTATCTATCTATCTATCTTTCTATATTCCATTATTTAGAGTGGTGACTGACACCCAGTAAGTGTTTGCAGAAATTATTTCTTTCTGACATGACATGTTTTCAACTATTTGTTGAACACTATTAAATACTATTAGGAATGATTATGGTTTTCATGAGACCATTAACCAGTTTCAGTTCTTTCACCAGAAAGTTAATTCATATTATTTAATTAATAAATTAACAAGCAATAGGAACATGAAATTTTGTAAGTTAAAGGAAACCTATAAATCATTTGGTTCAGTTCCTCCTTTTTTTTTTTCAGATTAGAAAATAGAAATGTAGACCTTGACTTTTTTCATCCCTTTATTGTTCAGAGCTCACTCTTTTGTTTATACATATCTCTTCTAAAGTGTGATATTCTCATCTGTGCAAGTGATGTTTTATTAGTTTCTGCCCTGCTTCAGTCCCTGCTGAATACTAGTTGACCTTGGGGCCAGCAGGAAACCGTTCATGGTCAGTACGTATTGGTCAGCAATACAGGGCTGAGGGAATGAGCATTCTTTCACTTGCCTCTTTGAAATATATGCTGAAAAATTTTCTGACAGTTGCTTTGGTTTAATGCACTGATTACTTTTCCCCCTGAAGTTAACAGTTTTATAATCATTCTGGTTTCCACTGGCTTACCTGATTTTCTGATATATATAAAAAAACCTACAGAAATGTATTTTTTTCCACGGACTTTATACTTGCCCAGGAACAGCCTTGGTCTTTATTATGTTTCAGTGGGTGGCTTGAATTAGATCCATAATAAGCTGAATCCATGCTAAGGACAGCTGTAATGCAGGGGAGCCAAGATGGTATTCCTGGCAGCATTCTCATTATATGTGCTTTTACTTCTATTTGGTAGTCATTTCTGTAAGCCACCAGGACGTTTCCTGCTAGAAAAGGTTTTCCCTTATCAACACTGGCTTCTTAGGCCCTTATTAGTTGTGAATTTTGCCTTTGATAATTCTTTTCCTCCATGCCGGCCCCAACCTTTTTTTCCATAGAGGTTGCTTTGCTTTCCATGACTTTACATTCCAAACACATGCCTACTTTGTATTCGCACCCGCTTCACTTATCACTGAAGCCTTCTGATAGCCCAGTCGAAATCTGATTCCTCCTCTGTTTATTCACCAAGGGCCCTATTCTAAACCACATCATTTTCTGCTACACAGAGGATATTTTCATGGCCACATTTTTGGTGATCAACATGTTGCCTCTCAGAAGAATATGCCCTTTCTACACTCATGATTGGAGAATCAGAACCTCCCACTTTCCGTTGGGGGTTGAGGTATATTTGTTTATAAACCTGATCAAGGTTATGGAAATCAGTAGGCTAATAAAGGCTTCTAATGGATCAACTTGCACAGGAGTTTCCAACTTATTTTTCTTCTTCCATCTGATATAGTATAAACAATTATCATCCAGAAAATGTTTCTGTCTGTGCATTTTTGCGTGCCTTGTTTTTATTTGTATTCAAGCAATTTCATGTTTTGTGGTATGATTTCCTCAGACTAGTGTCATTATCACTATATTAGAAATACGGGAAATTACCTAAAGGTGGTAAGGTTCATTAATACCAGCATCCAATCTAAGTGGTTTGATTTTTTTTTTTTGCCTTTTGCTTTTTAGGGGCACACCCACAGCATATGGAGGTTCCCACGCTAGGGATCGAATCAGAGCTACAGCTGCAGGCCACACCCACAGCTACAGCAATCTTAGCCTCATCTGCCACCTAAACCACAGCTCATAGCAACGTTGGATCCTTAACCCATTAAGTGAGGCCAGGGATCGAATCTGTGTCCTCATGGATGCTAGTCAGATTTGTTTCCACTGAGCCATGACAGGAACTCCAAGATTAAGTTTCTATATAAGATTTTTTACTTATTTTTATTCTTCATTTGAGACCAGAATAATGGTTGTGGTGTGTGTCTGGAAGGGTGAAGACTGCTTTGGAGATGTCAATTCTAGGAATAGAGATTTTGGCTAGGAGGTGACGTGGGAGTCAGACAAAGGGTAACTCAACTTGTAATTCTGCAGAGGAAAGGAAAAAGCCGATAAAAGAATCATATCTCTGCTTAAAATGTCTTTTATACTTACCTTTTCAAGTTTGTATGAGAATTAAGTCTGTTAAATTTTCTTTCTCCTTTTTTTTTTTCCCCTGGTACTTTGCAGTGGTGCCTCCCATCCTAAGCATCAAGAGATGGTGTACATGAGGGGCAATAGGATTCAGTGTTATACTTTATACCCTGTGTGCAAAGTGATCCAAAGATTTTATTTAAAATAGTTGAACATCTCTGCCTATGTGTTTATGCTCTTGTTTTCCTTCTTTTCCATCCCCCCAATTCTGCCATCCTTTTCTCTCTGTTTCTCTTGTTCGACCCTTCCTTATTTGTTTTTTTCTTTTCATATAAACTTTATTGAATAAACATTAATTAAAGTGTGTTATATATGGGATTTCCCATTGTGGCTCAGTGGTAACAAACCCGATTAGTATCCATAAGGATGCAGGTTCGATCCCTGGTCCCACTCAGTGGGTAAGGATCTGGTGTTGCCGTGAGCTGTGGTGTTGCTTGCAGATGAGGTTCCGATCCGACGTGTGGCTGTGGCATAGGCTGGCAGCTTCAGCTCCAATTAGATCCCTAGCCTGGGAACTTCCATGTGCTTCAGGTATGGCCCTGGGGGGTAAAAAAAGAAAAAAGAAAAAAACGACAAAAAAGAAAAAACGAAACTGTTATATACAAAGTGAGCTAGAAGCTTTGGATCCCTGTAATACAAAGGATATTAAACTTAATGCTTGCAAAGGAGCTTATAGCCTTGCAGAGTGGGTAGGGAGTACAAAAATCAAGAATCTGCCAAAGTTTTTTCTTTTTTTTTCATGGTTGCACCTGCAGCATTTGGAAGTTCCCAGATCAGAGACCGAATCTGAGCTGCAGCTGCAGCCGCAGCTAAGGCAATGCTCGATCCTATAACCCACTGTGCTTGACTGGGGATTGAACCCATGTCTCAGCAGCAGCCCAAGCCACTGCAGTCAGATTCTTAACCCACTGTGCCATAGCAGGAGTTGCCTGAAATTCTAAGTATAGAAAACGCAATATATCAGGTATTCAAACTACTGGGGTTTGGAATGGAGAGGATATTTTTAAATCTTGGCCTGGAAATGTAGTTTATATCCATATGTCTTAGTGATTTCCATCCATACTGGTAATTGTGACCTGTTCTAGACTGTAGTAAAAATTCCATTGGCATATCACATAAAGTATGGTCTGTGTGATAATATGTATAATATTTTTTAAAATGGAGGTATAGTTGATTTACAATGTTGTGTTAGTTTCTGGTATACAGTAAAGTGGTTCAATATTCTTTTTCTTATTCTTTTCCATTATGGTTTATTACAGGATATTGAATATAGTTCCCTGTGCTATACTGTAGGCTTGATTATTTATCTATTTTATATATAGTAGTTTGTATCTGCTAATCTAAAATTCCTGATGTTTTCCTGCCCCACCTCCTTTTCTCTTGGTAACCATAAGTTTGTTTTCTTTGCCTGTGAGTCTATTTCTGTTTTATAAATTTATTTGTGTCTTTTTTTTCGATTTCACATATTAGGAATATCATGATATTTGTCTTTCTCTGGGTTGCTTCACTTAGTATAATAAGGTCCATCCATGTTGCTGCAAATGGCATTATTTCATTCTTTTTTTATAGCTAAGTGGTAGTGTGTGCATGTGTGTGTGTCAGTGTGTGTGTATACCTT
Organism: Phacochoerus africanus; assembly: GCF_016906955.1. Classification (NCBI taxonomy): domain Eukaryota; kingdom Metazoa; phylum Chordata; class Mammalia; order Artiodactyla; family Suidae; genus Phacochoerus; species Phacochoerus africanus. The sequence continues at coordinate 209,766,620 of NC_062544.1, read as the reverse complement.
ATCTTCTTTATCCATTCTTCTGTCGATGGGTGTTTATGTTGCTTCCATGTCTTGGCTACTATAAATAGTGCTGCTGTGAACATTGGGGTGCATGTATCTTTCCACATTCTGTTTTTCTACAGATATATACCCAGGGATTGCTAGTATATGACATCTTTGTAATATTAAAAATGACCGTGTGCAAATGGAGTTGAGTGTGAAATGAGAAACTGTCTATTCTAGGTCCCTTAATTAAAATCTCCTGTCCCTCCCTCCTGTGCAGGTGAGCAAATTGGTAGTAAGCTAAATAACAGATACTCCATTTAGTAAGAGCTATAAGAAATGGGTTGCCTGCCAGGAGCTGCTTACTCAGACATACAAAGACTTCTCCATATTTCTATTTATATGTGGAGAGGGAAAATAGTAATTTCAGGGAACAATGGAGAGGTTACTTGGGAGGGGACGAGTGAAAGCAAAGTCAGTGCTTAATGCCCTAGAGGAAATGTGAAAAGCTTAGGGATAAACCTCTTGCATGCGCAAATGTGTCAAAAAGCTGAGGAGGGTTTATGCTATGCAAGATCCCTCGGATATGTGTGTTTTGGCTCTACAGCTCATTGCTTTGGGGCCTTTGAGTAGAAATAATAGCTCTATTCAATTTAAAAAGCCCTCAGGTTCTACAGTATTGAATGATGGAATGAACACGGTGATAATCATTGTTAGTTAACATTTTTGAATGCTTGCTACATGTTGGAACTCTATAAATGTATTCATTCAGTCTTCACAGTGACTCCCCTAAATTGTGTCCAACATTATCTTCCTAGGACAGGTGAGGAAATAAAGATGAAGTGATTTATCCACGATTACCCATATGAAAGATGAAGCTATTAACTATATTAAATACTGTGTCTCTAATAAGAAGAAAATGTTACAATGTTTATTTATCTGTGTGCTTGGGAGTTTCAAAGGGCTTTGCTATCTACTATTATTCATATAACCCATGAAGTATATTAGGTCAGATTATTTATCTCTTTTGAAGAGATAAGGCATTAAGGCTCAGGGCAACTATCACGCCTAAGAACACATGGGTAGTAAGTAATTAAACTGACTTGTAACTTCAGGTCTGTTTATTCCAACACCTAAGCAGAGTTCCCTGCACTCTTATGTATGTTCATAGTTTAAACCCACATAGATGTGTCTAATTGTAGGTGAATTTCCAATCAGATTGGCTAAAATCTAATAGTTTCTTATGCGTGGGAATGTATATTTTAGTCTCTTAGTAATTATTGTATGCATTATACAATCTTCACTGGAGTTGCCAGATAAATGAGATGTCACTGCACTTAACAGCAAGGATCACTGCTGCTGGCTTTTGATTGGTTTCATCTGTTGCTAGGAGGAGTTGCCATCTCTCAGCAGCTGCCAGCCGGGCAGGCATTTCTGATGGAGCGGAGCCCAGGTTGACAGTAGCTAGAAAAGGAGCATGTCCTAGCCTGGCAAGGACATCCTTCAAGTCAGTGTTTTTGTCAGCCAGGCTGACAGAATCCCCGATTTTGATGTCTTTCACTGCTTTTCATGAAGTCCATTTTTGTCCTTTTTTTCTTTCCTTTCTTTGCTTTAAATTTGTTTAGTTGCTGACAGACCATATTCATGCACTTTACAAAAGAATAAGTAAATTCCAATTAACATCTGAAATGCAGAAGAACTTGGTTCCAGCTCTAGTGGGAGAGTGATATATTGTTTGATTAAAAGAAATAAGAACCATTTATTCTAAATAAGGGTACACATCATTTTCCTGGCAATCACGAAAGAGAATTTAAAATGTTCCCTTTAGGATTTTGATGAAAGAATGAGAATTGTTCGATTTGGATGGCTTCCCCTGTTTAAAATCCTGTTTATCTGCAAGGTGACTGAAATAGATGCTGGGAAAGGAAAAGCATTATGTTCATTCTTCCTTTTGCCTTTACACATCATGAGCTGTCTGCCTGGAATGTTCTCCACCCTGCTTAGTTAACTCTTCTTGACCCCTAAGATCAGGCTCAAATGCAAGACTTAGGGTGAAACTTTCCACTCACACCTCCATCACCACCACTTATATCCCCTCTACTTTGTGTCCTCAAATACTTCATTCGTATTCCTGTTTGGTAACCTCCAATGCAAAGTGTCTTTATAGTCACTGTTTTCTAGTTGGCTCTTTCCATTACTTAGCCGTTGTATGCCTAAAGGCTCAAGGACACATTTTATGCACTTTTGAATCCTTAATACCTAGTACTGTGCCTGAACATAGTAGACACCCTTCCATACCCCCCCCCCCCAACACCAGCCCCAAGGTGTTTATTAAATTAGCTGGTGCATGCTGTGATACACCATTATGCTCAGTCTTTGAGCAGCTCAATTCAGGAGTCTCAAAAGCCAGATGTATGAAGACTAAAACCATGTTTGTGTCTTTGACGCCTGAACTGTGGTAACTGCCTCCAATCATGCTCACAGGGCATGGAGGGATTTGATCCTTCTCTAATTACAGGGTTGGGAAATGGAGCACAGTCTGTCTAAACTGGAAGGGACATAGGAGAGTTAGTTGGCCCACATGCTCTTTGACAGATATGCAAAAGAAAGCCTGCAGAGGAGACACTGTCTGCCCAAGGCAACCACCCAGAAGGCTGGTGGCTGAGCTGTGCTTCAAACCCTTGTGAGCATTCTATTAGGCTCTTTCTCTCTCTCATGCCATTGTTCTGCAAAGCAAGTGTGGTCCTTTCCTTACCTTTGTATTTTCCATAGTACGTTTGGGGTTGTGCATTTTGGATTCTCAGTGAACACTGAAATGAAATAAGGTTTCTCGTATTCGCTTCGTCGCCTTCTCACATTTTCTATAATACAAAGGCCATTCAAGAGAAAAGAGATGACTCTGCTTTGGAGACTAAATGAAATAAGAGTTTGCCTAACCTCCAGTAAGAGATTAGGAAGTCCATTTTGGCCTCTTCATCCTTGTTTCTTTCCCTGCTCCGTTGCTTAGCTCTCTTGTAATTCTTTACATTCTTTTCCTCTTCTCAAGATGGAGAATCTACCCAATATTTTCCATTAGGTTGCAAAGTAAAATAATTTAAAATAGTAAGTAACACTAACATCCTTGTCTTTTTACCTGGAACATTCCTTCCTCCATTCTGCCTGGCCAACCCTTGCTCATCTTATAGGTGATCTTTTTTTTTTTTTTTTTTTTTTCCAAATTTTCTCACTCCCAGGTTATATGATGCCTTCTTTGCCAACAATACTCTTTTCTGCCGTAACACATCATAATTTTTAATGTGTCATTTTTTGTGTGCTTATTTACTTAATGACTAGACTAGTTTACTTCTGACTAGACTGCAAGTTCCACAAAGTCAAGATTGATGCAGGGTATTTTACACCATTGGTTACCTGTCACTGAACATATGGTGCCTGATACAGAATAGGTGCTCAAAAACCTTGTATTGAATGAATAAATGAGTGAGTTGTTCTTAGTTCTTGTCTATCTTTGCCTAGTGAGTTTTTAGTGGGACACTGTTTCTTTAAGATCCTACCTGCATGATAAGGCGAGCACTTCCATCCCTGAGACTTATCCTAGGACTCCACTTCTACCCAGTGATTACTTTATCTCTGCCTAGTCCTAGTCCACCCCCTTCCTGATATCACAGCTTCCTTCCTATTGCCCTTAGTAAGCAGAATAAATAAATTTTAGGTCTCTATTTCTTTGGATTTTAATATCTCACTTTATTTTCCATAGGGATACTTGACTTATCTTCTCTTTTTGGCCTAATGAATTTGGCATGTTCTCTCATAACTGAGGTCTGGACTACCTTTAAGGACTCGATCTTTTTATGCTATCAGTCATCTTGGCAGTCTTGTGAAGCCTGTGGTTTCCTTTTTCAGAATAATAATTTTTAATGGATAAACTGGAAAACAGAAGATAAAAAGAAAACTGGGAGTTTCTGTTGTGGCTCAGCAGTAAGGAACCCAATTAGTATCCATGAGGACGTGGGTTCAGTTCTTGGCCTCACTCAGTGTGTTAAAGATCCAGCATTGCTGTAAGCTGCGGTGTAGGTTGCAGAGGCAGCTTGCATCTGGTATTGCTGTGGCTGTGGTGTAGGCAGGAGGCTGCAGCTTGACGACCCCTAGCCTGGGAACTACCACATGCCACAGGTGAGGCCCTAAAAAGACAAAAAGAAAAAAAAAAAAGAAAGCAAGCTGATTATGAATATGCTGAAATATAATTATCTACAACTCTCACTTCTCATGACTGTCCTGACCAAAATTGACTGCCCTTATCCCACTTTCAGAATCTGGCCCGGACACAGGGTTCTGTTTAAAACTTTATGGGACATTCTAATCATTCTCATTCTTGTCATTCTCATTGTCTAGAATCACCCCTACTCTCCTCACATTGTAAACTCACCAGAGAAGGTTTAATTTCATAAGGGTTTATTGAGCATTTACAGTGTGTCAGCATGGTTAAGACCTCATTATAAGACTATGTCATATCTTGCATAATACCTAAAGCAAAGTTAAGCATACAATGTGTTATTTAAGGAATTCTCATACACTTACTGCATGTTTCCATCTAAGTAATAATAGTGCCAGACAGCTATTCTTTCAGCCTGTAATCAAAAGAGGAGTGAATGTTCTCACTTTTGTATACAATATACATTAGAAGGGGCAACAGTCTTAGGAATATTTAAAATATAAGAAAGAGTAAGTTCTATCCTTAAGAACTATAGAAGCACACATTTACATCCAGCCAATTTGTATGGTAATCACAAGCCATTTGCATCCAGAATTTCTCAGAGACATGAATCTATTTTGAATTTACAGGGTGTAGTCCAAGGTGATACTGTTTTAGCTACAAATTTCCCCATATTGGTGGGAGCAGGAAAGCTGCTCCTGCATTTTGGCCTTCCCTTCATCTGCCATAATCTTCAGCTTCTTCTCTCTGTCCCAACTCAAGTAAAAACTACCTCATTTGTGAAGCATTGTTTTGAATCCTCCCCAGTATAAGTATTTGTTCCTTCTTTTGTGCTCCCATCCCTCTCTTGTGGTGCTTAATCATCTTTATTTTTCATTCATCTGTCTGCTTAATTATAAACTCTATGAGGTCAGGTGACAGACTTTTTTCCCTCATTTTGCTAAATCATCTAATTCAGTACTTTGCAGACGGCCATGCTGAATAATTGAGAAGTGAATGAATGAATAAACGAGTAAATCACGTTGAAGGAATATTAGTTCTTCAATAAAGAATTGAAGTAAAGATTCCATAAATATTTCTGGAAGGGCTGCTAAGCATTCTTGTGCCTAGCACTGTGTACTGTCTTGGATATACATACCGTGGTGAACTTCTTTCTGCTCCCTGGCACGCAGGGGCTCAGTTGTAATAACAAATATAAATATCCTTTCAGCAGTAAAGAATATGTATCTGGAAAGCAGGGATGTTACCATTTTGAGAGTGTATCGAAACATCTGAGACTCTTAAAACTTTAACACCCTTTGAAGTATAGAAGTGAACTTTGAGAAATATAGTAGACATAAAGAAAACAATGTGACTCTGCTAGCAGAGCCTACAAAATATTAGACTCATGAATTCTGTCAAAACAGAACTGCTGATTTGGGGGATGCTAGAGATTCTATTTCGATCTCAAAACGGCTCCATAATGGGCTTATCCAATCCATTTCTTGCTTGAAATCCTCTGTTTTATCATTTGTTTTCCCCCTCCCCAAATAAATGAGTATTCTGAGGACTAATTGTTGTAAAGCACTTTGCAAATGAGAGGCCCATATAAATTCTAAGTGGTGGTGTTATTACTGTGGGTGACATGCCAGTGAAATATTGACAAAAGCCCCCATTTGCTAAAGCCTGCACTGATGTATTAAACTCCTGCTGTAGAACCATACCTCTAGGGAGCCTTATGCATTCTTTTCTTTGGATACATGAATTGGCAATTAAAAATAATTATATTGCAGGAGGGCTTGTGATGCCAGTCATGAAATCTGCATTGAATAACGTGGGATGTGGTCTTTGAGTTTCAATTACCAAAGAGTACACTTTTCTCTTCCCTCTTCAAACAAAGCATTGCATCTCAATCAGTGTAGCAGTTCAAAATACTATTTTTTCCTCTACAAAATTTTTGCTTTTAGCATATTTTCAGAAAACTGAATGAAACATTCCCATTTGTGGACTAGGACTCCACTTGCAGGAGAATTCTAACCAATAGGTTTCTTTTTATTTATTTATTTATGGAAGCATGCACATTGAGTTTAGTACTTTACTTGTGCTTGATAAATGTGTGCTAGTAGAAGGGATAGTAAAAGATTTAGCAAATTCTTCTTGTGCCAAAAGAAGCCTAGATAATTAAACTTGCACAGAGTGTTTTGAAAAGAAGTTAGGCTATCTCATTTGGGGGCATTCTGCTGACTCCGTGGAATTTTATTCTATTTGTAAACCTGTAGGTAAGCCTGTGTTCTCTGGGTTTGAGCTAAAAGGTGTTCAGGAATAATAATATCAGTGTAAATGAGGGAAGAGGATTAGTCTGTACCACTCCAATACTCCACATCATGTTTTCCTCCGAAATATAAAGTCAAGACGTTAAAGATCTGTTCTTTTGATTTCAAATTTGCAAGTATCAAATTTTCACTAAAATTTCTTCAAGGATTGTAAAGTTTCATGCAAAAATATAGATTATTTTGTGCTCGATTTGTGAAGATCAATTATGCCATTCATAATGAAGGCATCTTAATCTACATTGATATACTAAATCTATGCAACTAAAAAGGGTAAATATTGATCTGTTTTGAGATTTTGTTTCCATTTTAAATCATGACAATTTTTGAAGATTTGGTTTAAAAGTAGAATGAAATATTTGGATTGCAGTGTTTTTATAAACCAGACTTGTATTAACATGGCTGTCAAATATGGGAGTATTTGTGACAAAAATAGTTTCTGTATAAACTCTTGACTCTGACAACTATTTCAGGGATGAAATGATTTGATAGGAGAATGACTGTTATTTAAAGAGCAAATCTAGATTTACCTTTAAAAATATTCCATCACAGCAGCCATTCAGGGCTGTTCTATTTTGCTGTAGTTTTCTGTTAAACACTTTATTAGTACCTAATCAATAGTGTCCCTGCTGTGATGATATTCTATTCTGCTCCTCTAGTTGAACAGAAAATCAGGGGAGAAACATAGACCTTAATCTGATCCATCCATATTTGGATATTCTATCTTTGAATTCTTCTTAAGTTTAATATATATATTTTTTTGGGGTCCTTGTATCTGTTCTCTGAGAGAGAGGACATCTCCAGTCTGTAAGGTCATAAGGCAATATTATTGTTGGATGAGGCCAGGAGATGTCTGGTGTATAATTGATGCCAAAGTGTTTTCCAGGGTCATGATGATGTAGAAGTATAAGTATTGATCAAAATTTTACCTTGTTTTGCAGAGGATAGATTAAGGAATGAGGAAATCCAATTTCTAGTTCCAGCCCTGCCACTGATCCAAGCCAAAGTGCCATGCATTGCCAGAAGGCTCCAGGCAGGGTTCTCTTGGATAGGTTGGTCTTTGAAGCCAGAGAGAGTAAGTGAAAGCTGGAAAGATAGCAAGGGGGCATGGCAGGGTTTATGCCACCTTTCTCTCGATAACACTGAACTGCAAAGCCCTGTCATTTTGTATCACTCTAGTGATCCCTCGTCTTTGTTGGAGCTGGCTAGATTCCACTGGTATTATTGGAAGACAGAGTCCTATGGCTAACACTTTAAGGCTCTTTGTCCCAAGAAACCAAAACCTCTTTATGATTTTTGTATTCTATATGTTGAAAGGGGCCCTTTTATGGTTAAAAAAGTATTTAAGGAGATATCTTGTATTTTATCTAGCAGTAGTTACCCAGTCTGATTAAGGTTCTTTCGATGTTATTCATTTGGAATATTGTAGCTTTTCTTATTCATTTATTTAATATTTGTAAATGTTTACCTATATAGCTAATACTCTTTCCAAACTAAAATATGTTGAGGAGTTCCCGTCATGGCGCAGTGGTTAACGAATCCGACTAGGAACCATGAGGTTGCGGGTTCTATCCCTGGCCTCGCTCAGTGGGTTAAGGATCCGTTGCCCGTAAGCTGTGGTGTAGGTTGCAGATGCGCTGGGATCCCGTGTTGCTGTGGCTCTGGCGTAGGCTGGTGGCTACAGCTCTGATTAGACCCCCAGCCTGGGAACCTCCATATGCTGTGGGAGCAGCCCTAGAAATGGCAAAAAAGAAAAAAAAAAAAGTTGAAAAGCCAGGAAAAGAGAAAAAAAGAAAGAAAAGGAAAACCCAACAATACCTAAAAACACTAAACATTCAAAAGAGAAATTACTATGTCTTCATATGAAATATTTTGACCTTTTTTTATAAGTGAATAAATCATTTTTTCATACGATCCGATATCTATGGTTCTTCCTGTATCATTCAACTAGATCATTTTGTTTCTTTGTCTAAGGAGATAGGAAGCTACACAGAAAGAGGAGAAAGAGAAAAGAGTGACAGCAATAACTGAGCAAGAGCTAGAAAAAGCAACCGTGAATGAAAAGAGAAGGCAGGAGAATGTTAAATACATACTAGAAAAACCTCCACAGAAGAAGAAGGAGAATTTGAAAGGTACAGAAAGAAAAGAATCCCCAAATCCCTAATTAATAGCAAATAGCAATCCAGCATATGACACTCTGAAAATTCCAGTTACGTGAGGTTTTACTCAGCTGGATTTGGCACTTCTCTTTGGCACAGGAGATCTCAAACTAGTAGCAAATCAGAATAGTAGAAAAACTCCTACCTTAATTGGCATTGAGGATATGGGAATGCAGTGATGGAAAGATTAGGTTTTATTTTAGAAAACCTTTTTAAATTGTGTTAGAATTTAGTAGTGGAGAGAGGACTGGAAATCCCCAGACACTGACACTTCATTTTCTCTTCTGTTCAAAAATTGTAACGAAGTAATGTTTCATATAATTTTCTTTTGTTTCCCAAGAGGAAAGGTTTTTCCTCTTCCATACACTGCCTTTATTTTTCCTTCAGGAACATCACAAGGGCACAGAATTAGATTAACCAGAGAAAACTTGGAGTGACTTAAGTGAAATCTTTCCCCTGCTTTTTTACTCTCCTTTTATGTTTAGGGCTGTACCAGTGGCATGTGGAGGTTCCCAGTCTAGGGGTCTGGTCTGAGCTATAGCTGCCAGCCTCTGCCACAGCCACAGCAATGTGGGACGTGAGCCACATCTGGGACCTTTATCTCTCCTTTTCATCTGTTGATGGAAGAAATCTAAATGAGGATTCCCTGTAATGGCTCAGTGGTTAATGAACCCGACTAGCATCCATGAGGTTGTGGGTTTGATCCCTGGCCTTGCTTAGTGGGTTAAGGATCTGATGTTACCATGAGCTGTGGTATAGGTCATAGATGCAGCTTGGACTCTGCATTGCTGTGGCTTTGGCGTAGACCATCAACTATAGCTCCAATTCAACCCCTAGCCTGGGAACCTCCATATGACGTGGATGCAGCCCTAAAAAGACCAGAAGACCAAAAAAAAAAAAAAAGAAAGAAAGAAAGAAAGAAAAAGAAAAGAAATCTAAATGAAATTTTGAGAGACTTCTAATCAAATGACCTCCTAGGAAGTCACTTGTCTAACTAGCATGTTATTTGTGTATGTCTGCATACAGTATGTATGTACATATACACACATACACACATGTTTTTAGATAGATGGAGAGAGACAGTCAAAGAGAAAGAGATCTTTAAAATATTTTTCCATATTTATTTCAGTATCTTAGGTATTTAAGGCAATTGTATAACTACTTGAGTAAATGAATATTCTTCCTTTAATATTCCTCTGTTATTAATTTCCTTTGCAAAAATTGGAAAAGAAGGATACTGACTTGGTAGAGCATATTGTTTTATGTCTGTGACTGTATAATGCCAGACGGGCCTGTGAACACTGAAAAAAAGTCTGCTTGCTTTCTTGATGTTGTGCCCAACACAGAGCTACTACACATTTGCAAAGAAAACACATGGCTTGGCAGTAGCTACTTGGGTCAATATGTGCGCAAAGTAAGCCCTTAGAAAATCATTTCTATCATGCTGAACAAATTTCTGATTCTTAGCAATGATAGTGAGTGGTTTTAAACTTAGTGTGGGTAACTGAAATTTGGCGTGAATTTTAGTCATTTCGTATTTTGATTGAGCGCCACTGCATATATTTTGAGCTTTGACTGTGAAATCGTTTTCCATTGCCTTCCTATTTCCACTTAAATGGTATTTTGAATTGGGTTAAGACACATGGTTCCAATGCTAATTTGATACAAATATTGTCAACTATAGCACACTTTGCTTTTATGAGGACTTTGGGAAAATACTTTCTTTTTTCCTTTAATTAAGATTCACAATCTGTTCCTCCAAGAGTTTGTTAGAGGTTATATAATTTTAGTATTTTATCTTAAAACTTGCAAAGAATGTATTTGTATGGCTAATTTACTTCCATATATTTATTTTCTCTTACTTATTTCCATAGATTTCCTCACAGTTCTACCTATTAACATACATCTTTTTGATCTATATTAGTAAGCCAATACTTCCCAAAATATTTATTTGAAGAAATAGTCAGATTTGTGGGGATATAGCCTGGAACCCTCATTTGACTACAGTGCTAACTCAAAAAAAAAATAGTAATGCCCACAAAAATTCCAAACTTTTATGTCCATAATGATTAATAAATTAAGAGTATAGTATATATTCAGATATTTTTAATGTCCCCAAGTTCTACTAATAAATGGGTATTAAGTCACCAGATGACCGCAGAAAAAGTCATTTATTCATATACAAATAATGTACACCCCATGAACTGGAGAGTGATAAATCAGTGCTATTTAATAAGCTATTTAATTAAATAAATATATTGTAGGATATATGTAGATTAGATAGGTAGATACACACATCTATACATATATGTATAGATATGATAGATGTATGTATGTTTATATGTGTGTGCATATATATATATGTAAATCACAACTTTATAGCTTACAATAGCACAACTGATTCTAAGCCCATCAGATTATTAACAAGGGTACAATCTGTACATAACTACATGATGGCATTTTTATTTTTGAACAAAGAGTCCTGTGTAGCAAGTTGAATTTTCCAGTTGTCACATAAAGAAATAAGTATCATGGAGTTCCCCTCATGGCGCAGTGGTTAATGAATCCGACTAGGAACCATGAGGTTGTGGGTTCGATCCCTGGCCTTGCTCAGTGGGTTGAGGATCCGGTGTTGCGTGAGCTGTGGTGTGGGTTGCAGATGCGGCTCGGGAGGCTCGGATCCCAAGTTGCTGTAGCTCTGGCGTAGGCTGGCGGCTGCAGCTCCGATTAGACCCCTAGCCTGGGAATCTCCATATGCCATGGGAGTGGCCCTAGAAAAGGCAAAAAGACAAAAAAGAAAGGAAGGAAGGAAGGGAGGGAGGGAGGGAGAGAGAGAGAGAGAGAGAGAGAGGGAGAGAGAGAGAGAGAGAGAAAGAAAGAAAGAAAGAAAGAAAGAAAGAAAGAAAGAAAGAAAGAAAGAAAGAAAGAAAGAACGAACGAACCATGATGTAGGGGAGATTTGAGATGTCAAGTCCTGACCCTGCTACCTAGGAGCATTGCAACTTGGGCAAATCAGTTCTCTTCTGTCTCTGCTTTCCTTTCTATAAATTAGGAATTCTGATCTTCACTGTGTTGCCTCATTGGGTTGTTGTGAGGCTCAAATGAGGTGATGTCTACAGTGGCTGTGAGGACTTTGGGAGCCCTAAAATGCTATCCGTAGGTGATGGTGATATGATAAGTCATTGCTCCGGTGCCCAATAAGTTATAGAGTGTGTTACAAAATAAAAAATCTCTATAAGTTTTGCAGGCTACTCAGGGTTGAGGTCAGAACCCTCAGTCACAAAATGTGTATTCTGCCCCAAAGTCTCGCACAGTGTCAAGAAGTACACTTTTGTAAGATTCGTAACTCTTCTAAGGGACTCCAAGGTAGTGGGGTTTATACAGTGTAGTGTAAACCTCACTGTATCACATTAACCTTGTGTTGCCAGATGTTGGGCAGAAGCAATGATAAATGTACAGGTCGGTCTTCTATATAGTTCTACAAATCCGTGTGGCCTTCAACTCCTTCTTTGTGTTATGTTGACTAGAAATCTTGATGCAGAAATGTTTTTAAAAAATCAGGGCACTTTATTTATTTATTTATTTTTACTTTTTTTTGACTTAAAAATTTTTTTTCCATTATAGTTGGTTTACAATATTCTATCAATTTCTACTTTACAGCAAAGTGACAAAGTCACACATATGTATACGTTCTTTTTCTCACATTATCCTCCATCATGTTCCATCATAAGTGACTAGATGTAGTTGTGCTATACAGCAGGATTTCATTGCTTATCCACTCCAAATGTAATAATTTGCATCTATTAATCTCAGACTGCCAGTCCATCCCACTGTCTCCCCCTCCCGCTAGGCAACCACAGGTCTGTTCTCCAAGTCCATGAGTTTCTTTTCTGTGGAAGCTTCATTTGTGCCATATATTAAATTCCAGAGATAAGTGATATCATATGGTATTTATCTTTTTCTTTCTGACTTACTTAGTATGAGAGGCCTTCCCACGTGGCTCACAGCATCACTACAGAGCACTTTATTTAGCTTGCATATGGGTTTTTTTTTTTTCATGGGGTGGTATTACTGTGCAAAAATGAGAAATCAGGAGTTCCTGTTGTGTCTCATTGGGTTAAGAACCCAACTCTGAGGATGCAGTCCGATCCCTGGCCTTGTTCAGTGGGTTAAGGATCTGGTGTAGCCACAAGCTGCGGTGTAATTCACAGATGGCTCGGATCCTGGGTTGCTGTGGCTGTGGCATAGGTGGAAGCTATAGCTTCGATTCGATCCCTAGCCTGGGAAATTCCATATGCCACAGGTGCAGCTGTAAAAAGAAAAGACATGAAAAATCATTTAAGAAATGTAGTGATATTCTGAAATGACATTCATTTTTAAATTGCCAGTTATAGAGTGGTGAAATTTTTGGCAAATAAGAAGTGCCATTCTAATAACTATAGCTGCTAATTATTGAATACTTGATATATGCCATATAGTGTGCTATTTTTACATGCACGATCTTTTTGAATCATTAGCACATTTTAGTGCTGTAAATACTGTTATTAACTCCATCTGAGTATTAATAGATGAGAATGTGAATTTCTGAAAAGAAAAGAAATTTATCTAGGTTGCATGTATCTATCGCAACTTCCCTTTCATTCACTATTTTATGAAAAGCTTTTACCCCTTTTCCTAATTTTTGATGTGTTAATCAGACATAAAGATGTGATTAGTAGGAAGAGCAGTGCAGACAAAGATCTTGGAATGAGATATTTAAGACCTGGGTCCAGGTCTGAGCTCCCATATATGCAGAGTCATCTTGCAAATGTCACTTGATCTCTTTGAGTTTCAGTTTTCTCATTCATGATGGGAAGATGAGAAAACTTATTCTGAGGGAATTATTGGAAGGTTGAATGAGGCACGGTCAGCTGTGTTGTAAAATGTTACTATAATTGGACCTGATATCTCTTTTTAATCCCTACTGAGTAAATCTACTTACTTTCCTGGTGAAGAGAGTACTAACATTTATCGAACATCTATTATGTGCCAAGTGGTTTATTTATGCTAATTAACTACAAATTTACAAATTAGGTGTGAGTGTCCAAATATTAGAATAAGTAAACAGAGGTTTTAAAGCAGCTAACTTTCTCACATTGTCTAAAACACCAAGGGATAGAGTCCACAGTTTCAGTCTAGACTTAGCTCTTTCTCTCTGCCAGCTGGAGCCAGTTCTCTGAAGTAGTCAAAAGATACCAGTTTGTTCCTCACATGTGCTGACTTTAACATTTTTTTTTTTTTTCTGTTTGGATTCTATTCTTGTTTTGTTGTTTTTCTCCTCCGTATCTTTTTTTTTTTTTTTTTAGGGTTGCGCTCATGCCATGTGGAAGTTCCCACGCCAGGGGTCGAATCAGAGCTGTAGCTGCCAGTCTACACCACAGCCACAGCAGCGCAGAATCTGAGCCGCGTTTGAGACCTATACCACGGCTCATGGCAACACCGGATCCTTAACCCACTGAGCAGAGGCCAAGAAGCAAATCTGCATCCTCATGGATACTAGTTGGGTTCCTCACCACTGAGCCACAATAGGAACTCCTTCTCCTCCATATCTTGCAATGACCATTCCTTCCTGTTCTTCTCCTTACCTTTCTTTTTGGCACAAAAGCTGAGAGGTGCTATTTTGCTTCTCCTAATCATCAGTCACAGTGCCTATTATTTTTCTATCACTCATCACTGTCAGAAATAATTTACATGTATATCTAGGAACAGATTGACTCTTCTAGTAGGATATAAACTCTAAGAGACCAGAACCTTGTCTGTCGTGTTTGCTCCTGCATCCCAGCACTTAGAGTGGGCCTGGCACTATACATGCACCAGCTATAATTGTTGAATAAATGAATAATATTCAGCTGTCTCTTAAAAACTATTTTCAATGTAGACTGAGACTGATCAAATCATATAAAATATAACCTTCAGTTTACTGAAGGATTATCAGTATTTTTCGTGAATGTCACCTAATTTCCTGAAAGACTTTATTGGCTTGAGTATTGGTGACTAATGTGAATCTTAGCTGAGAGAGGCAAGAGCGCTCAGACAGAAGGTCTCCTTTGGCATCGCAATTGGTGGTTCTTGACTGTGATATAAAGCTCAGCATGTAAGATGTGGTACGTGTGAAAGCTCATGACGAATTTTTGAAGACATTTAAAATGCAAATAGAGTGCTTATATCTTGGGTATATACAGTTTGCAGTCTAATCTTTAAAGTGCAATTTCAAAGAGAAAAGTGAATTTTAAAAAATGGACCATGTACCTTCATAACCAGCACAAGCTAGTTTTGGGATAGACTCATTAACTGAAGATTTTGTCTACTTTGTTATTGAAAACTTATTACTAAAAAGGGTTGGTTTGAGCTCTACTTGCTGAAGTGTGTCTGCTATAATCAGAATCCTAATTATGAAAACTTCATTGCTGATGGATCAAGAAATAGGATGGCCATGGATAGGATTTCAGGCTTTTTGTTGAAAATGCAGAATCATTAGTTAAAATAAATATCAGTTGGCTTTTTTTTTTGTCTTTTTGCCTTTTCTAGGGCTGCTTCCCATGGCATATGGAGGTTCCCAGGCTAGGGGTCCAGTCGGAACTGCAGCCGCCAGCCTTTGCCAGAGCCACAGCAACGCAGGATCCAAGCCGCGTCTGTGACCTACACAGCAGCTCATGGCAACGCTGGATCCTTAATCTACTGAGCAAGGCCAGGGATTGAACCTGCAACCTCATGGTTCCTAGTCGAATTTGTTAACCACTAAGCCACAACGGGAACTCCTCAGTTGGCTTTTTAAAAAATTTAATCTGGATATTACCTATAACAAAAAATTTTACTAAAGTTTAGCAAAGATTTAAAAAAAATAAATCTAATTCTTAAAGGAAGATTCATGAATGCTTTGTGAGAATAATTTCTCTGTTTTGTGTTACTCCTAAATGACACCCAGATGATTTATGTAATTGTGCTTCGGCTTTGATAATATTTCTTGATAACTAGGCATAATCTGCATTAATTGCTATAAATTGCTCTGGTCCCTTGCTGTGAATATTTTTCTTCTGTTAGGTAATTGTTTGCATTCTGTGAATGATGGTTCATTGTCACACTAAATAGTAAGTATTTCAGTTCACAGACTTATTTTTCAAGACCTGTATTTTGCTTGAAAACTTGTCCTTTCCAAAAAGTTATTTCCATAATAAACAATCCTGAAGGAGTTTTTGTAAAAATCTTCATCCTAAAGCTCTTTAACTTGTTTTGGGGATTATAATACTTTATAAACAGTAACTGATAATAACTACTTTTTCCTTGGTAATGGAGTCATCAAGGAAAGTTACTCCCCCAGGAAACCCTTGTCTGAGTTAAGGAAGCATCTTTGATCTGCGCTCCTTTAAGATACTTACGTCTTCGTAGCACTCACCACTTTGTTTTGAAAAGAATAGCATGTCTTTTTCCACGAATAGTGATTTTCTCAAAGGCAGGTGATCCAAACATGATATCAGCCTTTGTAAACTCAGGTTCCAGCATAGTTCTTGGCACATAGTAAGTATTAAATACATAGCTATTGAACTTGAAATCTAGCTGAACACTTTGCTCTTTTCAGTTACATTCTCAGGGCATTTCTGGTCTTGCATTTATTTGCTCTTCCACTCAATGACACTAGTCTATTTGAGGTTAGTGGTTTTACTGCCTCTGCCAGCTTTTCCCATGTAATCTTTTCTCAGTTTTGCTAGTTTTCAGAACCTTTCTCATGGTTGCTGCTTCTAATCTTCTTTGATGCAACAGACCAGATAACTAAGGACATTAAAACAATAAGCTAAATTTTACAGACTGTTAACTTCTGAACAGCTTCTGAACAAAGCTCTATGCTTAGTGTCATGTTAAGCATCAAGATGGTATCAAAACAAAACAAGACAACAAACAAGCAAACGAATGAAAAAACAAGTCCCAGTTACCTCCCAATTTATTTGGCAAGGCAACATGTAAAAAGAACAACTGGAGAATAAGATAATACATATTGAGTATTGAATTGGGCAGTGAAGATGAGGGTAAAGGAAACAAGACAAAGGAAATTAGGGAATCAAGGAAGGTTTAAATTATGGTGGAAGGTCATATAATAGATTTAAACCTTAGAAGTTAAGAGAAACAGATGGGTCGATTGACGGTATTGAAGTAACTTGGAGTAAAAAGTTTAACATAACCAAATAATAGATTTTTCTTATTTTTAGACATAGGAGTCCCTAATTTCTTCTGGGGAATTCCATTTATGTTTGACCATAAATTTTCTATTTTAGTGTCATTTTTATATGAGATTCTTGCCTCATCATTTAGAATTGGCCAGAATGTAAATTCTAAAGAAAATATTTTGAAAGTTTAGCATAGGTGATAATGTTTTGTGCAACAGTATTGACTCACACATCATAAGGTTTATGTCTTTGCAATAAGCGGTGACACTTTTATATTTTACAGGTGTCTGCATTATGGCTCAGCTGCAGATGTATAATGCCTTAAAGTTCCTTCTTAGTAGCCAAAACCCTCCTCTGCTCTTGTGGAACAATTATATTGTTTGATCATTGACTGATAAAAAGAAGACTATTTGACAAAAAAAAAATCAATCTGAGGCACACACTCAAAAAATTAACATAAATTTTAAAAATACAAGTTATTACAATTAATAAAATGATTTCTAAACATAAACAGACACACAGACTTCAAAAACAGACTTATGGTTCCTGAAGGGGAAAGCTAGAGGAGAGGGATGGATTGGGAGTTGGGGATTGGCATATGCATACTATTGTATATCGAGTAGAGGTCCATGGGGACCTGCTATATAGCCCAAGGAACTCTACTCAATATTCTGTAATAAACTATATGGGAAGAGAATCTGAAAAAGAATGGAATATGTATATGTATAACTGAATCACTTTACGGTACACCTGACACTAACACAACATCGTAAATCAACTATACTCAGAATTTTTTTTAATGAGAATAAAAAGAGGAAAAAAATAAACAAAAATAAGTTCTTTCTTCACTTGGCATTATGGATATGTCCATCCCATCCTCTCATTTGTGCCTTTTTGAGGGCTCTTTAGAAATGCTTTGATGGAAACCTCTGAATGTATTAGTATGCCTAACTGAAACAACCAAAACTCTGGTCATGATTCCAGAAATCGGTCAATTTAGCCAGACTGTAGATCACTCTGAGTAGCTGAAAAAAGAAGAACAGATTTCTGGGTGTCTTAAATTCTCTGTAACTCAGTAACACTAGAGTGCTTAGCACTAGTAACTGTGAATGGAAACTCTTCCAAACTCTTCCAGTGTACCACTGATGCGTATTTGACTTGGAGGATTTTATGATTTGGCAAGAACCTTAAGGAGGCTAACATATTGGAGGAAAAAAAAAAAATTCTAATAATTCCATCACAAAATTCACTTCTCTCTGATGGGTGCCAGCAACACATGTGATGGAAGATACAACCAGACATCTGATGACATACCATTTGGAGCCCTGGGAGTAATCCTTTTTCTCCTCAGCTTCTTTAAGTTTGTACTGTAACAAAAGCATCTCTTACTTCAAGTCTTGGTTAAATTATCGCTTCCTTTTGGAAGTCTTCACTTGTGTTAGCAGAATTAATTGCTTCCCAAACCCTCCTACACTGTTGGTGGGAATGTAAACTGGTGAAGCCACTATCAAGACTAGTATGGAGGTTCCTTAAAAAAAAAAAAAAAAGTAAAGCTACTATATGATCCTGTAATCCCACTCCTTGGCACATATCCAGAGAAAAACATAATTCGAAAAGATATATGCACCCCAGTGTTCATAGCAGCACTGTTTACAGTAGCCGAGGCATGGAAGCAACCTAAATGTCCATCAATAGATGAATAAAAGAAGATGTGGTGTGTGTGTATATATATATACACACATATATATACATATATACATATATATATGTGTGTGTGTATATATATGTAAAGAAATATTACTCAGCCATAAAAAACAATGAAATAATGCCATTTGCAGCAATAGGAATGGACCTAGAGATCATACCAAGTGAAGTAAGCCAGACAAAAAAGACAAGTATCATATGTGGAATCTAAAAAAATAGATATAAACTTATTTATGAAACAAAAACAGACTCACAGCCATAGAAGACAAAAACTCATGGTTAACAAAGGCAAAGGGGAGGAGAGGAGTAAATTAGTTGGGGACCAAAAAAATACACATTACTATATATAAAATAGATAACCAGTAAGGACCTTACTATATAGCACAAACTATATTCAATACCTTGTAATAACCTATAACAGAAGAGAATATAAAAAAGAATATATGTATATGTATGACTGAATTACTTTATTGTATACCTAAAGCTAACACAACATTGTAAATCAACTATATTTCAATAAATTAAAAAAAAAAGCAGTTAATGACTTCCTACTTTCTAAGTCAGCCACGCTATGCTTATATCAGGAAATGGGATATAGTTTGATTTAATTGACTATATATTCACCTCTCCTAGGCTGATCTCTTCAGGGATAGGCACCAGGTTGTGCTCATTTTTATATCTCTGGCACACACTAGATACTCAAACGTTTGTTGTCAGAGTGAATGAGCACGCTTAGTTTTTAGTTGGCTTGATTTTCTCTGGTTATTTCCACTGGAAACAATATAACTTTGAAATAGTTTAGAATCTTACTTAATACTCTCTCAACAGGATATATTTGCAAAGAGGTAATATTTCATTTGCTTCATGCAAGGAATTTTAATTACTAAGGGTATCCATAAAAATAATTATGCTGGTCTGACCTAAAAGGTGGTTCACAGCATGAACATCAAAAATAAAAGTGTAATTAGATTCTAGTACATTTTGCTTATATTAGAAGGGGGTAAGGACATGAAGCAAGAGCTTCAGAATTTAAAAGAATTTCAATTTATAATAAGAAAGCAATAGTAACAAAACTCTCCTTATGTGATGGATTCTTAGAGAAATGTTTGTTTATTTACATAAGCCATTAAAAAAAGAGGAAATTATATATAATGACATTTTCTCAGATTGCCTATTGTCTATAATAAGTTGAATGCAGACTTCATAACTCATTGATCTAGAGTGGCTCTTGCCATTAAGAGATTTGCTTGGGATTGTAGTGAAAAGAACACTTGATTTGGAGCTAGGAAGTTTGAATTTCAATAATGGTTTTTCCCATTATGAATTTTAAGGTTATGGCCAATCCCTCTGTTTTTCTGAGGCTCAGATACCTCATCTGTAAAGCAGAGATAATTCCAGTCTCATAGGAATTAATTGCTTATCTATTGCATGGACAAAAAGAGGTGACGTATATTATTTTCCATGTCATAGTGGACCAGTGTATAATGCAAGGCTTAAACAACTCCTTCATTTGCCAGGTCGTGTTAAATCTAAATAGTAAGTAGTGTACTGAAACAGATTGTTATTGTTTCTGTTGTCACCTATCTTTGCATATTGCTTATATCCCCACTCACACATTGGTGGGGCCTAACTGGGGTAGCTTCCAGGCAGTCTATCAAGCTTGGTGAGTTTTAATTCCAGTAACATGTGTAATCTGGTGGAAGCTCAGAGGTCTCTGCATAACCAAGACCAATGAGTTAAAAGTCTAGCTTCCCCGGTAGTTTTCTAAGTGGTTTCAGTAGCGCAATTTAAGACTTCCAGCCTGATGATTCTATAACTCTGTGAAAACTGATATATTACAATAGAATCTGTCCAGAGTTGAATGTTTTCTGAGTTATTGGGAACTTGAGATTTGGAGTTTGGTTCTTTTTTGCTCCCTAACTGTACTGATTGGCCATGAAAGTCATGACAAACATTCTCTCCCTGTGGAATGGTAGACAAAAGGCAGTTCTGCAGTGTGACTCAATTTTCAGAAATCCAAATAGATCGATACATTTTTTTCTTCCTTTTTTTTAAAACCTCTTTCCGCCCATCATATCATTGGGAAGCCAGTTTGCAGAGCTAGTGATATATTTTTTTTTAACGATTGTTTTGGAAATTTCCGGCATAAATGTTATTTGAAGGACAGGGTAGGGGACAATTCTAACTGAAGAACATTTCAGCAAAGATCTCAATGTGTTTGAATAACCAGATGTCATGTAACATTTCATTGATCATCCATGATGGGCAAGGTACCATGAGGTCATCGAGATACTATCAAAGGTAAAAGGCAAGTATTTCATACTTCTCGCTGTCAAGAACTTTCCATTTTAGAAAGGGTGTTGAAATTCGGGGTCTTGATTCCTCTTTCCCAGGTTCCGACCAGTAGAGAACTTAGGACCACAGTGCAAAGGGAACCAAATTATCAGTTTTAGTATTAGTGGCGGCTTGTGCCTCATGGTTGGAAAAACTGCAAAGCAGAATTCAGCTTTGGCTTGAGACAAAAGTGTGGAGTTATTTCTGGGTCGCTGAATAGGAGCAGAGCTGTGTCAGTAATGTGGTCCTATCTAACCTACTCAGCTACATGGAGGTTCTCTGGCAGAGCAGGGATGAAAGAAAAAAATAGCAGTCCCATTATCTGTGGCTCAGGTGGAGAACCTGGACGCTTTTTTGGAGGTGTTGACCCTATGGGAATAGAGGGGAAGGAGGAGCTTAGTCTCCATGAAGCAGGACGTGAAATAGAATTGTGAATTTTCCTCCTTTGAATTTAAATAGCCCTTATAACATGGGCAGAAGTTAAGCTCTATATGTTTCTGTACTTTCCCTGCTCTTCCCTTAGTACCTTACGTAAGGCACATCTTCAAGAGTCATCAAATTTTGATTAATATCTTCTGTGGGTTAGAAATTAGGAGGATTTTTATCCTTACAACTTGAATTTTTATTTTTTAAATATGTTAATAACTCATACAGTTAGTCTAAGTATATGAAAGGTAAATATACATCATTCTCATACCCAGCAAGATAACTTATTTCTGAAAATAACATCTCAGAACTTCTATACTGGATATTGTACAATTTATGATAAACTTTTCTACACAACTGAATCCTAAATTGAGAAACACTAGTTCCTACATTGGCACTTTTTTTCTCTAGTATCTCCATCTTCCATATGTAGATACTAGAGGAAGTACTAAAAGATACTATGTATCTTCCATTCTCCATATGCAGAATAATCAGAAAGAGAGAATGTTCTGGGGAAAAGCATCATGCAGTTGAAAGGTCACCTGTTTAGTCATCAGGAACCTTGCTGTATTACCAATTTAGCTTCCAATTTATTCTGGAACTTTGGGAAGTCCTTTCATTCTTATTCAACTAATACATATGGAATACTCATTTTATTTCAGTTACTGTTCTAGACTCTGCAGTGAGAAAAGCATGAGATATTTTTGCTTTTATGGGGCATAAATTCTAATTTCACCCTTTGGGCTTTGGTGTATTTCCCTATTAAAAAAGAACCCCCCCTACTTAATAAAATGAGAGGATAGAAGCTGAAAATCTCTTAGGATCCTTCCATGTTTACATGCCAAAATATTATTCTGATATATAATTCTCATGACAGTTAAGGACCAGAAATTATGGTTGCAAAGTAGGTAATATGCTTTTCCAAGATAACAGCTTAGTTGCATGTATACCTTGGTAATTATATGGGCAGGTATCTTCCTATCACTACCAGCAGGGAAGCCAGTCCTCAGATAGAGACTGATGTTCTTTGTCCTATCTAGGCAAGCTTTGGTCCAGAGCTTTCAATCTGGTTTCTTACTGATTTGCTAAACTAGAAAATGATTCTAACCTTCTAAGGGAGGAACCACCTAAAAATGGCAAGATGAGTGATATTAACCTACATTAATGTGGCAGCAAAGTTTGGGATCATCTGCAAACTCTGTTTAATATCATTAGGGAATTTAATGAATGCTGGGTAGCAGTAGTCAATCTTCAGAGTCTCATGAGTATATGTTACTAATTTGCATTGTTCTCTGGAACCATCTTACTAACTTTTGGTGGCCTTTACATAAGAAATAAGACTGAACCATAGAGTTCTATTGTAAGCTCAAAAAATAGTATCTCAAGTGACACTGTGACCTAGTTCATGCTGAAAGGAAGTATTGGGTAAATCAAAGCCAGACCTGAGAGAGAACAACCCTAGAATCAATAGATAAACAAATTATTTATTCATGTTTAATTTTAATTATACTATACTTATAGTCGCTGTTCACAATATGTAACTATATCATAGATATTGTTGTAAATAATATATGTGTAAATAACATAATATAATGTGATACATGACATAATCATCATATATAACTAGTGGCATGAGAATACATAATTTAGTTGTGAATAAATCTCTTTAGTGAAGATGTCAGAGTAGAAATAATGCATGAACTGATTAATGAGAAATGTTGAGGCTCTTATTATCCTGTGTAAATGAGGAAGGACATTCCAGGCTGAGAGAACAGCACTTATAAATGAAAAATACAAATGTGGTATGGGGTGACCATTGAAAAGTCAACTGCTGAATTCTGATACCTGGTTCTACATACAGAGAGCTTAGACGTCATTGCTCCTATCCTTGCAACAAGAAAAATCGTTGAACAAATTGAAAATCAACAACTTTTCTTAGATCTATCAGAGTATGGTGGTCACAGGACAAACCACCAACTGAGAACAGCGAAGACAGGAAAATACAGAGTCAGATCATACTGGAGCAGAAGCTACAGCTGGATCCTGGTGGGAATACTTGAAGGGTAATTGACTAATGGCTAGAGACTGAGCACGGACTAGCTTGAGAGAAAAAAATTCCTGGGGACCCTGCTTTGGGGAGGGGAGCAAATTTCATGAGTTTTAGCTTCAGGGGCTCTACCAGATTCTCAGGATGAAGATAAGAGAAAACAGTCCTCTTGCGTGTAGCAGGGGAGGGGAAAGTAATCCTACTGAAACACACCCAGAGCATTTGTTCTTGTTGACAAAGGACTGACTTCAAGGCAATATTTTACCAGAGCCTAACCAACATGTTTCACCAGAGCCTAACCAAGAGGGAAGGGAAATGTCCAACTCCAGTTCCCTCTAGCCTTTCCGAGTTATATAAGGCTATAGCAGAGGGAGGCTGAGAAGTACTTGTGTTGGTTACAGTCCAAGGGCACAGAGCCACAAAAGGACTGAGAGATGACCATAGAAATAAATCTTTTCCTACCCTACCTCCCACTACATCTTAACCACTTACCACTGTATCTACAGAGCTTCTGTGGTATTACAGCTGTAAAGAACTAAAAGTTTATACTATATTTAAGAAGGAGCCTCTGGGGAAAACCAAAGACAACAGAGGAGACAAAAACAAGAGTAGAGGCAGTTTTAGCCTCTGACATTTACATCTATAGCAAAGACTAAACACAGTCTAACTCCTAGCCAAATAAATATAAATTTTCACACTAAAGGTGTGCTCCTTTTACCTGTTACATTATGTCTGGCTTTTGACAAAAATTTCTAGGCATGCTAAAAGGCAAAAAGCATAAAAGAGATGAATCAAGCATCAAAAACAGATTCAGGAATGGCAGAAATTTTGGAATTATCAGGATCGAATTTTAACAAAAATATGCTTAATATGAGGAGGACTTTGGTGTAAAAATGGAGCGAATATAACAACAGATGGATCATGAGCAGAAAATCTAAGGAAAAAAATCAATAGGAAGTGCTAGATATCAAAAACACTAACAGAAATGAAGACTGCCTTTGATGAGCTCAGTAGTAGACTGGACTTAGCTAAGGAAGAATCAAGAAGCTTGAATATATGAAGGTAGAAATTCCTCAAAGCAAACATATGTAGAAAAAAAAAAAGAATAGGATATTCAAGAATGCTGAGACAGTTATAAAAGTGTAGCATAAGTGTAATTGGAAAGCCAGAATGAGAAGATAGAAAGAATGAAACATTAGAAATATGTGAAGCAGTAATCTCTGAGAATTTCCTAAAATTAATGATAGGCACCAAACCACAGATCCTGAAGTTCAGAAAACACCAATCATGAAGATACTAAAAAGTCTACACTGAGACATATCATATTCAAATTGTAGAAAATTGAAGAAAAAGAGACTATCTTGAAAGAATCTAGAGATAGGAGGGGTGGTTGTGGTGGAGGAACACCTTATCTACAGAGTAATAAGGAAAATGATTAATTGTAATTATCTTCAGAAAACATATAAGCAAGACGATAGTAGAGTAAGAGATGTAAAGTTTTTTTTTTCTTTTTTTTAAAGCTACCAACTTGGAATTCTGTATCCAGCAAAATTATCTTTCAAAATTGAAGGAGAAATAGAGATTTTCTCAGACAAATGAAAACTGAGGACATTTGTCGCCAGTAAACCTGCCTTGCAAGAAATGTTAAAAAAATTTTTTTCAGGGAGGAGGAAAATAATAAAGGTCAGAAACTTGGATCTGTATTAATAAGGAGTGTTAGAGAAGGAATAAATGAAGGTAAAACAAGATACTTTATTTTTCTTATTCTTAATTTATCTGTTTTTTCAAATTAATAGAGCAACAGTATGTTTCGTGATTAGAACTTAAAGAGAAATGAGTGACATCAGTGTTATAAGGGGGTGGAAGGGAGGAATTGACAACACCTTGTTATAAGGTAGTCACACTATCTATAAAGCAGTGTAGTATTGTTTGAGAGTGGACGTGGATAGTTTTATATTGCAAACTCCAGGGAAACTTCTAATTTTTTTTTCTTTAAAAAGAAATGTAATTGATATTCTAAGAGAGGAGAGAAAGATGCATTGCTCTGGAGCTTCTATATTTGACACAATAAATGGACCCAGAGCTACTTGAAAATTGCAATAAAAACAGGGATATAGTCATTTACTCGTTGATTGTTTAATTTGGCAGCACAGCAAATGTAGCTTTTCTTAAAGGAAATTTTCTTTCTCTCTCTCTCTTTTTTTTTTTTTTTTTTTGCTTTTTAGGGCCCTACCCTTGGCATATGGAAAGTTCCCAGGCTAGAGGTTGAGTCTGAGCTGTAGCCACCAGCCTACACCAGAGCCACAGCAATGTGGGATCCGAGCTGCATCTGCAACCTACACCACAGCTCACGGCAACGCCAGATCCTTAACTCACTGAGCGAGGCCAGGGATCAAACCTGCAACCTCCTGGTTCCTAGTTGGATTCGTTTCTACTGCACCACGATGGGAACTCCCTTAAAGGAAAATTTCAAATAGCATCTTCTAAGGGGAGTGTTAAAAGATGACACACCGCAAGAAAGAATCCACAACAAAAAATAACTATTATTATGAATTATTTTTTGCTCTTTACAACAATAAATGGGACTATATATTTAAGAGTTGGGTAATTTTGTACTTTTTCTTTGTTTAGATTTAGTTTATTCATTCATTCATTTGTAAAAAAATAATGTGTTGAACACCTATTCCAAATATCTATCTAGATACTAGAGATAAATCTTAGAACAAATGGAGCTTATACTCTTATGAATTAATTGGATAATTATTCATAAATATTTAGCAGTGACAGTTCCAAGCATAAGTGTTGAAAACATAATTCCATAATAATTTAAAATACATATTTTATTCATTAACCCTTTATTAAAAGTGTCATATACCCACTTATTAATATTCTTAAAGCAGGTAAAGAAGAGACTTACAGTAAATGAATAAAAGTTTCTTGGGTCTGCCATGCCATTCAGCTGAGTTCAGGTTTTTTGTTTTTTTAATGTTTGCTGTTATTGGAGATTTATGGAAACAGCTCTGTGTGAAACCTCTGAGTAGACAGTCATTCTCTTACCAACCAGCATCTGCAGTGTTGTCAGAAAGCCGTGACAGAACGTGTGGGGACTGGAAACCCTAAGCCTTTTCACCCAAGGATTGCATAAGGAGTCTAGGGAATAGATTTGGAAGGGCTGAAGTCACATCTTTGTGGTGTTTTTCACCCAGAGGACTACCCCTAATCCCTCTACTGCAGTCTTGTGAGATCTCTGAAACCTGGTTTCCCCCGTGTTGCTAATTGCCCGGGTTGAGATCATGTGCTTTCTGTAGCAGGCATGGGGATCTCTGTGAAGTCATTGCACGGATGCTCTGTTTGATCAAGGAAATCTCAGAGGTGTTAGGAAATGACATTTTATTGCCAGGCCACAGTATCTCCATACCATGTGCAGTGAATTGAATAGTGTTCTTGAAATTCATGTGCACCTTGAACCTGAGAATGTGGCCTTATTTGGAAATAGGCTCTTGGCAGAGCTAATTAGTTAAGACTCTCAAGATGCTACCATACTTGATTTAGAGTGGGCCCTGCATCCAGTATCTCATGCCTTTGAAGAAAAGGAGAGGATGCAGAGACACGTAAGGCATTAGACCACAAGAAGACAGGCAAAATGGAGTGGTGAAGCTCTGAGCCAAGGACCACCAAGGATTGTTGGGAACCTCCCCCCTGCCAGATGAGCAAATGGCAAGAATTCTTCCTTAAAACTTTCAGAAGGAACATGGCCCTCTAGATATATTGATTTCAGATTTCTAGCCTCCAGCACTGTGAAAGGATGAATGTCTGTTGTGTTAAGTCACTCAGTTTGTGGTGATTTGTTTCTGCAGCCCCAGGAGACTAATACACCCACACACACAGAATGTGAGAAACTGTAGAAAATATAAGGAAAACGTGCAACCAAATTCTGAGATCTCATATTTCAGTGTGGTCAATACTAAATTGGAAAAAGAAAAAGAAAAAAACCTTTTCTTAAAAGCAGAATCTTCCCAAATTCTTTTTGGAATGAAAAGAATTCAAAAATAAATAAACCTTAAAAGGCACATACATCTTTATACTTTTCATAGAAAACTTGAATGAAATCTACCTGTTGTATCACTTCTAAGCAGAAAACATTTTGACTAAACATTAGACTATTTCAGCATATATGATCATCTGCACCCTTTTCCTGTTGGTTTTATTCTCTACCCATCAGTTCTCTGGATCAGAGCCTAGTGTATCACATCACTAATTGATTGACTTTGAGTGAATTACTCCTTCTGCTCCAGTTTTCTCATTTGTCAGATGGGTTGATAATTGTTGCTGGTTATAGGATTGTTATGAGGATTAAATGAATCAATAAACGAAGAGCATTCAGAGCAGTATGTGGCATATAGAAAGTTCCTAAAACATGCTGGATATTACAAGTTTCTGCTCAGCTAAAGCTTTGTTTTGGAGAGGCTGTAGTAGTATAACTACTGACTTGAAAATAAAGTCAGAATTTAGAACATGGCAGGTAATGAAATTCTGAG
The DNA here is from genome assembly GCF_016906955.1 of Phacochoerus africanus. Lineage (NCBI taxonomy): Eukaryota > Metazoa > Chordata > Mammalia > Artiodactyla > Suidae > Phacochoerus > Phacochoerus africanus. Next base: position 209,738,713 of record NC_062544.1, on the reverse strand, counting down.
CAGTAATATTCTCTAATCACGAATACTATCATTAAAATATATGGAGAGAAATTAAAATATTGAACTATTTTCTAATCTTTTAACTAGCAAGTAAAAAAGCTAAATACCATGTTTCAAAATTTAAACTCTGAATTCTTGTTGCATTTCTTATTTAATGCTAAGCTATGACAAGGAAATAAATGTGTTATCTGCTCCATTAACTAAAATTTGTTAGAAAAAAAAGTCATTACATTTGCAAAGTAGAATTCACAAAACAAGCTGCCAAAACAGCTGTGCTGTTCTAAAAATAATAATAATGAATCTAAGTATAACCCCCTCACACTCTCTTAAAAAATTGCATTTAGGCTTCTTCGATCTTTGAAATTATTTTACATTTTCATCTAGTTGTCATATTTTTAAAGACATTTTTTGATTGCATATTCTGTTAAGATATCATTTTTCAAAAGAAGTTCTCTTAGGTAAATGTAAATTTTGCAAGTGTCTCATCAGCCACATCAGTCAGACACTGAGCTAAATTGTTTGCATAATTTAATATTCATGTACTTGCCCACCGCATACATATTCTTTCAGAGCAGGAAATCAAATCCAAAACTGGAAGTGACCCTTGGAGACTCTCCAGTCCACTCCCCTAATTTAGTAGATGTGGAAACTCAAACCCAGAGAAGGGAAATTATTTACTGCACACCACACAGCAAGGTAGTGACAGACCTGCTGTGCCCTCTTCTTTCTTTTTTTACCTTTTGCTTTATTCTTTACGATACAGTTGAATCCTTACTAATTGACAAAGGGGAAGCCCATTCAGAGTCTCTGTTTCAGATTAGACTTTCTGCTGTTTCTCTAGGTCACACACCCAGTGCTTAGGACTGTGGGCTCTGGAGCCGGGCTGATTGAGTTTTATCAGCGTCCTACTTGCTGGCTAGGCACTTTAATGATTCTGGACCTCAGTTTTTCTCATCCATAAGATGAAGACTGTAATAATGACTATCTCGTGATATGAGAATTAAATGAGATTATATAAAATACTTGGAAGAGTGTCCACATGTAGTCATTCGATTAAAGTGAGCTGTTATTTGTCTTGCAGGATCTCCTTCAGGCTTGGTTTTCTCAACTATGAAATGAGAGGAACATTTACTTCACAGAGTTACTGCCAGGATTAAATTAAATTCTCTATGGAAATGTATGATGCATAATAGAAATACATGTGAACTCATACATTAAACAAGCATGATTTATAAGAGAAAATCAAAATAGAATTTGATTTTTTTTTCACTGTCCTTTAAAATGTATATGCAGGGGAGATTTTTTTCCCCATATGCCTGGATCACACCCATCACTTTTCTTTAAGTTGTATAACTCTTACTCATTTAATAAATTAATATTGCCCAGTCCAATAAAATATAAGCACTTCCTTATTCAGAGGTTATCCATTCCCCACTCCTCCCCTGAGTCAGGCCCTTAGCTGAGCTATGAGTACAGGAGGCTACCTAATTTTGCACTCACCTCCACAGCCCAGGCTCCAACCACTATGACTGATCCCTTCAGGGCTCCTTAGAGAAGAGAGAGGGAGGGGCAGGAAGGGAGGCAGAGAATTCTTAATCGGTGCTGCCATAAGAAGGTATTTATTTGGGGGTGACTCCCCTTCTACTGTGATTTTTTTTTTCATGGATTTTTAAAGAAACCTACCCTACTGGGCTCTGCAACTGCAGTTCCCTCGGGTCAGTGATGGTTTCAAATCTTCAGACCACTCCACTCCCATCAGCTGCTCATTTTTCAGTTTCTACTCTATATAGACTTTTTATGTTGGAGACCCATTACCTGCCCATCTTATCCTCTTAGTTGGAATTAAAATGACTCTAGGTTTGCTCTTTTTACCATGTGGCCCACACCTGGTCTGTGAGGTACACTCAGTGTCCTTTGCCTTGACCAACTTTGGGAATGCAGGTCAGTCCAAATATAACCAGTCAGCTCTTCTCCCTTGCTCTCTAACTTTTCCAGGGATGTGGGGGGAGGGAGATGTATTTGACATTGGCCTCCTGTGGTCCCCAGTATGGTGAGAAGATCAAGGTCTCTTAATGGTTCTTAATGGTTCTACTGAAGACCCTTCTCTAGATTTGAGATGAAGAAGTTATCAAGCCTTACCCCATCCTTAAATTTTCTCTACCTTCCGTATGGAATTGAGTGGTATGAGCAGTTTTCACATCCTACTTTAGAATTTCCATCTATTATATCCTGAGGCCTTAATTAAAATTTGCAGTTTTTAGGAGTTCCCATCGTGGTGCAGCGGAAACGAATCCAACTAGGAACCCTGAGGTTGTGGGTTCGATCCCTGGCCTCGCTCAGTGGGTTGAGGATCCGGCGTTGCCATGAGCTGTGGTATAGGTCACAGGCTTGGCTCAGCTCCCACGTTGCTGTGGCTGTGGTGTAGGCCGGTGGCTACAGCTCTGATTGGACCCTTAGCCTGGGAACCTCCATATGCCGAGGGTGTGACCCAAAAGAAAGACAAAAAAAAAAAAAATTTGCAGTTTTTAAAAATCCTGTTAACTAATAATGACTATTCAATCAATATTGCTTAACAAATGGATAGTTTTCAGTTTTCTAAGAACTGCCCAAGGTAAATATGCAGTTCATAGATAAGCTGAAGTGTTTATCACAGATCAGACCACGAAGGTGGAAATGTGTGTGTATGGAGTGGGTTGGGGGAGAAAAGTCAGATTCCATTAAAAGGCTGGGCAGCAGGCAGGCTCTACTGCTCTGAACACATGTGAGGAGGGAAGGAGTTTAAAAACTCAAGGAAACAGTAGTAAGTACTCAAGCGCAGTCAGAGCTTCTACAAGCAACACTCTTGGTTACTCACAATCAGTAAAATGTTTTCCTCTCTTAAATAAAAAGAATGTAGATTTTAGGAGTTCTTAGCACAAACACACACAAATGGTAACTATTTGAAGAGGTGATATTTTAATAACCAAGCCAGTTAAATGATCTGTAACTTTTAGTGATTTCCCAGAGAACAAGAAATTGCCTGATATTCACATCTCTCCACATTTTGTCCCCAAATTACCTTTCCAGTTGTTCTTCTGATTCTTAAGCTTTACTTAAATTTTACTTAAGGGTATTCAACCATTGAGCAAATGCTCCATTCTTTTTCTATTGTATTTTCCTGTATCCTTCCTATCACCCTTTCAAGATCCCATTCAGAAAACACTGCCATTAGAAGTCTTTTCCAGTTCCTCCAGGCAGATATATTCCAACTTTCTCTTTCACATGTCTGTACAATAATGCCTGCACCCTATGAAAGCTCTGGTGTCAGGTTCCGAATCAGAGAAATCAGATGCTAATCATCTTTAAAACAGTAATATTCAGCTTCATTGCCATGTTAATCAACAGATCAATTTTCACTTTTTAAGGTGTATTCTCCTATTAAAAAAAAAAAAAAAATCAAAGGACAATGCCCTAGGCCATTCAGGCATCTTTAAAAAAATATCTTGGAGTTCCCGTCGTGGCGCAGTGGAAACGAGGCCAACTAGAATCATGAGTTTGCAGGTTTGATCCCTGGCCTCACCTACTGATTAGACCCCTAGTCTGGAAATCTGCATATTTCTTGGGAGCAGCCCTAAGAAAGAAAAGGAAGGAAGGAAGGAAGGAAGGAAGGAAGGAAGGAAGGAAGGAAGGAAGGAGGAAGGAAGGAAGGAAGGAAAAGGAAAGGAAAGAAAGAAAGAAAAGAGAAAGAAGAAAGAAAGAAGAGAAAAAGAAAGAAAGAAAGAAAGAAAGAAAGAAAGAAAGAAAGAAAGAAAGAAAGAAAGAAAAGAAAGAAAGAAAGAAGAAAGAAAGAAAAGAAAGAAAAGAAAAGAAAAGAAAAAGCCTCAACTATAGACTTAGTACTGATAGCCCCACTGGAAAAAAGAACGTGAAGCCTTCCATAGCGACTGATATGAAGGGAACAGAGTTTTTATAGAAATGGTCTATGTTTCAAGCAATTTTATTTCTTTAGGGTCAAACTGTGTCCCTGATACATCCCTGATTGGAAGTCAGTCATGCCAATTTGAGCAAATGCTTCAAGTATTTACATGTTATTGTCCTTGACTTGAGAAAAGCCACTTAGACAATTAGATTACCAGCTGTAAGTGGAAGCCAGCTCTTTGTTATTCTTTCTCTCTTTCCCTTCCCTCCTCCCTCCCTTCCTCCCACCCTCCCTCCTTTCCTCCCTTCCTTCTTTCCTTTCTTCTTTCCTCCCTTCCTCTCTCTCTCTCTTTTGTTTCTGTCTTTTTAGGACATGCAGCATGTGGAGGTTCCCAGGCTAGGGGTCGCATCGGAGCTGTAGCCTACGCCACAGCCACAGCAAGGCAGGATCCAAGACACGTTTGTAACCTACACCACAGCTCATGGCAACGCCAGATTCTTAACCCACTGAGCGAGGCCAGGGATGGAACCCGAGTCCTCATGGATACTAATTCTTTTTTTTTTAATGGTTTGCCACTAGGGTAAGCACCTCCCAGTTTTTAATTACTAAGCAGCTTGTCTGAAGTGAATTAAGAGTTACACTTTGGAGTTCCTATCGTGGCACAGTGGTTAACGAACCCAACTAGGAACGATGAGGTTGCGGGTTCAATCCCTGGCCTTGCTCAGTGGGTTAAGGATCCGGCGTTGCCATGAGCTGTGGTATAGGTGGCAGACGCGGCTCGGATCCCACATTGCTGTGGCTCTGGCGTAAGATGGCAGCTACAGCTCCGGTGAGACCCCTAGCCTGGGAACCTCCATATGCCGTGGGAGTGGCCCAAGAAATGACAAAAAGACAAAAAAAAAAAAAGTGTTACACTTTGGAAGATCGTGACGTATATATAAACAGTTGGCAAATGTGAAGTATTTTGAATTTTACCAAGTCATTTGTGTTTGATATAGTTTACTGTACACATTTTATTGACATATATACTTGTCACTGAATTCCTCACTAAAGTATTTTGGTTAAGTGTGCTTACTGGAATAGTATGTTATTTTACAGAGGTTGTTGTATTGGGGAATTTTTACCCTGTTCTGTCTAGATAGGTAAAAATGTATGGGGAAGCTTTACCTGATAATTTCATCATCTTTCTGGAGATAGAAAATTATCCTTATGAACTTCATTTTCTGCTGTTTTCCCAGATTTAACTTCCAAAAATAAAGTATAGAAGTGTTTATATGATGTCACAAAAGGTACTTAGGATGTGTTAACCTTGAGGCATCTATTTGGGGTTTCATGTTTGTAACTGTCTTCCTCAGCCTGTGTAATTATCTGGCTAATGGTGATCAATCATTATGATGCTGATGACAGGCATTTTTCATTGTTTCCAGTTTTACTTTTTTTAATCACTTACTTGACATTCCTGAAGACTCCAATCCTTGGATCAGGCCACCGAGCAGGAAAGGCATAGGCAGCAAGTGGACAAACCAATCTCTGAGCTTGCTGGGTCTCAAGGCTGTACTCAGAGATTGAATCCTGTCATCTATTATTTTTGCTAGCTGTTTTAAAGAAAAAGTTTTATGGTCATGGAAGTAGATTTTTCAAAGTCCGACACCTTTACTGTCGGAAATACATTCATTCATTTAACATTTCATGAGGGCTGACCATTGTGCAAAGTCTTGTGAAAGAATACTTCACAGGTATTTTTGCCTTGAGAATGCTTGCTGTCCAGCCACAGACATGGACCACAAACAACCAATCATGTTTATTCCAGGAGCTTAAATCTGAGTGCAGCATGTGCTACTGATGAGGTTCAACTCTAAGTACAGCCAGCATGCCTGACTCTCTGAGAGCCTCCAAAGTCACCTATGTTGAGAACCCACCATCAGCCCAAGTGAAGCCTGTTTCTTTTTTCTTCCTTTTTTTTTTTTTTTAATCAGGTATTTTGTGACGTTTTCCTGTTTCTCCTTGATCTTTGTGTGTTTTACATATTTGCCCTGTTCCATTGGAGCTTTTGAATCTCAGGAACAGCGGTGTCTCTCAACTGTCCGTATCTATAAACAGAGTGCTTGGGGCAAATGTTTGCATGAATTTTCCCATTAATTCATGTATATAACAGTGCGAGTGGTTCAATAGCTTTGTTAGAAGAGGAGATTGATATTCTTATGAAAAAAGAAAATCCCTTCCTAGAGAATTCTTCCTTGCACTGCACAAAAGTGATAAAGCTAACTTACTCCTTAGTTTGTGCAATGCATGGCCCTGTTCACTTTACCCACTCTTTTCCTTCCCTGAGTTCAATCGAGAGAAACTGGTTTTTAAATTGTATTCCTCACTGCTCACCCAAGAGTGCTTTGTAAAAGAGATGGTAATTGAGATAGATGTTATTGTCCCCTTAAAATAAAGTGCACAGGAGTTTGTCTGTAAAACAGAGTATGAAAGTGGTGCTGTGTCAAGTTTATCAAGTCACAAGTCAGAGGGACCTTCCTCTCTTATCCATGAATATGTTTGCAATGGTTGTCGTCAATTGAGCTCTTCTTGGGCCCTCCCTGTGATGGAGAACTCTCTCTCTCTTTTAGTGTGCAGATTCTCTGGCACACAGAAAAAAAATCAAGCAACTTGGAGCTCTGTGACAAGTATACCATAAATATCTAGCTTCATCTACATATAATTTCTTCTTTATCATACTCAAAGAGCAAAAGACCACTTAAGCCAGTAGCAAGCATCTTGTAAACACACACAGTCCAATTTTTTCCACCATTGAGGGTTTATATCCAGTTAGTGGAGTGGTTTGTCACTTTATGATAATTAAGTTCAATTTTCTATGTCTACAATCATGCAGCAATATTTCTTAGATTACATTGCGACATAGCAATTGTGGAGACTCTGACTGTGGATACACAGGACCTCCCTGCAGCCCTTTCCATGTATGAAAGGGTACAAAGGTAGACTTGGCTGCTGCAAAAGAAATGGACCCTCTGGGAAGCTCGGCTGCTGCAAAAGAAATGGACTTTCTGAGAAGCTTTGGCTGCTGCAAAAGAGGCAGTGACAGTTACTGAAAATTCCTGGAGTAAATTGTGCTTGTGTGATTTTTTTTTTTTTTTCCATTTTAGTTTTGTCCGTGTGTGATTATCTCATTTTCAGATGGCTCCAAGGAACTTGGGCCAGGAACTTTTTTATGCACACTCTGAATTTTCTAGGACTTGTTCTCATGTTTATTAGTGATTTCTAATAACATCACTGAAAGGAAAGTCAGTATTTTTCTCTCTCAAACCATCTAGAAAACTCTTGACTAGGAGAAGAGAAACAAGTTGGGCCAGGTCAGATTCCAGACCAGGGATCATTCTCAGATGAGCAATTTTTTAAAGCCCATTTAAGGGATTTGCCTAAACTGAGTAGTGGTTGTTAGCCTGAAAAACTAACTCCTTGGATAGTTCTCTTCACAATCTCTCAAAACAGATGCCCTTGGCCACTGTTTCTTTTCCTTGGAACATAGTGAAAGTCTTTCTGGTTCCTGCATTAAATTACTCTCATGTTTGTTTCTAGAGCATCCAACACCTGATCCATGAATGTGGATTGATCTGACCTAGGGATAGGGGTTGGGAAAGACTTCTTCAGCATGGCAGTCTTGGAGTGGATACCTGAAGGAAAGTTAGGAGTAAAGAAGGTAGCTGTTGGAAGGGACCATTAGCAGAGAGAGGGAAGACAGAGGATGGTGAAAGGGAAAGCCAGGTCACAAAGATGGTTGAGGTTGGTCAATTCAGTATTATAGGTTGAATTTCAAAGATGGGCGGGATACTCAGATGGAAATTTTAATTCAGCACATTGGGGCTCAAACAGGCTTTTCCAGCCCTGCTATTGTAAGTTCAGTTGGTTTGAGAATCAGTCACAATGTATCTGGTTGATAAAGAGAGTGTAGCATTGAACAAACAGCTATTGATGTAGGGTTGGGAAATATTTAATGAGTGAATGATACAGAATGAAGTGTGAAATAATTGGAAGAGAATTCGAACACCTAAATTCTTATAAAGCCAGCAAATCTTTTCGATGTCAGCAAATACATTGAAATGAAGAAGGCCCTGTAGTTTCAAAACATGAGGCTTACTCTTCCTTGGTATTCCAGAAAGATTCCTAGATCTCTTACTCATAAAGTGGCCATGATGTTTTGTGCCCAAAGTTAATGACTTCTAAATGACACTTGGGGAAAGATGTGTGGCAATGTCTAATTGATTGATCATGGTCCGATTTTCTAAAGAACCATCCCCATGGTGTGGAATGAAGCAGCCTGCCACCAGTCCAGGTGAGAAACTCAGAATGGCAAGGAAAACCTATTCATCAATTTAAATTGAATTTGAGATATTTTTAGTGGCATTCTACCACTTATCAATACCAATTGTATCTCCCTGTTATTCTTTACATTGAGTTAGTGGACATTTTTCTTGTTTTTAAATTTTCATCCCTAGCATTGTCTGTCTATAATCTGTAAGAATATGCAGGTTAGATAAGTATGGAAACATATTTGTCATTTTAGTTTCTCTTTGCTGAAAATATGAAAGATATTTAAAGTGTAAGATATATTAATTCTCATGAGCTTTTTGGATTTGAGTCATCCAGAATTAGCTCATCACTTCTATATTGAACACATTTTATTTCTCTCCCAGTACCTTTTGTGAGTCCTGCTATGGTTCATAATAATTTAGATTTAGGTGGGGTTTTTTTTTCCTTTTTTATTCTTAGCTCACTTTGTCAAATGATAGAAAGGAAAAACAGGAATTTTATTAACTATAGACATAATTAGAAAACATTAGCTGAGAATTTCATGAAAAGTCCAGTTTTTTGCTCATGAATTTATTTACCAGTTGCCGACTTAGATGTAGGAAATTAAGTGCCGTAGTACATGCAGCCTGAGGCTCCTTGGAGGGAAGAAAAATACTTTCACTTTTCAATGAGCTGTAGGAAATTGTTCCAAGACCATCAGGAAAAGCTTTATTTCTATAAGAAAGAGCTCTGTGGTCATCAGAGCAGAAGGGCCTTGAATTTTACATAGCGAGGGCTTTCTACTGAAAGCCCGTCTTGAGTCCATTAACCTTTCAAGATGGAAAGATATAGTGCATAGAATTGGAATTGTGACCCCATGAAAGTTATTCTCTTTTAGTAATACCACGGTGTTACCAGTATTTCATGTTCCATCTAAATGACTGAAACCCCTAGCCACTTACCTGAATGAATGCTGTTTCCCTTTGTAACATTGGACTCAGTAACGATGTTCAAATTCTTTGATCCATCTGTTCAACTCATAGAAATTTATCTTAATAAAATCATTTCAAACAATAAAAATAAAGCTATCTACCTGAAGGTATTCTTTGCAGTATTTGCTATAACGGTGAAAGATGGAAACAATTTAACTATCCAGTGGTATAGAAATTATTAAATAAATCGAGATGTACATAGGTAAAAAAGTGTTCTGTAGCCATTAAATGTTATTAGATAGACTATGTAACTCTAGAAAATCATTTCCTGCCTAGTGTTATATAGGGAAATGAATAACTAGTCATAGTAAGTATAGCTAACATTTATCAGGCCTTTTCCATGTGCCAAGCACTATTTAAGCATCTTACATGTATTCATCTTCACAGTGATTCTATAAGAGTGGTACTATTATTATCCCTAGATTACATATGAAGAAACTGAGCAAGGTTGTAAAGCTAGTAACTGCTGGGTCTGGAACTCAAAGCCAGATAATCTGTCTCTAGAGGTCACACTTAATCATTGTGTGATTACTCTATATAAGATCAACAAACAAGTGGGTATATTCACATTGATTACACCTAGTAACATTCTGAGTGCACATAAAAAGCTGGAAGAGAATATACAGAAATAAGATTGGTTAACACTATTGAAAGTTGGAAGAGACACATTTTTACAATTTCCTCCAATGTTCTAACATATGGTTTTTTTACTATTTAAAAATAACTTAGTTTATGTTAGTAGTGTGTAACATTTGAGTACAAAAATCAAGTTTTATTAAAATATGTCTTTCCCATATTACAAAAGAGAGACAATCTCCATCCCATATAGCCACGTATTGCATTTGGAAACCCACTCCCCAAAGTCTGATATTAGGTTTAGTGTAGGTAATAGCCAGAAGAGAACCTCAGAGAGTGGGAGAGTAAATGCTTGAAGAATGAGGCTCTCATGGAGAACTTAAAGTAGCAGGATTTGCTAATACGTAGGTCAGAGAATTGTGGACTTGGTAATCTATTCATAATGTCAAAGTGGAAAGATAATAAGAAAACTTCCTGAACATTAAGAAATAGTGGAATTTATAATGGTGTTTTTGTTTTGTTTCATTTCCAGTTTTAATGAGGTATTATTGACAAAATTATAATGTAAAATATAAAATCGTAATGTATTTAAAGTGTATAGGAGTTCCCATCATGGTGCAGCGAAAACAAATCTGACTGGGAACCGTAAGGTTGCTGGTTTGATCCCTGGCCCCGCTCAATGGATTAAGGATCTGGCGTTGCTGTGAGCTATGGGGTAGGTTGCAGACCTGGCTTGGATCTGACGTTGCTGTGGCTTTGGCATAGGCCGGCAGCAACAGCTTGAATTGGACCCCTAGCCTGGGAACCTCCATATGCCGCAAGTGTGACCCTAAAAAGACAAATAAAATAAAATAAATTAAAAAAATAAAGTGTACAATGTGATTATTTGATATGTGCATAAATTGTACAATGGCTACCACAACAAATTAAAACTTCTATCACCTCAAAAAAAAAAAGAAAGAATGTTTAATGTTTCTTAAATATTAAGAACTTCTGAGCTTTAGTAGTATTGTGTTGGGATGTGTATTCATGTTTTAAAATAAAAGCTTTTATCTGAAAATCAAACCATCCCTTTGAGGGGCAGAAATGCTCATAGAAAGAAGAAAAAAATATTTACAGATGAAGTCAGGGGTTTAATCACCTTGTGGACCATAGAATATATGACTGAGAAGAAGAAAGGTGATTTATATTAAACTTATGAAAGATACATTGGTAGAAATTTGTGATTTGGGGTGCAGAGTTGTCTGTAATCATATTAGAATTATCTCACTATCTAATGAGCTTGAATAGCATAAACATTATATTCTACAATTAAAAAATAGCTTTGTAAAGGTTTTTTAACTGAAATCCATGAGTGGGTTTAGATTGATACATGATTCCCTGAAATTTTATAGCAAAAAATTTAAATATGTGCAAATGATCATTTTCAGGGGTGGGGAGAATATCTGTGATTTCTATCACATATTCTTAAATGTCTGCAAGCTAAATCTACTGTTATTGCATATACATTGATATGTTACAGGGAAAGAGATGGCTGAACAGTAATCTTAGATAGATAGATAGATAGATAGCCTCTTGCATATAGTTCCTGAGCCTTGTTGACCCCTCCTGTGAATCTTATAAATACATTGTTGGAAACTCTCAGTTGAAATGAAAATATGTAACATAAACATTTAAAAGCCTCTAATTTATAGTCATTGCGGAGCATAATGCATAGGAATTTTACCCTGGGGCTTCAGCTCTACCTTTCACCTTGTGTTTGACATCAAACTGGCTCAGATCTTTGGGATGAAGTTTGGGGGTTCTTCTTGTGGCTACCATGCAGCAAGCTAGCTAGACTTAGCTATCTGAGGTGTGTTAATCAGCAGAGTAACCTGCGATGCCTTCTCAAAGTCACTTCTTCAAGAACCAACATTCAATTAAATGTCCTTTGCATTTTGGTGACATCTGTTCTTTGCATTGTTGGGAAACCTATTGTCATCGTTTAGAAAGCTATCTTTCAGGAGTTCCTGTCATGGCTCAGCAAAAACACATCTGACTAGTATCCATGAGGACTCAGGTTCAATCCTTGGCCTTGCTCAGTGGGTTAAGGATCCAGCGTTGCATGAGCTCTGGTGTAGGTCACAGATGCGGCTTGGATCCTGCGTTGCTGTGGTTGTGCCTGTGGTATAGGCCAGCAGCTACAGCTATGATCCAACCCCTAGCTTGGGAACCTCCATGTGCTTCGACCCTAAAGAAAAAAAAAAAAAGAAAAAGAAAGAAAGAAATCTATCTTTCAGGTTTCACATAATCAAAATCTACAGGTAGCAAAAATTTAAATAAGCATGACACAAAGGTCTTATTCCTTAAGACATTTGTATCTTGAAGCAAATAACCAATAAGAAGAGATTTAATCTTTTAAAATCAGGTTTTATTGCTTTTATCTTTAATAACAGCTTTACTGAGGTATAATTCACATTTATCGCTTTCCCCCTGTGTATCTTTTCCCTTTTATTAGTTATAAAAATGTGTGTGTGTGTGTGTATGCATGTGTGTGCAAATATGTGTGTTTAGATGTGGTATTTTAAAATAGAGCATGTTGACTTTTCGTTTGTTTGTTTTTGTTTTTGTTTTGTCTTTTTTAGGGCCGCACCCGTGGCATATGGAAGTTCCCAGCCTAGGGGTCTAATTGGAGTTGTAGCCTCCAGCCTACGCCACAGCCACAGCAACTCAGGATCTGAGCTGCATCTGTGACCTGTACCACAGCTCACGGCAACGCAGGATCCTTAACACACTGAGTGAGGCCAGGGATCAAACCCGCAACCCTGTGGTTCCTAGTTGGATTCCTTAACCACTGAGCCAAGTCGGGGAACTCCGAGCATGTTGACTTTTGAAAGAAACAGTTAGTAAAATGAGTTTGTAGTACAGGATGGAGTTAGAGTGTATGCAGCAGGAAAAAAAACTGGAATTTTCAAAGTTTCTAATTGATATGTTAATTTTGCTGGTTACCTCCCACCCCTCTTAATGCCTGCACCAATTCTGACAATTGTTATTGCCCTGACATTCTAGAGTTTAGACAATAAGGCTTAGAGTGGAATTTATGTCTTTGTAAGGAACATATAACAAGATTATGTACTTGACAGAGTTTAATATCTCATGTTGGTTGCAACAGCCTTTCCTTGAGTTCCTGTGAGATTCCCAGCTTGTTCAGTTGTCTGCTCTTGGGGAGGACAGTAAACCTACTTAGACACCTCTACCTGGTTGTCCACTTGTGCATTCATTCAGTATTTTGTTCAGCAAGTATTAATTGACTGTCTTTTCTATGTAGTGACTTATCTATGCTTGATGTTATGGGGGTTACAGAATTAATAGGAAGTGACCCCTGCTTTTAAGGAGGGACTGGTAAATAACCAAAGTTGGGGAAGACAGTGAATAATAGTGTAACAGATTGGCAAAAAATAAATAAATAAATAAATAAATAAATAAATAAATAAATAAATAAATAAAATAAAATGCTATGGGAACACAGAGGGAGCAATTTAAATTGAGAGGTCTGGAGTTCCCGTTGTGGCACAGCGGAAACGAATCCGACTAGAAACCATGAGGTTGCAGTTTCGATCCCTGGCCTTGCCCAGTGGGTTGGGGATCTGGCATTGCCATGAGCTGTGGTGTAGGTTGCAGGTGTGGCTAGGATCTCCCGTTGCTGTAGCTGTGGCGTAGGCTGGCAGCAACATCTCCGATTAGACCCCTATCCTGGAAATCTTCGTGTGCCGCGGGTGCAGCCCTAAAAAGACAAAAGACGAAATAAATAAATAAATTGAGAGGTCCTAGAAGGTTGCATGCAAAGAAAGCATATTTTCATGACTCTGAAGGATAGATAGGATTTGGGTAGGTAGAGAAGCGGAAAAAATGTTAGGACTTCCAACTTGACAAAACTGTTGATTTACTGGGTGCTTTCTAGGTGCATGACACTGGGATGAATGAATTTTTCCCTGTGATCCAACTTCTTTTCCTGTCCCCGCAATAGAGGAAAAGAAATGGAAGTCTGTAGAGGTTCATTTTGTTTTCAGGCCAAAAGAGAGTGCAGGGAGCAGAACCACTGCCATATTTGGTAAACTAAAAGATCATATTTTCCTTCTTCATCATCATGTCTAGCACACTGGTTGGCAAACTTTTTCTTAAGGGGCCAGATAAGAAATATCTTAGACTTCTCACATTTACACAGTCTCTGTTACAATTACTCACCTCTGCCGTTGTAACTCAAAAGCAACTATGGACCATTCATAAATGAATGGGCACACTGTGTTCTAAAAGATTATTTATGGACACTGAAAGTGGAATTTTATGTAGCTTCCACATTTCATGAAATTTGATTCTTCTTTTGATTTTGCTCAACCATTTAAAAATGTTAAAACCATTCTTTTCTCATGGCTGTACAGAACTAGGTGGTGGGTTGAATCTGTCCTGCAGGACATAGTTTGCTGACCCCTGATGGCACGTAACAAGTGCTTAATAAAAATTTATCAAGAAAAATAATTCATGGAAGAAGAAAAACCCTACTCCTAAACCCTACACAAGGGTATGGCTCACACAACTCCTGGGTCCTCCCTTTGACTCCTGGTATCTAGAAATGGCACTCCTGGCAATTCTGGACTCTGCAGCTTGAGTGGCCATTGCCCTTATACTCAACACTGAGGCCTGTAATTTTAGGTACTGCTACACTGTATATAGATGCATCTATTGAAAAATAATAGGTCAAGAAATCAGCTGAGATAAGGCGTTGATTCTGATATCAAACCAAGAAATATGTCCAGGCCTGCTCTTGAAGTGAGCAAAGATATGTTATACCTTAAGTCATTGTGTTTGTCCATCATTAAAGAGCAAGAGCTTTTTGTGTTACCTCCTTTACAAACAATTGGATTATCTTCAGTGGTCTCCCTTTGTTAAAAAAATAAGAAGGAAATCCCTGAAGCTGGGCTTATTTAGAAAGTGCACATGATGTAAATCTGATGATATTCCTAGAGCATATTGATGAAATCCAACATACTTAAATATACTTAGCAAGATATAGGACACCTGAATATCTTTGAAGTAGACCTATACTCAAGAGACAAAGACAAAGCTGTTGGCAGCTGAAAGTGGATCTCAGGGGCATTTTAAATTTCATCAGACATTTTGCAGTAAGTTCCTTGAGTTGGACTTACTTCTGGGATGCCATCCTTTTTGATCTAGAAGTAGAGTCTTGGTAGCCACTAGGATGTTAGAGTTTTCATACAGATCTGTCTGATTTCAGAGGTGCTAAGAGTCTATTCATTATGAAGATTCCACTTAATATAGTGTAAAGGGTGGCCTTGGCAACTTTTCTAGTCTCCCTTTTGGTAAGAGTCTTCCTCTGGGAAATGGAGTCATCATAGCCACTTCTTTGGGTTGACGCAGTGATTAGATGAGATAATGAATCTTTTAAATTATTTTAATCACCCACTTATTAAAAGTTTGTTTTTATTTTTAATTTATAACAGAATTAAAAATAGAATTCAAGTATTCCAGTTCCGTGCTATGTTTGTTATGAACTCAAGTTTCCCCTTTTAGTCCCTTTTGGGTCTTATACTGAATATGAACAAATCATTTCCTATCTTTGTTCTGCCCACACTTATCAAAAAATAAGGTGTACCCAGCCAACTGTATTCTTTGGTTTTTAAGAAAAGGCATCCTTCAAAGACGTTTTATTGACAGAGTGAATTAACACAAAATATCAGATCAATTCAGTTACTGTGTGCTAGAAGAACATTTATTCATTCTTCAGATTTCTGACTATGCTATGGACTTACAGTGATTTGTGAAAACAAACCTGAATATCTTATGCCAAATGCTTAGCAAAAGCCTAACTCAAAATGAGATATTAGTTTACATGATGGAACAATTGATTCCTTTGATTTTCCCCCAAGGAAAAAAGAGTGTTACAGTCTTTAAAGATGAAATATAACATGAGTGTTAGCTCCTCTTTAGCGCCAGTAAGGAGTTTGCTGTAATTCTACAGAGCTGTGCTCTAAAGCTCATTTCCACTGTTCATACTGATGCTTATCACTTAAGATGATTTTGTATCAAAGAAGAATAGGAATAGTAATGCTTCGTTAGACAGCATCAGAATATTGAAGGACATCTTCAGACTCACATGATTTTCCATTTGACCCATCAATAGACTATTGAGTAAGGTCTTATTTGAATTTAAAAGTTTATTTCCTGTGGTTTGAATTTTAAAACTCAATTTATTTTCTTCCTTCAATTCAGAGAATTCCATGGAAGAGCCAATATAGTGTTTTGTTTAAATCAGCGCTTCCTAACTTGGCACTACCTGCAAATTACATGGTGAGATAAAAGTAAAAATGAAAATCATCCCTGGACTCATATGCATATTTAATTGATTTGGAGTATGGCCCAGATATAGATTTTCTCCCCCCTGCCCTTTCTTATATTTTAAAATAATATCAGCTAACTTTAACCTGTAGTTTTTTGGTTAAAAACTAGTAGTATAAATTAGCACTTCTGAAATTTTAATGTGCATCAAAGCTACTTGGGAATTTTGTAAAAATGCAGACTCTGATCCTTTTTTACATCTGGGGTGGGGATGTTGCTGGGGCCAGCATTTACTGATTCACATTTTCAGTAAGGAAGATATAAAATAAGGCTTGATTTTGTTAGGAAACTTTTAATCTATGAATGCCTTGACCACACTACTCTTTATGAAATAATTAACTTTGGCTTAATTAGATACTCAACATGATCTTATAATTTACCCTTAAAAAAATGACCATTCTTACTGTTACCTTGTTTAATTCCATCTTACATTTATTGAAGACCTATTACCTGCTCACTCTCTTGCCAGGCTTGCAGGGAATGTACAAAGAAGAAAAATACGAATCCTATGCTTTCGTAGCTCAAAGAGGAGGGGTGATGCTAGTGACCGTAATTCAAAGTGCAGAGCCTTAGAAGATAAATGAAATGTTTGATTTTTGCTTAATTTTGAGATGTTATGCCCTTTTGTTTGAGACACTTTCCAGGTTTTGGTATTTCGTGAAATGGAAAGTCTTTTTTTGTTTGTTTGTTTTTTTCTTTTTTTCTGTGAAGGATGTATGTGTGTGGGGGGGTGGGGAGGTCTTAGGAATTTTTATCTGTTTTGTTGATGGATGTGTCTAGAGTACCTAGAAGAGTATTTGAGTAAAAAAAAAACCTTGAAAAAAGTAGGTGTATGAAGTGTTGGTAACAGATGTCTACCACCTGGTATTTAGGAACAGAGACTTTGGAAGCACGCACTGTGATGGATGCCCATTGTAAAGGTAAAGAGCCCCGGACATATCATGTCACACCTGGGAAAATGTCATTATGGGAAAGTAGAGAAGGAATGAAAGGATGTGGGCAGGGCACTCTTATAGATCAGGCATTTCAGACCCATATGGAAGAATAGATATCACTCTCACCCATTTTCACTCTTCCCTGAAGCTCAGTGGGATCTATGGTTAAGAGGATAGTTTGTTGAAGCAGTTCCAGGATGGGTGTTTGGAATACTTAATCTTCTGTTGGTAAGTTTGAACCTGAAAGTGAATAGAAGATCATGGGATTTTTGTGGAGAAAGTGTAAATTTCACTTGGTCATTGCTGAGAAACTTCTCTAAATATAAGATCTTTTCTTCCAATATATTGACTTATTCTAACATAACCAGCTATTTCTCTTTCTGTTTTTAAATTGTCAAAGCAAGTGGTACTAATAAACTTTTAGGATTTAATAAGGTTAATAAATGGTAATAAATAAGATTTTGATTATTTCTAGGAAACTTAACATTCATTTTATGTTATTTTATAATATATTCTAATCATGTAAAATTATCTAAGTATCACCAGCCAAATCTAAATACTGTTGTGAAAACTTTTTGTAATTGTATAACTTAGTGCTTAAGACATGTTTGGTTGAAGTCATTATGTTAATCACCTTCCTTTTCCTCAAAAAAAAAAATAGATTTTGAATATCTTTCAAGAAATTAACAAAGTGATCAGCAGCTCACTTGCCAGGGGAATTAAGAGCAAAGTTTATGCCTCCCACTGCCAGCTTTCTTGCACAAAGCAAATGTCAGAGACAGCACATGGGGAACTTGTAATGGTTTAATTTACATGTATGGAGTCAGCACAAAATTAATAGCAGTCTGTCACCAAGGTTTGTTAGCTAACTGTTGGGTTTTAATGTTAAGCAGATGAGTGTGAATTTTAACAGCACTGTTTAAGATCCTCTTTGGGATCTTGCTTTTTCTTTTTTTTTCTTTTTAATAATGATTTTTATTTTTAATAAAAATAAAAAAATAAAAATAAGGATCCTGCTTTTTCTATTCCTCTCTGCATGTTGGGTTTCAAGCTATCTTCTGAATATGTTCTCTAGTTCTTCAAGTATTAAGGTGGCAACCTCTGATGTCTTTGGCAGTCGACCGACCCCCTCCTAATGAAATCAGCTAGTCACCTTCTCAGAAAAACAGACCATAAGGCAGAATTTCCAGGGCCACTGCTACAGTTTTCTGCTTTACACAGCCCTTTCCCTATAGAGGACAGACAATTCAGATTTTCCCACAGGAGAAATGACTAACTGAATTTTCTATAATCTGACTCTACCTAAAATTATGGTTGGTAGGGAGAGTTCATTTTACTAATTTAAAGCCTTATCTATTTGTAAGGAGTGTGTTTAAAACATGTCTTATAATGTAAAAACATGCCTTGCGATGTCTTTTTTTTTTTCTCCCACTGCCTAATTGAATAAATAAAATTCCTAATTGAATAAAGTGTAAAGGGGACTGTGGTGTATTCCTAATTGGATAAAGTATAGGGTTACATTGTGCCTAGATGTAACCTCTCGCAGGCCCATGATTTCTCTACAGTCCTACAGACACATTAAGTCACAAAGTGTCAGTTCAGTAATTGGAATATAGTCCAAGGAGTTAACCTAGACTTTCAACTTGATTTATCAAGAGCTAAACCCTCCCTTCTTAGAGTCTCTTACTACCCCTTACTATCTAGCACTGTATTAGTTCCGCCAGAGTCGAGGTGTTTGGTGGAGGGGAAGGAACTTGTAAATACGGTACAGGTTTCCTTTGTTCCAGCTCCATAAACCCTGGGCTTTGGCAGATGTTTAAAGCTGAGGTCTTTGGTTAAACCTGTCTAATGTAAAAGCCTTCTTTCGTGACTCCACCCCTTTTCTCCCTTCCTCTCCCCCTCCCTCCCTTCGTCTCTCCCTCCCTCCCTTCCCCTCTCCTCTCCTCCTCGCCCCCTTCCTTTCTCTTCTCTCTCTGTCACTCTTTTTGGCACAGCTTAGATCTTAGCCAAATTTAACTTTCTTAGATGTGAGTCAGGTCCCAGTCCTCTGTGTTTTACTTCTGCTGATAGGCAGCACTCCTCAACTCTTCCTCCTTGCTGGTGGGGAAGAGAGGACTTACAGCCCTGCAACAGCTTTCTCTGGACAAACCTGATAACCAGTTTTCTCCAAAATCCTATTTCTGGCCCTCGAACCTCTATTTATATCTTATTATTGCTAAAGTGGTCCAAGAGTAATAGAATATGTTTCCTTTCATCACCTACGTGAATTTTGCCTATGGAGATTTGTGTAATAAACAGAATGTATTCTCATAGCCACTGTATGGGTGTCTCAATGAAGCTGGAGGCAGAAAGAATCCCAGTTAAATATGTTACATATTTAAACAAGTTCAGGATGGAGAGAATTCTATTCATTGTGATTTCTGAACCATTGATTTGGCGCTAATAATTAGACATGATCAGATTTTTGTGGGAGATCGAAGGTGTATAAAATGTAGCAGTTGTCTTCATGGGCACACAACCTAATTGGGAAATCAAGATATGTTCAGTATAGATGAACTTGCTTCTGATACTGTTGATCAAACTATATTGATGTGGCATCTTGTCATTTGGTTATCCATTTAGTCTGCTGTTTGCCAAAGGGAAAGGCTTATTCAGTAGGCATGGGGGTATTTTGGCATGATGATTTGGATTTGGCAGTTGGTGGAGTTGTTGATCATTAGCATGGAGATGCTTCAAGAAAGGGAAGATTGGGGCAGGGAAGGGGAAAAAATTCAAAGAGCAAATTAACCTGGAATTGGTTACTGCTTGTGTATTAAACAGGCTACCTCTACATGTTTTACTGTCGTATCTGTCTGGAAAAAAATCACAATAAAGGCAGGTAAGCATTAGAGACAAATATAAGGGAGTATCGCATACAGTCTCTCCTACGAGATGGGCTAATGATTAAAAATTCTGGTATTAGACCCAAAGTCCCTAGGTTTGAATCCCTGATGTGATCATGAAATCCAACACCTGGCTAATTTTCATTGGTTTATCACATGCTTAAACAAACTTTTTCTTTACCCATTATCTAAAGTCATACTGTTTTTATTACTTTGTGCCAAAAAAAGATTCATATGTTTCTTATGTCTTATATGGGAAAAAAGAATATTTGATTGTTTTTTTTTCCTTTGAGGAAATATTTTAAACTCCTCTCAATGTACAGGTTTCCTTAGAAAGTATACCCCCCCCACACACTCCATTTGTAAACATTTCCTTGATATCTTTTTTTAATCTCAAGTCCATAGAATGTGCATATTCATATGTGGCATGTTGGGGAAAACTTACTGCATTTTACCCAGATGCTTAAAATATCCTTGTTCCAATCCAGTATGTTTGGGGTTTTATAATAATATGATTATGTTCAATTCATTTTTTCCTCTCTATTTTATAGATATGCTGGCAACTACATTTTACATATAAAAAGTTTACTTCAAAGCCATTCAGCCATAGCCTCAATATCTATTTTCACTGTAGTTCTTATTCATCACCCAAAAATAATTTTTAAAAAAATGCAATGTAGTTGCTTGCTTGTTATGCAATATTTTCATTTTTAAAGATTTCCCACATTAAAAGTTTCATAGCAAAACCTTCCCTGATGATATTAGACCAATATTTTCTCTTCTGATTCTGTTTGGCAGTCATATTAATCAAGCTCTAGTCCCTGACCTTGAAAAGGAGACTGAATAGAGGGATTGCCCTTGGGTATAATGAATTGACACAAGAAAAGCCAGTCTGGTTGGATCTTAAATGCAACAAAGTAATTTGCTTGGAATCTTGAGAGAATGCTTTTGTATCCTTTATTAGAATATATTCAGCTGAGTAACTGCAGTTATATAACTGATACTGATGGCGGTGCTGATGAGGGGGATACAAATACATGGAAACACATACACACAATATACATAAAACATATGATAAATTCTGATTAAATGACAAGGACATTTCTTGAATATCCTAAGTGTTGATTATAGCATACAACCTTCAATTAATTTAGAAATATGGGACTTTCTTAGGTTTTCTTGTTCACTGCTTTCTTTCTCCTTACTTGGAACAAGAATTTATTTCATATGTCATTGATAAAATAACTTCCAGCCAGCAATCTGCTCGTTTTTGCTTGTCTATTCTTGAGCTATACAAATGTTTTTATACTTTCTTTAAAAGTACAAAAAAAATACTTCAAAATAATTTGAATCTTCATTTGGATTATAGCAAAATAATTAGAGCAAAAGAATAAGAATTAGACCAAAAGACTAAGGTGGTCAATATTTATGTTTTCCAGGCGTCAAAAAAAAAAAAAAAAAAGCAATCAACTCCAAACTAGTTATGGTTTAAATACATTTCCACTATAAACAAACATTAATTATTATTAAATCAGTGATGCTACCTGCCATTTTAACTTTTTTCATTGTATTTTTACTCATGTAAAATTCCCTGGTTCCAAAAAATACCTTTCCACACAGTTAAACTGTAATGTCTGTTCATTTTGCTATCATTTCACCACTGTTTTACAAATATGGAAGCTCCATTGGAGATATGTTCTCTAAATCTCAGGATAATTTAAAGATTAGAATTCAGGAGTTCATTTTTTAAACATATATAGCAGAGTCAAGCCCTCTCAGAAGTTAAGCTCGAGTTTAAAAATAGAACGTTTACCACAGGTTACAATGAGCTCACCCTGTTTTGTGTAGAGTGTAACTTTTTAGTTCTTACAAAATGTGGAAAAGTTAGTGTTTTCCATGACTGCTGACATATTGTTCTAAGGAAGAATGCTAGCGAGGTACTATATTCTCGCTTAATTGTGAGAAAATTCCCTAGTCAAGACTAGAACATTTGGTGAGCAAAATCAACCAGCAAAGTCAGCACTGAAAAGTTTGTCATGATATAGATGAGCTGCATGTAATCAATAAGGAAGGGTGGAAGCCAAATGGCACTGATACAGAGGTATCAAGGAAACTTTAGAAATCAAAACCCTAGGAGAACATGGGATACAAATTTAAACAAAATTCCTCAAGATTCAGGGTTGCGCATCATAATAGGACATGTGTGTGCAACTGAAACTGGAATTAGAGCATTATCTGAGCCTTGGGTATTGATGTGGAGATCACTTAGGAATGGATAGGCAATATTTTAATTGCTGTCGAATAGAAAGTTGAGTTGAAATAACGGAGTTTCGAAATCAAAGCATGGATTTAAAGTCTTGGTTCTATAGCCAAACACAAATGCTGGGACTCTGACAAGGCATTTAATACCACTAAGATTCTCCCAAAAGGAGATGGGGTTGTACTTAATCAAATAAAATTTTTGAAAATTGGAAAAGGCATATACCAATAATGATACAGATTTTATATTTTAAAAAATAACTAAATTGTTATATTTCCTTTGCATAGTGGCTTATAATTTAACAAGGACCAACCACTAGTAGCATCTTATATTTTAATCTTTCAGAGCATAAGTACAGTTGATGAGTTCATGGAAAGCAGCTATTGAAGTGTGAGATTTTCTGAGAGTCAATAATGTTTCAAATCCACACCTTACAAAACTAGAGTTAGGAGTTCCTGCCGTGGCTCAGTGGTTAGCGAATCCGTCTAGGAACCATGAGGGTGCGGGTTCAATCCCTGGCCTTGCTCAGTGGGTTAACGATCCGGCATTGCTGTGAGCTGTGGTATAGGTCATAGATGCGGCTCAGATCTGGCATTGCTGTGGCTCTGGCATAGGCCGGCAGC
Source organism: Phacochoerus africanus (assembly GCF_016906955.1). Lineage (NCBI taxonomy): Eukaryota > Metazoa > Chordata > Mammalia > Artiodactyla > Suidae > Phacochoerus > Phacochoerus africanus. The sequence continues at coordinate 209,715,864 of NC_062544.1, read as the reverse complement.
TACGGGTCTGATTAGACCCCTAGCCTGGGAACCTCTATATGCCACAGATGTGGCACTAAAAAAAGACAAAAAAAAAAGACTAAAAAAAGAAATTAAGAAAGAAAACTAGAGTTGGTAAAAACTAACATTAACTTCCATGTAGTCACAAACCAGATCAAAGTTAATAAAATGAAAAGTCCAAAAGCTCAAGGTATCTCAATTCTAATCACCTAAGTTCAGGAATGCTCATTGTTCTTATATGCTACCGTCTATTCATTTGTGCATCTATCCAAGGTAAATATATCCAATAAAGCCATAAAGGACATTATTCTCAGAGAGGTGTTACATAGGAATCTGTTTTATTTTGGTCCAATTAAAATGATTCAGAGATAGAGCATATTGAGGGGGAAAAAAGTAAACTTAAGTTTTGAAAATGTTTTTACTTTAAATGCATTAAATATGTAGCCTATGCCAGATTAAATGGCATGCAAATTGGTATGCATCATTTTTAAAGAAACATGGATACATATGCATATCCTAGTATCTTTACTTTGTAAAATATGTAAATAAATTAAATGCTTGTAAATAAATTTATATTTATAAATACATATTAATGTAGAACTCTCTACATATTAAATATCCGTCAGCTATAGATTTGTGTATGTGGGTGTGTGCAAATGCAACACAAAATTTGTATAGAGTACAAATCAATGAGGATAAATTATTGCAAAAGTATCAAAGGATTTCTCCTTTTTACATACAGTCTCTTTAAAGGCAATATATATATACATTTGGTATATACATATTTGGTTAGTTGTTGAAAGTTTCAATTATTTAACTATTATAAGATCACCTAAATTTATAAATCAAAAGCTGGAAACTTAAAGGAAAGACTCAATCACATGGGAAATAAGACTCTGCCTCACTGTAGCTAGTTGGATACAATTATGACAGAGACAGCACAAGGACGAGCTAGCTGGGTTTACTATTCCTTGGCCTGAGCATGAATATTTATGACTATGATTTCATCATCTGGAATAGCACAACCAGACAAGCCATAACAGTGACGTGCAATTTCTGTCCTCACCTCATCAGAAAGCTCTATAAATCTCACTAAATGGGCTGTTTTACCTCCTTGTAGAATACCAGAGTCTTCCAGGTGGGAGCACTCATTAGATGCTGCTGTATAACCCTTGGAAAGACATTAATGGCCACTGGAGAGGTTCTGTAGGTTTAATACACACCTCTCCAGGAAAAAATTGTATGTGTTTAGATTAAATGTTAACAGATTTCTCTCTTAATTTAAAAACTGTCTGGGAGTCAGAAATGAGAACTATTTACATTTAGTCCTTGGAAAATATAAGTTTTAATGATTTTAATGCTTTTAAACAACTAAATTGATGATTTATCAGAGGTTGCAATAAAAAAAACCTGAAATAATGGTGGGAAATCAAGTTGTACCTATATTTGATATGTAAGACAGATCCAGTTGTTTTTTTTATCACATTAAATATGAATTTAATTCATTGTAAAAATTTATGCTATTATATATACTTCAACCTTATGACTTTTGTGCATTGATAACTCATACTTTCCTGGGCACCATAACCAGTTTGCCCTCTATAAATCAAACTACTCAGAAAACACCTAATATAGTAAAACTCTGAAATGTTTTTTCTCCTCTGATCCTAATTTTCATAGGTGTATCTCACTCCTGCACTTATTTATTGGCTTTTTCTGGAAAAAGTATACATGGGACAGGTACACAGTGTTCATGATATTAATAATTTTTAACTTTTCTTTTACTTTAACAATAACAGCAACATTTTACTGAAGTCTTAAATACAGTGTACCCACCAGGTTGATAAATGCTCTGCTCGTAGTATTTCTTTTAAGCTTTACTGTGGCCTTTTATAGATGTTTATTAACTTCCATATCACAGATGAGGAAACTGAGATATCTACAGATAAAGTATTTTCCCCCAAGGTCTTACAGTTGGTAAGTGGTGGAATCACACTTCATATTCTGCTCAGTGTGGTTCCTGAATTCAAGTTCTTTTTACCCTTCACATTAATGCCTCTCATTTATCCTCAGCTGTGGACTGATATAATTTCCATAGAACCTTAGCAAAAATTGTGCAGTGTTCCCTAATATTCCAAATAATTTCGAGGTGTTGTATATGTGTTTGAAACCAAATCATGAGAAAGTATTCACTTGTTTAGTTGTTATAACTTCTTTTGACTGAATTATTAGACTTTTCATTGTGTAAACTCTTAGAGAAGTTGAACTCCACAATTAAATGTAAACATTAATATGTTCCAACTTGATCTTTTAAGGTTTACATATTAGCTCAAGAAGCTTGATGTCTGCCTACTTGTGGTAGCAGATATTTTGAGTTCAAAGGTAAATTACAGATTATTGCTAGTCCAGTATTACATATTATTGTAGTTATTCTCTGTACATGTTTCCGAAATAGCTTCTATGCTTATCTTAAATGATAAATTTATCAAATATCCTATACTGCCTGACCCTGTGCTGAGAATAGGAGTAACACATGCACATAATTGAATAAATATATATTATTTCTTTTACAAAAATGCATCATAATACTTAGGGGATATTATATATAGCTGTTTTAAACAGTTATAAATGAATAACAAATGTTATGCTAACAGTAATACATGATCCATTCCCTTTATAAAATGAACAGTTTTCATAGCTGAAGTCATTCCTTTTTTTTTTTTTTTTGTCTTTTTGCCTTTTCGAGGGCTGCTTCCTGTGGCATATGGAGGTTCCCAGGCTAGGGATTGAATCGGAGCTGTAGCTGCCGGCCTACGCCAGAGCCACAGGAACGCGGGATCCGAGCCGAGTCTGCAACCTACACCACAGCTCACAGTAACGCCGGATCCTTAACCTGCTGAGCAAGGCCAGGGATCGAACCCACAACCTCATGTTTCCTAGTTGGATTCGTTAACCACTGCGCCACGACGGGAACTCCCATGAAGTCATTCTTTGAGAAAAATTTCTTGCATGTTTTATGTAGAAATCTCAAGAAAACTTTATTTTTTTTATTTCTTTATATATATATATATATTTTTCTACTGCACAGCATGGTGACCCAGTTTTTTATTATTTTTATTTTATTTGGGGGGGGGAATGCACCCATGGCATATGGGAGTTCCCTGGCTAGAGGTCGAATTGGAGTGGCAGCCTGCTGGCCACAGCCACAGCAATTCGGGATTCAAGCTGCATCTGCAACCTACACCACAGCTCACAGCAATGCCAGATCCTTAACCCACTGAGAGAGGCCAGGGATTGAACCTGTGTCCTGATGGATACTAGTCAGCTTTGCTTCTGGTGAGCCCCAATGGGAATGCCAGAAAAACCTTAGACTTTCTCTGGACTAACTTGAGATGGCAGGGCTCAATATGTAATTCAAATAACACCGTCTTCTCTTCCATACTCAGGCTTTAGCCATACCCCAATTTTTTTTCAATTCTTTTTATTAATTCCTGTATTGACTATAGTTTGTGTGTCTAGACATGTCTTACAGAAAATCAATAGAACATACTAATTTCCTCAGTCTTGGTTTCTTACTGTTGGCTGAAGCTAAATTAAGTAATTCCTTTTCTCCCTCCATCTTTCCATCCTTTCTTCTTTTTTCCCTCCCCCATTGTAACATTTTTATTAAACTTATGTAATATGTATTACTCTTGCCAGGATTCATGATTTGTCAATATTGTCTTATTTCCTTTTTCCCTTTTCTTTAATAGGATTAGTTCCATGTCTGGGACAAAGGTCTAAGATCAATAACATAGTCTATCTGCTCTCAATATATTAAACTGTTTGGGAGGCTAAGATTAGGTGATGGAGCACTTTTGTGAAGTATACATTTGAGAGGAATGTTGTAGGTTCCATGAGCTCTTAGAAATTAGACCATATCTCTTTATCCAGAATCAGGTTATCTTTTTCTTTTAGTACAAAAGTAAGGAGATCAGATGATTTTTTTTAATGTATTTTACATGCCATTGGTCAGAAATTATGTCTGAGTTTATCGATCAATTCAAAAATCCATTTTAAAGGGAATAGATTTTATACTGCTAAAATAGTTATTAAACAACTAACTTGTCAATAGGATTTAGTTCCTTTTTGTTGCTTTCCTTGGCATTAAGACAAATCAGTTCCTTGAGGACATAATGAGAGCAATGTTAGAAAGGCAATAACGTGAAAATCACACTTGATATAATACTTTTTATTATCATTAATCTTTCTTGTGTTCTTTTTCTTTTCAATTTCATTGAGATATATCTCATGTGTATTAAGTAGTAGTTTTCAGAATATTTTTCCTGATTATCCACTCAATTTTTTACCATGGCTGACATTGATCAAATTAGAATGATCGCTGTACTAAAGACAGATGATTATTTTTGAAATAGTCAGCAGTAAAAAGCACCTTGACAAAGCCACTGATTCTACTTAAAGGTGGCTGACCTAGGTACACACATTTTTATTCCCTCTGTCACTCTATGGTTGAAAAAAATCCTGTATCCTTTTTTTTTTTTGACAACATCCCTGGCATGTGGAAGTTCCCTGGTCAGGGATCAAACCCACAGCAGTGACAGAGCCACAGCAGTGACAATGCCAGATCCTTAACCTGCTAGGCCACCAGGAAACCACCCTCCATATCCTTTCTTAAGAGCCTGGCCTGTTTCATCATCCGGTTGAAGAATTTCTTCTATTGCTCCATTTAAAATATCTCTGATTTGCTTACTTTTGGATACAGGGAACATGTGCTCATAATTCCCATTATAAAATAATTTCATGATTTTTGAACTGTTTTCTCTGTAGATTAAACTTGATTTCTCTTGGAAGTTCCTGTCGTGGTGCAGCGGAAACAAATCTGACTTGGAACCTTGAGGTTGTGGGTTTGATCCCTGGCCTCACTCAGTGGGTAAAGGATCCTGTGTCGCTGTGGCTATGGCTGTGGCCCGAAGCTGTAGCTCCAATTAGATCCCTACCCTGGGAACCTCCATATGCCCCAAGGGTGGCTCTAAAAAGCCAAGAGGAAAAAAAAAAAAAAAACACAAAAAACTTGATTTCTCTTAAGCCTTACTTCTTAGGGCAATGTTTTGTTGTTAAATCCTCTTTATTTTTTCCATTTGGAAGATAACACAAATGTGACAGGTTGGTATCTGTAATGGTGAACAAAATCAAGTATTTTAGAAAATCTTCCAAGGATAGCTAAGTCTAAGAGGTACTTACTGACTACAGTGGTAAATCACTCTTATTCTCTTTGTTTTTAACTCTTGAGAGGATTAATCCAAAACATTTAGTGATGACCTAATGTGTGCCTGCTGTCCTGCCAGTTATAAAGAATATAAAAATGAACTATGGTGGTTTCTGACTTTACAAAGCTCCCAGTCTGTGTGAAAAGGAATCAAGAAAAATTCTTAAATGTGTTGTTGTTATCTTGTGTTTTGACTTCATGGTTGGAGATCGCCATTTCATGTCCACTTTACTCATCAACTTCCAATAAATTAACTTGGGAAAATACAGTGTCAATAACTGTCAAAGTCAAAATATTAGGTACTTTGGGAGAATTCACATCCAAGTCTCTAGATTCCCCAGTCTAGAATTTTATAATGAAATCTTATCTCACTAGAAAATTCCATGTTATATAATACCTTCAGAACATAAACATAGTTTCAAAACATCTACCAGAAATTACAGCTTTAGTTTTAAGACGGTTCTTCAAAAAGCATGCTCCAACCCAAGGTAATCTCCAGAATTAAAAATATGAACATCACCATTTATCTTAATAGAGTAATAACTACCAGCGTAAGTTTACAAAACGATTTGTTGGCCATGCTTGTGGCATGTGGAAGTTCCCCAAAGTTAACTATCATTCTGATTTTTAGCACACAAATACTCCTTTTTGTTCCTGAATTTCATATAAATAGGATCATCCTATATGAGCTCATTTGTAGCTTTTTTTTTAAATCCACTTAACGTTTCTGAGAATCATGTTGTTTGTTTTTGTTTTAGTTTTTAATTTAAGACTGTTATTTATTTATTTATTTATTTTTTGCCTTTTCTAGGGCCGCTCCCACGACATATGGAGGTTCCCAGGCTAGGGGTCCAATTGGAGCTGTAGCTGCCGACCTACTCCAGAGCCACAGCAACTCGGGGATCCGAGCTGCGTCTGTGACCTACACCACAGCTCACAGCAATGCCAAATCCTTAACCCACTGAGCAAGGCCAGGGATCGAACCTGCAACCTCATGGTTCCTAGTCAGATTTGTTAACCACTGCGCCACAATGGGAACTCCATAAGACTGTTTTTTAGAGTAGCTTTAGGTTCACCATAAAATTGAAAGGAAGGTATGGAGATTTCCCATATGTATCTATTTATCTCTAGTTATCTCATTTTTATTGATATGTAGTATTCTTTTACTTTGTATAAATATATCACGAGTTGTTTATCGATTCTCCTAGTGATGGACAGTTGAATAATTTCCAGTTTGGGGATGTTGTGAATAAAGCTGTTAAGCAGATTCTAGTCATGGCTTCTTGGTGGACATAGTCATTTGTCTTTGGAATTTGCGCTGGAGTAAAATTTCTGGCTCATTGACTGCCATATGTTTAGCTTTAGTAGATAGAGTCAACTATATTTCCAAAGCTGTTGAGTAAATTCATACTCCTCTGTTACAGTCAAATTTTGGGGTATAGTAGTAAAGTAGACTTAAAGGCAACATACAGCCTGATTCTGGCTAAAAACACAACTTATTCTCCAGCAGAACCAGGATAGACAGCACCAGACGGTACAACCAATGACATTTGCATGGAACACTCACTGCTCTAAGAGAGAGAGAGAAAAAAAGACGAGAGAGTAGATTTCAAGAGCTCTCATCACACAAAAAAACAATAGGAGGAATGTGTTCATTATATGTATTTATATCAAATCATCATGTTGTATACTTTAAATATATACAGGGTTTTTTTTTTTTTTTTTTTAAGCATGAGTAGCTCTATTTAGGAGAATGTTGTGCTAAGTTGCATGAGTTATATTTTCTTGGTGTATTTATTTGGTCAGCAGCCAATGTATGCTGTGGTGAGACCAAAGAGTTTCTTGAGAGAGGGACAGAATAAGTCAGTTTTTGTTCAAATAGCTTTACGTTATTGACTCATATTCAGCTTAGGACTTGGAATTTTCTTTATCGAGAGCTCACTATCATAAACAATGACGTATTTTTTACCTAGAAGAAGTAACACCTCCTGTTTGTGTTCTTTCCGAATACTAGTATCTAGACACCAGTAATGAAGTATGATCCACTTAAGTTCTGCATCTAAGAGAACTCTTTCTCTCCAGAAGTCCCTATGTTTTTTGATGCTTGTGGATTTTATTTTCTATGAATTTACATAAAAGAGCATCCAAATTGTATTATTCCTTTTGTAGCCCACCATAAGTTTAAAAACCTTCAAAGTATATTTATTTGTCCCATAATTTATTCAATTGTTTACTGCATAAAGAAAACATCCATTTTGCATTATGTTAAGTTGTCTAGAAAAACAAGGTTGCAGATATAGTACCCTATCATTTTTGTACATTTTCTAATCAGCAGTTTTCTAAATATAATTACCATTGAATTAATATTAGCAAGGTATGAATATTATTCTCATTAAATAAGTATATAAGGTATGATCAGAATTTTAAGGTAGAATATAGACTTTATGTATAATTTATTTATATAATATTTTGATATCACTTATTTATAAAAAATCACTTACTAGTTATTTTCCCTCAAGGATATTCTCTTGTGGCCAAGTATGAAGATGCTCTGGGATTTTTATTTTAGTTATAACATATCAAACTCATCAAAATCATGATTCTTATTCTTCTTTCTGTATGTGTCTATATAACAAGCTAATGTTTAATGCTCTAATACAGCCTACATTTAAAAGCATGTTTCTAGGCATTTTCCCCTTTGGCCAAACATGGCATATTTAGGGCCACAGAACCGAATTTAAAAGGTTATCAGAATAAAAATTAGAAAGGCACATTTTGGCATCCCCTAAAAGTTAGGTTATCTGTCCTATTTAATATAAGCCCAGATTTAATATAAATGTTATTTGAATTCTTATTGTTTCAGATTATCCACATAAGTGTACACTTCAGGTACTAAAAAATGGAGAATTGAGTGTATCTATGAAACAGTGATAATGTTGTTTTAAAAATATTTTTTAAAATAGAGGGCCATGAGATCCATGTCTGAGACCTTTTCCTGTTCTGGCTAGACCTCACCCTCTTACTGGTTGGATGCTTTTTTATGAAAGCAAATGTAATGATGCCATTAATGTCTTTTGATGCAAACTGCTTGAAAGGTGCCCCAGATTACCTTTGGTCAGGGTCATGTGCAAGTGGATAGAATGTAACCTTTCTTTTTCAGATAGCACTGAGAAGGTCACCTCATATACCTGTCCCATTTTGGTAGTCCTAGTACCATCAGAAAAAGAAAGAAGTTTTGTTTTTTCCCCGTTGAAGATACATTGTCCGGGAACAGTCTCAACTCATGAAAAGAATCAGAGCAAACAATGTCTTTTCAAGCACTACACAAAATAATCTGTGTGCCCTAGCCAGGAGAGCTGGAGTTTTCAGGAAGTCATTCATGAGAATCAGATTCTGTGTTGAAAAAAAAAACCCCACAAATTTCTTCTATTCCTAAGGTCTCTGTATTTCATATCTAAAGACGATATTCCAGGCCCTACCTGCTGTTCGTGAAGTGTAGAGAAATCCTTTTAATACCTTACTATGTTTTAAATATTCTAGAAGGGCAGAGTCAGGAAGTTGTACCAAAAATTTGACTCAACGCCTACTATTTGATCAAACAATCTTTTCTCACATATATTTGAGTAGCTGCTGCATACAACATCGTATGTAACTTTAATTACAGATAAATTTTAAAAACAGAATCCTTGATTCACACCAGAGTTTCAATATTAGTATTTTATCCTTTCAGTAATGAACATCTACTTCTCAAAGACTCTGCTAAGGGCCATGGAGGTTATTTCACATACCCTCTCTCAAAGAGCTCATGAGAATAATTACAATAAGACAGTGTTCTGCATTTATATAGACTTTACAATTTTAAAAATGCCACCACATTCACTATTTAATGACTAGAACAGTTCCATTTCAGTCATGGTGGACTGATTTATGGAGATTCGTGCATTTGATAACCAAGACTCCTGTGGAATACAAAAGGGCTGCTAAAATTAAAGTATTGACAACTCTTGGTTAATTGAATAATCACCAATTGCAACGGTGGGTAAAAAGAAGTAGTAAATATGTTTTACCAACTAGGTAGGACTTGATGATAGCCCAGTTTATTTAACTAGACAGTAAAAAAAAAATTACTGATCTGAAGTTTTTATAGTTACTTTAGTCCAGAAGACTGTTAAACAATATTAAAGGGAAACTATTGGATAATTGAAAAAGCTTGATTATCTAAAATACTCAGAATAGCTTAAAGCCACATTGCAGAGAATGTGATAAGTATATTCAGTGTTAACACATGTTGCACAGTGTTAACTTGTACGACATGAACAGTGATACTTCCTATATTCAGTTAACTTGACGATGTCAGGATAGGTGAAAACAGTTGCATGGAGAACATGAAAAGTTCCATATTGGGTCACGTCTATATATCTTAAAATAGCTTCAAAGAACATGGGGTTTTTTCAATTTGTTTTTTGTTTTTTTGTAATTTAATTTTGTTTTATTGACATATAGTTCATATAAAATGTTGCAATAATTTCTGCTGTACAACAAAGTGATTCAGTTATACGTAAACACACATCCATTCTTTTAAATATTCTTTTCCCATATAAATAATCACAGAATACTGAGTAGAGTTCCCTGTGCTATACAGCAGTTCCTCGTCGGCCACTCATACCATATACCGTTGTCAAAATTATTCTCTATGACAGCCTTTCAAGTCCAGTGTATATTGTGGACACGTCTAGGTTTTTAGTGACTGTTTATTAATTTCCCTTTTGTTATTTTTACTTCAACCCCTTTTGAGCCTGTATATCACATCTAATAGTTGGGTGAAATTTCTCCTCCTGGAAAATGGATGTTGATAACTTGGCTTCATTGACACTAGAGAGTATTACAAAACAGAAAAAAAAAAAATTCTGAGCCATTTGTCCTTCCCCGAGAGTTCTCATGACTGCTCATAGAATATAAAAGGAGAGAATCTTAAAGGGTCAGATAGTTAAATTCATTGATCAGTATATAGTCCTAATAAAGGATATCTTTAAGTCTTAATATATCATCTGCTTTGCCCGTATGGCTTGAATTCTACTTTCAGAAGCTAAACATTTCCCATTTGTCAACATTCCCTCATTATTTATCTTATTTACAACCAAACCCACCTCACCTATTTGGTCTTAATTTCTCCACTAGGTGACATAGAGGCTGTTGACTATCTCTTCCTTTAGTCCTTTCCATATTTTACCATCTTCAGTTTTTCATGCATTTGTCATTAAATATGGTAGAATCCATAAACAGAGAGTGGAAGCATTCATTAAATGCTTGACCCTGAATTATTTTGTTCCTGCTACTGATTTCTAGGTGTGGATTTCAGAAAGCTGTCAGCAAAATATGGGCCATGGTACAGACCCACCTCACTGGTATTCTCTCCTTATGCTGTTTTGACAGAGTGAAAGTTGGCTGACCTTTAAATAGTATTGTATGCATGCTTGTGAGGTGAGCAGAGTCAATTGAGCCAAATCTGATTGCATGCATGGATAACTACAAAATAACAATAACCCTTAAGCTAATAGGCTCTGAATGAATGTTTTTGTAGCCAGATAGAAAGACAAAATTACTTACCAATTTAATATTTTCCATTGAAGAAGCAATTATTCAGGGTTGAAGTCTTTTGGCCATGTCAAATTAGTAAATCTGCTTGCTGAGTATTTGGGATTAGACTGGAAACGTGCCTGCAGGATTGGGCAGGCAGCTTTTGTCAGCGTGTGTTAGCACCCTCTCACCTCTCCAAGCTTTTATCTTCAACATTCTGTTTCGTTTCTTGAAAGTCGCTTTAGATTTTCTTCTCATGTTAACATTTACATCTACTAGAACCAGGACTTACATGAAAAAGCCTGTCATAATATCTGAGAAATGAGTTCTTAAAATCTTTAGTCAAGGAGAGTATGTCTCCATGCACAAAATATTACGACTTTCAGAATTCCATGGGCAACACTACAGGATTTAGTATAAATTGTATTTACAGTGGGTATGCTTGGGGGTGACTCCCTGAAGATCCACTCTAGAAAAGAATTTGCCTCATTTATATATTTGCCCCATATTATGTAGTTGTATTTGCTCCATATGTGTGAAAGATGAATTATTTCCCTTGTACTGTTTTTAGTGGTTATTGATACCACCTATAGTTCAGTGATTCTTTTGTTGTTGTTGTTGTTGTTTTTTAATATTTTTGTAAGCTCTGTGTTCCCATGAGGCACAGTGAGTTGAAGATCCAGCATTGTCACTGCTGCACCTGGGGTAGCTGGTGTGGCATGGGTTTGATCCCTGGCCTGACAACTTCCACATGCCACAAGTATGGCCAACAAATAATTTTGTAAACTTATGCTAGTCGTTATTATTCTATGAAGATAAATGATGATGTTCATATTTTTTAATTCTGGGGATTTACCTTGGACTGGAGCATGCTTTTTGAAGAACCGTCTTAAAACTAAAGCTGTAATTTCTGGTGGATGTTTATGTTCTGAAGGTATTACATAACATGGAATTTTCTAGTGAGATAAGATTTCATTATAAAATTCTAGACTGGGGAGTCTAGAGACTTGGATGTGAATTCTCTCAGAGTACCTAATGTTTTGGCTTTGATAGTTATTGACACCATATTTTCCTAAGTTAATTTATTGGAAGTTGATGAGTAAAGTGGACATGAAATGCCGATCTCCAACCATGAAGTCAAAACACTGATCACACTAATCACGTGTGTAAACCGTTATATCTATGAAGTCTTTTAGTGATTAAGGACCTCAAAGCAAGGGCTTGGCTGTCACTCTGATTTGAAGAGGTCTGGCAGATGTTGAATGTCTTCCAGTTTGTATAGCCCTTTCTACATCTTTCAGAATTGTTACTGACTCCCTCTTTTCGTCGCCCACTGCACGTACTGTTCATGACCACTTTTCTAACACAGATCAAATTGTACTAAATTCGGAGTTCCCGTCGTGGCGCAGTGGTTAACGAATCCGACTAGGAACCATGAGGTTGCGGGTTCGGTCCCTGCCCTTGCTCAGTGGGTTAACGATCCGGCATTGCCGTGAGCTGTGGTGTAGGTTGCAGATGCGGCTCAGATCCCATGTTGCTGTGGCTCTGGCGTAGGCCGGTGGCTACAGCTCCGATTCAACCCCTAGCCTGGGAACCTCCATATGCCGTGGGAGTGGCCCAAGAAATAGCAACAACAACAACAACAACAAAAAAGACCAAAAAAAAAAAAGACGAAAAAAATTGTACTAAATTCTACCATTTCCTACTCTCCGTGTATGATTTCTGTGTGAATTCCTTCAGAACAGGGAACATGTCTTTGCATGTTTCTATTTGAGTGCCTTGCATCCTACCTGGCATGTAATGGTACTTGATAAATGTTTGCTGAATACATATTAAGTTTTACTTGATCAAATGCCTAATTACTCTCTGCTTAAATATTTGAGGGAATTCACACCTAGTGGAAAGGGGCATCATATAGGAGTCTTGGAATTAGAATCTTCTGAAAGGGAAAATGTTCATTTGTTTGGGAGATAATGTCCTATTATGAGGATAAAATAACCATTTGGTTCAGAGAAAACTCAGACTTTGTGACATTCTGGATCCAAAGGGTAAAACCATGCTGATAGCTCTATCAGTTGGATTTGTCTAGCAACATGAATTTTAAATTTTTAAAAATTATGGATCATCTAGGCTTAGATTCTGAATTTTAAAATTAGCGTTGGGAGTTCCCGTCGTGGCTCAGCAGAAACGAATCTGACTGGCATCCATGAGGACCAGAGTTTGATTCCTGGCCTCGCTCAGTGGGTTGAGGATCTGGCATTGCTGTGAGTGGTGATGGAGGTCACAGACTCGATTCAGATCCCGCGTTGCTATGGCTAAGGTGTCGGCCAGTGGCTACAGCTCTGGGAACTGTAAACTCCTAGCCTGGGAACCTCCATATGCCACCGGTGCAGCCCTAAAAAAAGGCAAAAGATAAAAAAACTTTCACTTTTGGAGTTTCCGTCGTGGCACAGTGGAAACGAATCTTGACTAGGAACCCTGGGTTGTGGGTTCGATCCCTGGCCTCGCTCAGTGGGTTTAGGATACTGCATTGCCATGAGCTGTGGTGTAGGTCACAGAGGCAGCTTGGATCTGGCATTGCTGTGGCCGTGGTGTAGGCCCACAGCTGTAGCTCCGATTAGACCCCTAGCCTGGGAACCTCCTTATGCCACAGGTGTGACCCTAAAAAACAAAAATAAAAATAAAAATAAAATCAGCATTGGTTTTGACTTCATTAGGTCTTATTGCACGTCTTCTTTCACATTTATCAAACCAACTTTTGTCAAGATAATCATTTTTAAAAAATGATTTATTCCCTTTTGAAGAAGTAATAGGTTCATTTAACTGAAAATAATGATGTAAAACAGTATTCACTGAAAATCTTCATTCCACCTGTCTGCAGCCACTCTTTGCTATGGGCTACTAATGTTGTAATTTTCTAACATGTAGGTTAGAGGATTTTGGGGGTTTTTTTTGTGGGTTTTTTTTTTTCATATATAAACAGATGTGTCTATTTACTCCACTTTGTTACCAAAGATAGACACTCTTCACACTGTATCTCTACTTTCATCTTTCCTCTTAACTATGCTTCTTGGAGATTATTCTGTGTCAGTACCCAGGAAATTTCTGTACTTTTTAAGTCATGTGATATTGCATCATCAACTTTGCCATATATAATTTTATCAGTCTCATATTGGGGAAGGTTTGCTTGATATTTTTGTTGTTGTTGTTGTCATAAACAACAGTGGAATCATAAACATAAGTATTTATGAATATTTTAAAGTATATCTGTAAATTCCTAGAAGTAAGATGGAAAGCAGAACATTTGTGTTTGCTAGATATGGCCAAATTGACCTCCATAGGTATAGTAGAGATTTACACTCCCTAAAGCAATATATGATATTGTCAATTTTTCCACAGCTTTGCTAACAGAATGAGCAATGTAACTTTTACAATTTAATGGATGAAAAAATTTTCTTTATTGTAGTGTTAATTTTTACTTCACTTAGGATATGTGACTCTTGCTATATTGTATGAGAATAGCAAAGAGGTGCTTAATTTTAATGTTTTGTGTTTTTTTGATCATCTCTCTTTGCTCTTGTTATTTAGATCTTGGCTTTATACTTACTGGTTTAAATAAACTCTTTATATGTTAGGAAAAATAGCCCTTGAAAATGCTTTTTACTTATCTTTTTTAATTTTTGACTTAGTTTATGGTATTTTCAGTAATTACAGAAATGTTTGCATTTTCACGAATACTAAGTATTTGACATACTTAATGGTATAAACATGTTAACATTTTAATAATCTTCCTTTTATAGCTTCTGATATTTATAAAAATTGTACTGAGAAAACCTTTCTTACTCCAGTGCCATTTAAGTTCATTAAAAATGCCTAATGGAAATTTATGGTTTAAAATTTTATATTTAAATCTGGTGTATTTGGAATTTATTCTGAGAAAAATTTTTTTCCATAGAGTTGCCCGAATGTTCCAACACGGTTTCTTAAATAATTTATTTTTTCTCCATTAATATTAAGTGCCACCTTAAAAACACACTGCCTTTACTTATTTGGATTTCTGTACTTCTGGAATGTCTCATTGTCCTATCTATTTGAGTCCCAATACCACACTGATTTAACTATTGTAGCTTTTCATTATTTTTTAATATCAGAAGTTTACCTTTCCCTTCTCCTTTCCCAAATTTACTCTTCTTTTTTGTGACTATCCTAGCTCTTCCTTCTGACTTGTTTTTCTATAGGAATTATCAGATCAGGTTTTTTCTTTTTTCAATTTTCTCAAATTTTCTATTGTTTTATTCTTATTATTTTATGAAAACTTACTGTTGGTATTATTCCCAGATATTTTCTGTCTTTTCTTCATTATCTTTCATAATGGAGGTTACTGGTATGCATAAAGGATAATGACTTCTCTATGTTTATTTTTATACTGAGCCAATTTATAAATTCTCTCTTTTTTTTTAAGTTGAACAATTATATCACTCACCAAATATCATCTAAGTAAAAATACTAATTTTATTTCCTTGGTATTTTTTCTAAGATTTTTTTTTTATCTCATTCATTTTTATGGGCAATGTATGTAGAAGAATGGAACAGTGTTTAAATAAGAGGGGTCAAATAATTTTTTAGATGGTTAGATTTTGACAACTTTTCTGTTTTCTTTGGTAATCCATGTATTAGATTTTCTGCTTTTGTTAATTTGATTTCTCTGTAGTATATTTACTTTTATCCCTGATTTATATTAATTTGCAGAGTTTAATAAAAGGGTCTTTTTAAAATTTTAATTTTCTCTCACCAATCATTCCTTCCTTATCATTTGTTATATTAGGCATTTGTACTTTTTCCCTTTCTTTTTGATTGGGCTGGTCCTGTGATCTCAGCTGGGACAATGTGGACCACCCCCATCCAAAGGGAACAACTGGCAAAGTGCATAGACATTTTTGGTTGTTGAAAGGGAGCGGGAGAGTGGCTGCTGCCATCTAGTAGGTAGAGGTCAGAGATGCTGGTCAACAATGCACAACACAGCACTTCAAACAAAGAATTCTTTTCCCTGAGTGTCAAGGTTAAGAAATCCTAACAGCTAGAAATATATTCATGTATTTATGTTATTTTATTTTTCAAAGATTCTGCTTTTGTATGTATTTAATTAATCAAGCCGTTTCCTTTCTAATTAATCATTTTCTGTTTTAATTATTTTAATAGTCTTCCTCCTGTCTTCCTCCGGCCTCATTAATCTTTTAGCCAATTTCTAAATATGGGTGCTTAATTAATGTATCTTCCTTTCTTGTTTCCTTATGTAAATGTTTAATGCAATGACATTTCTTTGAGCAATGTTTCAACTATATCCCATAAGCACTCAGTGTATTTTTACTATCAGCTTTGAGATACTGTATAATTTGGGCATTGATCTCTCTCTCTCTCTTTTTTTTTTTTTTTGTCTTTTTGCCATTGCTTGGGCTGCTCCCTCAGCATATGGAAGTTCCCAGGCTAGGGGTCCAATCGGAGCTGTAGCTGCCAGCCTACACCAGAGCCACAGCAATGCGGGATCCCAGGCGCGTCTGCGACCTACACCACAGCTCACAGCAACCTAACCCACTGAGCAAGGGCAGGGATTGAACCCACAACCTCATGGTTTCTAGTCGGATTCATTAACCACTGCGCCACGACGAGAACTCCTGATCTCTTTTTTTGACTGAAGCTATAAGAGTATTTGAAAATATCAGATGTTATTTGAAAATATCAGATGTTATTTTTCAGTTTCTTTTTTTTTTTTTTTTTTTTGCTTTTTAGGGGCACAGGTGTGGCATATCGAAGTTCTCAGGCTAGGGAGTGAATCAGAGCAGCAGCTACTGGTCACAGACACAGTATTGCGGGTTCCTAGGCACGTCTGCGACCTATAGCATGGATCATGGCAATGCTGGATCCTTAACACACTGATTGAGGTCAGGGATCGAACCCAAAACCTCATGGATACTAATCGGGTTCATTTCCTCTGAGTCACAACAGAGACTCCCTCAGTTTCATTATTAATTTCTAGTTCTATCAATATGTGATTAGAGAATGTTGTCTTTGCTCTCTCCTATTTTGATATCATCTGTGTTTTCTTTGTAACTGTAAACAAATCAATTTTTATGAATGTTCTATAGCCACTAGTAAAAAAGGTCTGTTTTGGGCCTTTAGTTTAATCTGCATTATTTATTATGTGTTTAAAGTTATGAATGCTGCTACTCTGTTATTTGATGCCTCTTTAATCCACATAGTTTGGTTAAATATTTAATCACTTTTAATGACAATTTTTTGCATTTTTTAAGAACTTTTTTTTGCCTCGAATTCAACTCTCTTGTTGTTATTTTGTTCTCCTTTTGTTTGCATTTTCTTGATATATGTCTTGCTGTTCTTTTAGCTCAAATTTTCTGAAGCACTTTGTTTTAGGTGCTTTTTTTCCAGGTAGGACAGAGTGGATTTTGCTGCTTTCTGCAACTTGAAAGTATTTTTCTTTAATATGTGAGTTTAGCCTATATGCATTTTATTATTTAAAGAATACTTTTCATGCCAATCAAGTGCCAGACACTGTTCCATGTGCTGGGGACTCAGTAGTGAGCAAAACAAATCATTCTGCCCTCTTGGTACTATTATTAGGGACCACTATTTAGTATTAATTGTATATTAGTTCATGCTATGCTTTTCTGTCTTTAAAGCTTTTCATACTCTATTTTTGCTTACTGTGGGGGTGTGTGGGGGTGTATGTATGTATTACTTCTGATAATTGGAAAAGTTGATATTCTTGACATAGCATGACTTTTATGTCCTAAATATTCTCAATCTACTCTACTATTTTTTAAAAATAATTTTGATTCCCCACTATAACCAATGATGGAATTAGTATTTTCCTCTTTAACTCCCCAGCTTCTGCTCCTTCACCTGATTTCAGTTAATTATATAATCTCTTAATGTTTTACTTTGAGCTATTAAATATACTTATATCCCATTATTTTGAAGAATTTATAATATATTCTAACCCTGGTATTGAGGGGAAAAATTGTCATACTAGTTTACTCTCCCACCCATGGTCAGGGTATGTAACATTTACATTCTCTCCTGTTGTCTTAGTCCTAATGATGCTTTTGTTTGTTTGTTTAGGGCCATACCCACAGCATATGGAAGTTCCCAGGCTAGGGATCAAATCAGCGCTGTAGCTGCCAACCTACACTACAGCCACAGCAAAGAGGGATCCGAGCCACCTCTGCGACCTACACTACAGCTCATGGCAACACCGCATCCTTTAACCCACTGAGTAAGGCCAGTGATCCAACCTGCGTCCTAGTTGGGTTTGTTACCTCTGAGCCACCATGGAACTCCCCCTTGCATATGTTAAAATTTTTGTTCCACGAATAAGTAGATTCAACTTTCTGTACCTTATCTTTTTACGTAGTCTTTCCAAAAATATCTCTCTGCTGGATGAAATTCTTCCTCAAGAAGTACTCCTGGGAACAAGATCCCCCGAATTCTTGAATGTTAAACACTGTTTTTTGTTAGTGTTTGTACTTGAATAATTCTGTGGCTGGATATCAAATAGTTGGGTTATTCCTTTCTTCCTGTGAAGAGTTTTGTGGGCATTGCTCCACTGCCTTTTAGAATTGAATGCTGCTCTAGAGATATGTAAGGTCAACTTTATTTTTCCCTCCTTGTAATTGACTTGTTCCTATTTCCTAACAGCTCCAAAAGATCTTTTCTTTATCCTTGCGGGAAGTTACTATAAAGGGCCATACCTTAAAAAATAAAAGCTATGTCCTTTTTGTGACCAAAAGCATAATGATAATATCATAAAATGAGAAGTTATAAGTAATATTTAAAAATAGAGATAAGGAGCTCTGAGAAATTGGAGATAGAATTTTTTTTCCAACAAAATACCAGGCTAAGTTTTTCACAGGATTTAAGCTGAGCCCTGAAGGATTAGGACATGGGAAACCGAGGGGGAATAGGATTCAAGTGGATGGAAATGAAAGATTGTGTGATATAATCGTTGTGTACTAGGTCATCTATTTTACTAGATTACAAGAACCTTGAAGTCAGCAAATACTTCTGATATGTCTTTTTATCCTTTGCAACTCTTAGCAAAATCCTTTGCATGTCATAGGAGCTCAGTTTGTATTTATTGTTGCTTATGGTCATCCTTATTTGTAGCAGGTAAACACATTTAAGTTGGTTTTCAGAGTAAGAAACAATTTTATCGTCAGAAAATCATCTTAATTCAATGAAAAGTCAGAGTTCCCAAGTAGGTGTCAAATACTTGGGAAAATCAGGCAAGTCACTGTAGCCTGATGGTAACATTAATTTCGCTTATCTCTTTTGAATGACAATTATTTTTCCCTGCTGGGCTAGAAAAATCCAAAAAGCTCTCCAATGTATGGTAATTAGATATAGGATTCATCACTCATTGTGCTTCTATTGAATAACAAACATAGAAAAATCAAGCATGAATGCACCTGTTTTTCCCTGTTTCCTCTGAGCTTTCAGCATTCTAATGGATTTCCATAAGGGTAGGGACTTAACTTGTACAAAGACTATGAAAAATTTATAAGACAAGTTTCCTTGTTGAGTTCTGTTCAATCAGCAAGGCCAAATCTTGAACTTCCATGAAAATACTTTATTATTTCTGAGATCTCTAGCCCTACATACTTACTGTCAAATATAATTCCCTTGCCTTTTGCCTTTTATTTTGCCCACTTTCACTAAGCACTCAGATAGTCATTGGGGCTTTCCAGCCTTAAATTCTCTTGTGATTTAAGTTATTCGGTCAGCAGGATTAACAGTCTGTCACACACTTGGAGAGCTTTTGCTGGAATAAGCCTCCCGTAATTAATAGTTTTGATACAGTTTGGTAAAAGAGCAGGCTGAGTTGCAGTAACTTCTCCCATTATCAGTCTCTTCACTAAAATTCAATGTTGAGTTCAGGCATTTGTCCTTTTATAGTTAGAAGAACAAATCTATTGAAATCTATAGTTCTGAAATAGTCAATGCAAGCCATAAACCCATTCAAGTGTTTTTTTTTTCCTTACCATTAATCTTGAATTGTGTTATATGAATGCATGAGTGCTATCATTTGCATATGAGCCAAATAGAGAATGGAAAGGAGCTAGCATTTTATTGATCCCACGGATATTTATTGGGCTCAATGGATTATTTTGCATCATGCACACTTCTGGATGCTATACGTGGACATATAGATTTTGCAAGTGATAAAAAGACTGGGAAAAGTTCTGCCCTGAGCAAGCTCTTTGGGATTGGAACTTTGGGCAGGGGTTGAATCTGAGCTGCAGCTGACATCTACCCCTCAGCCACAGAAACACTGGATTTGAGTTACATCTGTGACCTACCCCACAGCTTGCGGCAATGCCAGATCCTAAACCCACTGAGCAAGACGAAGGATGGAACCCACATCCTCACAGAGATAATGCTGGGTTCTTAACCCGCTGAGACACAGTGGGAACTCTGGGATTGGAACTTTGATCTGTGTGACTCTGAAACCTCTGTTCTTTCCAGGATGCTGGGGTATGTTTCCAATTGAGTATTGTTTGTAGGCAGTTTACCTCCCATCAGATTTGGGAGAATTAGATTAGCATAGGCTTGACACATAGGCTATGAGTCACAGTACAACACAGTCCAAAGGTTGCTACTGGTAGTGTTTTTCAGGATTACCTGTGGGGAGACCAGGGGAATTCACTGAGTTGAGTAAACTTTGGAATAGATAGACCTTGGATTCATCCACAGCACTACTTCCTTCAGCTACTCCCTTCAGGGAGGTAACTCACTTTGTTCCCCTAGCCGCCATTTGCAGTGTGGTCTAGTGGCAGCCTTTTTTTATGCACAATAAATAAGATAATTGAAATATTTCCATTTAATGAAAAAAATTTTAAGTCCTGCCGTCTTATTCTCCAGATAACAAAACTGAGGTCTAGAGGAAAAACATCAACTCACCCCTGGTAATACAGATCATTAGAGAAATAACTAGGGCTAATAGATTAGTAGATAAGCTCATTCCCCACCCATTTACCTTCATTATTAGTGGACAGGAGCAGCAATGCATCTTCAAGTCTGGATTTCAAAGATGTGCCCTGTGAATGGAAAATCACAAGAAAAAAAATAAGATGTATTTGATTTACTGCTGAATTCTAGAAATATTATATGAGTATTTCTTGGGAATCAATTATGTTTGAGGCATTGAGCAATGCAGTGAATCTAGAAGTCCATCAGAGGAACTAGCTCTGCATATCATGAAAAGCAGTAGGCAGTACTGAGTTTGGTGTCTGTTTTCTACTCATCAGTTATTCTTATTGTATGAGCTGATTATTCTTGTCTTGCTGACTTCTTTTTTTTTTTTTTTTTAGTTTTATACACACCTCCTTTCATTGTACCAGTCCTAGTTTAAATATGTGGAAATACAAATTTAAAGTGCTTATTTGGAGCACTACACAGCACCTCATAACTTGTAACTTATCTTCTCTCAATGCTGTTGATGCACTGTGACTCTTGATTTTTAAATATTAGTTTAGTAAAAAGGGGACCTGTCCAAACAATCATTTTTAGATTTTCTGTGCATTTCAAGGTTTGTTCAGCATGACTGAAAGCTGCATCAATAATACATCAACAGCATTTAAAATAAAGAGAATTTGGAATTCCATCAGAGGTAATTGCCAAGGCCTGAGAGAAAAGTGTAGGTTTCTCCTTCACAGAGAAAATTAAGCAAGGATATTATTCTAGGTGAAGTTTCATTTTTTCACATTTAATCAAATTTAGCCAAGTCTAGAGACTATAAATCTAAACTATTTAATTCAGGTGCTTAAAGATTAGAAAAGTAAATGATTTTCTTAAGTAGGTCATCCTTATTTTAAATGGTTTAGTTCTGTTAATGCTTTCATGTCTCATTTTGGAAATTTTGAGACCATATCTACTATCTTTATTTTCAACTCTATTTCCGTGACCTGAGAGGTCATCTTTTTTGATATGCTGAATTAATCTTATTTGTCATTCCTTGCATTGCAGGGCTTCCTCTTGTCCTTTTAAAAATTATACTTTGAGGCTCTTGCTCTTATGAATATAAAAAATAAACAGATAAAGAAGAATCCTTTTTATCCCACCTGAAACTTCAGGTTAATCTGACATAGGATCTCATCAAAATTAACTATGCAGCTCAAAAATATTAAATAATAACCTTTTTTTTCTATCCTGAGAACCTCCAGGTGCAGTGGAATTATTGTTACTAAGAGCTTCTTACCACTAGCACTGCGTCAAAGGTTTTTTTTTTTTTCTCTAATTCTTTTCAGATTACACTAAAATCATTATTTCCTAAGGTATATTTCACATATTTGTTTGTTAGGCAATGAACTAAGCACTTGAAGTCAATCCCTGCCTTCCAATGATATGAAGTCTAAAATATGCCACCATGATGCCAAAAACCATAAATTTAAAAAACCCCATAGATTGGCATAGTCTTGCTTTGTTGATGAATGCCATCATAGAATATGAAGGAGTGGAAGTTCCCATTTTGGTGCAGCAGGTTAAGAACCCGACTAGTATCCATGAGGATGCGGGTTTGATGCCTGGCCTTGCTCAGTTGTTAAGGATCCAGCATTGCCGCAAGCTGAGGCATAGATGACAGACAGGGCTCAGATCCCGCATCTGCAGCCCTAAAAATTTTTTTAAAAAGTGTAGAGACAAATATGTGTCTATGTAAAGGAGTGTCCAGGGATTCACCTAAATGTCACATCACATTCCTAAAATTGAACAATGAGCTTAAATGTGTATTCTGATTGTCTCGAATGGGGCCTGGGGTTGTTCAGTTCAGTTCATTTCCTAATGATGTAGATACCACTGCATGATTTATAGCAAGGTCTTAGATAATAAGCTCCACCATGTGCACAGCACTTTAAAGTTTACAACAGTCTTTCTCACAAAAGGTATCATACAGTTTTTGCACCAACTTCATAGAGCATGTAAAAAGAGATGTATTTATTTTACAAAGGAGAAAACTAAAGTGAGTGTGACTTTTTCTAGCTTTTCAAGTATATGAACTACTAGTCAATAAATACAGTACAAGAACTTTATTCCTCAGACATCCTGAAGATCTCTTTCATTTATGTAATGTTCCAAAGCCATATGAGAATAATATGCCTTAGTTAGTCTATATCCCTTAATTATTCAAATTGTTTATGACAGCCATTTTCATATTTTTCATAGGAATTTATATTAACCTCATTTTATGCTACTAAAAATTTATTTTCTCAGTCTGCAGAATGTGTTATTAGTTTTCAAAGTGTTGCATTGTATAATTTAGTAGCAAGAGATATTTGGCCTCTAATCTGGGAACAATATTCTAAAAGTAATTTTTAGAGTGTCTAAGAAATCAAAATCCGTAATTATCAGGACATACAGGATCATCCAATAAGCAGTTAAGATACGGTAGCAAAACAATGGAGCCTAAATATCTGCATACAGATTTTGGCTCTTCTATGTCCTATATGAATGAGGACAGTCAGTTAAAAAAAAGAAGGGTGAAGAATGCCCACCCCACAATTGAAAGAAAATATCAGTTTTCTTTTTCTCATCAAATCTTTTTCTATACATTACATAAACACTGTACATACTAATATGGCTTGGTAAGGTAGGAAGACATTTTAGGGTTCAAATCTCAATCATCCAACAGTTGATTCTGTATGCATAATCCTCCAATGCTTGGGTTTGGGTAATTTCATTAATTTAGATTCATAAAATTGATTGTGCTTGGGCCCTGTGCCCCGTGCTAGACTGCCTATGCTTGGTATAGGAATGTCCTTACTCTCATAGTTGTAGGGTGGAGAATCTCACAATATCATGATCTCTATAAAGCCTGAAATTTCTTGATCCACAATAAAACAAAGAGTATGCTAAGTAACTCACAAAGTTATTGTGAGAATTGAATAGGTTCAGTAAGCAACGTGACTGAGCTCTGTTATTGGGAACTTATAGGCTCTTCTGATGCCTGGTCTTGTCCCTCCTTTCTCTGAAACACAGAACTAGACTGTTGCACTAGATAATTACTTAAAGAATGTAACCAATGCTAGAATGCAGATCAGTGGAGCAAGAGATCTTTAATATCAATTGTGATGGTTCTAGTGCCCTAAGCAAACATGGATTGTTGACTCCCTTAGAGGATGACTTTCAATTCTTAGTATAATTTATTGCCTAAAATAGTGACACTGATTCTTTTCTGTCTTTAATACTACAAGAACATATCCTTTCTTGTTCTGAAGAAAACAAAATATCTGAGGGCATCATGATTGTGGTAAAGTTCCCATTATTTTTAAGAGTCTTGCCTATATTTGTTGTGTCAAGGTGATGAGCCTTAACAGGTCGAGGTGGCAGCTTGCTGAATAGATGGAATACCATTGTGGTGAAAACAGAGTTAGTTACATAGAACCTATTTTAATTTCTGCTATTGTTAACGTCTATAATGCAGTTGTCACGATTAAGTGCGTATATGCTTAGCAGAATGACTATGTCAGGACTTAGATAAGATTTTTACCTTCGTGGTGAGTGATATATGCTTGATGTCATCTCTAATCATTTTTTAAATTTCTTATACATGAAAAGAAATTTGAAAGTAACATGATATTTTTAAAACAGAAACAAACTCACAGATTTCAAAATCAAACTTGTGGTTACCATAGGGTAAACCATGGTAGGGAGGAATAAATTGGGAGAATGGGAATAATATATATATATACTATTGTATATAAAATAGATAATTAACAAGGACCTACTGTCTAGCACAGGGAAATGTGCTCAATAGTCTATAATAACCTATATGGGAAAAAAGAACAGATATATGTATATGTATAACTGATTCACTTTGCTGTACACCTGAAATGATACAACATTGTAAGTCAACTATACTCCAATAAAATTTTAAAAAGTAGTATGTGCTCTCGTAGAAAATATAGAAAAGTAGAAAATAGAAACTAAAAATGTATTCATTGAAAAAAAGTTCCCTTGCTCCAGTTATTTATAGTTCTCTTTCAAGGCTTCTCAAGTTTAATTTTTGTTGGAGTTGAATCCATTCTAACTGAATGCCAATTAAAAATAATGACTATGTATCATGAACCTCAAGAAGTAGACGTCCTGTGTTTGTCAGTGATGGGTAGATGGGAATGAATCTCCATTCCTAGACTTTGATTTTCAGTCATTTCTTCCTTCAATTTCATATGCCTATTAGTTACCTCCTGTTCACTGTGGCGTGGTGGATTTTTAACAAAAACTCAATGGGATTTTAGCTTTACCAGGTGGAAGGAAACATTTTCTCTCTGGTTAAGTGTATCTTTCAATATTCCAATAATCAGATAAAGGGGAATAGAGGAAGCAATCAATAAACATTTTAGGTATTGACACTGCTTACTAGTCTACTTCAGGAGACAGAGAATATTGAACTGGCATCCTCAAAAGAACAGAGGAAAGGATATTGCATAAGCTAAGGACAGAGGCACAGGATATGGGATTAAGTTTCTAAATGTGAATAAGTAAAACAGTTATGCTTCCTGGGTTTTACTTCTCTTTCCAAAATTGCTGTGAAAATAGTTCTTTTACTGATTGCAGCATGAGAAGACAGGGTAGTTGTAAGACTGCATAAGATTTGCTTATTCATTCCTTTATTGTATATGTGTGTGTCTTTGCATGTAGGTTTTTGGTGTAGTATACATAAGTGTGTATTTATTTATCTATGGCTGCAGTAATAGCATTTTATGATATTTTTGCAAAAGACAGAATTCTGCTTTATCCCTATTTTAAGGATTCCCACCTGCTTGTTTCAAATGAAGATTGCTGCATATAAAAATTAGGGCATACTGTGTTTCTGAAAAAATAATTTGCTGTTTTACTCAGCATTCAAGTATGGAGTGCTGATAATTGTGTGACATTATGGTAATTGCACATGAAACAAAGATATATGAAATATGTTTTTTTTTTCTTTTTGTCTTTTTTCCTTTTCTAGGGCCACTCTCGTGGCATATGGAGGTTCCCAGGCTAGGGGTCTAATCAGAGCTGTAGCTGCTGGCCAACAGCACGGCTACAGCAACATGGGATCCGAGCCACATCTGCAACCTACACCACAGCTCAGAGCAACGCCGGATCCTTAACCCGCAGTCTCATGCCGATCCCTGAGAAAGGGCAGGGATCGAACCCACAACCTCATGATTCCCAGTCAGATTCGTTAACCATTTTGCCAAAACTCCTGAAATATGTTTTAAAGCAGGAGAAAACATGTGCTAGTACTTGAGAAGAACAATGGTTCACTTAGGCTGGGAATAGAACGCATGAAGAGGAGTTATAGAGGGATGAATCTCATATGCCAAGTTGGGAAGTTAGAGTTTTCATTGAGACAGTCAGGAGCCATTGAAACCTTTTAATTCTGAGATAAATTCATATAACAAATATTAAAGTTTTAAAGTATACAATGCAATGAATTTTAGCATATTCATGTGTTGTGCAACTATCACTATCTAATTCCAGAACATTTTTTATCTCTTCCCACAAAAAAACCATGCCATCAACAATCACTGCACTGTCCATCTTCTCCCAGCCCCTGGCAGCTACGAATTTACTCTCTGTTTCTATGAATTTGCCTATGCTGTATATTTCATATAAATGAATCATACAACATTAGGCCTTTTTCATCTGGCTTTTTCCACTTAGTATAATCTTTTCAAGGTTCATCCATGTTGTACCATGTGTTAGTACTCCATTCTTTTTCATGGCTGAATAATATTCTATTGTATACTTAACATCACATTTTATTATCCATTAATCAGTTGATGGATATTTCATCTATTTCCACTTTTTGGCTATTATTAATTATGATATTTTGAACCTCTGTGCACAAGATTTTGTATAAACATATGCTTTCAGTTCTCTCAGGTATACACATAGGTGTGGAATTGCTACTCATATATTTATTGCATTTTTAACTATGAAAATTGCCAAAGTAGTTTCCAAAGCAGCTATACCATTTTGTTTCCACCAGCAGTATACAAGGGTTTCAGTTGTTTTCATATCCCTGCTGAAGGATGAGAACCTTGAGGTTTTGAGGTAGAAGTGTTATCTATAAAAATTTCCAGTTTTAAGATAAATTCAGTTTGGGACACACTGACTTCCTGGCAGGCTATCCAGAGAGAGATGCTAAGTAGTTCACTATGGGTTTTTTGTTATTTATTTATTAAAATATAGGTGATTTACAGTGTTGTCTTAGTTTTAGGTGTACAGCAGAGTGATCCAGTTATACATATGTGTGTGTCTTGTGTGTGTGTATTTGTTTTCAGATTCCTTTCCCTTATTTGTTATTACAAAATATTGCATATAGATGTCTGTACTATACAGTAAGTCCTTGTTACTGATGTATTTTATATGTAGTGGTGTGTATATGTTAATCCCATACTCAGAATTTATCCCTCCCCTCTTTCCCCTTTAATAACCATAAGTTTGTTTTCTATGTCTGTGAGTCTGTTTCTTTTTTGTATATAAGTTCATTTGTATCATATTTTCGATTCCACCTAAAAGCAGTATCGTATGATATTTGTCTTTGTCTAGCTTGCTTCACTTAGTCTGATAATCTCCAGGTCCATCTGTGTTGCTGCAAATGGCATTATTTCATTCTTTTTTTTATGGCTGTCACTATATTTTTTTAATGTGAAATTTCAGCCTTGAGATTGTGGCTAGGCTTCATTTATGCATTTTCTCTAACTTGTATTTGTGCAAGTGTGATCTGTGGTAATGGATGGGCAGCTGCTAATAAGAAATGAAAAATCCTGGGGCATCTTCCAGATATAGAAAATCAGAATTCTGCCTGTGGGATTAGGAATTTGTATTTTAAAAACTGCTTCAGCTGATTCATTTGCAAACTAGTTTAAAAACTTCTGTTCTAACCTACCAGCCTTAGAAGAGGTCATTGCAGGAACTTCACTGTCAGAATTAACCCTGACTCCTCTGGTGATTATATGCAATGATAACTGACATTCAGGTTCAGATTTTACTAACACCATGCCAGACACTCAACACTTTTCCTCTTATTTCATTCTAACCACTTTTTATTATAAAATGAGAAACTTAGCCTTGGAGGGTCAAGCGTACAGAACTAAAAGATGGCAAAGTTGAGATTTGAACCCTAAAAATGTCTTTGCATTTTACCAAGCCATATTGGTATAATTTTTATTTACTGTACATAGCAAGGGCTGCTGAGAAAAGGAAAGAAAAATATCTGATTTCAGTTGTTTGTGAGGTGGGAGGGTCTTCATGTTTGTTTTTCATTGACTAGGGTAGACATGTAAATTTGGAAGAAATAGAATTCTACATCATTTACCATCATGAAAACCACTGTCATCATCCGGAAGCATTTTTCAAGCTCCTTTTTGTGGAGCTCTCTTGTGCCCTGCGCCTTGCAAATATAGAAATGCTATATCAGTTTGCCCGGTCATAATAATGGACTTGGTAAATTGGATTTCGGAAAACACTGCAACAACTCTCAGGGTATCTTATAAAATCCCAGCCTCGAGGCAGTCTCTCAGTGGTAGATTTAGGATTGGGCAGGAGCCAAGGTGACCTTGATTTGTTGCTAACCAAGCTGCTGTGGGTTTGCAGAATCATAACAAGCGACTCTGTTATGTATTTTATCTTTTTTTTCTGATTTGTTTTATAGGCTATGGGGAAGTGTCTTCTTGATGCAATTTATTACTGTAGACAAGATTTGGGAAAAAATTTTTTTTGTCACTCCATAATAATGAATAATGTAAGAGCATTATATTATTTTAGTAGTAAATGTAAATGATGTAGTATGTTACTCCTTTATATATTTTTTTCAATTAGATTATACAGTTTTAGCTCCTCGAGGACACTGATTGTCCTGGTTCAGTATTATGTTCCTCAATACATTTTGTATGTAATAGATAATTAAGGCAAGCATGTAATTTATCATTCAAACTTGGATAATTTTCAAGTAAAAGGGCACCATTAAGAATTTTGCCAGGATTTCAAACAGAAACCAGGATTGTACTAAGTACACTCCTATGGTCACCCTAAATTAATGAATGCTTAAAAGACATACAAATTATCTACCACATCATCTGAGGAACCTCAGGGTCAGACCTCATGTACTCCATCATAGCCGATATTAGAAATGCTCACGATCCATTAGCATATTCTTTAGTTATATATTGTAATAGCAATTCAGTAGCAGAAATAGAAGGCAACTAAGGAATGACATGAAAAAGAAAACCGAGATAGAACAGATTCTATGTGCTAATATTTACTTGTTAACTATTTCTTTTACCACTCCCAAAATAGAATTTTTAAAAATGGCTTTCTGCTTCAGCAAGAGAGCTTTGTGTTGTTTTTAAGTGTAGTCACTGTAAGTTTCCTAGGTAACCTGTAATATTCAGTGTGCAGGCGCCTTTGATAAGTCAAATGTTTTGAAGATACAAAGCTATAAGAAACTGGTTTTATCTTAGATGATTCTGAGATTCCTTTAATGTGATTTTATTTGATCTGAAAATATTAATGATCTTGATTTACTCCACTAAGCCATTCACCTCTAGTCAAGGGGAAAGTATGGCCAGAGGTGTAAAGTGGGGTCTATAGGGAGGAAATAAAGATAGCCAATCCAATTGAAAAGGAGGGAAATAGAGGAGTTCCCATCCTCGCGGCTCAGCAGTTATCGAACCCGACTAGCATCCATGAGGATGCAGGTTCCATCCCTGGCCTGGCTCAGTGGGTTAAGGATCCAGTGTTGCCATGAGCTGTGGTGTAGGTCTCAGATACGGCTCAGATCCTGCATTGCTGGGCCCTGGTGTAGGTCGGTGGCTACAGCTCTGATTGGACCTCTAGCCTGGGAACCTCCATATGCTGTGGGTACGGCCCTAAAAAGACAAAAAGACAAAAAGGAAAGAAAGAAAGGACGGAAGAAAGGAAGAAAGGAAGGAAGAAAGAAAGAAAGGAAGGAAGGAAGAAAGAAAGAAAGAAAGAAAGAAAGGAAGGAAGGAAGGAAGGAAGGAAGGAAGGAAGGAAGGAAGGAAGGAAGGAAGGAAGAAAGAGAGAGAAATAAGATGTCTGGCAGAGTCTGGCAGAGATTCTCAACTGCATCATGAGGCAGATACAGAATTTTCATTTAAGATTTCTTTTTCTGAACTCTAATGTCTAGTTCTTTCTGCATGGAAGATAAATGAAGGTGTTGAGTTTCAGTCTTTGTTTAAAAAGAGCCAGAATGAGCAGTCCTCTTGATGACAATAGTAGCCAAACTGGTTGACCGATGACATTTTCCATTTTCCAACGTGTTGTATCAGGATGAATTGAAAGGTACCAGTCAATGTAATCATAAAAATACATTTGAATTTTTCCCTGTATCAAATACCATAAAAATCTCATGTATTGATATAGATAGCCTTTTATCTTTTAGCACAGGGTAAAGGAAATACCCACTTTCAAATTTGATTGGTATCTGCCAATTCTACCCCCAACCCCAACCCCAGGAAACACCACACTAGCGCAATATAAAAGCTAATGTGTGAGAACAAATACCAGTTATTACTCTTTCCCATTCAGTCCCCAGAAGCTGACCTTTTAGTACTGAAAAAAAAAAAGAAAGAAAAAAAGAAATCTGGACTCCAAGAATAATTATGTCTAAGGAGTTCATAAAATTCTTCATAGTAGATATAAGGGTATCTGATAGGGAAGCTAGTTCACCATTGGACATTCTCATAAGCTGTTCCAGCCAAAGAACCTAATCTGAGTCTCTCTAGTACAGTTGGTTATCATAAATATTGTGTCTCAGGAAGATTTTTTGATCATAAGAGAACAAGAAACCTGCCTTTCATTAGTTTTCCTTCACATATCCAGTTAGTACTAAGTTATTCTCACATTCAAGTCCTGTTCAATATGGCCCCATCACGTTTTCCAGTCCCATCTCCTACTTCATTTCTCAATTAACTTATTTCTCCCCCAGTTTATGGATAGTGCCCAAATTGTCATTATACTTAGCATTTCTCCTTCTTTTTGTTCCTATAGTTTCCTCTTCTTACCACTCCTTTCACTGACCAAAATTGAGTTTGAATTATAAGGCATCTCCTATGCCTATCTTTTTCTTTTACCAAGAGGTTTTCTCTTGTTTTGTTTGTATGCGTGGTTTTTTGTTTGTTTTATTTCTCCACATCCTTACACCATTTAGCTTTATGGTGTAGTTTTCATTATTTTATTTTTTTCTTTTTAAGTCTGTACCTGTGGCATATGGAAGTTTCCAGGCTAGGGGTTGAATCAGAGCTGGAGCTGCAGGCCTTTACCACAGCCATGGTGGTGTTCTTTTAGTGTAATAGTTCTTTTATAATTGTTCATCTCATCTTCAGACTGCTGGTCATCACTAGAAACAAGGTTTGCATCTCAAATGTCTTGGTAATATTGTTATGGATCAGTAAATGTTTGTTGACCTGAATTATATTTACTTTTATATTTCTAAGATATGAACTATCTTTCTATATATTATCCATGAACATTATTCTCCTGTCTTGCTCCATCCTTAAATTGTCCTGAATCACTTCATCTAAAATTTAGTTATTTCAAGGGCTATTTATGATGTTCCGAAGACCCAGGCACATGGTTCCTGGGCTCTTAGTATCTCTTTCACCCTCTCATACCACTGCTGTTTGAGATGTGTCATAGTCTAAAGGTACCAAATGCCTCCCTGGGCTGTCATGATATCCACAGATATATTAGAATCTCTCATTTGAGTAAAGCCTATATATAGCTCATGAAACAAGCTCTGTTAAACTTTAATTACTGTTAGGAAAGCATAATATTTAAACCAAGTTACCATTTTTCCATTGGCTGATCTCTGGAACAGAATATATTTAAAAGAAAAAGAAGCACTAATCATGTAAGAATAGGAGAGTTAGTGTAGAGAGTAGAGCTTTATCAAAGAGAAAACATCACCCTACTCAAATAGAGGGAATCTATTGAATTGCATGCACATGATGGACTCCAAGTAGCACCAAAGGTAGACAAACTGCCAGGTTTGACTAAGACTCAGTCTTGTCCCATTACCAATACTTGTCCCTTCAAATTATCTTCTCATAGAATCACCTAAATGCATTAATTTGCTCCTTTGTCTCTCACATGCATGGATCAATATCTTTTAAGGTGCTTGAAGTTGACACATCTTCAGAGGACTTTAGTGTGTCTTACTTCACCTGATAAAGAGAGTGATGATGGGAGAAGTACCTAGAAATTGGAAAGGAGAAGTTTCCCAAATTTTCCCTTCAGTAAACTGTTGGAATATTGAATATCATGTTTCCAATTATCTTTTAACCCTTTAAAGATTTGTCCATAGATTTTTAGGATAGTGTTTATTCAATGAGCCAATATGCGTACCACTCATCTAGAGCTTAGCACACAGAAGGCAGTTATTAATTTTGTGGTAACCAAGTAGATGAGTGCTCATTCCTATTGACTGTGAATATAGTGTGTGTGTGTATTTGTGTGTGTGTGTGCGCTCCAATAGATCAACTAATGTATGAGGATGGGATAAAAACTTAAGGTAGAATAGAACAGATAAAAATCTTAGATGTGAATCAGGAAAGACTTCAGGCAGAATTCATGTTTGAGGCAGTTATAGTGTGAAAAGATGAGATTTGGACAATCCAAGTGGAAAGAAAGTGTAAGGTAAACCATAAAGTTAAGAGTCAGTACGGACCAGGAAGGTTTAGGGCATAGTAACTCATTTAGAGTTTAAGGTTGGAAGAGAAATGGAATGGTGAGAGAAAGGTGTAGGAAGATAGGCAGGTGGGAACTGGGTCATGGAGGGTCTTTGATGCTGGACAGAGTGGATGCAGCTTATTCAGCGGCGAGTCACTGAAGATTTCTGAGCTGAGGGAGTTTATGACCTGGCTTGCACTTTGGGAAGATTAAGCTGTCAGCAGTATATGTGATGGATTGGAGTGAGGAGGTATAGAGGCAGGGAAGCTAGTTAGGAAACAATTTCAATAGCGAAGATAAGAAGTAATGGGAGCCAGAACTGGAAAGCAGCAGTGGGATTGTAAAGAAAATGATTTTAAGTAACTCAGAAGGTACATCTGCACCAGAAAGGAAAATGATGCCCAAATCTTGGTTGGGGTTCTTTAGTCATAATCAGAAACAGGAAATTTATATTTATCTGCCATAAATAGAAACAGAAAGATTAGAAAAATAGCAGTGAGCTCAGTAAAGGGTCTTTAAATGCAAACCAGTGTACTAGATAACATTTAATTGGGTGGAAGCAGGCCACAATAACCAAGAGCGATATGTGGAGTCTGTGTTACAGTGCAGTGGTTCTGGAACTTGAGGGTGCACCAGAATCACCTGGAAGGCTTGTTAAAACAGAGTTCAAAGCTGGAGAGAGGTGGAATGTTAAGAGAAATGGGTAGGAAGCTGTATAGGAATTAGGTCATGAAGGGTCTTTGATGCTGCAGGATAGTGTCTTCCCACTCTCAGAGTTTCTGGTGAAAAGATGACTGTATAGGTCTATGTGAGGCCTGAAATTTGCATTTCTAACACATTCCAAGGAAATGTTGATGTTGCTAGTCAACCACTTTGAATACCTCTATTACTCTATGCCCCAGCTAAGTGTACCTTACAGTGCCTGAGAACCTTCTGAGGAGCCTTAAAAGCATCCCAACACCTGGGCTTATGCCACACTAATAAATAATTCAAGGTGGCTTCTTTTTCTTAAATTCATTCCTTCTGTGATCCCAGTGGGTAGCCAGAATGAATACCACCAGTCATATCTTTGGATCTTTAAGAAGTTAAAAGTTTGGATTTTAGGTAAACTTTTCTAATTTTTATAACATTGAATTGTCCAAATAAAGCAAATATGTGCACCTCCGACTTTGATAAACCAGCTGCATGACTAGGTGTAATATCTGGATTAAGCAGATGATAGCAGGAATATAGGGCCAGGACCTGAAAGATAAGTTGGGATTACCATAGATTTGTGTATGTTAAGTGTGATTTTGTAAATGTGAATCACACCCAATAGTCAAATCAGAAACAGAAAATTTAATATTGTCCATAAAATGATTATTTAAAAAAATCTTTTCTACCTTTACTTATATTTAGTCAATGTAGCTTCTTGTATAAACAGCCAATAATTACATCATCCAGATTAACTGGCCCAAAAGATGCCATTATCTCCTTTTCATGTATTCTCCACACATCACATATACCCTCCCACAAGACAGATTCACACTTAGTGATTTACACTTAGCTACATAAATTGTATTTTTTAGGTCTCTTACTATAATATGGTTTTCCAACATAGAATATTGGCCAGAACTCATTAATATTAACAAGTCATTTATTACTACAAGAAGTAATCAGACCTCAATCTTTTTAAAATAAGATTGGGTGTCCCTTATGATGGAGCATGATAATGTGAGAAAAAAGAAAAATAAATATATATCAATACATTAAATGTGAAAATAAAATAAAATAAGATTGGAGAAAGAACTAGACACACTGGGGAGTTCCCATCATGGCTCAGCAGTAACAAACCCAAGTAGTATCCATGAGGATGCAGGTTCAATCCCTGGCCTCACTTAGTGGAATAAGGATTCTCTGTTGCCACGAGCTGTGGTGAAGGTCACAGATGCAGCTTGGATCTGGCGTTGCTGTGGCGGTGGTGTAGGCCAGCAGCTGTAGCTCTGATTTGATCCCTAGCCTGGGAACCTCCATATGCCACAGGTTCCACCCTTAAAAAAAAAAAAAAAAAAAAAAGGAAGAACTAGACACATTATATATATTTACAAAACTTTATAGCAAAGCCAGTTAGAAAAATGTCTTCAAATTCGACTTTACATCTTTTCATTAAAAAAAGTCTTAATTGGAGTTCCCATCGTGGCGCAGTGGTTAACGAATCCAACTAGGAACCATGAGGTTGCGGGTTTGATCCCTGCCCTTGCTCAGTGGGTTAAGGATCTGGCGTTGCTGTGAGCTGTGGTGTAGGTCGCAGGTATGGCTCGGATACCGCGTTGCTGTGGCTGTGGTGTAGGACGGCGGCTACAGCTCCAATTAGACCCCTAGCCTGGGAACCTCCATATGCCATGGGATCGGCCCAAGAAATGGCAAAAAGACAAAAAAAAAAGTCTTAACTATGTTATTCATAAAAGCATTTGTAAAGGATAGTAAAAAGATTTGATGGTCATTGAGACATGTCCATAGATATTGCATAGCTCCATGTGCTTTCTTTGATTTCTCTCTTTCGTCATATGTAGAGACCATTTGCCCAAAGTAACAAACTCCTATGCTCACTTCTACCCCTTGATTAGGCTCCTTTGTTTTGCTTTGATATTGATGACTGGCTGGCATTTAAATGAATATGCATTGAGTATTGCAAAAGCTCATTCTTGAATCCAGGAATAAGGATAAAAATAAAAATAAAAACTTTGGCAGACACCCATGTAGTGCTTACTGTGTCAAGCACTGTTTTGTGTGCATTACACACATTAAGTCATTTTATTCTCAGAGTAAGCCTATAAGGGATGAGGAAACTGAGGGCGGGAGTTGTGATTTGTTCAGTGTTAGGAAGCTGGTAAGTACCTGGGTGGGGATTTGAACCCAGGTCTACCTGATTTAAAGCAAATTTTTTGTAACGATTGTCCTACTATATTCTTTGTGTGTATAGCAAGTACCACTCAGTAAACATCTTTTCCTTTACACATAGATTGTAAGACAAACCAATTAGAAACATCAAATTATCTGCTTCAATGGGTTAATCTCGTCATACCCATAATATTCAATTACTAAAACATTTATCACCCAATGCAAAGAAAACATTATTGCGGGAATGAAGTGATGGGTTGGAGACCAGGGTTTTGCATCTACATCTCCTCTGCATTTTCTGTAGTAGATTTAACAAGGACTGCATTTCTCTGGGCTTCTTTTCTCATCACAAAATGATGCTCTTGAAGAGTCTTTAAAGCTCCCAAATCTTATGAATTAAATTCCATTTCTAAGGTAAAAATTTAGAAAGATAATGCTTAAATAAAGCATTATTATCCAGGAATTATTTTTTATTTCCTAGAAAAAGTTGTTAATGATTTCCTCTAATATGAAAGTTTTCACAGAAGTTTCTAATTATCTGGGATTTTAAAGCTATTGTTGATTATGGATAGGGTTTGGAGGTATTTGTATTTTAAGGAAGAAGACTTTTTTTTTTTTTTTTAAGGACGCACCCATGGCATATGGAGGTTGCCAGGCTAGGGGACAAAATTGGAGCTGCAGCTGCCGGCCTACACCACAGTCACAGCAATGCCAGATCTGAGCCACGTCTGTGACCTACACTCACAGCAACACTGAATCCTTAACCCGCTGAGTGAGGCCAGAGATCAAACCCGCGTCCTCATGGATAAGTGCTGAGCCATGACGGGAACTCCCCACAATTTTTAATATGTGTAAATCAGAGTACATATTGCATTTTATAGAATAGTATGTGAATTAATTTACTTCTCATGCAGGAGGGATCTTGCTTTGCATTATCAGACTAAGAGCTAGGAAGACAATATTTCTCTTCTTGTTAAAAACAATGAGCAGTAAAAGAGGGCAGGCAGGAGTTGACAGGGAATAACCTCTATTACCTAGGTGTGGAGAGAACAAATAGCTTGATTTGACACTGTCCAATTTATAAGATATTCAGGTTAACAGTGATTCGGGAGTAGTTCTTTGTGCCTGGAAAGAAAAGAAATAATCACTTGGGGGAATGTCAGTGGGAGGAGATCAATGACAGATTTTATGCAGGAAAAAATTAGGGTTATCCTGTCACAGAATATAAAAATACACTGCACTGTAACCATGGCCTGAAAATTGGTTTCAGGGAAGGAAGTACATTTCCATAAACTTACTGTGGACTCCGAGCTCCTTGCAGACTCTGTTCATAGGGTCTAGCATGGTGCCTTGTGCGGAGCATAAAGTCAAAAGCCTGGGCCTCAAATGAATCATGACCGTATTTAGCATTTCAGTACCGATAGTAAGAAAGTGGGATGCATACAGAGGAGGCCAGCAGGATGGGAAGGAGGAGTCACGTTAAGTGAGGGAAACATTTAAAAATCTGAGAATGTTCGATAAAGTTTTCGGGAAAATGAGAAAACTGTTATTGTGTAGTCAAAGAATTAGATCAAAGAGTGGGACTTGTTTTCTATGACTTTAAGGAATAAAACAAGAAAACATTAGCAAAATCTCCTCTGTAGGAGACAACGATTTTGAAGGAAATAAGGGAGGGCCATCTACACCATCCAAAGGTGGTCCTGGGCCATGTGGGGGAAGGGAAGGGGGTCAGGGTGAGACCCTTGTCATTGGAGACCAGCTAAGAGAACAGAACAACAAGGGTGTTGTGAAGTGGGTCCCAGCATTAATTTGCCTTCAATTTATTAGAAGTTTTTGGCCTTTAAGGTCCATGTGATTAGGGGTCAGGCACTTAAGTTCAGGGCCTAATGTTACAGACAAGGAATAGTGAGTAAAGTCTTCATTGAGGAAACACCTATTCTGACGAAATATTGCCATGTGAAGTCCATCAATTAATGCTAAGGACTAGCACCCTGAAGTAGTGGGGGGAGAGGGAGTCAGGCTTCTTAATTTACTGGAGGGTGAGTATTAAGTGTTCCCCTCCTTTGTCTTCATGGCTGGCTCTGGAAAACAGACTCTGAAATGAAGATTAGTGAACCGTGACCTTGGCTAAGGCAACTGTCTTCGGTGGTTTGGGGGAAACTGAGAAAATGAGCTATTTCTGCCAGCAGCGTTCTCAGATACTGAAGAATAAGTTCTTCATTTCTAACAAAAGTCTGGGTTGCTGGTGAAAGTATCCAAAGAAATTGGCTGGAGTTCCTGCTGTGGCACAGCAGGTTAAGGATCCAGCAGTGTCTCTGCAGCAATGCTGGTTAGATCTTCAGCACAGGGCAGTGGGTTAAGGATCCAGCATTGCTGCAGCAGTGAAGTAAATCACAGCTGCAGCTTGGATTGGACAGCTGGCCCAAGAACCTGCATATGCCACAGTTGTGGCCAAAAAAGAAAAAAAAATTTAATTGGCAAATAGTATTCTTCACAGAATGAAAGATCCTAAAATCTATCCTTTCCAGCCATTCTTACCTGATCACAAATACCTGTGCTATTTAGCTATACCCTAACATTGATCTTTTAAGACAGCGATTTGGCCGTTTGACCCAACTTCAAGCTGGATAATCTAATGATGCTTATGATTTGATATTTTAAATATGTTTTAACAAGTCAATTACCACCTCCTTTCCTCTGTGTTGGTTTTCACTCTCATGTAATTTGCTTAATCAGAACAACTATTTAGAACGCAGGAAAATGTGAATGAGCTGGAAGCAAGTCTGTGGTTAGAGCTCCTTTTCCTCCTTTCATTACAAGTATGTGCACTGCATGGCAATTCTGGTTCTGTACAGTCACTTCCCCTCCTGCCAGATTTTTCTTTAGCAACAATATTTGACAGCACCATCACCTTTCCCAAAAAGATCATTTGCAAATAAAAGAAGTCTAACGCACTTAGACTGTGGAAGAAAATTATTGTGCTTGCTCAAAGATTCACTGCTACCCTTCGTTACAAATTCTACCTTTGATTCTGGGTTCTCTCACTTATTAAGTATGAAATACTGGGGACATGGTTTGCCTTTTCTGATCCTTAATTGCCTCATCAGTAAAATGAATATAATATCGATCCCACATGGTTATTGTTAAGAATAAACAAAAGAGAATTAGTAAATGCTTGTGAAGCATGATGTGCATTCATGTAGGTCCTTGCCCCTGTCTCCGCTAAAGCAAGTGCATCCTATGGATTGAGAAATGGCCCAATTAAGAGTTTGATAGTCTTGTAACATGTATTGTAATATCTGTGAATTATATTGACACATAGGAAGGAAGGTAACTGTTTAAGGAAATATGTTACTGTCTTTCCTTGACATGGGTTTGTTCTGCCCTGGCTCCCCAGGAAGTTCTCTAGTCCTGGGTTCAGTCCTTGGAGACCAGGCTGAGCTCACTTATAGCCGCAGAGCCACAGACGCCACAATAATCAGTGAATGAATGGATTGTGAACATTCAGTTCATTGAGAGGCACCCTAGTCACTTTCTTTTTTTTTTCTTTTACTCAATGAATTTATTACTGTTGTAATTGAACAATGATCATCACAATCCAATTTTATAGGATTTCCATCCCACAAACCCAGCACATCCCCTCACCCCCAAACTGTCTCCTTTGGAAACCATGTTTTTCAAACTCTGTGAGTCAGTATCTGTTCTGCAAAGAAGTTCATTCTGTCTTTTTTTCAGATTCCACATGTCAGTGAAAGCATTGGATGTTGGTGTCTCATTGTATGACTGACTTCACTTAGCATGATAATTCCTAGGTCCATCCATGTTGCTAAAAATGGTGGTGTTTCATTCCTTTTAATGGCTGAGTAATATTCCATTTTGTATATGTACAACATCTTCTTGATCCACTCCTCTGTCAATGGACATTTAGGTTGTTTCCATGTCTTGGCTATTGCGAATAGTGCTGCAATGAACATCGGAAAACATGTGTCTTTTCGAGTCATGGTTTTCTCTGGATAGATGCCCAAGAGTGGGATTGCTGGATCAAATGGTAGTTCTATTTTTAGTTTTCTGAGAAATCTCCACACTGTTTTCCACAGTGGTTGCACCCAATTACAATCCCACCAACAGTGTACTAGGGTTCCTTTTTCTCTACACCTTCTCCAGCACTTACTGTTTGTAGACCTTTTGATGATGGCCATTCTGGCTGGTGTAAGGTGGTACCTCATAGTGGTCTTGATTGGCATTTCCCTAATGATGAGTGATGTTGAACATCTTTTCATGTGTTTTTTGGCCATCTGTATGTCTTCTTTGGAGAATTGTCCATTTAGATCTGCCCATTTTTGGATGCGGTTTTTTGTTTGGTATTGAGCTGCAGG
Source organism: Phacochoerus africanus (assembly GCF_016906955.1). Taxonomy (NCBI): domain Eukaryota; kingdom Metazoa; phylum Chordata; class Mammalia; order Artiodactyla; family Suidae; genus Phacochoerus; species Phacochoerus africanus. The sequence continues at coordinate 209,676,009 of NC_062544.1, read as the reverse complement.
AGGTGTTTATAAATTTTGGCGATGAACCCCTTGTCAGTCGATTCATTTGCAAAGATTTTCTCCCATTCTGTGGGTTGTGTTTTCGTTTTGTTTAGGGTTTCCTTTGCTGTGCAGAAACTTTGAAGTTTGATTAGGTCCCATTTGTTTATTTTTGTTTTTCTTGTAAGTACTCTAATAAGAGGTGGATCCGAGAAGATGTTGTTGTCATTGATGTCAGAGAGGGTTTGGCCTATGTTTTCCTCTAAGAGTTTTATAGTGTCTGGTCTTCTATCTAGGTCTTTAATCCATTTGGAGTTTCTTTTTGTGTATGGTGTTAGGGAGTGTTCTAATTTCATTCTTTTCCATGCAGCTGTCCAGTTTCCCCAGCACCACTTACTGAACAAGCTGTCCTTTCTCCATTGCATATTCTTGCCTCCTTTGTCATAGATGAGTTGGCTGTAGGTGCATGGGTTGAATTCTGGGCTTTCTCTCCTGTTCCCCTGATCTATATTTCTGTCTTTGTGCCAGTAGTATACGGTTTTGATGATTGTTGCTTTGTAGTATGGTCTGAAGTCTGGGAGCCTGATTCCTCCAGCTCCATTTTTCTTTTTCAGGATGTCTCTGGCTCTTCTGGGTCTTTTGTGCTTCCAAACAAACTTTAAACTATTTTGTTCAAATTCTGTGAAAAATGTCCTTGGTAATTTGATAGGGATTGCATTGAATCTATAGATTGCCTTGGGCAGTATAGTCACTTTCAAAAGGGGGCAGTTTAGTTGCATCACATGCTCTGGGTAGATTTGAGCTGTATTCTATCTGTTGGACCATGGAGAGACATGATTCTTGTCATATATGATAAATCAATTCTTTGGACATAAACTCAATAATACATAATATAAGTTCCTTAGATGAAGAGGTTAAAATATAGTAAAATGAGAGCTAGACCGAACTTAAGACCTGGTCTTGCTCCTTCCAAACTGGGGGATCTTGGGTAAACTACAACTTAGTGAAAACTGTTTCTTCAATACTAGAGTGGCATGATACTATTTATCCTTAAAATGCTTTGCAAATGAAAGGAAACCATAAACAACATGAAAAGATAACCTATAGAATGGAAGAAAACATTTGCAATTGATACAACTGATAAGGGCTTAATTTCCGATATATACAAGCAGCTCATACAACTGAATAACAAAAGAACAAACAACCTAATGGAAAAATGCACAGAAAATCTAAATAGACATTTCTCCAAAGAAGACATACAGATCACCAATAAGCACATGAAAAGACACTGATTGTAGCTAATTATTAAATAAATGCAAATTAAAACAACAATGAAATACCACCTCCATCTGTCAGAATGGCCATCATTAAAGTCTACAAACAGCAAATGCTGGAGAGGGTATGGAGAAAAGGGAACCCTCCTAAACTGCTTGTTGGAATGTAAATTGGTTCAACTATTATGGAAAACAGTATAGAATTTCTTCAGAAATCTAAAAAGAGAGTTGCCATATGATCTACAATCCTTCTTCTGAGCATTTAGCCAGACAAAACTGTAATTGAAAAAGATACATGCACCCCTATGATCATAGCAGTACTATTCACAATAGCCAAGACAAGGAAGCAAACTAAATGTTCATTGACAGATGTATGGATGAAGAAGATTTGCTATATATACATAATGAAATAATACTCAGCCATAAAAAGAATGAAATAATACCATTTGCAGCAACATGTATGGACCTAGAGATTATTATACAAAGTGGAGTACATCAGAAAGAGAAAGATAAATACCATGTGATATCACTTATATGACACCAATGAACACATCCATGAAACAGAAACAGACTCACAGACATAGAGAACAGACAAGGGAAGGATTGGGAGTTTGGAGTTAGCAGATATATACAATTATATATAGAGTGATAAACAACAGGGTCCCACTGTCTAGCACAGGGAACTATATTCAATACCTTGTGATAAGTCATAATGTAAAATAACATCAAAAAGAATATATACATACACACACACACACGCACATTTATATAAACTGAATCACTTTGCCGTACAGCAGAAATTAACACAATATTGTAAATCAACTATACTTCAGCAAACTTTTAAAAAACACTTGCAGCTGAAGTAAGATGGATATTTATACATGAAGAAGTAAAATGAAATACACATTTGCAAAATACAAGAGCTTAATAGTTCTTGCCAGAGGATATTCTTATTGGGTTGTAGAGTTCCAAAAACATGGAAGGTGTTCCCTTTTCAAAGGGCGATTCCTCTCCTGATTTATGCAGAGCTTTTCACTGACTACAAATTCAGCTTCCAAAAAGAGTGGGAGGCACACTTACTGCTCTGGCTCACTGGGAAATTTGTGCTTTGAAGGCAAAAGGGAGAATGACAGCCTTTGGCATTTCCTTGCTAGGAGGGTAAGGATGTTCTGTGTGGAACCCTCTCCTATAGAACTTTTGACACTGATTAAGGATTGGCAGAGCATATCCTGGCAAGTTATGCTGGAGGAGGAACATGGGATAAAGACTGCTGGTATCAAAGCGCTTCCAGAATTTGCTCAGAGCGCACAGCTCTGACAAGATCAGTTGCTGCAGCAGACAGGTCATTGGTCTTTTTATTTCTCCTTATATTATACATCCCATTGATGCTGATCATCTTATTCTCACTAAAGCTCAAGGACCAGCTTTTGAAATCATTAGTAGAAATTGCTCTTATTAGAGTTCCTGTCATGGCTCAGTGGTTAATGAACCTGACTAGTATCCATGAAGACACGGGTTCAATCCCTGGCCTCAGTGAGTTAAGGATTTGGCATTGCCATGAGCTGTGGTGTAGGTCACAGATGTGGCTTGGATCTGGCATTGCTGTGGCTGTGGTGTAGGCCAGCAACTACAGCTCCGATTTGACCCCTAGCCTGGGAACCTCCATATGCTGCAGGTGTGGCCATAAAAAGACAAAAGACCAAAAAAAAAAAAAAGAGGAAAAGAAAAGAAATTGCTCTTATCTTTTTTCTTTTTCTTTTCTTCCTTTTTTCCCCTTAAACTTTCCTTTTCTGTGAATTTCTGTTGAAGAAAATATGAAAGGAGACATGAACAGATGCCACAAAGGAGGCACCTTATTTATGACTTTTTAAATGACAAATCCTGAAACTGATTTGAGTCCAGGCAGGATAAAAGGTTGGTATTAAATGTGACCTTTGATTTTAATGGTCTTGAACAAAAACCTTCATTTGAGCTGTGCAAATTGCCCTGTAAATTATTGGCCCATTTCACTGCATTTTCAGGCAGTGAGGGAAAGGGGGTGAGCAGACAGCAGCAAAAATGATTTCTTATCACCTACAGTCTTCAAAATAACAAGTTGTTTGAACTTAACCATTCTCCTCCCCACATCCTTTTTACATAACACAGTTAAAAACATTTTTTTTTTTTTTTGCCCTGAAAGCAACTGGCTGAGCTAAATCAGACCTTGACATTTATGGTGAATTTCTTCCCTACTCCAGACCTCAGTTTCCACATCTGTATAAGTAGCTTTCCCATTCTCATTAGCTATGCAAGAATAACTGTTAATCATGACAGTAACCAGCTTGCAACCGAATATGTGATGCAAAGAGCAGCCACTTGCCTGAGATCTCAGTGTTTAAAGGTAGGCCCTGCTGTGCAAGTCTACAAAAATGACAGTGTTGCAACGGGAAGAGGGTGCATTTACCAAATAAGTTAGGCACAACAGAAGTTCAATGGCAAATACATGTACCTCGAGTTGCACAGTGGGCTATTTGGGGGAACACCGTAGGCTGTTTAATGTTCTTGTGCATAAGGTGGGAGATTTCACTTTGCAGCAAAAGACTAAACTTTTGTGTTTTCCTGTTTCTTGTGAAGTATGCAATTATGTAGGGTTTATTATGTTCTTTGAGAGAAAACAAGATTTTGTGTTGTGATTTTTTTTTAAGCGCTTAGAAATTACCATGTAGCAGAGCTAATGCTTCTTTTAGAATTTCTTTTTGAAAGGGGTTTTCTGGCTGTCACTGATTCTCCATGTCCTGAATTGATCATTTGTCCCAGAGTCACTCAATCCATGGGCTTCTTCTTTTCAGGTAATCGTTACTCTATACCTATGGTTGGTTAAAAAGCCAACCAACCAACCACAGTTCAAGTCCTGAAACCATCCTTAACTCTTCTCTTCTTTCATTCCCTATATAATCTGTTAGGAAACTCTCGGAGCTTTATTTTTTCATATTACCTTCCATCGTGTTCTATCCCAAGAGAGTGGATATGGTCCCCTGTGCTAAACAGCAGGACTTCATTGCTTATCCATCCTAAATGTAATAGTTTGCATTAACTTATTCTACTCTGCCCTGGAGTTATAGCCATTTGTTTCCCTGATTCCAGCTTTTGTTCCCTCAGCTCACTAAGTGTGTGGGCTGTCCAGGTTCTTCTTTTTTGTGCTGCTGCCTAGAAACTTCCTGGAGCGATGGTAGTGGAGGCCATTCTTTCAAGAATGACAGCTGTTCACTGCATGTTTTCCAAGGTCTGAAAACTGACATTTGGTTATTTAAGGGGGGAAGGTAATCTAGTCACTGTTACTCCAACATGACCAAAACTGAAGCTCAGTGGAAAACTCCTAAAGCCAAATCTTTTTTGTTTCCTCCAAATAGAAGAGCATATACGTGATCAGGTAATTATGGCATATAACAATGTGATCAATTTTCATGTTTCATGTAGAACCTACAGCTTATCAGCAGAAAGGCAATAAATTATAAGTCAAAGGGTTTCCCTCAATTGCAATTGTTTGACCTTGGGCAGGTCACTCTGAGTTTTAATTCCATCATCTGTTTACATGGGGAAAGGAAATCCTGCTGCTTTATCAAAAATTACATCAAGGATTAAATGTGGTCATGGATAGAAAAATTCCTATCTCTAAAATCCTGTCCTCATGTGAGGGGATATTCTTATTCTCATCATCATTATCTGTCAAACTAGAAAACCCAGAATGATAGAGCATTTCTCCACAATTCATTTTATGCTTTCTTATCCTGATAACATATGTAGACCAAAATATGATCTATTTTGATATTATGTGTGTCAGTTAGGATTAATTTTGTCTATAATATAACAACAGAAATTCATAAGGCTAGTGGTTTAAACAAGATAGAAGTTTATTACATAAAAATAGTCTGAAGGTATACAGTCATAACTGGTGTAGGATTTTCAGAGGACACTAGGCACCCAGGTTTCTATTTTCCTACTTTTCCATACTCAGTGACAACTTTCATTGCCTCTTGATTCAAGATGGCTGCTGAAATTCAAGCCATTGCACCTGCATTCCATTGGCAGAAGGAAGAAGCAGAGAATAACACAATGTTTTCCTCAAAGTGAAATCAGCTAATTTTAATCAGCTTTTCTGAGAGTCCCATAACAAACTCTTGTTTATATCCTATTAGCTCTAATTTAGGGAGATGGCCACATGTAGCTATAAGGAAGTCTTATCAAGGATATTTTATATATATATATAGTTACCAGAGGGGAAAATAAGAATGAATGAATGTTGAGAGGCAACTTTCAGTTTGCCACATGATTTTTCTTTAGCAAAAAGGGGTTCTCTGAATTCGTTCAAGGTTAGGTACTACCTAAGGCATACTGTATACTCAAACGTTGTGTGCGCACAGTGAGACGTTCATGGACAAATTGCTAAGTTACAATGGTTCAAAGAATATTCTGATGACATTCCTGAAAGAGGTTTCTTAACAGTATTTTGAGCTGTCATGGTTGTAATTTGTGGGTATATTCTATGGACCTCATCTTGGGAATATTCTACATGACCTCATCTTGGGAATATTCTACATGACCTCATCTTGGGAAAGAGCTGTCTCTCTAAATTACATATGAACATTTTTGTAAATCAAATTCCTTTTCCCACTGGCAAATAACTTCAAAGGTCTTTTCATTTCATGAGGATTTTTTAATAAGAACTCTGGAAACTATATCTTTAAGATTTTCTTGTCTTTCTCCACCTTTATCAGTAGTTAATGAGCTGTAAAGGGATGCCTAAATGCAGTAAAAAGTTTCTATTTAAAGGGACTCTGGATCATGAAATAAATCCTTTTGTAAAGCACGGCATGTTTTGCAGTAATTACCCTGCAATTTATCTGGCTTCAAGTGGGATTTTCCTATGTTTAGCTGTATGAGTGTGGTTTGCACTGGGCATCCTACAAGCACCTCAACTTCAGCATGTCTGAAATGATGGCAGGGAGCCCAGTTAGGAGACTGTCGCTGTAAGTCTTAACACGAGTTTCCCTCCACTCTACTTCATCAGCTACTCTGATGCCAGAAAAATAATTCCTAAAATACAAATCCACTCATTTCACTGCCCTGCTAAAAACCTCTGCTGGATCCCCATTGCCTGCTGGACAAATGCCAAGCCCTTTAGCAGAGCATTGATGGTCCTTGACATTTTGGCCTCAACTGCTTTTCCAGCAACATCTCCTGCCATTCCCTCTACTTACCATATGCTCCAGCCACACTTCACTTCCCCCACTCTCCAAATATATTGAACATTTCTGCATTGGCTTTTGGCAATGTCTGTATTACTCTGTGTTCAACACCTTTTCTACCTGAAGAATTTCTCCCTGTGCAAGCCCCAGCTCAGATATCTCCATTCCAGTTCCACGAAGAAAGTCAATCATCTGACTCTTTATTTTCACAGCAATCTACTTTCACCTGAGAGCATGAGTTACATTTTATTGTAATTATCATTTTATCCTTGTCTCCATAACTAGACTTTAAGTATAGAAGCCATGGCACAATAAAGTTTTCTATGTCAAGTGTGAGTAACTTTTGGATGTGTGCTCCATCCCATATGCTATATCCTTTACAAATGAAAATAAAAAATCATAATAAAATAAAAAAATAATACATCATTGAATCCTCTCAACACAATTTTAAAGGGTTATTTCCATTTTACTGATTAATAAATGGATATTCACACAGGTTAAAGACTTTTCTTCTGACCAGACCTCCAACAAAATCTCTAGCCTGGATTTAAAACTGTGTCTGTTGCCAAGGCCTAGGTATTTTTTAATAACCATTCTCCATCTTCAGAACTTAGCACCATGATTGACAGGTAACACATGAAATGTATGAAATTGAGTATAAGTTGTTTCCAAAAACTATATTCACACTCAGAGATTTCCCACTGCTGAGGTTAGTTTGAAGGAAACATCAGAGGCAGTTTCCAAAGGGACCTTCCAGGAATGTTTAGAGCCAGGGCAGTGATTTAGAGTTAGAAGTGACTACTCCTTCAATTAAATGTTAAACTGTTATTTCATTTTCCCCACCAAGTGTTTGTCTCAACAGCGGCCAGGCAGGTTTTTGAGAATGAGGAAAGAAAATTTGCAAATTGGTTCCCCATTATTCACCCTACCTTATGAAAATTTTTTTTTGAGGAGGTAAAATATACAGTAAAAGTTAACGATATGTTATATGCAATAAATTTTTGTGATATAGTTTGGACGCATTTATTATTAATGCAGAGTAAGACTGAGTGCTGTTAAAAGAAAATGGACCAAAGAACACAAAGTGCATCCGTATTTCTTATGGATCTCGTAAGAGTAGTCTCAACCTGATGGGTATACACATGAAAGGCACTTACATTTTGTTTTCCTTTGTTCTTCCTGTCATTGCTTTTAACTTTACTTTGCCAGATCGCCCTTTCCTGCGTCTTAATGATAAGCTGGATGGAGTCCATGATTCTCTAACCACTTGATCAGTATTAGCATAAAATGCTAATCTCATGTTTGATTTCAGCCTACCATTCTTCTATTTGGGAAACTAAAACGGAGCTTTGTGAAATGGAGAAAAAGCGGGCTCTCTGTGGCAACTTCTCCTATTATTCTGAGCCTAAAGCCTTTGGTTTTTTGGGGAAGGGAAAAGGATAGGCAAGGCAGAGATCTTATGAGCCGACACATGAAAAAACCCTCTCCTAATACATGGGAAGAAAAGGTGAGATGGCAGTTGGTGGTCATTCTTCCATCTCTCAATACGTGCTATAGAAAATATATATGGCGCTAATTCTAGGATGCTTATTTAGAATGTGTGGTGCTTAGTGCTGTATATTTTAGTCTTGGATTTAGGTCTCAATTCTGGGACCACACAAACATATACCCAACAACCTGTTACGTGTAGGTTTTCTAAATTAAATTAATTATTCTTCTGATGAATGTCACAATAGGTCCCCCTATAAAATGTTGTAGGACACTGCTGCCACTATCCACTCTTAGGCTGAAGCTGCATTAGGAGACAGGTGCAGCCCAAGCTTAGGAGAGTAGAAGGACACAGTAGTCATTGCTCACCAAGAAAAATGCCTGGGGCTATTGAAGAAAAAGTTGTAAACACTTCCTCTGAGGAATGATAGGCAGTCCCAGTGCAAATCTGAAGAAAGATGAACCTCAGATATTAGGGTATCTGGGAAATGATTTTAAAGTTTATTGAAAGGTAGAATGTTTATGGCTAGAGAATGGCACTTCATAATTCTAGTTCCAGGAAAGTGTGATTAATTTCTAATACTTTAAAGCTGAGGTGCCCAATACAGTAGACACTTGATACATATGGCTATTTAAATTTAAATATTAAATAATATTAAATAAAACTAAAAGTTTACCTCCTCAGTCGTCATAACCTTATTTCAAGTACTCAGTAGTCACAGTGGCGTGTGGATTCATTATTCAACAGTGTAGAAATTGACCATTTTCATCATTACAGAAAGTTCTGTTGGAGAACATTGCCTGCTGAGAGTCCTACTTATTCTCTGATAAAGAAAATGAAGCTTTCCTCTGTCTATGTGCTCATGGCTGCTAGTGCGAGGCTGAAAGAAGAACAAGGGTTGACATGGACTTGATACCTTTTCAAGACTTTTTCTAACTCAATTTTTGGCCTTTGTTCGGTGTCTCAACTAATGGAAATATGCAAATTCCCATCTATCAGCAGTTGCTAATTTGGATCAAGCAATTATCAATAATAAATTTGTCAGATTTCCTTTATTTAATCTTTTGATGAATCATTCAAATCAGTTGACTGACATGACTAATTCTTTTTGGCCACATAAAGTCCTGGCCTTTATTTACTAGAAGTACAATGAGTTATTCAAGAAGAGCTCAGAAACTCCCCAGATTGGAGCCATAGTTAAGAACATAAGCTAACCCATTTATTAGAAATGCTTAAGCTATTTGAAATGCACCCTGTATCCATGATCTTAGGCATATAGACTTTTGATATTTACAGAAGAATTCAACTTGGTCTTTGAAGTCTTAATTTTGTTGACACTTTTTAATAAAGCTGTGTGCAAATGAATGAAAATGAAGTTGTACCTCATCAGTCAATTTCACATAATTCTAATTACTTTTCACTAGAAAAGATCTTACTAAGCTAGGTCAAGGTGAAAACGGATTATAGGACAAATGCATATAATGTAACAACTTATTAGAAGAGAAAATTCCCAATTAGCCCTATTAGTCATCTAGACTAGAGAAAAACATTATTTTTATCTAATGTGCATGTACACACACACACATATATGCATAGGAAAACTTTTTTTTTCCTTTATTTTTTGTTTGTCTTTTGTCTTTCTAGGGCCACATCCGTGGCATATGGAGGTTCCCAGGCTAGGGGTCTAATTGGAGCTGTAGCCACCGGCCTATGCCCGAGCCACAGCAACGCCAGATCTGAGCTGCGTCTGCGACCTACACCACAGCTCACAGCAATGCCGGATCCTTAACCCACTGAGCAAGGCCAGGGATCGAACCCGCAACCCCATGGTTCCTAGTCGGATTTGTTTCCGCTGTGCCACGACAGAAACTCCTTCATAGGAAAACTTTTTAAAAGCATTAAAAAAAAAAAAAAGATCTAGCTTTTTTTTTTTTTGGTCTCTTTGTCTTTTCTAGGGCCATACCTGCAGCATATGGAGGTTCCCAGGATAGGGATCCAGTTGGAGCTACAGCTGCCAGCCTACACCAGAGCCACAGCAACTCAGGATCTGACCCACATCTGCGACCTACACCACAGCTCACGGCAACGCCGGATCCTTAACCCACTGAGCGAGGCCAGGGTTCGAACCCGAAACCTCATGGTTCCTAGTCGGATTCGCTAACCACTGAGCCCTGATGGGAATTCCAAAAAAAAAAAAAAAGATCTAAACAACTGTCCTGACTAGTCTATTTTCCCCAAAATACCAATTTTAAAAAATAAGCAAACTTAAAATGTCTGAATCAATGAAATATTTTAGAATTGTATTGTCACCATCAAGCACCATTTAGCAAATTGTCATTCTCACTTTCCCTCATTGATGGAGGAAACACTAGAAATATAAAAGGTGAAGATAAAATAATCATAAAATTTTAAGTCTTTTTCATCTTTGTATATCAGCTCCCCACAGGTACCTGCTCCCCATTTTGTAGCACTATGTAACTTCCAAACTCAGCAGAGTAATGCAGTTCCCATTACTCATTCCAGCAATGTAGTCTTTCTTCTGCTCTCTAGATATGACAAAATTAAATGTTCTCTTGATTTTTTCCCTTCCAATTGAAGAAACAAGTTGTCAGCAAAAAAAAATAAAATTTTGCCCCCCATTTCGATATTTTTCTCAAAGTTGTATGAACATAGCAAGATAATAAGTGCTTTCGTGAAGATAGCATCTTTGCCCACATTAATTACTGAGAGCAGACATGTAACAAATCTGTGCCTAAGACCAAAGAGAGACATTTATTCCAACTTTAAAGACTATTTTTTTATAACAGTTTTAGATTCACAGAAAAATAAGAAGGAAGGTAAGGAGATTTCCTGTATGAACCCTGCCCACCACACACGGATAACTTCCCCCATGGTCAATAGCTTCCCGACCAGAGTGGAATATTTCTTTCAGCTGATGAACCTGCACTGATGCATCATGATTACGCAAAGTGCATAGTTTATATTACATTCCACTCTTTCTATTGTACACTCTATGGGTTTGGACAAATGTATAATGGCGTGTATTTTCCATAATTGTAGAATTATACAGAGTATTTTCACTGCCCTAAAAATCCTCTGTGCTCTGTCTGTTCATTCCTTCCCATTCTCAATCTTTTACAACCACTGATCTTTTTACCGATTCCATGGTTTTGCCTTTTACAGAGTGTTGTATATTTGGAACTATTGCAGCATGTACCCTTTTAAGATTGGCTTCTTTCACTTCATAATGTGTATTGAAGGCTCCTTCATGTCTTCTTATAGTTCGATAGCTCATTTCTTTTCAGTATTGAGTAATATTTCATTGTCACTTTATTTATCTATTCACCTACTGAAGGATATCTTGGTTGCTTCCAAGTTTTGGCAATTATGAATAAAGCTGCTGTAAACATCTATGTGCAGGTTTCTGTATGGGCATAACTTTTTACCTCCTTTGAGTACATACCAAGGAGCATGATTGCTGGGCTTTCTGATAAGAGTGTTTAGTTTTTAAAGAAACAACTACACTGTCTTAGAAAGTGCCTATAACATTCTGCATTCCCATCAGAAATGTATGAGAATTCCCATTGCTACATATCCTTCTCTGAATTTGGTATTGTCAGTGTTCCAATTCTAGTATGTATGTAATGGTATTTGATTATTGTTTTATTATTTATTTATTTATTTATTTATTTATTTATTTATTTATTTATTGCTTTTTAGGCCATACCCATAGCACATGGAGGTTCCCAGGCTAGGGGTCCAATTGGAGTTATGGTTGCTGGCCTACGCCACAGCTGCAGCAATGCCAGATCCGAGCCAAATCTGCAGCGTACAGTACAGCTCACGGCATGCCATATCCTTAACCCTCTGAGTGAGGACGGGGATCGAATCTGCAACCTCATGGTTCCTAGTCAGATTTGTTTCTGCTGCACCAAGACGGAAACTCCTGATTATTGTTTTATTTTGCATTTTCTTGATGATGATGTGGAACATCTTTTATATGTTTATTTGCCATCTGTATAGCTTCTTTGGTGAGGTGTCTATTCAGGTCTTTGGCCCATTTTTAAAATCATTTGTTGAGCTTTAAGTTTCTTTGTATATTTTGAATAACAGTTCTTTATCAGATGTATCTTTTGTAAATATTTTCCCCCAATCTGTGGCTTGTCTTTTCATTCTCTTAATATTGTCTTTTGAAATTTTTTATTTTAATGAAACCCAGCTTATCCATTATTTCTTTCAAGGATTATGCCTTTAAAGTAATTGCCATAACCAAAGTTATGTAGATTTTCCCTATGTTTAAAATTTTGTGTTTTTTATATTCAAATATGGGATCCATTTTGAGGTAATATTGGTGGAGGATGTGATGTCTGTGTCTTGATGTAAGTTTTTTGCATGTGGATGTCTACTTTTTCTGGCACCATTTGTTGAAAAGACTGTCTTTATCTCCGCTCTGTTTTCAGAGATCAGTTGACTGTATTTATGTGGGTCTATTTATGGACTTTATTCTGTTCCATTGACCTAGTTGTCTATTCTTTCACCAGTATCACAGTGTTTTGATTACTGCTGCTTTGTAGTCAGACGTGATTTGGGGTAGTATCGGTTCTCCAACTTTGTTTTTCTCCTTCAATGCTGTGTTGGCTATTCTGGGTCTTTTGCTTCCTAGTATAAACTTTATAATCAATTTGTCAGTATTCACAAAATACCTTTCTAAGATTTTGATTGGAATAGCATTGAATCTATAGATAAATTTGGGAAGAACCTATATCTTAACAATATTGAGTCTTCCTCTCCATAACATGGAATATTTTTCCATGTATTTAGTTCATCTTCAGTTTTATTCATCAGGGTTTGGTAGTTTTCCTCATATAGATCTTGTCTGTATTTTATTAGATTCATCCTGAAATATTTCATCTTTTTGGTTGCTAGTGTAAATAACATTGTGTTTTCAATTTATTGCTGTTATATAGGGAAACAGTTGATTTTTGTATATTAACCCTGTAACCTTGTTATTAATAAAATTAGTTCCAAGAGATTTTTTTTGTCATTTCTTTTGCATTTTCTGCATAGAAGATGATCATGTCCTCTGAGAACAAAGATACTTTTCTTTCTTTTTTTCCAGCCTATATACCTTTCTTTTCTTGTCTTGTCTTATATCATCAACTAGTATTTCCAGTAGGAAAAGGAGTGGTGAGAGGGATATACTTGCCATGTTCCTGATTTTAGTGGGTAAGCTTTGGGTTTCTCACTTTAAGTAAGATGTCAGCTGTAGAGTTTTGTTTGTGATATTCTATATTCAAACACAGGAATGTTAAGATTTAAAAATTTGAACAATTCTATGTAGCTTCAAACATTTGGATATTTGCTATCATGTAAACAGAGCACCATTACCTTTCAAAGCCTGACATCAAAACTCTCTATCTTTCCTCTAGTACGTTTATTAGAGCCACCATGCCAGTTTCTGTTCTTGGGAACTATCCCATCTTCTCAATCTCTGTGTATTTTCTTTTGTTTTTTCCTCTATTTTCTAAATGATCTGAACATCTCTAAATATGATCTGCTCTTTTTGTTGTGTATCTTACTTTTCTTTCGAGAGCCCTGCTCAAATACCTCTTCCACTTGAGATATTCTTATATGTCTACAAATTGCAATGAATTAATCTTTCTTAAGTTGCTACATGTTTATCATTTTATTGGTATCTATAGTTTATTAAACATTAGTTCATTCATTGTAGGGATGCAGAGCTAATTAAAATATGGCTTATGATTTTACCGATTTTGGTACTTCTGAAAAATGAATTATATATGCTTAAGGTCATTTTTTTTAGAACTTATATTGTTGGGTTGTAAAATAAAGGAGAGTTGAATGTTCAATCCAATTTTCATATCATCTGTTGAGTAAAGATTTAAAGAGAATGATATTATATGACTTTAAGATGTAGACATTTCAGAATTCAAAAATTCATCTGAGTTAATTATAAAACCCCTAATAGGAATAGATTTGTGAGATTATATGTATACTTAAATTTCCTCTAATTGTACTACTATGTATTAAAAACAAGTGCCAACTACAGCAAGAACTTCAGCAACGGAGCTCTTTGTGCATAGGAAGTAACTTTGATATATCTACTTTTATCATCTGAGTGAAATAAATGCAAAATTTGGCAGCATAAAGGATTCAAAACCAACTAGGTTATTGACATTAAAGGAATGTCCATATGTAAGATATTATTAGGAATAGAATTTATAAAAAAATATATTTTAATAGCTATTTATTCTTGGTAAATGGAAAAGAAGAATGTTGTTCTCTAGAGGTTCTAAGTGTGTATTCCGTATCTGAAAAACTGTGTATGAACATGAGGCTGTTCTTAACAAAGTCATTAATTATAGTCCTGCTTGCTCTTCTGTTGTGAAGGATATTCACTCATTTACTCTCTCTGACTTACAGGCAGTAATGACTCCAATAAGCTAATGAGACATCAAGTTAAATAAATATGATTTTAAGTTAGTAACAGTGTAAACATGATTTTAATGAGTTTCTATGCTAATAGTTTCCCTACTTATGGATCAATGTTGGTGGTATAGATAGAGTGATGAATAGAAGCCTGAGTTCCATGTCCAGCTATATGGCTTATCAGATTTGTGGCCCAGAGTTGAGCTATATCAGCTTTCACAGCCTTAGTCTTTGAGCTTACTCCATGGAGTTATGCAGAGATTCAAGTGAAATAACAGACATTGACTTTATTTAAGGCAAGTGTTATTTAAATGTATGAAAATAAAATTTATAAATCTGTAAAGTAGGTATAGTTTGATGATTCATATTTTTAAAGCTTTGTTTTTACCCCTTCATCATATCTCTATTTCAGTTTTTTCCATTTCCATTGAGCCATTCATACAAGATATTTATGATCCATCTATAATTTGCCAAACTTCATGATAAACTCTACTTAGCTTCTTGAATCTTATGCCCCTTCATTTCATTCTCTAAGGACCCACCTGTTAACTACCTAAATTGGTAAACAAATATCTATAAATGGCCTTCTCTAAACGACCTTTCACAAATAACAGAATATGTGGGACTTTCTAGGAATGTGGCACTTTTTATGAAAACTTTTTATGCTTTTATTACCTTTTTCACCTCACTTTCAAAAATGAGATGTTTTCACCATCCATTAAAATACACAGGGAGCTTAGCCATTTATTTTATCTATGCAAAAGCTAGTAGGAGTCTATTATTGAGCTTCTGATCAGTAATATAAAACACAGAGCCTCTTTTTGACATCAAGAAACTTAAGGAGCACAGACTCATCAAGATATAACTAAACTGGAGTTCCCATTGTGGCATGGCAGGTTAAGGATCTGGCATGGCCACAGGTGCAGTGTAGATTGCAGCTGAGGCTCAGATTCAATCCCTGGCCTGGGAACTTCCATGTGCTGCTGTGTAGCCAAAAAAAAAAAATTATAACTAAATTCATGGTGTTGTAGAGAGCCTCGATATAATATGTTGCCCCATTCTCTATCTCATTTTAATGACCCAGAGAGGGAGTATGTCTTGATGACATTCTTAAGATCACTTAGCATATTGCTGGTAGAATTAGCTTTACCTCACCAAACACTTACTGACACTGCAGTCTACATTTGTATACCTGGCATGTGAATGTGCTACAAGAATTAGTGTATACATAAGGGGAAAATAATTTGAGAGTTTACTTGGCCTACTATGTTGAAGTTTTGTTTTTAATGTCTAACATATATATCTTGTGGGTCTACTCTCTTTGCTAGATTAAACTGGAGAAGAAAAAAAATACTACTACATAGCAAGTGTTTTCATTCCTCCTTGATTAGTATTCTCATTTTCATTATGACTTAAATATCGTTGTATTCTAAAACATGAGTAATTTCCAGTTTTTTCTTGATTGGTCTCTTTAGCACTGCTATTTTCTAGAGTCAGGAAACAAACCTTCCATCTCTAGGAAAGTGACTTGATAAATCCTCAGTCAGTACATATAGTTGGCTTTTTACATATGAATCATTCTGGTCATCAACCAAGAAAATACCCTTTATTCCATCAGGATCTTGATGGTTTTATTCCTAAGTTTTCTTGGCCTAAGAGTACATGATACAATTACTTCATTTTGACTGTTCCAGAGAGAGAAGAAAAGGGAACAGTTAGATCTCACAAACAGCTAGACTGTCTTTTTTCCTCACCTTTCCAGATTGACAGGAATGTTATTTGTGTCTTTTAATAGCCACTTACAAGATTTAGCTTTTCTCCTTCTTTCCTGAACTTTATGCACTAACTCTCAAAGCAATCACTACTCAGGTGGGCTTTCTCTATTCTGTGGCATGCTTCTGAAGAACTGCAGTGTGTACACCCAACCTCCATCTATTTGCTGCTTTCAGAAAGCTACTTGGTATTTTTAGACAGTACTATTTTTTTCTTACCCTAGACCCCTCTGCTTCCCAAAATGATGCAAAAAAAAGGTAAGAAAGATCAAATATGGAAGATATCTCATCTGATCTATGTCTGGTATGAAATGCTAGCCTTGGGTGAAATGTTAAGGTGGATGACTAGAACAAGGCTGGCTGCACTCACTACTCAGCTTTTCTTTCCAGCCTAGTTAGCATTTTATTTTAGGTTCATAGGTTCCTACACCTAGAGCAGAGCTTGAAGATTCCCTTGTTCCTTTTCTTCTCCTTCCCCATGTTACACATGAAGTGAGTGAGGCCAAGAGAGGTGCAACAGCATCTCAATTTTAATTAGAATCATTGCTGATTTCAGCTATTTCCTATTTGTTCATGTATCTTGCACATATTTTTCCTTGACACCATGTCAGGACAATCTTAATTAGTTTACTACTTAAGTTGACTCTAATTTATCTAAAAAGCATGCACGTAAAATTTTCCAGAAGGGAGAGAGCTTACATAAGTTGGAAATAGTCTGGTAATGAACTGTTGCCTGGTAATGAAGGAATTACCTTAAAAGGTAATGAGATGTGTACCTTGTGCCACTAAAAATGTCCAAAGAGGGGTTGAGTAAAACAATTTGGCATTTCTCTTTGAATGGGCAATAGTATGTGAATCATATTTACCTCTTTATTATAAATAATTAGGATTTCCCCAAAACATTTCTCAGTTATTTACATATGTCTGGGCAGTTGAGTGAAAATATTGATTATGCTAGGCTTCAGGAATTTGGGGAAATTTGGATTTAAAGGGGTGATTTTTTTTTTGAACTTTTGTTATATCATTAATATCTATTTCAACTCAGTTTTCTTTTTCAGTATCCTTAGCACTGCATTTTGAATTCATGGGCTTTTATACCTAGAACAGCTGTTAGTAGAGATCTTGTCTCCTTCCTTCTCTCACCCCATTTTACAGATGATGTAAGGAAATTTACAAGAAGTAATGAAACATCTGAACATTTACAAATTTAGTGAACATTATTACTGATTTTAGTTTTTTTCCACCCTTTCTCAGTGGTTTCCACCTTCAATCTAATGTGCAGTTTCATTTTTACTCAGGTTATATAGGTTGGGGAATAAATATCAAGTAAATAAAGTAACAAAAAACTACTTTGTATGTTTTAAAGGCTATTAATTCCCTAATGGCCATCCATGAACATTTCACTTCTAATTAGGTGCTTGAAAACATTGTGGCCTTAAAGAAAGCAAGCTAAGCATTCTCTCCTTATCTTATTTATGTGATTAATTTGCTTAGCATATCTTTTTATCATAATGCAAAATGCTCAGCTCTTTGTCTTTTGACTGGATGCATGTTTCTGAGTTATCTCTGGCTTCTTTCTATTCAAACTTTGTAAAAAACCATTGAATTAAGAAATCAGTTGACAGAAAATATGAGAGCTAAAATATAGTATGATGAGAGCTAAAATTAAAAAGAAAAAAAGTAGCTTTGTAGTTGGCATTCAG
The DNA here is from genome assembly GCF_016906955.1 of Phacochoerus africanus. Classification (NCBI taxonomy): domain Eukaryota; kingdom Metazoa; phylum Chordata; class Mammalia; order Artiodactyla; family Suidae; genus Phacochoerus; species Phacochoerus africanus. The sequence continues at coordinate 209,658,117 of NC_062544.1, read as the reverse complement.
ATGCCCCTGAAAGAGTTTGTAAGGAAGATAATCTCCCTTCACCATGCTATCCTTATTGGACAGTCGTAGCTTCCCATTCACTGTTTTCCAGCACTAGGGACTATGATCTCTGTCGCTCTAACCTGAGAATATGCTGTAAAAACTCAGCAAGAAAGAGAATAGAACAAAGAGATATTGTTCTGAAATAGTGTTACATCCAAAATTAAATTTCATGACATTTAGACTGAGTTTCATTCCCAATATGAAAAATTCCAGCATATTAAACACTTTTAAGATTAGTAAAGGAAGACTCATGATAAATATTTTAAATTAATTGCCTGATCCCAAGGTTAATAGTAACTGTTCAAAGTGTTTTATGTAGCTTCTGGGAAGGATACAGAATTAAAAAACACAGAGGTCACTAAAATACATTTTTCTTGTATAACTAGGACTTTCCAGGAAGATTTATAGAAAATTGCACATGGACTTTCAAAGTAGAGGCTGTGCTTGGCCAATGCTCAGCAATGAATAGGAATAGTTCACTATTATCGTTTTTTGATAATTAGTTCCAAGGGAAACATTTTTAGAAACTTACCTTTCCTTAGATTTCGAGTAATTGTACATCTTATCAAACAAAAACAGAACCCCTAAGAACCCATATCTGATCTCTAGTCTTAAGGCAGAGTCCATTCAGTAGACACCAATTTTTTTTTTCCTAAAGCTCAGCCCAATGTGATGTTGTTAGTATTTTCTACAGCTAGTTCTTTTTTTTTTCTTTTTTTTTTTTGGTGTTAAAAACTGGCTTTATTCTCTTTATTATTATTATCATTTTATTACTCAATGAATTTATTACATTTATAGGTGTACAATGATCATCACAATCCAATTTTATAGGATTTCCATCCCACAAACCCAGCACATCCCCTCACCCCCAAACTGTCTCCTTTGGAAACCATAAGTTTTTCAAACTCTGTCAGTATCTGTTCTGCAAAGAAGTTCATTCTGTCTTTTTTTCAGATTCCATATGTCAGTGAAAGCATTTGATGTGGGTGTCTCATTGTATGACTGATTTCACTTAGCATGATAATTTCTAGGTCCATCCATGTTGCTAAAAATGCTGGTATTTTGTTCCTTTAATTTTAAAGGAACAAAATACCAGCATTTAGTTCTAATACTCAGAACTAGCTGAGTAATATTCCACTGTGTATATGTACAACATCTTCTTGATCCACTCCTCTGTCAATGGACATTTAGGTTGTTTCCATGTCTTGGCTATTGCGAATAGTGCTGCAATGAACATCGGAAAACATGTGTCTTTTCGAGTCATGGTTTTCTCTGGATAGATGCCCAGGAGTGGGATTGCTGGATCAAACGGTAGTTCTATTTTTAGTTTTCTGAGAAATCTCCACTCTGTTTTCCACAGTGGTTGCACCCAATTACAATCCCACCAACAGTGTACTAGGGTTCCTTTTTCTCTACACCTTCTCCAGCACTTACTGTTTGTAGACCTTTTGATGATGGCCATTCTGGCTGGTGTAAGGTGGTACCTCATAGTGGTCTTGATTGGCATTTCCCTAATGATGAGTGATGTTGAACATCTTTTCATGTGTTTTTTGGCCATCTGTATGTCTTCTTTGGAGAATTGTCCATTTAGATCTGCCCATTTTTGGATGCGGTTGTTTGTTTGTTTGGTATTGAGCTGCAGGAGGTGTTTATAAATTTTGGCGATGAACCCCTTGTCAGTCGATTCATTTGCAAAGATTTTCTCCCATTCTGTGGGTTGTGTTTTCGTTTTGTTTAGGGTTTCCTTTGCTGTGCAGAAACTTTGAAGTTTGATTAGGCCCCATTTGTCTATTTTTGTTTTTCTTGTCAGTACTCTAATAAGAGGTGGATCCGAGAAGATGTTTTCATTGATGTCAGAGAGGGTTTGGCCTATGTTTTCCTCTAAGAGTTTTATAGTGTCTGGTCTTCTATCTAGGTCTTTAATCCATTGGGAGTTTCTTTTTGTGTATGGTGTTAGGGAGTGTTCTAATTTCATTCTTTTCCATGCAGCTGTCCAGTTTCCCCAGCACCACTTACTGAACAAGCTGTCCTTTCTCCATTGCATATTCTTGCCTCCTTTGTCATAGATGAGTTGGCTGTAGGTGCATGGGTTGAATTCTGGGCTTTCTCTCCTGTTCCCCTGATCTATATTTCTGTCTTTGTGCCAGTAGTATACGGTTTTGATGATTGTTGCTTTGTAGTATGGTCTGAAGTCTGGGAGCCTGATTCCTCCAGCTCCATTTTTCTTTTTCAGGATGTCTCTGGCTCTTCTGGGTCTTTTGTGCTTCCAAACAAACTTTAAACTATTTTGTTCAAATTCTGTGAAAAATGTCCTTGGTAATTTGATAGGAATTGCATTGAATCTGTATATTGCCTTTGGTAGTATAGTCATTTTGATAATATTAGCTCTTCCAATCCACAGGCGTGTTATATCTTTTCATCTATTTGTGTCCTCTTTGATTTCTTTCATCAGTGTCTTATAGTTCTCAGAGTACAGGTCTTTTGTCTCTTTAGGTAGGTTTACTCCTAGGTATTTTATTCTTTTGGATGTGATGGTAAATGGGATTGCTTCCCTAATTTCTCTTTCTGATCTTTCATTGTTAATATATAGAAGTGCTGTTGATTTACTTATTGAAAAAAACAGACACTTGTCTTTGCAAATATGGTCTCTGAAAAATTAGTTTATAATTTTATTCTGTAACCTAGTTTGTGTTAAAGAAGGAATGCTAAAACTGTCATTTTGTCACATAAAACTAAATGGACTCCAAAAGGGGAAAAAATGCTATAAAATGCTGTAAAGTCTACTTTGATGGTTCACATTTAGAGTGTTACTCTTGAAAGAAAGTAAGAAATGTGCAGCCTAGAATATTTTCGTTATTAATTCCATCTGAAGTTGACATTCTTAACAGGGAAACTTGCTGCTAACCACCTTCATGTATGGATGGGATTTTTTTTTCCTCCTGGCCAATTTAAAAATTCTTCTTTACCATTGAGTATGCTTACCTAATAAGCTCTAAATATTGGCTATAAAAGAAGGATGACGTTTCATCTCTCAGTGGCTTATAAAGATCTCTCACTTTCTGGGTTCTATATCTTGTTCTGTTCTAACACTTCCATTGAAAATCTGTGCCTAAGGCATTATAAAACATGGTATTCATCCAGGCCTTTAAACAAATAGGAATCTCAAATGTTTTTAGGTACAATCTTTGAAACAGTGTTTTGCTGTCTTTTAAAATTATTTGACTCTGATTTTTCACTTTGATCATTCAGATGGTACCTACTTTAGTTGAAACGAAGTCTTTATGAAAAGTTAAACTTAAATGTAAAAGGAGATTCTGTTTTGTTTTTGCTTCAAAATGAGCATTCAAAATGCCTTTTTGGAATAGATAAGCAATTTGTACGCCCTGCGGGCCACATGTGGAAAAGCCAGTATCCATCCTAGCCAGGCTCCAAAGTAACCACAATAGTAGAGTAGTTACTTCTACTACACCTCATAAGGATACTCCTCCTATTTACACTTGTAGCTACAGGAGGACAGAGTCAATCATTATTACTTGTTTACCCCAATGTTTGGCAAAGTATCTGACCCAAAGCTGAAGTCCTATAAATCCTTAATATGTGAATTAATTGAATAACTTTGAAAACTAATATTGGTTGCACCAGCCATATTGTAATCTCTTATTGGTGAGAAATCTAAAAAATATATAATACAAAAATAATCAAGCCCTTACTAAAAGGCATACATATTGTTTTCTAGAATACTTCAGATTTGAGTTTAATGTGAAGTGAATGGGGACTTGATCACGTTTCAAGAATAGTACTGATTTTTAGACTGTTAAGGAAGGTGCATTTCCATGACTCTCTTCTCAAGGAAAAAAAATGACACAACTCCAGATATTTCTATGTCATATTCATGCATAGAAGGAGAAAAATTGTGCCAGTTATTTAGTATTTATTTTCAGTGGGCCAAATATCTAAGTGTATGAATATAAGCCCCTTTGGAAATCTCCTGATGTTTACAGCTGTGAAGGAAAATTTTATCCAGAGTAAGATGAATGGACAACTCCGGGATATTATCAGTAACAACTAAACTCTAGACCATGCTTTTCATTTTATAAGAGGAGAAATAAATATCTTCACGTTTCCATAGCTCCCACTTAGCCTTCCTCACTAATTTAGGTTACCACCTGGTCCCTCTGGATAAATGAATTTACTGTCCTTATACTAGATGAAAATGTACCAATCTCTGGGCCAGTGAGCTGAAAAGCCTCAGCCTACTCTTAAGCAAGTGCGGTGGCAATTTGGGCAGACCTTGAGGTAAGTCTAATGAGCTAAATCTCTTGTTATCCATTTTACAAATTTATGACCTATCTGAATGGATTCCCACTTATACAGATCAGCTTCATGAGTATAAAACTATACCTTTTATTAAAACATGCATCATTTAAAAATTCTCAACTTTATTTTCAGTGGTTATGTCAGGAGAAGCTCAAATCCGGCGCTCTTTGCGTTGAGAGGAGCAAAGATGTTGTTATAGTTAGAAAGATGCTGCTTTTCTTTTTTCCACATACTACACCACACCTCCTGGCTCGGTGTGTACCATTTGGTAGAAAAGGAACTTGAGAAAGACGAAGGCCTTTTGCTCACAGTCAAACTCAAGGACATGAATGTGAGCCAACAACAATGACTTTGCGTGTCAGGCTAATAGTACTCCTGGGAGTCCCAGTGATGGTACATATACAAATTATAATATTTGGAATTAAAATAACTTTTAAAAAGTAGGAGGACAAAGACCATTTCACAACATTTAAAAGTATTTCTATAAGAATTGGTGGAGTCATACTATTAGACCCAGTTGTGTTGAAAATGACGGATAACACAGGACAAGATCGTGAGATTTAGCTTTGAAATATTATCAAGTCTTAAACAAGGTAACTCTTAACTTTTGGTTAAGACTCTTATCTCTAGTTTTTAAGAGAAGAGATGTGTGGAGTTCCTGTAGTGGCTCAATGGTTAACAAACCTGACTAGTATCCATGAGGATGTGGGTCCCGTCCCTGGCCTGGCTCAGTGGGTTGGAGATCCAGCATTGCCTTGAGCTGTGGTGTAGGTCACAGATGCGGCTCGGATCTGGTGTTGCTGTGGCTGTGGTGTAGGCTGGCAGCTATAGCTCCAGTTCGACCTCTAGCCTGGGAACCTCCATATGCCGCAGGTGCGGCCCTAAAAGAAGACAAAAAAAAAGAGAGAGAGAGAGAAGAGATGTGTTTGGTAAGAGAGAGTCAAATAGAAGAATTGTAGCACTAGGACTGTTGAGGAAGGAAACTGATTATGGGAACCTACTTAAAAGAAAAAGAAACTTGAATCAGTGTTATGGAATGGGTCCTTTGTTGTCTCAGAAAGAAAATGAGCACTCTTACCATGCAGCCCATGGTCTGTGTCCAAGGGACTGCTGGAGGAACAGTGTCAGTAGAGGATCAAGGGATAAAAATGGAAGTCATTGCTCTCTCACCTCAGATTAGATTATATCTAAAATAGACATTCACTTCTAGGTACCAAATTTTGATAGATGCATTGGCAATCCTGACAATGCCTAGTACAAGGCAAGCAAGACCCAGGGGTAAGTCAAACCATATCATGCAGAATAGTCTAAACACTGAGAATATTTAAGAATTCATGTGGCACATATATCTTTTCTGGTCTCTGAAAAATGTGAGCCTTGGGAACTCAGATCATCAAGACCAAATTTCTGACTTATCTGGAGCAAGTCATGTCCTTTTCTATATACTCCTTACACCCTAATGAGACAGTTATACCAACCAAATCTAACTCCTCCCAGTGTGTAGGTGCTAAACCTATTCTTGACATCACTGTTTAAACAATTATTGTGTTATCATTAATTGTCATTTTCATTGACAGTCCCATGGTGCAAAATGCTTCCTACTTAGAATGCAGTATTTACACAATGATGTATTATATATGTATGGTTGTATTTTGCAGATAAAAAATAGCTGCAGGTGTTCATAAAGACCTATTGAACCCTCACTTAGTAACACAATACAAAATTAAAGATGTCGCTTTCATTTTCAAAATGAACGTCCAGGAAATAATTTCCCCATTCAGGGCCGTATTTTTTTTTTTTTTTTGGTAAAATCAGATGGTCTCCCCTTTAAGTTTTAAAACACTCTGAGTCCATGAAAAAAATGCATAATGTAAATGTGGAGGGAAAAAAATTGCTAGTAACAGTAAAAATAACTTTTGGGTGGGAATAACTTTCTTGTAGCTTGCTTTATTTATTTATCTATTTTTTGTCTTTTTCTTTTTTGGGCCACACCTGCGGCATATGGAGGTTCCCAGGCTAGGGGTCTAATTGGAGCTGTAGCCCCTGGCCTACACCACAGCCACAGCAATGCCAGATCCGAGCCGCGTCTGCAACCTACACCACAGCTCAGGCAACGCCGGATCCTTAACCCACTGAGCGAGGCCAGAAATCAAACCTGCAGCCTCATGGTTCCTAGCTGGATTCGTTTCTGCTGTGCCAAGACAGGAACTCCTGCTTTATTTTTTTAATATGTATTTAATTTTGTTCTGGAAAAAGTGTGTGTGTAAGTGTAAGAAACAGTGAGAATAAGAGAGTGAGAAAGGCGAGAATTTCTCTTTCTATTGGAAAGCCCATAAACAATAGTTCTCTTTAGGTCATTTTATAAGAAAAATCACAAAACCAGTGATCATCTGATTGTCTTTTCACTAAATGTAAGTTTGAGGACCAAGACTTCACATGCTAACGAGGTTAGTTCTTCATTTAGACTTAAGGCTATGTATTAAATGAGATTGAACCATGATTTCTCCAGAGTTTGTCCTGAGAATTTATGAGATTATAGCAGAGGTTACCACTACTGTCTACTCAGTGTGCTTAAAGGCACACAGTGTTATGTCCATGTGATAAACACAGAATATGAAGAGTCTGGAAAAGTTTTCAACATAACTTTCTTATTTTCTCCAGAATCTTATGTGTACATTTCTCTGTATTCCTATTAGTTGCTTAGGACTTCATTATTTTACATGTGCAAATACTAGTATACCTCTCCCTATTATGTCAGGAGAGTCACCAATACTGGAAGGTGCTGAAGAAGGAAAGATAGACCTTGAGAAAAAATTACAGGCATACATGATAATCCCCTGACATATAAGGTGCATTTTAATTTACAAAATCTTTTCATTAATATCATCACATTTGTATTCTGAGGCTTTTCATGGTGGGGTATGGGCAGTACTGACCTGTGGACATTTTGAAAGAGTAAGTTGGCATTTGAATTTGTAAGAATCTAATCAGCAGTATAAAGTTGGTTCATGTGAAAAGCTTATTACAGCTCTGTTAAAGGATTAGTTGAGAGTTCTTGCTGTGAAACAGTGAATTAAGAAATCCAACTGCAGCAGCTCAGGTTCCTGTGAAGATGCAGGTTCTATCCCCAGCCTGGCAGGCCAGCAGGTTACAGCCATGGGCTGGATTCAGTCTCTGGCCAGGGAACCTCCATATGCCACAGGTGTGGCCATAAAAATTAAAAAAAAATAATAATAAAAGAATTAAATTTTTCTCTAAAATGTGATTGCTTCAAAAATATTTTCAATAAACAAATCTCTTGCACTTTAATATAGTTATATAGAGAGGTATATCTGTGTCTATTGCTGTGTGTGTGTGTGTCAATTTTTGAAACAGAACTTCATGCCACATGCAGCTTGTAAATGGCACTTTTGTTTGCTTGTTACTGACAGACATATTATTTGTAGAATAATTAGAAGATCTTAACCCCTGTGTTTGAGGCTGGAGAAATGATACTGATGAAAGAGCAAAGTCTATGCAACATAAACTCAAAATAAAAAAATTTTAATCTTAAGATTTCCTTAAAACTTTTTTTCCTTAACTTTCATAAACTACATACCCCACCCTAGATGCTTCTATGCTTTTCTTCGACCTGATCTCACCCACAAAAAAAGGAAAACTCCTCTTTCACCTTTGTGCTTCCCATAGTCCTCCTTTCCTGCTGCATCCTTGCTCTTAACTTTCAAACATGAAAGCCTTTAAAAATTTAAAACATGCTGCCCAAAAGAAAGACAAATGACAGAGGCTGCGTAGCCAAATCATAATCTTCTTTGGAAGCTGTACTAGTTTGTTAGGGCCATAAAAAAACACCACAACCTGAGTGTTTTAAACAATGGAAACTTATTTTCTCAGTTTTGGATGCTGAGAATCCAAGATCAAGAGACCAGCTGGGTTGGTTTCTTCCAAGACCTCTTTGCTCAGTTTGCAGGTCGTTACCCTCTTGCTGCCTCTTCACACGGTTGTCCCTCTGTACATGTGCACTGCTGGGATCTCTCTGTGTATATTCATCTCTTTTATAAGAACATAAATCAGGAGTTCCCGTCGTGGCACAGTGGTTAACGAATCCGACTAGGAACCATGAGGTTGCGGGTTCGGTCCCTGCCCTTGCTCAGTGGGTTAACGATCTGGCGTTGCTGTGAGCTGTGGTGTAGGTCGCAGACGTGGCTCGGATCCCGCGTTGCTGTGGCTCTGGCGTAGGCCGGTGGCTACAGCTCCGATTCAACCCCTAGCCTGGGAACCTCCATATGCCGCGGGAGCGGCCCAAGAAATAGCAAAAAGACAAAAAATCAATCAATCAATCAATCAATCCAGTTCCTAGTTAGACAAGTGAATGAATCTAATGAACAGCTCAGTCCTGGTTGGACATGTCAAGTTTGTCTCAGTTGGGAACTGAAAATAGGCCTTTTCACAAGACTATCTACTTAACATTGCCTCTCTCTCAGATTCCTCCAGGTGTGGAAGTAAAGTAGGAAAGAACAGAGGAATCAATGGGAATTGAAAAGACCCTTTTATTTTTATTTTTTGACGTTTTAGGGCGGCACCCATGGCATATGGAGGTTCCCAGGGTAGGGGTCGAATCAGAGCTGTAGCTGCCGGCCTATACCACAGCCACAGCAACGCCAGATCCGAGCTGTGTCTGCAACCTACACCACAGCTCATGGCAACTCCGGATCCTTAACCCACTGAGTAAGGCCAGGGCTTGAACCCGTTCATTAACCACTGAGCCACGATGGGAACTTCTGAAAAGCTCCTTTTAGAAAGTTGTGATAGGACAGGAGATTTTGTGAAACCAAAATGAAAGCTTAGAAGGGCTACATGCTGTTGACTCATGAAAATGCTGTTTTGTGTGTGTGTGTTTAGCATTAATACACTGAAGTCCTAGGCAAATCTACCCTAAATCCATGATAGCAAACCCAAGCCCTGATGGCCTATAGTGGAGAGAGGGGTGTCTAGGTAATTTAACTCCAATAATTCCCAGATCGGTCAGTGAAGATCTAATGTAGCCTGAACTTCAGCCTTTTCATGAGAAGTTAAAAATCATATGTCTATGTAAAATTATATGAATTTTATGAATTTTGAGGAAAAAAAATTGAAATTAAGTCAGACATAGCCATGGGTCATAACTGCATAAGTGATTACCTACATTCTTTCTAAAGCCACACTGACCCATATGGCTTTACTTGTCTTCTAACAAACATGAAAATAAATATGATCACTCAAGTTTTACATATGAGAAAGCTGAGGCTTTTAGAATTTAAGGAGTTCGTTAGAAATTGGCACAACATTGTAAATCAACTGTACTTTATTTAAAAAAAAAAGTTTAAAAAAAGGAGCTTGTTGACTTTTACCCAAGTAATAAACACCAGAGTCATCAAGGAAACCTTGTGTATGATACCAAAGCCCTGAGTTTTCCTTTGTTCATTCTACCTCTCAAAAAATGTGTTTTAATCCAAGTAGCATATCACATAGTTATTTCTCAAAGCTTATTTTTGAAGTGTATTTCTTAACTGTCTGATACAATTTTTGAAAGAAAAATAAAGAGCAATAGAAATAGGAATCCTGGGACCCATAACCCTCTTTCAGTCCACCCACCCAAGCCTGTTCCAACCAAGTTGCCACCACTCCACCTAGTGGTGGCATTCTCTAATTGGAGGTTAAGTGCCATCTCTGGAAAACAACTCTTAAAATTTAAAGAAAAATATTAGTGTAGTTTCAGTCTGTAGTCCCACATTAGCCTTTGGAAAGGCCAGCCAAGTGTTCTCCTAACTATGTTAGGTTGTACAAAGCATGGAAGTTCTGTGCTTAGATTTCTTAGAATTCATGCCATTTGACAACCTTTAGGGCAGGCTGTCTCACTGGTGACTCCTTGGATTCTAGATTTCATTTATAGGATCATCAGATTATTGGATTATAGGATTATTGGAATAATTGAATATTATAAATTGACTATTGTGGATATAAAATATTTTCTTCCCTACCCTTTTCCCTTCATTGTCTATCTACTAAGTTCTGATGCATTCTTCCAGGATCAAATATAGTGTCTTCCAAGAAGCTCTTCTTGAACCAGATCCCTACTCAAGAGGAGATTTTATCATTCCATATTATGCCTCACAATATTGTAAACTCTGACTCTAAGGGTTTTCAATCTCTATATCATTAACTGATTAGAACATGGACAGAATTTAAATGTTAGCTGAAAGAGTACATGAATTATATAATTATTTCAATGACTACCCAGTCATTAAATACCAAATGTACTATTTTGTCAACCTCACCTTAGCCTTCCTTTTCTCTTCCTATCTTGGCTGATTTACCTATAAAATAGTGAACTTGAGACTACAGGTAAACACATGCTTGCAGTTTTATTGACCTGTTCATGAGAAATTATAAAAAAAGATACACTATATAAATTATTGCTCATAATGTTGGAAATTAAAACTTGTCGAGTCTAGGGTAATATCTCCTTCACATATTGTTCTGTTCTCCCACACAGTAGTTTTAAATACAGCTTTTCAAAAGATGAATGCTAGAAATTTGCATGCTGATTCTATTAGAGAAAATGGTCAGATTCTATTCAGACTGAATACAAGCAAAATTGGTGAGATGCTGTGACACTTTGCCACTTGGCTTCAAGTTAAGAACTGCATCAGTGTTGAGGGTGGCTTTCAGTGTTGGGTCTTTCCCTTTTATAAAAGGATACAGAAAAATTCCAAGTGTCCTTGCAGCTCCATCTCTGATGATCCACACTTCTACTCAAAAGAAAAAAATGTTGAAAATGCCAAGCTGCGAATATCTGAAAAGAGCAAAGACCCTGAGCATTAGGCACACTTCAGGGGAAACCACCATCAAATACTAACTGCTCATCAACAATTAAACCCCAAACTTTGAAATTAAAGTTGTAGGCAGGTAAAAAGAATATGGGATTAACAGAAAAGGAGACATGACTCGAATTAGTGCATTTTCAGTTGTTTTTGAATCTGTTAACCCAATCTTTCTTGGATAGGGGCATGCAAATTAAAACTTTATACCTTTCAGATAAAATAGCATTCCACAAAATAAAATTGAAGAGAAATTGAATTGAGAGATTTTGTAGTCAGTGACCTGAAAATTAAATTCTTTACTCATTTAATCACAACTCGTACTAGGTAAGGTCATATTTGCAGATATACATAATATGAAAAAAATAGTGTACATTATGTTGAGAGCCACAGATAAATTGTTCTGATGGGGATCAGAAGAGGAAGAGATGATTTTTCAGATGACAAGATGATTTTGTGAAGGGAGTTGAATTTGAATTAGGTCTTTAAGAATAATTGAGACTTGGATTTGCAATTATAGTGGGAGGATTTGCCACAGGTGAAAGCTCAGCAGAAACAAAAATGAAATATTGTGATGGAATCTGTGGGAGATGGAAAGGTATATAACAAATGACCTATTAAGACGGATGCATATGTATGAGGTGATTAAGCAGTCTGCTAGTAAAGATATAGAATATGCGTTATCCACATATGTCTGAAGCTTTTCTTTTTATGGATTTGTAACCAAACACTATACAGAGAGGAAGTTAGGTAAATAAATGTTCATGTTGGCAGAACCATTTCATTGGTCTACCATTTTTCCTGGATCTAAGAAAATGCTTTAAATAAGTGACTTGCCACTTTATAGTGTACAAAAGAAAATTACTCTAGGATTAAGTCGTGAATCCTGAATTACAAATGAATCAAATTCAAAATGTGCACTAATAGGAGCCAATAGGCGCTAGGCTGGATGCTAAGTTTCAGAATTAGGTGGGCCTACCCCTGTTCTTTCATATAAAGTGTGCTCTTTACACACAGATGCCAATTCCATTTCAAAGAATATAATCTCTTTTCCATTCACAATCCCTATTCAATCCATCAGTCAGGCTTACTCTGTTTTTATCTTGTTTATATAAAAAAGTCACCTTTCTTTGCCTTCTACCTCCTGCTTTGCCAGGCCTGTTTTATCAAATCATAGGAGCAAAATACCCAGTACCTACAACCAAAATGGCTAAAAACAAAGTATGCTCACTGCAATAGGGTAAATAAAGTGATAAGAACTATTGTAGTAAGTGAAGCACATTGGTCAGAGTCATTTGATTAACGGAAAATATGCCCAATTATAAGTAAAAACCTGTTTCACTTGGTCATTCTTAGCTGTGAAAGGGCAGAAATCGTAACCTGAGCGCTATGGCGTAATGAGCGAAGATCCCTGGTCTGGAAACTGTGTTCCAACCTTGACTCTGCTGTTTCCTAACAGCATGATCTTGATTGTGTGGTTTCCTTCCCACTGGAGATCTTGACTTCTTTGTCTGTAAAATGGAGAGTCAGACTGCATACTTGCAGTTTGGAATTTCAAGGATTCTGTGAACCATAAGAACAGAACTAATGAACTCCCTCTATTTTATGAAACCAAACAAGTATGCCTGTCCTCTCTTTGAATGCTAATATATTTGAAACGTGGTAGAGATAAATTATGTTCAATAACCTAGGAAAAGCAAGAAAGTGAACCAGGCCCTCTCTCTGCCTTCCTATTTAGTGGTGAATATGTTTACTTTGAATTATCCTTCTGAGGATTCATTATCACAGCAAGAAGCATCGCAGCAAAGGCATTTTTTTAACAAACCACAACTTGAGCTTTTTAGTTCTATCAGAACTGTTTGTCTGGCAGATTACCCTTTAGGCTGTTGAAATGAAAGTGACTGGTGTGATGGTGCATGCAGGCTTGATTGAGACTGAGCAGTACACACCTGTGAGATGTGAGATGTGGTTTTCTAGCACTGCTAGGGGTATAATCTCAAGTCTTGATCTGCTCACATCTGCTGGGTACCTGCATGATAGCAGGATTCCTTTGCTTTGCCTCTTTTTTTCTTTAAAAAAAAAAAAAAAAGCTTATCTTTTTTTCCAGATTAATAAAAGGATGCATGGTGTCTGGTCTGCCTCACAGCATCATCATAGCAATTCTACATCACAGGTGCTCTGTGGTCATAGAGCATGCCAGCCTGTATTTCTCATTCATTGACCATTACAGTAGTTTCTCACTGAGAAATGGTTCAGTCACTGAGCCTTGTAATCACTGCCAAGAAGATGTTTAAATGAACGTGTAATTTAAACCCAATGAGCAAGCCACACAAGCAAATTCTGGGGTTGCTTCTCCTTAGTGACAGTGTCATCCCCGCAGTGACACATCACCCTCAATAAAGGCCCCCGTACTGCATATTTAGAGGGAAAATGTCATCATCCTCTGGAAAGCCCATGATGTTCATGTCAGATTTGATTAGAAATGGAGGTGATGTTGGAGGAGAAATTTGGGGTCCTCTGGATGTTGGAACTGATCCAAATCATGGAAAGGCTGAAAAAAATTTTAAAACAAGTAGATCCCAAATAAGGATGAGTTTAAAAATATATGTATATGTATTATATATATTAAAAATATATATTCATATTCCTTGTACAGAGACCCAACCCAAGGTTATTTTGGTGGTCTAATCACCAGAACATGAAAGATTTCTTCTCATTCCCTCCTGTACTCAACTAGCCCATTTGGGGCTGTTTATTTAATGGGGGCTTTGTTGATCTTCTTCTTTTGGTAGTTTTTCATAGGAAGTACCATTCTCTTATACGATATCAGACAAACTTAGAGTATATCCTTATAGCCATGAGGCTTTTGCTTGTTATATGGTCAGTAAATTCCCATTCCAGAGTCCAAGCTTTTTCAGATTTTAAATAGAACTATTTTAGCAGCCGTATTCTTTTTTAAATTTAATTGTTAATTTTTATAGAATTTTTTAAAATTATTTTTCATTTACACTTATCACAAAATATTAGTTATATTCCCCATGTTGTGCAGTATATCCTTAAGCCTATTTTATACCAAAATAGTTTGTATCTCCCATGCCCCACTCTGTATGTCCCTTTCCCACCCCTCACTGGTAACCAATAGTTTGCTCTCCATATCTGTAAATCTGCTTCTTTTGTTGTTGTTGTTTTATTTACTAGTTTATGGTATTTTTCATAATCCACATGTAAATGATATCATATAGTATTTGTCATTCTCTGACTTATTTTACTCATTCTAATGTCCTCCAAGCCCCTTCATGTTGCTACAAATGGTAAAATTTCCTTTCTTTTTATGGCCAAGTAATATTCCATTTGTATATATTTATATCATGTCTTTTTTTAATTTAATTTAATTTTTTAAAGTTTTATTGAAGCATAGTTGATTTACAATGTTGTGATAATTTCTTCTGTAGAAGAAAGTAATTCAATTATACATATACCTGCATCCCTTCTTTTCCATATTCTTTCCCATATAAATTACCACAGAATATTGGGTAAAGTTCCCTGTGCTATATACAGCAGGTCCCCAGTAGCCAACCTTTCCATATACTAGTGTGTGTATGTCATCCTATACCCCCAGCAACACATCTTCTTTATCCATTCATCTGTTGATGGGCACTTATATTGCTTTTATATCTTGGTTATTGTAAATAATGCTGCTATGAACCTAGCGGTGCATGTATTTTTTTAGAATTAGTGTTTTTGTTTTCTTCAGATAGATACCCAAGGGTAGAACTGCTGGATTATATGGTAGTTCTATTTTTAATTCTTTAATTAATCTCCATACTGTTTTCCATAGTGGCTATGCCAGTTAACATTCCCACCAACAATGCATAAAAGTTTGCTTTTCTCTATATCCTTGCCAACATTTCTTTGTGTTCTTTTTGCTGATAGCCATTCTGACAGCTATGAGGTGATATCTCATTGTGATTATGATTTGCATTTCTCTGAGAATTGGCTGTTGAGCACCTTTTCATCTTCCTATTGGCCATCTGCCTTCTTTGGAAAAATGTCTATTCCATTCTTCTGCCCATTTACTAAATGGGTTGTTTTGTTTAATTTTTTTTGTTTGTTTTTTATGTTGAATTGTATGAGCTGTTTAGGAATGTTGGATATTAGTTCCTTACCAGTCATATTATTGCAAATATTTTCTCCGATTTAGTAGGTTGTCTTTTCATTTTATCAATGGTTTCCTTTGCTGTGCAAACCTCTTGTTTATTTTTGCTTTTATTTCTTTATTTTAAGAGACGGATTCAAAAAAATACTGCTGTGATTTATGTCAAAGAGTGTTCTGCCTATGTTTTCCTCTAGGAGCTTTATAGTATCTGATCTTACATTTAGGTCTTTATACAAATTTGAGTTTATTTTTGTTACGTGCTGTTTGAGAATGTACTTCAGAAACTATAAGACATTGATGAAAGAAATCGAAGATGACACAAACAGATGGTAAGATATACTATGTTCTTGGATTGGAAGACTCAATATTGTTAAAATGATTATACTAAGGCAATCTACAGATTGAATGCAATCCCTATCAAAGTACCAGTGGCATTTTTCACAGAAGAAGAACAAAAAATTTTTAAATTTGTATGGAAACACAAAAGATCCTGAATAGCCAAAATAACCTTGAGAAAGAAGAACACAACTGGAGAAATCAAGCTCCCTGGCATTAGACTATATTACAAAGCTACAGTAACCAAAACAGTATGGTACAGGCACAGAAACAGACTCAAAGATCAAGGGAACAGGATAGAGAACCAAGAAATAAACCCATGAACTTATGGTCAATTAACCTATGATGAGGCAAGAATATGCAATAGAAAAAAGACAGGCTCTTTAATAAATTGTCCAGGGAAAACTGGACAGTGATATATAAAAGAATGAAAGCAGCTGTACTTTTTAGAGGGCTAGAACCCTCATTTAGCACTTAAATTTTACATGACCAACAGTTTTTCCCCCTTAACTTATTGTTTGAAGCAGTAACACATGCATAGGGAAAATTAAGTCTGCTTCTTAGAGATCTGTTCTGCAACCACCCAAATCCCTTCCCAGGAGGCAAATAGTATTACCAACTTTGTGTGAATCCTTCAAGAGACTTTCTAAATGTAATACAAGCAAATAACTATTTGTGCATATGTTCATTTTGAACACACATGGTAGCATGTAAATAAATATGTGTTTGCAGTATGAATATGTGTGTATTTAAAACAAGCATGGTATATACAGATATACACATTTACAGATTGCTTCTTTTATTGAGCAGTGCATCTTGGAAACCTTTCTAAGGCAATACATATTTAGCTGCTTTATTGTCTTCAGCAGCTGTGTTACAAACATCTTTACCATGAATATAATCTTGAACATAATCAGTTTTATACATGTGCTGCTACATCTGTAGGTTATATTCCCAGAAGAGGGTCAAAAGTTAGGTATATGCATTTTAATATGAGAATTTATTCCCATTTCCTAAGAGTATACCTTTGGATGCATCCCACACATTTTGATATTTCATTATTGTTCAATTAGGACTATTTTTGATATCCTTTGTGATTTCATTCTTAGCCCATGAGTTCTGTAAAGTCCAAACAGTCAAGGATTTTTAAGTTGTTTAATTTTATTAATTTCTAATTTAATTTTGTGGTTGTCAGTGAACATCCTCTGTAAGGTATCAGTCTTTTGACTTTTTATAAGAGCCAACATTTATCTTAGTGAATGTTCTATATACACTCAGAAATATTTATCCTGCTATTTGGAATCATGTTCTCTAGTGTTGATCAGGCCAAGTAGTTTAATAGTGCTCAGTTCTTCTCTATCTTTATTGAGTTTTGCTGTGTTATAATGATTGTTGGTAGATGAGTATTAAAGTCTTTAATTATGATTGTAGATTTATTTAACTCCCTTTTTTTTTTCTTTGCTTTTCGATTCATATATTTTGAGATACTGTTCTTAGGCACACACATAAGTAAGATTATTATGTCTGGACCTTGATGCCCTGCCCTTTGATCATCATGAAATGTTCCTTTTTACCTCTGATAACATTCCTTATCTTGAAGCATCCTGTGTCTGATCTTAATTTTTGAGGCTTTTTAGAGTATTTAAAATGACATTCCAAATAGTATAACAAGACGTACATTGAAGCATGAAATTTGAAAACATTTCCAATTTCATCCTTGTCCCCAGAAAGGAAGACAGAGGCTGAGGCACCAGAGGCACACATCCTCTTACATGAGTGTGTTGAAGATATTCAACATACCTGCCTGATTTTCAAACTCAAATATAGAGGGGCATTTGGTTACTACTGTGTGCAGGCTCACTTCATAAAAAACCATGATGTTTTTAATGGAGAATTGCATGCTTCCCCCAATAGTTGCTCTCTGCCTCTGGAACATTCAGACTTTAGGAAGTAATGTTGGTGATAATGTGAACTGTAATATGACCTATTCCTTCATCCACTGGCCTTCTAATTCCTCCTTCTCATCCCACTTCTATACTTGCAGGCTTCTGGCTAAAGGATAAGTCAAATGTCTATGTGGTATTATGCCTCATTAGAAAGAATTAAGAACCTAAAAATCACATCACTTATCTCAGATTGATGTCAAAAACATCGTTAGATTTGCTCCATAAATAAATGGCCCACTTGTGCCTTGATTAACCTGTTCCAGGGAAGAGAAACTCAGGACACAGTATTTGGATTCTACAGGGAAAGTGACTTTTCTCAATTTGCTGCTCAGGCAAATCCATTCTCATTTGTGATATTAGATATCACCTGAAAATTGTAATAGGAAAGTAAGGAAAGTGAGTAATATGCCAGATTCTATATTAGCAACCTATACTGTTTAATGATTCCAATCTTATAAAGAAGGTATGATTAACTTACAGATGATGAAACTGGCTTTAGAGAAATTAAGTAACTTGTCCAAAATCAAAAATCAGGGAATTGAATCTTCTTTCTATCTGCTGCCAAAATTATGTTTCCAGTACATTATAATTTTCATTATTTTATGATGATATAAATTTACCTTGTAGGATTTTGCAAAGAAAGTGTTAACAAAGAACCTCTAGTTTTAGAGAAATTAGCTCAGTAGTTTTCCAGTAAAACAAGTTCAAGAGTATTTAGATAAAGATTCTCATATCTGCATATTTTTTTAAGTTATAAAATTAGACTTGTTCTAGTCAAAGCAACCCAGTTTTTTTTTTTAAATGCTTCCTTTGAGATAATGTACTTCAGCATTTTCCTTGCCTCTTGTCAGGATGGAAAACAGTAGTTCTCTTGCTTGATTTAATGTCATTATGTCTGACAACACAGTTGACAAAGCAACTGCTAATATTCTGAAGGTTTTCAAGTTCTGTGCATCTAAAAGCCACTAATGAAGTTAGTGAACCAGAAGTTTCACAGCCTGTTATTCAAAGGTTAAAACCAAAAGAACTGTATATCTCTGGAGTTTGGGGCTGTAAATTGGCTTGCAAGAATTATCAAGTTTTTAATTCTTTTCTTCCTTATACACAACCCGATAAACACGATTGTACAGCAAACAGGGGAAATGCTTTTGAACATTAAAAAGAGTTTAGATTTTGGTTTCTAATTGGAAAGGAAAAAAAATCAAAACAAGAGTGTTCGTATGTAGCATATGTTTCAAAAATCAGTAGTTTCTGCATTTCATGGGGAGAATCATTAGTCATAATTACTAATCTAATAGCAAAATTGATTTTCTCTGATTACCTTTTCTTTTACATTTCATATTTTGTTTTCTTAATAATAATATATCACTACCATTTCTCTTTGGTAGGTAAACACTATTTTTTAAATAACAATACTTTATATTTATACTATAATTTCAAGAAATTATTTAACTGTGTAATATGAATCTGGAGTTCCCTGGTTGCCTACCAATTAAGGAGTCAGCACTGTCACTGCTGTGGCTTGCGTCGCTGCTGTGGCTCAGGTTCAGTCCCAGGCCCGGGAACTTCTGCATGCTGCGGATGCAACCAAAAAAAGAAAAATACTATGAATGATAAAGCTCTTTTAAATTTTAAGTCTAAGGGGCATTTGAGATTGCCTAGTTCAACAAACAACTTTTTTTTTTTTTACATTTAGGGGAACAGAAGGCCTAAGAAGGAAAGTGACCGTCCCAATATGAACCAAAATTAGAGATATAGAGGAATAAAAATGCAGATCTCATGTTTTTTTCGCCAAATTATTTTGTTGGAGTGGTTTTTTTTTTTTTAATTCCAAGAACTTTTGAGACTTCAACAAGATATAACAATTGTAGTAGTTATCTTCATAAAGCTTAAGCAGGTACTGTTAGATTATGAAGGAGAAAGCAAGGTAAAGAATTAGAAAGTGACTGGAGGAGGTGCTGTATTATGTAAGGTAATCAGGGGACGTCTCTGAGATAGTCACACTTGAGCAGTGACCTAAATGAAATGAGGGGTCAAGGCACGTTAATATACTATTGAAGAGGTTTTCAATAACAAAGGACATCAATTGTGTAGGACTTGCAATTGTTTATGCTTGTTATTTTTGAGAAACGGCAAGGAGACCAGTGGCTGCAGTGTGATTGAGAGTTCATTCATTCACTGCACATTCATTCCATGGACTATTACAGCTGGAGCAATAAGAAGGCATTGGGGACTGGATGAAGATAAATCATAATTATGGTACCATTTAATTATATAGGATTATACAAGTTGTGTACTGCTACTGGAAGTGGAAAGCGTACATTTTACAAGTAAAGCTAGAAGGAGCAAAAATGGTTGTGATTGAATCACATAAACATTATTTACTTCTTAAAAATTATGTTCCAAGCAGCTGTCACTCTCAAATGTAGAAGCTTTTCAAGTTATGACATCAAAATCTTCCATGCAAAAAAAAATAATAATAACTTCAAATAATTGTATAGTCTTTATAGGTACTGGAAAGCTTGTACATATGAAAGTTGGTCTTTATAGCCCCATTAGTCTGTAGTAAATGTGTCCAGTTTTACAACAAAGGAAGTTGAGGTTCAAAGAGGTTAGTTGATTTGCCAAAGGTCATTTTAACAATTTGGAAAATTGTCAGTGGATGATAAACCAGAAATTTAGGGAATCCATATGGTTTTCCAAAGTATATTTATTATCTATTTCTTCATGTGTTGTAGGCAATTTTTTTTCTATTCTGTTCATTTTATGTTTTGATATTATTATTATAGGAAATTACAAATGGTTAGTTTTAAATCAGGCAGTTTTACAAGCACTATTTATAAATAAAATATGTAAACATGTGCATTATATAATGGACTACCATAAAAAATGAGAACTAGAGTGATCAAGTTGGATAGGGAATCAGAATGGAAAATATTTTTGTGAATAAATTATGTGATCCAAAAGTGTTATATTTTCATCATGAACAAAATTTGTCTGCAACCTATGAATGAATGACAGTTTTTGGTATAAAATTTTCATGCCTCACATGTTAGCTAATTATGTAGGAAAAACTTGATTTGAAAAAATAACAATTTTAAGATGTAATATATGCATTTTAGTTAAACTTTACCACATTCTTTGACTCTTCTACTATGGATTTTTTATTGACAAACACATGAAAAGTGTGCAAACTGGAGTTCCCAGTATGGCACAATGGGTTGAGGATCTGGGGCATTGTTTCTGCAGTAGCATGGGTTTGATCCCTGGCATGGCACAGTGGGCAACATATCCATAGCTACCATTTTCTTTCTTCCTTCCTCCCTCCCTCCTTCCCTCCCTCCTTCCCTCCCTCCTTTCTCCTTTCCTTCCTTCCTTTCCTTTACTTTCTCTTTCTTTCTTTTTTCCTTTCTTTTTTTCCTTCCTTCCTTCCTTCTGTGATGACACTATCTTACGATCCAGCAATCCCACTTGGAGATATATCCAAGGGAAATGAAACCAGGATCTTGAGGAAATATCTACACTCCCATATTTATTTCAGTATTATTCACAGTAGCTAAAATACGGAGACAACTTATGTGCCTGTCAGCAGATGATAAAGAAAATGTGATATTTTACATATATATGTGTATATATGTGTGTGTATGTATATATACATACGTATGTATGTGTATATATATATGTGTGTGCGTATTTATATTTCAGTCTTAAAAATGAGGAAGTCCTGCTATTTGCTACAACATGGCAGATACTAGGCTAAGTGAAATAAACCAGATGCAGAAAGACAAATACATGGACTTTTAGATATTTGGAATCCAAAACAGTCAAACTCAGAAGCAGAGAGTAGAATGGTGATTACCTGGGGGAGGGTGAATTGGGGAGATGTTGGTTAAGGGGTACCAAGTTTTAATTGTCTAAGATGAATTCATCTAGAGAGCTCATAATGTACAACAATATGACTATAGTTAACAATATTAAATTACATACTTTAAATTTGCTAAAAGGGCAGAGATAGTCAACCATGAAAAAAATAACATTTATCCATATAATCATCAAATTCCCTAAATTTCTGTCTCCTTGTTCCTCATGGTACTTATATCTAAAGGAGAATTCCATTCAGAGGGGGCTGGGATGGGCCAAGACTGGCACAGTTAAAGCCTGGCCAAGAAGGAAAGGTCTCATCCTGTGCATGGTGACGCCTAAGACTGAGGGGAGAATTCAGAACCTGCATAGGATGTCTGTGGTCCAAGAGCAGAGAAGAACAGGAAGAGATACTGGAGAGGGATCAAGATAGAGCATGCAGGATAGAGGGATCAAGATGAAGCTGGGCATCAGAGAAAAGAATTCTAGAGAGAGTATATTAGAGTCAGATGGATAGGAAGAGACTGAAAGGGTTCCTGAGCAGTGGTCCTGGGCTGAAGTGGTGTTCCAGCATTCATTCATCATCTGGATTGAAATGGATTGGTGCCCTTAACTTTCCAAGACAAGGCTAGCATGAACAGGTATTTAAAATGCGAAAAAGAGTTGGTCATATAAGGAATTGTAAATGCTAGAACAACAAGTTGTAGTTGTACAAATGCTGCTAAAAAAAAAAGTGAGTGCTCAAAAATATTTCAAAAATATTCTCAAAGGAAATCAACTATAGTTTAAAAATGCTATCAAAAGTCATATTCACAGTTTACTGAAATCAGGGTCAGTTCAAGTTGAATAAATTAAAAATTTGGGGCATTCCCATTGTGGTTCAGCAATAATGAACCTGGCTAGTATCCATGAGGATGGGTTCAAGCCCTGGGCCTGCTCAATGGGTTAAGGATTTGGCATTGCCATGAGCTGCAGTGTAGGTTGCTGACTCGGTTCTGATCTGGCATTGCTGTGGCTGTGGTGTAGGCTGGCAGCTGTAGCTCTGATTCGAACCTTAGCCCAGGAACTTCCATATGCCACAGATGCAGCCCTAAAAAGAAAAAAAAAAAGAAAAAATTGGAAAGATTTTAGAGAAATAAATATGAAAAATAAATCTAGCATTTCACATACTTAACATGATGTGAGTATGGGGATGTTTCTATTTCATCAACAAATGTTTCCATAAGCCTCGCTATATACCTACATTGAACTGAGCACTCAGAACTATAGATACAAACAAGTGCTATTCATAAGATGCAATATGACCACTCACTAGTTTTACAAAAGGAAAAACAGAAAACAAAAACTTCTCTTATACTAGTTATTTACTCTGCTTTCATTATATGCCTTGGATTGAGATGGTCTAGGATTTTATCACTCAAATCCTGTCTCTCTCCATTTCATGTTAG
Source organism: Phacochoerus africanus (assembly GCF_016906955.1). NCBI lineage: Eukaryota > Metazoa > Chordata > Mammalia > Artiodactyla > Suidae > Phacochoerus > Phacochoerus africanus. The sequence goes on along the minus strand of NC_062544.1, from coordinate 209,635,154 downwards.
ATTTACTGTCATTCTGAACATACATTTTATAACCTCAGAACCTCTTCTGAATACATATGATTTCCCAACTCTTTACCAAAAGCTCAAGATGACTTTAAAAAATATGTGTATATGTTATTTGTTTTAGCTCTAGTTGGAACAACCTATGTAGTATAAAGCTTAACTTATGGCATAGGACCCCAGACGCCAGGGCAGATGTAATTATCTATGACAAAAACACAGAATTAACTGTCTAGTTACATGATTGATTGTGTTTTTGTTGCCATAAGAAAAAACTTAATAATAACATATTGGGGCTTTGTAAAAATTCTATGTTTACAGTGTGCTTCCATACCCATCATCCTATTCTCCTTAAATTAACTAATTTACACTTGAAAATATGAAATTCAAAGAAGTTTAACCACTTATCTAAAGTCCCACAGCTAATATATATGGATCCTGAAAGCAAAACCCTGACTTTCCTACCCAAAGTATAGGCCTCTTAATTTCTCATTACACAAATAGAGTGATAACAGCATTCTACTGTAAATGCTTCGATGACCAACTTTATAGTGAAATTAAAATTGTGACCATATTGTAAATGTTGCACTTAGAATGATTGCCCAAGCCGGCTTGGTGATCTTAAGATTTGCTTCTCCATTTCCAGGAGGTTGCCTATCTCCCACAGGAGTGCCTACACTAAGGAGGAGGAATTTCTCCTTTCCATGAAATGCATTTTTTTCATTTGACCTGTTAGGATTTGATTTTATTGTATTGATCATGAAATCTCATTGTAAGTCACTAAAACAAAAACTCAGGCAGAAAAGGTGAACTTAAGAGGCAGTGATTGTGAAGCAGTAAATGTGAGTTCTGGCGCTGATGTCATTTTGTTGTTAACTTTGAATTAATCATATAACCTTTGGTTGTCTCACTTATCAAATGACGGAGATGAGGTAGAAGAATTTGCAAGTTCTTTCTTTCTTTCTTTTCTTTTCCTTTTTTTAGGGCCACGCCTGCAGCATATGGAAGTTCCCAGGCTAGAGTTCAAATTTGAGCTGCGGCTGCTGGCGTACACTACAGCCACAGCAGCTCAAGATCCAAGCTGCATCTGTGACCTACATGACAGCTCACAGCAGTGCCAGATCCTTAATCTGCCGAGTGAGGCCATGATTTGAACCCGAATCCTCCTGGATACTAGTTGGGTTCATTACCGCTGAGCCACAACAGGAACTCCTAAGATTTCTTTTTGAACTACAACTCTTATTCTTTGTTTCATTGGAGCTCATACAATGTGATTGTAATATTTTTCTAATTCTTTTTTCCTGGGTATTTTTACCTTAAATTTTGATTACTGAGTTAAAAAATTTTTTTTCAAAGAAATAAACAGTAAAGTTACTGACATTAAGCAAAGACATAATACACTAGTGAGTTTATGGAACAAAGCTTTGGCTGTTTAATAGATTTGTGAACATACAAGGTAGTTCTTTCAAAAACATCTGCTGAGCCCATGCGTGCTGTGGTTGTATTATATTTTGATTCCCAGGGTTACATTTCACATGCCAAGGGCCACAAAAAAAGGCACAATAGCCATTCTTTTAAATTTACAGAACATTATGCTAACATCAGAGTTTAGACCTGGGCAGTCTTGAATGATAGTAGCCCAAGGAATGATTCAAGCCTGAGCAGTTGGTTGTGTTCTGAGGAATAAAGTTTTTTTTTAAAAAAAGAAAATCTGGAGTTCCCGTCGTGGCGCAGTGGTTAACGAATCCGACTAGGAACCATGAGGTTGCGGGTTCGGTCCCTGCCCTTGCTCAGTGGGTTAACGATCCGGCGTTGCTGTGAGCTGTGGTGTAGGTTGCAGACTCGGCTCAGATCCTGCGTTGCTGTGGCTGTGGTGTAGGCTGATGGCTACAGCTCCGATTCGACCCCTAGCCTGGGAACCTCCATATGCCGCGGGAGCGGCCCAAGAAATAGCAAAAAGACAAAAAAAAAAAAAAAAGAAAAGAAAATCTTATTTCTTAATTTTGTTATGACAAACTTTTTTTCTTTCTTTCTTCTTTCTTTTTTCTTCCTTCCTTCCCTCCCTCCCTCTCTCCTTTCCTCCTTTCCCTCTTTCTTTCCTTCCTTCCTTCCTTCTTCCTCTTCTTTCTGTTTTTTAGGGCTGCACCTGCAGCAAAGGGAAGTTCCCAGGCTAGGGTGGAATGGGAGCTGCAGCGGTCTACTCCACAGCCACAGCAATGCCATATCTGAGTCGCCTCTGCGACCTATGCTGCAGAGGTCAGGGATCAAACCCACATCCTCAAAGAGACCCTCTAAGCCACAACAGGAACTCCCTGTATGACAAATCTTTATACCCAAATGCTAATAGGAATTACTTGTAATTATATCTCATTCTTTCTTAATAGAAGACCTACATTTCAGGCTTATTGGATTTAAACATTTGTTGATTCATCATTAAATCTTTTCTCTCTTTCGTATCTTCTTTTTTTGTTTTCTGCAGGATGTTTTCACTCCAGAATGCAAATTTAAGGAATCTGTGTTTGAAAATTACTATGTGATCTATTCTTCCACACTGTACCGTCAGCAAGAATCAGGCCGAGCATGGTTTCTGGGACTCAATAAAGAAGGTCAAATTATGAAGGGCAACAGAGTGAAGAAAACCAAGCCCTCATCACATTTTGTACCAAAACCTATTGAAGGTACCAGAAGCTTCTTTTCTTTAGGTCCCAATCTATGTGTCAATGCCAGTTCAGCTTCTTGTCCTTTCACTCAGTAGCGATTGCTTCTAATGCAACAGATCAGAGAAAAGATTCAGAAAACACAATAGTACCTCTTCCTATCAAAAAAATATTATACTTAGCACTTAGGAAAAAACTCCTTGAATATCAAGCCAAGATACTTCTTAATAGTATAAATATAATGGTAGTGACCATTTGGAATGTAATTTCTTTCTTTACTGTACACAATAATTTAATTTCTCAGGCTACACTCTTGAAAAACCAATAATACTATTACAATGCTTTAAAGTTTTCACAAGGCATTTAGAAACATGTTTATATCCTAACATCTTTTTGAACAAATCTAGCACTGTAAGGTATTAGTTTTTCTATTCTTAAGGAAAGAAAATAATATTCTCTTTGCTGTGATCAATACATGTTGCAATATTAAATTTTATCTTCCTCAACTGAGACTATAACTTCCCTTCCCTCGATCATTTAATATAGTATTCACTTATTTCAGATTGATCAGTGGAATAATTTTATGCTGAGGAAACACATTTTTGGCAACTTGTTCCCTAAGTAGGATGAGAATATACCTTTGGGATGACTGCATTTACTGAATTCAGTAAAGCTTTTAATACAGACTAAGAAAGCAGCAGTTGGTCTGGATATTTACCAACATCACTTTCTTCTCTGAAAGTCATATTATAATCACTTAAAACATTAGTTCAGCTTCCTTAAGCAATGAGAAACCTGAGGCAGCACACGGCCATTCTGTGACTTAATCAGGCTTGCTGCCCCCAAAATAGCTATAAGGTATGGTTAGGTCCACCATGCCTCCTGCATGTGACTGTAACAGTCAGCAAACATTTGTTAAGTCAAGACCATGTTCAAAGCACTGGCAGGAAATGTGACATTCAAAGCTCCTAGTCCCTTGTAAGCCTCCCTTCACACCCTGTGCTTTTAACCACACAAAACGGAACTTTCGTTCTACATTTTCACTCTTTGTAATAGAGCTTTACTATTTGAGGTGGTCTATAGTTTTTTTGCCCTCATCTCCCCACAATTGCTATCCATTCATGGCCCTGGAAAATCCTTATCAGTCCTTGTAAAGAACTAATTCAAGAGTCAGTCGTTCTTTGAGGGCTTCTCTGACTTTCTTCAAGTAGAATTAAACATTCTGTCACCTTATTATTGTGTACAGTTCTCTCCCCTAGAAATTATCACTTTGTGTTAAATCCAACTATTTACCTCTCTTATCCATGAATGAACAGAATGCTTTATTTTTTTTTCTCATATCTCCTTGTACCTTGTATAGTATTTAGCCTATCATAGATATAAAATAATCATTGTCAGTTGAATAAGTGAACATGTAAATGAAAAAAATGAATGCATAGGTAAGTATAAAAACAAAGAGCTATATGCTCAAGAAAACTTTATAATATTCTTGGAGATATGGAATTTGATTACTAATGGCAATGGTATATGTAAAAAGTGATATATACATGTTGCGAGAAATGATATTGGGAATAGGGAAAGAGCTAACACTTCTACCAGAAGGAAGATACTGGTAAATTGATACTTAAACATACCTTCAGGGCAAGTCAGGTTCAGAGCATGTGAAATGAGAGGTGGGGATTAAGTGGATAAAAACAAACCAGGTACAATGTAAGTAAACTATTTGTGCATTTAAGTTGATGTTTTTGTTGTAATAAGTAGTATATGCTCATCAATAATATTTGGAAAATTCAGGAAAGTATAAAGGAAAAGTAAAAAACCATGGGTTTTAGTTACTCCTTTTATAAATAATTCATTTCCTACTAAATCCTTCCCCACCAAAAACAAACAAACAAACAAACACAAACAAACAAAAAAACCTGCAACCTACCTTCCTAATCATGACCTAGTCTGCACTTTGGCTAGTCAGACTTCCTCCTGGGTCTGTATGGTCATCTATACATTTCTTTTTTTGTTTGTTTTGGGTTTTTTTTTTTTTTTTTTTTTAGGGCCACACCCACGGCATATGGAAGTTTCCAGGCTAGGGGCTGAATCAGAGCTACAGCTACCAGCCTATGCCATAGCCACAGCAATGCCAGATCTGAGCCATGTCTGCAACCTACATCACAGCTCATGACAACGCCAGATCCTTAACCCCCTGAAGGAGGCCAGAGATCGAACCCGCGTCCTCATGGATACTAGTCCAGTTCATTACTACTGAGCCACGATGGGAACTCCAATCTATACACTTCTAAGAGAAATGTAGGCAATTACCATGTTCCTAGTTTGAGAGATGCCTTAATTCTTCATGTTTGCTGTATTTCAGTACAAATGGGGGAAAAGACAACCTGATATTCCTACTTGTACACGTTGGAATTAGGTTTGGTTGTGTACAACACAAAACTCACATTAAGAACAGCTTAATCATACATGGTGTTATGCCTCACAAGCCAAATCTAGAAACCTGCTCTCCAGGGCTCTTCTATGGCTCCCTAGTTGTTATGGACCTCGGTCACATCCGGCTTTGAGTGCCACTGTCCTTGGTATGTTGTACAGACCTGCCCTCATCCCCAGGATCCAGCCAGCATCCTCATTCCAGTCAGAGGGTAGAGAAAGGGGTGAGAAAGATAGAGGCAAAAGCCTTGTACCAGTCTCTTCAAGATAATCCCCATTAGTGATATGATATTTATTTCCCATGGATCACAGCTTGGTCAGGTGTCACACACAGATACAGGGAAGACTTAGAATTCAGGGTTTCTTCCAGATGTCTACACACCAAACAAATGTTGAGTTACTCTGTGAGAATGGCAGAAAGGGATGGGGACAACTGAGAGCCTTGACTACAGCCTGCCATCATCTTAACTTCAGAATAGCTCTAATATCCTAATTTTCTTATTGGTAGCTCTTGGTTGATTGTTTTGTTTTCATTTTTACTGATGCTTTAGAATGAATTTCCTTTTATTTCAGGGAAAAAAATAACCCATTCTAAATCAGATTCACTAATACCTGGATTTATTTCCAAAGCTCTTTGTCTCTTTAGACTGTGGGGATGAAAACTTAGATGTGATGTATACAAAATAGGATGTGAATCACTTCTGAAGATGAAAACAAGGACTTAATTCATTTCAAACACATTGTAAATCAACTATACTTCAACAAAATAAAAATTTTAAAAAGAATTTAATTCATCAGACCAAAAACCTTTTAATTCCCTAGAAATATCTTTGACTTTTGTCTTAGAGAACAGATTTCGCTTTTTCAAGCAATATTAGCTAATAAAATAACATTGTTGGTCAGTTTTACACCTCATCTGTACTTGTTATAATATTATTAAAATATAATAATACAAAAATATGAGCATGTACCCAGTGATTGTCCATGCAGTTATATCACATGGTTAACCAAAGAGATTATCAATTATTTTTCGTTTTTAAAGGAATTTTTGTAAATCTCTAAGCCAGTCACTGTTACTGTTACCCAGATTCCAGTGCTGCAAACAACAAACGCCCCCCCTCCCTGTGAAACCAGCCCCTATTAAACAAAAGTCAGAGAAGGTTTGTTTTGGTTTTGCTTTTCTAATAGCTCTGCCTTTTCCCCAGTCCTAATGGTGACATCATTTTGAATGTCAGGATTCCCCAAATTAAACTCTGTCAATGTGAGGTTCTTTAAAATCTTGCACAGGTTCCATGATAATAATAACCCACCAGTCCCTCTCCCATCCAGCTTCACCCTGTGTTTAGAGAATAGGCGGTGTTAATAAGGGGTTGCGAGGGCATCTCTTCAGACAGATGGATGGACTTGATATTTAAACCCATTACCACGTATATTGCACATAACCTTTATTTACCCTCCCCTGGAATTTAAGACAATGGCACAGGCTTTGGGATTCTTGAGTTTGCCCTTTCAGAGCATTGTTCATACCACAGATAAGTAACTCCCTCAGATTTCAGTTGTCTTGATGGTGACCTCACCCTTTAGCTTCAGACACAGCAGCTAAATACTCTGACAAAGAAGGAAAAACAATCTCCTCTTCTCTGCCCTTCTCCTTCAAGGAGCTCATTGCTCAGCTCCTGCAGGTAGTTGGATATTCAGACTCTGGTTCCTTCCCCTGAAAAGAATGTGTGCATTTTACAAAACATAAGCTTCAAAAACTTGATCCTAGAGTGAGAAATATATTTCTAAAGTAAAATTAGTAAATGTCAGTTGAGAGCCATTGCTACAGAAGTATTAAATGCAGACTAAAGGAACATTTGCCAGTTTTGACCAGTTTATTTTCTAATGGGGAGATAAGACTAACACACACATGGAAATACACCTACACACTTGGAGGACAGTTACAAATTATCTATTCTGTCTGTTACAACAGTTCCTGAAAACTATGACATTTAGAATGAATAAGCAACGTGCTACTGTACAGCACAGGGATCTCTATATCCAGTCTCTTGTGGTAGAACATGATGGAAGATGATATAAGAAAAAGAATGTATATATATGTATGAATGGGTCACTTTACTATACAGCAGAAATTGATACAACATTGTAAATCAAATATAGTTTAATTTTTAAAAATTAAAAAAAAGGAATGATTGCTTTAAGCCAATAGACTCTTATTAAAGTCCAAGCAGTATAATGTAAATCACTGTTTCCCAAATGTTAGTATCAGAACCATCTGGAGTGTCCTTGAAAGCTACCAGATCAAATCTTCAAAGTATTCTAATTTTATTGTCCAAGTGATTTTGATGGCAACCAGGTTTGAGATTCAGAATTCTAAACTCAATTTGATGTTTCTAGACTCATTTTGATCACATCTGGCCATAGACAATTATTTAAATTTATTCAAATATTTAAATTTATTCTATATATCTTGGACTAAGCCTTATCTAATATAGAATAAATTGTGCTGCTTGCACCATGGAATTAAATATATAACACATTATATTTTTACCTTTCCTACTGCTATTAGGATGGTTGTACTTAGTGCCAAGTTAAATTACTATATGGAGTTAGTAGAGGCAAAATTATCTATTGTACTAAACTGATCACTAAGGAAGAGTGACCTGATAGAAACCAATCAGCCAAGGATAAAGAAATGTCTAATTCTTCTAATAAAAATTTTACCTATAATTTGTTAAGGAATTTTGAGAAAGTATTTCTTCAACCTAAATAACCTCTGGAAATGCAGATGGTTATAAATTCCATCTGTCTCATAGGAATAACATGAAGATGAGACGCTATTAAGTTTGGATTTCTCAAATCTGTCAGATCACTGCAAAGTGCCTTTTTCATTTTCCCTTAGAAATTGGACATTGTGTTATTGTGTCATGTTCTGGAGAAAGGCTGTGAGGTGTGGTATTGCGTAAAGTATTAGAGACAATTAAAATTGAATTTGGTAGGAAAATAATAATCTCTTCAAACACTATATAGGAAGACACCAAAGAAATGAACAAATCTGGAGTCTTGATTTGTAAAGCTCCTATCATGAAGATACAAATTATTGGCAATAATGGCAAATTATTTGGATTTTTTTATTTCACTTAACTTGAAGAGAACCAGATGGTTTGTTTTCTATAACCCTCTTTTGGAGCCAAGCATACTAAAAGACAAAACATAAAGATGGAGCAAAAAAGTACCTTTGATGTTCCTGATTGCTTTTTTTTTTTTTTGTCTTTTGTCTTCTTTGTTGTTGTTGTTGTTGTTGCTATTTCTTGGGCCGCTCCCGCGGCATATGGAGATTCCCAGGCTAGGGGTTGAATCGGAGCTGTAGCCACCTGCCTACGCCAGAGCCACAGCAATGCGGGATCCGAGCCGCGTCTGCAACCTACACCACAGCTCACGGCAACGCCGGATCGCCAACCCTCTGAGCAAGGGCAGGGACCGAACCCGCAACCTCATGGTTCCTAGTCGGATTCGTTAACCACTGCGCCACGACAGGAACTCCCTGATTCCTTTTATTACAGAAAAGATACTAGCAGCAGCTCTCTCTCTCTCTCTTTTGAGTTTGGGGTCTCTGCCAGCCTGTGATGCCTTCTTCCCCCAAACCGGTATAACTCATTTAAAGCAGCTTTATCCTGGCTTTGAATTTAGTCTTTAATGAAACCCTCCTACCTCTCCCTGACACTTCCTCTTCCATCTCTCTCTCTCTCTCTAACACACACACACACACACACACACACACACACACACACACACACACACACACAAATACTGCTTCTGACGTCTTTCTAAATGAAGATATAGATCTTCTGGTTCACTATGTCCCTTAACTCTTTATACTATTTACAGCATATTGGGTGCATTTCTTTGGCAATGCATTGCTTCTGAGCCAACACTTAAAGTTCTCCTATGGTTCCAAAGGGATTCCATGTGACATTAATTAAGGTGTGACATTGCCTCCTGTTAATTGCCCATACCCATTCATGATCTGCTATTAAGACAATTAAATTTCTTTAATGGTACATTAACTAACAGAGCAATCTAACCTTTCCACTTCTTGGAAATTACAGATGGCCAAGGAAAATTTGATTAAATTGGTAGTAATAGAAATATTAGTCAGGACTTGCCATTGTGGCTCAGCAGAAATGAACCTGACTAGTATCCATGAGGATGAGGGTTAGGGTTAAGGATCACTCAGGGTTAAGGATCTGGCATTGCCATGAGCTATGGTGTAGGTCGAAGAAGGTGGCTCGAATGTGGTGTTGCGGTGGCTATGGTGTAGGCTCTTGGCTGGGTGCCTATTCGACCCCTAGCCTGGGAACTTCCATGTGCTGCAGGTGCAGCCTTAAAAAAGAAAAAAAAAAAATCTCATTCTACTTTGATGGAAACTGATATACATAGAGGTTCTTTATAAAATGTCATTTCTGAGTTTTATTAGGAACTGCAGTTATCTTCCCTCCATTTGGAAAACAGAATCTGTCAGCAACAATTCTAATTGCCCTTCACTCAAGTTTTCCAACTCTCCATTCCAAAGTAAAGTTGACTCTCAAAAATTTACACTCAGTTCTTCTATAACTATTAGAATTTTCAAGTTTTTAGTGACTTACAAGAATCCAGGAATAATATAAAAGTAATAATTAGTAACAGTTTATTCCTTTATGTTTTTTTTGTTGTTATTTTCAACATTCCTCCAAACAGGAGTATCATTTGATAGTCCCTGACACTTTGGGAGGCTACAGATTAAGATTATCATCCCAATTTTAAACATGAGGAAATGAATTTGAGAGGTTATGGAATTCACCCATGTCCATACAGCTGGAATGAGGCAAAACTAAGACCAGACCTGCTTTCTTTATCAGACAATGCTGGAACATCCAGGAAGCTGCTGAATGAGGATTGACCATTGGAGCTGTAATATACGTTCAGTAGTGACTTGACAGGAGTGATTTCACTTGGAGAATGGGGAATAAGTCCAATTGTAGTGGATTCTAGTTATAACAGGAGGTAGAGAAAAGAAATAACATTCAATGACACTTCTGAGGAATCCTGTTATAAAAGGGAAGTAGAAAAATGGAGTGCAAGCTGGAGAGAAACATGATGGTTGCATGATGGGGTTTGTTCATTGAAAGCTATTATAGCATGTTTATAGACTAATGGGGGAGAAGTGAAAATTGACATTATAGGAGAAAGGGTCAGTTAATAACACTGTGACCTAAGGGAATGGGATCAAGTAAATTTAGTGGAGGACTAAATTTACATACAAACAAGAGTTCAAGCACTGTAACAAGGAGGGAGCCAGAATATATGTGAACAGTTGTGTGCAGGTTGGTAACTTTTGTGGAAATGCAAAGACTTTCTCCTCTGCATCTCTTTTCTAGGTGAAATGCAAAACATGGCAGTTTATTGACAAGAAGGAAGGAAGGGAGGAAGGAAGGAGGCAATGATGAAGGGAGAGGGAGAAAAAGAGCAGAGGAGACAATAAGGCAAGCCTGTTGCCCAAGTCCGAGGAGGGTCTGAGGTAGTTTTTAAGGTCTGAGGAGGAAAGAGAGATATGGAATAGCCACTTGGGAGGAGTGGGAGAGGGTATTGGCTAGAGAAATGTAGTAGAATTCCAGGAAGTGCTGAGCACACCCATGAAGTTTGGGGTCAAGATTTTGACTAAGTCTGAGCAATGAAGTTTTGTTTTTTTTCCAACACATGAAACTGTTTCACTGTAAGCTTAGAATAGGAATCCTGGAGCTAATCACACATGATTTTTTTTTTTAATTTTGTGGAGATTCCCAGGCTAGGGATCAAATCCAGGCCTCAGCTGTGACCCACATCTCTGCAGCAACCGAAGACTCTCCAGTCAGCAGATTATTTTTATTTTTTTTTTTTTAAGGGCTGTACTCTTGGCATATAGAAGTTCCCAGGCTAGGGGTCAAATTGCAGCTGTAGCTGCCAGCCTACACCACAGCCACAGCAACACCAGATCCAAGCCACATCTGCGGCCTACACCACAGCTGATGGCAACACCAGATCCTCAACCCACTGAGCAAGGCCAGGGATCAAACCCACATCCTTATGGATACTAGTCAGATTCATTTCTGCTACACCACAATGGGAACTCCAACAGTCAGATTCTTAACCCACAGTGGGAACTCGTAATCACACATGAATTTGCATGCTGATTCTGCCCTGTATCAGTGCACTAGTTTGAACAAATTACCCTTTTTGTTCTCTTTCCTTAACTGCAAAAGGGATCAATTAATAAAGTATCTACCTTTTAGGGTCATTTAAAATAATTTTACCATATATAAAGTGCAGATATATAGTAAGTGCTGAGTTAATGTTAGCAATGATTAAGAGGACAGTGGTTCCTTAGAAGGAGAATACTCCTGGGATGGTACCTGGAACCTAGTTGATTATAGTCGTTTGATTTATAGCTAACAGCACCGCCTGAGATTTCCCTTTTACATGCTTTTAAGAAACGTGTTATTTTCGTTTGTTTTCCAAGATAAATTTATGATAACTAAAATAAAAGTGATTGTTGAATGTTAAAAGTTGCAAACAGGGAATGTGAGCTATTATAATGGCAGGGAATGTCTGTATATTCTGATAACTGCACTTGCAGCAAATGTACCAGTGAAAGAATATGATAGGAAAATATTAAGTGAAAGCATGCCCTGGAAAGACTCATATTTAATCTTAGAAAGAGAGGATGGATTTATTTTTAATAAGACTTCAAATCCCAGTGATATGTATTTGGTCCTTTTATTTTCTAATGGCACATTCTTGCATTTCAAAAAGCAAAAAAAGGAGTTCCCTTCGGGGCTCAGCAGTTAAGGAACCCAGCTGGGATCCATAAGGATGTGGGTGTGATCTCTGGCCTCGCTCAGTGGGTTAGGGATCTGGCATTGCCATGAGCTGTGGTGTAGGTTGCAGATGAGGGTCCTATGTTGCTGTGGTGTAGGCTGGCAGCTGTAGCTCCAATTCGACCCCTAGCTTGGGAATTTCCACATGCTTCTGGTGCGGCCCTAAAAAGCAAAAAAAAAAAAAAAAAAGGAAAAGAAAAAGAAAACAAAAAGGAATACCCTGGTGGCCTAGTGGTTAAGGATCCAGCATTGTCACTGCAGGGGCTTGGGTCACTTCTGTGGCATGGATTCAGTCCTTGGCCCAGGAATTTGCACATGCCATGAGCACGGCCAATAAATAAATAAATAGAACAAATATTATGTATTATTACACATTATTGGTAGTTTATGGGCTTATAATAAGCAAGTATAGCATTTTATTTGATAACAGGACTGCAAGGCTTTCTACAGAAATATGGGCCACTGCATCTTAGGCCACTGTGAAGATGACAGCCTTCATTGTGCCAAGTCATTGACTAGTGTCCACCATATGGGTGTGTTCTGTTCACATTAAAGGGTGGAACTGGAGATGCTGTTTTAAAGCAATATATAACGTGGGCTATGTTATTAGAAAACCATGCTTGTCCTTGTGTCCGTGAATGAGGAAGAATATTCTCTCATCAAATATCTATCTCATTTTTACTCCAAAAGCTAGGATAAATCCTTCTGCTTCAATGTACTATAAATCAAGAAAAGTCAAAACACAAATGAAAGGAAACATCAAGAAGAAGAGGAGGAGGAGGAAAAGATGGAGGATAGGGAGGGGGAGGGGAAGAAGAGGCAGAAATTGAAACAGACCAGAGGAAAAAATAGAAAAATGATCTAAAGAAAGCGTTTTAAAGAGCCATACAGAAATGTTTCCTTTTCAGAGCATTATCTCCTTTTACCATTTGTCCAAAACTATTATGATATCACAGGTGTTAGAGGAACAATAATACATATCTCAGAGATATCTGGTGGGGTGAAAAAAGGGCAAGTTTGTGTTTTCATACTTTAAAGAGGAAAGTGTCAAGAAATATGATCAGGACAACCCATAAGAGCCAGATGAAGGGGAAGAAACATTGTGAATCCTGCAGACATTGCATTTTCAGGACACTAAACATTCTTGAAATTGGGATATTGAGACTCTGTTGGAAAAGTAGTGTAAAGTTACATCAGAAAGAAACATAGCAATCAGTTCCATACAAACAGCTGGCCTTTAAATCATGCCCACTGAAAATAAAGTCTGTGTCCTAAGTGAAGCTCACAGAGTCTTGAATGAGACTTTTTTTTTTTTTTTGTCTTTTTGCCGTTTTTAGGGCCGCTCTCGTGGCATATGGAGGTTCCCAGGCTAGGGGTCTAATCGGAGCTGTAGCCGCTGGCCTATACCACAGCCACAGCAATGTGGGATCCGAGCCGCATCTGCAACCCACACCACAGCTCACGGCAACACCGAATCCTTAACCCACTGAGCAAGGCGAGGGACGGAACCCACAACCTCATAATTCCTAGTTGGATTCGTTAACCACTGTGCCACGACGGGAACTCCCTTGAATGAGACATATTTAATAGTAACATCCCAAGATGCCCTCAGAGGATGTGTTTCCAATTGTTAAATCTATAGTGACCCTGGATCTGAGTTTCTGTGATATATTTAAGAAGCAAGGAGGACAAGAAAGATAGGGAGTTGGATGTTTGTTTGTTTTCACTTCACTTTATTCTCAATCTGGAAATTAATCCTCATCAAAATGACTAGAATATCAGCCTTTGCTTTCATAATTGTATTGTGCCAGAGTGCATAAAACAGAGCAGTTGGGAAGAAAATATTCAAAAACAAAGAGAGTTTTTTTTTTTTTTAATTGTGACGCCAAGAATAATAAAACTTTTTTTTTTTTCTTTTTATGGCCACACCTGTGGCATGTGGAAGTTCCTAGGTGAGGAGTCAGATTGAAGCTGTAGCTGCCCGCCTATGCCACAGCCACAGCAACACTGGATCCAAGCCACATCTGTGACCTATGCTGTAACTTGTGGCAATACAAGATCCTTAACCCACTGAGCAAGGCCAGGGATCAAACCCGTATCCTCACGTATACTATGTCAGGTTCTTAACCCGCTGAGCCACAACAGGAATTCCAAAGTCTATTTTCTAATGAAATAGTAGCTTACTGTAACAGAAAGTGATGGAAAATGCCCTTCTTAAATATCATTTTAGTAATTAGAACTACTGCAAATTGAGAGACTAGGCTTCTTCGCAGTTACTAAAAAGGAACTGATTATTGAGAAGAAAAAAAGCATAATCTTGCATGGACAGGAATAATTAGAGAAACACAATTTAGGAGCTGTAGAATTTATTCAACAGTTAAAGATCAGAACCTAGACAGTTCCCTAGAAATGTTTCTTAAAGGTTTCTCACAATTTCTTAGTAGTATATGATTGAAAACTAATGTCAGAACTCTAAATTCTAGTATTAGTAGTTGTAAAAAACTGCAATTAATTTTTACTGTATGGTAAAGTATATTTGATTCTCATATGTGGGATTAGTAATTCTGGATTTATCATTTTAAAATTTTTATTTATTTTAAATTTTATTGGAATATAGTTGGCTCACAAAGCTGTGTTAATCTCAGGCATACATCAAACTAAATCAGTTTATACATATGCATAGATCCATTCCTTTTCAGATTTTCTTCCCAAACAAGCTACCACACAGTACTGAGTAAATTTCCCTGCGCTATACAGTAGATCCCCATTACCCATGTATTCCATATATAATAGTGTGTTTAGTTGTCTTAAGCTTCCCACAAAATGAAAAGATAACCCTTCTCAACATGTTAATTAGTTTAACCAAGAGAGCCCCACTTTTTTTTTTTTGTCTGTCTTTTTGCTTTTTCTAGGGCCTCTCCCGCGGCATATGGAGGTTGCCAGGCTAGGGGTCTAATAGGAGCTGTAGCCACTGGCCTATGCCAGAGCCATAGCAACACCAGATCCAAGCCGTGTCTGCGACCTACATCACAGCTCACAACATCACCAGATCCCCCACCCACTGAGCGAGGCCAGGGATTGAACCCGCAACCTCATGGTTCCTAGTCGGATTCGTTAACCACTGTGCCATGCCGGGAACTCCAGAGAGCCCCACCTTTCAGTTGCAGTCAAAATCATGATAGTTGAAATATGTTAAATGTTGAGTACAGTTTCCCTCAGTACTTGTAGGGAATTTGTTTCAGGAAAATTTGTTCCCAAATTTGCAGACGCTCAAGTCCCTTATATAAAATGGCATAGTATTTGCATATAACCTACACAAATCCTCCTGTATACTTTAAATCATCTCTAGCTTATTTGTAATACCTAATATAACATAAAGACAGTATAAATAGTTGCCAGAGCAAGGCAGATGCAAGTTTTGCTTTTTTGGAATTTTGTGTCATTTTTTATTGACTGTTTTCCATTCACAGTTGGTGGAATCTGAGGATGTGGAACCCATAAATACAGAGAGCCAATTGTATGTTAGATAAGCAGCAGGTCTCATACCTAATGGTGCCTCTGCTAGGTTTGTTCCTGAGAAATTAAGACGGTGTTTGCAAGGCATCAGAATAACTCATAAAAGCTTGAAACACTGCTAACCATTTCTTATATAATCTATGCATCAAGATTCACTTTGATTCTTCTTGATTACCCTGACTGGCTGTATTCATGTCATGTAAACATAGTTAGGCATTTTTCTAGATAAAGAGATTCAATAAATAGGTTTTTTTCCCTATACACTTATATACTTGATGGACATATTAACTACTCAGTCACTATCAAATTTAGGCCGATATGTATCATGACCGTGGTTTAAATCCTCTGTCCTGAATTTCAGAGGTCTGACTCAATTTGGTCCCGTCAAGTCTCATCTCTCACCACCTCTCAATTTTACCCCATCCTTCAACCAGCTACTGTTTCTCTTACACAACCTATGTATGCTTCATCTCTTCATTCTAATTTATTAGCCCATCCATTTCTCTAAACCTTCTGCATCCTTCAAGGCTAAATCAACATCACAGAGCTCTTTCATATACTCATTTCTGTTTATCTCCCTATCCTGTGATTTGTGTGCATGCCTGTGCTCTCTTTCTTAGCCTTGAGCTTCTGGAGGGCAGGAGCCAAGAGGTTATTTCTTGTACTGGCCACAGAAGCTAGCAGAGCACCTGGCACAAAGTCTGTATGTACTGTTCATAGGATAAATGAATAAATTAATGCTGGAATAAATTCATCTTTGGATATTTGTCAGCAAAAGAGTAATTGGTGTTTGAGGAGAGAAAAAAAATGAGAAGTCAGTAATAGAATCAAAATGATACAATATTAGTTAAGCCAGATTAAAAGGGTCAATAAATGTTTTGTGAACCAATTTATTCCCTCAAAGAAATCCAAGATAGTCTGCCTCTGCTAAGTCTACCTATGAAGGTCAAGTCCAATCAGGTCAGAAAGTTTTCTCAGCTCTCCTCCTCATCACATAGTAATTGATAGCTTTAACTCTAATCAAGACACTTCTCTTCCAGACAAGAGCAAACTCTTCTAAGACAGCACTGTGTAACAGAAATATAATATGAGCTACCTATGTAATTTAAAGTTTTCTGATTATCATACTTTAAAAACTAAAAGAAACATACAAAATAAATGTTAATATATTTAATCCAGTGTATTCAATATGCTATCATTTCAATATGTAATCAGTATAAAGCATCATTACCGGGATATTTAATTTTTGTGTGGTCTTTAAAACTAAGTTTTTATTTTATATTTACAGCATATCTGAATTAGGACCAGCCACATTTTAAGTGCTCAATGATCCCATATGGCAAAATGAGTACTGTGTTAGGTGGCGCAGTTCTAGGATATTCTCATCAGGTTTTACTGTCCTCTCACCAACCCTATGCCCTCACAGTGTATCTCAAATCTTTCTTAGTATAGTCTGAAGAATAATACTATTGACTCTTGGGGAATGGTTGGCTCTCTCCATGCAAATAGGACATCCCTGACTTTAATAGTCACCTCTTTGTTTATAGCTTACCCTCAGGGTATTTGTTTCTCTGCGTGTGATTTTTTTTTAATTATATGTAATTATTGTACATTGTAACCAATTTAAGAACTCATTTCAGTATCATTAAATTTGTTCACTTTGTTGTGCAGCCATCACTATCATCCATCCTCAGACTTTTTCATCTTCCCCAGCTGAAATACTATACCCACCAAGTATTTATTCCTCTTCCTCCTTCTCCCTTTCCTCAGCCTCCAGCAACCAGCATTCTACTTTGAGTCTCTGTGAATCTGACTACTCTATAATACTCATGAATGGAATCTTAAAGTATTCATCCTTTTATGCCTAGCTTATTTCACTTTGCCTTAGGTCCTCAAGGTTCATTGGTGCTTGTGTCAGGATTTCCTTCCCTTTTAAGGTTAACTACATGTCATTGTATGTATATGTCACACTTTGTGTACCTGTTCATTGGTTGATAGGTATTTTGGTTGCTTCCCTCTTTGGCTATTATAAGTAATGCTGCTATGAACATGGGTATGCAAATAACTGTCCACATCACTGCTTTCACTTTTCTTGGATGTAAGATACAGAATTTCTGGATCATATGATCATTCTATGCTTGCTTTTTTGAGGAACTCGCCATATCATTTTTCACAGTAGCTGTCCATTTCAAATTCCCACCAGCAATGTACAGTAGTTGCAGTTTCTCTACATGCTTGCCAACACGTCATTGAATTATTTATTTTTATAAAATGCATCCTGAATTTGTTTTTATTACCATTTTGGGATGACATTAAGAATATTTGGTAGTGGTAAGGCCAACTTGGATCTAGATTCATATGCAGATATAACTTAAACATTATCTGATATAAGACAATCATTTGCAACATGTATTTGATGGATTGTTTTTCTGTTTTTATTAAGAACTTTTGAGTAGGACCTTGAAATCTTGCATTCTTTTCTGCCTATGCCATTGCTCACTTACCATCTGACTTTGGGGAAGTTGCTTTAAAAAAAAAAGGGGGGGATACAAATTTCTTATCTTATCTACTTTATTCACCAGGTTATTATAATTACCAAGTGAGTGAGTCAATTTAAAATGGCTCTGAACTTCCAGTTGGGCAGGGTTGGCACTCCCCAGCGGGATCCAGGAAAATCTCCACAGTCAAATGCCAGCCTGGGTAGCATGCTAGAATCTAGTCCTTCTGTGATCATTCAGTGCCAGAGAAGTCCAAGTCCCAGTTAGGGTTAAATGTAAAATACTATCTCTTGGTATAGTTCATTAAAAGACACTTTGCCTATAAAAAAATTAGAAAAAGTGAAATGGCTTTGAAAGCTCTGAACTAACAGATTTATTGAAGGGATTAAAGGTTTATTTAAGAGATTATTATTGTGGTTATGTATACCACAGTGATTTGGGTTTACATTTTGGGCTTATAATGAACTTTATAGAACATTTATGCCTTCTGTTTTCTTTTATATTGTGTCCTCATTTTATTATGTATCATTGAGAACAGCACAGTTATGGAGTGTTAATAGAATTATCAAAGGAAGTTATATTACTGAAGAGAAGTATTATGTCCTTTCTTTGCTTTCTAATTAGATCATGCTCTCTTAATTGCATTTTAATTCTAAAATTTGATATTCATACCCCTTGATTCTTCAGCTTCTTAAGTTAGACAATACAAGTGACATCCCAGAGCCTGTAAATAACAGTGAAAATTAAAGCCCAAGAAATTAAATTGAATCTATTTGCTTTATTACTCTTCATTTTCTTTTTTAAATTTTATTTTTTTACTTTAATGATTTTAATTTTTTTCAATTATAGTTGGTTTACAGTGTTCTGTCAATTTTCTACTGTACAGCAAAGTGACCCAGTCTCACACACACACACTTACAGATATATATATATATATATATATATATATATATTCTTTTTCTCACATTGTCCTCCATCATGTTCCATGACAAGTGACTAGATATAGTTCCCTGTGCTAGGCAGCAGGATCTCATTGCTTTTCCACTCCAAATGCACTAGTCTGCATCGATTAACCCCAGGCTCCCAGTCCATTCCACTCTCTCCCCTTCCCCCTTGGCAACCACAAGTTTGTTTTCCAAGTCCATGAGTTTTTTTTCTGTGGTAAGATTTTTGTGCCATATATTAGATTCCAGATATAGGTGATATGATATGGTATTTGTCTTTTTCTTTCTGACTTACTTCACTTAGTATAAGAATATCTAGTTCCATCCATGTTGCTGCAAATGGCATTACTTTGTTCTTTTTTGTGGCTATATTACTCTTTAATTTTCAAGCTAAGGCATATGAACTAGTTTTTTTGTGTTTTTTTTTCCAAACCTGGAATTTTATTATTCCATATAATGGAAAAAATTGGAAAATTATTGATTGAGTTGTCCTGGAAGAATACCAAGTCTCACACTTTGCTCTGACACCAGTGAGTTTCCTTCTTTTTGGAACATTGAAAAATTTTAGATGTCATTTAAAAAAATTCTCTGTGGACTTGATTCTAGGATGGCCAGCAGGGTTAAGTTAGTTATTAGAAAAATTATCTGCAGTGATAACTATAATGGCAACATTTTTTATGTTGTCACAACTTAAATATTGTATGTGTAAGTGAGAAATGGCAAAAAAAAAAAAAAAGCAGATAAAAGTTAAAAACAAATGTCTCGGGTAGAATCTACAACATAAGGAAAGTTAAAAAAAGAAGTTTCAACACAACGAAATTTAGATACCAAAATTATAAAATATATTCTTTGATGGAAATTAAGAAGTTATATCCTTCAAGTACCTCTACGTTGAAGTTTAAAATTTTTTCCATGTCAAAATATATTGTGTTTTTATTTTTAGAGTTTTTTTTTTCATTCTTTGAGACTAATTAGCAGTCTGTAGTCAGGTTTGGGGATGTATATGTTTTCACAGATGATTAAGTGAGAGAGTAGGGAAAACTTCTTTATGGTATTATGTGAATAGCTTTCCAACTGAATCGCTTCATTACTTCTGAGTTCCCCTGTGCACTACCCAGTTATAAATAAATGGCTATATTTTGCACATATAAACATATTATTTAATTTGGGCAATTTTGACACTTTTCCCATAACAGAAATATAGGTAAGAGGCATTAGACTTGAGGAACTTCAAGATTTCAATAGGATCTTACATATAGGTCTTCCATCTTTTGTCAAAGAAAGGCAGAAACTTCAGTTACCTACTGGCACCATCTGAAAATTACAGGATCAGTTCATTCTAAACTAGTTTATTCGGTACACTTCACTAGTTAAGCCAAAGGCAGTTAGTCCTTTGGTAATATTGAAGGGCCCATTCAGTGCAATAAATGAAATATTTTAAAAATCTCATTTAAAAAAATACATTTATAATAACTGTACACGATATTTGTAATAAATAAGCTTTGTATATATATTTTATACTAGCCACAGTGTGGTTTGATTTTGCCAGCACTTATTAAAACTGGGCACTTATTAAAACTGCAGAATCTCTGGAGTTCCTTCCTGGTTCCATGGGTTAAGGATGCCATGTTGTCACTGCTGTGGTTCTGGTTACAGCTGTGACATGGCTTTGATCTCTGGTCAGGGGACTTCCACATACTGCAGGCATGGCCCCGCAAAAAATGCAGAATCTCAAGTCCACTGTAGACCTTCTGAGTCAGAATCTGCATTTTAACAATATCATAGGTGATTCAACTGCATGCTAATAACATTTAAGAAGCTCTACTACTGAGATGTTGGAAGAGATCTATTTCCTCATCACTGAACTTGACTGAGGAGCCTACTTATATACCTTAACTCTCTTAATCTAGTTTTGGATTTAGAATATAACTTCAGCCAAAGCAATGTGTCATTATGTTCTCTGAAATCTTTTATTTAAATTCTTTTCTTTTTTTTTGGTCTTTTTAGGGCCTCACCTGCAGCATATGGAGATTCCCAGGCGAGGGGTCAAATCGGAGCTGCAGCTTTTGGCCTACATCATAGCCACAGCAATGCCAGATCCAAGCTGCATCTGCAGCCTAGACCACAGCTCATGGCAACCCTGGATCCTTAACCCACTGAGCGAGGCCAGGGATCAAACCTGCGTCCTAGAGGACACTAATCAGATTTGCTTTCTCTGAGCCACGATGGTATTTAAAATTCTTATGAAGAAATCAGCCCCTTCATTTTTCTTATACATCTTGGGATGTTTACTGAATGCCAAGCGCTGACTCCTCATAAAAATGCTGTTTTACAATTATGAAGATGTATCCAGTTGGACAGTTAGGAAGTGGCTGAATAAGGATGTGGACCCAGGCAGTGTGGCTCCCAGATTTGTGCTCTTAACCAGCATACAACATCTATTCAGTCAAGGCCATGCTGGGGTCTCCAGTACCAGAGCAAAGTCCAAGGAAGAAAGCAATTTGATTGGAAATAGCATTCAGATTACCAACGCATTGTAGTGATGGTTCAATAGGTAGAGGTTTATAACTGTTTGTTCCTAAGTCAAGGATGAAAGCACCTCCTCATATTTAAGTAAATATTTCATATACATATACAGTCACATTTGTCCTACAACAATAAAATGAATCAGCCTTAATGTACTTAGTATGCTGATAGATCCTATCTTACAAGAATAACTATGAATTGAAAAACACTCTTCTTCCCATGCAGTAATCTAGCAAGAGCCATGATAATTCACATATGACTGAGCTTTTGAACCAGACAAAACAATAGAGGATAAAAGGAACTGTTTATATAGATATGAACTGAAATCTCACAGTTGCATAACCACATTTCTTATTATGAATAACTAAGAAGTCATGGATTGTGTTCATTACCTTAGGTAAAGGAAATCTGTAGAAACTGGGGAAATTACATCTTTTTTCCTTCTCTGCCCTCTCTCCTGTTATCATTTCCTTTGTAGGATACCCTGAAAGTTGGCAATAAATATTTCAGTTTGATACAACAATGTCATATTCCTTGTGGTAGGGTAAAGATTAGGATCATGTAAATGATCATTTTTTTCCTACCCAAACTAGATTGAAGACTAAAAAAAATGAAATATCTCTTTCTAGCATTTAAATGTTATACATCCAATGTCTTTTCTAACTCTAGATGAAAATCCTGTTATAGGTTAGTAGACAGTAAAGACTTAAGCCTTATCTATAAGGGAACAGAAACCACTTATACGGCTGCAATTCAGGAAGACTTAAATGGTTTTGACTGATAGAACTGGAAGAGAATTATGTGCAACCACTAAATATTGTAAGTAAAATTCACTTTTACAGGAGGAAGAAGAGCTAGCGGTGAGAGTGAACACTATTGTAAATCCAAATTTGACGTGTTTATTGAGGCCAAATTGATGTCTCCTATTGTAAGGAGTAATTGATGTGCTTTTTGCCTTCCAGTGTGTATGTACAGAGAGCCATCACTACATGAAATTGGAGAAAAACAAGGGCGCTCGAGGAAAAGTTCTGGAACACCAACCATGAATGGAGGCAAAGTTGTGAATCAAGATTCAACATAGCTGAGAACTCTTCCCTGCATCCCTCTCTCATCCTTTCCCTTTCTCCCCCTGCCCTTTACCCATTTCCTTCCAATAAATCCACCCGAGGAGAGGAAAATAAAATGGCAACCCAGGACCTAGTGGCTAAGATTCTGCACTCAAAATTTTCCTTTGTGTAGGACAAGCAAATTGAACCAAAGCTTGCCTGTTGCAAAGTGGTAGAAAATGCACATGCATAAAGATTAGCATACATAAAAGCAGAGGAAAAAAATAAATCAAGACTCCATAAGCATTAACATAAACTCTGTTGTTATTAATAGAGGGCTAATTGTAATGAAGATATAACTATAATAAAGATGAAATAAAGTTACCTTAAAGAAAAGGGTTTTGGAGTATCGACCTTACAAATCAATGTAATACCCTAAATAGCTTAAACTCTGGATAAATCTGTGATGTGTGCTTTGTTTTGAATTTGTATTTTGGGGGCATCTGAAAGTGACACATAATTACATTCTCTTTCCAGGATTTTTTTTTTACCATGATACTGAACGTGTATGAATTATAGATTCTTTTAATGCCTGTAAGGTATATATATAACCAGGAATTATTTAACATCAAGAAAAGCTTAAAATTTTATTCCTGAAATTGATATTTAAGACTGTTTTATGCAAAAGATAGCCTCAAGTTGAATTTAATTCTATTAGCTGATTTCCTTCCTTCCTAAAAAGAGTTTCAGATTCTCCTAGGAGAATATCACATTTTTTTCAAAAGTATTAATTCAGGATCTCATTTTTTTTTTCTTTAGCCATTTAGGGAAAAAAAAAATTCTTGTTCTATGGCTAAAGTAACTTTTAGGAATCCTTCATCATTGCCATGCCTGGGCAGTGATAAATAAGTTATGTGCTCTTACTATTTCATCTGATTTTTTTACTTTGTGGACACCTTTGAGAGAATAGGTGCATATCTAGGTGTCTTAGAGAGTTTTATACCATCTCTTGCAGCAGGAAATAAGGAAGAAGTGTTTTACATAAGGAAATAAGTCCTAAGAAATTGGTAAAAGGAAACCGTATCTGCCTCTGTAACTTACCAGAGTTTTCTGTATTTAGCATTTTCTAAACTTCCCCAGGAAATTGGGAGGCATGGCTGTGAAATTCCTAACTTACTATCTTAGGAAGCCAGTGGATTGTTTAATGTTTGTTACCATATATGATTATTTATAAATCTAGTTGGAAAGAAGACTGTCCCATAGAACACAGAAGGGAACTTGTAAGACACTGAGTTTTCAAAGGTCATAGAGAAACATGGAATTAACTGAGGCTCCAACAGACAGAGTTGTGTGAATGGCTTAAAAGTAATCCAAAACAAACAAACAAACAAACAACTCAGTGTAAGGCTAGGGAAATGCATATGTAGGAATACTAAAGTATTAGAAAAATGTTAGGGAAAAAATGAACATTATACACTTGCCTTGGACAAAAATGAATCTACTTAGTCCTACAAATCAGGAATGGTATAGAGACATCCAAATCAAAACAAAACAAAACAGAATGCTAAAAATGTCTGCAGATTTATGGATATTATCAATGAGAAGACTTAGCATGCTACTTCTCCTATAGCTTTACCATCCAGCATGTATGGTTCCAAATACTCCGTAAAATATATACACTTTGCAGAAGCTCTAGGCCCTCAGTTCAATGACCTTGCCATCAGTTGCTGTATTCTCTCAAAGTCAATGTAGTTTTCCTCACTCTACTCAATCATTATTCTTCAATAGTGGTCTGTGTCCTTCACCAAGTATTCTATTTATGTTATCAGGAGGTTAGCAGGAAATAAAATGGAGAGATTTGTCTAATCGGTTGCAAAGAATAAAAGATATGCATCTAGGCAAGGATTTTGAACACACATTTGCAAGAGATATTTGCTTCACCGAACCCTTTGCAAAGTAACAAAGACTTTTAAATTAAAGCAAAAAAAAAAAAAAAAAAAGAAATGTTACTATTCTAGGAGAAGAATACCTTTGTAAAAAGAAATCTAGACATACCAATCAGGTTGTATTTCCCCTTGTCACTCTTGAATGAACTTGATTATAAACACATCTGTCACTTTCAGACCAAACAAACCCCAAGCACAAAGCCTTATTTTCTTTGAAAAAATAAAGAAGAGGCTTCTACAAAATGGGTCACAGGCTCATTTAGCATAAAATGACTTGAGCTTTTTGGTAACACACACATACACACACCACAAACTCATGAGTAACACAATTGACAGTTGCACAAAGTGTTATAAATTACACTAATGATTTCTGGACAGACTGTATCTAACCTACTTGAAAATTATGAAAAATATGATAGAGATATGAATCTCCAACAAAATTCTTCTCTTTATTTTCAATGGCTAGCCATCCTTCAGCATCTAGACTTATATTTGTCTCCTTTCTGATAGCAATTAAGAAACAGTTCTAACTACCCAGTTTGTATTGTTTTTCTCCATATCATTTAAGCAAATGTTCACTACAGTAAAATGTTTTGGAAATTTGCTTTGTCTGAGTTAAATTCAGGGAATAAATTGGAAACTTCATATTCTTTTACACATTAACCTGACAAAAATTATGGTTTAGAGCACAGGGTGAACATTTTCCTAACTGCTGCTTACTTTTTAAGTACATTAAAACCTTTGATAGAAAAGTATTCACTGCCTAGGTTTTAAAATATTACCAAATATATACATATAACTATCCTATTTCCTCCAAAAATATTAGCCAGTTTAAACAGTTTTGTTTTTCAGGTTTACTCCAAATAAAATAATTCTTTACTTTGATTTTCATCATTCCAATTTCTGGGTCTCAATTCTTCCATCACTTATTCTCCTATAAGTAAGATAAGCTTTTTTTTTCTTAAATGAATTGGGATAGCCTCAGAAAAATTATGACATTTAGCACAGCGCTGTAATTGGCTATGTACATACACAGTAAAACATGTTTAAGAGTACTTATTGTAACATGTTTCAAAAATCAATGGTCTTGGAATGAAAGCAAAACTCTTAAGAAGCTCACAAAAGAGTTGTCTGGTCAATATATCTTACTTGACATTTAAGCTTGAAGTTTGAAGCATAGAAACAAAACTGCTGAAGTTCCATTTGCTAATTCAGAGACTTTTGTGCTCAGGAAACTGGAGGACAGAGAGCCAACCTATTCTTGATCACAGAAATAGTTTGGGGTTTGAATTTTACATACGAATTTCATAGCACATTTTTAGCCATTATAGATTGGCACAATAAAAAGACATCAATTTGATGCAAATGATGACGCTTTATGGGCCTCATTCAGATAGCTTTTTAGAAAAAGCCTTCTATTTAAGAAAATGACAGTGCTGTCCATAGGTATTATATAGATTGGTGGTCCTGTGGTGCCACTAAAAATGAAAGTATTAAGACGAAAGTGAAGGATGAAGAATGACTTACGTGTTGAAAAGTCTGACGGTCCTAATTCGGGACCCCAAGTTCCCGGGTGAAGAAGCATGATTGCATCAACAATAATTTTTTTAAACATGGACCCAGAAACAGCAAATCCATAATTCCACCTTCGTGGCTTTGTCTAAAAGGCCGTGCCTGAGAAGGTTTTCCATGATGTTGCTTAATTTTCATCTGCACAAGGTGAAACATTCAAACACAAAAATCCCCTGCTCGTCTTAATATCATAAGAAGCTGAGATTATTTCTCTGTCATAAAATTGTAAATAGCTTTTTTTAAAATCAGAATCACATTTAAAACAGTGGATTGTTCTACAAATATATATGTGTATATATACATATGCTTCTGAAATAAGGATATATAGACTTTTTATTTGATTTGTGGTCTTTAGTCCTAGGTAATCAAAGATAAAGAGATTTGAACACAAAACTTTATATTTAAATGTATATTTCTAATGACAGTATAAATTGCCACTTTATAATAAAAAAAAGAAACAGGTGGGAAAAACAAAGCACATGTCCTTTAGAATGTCAGTGATTCTGAACCCCCCTTTTTGATGCAGAGGTAACTATTTTTTATTTCTAAAAGTTATCTTTTAAAAAGCTGTACTTCCTGATAGAGATTCCATGATCAGTCATGTCAGATTGAAAATTTAGAGCTGAGGGCAAGAAAAAAATGCTAAATGCATATATTTATTTTTCAGGATTGTTCCTGGAGCCCAAGTAAAAATCCAATATTTAAAATTTAAGTGAAAATGGCTAATGTTCAGAGATGACATACTGAGCTTCAGTAACAAACAGAAGCAAAAATATATTAACACTATGATAATAATATTGAAATAATGTCATAGTAGAAATTGCATCATTAGATGTTTTATTAGTTGGAAAAAATGAGTTGATGTTTCTTTGTCTCTGCTCCAAGCACAACCTAAAGACAGTGGCATTAATTTTAGAGTTGTTCAAAAGTCCAAAATACCTCCCATGAATAGAACTGGTTTTAGCTCCATTACAAGGTTAAATGTTACAATCTTAAGCAACTATTGAGACCAAAATGTTTAATAAATGTGTTGTATGAGAAACTGAACAAATTAATGTTTTGTTTTTACATTAAAGTACAGATTATTCAAAGCATTGGGGGTTTTTTTGAGATCAGATTTGTAAAATGTTTACACATCACAACCTTCCTTAAGTTAAAAAGCAATTAAAATCTTGAGATGGTTATGCATGCAAACAAAATATTTGCATCTTTTTAACATTAAATTCCTTTGGGAAGTGTCTTTCCTTTTTAAAAATATATTTATCCTATAATTTGTCATTTAAAAACTGTCTCATAAAAAAGATCAAAATTGGATTTATGGATGGGAAATAAGGTAAATTTTTATTAAACACTGGTCAAAAGTAAAAACTACTTTTTAAGTATGAATCTACTTGTGGTAAACCCAGTATCTTGTTTTTGAGGATTGAGAACTAGAGCATATTGGTTTATTCTTAATTTACTAACTAGAGACTTGGTTAGGGATCATAAACCAAATTATGGTCTCAAAAAATCCAAGAAAGTCAGACACATAAATAAATAAGGTAATACCAAAATGTAAGTGCTACAATAAGTGTGATACTAAGGTTTTATATAGAACTGATAATGCAACAATGAAGCCTATACAAAAGACAGGGATTGAAAGGAGACTAGATACTAAGTAATGGAACAACAATGGGCCCCTCTTGTAAAATATAATAATATGAAGAAAAGTTATAAATGAAAAATACTACTTACCTGGGAAATACGTGTGAATGAAACTAGGAATGCGTGTTCAGAGGAGGAAATGGAAAAAAAACCTGAGTTAAGATGAATGAAGTAAAATTATTTAAAGTTTTGTCACTGCCCTCTTTGGATGTATTTGAGCCTCTATCTGTTAGGACACTTCATACTTATAACAGAATCCTCTAAACCAAACTGGCCCATCTAGGGTCCACAGCATCATTACCACTGAGGCTTAATTTGTCTACTGTTCTTTCAGTTCTGCCCACTCCATGTTTAGTAACTTCCCTCTTGGAGTTCAAAATTCTTTGACAAGTTGCAAGATATTGCATATTTTTTATGTAGGTACACATATCTATTCTTTCTTAAAATTCCCCCAGATGGCAAATCTCATTGGCCCAGTTCGGTTCATGTGTCCATACAATGAACCACGACGGCCAGGAATTTGAGGTGTGTTGACCAGTTTAAATCAACCAGAACCTTTTCCTACATATTTAGGTTGGATGTGCTTCCCCAAAGATACAGATGAAGGTGAATATCAATGAAATTCAGAACCTGTTTAGCAGGAAGAAATGGAAATAAATGCTGAGTAGCCAAAAATGGCAAATTTCCTACCTGTTCATGAATATATTTCCTATCACAGCTCATTGGATATTCTAAAAACTGGCAGAGAAATGCAAATACTAATGAATTAAAGCTACTACCATAAAGCATGCGGGAACAAACAAAGGCAGTCTTCAATTCCTGAAGCATTATTAAATGCCTGCTATGCAAAAGGCAGTGTGTGGATCACTGAGGAAGTTAAAGGAGCTGCATTTTTTTTTTTAAGTGGTACATTTGACAATAACAGTATATCTTGTATGTCCAATGCTTTTAGCTCACTCTCAAAAGAGTTCCCATCGTGGCTCAGTGGGTTACAAATCTGACAGGTTCAATCCCTGTCCTCACTCAGTGGGTTAAGGATACAGTGTTGCCATAACTGTGGTGTAGTTCAAAGTCATAGCTCCAATCTCGCATTGCTGTGATTCGACCCCTAGTGTGGAAACTTCCATATGCCACAGGTACAGCCCTAAAAAGCAAATAAGTAAATGCATAAATAAATCCTTGTCAGAGGACTAGAAGATGCAGCTTGGCTATTCTAAACTAAAAGTCTAATTCCTGTCTACTTTTTCATAACTAACTGTACAGCTAGCCAGGATTAGGACATTACAAAATTCACCTTAAAATACCTTTCATTCCAGGTCTTAAATTCAGGGCTGTTTGGTACTTCAGAATCATCTTGGATAGCCATATATAGCATTCTTGAATTCTTGCTACAGATTATAGCATATGCTTGACTACTTTAATGATGAAAGATATATTAATCTCTCAAGCAGCCACTCTCATTTGGGGAAAGTACTGGTTTTGTAATGGTCTTCCTTATGTGAAATAATTCATTCTGCAGCATCTGCCATGGCTTTAAATTTCACTCCCTGGGGGCTATTCAATGTCAGTTTAATCCTCCACTTACAAGAAAGTCAGGATTTCTTGTGAAAAATTTTCAGAGATTTAAAATATTTTGTTTCTTTACCCTTCTATTTATTTTACCCAGAACAAATTTTATTCACTTGGAGTGCAATATCCAATATGATGTTCCTGACATAATCTAACGGGTCAAGAGATATTCTCTTATTTTTGCCATTGTAACAATTGTATATTAATACTGCATTTGGGTTTTTCAATGACCTCAAAATTTGTTTTAACTTTCAGTTTATTTCCATCAAAACATCTAAATATTTTTTCACCTTTTCATCTCTATGATTTAAATTGAGATGGAAGTTTGTTAATAAACTAAGAATAATTCTAATCTGATCAAGTCTTCGAGAATCATAAATTCCCAAGACACATGCTCAGAATTTTCCAGATGTACTAAAAATTCCCATTCAGTGATTAATTACAAATCCTCTACTTTGTATGTGTGTACCTAACTTTGTGTGATCAGATCAGTCTGCTTTCAAGAATCAACCACAATGCACTGTGTCCTCTCACCTCAATGGGGCGAGGTTTTAGAGCTGATTATTCTTTATCGGGGATAGGGGAGAGGTCACACCCACAGCATACAGAAGTTCCCAGGCTAGGGATCGAAACTGAGCTGTAGTTGCTGGCCTATACCATGGCCACAGCAACGACAGATCCGAGCCAAGTCTGTAACCTACACCATAGCTCAGGGCAACACCAGATCCTGAGCAGGGCCAGGGAGGGAACCCACATCTTCATGGATACTAGTCGGGTTTGTTACCACTGAGCCATGACGGGAACTCCCAGAGCTGATTATTCTGAAGGAAGGCCTTTATCTTGGGAAATATGTGCTATTATAGAAGATGCATGGTTTTGCTATATTTCACATTTTCTCTCCTTTTTTTAGTATTCATTAATTTCATTATCAATCCCCCAATAATTACATTAATTAGACTTATCAGAAGCATTGCTTTCTTACTGATTTTATTATTTTTTTCTGTAATTTTAAATCATTACTTGTTTCAATAATAATTTCCACATCTCTTCAAATTTCTATTCAAAATTTTCTTCTCTGAGTCAACTTGAAGCGTTCTGGTGCACACTCTAAAGTTTTTTTTCAGGGGCACAGCCACAGCATATGGAGGTTCCCAGCCTAAGTGTTGAATCGGAGCTATAGCCGCTGGCCTACACCACAGCCACATCAACACCAGATCTGAGCAGAGTCTTCGACCTATACCACAGCTCATGGCAATGCCAGATCCTTAATCCACTGAGCAAGGCCAGGGATTGAACCTGTGTACTTATGGATACGAGTCAGATTCGTTTCTGCTGAGCATGGCAGGAACTCCCTCAAAAGTTCTATGGCTTTATGAACAGTTCTGTGGCTTTATGAACCTGAGAATGTTTTTGGTTTGCCTTTTTCCTAGAAGTAACAATTGGATATGCATCAAATTTGAGGGTTATCTTCTTTCATAAAATTTTCCTGATTTTCCACTTCTTCATTTTTTTGCAGAGGAGATAATATACTTTTATTTGAAAGTGTTATAAATTCTCTGAACATGAGATTTCACAATTGTTTTTCTTGGTAACTTAAAATATTATTGGTATTATTATTTTTATAACATTTTGTGACAAATTAATCTAGAAGAAAATATACCTTAATCACTGTGCTATCTCTCATAATTATATTCATGTATTAGGCTTACTATTCCACTGCAATTTGTTGTCTTCAAAAATATGTCCCTGACCCAGAAAAGCACTTGAGACATATACAAGAACAGAGTAAGAGGAAGTCTTTAATATATAAAGTACATGTTAGCCAAACTAAGCTTTGGCTTGTCTCTGTCAACCATATTTTTATGCTTTGCCTCATCATTTTCCTCCTTCTGTCCATTTCCAGATTTTCTTACCACTTAGATGACTGCCTTAGCTCTGAACTAGTTTATATTTTTTTCACTAAGTTTTTGAATAATTATTTTCCTCAATTAGGTGCCCCTGGAATATACCAGCACTGATTCTGCTGACTCAGCATATCTGGTTAAATAGGAGAACAGCCATCACAATACCTCTGTTTAATGGTCTTACTGAGGTACAGCCCCATTCACAATATTATCAGATAGCCTGATGTTGGCACATTTCAGTAAACATGCAAACTGAACATGAAATTATAGACTAGGGTGACATTGACCTGCT
The DNA here is from genome assembly GCF_016906955.1 of Phacochoerus africanus. Lineage (NCBI taxonomy): Eukaryota > Metazoa > Chordata > Mammalia > Artiodactyla > Suidae > Phacochoerus > Phacochoerus africanus. Next base: position 209,603,714 of record NC_062544.1, on the reverse strand, counting down.
TGACTCACCTGCTTAGCTCACCTGCTCTCCAACTTAAAGGCTAGAATTATTTCTGACCTGGCTGAAAACAAATGACTGTTGTCTATTAGAATACAGACAATGTAACTGTCCATGGAATTGCCAGTGGCTATCCAGTCTCTGATGCACAGTATGTGGTTATCTGGAACTTAGTTCTAAAAGCAGGAACTGGGGTGTTTAGCTCTTCTTTCCTCCTGCCTTCTTCATCCACTGTCTCTACAACTAGACCCAAGTTCTGGTTACATGTAAGTATCCAACTTCCAGGTGAAGGATTCCAACAATTAGATCATCAATCAGAACATATTAAAGTGATTTAAATTTCAGGCCAGTTTCTATTTATTTAAAGAAATGAATGGATCTATTCAATTTCTACTGTAGGATCTTTTCAGTGGTTCTTTAATCCTGATAGTGTATTAGAATTGCCTGGGCTCAGCACCCCTCAAAATCCTGGTGTAATTGGCTATCAGTGAAGACAGGTAGGGGTTGAGAACCACTCTGTTATATAAACTTCTAAAAAGCATAGCTGATAGTTATTAAGTGCCTGTTCAATTGATGAATCTGGATTTTTAGACAACTTGTAAATTGCAAATATCCAGGAGTGTTATGAGCAGAAAATTCCCTTTCTGATGGGGCTTAGACAATTTGAAATGCAGGTGCTATTAGATACCAAGCCATTGCTCTGTCCCTGCCACATTCTGGCACTGCCTAATTTTCCAGATGGTGTCATGTTACATTTAGAGACTTATTGATAAGGAACTTGGCCTTATATTAAATGATTGTCTATATACCTGGAGTTGATCAAGGACAATTCATTCTGAGTCCAGAGAGATGCTTATTTAAACAGCCCCATTTTTTTTTTTTAAATGGGTGCTTACCTTTTACTCAAGATACTTGGATCTCCATGAGGTCAATACTTGTGGCTGCTATCTTGAAATAGCAGCCCCCAATGGCATCTAGGACATCCATGAATGATCTGGACCTTTACAGAAAACTGCTTGACTTCTTGCCTCTCCAATGCCATTTTGTTCAGGATGAGCATCCTAAGACAGGCTTTGCTGTTACTTGCAAATGAGTTCACTTTTCTCTGACAGTGCAGCCCTAGCTATGACACAACTTTAGTTCTGTCCTCTGTCTTCTCTGGATCAGACCATCCATTCCCAGGACAGAATTAAGTTGCAATAGCCTTCTTGCTTTCACCCAGAGCACTCTGTGTCCACCGCTCCCCCACCGCCCCCCCACAAAAAAAATTGTCACCCCTTATATTTTCTTCTCTGCCCAGCACTCTACTATAGAAACCAAATAAGAGGTAACATAGACTTTTTCTCTACTACTTGTGCACTGATTGACCCTGACACAAGCAAGAAAAGAGTTCTCTGTTCCTGTCTCAGAAAGCTAAGTAATTTAGTGCTGTTTAGTGCTTAGTAATTTAGTTTTCTGTGTGTTACTATGTAGCCCATCCACCCTGTATTTCTCCTGTCTTGCCCTTAGTTTCTCTGTCAGAAACTCACCTTGTTGAGGTTCTTAAGCCCCCTTGACTTTGCCCCAGTGATCAGAAAGAGAGAGTTAGGAATCCACTTCAGGTTGTCCTGAGTTCCAGTACTTAGACCCTGTTGAATTGCAAGGAATGCACATCAAAGGAATATACCTAGGCATCGGCTCACTTTCTCTACTCTGTCAGAGCACCAGCCAACTCTTTTCAGGAAAAGTCTGGGGGAAATGGTCCTTTATTTTCCAACAGAAGGAGACTGGAAATTGGGTCAGACCTAGCATGATCACTATAAAGCTTAATGCCAGTTCATCCATCTTGGACCCTCTCCTAGCATGGTTATTGATTTTTTTTTTTAAATTGATCTCTCCGTAACAACCTTCCTTGGCTCAGGCTCAGAACCTCCACTCCAGTGAGCTCTGCATTTAGTCCTGACACAGGGTACAGCCTAGCTTTAGTTGGCTGCATTCCCTGTACCCCACCTCCAGAACCCTAGAGGGCTGGAACACAGTACTTGGTAAAGTCGTAGATGATGATCCTAGAAAGTTAGAAAAACTCTCATCGAAATCTGATTGCTGTAGAATCTCGAACAAGTTAATTCTCCTCTAAACCTGTTTCCTCACTGTAAAAATGGAGATAGGTTACTTGTTTAATATTCCTTATCTATTCTGAAAAATCTATGTCTTTTGCAGGTATGTTTTGACCATTTGAATTTACTGTAATTATTGATATATTTGGATTTGTGTTTACTATTTTATTATTTGCTCTCTGTCTGTTCCTTCTTTTCACTCTGTTTTGCATTTCTCTGTTTTCCCTTTTCTGAATTATTTTGGATTATTTGGTAGTTTCTCTAGGGATTCCAATATACATATTTTAACTTTTTATAGTCTATTTGGAGTTAATATTCTATTATTTTGGATGGGATGTAGAAATCTTCTTACCCATTAGCCTCTCCCTTTATATTATGGTTATTTACACATATTAAAATCTCTATCAGACAAAATTATGACTTCTGCTTGCAACTCGCAAACACATTTTAAAGAACACAAGAACAGAATAATCAAGTATACTTACCCAAATATTTACCGTTTTGTTGTTCTGTCTTCATTCTAATGTTTTAAGTTTCCTTCGATATTACTTCCCTTTGGTCTAAAGAGCTTTCTTGAACAATGTATTTAGAGCAGATCTGCTGGCAATGAATTTCCGAGTTTTCCTTAATCTGAAGGTGTTTTTATATTATATCTGCATTCCTGAATTATATTGCATATAGCATTCTGGATTGATAGTTCTTTTCTTTCAACCCCTTAAAGCTATAATGCCACTTCTTTCTAGCCGCTATGGTTGTTCTACTGGTATTGCCTTGTTTTTCTCCTTGGTCCTTTCAGGATTTTTTTCTTTCTCTTTAATTTTTAATAGTTTTATTAGTATATGTCTGGAAGTGGACTTGTTTGTGTTTATCCTGTTTGGAATTCACTGAGCTTCTTGTATCTGTATGTATAGTTCTTGTCAAATTTGGGATATTTTCAGCCATTATTTCTTTGAATATGTTTCATGCATTACACTTTTTCTCTTTTCCTTCTGATATAAATGCTGGATTTTTGTTGCTGTTGTTGTTATCCCACAGATCTCTAAGGCTCTTTTCTCTATTCCAATCTTTTGTTTTTTCTTCTCTGATGTTTGTGTTGCATCACTATCATTCATTTATCCTCAAGCTTACTGATTATTTCCTCTATCAACACTATTCTTCTACTGAGCTGGTCAATGGAGGTTTTGTTTTCATTTTTCGTTATTGTGTTTATAAGTCTAAATTTTCCATTTGGTTCTTGTTTATATCATATTTATTTGGCACCATTTCTATTTTTCCTGTTGATTCAAGAGTCAGATAATTTCAACATCTGCGTCATCTCACCATTTGTGTTTTGATTGTCTTTTTCTGTGCAAGTTGAGATTTTCCTGGTAGTTTACACGTCAGGTGATTTTTTAATTTTATCTTGGACATTTTGAACATTATATTATATATGAGACTCTGTGTCTACCTTCAAACTTATAGAGAATATTGAAATTTTTATTTTTGTAGGCAGTCGAACTGGTTTGATTTAGACCTTAAGTTCCAAACAGCCTCCTGTATTCCTGGTTCTATTACCAGTAAACCTTTTAAGGCATTCACAGGCTATTTGGATATGCCCAGTGTATATGCCACCTAGTGGCCAGTCTTGCACATGAACAGTGGTGTATCTGCTCAATTCTCAAAGTCTTTTGTTTGCTAACTTGCATCAAATCCAGGAGCGCACAGTTTGAGAATGGTCTGATGGGGCTGATTTCCTGAGTTCCTTCCTCTCCTTTACCTCCCCATACTTTCTAGTTCTTTGGAGCTCTTCTATTTGATCTTTCATGTAGAGAGTTGGGATTTTAGTTATCCTGCTCTGTAGTACACTTCTGACGTGTGCCCACCTCTCCAGTTAAACAATGGAAGGACCCATAAGACAAAAGCAGTGGTTGGTACCACACTCTTGGAACTACAACTCCTCTGCTGAAGGCAGAGGAAGACTCTGCTGCTCAGAGCTTTGGCTCTTGTGGGCTCCCATCATACCACATGATTATTTAGGAGCAGGACTTCAGGAGAACAGAAAACAGAACAGAAAACAAAGAGAGGACTGCAACAGGGTATTTCCAAACTCTCTCTGAATAGTGTGAGTTCCATTTCCCACTTCTTGAGCCAGCATTAAAGGGCTTCTCCTGAACTCTCTCCATCTACTCCTTTGTGCCCACTGCAGTGTTGGTTGAGAGATACTGGGAGAAAAAAATGGTAAATTCACCACCAATTCATCAGTAAATCAGAGACCTCTTCTCCCATTTGCCTGATATTTTTCAGAGTCCTCAAAGAGCTGTTCTATCCATCCTGCCCAAGTTTTATTCAATGCAAAACATGAAGGGACTGTTACTTACTTCCATCTTATCCAGACTAGACCCCTTATATTCTTGAAAACTCCAAAAAGTTAGTGACACTTATCTGTATGTTAATTATCTTATCTCATTAATTGACTGAAAGTCTTCCCTTTTCCTCTCAAAATCCACGCACCAAATAAAAAAGTAAAACCCAGGAGAAATGAAAATCAAACATTAAATCTTCCAATACTCTACCAATCCTATATGATCTGAAGAAAAGTGAATTCCCCATCCAACCCAGCTGCCACTTGAATGTAAAATGTGATGCTGTATGAGTTTCAAAATCTGATTTTGAAAGAATATTTGTAAAAGTAAGAAGATATCTAATTTCAGCCATTCTGTTTCATCCACTTATTTGGGTTTTGAAATTTGGGGGGAGGGGGTGGTCCTTATTTCCACATTTTTAAAGCTCATCATGGGGGCATCCTACAAGCCATAGGTATAGCTGAGTAATTCTACAGTGCTTAGAGTCAAAACATCTGTCTTCTTTTTCCCCAGCAAAATCAACAGTGTGGTTTGGAGTGAGTGGGCACTTAAGGATGCATCTGCAGTGACCGCCACTCAGAGTGCATGTCTAATGTAAATCAGTAACACTCTTTATGCTTGATCATGTCAGAGCCACAGTGACATGAGAAGTCTGAAAATTCTTTTACAACAGACTCATAAAGCTTGGAAAAAATATTACTTCTCTGAAACCTATGTAATAATTATGCAATGTAAAATACCAGTATAAACATGTATGCACTATATCATTCTTGATAGATCCTTCAAAGAAAATATTAATTTATTAATTAAGACTCAGTTCTCATATTTAGTTCATGTGAGACAGTTTTTAAAAGTAACTAAATGTTTTCTGCACTATATGGAGTCACCTTTTCTTTCTTCCTCTTGTTTTTTTAGGGCTGCACCGTGGCACATGGAGGTTCCCAGGCTAAGGGTCAAATGGAAGTTGTAGCCGTCGGCTTACACCATAGCCACAGCAACACGGGATCCTAGCAGAGTCTGTGACCTACACCACAGCTCACGGTAATGCCAGATCCTTAACCCACTAATGGAGGCCAAGAATAGAACCTGCATCCTCATGGATGCTGGTTGGGTTTATTAACCGCTGAGACATGAAGGGAACTCCAGGCGTCATCTGGTTTTTAAGAAAAAATATAGACAGTGTAGGTAAATGATGTGATTCCTCCCAGAGGGAATCATGTTAGTTTTGTACCTTTAGGTATAAATTGATTATTCAACTTTTTACATTATTTTGTCTCTTTTTGCACTAATCTCTTCTATTGGATTATGTGATCCTTAAAGGCCAGAATGCAGTTTGTTCAGCTATTTGGCACAAAGCAGAGTTTAATAAATGTTTTTCAAATTGTTTCAGAGAGCAAAAGATCAATCACAAAATTTCAATAAGAAGTACTCTTTTTTTTTTTTTTTTTTAACCTGGCCACATCAAAGACAAAAAATACCGGCAAGACATTTTTTAAAAGAACATTCATGAAAAATTCATTTTCTGCAAAACAGTTCTTGCCATTTAACTACAGTGCGTGGCAGTCACTGTACTATTGCTAGCTTTTTTCTCTTTTATTCAAAGCTACTTTGTTGGTGGAAAAATTTAAACCAGGACACTTAAGTGGTGTGCGGGCGTCTTCTCTGAGCACATATCTTGTTGATATAGAATAGGATATGTGCATTTATTTTAACTCCCACATAATCTTCTAAACTGCTCTCCTGAAGTCTATACCGCATATCCTCTAGTTTCTGCTTGGGATTCTGGTTGAAATCATCTCAGGGCTAAATGTAACCCTCTGTAGTATTCAGATTTAATATAAAGAAAGTCTCCTCTTTTGATCAGCAAGATTTTCACTCTAAATTAATCTTCAGCATCTATAGTTACCGAGAAAGCAAATGAATTAGAGCAGCATTGTTGGATAAGTAAATAATGAGACCTGTGTATGTAATTAAAAATTTTCTAGTAGCTACATTAAAAAGGTAAAAAGAAACAAATGAAACTAATTTTATAATACAATATATGTAACTCAATATATCTAAAACATTATAATCTCAATATAGAATTAATATATTGTATTATTAAGATATTTACATTTTTACACTAAGGCTTCCCAATCTGGCATGTAGTTTATGCTTTTAGTGCATCTCAATTCAGACTAGCTACAAGTGCTTAGTAGCCACATGGACTAGTGGTTAGAAGCATGGATTTAGAAGAAGAATAATGAACTGGCTAGAACGGATCATTGAAATTCCCACCCTGCCTGTTATCTTATTTCCATACTATTTATAGAAATTTTTCTCCAATTCAAAATGCTTTTCAAGTCCTACAGGTTTCTGCTTGGTCAGAAACTATCCTGCATCTCTGGGCCTCCTGCTAATGCCATTGTCTCCTTCTCTGTTGCATAGCATCTCTTTCCATTACTGGATCCCAGCTTGGGGGAGATGGGATGCTTCCTGGTGTGTGTTGGGCTCATTGATTCCTCTATGCAAAGTATGTTTTACTTTACCTTTCTCAACCCAATAAAATATCCCTTATCCCAACCTGCTATCCCTACTTTTTTGACTAATCAATTTCTTTCAGGTGTCAAATGAATTTTATCTTTCCTGGGGAAGATTCTCTGTATCTCCAAGAGCTCTCTGAGGGCAAAGATGGTCCAACACATTGACTGAAGTCTTCACAGCAATTCACTGTGGTGGTTCTGCTTCAGTGAAGAAACACGCATTAGATGAGACAGTCAAAAACTAGTGCGCAGCTGGTGTTCAATCAGTATTGCTTTGAATGAATGCATAACTGATTAAATGAACAAGAAGTGGAAAGATCAGAAAAAGAAAGGGACTTGCTAAAGGTCTCATTGTCAAAAAAAGGTAGACCCTGATTCAACTGATCACACCATTTGTATATTTAAAAAGATACCAGCAAAAATGAGATGTAGTCACTGCAGTATGGACAATACAGTTACAAATACTCATTTATTCTCAAATTTTGGGTCATGGTAAGTGTATCATTTCTAAAGATAGCACGAATGATGGGAATGTAGACCGATGTAGGTATTCTGGAAAACAGTGTGTCTGTACCTAAAGCGTACTTAAAATCTAGAGAATCCACCTTCAATTATATCTCTCAAATTCTAACACAGATGTATAAGGAGAGAGGATGTTTTTCACAGTATTGTTTGTGTTGGCAAAGAAGTGTGGACATTGTAGGTATCCCTCTCTGAGATCCATGGTGGTGAGTAAAATTTAATGGACACTCACCAGAGTATCCTACACAGAGGTGAGAAGCAATAGACTAGATGTACCCACAGCAGCGAAGTAATGAAAAAGCAGAGAATAAAGATGTTTATGTAAGACATCATTCATATAATTTAATAATACACATCTATACGCAAAACAAACACATCTTAAAAGAAAATATAAATATAAGGATACACAGTAAACATACCAAAATTGTTATCTATAGAGGGAGGGTATAATGGTAGTGGGAAATAGGGACAAAAGAAAATAAAACAAATATCTTATGCAGGTCACTGATAATGTGTCATGAATTGAGAAATGTGATTAATTCAACTCCCAGAAGCTGGGATAAAAAATTGAAGCAAAATTAAAAATGAAATATTAGGAGTTCCCCGTCGTGGCTTAGTGGTTAACGAATCCGATTAGGAACCATGAGGTTGCAGGTTCGATCCCTGGCCTTGCTCAGTGGGTTAAGGATCTGGTGTTGCCGTGAGCTGTGGTGTAGGTTGCAGACTCAGCTCGAATCCCGAGTTGCTGTGGCTGTGGTGTAGGCCAGTGGCTACAGGCTCCGATTAGACCCCAGCCTGGAAATCTCCACATGCCACGGGAGCGGCCCTAGTAATGGCAAAAAAGCCAAAAAAAAAAAGAAAAAGAAAAATATTAAATAATACACATTTATTTAAATATCTTGTCTAAATCACTTATACTCATTTTGAGTATGAGTACTTCATTTAAAATATTTCTCTATTCTCTCATTTCTGTACTCTTCCCCTCCTCTCCTTTTTTCTCCTTCTCCCCCCCCCCCTTTTTGCTTTTTATGGCCACAGCTGGGGCATATGGAAGTTCCCAGGCTAGGGATTGAAATCGGAGCTGCAGCTGCCAGTCTACACCACGGCCACAGCCACACCAGATCTAAGCTACGTCTGTGATCTACACTGCAGCTCCCCCTTAACCACTGAGCTGGATTGAACCCTCATCCTCATGGTTACTAGTCAGTTTCCTTACCTTTGAGTCACTGGACCTTAGCCACTGAGCAAGGCCAGGGATTGAACCCTCATCCTCATGGACACTAGTCAGTTTCCTTACCATTGAGCCACAATGGGAACTACCTTCCCTTCCCCTTTGTCTATGCTCCTTCCTCTGTCCTCTCTCCTGTGCTCCCCTCATATTTTATCTGTCTGCCTATTTTTCTTTCCTTTTTTGTTTCATCTTTAGCTAAATTGAAATGGTCATTTTAGACATAAACAGCTGTTTGAGATGTTTAAGAGGGCTCTCTATCATTCTGCCAATCATCTGGTTAATAAAACAGCTTGGTAAGTGGACACAGCAATCATGTTTTCTACATAAATAACTTGGTCCAACTGTCCTCCAATAAAAATTGCCTATGCCATCCCTAGCCGTTCCTCCTCCTTAATTCCCAGACTAGGTTATCAATTGTTTTCCAGTGTTTTTTTAATCCTACTTTAACGATTCTGGGCATAAGCTTTTTCAATGAACAAACAAAAATAGTCACTGTCCGAGGTGATAGACACATAATGATCGATAGGATACAGTTTCCAAATTCTAGACGATCACATTTTAGCGCAGAGTATGTATAACAAGTGATTTCATCATAAACTAAGATTTTTTCATTTGTTTGTTTTTAGGACCTCACCTGTGACATATGGAAGTTCCCAGGCTCGGGGTCTAATGGGAGCTGCAGCTGCTGGCCTTCACCGCAGCCAAAGAAATGCAGGATCCGAGCCACATCTTCGACCTACACCACAGCTCACAGCAATGCTAGATCCTTAACCTGCTGAGCGAGGCCAGGGACAGAACCCGTATCCTCATGGGTACTTGACCACGGAGTCATGATGGGAAATCCCATAAACTAAGATTTATAGGCTTGGTTAAATGATATTCTGATACATTTATTTTGACATAAGTCTTTTAGACTATAAAGTTAAGTTTCATATACTGAAGTTCAATTAATAGCTAGGGATCAAAAAAAAAAAAAAAAAACAGTAAAATAGCAAGGAATTAAGAACAGATGGCCGACACCACAGACTGTTGTGGTTTTTTTTGGCTTCTCCTCAATTTTTTATTTATTTTTTATTAAAGTATAGTTGATTTAGTGTGTTACCAATTTCTACTGTACAGCAAAGTGAATCAGTCATACATATATATACATTCTTTTATTAAAAAACTATTTTCCATCATGGTCTATCCTAGGAGATCGGACATAATTCCTTGTGCTATACAGTAGGACCTTATTGTCTATCCATGCTAAATGTAATAGTTGGCATATATTCACCCCAAACTCCCGGTCCACCCCACCTCCTTTCCCCTCCCCTTTGGCAATCACAAGTCTGTCCTCCATGTCTGTGAGTCTGTTTCTGGTTTGAAGAGCACAGACTTTTAAAAAGAGTTCCATTTGTCTATCACGCTGTCAAAGTGGAAGAGAAAAACATTAAGACACTATCCTACCATAATTGAGAAAAATATTTAGTAAAAGTTAAGAACATATCTAAAAATAATGATAATATAAGACAAAGATTAAAAAAAAGTAGCTTGTCTGTGCCACCAATAATCAGATGTGTTGATGCAAAGTAGATGGGCATTTTATTTCAATTAGGCGGGTTTAGGAGCTCTTCAGGGAGAAGTGGCGTATTTGAATCAGAAAAGCAGAGGTGCTAAGACAACACCAGGGACAACATGCAGAATAGCCTAGAGGCCAGAAGGTATATGGCATCCATGAAAAATCATAGAGCAAGACTTTGTTGTGACTAAGAGAAGATGTGCAAAGGCAGCAGTGAGCCTGGCGAGATAAGCTAGAGACAGATCTTGCAAGGACATTAATGACAGAATGGATAATAGAGATCCATGATAGATTTATAGATGAAGATAGGTTTAATAACAGTAACAAGGATACAGAAATGTTGCTTAATTTATTACTGATTGACACATCTTATCACAGCTTTGGTAAAAGGGATGCTGGCAATTTGGACCATATAGAGCGTATTTAATCATTGTGTTAAACAGCACTTTGATACTGACTGAAGTTCCTCTAGGGAATATCATGTAGAGGAGGTTTGTTGGCACACCTCTATTTCCTTTTCATGGGAAAAAAGAATGATTCCTGTCCTTCTTTTGTGTCAACATAGCTGCTGGAATTTCCCCTTTTGTAACATCCTTCCTAGGTTCACTCTTTTAGTGATTTTCTTGCTCATTTTCTTCAATCAAACTGTCCATTTATTGTTTTTCTATTCGGGGGCCCCGAGGACAGGCTTAAAGAGCATTTTAACTAATCTAAGTTAAGATAGGAGAGAATAAAAATGGCTCAGTACGTGGTACTAATCCAGATGAATTGATATGGCCATTCACCGCTCTTGGATAAGTTTCATTTTGCAATTCTGGCTATTTTAGGGGGCCATTTGTTTCCAGTTTCCATGGTGAAAATTCTGAAATGTTCTCTCTGGAGAAAATTTTTCCTTGGTAATGGACAAATTGAACTATAAGATAGGATTAGTCCAAATGTGACATATATATTAAATGTGACATATTATATGTGACATCTTATATGTTTCAAACAATTGTTATAACCATCATCAGTTACTTAACTTGAGTTCTTGCTATACCCAAATAAATGTGAGATCTTGGAATCAATCTTCCTCTCTGATTACTAAATATCATCAAACATATTCAACATTGTTAAAATTTATCCTCATTTTAGAAAGTAGATTCCATCCAAAATATTTTAGCGTCAGAATCTCTCTAGAACATGCATTCTATTCACTTGCTAGTTTTTCTAACACTAATGCTTCAAAGAAATTTGAACTCAGAAAGCCAGTAATTTTTTTTTTTTCTGAGTCATCTTGGCAAAGGTAGAACTATAGGGTCTAGGACTCATTTCCTATATGCTCCCAAGTCAGAGCTGACTAAAATCAAAGTTTCACAAGATATGGAAGGCAGAAGTGAAGCAGAAATCGCTTGGTTCTGAAGGTCACTGTGGTTAGATAGACCTGGAGGTGCTTGAGTGTCGGTGTGTGCTCACTAACCCATGCCTTATGTTCAGTTCTTTCTTTCTTCCTTCCTCCCTTCCTTCCTTCCTTTCGGCTGTGCCTGCAGCATGTGTTCCCAGGCCAGTGATCAAACCTGCACCACAGCAGCAACTCAAGCTGCTGCAGCGACCATGCCAGATCCTTAACCTAACTAGCCACAAGGGAACTCTCCTATGTCTGGTTCTTTCTGACTGCTGACACTGATGACCAGCCAGCTGCAACCCTAGACTCATCATGAAATAAGAGATAAAACCATTTCATAGCCTTTCCCATCAGGTGCTGGTTGGGGTCACACACCAACAGACGGGTCTGATTTACTTCCCAGATCTCCGCAGCAAGCCCTAACATTTCTGTCATTGCCAGTGCTTCATGAGGGCTGCCTGCTAACTTTATTCTGACCCGCCAGCTTCTTCATTCTAAACTTAATTTCTGGCTTATCCCACAGTTGGGTAACATCTAACTGCTCTAATAAACCGTTATTCCATAGTACTCCTGGTGTTTCTAATTTCTGGATTGAACTCTGACTGATACATTACTTAAGAGTAATTTCATCCTACCTTTTAGTAAAGAAAGGTAATAGTTTTTTTCTAAGAACTTTCTTTTTATTTAATTTTTTTTGTATTTTCTTTTGTCTCTTTTTTTAGGGCAGCACCCACAGCATATGAAAGTTCCCAGGTTAGGGGTTGAATCAGAGCTACCTCTGCCACAACAACGCCAGATCTGAGCCAAGTCTGCGACCTACACCACAGCTCAAGGCATGACGGATCCCCCATCTACTAAGCGAGGCCAGGGATGGAACCCAAATCCTCATGCATACTAGTCGGATTTTTTTCCACTGTGCCACAACTGGAAATCCCCTGAGAACTTTCTTTTTAAATGGTCTCTCTTTGACTCATGATCTTCTTGACAGATTTTTTTTTTCCTTCCCCTTTTCTTCAGCCGCCCCATGGCATATGGAGTTCCTAGGCCAGGAATCAGATCCAGGCCACAGTTGCAACCTGTGGAAACACTGGATCCTTAACGCACTGTGCTGGGCAGGGGATTGAACCTGTGTCCCAGTGCTCCAGAGACACCACCAATCCCTTTGCACCACAGCAGGAACTCTGATCTTGACAGTTTTGGCATAGGAGAAATTTATTCAGTTTCATGAAAACTTACTTCATCCTGGCAGTGTAGGAAAAATCAAAGAATATTGCACACATATACTGTGAAATGTCCTGGAAATTTTCTTCACTAAATTTTTTTTGGAAAAAAAAGTAGACATCATATATATCAAGCACTTAGAATTAATCTTTGTTCCCAAAAGCAATTTTCCAGTTCATATCCAAATCTCTTTATTAAAGGGGACATGCATATATAATGTGTGTAATTTAAATGCATATCTAGAAAGGATAATTTTAAAACTAACTTTAATTTTAAAAGTTAATTACCTCTAGTGGATTACATGTTTAGCCAAATGCAAGGGCTGATGGGACATCCTCATGAGTAGAGTATATTACTCATGTGTAAGACTGGTCTTCATCTTATTATAAAATTTAACCTGAACTAGTTACAATTTGTGAGTTAAGAGAATAACATAAAAAATGAAAATCTACAACATAAAAAAGACAGGAAGGCAAGAATGCAGGTTGGTACTTTATTTCACTTTATTTTCACTTCCGTTTGTTTCATTTCAGTGGAATATGATAATTGTAATAATACCAATTCCACTGCTAATAATAATAATATCTATCAAGGGATAAAATGATCCAGAGGTGAAGAAAGTGTAAGGAAATGGTCAAATTCTATACAAATGACCATAGTGATTATGATGATTTTCTCTTTCCTTTTTTCTCTCTCCACCCGCCCATATTCATAGGGGTTTCTTGCTCATATGAGCTAACCTGATAAGATAATCCATAAAACTGCCAGTGGGACTTGCTCTGTTCCCAGGCAACGGATGTTTATTTTAAGTATGGTCTTTTAGAAGCCATGATTCATCACTGCTGTCTAAGTCTGAAGTGACATTTAACAATGGAAACCTGAGGGAGCTGGATCTTTCAGTGGCCTAATCAAGTCAATTCAGCAAATAGTAACTAAACACCTACATTGTATTTTCACATTCATTCACTCATCAGGGACCCATGAGCCAGGGCCTCTGCTCAGAACAGACAACCAGTGATACATCCCATTTACATAACTCCTCTCATGGATTTCCCAGCACTTCAGGGAAAACAGCTTCACCAAAAATTATTTCAATACACAATAGAGAGTGTATAAAATGTTATAATAAAAATGTAAACTAGGTGTTTAAAAAAGTGGTGATAATTGCTCAGAAGAAAACAGCATTCCAGACAGAAGGAATGGCTTGAGGAAAGACACAAGGCTATGAAAATGCAAGAAACAGTCAAGGTTTCCTGAGGTCCTATCAAGTGTTCTTTGATGGTGAATATCTTAGCACTGTCTATTATAATGGCATTTTCTAAGCTTCAGTGATCTACTGACATTCACATTTTTGCTCTACCCAAACATTTTGCCAAAAAAACCAACATAAAATTATTTGCTTTTTATTTAACTCTGCATTGATTTTTAATTTTAAGTTAAAATTGTAAGCATTTGAGTTTATACTAGTGATATTTTTCCCTAATGGACCTTAAATATCTTCAAAACAATTAACATTAGAAATGTCTATCGATCTAAAATACTGTTGAACGTCAATGGTGGTATATTGCTGAACACTGAGAAACTCCATGGTAGAAGATGAGACAGGAACAGGAGGTTGACATTATATCAGTGGCTTTGGATTCCATAGTATGGACTGGATGTCTTGCTTAGGTGCTAAAGAGCAGAAATGTTTGCAATGATCAGAATTGTATTTTGGAACTTAGTTCTAGGAGTACTGGTGTTAAGAGGTGAAAAAGAGATTGGATAAAGCAAAGATTGAACCTCATCCCAGCTTTGTTCTTTAAGGGCCAACTCAGATACCTTTTTATGAAGATTTCCCTGACTCCTCCAGGAGCTTAGTGAATTGCAAGTGAGACAATTAAGCCTTCTATGTATAGTTACTGGCATCTATTTCTTTATACATATCTTCTGCTGCTCTGTGAATATCCTAAAGATGTCTTCTTCATATCCATCTCCAGAACCCCAGAGTGTGCGAAATCTACAAACTGAGAGAAATAGAGAAACTAGACAAAAGCTGTCTAATAATTCAAAAATTAACCAACAAGAGTCTAAAAGAGGGGGGAATAAATTCCAGAGGTTCTTATGATTACATGATTGGAGATATGACAGAGTTAAAGATGGTTCTGAAATTTCACTCAGGACAGGAGGAAACATACTTCAAGTACAAATCCATTTGCTGAGAAATGGTGGTCTCTGAGCCAATAACACTGTATAGCTTCACTCCTCCACGATAAAACTAAACATTTCTATATGTTTCTGAGCTCAATTGCGGGTACAGAGCTTATGCACATTGTGGCTTATTGGATGAATGTATGCATCGCTGCCTACTGAAATGAAGCTGTGTTGCAGTGGAAGAACCAATAAACTAACTGTTCTCTGGTTTTGGTGCTGTCACTAGTCAGCATGTACCTATAAACTGAATACACTATCTCAGCAAATTTCAATAACAGAATGAGTCCAATAATACCTCTTTACCTTCTTTGCATGTTTCAATGAGCTAATGGTTGTAGAAATGGCTTTGGAATTGCTTTCACTCTTGTATCCACAATAGTCTATTATGTATAAAACAATCAAGTGTGAGCTTTAGAAAACATAAACCAAATTGTATTACTTTCCTGCTGAAAAGTTTCATTAATTTCGTATCTCAGGGTAAAATCTGAATAGCATTTTAGGACTCTAGTTGGAGACCCTGCACATAGTGTGGCCCCTACTTGTTTGCCAGTAATGAGTATGTGAATGCACAATAGAATAAATAAGTAAATGAATGAATTGACTGAATTCCTAGCTAATCTGGGGTGCAGAGCTGGAAGATAGATATCCTGATCCCAACACCCTTTACTTCCGTTGTCACCAAATTGTTCTCATCCATGAAATTCTCTTCCTTGACCACTCATGGGACCTATGGAAAAGGCATTAGTTTTTGAGGATTTTTGAGATGTTTGCCTGAAGTTAAATGTGTGGTCTCTGGCTAAGTTTCAAATTACAAGGATCAAATTTCACCATGCTTGCAAGCACAGTTTTTTGGCCTTCTTATTCATATATTTTGTGAGATATCTCCATTTTGAATTTATTTTGACAGTGTTGTACCATTCCAGCATTTTATAAACGATAAAGTGCAAAATAGAAGAGGTATTGGATTCATCATATAAAGGTTAAATAATTCTGATTTTGAGCAATGAAAATCAACTGCTCTTTTAAGATGTGTTTGAAGAGTTCTTGTCGTTGAGGAAAACATTTATCAAGAGTCTCTTGAAATCCCTTCAAGTGCAAAGAGAAGGGTGATGAAGCTGTGGCAAACAGATGACTATTTTGCCTATTAAGTTGTTTTGAAATGTACTGTTCTTGCCATAAGAATAATGGATATCCCTGAGAAATACTATAATCAGCTATTCTTGAAAAATTATAGCATAGCTTTCAGTTAGCCTATAATATGTAGAAAAAGGATTGTTGAAAAAGAAAAAAAAGTTTAATCCCTTTTACCACTGAATTTCTTCCATGCCCACTCTCAAACTCAGAAATGTCCATATAGTAATTAAAAGCCAAAGAAGAAAATTCATAAAAGTGTTGACCTCATTGCAAACTCATGCTATTACATAATAGCTATTTTCCCAGTGTCTTTTTTTCTCCAGTTGATTCTCTAGTCATGGAAAAGTTTTTTCCACTTTCATAAGTCTTACCGTTGTCCCTACATTTTTGTACAAATGATCGTCTTGGTCTATTAGGGAAAGTACAAGGCAGCTGGAACTTATTTTAGTTAACTTTTCTTTTCATTATGTATATATTTTTATATATCTATTAAGTTTTCCCTTCTATCTTTAGAAGAAAAACATGCCTCTACTTTGGGAATTTTTTCTCCATTATTTTTTTAAAAATGTTTCCTCGTTATCTGTGTCCTCTCCTGATCCCTTAGCCTACTGAAAAGTTTATGTCTTTAATACGCATGCACAACAAGGCCTCATCCCTTAAAGATGCTCACACAATCACTGCATCTTTTTATTTTCACTACTAAGCCACCTGGAAGGACATTGAAGACTTCCCGTCTCCAAGACCTCAGCTCACACTCAAGCCTTCTCCTCTTGCATCTTGCCCTCATCCCTTCTTTCTATAGATACCCAGAATGGATTGTGGAAGTCAGGTAATATGATTTCAGTCTGTCTGTATCCCTCCAATACGCAGGTGATTGATTACATTCTTTCAATCTTCATTTTTAAAATTCCTTGTAATGGTTTTCAGTTGACTGATCTACAACTTTTAGTTTTTAAATATTCCATTTTCTTTGGTTTTCATAACCCCTCCTTGTGTTGTTTCTTACACATTCAACAATTTATTTTTCTCCACTTACTCCTCTTACCCCTTCTGCATATAGAAATATAGATATTTACCAAGAATATGCCTATGGTCTCCTTCTTTTATTACTTTTCATTTTCCTAATGATCTCACCTACTTCTATGTTATTATTCACCACCGTATACATGAATCACTCCTTCTAATGATCACGACTTTCCATCCAACTTCTTAGATAGCTGCACATGAAGTTTCTGAAAATGCTCTGTCCAAACGGTAGCCATTGGCCACATGTGGCTGTTGAGAATTTGAAAGGAGCCTAATCTAAACTGCAATGTGCAGGAGTTCCCGTCGTGTCGCAGTGGTTAAAGAATCCGAATAGGAACCATGAGGTTTCGGGTTCGATCTCTGGCCTTGCTCAGTGGGTTAAGGATCTGGTGTTGCCATGAGCTGTGGTGTGGGTCGCAGATGTGCCTCGGATCCTGCATTGCTGTGGCTCTGGTGTAGGCCGGCAGCCACAGGTCTGATTCAACCCCTAGCCTGGGAACCTCCATAGGTCGAGGGAGCGGCTCAAGAAAAGGCAAAAAGACAAAATAAATAAATGAATAAATAAATTGCAATGTGCAAAAACCGTAAGATACACATCACTGTTAAAGACATAGTGCAAAGTCCAGGATAAAATATCTAACTTTTCTATTGATTACATATTAAAATAGTAATATTTTGGATACATTGAGATTTACAAAATATGTTGTAAAGATGAATGTTACCTGTTTCTTTTACTTTTTAAAGTGTGGATGCTAGAATATTTAAAATTAATATGGGATCATATTATATTTTGATTAGACAATGCTATTTGAAATAATGCAAAATATTTTCTACATTCCCTCTCAAATCAGTGCCTTCACTCAGGGTTTGATTTTGGATAGCACAGCAGCTCTTTTCCAGGCTCCTGGGATTTAATCCTGGGTCTTCTTTAACATTTCTGACTCACAACTTTTCTCTCCCACCTACTTACACTACAATCTTCTCTCCATTTAATCAATCATTAAGCCTTAGACTTTTGTTTCCTTTAAACTGACTTTGACTCTGATGTTTGTTTCTATTCTCACTCATCTCTTTAGACAATTTCAATAACTAAAATCTCTCTGAAATCTTCCCTGTGAAAGGAAAATCGTAATGGAGTGAGTGTTGCTAAGAGAGTACTCTCAAATGGAACTGGGAGACCTTTAAGGAAATGTGACTTGTGCATGTCTCAGCCTAGATGGAACTGACCTTTTGACCATTGTCCTAGTGAACTCATCCAGAACATCTGCCAGAAACTCAAGATAATTTTTGGACCCTGACCCTAAAATAACTGGTGATTCCTAATATTTTGATTCAAGTCAGAGTCAATCACAGTACTCACCAGGCAACTTTTTAATAACCTCTTGGCTTTGGTCTTTGTAGGCCCTTGACTCTCTTTTCCCCAGAACGCTTTTTGGTTTTATCTGAAGCTGTGTCTCTCCAATAGCAATTTTTAAGACCTCAAATAAACTCTTTTCTTATTTACAGTCCTCTGCAGTTGTTTTTTGCTTGACACTCCTTGCTCCTTCAAATTACCCTATATGTCATTCCAAAGAAACCTCACCAAACATAACCTTCCTCTACTCAAAAAAAATTTAATGGTCTCTAATTATTTAGTGATGATGTTCAAACCCTTTAACTGATGTTCAAAACTAGCAATCCTTCCAGTTTTATCTTTGCTCCAGATAGTTGCTTTTCCTTCCAGGTATCTTTAGTTGTTGTAGGTTTCCAAGTAATGCCACCATCTATCTTTTCATCTTCATTAAAACCAATTTACTAATCAAATTCCATTTTACATGTTATTTTTCTCATAAATTTCCCATGAACAGTCTGAATTTTGACAGCATTTTATCTTTTATGGCATTTCTCATTTTTAAACTTGTTTTGAGTTTTCCCATTTATTATTCACTTTCTACTTAAGAGGTTCTTTAAGAGCATGAATCATAGCTTAATTATGTTTATACCTATCCCCAAGTGGCTATCATGGTGCCTACCATGACAAGTGCTCAAAATTATTTATTGTGTAAATAAATGTGTAAATGAATTAATGAGTAATGATACAATCATGCTTTCTAAAATTAAGGATTTCTTTTGGAAAATATCCTTCCCATAGCAGTAATGACCCAAGTTTTAAGTTATTGCCTTATGTGGTTTTTCTCCCAACTTAATATGCAAATCATTGACTTTAGCAAAACAAGTATTTCATTTGCTGGTGAAGATGCTTAAGATGACAAAAAAGGGGCATATTAAAAAGTCCATGGAAGCTGCTACATCTGTATCTTTTTAACGCCATCTGTCTCCCAAGTTGTTAGATGAATCCAAAACCCATCCAAGTTTTGCTGGTATGCAAGAGTAAATGCTTCAATGGCAATTTCAGACAGATTGAGCATATTTCAATTAGACAATTTAGTTGTAAAAGCATTGTCTTGGCAGATAACCCTCTGGGGATTATAATGAATATAGCTTAATTGGTTTATTAAGTAAAATTCACAAAAGCCAGGAGACTTAGTTTGAAAAACTTTTAGGCATCAGTGAGGTATAGTTTTGTATACAACAAATGTGATGAACATTTTTATTGTAGAAGAGTCAGTATGAGATTGTACCAGTTAGATGACTATTCTAGCTGAGAAGTAGCAGCTATAACCACAAATACATTTTTAAATAGTTGAGAAACAATAAATATGCACCTAACACTGAAGCTGAAAATTAAGCCTCAGTGGGATACCCTGTCAGGAGATCTTAGCCTAAGAATCAGAATTCCCAGATTCTAGCCCTAAAATTATAAAATATTATTAAATTTCCTATTTATTTGGCAAGTCCATAATCATAAATATCATTATCATTACACAATCCTGAAAAATAAGCTTTCATATTTGCGTATATTAGGAAGTATACAAAATAAGATCTGGAATTGAATCTACATAATTATGCTTGTATTCATATAGTTTAAGATTTAAGAATCTCTGCAATTAGTTGTAGATAGATATGTCCTTAGTGTGTGTTTGTTTAAGATCACATATGTAACGCTATGTGACAGCATGGCTGTGCCATAAAAAGCATAAGTCACTTTCAGTTGGAAAGAAATTTTTATATCATATATTCATGTGTTTTTTTCATTTAACAAATAGGGAAAGAGAGGATCAAAAAAGGCAAGAAAATCCACCATGGAGATAGTTCTCTGTAGAAAAATTCAGACATCTAGATAGGTGCCAACCCTGGTTTCAAAACTCGTGTAATTGTCTTCCCAGTTGGCTGCTTTGGTGACTTTTACAAGTAACTAGCAGACTCATGTTTTCAAAGCTGTGACACAGTGAAGAAAAATCAATAGAGCCTCTAAAGGTGAAATAATGATTTAGGAAACTAAAGAAAAATGCAGAGAGTACAGTTTAGAATTTCCTGACTCCAAAAATTTATGCTCAATTTAAAAGGAAATTAACCATGATTTCCAGAAAAATCCTTTTCATCCTACTGGGTAACAAGAGTCATCACTAGGACTGGACAGCCTTTTTAACTGAGAACTTTATTCTGCGGTGTCATCAAGGAAATATAATGTCGAAAAATAATGTGGAAATATAATGTATTATTTCACTATGGGGATAAAGTGCAGTAAATTCAAACCAATATATGTTCTAATATCCTACTATACTTAAAGTATTATTCTAAGTAGTTTTGGGAAAACATATATGAAAATAATGTCTAAAATATGCATTAATATTATACTTTATAAAATTCCTTGTTATGGGTTGAATTCTGTCCCCTCAGAGAAAGTGTTGAAGTCTTTACCCTCAGTACTTGTGAATGTATCCTTATTTGGAAACAAGGTCTTTGCAGATGTAATCAAGTTAAAATTAAGTCTTTAGGGTGGGTCCTAATTCAAAACCTTGGGTGTCCTTATAAGAGGAAGAAAATGCCACGTGAAGACATATACACACAGGGAGAATGCCGGGTGACTGCATGTAGAGACTGGAATGATGCAGCTGCAAGCCAAGAAATGCCAAGGACCTATGGTCACCATTAGATGCTGGGACAAAGCAAGGTGCCTGCTGGCACCTTGATTTTAGAAATCTAAACCCCAGAACTCTGAAAGAATAAAGTTCTATTGTTTTAAGCCTTAAGAATTTGGTATTTTGTTATGGCAGTCCTAGAATACTAACACTTTCTTTTTCAAATTTTTCATTTGTACTGGTTACAATTAGACAATCAATTGTCAAATTTTAAATCATTAAGGACCTACCCTAATTTGAATTTAGCTTTTCAAAGATGGCGGTAGGGCATTCCAGAAAAAGGATCTGGCAGGAGAAGCCTTGCAGGGACAAGGATGAAAGGCTCTTGTGGACAGAGTTTGGAGTCTGGTTGGTTCTGGCACTGTTCCCGGTGGGGAATCAGGAATAGCAAACTGGGTACTGTCAAAGTTAAGTACAGCTCTTTCAAAACATGAACAATGGAGCTGAAAACAAGTGGGCTGGGGTTTCCAAGTATTTTACTCATCTCCACAGTCCTACAAAGAGAGGTAGGATGTGCCCAAGTATTATTACAGCTATTTCTAAAGAGGAAGATAAAAATCATACAATTCAGGTCACTTACAGCAAGGAAAATCTTCTTTTTCCCCAACTCATTAGATCTTAAGAACATTGGAGAGGAGGTGAGAGAAGCAGGGAAACCAATAATTATATTGGCAATGTACAGCTCTGCAATCACATGAATCTTTAGCTTTATAAAGAATTGTAGGCATTTCCTGACAGTAGCAAATACAGGTCATAAAGCTCCATGTACCTGAAGCTTTCCTCCTACTCTTTCTCCTTGGTAATTCAATGGAAGGTAATTGGAGAATAATGATTGTGTTTTCTAAGGAGAAAATCAGACAGTCATGACAAAGCCAGAGGTTTGTGTATTACCAAAGCTTTAATGATAAGATTCTACCTTTAAAATGGTTTTGTGGAAGTATTTGTAACATTATCTTCTTGATCATTTTTAAATAATAAGAACTCACATTCATATGTGTTTGCCATGTGCTGGGAACTAAAAGATTTACACGAATTAAATTTTAACAGCCTCTGAAGCTTTGCAGATGATGAAGCAAATTAAGGATGGCAAAGTAACATGACCATACTCACACACCCTAGAAGAGGCTAAACTCTATTAAATTCTATTAAATCACATGTACTGATCCTAGTGGAGAATAGTTTCTCTTCTGCCTCTGAGAGCTGGATATGGTATGTGCTCAATATCAAAGACTAATGCAGTTACACTGCCTGACATCTATTTTTTTCCAGCCAAATAGCCGTTTCACATATAGACTGTGTCATCTGCAAGAAGCACAGGGTAATGAGGCTGTGATCCGTTTCCTCGTAACTTTTATCTTTTTCTCCGTAAACTGTATATGCTATCTCCCTGCCTATTATGAGTCTTCCTCCATATTTGATTCATAACATGCACACAGGAGTAGCTCTTACTGTCTTAATGGGACACACCATCCTTCACCACAATGTAAACTTTCCCACCATGTCTTGCAGGATGTCAGGTTCACTGCCAATGCTCCCAGAGTGCCAGGTAGAATGATTTATTTTTGGTATGTATTCTCTTAAATTTTGTTGTATAAACTAAAGATGCAAAAATAAGAATTGATCATTAGTACATGAAGCTTTTCTTGGATTACTACGTATAGAATATTTCTTTCTTTCTTTCTTTCTTTCTTTTTTTTTTTTTTTTGGCTTTTTAGGGCTGCACCCATGGCATATGGAGGTTCCCAGGCTAGGGGTCAAATTGGAACTACAGCTGCCAGCCTACACCACAGCCACAGCAACGCCGGATCTGAGCTGCGTCTGTGACCTACACCACAACTCACGGCAACGCCGGATCCTTAACCCACTGACCAAGGCCAGGGATAAAACCCACAACCTCATCGTTCCTAGTCAGATTCGTTTCCGCTAAGCCATGTTGGGAATTCCCATGTGTAGAATATTTCTGATTGAAAAAGAATAACTGTCTCCATCTTCATGCCTTATAAAATCCATCATCAGTAAAAAGGACCTTATATTATCCGTCCTGACGATGTCCCACAGATGTCTGTAGGTCAAACTCTAAATTGATTTATACATAAATGCAAGATGGTATCACCAATGTTTTGTCACTCTCTTCTGCTGTTTACTTAGTATTTGCATATATTGTACTATATTTTCCAACTCCATTCTTTCTTCTAAGCCAAATATTAAACAGATTCCACACAGGAATATTTTCCCCTGCTTTATTTACTTTCCTACTATGATTCAAATGTGAATACGTGAATACATGACATTTTCTAGGTAATAGATTTTTTATTACCCCAAAGAAATGATCATTTGAAAGTTTATGCATATCTCTAGCTCTTTTTTCTCATCCTTAGAATTAGAACATACATTCTCTTGTACTGCAGGAGGTGGTGGCATGGGGAGGATAAATTGTCCCAGCAAAAGAAAAGGTGGTTTTAGCACAGCTGGTCTGCCAGAGTGTCGGTAATCTCCCAGGGCATTTTTGAGCTAAGTTTTCTCTAACCATTTCTTCAAAATAGTACCTTAAAGCTTCAGGCTGAGAAATCTGCATTGTTGGTTCATTCACTGATTAAAATAAAGTTATCTCTATCTCCTTAAAAATGCAATCCCCCCAAATTTTTAATATCATGTTCCTGAAGGAGAGAAATTTATAAATAAACAAAAGAAGCAATATTTTTTTTTCCCAGTCCTCCTAACCCAGTCTAGAAGTTGATTCCATCAAGTTAGTGCTCTAGGCAAAATAGAAATGCCAGGAGGTTCACTAATAATGATCCCCAAGGAATCCCTGACTCAAAGGCCATGTGCTGTTCTTATGAAAAGTGTCTGAGCAAAGGAGGTTTGTCCTAAAGGTCGTGTAAATAATGGTCAGGCTTTCTCTTTCTGGTTATGTGTATATATTGTATTCTCCTGGTGAGAGAAAAACCACGTTTTCTCCCTACTCTGAAGGAATTTACTGAGGAATTTAGGTCCTTTTAACTCCTAGAAACCTCCACCTTAGAAAGGTACCTGAAGGTCCTCAGGTTCTTAGCTCCTGAAGACGCTGAGGTAGAGCAGCAAGAAGTTCTTGTAAGAGATGCGCAGAGGAGATT
Organism: Phacochoerus africanus; assembly: GCF_016906955.1. Taxonomy (NCBI): domain Eukaryota; kingdom Metazoa; phylum Chordata; class Mammalia; order Artiodactyla; family Suidae; genus Phacochoerus; species Phacochoerus africanus. Next base: position 209,579,353 of record NC_062544.1, on the reverse strand, counting down.
CCTTTCATCAGGGAGAGTGACTTGAAGCACAGCAGGGGGGTGGAATCAGCTCTCACCATGTTAGTCTCCCTGTAATGCTGCTCAGAGGTTCTGCTTTACTTATGTCATTTGAGGGGTTGAAGAAAAGCACTGAATACCTTTTGTAACTACTGTAGGTAAAGTTCTAAATCTGCAAAACATAGGGCATACCATAGAGGCCCTGCTGCTGTGGCGATTTCAGAATATTGGAAGGAATCTGTTGAAGGTATTTGAAGGGATTCAACAAAGTGGACAGTCCTTGTCCTGTGAAAGCAACATGGGCTTTTTCTTGAACAACTAAATGCCTGCTAATACTAGACTTAACTCAACATTGCAACAACTTATATCTAGTTGAAAAACTCCTGTCTTTAAAGGTCTAGCACTGTCAACTCAACATTTATTGGCCATTTACTTTGTGCAAGGCCCCATGCTAAGCAATTCTGGGAAACAAAGAGATAAGTAGGACAAGAGTCATGCCCTCAAGGAGCTATTATCTGTTTGGATTGGCAGCCTCTTTGGCAAAGTACCCCCTCTTCTGAAACCTTCCATGCTGTGACTCCATAAGTTTAAGTGTAATTTGTTTTTATTTTTGTTTAGACTTTCACAATGATCTTTGAAATAATTGGACTTACTAGTTATTATAGCTTGGTGACAAAAGTATGAGTTTAATATGCATAAAAATTTTTATATATAAATATGTTTTATATTAATTTTGTGCATTTATACAACAATCACCTATGCTTTGGATGTTGACCCTCTGGCACTGAGAAATCTCATAGTAGCTTCCAATGGAAAAGATTAAGGAAAGTTAGTAAGTAGTAAAATTATTTCTATTTGAAAAACAGGCAACCTAGATCTGGCACATAGAGTTACTTTCAAGTAACTGGAATACTTTATTAGACTAAATGTTCAATTTTTAAGATATGCTTGAGGACAGCTTAATGTTTTTGTGTACTGATATTTGTGTATATTTTTGCATTTTCCTGAAGAGTCCATTTTTGGTAATTTCCTCAGCATGGATACTATTCAAATTACTGAAACGTAAGTTTTGATTTTACTTTCTATTTTTCTGGTGTCTAAAATTCCAGCATTTAAGCCAGAGAGAAGAGATGTGACAGTTCCTTCACTTAATTACAGATGCAGATCATACAGCCTTTTTTTTTTCTGTCTATCTCCTAGTCCTCTTCATAAACTGGCAGATAATCTCATAATTATTCAAACAATACTGGCACTGCACATAGAGCCCAATAAAGACTAGCATACCACGCTCGAGCAGCTCCACAGTAATTTATTATCAAGATTAGAGATTCCCAGGAAAATCATGTTTTAACTATTTTACTGTGAGTCTTCAGTAGGGAGGGGAGGAAGCAATCGAACAAAGCAAATGACATTTAAAAAAAACTCTTATACTCTCCATTATTTAAGTAGTAATGAGGAGGGTATTGCATGAGGAAGGAATGCAGTGTTCAAACATTTTTAGTGAAAACATATATAATTAAGGCTGAAGTCTACTTATAGTTGAAGAAAAGGCAAATAACTCTTTACAGCTAAGGACTCCATGAGGTTACAAAATGGTGTGGACAATGTAATATAATGGGACACAGGTGCTAATATTAATATAACAAAATAAGTATGATCCCATTAATAGTCATGAGTGTTGTGTGGTGTTTTTTTCTTGGGGGCATGTATCTGCAGCATATGCAAGTTCCCAGGCTGGATGTTGAATAGAAGCCACAGCTACCGGACATAGCAATGCCAGCTGGTGGCAATGCTGGATCCTTAACCCACTGAGCATGGCCAGGGATTGGACCCACATCCTCATTGATACTAGTGGGTTCATAACCCCCTGAGCCACAATGGCAAATCTCCACATTGTCTTCTACTTGTCTATTCAGCCATGATATTAGATCACGAAATGAGTTGGCTCTCAGGAGATTTCAAAATTAACCCCCAACCCTGCCCCTGCCAGGGAGGATTGAGAATTAGGTAAATACAGTGAAATATCTGAATATATTTGAAGAACAAAAACATTGCATAGAGCAAATGCTTCTTATAGCAAAACTGTTACTGAGATGCAGGTGGAAGAGCCCTAGACCTGGACATAAACGCCCTGGGCTCCAGTTTTGGATCCCTTAGTTAATAATTTGAACACTACCCAAGAATTAATTTCTATGAATATTAGGCTCATTTTCTTGAACATATTAATTTGGTCTTACATTGCTATAATAATATACTAGATCAAAATCACTTTACTAACTGAAATTCATTGCATGGTTGCACATTATTATAGCACATAAATAGTTTGTCTGTGTATGTTGATAAAGAAAAACTGCACAGGATAAAATGGCAAGGAAGATTTTATTGGACACTATCGCAATAGGGGTCAAGGTTATTACAATAGGGGATAAAGGCTGAAACAAAAGGCAAGAGGATTTTGAAATGCTAGGGGGCATTAATGAAAAACTGGAGGACTTTAGTGGGGAGATTAGTCACTGTGACTAGACTATTTGTATTTGCTAATTGATGTTTATTGATGGTTGGTTTCTGTCCCCATTCCACCCCCACCTACCTGAACTAGGAGACCAGGGAGGTTCTAGGTTTCTTAAAGATTATACCTAAACGGACAGAGACTAGAAGAAGATTTACATATCAAAGACACAGAGAAAGAAATTACAATGCTAAGTTTTCTAAGGTAAATGCTATAAGAAAGTCAGGCACCTATAGTCAGGAAAAATACTGCCCAAAGTTTAGTCAAGCTGAGGGAAACTTTGAGGATGCCTTGGTCCCTGGGTGTCAAGATCTTATAATTCCAGAGACAAAACCAAACTGTTAAATCAGCAGACCCAGGTCTACCTTTTGTTCCTTGTTTCTGTTCACTGCTGACAGATGTTCAGCCATCATCAGTTATAGCCTGATAGTTATTTTTTTAATTATGTTGGAGTTGTAAATGCATAATCAATAAAATAATAATGATGAGAACTTTTGCAAATATTTTAAAGTTTGTTTGGAAGCATAAAAGACCCAGAATAGCCAAAAACATTCTGAAAAAGAAAAATGGAGCTGGAGAAATCAGGCTCCCAGACTTCAGACCATACTACAAAGCAACAATCATCAAAATCATATGGTACTGGCACAAAGAGAAATATAGATCAATGTAACAGGATAGAAAGCCCAGAATTAAACCCACACATCTGCAGTCAACTAATCTATGACAAAGGAGGCAAGAATATATGATGGAGAAAAGACAGTCCCTTCAATAAGTGGTTCTGAGAAAACTGGACAGCCACATGTAAAAGAATGAAGAACACTCTCTAACACCATACACAAAAATAAACTCAAAATGGATTAAAGACTTAGATATAAGACCAAATACTATAAAACTCTTAGAGGAAAACATAGGCCACTCTCTGACACAAACGACAGGAACATCTCACATCCACCTCTTAGAGTAATGACAATAAAAACAAAAATAAACAAATGGGACTTAAAAGTGTCTGCACAGCAAAGGAAGCCCTAAACAAAAGGAAAAGACAACCAACAGAATGGGAGAAAATATTTGCAAATGAATCGACTGACAAGGGATTCATCTCCAAAATTTATAAATACTTCCTACTGTTCAATACCAAAAAAACAAACAACCCCATCAAAAAATGGGCAGAAGATCTAAAAGACAATTCTCGAAAGAAGACATACAGATGGCCAAAAAACACATGAAAAGATGTTCAACATCACTCATTATTAGAGAAATGCCAATCAAAACCATGATGAGGTACCCACCTTACCTTTGAATGGCTATCATCAAAAGGTCTACAAACAATAAGTGTTGGAGAGGGTGTGGAGAAAAAGGAACCCCATTACACTGTTGGTGGGAATGTAAATTGGTGTAACCACTGTAGAAAACAGTATGGAGATTCCCTAGAAAACTAAAAGTGGAATTACCATTTGATCCAGCAATCCCACGCCTGGGCATCTATCCAGAGAAAACCATGACTCGAAAAGACACATGTTTTCCGATGTTCATTGAAGCACTATTTGCAATAGCCAAGACATGGAAACAACCTAAATGTCCACTGGCAGAGGAGTGGACAAAGAAGATGTACATGTACACAATGGAATATTACTCAGCCATTAAAAGGACAGAAATAATGGCATTTTTAGCAACATGGATGGACCTAGAAATTATCATGCTAAGTGAAGTCAGTCAGACAATCAGACACCAACATCAAATGCTATCACTTACATGTGGAATCTTATAAAAAGGACACAATGAATTTCTCTGCAGAACCAGATACTGACTCATAGACTTTGAAAAATTTATGGTTTCCAAATGAGACAGGTTGGGGGGTGGGGGGATGCACTGACGGTTTGGGATGGAAATGCTGCAAAATTGATGATTGATGTATACCTACAAATGTAATAAAATTCATTAAGTAAGTAAAAAAAAAAAAAAAGAAATAGCAGAGTGTGTGCTGGATTAGTAGTAAACATAGACCTTTCTGTGAGAATAACTCTTGTACTTGATGAAGTAAGAATGTAAGTGCAAATCTGGCCTCTCTATTATTGCTTTACCATTTAGCACTTAACTGTGCCTGAGAATCCTTAACATAATTACTCTCCACTCCTTGAATGTGGATAGGTCCTATAAAACTGCGCCCCAAAATATCAGTATCTCTTAAGCCCAGGTTATCATATTGCTATTTGCTGGAGTCTTATCTATTCTGGGTTAATCCTAATTTCTTTTTTCTAGTCTTTATTTTAACTTACTGTTTCATTTTTTTTACCTTTTTTTTTGGCTTAGCCCATAGCATTAGGAAGTTCCCAGGCCAGGGATCCAACCCAAGCCACAGCAGCGGCAGGAGCTGCAGCAGCGACAATGCCAGATCCTTAACCTGCTGTACCACAAGGGAACACTTTAATGTTTATTTTTATGAGAACTATACATGCACACAAATTAAGTGATCAAAATTTCTTTAATTTTATTACTGAAATAAAATTAAACTAAACAATTGTCATCTGCTCAACCCTTTGCCCATTTCCTGCTCCCAGGAGGCAACATTTGTTTGGTTGTTTCTTTCAGTATTTACTTCCACATCTATAATTAACATGATTATTGGACCATTTTTTTTAATTAAGGAGGTTTTGGTGTTAATGATTATTATTCTATAAAGATGAAGATTTAGCTTTCTTTCACCACTATCTCTCCTGTGTTTTTACCTCATTTTTCTGAAAGGACTCTAACATGATTAAATGAGCGTTCAGTACTTACCTTAGATGACAATGTAAATATTATTCCCAGTTGAGTCTTGTAGTATACCAAAATTAGTACTTTTCCTGAATTGGTTTTGTCTTCCTGGAATTAAAAATTGTGTTGTACTCTGGAAAAAAACAAACAAACAAACAAAACTTTTGCAATGGGTTGGTTTTTGCTGAGATTTACTGATGTTTGTATCCAGATGAACTCAAGTTGTGATAAATAGATGCAAGCTCTATCCTTTGATTCAGGTAAATAAAGTAAAAGAAGTACATTGTATTCACAAATTCTTCCAGATGGTGCTGCCAGGAATGGACTATCCATGTAGAGTCACATGCCTCTGAAGAGCCAAATTTTTCCTGGTTGCCTGTTCTTTGGTTCTGAGGGAAGAAATATTTGACCTTCCTTATCCTTTTTTCAGTGGCCTTGCAATTTGATCACAGGGCAGAGTTGCCAAATAGCACTTGTTAAATATGCCCTGGTCTGTTTGTTCTCTGAATATGTTAAAAAGTTGAGTCTTGATAGTATTTTCTGAGATAGCCAACTTGTGAATTTCTGGAAAAAAAAAATCCTACTGAGCATTTGATTGGATTGACATTTAATTTATATATAATTTAAGGAGAATTGCCATCTTAATATTAAGTGTTCAGATCTGCATATATATTCTTTATATATTTAGGTCTTTAATCTCTCTGAGTAATGTGTATAGCTTTAGCATACATGCTTTACACTTATTTTGTTAAATTTATTTTTGAGCATTTTATGGTTTTGATGCTATGGTACTGTTTTCCAAATTGAAATTTGTAAGCACAATATAGAAATATAGTTGAATTTTGTTTATTGGCCTTGTATACTCTGACTTTACTAAGCCCACTAAGGTGTTCTAACAGATTTTTTTTTGAGGCTCCTTATGATAGTCAACAAGGAAAAGCAAGACATTTTTGGACAAAGATGTTATTTTCAATATGTTTGCCTCCTGGTTCCCTTTTTTGACTTATTGCTAGTACTTGAATAGAAGCGGTGAGAGTCTTGATCTTAGGAAGGAGACATTCAGTTTTTTACACCATCATGGTAATAGTCATATTTCTTAGAAGCTCTTTGTCAAGTGAGATAGTTCCCTTTTATTTCTTCTTTGTTGGGAGTTTTTATGAAGAGTGTTGATTTTTGCCAATGTTCTTTCTGAATTTATTGATATAATCATTTGGCTTTCTGTTTCAGCATGTTACTAATTTATTCTCTAATTGTTATTAAGCTTCTCTGAAAGAGGAGTGTTGAAACCTCCAAAATTAATTTTAATTTATCCATTTCTTTTTTCTTTCTCTTTTCTTTTTTTTTTAAGGGATGTACCCTCAAGACATGTAAGTTTCTGGGCCAAGAATGGAATCCAAGCCACAGCTGCGACCTATGCCATAGTTGCCTTGGGATCAGATTCTTTAACCCACTGGACTGGGCCAGGAATAGAACTGGCACCTCTGCAGCCAGATTCTTAACCCACTGTGCCACAGCGGGAACTCCTATCCATTTGTTCTTTAAATGCATTTTTTTAATGAATTTTGAAGCTCTTTTTTACATCTTCTTCATGAGTTGATTTCTTTTCTTATGAAATGATCTCATCATTTCTTTTTCTAAAGTATACACCATCTCCTAGACTTGGAGAAAATTATCGAACATTTAAATTCAGTTTTGTTGTCTAGATGGCCATGGCAAAGTGAAGGAATAAAACCATCTTGATTTTACCCTCATGAAATCAGGGTGATATAAACCTATAAACCTAGAAAATATAAATAATTGAAATTATTTCATTCGGGTATTCTTCAGCTGATTTTGAGTCACTTTCAGTATCATTTATTGCAAATTCACTGTTCTAGGAATTGTAGTTTTCAGTAATTAACTAGGTAAGTTTTCACTGGGTATAATAGAGATACAACTGTATTATTCTAGTGAAATGAAAACCAGAAAAAAATCAATGAACAAAATGAAAAACATAAGAAAAATAGATTTGTTTTCTTGTGTTTCAAAATAAACTTATTCTCTTTCCAGGCACTTAGTTTTCATTATGCAGAGATTTTATTTAATTATAAACTCACTATTTCTATGATATTCTATAGCCTCATTTACTCTCTAATAGCTTTTTTTTATACTGATATGGTACTCTGAATCTTTTTTTTTTTGCTTTTTTTTTTTGCTTTTTTTTTTTTTTTTAGCAGAAGAGTACTAAGTTCTGTAGAAAATAACTTGCTCAAGGTCATACAGACTCAGAGATCACATCAGAAGAAAAATCAGGTCAGATATGTATTTGTAGTCTCCTCTCCTTTGTATTATTCTGATTCATACTGGAGATTATTAAGAACATGTTTTAAAGGAGTAGTTCTGAGTGAACACATGTGTTAGGGACTACATAACTCCCTAAATTTATATGTTGAAACCCTAACACCCAATGGGATTGTATGAGGAGGTGGGGCCTTTGGGAGGTAACTGGATTTAGAAAAAGTCATGAAGGTGGAGCCACTACAATTAGATTAGTGTCCTTATAAGGAAGAAAAAGAGACTAGTGGGAATTCCTGCCATGTTGCAGTGCATTAAGAAGCCAAGTGCAGCAGCTCCAGTTGCTGCAGTGGTGAAGCATGGGTTTAGTCCCTGACTGGGCGTGGTGAAGGACCCAGCCATTGCTGCAGCTGTGGCTTGGATTCAATCCCTGGCTCAGGAACTTTCATATGCTGTGGGTGCAACCTTAAAAAAAAAAAAAAAAAAAAAAAGAGAGAGAGAGAGAAAGACTAGAGCTCCCTCTCTCTGCCATGTGAGGATATAACTAGAACATAGAAACAGGGCCATGGCTAACAACCAGACCATTCAACATCCTGATCCTGGGCTTCTAGCCTCCAGAACTGAAACAAAAATCTATGTTGTGTAAGCCTCCCAGTTCTGTCCTATTTCTGTTACAGCAGCCTCAACTAAGGCACTATCTCACAGTGATTAAGGAGATACGGTGGTATAAAGATATGGAATGAAATAGTGGAGGTTAGTCATTTGAAAAAAACTGATTTTAAAATTTAAAAAAATGGAACTTAGATTGATAGCTACAGTGATGTGTATGTGTGCGCACACGAGTGCACGAGCACGTGCATATTTGGTGCACCTACACCCTCCTCTATATCCCTTCAAGAGAAGTGGATTCTTTATAGGTTTTATGGTAGAGGGTAATGGGTCAGTGAAGGAGAAGAAGTGTGATAGTTGCTTGAGAAACTACATTAAGGGTAAGGCTCTGAAAGGAGGAGGTTGACATAAAGTAGTAGGTACATCTAGAAGCACAAGCTTATTTATCTGAAGCTGGAGGACAACTGGCATGTCTAAGAGGCCATTAATTTCAACTCTACTTAAGAGCATCACTTACATTTACTGATCAGGGCAACAGAACATTTGTCACAGTCTCACATTGGTGGGTCCTTTTCCAAAACATTGGAAATTGAGGAATTAAGCAAAGGTCTCACTGCTGTGGCTTATTCCATAGAAATTCACCAACTTATTGGTCAAGACTAACCATATCAACCAGCACACATAGTTAAAACAGATTCAGGAGTTCCCGTTGTGGCGCAGTGGTTAACGAATCCGACTAGGAACCATGAGGTTGCGGGTTCGGTCCCTGCCCTTGCTCAGTGGGTTAACGGTCCGGCATTGCCGTGAGCTGTGGTGTAGGTTGCAGACGTGGCTCGGATCCCGTGTGGCTCTGGCATAGGCCGGTGGCTATGGCTCTGATTCGACCCCTAGCCTGGGAACCTCCATATGCCGCAGGGGAGGCCCAAAAAATAGCAAAAAGACACACACACACACACAAAAAAAAAAACACACAAAAAAACAGATTCAGTAGAGTGACCTAATCCTTTAAAATGTTGACAAGGTGGAAAGAATTTTTCTTCTAGTAAAAGATTCATTTAGATATACCAGAGGGATCTAGAATTTAATATATTAAAAATTGAAGTTATTGACTTTCGGTTTCAATTCTGACCTATAATTTAGAAGTCATCATTACTATCATTACAATAAAAAACACCAAAAAAACTGAAAATCCACAATCTTCTAGGATCCTTTAGAAAACTGAGACTGTAGAGCAAATTTTCAGCCTTAAATCTGAAGAAGACAAGACAACCCAGCGAGTAAGAGCCAAAATTTACTTACATGGAGTAGAACCATTAACTGGGATCACTTAAATACTAATTTTTGGTGGGGTGTCCACATCCAGAAGGATCCAGGATGGAATCTGCACCACAGCTGCAACTAGAGCCACAGCAGTGACAATGCTGGATCCTTAACCCACTGCACCACCAGGGAACTCCTAAATACTAATTTTGGCAAATTGCTGGAGGATGAGTGTGGGCTAACATGAAAGCAACAACTTCCTAGAGACAGTTTTAGTGATGGACATACATTCGGGGGCTTTATATCCAAGAATCCCACAAGATCCTTAAGATGAATTTCTCTGGCAAGAAAAAGATAAGGATAATTGATGTGGGAGTTCCCTTTGTGGTTCAGCCATAACAAACCCAACTAGTATCCATGAGGATGGGGGTTCAATCCCTGGCCTTTCTCAGTGGGTTAAGGATCTGGCATTGCTGTGAGCTGTGGTGTAGGTGTAGACTCAGCTCAGATCCCATGTAGCTGAGGCTCTAGCTCCGATATGACCCCTAGATTGGGAACTTCCATAAGCCACAGGTGTGGCCCTAAAAAAAGAAAGAAAAAAAATCCTTGTGGAATGAGTTCAGAGCATTCTTCATAAGAAGTGGCTAGCCTTCAGGAGTAGATTTTATCAGAACCTTCACCCACTTAGGTAATGATATTCCTTCTACTTCAGCCCCCTCTGATCTTGTTTCATCTAAGGGGTGAAAAACTATACTACTATAGGACTGGATTGATACTTGCGGTTGTTGTAACCCCAAGGACAGGCCCACTGAAATTTAATCCTAAAATTACACAACACTTCCCCTATTTCACATCTTACCACCACCAAAGAGGGTTCTAGTATAACAACATTGAATTACAGCTGAAAGAGCTTCAAGAAGCAGATGCCTTCAGAGGAGTACATTGGGAAGCCCAAAGTCAAGAGAGAGACAAAAACAAGGATAATAGACGATTTTGAAATCTCTGACACTTAACAACTTCAGCAAACATTGAACATAGCCCAACTCCGAGACAGATGAACACAAATGCTAACACTAAAGCCTTTATATCTATTACCCAACAATTCCCAGGTATCTTTTTGCAAAATTATTGCAAGTCATGCCAAAAGGCAGGAAAAACAATCTAAAGAGACAAAGCAATCATTAAAACCAGATTCCTATACAAGAGAGAGGCTGGAATTATCACACAAGGAATATAAGATCACTGTGATTAATATGTTAAGGGCTCTAATGAAACTAGTAGACAACATATAGAAACAGATGGGTAATGTAAAAACAGATTTGAGAACCTTAACAAAGAACCACAAAGAAATTCTAGGAATCAAAAACGCTAACAGAAAGGATCACTTCCTTTGTTGTGCTCATCAGTAGACTTGAAATAGCTGAGGAAAGAATTAAGGAGCCTGAGGATGTGTCAGTACAAACTTTCCAAACTGAAACACAAAGAGATAAAAGGAGTGGAAAAGAACCCCCCCCCCCCCCCCCGCTCCCCCCCAAAACAACCCAGAGCATTCAAGAATCATGGGTCCTTTTCAAAAGGTAAAAAAAAAAAAAAAAAAAGTATACTTTGAGTAATAGAAAATAATTAAAAGAGAGAATGGAGTATAAAAATTATTTGAAATAATAATGGCTGATAACTTTCCAAAATAAATGACAGACACCAAACGACCGTTCCAGGAAATTCAGAGAACAGTAAGCAAAATAAATGTGAAAAAAAACAAAACAAAACATTGACACCTAGGAATATCCTATTCAAATTGAAGAAAACAAAATAAAAGAGAGAAAAAGAATCTTTTTTTTTTTTTTTGGAACAGCCCAGATTTATTTAATGGGTCCTCATGTTCTACATTGTACTTGAGATGGTTTACATGGGGGCAAGGCTTAGCTGGTTGCTCTACTGAAGGATTTTTTTTTTCTCTTGCAAATAATGCAAATATCCATATGTTTGTTCTACAGAATGTGAGGATGGAGGGAGTCATCTTTGGTCTTTCAGTTTGGCCTTTTAAACCATATCTCCTTTGGCAGTCAGAACCAAGTGGAACTTGTTCAGATGCCGATTGGCAGGGTGTGTGATGGTGTGTCTGATGAAACCTTAGAAGAAGCCAGGATTGTGGGGAAACACCTCACATGTTTAGAGAAACAAGGAAAAGAATTGCACTGGACTTCTAAGCTGTAAAAAGGAATGAGTCAACAAGCCAAGAAAAGACAGGAGAATTGCTGTGCATATAACTAAATGTAAGAAGTCAGTCTAAAAAGACTACAAAATAAAAAGACTACGAACTGTATAATTAAAAGTATACTTTATTTGGAAAAAGGAAAACTATGGAGATGCTAAAAAGGTCAGTGATTGCCAGAGGTTTAGGGAGAAGTGAGGAAGATTGAAAAGGTGGAGCACAGAGTATTTCTTGGGGTAGTGAATCTATTCTGAATGATTCTGAAATGGTTGATGCATTTGTCCAAAACCATAGAAATTTAAACACAAACAGAGTTCCTTAAAATATGAAAATATAAACGACTATTTAGGAGGTTAGAGGAATCCAGGATGCAATGCAGAATGCGACAAAACAATCTACCTGTATTAAAAATGTATGACTTAACCTCATTAAGTGGTATGAGGAGTGGAGGGAAGTGTTGACCTCGATAACTCTGGAAATAAGTGGAATCTGTAAGACTAAAGGCAAAAAAAAGTCTGAGCATAAGCTGCATTCTAGGAGTTCTCTTGCAGCACAGCGGCTTAAGAATCCAGGCTTGGAAAATTCCAGCTGTGGCCCAGTGGTAATGAGCTCAACTAGTATCCACGAGGACGAGAGTTAGATCTCTGGCCTCGCTCGGTGGGTTGAGGATCCGGCATTGCCATGAGCTGTGGTATAGGTTGAAGCCAGGGCTTGGATCCCGCATTGCTGTGGCTGTGGTGTGGCCTGGCAGCTGTAGTCTGATTTGACCCCTAGCCTTGGAACTTCCATAAGCCACACATGCAGCCCTAAATAAGCAAAAAAAGAAAAAAAAAGAAAAGAAAAAAGAAAAAATCTGGGTTGTCTTTGCAGAAGTTCTGATCACTGCTGTGGTGTGGAATCAATCCCTGGCCTTGGAACTTCCACATGCCTTGGGTGCAGCCAAAATAAGGTGCATGCTAGTTGATAAAATTGTTTCTGATGAGAATATGAGTTATCTATCTGGAAATGGCTATACTGGAACAAGTAAGTGAATGGATAGTAGATAGTGAGGCCCAGATTTTTCACTACGGGAGTGGATGGTACAGATAAGCAATGAGAAGAAACTAGAATGATCCACATGGTAATCAGTCCGAGTCAGAAATTTCACGATAAACTCATGTTTAACTTATTGTAGGCACAGACGTTTAAACAGAAATATTTGCAGATATGCATATATACAAGGTTAGAGTACACATATACAGCTCCTTGCTGTGTCAGCTGACCTAAAAGAAATTATCCCTTCCAGTAGGAATCAACTCACTTAGTACCCTGACTCTAATTTCTTTTCTTTCTTTTTTTTTTTTTTTTGTCTTTTTGCCATTTCTTGGGCCGCTCCTGCGGCATACAGAGGTTCCCAGGCTAGGGGTCGAATCGGAGCTGTAGCCACCGGCCTACGCCAGAGCCACAGCAACGCGGGATCCGAGCCGTGTCTGCAACCTACACCACAGCTCACGGCAATGCCGGATCGTTAACCCACTGAGCAAGGGCAGGGACCGAACCCGCAACTTCATGGTTCCTAGTCGGATTCGTTAACCACTGCTCCACGACGGGAACTCCCTGACTCTAATTTCTAATACCGTTATCCAGTGAAAGGGCTCCTTAGAGCAATGACTGATTCGAGGTTGGGGCAGGAAAAATACAAGAGGGAAAGAGGAAAAAGAACATCTATAGAACATCTTGTAGTGCCATATAGTAAGGAAGTGCCCCCAAACAAAACAAAACAAAACAACAATAGTGATGGGTGGAAAGGACTCAGGAACAAAATGAAAGCATTTCCAATGGCCAGATCTGGAAGAGTTTGAGCAACAAAATAAAGTTGTATTAGAATCTAAGCCAAAGTATAAGATTAATATCTGTCAGTTTAATCTGATGAGTAAGTGACCGAATAAAAATAAAAAGATGGCAGAGAAAAGACAAATCTACCATTCAGAAATAATCTGTGTAGAAACTATGCCTTTAAGGGGATGGAGCTTAAATCCCCACACCATAAATCTTGTATGCACATAGTGACTTCCTCCTAAAGAGTACAGTGTGTGGTGAGGGGAAAGGAACATTAAAATGGACAAACATCACCTCCTCCAGGAAAAGTGGGTTCTTACTATAATAGACAAGCCGGAAAGATGGACTTCTGGTAATATGATGTAACTGGTGCTTTTTTTCAGTGGTCTTCTTTTCAAAACCCCATAAACCTTGTCTAATTTTGAGAAAAAACATCCCACAAATCCCAATTGAGAGATATTCTACAAAACCCCTGATCACAGTACAGGCATCCTCTGCTTTTTGAAAGTTCGTTTTACGCCCCTTTGCTTTTAAGAAAGACTTCCACTAGTACCTGTTTGTGTTAACAGAAGGAAACCCGAAGAGGATTTTCACTTTTACAACGAAAGGCAAAAAAGCAAAAACAGCATGCAGTGTATGTTTTGCAGCCAGCAGAAAGAGTGGCACCACTAAGATTCTTTCCTGGGAACTACGTGTCTCAGAATCAAGATCAAGCAGAGGGTAGCTTTGAACTGTGTCTGTGAGCTTCTGTGTTTTATCTTGATTTGTTTTGTGCATCTGTTAGTAAGATGTAAGAGAATTGCCCTAAGGTAACTGCTTCTTCACTTTATATCATTTCAGCTTACAAAAGGCTGCCTTTTCTTTTCTTTTTTTTTTTTTTTAACTTTTTCAGCACTGCACCCTTGGCATGTGGAAGTTCCCAGGCTAGGGATCGAAAGAGAGCTTACATCTCCTGACCTACACCACAGCTCACTGCAACACCGGCTCCTTAACCCACTGAGCAAGTCCAGGGATGGACCTTGCACCCTCATGAATCCTATTTGGGTTAGTTATTCCACAAAAGGTTTCATAGAAATGTCTACGTTCAGAAAGCAGGGGAAATCTGTACACTTCCAAGCTGTCAGATCATCAAAAAAGGAGAAAAAAACAATCAAGAGAAGCCTTAGGAGACTTGACAACTGGTTATAACCTGTATTTCACATGGAATTCTAGAAGAGGAAACAGACATCAGGATAAAACTAAGTAAATCTGAATTAAGTATGAATTTTAGTTACTCATTAACTATCAGTATTTGTTCAATAATTCCAATTAATATGCCATACTAATGTAAGATACTAATAATAAGGGAAACAAGGTGTGGGTACATAGGAATTTGTACTATCTTTACAATTTTTCTGTAAGTCTAAAACTGTTCTAGGATAAAAAGTTCATTTAAGCTTATCAACTGTGGCAAAATATCATCCATCCAGGCATTCAACTAGAAATTAAGGAGTCACTCAGTTTCTATCTTCCTCAATGACACATGCATCAAGTCCTAATTCTATTTCAATTTCTTTCTTTCTTTTTTTTCTTTCTTTCTTTATCTGTGATGCTTGCTCCAATTCTCTTCATCTTATCAGGTCTTCCTGGGCTGTTTAATTTAAAAATCCTCCTAACTAGGACCATTTTCACCTATCTCAAAAAATTAAGAAATGAATGAATTAATGGATTAGAAAAGAGTGGAACGTGAAATATAGTAACAACTCTTTTAAAGGTAGTGCTGTTGATTTAATAAGTTTGGCAGTCCTGAGATCATTTGGGGGAAAAAAAAAAGGTGTGATGATTAAGAAGAAAAGATTAATTAAATTGTTTGCTTCCTGCAATTTAATTGGTTTGTTGCTACACTTAAGTTGCTTTTCTTCCTCACGTTTTCCTAAAAATATTATTTCTTAAAATTCTTTACCAAAATGTAATTTATGTAATTCATCTTACAATGTCTTGTGAGAACCTGCTTTACAGTTAGGGCCTCCGGAGTTTCTCTTGTGGCACAGTGGAAACAAATCTGATAAGGAACCATGAGGTTTCGGGTTCTGTGGGTTAAGAACCGGCATTGCCGTGAGCTGTGGTGTAGTTCGAAGACACGGTTTGGATATGGTGTTACTGTGGCTGTGGTGTAGGCTGGCAGCTGTGGCTCCAATTAGAACCCTAGCCTGGGAATCTCCATATGCTACATGGGTGCAGCCCTAAAAAGCAAATAAATAAATAAATAAATAAAAATCAAAAAAATTAAAAAAATATAGTTAGGGCCTTCAGATGATTGGCTTTCCCTATTTATGGCTTTGGTATTTTAAGCTTTGACAAAAAAGTAATGTAGAATATTTATATTATGTGTTTGACAGTCTGTTGAACTCTGAAGAGTTATTATTTAAGTTATTTAAGTTGTCCTTGTTTCCCAGAGCTAGAATGAATTCTTGATGAATTAGCAAGCCACAGAATGATGTATTTTCCTTGTATCTTTTAACGAATGCCCAGAGATAATCTAGATTGCCTATGATTGCTTTTTTGTGGGCTTTGACATGAGAGAAATAAATATACATTATTGCAAATTATCCAAGGCAGCCGTCTTTAAATTGCATGCTATAGTATTTAAATTTGGCCTCTAATCTTCTTTCACCTTTGTATTAGCTTTCCACAGTAACAGTATAGTCCTATGACAAAATATGATTCACCCCATAAATATTCATTTTCATTAATCTTTTAGGGGAGCACAGTTAATGGATAAAGTCAAGCCAAGCTACGATGGCTATGTTAGCTACACAAAACCACACCTTTTCTCCAGGTTACATGTTCATTGATCCTTCTATGGTTAAAAGATTTTGTTTCATGATGTGAAGCTTGGTATTTTCAGTCAGCCAGAAGGTTTGACAAGGGAGCCTGCGGGAATAGCGAGGAAATATTTGATTTTGAGGTTCAGATTTTTTATCTGGAAGGGAGTTAAAATGGCATCTACCAGGAATTACACCAGCAGACTTCAAAACTATATGGTTGCAAAAGCAGCCTTTGATTTCTCTTATCTCCCTGTAAGGCATGCTTATCAGAAAAGATTAGGAGCAGAGGTAATACTTCCAGGAGGACTTCTGTCCCAGAAGCTTTCATTAACCAGCTTCTACAGTTTATTCTTTCACTGTTGCGAAAACAAGTGGTAACCTGTTTTGTACTTCTCAATCTACCTGGCATTTGTGAGACAAACTTTGGAGACAAAATCAAAACCTCAAGCCTTAAAAAGCAAGAATATGCTTAAAGAAAAACAAAAATTCTTTAAATAAATTCCCAGGAAAAAGAGGTGAAGAACTAAGTCAGTGGTAAATCATATTATGAAATGGGGAGGATAGGGTGGAGGAAGGTTATCTTCCTGGAAGGAAATAATAAATTACTTTGGCAAACAAAAAAGAAAAAAAAAAAGGAATGAAAAATAGCCCAGGGGTTCCCACTAACAAACCCGACTACTATTTGGGTTCGATCCCTGGCCTTGCTCACTGGGTTAAGGATCTGGCGTTACCATGAGCTGTGGTGTAGCGGTATAGGTTGTAGATGCAGCTTGAATCCCAAGTTGTTGTGGCTGTGGTGTAGGCTGGCGGCTATAGCTCCTAGTGGACCCCTAGCCTGGGAACTTCCATATGCTGCAGGTGTGGTCCTAAAAAAGCAAAAAAAAAAAAAAAAAAAAAAGTTCTGAGAAACATTGGTGTGAAGGAAAAAGAAAACAAACCATATGCATGAGTGGCAATGAAAAGTAGAAAGAAAAAACCAGTTATGTAGTAGTTGTTGGCACTCTCACAAGGAAGGGAACCCAAAGGCAATAACACTCATAGTGTGGAAGTCCAGGAGAACAGGCTATGCTTTTCCTTACCTCCCCATCACCCAATTCTGCTGCCGGCATAGAACTCTTAAAGCCTTCCTGCCACCCCCAAGGGGAAGCCTTTCTAGCATGGGGTATCGATGACCAATTATGTTTCAACAACATTCTAGGCCCCTATTGGAGCCACTCCTGCCCAGGGTGCCATGTCAACAAACCAAAACTTTGATAATTGTCCTGTCCCTGAAAAAGGTCCACTTGACCAGGACTATGGCATATCCCATCGGCCAAAACCCAAATGCCAAGCCAGCTCTGGGCTTTTCACCCCAAACAAGGTTGGCCATGTGACCCCAACCAAGCAGATATTTTCTTTTTGTCTCTCCTTCGTTCTTTACTCTTTACCCTAGAAAATCTTAACTTCTGCCCCATTTTGCCATTCTCTGAAGGGAGACTATCTGCTTCATGAAGGATTAACATTTGTCTGTATGACCTAAATTATCATCTTTAATCCTTTCTTGGAACAGTTATTTCAGTCAGTCCTACTCTACACTTGCCTTGACATCCATGCCACCCATGTGTTCCTATGATTGGTTTTCAAAAAGTAGTCATTTTTGGAGTTCCTGTTGTGGCCTAGGGGGTTAAGAACCTGATATAGTGTCCTTTAGGATTGCAGGTTCGATCCCTGGCCTCACTCAGTGGGTTAAGGATCCTCAAGCTTCGGTCTAGGTCTCAGACGCAGCTTGGATCCAATGTTGCTGTGGCTGTGGCTGGCAGCTGCAACCCAATTCAACCCCTGGTCCAGGAACTTCCATATGCTGCAGGTGTGGCTGGGAAAAAAAAAAATAGTAGTCATTTTTAAGCCTGGGGGAAGCAAATTGGTGGAACAGGGACAAGGGATGGGACAGGAGGGAAGCAGAGAGGTCAGGTCACCACTGGGCAACCTTCACTCAGGGATGCCGATCAGGACAAGGGCAGCGTCATGTTACTGGGCAATCAAGCCTAGCTTTCCTTTTCTTTCTTCCCTTAGGTTCAGATGGCAAGCGCCAGGTTTTTGTATCATTAATGCAATTAACAACAGCCAGGCAAATGTTCCTTCCCTTTCTCCTTCACTTCTCCAGGGTAGCACAGTTCAGTTCGTTTCCAAATTCCAGGGTCAGATTAACACGCCTGAAGAAATTCACTAACCCTCTCCTCCACTTTCAGTCTGCTCCCATCTAGTAAACACAGGAAAACAGACCAAAAGAGCATCGGACACGTGGGTGGGAAAGTAGGTCAGAGGTCAGAATGGCATTTCCTTTTCTCTCACTTGGCTCATGTGGAAGGGAAGGTACAGCTATGGTGCCGTGATTCAGCGGGGGCCGTCATTAGCAGCAGACCCAACAGCCAGGCGCCACAGTTTGCCACCAGCTTCCAGCCTTCTGTTGCAGCTGCCAGGAAGTGGAGGGGGTGGTAGAGAGGGCTCACTCACTGGAGCGAAGCCAGGGGGAGTGAGAGGCTGACAGGCACCTCTCTGCTGGGAAGCGCCAGGCTGCAGCTGGGCCCATCAAACAGCTCCTCCGAAGGCCTGCAGCATAACAAGAGGATAAGGGGAAGGACTGGCCAGAGCAGGTTTTTTAGAAACTTAGATGCAGTTTTCAAGGTGGCAGAAACTGTGGGGCCTCTGAAAGAGGCACATCAAGGGTTCTGATCACTTAATTTTATTATTGGATTTTGAAAAAGGAACCACCAAGCATGTGAGCTGAAAATTAAAATAATAAGAATCAGAGAGGTTGAAATAATAGTTGTTAGTTGTGCCCAGCACACAGCAGACTGATGTAAACAGTGCCTTGCTAGACTGCAGAGCTTTTGGCATTAAAACAAACAAAAAAAATATAAGATAATTTTTTTTTCACACACTTTCCAGATTAAACAATACTATTTTTATATCTCTCCACAGTCCCAGGAGGTTGGCAGGGCCGGATTAATACTATTTTCTCTGTCTTCCATGCTCACTCAATGCCTCAGTTTTGACCTCCCTCATTTTCCAGTGTGATTATTGAATTTCTGCATGATCTGAGGCTTTAGAATCCTTCTCCAGAAAATGAAAAGTTGAGGATGTTTTTCTTCTTGGTGCTCCCTTCTCCTTATGGTTCTGAGAGGCACATCAGCAGCCTCCTTGGTAGGAGCCACCTTGGAAGAGACATGCCTGGTAGTGCTTTAGACCTCACTAGACAGCAGTGGTTCAGTGCTGGGAGCCGAGTTTCAAGACTGGAATCCACCTGATGACAAAGTCCAGGGGATTCAGAAGACGGGAGTCCACCTGATGACAAAGTCCAGGGGAACTCTGAAGAAAGGAATCTGCCTGATGACAAAGTCCAGTAGATTCTGAAGAAGGCTCTCCAAAACGGCATATCCACCAGGCCTCGAAACCCCCACCAGGCATTAGAGACCAGTGCCTGGAGATACATACTTCTGGCTTCTGTTTTTTTTTTTTTTTTTTTAATAATTGATCTATGCCTTGCTTACTGTGCCTTAACTCTGTGTTCTTTTTGCCTTAAGAAAGGAATTTATTATTCTCTAATTAAGCTTCAACCTATTTTTGTTTGTTAGCCTTTAGTTTATCTTTGGTGCTATGGCTCTGTGCTGTCTACTTCCAAAATAATAGCTTCTGGGGAGGTTTCTGTTTTTTCATATGATGATCTTAGATAATATTGGCATGCTTTATTTAGGCAGCACAATTATTTAGTTTTTACAATATAGTATGTAGGCATTAGGAATTGATGATGATTATTGTATAAGTATAAAAATCTATCATAATGTTAGAAGTTAAAGTAAGATTGTTGCTAGGTAGTAAATAGACATTTGTGTTAAGGGACAATAAGATGTACGTGACATTTACAAGGTTGTTTGTGATCTGTATGTGCCTCTAGCTTTCTGCTTGTTTACTCTATAATGGGTTTATGGTGTACTTTCCCCGATCTAGGTGACTTTTTCTATCTTTACACTTAATCTATAACCCTGGAACCGTTATGAGATATTGATCTTTTTTGCTGATGTAAGTTTTAAGCTTTTTCCCTATATAAGCTGCTGCTGTTCACCAATAAATTTGAGACTGCGAGAGTGTGTGTGTCTCCGTTATTCTTCCTGTGCCTGCCGCCCCTCCTCTTTGGGAAATCTCCTGACCGCCGGGGGCAGGACCCGGCAGTGCGGCCCTACAGTTATCTGTTTAATATGCAGGTCTTCTGGGTAACATTTTGTTTGGGGTGCTCCCATTCCAAAAATAAAAGTTTTGGAAATGACTGGACCAGATGCTTTCTAAATTCTTTCTGGCTTTTGCCTTCCTATGTATGATTAAATCGCCCCTAAGGAACAGTGTTGCTAGCTCTTTCAGAATGCAAGAGTCCTGTTTGATACTCTGATAAAATGCAATACTTTAGAGGGCAAAACACCCCAATTCTTGAAACAGAGAGCTATCCCAGCATGTGGCAGCTGAAGGACATTAAATTTCATTCCCCATTTTCCTCCCTTAACCCCACTGGCCAAGTTTGTGGCTGATGACTTAGAGAATGAGGAGTTGCCATCTTTAGATCTGCTGCCATGGGCATATACTCTTTCTCTCTCTCTAAGATTCATCTATAAAATGGAGCTAATAATACCTATGTGTAATAGCATTACAAATAGCAAATGGAATTAAATTGTTCATATACCTAATACAATCCCTAGCACATTTTGTAGCTTAAAGATTTTTAGCTCTCTCTTCAATCATTCCTCTGACTTAACCCATTTTAAGTCTTTACCAGCGGGTTAATTACCCTAGTCTTTTCGGTGTGCCCATTTTCATGAGCAAGGAATATTCACTCCTGAAGATGTGATCAAGTGTTACACACTCATAGGAACTATAACAACTGTGCAAGTAATGTAAATTAATAAAATGTCCCTAATACAAGGTAATTGGGAAGGATTTTGACTATGACTAAATGCTTGTTGTATCTGGCTGAGTTTTGCCCTTACAACCAGTGGGTTCAGAGAGGCTAAATTTCTTCATTCTCACTAGAAATAACCCATTTAAAAGTATTGGTTCATTTTCTTTAGACCAAAACACCTCCACGGGGTGACCTTGGCAAGCCCATAAAGTGTTTATTATACTGATTTGGGACTTGGGGAGGTAGGTGGAAAGATTCCGGATTTATTTTTATAAGTTTCTAATTTACACTTCTATACAGTTGCACTTGAGGTCCTTGGGTGACTGAATCAATATAAAATCCAAGTACTGACCCTGAACTTTTCTTCTCATTCACTTTTATCCTCCATTCTCCAAGTGACAGCTAATTTAAATGGAGATGTTTCAGTGTCTGGATTCAAGGGTCAAGTAGATAGGAATAGAATGGAGTCATAGTATTGACTTTGTATTTTTTATTTTATTTCTTTAGGTTTTTTTCTAATTTTATTTTTTTCAAAGTATAGTTGACTTACAGTGCTGTGCTAACTGCTGCTGTTCATGTTTAAGTCATAGTATTGACTATTTTTTATTTTAATTTTTTAGGTTTTTTTCTAATTTTATTTTTTAAGTATAGTTGACTTACAGTGTTGTGCTAACTGCTGCTGTTCATGTTTAAGTTAGGTAACTTAAATTCTTTTTTTTTAATTTTTAATTTTTTAAATTATTTTTATTTCCCCAATACAGTTTTTTCCCCTACTGTACAGCATAGTGACCCAGTTAAATATACATGCATACATTCTTTTTTCTCCCATTATCATGCTCCGTCATAAGTGACTAGACATAGTTTTCAGTGCTTAACAGCAGGATCTCATTGCTAATACACTACAAAAGCAATAGTTTGCATCCATTAACCCCAAGCTCTCAATCCATCCCACTCCCTCTCCTTCCCCCTAGGCAGAGACAAGTCTATTCTCCAAATCCATAATTTTCTTTTCTGTTGAAAGGTTCATTTGTGCTGTATTTTAGATTCTAGATATCAATGATATGCTTTTTGTCATTCGCTTTCAGACTTACTTCACTCAGTACAAGAGTCTCTAGTTCCATCCATGTTGCTGCAAATGGCATTATTTTGTTCTTTTTGATGGCTGAGTAGTATAAACTCAAAATGGCTCAAAGACTTAAATATAAGACAAGACACCATCAAACTCCTGCAAGAGAACATAGGCCAAACATTCTGCGACATCAACCTTACAAACATTTTCTCAGGTCAGTCTCCCAAAGCAAAAGAAATAAAAGCAAAAATAAACCAATGGGACCTAATCAAACTGACAAGCTTTTGTACAGTAAAGTAAACCAAAAAGAAACCAAAAAAAACAACTTACAGAATGGGAGAAAATAGTTTCAAATGATGCAGCTGACAAGCGCCTAATCTCTAGAATATGCAAACAACTTATAAAACTCAACAGCAAAAAAGTCAACAACCCAATGGAAAAATGGGCAAAAGACACGAATAGACACTTCTTCAGGAGGATATACAAATGGCCAACAAGCACATGAAAAAAGACTCAACATCACTGATTATTGGAGAAATGCAAATCAAAACTACCATGAGATACCACCTCACACCAGTCAGAATGGCCATCATTAATAAGTCCACAAATACCAAATGCTGGAGGGGGTGTGGAGAAAAGGGAACCCTCCTGCTCTGTTGGTGGGAATGTAAGCTGGTACAACCACTATGGAGAATAGTCTGGAGGTACCTTAGAAAACTATACACAGAACTACCATATGAACCAGCAATCCCACTCTTAGGCATATATCTGGACAAAAATTTCCTTAAAAAAGACACATGCACCCACATGTTCATTGCAGCACTATTTACAATAGGCAAGACATGGAAACAACCCAGATGTTCATCGACAGATGATGGCATTAGGAATATATGGTATTGACTTAGAATCGGCAGTTTTCTAATAGCTCAGGTACTCCAATAGCAAGTGAGTTGTTCAGAAATGTCCACCTCCGAGAAGGGTTGAAGAGTTGTTGGTTGTGCATATGCTAAATTTAGGGTTATAGTTCCAAAATCAAACAGAGGTTAGGATTATTTCACCTTTTTTTGTTTGTTTGTTTGTTTTTGCTTTTTAGGGCCACACCCTCAGCATATGAAGTCCCCAGGCTAGAGGTTCTATTGGAGACCACAGCTCATGGCCACACTGCATCCCCAGCCCTCTGAGCAAGCCCAGGGATCGAACCTGCATCCTCATGGTTACCTGACAGGTTCGTTTCCTCTGCGTTGCAATGGGAACTCTGGGATTATATTGCTTCTTTGATTCAAGACTCCAGGTGCTGTTAGTAATGTACAGGCCATCTGGGTGACCTGTAAAGGAACTGCTCCAAGGCAGAAGTCCTTACACTTAAAGTGAAAAAGAATAACTTAGGAGGTACATTTTTCTTTGTGTCTTTTAAAATTTATTTCTCTTGAATATGAAATTAGCAATTATTAAGTTCTCTTTTCAGAGAAGCAAAAATATAAAGGAACAGAGAAATACTTTGTCTGTACATAATTACCCAGACATAGCTATTATTTTGTCACATGCTCTTTCAGTAGTACCATCAATAATCATGTGAAAAACAACACAAATGGGTTTGTATAATTTTATATATTTGAAATTTCTGGCAAATATAAGTAAATTATTATTTATTCTGCTTATTAATTTTTGAACCTTTATATTTTCATTTTCACTTACTCTTTTTTCTTTTAGCTTTTTAGAGGAGTGCTGCTAATGCTGGCTGACATCAGAATCAACAAAAGGTGGAGTTCTCTTTTAGCCCAGCAGGTCAAGGATCTGGCATTGTCACTACAGCAGCTTGGGTCACTGATGTGATGCAGGTTTGATCCCTCACCCAGGAACTTCCATATGCCATGGTGATGGCCAAAAAAAATCAACAGAGTAGTTTTACTGAAAATATTGATGCCCAGACTGATCCAGGTCAGATAAAAAATGATCTGAAAAAAAAGTAATGAGCACTAAAAAGAAAAGTTGTCTTATTTTGAAATAATTTTATTAGTCATAAAAGATTTACAAAAATAGCACAAGCAGTTCCTATTACTCTTTATTTGCCCAACTTTGCCTAATGTTAACTTCTCATATAACCATGGTAACTTTATCAAAAATAAGAAATCAAGAATGTCTCAATACTACTTAAGTTTGAGGCTGTATTTGGACTTAACCAGTTTTTTTCCACTAATGTATCCTTTTCTGTTCCAAAATCTAATCCAGGATCCCACATGGCATTTAGTAATGTCTTTCATTAGTCTTCTCCAATCTGTGACACTTCCTCCATCTTTCCTTATCTTTCATGACTTTGACTAATTTGAAGAGTTCTGATCAGGTAGTATGGCTAATGTTCCTCCATTTTGGCTTATCTGATGTTTTCTCAAAATTAGATGACACGAGAAAAAATACCACAAAGGTAATGTATTCTTTACAGTGTAACAATATATTTTATTATTGGTTATATGATCACTAATAACTTGGTTGAGGTGGTGTCTGCCAGATTTTTGCACTGTAAGTTGTTATTTATTCTCTATTGTTCATAAATATTAAGGGCAAGATACACTGAGGCTATAGAAAGAATATTATATTTCTCCTTCAACTTTAAATTAATTTTAGTATTCCATGGATTTTGCCTGCAACAATGGTTACTGTGATATTCTAATGATGATTCTCTAGTTTTCTCTTTTATTCTGTTTTTATTGATAGGAATTCTTTTGTAAAGAAGAGATTCAATACTTGTTCTCCCTCTTGAATTTATTTAATCATTTGTTTATATCAGCATGGAATCAAGAATACTTATTTTATTCTCTGTTATAATCCAATACAAGAGTTATTTATGGTAATGCTCAAATTACTCCATATTTGATGAGTGTTAACTCTTTCAGGTTGGCTCCGGCACACTTTTCGACATGGCTCCATCCATTTATTCTTTCATTTACTCATGTATTATTTATTTATTCTTCCATCACATGATGCTTCAAACTTATACCCCAACCTGGAATGAAGCACTTCCCCAAGGAACTCTCCTTCCTTTTACTGGAGAATGGTATTAAGAAAACAAGGTAGGTGTGCCAGTTGTTACTGGTAATGGATGTCACAGCTTCTAGCCCCCCTTAGATGACAGAGATAGAAAAATATATAGATACTTATCATATATGTCTGGGTATAATTATATCTGTATATAATTATACATGTGTATACCTGGGTATAATTATTTCTGTATGCATAAATATGCATATATATTTAAAGAACCCAAAAGCAAAACATGAGTTCATACAGATAGCTCAAATTCCAACCAGCACCATAGGGTTCATTCTAGCACTCTCCTTCCCTCTCCTTCTCCTCTTATTTTCCCTTCTTTTTCAGCGGGTGAGAAAACTGGCTATCATCTGTCATATATCTATTAATCTGTTCAACCTTGGAATAAATAAAAAGTAGTTTCAGAATTGATAATTGGTACTCCTGTTGGAAGTGTTTCTTAACTACACTAACACTTTATGTGCAGTTCTTTTTATTCAAAACTTTTGCCCATTTTTCTTTAGGATGTTTGTCTTAGAGTTCTTTAGGTATTCTGGATAAAGATTTCTTATCAGATATGTGCTTTGTAAAAATTTTTTTAGTCTGTGCTATATTTTCATTTTCTTAGCCTTTTGTTGTATAATTATTTTTTAATTTCAATTATATTATTATTGTCATCATTTTTATGATTTATGGATTATGTTTTGGCATTTTATCTAAAAAGAAAAAAAAATGTGCCAAACTAAGATCATGCAGATTTTTCTTTTATGTTTTATTGTAAAAGTTAGATTTATAGTCTTATATTTTATATTTATGATCCATTTTAAGTGAATTTTTTTTGTCTTTTTTTTTTTTGCTATTTCTTTGGGCCGCTTCTGCGGCATATGGAGGTTCACAGGCTAGGGGTCTAATCAGAGCTGTAGCCGCCGGCCTACGCCAGAGCCACAGCAACGCGGGATCCTTAACCCACTGAGCAAGGGCAGAGACCGAACCCGCAACCTCATGGTTCCTAGTCGGATTCGTTGACCACTGCCCCCGACGGGAACTCCCTTTAAGTGAATTTTTATAAAAGGTGTGAAGGACATGTCAATATTGATTTTTAAAAATGTTTGCATGTGGAAATCTGCTTTTGAATTCTATCAGTTTTTACTTCATGCATTTGGGACTTCTGTTGTTAGATACTTTCAGTATGATTATATTTCCTCAGAGAATTGACCCTTTATTATCAAATTATGTCCCTGTTTGTCCTTGACAATGTACTTTATTCAAAAGTCTAATTTTTTTTCTTTTCTTTTCTTTTTCTTTCTTTTTTTTAGGGCCACACCTGAAGCATATGGAAGTTCCCAGGCTAGGGGTGCAATCAGAGCTGTAGCTGCCTGCCTACACCACAGCAAAGCAGGATCTGAGCTAAGTCTGCGACCTAACACCACAGCTCAAGGCAATGCCAGATCCTTAACCCACTAAGCAAGGCCTCAGGAATCGAACCTGCATCCTCATGGATGCTAGGCAGATTCGTTAACCACTGAGCCACGACAGGAACTCCTAATATTTTTTCTTATTAATGTAGGCACCGTAGCTTTCTTTTGATTGATGTTAGCATGGGAGATCTTTCTCCATCCCTTCATGTTGAATATATGTCTTTATATTGACTTGATATCCTTTATAGAGAGTACATAGTTTGGTGTTGCTTTTTAAATTCAATCTGATATTGTCTTTTAACTGAAGTATTTAGAAGATTCCTACTTAACGTGATTGTTAACATGACTGATTTAAAATCTACTCTCTTGAAAGTTCCTATATGGCACAGTGGGTTAAAAATCCAATTGTAGTGGCTCAGGTTGCTAGGGAGGTGTGGGATCAATCTCCAGACCCGTGCAGTGTGTTACAGCAGTGTAGGTCACAGCTGTGGCTTGGATTCAATCCCTGGCCCAGGAACTTCCATATGCCATGGGTGCAGCCATAAAAATACAAAAAAGTTAAAAGTACTCTCTTGCTAGGTAATTTGTTTCACATGTTCTTTATTTCTCTTCTCCTCTTTTAACATCTTCTTTTGGATTAGCTTTTTTTTTTAATTAGTTTTTATTACATTTTATCTTCTCCATTGGCTTATTATTTATATCTCTCATTTATAAAGTTTTATTAGTGGTTGTCCTTAACGGTTACTCTATATATTTCATTAATCAGAGTATTTCTTCAAATAATATTATACTGCTTTACATGTTTTATAAGTATATATTCTCATTATCTATCTCCAATTCTTTGTGCTATTGTCTTTGTGCCTTTTATTTTTACATATGCTGGAAACACAAAATAGATTGCTACAAATTTTGCTTTCAATACCTATTTATATTTTAAAATAATTTAAAAAAAGAAAAAATAGGGAGGTTCCATTGTGGCTCAGTGGAAACCAATCGAACTAGTATTAATGAGAATGCAGGTTTTATGGGTTTTATCCCTGGCCTCGCTTAGTGGGTTGAGAATTTGGCTTTGCCATGAGCTGTGGTATAGGTAGCAGATGTAGCTCAGATCCTGTGTTACTGTGGCTGTGGTATAGGCCAGCACCTGCAGCTCTGATTCGACCACTAGCTTGGGAACTTCCATTGTGTTGCAGGTGTGTCCCTAAAAAGCAAAAAAAAAAAAAAAAGTTACTTTCATTTGTTTAATTTTTAGTTCTCTTTACCTCTGTATAGATCCAAATTTCTGTTTTTTGTTTTTTTCTCTCTGTCTTTTGTCTTTTTAGGGCCACACCTGTGGCATATGGAGGTTCCCAGGCTAGGGGTCTCACCGGAGCTACAGCTGCCAGCCTACGCCAGAGTCACAGCAGCCACAGCAATGCCAAATCTGAGCTGCGTCTGTGACCTACACCACAGCTCATGGTAATGCCAGATCCTTGACCGACGAGCGAGGCCAGGGATTGAACCAGCAACCTTATGGTTTCTAGTTGGATTCGTTTCTGCTGCGCCAGGATGGGAACGCCATCATATCTTATAAATTGTCTTTTAGTCATACATTCCCAGAGTGTTTGTTTTTTCTAAAGAAAGTATTTCTTCTTTATTCTTATAAAATAATTTTGTTTAGTGTAAAAATTTTTTTTCCTTCAGCATTTAAAGACATCACTCCTTTTTTTTTTTTTTTTTGCATGAACTTTTTTCAAAAAGATGTCTGCTATCATTCCAATCTTGGTTACTCTTTGTGTGATTGTATCTTTTCTTTCCTGACTACCTTTCTGATTTCTCTGGTTTTTTTTGTCTTTCGTCTTTTACACACACTATCTTAGGGGGGTGAGTGTGTGTGTTTTGTGTTCTTCCATGCTTGCTATTCCTAACAGAGGATTCATCTCTAGCGAGTTATCTGTTACTTGATATGTGCAAGCCTGGAGGGCAATGGAGAGCATTCTCTGTCATGATCACGCCTCATCCTTAGCCAGGCACCGTGTCCCTGGGACTTGATGTGTGACCTTCTCAGCATTCTTGCCCCTTTCCCTGTGTAGTTGTGAGCCCAGCATGCATTATAATCCTCATTACAGCCTTTCATGTTAATTAGAATAGTTGTGAATAAT
Source organism: Phacochoerus africanus (assembly GCF_016906955.1). NCBI lineage: Eukaryota > Metazoa > Chordata > Mammalia > Artiodactyla > Suidae > Phacochoerus > Phacochoerus africanus. Next base: position 209,550,534 of record NC_062544.1, on the reverse strand, counting down.
TTCTTCCTAGCAGAAATCCCCATTCTATGTAGAACTGATGAGATACAGGGCTCTGTAATTATATCTGTAAGTGCCAGACACATAGTAGGTATTCAGCAAATGATGATACTTTTCCTCTTGTCTCAATTTAAGGTGTTGGGAGCTGAGGTAATATTTTCAAGAGGGGATGTGTATGTGGACAAGCAACAGATTTTCTTCTATGCTGCTACTGTTTTTAGCGTAGGCAGACTGTTCTTTGCTTTGTAATCCAATAATTACTTATTTACAGACTCAGCAAATGGCAAGGTCACTCTGACCTTCCTTGAGACAAACTATCCTGTTAGAAAGCCTACTGAGCTCTAGCTATTTAGCTAATGTGGTTTCTGGGGTTTGTGGGAATCCTGCCACAATAATTGTAAGATCGTCCACGTTCCCTTTGCATTCAGGTACACAGCTAGATAATTCACAGACATATTCCATAAACATTTACCCCAAAGAATGAGACAAGGTTTGCTTTTCCAAATAAGCAGCTTTTTCTCCCCCACTTCTTTCCTTCCTTCCCTCTGTGAAGTGAGTTTTTTCTGGCAGATTTTTTTTTTTAATTAATGTTTCAAATAATGACATCTTTAATGTCCATTTCTATATTCTATAGGATTCTCTTGATGTAGAGAACATGTGTAAAGTGGTTTTAATATATATTTGAAAAATTTCTCCTCTGTTGTTTGCCTATTGATCAAGTTGATTTCCCCCAGTCTGATAAACATGGAGGACTAATAGAAATGAATGTAATTACCTAGCTAGAAAACAAAGGATTGCCATGTAGTCAGTTAATTCTTATCTGACTTTTTCAGCATAATTTTATCCTATTATCTGAAGAGTGGGATACTGTTGATAATGACCTAGACTTAGAATTGAAGGACATTAAAAAATCAGAGATACAGACGGAAGATGAATCATACACATTCTTGCATTAATTTTTGAGGATACAATGCATGAGAAACTCTTCTGAAATGGTATGTCTGCTTCAAAATATCAAAGCACAGCATGTGGTGATGTGGGTCCAGTGATTAGAGCATCAGACATAAGGTGTATGCCTCCATCACCCATCACATGCTCCTTTACTCTTTGGCATGGCTGCTTCAGGGTCTTCCTAGAGCAAGAAGATCCATTCTTCATATGTCAGATTTCTCTTTGACTTCCCTACTTTTCTTTTAGTTTGTTCTTAGGAGATTTTTTGGTCTCCTACCTTTATAGAAATGAGTTGTGTATGTGTGTGTGTGCTTTGATTTCCTTGAGTACATCAATCATTACCGGCCCCTTCTCCTGTACAGTCCTTCTCTTCATCTGTATTGGTTGCCCTCCACAGTCTACCAATGTCCACACATCTCTGTATTTCACACACTGTACTTCATATGCCCTTCCTTCCTAGCCATACCTCCCACATTGGTATATTGCCTTTTCCTATAGGTATATTTTTCCCTATTTACAACAAATTAAGTGTAAATGACTACATCTACTTCCTCATGACTTATTCACTTTTTTAAAGTTAAGCATGCATTCAAAGTGTCAGTAATTCTACCAGCCTTGTAGAGAATAGCAGCAATCCCCATGCAATTATATTCCACATTTCCCTTTTTCCAGAGACAATTACTTTCAGTTAACTCTTTTTAAATGCACTTTTACTCTCTGAATACCTTAATACCTCCAAGTATCATGGATGTATTACTACTTGATAAGTTTTCTTTCAAATTTGAGCACTACCTATTGACTCCCACTGTGATAGGTGAGAACTTAGCTTTCTCCCCATTCCACATCTCGAAAGATATGTGCATATCTCCATCCTGTCATTCTTCTGGTAGAGACTCATTGTAATTTTGGTTAGATCAATATTTAGCCTTGGAAATTTCTGGAACGATTTCAATGTCATTTTGCTCTACTGTCTCCATTATGTGAACTGCCTTTTTGAGATATCTTCAATCTTATAAAGATTCTCTTGAGTTTCATATTTTCTTCAAATATTTACTTTTTATAGGGTGTCTTTCTGATTTCTACATAGTGTTTTTCATAGTATCCTAGAGTTTGATGAATGCAATATTATATCATTTCTTTGAAAACATCAGTGACAATTAAAAATTTTTTCTTCTCTGCATTGCTTCAGCTTTTTCCAAATTGTTTTTTTCAGTCAGTTGCTTTAGACTCCTTTTTTCTGTGTTGAAGTTTTTTAATAGACATCAGCCCTCCTGCTTGTCTCTTCATATTCAAGAGTGTTGTAAATTAAGACCCCCCACCTGTCAATTTTAAGCATATGGATGGGTCTTCATTAATTGATGGCTTCACTGTAACATGACTGGGCTAAGTCATTTGTTAGACAATACCTGATGTCCAAATATTTAAGCTTTTCTTTTTGGGAAGTCAAACTCCATGAGACAACCCTTCCCATCTTCCTGATGGTTTATCATGCTAACCACAATAGGCTCAGACACACTTCCAGAACCTCTGATGGCTCACAGGGGCTATAGCTACCTCGAAGCAATACGTTGTCAGAGAACTTTCCTCTTTGCTATCCCACTCCATTCTTGGATATGCATGGCTTATTGTATTGAATGTGTGGTGAGTTCTCAGGTTTCCTCTTTCCTCCTACATTTGTATAAAGTCTAATTACTATAGCACACACCTAAATCACATAATACTCATAGTCATTCTGCTTCCCTGTCTGAATCTTGACTGACAGACCCTCAGCTTTATCTTCTTCAGAGAAGAGACCTTATATCTCCTGCTCAGAGGCATACTAAAATAGAAGGGAAAGCTGTAAGCTTCTCAGAAACTTTAGATTCCTAGGTGGACCTCACATGACCTAAGTGGGGATTACCACCATCGCCCCCAAACACACTCATCATACTTTACTTCACTACAGCTCCTAGGATTATCTGGTGCTATTGATTTCTCCAGATGATTCCTGGATATTCCCACTGCAGCCTTAGGATTTGGCTTTCTCATTGTTGCTAAGTCAGTTGTCTTCATTCCATCTGCTTTCTGGCATCCACTGTTTTGTTACTGATGTCTCTGTTCCTATTCTCCCCATCTGTGTAGACTTATGTCTTAAACATTACTTGATATTTGGTGCAACCATTGTGGAAAAGAGTATGGAGATTTCCCAAAAAAACTAAAAATAGAACTATCATGTGACCCCACTCCTAATTCGAAAAGATGCATGAACCCCACCCCAATGTTCATCGCAACATTATTTACTATTGCCAAGGTATGGAAGCAACCTAAGTGTCCGTCAACAGATGAATGGAATAATAAGATGTGAATACACACACACACACACACACACACACACACACACACACTGGAATACTACTCAGCCATAAAAAAGAAAGAAATTTTGCAATTTGCAACAACATGGATGGACTAAATGAAGTAAGTAAGACAAAGACAAATACTATATGATATCACTTCCATGTTAAATCTAAAAAGTACAACACACTAGTGAATATAACAAAAAAGGAGCAGACTCAGATATAGAGAACAAACTAGTTTTATCATAGGGGAGAGGGGAGTGGGGAGGGGCGATGTTAGGGATAAGGGAGTAAGAGGTACAAATTATTATGTATGAAATGAGCTATAAGGATATACTATACAACATTGGGGATGTAGCCAATGTTTTGTAATAACTATAAATGAAGTGAGTGTAACCTTTAAAACTGTGACTCAGTATATTATACATCTGTAACATATATATTATACATAAACTAACAATAAAAATTAATAAATTAAAAAGTTGATATTGCAATGAGAGTTTGATTTTAGTGGGGTGTCAGAAGAGCGTGAATTAGATAACATCACCACTGAATTCGATCAATCCACCATATTTACTGAAACACCCCCATTCATTTTTTTAAACTTTGTAACATGGTTACTGGCTCTCAAATCTACTATTACTCCTTCCTGATGACTAACTAGATGTCTAATCGAAAGTTCTCTTTTCCAGTTCTTGTTGCCCTTATTTTTGTCAACAATATTTGACACTACTGACCCTCCTGCTCATGTATTTTTTTCTTTTCTTCCCTCCTTCTCTTCCTCGATCCCTCTTGCTGGCCCTTACTTCTTTTGCTTCTGTGTCTTTGCTACCACCCCCATTTATGAAGCATCAATTTTATGCTAGATTTTTAGTTAGGCATTACTGTTTCCCCTCAGGGGACGCAGGAAACCAAAACCAAAATTTGGAAGGTAGAAGAATACTTTAAATTATGCTGTGTCTTCATTGATAACACGCGAAGCATTCCTCCTGCTCAGGGAGGAAATGACAGGTTGTAAATTACCTCATGCTACTTGGGTCTAAAGCAGACAGCAAATCAGTCTGCATGAATGCTTCCTTCTAAGGGGGACTGGCTGTCCGTTATTTCAGGGTTTCTAATTCTCTGCAGAGCATCTGGTTAATAGCATGTGGGCTTTGGTTCTGCTAGGCTAAACACAGAACAGGAAAATCCAGTGAGGACGTGGTGAAAGGTTCTTTTCCATTACACTGAAGACAAGTGTTCAGTCTGAGGGAGGAGATGGCCTTCTGTTTTTGTCACAAACCCTGAACTGAAGGACAAAAAGAACAACAGTCTTGGAATGAGTAACCACCACTGTTGTCACTGGGTGGCACTCATTAGGAGGGAGAATATTTTTTTCAAACAAAAATCTTAGCGTTTTTTAAAACATCATGTTACCTTTTTATAGGGGAAATAAAGACAGAATTTCTTTAGGTTCACTTTAGGGAAAGAAAAAAAAAAACCTTAGCTATAGAAGCAAAAGCTATTTCTCAAAGGTGGTTAGAGCCAATAAAAGAACTGTTGGTGCCTTAAAAGAAAAAGAAGACTTTTTATATGAGAAAATTTAAATAGCAGCAGCATCAGCCATTTTAATGACAAATATCAGTGCAGCAGGTGATTCAGCATCCTGTGTGTGGTGGCCTATCTGGTTCACCTTCACAAATTTTTATTCCTTTCTCAAACCTCCCTGCCCTGATTTGGATAACCGCCACATAAAACACTTGACTTTTCCAGAAAACAAATAGGTTAAAAAAACGTATTTTATAGTTTGGGAAAACATTCCTCACTAAGAGAATACAAGTCTCCATATCTGCCTCAAATACTCCAAAACTAGAATTGAATACAGTCAGTCCTCATTACTAACCACTTCTGTCTTTGCAAAATCGCCTACTCACTACAATTTATTGGCAACCCCCAATCCGTCGTAATGGCTCTTACATCACCCTGCTCTGCAGCAAAAAATTTAAGTCCCCCAAGGTTCATGTTCCTGGCAGAGGATGAACAAAGCTATGCTCTTCCTTCTTGATTTACCCATCGTGTAGTAAACAAGAGTCCTTTAGTGCCACATCTTTCCCATTTTGTGCCTTTTGTTGGTGATTTCACTGTTTAAAATAGCTCCCCAAGTGTAGTGCTGAAGTGCTATAAAATGTTCCTAAGTTCAAAAAGGCTGCCGTGGGCCTTAAAGGGAGCATAAGTGTGTGAGATAAGCTTCGTTGAAGATAAGCTTCATTTAGGCAGAAGCTACAGTTACAGTGAGCTCAACATTCCAAAGCAACAATTTTTATTAAATGAAGTATTTCTCTTTTTAAAAAAATATATATAAAACAAGGTTATATATTGATTGGTTGACAAAAAATGTGACTGGGCCTTGTCGGAACCTAACTGTATAGTTCCCTCCAAAGCAGTGGTTCAGTATTTGCTAATTCAGCGGTTGGTCCAACTTTGTAGAGCATAACTACCTTGAATCATGAGAACTGACATAAAGAGAGGCCCAGAAAGTATTTTGAAGCCCATATCTGTACTACACAGAGTACTTTTTCCTATAATGTATGTGTTTACATTTTATTCTAAAATTTTTGAACGCCCTCTATGGGTTAACTCAACCTTCATTTCTCACATCTTGCAATGAATGAGTGACTTTACCTCAAACTGGGACTTTTTTTTCTGTTTTTTTTTTCTTTATTGTTCTCCAAATTTTAGAGTATTACTCCTTATTGGACTATGAAACACTTTAGCTATTTTTTTTTTTCAGGCAGCTAGAGTATTATGGAAGACATTTTAAAACTCTATGTGGCTCAGGAAAAAAATCAGAGAATGCTCTTTAAAGAGGTGATTGTTTAAGAATGATTAGGTGGTAATTTAAGTAAAAAATTAAAGGAGGGATAGTCCTAGTAAAGGGAGCCATATTGCAGTAGGAGAGATGCATTTGGGGGGAAGGTAGCTGGAATAACAGGTGCAGGAGAGGATGCAGCAGCAGATAGTGTGGGGAGAGAGGCAAAGTTTCCCATATTAAATGGCTTGACATTTGGGGAAGGAATTTTGTCTTTGTAGAAATCTTATACAGCAGAAAAGAGAGGTACCTTCTTATTTATGTCTTTACTCTTTGTGTATTTATTTTAGAATCATCTTTCTAGTTAGGTTGTACAATATTAATTCCATAAACGATTAGGAGGTAAATCAGAAAGAGAAAGAAAAATATGATATGATATCACTTATATCTGGGATCTAATATATGCACAAATGAAACTTTCCACAGAAAAGAAAATCATGGACATGGAGAACAGACTTGTAGTTGCCAAGGGGGAGGGAGTAGGATGGATTGGGAGCTTGGGAATTAATAGATGCAGACTATTGTCTTTGGAATGGATAAGCGATGAGATCCTGCCGTATAGCACTGGGAGTTATGTCTAGTCACTTATGATGGAGCACGATAATGTGAGAAAAAAGAACATATACATGTATGTGTGACTGGGTCACCTTGCTGTACAGTAGAAAATGGAAACAACCCAAATGTCCATCGACAGATGATTGGATTCGGAAGATGTGGTATATAGACACAATGGAATACTACTTAGCCATAAAAAAGAATGACATCATGCCATTGCAGCAACATGGATGGAACTAGAGAATCTCATAATGAGTGAAATGAGCCAGAAAGACAAAGGCAAATACCATATGATATCACTCATAACTGGAATCTAATATCCAGCACAAATGAACATCTCCTCAGAAAAGAAAATCATGGACTTGGAGAAGAGACTTGTGGCTGCCTGATGGGAGGGGGAGGGAGTGGGAGGGATCGGGAGCTTGGGCTTATCAGACACAACTTAGAATAGATTTACAAGGAGATCCTGCTGAATAGCATTGAGAACTTTGTCTAGATACTCATGTTGCAACAGAAGAAAGGGTGGGGGAAAAATGTAATTGTAATGTATACATGTAAGGATAACCTGACCCCCTTGCTGTACAGTGGGAAAATAAAAAAAAAAATTATAAAAAAAAAAGAAAATTGACAGAACACTGTAAACCAGTTATAATGGAAAAAAACAAAAATAATTATAAATAAAAAAAGAATATTTTTATTGTAAAATGATGAGGGCCTTTAAGCAGCAACAATGTAAAGAAAGAGGAGGATATGAATCATAAGGACATAGAGGCCTTAGAATTTAAAATGTTAACTGGAGTTCCCATTGTGGCTCAGTGGAAGCAAATCCAACTGGGAACCACGAGGTTGCAGATTTGATCTCTGGCCTTGCTCAGTGGGTTAAGGATCCGGCATTGCTCTGAGCTGTGGTGTAGGTCACAGCCACGCTCGGATCTGGCATCGCTATGGCTCTGGCATAGGCTGGCGGCTACAGCTCCGATTAGACCTCTAGCCCGGGAACCTCCATATGCCCCGGGTGTGGCCCTAAAATGACAAAAGACAAAAAAAAAAAAGAAAAAAAAAGTTAACAACTAACCAGATATTGAAATTAACTTTAAAGGAGGAATCTAGGACGACTCCTGATTTTTGTTTGTTCTACCCTTTATCTCCCCAGCTTCTCTAGATTCACTAAACAAATATCTTCTAAGCAACAATTATATTTGAAGTACTGAATAGAAACTGAGAATGTGACAATGATTTAGACATGACCCTGCTCTCTCAGAAAAGAGGAGAGAGAGAATCATCTAAGCAAGTAAGTGCTGTATCACACAAATGAGCTAAAATCCTTCATTTGCCAAGTATGAAATGTAAATGATTGTCATGCTTTGTCCAAGTTTGGAACTCTGCAAATCCTTGCAAACTGCTAAGAACTAATGCAGTTATTGCTAAACTCTAATTTGTGGGTGAGCTAAGACCTTGAAAATATTCTAAGCCATAGAACAGTATGAGATATTTAGTGGAAAGGATTACTGCATCGCCACCTGTAAAGCTCACTCATTTTCAGGACTTCATTATGTATGAGAGACATTCTATTTCCAAAATGAGGTAGTCAGACCAGAAAAACAAAACAAAACAAAACAAAACAAAAAAACCATATGGGAGTAAGAGAAACAGAATTAGCTGGTCAAAAGAAGAAGGTAAGCTGTAATGTAATTAAAATGGAGATGCCAGCCCACTCCTGGGATGGAGTGGTGTTCTCTGGAATTCTTGTGTCTTTTAAGTACCATCCCAAATTTAGGCAAAGAGTCTGGCTTTTGTACTCTGGCTTTCATACTCAGCCCACTAGCTGTTTAAACTGGGCTTCCCATAGGAAGGACTTATAAATTTAATTTCAGCAGAGTGAGGACAGTTTGGACAAGGACACAGCTGTGAGTCACCAACACTGAACACTACTCACACCAGGTGTGCCTGGACTCTGAAAGGGAGATCTGGCCTGAAAAATACAAATCTAGTGAGGCCAAAATAAAGAAATTTCCAATAGTACCCCCACTTCAAATCACCCTTCTTTGGAAGTATACTAATTCCATGGCCATTAATTACACCTTTGTACAGCCATGGTAATTTCCTCCTTAAATTCACCTCCTTTTCCTAGGTATTGAGATATGTTTTCCCACCTGTCATTTTATCCTCAAGCAAATGCCTCTTCTTTTCTAACCTCTCATTGTTATTTTCTAGCAATCTTTTGTTTCTCTCCTTTTTTTTTTTCCCCCAAGATTGACTTTTTCCTTTATTCCCAGAAATGTTTTTTATCCATTGCTTGGTCTCAAAGTTAGCCATGATTTTACACGTGAGCTAATATTTCATATAATTTTGAATAGAACTAGAAGTGACTCCCCTGAGATCCAATCACCTGTAGTACTAGGGATTATATCTTGCTCAGTCTTTATCTATTACACTTTTAGTGTCCAGTAGAGTAAGTGGCACAGGGGTGACAGTGATAAAAGATCAATAATTGTTACCTCTGTCTTTTAATGATGGGACAGTAAAGTTTGAGGTGAGTGTGAGTACCCTACTACTGATGTGTTGTTGTTATTTAATTTAGGTGTGCCCATGCCACTGAATTTGTACCAGTGCTGTACAAGTGGAATTAATGTATATACTTTCTGGATTTCTCCACTACGATGCTTATCCTGAACTCTGTGGTAGCTGAATAATGACTTAGAGCATATTTAGAAACTTCCCTTCCAGTCTTGGATTGCTCACTTCTAAATCTTTATATTAGAGACAAAATATTTTTCTTATAAAAAGCCAATGTATTTGGGAATATCTTTCTAGAGCTCTAATTGTTCAGAAACCTAAAAAAAAAAAATAAATAAATAAAAAAGAGCCTTGAAAGTGGGATGCTATTATGAACACTGTAATTGTATGTGACTTGTACAAAGTGGCAGATGGAAAACTGACAAATATTGTGAGTTAGAAACTGGAGAATGTCATTATGCTGTGGCAAAATGTTCAGTAAAACTGTTGTTGCCATAACTTGGAAGGGAAACCGTGTGCTTCTGAGACTACAGCTCTGGGGAAATTAATTGGCAAAATTCATAATGATTCTGTGTGTTGGCTGTTACTTATGCCTTGTTGTTATTAAACTCAGAACAAGCCTTGTCTATAATGCTACATAACCTTCAGAATTATCATTTTAATGTCTTATATTCCACAGAGTAGCTATACTTTACTTAACTACTTCTCTCCTGAATGATTTCCAAATACTTGTAAATAATGTTGCAATAAGCATCTTTGTAGCATTTCTCCATTTTTCGGTTTAAGTAACATTTTCAGTAGTATAATTACTATATCAAAGACCAGAACGTTTTTACAGTCCTTAAATCATATTTCCATATTCCGTTCCCAAACCATACCAGGTTGCACTGTCATCAATGATGCATATTATAATTTTCATATTAGTCTAGACTAGCAATGAGTACTATAACAAAATAATATTTTGCCAATTTACTTGGTATAACACGATATGTTGATGTTGGGTTAATTTGTATTTCTCTTTTTTCTTCCAGTTTTACTGAGATATAATTGGCATACAGACCTTTATACGTGTAAAGCATAATGATGTGACTTACATATATCATGAAGTGATGATCACAATAAGGTTAGTGAACATCCATCATCTTATGTAGATACAAAATTAAACAGAAAAAATTGTTTTAATAAGGTTAGTGAACATCCATCATCTTATGTAGATACAAAATTAAACAGAAAAAATTGTAGATACAAAATTAAATAAAAAATAGAAAAAAAGTGATAAGCACTCTTACCAACTCTCGTATATAACATAGAGCAGTGTTAATTATATTCACCATGCTGTACATTACAGCCTTAATACTTCTTTGTCTTATAACCAGAAGTTTGTACCTTTCGACTGCCTTTAACTGATCCCCCTCCCCCCACTCCCCACCTCAGTGACTACAAATCTGTTTTCTTCTATGAGTTTGTATGCTTGTTCCTTTGTATGTTTTTGACGTATAATTGACCTATAACACAGTGATTCAGTATGTTTATACATTTCAAAATGATCATTACTGTAAGTCTAGTTATGACCTGTCACCATACTAAGATATCACACAGGTATTGACTATATCCCCTAGATTGTAGATTTCCTACCCATGACTCATTTATTTTTCAACAGGAAGTTTGTACCTCTTTATCTCCCTCACGTATTTCTTTCCTCTCCCCTCCCACTGCCCTCTGGCAACCACATGCTTGTTCTCTGTCTCTATAACTCTGTTTATGTTTTGTATGTTTGTTCATTAGTTGTTTAGATTCCACATATAAGTGAAATCATACAGTATTTGTCTTTCTCTGTCTGACTTATTTCACTTAACAAACTACCCTCTAGACCCACCCATGAGGCAAAATGGCAAGCTTTAATTCTTTTTTTTTGGCAGTAATATATCCATATATCTATGTGGCAGTAATATATCCATATGTCTGTGTATATACACTACATCTTCTTTATCTATTCACCTAAAGATGGACATTAGGTTGCTTACATGTGCGAGAGGCTTATGGTTTCACTGGTAATACAATTTCCTCGAGTGGTTAGGAGACTTTTCATCTGTTTGCTTCCAGTCAGTGCATGTGAAAGGTATCACATCCAAATATCTCTCAGCAAGTCATTATTACAGGATTCCACCTCCTTTATATATTGGCTTCTAAATGTTAGGTCTACCTCTTTTATGCCCCAAATTTTCTTTTCTTTTCTTTTTATTTTTGCCCAGGCCTGCAGCATGTGGAAGTTTCTGGGCCAGGGACAGAACTCAAGCCACAGTAGCAACCCCAGCCATGACAGTGAAAACATGCTGTGCCACAAGGGAACTCTTAGACCAAAAAATTTAAACGGCCCTGTGAAGACAACTGAAATAACAGAAACAATATATGCCTTCGATCTGATCTTTACCTCTGGATAACTCTAGGCATCATCTTATCTCTTGCTGTTTGAGGCACATATATAGCTAAATTTTTTAACTTTGAAAGACCCCAAATTTCTGGACTTCCAGTCATTCCAACTTTTTAACCATAAAGAGATTCTCCTTTAGCGTGCTCCTCTGAGGTCCATCACCACAGGAACCCAGGCCAATTCTGGTTTGTGTTCATTATCTCCTTGTAGTTGCCTCCAAAAAGTGTAAGTACCAAGGGAGCGGCCAAGATGGCAGAGCAGGAAGATGCTGAGCTCACCTTCTCCTATGGGCCACCAAAACCACAAGTATTTACAGAGCAACTATCAATGAGAAAGACCAGAAGACTAGCAGAAAAGATCTCCTACAACTAAGACTATAAAGAAGGAACCACACACATGCATAAAGAAGAAATCACAAAGGCAAAGGTAGGAAGAGCAGAGACAAGGTATAATCAAGACTCATAACTCTGGATGTGTGACCACAAATGGGAGGGTAATCACAATGGCAGAGGTTCTCCCCAAGGAGCAAGGGGTCTGAGCCCACATCAGGATCCCAGCCCAAGGGTCCTTCACTGGAAAGATGAGCCCCCAGAACATCTGGCTTTGAAGACCAACAGGACTTATATTTGCGAATATAAGTGGGCTATGAGAAATAGGAACTCCACTTTTAAAGGGTGTACACACAATCTCACACATTCCAGGACTCAGGGCAGAAGCAATAATTCGAAAGGAGCTGGGGTTAGGCCCACCTGCTGACCTTGGAGAGCCTCAAGAGGCACCTGGAGCTTACCCTGGGGAAACAGACATAGCAGCAGCCACCTGGGCAGCTCCTTCTACCATTAGGACACTGGTACTGGCAAGAGAAATTTTGGAATCCTCCTTCTAGCTTATTAAAGCCAGGACCCAGCACTGCTCACCAGCCTACGGGTACCAGTACTGGACCACCTCAGGCCAAGCAGCTAGCTGGGTGGGGATAGAGCCCCACCCTCCAGCAGGCTGGCTGCCTTAAGACCCACTTAACTCACAGCTACCCTTGGACCCAGCTCTGCCCAGCAGAGGGCTCATGACCCAGCCCTATACACCAGTGCACTGGCACTAGCCCTAGAATCCCCTGGGCACATCCCTGCCCACTTGCAGGAGAAAACCTAGCCTCAGGACCACAGCAGCCCCTCAGCCTGATGTGACAAGGCCCATATGATACAGCAGTTTTCCTGCTGGATATTTATACAAAAGAAAACAAAAATATTACTTAGAAAAAATATACGTATCCCAATGTTCACTGCAGCATTACTTACAATAACCAAGGTATATAAGCAACCTAAGTGTTCATCTTTAGGTGAATAAAAAAGATGTAGTATACACACAGCTATATAAATATATTACTCAGCCATGAAAAATTAAAGCTTGCCATTTGCCTCATGGATGGATCTAGAAGGTAGTTTGATAAGTGAAATAAGTCAGAGAAAGACAAATACTGTATGATTTCACTTATATGTGGAATCTAAACAACTAATGAACCAACACAACATATAAACAGAGTTATAGATACATAGAACAAGCATGTGGTTGCCAGAGGGCAGTGGGAGGGGAGAGGAAAGAAATACGTGAGGGAGATAAAGAGGTACAAACTTCCTGTTGAAAAATAAATGAGTCATGGGTAGGAAATCTACAATCTAGGGGATATAGTCAATACCTGTGTGATATCTTAGTATGGTGACAGGTCATAACTAGACTTACAGTAATGATCATTTTGAAATGTATAAACATATTGAATCATTGTGTTGTAAGTCAGTTATACTTCACAAACATACAAAGGAACAAACATACAAACAAACTCACAGAAAAAGAGAACAGATTTGTAGTTACTGAGGTGCGGAGTGAGGAGGATCAGTTAAAGGCAGTCGAAAGGTACAAACTTCTGGTTATAAGATAAAGAAGTATTAAGGCTGTAATGTACAGCATGATGAATATAATTAACACTGCTCTATGTTATATGTGAGAGTTGTTAAGAGTTCTCATCACAAGGAAAACTTTTTTTTTCTGTTTCTTTAATTTCGTATCTACATAAGATGATGGATGTGATGTTCACTAACCTTATTGTGATAATCATGGTGTATGTAAGTCAGCCCTTGACCCCCCATACTTTCACTGGCAGAAAGTGGGCTCTGAGGCACATAGTCCCAAAAAGGAAACAGGGTCCAACTCATTCTGTTTCAGAGTTAGGACATAAATGACGAGGATATTCCAAAAGCAGAGACTAAGATGAAGGGTGCAGAAAGGAACCAGGGGGAGCCAGATAGATGAACAAAGTCACCTACTCCAGAGCCTGGGGGGAGAGAATGTGAGATTTCTGTTCATCAGCCTGTGATAACTGCTATGTAACACAGACTATTTCCCATTCTTGTTTCCCATTCTTCCCTTTTTCCAGATGCTCATCTTTTTATGGTTAATACTGTTTCTGTGCTATTGGTATTGGGTAAGAGAGAGGGAAGCAGCTGGATTGTCAGTTAATAGATTGCTTGATCTTGAAGGGCTGCATCTAGATACAAAGAAGAGGAAGGTGCATTACAAAATCCAGAATTTTGGTTTGGATGCAGTAAATTCATGGATATCTATAGGTATGTCACAGATGTGGCTCGGATCCTATGTTGCTGTGGCTGTGGTGTAGGCCAGCAGCTATAGCTCTGATTCAACCCCTTAGCCTGGGAACTTCCAAATGCCACAAGTGTGGCCCTAAAAAGCAAAAAAAAAAAAAAAAAAAAAAAAAAAAGAGGAGCTTCTGTGTGTGCGTGTGTGTGTGTGTGTGTGTGTGTTTGTATGTAGAGGGAGGGCTGAATTTTTGCATTGTGTGAATATTCTTTCTACAACTTCTTTTCCCTAATGATTGTAGCAGTTGATGATTTTTGCCTGAAGTTTACTGTGGATTGAAAAATTGTAATTTTCAAATTGTAGCATCATATATAATATATATTCACTAGCATTCTTCTATAAAGAGCTTTGTGTCATCAAATGATAGAACTTATTCTTCATATGTAGGTAAGGCAAATAATTTTTTTTAAACTACCTGTTTTTCAGACTAAATTCTTGGTGAAATAGTCTACTTTGATGATGGCAGATTAGTTCCTTTTCCCCTTCTCTTCTTTGAGTATCTCTATTCATTCTTGTATTTTTGGTTACTCAATATTTTACAATTAATTAGAGTTAGTAATTTTTTTAATATTCAACTTTCCTTAAGTTTGCTCCAAGGAACCCCTTCAAACTGGCTTCTGCATCCCATTGATATATCCCAGTTAATCTACCCCCTTTCTGTCTGGTAAAATAAGATGTCCTAGCATCAACAGAACACCTGAGAAGGCATCATTTCTTCAAGAACCCCTTGTTCCTTTACATAGAGAATGATATTTAGAGGCCAATATCTACCTCTAAGTATGCTTACTGCTATTGATGTGTTTGTTTCTAGATTTTATTTTCAGTGGGTAAGACTAAAAATATATTTTTTAAAATAATGAGTTTTAAATTAATATTTCCAATCCTAACTCAATATTTCAGGGCTTCTCTAACTCTTGTTGGGCTTCATAAAGCTACTTACAACTTGCAATGTTCTTACAAAATAGAGGCTTCCATAGAGAAGGTTGAGGGAGGGTAGAG
The DNA here is from genome assembly GCF_016906955.1 of Phacochoerus africanus. Taxonomy (NCBI): domain Eukaryota; kingdom Metazoa; phylum Chordata; class Mammalia; order Artiodactyla; family Suidae; genus Phacochoerus; species Phacochoerus africanus. The sequence continues at coordinate 209,535,254 of NC_062544.1, read as the reverse complement.
AGAATAGAAGAGTCTGAAACAGATTTGACTATTTTGAGACATGGCTAGCTCAATGGCATTTTTTTTTTTCAGTGAGAATTTCTACAAGGAAGATGAGATAGAAGCAGAGAATGAAATAGGGGCAATAATTCTTTATTCTTTGGATGCTGTAATTTTGGAGATTAGCACAATAAACATACAAATAAACATGCATTATGCCAATAGGTGAACATCCTTCTGAAACTTTTCAAGATTCTGTATTTATTAATCATTATCTTATTTCCTTTCTTTTCACGTGTTACAAAAATTGCTTTCAGTAAGGGCACTAGAGACCTTCAAAATTATATCCAATAAACCCTCTATGTCTAATCCTGATCTTACTTGATCACTTTGTCCAGGCATTTGACCAAGCCCATCTTTGTAAGAAGTTATACTATAATGCTTCTTTGTCATCTGTGACACAGCTCTCCTTCTCTGGGCTTTTTTCTATTCTTTTGGCTGATTTTTCTTAATTTCCTGTATGCTCCCCTCTTTTGCTGCCATCACTTTAAAACCATGATGCTCCCAAATTTAGCTGTTGGCTCTTATTTTCAGCATACAAATCCCCCTCATTTTATCAATACACTATAATTTATTGTAATTCATTAGACCTGCTATAAAACAATTACAATTTATTACGTGCTTACCTAATAAAAACAAAGAAAGAAAGAACAAAAAACTGGCTGAGCATTTAAATTTTTTTCTTTTGTCCCATGGATCAATTTTGCCCTATAGCAGATTACCGGTGGTTACAGCAGAGGCCAGCCAGAATACCTGAAGCGTTTAATAAAGACGAAAGTGAATTTTCTTGTCATTCAACAAGATAAAGCTTTACAGTAATTTTAATTAAGACTTAGACACTTTAAATGTGATGCAATCATTTTTGCTGGACTTATTTTGTGAACAAAAGAATTTTGATTCTAATTTGATTTTCCAAGTAAAAATAGAACTTAACAAACTGATTTTTAAGGTATCCTTTAGGAACAATTGCCCTTTAAATGCATTTGGAATAAATACAGAGGAGGCAGACATGGCACTTAGAATGAATCCTCGTATATTGCATGAATAATGATAATTGTGGTGCCAGACTTTCACAGATGAGATAAATTTAATCGACAAATGGGCTGCCAGGGAAATGACTTTCAAACCCACCTCTCATTTATTCAAGGTTATAACTATGATTTGTTTGCAATCATAATTTGTTTCACCTTTAGTATCATTTCATTTCTTCTTTATGATTCATACTAAAAAAATAACACAGTTACCCAACATTATCACCAAAATATGGTGGATTTTTTTTGGGGGGTGGCATTTATACCCTACCTAATTAAGTAAAAAACACAATTTACTTAGCAGAAAAAAAAACTTAGGCTGATTTTAATAAGCTTTTAAGTAATTATGAAATTAAAAAAAAATCCAAGTGGTGGAGGTTTCAAAGCTTGGAATTCTAAGGGACTTGTTAAAATGTATACCTATTAATATTTTTACTATTCAGTTAACAGATTTATTTCACTGATGTGTGTTAGTGTCCAATTTATTTTCTTGCCATATGTGCAACCGAGAGCATTATTAAAATCAATGCAAAGTGTTGGCCAAAATGAACAAGACCATTCTTTATCCTTTAATGTACATTATTTTCATCCAATGGAGATTTGTTTAGCTTGGGAAAGGGGAAAATAATGCCATATCCAGAGAAGCAAAATAAAAGATGAAATTGAAAAGCCATGCTTAACAAAATTTCAAAGCACACTACACTTCAAAATTGATACTTATAAGAATGTCTGAGAAAACACAGTTTACTCTAGTGGCGTGAATACATGTAAAACTGTTTATGTTCACCCTGAACCAGCACATATTTATATATTACACATGATCCCATTTGTTTAACAGCATTTGTTAAGTATATGAAAGATCTAATTTTGACTTTGGCCCTGAGTTTGTGGAAATTCTAGGTATATGCAGAGGTCTAACTTGGGGAGCTATTGTGGAAATAGCTCTACCCAATAGAAAAGTAAACATAATCACAAAGGTATTTTAAATGTCCTAGAAGCCACATTAAAAAAGTAAAAAGAAACTGATGAAACCCATTTTATCAATATAGTTTATTTAACTTGATCTATTCAAAATATTACCATTTCAACATATAATCAATATAAACTTATTGAGATGTTTTACCTCACATTTTCAAAGTAAGTTTTTAAAATCCACTGTATATTTTACACTTTTAGGCCATCTCAGTCAGGGCTAGTCATGTTTCAAATGTTCACTAGCCACATGCAACTAGTGACTACTCTATAAGACAGCACAGCTCTATGCTGTGGAATCGTGTCAGTTGTGGAGTTGCATGTCTTTGTCAATATTATTCAGGTAAAAATCTGGAGTTCCTATTGTGGCTCAGTGGGTTAAGAACCTGACATAGTGTTCTTGAGGATTCGGGTTTGATCCCTGGCCTTACTCAGTGGGTGAAGTATTTGGTGTTGCTGCAAGCTGCAGTGTAGGTTGCAGGTGTGGCTCGGATCCAGCATTGCTGTGCCTGTGGCATAGGTTGCGGCTGCAGCTCTGATCTGACCCTTAGTGCAGGAACTTCCATATCTGCAGTTCTGGCTGTAAAAAAAAAAAAAAAAAATCTTTGGGAGTTTCCATTTGTGGCTCAGTAGTGACGAACCTGATGAGTATCCATGAAGACATAGGTTTGATCCCTGGCCCTGCTAAGTGGGTTAAGGATCTGGCATTGCTGTGAGCTGTGGTGTAGGTTGAAGATGTGGCTTAGATCCCACATTGCTACAGCTGTGGCATAGGCTGGCACCTATAGCTATGATTCAACCCCTAGCTTGGGAACTTCCATATGCTGTAGGTGTGGCCCAAAAAGGACAAAAAAAAAAAAAAAAAAAAAAAAACAAACGAAAAACAAACAAACAAAAAACTTTGCAATTACTTTATCCTCATTCCTTCACTAAGATTGTGTAGATACCTATGTTATTTTCCAATGGCTATTGAAACAAATGTCCACAAATTTAATGTCATAAAATAACACAAGATGATTATTTTACCATTCCTGAGGTCAGAAATCTCAAATGGATCAGCCAGGCTGTGTTTTCTGGAGCCTCTAGTTCCCTGACTTTTTCAGCTTCTAGAGTCTGTCTGCTTTCTTTGCTTTGTGATAGCATCCAATCTCTACTTCCTGGGTCATATCTCCTTCCCTAACATTGACCCTCATGCCTCCTTTTTATAAAGATCTGTGTGGTTACATTGGATCCACCTGAATTATCTAGGATAATCTCCCCATCTCAAGATACTTAACATCTACAAAGTCTTGTTTGTTCTATAAAGTGACATTCACAAGTCTGAGGGATTAAGCAATAGACATATTTAATGGAGGTAGTCTACCTACCATAGCACCCAGTCTATTCAAGACATGATTAAGTCTGAAGATTCTCGGGTAAATAGAGAGAGTATTAGTCCCAGCTCAAAGATCTTGTGTTTGAGTTCAAATAATGACACTGACATGAATGCAGTCTTTTGCCATAGATGTGTGTAAAAAGAAGAGTGGGGCAGTTTTTCGCTTTGTGAAATGCAGTAACCTATTAATTTTTACTAATTAACAATGGACTGCTGTGTCAATTCTCATTTTTCTCAATCTGTGCAACTCTACTTATTTGTCGCTGTCTGTATACATGGTCTCATGTTTTGTCTATCTCTAGTTTCCCCAATTCTAGTATCTCTCTTGCTTCCTCACCTCCCTCTCTACTGGACCTCATCTGACTCTTCTAAGATGTCTGCTTCTTCCTACCACAGAGGAGCCTTTGCATATGATTTCTCTCTGCCGGCGAGATGCTCTCTACCTGCTTCTCCAACTAATACCAGTTTTAAGATGTAAAAAAATAATTCAGATCCTACTAAACATCCCACCTCATTGTCTTTCCCTTTCTTCCTGCTTTTGTCACAGTTATCAGCCTGAGTTTATCATTTGTGTATGTGTGCGTGTTGTATGTGTGCATGTGTATTTATGCAATAAGTGTGAGGCACAGGCCTCAGGTTACAAAATCTTAAGAGATATTTTCCTCACTCCAAGCCCAGGCAAGCTCTAGGCAATTTTTCCCAAATTATTATTTTCCAAATGGTCAGACAGGTATGAATCCAGATATTATGCAGGGATCTCATTTCCAATTCTTCATTTTGTGTGGGGCCCAAGGCCCCCTCTGCTCCCCACACGTGGCCATCAGGGCACAATTGTTATTAGACCACAGCCGCCCTCGGGCGCTGCAGCTTCAGCTCATTAGTTCACTGCTATAGTGTTAGATGTCCCTGCCTTTCCCATCGTGTGGGATATTTTTTCTTGCAAATTCAGCTATGCATAAAAAAAGATGTTGGCTATATTTTATAGCACCTTTCTAGACTGTTAGTGGAACATTTCTGACTTTTTCCTTCATGTTCTTGGAACCGGATGTCCTCTGTACTCATGTGTCTTCATTTATATTATGAGGCTTAATTCTGAAAACCACATTGTCCTCTACATTCTGGAGAATAAAAATGAGCCTATGAATTAAAAACAACAACAAAAAATAGGGGCAAACAATGTCCATGAGAAGGTTTTATATGTTTTTCTTATAAGTATATCTGAGACAGACTCTATGTCACTGACAGTTACTATGCATTTTGTGCTTTAATTGTACGTCATTCAACAGACAGCTACTGATCTTAAGCTGGTTGCCTCCCAGGGCCAGAAAGTGAGAATTAGAAAAAAGATGCTTTTTTAACTGAGGTGGGCTGAAAAGAGAATTCACGTCAGTTTCTAAGATTTAGGATATAGAGAGGAACCCAAGGACATACTACGATTCTGGCATATTTGGCTCACCTGTATCCCCGTTGGAAAATAGCTTGTGGGTGTGTTGTATGTGTGTTGCATGATCAGGTTGCCTGGGAATTTTCACTACTGGTTATTTACAGTACATTTAATGTTATATAGTTCTGAGCTCCTTACATACTCTTGCAGCAACTGTACACGCTTTTTATTCTGGGTGTTTGCCGGAGTGCTGGGAGAGTAATACAATATTTAGAAAGTGCTTTTAAAATGCAGAGTATGACACATCAGTTAAACAAATTCAATCTCAGAAGGACATCAGGAAAAGAAATATAATTTAAACTGTATATCTGCATATTTATTTAAATTTTAAAATTAGGTTATATGTCTTGGCTTTCATTGCTTTTATTACCCCTTTCCTCTCCACTTCCTCTCTCTCTCTCTCTCATCTCTCACTCTATCTTATCTTATCCTCTTTGTCATCCTTTTTCTCATCCTAGCGTTTGGCGATGGTGGCAGATGGCCTGAAATGGTAACTGGAGAGGATATGAGGTTTGGAGAAAGTGGAACACCGAAGACAACCTCAAGTGTTTGGCCTAAGAAAAATGGACAGAGGATGGCTCATCTGAGAATGGGGAGGACTTCTGGAGATGCAGATAAGGGAGGTGAGGAAGAAATCATAAGCTTATTTAGGACATATTTAGACATCAATTAACTGCATGAAGAGGTAGAATATAGCCTTGAAACATGGAATTCTAGAGTGAGGTCCAGGCTCGGAAGTAAACTGAAGCATTTTCACCAGGAAGATGGTGCTGAAAGCCTTGACACCGGATGATACCACCAAAGAAGTGAGGGTAGGTAAAGGGAAAAGAAGTCTGATCCCTGAGCCCAGGGTTTAAAGTCTCCTTCCGCCTCCCTCTCTCTCTCCTTTCCCCTCCACTCTTTCCCTTCTTCCCTTTCCCTTCTCAGCTCTACATCTCACAGTATCTTAATCTCTTAGGAGGTAAGATAGCTATGTGTACCAGGGGTAAAATTCCAGAAGAGATGAGGCATAACTGATTCAGATATTAGGTGCTATTTAACAATCTTTGCCAATATCTAATGTAATTTAGACACTAAAGAGAAAGAGAATTTAAAATTCTCTTTAGTATACATTTTAATAATTTTATCTATTTTTGTTATAAATATTTTATTTTTTATTTTTATTTATTTATTTTTTGCTTTTTAGGGCCACACCTGTGGCATATGGAGGTTCCCAGGTTAGGGGCTGAATTGGTGCTGCACCTGCCGACCTACATCACAGTTCACAGCAATGCCAGATCCTTAACCCACTGAGTGAGGACAGGGATGGAACCCGCAACCTCATGGTTGCTAGTCGGATTCATTTCTGCTTCACCACAATGGGAACTCCTGTAATAAATATTTTAAATAATTAAAAAATATTCCCTTAAATTCTCCAGTAGCTATTCCTTTATGAGTCTTTCCTCATTTCAAAATTTATGCTCCATGTATAGCTTGATCAACAGATTGTGAAGATTAGCATTTAAAGCAGCACATGCTACATGATTGTAAACTGCGCAGCAGCACACTAACTCTGTGATGACTTGTTAGTGTTGGACAGCCACCCCCACTTGACAGGGCACAGCTTTAACTGTGTCCAGGGATCTGGACTCACTTAATTCATCTCTGACTTAGCAAAGTCAATGTTGTAGTTGCCCACCACTGAAAAAAATTCATGACCCCACCCCCATGCTCTCCTACCCTGAAAGGGGGCCTTCCTCCTTTGATCCCTGGCAACCTTGTCTCCACAATAGTGTGTGTATTTAGTGAGCTCATCTGTTGCTAGGTGAACAAATTGGCTTTAAAATGACCGGTAATAGAAGACAAGGGGTCAAGACAAGCATATCTAGAAAAAGAGAGGTTCTGAAGAGAAATTTAATGTTGAAGCAGATTCTGGGTACAAATGACAACTGCCCCAATCATTTTATAAACTGAGAAAACCAACAACACAAGCAAACGACAAATATATATGTATATTTTTGTGAGGCAAAAGTCAGGCATCAGACTTCTCTTTCCTGTATGAAATATCTGTAAAAAAAATAATTCAAATCACACTACTGTTCTCACATGTGTCTTGCTTTCCTTCCGCATTTGAATTGGAAGCAAAGCTATCTGAGCTTGCATTTTAGCTCTGCAATTAAACAGCTGCATGATCTTGCCCTCATCACTTCGTCCTCGGAGATCTCAGTCTCCTGCTCAATAAAAAAGAAGAGCTGGATAAGATGGTTTCAAAGACCCTCTCCAGCACTAAAATCATCTTATGTGTGGCATGATATCTTGTTCATTCATCTAGGGTCCTAGCAAAATAAAACCTTAATTTTAATGTAGTTTTTGACACCAGTTTAAATTATGATCTAAATCACTGCTTTTAAAAACAGTAATGTCTATTTGAATTTTCTGGGGATTTTATTAAGATGAAGATTCTGATTCCTTCCTGGGGTAGGGCCTGAGATTCTGCATTTCTAACAAGTTCCCAGGGGCTGCTGAGGCTGCAAGTCCAAGCATCACCTTTAATCAGCAAAGATCTCAATAACCATAGGGGTTCCACTTTCCAGACACACCCACACATGCAGTCTCTCTCAAACATACAGACAAGTATAATAACTTAATGTTTTATTTTAGAGATTAAGTTTAAATGTTTTTCCTTTAAGCTAACATCAAATCAAATCAATTTAGAAACCAAATCAAGCCAAATAAATTGAGAATAATTTCCATCAAGTATCTGAATATTTTATTTGCATTCAGGATTAAATATATTTAATTATAATTCCTTTTTATATAATTTAGTGATTTTTTAAAAACTGATTGAGTGTTTGGTCTCCTGTCAATAGAATAAAAATATGATGCCCTGTTTCAACTTGCTTCTTCTCTCTCCGGCAAAAGAACCCCAAGCTGCCACGTTCACTCTTTAGAAAGTCATCATAATGATGCCTTTGGGAATAGTCACTGTAAGGAAAAGCCCAGTACAGTTGCAATGGAGTTTGCTTTCAATTTCCATTAAACTTTCTCTGTCCTCCCCATCTAATTTATGTCAGGTTCTGGACCTATGAAACACATATAAATTTGGACAGCTGGCCCCTGCCTTGAAACTAAAGAGCTGAACAATGTTTTATTAAGCACTGCTCACTCCCTCAGAAATAATCAGCAAAAATGCAAAAGCAACATTATTGTCAAGTCAATTAACATATTGCTTCTGCGACGAGTATTTACATTTTTAACTTGATGGCTATCTTCTACTCTCAAAGATAAAATCTTTTCTGAACACTAACAACTAACATCATCCAAACTGTCTTGTATTAATCCAGTGATTCCAACTATAGAGTTACTTCCCAGCCTCAGACACTTGTTAGTAGGGATCTGCTAAGTCATTGAGTGAGTTTACAATTCTATTTCTAATGAAGACTGAGGCTTTATGTCAGTTCAGGTTCTAGAGTTATTGTTGTTGTTGTTGTCCGTATGGTGGGGCAGGTCCTAGAGATTCTTATGGAGTTAGAGGGGAAAACTGGACACTTTTACTAGACAGAGGGTATGAAGCCAAAGAATCAGCTAGGGAACTTATTTGAGGCACAGTTCAGTTATTTTCTTCACTTCAAGCCCTTCATTTCTGGCCTTCTGATTTATTAGGTCTGAGTAGGATCTCCAAAACTGAAATTTCAATAAGCATCCTATGTGATTCTGGTGCAAATGTGCATGAGATCATACTGTGATACAGGATTTCATTACTCCAAAATATCTTTGCTCTTCAATCTTTTAACATAAAAGATGACATCTGAAAATGTGTCTGTTTAGAGTAGCAGAGACTCTTAGTTACATAGACTGCTGCTCTTCACATTACACCCTCTGCTGAAGAGGGCCCCTTCTGTTCTGAACATGAAAGGTATTTCAAATCATACATTTTGATCACTCAAGCTTGTTAAAGGATTCCTTCACAATTTCTAGAACTGCAGTAACTTTCATCTTAGCATTTTCCACCCTTAAATTCCTCTGGAGGCTTTGCTATTACTTTTGAATTGAATAGGGGCAAAAACCAAGTATATTTCAAAGGGACCATGTATATTAGATCTACTTAGTATTCCTGGGATGAGTAAAATGGCTTCTGAATACACTGTATATATCATATATTATGTTCACAGTGTACATAAAACCAACATGTTATATTAATACAAGTTCAAACATCTTTGATGAAATATAATAATGCAGAAAGAAAAATAGCCAATAATCAAACTGAATTCCTAAAACTAATTATAAAAATGTGTGTAACTAAAGATGTCTTCATATAGTTCTTTATAGGACAATTTAAAAATAAGTAAAATGTTATTAAAAATTATCCTCCTCTAGAGATTCCAATGTGAGTGAAACGTTTGAATAGAGGAAGCACTAGGGAAGCATAAAATAAATTTTAGAACTTAATAGGACCTTTGAGAGCAGAAATGAGCAGACCTGGGTTCCAGCACCAGCTAAGACTATGACTCAGAAGGACAAGTTCTATCTCCTTTCTAGATCTATTTTCTTCTCCAATTTGACTGGAGTTAAGATTGTAATTATGAGTGGAATTACTCAATTCTATGGTTCCCACTTTGGAAACCACTGTCTGAAACTAGAGGTAGCTTCAATATTTGAAAAATACTTATCAAAAAATAAGACAAATGCTACACACACACCACAGAGAGAGAGAGAGAGAATATGTACTCAGAATAAGAATGAACAGGAATATTTAAGACATTATTTTTCATCTAGATTAGAATTAAAGTTACTTAGTGGGATAATATTGAATACCTTACACAGATCCGAAAATTTGCTGATGACTTCATGAGAATTTATGGGTTAAGAAGGCAGACCAGTTACTTTTACTACTGTCACAAGTCACAGAAGTCAAATTGAAAGGCAAACAATAACAAAAGATTTCATTCTGGTGAAAACCTGGGAACCTCTAATTTAGTTACAAATCCTGTATTATCCTTTCTTTCTTTTTTCCTCCCATCATTCCTTCCTTCTATCCTTCCTTCCTTTCCTTCTTTCTCTCTTTCTTCTTAAAAATAAATATAGTTTAAAGACTCCACATAAAAACTACCAGAACTGATAAACAAATTTAGCAAGGTAGCAGGATATAAGATTAACAAACAGAAATCTGCTGCATTTCTTTACACTAATGATGAAATGTTAGAAAGGGAAAGTAAAAAGTAATCCCTTTTATAATTACATAAAAATACTTAGGAATAAACTTGACCAAGGAGGTGAAAGACTTAAATGCTGAGAACCATAAAACATTTATAAAGGAAACTGAAGATGATTCAAATAAATGGAAAGATATCTCATGCTCTTGGATTGAAAAAATTAAGATTGTTAAAGTGACCATACTGCCCAAACAGATTTAATGCAATTTCTCTTAAATTACCCATGATATTTTCCACAGAGCTAGAATAAATAATCATAAAATTTATAGGGAACCATATAAGACCCAGAAGTGCCAAAGCAATCCGGAGGTAAAAGAACAGAGCTGGAGGCATAACCCTCTCAAATTTTAGGCAATACCACAAAGCTACAATAATCAAAACAGTGTAGTATTGGCACAAAAGCAGACTTATTGGTCAATGGAATAGGGTAGAGTGTCCAGAAACCAACCCATACACCTATGGTCAATTATTCTTTGACAAAGTAAGCAAGAATACACAATGGAGAAAAAAACAGTCTTTTCAGCAAGTGGTTTGGGAAAGCTGGACAGCCACATGTAAATAAATAATTTAGAACACTCTCTCACACCATACACACAAAAAAAATCAAACTGGCCTAATGGCATAAATATAAGGCGTGACACCATAAAACTCCTAGAAGAGAACATAAGCAAAACATTCTCTGACATAAACCGTAGCAAAGTTTTCTTAGCTCAGTCTCCCAAGGCAATGGAAATAAAAACAAAAATACACAAACGGGTCCTAATCAAACATAAGCTTTTGAACAGCAAAGGAAAACATAAACAAAATGAAAAGACAATCTATGGAATGGGAAAAGTATTTTCAAACAATGTGACTGATAAGGGCTTAACTTCCAAAATATACAAACAGCTCATACAACACAATAACAAAAAAACCAAACACTACGATCAAAAAATGGGCAGAAGACCTAAATAGATATTTATCCAAAGAAGACATACAAAGGGTCATAGGCCCATGAAAAGATGCTCAACATCACTAATTACTAGAGAAATTCAAATTAAAACAAAAATGAGGATCATCTCACACCAGTCAGAATGGCCATCATTAATAATTCTACAAATAATAAATGCTGGAGAGTGTGTGGAGAAAATAAAACTCCTACACTGTGGTGGGAATACAAATTGATGCAGCCAATATAAAAAACAGTATGGGAGGCTTCTTAACAAACTAAAAATAGCTACCATATGATCCAGCAATTCCACACTTGGGCATATATCCGGAGAAAACTCTAGTTCAAAAAGATGAATGCACCCCAGTGTTCATAGCAGCACTATTTACTATAGCTAAAACACAGAAGCAACCTAAATGTCCACTGCAGATGAATGGATAAAGAAGATGTAATATACATATACAATGGAATATTAGCCATAATAAAGAATGAAATAATCCCATTTACAGCAACATGGGTAGACACAAAGATTATCATACTAAGTGAAGTAAGTCAGACAAATATCTATGATATCATTATATGTGGAATCTAAAATATGAAACAAACTTATTTACAAAACAAACTGACTCACAGACACAGAAAACAAACTTAGGGTTACCAAAGGGGAAAGGGGTTGGGAGTGATGAATTGGGATTCGTAGATACAAACCACTCTACATAAAATAGATTAAACAACAAGTTCTTACTGTGTAACACAGGGAACTATATTCAATATCTTGTAATAAACCTTAGCAGGAAAGAAAATGAAAGGAATACATATATATGTATAACATATATAATATACATTTATTGTATAACATTATATTTGTACACATATAATATATACATAAATGTACATATAACTGAATTGCTTTGCTGTACACCAGAAACTAACAAACACTGTTAATAAAATATACTTCAATAAAAATTTAAAGAAAAAGTAAAAATAAACATAGTTTAATATCTCAGTTACATAAGAGTATTCTCATAAACATGTGCAAATTTTTACACTGGCCATGAAGCAGATGATAACAAAAGTATAGACTTTAGAAAAAGTCATAAGCAATTCCTAAATAGATTTTTTTTTTGTCTTTTTGCCATTTCTAGGACTGCTCTCGCGGCATATGGAGGTTCCCAGGCTAGGGGTCTAATCAGAGCTGTAGCCACCAGCCTACACCACAGCCACAGCAACTCAGGAGCTGAGCCGAGTCAGCAACCTACACCACAGCTCACAGCAACACCAGATCCTTAACCCACTGAGCAAGGCCAGGGATCGAACCCACAACCTCATGGTTCCTAGTCGGATTCATTAACCACTGAGCCACGATGGGAACTCTGAAATTCCTAAATAGATTTTTTAAAAGACATGGTTTTCTGGAGTTCCAATGTGGCTCGGCCTTAAGGGTTAAGGATTCAGCACTGGCTTAGGTCACGCCTAAGGCCTGGGAACTTCCACATGCCACAGGTGAGGCCAAACAACAACAAAAAAGACAAAGTTTTCTGTGACTCTAAAATTGAGTGCATGCTGATCTGTGCAATTCATGGGGCCAGACTTATTGCAATTACTCTTTCTCATACCTGCTCTCCCAATATCTATTAATGTAATATCACAAAGGAAAGGCAATTGCATATTATGTGAAAGATGTTATGTTTTTCCAGTGACAAAAAATAAGTGTAACAACATTTTCCTGTAAAATTTTCTCTTATATTTTAATAGGAAATTTATAATTATTGGAGATTATACCAAAGGGATATGATTTTCATCAGAAAATCTAAATTAACTTTACCTTTCAAAAGACTTATTTGCTCCAAAATATTAGAAGACAGGTTATCTTTCTCCTTAAAGGAGAGAGAGATAAGAGAAAAACAACAATTTCAAGCACAATGGCGAGATTATAACTAATGTATTAAATGGAAGTATTGTTACTAAATATTGAAAAAAGAATCTAAAATAGGACAATGAATGCAGTTAGTATAATAAATCCAAGTGATGACAAAATACACATTAATTATTCTAGTCTTTGGTTTTTTCTTTTTCTTTTTTGCTTTTTAGGGCCATACCTGCAGCATACGGAAGTTCCCGGGCTAGGGGTCGAATCAAAGCTACAACTGCCTGCCTATACCACAGCCACAGCAACACGGGATCCGAGCTGTGTCTGTGACTTACACCACAGCTCATGGCAATGTCGGATTCCCTGACCCACTGAGTGAGGCCAGGGATCAAATGTGTATCCTCATGGCTACTAGTCAGATTCATTTCCTCTGTGCCACAGTGGGAACTCCTTACTCTTTCCATTCTTATTTTAGAGAAAAAAAATTATGTAGACCACAAAAAGACTCTGACAGCAGATTGTTTTACTTTACTGGGGAAACCAAATGTTGTATTGAATCAAGGGAGGTTACCTATCTTCTTGGGCAACGGTTCTAATACTACCAGTTAAAATGTGTGCCAAAATCCTTTTCTGGCTGTTTTAAGAATTTTAAATAAATCTTCTTCATTGAAAATGATTCCTTCAATTATTCTAAATACTTTAGAAACGGTATAAAGTGTTTCCCTAGTTATAGATTTCCAAGTCTTAAATGAATTTAGGAGTTATTAAGTACAATACTTATTCCAATTCTCTAGTAGCCATCAATTTCCTGCTTGAATCCATCTGGGGATGAGAAACCCACTAAGTTCTGAGGCAGCTTATTTTATTATTGGGCAGTAATGTTGTCTCAGATAATGAGTCATAATACCCCTTTCTTGTTATTTGCTCCTGGAGCTGTAATTTTGAATTTTAAGAGCATATGAAAACAATCAAATCCCCCTTTTCCTGAAGACTATCCTTTTGTAAGATACACAAAATATTAATAGCGCCTTCTGATATTCATATTAGGTTTAGTTTTGGATGAAATCATCTGCTTTCCTATTGAAGATGCTAAAGAATCTATGCTTATAAAGTATTATTTATAAAAATGAGAAACTTCTGCGCAGACATATGAATTTTAAAAGCGTTTTGCCTTACTTTGAGACAAACACTAAAAAGGTAAATCAATAAACCAACACAGGAACATCAATGTCAACAACTGAAGCTACAATTTTGTTAAACCTTCTATTTGAGTAGTTTTTAGAATGTAAAAAAGTATCACAAGGAGTTCCCACTGTGGTGTAGTGGGTTAAGAGTCCGACTGCAGTGGCTCAGGTTGCTGGGGAGGTCTGGTAGAGTTCCATCCCCAGCCTGGTAGAGTGGATTAAAGGATCCAGTGTTGTCGCAGCTGTGGCGTGGGTCACAGCTGTGGCTTGGATTTGATCCCTGGTCCAGACACTTCCATATGCCATGTGTGCAGTCATAAAACAAAACAAAACAAAACAAAACATACAAAAAGTTTTTTTAAACTTTATATTTTGAGATAATTTCAGTTGCACATGTACTTGTAAGAAATAATTCAGATAATTCGGCTACGTACCCTTTACTCCATTCTTCCCAATGGTAACATCTTGTATTATTCTGCTACAATATCATAATCAGACATTTAGCATCATTACAATCCTTTAATCTTTTTCAGATATCACCCCAGTTTTACATGCACTTATTTGTATTTATGCATATTACCACAGCCAAAATAGAAAACTGTTCCATCACAGGGATTTTCATGCTACTCTTTTATAGCCATAACCAACTCCCTTCTTTCTCCATCCCTAAATGTGGCCACTGCTAATATGTTTTCTTTTCTTATTACATGAATGCTATATGAATGGAACCATACAGTGTATAATCTTTTGATATTGACTTTTTTTCATTCAGCATAAAGATCCACCCAAGTTGTTGTGTGTAACAACAGTTTGTTCCTTTTTTATTGCTGAGTTGTATTCCACATTATGGATACATCAGTTTGTTTAAACATTAATCCACTGAAAGATATGTGGGTTGTTTATTCTTTTTGCTATTATGAATAATTACAGATGAAGCTGTTATGTATATTTTTGAACATGTTTTTGTGTGAACATGAATTTTAATTACCTGAGGATAAATGACCAAGAGTTCAATTGTTGGGTTCTATGATAAAAGCAAATTTAATTTTTTAAAGAAACCATTAATTTGTTTTCCAGGTTTCTTATCAGCAACGTATATGTGATCCTTGGTGCAAAACTGTTTCCATCTCCAAGGAAACCAATACAAGGGCATTTAACTGTTAACTTTTATAATTATTGGCTTGATGTTCTAATAATATCACAGCTGGCATTAGACTAACTTTTAGGATTTTTATCCCATTACCTCGCTGTAGTAAATCACCTGTTCTGCTTCACAGATCCCCCTCTTTGGGATCAAGGTTTTCATTTCCCCAGCTGCTTAAAGCATTGCCTGCTAACAGGTTACAAGTGTAAGCCTTTCCAAGAATTATTCCAGACAGAAGAGAGCCGACTCACCCCAAAATTATACCTCAACCCTCAAGGGAGACCATGTCCAAAACTGGTTGATGTGGAGGAACAAAAATCTCTCCCACCAGTCTCAGTCAAGTCTCTTCTGAAGGGTCCATCCAGCTTCCCTCCAGAATTCCTTATGGGATCAGCTGAGGCCCCTGCTGTTGCTGCATCACAGTTCACCTCCTCCCTCCGCCCAATCCTGTGTTCTTAATTCTGGGAGTTGATCTTTAGTGCACACCCCTAAAAAGATCTCCTTGTGAAAAATAGTCTCTTTTTCTAAGGAATAAAACCCAAGGTGGCTGGTAGCAGGTGTAGTATAAGGAAGCAGATACTAAAGTGGGATTTGGGAGGAGCATCACCTACCTAGTGGTAGGTGGAGGAGTGATAGCCTTGGAGTGCTGCAGTGGTGCAACTGTTGGAAATTTCACTGATGGAGAACTGGGACGGTACACCAGTGGGTGAGAATACTGTTCTGGTGCAACACATGAAACCAACTACTATGTATAAAATAGATAAGCAAGGGCCTACTGTATAGCACAGGGATGTATATTCAATATCTTGTAATAAACCATAATGAAAAAGAATCTGAAAAAGAATATATATATGTGTGTGTGTATCTGAATATATACACACACACACATATATATATGTAAATGAATCACTTTGCTGTACACCAGAAAATAACACATTGTAAATCAACTATTCTTCAATAAAAACTTTTTTTTTAAAAAGAAATGAATCTGCTCTTTTTCTAATATACATTGCCAATAAATTACATTTTTGTTTAATACATTTAAACAAATACACTCAGATGATTTTTTACACACACTAAATATTGAAATACTCAGCTTAAGGTTTAAAAGTCTTCCGGATTATGGAAAGAAACTTCATCAGGAGTCATGACTAACTAACCGTACATTTGACAAATGTAGTAAGTACATTTTCCCTTTCCTGATTAATAAAAGTACTACACCATGTTTTAGATGGGTTTACAGAAGAAAAACCTTAAGGCTTTGATAACAAGTAAAATCAAATTTCTGAGAAAATGGTTTTTCACATCTGGAGAGTGTTAAATGCTCTGGGATGAGAAGCAAGGCTGGGCAGCAAAGTGACTTAATGGGTTATCCGTACTAGTCTCAAGCCAGGAATCGAAAGACACAGGATCCGTGTCTAAAGAGGACAGATCGCTGCTCCTGTTCCTGCCGGAAGAGCGGGAGGAACTTTGCTGCTATTGAGGTGGAATCTGTACCATGGAGAAGTCATAGGGTCAGGGGAAGTGAAGAGGAAGGAGGGAAAGATGGAGACGAATGATGCAAAAAGAACAACATGACCAGCCCTTCCTAAGCTGTGCCTGCGGGTTGCAGATGACAACTGAATTCATACCTAGAGTTTGTATAACACACAGGCTCTGACCCTTGCCCTGGGGTTCCTGAGTGGAACATAATGAGACAGTGAACATCTGTTGAGAGCTTATCTTGTGCTAGGCCCTAAGCTATTTTACTTAATTCTCACAAGAATCCTTGTTTAGTGATCTTATTATTCTTATTTAAGAAAGGAGAAAATTGAGGTTTAAAAACTACAGAAACTTAAGATTCCAAGTTTGTATTATTCCCACAAACATAACTATCAGGTTTTCTGTGCTGGTTAAGGAAATATATAATAAAAGGAGCGGTTTTCTCCTTTCCAGGCCAGTGGAGGGGTTCGGTTTATTCAACCCATCGCTTTGCTTCTAACAAGAAGTAAATTATAGGTCAAAAATCTATGACAAGATATCCCAGATTTCCTTTCATAGCCCAGATTTTTAAACACTATCCCCCATGTTCTAAAGATAGTTGACTGTGTCTTGAACAGTGGATATTGGACTAAAAATTTTACTGCCTAGATTTTCTCTTGCTGTTGGAAAACTGGCACAAACTGAGGAACTTGCTCATGTACCTTCAGGGGAACACATTTCATGAAGGTGCTGAAAACTTTATGGGAGTGACTGATTAGTCCCGAGTCCAAGAGGTCACTAGTTATTGGGCCACAAAGTTTCCATACATATGAGAACAAATGATTTTTTACTTACAAAAGAAAGTAAAACCTGATTCTGAATTAGAAGGAGAGTAGACCTAATATAAAAGAAATACGTATGGGGGAGTTTCCATTGTGGTGCAGTGGAAACTAGTATCCATGAGGACCAGTATCCATGAGGACACTGGTTTGATCCCCGGCCTCGCTCGAGGGGTTAAGGATCTGGCATTGAAGTGAGCTGTGGTGTAGGTCACAGATGTGGCTCGAATCTAGTGTTACTGTGGCTGTGGCAAAGGCCAGCAGCTACAGCTCCAATTTGATCCCTAGCCTGGGAACTTCCATATGTCGCGAGTGTGGGGCTAAGAAGCAAAAAAAAAAAAAAAAAAAAAGGCAAAAAAGAAGAACTGTGTATGAAATGAATGAATTAATCATACATTTGTGTTGTTTTATTCCCAAAGTATTGAAAAGGGACTGTATATTTGGAGATGATTTGGGACAAAGAGGATTGAAACGAGGTCAGGGAAGCTTCACAGGGAGAAAGTGTATCTTAAGGAAAAATACCGGTCTTCCAGATTGAGAAATAAAAGGTAACTTGTGGTACCATCAGTATAACTGGTATTGGCTGGCTTGAAATTTAAGAACGGAAAGAAAAGGAGAATGGTTGCAAGCAAGCCTGGGAAGATAGGGAGTAAATAATAAAGAGCTTTATGTGCCATACGGATAAAATCCTATCACACCAAAGCATCATCAAATGTATAAAATAAGGGTTGAGGGAAAAAAATCATGGATCTAGTCTGATATATTTCTTTGGATTAGTTTTTTTTAAACCAATGCTGATTTATTCAAAATAATATGTAATTCAAAGTGTATTAGCTTTTTTTTTTTTAATGGGATTTACTTTTTCTTCTAACCCCAGTGGACTGTTGTCTTTTTAAATTTTTAAGAAGTTCATTTTTTAACAAAAGTATAAGTTAGCAATAAGAAAAAAAATTTCTATGCTTTGAGATGTTTGCGAACAAAGGAACTAAAAAAGAGGTTGTGAACTGTCTTTCTCTTGGGAAATATGAGACTAAGAGAATCCTCTCTGTCAGAAAAGCTTTAAGGAAAGCTGACTAGAGATAGGTTAATGAACACTGTTAGTGAATGACCTTACTGGGTCCTCCAACCAAATATTTCAGCGATTCTGTGAATTTTAGAGTTGCAAACAAGCTTTGCAAGTTCATGATAAAATTTGCAAAGCAGCTTATGGTTGGCAAGGATTAGTGGGGCTCTGTGAGCCCACGGATTAGCCTTTATGTTTTAATGTGCCTGCCCTCACAGACAGAAATGACACTGCTCCTTCAGCTGCAATAGGCTATACACTGTCAATTATTTTTCCAGTCTGGAAATACTGAACTCTCTATTACTCTGCCAGGTCCGTTGTGGTCAAGGTCATGCATAGTATTGTGAGCCGGCAAATACAGAAAAAGGTGAAGTTAACTGACCTTGTAAGAGATGATTATAGGAGTAGGGTCATAAAGACACCAAATCTCCAGTTGGATTCAGGAATCTGCTCTGGGTGTCATCTGATCTGATCTTTAGGAATATGAGATGAGATACCATAGTGAGTCTTCATAGGGAATTCCTTAGGACAATCTTTGTGCTAGCTCAAATACACAGCAATGTTATATCAGGTCACCTTAGAAACAAGAGCTTAGATACTCCTTAAGAAGAAAATAACAGACAAAAGGAGGAAAGAGAGCTATTTTTTTAAAAGATGATGCATATTCAATGACTAACCCTCAAGGACACTAATATCAAAGAGTGACCTACATTTAGCAGAGATATGGGTATTCGAGATTAAAATTGATTCCAGAATCACTCAGATTTGTCCACAGATGCCCTTGTGGAAGTTTAATATAGGAAGAGCATTGATCCCTAGTTTGGATCTTCCATGCTTTTCAAAGATATGAGAGGAACGAGGAGCCCTGCCAACCACACTTTTAAAAGGTTAACATGTCTGTAAAGCAAAAGTTTTAATTCATGTGTGCCCTGGAACCACACACTCCTTCTTCCCATCTTATTACTAAAATGTAGCATAAGACTGTGGGTCAGAAGAGCAGCCACGTGTAGAATACTCTTGAGTTAGTGTGAGAGGCTGTTAATTCCCAGGGAAGTGTTGTTTGGTAATTAACCATAATAGGAATGAACTTGGTGACAACAGTCTCTCCCCATTCTTGTTAAAAATGGCTCATGAACTTCCCACAAGACTCTGTAATGATGTATGTAACTTGTTGATAGTGATTCCTTATAGATTCAGTCCTTTCCTTTTCACTTTATTTTTCTATCTGAAGAAGTTATGGGGGCCTAGGATCCAAGAACCTTCTAATTGTACTTCATTTGATGTAAACCAAAGTAAAATTCTATAAATTCTGATTGGATGCCATTGTGATATACAATTTTATTTCCTACTACTGCATGATTAAAAACCATATTACTAGATTTATAGAGCACTAAAATTTAAATGCATTATAAAGAGTGTTAAAGGCTTACAACACCCTCCATCCTTTCTCATCTAGACTGGATCTCATATGAAGCCCATTCATAAACAGCAGATATTTCACATTCTGAATTTTGGAAGGATCTTGCTGTTTTTTTTTACAGATCTAAGAGAATGGTTGATAATATAAATATAAAATGTCTTCAGGCTTGCGGCAATACAAATTTTTTGAATTGTTTGTTTAAGATCAGGACAATTTTCATCTATGATATCTCCACCTTGCTTTTACTTGTGTTGTCTGGGTGGTTGATATGCCTGTATTCTGACACTAACTAATTAGAATTTTATCACTCAATTATCATAGAAAAAATTTAAGTAATGTGCCAATTGCAGAACAAACATTCATGGCATAATAGAGGTATCTGTGAGCCTTTCTGTGCTATTTGCAGGATTCTTCTAGCATGGATAAGGTGAGTTGTAGTTTCCCTATGATGCCCATAATTAATAAATGGCAATCTAGGCAAAAAGAGAAAAAATGGGCTAATCTGACAGAACGTACATAGATCCTTGACAAGAAAGATTAGAAACAAGGATGGAATTCCATGGTGTCTTTAGATTTCTTACTTTCTTCCCAGCTGACTTATCTTAGATAGAAAGTCTGTGAGCACTAGAAGAATTTCCAAATCTTATGTTCCTAGGGCTTGAAATCAAGAAATTCTTTTAAAAAATGAGAAAAATGAGAATCGGGGAACTATGGACTTTAACTTTGAATATATTTGATATGCTTATAAATGTTTTACTCAAAAAATTCATTTCTACCTTTGAAGTGAAAAATTTGCAACAATAGCTTACTTTTATGGTGAGATTTTCCTGGTAAGTTTACTTAAAAAAATCCTCTTCTATGAATTTGTATATAAATTATTTTGACCTCTACAGAGTAGTGTTTGGGGGATCTGTGTGTCAAGGTAATTGCAGAGGGAGGCACTGCCATTGCCAAAAACTGATTCATTAATTTCCAGACAGATTCATGGCTTGTGAATCAACAGCTGAAAATTCAGGACCTCTTGGCTAGGAATAGGAGTGATTGCAATAGATGCAGTGACAGGCATCTGTTATGTCTGTCAGGGAGCAGTATGGTTCAGTGTTCGGTGTTCTCATCCTTCATGTATTCCTACACTTGAAGGAAGATGTTATTTAAATTGAGTTGAGCTAGAGGAATTTTTAACAGTAATCATCACCTTATCATTTTCTGTCTATATTGCTGATACAAAAATGTCATTGCACTAGACTGGTATTAATATTCTCATAGTTAATTTGTGTTGTACCCATATAACTACTTTCTTAAATAAATCAGTTGTATATTTGTTATACTTGGTAGCATATCAGCTGGAGTGTCTGATGATAAGAAAATAAATGGGAAGTTCCCACTGTGGCACAGTGGGTTAAGAATATGACTGCAGCGGTCCAGGTTCAAGCCAATGCGTTGAGTAAAAGGACCCTCATGCATGTCACTGCTATGGGACAGATTCAATCCCTGGCCTGGGAAATTCCACATGCCATGGGCCCATCCATAAAAAATTAATTAATTAATAAAACATGGACTGTACTCTTATGAAGCTGAAATTCCATGCAGAGAAAACACACAGTATCATGTGTGCTGTAGACTATGATCCGTGCCATTACGCAGATGGGTATCAAGTTATCCTGTGGCACTTTGAGGGCAGTAACCACCTTGACTCATCTAACTGGTCCCCCTTCACAGTTCTGTATTAAAGGAGGCTCAGTATTTGAATGAAGGAAATAGATCCATCCATCCAAGACTTTCTTGACATATATGGGCACCCCATCCCCAGAAGTAGTTAAGAAATACTCAAGACATGGTTCAGTCTGAGATGCAGTTGAAGACATTTGATATTGGGAATAAATTTGAAGTAAATAGCCACTAAGAGCTCTCATAGCTTTAAGTTTTGTGAGCCTATGTCTAAAACAGGAAAACAATGATGCATTCTTCACTTTCTTACCATCTCACCCTTAACAAATAGAGTTCTTTATGGGGAGCTCAGATAATCAATTCACAAGAGATCTCCATAATATTAAAATCATGGTGTCAATCATTCAATCATTTGAATGCCAAGTAGGTAATATAAAAATAATTGAATATTGACAAAATCCAATTATCATGTCTTATTATTACTACTGAAAACATTTTTTCCAAATGATGTAATGCCTGTGTGAAAACAGGATTGGCAACAAAAGCAGCCAAGCATTCCCTTAACATTGATCATGTTTGTGAAAGCTGCTCTGTGAAATATGTTCTTCTTAAAATTCAGAATTCCAAACAGGGGAAGGTTAGAATAATGAGGCCATTAAAATGACTTATGCTGACGGTGATCAATTAAGATATAGCAATACAGACCTTCCGGGAACCTGCTTCATTGGGAAGTCTGCTTGTAGGACACAACTCTTCATCTTAAAGAAATGTTTTGTCTGTGTTTATGTATGTCATCTTGTTCGTTTAAATGATATACGAAAATTCTACAGCAAGGAAAAGAGAGAGAAAGAGAGGAGTGGGAGACAGGGGGAGAGGGAGAGGGAATCCCCAAAAAGCACTGCTCCTTAAAGGGAAATTGCATTTATTTGTCATTTATTTATAATCAAAATGTAGTATTATGATGGATGTTTACAAAAAGGCAGCATTTGAACCAAAATTTAGAGGCTTGGGAAGTGATACTGGTTTTAAGAGTTTTGAGCAAAGTAGTCCTAGAAGGAACATAATTTGAAGAAGAAACACTCTATTTTATGTGACTATTCTGGTTTATACAGCATCTTAACAACAAATTTAATCTCTCTCATTAATCTTCAAACAATCCTGTGAGGTCTCAAAAAAGATATCTTTATAGAGGAGGAAAATAAAGCTTGGAAGAGCAAAGTATGTTGTTGGAGAATGTCAGACTCAGAACTAAAGTCTTCTGGCCCTGGTTTTTGTGTTATCATTACCTTATGTTTATGAGGAAATCACTTGGAAAATTATACATAACTTTGGCAAATTTATGGTTAGGAAAATGACCCCACATGACAATGTTTGTCTGCTAACACTACAGCAGTCGGAGGACCACATAAAATTCTTTGAATACACTGAGTGTTGTAGACAAAAATTTCATTTTCTGAAGGCCATATGAGCTTATAGGAGAAAGTGGAAAAATGATAATGGCCTGAGAGGAAAATCATAAGAGAAACACATGCACTACCCTCAATTTTCTTTTTAAATTAATAAATGTTTGTTCCTTTTTCTGATTCTAAAAATACCTGGTAGCCAGAAAGAAATAATGCTTAATCCAAATATCTAGAAGCAATTACTACTGACATTTTGGCTTTTTTTTCCTGTTCTTAGAGGATGCAGTTTTTACATAGTTGAGGTCATCTTATAGTTACACATTATATCTTTATTTGCTTACATATATGGTCATAATTATTTTTCCATGTCACTAGATATCTTTGTTAATAATATTTTAATTACATGCATATTCTACTTAATGGATAAACAATTTCACTTCAACACATTTCCAATGTTAGATATGTTGGTTGTTTTCAATTTGTTACTCTTTTAGGTAACACTATAATGAAAGTTTTGCTCTACTTTTGCAAATAGAATACCATTGCCTATATTGTACTGTTATATCTTATAAATATATTATGATCTATATAACATACATTATGTGTATTATATATATTTATACACTATATATTGTTTGTATGACTTCTATAAACAGAAATCATTAGAGTAAGAATTACATAGTTAACCTGGAGATGTTCTGATCAAGTGGCAAGTCAAGATAAATAGACGGAGATAAAGAAAGAAAGGAAAGGAAGGAAGAAAGATTGATAGATAATGATGATTTAAATAAGGAAGCATAAAAAGGATATTCTAAAACAATATATACTAGCCAGAGGGAATGTGTTTTCTTGTAGGCTGAGGGGCATATTTTTTTGTAAAGCATGAGTCAGAACTGTTAGAGATGGATAAAACTTTTGACATAATATTTATAGGCATTAGCAAGAGGCAACTGAAGTCCTGTTTATTTGATTAGTAGGGGAGTCTTAGGAAACTTCATGGATTAAGGATATAAATAGGAGATAGAAACCACTCCAGTAATTTGATAGACAGGTATAAAATTGCCCACTATTAAAAAAGTAGGAAGAATTCAAAGGTGTAAGAGAGGTGGCAACTGCTGGAAGCTGCTGCCTTGCCATCCTACAGTTGAGGGAACAGAGGAACAAGGGAGGGGATCCTGTAAATCTGAAAATGAGACTTCCAAGGAGAGGACTCTGCTCCTCCGCTTCTCGTATACCTGAGCTCAGAGTAGATGCCCTAGACCTCTAAGAAGGGGATCCTGCTGCTATGGGAACAACTTCTGGCATCAAGGGGACAAAGCTTTGTGGAGGTGCTACTCACAGGAACCACAGCCCACAGCGGACAGAGATCACACAAGAAAAGACCAAAAACCACACCAAGTCCTGCCTTCCTCTTTCAACCTTGTAGCCTCCCCTCTAGCACCCTCTATTGACAGAGCTGTCAGGGAGAAGACGCCAAAGCCCAAATCAGCAGTTTCAGGTGCAGCATCCCAGGACATGGAAGGGTGGGACTGGAGTTGAAAATTTTCTGCATAACTGGCATAGTCCATATGTTCTGACATGGATTAGATAAATGGATAATTTCAAGTATTATTTCTATTTAAGATGAAGCACGTAGAGCCAAGATCCTGTCCTTCCTTCTTGGATTGTGAAAATGGAAAATCTCAATTCTGACAAAATACAATTAAAACTTCCTAAGCTTTAAAAGAAAGTGAATTACACTGGAAACCAGTATGCACAGTTCAGAGCTTCTATTCTGCCTCTAGAGTATCTGTGATAACCCTGAGCAAATTACTCATCGCTTAGGCTCAGTTTACTCTCTAACATGAAACTATATCTTTTTTTTTTATCATAAAGCTTTTGTCAGGACCAAAATATAATAACAGCATGAAAGTGCTTTGTATATAAGCACTGGTTCCTTTCTCAAATACAGAGAATTTCTAAGTAGAAGAGGGTGAATTTCTACATCTCTTAAATCTATTTTGTTTATTCTTGTGATAACCACCTAGTTTTATGTGCATATTAAATAAACCTTTCCAGTGGACTTTAATCCCTGACTTTAATTTCTTTTCTCTTCAAGTGTGTTGCAAACAATGATGGATTGTAGGATTAATCGTGTATAGTATTGCCTGAAATGTATCACTTTCTTGCCTGCCCACTGCTCAGTGACATCAGTCTATGCTCCCACATTGTGATCACATGTTACTTAAGCAACACTTCATAACATCTTCATTCCCCACCTAAATTTCTAAAAGTCTTTCTCCATAACATATTTTTGTATGATTAAAAAATAGGTATAGCCTCCTTTCAGCTTCTACAACAGGATAGTTTAATAAATTACAATGCATGTTTTTTAGAGAATCTTTATTCTGTAGCATATTAGTCTTTGTTTATAATATTCTTTTTATGAGATTGTAAGCCTTTCTATATTAGAGGTCATTTTTGTATCAGTGCCTCTTACAGAGCCTTGCAGGTCATAAGTACATAATAAATACTTGTTGCGTAATATATTTGCAGAAGAAGATTTGGCAGAACTTTATGTTCAATTTGATATAAGGTGTGAAGGAGACAAAGAAACCAAGATGACTCATGTTTGTGAGTCTGGGAATGCTGGGGACTTTTATGTAATACAGAAATTTGGAATGAATGATGGTTTAGAGGAACAGTATGAACTCCATTTGTCAACATTCTCAGATTTGGCTGTTCAGAGATTGCATAGTCAGAAGGGTTTTATTCAATTAAGAGACTGTTTTGAGAAATTTGACGAAAAAAGGATAGCAATATTATATATTTTATTTTATTTTGTCTTTTTAGGGTCATACCTGGCAGCATATGGAGATTCCCAGTATAGCGGTTGAATCGGAGCTGTAGCCACTGGCCCACGCCACAGCCACAGCAACACCAGTTCCAAGCTGCGTCTGTGACTTACACCACAGCTCACGGCAATGCCAGATCCTTAACCCACTGAGCGAGGCTAGGGATCAAACCTGTGTCCTCATGGATGCTAGTCAGATTCGTTTCTGCAGAGCCATGATGGGAACTCCAAGAATAAACAATATTATAAAGTTACACCTTAGAGGTTGAAACGGAAATGAGTAGCTTTATTTCCTGAGGGAGGAAGAATGGAAAGGGCTAGGAGAGTGTCATTTACCTAATAGAACTTATTGAACACATACCATGTGCAAGGATCCATTGGTGAATTCAATAGATAAGGTCCTCAACTATTGTGAAACTTACAGACTTAATGCTAGAAATTGGTGGAGGCAAAATATGAAACATGAACAGTCAAATAGTTAAAAAATTTTAACCCTACAAGTTGGTGTCTTTTCATATGTATTCATTCAACAAATGTTTATTGAGTACCATTCATAAACTAGTTGTTGGGCCGTATTCTTTGGGATATAGCAAAACAGACACATCTGAGAGCCTCTGAGACACTGCACTTTGGATCTAAAACCCCGGAGAATCAGCAGATAAGGGTATGAAATTGCTAGTGGTTAGGCAATTTCAGCTAGAGGTTTTCTTCAGTTGTGTCTGAGCCTGGGAAGTTTCTTCTATTTGTCTTGGTCTTCCTATGAAGAGTAATCCAGGTTCCTTAGCTTCAGATATATCCAACCTAATGCTCAATGCTTAAGACACAATATGGACACCATCCAGAAGAGTAATGCCAGCCTAACAAGGATGTGCCCGAGATCCAGGAGATCTCTATCTTGATGAAGCCCAAAGGTCTTAAATTCCCTTCTCAGTAGATCTTTTGCATACCTCCGAGGATCAAGCCATCTGGACTACTCTTGAGCAGGTGCTCAGTTATGGTTTGGCCATGTTTTTTTTCCCATTACTGTACCCTATGCTTCTAGAGCTTAGTTAAAAAGAAAGACATTTGGATAAATCAAATTTCTATTCAAAAGCTATTTCCTCAGAAATACTTTTTTATCAAGAGAGCAGCTGACATTACCTATTCCTTAATCCTGCTTTATTTTTCTTTATTGCTCATATTATTACCTGACATTATTTTTACCTCTAATCTTTATATTTATGATTTGTCTGCCCATTTGAATGTATGTTTTATGAAAACAAAGGCTTAACCTGTTTTGTTATTACTGTATTTCCAGTGCCTAAAACAATGCCTGACATATAATAGGTATTTAACAAGTACTTGTTAAATTGCTATGTTGAATGAAAGACCAGACATTTGTTTAAGTTCTCAACCAAAATATTACTTTCACTACTTCCTTATAAAAACCTGATGCTAAGGATTTTCCTCCACAGGTTATCTAGGCCTTCTATGTAGGCACAGTCCCAGTTTTTGGCATGCCTTTACGTGGGGACATGGGGACCAAACACTTAAGGTGGTATTTGGGAAAAGAGCCAGTTAATTTTAGTAACTCAGACACAGGGGAATGAATTCAGAGTCTATTTATCTAGGTTGGCAACTTTTTTTTTGGACTTTTTTGTATTTTTAGGGCTGCACCACAGTTTATGGAGGTTCCCAGGCTAAGGGTCGAATCAGAGCTGCAACCACCAGCCTACACTACAGCCACAGCAAAGTGGGATCTGAGCCGTGTCTGTGACCTACACCACAGCTCACGACAGTGCTAGATCCTTAATCCACTGAGTGAAGCCAGTGATCGAACCCGCATCCTCATGGATCCTAGTTGGGTTTGTTAACCACTTTGTTAACTCCCTAAGTTGGCATTCTTGAACTGAGAAGGGGTTCGTTTACTAGAGTTGGGACAAATGGATTAGCAGTCATATTGGCTTGAATGTGTCTCTTTAGTACTGATCTAAGGCTTTTTACAGTGTTTTCCACTAAAGTCTGGATTGCTCACCAAGTTTGGAGAGAAGTAATCCTGGAAGGTGAAGTGGCACCACATGGGGAAAAAGGCCAATGAACTATGAAGAAGCCAAGAAGGATGCTTTGAGTTTCTATGCAGCTGTAGCTACAGAAAATCCAAATAACCAGTCAGTTCACCATGATATTCAAATTAATGGTTACCTGAGGCATTTCAAAGACTTATTTGCTTAACCAAAGTGACCATAAACCTCAGTAACAATTGGTAAAAGCTTTTGAAGCATTATACAATGAATGGTCATATTATGACTAAGGACTATGAAAAGATTTTTTTTATGGCCGCACCTGTGGCATATAGAAGTTCCCAGATTTTTAACCCAATGTTTGAGGCCAGGGATTGAAACCACATTCTCACGAGGACTCTGTTGGGTTCTTAACTGGTTGAGCCAAAAGGGGAACTCCAAAAGATTTGTTTTTAGAAGTTCTGTTGATCTTTTCTTTCTGATGTTTTGCATTTACCATCCAATGAGTAACAAGTACTTTTAAAGCAGCAGCATAGTTGGAATCTAAAGCCCATTTGATCTCAGTTTGTTGAGAACATGACTTTTCTCTAATTAAACTCTCACTCTACTTCTCAGTAAATACTTAACAGAGAAATGATGACGTGAAACTCCAAGTTACTAACATTTGAATATAAAAACTAGATATGCTTTGGCATGTATCCAAAGTTTCATTCAGTGTCATCACTAAAACTGAATTAGTCTTGCACATGAATGGGGTGTATATTCTCCCTGGTGATGGTGGGCTTATATGTCCTTGACTGCCTTCTTTTCCTCTAAGCAATGAGATCATGCTGTATAGCATGGGGGACTATATCTAATCGATTGTGACAGAACATGATGGAGGACAGTGTGGAAAAAAAACAATGTATATATTCGTATAACTGGGTCACCTTGCTGTATAGCAGCAATTGACAGAACATTGTAAATCAACCACAATAATTTTTTAAAAAGAATAGGTTTTGGAGAACAAGGACAAGATGGCAGAGGAGTAGGGGGACACGCTCGCCCTCTCCCACAAACACAACAAAAAAAGCACATCTACAGAATAAATGACTCGCACAGAATAGCAACCAATCGCTGGCAGAGGAACCTAAACTCCAATAACGGCAAGAAGTTCGTGACATTACTGGGCAGAATGGGAGAAAAGAGGAGAGTGAGAGAAGGTGAATCCGAGCGGGATGGGTGCTCCCGAAAGGGAACTGAGGAGGAGAAAGGGATCCCACACCCTGGAAAGTCACCTACACGGGGGAAAGATCAAACGAACCAGAGGAATCTCCAGATGCAGAGAAGAGTGTAGCAGTAAGTTGGAGTATGGAAAAGCCTATCAAGAACCAAACGGACCATCTGAACTACAGGCACAGTCACCAAAAATTGAGACGCCTGGCTGGGGGCTGGGCACCGAGACCCCGGCTCCAGAGGTTAGTCCACGAGAATGGGCTGGGGGGGCGGGGTGGAGCGGAAACTGCTTGGGAGGTCTAGAAACCATTTGACAGGGCAGAGACTGCCTGGGAGACTAGAAAACAAAGCTGTTGCAGAGGAAGGGAGCAATACTCTAGGGGCCCAGAAGTGGAAAGCCGCATCAGAGGGAACCTGGGAGAAGAGCCTGGTCTGCGCCCGTGCTGGGGAGGGGAGAGAAGAAGGGGTGGGTCCCCATAGAATAGCCCCCACATCACAGCAAGCTTACAGGCCCGCTAGCTAGAGGGAAACTGTGGTTCCCAGTGCATCCCCTCCCCCCACCCCCACCACCCCCTACGCTCTCGCTGAACGTAGGGCTGCCTGCCATCCAGGAGGGCTGGCCTCAACAATTGCCTGAAGCCTACCACCGCAGGGGCTGTCCCTGCAAGGCCTGCTTGCCCTTTGGAGGGGCTACACTGCCACAGAGCAGCACCAAACACCACCACCCCTGAGAAAAGGCCTGCAGCCCAGAAAAGCTAGAACAAGCCTAGCCAGGCCATGAATAGATCTGCCTAATTCTCGGACGGTTTTTCTGAGTCAGGCTGCCCTGGGGAGGAGCCTCTTGGGTTTCCAACGGCCCTGCTACCCGCCCAAGCCCCCAGGGGGTGCCCCACTCCCTCGGAATAGCTGCTCAGCACCACCAGCCCCCTGGAGGGCCCCCTGCAGCCCAGAAAAGCTGCAACAAGCTTGGCCAGACTGTGAAAAGATCCACCTACATTCGCAGGCCGTCCTTCTGAGTTGGACTGCCCTAGGGAAGAACCTCTTAGGTTCTCAGTGACCCAGATAGCTGCTCCAGCCCCCAGGGGGTGCTGCACTCCTGAGGAACAGCTGCCCAACACCGCCAACCCCCTGCAAGAACCCCACAGCCTAAAAACACCAGAGCAAGCTCTGCATGACCAAGTGAAATCTGCTACCATCGTGGTGTGGACCTCCCAGTCCTGTCTGCCCTCAGGAAGTCCTCCTTTGCTTCAAAGAAATGCTGTTAGCCCCATCAACACTCCATAAAAGCCACACTGCCTCAAAAAAGATTGACCAACAACGCCAGCCCTCAGGAAATATTCCACGGCAGTGACAAGGCAAACACTGCCTGATAACGGAGAGTACAACTCCCTCAGGAGAAAGAAAACAACAAGCAAGATGAAGAAGCTGAGAAATCACCCCAGTCAAACCAACAGGAGAACTCACCTAAAACAGTCAACAATGAAACAGATCTCGGCAGTCTGACAGACCTGGAGTTCAAAAGAGAAATAGTGAAAATACTGAAGGAATTAAGAGAAGATATGAACAGGAATGCAGGTACCCTCAGAAAGGAACTAGAAAATATAAGGAGGTGCCAAGAAAAACTAGAACATTCATTTGCAGAGATGCAAACTGAAGTAAGGGCAGTAAAAACCAGAATGAATAATGCAGAAGAACGAATCAGTGATATGGAAGATAGAATAATGGAAATCACTCAATCTGGTCAACAGACAGAAAACCAAATCAAAAAACTGGAAAGCAATATAAGAGACCTATGGGATAATATAAAGCGGGCCAACTATGCATAATAGGAATTCCAGAAGGAGTAGAAAAAGATAAGGGGATGGAAAATATATTTGAAGAAATTATCACTGGAAACTTCCCAAATCTAAAGGATACTGGGTTCAAGATACAAGAAGCACAGAGGGCCCCAAACAAACTGAACCCAAATAGACCCACACCAAGACACATCATAATAAAAATGGCAAAAGTTAGTGATAAAGAGAGAATCCTAAAGGCAGCAAGAGAAAAACAGAATGTTACCTACAAGGGAACCCCCATAAGAATATCAGCTGATTTCTCTACAGAAACACTACAGGCCAGGAGGGCATGGCAAGAGATATTTAAAGTGCTAAAAGGAAAAAATATGCAACCTAGAATACTCTATCCAGCAAGAATATCATTTAAAATAGAAGGGGAAATAAAAATTTTTTCCAACAAACAAAAACTTAAAGAATACAGCAACACAAAACCCAGGTTAAAGGAAATATTGAAAGGGCTTCTCTAAACCAAAAAGAAAGGAAGGAAAGGGAAGAAAAAAGAAAAGAAAAAAAGAAGAAGAAGAGGAAGAACTAGGACTGAGGAAACCGCAATCAGAGAGCAGTCACTCAAATAAGCCAGCATACAGATTTAATCATGAACATGCTTCAAACAAAATAAAATTAAAAAGAAAAAATAAAAAAGAGTCATCAAAACCATAAAATGTGGGCAAGGGATGTTAGGAAGTAAATAACCCTTTTTGTTTGTTTGTTTGTATGTTTCTCTTCTTAATTTTAATATAGTAATGAAGTGTTTGAACAGGACCATCAGGCTAAAACACACAATTATGGGAAGGGGTTAGCATACTTAAAAAACAGGGCAACCACAAGCCAAAAGCAAATATTGCATTCGCAAAAAATGAAAAAAAAAATACACTCAAGCAGATAATAACAGGAGACCATCCAACCAAAAAAAAAAAAAAAAAGAAAGGAAGAATGGAGAACCATAGAATCAACTGGAACACGAGGTTCAAATGGCAATAAATAATCATCTATCAATTATCACCTTAAATGTCAATGGACTGAACGCCCCAATCAAAAGACACAGAGTGGCTGAGTGGATAAAAAGGCAAAAACCTTCAATATGCTGCCTACAAGAAACTCACCTTAGGACAAAAGATACATATAGATTGAAAGTGAAAGGGTGGGGAAAAATATTTCATCCCAATAGACATGACAGAAAAGCAGGAGTCGCAATGCTCATATCAGACAAAATAGACTTTAAAACAAAAGACATAAAGAAAGACAAAGAAGGACACTACTTAATGATTAAGGGATCCATCCAAGGAGAGGATGTTACTATCGTCAACATATATGCCCCAAATACAGGAGCACCCAGATACATACAACAAATATTAACAGACATAAAGGGAGATACTGATGAGAATACAATCATCATAGGAGACCTTAATTCCCCCCTCACATCAATGGACAGATCCTCTAGACAGAAAACCAATAAAGCAACAGAGATCCTAAAGGAAACAATAGAAAATTTAGACTTAATTGATATCTTCAGGACCCTACATCCCAAAAAAGCAGAATACACATTCTTCTCAAATGCTCATGGAACATTCTCAAGAATCGACCACATATTGGGACACAAAGCGAATCTTAATAAATTTAGGAGCATAGAAATGATCTCAAGTATCTTCTCTGACCACAATGCCATGAAATTAGAAACCAACCACGGGAAAAGGAAAGAGAAAAAACCTACTACATGGAGACTAAACAACATGCTACTAAAAAACCAATGGGTCAATGAAGAAATCAAGAAGGAAATTAAAAACTATCTTGAAACAAATGATAATGAAGACACAACCTCTCAAAATCTATGGGATGCTGTGAAAGCAGTGCTCAGAGGGAAATTTATAGCAATACAGGCCTTTCTCAAAAAAAAGAAGAAAGATCCCAAATTGACAACTTAACCCTCCACCTAAATGAATTAGAAAAAGAAGAACAAAAAAGTCCTAAAATCAGCAGAAGGAAGGAAATTATAAAGATCAAAGAAGAAATCCATAAAATAGAGACTCAAAAAACAATAGAGAAAATTAATAAAACCAAGAGCTGGTTCTTTGAAAAGGTAAACAAAACTGACAAACCCCTGGCCAGACTCACTAAAAAGAGGAGAGAAAGAACCCAAATAACCAAAATTATAAAGGAAAAATCACAATGGATACAGCAGAAATACAAAAAACCATAAGAGAATACTATGAACAACTATATGGCAACAAGTTTGACAATCTGGAAGAAATGGACAATTTTCTAGAATCTTACAGCCTGCCAAAACTGAATCAAGTAGAAACAGACCAATTGAACAGACTGATCACTATAAATGAAATTGAAGAAGTCATAAAATCACTCCCTACAAATAAAAGTCCAGGACCAGATGGCTTCACAGGTGAATTTTATCAAACATATAAAGAGGAAATGGTGCCCATCCTCCTTAAACTCTTTCAAAAGATTGAAGAAGAAGGAATACTCCCAAAGACATTCTATGATGCCACCAACACCCTCATTCCAAAACCAGACAGAGATACCACCAAAAAAGAAAACTATCGCCCAATATCATTGATGAATATAGATGCAAAAATTCTCAACAAAATTTTAGCCAACAACATATCAAACAACATATCCAACAACATATCAAAAAATCCAACAACATATCAAAAAATTTATACACAATGACCAGGTTGGGTTCATCCCAGGTTCACAAGGATGGTTCCACATACGCAAATCAATCAGCATCATACACCACATTAACAAAAAAAAAAGTCAAAAATCATATGATCATCTCAATAGACGCAGAAAAAGCATTTGACGAAGTCCAACATCCATTCATGATCAAGACCCTCCCCAAAGTGGGTATAGAGGGAACATTCCTGAATATAATCAAAGCCATTTATGATAAACCCACAGCAAATATAATCCTCAATAGGGAAAAACTGAAAGCCTTCTCACTCCAATCTGGAACAAGACAGGGATGCCCACTCTCACCACTGCTCTTCAACATAGTTTTGGAAGTCCTAGCCACAGCAATTAGACAAACCAAAGAAAGAAAAGGCATCCATATAGGAAGAGAAGAGATAAAACTGTCACTGTATGCAGATGACATGATACTATACATAGAAAACCCTAAGGACTCAACCCCAAAACTCCTTGAACTGATTCATAAATTCAGCAAAGTAGCAGGATATAAGATTAACATTCAGAAGTCAGTGGCATTTCTGTATACCAGCAATGAAATATTAGAAAAGGAATACAAAAATATGATACCTTTTAAAATTGCACCTCACAAAATCAAATACCTGGGAATACACCTGACCAAGGAGGTCAAGGACCTATATGCCGAGACCTATAAAACTTTAATCAAAGAAATCAAAGAAGATGTAAAGAAATGGAAAGATATTCCATGTTCCTGGATTGGGAAAATCAATATTGTAAAAATGGCCAGACTACCCAAAGCAATCTACAGATTCAATGCAATCCCTATCAAATTACCCAGGACATTTTTCACAGAACTAGAACAAACAATCCAAACATTTATATGGAACAAGAAAAGACCCAGAATCGCCAAAGCAATCCTGAGAAACAAAAACCAAGCAGGAGGCATAACTCTCCCAGACTTCAGGAAATATTACAAAGCCACAGTCATCAAAACAGTGTGGTACTGGTATCAAAACAGACAGACAGACCAATGGAACAGAATAGAGAACCCAGAAATAAACCCTGACACCTATGGTCAATTAATCTTTGACAAGGGAGGCAAGAACATCAAATGGGAAAAAGAAAGTCTATTCAGCAAGCATTGCTGGGAAACCTGGACAGCTGCATGCAAAGCAATGACACTAGAACACACCCTCACACCATGCACCAAAATAAACTCCAAATGGCTGAAAGACTTAAATATACGACAGGACACCATCAAACTCCTAGAAGAAAACATAGGCAAAACACTCTCTGACTTCAACATCATGAATATTTTCTTAGGTCAGTCTCCCAAAGCCATCAAAATTAGAGCAAAAATAAACCCATGGGACCTCATCAAACTGAAAAGCTTTTGCACAGCAAAGGAAACCCAAAAGAAAACAAAAAGACAACTTACAGAATGGGAGAAAACAGTTTCAAATGATGCAACCGACAAGGGCTTAATCTCTAGAATATATAAACAACTTATACAACTCAACAGCAAAAAAACCAATCAATCAATGGAAAAATGGGCAAAAGACCTGAATAGACATTTCTCCAAAGAAGATGTACAGATGGCCAACAAACACATGAAAAAATGCTCAACATCGCTGATTGTAAGAGAAATGCAAATCAAAACTACCATGAGATATCACCTCACACCAGTCAGAATGGCCATCATTAAGAAATCCACAAATAACAAGTGCTGGAGGGGCTGTGGAGAAAAGGGAACCCTCCTGCACTGTTGGTGGGAATGGAAACTGGTACAGCCACTATGGAGAACAGTTTGGAGATATCTTAGAAATCTATACATAGAACTTCCATATGACCCCGCAATCCCACTCTTGGGCATCTATCCGGACAAAA
This sequence comes from Phacochoerus africanus, assembly GCF_016906955.1. Classification (NCBI taxonomy): domain Eukaryota; kingdom Metazoa; phylum Chordata; class Mammalia; order Artiodactyla; family Suidae; genus Phacochoerus; species Phacochoerus africanus. The sequence goes on along the minus strand of NC_062544.1, from coordinate 209,499,787 downwards.
CTCTACTTAAAAGAGACACATGCACCCTCATGTTCATTGCAGCACTATTCACAATAGCTAGGACATGGAAACAACCCAAATGTCCATCAACAGAGGATTGGATTCGGAAGAGGTGGTATATAGACACAATGGAATACTACTCAGCCATCAAAAAGAATGACATCATGCCATTTGCAGCAACATGGATGGAACTAGAGAATCTCATACTGAGTGAAATGAGCCAGAAAGACAAAGACAAATACCATATGATATCACTCATAACTGGAATCTAATATCCAGCACAAATGAACATCTCCTCAGAAAAGAAAATCATGGACTTGGAGAAGAGACTTGTGGCTGCCTGATGGGAGGGGGAGGGAGTGGGAGGGATCGGGAGCTTGGGCTTATCAGACACAACTTAGAATAGATTTACAAGGAGATCCTGCTGAATAGCATTGAGAACTTTGTCGAGATACTCATGTTGCAACAGAAGAAAGGGTGGGGGAAAAAATGTAATTGTAATGTATACATGTAAGGATAACCTGACCCCCTTGCTGTACAGTGGGAAAATTAAAAAAAAAAAAAAAAGAATAGGTTTTTATTTTGTTTTGCTTAAATCTAGACAAGATTAACTCTAAGATGCCTTTCAGTCTCAAGTTTCTTGTGCTTTCAAACTGTGCTCTTGGGCATCCTCTTTGCTGCTCTGATCACCATCAAGCTCCAGCGCGGGAATTGTGGGGAGGGTTCTGGGTAGGCAAGCTTTTCAACCAGAGCAACTCTACTTTCACCTGTTTTACATACTGAGGTTTGTGTATATTTCCATTCGAAGACCATGTGTTGTGTATAAAAGAAAAGCATTTGTGGGGACAAAGAGGATACAAATGAGACTGGGTACATGCCAATGAATCTCCAGGAAAATGACTGGTTTTTGTTATTAATTACCAATCTATCGTCCAACTTTTTTTTGTGATTCCAATGGTCTTTAATCACATTAAAATGTGGTTAGTTCTATTACCTCTATTAGTTGGTTCATATTTAAATATGATTTGTTGTATCTTCAACTATGAATGCATGAGACCAGGGCAGGAATTCATGTTTTGAGGAAAAATAAAGTAGTAAATACCTTCCACAAAAATAGCAATTTTCTAAGGAAAAGAATATTGATGTATCTAGGCATGCTTCTTAAGTGGAATAATTAATATAACTCTGGAATTAGTTATGCATGATAGACCCTGAGGTTTGTCAGCAAAATATAACCAAAGTCACTCCCAGGAATACATTAACTATGTTTAAAAAACATATTATGGAGACTAATTAATTTAGTAAGAAAGCTTGCTTCTTCATACTGACACCATACACTTAATTATTACAATGAGAACGCAAAGAAAATGGTATTTAAAGAGGGGAGTTAATGAGGTGAGTGAAATTGAGAATCCAGAATAATCACAGCCTGAGCCCAAATAAAGTAAAGCTTTTGAGTAAGTTATATTTAGCAGCTATTTCATATAACATATATTTAGCACAAAGTATTTAACTTGGCATTAATTACTAATCTTAGGTTCTATACCTTTGGGAGAATACGGATTATAATGTGAGATACATACTTGGGGAATACATACATACCTTACTTTGTAGAGCAATGCCAATAGTGGTAGGAAAATTGCAAATTCATTGACTTAGATATCAAGAGATTGTTTTGTTTTGTTTTTTCTTTTTTACTTTTTCAGCTGCATCCATGGCATATGGAAGTTCCCATCTGAGCCACAGCTGCAACTTAATGCCACAGCTTTGGCAAAGCCAGATCCTTAACCCACCATGCCACAGCGGGAACTCCAAGATTGGTGTTTTGAGCTAAGCTTTACTAAACACTACTGACCGTGGTCAATTAACATTCTCTCTCTAGTGTTTCCATAGTTTGAGGAACTTGAATTAGTGATGTCTAAAGCTCTTTCCACTTAGGTAATTATATGAGTTAAAACAAAATAGAAAGCTCAAATTCATAACAGATGTGTTAGTCCAAAGAATGTATTTGTGATAAAATCTAGTTAAGATAAAAATAAATTTGATTTTATAGCAATTTGTGCAGAGAAAAAACCAATTTGAAAGCCATATGATAAATAGAGGGAGTGACTGTCAAAGATAGTAATAAAAGACTCTGAAAAGATTTGTCATTCATTAGGAAAATGGACACTGCTTCTCTTAAATTATTTTTGCTTGAGAAGATAGTGGCTTTGGTCCCTCATCCCTCTTTTTATTGACTCTAATAAATTGGAATTTAAGTGCTACCAAATTTGAACTTGATTTTTTTAAATTATAAGAAAATTCTAGTACTCATAAATACCCCCCTTCCCTAAACCACCACTATGTATGGTAGTTCACAATTTGAGACTTGAGTCATTCATATACCTAATTGCTAGCAACAAAATCCATTCTACTTATTTTAGCAGGAAGAGATTTATTTGAAGCCCATTGGGTAGCACAATAAAACTTGTGTAGGTCAAGGACCAAGGTGAAATGCTAAACATCTAGCAGTAATAGGCCCAGGAAGCATATCCAAGGGGAATGCCAAGGGAATGTTGTAATAATATACCACGTCTACCACTGACCATGCTCAGAACCCCAGGAAAGCCATCTAAGAAGAAACAAATCTTCTGCCTACACAATTTTCAGCATATTTGTTGTGCTCACATGTGATTATCTGTGGAGGCTGACTTACTTAAGTGTGAGGTGTACAATCTTCCAATTTCACATACTTTTTACTCATCTTCCAGATAGATGAGGACAATGAAAACTTTTAAACCACTAATTGGTAGAGCCTGAAGAAGCAACTAGGATTTTGAGTCTCTGGTTAAAGAAAAGCCACCAGGAGTTCCCACCATGACTCAGTGGTTAATGAACCTGACCAGTAACCATGAGGACGCAGATTCAATTCCTGGCCTCGCTCAGTGGGGGTTAAGGATCCGGTGTTGCCAGGAGCTGTGGTGTATGTCACACCAAATAAGAGAGCTCCCTGACGACATAGGTATCTGACGAGACAAGCGAAGAACAGAATTTTGTGTTAATTCATTGAGTTAATTTGTAATTACTTACGGATTATTCTGTTTAAAATGACACTACTACAATAATACATGGAGAGAAAATGACATATTCATGAATATATATGTAACAGGAAAATAGTTTGATTAGTTTCTAGTCATCTTTTTTATCACTGGTCCCAGTACAATCCCAGTATTTGTGGGTATCTTCCTTCTTACACTACTCTTCCTTGTCCCTTTGCTCTCGGTGAAAACTTATCTTTACCCAGAAGGGTATTTTATGTAGGGAAACTTCTTAAACCTTTATTTTGAGGTTTGAACCTTTGGTCCCTGCTTCTTTAGAGTTGCTCTCATCTTTGTCCCTGAATATAGAAGAAATAAGGAGATCCTCCAGAGGCTCCTTTGTGTTTCAAATTCCTTGCTGCTTGCATTGTGTAGCACCAACACTTCCCCCTTTTGATGATCAGGATAGATTGCTTTAGCAGCAGTTTTTCTTTTCTGTTTTTCTTTTTTCCTTTTTTTTTTGTTTGTGCATTTAGTAATGAGTCGACCCTAAAATAATTATTGTCCCATTGTCCACATTCACTTGGAATTAACTGAAATTATTGTAGACCCAAATGGAAAAAAAAAAAAAACTCATGTATTAAGATCTCTAAGCTAGCCTATACTCAGGGAGGGCTATACTCAAGTGAGGGCTATACTCACTTCCATTTCACCATTTCAGTTTCTGTACCCATATCTTCTGACCATGGCGGACACACCCAGAATAAATAGTGGTCACTAATTCAATGATTGAACCATATTCTGAAAGAAAGCATCTTAGACTTGCATGATGATGTCTTCCAACCAGTGCTCTAATTGTGTCTCCAACAGCCAATTCTACATTCTGAAATGCCAGATGCTTCTATACGCTTGGATACGTGGGAAGATTGCCATTGTCATGAACATAAACCTACTGTATCACCTCTGATAAAAGTGTGTTCAGAAGCAATGTTACGGGTTATTTTCATAAAAGTGAGTTCAGTAAGTGCATGGCGCTGCCATCAGAAACATGAAGGGCAGGGAGGGGAAAAGCAAATATTAGTGTCTATTCCAATGAGAACGAATCACTGCTATGCTATCATGATGAAAGTAGTCTAACATATTCAACTTCACACCAGTAGCTTGCTAGTCCCCCTAGCTATTGTCCCCTATTGTGGGTTTTATATTTTTCTCTGATTCTGGCAGCTTGGACAATGGTACTCATTGCAAGGTGAAGTCTATGTTGTTGATCTTCTGTTTAACTTCTTTCTTTGACTCCATATCCACTTTGTCAGGAGCTCTTTGACCAAACACTAGTGTGAAGAGTGAAAGAGATTGAGTGTAATCATGATACTACTGTCACATTTTTAGAACCCTATTCACTTTGGACACAAATATTTTGATCTTTGGCTCATTTATCTTTTCCAATCTTTCTTTCTAATAATTTTCCAATTTTATTTACTCCAGGTGTCTAGCCATTGGTTCAAACCAATAGCTATATCAATGACTCAGGAGATGTAAACATTTGGCAGTATAATTGAATTTAACATAATTTAACCATTCATTCATTGAAGGACATCTGTGTTGTTTCCCATGTTTTGGCTATTTCAGATAAAGCTGCTATGAACCTATGTGTATAAGTTTTTGTGTGAACCTGTTTTTACTTTTCTGGGATAAACATCTAAGAATTCTATTGTTGGGGTTGTTTTGATAATGCGTATGTATATATATTTTTAAAGAAACTGCCAAACTGTTTTCTAGAGTGGCTGTAACATTTTATATTCCCACTAGCAATGTATGAATGATGCAGTTTTCTACATTCTCACTAGCATTTGGCATTGCCACTATTTTTTTTTTTTTGGGCTATTCTGATAAGTGTGTAGGGATATGTTGAACATTTTCAGAAGCTTATTTGACATCCTTCCATTTGCTTATATAGCTTCCTTTGTGCTGGCTTTTCATATGCTTGCTAAGTTTCTAATGGGATTTATCATTATTAGTAGTAGTGTTATAAAAATGTTGACACGAGAATACTTTATATTTTCTATGTACTAATCCTTGTCAGGTAAGTATTTGGCAAGTATTTTTCTCAGTCCATAGGATGTATTTTTATCCTTTTCACATCGTCTTTCACAGAGCAAGGGTTTTTTTTTGTTGTTGTTGTGTTTTTTTAATTTTAATAAGGTCTGATTTATTAATTTTTTTCTCTTGTGGATTGTGGTTTTGGTATTAACTCTAAGAACACACTTTCTAGCCCTACACCCTGAATTGGTTCTCTTATTTCTTGTTTTTTGATGAATTGGCTAAATTCAGTTTTTTTCCATCAAATTTCCAGAAGAATCTATAGTTCATACTCATTTGGTTGATGGAAGAAGGGCATGAGAGAAGTGGAAAAGCATGGATGGTTTAGTGTAGCAGGAAGATCACCACCTTTAGTGTCAGACTCAAATTAAATCACAGTTTTTCTGTTTGTTTGGTTTTAGTTTTGTCTTTTTAGGGCCACGCCTGTGGCATATGAAGGTTCCCAGGCTAGGGGTTGAATTGGAGCTGTAGCCGCTGGCCTACGCCAGAGCCCCAGCAACACCAGATCCAAGCCATGTCTGTGACTTACACCACAGCTCATGGTAATGCTGGATCCTTAACCCAATGAGCAAGGCCAGGGATTGAAACCGTGTTCTCATGGATGCTGAGCCACAATGGGAACTCCCTAAGTCACAGTTTTCATAAAATACATGCAGAATTATTTTGTTAAAATACTTGCAATATTTTCTTTTTAATATTAATCTAAAACTCACAAAGAAATATATTTAATTTTAAGAACACTGTAGAAACACATCATGTATTTGTTCCTATAATATAAAAACAGAATCTGTTATCTCAAAGAAATTATTATCTTATCTAATCCTATTTTTATACAGCCAAGAATAGGTGATATTTTTTCTTTCAATGATACTAACTACTCTGTAATAAAAGGACAACCATTTTGGTACTATAATTTAATGTGAAAGAAACATATCAAGAATTTTTCTATTGCCTTCATCTACCAAATAATTGTTTCTGTCTGAAAAGCTAATCATTGCTTTATAATTTTAAAAGTTCATAAGTTTTTGCTTATTGGTGTTAACCCTGCTGTGTGAATTATATGTACTTGTCAAATATGCTAATCTAGAATAATATAGTTCTGTTCTAATGTATTTGCAAGGAATATTTTCTTTTTCAAAGATACTAATATTTCTCAAATATTAACATTGATTTAACTTTTAGATGTAACATCTTACTTCTAGAAAGCAATCCTAATTTAGTGTGCAAAAACAATGTTCATACTACCTTTTAATAATTTAGCAGTTATTTAGATAGCTAAGTTTTAATAGTTTTAATTGACTTATAATGTATACTATTTCCAGTGAGATCAGATACATGATTCCTGGGACTGCTGCAAAGAAGGAGGATAATCTCAAGTCTTGGAAAGTGACCTTGGGACTTGATGATATACAAGCATGGGCTTGGCTAAGAGTACCATAATATAGATCATACATTCTTTTTTTCATACTATCTTCCACCATGGTCTACCCCAAGATATAGGATATAGTTCCCTGTGCTATACAGCAGGACCTCATTGCTTATCCATTCAAAATGTAATAGTTCACATCTACCACCCCCAAACTCCCAGTCCACCCCACTCCCTCCCTCTCCCTTGGCAACCACAAGTCTGTTCTCTATGTCTCTGAGTCTCTTTCTGTTTTCTAAATAGTTCTTTTGTGCCATATTTTAGATTCCACACAACATCTTTCATTTTACAGAATAATGTAACAAGAATTGGAACATCTCTGGTACATTTAACTTAGTTGTCATTGACTCTTTCTTGCATTTGCTTAACTTCTATTTTTCCGATAGGCTTCCTTTAAAGGTATATTGGCAGAAATACATGACTGGTACTATCTATGAAGATATTTTTAGGTTTAAAACCCAGGTCTATAAATCCTGGTTCAACATTCCTCTCTCAACAATGCAGTGAAGAATAGCTCAACAAGCCTTAAAACACTTATGGCAACAAGAGCGGAAATAATCAAGAACATATCTTAAGATTTCAGTCGCCCTTTCAAAGCTCTCTGTGGCCACAATAATTCTAAACTCATTTTTTTTTCTTTCGTTCCACTTGCATACCCTAAAAATGTACAGTGACATTTTTCTCTAAGAACTAAGACACTCCTAATATTTAACTATGATGTATTCAACCCAAGGCTTGTACCTGAGCACCGGGAGCCCTTACTCTGTCTTTCAGTAAGACAGCGGGGACTTTCTTTCATCTCACTCTACTTGTCCAAAACCTAGAAACTAGAAATAAAGAATAAAGGGATTGACAAAATGTAATCTTTCTTCCTATTTTCTCTCACCCCTAGCTATGGTTTTTACCCCCAATTGATTCATTTCAACCTCTTTGCAGGACATAAATGTATGGAAACTTTAGGAAGACACACAGTAGTAGTAGTGGAGAGACAGGCAGTCTTAAGCTTTATGATTTGTGCTGGTTTGGCATTTCTCAAAGGCATTCCTTTGGTGAAAATACCACCAAGCCTGTATGCTCCAGAGGGAGATCATATGACTGAGTAGAGCAAAGCTGTTCCTGCCAAAGGCTCCTGTATCACTTTGGGAAAATAAAAGTTTCTCAGGAACCTGTAGATCTGGATCTTAGCACTTTTGACGAGTCAGTTCTCTACATTGTAATTCCTGACCCCTTTGGAATTGTAGCTGGTTTTAATATTTCTGAATAAGTAAAATGTTGTTCTGTAATATGGAAACATTAAATTTCCATTTCAAAAAACAGCCTTTGGCAATCATGTTAGAACTTTATGGAGACTGTTTTCTTTTTCCTGGTTGCTATGTGACAAACTTAATCAAGAAGCCACAGTTCTCAATAGCATAAAGTGGAAACTTGGTATTTAGTCAGCCAGGAATACCTTTTTGAACTCTCAGTTGACTAATGACAGCCTTGGGCTATCTTAGCTTTAAAGGAAGCCTTCTGGAAAAACAAACAAACAAACAAACAAACAAACAAACAAAAACAGTTAAGTGAAAGCAAGAAAGAGTCAATGACAACTAAGTTAAATGTACCAGAGATGTTCCAATTCTTGTTACATTATTCTGTAAAATGAAAGATGTTGTGTGGAATCTAAAATATGGCACAAAAGAACTATTTAGAAAACAGAAAGAGACTCAGAGACATAGAGAACAGACTTGTGGTTGCCAAGGGAGAGGGAGGGAGTGGGGTGGACTGGGAGTTTGGGGGTGGTAGATGTGAACTATTACATTTTGAATGGATAAGCAATGAGGTCCTGCTGTATAGCACAGGGAACTATATCCTATATCTTGGGGTAGACCATGGTGGAAGATAGTATGAAAAAAAGAATGTATGATCTATATTATGGTACTCTTAGCCAAGCCCATGTTTGTATATCATCAAGTCCCAAGGTCACTTTCCAAGACTTGAGATTATCCTTCTTCTTTGCAATAGGCCCAGGAAACATAGCTCATTCTATTCCATTCTAGGCTAACTATATTTGTGTCTCCTACCCATTTCTTCAACAAAGAAAATGCTATGGTGTTTGTGCCAAATTAAGACTTTTTTGGACATTGAAGGATTAAAAAATACATGTAAAAATAATATGAGGCAATAGAGGCAAAATTTAAATAAAAATTAAAAAAGTAAGACTATCTTAGAAATAGTCCTCAATGTTTATTTTAAATGCTAAGTACACACACACACACTCACACACACACCACACTCACGAGCTTAGCATCTGCCATTAAATATGGTTAAGACAGCACTTTTACCTTGTCTTTAAATCAAGGAAAATACCTGGATTCTCTTGGAGTAGATTAAAGAGTTATTATGGAAATGACTCAACATAGATGATTTTTAATCTTTATATATTTATTGGTTAATATAACTCCTTGATTTCCATGCCCACTTCTGATGCCAGTCAGTGTTACAAATGGCAACAGCCAATCCTTGTTATTAGAAAACCAGCCTATAACAATGTCACCACTTCTCTCAATTGCTTATTAAAAATTGAGGAAAAAAGAAGAAAAATTGGGCTGATGAATAAATGGCTTGGGTTATTCTGAGTGACAACCTTCCAATTCCAAAGAAACTATTAATTTAGAGGAAAAAAGTTAAAATTATTATACTGAGGAAAAAATATGTCATCTTACTGCTAGAGTACCAGCTTCTACAATCTTTTTCTTGGCTATACGTTTTAATCTAAATGCAGTATATAAAATGGAGGGGATGTGTTATTGGTCTGAAGCCACTACACCAGAGATCTGACTCTGAAAACATGTACGTTAATCTTATTTGAATAATTATTCTTCGGTAGGACCAATGCATGTTCTCTATCTTAAATGATGGATGCCAGGTCTCCTGCTTTAGCTTTGGCCAAACTCCAAAGAGGAAAAAATGTAGTCCACAAAATCTGGAGAGGAGGTAATATTTATTTTGAACTTCAGCCTCTGGGTAATGAACTATGATATGAATGCAAATCCTTCATTTAAGAAATATTTATTTCACGCTATTTTACAGGCACTTTTCTAGTCTTGTTGATATAAGCAGTGATCAAAACAGATGACACTGTTGGTCTTAATGGAGCTTAAATTCTGGTAGTAGAACATAGAAAAAGCAAAGTATACTATAATTAGAAGGTGAAAAATGTTAATAAAGATGAACAAATAAGATAGAATGCTGGAGACTTGGATTCCATTTTAATGAGGGTGGTCAGGGAGAGTCACTGAGGAAGTGACAGGAATAATAAGTAGTCCAGTGTGGCTCCAGCAGAATGAGTGTGGGGATACGTAGTAGGAGATGAGTGCACAGAACTGAAGGCAGGTGGGGGATCCTACAGGACTTTATAGTTCTGTGCTTTCAAAATGGTCTCCACTAGTCATAGACAGCTATTGAGCACTTGAACTTGTCTCAGTTGAGATGTGTTGTTTAAGTGTAAAATACACACTGGCTCCTGAAGGCTTACTATTGAAAAACGTGAACAATCTCATAATTTTATATTGATTGCATGTTGATATATTACATGATAAATTATAAAAAATATTTAAATTTTAATTGACCCTTTTTAAGCAACTGACCAGAAAAAAAATTACTGGAAAATTGCGGCTAACTTTATATTACTATTAGAAAGATTGTCATAGGCTATTCTAAGAATTTTAACTTTTCTCATAGGGAATTGGGGGAGCCACTGAGAGACTCTGTGTTGAGGAGTGACACGATTTAACTTAGCTTTTAATAGGATCACTCTGGCCACTGCCCTGAGAATAGACTGTAGAGGGATGAAGAGGAAGGGGACCACGTGGAAGACAACTTCAGGGCACAGTCCTCTAGGATGCCCCCAAGGCCTCGTTGTTCAAGAGTCAACTGTACACTCACACTCGCAAGGTATGTATGAGGGTTCTAGCTGCTCTACATCCCCACCAACACTTAGCATGGTTAGGGTTTTTTTTTTTTTAATTGGTCATTCCATTGGGCATGTATTAATATCTCATTGTGATTTAAAGTTGCATTTCCGTAATAAATAATAATGTTAAGCATTGTTTAATACCTTAACTTGAAGAAGCTCTATATATTATTGGAATAGATACTTTTCAGATATTCACATTGCAAATATTTTTTTTCCCAGTGTGTTATATTTTTGCTCTTCTCATTATGTTTTTGAAAAAAAATGTTTTTTAAGTTTTAATACTTGGTGTTTGTGTATATAAAAATGTGTGGAATGTATTTAATTCTTGGTGGTTGTATATATAAAAATGTGTGTGCACATATGAATTTAATTTCCCCTTATCTATTTCCATCTTTATGTTCTTTAGAGAAACTAACCCAATGCCTTTCTTGTTTGGAATAATACTCTTTAAACACTTTATACCTTGATATTCATTAATGATGAAACAATTTAATTTCTATTTTAATGTTTGATAAGTTTTAATGTTATATTTTGTGGAAGCTAAAGTCCTTAGAGAGGAAATGGCTCTTCAGTGTATCATACCAGTTAGTGGAACAGATTTCAAATCAGAATCCTTTGATTCTTCTGATATTTCTACATGCTTCCCGTTAACAACAACTTCTGAATAATACATTAAGCAACCCACTAAAAGTTTTTTTAAATCACACTTTCTGCAATTTACTTCCTCAAGATGCATGTTATTTAATTTTTCTGACAGTTCTAGTTATTTTTTTCCATAAGTGAGCTAATAGTTCCAAAAGCTTCTGCAAATCTGAGGCTCTTTTTCCTGATCTGATAGAATTTGAACAGATTCCTTAGGGTAGCTTTGCTTTTATGAGAATTGACAATTCATGTCTCCCAGAAAGCACCCTCATTTTTCCTTTGATCTCAAGTCTAAATGCTTTAATCTACCCAGTTGCTAAGGAAAAGAAGATAAAATCAAGGTAAGGCATCACAAAACAAAGCACTGTATTGAAGAGAAAAAAAGAATCTTGTACTTTTGGTATTCAATAAACACTTGATTTTAGAAAAAAATAACTTAGAAACATGGTATTTCAAAAAAAAACCTTATACATGCTATTTTAAGTGATGCTATAAAGACTTTTATACTTCATATTAGCATTTATAAGCTAAATATAAGCAATAATGATGGGTATAAATAATCTGAAAATAAATTTGCACAGCCCAAACTGCACTATTTTGTTTAAGTAGGGTACCACAGAGCTTTCTAGCCACAATGAATGTATGCACTCTGAATGTCTTTTACATTTTACACCCTAAGTTAATAATCACTAGAGGCTTATGGGTTCAAACAAAGCTGTGTTGCAATGAATGCATATAGATGACTTGGAAATAATTAACATGGTCATACTATGAGCATGCCACTCCTTAGAAATCATATCTTCCCTATCAGTCACAGGTTTAATGGAGATGGCTACCAACTGCAAGAGAGTTACCATTTTCAGTCACCCATTCTTGAAATATTGATGTAACCTTTGACTTCACCATTTCCCTAGAGTCTGATATCTAATGAGTTGCCAAAACTTGATGATTTGGTAGTGGTCATGGAAGTGGAGAGAAAGGGTGATTTATTACTTGTTCTCCTTCTCTTCAGCTATTACTTTAAAGAAGTACTATTATTGCTTCTTTGAGCAACTGCCAGAGCTCCATCCAGTTTCTTATTTCTCCCAGCTCTTTTTAATCTAATCCATTTATTCCACCTGGTTAATTTTTTCAACAATACTAACAGGATGCTGCTTTGACTTTGTTCAAAATCTCCTAGTGGTTTCTATTTTATTTTGATAATATAATTCCAAGGCTTTGGCCTGATACTCAAGTTTCCACATGACCTAACTCTAAACACTTTTGTTTTTCCAAAATTTCCCCAGCCCCCATCATTCCTCTAATATATTTTATATTCAACTCTCCTAAGTCTTTAAGATTTTTACACAGTATGAGCCATTGCTTATTGAAGTCTTCTATCACAAGGCTCTTATCCTACCCACCTTAAAAACAACCTTTAAAAAATGCTTAAATACTAGACCTCCTCTAAAACTGATTTTAACCTTTTATAACACAGATACACACACACACACACACAATCTACTGACTCTCAAGCACTGATTACTTCAGCTCTGCCAAGTATCCATTGATGTTAGAATAAAACCAACTCCATCCTGATGTGTTAATTTCTCTCTGGTGGGATGAACCAATTTCTGAATTCTTTCTAAAATAAGTCTTCTATAAGCTATAGTATTTCCTCTGGGCATAGGAGTAATGGTCATGATTCAATTAAATATATCAGATCAATTCAATTAAATATATAAGATCTGATATGTTCAATTAAAAATATCAGATCAAAATGAAAAAGCACACATTAACTAAAGTGAGAAATAGGAAGACTGATTTCATTTTTTTTCTGTTTTCATCTACCTTTCACTCACCTAGACCTTTATATCTGTCAAATGAATTCACTTTTTTTGTGGTAGAAGGAAACAAATAATTTCCCTCTAATAAGAAAAGACAACATCAATGAATATATATTTCATATATGATTCTGATTTTAATAAGACTGAAACTGTCTTCCCATGAGGAGTTTTAAAAGGTGACATTACCAGGCACTAGATTTAACGAGATCTCATTTATTTGAAAGCTTTTAGAACACAGTGTTCTATATAACTGAATTTTTCAGGAATCTTAAATTATATTCTAAAAATTTTTTAAAAGCTATTTTCAAAATATTGCATAACTCCCTAAGTTGTTTTCTAGAAGGCATTGGTCCATTTTGTTGATATTGGCGGGTTTATTTTTATGAATATCCATTATATTATTATAGAGCAATATAGTATATACAGTGGCTTTAATAGCTTATCTAATTTGATTTGCCAACTTATATTTCTTTCATAACGAACTTGCTTTCAATTAAGGATACTTCTCTTGTTCTTATTTCCATCTTGTTTTCTGCCTTTATTTTTGTAAACCGAAGAACAGACGGCCAAGTAAATTAAGAATTGTATACTATCTAAAAGGCAAAATACTTTTATATAACTGTTCACAATTAAACACCTGAATATACATTGTTTTGTGTAATCATCAAAATAAATATGAATGGTAGATGTCACCTACACTTTACAAATAAGTAAATGGGAGCTCAGATAAGTAGATCATATCTCATCAGTCCATACAGCCAGTAAGTTTATCTGTAGAACTTGAACCTAAACCTGTTGACTCCATCTATTTTGTCTTGCAGTACAGTTTCCAGTAATTTGGTAAGGTTCTCAGTAAAAGCTCATGAAGTAGTAGTCAAGTCTATGTGAAAGCAATTTCTTGTCCTCAATGGACTAATTTTCTAAACTTCGGCCCAAAGCTGTCTTGAAGGGGTATAAAATCACCAGAAGTAAGATCACTAACTGGGTAGTTCATGTGCTGCTTTTAACTGAGCAAAAGTTACAATTTAGCTCTATCAACTAAAAAATGTAATTCAGGTCATCTTGACTATGCAATGTAGTGAGTTCCTGGAAGATGTGGAAGATGGATGCATAATAGACTTAAGAGTCCACCTGTTTCATGTTCATGGGGACTCAATGACATTCTTTTTTGATAAAAAATTATTGAAAACAACAAAAACTTCTAGTACCAGAGGCTCCTAGCTGAGCCCAAAATGAGTTGACATGCAACAGGGCTTTTGGTTTTGAGAACTAAAAACACAGAAGAGAGTAGTTTTCTTCCTTTCCTGCCTTCTCTGTCCTTGTCGTAAAACAAAACAAGAGAGAGATGAGGATAATGTGAGAATTTATATATTTCTGCCTCACTCAAAATGGATTTAATGCTAAATATAGAAAAAGATTAGTTTTGAAACTGAAGAATATATTTTTATAAAATACTTCATAAGTCTACTAGCATAAGGAGTATTATTTCTTAGTTCAGATGACAAAATGTGATTTATTGTTTGAAAGAGGGTGTTCTCCTTTCTTTTATGTGAGGTCAAATATACCATTGTCCTAGAAGATTTATTTTCATGGTAGTGTCTCAGAGGGCAGAAACTGATGTGAAAATGGGTTATATGAAACAAGAGAATACAAACATGGGGTACACCTTATGATGTTACAGCTGACTTTCACTGTGAGACCTTCTAGTTGGGACTCCTTAAAAGACAAAAGAGGGAGCTTTATTTGAGACTAAAGGTTGCACATGAACACACTACTTGTGGAAGGTGAGGGAAGAAGGAGTCAAGACAGGAAAGGGGAGGTGTGTATGTTAAAAGAACTCGAATTTTGGTTTATTGATTATTAAGTGACATCATTAATAGATATAGTCTGATGATACCTGAAAGTACGGGTCAGCACTTAAAATACAGATTTCTATTGGGTGCAGATGAGTTAGTGGAATTTGTTGATCTTTTCTGCCATATTAGAATGAAGAAAATGTTTGAGCTGTTAGAAGGTAATAAAATGCACTAAGAATTGTAGATCTATTTAAAGAATATTCCAAAGAAAATGAAAAGAGACCACTTTATTCATTTATTAAATATCTATTTGCTTATTTATCTGGGTAGATCTTTAGGCTTCACCAAATAGATCACACAACTAAAAGAAGAATTTTGCCCAAGATATGTAAAACAATAGTACCCAGCTGTTAAAAAATAAATTTAGATTACTAGTCATATAAAATTAAGGGGGAGGGAGTGGGATGGACTGGGAGTCTGGGGTTAATAGATGCAAACTATTGCATTTGGAAAGGATAGGCAATGATATCCTGCTGTATAGCACTGAGAACTATATCCAGTCACTTGTGATGGAGCATGATGGAGGATAGTGTGAAGAAAAGAATGTGTATATGTATGTGTGACTGGGTCACTTTGCTGTACACTAGAAAATTGACAGAATACTGTAAATCAACTATAATGGAAAAAATAAAAATCATTAAAAATAAGATTATCAAATAATTTATCAAGGATATAGAGAGAATCAAGTGGATGTTTGAAAACCAGGTTTATCTGGAGTAGTTTATGGCTAAATGCACCAAAGAAGAGCCATCTTCTAGAAATCATAGAGAACTCAAGTAGAGAAGGACCCTGAATATCAGGTCTGAGCTCATTTTAGATATGGGGAAACTAAACCAAAGACAGAGAAGTTAATTTGGCACATGTGCCTCCTAAACAGAAATATCAAGCTCTTTTCATTCTGCCTAATTCCTTTCTTTCTATTTTGTTATGTTCTTATTCTTAGGAAATAATCTCAAAGATGCTATTGAAAGATAAAATACACAAATTCTTAAAATGAAAGTTAATCATATTGATGCTACAGTTGGGAAACTGATCATTATGTGGAAAATTTAATTTGATAGATCTATAAATTACCATTGCATTGATGTTTCTAATTTTGACCAGAACAGCAAATAGTCTATATCTGTCTCTAAAAATGAATCACCTACCTGATTGCTAAACCAAACAGTATTGATAATACATCATCACATTACACAAAGAAGATGGGAGGCAGAAAGATCAGATTTATTTGTGCACTTTGTAATACAAAATAAGAAATAGTAAATTAGGGTTGTAGATTTGTTAAAGTTAACTTCTATGAAGGGACAAAACAGAGAGAAATCAGTTTGCTAGAGAAGAACTATTAATTGGTTAAAAGGCATTTGACACTAGGAGCAAAAAGAATGTAGTTAGTATAAGCTTTTCCTTTATTCAAGTGATATATTTCCCGGCTGCTTTAATAATAATGTTGAAGTAATTGTATTTCCCCAGGAATATTTTATGCAAAAGATGTTGCTCAGTATGAATGCCTGTTAATAGGCTATAGCTCATAAAGCAATAATTTATCTCAGTACATCAACAAAGGGAGTATAAAATTGTGTAGTAAAACCTTTTGGTTGGACTGGCTATCAAAGAACATAGTTTATGGCTTTGAAAATGGAAAATGAATTTATAGTTTGAAGTGCCAAAAAGAGCTAAGCTTGTACCTGAATATTCTGTCCTCAATTAACTGACAGGGTGTTTTCTGTTTTGGATAAAGGTCTAGAACAGGGCTTAACATATAAAGACCATCTTACATATACATAAAAGTAAAATTACTAGAGAGTCCTGAATTGTGCTTTGACAAGTTTATTAAAAATATTCTTCAGTTTAAATCTTATTGACCAAATGCATACACTATGTACCTAATGTGCTCATAGTGACTATTAAGAATCACCTATGGCAACTAGTTCTGCAGGGTTTATCATCTAAGGGAAAACACATGCTGACTGTGACATAAGATTCACAATGATCTGCTGAAATGGATGTGCGATTGGTACTAATGAAGAACAAAGAAGGATTAACCTCAACTTGGGTATTTTAGAAAAGATTTAAAGAGTGCTATGGTTTGAAAAGTCATCTCTGAAACAGGAAGTGAACAGAGCTTCCCAGAGAGGAAAACAAATTGTGTTCAGAAACACGAAAGTTAAGAATAAACTTGGAGACAGAGCAATTAATTGTATGAGGCTGCAAAAAGAGAGGAAAAGAGAGATGGAGAAGGAAGGGGGGCTTCTGGGTGCTGCTTCATATGCTGTTATTGTCAACCCAGTGAATTCATCACATGGCAGCTGTAGGGAATGGCACATGTGAAAGCTCCAGAAACAGCTTAGGATAGAGTTTGAGCCTGCAGACCAGAGGTGGAAGAATTAGGCAGTCCCGCACTGGAGTCTTGTAGCTTATCATCAGCGGAGACTTACCTGTATTACTGGTGCCCTCGTTTCCATTGCTCCATCTTCCAGTAGGCAGCACTTAACTCAGTCTATCCTAGTTCCTGGTAATGTCCAATTTACTTCCACTCCCTCAATACACACACACACACACACACACACACACGCACGCACGCACGCACGCACCCACGCACATATTTTTTGTCTTTTTGTCTTTTCTCGGGGCGCACCCACGGCATATGGAGGTTCCCAGGCTAGGGGTCAAATCGGAACTGTAGCCGCCTGCCTAAGCCAGAGCCACAGCAACTTGGGATCTAAGCCAAGTCTGTGACCTACACCACAGCTCATGGCAACACCGGATCCCCAACCCACTGAGCAAGGCCAGGGATTGAACCCACAACCTCATGGTTTCTAGTCAGATTCATTAACCACTGAGCCACGACTGGAACTCCACCCCTCCCTATATTTATCTGATAATCCAGTCCATGACGTCTTATGTTCATGCTGCTCCCCAGACATCTCATAAAACATCCTTTATCCTTTTATCCCTCATTTCATCCTTTAGGCATCAACTACTACCCATGCTTCAAGACTGATTTAAAAGGACACTCTTTTTGTGAAGGATTTTCTTCTTCTCTCTCTCTCTCTCTCTCTTTTGCTTTTTAGGGCCACACCTGCAGCACATGGAAGTTTCCAGGCTAGGGGTTGAATCGGAGCTGCAGGTGCTGGCCTACACCACAGCCACAGCAATGCAGAATCTGAGCCACATCTGCAAGCTACACCACAGTTCATGGCAATGCCAGATCACTGACCCACTAAGCAAGGCCAGGGATAGAACCTGCATCCTCATGGATACTTGTTGGATTTGTTTCTGCTGCTCCACAATGGGAACTCCTGTGAAGGATTTTCTGAGAAACATATTCTGGTAGAATATGTTTCTCAGCCCACCGCAAGCTTTTAGACATTCTGCATCCCATACCTGTATCAAGTGTACTTGTGCCAATCCAAAGAAGAAAGTACCCGCAAGTGGGATCCTTAAGGTCAAAGGCCTCAGAAAACATGTTAACATCATCAATTGCTTTAAATAAATCATGGAACAAGTCCACTTTGTCAACACGTTGAGTCCAAGAAGAGCAAGGCCTTACAAATATCTCTGTTGCTAGGACATAGCCTGGTTTAGCCAGGCTACATATGAGCTAAATAAATAATTAAAAAGAGTATGCACTCTTATTTGGTTTCATATTACATCTTAGGAATATTTTCTCCTCACATAGCATCTATTAAACTACAAACTGGCATTTAAAAAGTTTCTGAGTATATATTAGCTAAAACTCATTCCATCACTAGAAAAAGCACAGATGCAGACTATCGCCTTTTGAATGGATGGGCAATGAGATCCTGCCATATAACACTGGGAACTATGTCTAGTCACTTATGATGGAGCATGATAAATGTGAGAAAAAAGAATGTATACATGTATGTGTAACTGGGTCACCTTGCTGCACAGTAGAAAATTGACAGAACATTGTAAACCAGCTATAATGGAAAAAATAAAAATCATTATAAACAAAAGGGAAAAAAAATGAAAACTTCATAGGCTTCACTATGCATTTCTCCCTTTGACTGGTTCTGATCTGTATCCTTTTTCTATAATACAACTGTAATCTTTTTTTGTTGTTGTCTTTTTAGGGCTGCACCCGCGGCATATGGACGTACCAGGCTAGGAGCTGTAGCTGCCTGCCTACACCACAGGCACAGCAACGAGGGATCCAAGCTATGTCTGTGACCTACACCACAGCTCACAGCGACACCAGATCCTTAACCCACTGAGCAAGTCCAGGGATAGAATCCACATCCTCATGGTTACTAGTCGGGTTGGTTAACCACTGAGACACGAAGGGAACTCCATACAACTGTAATCATAAGTGCAATGTTTTCCAGAGTTCTGTGAGTGATTCCAGCGTATTATTGAAACTGAGAAGATAGAGGTAGACCCTAAATTTGTACCTAGCTGGTTAGAAGGAGGGTGGCCCAAACTTGTGGCTGATGTTTGAAATGAGGGTAGTCTTATGGGGGACTTAAACTGTTAAGCTTGGCCCAATAGCAGGTAGTTGGTGTCAGAAGTCATTGCATGCACCTTATTTTTTTTCCTTAAGGGTAAATCTGAACTCAGGCAGGGTTAGTACTATTCTCAGGGTCATACTAGGTTAGACCCTGGATTGAGAGTCAGGTTTCATTTTCCTCACCTCAGTGTTCTTTGTTATACCATGCTAGTTGTCAACTTGAGATTCCATCTTCATCTTCACAACAGATAGAAAAGAAACCAAAGCAAGCAAAGAAATGGGATGCCAATGTGGGAAAATCCAACATTATGATACCATCTGATAGCAGCAGGCACTTACTATTTACAGAAGACTGAGAAGGTGCTGGGCACTTGGCTAAGCACTTTCCAGCCATGATCTTATGTAATCCTCATAACACTTTAAATATCTCCATTCAACAGATGATGAAACGGGCTTACAGAATCTAATAACTTTCCTCAGGAAGCAAAGCTAGAAAGCCACTGAGGTGTTCCCACTGTGGCTCAGCGGTAACAAACCTAATTAGTATCCATGAGGACTAGGGTTCAGTTCTATCCTGGCCCCACTCAGTGGATCTGGCATTGCTATAGCTGTGGCATAGGACAGCAGCTGCAGCTCTGATTTGACCCCTAGACTGGAAACTGTCATATGCCACGGATGTGGCCCTAAAAAGACAAAAAGAGAAAAGAAAAAAGAAAAAAAGAAAGCCACTGAGCTAGAGCATTGGGGAGGCAGCCAACCTTGATTCCTTATATTGATTTGATCTGAATAGTGAGATGTTTTAGGATTTATTTTTAATCCATTTTACAGAAAAACATCAGATTTGAAGTAAAAAGCATTTCTTTAAAACAAACGAGGACCTGAATGCAGTGCAAGCTCTTCTTCCCCTACATTTTCCCAATTAATTTTTAAAATATTTGTATTAAAAAATAAAGTTTAAGAAATACAATTTCTATGAGACTTTATCTTGTCAACTGTGGAAATTTTTTTTCAATAATCAAAGAAATAATACCCCATTTAAAATAAAAATTAGACTGAAAGTTATGTAGTCTTGAGCAAGTATCTTAACCATTTGATGACTTAGCTTTTTCTTCAGTTAAATGGAGATCATATTAGCATGTATCTCACAAACCATTAGATGCATGTTGACTGTTTCTATGCATTGGTGACATGTCACAAAATTGCTGTGAAATATGAGCTCCTTAGCTCAGTGCCTGGCACATAGCAGGCACTGACAATAGTTATTTTTTGAGTTTGCTTTGCCAGTGATCATCATTATTAATAGCACTCAAGTGGCTCCATCATTATTGCTGAGTAAAATACTTCTGTTTTGTATCCTTGTTTGGTAGAAGAAAGTATACTAAGAAATGAATTAAATGATAGAAGACTTAGCATGATACTAAACTAGCTGACCAGAGACTAGCTATGTGTTTGAACAAAGGCAATTCCCTGAGTCAGTGTGTCAGTTCCAACAAGGAGTGTACAGTACAGCTGTATCTCCATGAAATCCTTAAAGTCAAGTGCCTCATGGAACGCATTAATACCATCAAATTCATTTCAATAAATTGGAGATGTAGAAATCTTCCCATTAACGTCACCAGCCTATGTAATAAATTTGTGAGGTTTGGCAAATAAAAATAATTTTAGATTGTAGCAGAAGGCAAATTATTAATGTGAGGCTGTAAACACACGTGAAGGAAATATTAAGGTAACAAAAGGCGTGCAGGCAATGGAAGTTACAAGGGAAAACAAAAGAGCCTGGATTCTTCTTCACTAAGGCCAGATCCTCACTGCTCTGCTGCTTTACTCAATTCTTTCTGGCATCGACACTGTCATGATTAAGTAGGATAAATGTTTCACACTGAGCTTTGGAGTGTGCAGTAGAAAAAACAAGGCTGAATTACCAGGGATAGCAAAGAGCCACTCTAAATTATTTTGTGTCTCAAGGACACAAGTCTGTGTGCAGAGGTGAAAAGCAGATAAAAGAAAAACAGACTATTCACAGGGTAAAACACAAGTTGTGAAATTTAACTTTTCTCAGTTGATAGAAAGAGCTAAAAAGGAGACCTCTTCAGGCTTTTAAACAACCTGATAGCTTTCTTATTTTAAGGATATGTGTGAGTGCTAGGTCCTCATTTATTTATAAAAGCCACAAAGCTATTAGCAACATAATGTGGGAAACAAATATTTTTTTAATTAGAAGGCATCCCATTAACTAGAAGATTTATTAGACAGCCAGGTGGTTCAGTGAATCAGCTTATGGTTAATTCAAGAAAAATCATACTGTCACCTAAAATATGGATACATTTGAGGGTAAACTTAAAAAAAAAAACACCAAATGATCTGGATAATGGGATTCATTAATCACTGGAACTGTGTATGTATCTGTAGGTGTGGATGGAGAGAGAATTAAAGTCATCAGCCTGGGGAACACATTATTAATATTGAAATTATAGTGTGTCAGAACATGTGTCATAATGAAATATACCTATAAAGAGTAGCATGGCTACTCCTGGTATAAGATGCCAGTACTAAATATTCTCTTACAACTTTTCACCATAATATCCATGAAGTCTATAAAAGTTATAAGAATTAAAATTGATATAAACCTGATAGCTTTATACATAGCTTAGGTATTGCATCATAATTATGAGGCAGATGCAAATAAATAATAATAAACTATCCAAATTTTAGCATAGATCCTTCTTTTCTTCTTAAATTGTTCCCCCAAATATTAATTGATTCATATTTATTTACCTGGGTAGAAGTTAAATAGACCAGAATTCAACTAGGCAGTTAGAGTGAAAATAAATGAA
Organism: Phacochoerus africanus; assembly: GCF_016906955.1. NCBI lineage: Eukaryota > Metazoa > Chordata > Mammalia > Artiodactyla > Suidae > Phacochoerus > Phacochoerus africanus. The sequence continues at coordinate 209,477,660 of NC_062544.1, read as the reverse complement.
GACCACATAAATGAGAGCAGAGACTATTTATTCAGAGCTTAACTACAGCAAAGGGAATCAGCCATCATCATTTTTTGTGTTTGGAAGTCTTAAAGGCAGGCAGAGAAATGGGAAAGCTTCACATTAGACAAACAGGAAGGCTTAAGATATGCCTTGATTGGTATGCAGTTGGCATAGGGAAATTGGAGGTGGATTAACTGGAAGCAGGGTGCCCCCCTGTGACTGGTTGGATTACGTATTTGGCTTTTTCTGGTTGATCCTAAATTAGAAGTGGGAGCAATTATTAAGGAAGCTAATAGTTATCAATCAAAACTTGGCCATTTTTGGCTGATTGCTACAGGGGTTTTGTTTACCTTCCTGGATTGGTTGCTACAGTAAGTAATTGGCCTCCTTGGTTGATTACTGCAGATATTGGGTTGGTTTCTTGGGATGGTTGCACTAGATTGTAGGTTGAGTTCTATGTTTACATATAGACTGGCCATGATGGATTTGTATATTCAGTCTCTTATAAGTATTGGATTTCAGCAGTGGCTTGTGGCAGCTGGGAGGGATGAGCTGGCTGCAGAGGATATGCATATTTTCCCCAAACAAACATACATATTCTCTCAAAATTTTTTATATTGTTGATTAAAGAAAAATAAGATTAAAAAATCTGTTCTAGCTTCATATTTCTCTCTCTCTCTCCTTCCCTCCCCCAATAAACACTTCTAACTTGATATTTCTTACTACAACAAAATAGTCATTAAGAAAGACTTCTCTGTATCTCTAAGCAACAGATATTTTCAGCTATAGTTTGTTTTATCTGTTGGCTATATTTGACACTGTTAATCAACCCTTCTCAAAACTGTTTGTTTGGATTCTACGGTGTCACACGTTTCTGCTTTTCACATATGCTGTCATCTTTTTTCTGAGCCTTATTTTATTTGAGGGGAGGGGGTGGTGTTTTTTCATAGCTTAGGTATTGCATCTGCAGCCCTTTTCCATTTCCAATCTTCATCTCTCCCTGTGGGAACTTATTTGGCCTTCACCAGGTATATGCTAATGACTCTCAAAGTTGCCAAGTCGCTACTCTGAGCTCCAGATTCTGTTATCTTTCTAGATGTCAATATTCATCTCACACAAAATGGACTTCTAGGTTATTGTCCTATTTGCCCACCAACAGCCTGCATCTCCTTCAGGTTTTCCTGACCCAGGAAATGGCCTTCCACCACTAAGAACCATTGTTAAGGGCAAACATCTTAGAAGCATCATTGTCAACTAGATTTCTCTGACACCAACTTCTTAACTATTACAAAATTCTTTTCTCACCCAATTACAACCATATCTCTCCTCCTCTACTTGCTACCACCTCATGCTGAGCCACCTGGGTCACTGTATTACTCTCTTAACTTTCTACCCATTTCTGACTGTCTACCACTCAGCATCCAGAGGGATCATTTTAAAAGATAAAACTAGAGCATGTCCCATCTGGACCTGAAATTTTCAGTGGCTTTTCATCATACTTAAATAAAACACCAAATCCCTGACCTTTTCCCTAAATACCTCTAAACCCATTTTCTAGGTGTTTCCAATTCTCCACTCCATCCTAATCATCCTTACCTTGCTGACTCACAAACATTTTCACCAGGAGGTCCTCATGTTGTTCCTCTACCTAGATGCTCATTTCTCAGCTGTTTGCAAAGGTCAATCCCAATGCAGCTAGGTCTTTGTACAAGTGTTATTTTAAGAAACTACATTTTCTTCCCTGGTATATAAGCTCTATGAAGTCACCAATGCTGTGTTTTATTCACTGATATATTGGCTAGAACTTAGTGTATGTTAAATAAAACCTTTTTTTTTGGATGGCTGTATGACTGGATTCCAAACTCAACATTTCCAATATTGGGCCACAATTACCTTTTGTCCAAATTGTCCAGATTTTAAAACTCTCATCTTTATAGCCCATCACACCCTAGTGTGTAGGTCATTTACTAACTCTTATCATCCTCTACTAAGCCTACCAGAATTTATGTATTTTTTACATCATCTCCTCAAGAATCTTCTTCCTTCCTTCATTGGTTGATTTATTCAGGGTATTTATTCTGTAACCAGCACCCAGAAACTCTTATGAAAATGCAAATACTCTAGGTTAGTAAAAAAGTAGGCCATGGTGAGTCCCTCTTCTCTAGGAATGGTTATAGTAAGAGTTATGTTTAGCTGGGACCTCAGGAAAGTAGGAGCTAGGTATCAGGTCCTGAAGACAACACCTAAGGAAAGTAGTTCTCAATTTTTAGTCCATCAGAATCACCCGAGAGATTTTTTTTTTACAACATAGATTTCTGGTCTGGGATCTCTAGCTCCTCTGATCCTATAAATCTGGGGTAGGTCCAGTGATTTGCATTTCTAACAAGTTTCTAGTGATACCAATGATGCTGGTTCAGGGACCACATTTTGAGAATAACTGCTTAGGAAGGCAATATTGGGGGGGGGGGAACCCTTGTAGTAATGGGGAGGAAAAGAATGTAGAAGGAAAGTAAGCCAAAAGTCCCCTAGACACAACCACTCACTTTTGTCTGTATCTGAAGAGAGAGAGAAGCGGGTGTGGTAGAGAGAGAAGCAGAACCCATTAGAAGACAGGAATTTGAAGCTTCACTCTAAACTGGTTGTGTGACCTTCAATAAGGTTTTGAACTTCAATAATGTTTTGAGCCTCAATGGTGTTTTGAGCCTCAGACTGTTGATGTGTAAAGGGAAATAAAATTTTATTTCACTCACATGAGTGGTTATAAGAATTAAATAATGTTTCTCTGTGAAAAACACTGGCACAAATTAAACTCTCAAAAAATATGTGACCCATTTTCATTTTATAAACTCCCCAGAGCCTGCACTTTCCTGCATATACACTCTTTAGTATTGTTTATACACTGATCTTATACCTTTAGCCAGAACATAAAAAAAGAGTGTTCCAGTGTGTTTATGTCCAAGTATCTATACCATTTTGTCTCTTCCAAACTTGCCATTACTGTGATAATTTTCTTTCCCTTTATTTATAACTTCTCTGACATGTTGATCATCTTTCAAGATTTCACTAAACAAAATTAAAAAGTGATATTACAATACATTTACAAGATGTTCTGACCTGGGGACCTATATTTTTTGGCTGAAGAACAGACTCTGCCAAATAGGGGGCTGCACGAACTTGTGAAGAAATGAATCTCTCCTTCGTCTGTTTTACCATCTGAAAATCTGGGTAATGCCTAGTGTTCTAGCATCTCAGAATGTTTGTGGGGAGATATATAGGTTAAGAACACTTTCAGCTGTGAGTAATAAACCCTGTTTGCCTGGCATGAATAAATAGGGCCTAACTGTTTCTCTTGTTTGTCTTTTTATTTTTGGTCTTTTTAGGGCTGCGCCTGCTTCATACGGAAGTTCCCAGGCTAGGGGTCGAATTGGAGCTGTTGCCGCTGGCCTATGCCACAGCCACAGAAATGCCAGATCCAAGCCGTGTCTGCGACCTACACCACAGCTCATGGCAATACAGGATCCTTAACCCACTGAGCAAGGTCAGGGATCGAACCCTCAACCTCATGGTTCCTAGTTGGATTCGTTTCCACTGTGCCACAGCAGAAACTCCAATGCTTCTCATTTAAAAAAAAAAAACTGAGGAGTTCCTGTCGTGACTCAATGGTTAACGAATCTGACTAGGAACACTGAGGTTGAGGGTTCGATCCCTGGCCTTGCTCAGTGGGTTAAGGATCCTGTGTTGCTGTGAGCTGTGATGTAGGTTGCATACTCAGCTCGGATCCCATGTTGCTGTGGCTCTGGCATAGGCCGGTGGCTGCAGCTCCAATTAGACCTCTAGCCTGGTAACCTCCATATGCCGTGGGAGCAGCCATAGAAAAGGCAAAAAACCAAAAAATAAAAATAAAATAAAAATAAAAAAAATAACTGAAAAAAAAAGGCAATACATAGTAGTACAGATGATTAAAAATGTCATCAAAGATCTAAGTTCCTTATCTCATTTTCTGGAATCCTTAGTATAGGGAGGGGTTGAAGATATTTTTCCCTAAAGGACCAGATAATAAATATTTTTGGCTTTGAAGGCCATCTCTGTTGCCACTACATAACTTTGCCTCGTAGTGTGAAAATAGTCATAAACAATATGTAAATGGATGAATGTGACTGTGTTCCATTAAAGCTTTATTTATAAAATCAGGGAATGGGCCAAATTAGGCTGATAGGCTCTAGTTTACTGACCCATCCGACCTCAATATGGCTGCTGCAGCTCCAGAACTCACATCTATATTCCAATTAAAAAGAAAATGTACCTTGAAGAGGGTAAAATGCAGAAGGGATATGTCTACCTAGTCTATTTCTCTCCTGGAAGACCCCACCCAATGTCTTTCTATCATTTGATATTAGTCAGAAATGCATTTTTGGTGGTCTTATAGCTGCTGTTCACTAGTATTCAGGTTCATCTCCTTCCAAGCACCTTCCCTTCAACCTCCCCCTTCTTAGAAATTAAGCATAGTAAGTCACTTGTATTAGTCAGTGAAATTTAAGCAAAAATGATACATGTTATTTCTGAGCTGTACCTTTAAGATGCAAATGTACAAATTGTTTTACATCCCCCCCTGTCACTATCTATAGGAATATTCCAGATAAAAACTGTATATATCTGAGTTCCAGAGTAAGGACTCATGGAAAGAGGTTCATAATGACCTTACTCATAAACTTGAGAGGCATATCTTTGTTAATTCAAGTCACTTGTATTTGGTAGTTTTTTGGTAATTGCAGCATAATCCATTATTCTTGAAAGAGTGCTACATAGACACTAAAAGATGGTAAATATGACTTTTCAGCCTCTCTTGTAAAGCAGTAGTTCCCAATTTGTGGTCCTGAACCAGCATCATCATCACTTAAGATGTCATTGGAAATATAAATTTTCATTTCTCTCCCAGACCCACTGAATCAGCAACCTGTGACATAACAAGTTTTCTAGGTGATTCTAATTTATATTTTTCTCTCTCTGGTATAAAGGAAGGAAAGAAGGAAAGGGGTTATAAATGACTTGCTTCAATATATAGTGTAAGAATAGTGAATAAAGAAAAAAAGAAACCAAAAATGCTATGATACTGTATTACTTTACCAAAGGGAAAGAATATAGATGCAACTAGTGTCTAGATATGCTATCTAATCTTGTTCAAATACTGTCATTGTAAACTTTTCTCCAATGAATATTTCATCTGCAATTATGGGTATATATTTAGAAAAAATACATTATCCTGCTTCCATGAATTCACAACATGTCCAAGACATCAGATGTACACTTTCAAAATAATTAAATTGTATTTTAACAGTCGACAAGCAAAATGCTAGTTCTGCAATGCCAGTGTTCATGTCGCTGAATAACTTAGGAAGCCTCCAGTTGAATGTGATCTTCAGTTCAAAGAAAGTATGTGTTGAAGTCTCTCAAGACTTGAGCCCAAAATAAACTGATATGGAAGATTAAATCCACTTTCATTGTTTTGCTTTTTAAATTCTATAAAAAAAGCAAAAAAAGCATGCTTTGGAAAGTTAAACATACATGATACTATCTTTAAAAGTTATCTCAATGAAAGTTGGAAGAAATGGGGAATATCTATGAATTGAGAATATCATTGCTTGAATATTCTTTCCCTTCCTGACAAATTATTTTGGTGAGGTGGAAAGAAAAATGGGGCAGGAAGAGACAGCAAGGAGACTGTTCCCTCCCCATGTCAACCTCACTTTCTGCATCTGAAAAATGGAGCAGTTCTACATATTACACAAGGTACTGAATCTAAAAGGTCATAACAAGAATGTGTTTTCATATGAGATTGTCTCATGAATCTATTCATTTATCTAATGTATATAATAAGTGATTACTGTGTGCAAATCCTTTGAGAAGCCCCATACATTCACATGGCATAATGTAGGAATAAACACATTCAAAGAGCTTATGTTCTCATGGGGAAGACAGACAAGAAAACAAATGACTTCAGAATAACTGTTGTAAAAGAGACACGAATAAGGTGATTTTGAGGGTCTCAATATCTTCTCTTAGCTCTTTCAGATCTCCTGTCCATATCTCAAGTCTGATCCTAACCACTTCTTAAATGAATCAGCATAGTTGTCCCCATATTTCTCTTTTAGGTTCTAGTATATCTCACCTCCAAGATATCCTCCACTTGACTGAGAGACAATTGCAGTGAAAAGCAAACATGAACTTTTGTTCCCTTGTCTCCATATTCTTTCATAGCTTCCCAAAGTGAGCAAATAAATGGCAAGCTCCTTATCTCAGCATACTCTCACCTGATCTGGACTCTGTCTGGCTGGCTAGTAGTATCATCTCTCTTCATTCTAGAGATTTGCTTAGCTCCAGCTGTTGGTTAAGGTTTTTAAAACCAGCAGACATTTGCCACACCTGGGTCTTCATTCACCCTCTTTCCTTCTGTGAGGTTAACACATCCTTGTGCATCATTTCAGCTTAAACTACCTCTTCCGAAAGGCCTTCTTGACAGCTCTACTTGCTCCCACTTACACCCTAGTTCCTTTTTATCACATTGCCCCTGTCATTGCCTTCTTGCTTGTATGCTAGTTTCTCCCAGTATCCTATCACTCTGTGAGGCAAGGAGATTGTTTATCTTGGTCCCTCCTTTATCCTCAGAATTTAGTGCAGTTTCTATTACATAATATCTATTCCATAAATACAATTTGAAGGAATGAATGAAGTGTTCCCATGTAGCAAAGAGATTCAAGGGATCATTTTAGTTTTGCACGACTTACCTGGTTTATGGAGAGGAAAAACGGAGCATTTGACCTTGATCTTAAGCCCAGTTTTTCCAAAACAATCATGTCCTTGCAGGATGTGACGATAGTTTAAACTGAAACAAGGAATCACTCCAAATCCCAAAGCACCCTCCCTCATTTTATGCTATTTGGCCTATACTTACTAATACATTGGCTATATTTCTTGGAGTAAGGCTCTTAATTTCATGAATCTTTATTCCCTTCAGGTTAATCTTTAAAATTCTATTCCTGCCTGTTTTTTGTTTTTTGTTTGTTTTTTTTTTTCTATCACAAACTGTCCTATATCTTCAAACTACATGTGACTTCACAGTGATAAACATAAGGACATTTTTAAAAATCTGCCTTAATACTTAATAATTTATATTGGCACTGTTTGTTTGGCATATGATTCATATACTTATTTAATCATTCAATATTTATTTACTTGAAAGGTGCTTTGTTCAAAGCACTAGGGGGCACTTGGAGGAAATGCAGGCGCTTTCTTCTCTGAAAATGCTCAGCATAAAGTAGAGAATTTGATTAAGCACAACTATAATTGATAACAGCATCATATCATGGAAAGAACCCCAGTTGAAACTGGAGGAAAGACACCAGAGTTCTCCTTTCTGGATTGGGCATTAAATGACTGTATGAGATTTGGCAAGTAATTCCATTTTTATGGGCCTTACTTGCTTATTTGTAATAAGTGATTCAAATTATATAAACATTAACTTAGCTTTCCAATATATACAAGTCATTGAATTTAGGAAATTAAAATGTAAGCAATAAAATGTCTGTCTCTCAATTTTGAAAATATTAAATAAATACTAATTCTCAATTGGCAATTTTTTTGAAATGCACATTCTTGCTGCTAGCAGATATGTGGATTGATATAATCTATTTATGAGATTTAAAATGTGCTCTGAACATGCAATTCTAATTTACAAGAATTTTTATTACAACAGAATTTTTTAACTATTTTTTTTAGGGCTGTACTCACAGCATTAGGAAGTTTCCAGGCTAGGGGTCCAATCAGAGCTGCAGCTGCTGGATCAACCCAGAACTGAGCCACGTCTGTGACCTATACTACAGCTCATGGCAATGAAGAATCCTTAAGCCACTGAGCAGAGCCAGGGATCAAACCTGTATCCTCATGGATACTAGTTGGGTGGGTTACTGCTGAGCCACAATGGGAGCTCCACAACAGACTTTTTATTTATTTTTTTATTTGTTTGTCTTTTTAGGGCCGCACCCATGGCATATGGAGGTTCCCAGGCTAGGGTTCCAATCGGAGGTACAGCTTCCAGCCTATACCAGAGCCACAGCAACACCAGATCCAAGCCACATCTGCGACCTATGCCACAGCTCATGGCAATGCCAGATCCTTAACCCACTGAGCAAGTCCAGGGATGGAACCCACAACCTCATGGTTCCTAGTCGGATTCGTTAACCACTGAGCCACGATGGGAACTCCTTTTGTTTCTTTTCACAACGGACTTTTAAAATCAGTTTAAAACTGCATAATTATAAAAAAAAAGAGTAGATTAGTATTTCATAGTTCATTCCAACCATTAATTCTATTTTTGAAAAAGGTTAAAATCACCAAGTGATGCACATTTATAACCTCATTTAATTCTTAGCACAAATTTATGAGGAGACATCGTAGTATAACCTCATTGCAGATAAGATTATAACTCTAATTATTATCTTAATGTCTAACTAAAGCAGAGTAAAGTCAGGATTTGAATGGAGACACTTTACACCATGGCATGTAGTGGTATGGTGTGGAGAAAAATATAGAGTATGAATCTCAGGTAAAATCTAGTTGGAAATTTCAGAAATAATAGAAGAAAATTAATGAGTGTGATTAATGGAGAAATCAAATGAGCAGAAATAGAGAAAAAGGACAAGGAGTCTGAGACACATGACAAGCATTGTGGAGAATCAATGAATTGAATGTGGAGAGAAATAAATTAAGGGGGTTAATTAACAATATCAATAGTTGTAATAATGATGCAACTACTATTTATTAGGAGCCTACTGTTTCAAACATTCTGCTAGTCATTTAACTTTCCATTTTACAAATGAACAAGATTTGATTAGCAGAGATAATTACATTGAATTCAATTTTAAAGTCATGGGATCTGAAGTGCTCAAGGGACATGGTAACTGTTGAGGTGTCTGTAGGGAATACAGATGGGCGTGAATGATGCAGAATGAAATCAGAAAGGAACCTAGGGGCAGATTCCTCCTCTTTAGGAGAAGCAAGAATCTCAGAAAGCAAAGGATTTCAATGGTCTCTCTCTCTCTCTCTCTCTTCTGTTTCTCTCTCTCTCTCCTTCCAGTTTTATAAAAATTAATTTTGGAGGGTTACACCTGTAGCATGTTGAAATTCCCAGACTGAGGATCAAACCTGTTCCATAGCAGTGACCTGAGCTGTGCAGTGACAACATGAGATCCTTAACCCACTGCACCACAAGAGAACTGCAAAAATCAATTTTTAAGTTACAGAAGAACTCACACTACACTTAAAAGAAGTCACCTCTTTATTTTTGGTATAACTAATTGGTCTTTTTCTCATGAGCCTTCACTCACTAGATGGTGACAAAACAAATACACACAAAAACCCAAACTCAAACAGGCAAACAATTTTAAAACATTCCTATTATTTGGAGTTCCTGCTGTGGCACAGTGGGTTAAGGAGCCAGCATTGCCACAGCTACATTGCAGCTGTGGCTCAGATTCAATTCCTGGCCCAGGAACTTCCATATGTCCCCAGTTTGGCCAAAACAACAACAACTACCACCATTACTATTGTTGAACAGTCTCTGTATGATTTTCAGTCTTATGTTGCATAATTTTCCAAAATCAGGGAACGAAATAACAGAAAGCAAGATAAACTCCATTTACCAATCACATATGTTTAATAATTATTAGCATTTTACCAAGTTGTTTTTTTTTCTTGCTATAGTATTTTAAAGTTAATCACAAATGTCATTGCATTTCACCTCTAAATATTTTGTGTGCATAAAAATCAGGACTTTCAAAAAATCTCTTCTCCAAGCTATTATTCCTTAAAATTAGTAACATCTAATACAATCTAATGTTCAGTCTATTTTAAAATTCTCTAATTTTTCCCAATTTGTATTTACCTCTGGTCAAAGCATGATTGAATCAAAGATCATCAATTGCATTTTGTTTTGCCCCTAAGGTCTTTTTAAATCTAGAAGACCCTCGCCTTTTCTTCTCTTAACACTGACTTGAGGATACTAGGTCAACTGTCCTGAACAGTGACATGACATTTAGTTTGAGCTCTTTCAAGAAGAATACTTTGTAGATGATTCTGTGTCTCATATTGCATTATGTCAGAAGGTTCATGACTTCTTATTGTCTCACTCTTAGTGATACTAAGATTGACTGATATTTTAAAGAGTTTGTAAAGTTACACTTTTTCCTTGTAACAGATATTTTATTGGTTGATAACTTTAGATCCATGCAAATATCCAGTTCTCTGTCAACATTTCACTATTGGGAAAGCCAAAAAGAAACCCTCTCTGGCTGGTGGTGCCATGCTTCTGGGAATACCTGGCAGGGGTTGTTCCAGGGTGGTCCAAGACTGACACATATAGTGGTCTCCTTAGTATCTCCAACTCATCTCTCTCCTCCGGTACTTTGAAGTGGAGGTGGAATGTGGGAAGACCTGTCTTACCCTCTGCTTTGCTGGCAGAATAAAATCCCTTACTCTCCTGCAAACTCTTAGGCAGAAGATATACATTTTCCTTTTTATTTTGTATACTCTTTTTGTATAAGATTTTGTATAAGATTTTTCCTAGACCACTGATGAGACAGTCTAGGTGTTTTCTTCTTGTGGGTCACATCTTTTCTGACTCCAGCCTAATGGCCAAGCCTTGGTAGAGATGAGGGTACAAGAGATAAAAGTAGCCTTCAGTGATAAGGGAATCTGGGTGGCAAGATGTTTCAAAGTCATTTTATCTCAAATAACCACTCTTCCTCATAGGAACTAGAATCACTTACATGCTTTAAAATATAATGTTAAATGTATTGTGGGTTTGAAAATCAGATTGTATTCAAGTAGAAAAAGCTCCTGAAAAGGCAGTACTAGAAAATTCTTTTCTTTCTATTTTCATTATGTGAGTTGTCTTGATGGCTTGGATGGGATTTGAAAGCATCTCGAGAATATTCTGATATTGGTACTTGTAAAATCTGCGAACATTTTTACTTCTCAGGCAGGCTTATATCAGTATCTTGCCTGACATCCATTTATATGGTAGACGCTATGTGGCCAATAAAATTCGCTAATACTCTTTAAACCATATGGCATCTATCTCTGTTAAATTACCTCAAGTGCTCTGACTACTGGGAGTATAGGTACCTGAGGAAAAGGTCATGAGAAGTGGAATAATTTATTCTATATAGATGGTAGAAATGGGAAACAAAATCAAGTTTTCTGAGTTTCTTTTCATCATTATTTTCTGCAGTAACAAACTTACTGATTATATTCCTATTAGACTGAAAGTTTCTGGAAGATAGTATATACCCTGGAAGAGAAAGCTCATGGAATGAAAGATAGTTCTTTTTCATCTCTCTCTGTAAGGAATGTGGTAGATGATGAGGGCTAGAAGTAAGGTTGTGAAATAAAAGGGGAGGGTGTCCCCCAAATTTGGTAACCAAGATAAATATTTTAATGCAGTATTAAAAAAAATCAAAATCAATGCAAAAATGCATGATGTTCTAAATATTACATGATGTACTAACATTTAAAATAATTACAGGATAAGAATTATGAATTTTTCCTTCTGCCTCAGGCTCTAACAAGGCTCTGGGTGGCACAATACAGAGAACCCTTCAAGAAAGGATTTGCTACCCAGTTGTAGGGAGTCAGCTGTCACGTCCTGAAGTATCTGCCTCAGCTGTGGATCCCACCTTATGGAGGTCTCACTTTTCCTGGGTCACCCACATGCATAACCGAGAAAGGCATGGGTAGAAATGTCCAGGAATTCTGACCCTATTCTAAGGCGCCACTCTCTTCAGAACTCCCTGCTGCACTGGCCAGGCTTTATCTCCTGCATCTCATGGTTTGACTTCTCCCTCTATACGGTTCTATTTCCTCCACCTTCCTTCAAAGGCATTCATCCTTAAAACATCTTGTACTCAATCTCTGATTTTAATATCTGCTTCCAGAACTCCACCTGTGACTGGGATACAGTCCCAAAGCCTGCCTCATGTATGTGCTATGGTTTTAAAATATTCATAAGTAAAATAAATAAGTCCTGGTCATATATTGTACAGGATATTAATTCCAGTAAGCAATACTATATTGTACATTTGAAAGACACTGAAAAAGTAGATTTTAAAAGTTCTCATCACAAGAAAGAAAAGTTTGTTACTATGTGGTGATTGATGTCAACTCACTGTATTGTAATCATTTTGCCATCATATATATATGATGATATATGATATATAATATATGCCATGTATGCATATATCAAATCATACTATACACATAAAATGAATACAGGATTGTATGTCAATTATATCTCATTTACAAGAATGAAAATAAAAAAAATTTTTAAATGTTGAGTTTGCTTGTTCCAGTTTCTATTCTTAAAAATCTGCAGATTGTTATGTATAAAACTGTCAGGAAAATAGGATTGGGCTATGGGCAAGTTTTAAGCAAATGACTGTAAACACATGTAATTATAACAGATCAAATTATAAATAATACTTATCCAGAACTAGGGTGGTTTATTACTGATGATCAGTCCAACTTCAGGGTATAATTAAAGCCCTGTGCTTAGATTTGTTAGAGTACTGATTTCTCACAATTATGGTTCGTTGTCTTCTTTTTTGTTTATATTTCTTCTTTGCTATTTATTACAAGAGCCTATATCAGACTATTTACATTCTTATATGATTCACTAGCTGTAGAGAGTTCCCAAGGCTTTGGTCAAATGTTACTTAAAAATTTTTAGCAAAAAAAAAAAAAAGTCTTTATGTTATGAAAACCAGACTCCATCAACTTCATTTTTATTAATCCAATACTTTCCTTCCTTCCTTCCTCCCTCCTCTCCCTCCCTCCCTCCCTCCCTCTCTCTCTCTCTTTCTTTCTAGGGTTGCACTCGTCCTGCGGCAGGCATATAGAAGTTCCCAGGCTAGGGATCGAATCTGACCTGTAGCTGCCGGCCTATGCCAAGACAACATGGGATCTGAGCCAGGTCTGCGACCTACATGACAGCTCACAGCAACGCTGGGTCCTTAACCCACTGAGCAAGGGCAGAGATTGAACCTGTGTCCTCACGGATACTAGTTGGGTTCATTACTGCTGAGCCATGATGAGAACTCCTAATCATTTCTTTGTCTTAGTAACTATTGCACAGATCTTTACAAATGCTGCAAATTCAAGAGATAATTTCCCATCAAATGTAAATATGCCAAGAAACTTCAGTGTCACTCTTTTCTATGAATTATATACAAATGGGTTAAATAGGCTTCTGAAGAAATGAAAATTTTTTTCCTGGGTTGAGGCAGGGAAAAATATGGTTTGGGCTGAGTTTTACCAGAAAGATAGTTTTTCATTAGTTAAAATCCTTTTCATATGTGATATTTTTTCCTTCCCTCCTTTTCTGCCCCCTTCCTTCTTCCTTTCTTCCTTTGCAACTGCAGAGTCCCAAGTTACCCAGGATTCTGACCTTCCCAAGTTGCCCACATTTAAGAAATGCTTCATTCTACCTTACACCTTCCAGCCTCAATGGAGTTATACTACTACTTATTTTGTGCTCACTACATACAAGTCATATTTGTATCTAGGTAAAAAAATATGTATATTTTTTCTATTAGAAAACAAAAAAAAAATTACTGGCCTGGGACAGTATCTTAGAATACTTTTGTTCTGGTATTAGCCTTACTGCAAACTTGATACTCGACACTCAATAAACATTTCACTTTCCTGGATTTCAGCTCTTCCCTCTGGTTTATGGAGACATTCACTGAAATATTGTTTAAATTTTCATTATAGATGTTACAATGCTAAATGGGTATCTTCAAGGGACAGTTTTGGAGAATTCCATGTGCACCTTTACAGATTTATCAGCACTATGGATGTGTATGAGAAATATGGAATAAGCCATGATCACGAATTGTCAGGTTACTATTTGGAACCTGGAAGCCCTCAAACATTTTGCTCAATCTTAGTTCATTCATCTGTGATTGGAGGTAATGGAGATAATAATAACTAATTTGCATGGGTATTGAGAAATTGTGAGGGCCCTTTCCCCTCAAAAGGAATTCATGACTTCTAGCAATTATTTATAACTGCTAGCTATCATTATCACTGAAAAATCTGCAATATTTTTGTCAGACCCATTTTCTTCTTTAACATTTTTGCTTGATTGTATTTAGTTCTGTGTCTATACATGGGTGTTAATTTGCATACTTTTGTAATATGTAAAGTGCTTTGGGCTCTCAGAGAAAGAGTATTATGCAAATAGAGGATATTATTATTCACTGTACTGATGTGTGAATGCTCAAGGTTCCAGACACATTCATCTTAAAGGAAGTATTAACTTCCAAATCTACATGAACCCCATAAATGCACTCTTAATAAACACTGACAATTTATAATGTTTCACTTTTCTGTTAAAAGTGAAAACAAAGACAAAAGTTAATGTAACACAAAATTTATAACATGATTATAAAATGCTAGCATTCAATCTTTAGGTTAGTATAAACTTTTTGCAAATTAAATGTAGTCAATTATAATAAGAAATCTTGCCAATCCTTGCTAATTTCAAAACCCTGTCTATACATATTTGAGCTATCTACATATCTTTATTATTATATACTCATTTTAGAGTTGCATTAACTTGACACAGCATTCACGTATATTTTTTAATTCTCATAGTTATCCTGTGAGAAAGCCAGAAATAATTAGTTCTTTATTATAAATGAGAAAACAGAGGCAGAGAGGGCTTAGGTCACTGGTCTGTGGTTACATTAGAGTCTAAGTTCATACTAGATTCATTCAACTGGTGGACATAAATAGAGCATGTTTCATGAAGGGAAAATGTCAGGGGAATCATGACTATTTCAATTTAATTGGGATGTAGATTTGAGGTGAAGTTTGGAACAGGTCAAAGGATCTTTGAAATTAATGCTAAGACATTTGAGTGTTTTTATGGATAGAATTAGAGAAAAAAGGAGTTCCCTTTATGACACAGTGGAAACAAATCTGACTAGTATCCATGAGGACATGGGTTTGATCCCTGGCCTCGCTCAGTGGGTTAAGGATCCAGTGTTGCAGTGAGCTGTGGGGTAAGTCACAGATGTGGCTCGATCCCATGTTGCTGTGGCTATGTTGTAGGCTGGCAGGTACAGCTCTGATCCAACTCCTAGCCTGGGAACTTCCATATGCCTTGGGTATGGCCCTAAAAAGCAAAATAAATAAATAAATAAATAAATAAAATAATAATAATAAATAAATAAAGAGGAAAAAAAAAATGAAGGCTCCTAAAAGACTCTCCTCAGAACTGTGCTGTGAGAAGAAGTAACATGGTGGGGCATGAAGACAGACTAGAAAAGAATAGGAGTAGAACCAGAGATTAACGTGGTGATTGGTGTGGTTCAGAAAATAAAACAATGATGAGCAAAACCATTAAGGAGGTAATATGAATACAAAGAAGGGTAAATTGTTGAAAGACCTGAGAAGATAGGGAATGTGAAAAGTAGAGGATACATGGATTAAACACTTCTCCTTATACTTGAATTCTGAACCAATTATGAAGGAGGACAGGAGTCTAAAAGAAGTAGAGTAACAAATCTGCTTAATGGCTGAGGTTTGGGATTTAGCTAGACCATAGGCAATCAGCTCGCGCTATTTGAATTAAACAATCTTTCACACTGAGTCATGGATATGAATGGATAACTTTAAGCCTCCTTGGTGTGGGCTACCTTGGTAACCAGGCAAGGAGAAGCAGGAAATGCCAGGAATATATACGTCTGTGGGCAATCTGTTTCTGAAAAAGGAGGGATGATAGGGCTGAAATAAGCATGTTCAGTTCCTTCTTGCAAACATGCTAATCAGAAAACCACCTCTCTTCCTGTGAGGAGTGGAGAAAAAAGAGTAAGGAAAGAGAACAAGGTTTGACAAAAAGAGGATTCTAGGAAAGTTCCTCCATAGGGAGACAGAAGAATTCGACCATAAAAATGATCCTAAAATGGCTTCCGTTAACTTTAGTCTGCAGAAAATAATCAGTAAGAAAATCAGCCTCAAGCAGGGTTTCTCAGCCTTAGCACTCACTAACAGTGCACTTGAACAGAGAGCTCTTTGTTGTAGGAAATTCTATTGCACATGGAGGAAGTTCACTAACATTCTTGGGCTTCTACAAATATCACAACCCCGGTATTGACATACACAGATATCTCCACACACTGCCAAATTTCTTCTGAGGGGCAAAATCTCCCCCTCTCTTCCATTGAGAATCATTGTCCTAAATAGAGAGGACTATGAACTATGGCTTTTTGGTTATCGCAATAAGCTGTTTTAATCATTCTAAATTAATTGTGCATGAGTCTCAGCATGTGTATTAACTTACTTTTTTATTTTTGCAGGTTAAAAAGACATGTCTATCATTATGAGGGAAATAAAGTTTACACTAAAACTTATTTTATTTTACTGTATTTTATTATTTTTGTGGCTGCACCTGTGCCATGCTGAAGTTCCTGGGCCAGGGACTGAATCTGAGCTGAACAATGTCAGATCCTTTAACCTACTGTGCCAGGCCAGGGATTGAACCTGCACATCCGCAGCCAAGGCCAGCCACCGCAGTTGGATTCTTAACACATTGCACCACAGCAGGAACCCCAGACCTCATATTTTAGAAAAGACGTTGATAACTAAATAGCTAGGAAGAGTCCTAGTGGGAATTCATCAATGTAATCTTTCCACTAGTTTAGAAGGCTATTCTTTGGTTTGTAAAATGTTTTTAAAATTCCCTTTGTCAGAGATAGAAGACTCTATTTATCATACAAGGAAGTAGGTAGGAAGAAAAGCATCCGGGTGACACTATGATTAATAATGCCCTTATCATCATTGCCATTCTTTCACAGGCATCTACTTATGTGGTCTCTGGGGATCTTATTTCAGCATTGGGCTATGCGTACATCCATCTGGAACAGGGAATTCCATTGCAAGAGATAAGAAATAAAAAATAAAATCCATAACTTACTCTACAATCTTGCACAATGTTGTTAATGCAAACATCATTAAGATTAAAAAGCAAGACTTGGGTTCAAGAACCATGTTTGCTCCTGACTTGGTCCTTTTTGGGGGCGGGGGAGGGGGCAGGGGGCAAAGCATACAGGAGTTCCCCGGCTAGGGATCAAACCTGCCAGAGCAGCAACCCAAGCCGCTGCAGTGACCATGCCAGATTCTTAACCTGATGCACCACAGAACTCCTGACTTGCCTCTTTACCTTGAAAAAGTCATATCATTTTTTTAGGACTAATGTGTAAACTTCTGCAATTCTCTGTAGTTGGGTTTAGATGGGTTGGGATTTTTTTTTTTTCTACTTCATATTTGTCCTGAACACATAATTTTGTCAGTTAGGGGACTGCCTATCAAGTTCCCCAATTTTGATAGATCTTGAGCTTTGACTTCTGTCCTTCATGCTGCAAAAGCCAGGTTCTTGTAAAGTTAAATAAATGGCTTCAGAGTAAAAGCAGTTTTCAGCCTCAACCTACCATGTTAGTGTTTCCCTTTCTCAGATTCCAGCTTGGTCATTTTTTCCCCTGTATTTTCAGCTCTTCATAACTCAGAGCTTTTTATTGTTTTCAATGGCAGGCTAGTTGGCATTATTAGAAACTGGAAATCAATACCAATTATTGGGAAAATAAACTGAGTCAGGACAATAAGCAGCACTATAATGTAACTATCAAGAGCAATTCCATGAAAGCTCTTTCTTTCTGTTTTAATAGGGCATTAAAATATTCATACATTTATCATAATATTTATTTATTTATTTATTTATTTTTTGCTTTTTCTAGGGCTGCACCCACGGCATATGGAGGTTCCCAGTCTGGGGGTCGAATCGGAGCTGTGGCCACCGGCCTACGCCAGAGCCACAGCAACGCCAGATCCGAGCCGCATCTGTGACCTACACCACAGCTCATGGCAACGCTGGATCCTTAACACACTGAGCAAGGCCAGGGATTGAACGCGCAACCTCATGGTTCCTAGTTGGATTTGTTAACCACTGTGCCACGATGGGAACTCCAATATATCTCTTTATATTGTATTTTGTCTTTATGCTATTATATAAAACATTTAATAAATACAAATGAATAGCATACGTGAAAGGTATAAATAATAGGAGTGAGATGAAGAACTTGTACCGTTATTCAACTCAAATCATACATTATATATTCCTTCTTTAGTCCAAACTGTCAGTTATTCTGAGTTGTTTTTGCTTGCTTGCATTATTTTTATTTCTCACAAACACTTTTTGTAATGTTGAAAATTTTTATTGAAACAAATTGATAATTGGATAGTATTTCATAAGTTGCGTCATAATTTCTTCTAATATTAGACATTTACTTTATTTTACTGTTTAATAAACAATGTTATGTAATCTGTCTCTATGCCTAGATCTTTGTTCATATTTTTGAATATTGGGTAATAAATCCAGAAATTAAGAGATCAAGGAATATCTATTTTTGTTTGTTTTTATATTTGTCATGAATGCTTCAGGTCTGCTCAATGTCACAGATTCATTTTCTCAGTGTAATTGACTTGCTTTGTTGTATATATGCTTTGCACTGTCCCACTATCTTGGCTTTTTGGTGGTTTGTTTGGGTTTTCTTTTTTTTTTGGCTTCTCACCAATTTTTTATTTATTTTTCAATTGAAGTACAATGTTATTATGCCAATTTCTGCTGAACAAGTAAGTGTACAGTCAAATATATATATTATTTTTTTAATCTTACCTTTTTATTTTTGTAGGTTCAAAAGACCATGGCTATTACATTGTTTTTATATCATTTTCCATCATGGTCTATCCTAGGAGATTGGATATAGTTCCTTGTGATATACAATAGAATCTTTGGTCTATCCATTCTAAATGTAATAGTTTACATCTACTAACCCCAAACTCCTAGTCCGCCCGACTCCTTTCCCCAATCCTTTTGGCAACCGTAAGTCTGTTCTCTATGTCCGTGAGTCTGTCTCTGTTTTGTAGATAGGTGTATTTGTGCCATATTTTAGATTCCACATATAAATGATATCATATGGTATTTGCCTTTCTTTTTCTGACTTAATTCACTTAGTATGATAATCTAGTTCCATCCAAGTTGCTGCAAATGCCATTGTTTCACTTTTTGTGGCTGAATAGTATTCCATTGTATGTATCTACCACATCTCCTTAATCCATTCATCTGTTGATGGATATTGAGGTTGTTCTTGTGTCTTGGCTATTTTGAATAATGCTCTATAAACATGGGGGTGCAGGTATCTTTTGAATTATAGTTTTGTCTGGATACATGCCCAGGAGTAGGATTGCTGGATCATATGGTAATTCTATTTTTAGTTGTCTGAGGAACCTATGTACTGTTTTTCATCGTGGTTGTACCAATTTACTTTCCCACTAACAGTGTAGGTCATTTTTTCCACATCCTCACCAGCATTTGTTATTTGTAGGCTTATTAATGATGGCCATTCTGACCAGCATGAGGTGGTACCTCATTGTAGTTTTGATATGTATTTCTCTAATAACTAGTGATGTTGAGCATCTTTTCATGTGCCTGCTGGCCATTGGTAGGTCTTTGGAAAAATGTATATATATATATTTTTTTGTCTTTTGTTGTTGTTGTTATTTCTTGGGCCGCTCCCGCGGCATATGGTGGTTCCCAGGCTAGGGGTCGAATCAGAGCTGTAGCCACTGGCCTACGCCAGAGCCACAGTAACACGGGATCCGAGCCGCGTCTGCAACCTACACCACAGCTCACGGCAACGCCGGATCGTTAACCCACTGAGCAAGGGCAGGGACCGAACCCGCAACCTCATGATTCCTAGTCGGATTTGTTAACCACTGCGCCACGACGGGAACTCCGGAAAAATGTATATTTAGGTCTTCTGCCCATTATTGGGTTGTTTGGTTTTCTGTTATAGAGTTATATGTGTTGTTTGCACAGTTTGGAGCTTAAGCCTTTGTCATTTGCATCATTTGAAACTATTTTCTCCCTTTCTTAAGGTTGTTTTTTAATTTTGTTTATGGTTTCTTTTGCAGTGCAAAACTTTGTAAGTTTGATTTAGTCCCATTGGTTTATTTTTGTTTTTATTTCTATTACTGACCTAAGAAAACATTTGTATGGTTGATGTCAGATAATGTTTTGCCTATGTTCTCTTCTAGGAGTTTTATGGTGTCATATCTTATGTTTGAGCCATTTTGAGTTTATTTATGCGCATGGTATAAGGGTGTGTTCTAATTTCATTGGTTTAACATGAAGCTGTTCAGTTTTCCCAGCAATACTTGCTGAAGAGATTTTTTTCCCATATTATATTCTTGCCTCCTTTGTTGAAGACTAATTGACCATAGGTGTCTGGGTTTATTTCTAGGTTCTCTATTCTGTTCCATTGATCCATATGTATGTTTTTGTACCAATACCACACTGTTTTGATTACAGTGGTTTTGTAGTATTGTCTGAAGTCTGAGAGTTAGGCCTCCTGCCTTATTTTTTTCCTCAAGATTGCTTTGGCAATTCTGGGTCTTTTATGGTTCCAAATAAATTTTTGGATTATTTGTTCTAGTTCTATGAAAACTATCACGGATAATTTGATAGGGATAGCAATAAATCTGTAGACTGCTTTGGGTAGTATGGCCATTTTAATGATATTAATTCAAGAGCATGGGATATCTTTCTATTTCTTTGAATCCTCCTTAATTTCCTTTGTTAATGTTTTATAGTTTGGAGCATATAAGCCTTTCTCCTCCTTGGTCAGGTTTATTCTTAGGTATTTATTTTTTTGGTACAATTTTAAAAGATACTATTTTTTTACATTCTTTTTCTGATATTTCAGTGTTAGTAGACAAAAATGTAACCAATTTCTGAATGTTAATCTTGCATCCTGCTGTTTCACTGAATTAGTTGATAAGATCAAATAGTTTTTGCATGGAGTCCTTAGGATTTTCTATATAGTATCATGTCATCTGCATATAGTGACATTTTTACCTATTCCCTTCCAATTTGGATACCTTTTGTTTCTTTCTCTTGTCTGATTACTATGGCCAAGACTTCCAATACCATGTTGAATAATAATAGTGAGAGTAGGCATCTTTGTCTTGTTCTATATTTGAGTGGAAGGGCTTCTAGCTTTTCTCTGTAGAGATTATACTGGCTGTGGGTTTGTCACTGCTGGCGTTCATTATGTTGAGATATGTTCCCTTTATACCCACTTTAGTAAGAGTATTTAGTCATGAATGGATGTTGAATTTTGTAATATGCTTTTTCTGTGTCTATTGAGATGATAATGTGATTTTTGACTTTTGTTAATGTGGTGTATTACATTGATGCATATGTTGAATCATCCTTATACATTTGGGATGAATACCACTTGGTCATGGTGTGTGAACTATTTCATATGTTGTATCCAGTTTGCTAAAATTCTGCCAAGGATTTTTTGCAACTGCATTCATCAGAGACATCAGTTTAAAATTTTATTTTATTTTTTGGTGGTATCTTTGTCTGGTTTTGGTATTAGGGTGACTATGACTTCATAGA
Organism: Phacochoerus africanus; assembly: GCF_016906955.1. Classification (NCBI taxonomy): domain Eukaryota; kingdom Metazoa; phylum Chordata; class Mammalia; order Artiodactyla; family Suidae; genus Phacochoerus; species Phacochoerus africanus. The sequence continues at coordinate 209,456,083 of NC_062544.1, read as the reverse complement.
TGTCTTTCAGAATTTTCCCTCCACTTCAGTCTTTTGGAATATTTTAAGAAAGACTGGTATATGTTCTTCTTTGTATGTTTGGTAGAATCTGCCTGTGAAACCATCTGGTCCTGGATTTTTGTTTGTAGGGAGACTATCTATTTTTTAAGACCTTTGGTACAATTTGCTTAAGTCAAAAAGTTTGCGCTGATTATCAGTGTAGTGTGATTAACTATGTGGAATCTTTAATCAGGCCATATGAATTAAAGCCCCAATTTATCTCTAGCTAACTGTGTGCTTGGACAAGTTCTTAATCACTCTCTGCCTCTATATTTATTTACGTATTTTGTATGAAATGATGCTAATAAGTATCTACTTCCTAAGGTTGCTGTGAATATTTAAGAGCAATATAATTTATATAAATATGCTGTATGCAAAATATTGAATACAGTAAACCACTTGATAAATATCAATAACAATATACAAGTATGCTATGCTTATGGCATACACTTGTGAATATTAATTTTTAGGTTTTATAAAATATTTGCTAATACTCTAATTGAATATATTCTTATTTGATTTGTCCTTACTTTGATTATTATTTATTTACTTATTTATTTATTTTTTGTCTTTTTGCCATTTCTTCGGCCACTCCCAAGGTACATGGAGGTTCCCAGGCTAGGGGTCAAATCAGAGCTGTAGCTGCCAGCCTATGCCAGAGCCACAGCAACACGGGATCCGAGCTATGTCTGCACCCTACACCACAGTTCACGGCAATGCCGGATCCTTAACCCACTGAGCAAGGCCAGGGATTGAACCTGCAACCTCATGGTTCCTAGTTGGATTTGTTAACCACTGCACCACAACGGGAACTCCTATTATTTATTTGGATAAAAGTATATATTAACTACTTTTTTAAACCAAAAATCCATGCCTTTCCCATTGATACAAAGGGATATTTTTATTCTTATGAATTTGTATTAACTCCTTAATTACCAAGAAATTTAGCCCTTTTATACAACATACTTTTCAGTTGTTTCATTTTATAATTTGTCATGTTCTTGTTTTTTTTAGGATATACATTTTAAAATGTTTTAATGTATAAAATGTTTAATTCTATTCTTGTTGACTTCTCCCATTGACTTTATATTTAGAATGTGTCTCACCATTTTAGGAAAAATTAGTCTACATTTTCTTCAGTTAAACAGTTTTATTTTCAACATTCAATACATTAGGAACTTATTTTGGTCTAATTTAGCATATTATTTATATACTTCATTAATTCCAAGAGCTTCTCAGAAGAAATTCTAGGACTTAAAAGTAAAAAAAAAAAAAAAATTATTGGAAAATGATAATAGTGTCTCTCCAAGAGCTAGAGCTCTTATTTTGTCTTAGTGTTGTTTATTCTGGACTTAAGGTTGTGCCACTAGTGTTTCTCTCTTCAGTGTAATATTGGCACTAGATTTCAGAATGACAGACATTCCATACATGAATAAAATATCTTACTATTTCCAATTCACTCATCATTTTAATGAGAAATAGTTAAATTATATTTCTTTATTGTATTGTTAGCCATATCTTCTCAGAGGCAATAACTGAAACTATGCACTATTATGACAGGTTTATGAGGAAGATGTGCAAAACAATCAGTCCAGGTAACTGAACATTTTTAGTATTAACTAGGGCTTTGAAGCTAATGTCCTAAGTTTTAGGTTTCATCATGTTCTTTCTCTTACCAGGCTAAACTTCTGCTATTATTTTTTCTATACAATATACAAAGGGAATGATAATGATGGGAATGAAGATGGAATAATAAAGGGAATGATGATGATGACAATGACCATGACTATAATTAACAATTACTGAAAGTTTACTATCCTTTGCTAAATTTTCATATGCTTTATTTCATTTAATATTTTTATTAAATGAAGAAAGTCGCATAGAGAACACAAAGAAATAAAAATGTAGCTTGTAAATGGAATGGGGGTATAAGAGCAGACACCTCGAACTTGGATTCAAGACCCTCAACTTTTTCTTGGTGTGCCTTGTTTTTATAATTCCTTCTGTCAATGACACAGTTTGCAAGATTCTGTTTTTTTAAGTTCTGTGTTCTGAGACCCAACACACCACCTTCCATATAGTTCTCTGTTCGGCATTTTTTAAGAGTTGCAATTTCTACTGGGATTTTGAAAGAGAAGGATGATGGATGCAAGGCAAGTAGATAGGAAATAAGTTCATTAGAGAGCTCCTATGCTCATTAGAGAGTTCCTATGCAATTACACAGCTGCAGTTTATTTCTCAGGTTAGTTAAGCCTTCTCATCCCAGAATTATGGGAACAATAGAATGTCTTTTTCTAACTTCTTTGATGCTGTTCATATAATTTTCTATCAGAAGCTGAAGCATATGGTTACTAGTTTATGATAGTGTTTTTAAACTTTTCCTCATAATTAATGTAATTAGGGTAAAGTCCCTCTGGATTTTGGCATATGTTTTCATCCATATTTAGTTTATTATTCTGTTGCTCTCTTCTTTGTTTCTCTTAATATGCATTTTGATAGGATGAAGGGCAGAGCTTTACCAAATTCCCTCAAAACATAACCTAGAAATCCCTATAAATCTAGTTTACTATATATCTATACACTAATACTAGGTGTGTTAAATTTTACATCTTGGATTTTTGGAAAGATAGGATAGTTTTGTGGAATATATTAAAAATCAATAGTCCATTGATCTTTGATAAAGGAGGCAAGAATATAAAATGGGAAAAATAAAGTCTTTTCAGCAAGTATTGCTGGGAAAACCGGACAGCTGCATGCAAATCAATGAAACTAGAACACACCATTATACCATGCACAAAAATAAACTCAAAATGGCTGAAAGACTTAAATATGACAAGACACCACCAAACTCCTGAAAGAGAACACAAGCAAAACATTCTCTACATCAACCTTACAAATCCTTTCTCAGGTCAATCTCCCACAGCAAGAGAAATAAAAGCAAAAATAAACCAATGGGACCTCATCAAACTGACAAGCTTTTGCACAGCAAAGGAAACCAAAAAGAAAACAAAAAGACAACTCACAGAATGAGAGAAAATAGTTTCAAATGATGCAATCGACAAGGGCTTAATCTCTAAAATATACAAGCAACTTATACAACTCAACAGCAAAAAAAGCCAACAACCCAATGGAAAAATGGGCAAAAGACATGAATAGACATTTCTCCAAGGAAGATATACAAATGGCCAACAAGCACATGAAAAAATGCTCAACATCCCTGATTATTAGAGAAATGCAAATCAAAACTACCACAAGATACACCTCACACCAGTCAGAATGGCCATCATTAATAAGTCCACAAATACCAAATGCTGTAGGGAGTGTGGAGAAAAGGGAACACTCCTGCACTGTTGGTGGGAATGTAAGCTGGTACAACCACTATGGAGAACAGTCTGGAAGTACCTTAGAAAACTATGCATAGAACTACCATATGACCCAGCAACCCAACTCTTGGGCAGATATCCAGACAAAACTTTCCTTAAAAAAGACACATGCACCTGCATGTTCATTTCAGCACTATTCACAATAGCCAAGACACTTAAACAACCTAAATTTCCATGGACAGATGATTGGAATAGGACGATGTGGTATATAGACACAATGGAATACTACTCAGTCATAAAAAGAATGAAATAATGCCATTTGCAGCAACATGGATGGAAACTGGGTGAATTAAGTCAGAAAGAGAAAGGCAAATATCATATGATATCATGTATATCTGAAATATAATATATGGCACAAATGAACCTTTCCACAGGAAAGAAAATCAAGGACTTGGAGAACAGACTTGTGGTTGCCAAGGGGGATGGGGAGGGAGTGGGATGGATTGGGATCTTGGGGTTTAACAGATGCGAACTATTACCTTTGGAATGGATTAGCAATGAGATCCTGCTGTGTAGCACTGGGAACTATGTCTAGTCACTTATGATGAAGCATGATAATGTGAGAAAAAAGAATGTATACCTGTATGTGTAACTGGGTTACCACACTGTATAGTATAAAAAATTGTATTGGGGAAATAACAATAAAAAAAAATCAATTAAGGCAAATAACTTTCCAATACACTGTCCAAGAATAAGGGATGATTAAGGATTAACTTTAATGCTGCTGGTATTAGATGAATACATAAGATATCTCAATAGCATTACAATTTTTAATTTCAAATTGAAATAAAAGATTAATTGATTTATGGTCATGGAAATGTTAGTGATTGAACTTAGGTTGACCTGAAAACGGCATTCTTTTGAAATATCTACGGGTATGAAAAATGGACATAGTCTCTCCTCTAAGTTTTAAAAAGAGGTATAAATTAAAAAGTCAGCAATTTCAAAACTGAGCCAAGGCATCTTCTACTTTCAGCCAAGATGAAGTGTCAGGAAGCTGACTTACCTTCCCACTGGAAATAATGCTAAAAACAGACAAATACAGAAAAACAATTTTTCAGACACTGGACACTAATTCCTGAGAGAACCTAGGATAGCTCCCAGCTGCCACATTGAGGAATTTTCCAGAATTTGGTACAGTAGGGGAACCACGGTGGTATATCTGAGTTGAGGAAACAGCTGAGAGTATGGAACATGAGAAGGTTCAGTGCAGAGTAATGGAGAAGAGCATGTGTATAGAGACAAAACTTTGAGATCTGTAGAGCGTTTCCCTTAAGAGTTAAGTAGAGTAATGATTACTGCATGTGGATGAGAAAAATATTAGGGGCAGGGGAAAGATATGACCAAAGGAATTAATGGCAATAGGAACCTAGGTCATACAGGTCCAGGACTAGTGACTGTTTTCACCAACCAGATTAGAAAAACTCATAATGGAGGGGAACACTGGGTAAAGTACTCAGAAAAGTCTTGGCTCAGCAGCCGGAATAATTGGCCAAGACTGAATACTACTCAGGGTCCAATTAACAAATCATAAAAGCAAGATCCTAAAGGCTTAAAATGTTCCTGAATATCTTAACTGTCCCTCAGAACAAAGCTCAAGAACATTTATAGGAATACAAAAATACCTACCTAGCAAAGTAAAGTTCACCATGACTGGCATCCATTATAAATTATCAGGCATGCAAAGAATCAGGAAGACATAATCCATAATAAGGAGAAAGATCAATCAATAAAAACTGACTCAGAGCTGCCACAGATACTAGAATTAGCAGTAAAGGAGATTAACTGACTCTCTACCAAAGAATACATACATGTGACAAATAAGCACAGGAAAAGACATTCAGCATCATCAGTCATTAGGGAAATATAAACAAAAACCATGACAAAGCACTACTATGCATCAATTAGAATTACTAAAATTAAAATTACTGACCATATCAGTTGTTATGTTGGTGTACAAGAACTGGCATAATCATATACTGCTGGAGGGAATGTAAAATTGTATAATTACACTAAAAAACAGTTTGGTTGTTTCTTAAATCCTACCATATGATTTAGCCATTCTACTTCTTACTGGTGAACAAGAATCCTGAATAGAACTTAATACCAATAAAGTTACTATGACCATTTGTACACAAGTCTCTGTATGGACACTTGCCTTTTGGTATAATTATATAAACAGCACAATGGTCAGGGGCTTGTCTATCTCGGTAACTGTTCCAACTCAGTGCCTAGTTCTTGTCTGGCCATAGCAACAGTTCAAATAGGAGTTGACTAAAGTAATATGATTTACAATGAAGTTTGTCTTATCAAAAAATAAATGAATAAACAAACTGTGGTGTATTAATACCACAGAATATAACTTCATGCTAAAAAGGAATGAACTATTGATCCGTGCAACAACATGGATAAATCTCAACATAATTATGCTCAACAAAAGAAGCAAGACAGTAACAAATTCATACGATATGATTCTGTTTATGTAAAACTCTAGAAAATGCCATCTAATCTATAATGACAGAAAGCACATTAGTAATTATCTGTTCTGAGGCGTCAGAGGGTCAAGAGAGGTGAGAGGGAGAAGTTAGAGGGGGGGAATGAGGAAACCTGAGCGATGATAAACAGTTTACTGTCCTGATGGTGGTGATGGTTTCACAGGTTTGTGCATATATCAAAACATATCAAATGATACAATTTAAATATATGTGTATATGTATGACTGGGTCACTTTGTTGTACAGCAGAAATTATTATAGCCTTATAAATTAACTACACTTCAATAATACTTAAAAAAACATGTGCCATTTAGTGTATATCAATTATGCCTCAATAAAACTGTTTCTAACCACCTCCTCCTCACCCAGAACGAAGCAATATCTGTCAGATCTTATGATCTTATTCTAGGAATAAGAATGTATTAGAGAGAGTTCCCGTCATGGCTCAGCAGTTAACAAACACGACCAGTATCCATGAGGATACTGTGAGTTAAGGATCCAGCGTTGCCATGAGCTGTGGTGTAGGTTGCAGACGTGGCTCATATCCTGCATTGCTGTGGCTGTGGTGTAGGGCAGGGGTACAGCTCTGATTCGACCCCTAACCTGGGAACCTCCATATGCTGGGGATGTGGCCCTCAAAGACAAAAAAAAAAAAAAGTAATGTATTAGAGATATACCACTATCTATTTTCATGCCTTCCTATTATTTTGCTGCTTCATCTTCTGCCTTTCCTTTAAATAATGGTTCCTCCAAGGGTTCTTTTCTTCTTGGTCCTCTTATCTCTTTTCTCCATATGCTCTCCCTGCATAATTTTTTTAGATCTTCATGTCTTAAATCTATCAAAATTTTTTCTAATTCACATAAATTTCAATAGTTCATGATCTAAATATCTATCTATATACTAGTCACATTCATCTAAATGCCCACAAGCACCTTAAACTTAATATACCTAAAGATAAATATCAAAAACATTAACTATAGGAAGTTCCCAGATGGCCTAGCAGTTAAGGATCTGGCATTGTCACTGCTGTGGCAAGGGTTCAATCCCTGGCTCAGGAACTCAGCCAAGGGGAAAAAACAAAACTTTAAACACAACAAAACAAGTTCTTCTCAAGAGGGTTCTCAGGTGACACCATATGAATTACCACTCATTATGTGCTCTCTCTCACATTGAATATACTTGAAATATACTTGAAACTTCTTAACTAACTTTTATTTCATTGGAAATAGGGAAATAAGCTAAGAGAAAAGCAATCAAATATTCTATAGACAAACGGCTCCCTTTTTTCCAAGAAGTTCATATCATTAAAAGGGAAACGTTTGAAAGTAGGTTTTAGATTTTAAAAGACTAGTAAGATGCAACAGCCAATCTCAAAATGTGACTACTGGATCCTGGTTTGAACAAACCAATTATAAAGAATCTTTGTGAATAACTAGGAAATTTTCATTCTGGATATTAGAGGGTATTTAGAAATTCTGATAATCTTTTTGATGTGAATATGGCATTGACACTATGAAATAAATATTTGTTTTGTGTTTTTAAAGAAATATATTTATTTAAAGAATATATTTTCAGGATTTCCTATTTTCTCTTCTCTAGCTTTACCCAGGTGTGCCATTTACTATTCTGGGAACTGTTTTCCCCAGAAGAGACTTCAGTCAATTACTCTTTGCCATGATTATGATAGAATCAAGCAGATTGAAAGAAAAAAAAAATTCTTGCATCCTCTATCTTAGCAAGCAAATATTAAATTTATAAAACTGACAGTCTGATTCTAGTGTTTCTTTCTAATGAACTGAAGTGAAATCTTCTTCTGGGAAAAGATATATTCTTGGGTTTTGAAGTGGAATCAACTAGGAGCCATCATGTGCCATTACAGGGATTTATTTGTGTGATGAGGAATTCAGTTTAAATTATGATTGTCATCAGAAACAGGTGAAATATTTAAGCTCATTCTTTTTTTCTTCTTCCTTCCTCCCCTCCCCTCTTCCTCTTCTCTCTTTTTCTTGCTTCTTGTGGATACTATAGCTCTGAGAACTGGGCATAATAACATATACTTACTTAATGTATCATTTATTTTAACAATACACTTTCTTGCCTATTATTACACTTAACTCTTCTGGGAACCCTGCTATCTGTAGGTGCTAATATATATATATATTTTTATTTGCTCATATTTTAGAGAACTTAGATTTAATAATCTCAGAATCTACCAACATCTAGAGTCATGGTTAAATTCTAAATATGCGATTCTGAATTCATTTTATTTCCAAAATTCTTATAAATAATTGTTATATTTTTCAATTTCATATTGAAGGATTTTACATTAATTCTGTTTCCATGCTGTAGTAAAAATACATATTTTGCATGTTTCTTGAGTGACTTCAATTCATATTAAATGTCATTTTGCATTCTGAAAGCTTTTGCAATGGTTGGTTATAATCTAAAAATAAAATGGTGTTATTTCTGCAATTATGAAGGCAATTTACATGCTATCAGAAGAAAAAGGCTGTAAAAGACATACTTTTCTCTTGAAAAAAATTGTGTGGATTTGTATAGCTAAATAAACTATTTCTATTGTTTTCAAAATGAGATGGACTCCATCTTCATATTGCCCAGATACTTAAGGCTGTGTGAGAATGTTTAAACGAATGAATGCAAGGTCACATGTCTACAGGGCATAGATGATACGAATAAGTGAAATGACAGTAGGTGTACTCAATGTCTCATGATTGATTACAAGATAGGAAAGTAAACATTTGATTTTTTTTTTTTTGTCTTTTTAGAGCCGCACCCATAGCATATGGAAGTTCCCAGGCTAGGGGGAAAATCGGAGCTATAGCTGTTGCCCTCCCCACAGCCACAGCAATGCTGGATTCGAGCCACATTTGCGACCTATACCACAGATTAGGGCAACGCCAGATCCTTAACTCACTGAGCAAGGGCAGGGATCAAACCCGTGTCTCATGGGTACTAGTCGGGTTCGTTACCACTGCACCATCATAACTATGAATGTGATCTTTATTTTTTTAACGAATTAAAAACAAATCAGAAAATCTTCTGGTTTCAGCCCTCTTATGTAAGGAACTTGGAGGTAGTCACCTTCATTTTCATAACAAGAAGAAAGTTGAACAAACTGAAAATCAGTAATATTTCTTATATTCAACTGAGAATTGAGGTCACTGAGAATATCACCAGGGAGTTGTAAATAAGAATAAAGTACCACTCGCACTAATTAGAATGACTAAAATTAAAAAAAAAATGAAAACAACTTGGCAATACCAAATGCTAGCAAGGATGGAGAGCAACAGCCTTGCTTGTGGGAATGAAAAAGTACAGCTACTTTGGAAGAAAGTCTGGCACTTTGTCACAAAGGTCCACATAGTATATCTATATGATACAGCAATAGCATCCATAGACATTTAACTGAGTTGAAAACTCACATCCACACAAAAATCTGCACATTAATATTTTTAGCAACTTTATTTATATTCACCCAAATTTGGAAGCAACAACCAAAACGTCCTTCAAAGGTTAAAGGATAAAAAAATTGATGGTACACCCAGTGAGATATTACTCAATGATTAAAAGAAACGGTCTATCAAGCCACTAGAAGACCTGAAGGAACCTTAAATGCATATTGTTTTGTGAAAGAAACTAGTCCGAACAGACTACATACTGTATAATTCCAACTATGCAGTATTTTGAAAAATGGCAAAACTGTAAAGACAATAAAAAGATCAGTGTTTGCTAAAGGTTTAAAAATAAGAAGTAAGGGATGAATAACTGAAGCATAGGAGATTTTTAGGGTGGTGAAACTATTATGTATGATTGTATAATGGCGCATCTATGCTGCTATGTAGTCAAAACCCATTGAACTGTACAACACAAAGAGTAAGCATTATGTAAACTACTGATTCAGTTAATAATATATTTGTTCATTGGTTGTACTAGTGAATTATTTGTAACAAATCCACCACTAATAAAGATGTTAACAATAGAGGAAACTCTGTGTGTGTGTGATGGTGGTGGGGATTGATATGGAAATTAAAAGATAAATCAACTAAGAAAAATGAATCATAAATTTTCTTCCAACAGGGAGAGATTGTTTCACTGTGAAGATCATTTTACAATTATTCTTATATAATAGTAAGATAAGTTACAAAATGAATTTAAACGGTTATAAAATAAATTTAAAATATACAATTTATAAGAGCCTTAAAAAAACCAACTGGGATGATTTGAAACAGAGATGTATAAGTTTTCATGCAGGAAATTATGGCATTTTGTTGAAATATATACTAAGATATAAATAAACACAAATATAGGTCTTGTTCATATATCAAAATATCCAACATCATGAAGATATATACTCTGAAGCAATCTATATATTCAGTGCAATCTAACAAAGATTTTAAATTTATAGCAAATATGAATAAGCAAAATGACTATAAGTAACAAATTTCCCCTCAAATTTTCACAACTTGCTATAAAACCATAGTAATTAAGAAAGTTTGTTTAAAGAAAGTTTGTTTAACTTAGATTTGGATCCTTAGACCAAAGGATCAGAATTAATAGCACAGAGAGAGAATTAAATAAATATGGGTACTCAATATGATTACAGGTAGTTTTACAGGTCACTGGGGAGAGGTTGAACTTGACAATTTATGTGAGACTGTAACAGAGAAGACCAAATCTGACTCCACATTGGATCCTTTAGATCTAACCTTTGTGCTGTTTCCTGTGCTTTAGTCATGCTGGGCCTACACCTATGAAAAAGAATGTTGTGTATATAGCCTGAAATTCACATGATAACCTATTCTCAAGGTTCTACCTCCCAGGCTTGACCTTTAAAGGTAATAGCACTTTTCGTTCATATTGAAATTTAAAAGTTGCAGAGCAGAGAATATCCTTTGTCTTGTTGGAGGCTTATAGGAACACTGGGATCATATGTACTTTGACAGATGCAAGAACAAAGGATTCAGATACCAAGAAGTTGGCAAAAACCAGCTACATCATTTCCCTTTAAGTATAAAAGAAGACTGAATTCTATGGTTTTTCGGGACACTGGTCCACCATCTTCTAGGTCAGTTGATTTTTTTTTTTGTCTTTTTGCCATTTCTTTGGGCCGCTCCTGCGGCATATGGAGGTTCCCAAGCTAGGGGTCGAATCAGAGCTGTAGCCACTGGCCTACACCAGAGCCACAGCAACACGGGATCCGAGCCGCGTCTGCAACCTACACCACAGCTCACGGCAACGCCAGATCATTAACCCACTGAGCAAGGGCAGGGACCGAACCCACAACCTCATGGTTCCCAGTCGGATTCATTAACCACTGCGCCACGATGGGTACTCCATGATTTTTGAAGTTACTATTATTTGCCCCAACACCTTGTCTCTTGATTTATTGTCCTGTCATGTGGTGTGCAGTATAAGCTTGGACTTCATTAAAAGAACATTTGTTATTCATGTTAAAAAATAAAATTGAACCCTTATTGTACATTTTATATAAAAAACATTATTTATTTTAAATACATAAATGTAAAAGATAAAACTATAAAAAATTAGAAAATCATATGGGAAATATCTTATTACCTTGGTATAGAAAGTATTTTCTAGATAAAACACACAAGCCACAAAATAAAAAACCAAAAAGGAAAAGATTGGTAACTTAAATTTGGTAATTAAAATTATGAACTTTTTATCCCAAAAAAGTCTCAAAATAGAAAATACCAAGTCACAAACTAGGAGAATCTATTTTTAACATATAAAAATAGCAAAGAATTAAAAGTTTTGAATACATGAAGGAAAGTAACCAATCAATAAGAATAAAAAATAAAACTGAAAGAGCAGACAAGAGAAACTTCAGGGAATAGAAGAACTAATATTCACTTAATGAATAAATATAAGGAATAACCATATAAAAAGATGTTAATTATCAATACTAATAGAAAAATGTAATTGGAAACTACTTGAAAATACAACTTCACAAACAATTCTGTGCCTGGTCTGAGAAAGGTTACTGATTTTCACTTTGTTCAGCTTTTTCTTATTGTATGGATGAGAGTGGTTTCCAAGTTCTTTACAAGTCAGAGCTGAAACTGGAAGGCTTGTGTTCTGTTCTTTAAATCACACTTTTATTTATTTATTTATTTATTATTTTAATTTTTATTTTAATTTTTTGCTTTTCAGGTCCTCACCCGTGGCATATGAAGTTCCCAGGCTAGAGGTTGAATTGGAGTTGCAGCTGCCAGCCTATACCACAGCCACAGTATTGCAGGATCCAAACCACATCTGCAAGCTACATCACAGCTCACGGCAATGGCAGACCCTTAACCCACTGAGCAAGGCCAGGGATTGAACCTGCATCATCATGGATACCAGTTGGTTTCGTAACCCATGGAGCCACAATGGGAACCCCCAGGAACCACACATTTAAGAGAAGGAAAAATAAGCCAAAACTTGGAGAAAATATTTGTATACCATATAGCTGATGAAAGACTTTTGCCCAAAATATATACAGAATTCTCAAAACTAAGGAATTAAGCTACTCAATTAAAAAATAGGAAAAGATTTCAGCAGTTTGTTTAAAGAAGATACATGAATGACAAATAAGCACATGAAAAAATATGCTTGACATTAGTCTTAGGGAAATGCAAATTAAAATCACAATGAAATACCACTTCACATCTGCTAGAATGACAAAAATTAGAAAGCCTTCTCTTACCAAGTGTTGAAAAGGATGTAGAAAAGCTAGAATTCTCATACCATGCTGGCGAGAATGTGAAACACTACAGTTTGGAAAACAGTTTGAAAGTTTCTTAAAAGGTCAAACATATGTCTGTCATATGATCCTGCCATTTCAATTCTCCTTCTAATAGAACTCAACTTCTATTAATTACTCAAAAGAAATGAAACTTTATGTCCATAAAAAGATGTGCACAGAGCAGTTTTGTTTGTAATAGTTTCAGACTGGAAAAACCCACATGTCTATAATGGTTGACTGGGTTAAGAAATTGTTATACATTCAGGATTACTGACACATGCAACTATATGGATGAACCCCAAAATAACTGTGCTAAGTTAAAGGAGTCTGATAAATAATGCACTCATATGTCAAAACTGTTAGAAATATGAAGCTTATTGTATGCTGATTTTACCTTTAAAATCTGTTTAAGGCCAATGATAGTTTTTTTGTAATAAATGTGAAAGTACCAATGAAATGGAAAAATTCTTAGCAGTTATCTTATGAAATTGACCTTAAAAAGTTAAATGAGCAACTGTCCTCTATTTCTTTTTTAATTGAAGACATTGTTAAAAACCTTTATGCAAAAATCACATACAATGTTTACATGGTTTTACCCAAAGTTCACAGAACTAATCACTTGGTCTTATATAAATTCTTCAAGGGAATATCCAAGGAGAAAACATTCATACTATGAGTCTTATATCAATATTTTTTATTTATTTTTTTTGTTTTAGTTTCAAATTTTGATGATGTTTTCTTTGAGCCTGTACAAGCACCCTTAGCATTCTTTATTCATACTTTTTGAGCTCTTTTCTCAGAAAGGGTGTTTTTTCTGTTTCTGTTTATTTTGCATCTTTTAGATCATGGATATTAACTTTAACTCTTCTGCATTCTATCATATTTATTCTAACCTATTATTTAACTACCTTTATTTTGTAACTTAATTTTCTTATCTTTAGATTAAAAGTGCATTAATGCTATGCTTATACACATATGATTATTTTTTATCATCAATTTTCTCACCCATTTCCTACCAATTGTCACTAATTGTCTCACTACTGTCTTTCATCAAGGTATCAATATTCAGTATAACTTCCAGATAGTTAGAAGGTAGAAGTCTTTTCCTCTTTATGGCTTATATGTCAGGGTGTTTTTTTTTTTAATGTAATTTAGTTTGCATTTGTCTTGATCTGTTGTTAGTAACAGTAAAGTTAGTTGAACTCACTGCTTTCTCTCTTTCCTGTCACAATTAAATACTGCTATCTTGAAAGATTGTTTGTCTGAGCAGTTTAGCTTGTAGCTTTTTATCTCTGCCAATTATTAATGCAGAATGTGCCTTAGGGATTTGCACACCTGGGTGTACCTCTTAGAGTCTGCTGTATCAATAAAGATATTATTAGTTGGGTCTATAGTTCTTTATCACACATTTTTTAAAACATTTTATGCAGTCTACAGAATATCCCTATTCTTATTCTGCCTTTTAATTAGTCCCACATTCACTATATTTTGAAGTTATCCATCCCAATTTGTAATTATAAGGTGTAAATATTAGGTAATACCATTAATTTTGGTAACTTTTGCCCTATTATACTTTTTGTCTATTCAGTTGTTTCAGAGAGGAAAAGATAAAAATATTTTTAAGAAGTTTTTTTATTTCAGGTATCTGTGACACTATTTTTACAATCTCGGAGTTGAGAAAATCTGAAATAAGTTATGAAACTCAGAAACCACAGGGCTAAATTTTGACAAATTTCCCTGTGGAAAAAAACAAACTCAGAAAGAATAAAACACAGATTAATCAAATTTGAAGGACAAAGGAGAACCAGGGTGAAAATATCACAATAAATGTAATAGACAAAGACTCAATACTAAAATTGATGGGGATTGGCTCTTAAACAAAGAGCCAATGCAACAGAATATTCTGCACAGGATGTGAATCAATTTTTAAAATGTGCTCGTAGTGGCCAAGATGTTAGAGTAAGAAGACCCTGAGCTCACCTGCTCCCAGGGGCACACAAAAATGAAGCTATATACAGAGCAACTATTGATGAGAAAGACCAGAAGACTAGTGGAAAAGATCTTCTACAACTAAAAATATAAAGAACAAACCACCATAAGATGGGTAGGAAGGGTATAGGGATGATATAGTTAAGACACATACCATCAGGTGGGCAATCTACAAATGGGAAGATCACATTTGCAGGAGTTTTCCCTAGGAAGCAAGGGGTCTGAGGCCCACAATGGGTTCCCCAGACCGATTTTCCTGCATCAAGAAGATGAACTCCAGAAAGTTTTGCTTTTAAGGTCAGTGGGGCTTACTTTCAGGAGAGCCAGAGCACTGTGGGAAACAGAGACTCAACTCTGAAAGGGTACACACAAAATCTCACATGCTCTGGAGTCCAGAGCAAAAGGAGCAATTTAAAAGGAGCCTGGGTCAGACCTACCTACTGATATTTGAGAGTCTCCCAAAGAGGCAGGAGTCACCTTGGAGACACAGACAATGGTGGCAGTCATTTTGGGGAGCTCATTCTACCATAAGGATACCGGTGCTGGTGGAATAACATATACACACTCCTGTATAACATGGGTGATTAATGAGAACCTACTGTATGGCACAGGAAAATTTACTCAATGGTTTATAATAAGTTATATGTGGGAAAAAAAAGCATGGATATATTTATATGTATGAACGATTCATTTTGTGGTACACCTGAAACTAATACAACGTTGTAAGTCAACTATACTCCAACAAAATTAAATTTTATTTAAAAAGTTCCATTTTGGAACCCTCCCTCTAGGTTATTAGATTTGGAACCTGACCCTGCTCACCAGCCTGTCAGCCTCAGTACTAGGATGACTCAGGCCAAGCAACTGGGCTGGCAGGGATACAGTTCTCCCTATTAGAAGGCTGACTGTCTTAAGACTTCCTGCACCCACAGCCACCCATCAATTACATCTCAATGAAATGTGTAAAAAAACCACATCCTACTACATCCTTTAAAAGTGTCCAATTTATCACATATCAATTATACTTAAATAAAGGTTTTTTATAAATACATTAAGAAGTATTCCCCCAAATGTGTTAATGAATGCCAAAAAAGTGTTCAACCTCAAAATTAAGTAGGAAAAATAAAATTAAATAATATACCCCTTTCATCTTTTATAATTTCATATACTTAAAAGATTTACATATCAAACATATGGAAACAGGTGCTTTTGCAAGATTATGGAGAATCTGTATATAATATTTTTGGCTGGTTTCTTAGTTTATACCATTATAAGAAACTTCCATAGACTATATGGCTTAAGAAATAGATATTTATGTTGGACTTCAAGGCCTTTTCAAGGAGATAGAACTCAAAGCCTCCAGCCAAGACAAGAATTACCAGACACTTATCATCATCCTACTTGTCTCACTGCAATGCCCCTTTGCCCACCTTAAGCAACCTAGCCTACTCCTTCCTACCCCCACTGGGAAAGATATGTGGCCCACTCCCTGCCCCACCCAACCAGCCTTATACGCTCCCAACCAACCAGCAAGTGTATGGTAAGATCGCTCTTTCCCCAACCAATCAGCAGGTCAGCAGGTGTATTGCAAGACCTCTCTTGTCCTGAACTATAAAAAGAAATGACCTCGTGCTAGTGCTCATTGTCGGCTCTCCCTGATTATCAGGAAGTTGTCCTGCTACGCTTGCAGGTCTCTTATCTCAATAAACTCAACTCTTCTTCCAACCCATAGGCACAGACCACTACAAGTTCTTTCTCAGAGTTCTGGAGGCGGGAAGTCTACGATCAAGGATACCAGCAGATCCTATTTCTGATGAGAACTCACTTTCTGGTTTACAGATTGCCCTCATTTCCTTGAACCCTTAAATGGCAGAGAGCAGAGAGAGACAGAAAGCTCTCTTGTCTTTTCTTATAGGTGAATTAATTACATTTATGTATACCCCACCCTAATGACCTAATTACCTCCCAAAGACCCCACCTTCAAGACCACAACACTGAGGGGTAAGAGTTCAACATATTAATGTGGGAAGATCACAAACATTTAGTCTATAACAGGGCATTTGGCATTATCTACTAAATCCAATAATTTTAACTCAAGAGTCTTTGACCCCCAATTTCTACATCTAGAAATTCCTACTATAATAATACTGACACATGAGCATAAATGGATGGATACATACTTATAAATTGATATTGTAGCAATTAAGTAACAGTGAAAACTTAGAAATAACCTATAATGTCCACAGATAAGAAATGATTAAATAAATTATCATACAATGTGATATAAATAATATAACATTCCTTGGAAGGAATGTGGTAATTTTTTCATTGTTTTTGTTTTTCTATAGGCTAATAGAGGTGGACCTCCATGAAATTTTAAGTGACAAAATTTTAAAAAAATACTTGCATGTTCTTACTCACTTTTAACAAACAAGTCAAAAGGGGGGAATCCCTTCTTATATGTATACTATATATGTATATGTACATTTTTTTTTTGTCTTTTTGCCTTTTCTAGGGCCGCTCCCGCATATGGAGGTTCCCAGGCTAGGGGCCTAATCGGAGCTGCAGCTGCCAGCCACAGCCACAGCCACAGCAATGCCAGATCCAAGCCACATCTGTGATGTACACCACAGCTCACAGCAATGCTGGATCCTCAACCCACTGAGCAAGGCCAGGGATTGAACCCACAACCTCATGGTTCCTAGACAGATTCGTTAACCACTGAGCCACGACGGGAACTCCTGTATATGTACTTTTAAAAGTTCTGCTATAAAACATATTAAGTTGATAACAGTGGTTACTTCTGAGGAGTCTGTGAGCTAAGAGCTCAATTTTCATTTCATATATTTTTGTTTGAATTTTTGATTGTGTATATTTTATATTTATAATTAAAATAATATAGAAAATGTGCATAAACATTTTTAAATATCCCTCAAACAAATAGTCATAGATAGCACGCATGCCTCTTTCTTTCACAAGCTGGCCACTCCACCTTTGAGTCTCCACCTGTGTCTCTGAGGTCTCAAATTCTATTCTAGATGTCCAGAATTTGCTACGGTCCTCTAAACAGCCTTAGTTTCTTCCGACATTAAGTTGCTACAAATTTTCTTTGTGCTTGAAAGCTGGGTCCCCACCCTACCTTCTACCCATGTCTGGAACATAATCCCAGTGTCTTATAAATTCCTAACTATCTTGTACAGCTTAGATATAACTCAGTGTAAAGCTTTCTCTGATCTAGGTCAGAATTTCAGAAATTCCATTTCTCTGATTCAGAAACTATTTTGGACAGAGGTCTGTTATGGTAATTAACACTACTTCCTAGCTTTTTCATTTGGCTTTGCTTCAACTGATAAGCTGTATGTAGTCTAAGAAGATTGAGAAAAGAAAGGATGAAAATGGGCAAGTCAGAGTTATCAGAAGTTTAAAACTGGGAATACGTCAATAAATCCTGAAATGTGAGATTGTTATTATTCCCAAATCCCATCACAAGACTCAATATGTGGCCCCTAACACAAGTAGTGTGTGGCAGAATTAGGATCTAAAACCTTGACTGATTTCAGAGCATTTGAATTCTTATTACATAGGTTAACTGCCCTCATCCTGTGTTGTAAATTTTTAGTCTCATGGTCCACCACAGTACCTGACTCCAGAGGTTCTCAAAACTTCTTTAGCAGATGAACAAATAAATGGACACTATGCCTCATTGTATGGTGTTTTATATATACAAAGATAAGTAATATTACTGTCGTTTAGAGTTCTGTAGTCTACAACACAGATAACCATGACACAAAACCTTCATAGCATGAGAGATGCAATCATGCAATGCAAGATGAAAAATATATATAACATAGGTTATGAGGACTGGAGAAGAAACTAAAAAGGTGTCATAAAAGTGGCCCTTGAACTTGAATAATCACTTGAAAATTAGCTAAGATTTCTCCATGCAAAAATGGAGGAATTGAGAGATAGGATAAACAGTAAGCAAGCAATTCTATTTAAGGGAAGACACAAAAACACTTAAGTAAAGGAGATGGTTACAAAATTGTGAATAGTCCAGTCTGTCTGCAATAAAGAAGTAACTTTAAAATCATGTCAGGGAAATAGTATCTTGCTCTATTGGCAAATGGGGAAGTTTAAAGTCATTTGTACCTTGGGGAATATGAGCAAAGACTGTGTTTTAGGATGATTATACCAGTAGGAGTATGTTGTGTGGGCTGAAGGGGAGAAGACTGTGGAGACTGGGAATCTGCTGACAAGGCAGGCTCAATCATCCATATGAGAAGCAACTGAAGTTTAAACCAGAATATGGGGAGTCAAAATAGTGGGAGGGAAACCCAGAATAATTAGAAAGGGATGATAAAAAAATTTGACTTTAATATATTCATTTCAAATCTTTTATTAAATCTTAGAATGGTGTTCAATAATAAAGAGTGGTTTCTGACCAAGAATACAAGAATCTGGGGATATTGGTACTGTTGGTGTGAATGTAAATTGGTGGAGCCACTATGGAGAAAAGTATGGAGATTCCTTTAAAAACTACATATAGAACTAACATATGATCCAGCAATCCCACTCTTGGATATATATCCAGAGAAAACTCTAACTGGAAAAAAAAATACATGCACACCAATGTTTATAGAAGCACTATTTATAATAACTAAGACACAGAAGCAACCTAAATGTCTATCAACAGAAGAATGGATGAAGAAGAAAGGGTGTATATACAATGGAATTCTACTCAGCCATAAAAAAGCAATGAAATAATGCCATTTGCAGCAACATGGATGGACCTAGAAATTATCATACTAAGTGAAGTTGGGCAGAGAAAGACAAATACCACCTGTGGTTACTAATATGTATATTCTAATAAAAACGATACAAATAACTTATTCACAAAATAGAAATAGACTCAAAATTTATTGTTTTGCCTTTCTTTTAGGGCTGTACCCACAGCATATGGAGGTTCCCAGGCTAGGGGTCTAATCGGAGCTGTTGCTGCTGGCCTATGCCAGAGTCACAGCCAACGCCATATCTGAGCCACATCTGCGACCTATACCACGGCTCACGGCAACACCGGATCCTTAACCCACTGAGCAAGGCCAGGGATAGAACCTGCAACCTCATGGTTCCTAGTCAGATTCGTTTCTGCTACGCCACTATGGGAACTCCAAATCAAAGTTATTGTTACCAAACTTATGGTTCCAAGAGGGAAATGCTGGGGAGAGAGATAAAATGGGAGGTTGGGATTGACATATATACACTACTTGGATAAGTAACAAGGACCTATTATATAATACAGGCAAATCTACTCAATATTCTATGACCTATATGGGAAAAGAATACGAGAAGGAATGGATATATGTGCATATGTAACTGATTTACTTTGCTGTACACCTGAAACTAATGCAACATAGTTAGTCAACTATATTCCAGTAAACTTAAAAAATAAAAATTAAAAAAAAATCTGGGGGTACTGGGCTAAAATAGTCAATATTTCTCATCTAATCACGCTAAAATACAAACTCATTATCTGAAAAATTCTGTCTCAAGAGTATCAGTTTTATAATACCTAACAAAAAATCCTAAGAAACAAAGACAAATCAAGATGTTGCTTGTATCCACAATTAGACATTAAGTCATTTTAAATTAATTATAAAGACAACTGAAGTCATTGATTTCTGTATTATGTGGTATTTACATCAAATGTACTCCTTTCAGATAGACAGTCATACTTGTGATAAATTTGATAAAAAATCATGTTCGATAACAACTGAGTAAGAACCGATGGGCTGGAAATTTTCCAAAGGCCTTGCACAAAATATTTGTTATAAAAGCATGAAGAGAATTTGTCTGGAACACCGATATAAAATTTACTGCTTTGCTGATGCTTAAAAATGGCAGATTTTATTGAAATGTCTTTGCATGTTCTTCCATTTTTCATATATTTGCCAAATTAAAAATGAAAAACAGGAGTTCCCGTTGTAGTGCAGTAGAAACAAACCCAACTAGTATCCATGAGGATGTGGGTTTGATCCCTGGCCTCGCTTAGTGGGTCAGGGATCCAGCATTGCTTTGACCTGTGGTGTAGGTCACAGGCACAGCTCAGATCCCATGTTACTGTGGCTATGGCACAGGCTGGCAGCTATAGCTCTGGTTTGACCCTTAGCCTGGGAACTTCCATATGCAGCAGGTGAGGCTCTAAAAAAGCAATAAATAAATAAATAATTAAATTAAATTAAATTAAAAAATAAAACCATTCTAATTGGGGACCAGCCTGTAGTACTAAAAAGTACCAATTTTACCACATAGATTTTTGTTATCAAGGGTAGGGTAAGGAAGAAAAGTAGCAAATGAGTCTATTCTTTCAGTGCTCAAATCTTAGAAGACATGCATTTCATCCTATTTTTCAGCTGCTGGATCTATTAGAGACATGTACTAACAAGTGAATGCAGATATGGGAAAGAAAGAGTAGTCTGGATTGCACTCTTACTGAGAAATTTCACTAGTTTGGGCAACATTGCCCTGGATCCAGTGCTTAGTTTCTGTGGTGTGATGGGAATTTAGTGAAACCCTGTGTGGACTACGAAACTGCCAGAAAGGAGACTGCTTTTTTTTTTTTTTTTTTTTTGTATTTTAGTGTGGATTAGAGCAGTACCATATAGTAACACAGAAGTGCTGATCTCAGGGAAAATTTGTCTCAGTGAAGACAGGTTGTCCTGTCAGCGAGAAATTTACAGTGAACCTTAACAAATAAAAAGTTAGTTAAATTAGGAGTTCCTGCTGTGGCTCAGTGGGTTAAGAACATGACTAGTATCTATGAGGATGCAGGTTCAATCTCTGGCCTTGCTCAGTGGGCTAAGGATCCGGTGTTGCCATGAGCTGTGGCTAAGGTCTCAGAGGTGGCTTGCATCAAGCCACCATTGCTGTGGCTGTGGTGTAGGCCAGCAGCTGCAACTCCGATTTGACATGTAGCCTGGCAATTCCCACATGCCATGGGTATAGCCCTAAAAGAATTAGTTAAATCACTTTGATTATTATAGATCCACTGGACGTCTCTATAAACTTGAGTTAGAATATGCTTTTTCAGCCATTAATCTCAATAGGGTCACCCCCATGAGATGAAACAAAGAAAAGCATAGAAGCCTAGGTAAGTAATAAATGGGAGCAGAAAATAAAAAGACTGAGGGTTATAAAGGCAAAGAGGGAAAATGAAGCTGAAGATGAAACAGAGGGAACAGATGTGAATCTTCTAGTTCTTGCCTGTCATAACCTATAAACATCTCAATTACAACTGAAGATTTTCTGTTCTATACCCTACTGGAAATACACTGACACTGAGTGAGTATCTATCTATCTATTTATGCTTATACTATATATTTACATGTGTATGTATTTAACAGATACCTAAAATGGAGCTTATTATGTACCTGGTACTGTTTTAAGCACTGTACAATTTCTAATATATATAATTCCAATGACAACCCTATGCTGTGGTTGTGGCTTAGGCCAGCAGCTACAGCTCGATTCTACCCCTAGCCTGGGAACCTCCATATGCTGCGGGTGTGGCCCTAAAAAGACAAAAAGACAAAAAAACAGAAAACAAAAAAAAACACCACCAACCCTAGAGGCAGATAACATTGTTATTCACATTTTATGGTAAGGAAACAGAAGCATAACAATTTAGGAAACTCGCCCATATCACAATCACAAAAAGGTAGGTATTCTTTTAAAGACTCTTTCAAAAGATTACACTGAAATAAGCACAACATAATACATAATACAATAAGTATTCATTCTGGCAGCTGAAAATGTTCAAACCACTCTATATCAGTTATCATCTTTGACTGTTACATTACCTTTTGAGATAGACCAGAAATCACTATCTCTATGTAAAAGATGAAGAAACTGAAGCCCTGAGGTGTCACAGGGTTTGCTCAATGTCACAGCTAGTGATAGATGTGTCAGTCAAACTTAAGGGGAGAATTGTCATTCAAATCTTTTTTGTGGGGGCAGGTGGGGGGAAGTAGGTTTCATTCCAAGTCCAAAGTTCTTTCTGCTATAGAAATGAATAACAGCATGAAGTGTGTTGCTGACAATTACCTACCTATGAATACCCACCATCTCCCTGTGCTTTGCAATACACCCCACTTAATATTACCTTCACATGGAGTAAATAATAGACATTGACAAGCTATCTCTAGTTATCTGTTGCAAACCAAAAGCAGGCCAATTTTGTTATTATTATGTCCTGTGTTCAGGATTTGCCTGAACAATCTGCCCTGTGAAAGAAAACTCTCTTTGACGCCAAGGCCCAACCGTAACCTTATAGCATACTTTCATAGGCTCTACTTCCCAATGGTCTTGAGCTCCATGATATCAATAATTATATCTAATCATTTGATTGATACTAAAATAATTGGTCTTCCTTTCACTGGAGAAAGTCTTTAAACTTAGACATGAAAAATAATGGATTGTGTTCTTTATCAAGGCTATCCTCAGGGAAAAAAAAGAAAAAAACCTATTATGACTGCTTTCTTAATTTTTAATGAGTCCACAGGCTTTCTTTCCTCCTTTTTTTCTTAATTGACATATAACTTTGTATTAGTTTCAGGTGTATAACATAATGATTTAATATCTGCATATACTGAAAAATGATTACCGTAAGTCTAGTTAGCATCCATTACTATACACTGTTATAAATTTTTTTTCTTGTGTTGAGAAATTTTAAGACCTACTCTTTTAGAAGTTTTAAAATACATGATACAGTATTATTCATTATAGTTACCATGCTGTATATTGCATCCCCAGGACTTTATTTTATAACTGGAAGTTTGTACATTTTGACCCACTTTACACATTTTGTCCACCCCAGCTCCACACTCTAATGACCACCATAAACCTTATTTTAAAAATTGAAAAAAATGATTTTAAGCAAGAAGAGAAATAGTAGTTGTCAACTTATCAAAGTAACTGAGAAATTTTTCTCTGTGGTCCAGTTTTCCTAAGCACCACTCTCCACTCAAAATCCTAAATTGGTACAACCACTATGGAAAACAGTATGGAGGCTCCTCAGAAAACTAAATATAGAATTACCATATGATCTAGCAGTCTCACTCCTGGGCATACATCCAGACAAAACTACCATTCAAAAAGATATATGCACCCCTATGTTCACTGCAGCACTATTCAAAAATAAGCTAGACATGGAGACAACCTAAATATCCATCAGCAAATGAATGGATTAAGAAGATGTGGTGCCTATAGGCAAAGGAATACTACTCAGCCATAAAAAAGAACAAAATAATGCCATTTGCAGCAACATGGAAGTAGAGATTCTCTTACCAACTGAAATAAGTTAGAAAGAGAAAGATAAATACTATATGGTATCACTTATATGTGGAATCTAATATATGGCACAATGATGAACCTATTTACAGAAGAGAAATAGACTCATGGACATAGAGACAGACTTATGGTTGCCAGGGGGGGGGGGTGTGGGATGGACTGGGAGTTTGGGATTAGTAGATGCAAACTATTACATTTAGAATGGATAATCAATGAGGTCCTGCTGTATAGCACAGAGAACAATATCCAATCACTTGTGATAGAATATGATAGAAGATAACATGAGAAAAAGAATGTATACCTGGGTCACTTTGCTGTACAGCAGAAAATTACAAAACATTGTAAATCAACTAAAATAAAAAATTTAAAAAAGAGAAAAGAACGAAGGGTGCTAAAAATGGTAAATTCATCAATATATTTAAAAAACTCAAAAATTCCCCCCAAACTCAAACAAATTAAAAAACCCCAAAGATGTGTGTTACCTTTAAAATTTGAATTTTTCTACTTTTGTGGTTTTTCACGCTCCTTAGTCTATCTACAAGGTACTCTCTAGTCTATCTTTTCTCTTGTGAATATCTGAAATCACCTAGTCAGGTTCGTTACTGCTGAGCCACAGTGAGAACTCCCACTTAATTTAAATATAACCAAAATTTAAGTAGTAACTGACTTAAATTTTTTTTTCCATAAATACAGTCTAAATTCACTAGCAACTTTGAATTGTAAGCCAAGATGATTCACCCTCTGACTGCTGTGAAGCATTAAGGATCACCAATATTCACAGCAGATTAAAAAAGCAGGGCTGAAGAAGGTTTAAGGCCTATCCTGAGAATTCAGATTAGTGCAGTCTTTGGGGGACTGCACATTACCATATCTTCCATTCACATTTTGAAATATGTTGCCACTGGGGAGAAAAGGAACCACAGTGAAGTTTAATATTGATTTCTTGGAACTCCATTGAGCATCCTTCTAAACATCCCATTAGGATAAGTTCTTCAAATGTCAGACTTTTCTCCTAACTTCTGAAAGTCAATACAACTCAAGTTAGTAATTTCCACAGATGTTTTCTAATGTAAGACTTTTCTTCTTAAGTTGGCCATGTATCTGTGGAAATTTTTATCACACTTTATTTGATTAGGAAGCAAAAGTTATAAATTGGCTGAAAAAAATTAGGGCATATCATGTATTCTCTTCAGATGATTTGTATATTTCAGCATGTATATAATACTTTGCAAACATAAATTACTATCTAATTTTTATTCATTATTCCCAAAACACTCCATGGTATTCTAATTCCCTGTTTATTGAAGAAGATTAGTTATTTATCTTAGGGGACTAAAATAGGTGGTATTAAATTTTTAAGTCTCTAAACTCCAGTCTGCTTACTTATGATGTCTCTCATTTACATTTTCACATTCAGGAAATTTTTTATTTTCTATGAAATAACACATTTGACCTAGATAGGGATTCTTTTCTTAATTTTAAGCAAAATTACCTTCTTTTGCATTTGCGTGTGCATATGCAGGCATATGTTTTGGGCTATACTGCAGCATATTAGGTAGATATACAGAGGAGGGGCAAATAAATACAAGTAGAGTCTGTGCCCACAAGATTGAAATTTAGAAGTATTTAAATGAGTTCTTTATTAGAGATAAATACAGAACCAACTTTAAAAGAGTACCATTTTCTCTGATTAAAATAAATGTCAACTTGCCTTTGCATTTTTGCTAATTAAAGCAAACTTCTTAAAAGCTAATTTTGACATATTCAGGCCTTTTCAATTCACTCTGATGTTTTCACCTGTTCAGAGAATGGAAATGTATCTTAGGAAATTCAGACTAGAAAATTAAAATACATCAAAATATGTACATGCCAGGCACCAAACACCCTACTGATGAGAACACATCAAAAGAAAACCCCCTCCATCTTTGAGGTGCTTTAGGACATTTGTGGGAAAAAGAAACATGAATGCCTGAAAATTTGAATAAATTTATAAATGTAAAACATCATTCTACTAAAAGAATTGTAAAGATCCTGACAACTCTGAGTCCAACTTTTCATATATTTAAAAGGCAAAGGTTCAGAGTTCCCGTTGTGGCGCAGTGGTTAACGAATTCGACTAGGTTGCAGGTTCCGTCCCTGCCCTTGCTCAGTGGGTTAACCATGCGGAGTTGCTGTGAGCTGTGGTGTAGGTTGCAGACGCGTCTCAGATCCAGCGTTGCTGTGGCTCTGGCGTAGGCCAGCGGCTACAGCTCCGATTCGACCCCTCGCCTGGGAATCTCCACGTGCCACGGGAGCGGCCCAAAGAAATAGCAGAAAGACAAAAAAATAAAAATAAAAATAAAAAAATAAAAAAAATAAAAATAAAAGACAAAATCTCTAAAAAAAAAAGGCAAAGGTTCACAGTAGAGTTCGTGGTTATTTATGGAATTACAGACTTTTCAAGTGGGAAGGTTCTCTAAATTATTATAGCAATGATTAGGGACATGTGTAAGTGAAGTGTAAAGCTAGTGGTAGAAATAGTACTCAACAAATTTTTGAATTCAGGACTCTTGGTGAAGAGTCTAAAGGCAATTTTTTGCAATCTAGCCTATGTTGTGGAGCACCTAAGTACACTGTTACATAAAGCTAGGAATTCAAAGACTATAACATCGGGTCAACGATCACCCTACCCCAGTTCAGTCATAACATAATGCAAGGAAAACTGCCTTGTTAACCAATAAAGTAAAAAGGAAAGGAAAAAACTAACATACCTGTTCCTGGGATACTGCACATACAAATCAGTCACTAAACTGAATTTATATGACGTGGATGGTAAAAAAAAAAGACAAACAAAAAAATCAGCAACCCCAAAACAAACAATCCTGTTTACTATGATTTCTAGTGGTTCTAGGCCACTAGAAGAAGAAAACTTAATTTGTCTCTGACGTTTATTAAGTTTTCAAATAGTCTTATAAATATATTTGAGTGAAATAAGCAGCTCAGTGTAAAATATAACTGAATACACAGTGATAACACATACCATAAATAAAACCAGCAGAAACAAACAAAAAAAAATGCATCACATAATTAGGCCCAGATAATGACATAACTGTGCTTACTAAGTTTACAAATTTAGAAGCAATGAGAAGTTTATAGAAAATTACTAAAAATCACCAAACCACTGGAATTTTCAAAAATAAAAATCTTCAAGATCCTCAAATAATCATGGGGGAAATGCAAATCAAAACCATGAGATATCACCTCACGCCTGTCAAAATGGCTATTATCAAGATGACAAGAAAAAGTGTTGTGGAAATATGGAGAAAAAGGAACCCTCATGCATTTTTGGTGAGAATATAAATTGTATAGTCACTATGGAAAACAGTATGGAGTTTCCTCAAAAAAAAAAAAAAAAGGAACTACCATATGATCCAGCAATTGCATCTGGGTATTTTTCTGAAGAAAACAAAAATAATAATTCAAAAAGTATATGTACTCCTATGTTCATTGTAGCATTTTTTACAATATCCAAGGTGTGGAAGCAACCTAGTGGCCAAAAGACCGATGAATGGATAAAGATACACACACACACACACACACACACACACACACACACACACACACACACACACACACACTAGAATACTATGCAACTATAAAAAATGAATATTTGCCATTTGCAACAACATGGGAGGAACTAGAGTGTATTATGCTATGTGAACTAAGTCAGACAGAGAAAGGCTAATCCATATGATTTCACTTCTATATGGAATCTTAAAAAAGAAACAAAACAGACAGATACAGGGAACAAACAGGTGATTGTTATAGGGAAGAGTGTTTGGGGATGGGTAAAATTGGGGAAAAGGATCAAGAGGAACAAACTTTCAGTTATAAATAAGTCGCGAAGATGTAATGTTTAGCATAGGGGATATAGTCAATAATATTGTAATAACTTTGTATAATAACAGATGGTAACTTGTCGTGGTGATCATTTTGTTTGTTTTGTCTTTTTTAGGGCTGCACATGTGGCATATGGAGGTTTCCAGGCTAGGGGTCGCATTGGAGCTGCAGCTGCTGGCCTATGCCACAGCAGCAACACAGAATCTGAGTGGTGTTGGCCAACCTACACCACAGCTCACAGCAACGCCGGATCCTTAACCCACTGAGAAAGGCCAGGGATTTAAGTGAAAGAAGAAAAAATAATCAATGAATAAGATTTGAACTCCAAATATTTAATGGACAGGTTAAGCACATAACCAAAAAAGTCAGGGACTAACTCAGGAGTGTGCTGGATCATGGAAGAAAAGGGAAATTTTAGTGTCTCAATTAGGTCATGATGAAGTATACCAAATGCTGCCAAAATTCGTATTATATTTGGGCTGAATAGTGCTCATTTCGTTTGGTGACCCAGTGCTCCTGGGTGACCTAAGGGGATGCTGTTTCAAGAGAGTAATGGAAGCCAGCCTGGGATGTTTCCAACAATGACTAGTGTATATAAACCAAGGCTCTTCAAAAACAGCTTTGAATAGGTAGCAAAGGAAGAGAGAAGACATGGATCTAAAGGAAGTTCTTTTTGTTGTTGTTGCTGGGACTTAATTTTTTTCTTTTAATAAGAGAGCCCTAACCATGTTTCAGTACTGATGAGAAGGATCCAATTTAGAAGGTAAAGAGGTTAATAAGAGTTTCTCAAGAAACTCACAAGGAAGTGATAGTCTGAATCAAAGGAGGCAAAGAGAAAATATGACACTTGGCATGCACATGGGAAGCACATTCCCATGAACATACCCACAACTTGATGAAACAAAAATAAAATTTTAAAGGAAAATAAAGTACGAATAAAGTACACGAATCACAGTCACTCACTACTGGCTATAACATTGGTTGTAGGATGTACTCAATTTCAAACAATTCCATAGGTTGCATGAAGTTATTAGTATTGCACCTCTTTGTTCTCACTTAAGTAAAGCAGACTGGAATGCAAGTAGAATAAAATGATTATTGGGATAATTTATACTTTCTAAAATCATTTTTAAAATATGCAATTAGCACTAAATAGCACCTTACTTCCAATGCACTTCAAAACCGATGAAGTCAAGAATGACACCAAGAAACACTGAAGTGAAGAGTTGCCTTTCTAGCTAATAGTCACTCTGATACACTAGTGCATTTTATACCAAATAGTCTTAAAGGAGGAATAACTTTTATTATAGAATAGGAAGATGGTATGACTAGAGCAAAAAGGTATCTAACGCATTCATCCTAAGAAATCCTATGTAACAGCTTATAAAAACTGTGTCATTCAGCCTTATAAGACTAATCAGTTTAAAGCCTTCTTTGTTCTTGGAGAGAAATATCTTATTTGGGGGACTTTTTCATATTTCTTTGAGTGGATAATAACACTTCGATCTATTGGTATTGGTATGTGAACTCATCTATGTAAGATTCAGAAGACTTTCTCAAAAGTACTGAGGACTCACAGAATTCCATTCAGGGAAGCATGGTTTGATTTGGTCTGGAAACTCACTGTCTCAATTCGAACATAGTTTGTTCTTGAGCTGAAAGAACCTCTTCAATAACAAAGGTCTCCCAGCCTGAATGGATAATATTTTGTGAGAGTCTAAATGCGATTGAAATAATTAAGGGCCAAGATTTCTTTTGTCTTTTGGTTTTCACAATATCTAAACAATTCTTTTATATAAAACAAGTAAAGAAGGTAGATTTTATGGCTAGAGCTCTGAGTAACACTTGGTAATTACTGATCAACAAAGAAACAGGATTAGGTATAACATGGATCTAAGTATTCCATGTTTGAAAGAGATATAGAGACTATTATTTTATTTTAAACATATTTTTAGATAACATAAAGAGAAAGAATCTGCTGTATCCTAAAAAAAAAGTCATGGTAGTAAAATATGGTGATACCTCTTATTGGAAAGGAGTTGACATTTAGAGTTAGTCTTGGATATTAAAGCTGGAAGGGATATTAAAAGGTGTTTCCAAGATTGAATCATACCTGGAGACCTACTAGAAGTGAGGTGGCCTGAGGTAACCAATTAGAGTTACAAACATTCTCATAGGACAAGGGGAGAATATTATGCCATTGCTTTGAGGAATTTAAGGATATTATACAGGTGCTAGATTTTAGGCTCAATTATCTTCTAAATCTATCTTATAGACACAAATATGAAAAGTGATACAAATTCTACATACACAATGGTGGTGTAATAAAAGTGACTCTTTTTTTTTCAAGCACCCAATTTGGGGCTCACAATGCCCTACTTGGTTAAGTGATTGTACATGAGAGTCTCAAAACCCAGAGGAAACTGACCAAGGATGATAGATGAAAATGTGAAATGGAATTGTCAGTCTGTAGCTGAAACATTGATCAAACGGTTGAATAGCTAACAGAGTATACTCGAGGAGACCTTGAAAAAAAGATAACCTAGCCTCGAGTTTTCCTATACAATTATTCTAATAGACAAATTAAAAATTTAAACTTATGGTCCAACTCAGATGAGTCTGGCCTTTTTAACAGAAAACAATTACTTTGACCATTTGCCTGTGGCACCTATGGGATTCATGCATACCACTCTGAATTCTTGACAGATATTCCTCAAGAGAATTGACAAAGCTTCACTTCATAGCCGAAGGAGGTCATGAAAATATCTAGAGGTTGAAAATACGTACACCTGCATAGGTAGGACATTCCAAGCCTGTGCTTTTCAAATATTTCTCAGTATTATTGGTTTGCATTTTCAGAGTCTGGGTGCATTTTTCATCATAAATAAATGTTCGTATGTTACTGATTCATGTCAAAAAAAAGTATTAAAGTTGCAAAGATTCATATGGGTATTTACGGGAATTTTATTTATAGTTGCCAAAACAAGGAAGTGATCATGATGTCCTCCAGTAGGAGAAGGGGTAAAAAAACTATGGTACATCCAGACAAGGAAATATTCTTCTCAATGCTAAAAAGAAATGTGCTATCAGGCCATGAAAATACATGGAGACCTTAAATGAGTATTACTAAGTGAAAGAAGACAATTAAAAAAAAACCACACTGTATGATTCCAACAATATGATGTCATGAAAAAGGCAAAATGACAGTAAAAAGATCAGTGGTGGTTAATAATGGAGGGAAGGGTGAAGGGATGAATAGGTGAAGCATAGATTATTTTAGGGCAGTGAAATACTCTGTATGATACTACAATGATGGACAAGTCATTATATATTTATCCAAACCCAGAGACTGTACATCATCAAGAGTGAATCATAACATAAACTATAAACTTTGGGTGACAGTGATGTATCAATGTAGGCCCACTGACTGTAATAAATGTTAAAACTCTTAGGGGAATGGTGGTGGTGGGAGAAGCTGTGCTTGTGGAGATATTAAGGGGCATGGGTACTCTCTTTTCTTTTTGCTCAATTTTGCTGTCAACTTACAATTGTTCTAAAAAGTAAAGTCTATTTTAAATGGGGACAAATTCCCAGCTTTTATGACTCATGTGACTCTCCCTCTGATAGACTATGGAGAAGGAGAAAGAAGGATAGGAGAGTAGATTACTGTTTCTCACTGAGAAGCTTTGGAAAACTATACGCATTTCTTGTTAGTCTTCTTTTTTTATAGCAATGCTATCATAATCAATCCTGACATTGTCTGCCTTAGCCATTTCAGGAAATTTCAACTAAGCAAAAAGTGGGGAAACTATAGATGAAAATTAGCAGGAACTACATAGGTGTCTTCAGTTAACCAAAAATTTAGCACTTCTTCTGACTCATAATGGTAAACTGTGTGTGCATATTACTCTATTTGCTTTAAATAAAAGAAAAATAAGAAAATAAATGATAGTAGTGAGTGAAATGATAAGCCAAATATTTCAGTGTATGGTATTAGGAAAGAATAAAGATGGAAGAACAATGATTGATACATAGGAGAGAAAGAGGAAAGATGGAATTATGCCCAAGGTGAACCAAAGGCTGAGAGAATCAGTGTGTTTCACTGAACATCAATAAGGCTCTGAACTCAGAGAAGACCAATGAGCCAGATAATGGTGCTAACATGTGGTAATAAAAACAGATGGCTTAATTGAAAGCCTTTGAAAAATCAGCTCTTTTCTTTCTCTCTTCATAATCACTTAGAACACCCTAAAGCTAGCTTAGGGAAAGAAGAGTAAATTCAAGGCAAATAGTACAGTATGAATCAGAAGAATCTTATGAAATTTAGTGGTAAGAACAGAGAAGTATAGAAATTGTGACTGAATCCAAAGAGAAGATAATTCTAGCACAAATTTTCACTTTTTAGTAGAGAATATTTACACTATCATAAAAAGTAAAAATGTGATTTGATTGCCAATTTTTAGAATCAATCAATAGTCAAATCTTGAAAGATGGCCATGGTTTCCAAATGGAATATCAACATTAATCACTCTACAAATGTGAAAGTAAATGTATAAGAATAGACCTAAGGGAATGCCATGGTTGTTGCTTGCTAAATGGAGAGCTCTTTGGCTGTCAGTGGATGGGGAGGAACATGGGCATCTACAGATGATGAAATGAAAAACTTAGGGTTTAGGTAGGTTGTCTAAAGGTTGAAGTGACAATAAATTTAGAACAGTGACAAAACTACTGGATTTAAAGAGGCAGGGTGATAGTTTAATAAGGAAATTCTTACCTCTTGGTTCAAAATTAAGAGCCAAGGCCTACATTTGTAAGTCAAGAAGGAATAGAATAAAATTGTCATTTAGGCTTATTGGTTACCTCTTCAGAACAAGACTGGTGAAAGTACATGACAGAGCAGTGAATTATTACTTTTCTATGAGCCTTCTTGTAATATTTGATTATGAAAATTGTCTGTTAATTACTTTGATCACAACTGGGGAAAAAAAAAACACCCTAAATATTGTACTGATGTCACCTCATTGAGTTAAAAGAAAAACACTACAGGACAATATTATTACAAAATGATTCTGTATCCATTATGAAAAGTTCTTTAATTGAATGGACATTTTCTATATAGCTTTGTCACGTTCCACAATACTCCTTGCTCTTAAATTTAGAGTTGGAATACAGAGTATTTTATAAGGCTACCTTGGAGCTCCAAAATTTGAACATTAACTTGATCACATAACAAGTAAATGATATCGTACATTGTCTTTTTTGACTACAGAATAAATTTTGCATTTCCTAATACAAGATTCAATGACTTCCTTCTAAAGCTAGCTTCAACCAGTCTTTTTCATTAAACATAGTTGTGTATGTAGACCTCTGAATAAGATCTACATACACAATTTTACCTCTGCCTGTTACATGTTCTTGGACAAATTATATAACCTCTTGGTATGAGGCTAATTTTATACTTAGTCTTTAGTCTCCCCTTTTGCAAAATGGGAATTATTATTGTTATCAGGAAATATTATTTGCTAAATGCTTTGCATTGTACCTGGCAGATAGAAAATGCTAAGTAATATTAACTGTTATTAATATTGTTGGAGTATTTCATCCATGAAACTTTCTCTACGTAGCCCACACTACAGTCACAGAGTCACATTGTTTTACTCACATAATTCTAACACACCCTCTTTTTTTTTCCTTTTTGGCTGCACCAGCAGCACAAAGAAGTTCTCAGGTCCTAGGCCTGGGATTGAACCTACGTCACAGCAGTGACCCAAGCCCCAGTGACAATGCTGTACATTAACCCACTAGGCCACCAGAGAACTCCTACAAAACACTCTTTTTGTAATATTCTGCTGGTATTATCAGTTCAACACTTTATTTTCATTTGTTTAAATATCCCTTACTCAACTGAGAGTAGAAATATATTCAATATTTTATTTTTGTTTAAATATCTCTTACTTAGCTGAGAGTGGACATTATATTCAATATTTTATCCTCCAAGAGAGTAAGTAGTTTTGTGCCTGACATATAAAACAGATATCAAAATTAAGTGTCTTAATAGAAAATAATAGAAAAAAGTTGACAAATTATGTGGAATTCTTATTTCAAACTTCAATTGTAAATACGAAAACAGATGTATTTACAATTTCTAGAAGTTTAAAATTTACTAACTCCTTTAATCTTTAAATTTGGCAAAGGAAAGTGGTATCATTATTCCAATTTAAAAATAACGTCAACAAGGGACAATTAAGGATTCCACACAATTATTTACTGATCACAAATTTGAATAAATAACAATAATAATAGTGATAATAATAATAATGATAGTAATAATAGGATTCCCCACAGGTCATTGTTTCTTAGAGTGTTCTATGTCCTCTTTGGAAACTAAAAGTGGCTGAACTAGCATTGAAATATAAGTCCTAACATAGTAGCTATAACTAAATCTCTGTTCTTTCTCTAATAAAGGAGATAAAGAAAAACACTGATTTGTTTGTTCATGATGCCAAAATCCAAAAAACTACCAACCTTTTGAAATTCAAGGATGACATCCTGTTGTGGCTCAGTAGTAACAAAACCCGACTAGTATCCATAAGGATGAGGGTTCAATCCCTGGCCCCGCTCAGTGGGTTAAGGATCTGGTGTTGCCATGAAGAGTGGTGTAGGTCGCAGATGTGGCTTGGATCTGGCATTGCTGTGACCAGCAACTGTGGCTTGGATTGGATCCCAGCCTGGGAACTTGCATATACTGCAGATGCGGCCCTAAGTTAAAAAAAAAAAAAAAAAGGACTTGGAGAAAAGACTTGTGGCTGCCTGATGGGAGGGG
Source organism: Phacochoerus africanus (assembly GCF_016906955.1). Classification (NCBI taxonomy): domain Eukaryota; kingdom Metazoa; phylum Chordata; class Mammalia; order Artiodactyla; family Suidae; genus Phacochoerus; species Phacochoerus africanus. Next base: position 209,421,364 of record NC_062544.1, on the reverse strand, counting down.
GAGGGAGTGGGAGGGATCAGGAGCTTGGGCTTATCAGACACAACTTAGAATAGATTTACAAGGAGATCCTGCTGAATAGCATTGAGAACTTTGTCTAGATACTCATGTTGCAACAGAACAAAGGGTGGGGAAAAAAAATGTAATGTATACATGTAAGGATAACTTGATCCCCTTGCTGTACAGTGGGAAAATAAAAAAAAAATTAAAAAAAAAAGGAATGACATAGAGCATAGAATGATGAGATGTTTAAAAACTACTACGGATGTAGGACTAGGTATATTATTTAGGAAAATTGTCTAACACTGAGGAAATCAAATGACGTGAGGATATTTGGGTACCTTATTAGTGATGTAATAGCAGTTTTTATTGTTGTTTAAGGTCTAGAAGTTATTTTGATCACAGGCATATTTGCTATATCATTTAATGACGGAAAGCAGTAAAACCCAGAAGAAAATCAGGGGCAGTCACTTCTCTGTCTGCCTTTGGCTAAGTCACTCCAAGCGCTCTGCTTCAGTTCCCTTATCAGAAGCATGATGTTCTCAATATTCCTTTCCAGTCCAACATGCTAATTCTATTAAAGTTACACTGAAATAAAATGAGCAACTGAATAGCAAAAAACAGGAGAGAGAGGAGACTATGAACCACACTGAGGAAAAGTAGGGTCCTTACGTTTTCTAAATTCCAGGATGCTTCACTGGTTTTCATTATTATACTAAAACTTCTCAGATGGATAAAAAAAGCATATTGGCATGTTGTGGTACTGAAGCCATAAAAAGCTGTCTCTTTGAGCTAAAATGAAAATTTCACACTTTCACTGTGATTTCCATTTGAAATGACCTTATAGAAAATGGTTTGCCCTCCTTTCCCCTAAATTACAGTACCTTCTTCCACTGCACTAAAAGGATATATTTTTAAAAGCTGAAGCTCCCTTTGGGTGACTGAGCAACGATGTAAGACTCAGAGATGGCCAGAAGGAATGCTGTCACCAAGAGGGTAAGATTAATAGCGGTAATAGCAGTCCAGATTTGACCCTCTGATAATCTGAGACCTCAGTGGAATAGCTATCTCGAAACTACTCTTCCTAAAATGTATTTACGGGAAGGAACTAAGGCAGTGAGTAGAAGTTTCAAACTCTAACAAAGACGTCTGGAATTTAAATTTATTTAACATTGAGAGGTGCAGATATATATTACATTATTACCTTTTCATTTGAATCACATGTCCAGAAGTACTAGGCAGATTATAGTATTATAGGAACTTCTAAACAGTGTAGTATTTTATCAGACTTTTGTTTTGAGATTCTATACAAATCTTATCACAGCAGCCTTTAGTAACATGAATAGTGAGAAAAAGCCAAGGAACATCTTTGTGGGAAAAAAAAAAAAAAAGATTTTTTTTAGGCCTTTTTGATGCACCATATGTCACTGCTGAATCTGTAGCTTTCAAAATGTTCATGGTCTAGGTATAAATAAATACAGCTTATTCATTCCAGCAAGAGGAATTTTTATTTGTAGTAAAACATTTTGTGTGGGTCCTCAAGCTCCAGATTTGATCCTCAGTTATAGGCATTCATTATTGACTGGAAAGCCTTTCTCCAAATATCAAACACATTTCTGTAAAATTGTAGTCAATACATTTTGGGGAAGCAAATGAATGTTCTGCAGCCTGCTGCTGCTTTTGGAACTGTCTTGCCTTTTAGAACATTGTCACTGTGAGACTGAAACATATGTGAAAATTCTTACGATGGTACATAACTCTCCTCCCTGTTTATTTGTTGCTTCTGTTTCTCAGACTGCCTTAGGATAGCTTGCAGCTGAGGGAAAAGGCCCACAGAACTGGTAACAGCTTGACTTCAAGGGAACAGACAAAACACTTGCTTTCACAACCCCCTCTGACGTTTGACAGGATATGGAAGTAAGAGAAGGGTGCGGGAAAGAGGAAAGTTTAGTCTATCAAGTGTTTCTGGATCACATTCAGAAACGACAAAGGAATGGTGACTCTTTTTAAGGCATTTTCAGAGAAAGATTAAGACTAAAGGAGTTTTTATTACCCTTGATTATATTCACAAGCATCTGGTGATTAGAACACATGCATAAATTAAGATACCTTTAAATTACATAAACTAGATGGGTTAGGATATGCTTTGAAGACTTTATAAAACTGGTGAAAAAAATTGGCCATCTCCTGTGTGTTGGTAACTATAGCTATTTTAAAAATCTGTTTACCATGTCCATGTTTTTCTTTTCTGTGGACAGGTTCATTTGTGCCATATATTAGATTCCAGATATAAGTGATTGCAGAAGGGCAGGGGGAGGGACTGGGATGGATTGGGAATTTGGGGTTAAGAGATGCAAATTATTGCCTTTGGAATGGATTAGCAATGAGATCCTGCTGTGTGGCACTGACAACTATGTCTAGTCACTTGTGATGGAGCATGATAATGTGAGAAAAAAGAATGTATGTATGTATGTGTGGCTGGGTCACCTTGCTGTACAGTAGAAAACTGACAGAACACTGTAAACCAGCTATAATGGAAAAAAATAAAAACCATTAAGACAAAAAAAATCTGTTTAGGAGAATAAATAAGAGAAGTTATACAAATAAATAAAATAAAAGCATATTAAATCATTTCTATGGAGAGAAGCATTTTGGAAGGTAGGTGGTGGCAAGAGTTACATACTTCATAAAGCACCAATTTTATTAGAGCTGGACCTGAAAGTGAGTGACATTCAGTCTTTGTCATCTGCAGTCTCACATCATCTGTTTTCACTATTAAATGCCTAGAAAGAGACCCAGAAGTCTCTGCCACCATAACATTCTAGAGTCCTATAAAAAGTAAATTTTTTCTCTTTTTTTTGGCTGCATCCATGGCATATGGAAGTTCCTGGGCCAGGGGCTGAATCTAAGCTGCAGCTGTGGTATAGGTCGCAGCTACAGCAATTCTGGATCCTTAACTAAATGTGTCAGACCAGGGCTTCAACCCTTGCTGCTGCAGAGACAACAATGGATCCTTAACCTGCTGAGCCACACAGCAGGGACTCCTAAAAAGTGTAAATTTGAAAAAATACCTGTACTAACTACTTTCTCTCATGTGGGCATATATTTTTTTTCTGGCTTCTTTATATGTATGGCCTATTCATTACATATATTCATTATATATATATAATGTTGTCTGAAGTACCTTTACAAATAGTTATAACAATATGCATGCATACAAACATTTTATGTTCACTTGGGACCTGGCACTATGTTGATACCTTGCATGAACTGCTAGCAGTTTTAGTAGCTATGCTATTTATAATTTACACATAATTAAAGGAAAACTAAGGAGAAGTTTACAAATTCCTCTCTCAATTTTTAACCAATTATTTGCAATGCTGATAAAAGAAAGGATAATATTCCAATTCATTTTATTATTAATTTCTATTTCCAAAAATAATCTTAAAATGTAAATCATAGAATGTCAGATACAACCATTTTACTTAAAGGATCTTTTAAAGAGTATCTTCTTAGATACGAGCTTCTGAATAATCCAAGGAAATAATGTTTCCAAGTCTTCTTCCTCAAGCTCACCATACAGTAAAACTTTTACAAAGCATCTGCTGTGCGTGGATGGCACTCAACTTTAAATAAAAAGTTCTTTGGCACACTCAAAACAGTTAACCAACATTAAAAATGATCCAAAAGAACTTACTTACAAAACAGAAACAAACTCACAGATTGTGAAACTAATCATATGGTTACCATAGGGAAAACCATGGGTTGGGGGGGAGGAATTGGGGAGATGGGAGTAACATATATACACTACTGCATAAAACAGATAATTAGTAAGAACTTGTTGTATAGCACAGGGAAATACACTCAATAGTTTGTAATAACCTATAACCTATACAGGAAAAAAGAATGGATATATATAAATTATACACACACATATATATGTGTGTGTGTATATACATATGCATGTGTGTGTGTGTGTGTGTATATATATGTATATATATATATCTGATTCACTTTGCTGTACACCTGAAATTAACACAACACTGTAAGTCAACCATACCCCAATAATTTTTTAAAAAAATTAAAAATTTAAAAATTCAAAAAAAAGAAGAGCGGTAAAATTCATTATTCAAAACACACTAGAACATTGCCCCAAGTTGGATAAATGCCTATCTTTAAAAAGGAGGATAACAATCCATGAATAAAAATGGTTATTTCAGAGACTGATTTAGAGGAGATATGCTTCTAAAGGTAACAGTTGGCAAAGCAAAGGGAATAAATAAACAGATGAACTGAATTTTCAAGCAATATGAACAAACTTGTTTTTCCACTGATCACCTCATTTCATTTCTTTTGCTTTGTTTTCCTCAAATCATTTATAGGCAAGAACTTGGGGAGACAGGAGTTGCTGCTTGCTTCTAAAAGTCTGTCTTGTACAAATCTTTGGATTTCTCAGTTGAGTTTTCCTCTTGGGAAGTAAATGGAGATTCTACACCAATCGTTTTTTCACAGCTTGAGTATAGTGCTGATATTCTAAATATTTTGGGTTGTTTTGGAAAGAGTAAAAGAAATATTTCTTTTTGGGGTGGATGATTAGACTACATGATCTGCATGATGTACTGATCATCTTCCCTGTATCTGTTAGATTATGAAAATATCCAGCATCCACACTATGCCCTGCTGTGGCCTGGGAGAATCCTGCAAGTAGAGTGCATGATGCATAGTAAGAGTATAACAGACATATTTCAAGTGGAATAATACAAGAAATGAGTTACTCTTTTTAGTTTTATTATCAAATGTCTGCATTATACCCACTTTTTTGAGCCATTTGGTTTCACCTAATATTTACTTCAAAGATTAACATTATGTCCACTCTTCTTTACTAATGCATTCTGTTATCTGTCCAATTATTGATGGGTTGAAAGTAATTCATGTATTCAACACGGAACTATGAATATCTTCTATACATACAATACTCTTTTAAAGCGAACAAAACTCATGCCCTTGAGTTTACAGATCATCTCAGAAAAGCAAAAGTAAAGTAATTACTTTAACAATTTTCATTAAAATACATAAACAGAGAGGAGAAACAAACTAGGCTTTTATCTTTGACATTTTCAAAGAAACTTTGATTAATATTCTACAGGATAATATAGAGAATGGGCATTTCTTCCATAAAAAAAAAGCATGTAAAAGAGCACAAAGTCATGAAATGACAAGTGTATTAAATAACTGCAAATATTTCTGTATGGTTGGAATATAAGATGATGGTTGGAGTATAAGATGACAGGATTGGTTGAGCATGAATTGGGAGACTTCTAATAAAAGTTGAAATAAGAACTATGATATGTAGAGATAATTGTCTATGGATCTTCTCTTCCTACCCATTCTAACTGCATGATATATGTTTACATATTTGGAACATGATGGTTTATTCCTCTCAGCTTGTATTTCTTGTAGAAGCCTCCACTGAGATATTTTAACTGTATTCTTCAGTCCTATATAAATCATTAAAAAATTTGATGTCAGATTTTTTATTTATTGTAAATTTGTGGTTGAGAATTTCTACTCTCACACATTGATTATATTACATACCAATAAAATATATTTTCGAATTTAGTTTTAATAAACTCTTTATCTTTCTTAAAGTCATGAGTTACCTGTTTTGTGATAAAAAAAACTACCAAGTTTGCTAGATTTCTTATTCTTTGCACAAAACACCAGGATATTCATATGCTGCTTTGTAAACTAGGATATCAATTTCTTTCTGTAAGCCTTGTCTCTTATTTTCTATATATCCCATTTCATATTATGTCCTTGGATAAAACTTTCTCCAGATTATTTATGCCAATATGTATGGTGTAAAAACAATCAACATATTAGCCTATAATATCTCTACCATTATTATAACTCATTTCTCAATTAAAAAATGCTTATTTCAGAGTTCCCGTCGTGGCTCAGTGGTTAACAAATCTGACTAGGAACAATGAGGTTGTGGGTTCGATTCCTGGCCTTGTTCAGTGGGTTAAGGATCCAGCATTGCCATGAGCTGTGGTGTAGTTTGCAGATGTGGCTAGGATCCCACATTGCTGTGGCTCTGGCATAGGCTGGCAGCTATAGCTCTGATCAGACCCCTAGCCTGAGAACCTCCATATACCGCGGGAGCGGCCCCAAAAAAGGCAAGAAGAAGAAAAATAAAATAAAATAAAAAATAAATAAAAATGCTCATTTCCATAATTCATCAAAGAAGAATGCCTTAGATAATATAATCATGCTATTCGAACATCTGTAGATTATAGTAAATATATATATTGAATGTTTCATATCTGTGTCCATTTGAGTAAAGTTTTGTTTCTATAAGGTTTAACTAGCATGTTCTGAATCTGTTTTTAAGAGTTATTTCTTTTTAGTCTTTTTGGAAAATGAAATTTCTATTTATGTTAATACACATTTCATATAAGAAATGAACAACAATAACTAGGCTTTCCTTTAACAACTGTGAGAGACTGAGTGTTCTATCTGTGATGCAATAGTTTAATTAATGATCACTTCCTTTAGTTTGTCCCTATTTCCCCTTGCAGCCTTTGAGAGGCAAGAGAAAATTCTAATAAGGCTACAATTTAGCATGGAGAGCCGAAGTACTTATACATAAATTAAGGATACAAATTACTTACACATAAAGAATCACTTTTACGTGAGTAAAACAGAGGTTCTGCTGCAGAACAACAGAGTCTAGCTAGAAGCAGGGATAAAACATTCAGCTCACAATAATACTCGCTCTAGGGATGTTATCAGAACATAGCGTTAGGAATTTTGCCTGTAGAGACAGATGGTCCAGGCTTGGATCCCACCTCTGCCAATTTCAAGTTGGGTGCCATTCGGCAAGTTATTTGACCTTTCTAATTCTCATTTTTCTCACTGTAAATAAACACATATTAGTACCTTCTTTTTAGGGTCAATCAAGTATTAAATGAGAAAATCTTTTTAATATGCTTTTGTGAGAGACAAAATCAGGGTGCTTTTAAGTGGCATAGGCAGAGGACCAAATTGTTAAATGCTGAGGGAGTCAAGAGGCAGCAACTGAACTGGGCCATATCATTTTTAATTTTTGATAGGTGCTGATGGTGCTTCCGGACTCCTGTTGTGGTGCAGCAGAAATGAAATCCGACTAGTATCCATGAGGATGCAAGTATGATCACTGGCCTTGCTCCATGAGTCGGGGATCTGGAGTTGCTGTGAGCTGTGGTATAGGTAGCAGACACAGCTCGGATCTGGTGTTGCTGTGGCCTAGGCTGGCAGCTGTAGCTCTGATTCAACCTCTAGCCTGGGAACTTCCACATTCTGCAGGTGAGGTCCTAAAAAGCAAGGAAAAAAAAAAAAAGGCTTGGAAGCAGGAGAACTGGCAGTCAGGATAGCTGCTTCCTTGGACTATGGGGATCACCTGAGGAAATACTTAGAAAGGAGGCTGAAAACATAAAGATCAGATCGTGGGAGCCCTTATCTGTCAATCTGTCTGAAAGACTGCCAAATAGTGACTATTTTTTTTGATATTGGATTATTTTCTCTACGGACTTTTAAGTAGGTTGTTATTTGATTTCCAGACACGTAGGCGTTGCAATATTAAGCAATCTTCAAATCCTACTAAACATTATGAGTCTTATACACAAGCTCTCATAAATTACCACATTAATACCCTCCAGGCAAATGCGTGTGCACATGCACGTGCGTACAAACACACATTTAATGAGTAGCATTGTTTAGCAAGTATTACAAATAAAAATGATATTATAAAGATAACAGGCTGTGCAACCACATTTTGTGAAGGGCAGGATGAGTCTGTTAAACACTCAGAATAATGATTGAGTGAATAGGTCATAACATGCTTAGACTTTATTTTGTCTAAAATGTCTTGTTGATTTGCCATTTTTTTTCTTTACACAGACTATAAAGAGAGTAAAGGCAGATAATAAAGTAATGTAGACGATGTTCCTCTGTACTGTTCAAGTCCACAGAGTAAGAGAGACAGCAGAGTAAAGAGCTGTCATCCAACAATTGATTCTGTCAGCTAGAGTCTCTGTAGGGGATACGAATATCCTAATTTGTATGTATTAGCTTCCAAAGGTTTAATTCTAAACAACTCACTTCAATCATCTGTGGAGTGTCTATTCTAAACCAATGGCTATATGATGCTCTAATGGAGAGAACAAGGATGACAAAGTGACAAAAGCTATGGTCTTGTCTTCTGGGAACCCATCCATTTCACACAAGGCAGACGATATAAGTGTTAAGAATAAGTACCTGTGGTTTCAGGAGGATGGCTTATTCCTCAGGGAAGAGATGAGTCATGGCGTCACAGAGGGAGTGAAGTACAAGTTGGAATTTGAAGGATGGTTAGGATTTTGATAGCTTAAAATGCTTTCCATATGGAGAATATTTTGAGAAATGACTTGAATTGAAAGATCTTCCAGGCAGAATAAAAAAAAGTAAGAAAAGATCTAAAACTAGAGAAATCCAAGTGTATTCTGGAAACAAAGCTAATTGGTCACTTTGATTAAAATTCCATTTTAAAATATATTATCTCATTTAAGCCTCATGACAACATGCACAGTGAAGATTATTTATCTCCATCCTCTAAGAATGGTAAAATGACATGCCCCAGGTGACAAAGCAAGGAATTTGGACTCAAGTGTATCTGTCTCTAAATCTATGCTCTTAAGCTATCTGGCTTGGACAAAGGGAACAGAGTGGGAAATGGTGAAGCTCAGAGGGAAGTATCCAACATGAGTGTGAGAGCCATCTGCTAGAGTATAAGAATGGACAGGACTAGTCTTGGGGAAGAATGGGCCTTCTGGAAGCTGACTCTAGGGGGCGCAATCTTGCTACACTTTTTGCTTTTGCAAAAGTTTGGCAAGTGATTTAACTTCCCTAATCCTCATTTTATCTTTTATCAAGTTGAGGTGATATTAATAGCTATCGCAAAGGGCAAGTGTGAGAATTAAATGAGATAAATATAAAATGCTTAGCACTGTGCCTGCAACTTTCTTAGGGATGAATAAATATCAGCCATTATTACCCATATTAAAATTGTATTATAATTATTATACAACTCATTTATGTATGATACACTAAATAACAGATTATACTAGGTTTGGTGCTGCCTTTGATAACTCAAATGTGGAAGAGCCTTAGATGAAGAGTCCCAGGACCATCTCTATTTCCAGCGGCCAGATGCCTAAACCTTTAAGAGCCAAGTTAGCTTACATGCTATTTGTAGCTCAAGGAATCAGAAGAGTTTTCTCATTAGTAGCAGAGCATGATTCCTATAAATAATTACACCATATAGTTAATTCTTCTTTGTAGTATGTTCTTATAAATGTGTGGTTGTAGTTAATTATGTAAATGTATTTTGCCTTGCCCCACCCCCACTAACTGAAAGTTCCCTGGTGGTATAGACTAGGCTGAATTCACCTTTGTATGCATTTTTATGATTGGTTTATTGGAGACCCTTAATAGATGTTTGCATACTCGGTGTCTGCTTAGGTGAAGGAGAAATCACAAAAATTTGGAAAATTCCCCAAAGAACTCTTTATGTTTTATATGAATACATATTTCTTTATTCTCCCTAAATAATTATAAAGATCTTTGTTAAACAGTAGTATGTGTTCCCTGAGCTCTAGCTGGGGCAGTTTTTATTCTTAAGGACGGAGCACTTTCTCATTTCAGTCCATAATGAAGTTGAAGTCTTAGTTTAAAAACAATAGGCTTGAGTTAGGTGATGGGGACTTCAGGGTGTCCTTTCTGTCTCAGCTGAATTACAGAGATTCTCTAGCTTTGGTGACCCTATTATCTAATATAGGAAAAGTGTCAGAATAGGTCATTTTATGACAGAAAACTAAGAATACAGGAAAAAAAAGTGAGCATAGAGCATTGTGAACAGAAATATTTCAGAATATGGATTTATTGTTCCTGTTGCTTGTGACAGAAGAGAGTGAATTTTTTTTATTAAGGATAATTTTTAGAACAGTTATAGTTCACAGCAAATTGAGGGGAAGATACAGAGATTTCCCGCGTCTTCCCTCCCCCACATGCGTAGCCTCCCTCATCATCAACGTCTTCAGCAGAGTGGTGCATTTGTTAGAATTGGTGAATATACACTGACGCATCATAATTACCCAAAGTTCATAGTGTAAATTTATAGTTCAATCTTCATGTTGTATATTCTACAGGTTTGGATAAATGGATAATGATACGTATTCATCATAATGTTATCAGAGTATTTTCATTGTCCCTCAATCCTTTGTGTTCTATTTATCCTTCTACTCCTTGTCCCCCCACAATTCTTGGCAACTACTAAGCTTTCTTATTGTCCCCATAGTTTTGCCTTTCCCAGAATTTCAATGGTTGAAATCATATAGAATAGATTGACTTCTTTAACTTAGTAATATGCAGTAAAGCTTCCTCCATGTCTTTTCATGACTTAATAGCTCATTTCTTTTTAGCACTAAATAGTATTTCCTTATCTGGATGCACCATGGTTTACTTACCCATCCTCCTACTAAAGAACATCTCACTTGGTTTTAATTTTTAGCAGTTATGAACAAAGCTGATAAAACCATTCATGAGTAGGTTTTGTGTCTTAATAAATTTTCAGCTCCTTTATGTAAACACCAGGAAGCATAACTGCTGAATTATGGTAAAAGTATGTTCTGTTTTGTAAGCATCTGCCAAACTGTCTTCCAAAGTGGCTGCACCATTTTACATTCCCAACGAATGAGAATTCCTATTATCACACATCCTTGCCAGCACTGGTTGTTGTTAATGTTCCAAATTATGGCCTTTCTAATAGGTGTGTAATGGTATCTCATTATTGTTTTAATTTTTATTTTCCAGATGATATATGATATGGAGCATTTTTCGCATATGCTTATTTTCCATCTGCTTTTTTTTTTTTTTTTTTGGCGAGGTGTCTGTTAGGGCCTTTAGCCCATTTTTAAACCCAGTTGTTTTTTTATTGTGGAGTTTTAAGAATGCTTTTTCTATTTTGAATAGTAGATCTTTATCAGAAGTATCTTTTGCAAATATTCTCTCCTAGTTCGTGGCTTGTCTTCCCATTTTCTTGATATTTGTCTTTTGCAGAACAGAATTTTTAAAATTTAATAGAGTCAAGCTCATAAATTCTTTCTTTTATACATTTTTTCTTAAGTGGTGTTATGTCTTAAAATTTATTGTCATACCAAACCAAGCTTATATAGATTTTCTCCTGTGTTATCTTCTAGGAGTTTTATACTTTTATGATTTACATATAGGCTTCTGATCTATTTTGAGTTAACTTTTGTAAAGGGTATAAGGTTTGTGTCTAGTTTCTGTTTTTCTTTTTTTTGGCATGTGAATGTCCAGTTGGTCCAACACCATTTATTGAAGAGACTATCTTTGTTCCAGTGTATTTCCTTTGATCTTTTGTCAAAGATCAGTTGACTATATTTACATGAGTTTATTTCTGGGTTCTCCATTCTGTTCCATGGATATATTTGCAGCTCTTTTACAAATTGCATGCTGTCTTGATTACTATAATTTTTTGGTAAGTCTTGAAATCAGGTAGCTTCAGTATTCCAACTTTGTTTTTCTCCTTCAAAACTCGGTTAGCTATTCTGAGCATTTTGCCTTTCAATATAACTTTCATAATTAGTTTTTTGAAATCCACAAAATATCTTTCTGCAATTTTGATAGGGATTACATTGAATCCATAGATCAAGTTGGAAAGAACTGACATTGTGAAAATATTGTGTCTTCCTATCCATGAACATGGAATATCTCTTCTTTTATTTAGTTTTTCTTAATTTTGTTCATCATATTTTTGTAGTTTTCCTCACTTAGATCTTGTACCTTCTGAAGAGGATATTACATACCGGTCTCCAAAATCCAAAGCCAATTTCACTTAGACAAATCTTGTGTTAACTAAACAAGCTAGAACCAACATGAAGCCATACTGGATGAGGGATATAATTATTGTGCCCAAATAACTATTCCATCCACTGCTTCTTTCTTAGTCCTCAGACATTAATACAATAAAAATAACCTAAGGAGAAATATAATTTGAGGCAATTTATTAAGCACAATGTATTAATGCTTGGCACTACAGAGTCATGACTATTTTGAGGTAAGCCTTACCAAAAAATAATTTTAGTCAACCTAAGCCAAGTCCACAGAAGCAAAAGCTAGTCTTGCCAGGATCTAATACAATGGGGAATTATATACAAGTCAATAGGAAATTTTTTTTTGTCTTCATGTGACATTTAATAGCTAAAAGGCAACCACTAAGTTGCAAAGAGCATCATCAAGTTGTAGACCCTATATCACATAGTTTGTTAAATATCAGTACATGGAGGCTTAGGGGTCAATATGTTCACTGAGATCATTCTGAGATTCTTAATTACTGCCGGTGGTTCATAAGGGCTGGCCCCATTTCTGACATTTCTAATTTTTGCATAGACTTTTGGTCTAGTAAGGATTTTAGGAAGCTATTAAATGATATTTCTCTTTTTTTCCAGAGTTCAGAATCAATTGAGCAAGAAGGCATAGCAATTAAGCAGATGTAAATGAAATGACTAGATTTACTACTGATAAAAAAAAATAGACTGGAAAATGCGACATTAAATCAGTAAAACACACTCCGCAGAATTAAGTATACTCCTAACCCAGTAATCTTTTACATTAGAGAATTTGCATTTTCTCTAAGTCTAATATTACTAAACTTAAAACATGGAGGAGCAGAGAATACATTTGTTCAGTTAATATTGTGGCTCCTCAGAAAGAGTATCCAGAATAAAGCCCAACATGCTTAATTATTTCTCATGGAATATAAACTTTGTGGAATAAACAGGAACAAAAGGAGAAAAGAGTTGATTCATTTTGCTGTATCTTCCAATGAGCTCATTCGAGAATTCTTGACTGAGATATTTGCAGCTCTCCAGGTTTCAACCCAACCCAAGACCTCAGTAATCTATTTTCCCCAAAATTTGGCAATATCCAATAAACATTTTTATGTTACCTAGAGTTGACTGAATAATTTGCAAGAAAATAAGTCTATCCATATGTTTTGTATGTTTGCTTATTTATATTTTGTTTGTGTTTATCTCTAGACCACCTTGGAAAATCTTTAGTGAATATTGTGAATTAAAGCTCCAATTCCTATTTTTCAAGCAGCTAAACCCTTTTCTCAGTACTACTACTACTTCAATATTTCTTTATTCCATAGTCTTTCTCCTTATGTTATAAAATACTTTAAAGGAATAGAGTATTTTTAACTATCTTTAGAATTTGGTATTATGATGTCATACTCCTCAAAACTTGAAGTTGTGGAAATTAGTTAGGTTTCTGAAAATCAAACAGAAACTATACTATCATAATGAATCTGACTGTAGGGAGGGCCATGAAAATGGAAAGACATTGGAGGAGACAAGATTTTCTCAGATGAAGATTTTTCTCAGATCAGAATGTATGTAATCTTTTTTAATGTATTAAGTACATCTAAATAAAAATTGTGATTCAGAAGGAGTCTTTCTTAGTCACAGAATCTAGAAAAATCACTCTTTGAATCTTACATAAGCAATTTCTATCCAAATATTGTTCAGAAATTAGGAAACTTTGGTCGCTGAACTAAACACACCTCTGCTTCTGACAGTGAGGATGTCTTTTTGCTGTGGAGGTAAAAACAAAAATGTGGCTAACAGAGTTGAGGCAAAAACTCTTGAATATGTCTAATCTCTTGCAAGAACAAACCAATAATGAGATATTCCAAATTCAGTTGACCAAGTTGACACCATTCTTTCCCTGATCATCAATATAAATTCTGAATTGAATGTGCCCCTAGTTTGTCTACTTAAAAGTATAACACATTATGACCATATGTAATTTACTTCAGGAATGTAAAATTACTAAAACACTAGATAATCAAATAACACAATTAACCTAATAATTGTATAATAACCTCAATAAACGAAGACAAAACTAAGGAAGAGAAGTAGAGAAGTCAAATCGCAGAAAATAGTAGTCCTACCTAATTTTTCATATTTTCAAGATCAACCAAGAGCTCCAGAGCCAAAAAGCCAGAAAATCTATTCTTACCCATTCTTCTCTATGAAAATTGAAGAAATTTATTAACTTATTTTTTATTTTTATGTTTTATGGAAGTATAGTTGATTTACAATGTTATGTTAGCTTCTGAAATATAGCAAAGTGGCTCAGTTATACATATGTACATTTTTTTCATTTTCTTTTCTATTACAGTTTATTACAGGATACTGAGTATAGTTCCTTGTGTTATACAGTAGGACCTTATTGTTTCTTTTATATATAGTAGTCTGTATCTGTTAACCCCAAACTCCTAACTTATTCCTCTTCCACCCCTTTTCTCCTTTGGTTCTCTATGTCTGTGACTCTGTTTCTGTTTTGTAAATAAGTTCATTTGTAACATATTTAAGATTCCTCATGTAAGTGATATCATATGATATTTGTCTTTATATTTCTGACGTACTTCACTTAGTATAGTTTAAAAGTATGTTCAAATAACTGTTGTCATGTTCAGGAAAACTATACAGGAGCTGAACTAGAGAACTTGCTGGCCAGCATAACGATGTTTTCAGTAGACACAGTAATCTACTGACTGCCTTGAGCATATACCATGAATTTCTAGATCTATTATTATAATGAAAAATTAAAAGACTGTGGAGGACAATGCTAACATTTTCTATTACTGTCCTTAATATATACATATTTTTCATCTTAAAGGATCCCAGTATACACGTTCAGATATGCTGAGGTATCTGAATTAAAATAAACCATACTAATAGTACCTAGAGTTACACTTTATTTTTACCCTTGGAAACATGGCCAACTGTTTAACATGTTTTGACAGTAACTATGCAGTTTTTTGTGACCTTAAATACCTTTCTTACAGGCTGTTCATTTTACTTATCTTCTACTAGAATATCTAAATTCAGCATTTAAAGATCATTTCACAGTTAATTCAAGTTAGAGCTGAGAGGTATTTTGAAAACCACTATCATTCTATTCCCCAAATTTCTCTAACTGGGCTCACTGGATAACCTTTTTCTGCACTGTAATCATGAAATCTCAGAAGGATATAACACTCATACCTTTCGGTTGATTGAAGCTTTACTGATCCAGTTCTGCTAAACGCTGTGGTAGGTATCCTGTTTCTGCTTATCCACTGTCAGTAGGTTAGCAGAGCAACTAACTCAGCTTCCTGCATCTAATCTGACCAACAGGCTAACTGGACATGCTCTCACAACAAGGGCAGAAGCAGGAAAGCTCAAGGGAAACCAAACATGTCTCTTAAGGCCTATGCTCCTATGCTCATAAGTATCATATTTTTGCATCTACCCATACTCTCTTGGCCAAAGCAATTCATGTGGCCAATGGGCAGATAGGTGCTCTCTGTCCACAGTGAGGTCAGTGTAGATGCAGGGAGGCACGAGAAATGGGACCAAATAATTTATTCCAGGAAAATGAAAAAGTCTCTCTCTCAATAGCACAGGGAGTACAGTGATTAGAGTATTATGTTTTTCTAAATATTCTTTTTAAAATGCATGCCTCTACAAATGCTTCAAGGAGAGGAAAGGTATTGCTAAAAGAGCACAATCTCAGTCAGCACATAACACTACGTAGTATACTTTGTGCTCCATTTATTTAAAGTTCCTGCCCTTAAATGTCTAGGTTCAAGTCCTAACTCTGCTAACTAGTTACCTCTATGATTTAGAACAAAGGTGCTGAAAGTTTATGTGCATCAGAGTCATCTGATGGGTTTAAGACACAGATTGCTGGGCTTTCCTCCCAATTGTGATTTCTGGTTCAGTAGGTTTGAGATGGGGCTTATACTGATGGACCAGGTACCGCACTTTGAGAAATAATGATTTAAGAAATCTGAAAAGTGGATCTCACTAATAACTATGATAGTTGGTTTCTGTTTTAAGAGGCCCCAGGATAACTTTCTCTTTATTTTCATAGCTTTCAATTTTGAAAGTTAATAGCTTCCCTAAGCCTGTTCTACATGCTTCATCTTCTATTCACAGACATCAATAAATCTGAGAGGATTTTGTACTTCAGCTGACTTTTGGTGATTTACAATCATTGGATTTCAAGCTTTTGTGAATATCTAATAAACTTGTTTGCCTCATCAGCTGAGAAAATTTAAGAGAAAGAAACTGCCTTCATATTAATTAAAAATGTCTAGTATTTAAAGCCATCAATCTAAATGTGATACAATTCAGCAAATAAGTACTGAATTTTCACTCTAAGATCCTCAGATAAATGTTCTTGGAAAAACAGGGAAGATTAAGAAAAGGGCTCTACTAATATTTATATTTATTAATGAATTGCCTAAAGTAGCAGAATTGACTACCATAAGCTACTGAAGATACAAAAGCCAAAGAAAATTATTCCTATCTTGAGGTGCAGTTGTGGGATGGCAGAAGATGAGCTGCTAAAAATGATCATTTTCTAAATGGAGGGTAGAAATGCACAATGAATAAATAGTAAGGAATGGATAGTGAGAGAGTGATAAGAATTGCTTCACATCTCGTTATTGTTGCTCAGAAAAACAACAACTACAACTGAACTCAAGTTTACATAGGGCCCAGCTCCTAGTATCTTTAAAAAATATTTTCCATCAGGATGTTTTAATGTTTGCATAACATAACTAAATCTAATATTCAGGGACTAGAAGAGAAACAAATACTATCTATTGTATAAGTGGATCTATCAGGTCATTGAAAAAATGTTCTCAAGGTCACAGATCAATTCAGCAAGAGAGATGGGACTAAATAATTGATTTGTAACTTTCTCTCATTCCTAGACTCATAGGCTGAGCAAAACTTGTCATCAATGTCCTTTAATGAAAAATTAAATTGATTTAAAATATTAATGCAAAAGATGTATTAATCAATCATGCTAATGAATAGAAACTGCATAGAAACTGAATAGAAAGGGTCCTTTTTTTTTTTTTTTTTTTTTTTTTGCTGTAGCATTGTTATTCATAAAAGTAATCACGGAGTTCCCATTGTGGTGCAGTGGAAACGAATCTGACTAGGAACCATGAGGTTGTGGGTTTGATCCCTGGCCTTGCTCAGTGGGTTAAGGATCCGGCGTTGCCATGACCTGTGGTGTAGATTGCAGACACGGCTAGGATCTGGCGTTGCTGTGGCTGTGGCGTAGGCTGGCAGCAACAGCTCTGATTACACCCCTAGCCCGGGAACCTCCATATGCCGTGGGTGCGGCCCTGAAAAGACAAAAGTCAAAATAAATAAATAAATAAATGAAATAAAATAAAATAAAAGTAATCTGACTTTGTTTTAGTTTGGCTTCTATGCTCTGATTTATTCCCAGCACACAAATTTTCATAGCAGTCTTAGATGAAAGTTAAAAGTTATAATTTATATTTATATTTATTTATAAGCCAAAACCATTCATTGAAAAAAACAGTGATTCTTTCAGATTTGGCGAGGGTAAATCAATACATACATTCCAATCTTGGAATTAAAAAAGAAAAGATGTGCAATAATTTTTATTGAAAGAAAATATGTAAAACTTAAAAGATCTGTCTGAAGAGGCACTAAAGATAGCTTAATTATATTAATTGACAAACTAGAATAATGAAAACTTCCAAAGGAAAAAAATGACTCACAAGATCCTATAGTCAATTTGTATTTAATCAGGGAATCATATCACAGGCTTCTGCGATATTAAATTTCACAGAATAATACTTAATATTCTCTATGTTTCTAGACCACAAAGATGAAAACAAATATAAAGAAAATATGAAGAAAACATTCCTAACTCTCGAACATACACTCCAGTAGGAAAGTTAAGACATAAACAAATTTTTGTTATAAAATGTTACAATGTTTTCTTTGGATGAAATATAAATGCTATTCATTTGCTGAATATGGAAGTGGAGAGAAAAAGGAAATCATGGGGAAAAGACTTTTGAGATGCCCTAAATGTGAATCAGATTGGGAAAAACATGTTGAGAGAAAGCATGAGCAAAATCACAGAAGCAAAACTTTGGGCATGTATTGAGAAAACAAATATGTTCACATGGCCTGTATATAAAGGAATAAAGGGAGATAGCCTTTAAAATAAAACAGAGGTGAGATCTTGACAAGCAGATGGAAGAGTTTGGTTTTTATGAAGTCTATGACTTGCATCTCTCCGTATTTCCAATTGCAATGTTACGCTTTGGAAACTGGGCTCAAAAATTCTCACCTAAACATTCAATCAACTCCCATTTTTCTTTAAATTTTCATTTCATATTCAAAACTATGTACTCTATCCAATCATTTGACAAGCATTTTGTAAAATGCATTAGGTTAGGTGATGAAAATGAAGAGATATATAGAAGATGGTTCTTTTCTTGAATGATCCTAAAATTAAGTGGGGTGGACCACTTTGTAAACAAACAGCTAAAGTACAATTTAACAAAAGCTAAAATGTAGCTTTTTATAGACTACTGAAAAACGATTATTTTTTTTTCCTGGGAAACTTCCTAGAGAAATGTAAATGTAATTTAATGCTTGAAAAAGGAAGACAAGTTTTCAGTTGAATAAAGGGCAGGAATATTCCAACACAGCATTTATAAAGGACAGTTGTTAGAGGTTGGGTGAAGTCAGGATATGCTATTATGCTGATCGAAGTATTTAAATTATATTGGAGGAGGAGTTCTAGAAATGTTCTGTCTGCTTTATACAGAAAGACTCCTTTTCCTGTTAAGATTCCTGAAGAAAAGAAATGCAAAAAGGAAACCAAAGCAGTAAATACTACTTTTTTATAGTTTTATATGATACTTTCTTATTCGCTAGGCCCTTGAACCTCACACCACAGTACTCTCCTTTATCACACAGATTGGCTTATTTATCCGACCTAGAGGCTAAAACAGTTTTCTTCCCCTTAAATTTAAACTCGAATTTTAGAATTTATTACTTCAACAGAACTAGAAACCATTTCTGCTTTCACTAGGGGAACAAATGCAAAGAAATATAGAGACCTGAATGGGAGCCTCTGTGCCCAGAGCTTAGCACTGAACTGGCCAACACAGCCCGCCCCTGGGCTTTTGAGGCAGAGTGGTTGGCTTCAAGCCTGGCTGGGTACAAAGGAGGAAGATAAACCCATCAGAATAAAGGGAGCCTGATTTGCTGAGATCCTGGCTTGCTAGGGGTGCCAGGGCTCTTAGTTTAGCTACACAAGAGGTAGGAAGTGAAAATCAATACAGCTGATAATCACCTTTGGATTTGATCTGTTCTGCATTTATTCTGCAATGATTAGATATGTACTCCAGAAAGAAAACTCAGGTGCTAATGTGGAGGTTGAATAGTTTTAAAAGTATAGGTAAGTCAAAGCTGTCACTGTAAGGAATATTTCATGTTTTCCACAATGTCAACGACTGGACACTTTTGTCAAGAGATTGCTTTAGGTGGGTGTCTCTGGCTTTCATTAGCCTCTTACAACTGCATGAGTATATAGGAAAATCCTGCATAAACAGGTATGGGGCCATCACACAACAGCTAATTTAGTGCATCGTGAAAATTAAATTGCTGCAAAACCCATCAACATTTACTATAAATATGACCTTGTAGAAAGCCCTTTTTTTTTTTTGCTTTTGCTTTTCCCTTTCCCCTCCAGCTTTACTAAACTATAATTTACAAAATTGTAAGATATTTAAAGTGTACCATGTGATAGTATGATATACACATGTACTGTGAGAAGATTTTTCCCCATTAAGGTAATTAACACATCAGTCACCTCACATATTTACCTTTTTTTGTGTGTGTGTGAACATTTAAGGTTTGCTGCCCTGGCAAATTTCAATTATACAATACACTGTTATCAACTATAATCACCATGATATATAATTGATCCTCAGACCTTGTTCATCTTGTAACTGAAAGTTTATATATCCTTTGACCAATGCCAACTAAGCAATGTCACTCACCAACCAGTTCTACCAGAATTGAGTTATTAGCCACTGCAGTAGCTGACCTACAGTACACCCTGGCGAGAATTCAGGGTAAAGATCAGGAAGAAGATGTT
The DNA here is from genome assembly GCF_016906955.1 of Phacochoerus africanus. Classification (NCBI taxonomy): domain Eukaryota; kingdom Metazoa; phylum Chordata; class Mammalia; order Artiodactyla; family Suidae; genus Phacochoerus; species Phacochoerus africanus. The sequence continues at coordinate 209,401,264 of NC_062544.1, read as the reverse complement.
CTGTGCTCTCGGAGAAAAGAGAGAACACGCTCTCAGATAATTAAATATTTTCAGGGGAAATTTCTATAGACCAAATTCTTGCATCTTCCCATATTTAGAAAGCACTAAAACCATTAACTAAAATATCTGTTTCTTGCGACTCGCTGCAACTTTCTACAGAGATGTGTGCTTGACTGTGTGTATCCAATTCATAGCATAGAATATCTTTTCACATATTCGTGGCTTTTTTATTTTCTTTCACCAGTGTTTTATAGTATTTAGTGTACGGATCTTTCATCTCCTTGATTAAATTTATTCCTAAGTATTTTATTCCTTTTGATGCAACTGTTAACAGTAGGTGGGTTTATTACTTTCTCCTGATAGTTTATTATTAATGTATAGAAATGAAACTGATTTTTGTATATAGATTTTTGTATCTTGCAACTTAACTGAATTTGGATTTTTATACATGTCATCTGAAAACAGAGACAGTCTTCTTTCCTTTTTTTCTTTAAAAAATTTTTTCAGTTCTATATTTTATTTATTTTTTAAACATTTTTTATTTTGGTTAATTTACAATGTCCTGTCATTTTATGCTGTACAGCAAAGTGACCCAGTCATATACATATATGTATTCATTTTCTTATATTATCTTCTATCATGTTCTATCAAAGTGATTGGATATAGTCAACTGTGCTATACAGCAGGACTTCATTACTTACCAAGTGAATAGTTTGCATATTCTAACCCCAAACTCCCAGTCCATCCCACTCCCTCCCCCACCCCCTTGGCAACCACAACGCTGTTCTGCATGTCCATTAGTTTGTTCCTTTTCCATAGATAGGTTCATCTGTGCACATATTAGATTCCAGATATAAGTTATATCATATGTTATTTCTCTTTCTCTTTCTGACTTACTTCACTTAGTATAAGAGTCTCTAGCTCTATGTTGCTGCAAAGGGTACTAGTTTATTCTTTTTTATGGATAAGTAGTATTTCATTGTGTACATGTACCACATCTTCTTAATCCATTCATCTATCATGGACATTTAGGTTGTTTCCACGTCTTGGCTATTGTGAAGTGTTGCAATGAACATAGGGGTGCATGTACCTTTTTGAATGAAAGTTTTGTCCTGATATATACCCAGGAGTGGGATTGCTGGGTTAAATAGTAGTTCTATATCTAGTTTTCTGACGAGCCTCCATACTGTTTTCCATAGTGGTTGTACCAATTTACATTCTCACCAACAGTATAGGAGAGTTCCCTTTTGTCCACACCCTCTCTAGCATTTGTTACTTGTAGACTTACTAATGAGAGCCATTCTGACCAGTTCCAGGTGGTACCTTATTGTAGTTCTGATTTGCATTTTTCTAATAACTAGTGATGTTGAAGCATTTTTTCATGTGCTTGTTGGCTGTCTGTATGGATTCTCAGAGAAATATCTATTTAGGTCTTCTGCCCATTTTTCAACTGGGTTGTCTGTTTTTTTTGCTGTTGAGTTGTATGAGTTGTTTGTGCATTTTGGAGATTAAGCCCTTGTTGGCTGCATTGTTTGCAACTATTTTCTCCTATTCTGTAGGATGTCTTTTTTTTTTTTATGGTTTTCTTTGCTGTGCAAAGATTAGGCCCCACTGGTTTATCTTTGTTTCTATTTCTATTACCTTGGGAGACTGACCCAAGAAAACATTTGTACGGCTGATGTCAGAGAATGTTTTGCCTATAAATACCTAGGAATAAAGCTGACGAAGGAGGTGAAAGATTTGTATGCTGAGAACTATAAAACATTAATCAAGCAAATTAAAGAGGATTCAAAGAAATGGAAGGATATTCCATGCTCCTGGATTTGGAGAATTAATATCATTAAAACGGCCATATTAACCAAAGCCATCTACAGATTCACAGCAATCCCTATCAAATAACCCATGACATTCTTCACAGAACTAGAACAAACAATCCAAAATTTATGTGGAACCATAAAAGCCAAAGCAATCCTGGGGCAGGGGGAGCAAGAGGCATAACTCTCCCAGACTTCAGACAATATTACAAAGCTACAGTAATTAAGACAGTGTGGTACTGATAACAAAATAGACATATACAGACCAATGGAAAAAAACAGAGAACCCAGAAATAAACTCAGACACTTATGGTCAATTAATCTAATACAAAGGAGGCAAGAATACAAAATGGGAAAAAAGACAGTCTATCTAGCAAATGCTGCTTGGAAAACTGGACATTTTACTGCATGCAAACCAATGAAACAGAAACACACCCTCACACCATGCACTAAAAATAAACTCACAATGGCCTATCTCCTTCTTTCTGATTTATATGTCTTTTATTTCTAGTTTCTTTTTGCCAGTTGCTCTGGATGAAATGTCCAGTATGAAGTCAAATAAAAGTGGCAAGAGTGGGCATCATGTCATGTCTTGTTTCTTATCTTAGAGGAAAATATTTTAACTTTTCATCATTTAGTTTTTTTTTTTTCTTTTTAGGGCCACACCCATGGCACATAGAAGGCTAGGAGTCGAATAGGAGCTACAGCTGCCTGCCTACACCACAGCTACAGCAATGCCAGATCCGAGCCACATCTGTGACCTACATCATAGCTATGGCAATGCCAGATCCCTGATCCACTGAGCAAGGCCAGGGATTGAACCCACATCCTCATGGATGCTTGTCAGATTTGTTTCCACTGTGCCACAACAGTAACTCCCAACCATTTAGTTTTATGTAGGTACTGGTTTGTCATCTATAGCCTTTGTTATGTGAGGTATGTTTTCTCTATACCCAGTTTATTAAGAATTGTTTTTTTTTAAATCATGAATGGATATTGAATTTTGTCAAATACTTTTTCTGCATCTATTGAGTTGATCATATAATGTTTATCTTTCATTTTGCTAATTGTATCACATTGATTTGTGGATGTTGAACCATCATTCCATACTTGGTATAAATCACATTGAATCACGAGGTATGGTCCTTTTAATGTATTGTTGAATTCAGTTTGTTAATATTTACTTAAGGATTTTTGCATCTGTATTCATCAAGAATATTGATCTGTAATTTTCTTATAATGTCCTTGACTGGCTTTGGTATCAAGGTAATGCTGGCCTCGTAAAATGAGTCTGAAATTCTTCCCTTCTCTTCTATCCCTTGGAAGAGCTTAAGAAGGAGTCATATTAATTCTATAAATGTTTGGTAGAATTCCCCAGTGAAGCCATCTGGTCTTGGATTTGTGTTTGTTAGATTTTTGATTACTGAATCAATCTCAGTACTAGTAATTGGTCTATTCAGATTTTCTTTTTCTTCATGATTCAATCTTGCCTACCTGTTCTGATGTTATTTTCTGGTTCTTGCTCTGTGTAGGATTTTTTCAGCTAGTTTCTTGATTTCTTTCAGTGGGAATTGTTCCATGTACAGCTGTACAGAGTGTATCCTTGGAAGAAGTTGTTTGGGAGACGCTTATGTTATCTTGGTTGACTCTATCTGAGAAACTTTTAAATTTTACTGACCATAATCTGATTAGTTCTTACTACTTAGCTGAATGTTTTCAGTTTGAGAGAATTTGAAAATTAGAATAAACATTTATTTCTTAGTTGGCATCAGTGAAAACTGAATGCACAATTTTTTTGGGCCAAAGATCCAAAGAAAAATAAGTGTTTAATATAAGAAATCAATAAAGTCTATTCTTAGAGACAATTTTATTTTAGATAATTGGGAATTCCTACCAAGTTAGAGGAGAATTATGGATTTACTTACTACTAAAAAGAAAAATGATATGGATTCTGAGTTATAAGGTCTGCTTACAATTTCTGCTTTCACAGCAACACTTCTTATTTTTATTTATTTATTTATTTATTTTTTTACTTTGTAGGACCACACTCATGGCATGTGGAAGTTCCCAGGCTAGGGGTCAAATAAGAGCTGCAGCTGCCAGCCTATGTCACAGCCACAGCGATGCAGGATACAAGCTGTGTCTGTGACCTACACCACAGCTCACAGCAATGCCAGATCCTTAACCCAATGAGTGAGGCCAGGGATCAAACCCATGAACTCAAGGATCCTAGTTGGGTCCATTACCTCTGAGCCACAATGGGAATTCCTTGCAGCAGCACTTCTTGAGTTAGATTTATTGTTTACATGGGAATTTTATTCAGATGTTTTCATATACTTATATAAAATATTTTCATATTTTAGCTTATTTGGAATGTTTGTCAGTTCACCTTACCATCTACTTTTAATCACTTATTTTTATTGTGATTAAATTCTCATATATAAAATTCACTCCTTTTTAAAAAAAAAAGCAAGGGAAGAATGGAGGAAACTTGTAAGAATAGTTTGGTTGTGTGAGACTTGTTTTGTAATGTTTCTATAGTTCGGAATCAGTGTTATATAATGTAAGCGCTCCTGTTTCATAAAGTTAGAGCTTCTTCAGTAGGAAAATGTGCTGGTCCTCTTTAAAGTGGAAGAATAGCAGAAAGATTCCCATTGAAGTGTTCCATTGTAATATGCAGTAAAATATTCAAATACTGATTAATCTTTGATTTGCTGATTATCTTATATCAAACCTCATTCTTCTCCACAAACACATCATTCTGATTCTGAATAATTAAAATTTTAGGAGATTTTTTTTTCACAATTAAGACAGGCAGTACATCTTTAAAATCAACATAGGTAAAAGGCTGTTAGAGAGTGAGTTTTCTTCTGTTAACACAGAGATGTGTAAGTATCTTGTAAAAGCCAACTAAGAGAAGAATATAAACTAGGAAGATACTTATGTAATTACGTCATTGAATTAGAATATAAATGAGGTTTAGATGTTTAGATACTACATTTCAATATGTATAATATCTATTATTTTTCTCCACAGTTCCTTCTTCTCTTTGTCCCCCTCTCCCACATGATTTTCATTGAATATATACCTGTATGTATACACATATATGTATGCACAATGTCAGCAGAAGCAATAGCTACAGTTCAAGTCCTGAGTCTAGGATTGTAATAAACATTCACACTGTTATATATCCTGAAACACCAGGATTCTCAGATTTTGGAAACAAATCTCAGTGCTATCAGTTTGATTGATAAGTTAAATAAAGATGATATGAGTTTTGTGACCTAGCAGAGGTCAGTTGGTCTCTCTTTGTTACTTTGTTACTTCATCTGTAACATTAGAAAATATGAAGGAATCCAAACAAGATAAAGATCTAGCCTTTTCCTTATTAAAAATATATCAACAAATGATCCTTTCTACTCTTAGTATTGCTGAGAAGTAAAATCTGTCACTTAATAAGAATTTTTAGGTTGGCATGAGGCCAAGGAAATTTTGAAAATCACCAGGGTAAGGTCAGAGCAAATTGGAATTTCATTGAAATTCAAGTCATTTACTTCGAATGATGGATTATAAAGAATATAAAAAGGAACCAATATAGCAAGTTTATATGCTGATGAATCCTAAGTTCTGAATTACTTTAGAGAAAAATATTAAATTTCATGGCAATAATTAATTTAGGTTGTCCTTGTGATACAAAAATTGTCTGCTTATTTAAATCAACTTTAAAAAAAGTCTATAATGCAATAGTTTGCTTCCATGACTCCAAAAATCTTACTGAATATTTTGCATGAATATATCTTCCCTTACTTGCTTTAAACAGATTTTACTACACTTATAGGAAAAATAAATTTTAACATTTATTCTATGGAAAACATAGTCAATGAGGATCCTCAATTCAATGCTGATAAAACTAAAACACACTGGAAAAATACTCAAACTCTTTAAGTAATAAGAATTAGAAAAGTTACAAATAAAATAACACTTAGGCACAATTAAAGTTACTAAAATGACCTCCAAAGGAATAAGAACACATATTTGCTAGATTGCTAAGATATCTCTATTAGAGTACAAGAAAATGTCTTGCTTTTACAATGCCATAAATTCAAACATTTTGTTCACTTTCATTTTCTTGTTTTTTCTTACATACCTGGAAACCTGCAAAAGGAGAAGTTACACTATCCACTGTATTCTCTAAACGTCTGTATATATTAGTTAACTCAACTTTATGTAATCATGATAAATAGTTTTAGTGAATTAATAGAAGGCAATTAATTGATCTGGTATCATATAGAAGGCATCATAACAATGATGAATTATTGAAAGCTTCTCATAAGGCAGTAGTGCCTGCCATAAACACTATTTTTCAACACTTTGATGTAGATCCTACCAACCACAATGAAGAAAGGAAATAAAAGGCATACACATGGAAAGGGAAAAAAAAACATTGTTATTTATAGGTGACAAAAAATATTTTGTATGTAAGAAATCTAAACTTTCTATAAACTAAGAATTGATAAACGAATGTAGTAAAAATACTGGTCACAAAGTAAATTAAAGTTAACTGTGTTGAAATAAATGGCAACATTTAAAAATTTAATGAATACTATTTATAATAGCATAAAAATACTCAGGAATAATTTAACAAGGGATATGCAAGACTTTTACCAGAAAACTACAAAATATTATAGGCAAAAACAAAAAGAAAATCCAAAAAAGTAATGAAATACCATGGTCATGGATTAAAAGACAGTGTATAAAAATGTAAATTTATAACAAATTGATATAAATTTAAAAAGCAATGTCAATCAGAAACCCAAACTCCCAAACTAACCCAAAAGTTAGTTTTGGAGTGGGATGATTATAAGCTGTTTCTAAATTTATGTGGAAACATATATAGCAAAGAATTACAAGGCAACTTTAAAGACAAATTTGTAATATTTTTACATTCATGGATATGAAAAATTATTACAGAATTTCCCATCCTGGCTCAGCAGGTGAAGAAACAAACTAGTATCCATGAGGATGTGGTTTGATCCCTGGCCTCTCTCAGTAGGTTAAGGATCTGGTATTGCTGTGAGCTGTGGTGTAGGTCAAAGATGTGGCTCAGATCTGGTGCTGCTATGGCAGTGGCTTTGGCTGCAGCTGCAGCTCTAATTCGACCCCTAGCCTGGGAACTTCCATGTGCAACGAGTGTGGCCCTAAAAAGAAAAAAAAATATATTATTTTTATCTATTCCTGTACTATTAGCATAGTATTGGTACAGGAATAGATAAGTAGGCCAAAAATAGAGGTCCAGAATATGCAAATATGGTCACTTAAGTTACGACAGAGGCAATACTACAGTGTCGTGAAGAAAGGTGATTCTTCTCAGTAATTATTCTGGGACAACTGGGTATTTCATTCCATACATAAGTATTAACTTACTATAGATAGATTATCGATATTATATAAAAGTAAAGATTTTAGAAGAAAACAGGAGAGTTTATTGATGAATTGAGATAAGCTATCATAAAGAGTACACATGAAATTGGCAAACAAAAAATGAATTGGGCAAATTCAAATTAAGGGCATATGTTCATTAAAAGACAACTTTAAGAAAATTGGAAGGGAAGAAATAGAATGAGAGATATATTTGCAATATATATATATATATATGTGTGTGTATATATCTGTGACAAAGGTCTTATGGGTAGAATATATGAAACAAAACAATGGTAAAAGGATAGTAAGCCAATAGGAAAATCATAAGCAAATACCTGAAGGGCATTTTACAAAAGAAGATAGCAAAATGGAAAAATGCTCAACACTTGGTCATAAAAAAAATACAAATTAAAGCCAAAATGCATTACCACTACATAACTGCCAAAATAGATTAATTTTTAAAAAGGAAATAACACCAAAGTTTTGTCAAGTTATAAATAACTAGAGAGCTATATGTGTTGAATGTCAAGATAGCTGTTAATCTTGTGCAATGAGTAAAGCTTCTTAGGTGCTTGCAATATGTGTCTTACTATGTTGCTGATTATATATGTGTGTTCAGTTTATGAAAAATTAATTGCATTTTGTAATCCTCATCTTTCTACTTTCTTCTTTTTGCATTTCAATAAAAGTATAGACTAACAAGTGATATGGGCTGCATTAAGGAGATATAGCTAAAATGTCACCACAATACATATCTTTATCCATTTATTTAAAAAGTTTTTGCATTATTTATGTAGAATAAATTACTGATAATGAATTTCTATTTGAAACACATAAAATACTTTGCAGTTTTAAATGCCATACTGACAGAATATTTCTCATAAAGAAAGCCAAATTTTATCAGATTTACACAGGAAAAAAACATGGTGGTATTCTTGTAACCCTAACTATATTTGATTTTATCACTTTTTTTTCTGTTATTAAATGGCATCCATTATATTTCTTCAAAATTTTAGTCATAGTATTTTAAATAGCAACTAACTTTGGCTTTTTCTTTGGAAGAATTACCTATTCATCTCCTTTGACTAGAAATCAACCAGGAATTGAGCGCCATGTTTAAATTTCAATCTTCAGGAGTACTCCTGTTTTCATCTTCAAACAGAAGGTATACACTGTGTTGCACCGTTACCAGACAGTCATAAACTGAGAAAGCAATCCAATACAATTCTGTGCTGTGTAATTATTAGTCCCTACCTGCTGAGTCCCAGTTCATTAGAGAAAACATTAGGGGGCTGCATGTGTCCTGCAGATTGTACGGGCAACATCTCTGAACTTTAATGGGATTTACATGCACACAGTCAGGAGAGTTTCAATAGGCAAATTTTAAAATAACCATTTTCTAACTGCAGTGATACACTGCAGGCTTTCCAGTTATATGGAACTCTTGGGGACCAGATTCATTTAGCCTTTGACTTCATTTAGCACAGTGCGCCCACAGGAAACCTTTACGGCATTTTAAGTGTGTTTGCTATTGCTTACACAAACAGAGCTTTGCCTGTATGCTCAAATTTAGCCCATAATATTTTTCTGTTCTCATCATTAGACTTTGGCTTTTTGTGGTCTTGGATAAAAGGGGAAAAATGGTTTTATAATTGAATACCAGGTTTACTGGAGACTTTTTTTTTTTGTCTTTTGTTGTTGTTGCTATTTCTTGGGCCACTCCCGCGGCATATGGGGGTTCCCAGGCTAGGGGTCTAATCGGAGCTGTAGCCGCCGGCCTACGCCAGAGCCACAGCAACGCGGGATCCGAGCCGCGTCTGCAACCTACACCACAGCTCACGGCAACGCCGGATTGTTAACCCACTGAGCAAGGGCAGGGACCAAACCCGCAACCTCATGGTTCCCAGTCGGATTCGTTAACCACTGCGCCACGACGGGAACTCCAGGAGACTTTTTTAAAATCAAAAGTTTTTTTAAAAAAACTTGTAATTGGAAGTTTCACATAACCCTCTTTCCTTAGTCATGTCTTTCTCTGAACATTTAAGCACTGGCTATTTGGAACTGGCTAAAGAGCCCACCCAAAATCTGGACCTCTAATGCCATTTGGATTATTAATGGCCAATCAACTTTCTCGTGTTCACTGTTATAGTTGTCCAAGAAAATCATGATTGCTATGTCTCCCTCCTGCTCTACAGTGGTTCACTTCAGAAAGGAAAAGAATAGTGAACTTTAATCACATACACAAAAAAAGATGGTGTCTACATAGGTTTACTCAGAGTTTTAAGCAGCACAAGTCAATTTTTCAGAGAAATAAAACAAGTCGTGCTATATGTTTAAATTCGGGGTATGAATTCAGAAACGTTCTTTGCAATCATGCCAATATGAAAAGTACATCTACACCAGGCAGTCACTAGAGATTTAGAGATCAGTGGTTCTCAAACATTTTAATATGCATCTGGATCACCAGGAGGGTTTATTAGAGCATACATTGTTGATCCCCACTCCTAAAGTTTCTAATTTATAACATCTGCCTTATGTTTTGCATTTTTAACAAGTTCCCAGGTGATGGTGCCCTGGGATCTGGGACCCTTTATTTCCATGCTTGTACCTGGACAAACATCCTGCGGTAAAAAGAATACAAAGAAACTATAGGGGACTAAAAATAATTGTGTGCATGCACAGTTGGGGCAAATTATAAACAAGACAGGGAGCAAAAGCAGGGTACTGTGCAAGTTTCTTACACAAAGCAACACTAAGGGGGTGGGTAGGGCACCTAAGCCACCCTTCTGGCCTAGCCCTCTGATCTGTACCTATCCTTACCTCATTGAAGGGACCATTCGACCCTCCCTCAGGGAGGGAGAAAAAGTTCCAATAAAGGGCTGCCTGAATTCCTCATCTAGCCTCTTATTAATTTCTATTAAGGAGTCCGATGACCATGGTCAGTAATAATGGCGATGCTGTTGGTCTGGACACCTCACTCTGAGAACCCTGATACAGATAAAAGCTGTATTTCAGGTATAACTCTAGCCATTCCTCCATCCTAGAAACCCTACTAGAAGGCAAATCTTTGAGTGTGATGGATGTTAGTTTAAGGATAAGCTAATATTTATTTTATTTACAAAATAAATAATGTATTAAGTTTGGTATTTTATTGATAACAAATTTTGGTACATCCAAGTATACTTTAACATAGCAGTTGAGACTAGCTTTTGGAATGGCTCCCCACTAAAGCAGTTTATAGCTGCCTTCCCTCTACTCATTCTTGCTGCTGTTTTCATCCAATGTCTCAATCTTTCCTAGCCCCACCACTACTTGCAGTCACTCTCTGGCTCCTGCTTTTCTACCTCATATATATGGTCCCTATGCAGAATGTTTTAAATTTCCTTTAACTCTGCCATTTTGTATGTCCCAGGATCGTCTCTACTGTTTCTCCACTAGGTCACAGCCAAAGAGTGTGCCAATCATTTTTTGATACATCCATGTGTCAATAACCTACATCTTCTGAAGCGTCCTGGCCATGGCATTGGACTTCTACTTCTATAGGAAAACAGAGAGGTGTTCATCATCCCATTCTGAAGTATTTCAATTTAGTTTAAATAGTAAATCAAGGGGGGGGGGGTCGTCCTGCCATTTACAGAGGTGCCCATCCAACATAGGCTTTAAAACGTGTAGTCAAACCTGTGTCATAATTCTCACTGCAGATATTCAATTTAAGCTGTAATCGTAACTCTGAATTATGGGTATAATTCATTACATAAATTCATGCTAAAGGGTGATTATATGTCCAGCTACTTGCCATTTTAAACAACAGAGGCTAAAGCATGCCTTCTTAATGCTATTCTGCTTCCTTTGACAACTTACTTGAATTTTTGTACATTAAGTTAACTTCAAACTACACTAAACACATTTGGGCTCTCAGAGGGTAGTCTCTGGTTTTAATCTACTTTAATTCTTTATGCATTGTTTCTTTTAAAGTCATACAGTTTTATTTACATTTAAGAGAATTTACCTTTAATTCACTTTAGGAAAGTGTCCTCTGGTAACCTGCCATCTGTCAGCCTGGAATAGCTCTGTATCTGCCACCCCTCTCCAAATTCCTTCTCTGACCATGGAAATTGTCATATTTTGAAGCACAACTCAGATCCTTATTCCCATTTTTCTTTCCACCTTCATATCCCTTATCCCCCTAATGGAAGTTTTTATCAAATCTGGCCTTGAGTCATTTTAAAAAAATTTTCTATTAGTGCCTAGTAAGGTGCTTTGTGTATAGAGGTGATAAATAATTCCTGATATTAAAAATAACCAATTTCTTAAGTAGTTACTGAGCATTAACTATGTGTTAGGTCCAATGGAAAAGCCTGGCATTATAGACAGAAAGAATACATGGTTCTTCTCCAAGAGAGAGCACAGACATGCAGGCATAAACCAAATAGTATAAAACAATGGAACAGGTTTATAATAGAGGTTTCTCCAGTGCACTCTGACAGCACTAGAAATAGTATAAATCTTTAATTCTTTGGAATTTGGGAGGACTATGCATAGGAGGTAACATATGAGCTGAGTTTTATAACAGAAAAATATTATTGCATAGACAAGGAAACAACCTCATCCAAGACTTAACGGCATGTACAAATCACAGACTTGCAAGTTGACACAATAGATGGCAGAAACAGTAAGTAGTGCTTTTGCTAGAGGGTGCCATATACCAAGGAGAGCTGCAGAATATGAGGTTGTGCCTCCAACACTGATCAAATACTTGTGTTTCTGATTTACAATATTAGTTTCAGCTGTACAGTAAAATGGTTCAATTCTATATGTATATATTCCTTTTCAGATGCTTTTCCACTATAGGTTACTCTAAGATATAGAATATAGTTCCCCATGCTTTATCACAGGTCTTTGTTGTTTATCTATTTTATATATAGTAGTATATTATCTGCTAATCCCAAACTACTAATGTATCCCCTTCCACCTTGGTAACTATAAATCTGCTTTCTATCTCTGTGAGTCTATTTCTATTTTGTAAATAAGTTCTTTGTATCCTTTTGCCTGCTGGTATTCTTGCCTTTCTAAATGTTCCTTCTAATGGATGTGCACATGATAAGAACTGAGTAGAAAACAACATTCCTACATCAAGAAAACAATCATTAAACCCTCATATATCTCATTGCTGAAAACAAAATTATCAATCAGGCTAGCTGAAATTCAAGCAACAGTCATATATTCTAGAAGTATGGCATCATTTTTCATATTCATTCACACACTAGACACTTACTGAAGATCAACAACTTACATAATACTGAGCTGGTCACCATAGAATGTGCAAGCATGATTCAATCAGTACAGTAGAGGAAAAGACAGACAAGTATTAATAAACATGTTGTCTTGTACAGAGAATCTGCATAGCATGTGTGTGTGGGGATGGGTAGAGCAGAGAACGATGACTCATAGCATGGACAATACAGGAATGCTTCAAGAGGAAGGCAGCAATGCCAATGAATTTTATCTGGAGGGTAGCATTTGAAATGGGGGAAGGGGATCCAAGCCAGAGACATTGGAACAAAAATAACCAGTGGGTTGTAAATATGTGTATAGTAAATTCAGCACTCCAGAAAGCTGTGAATGTTTTGTAGAGAAGCATGTAATCTCTTCACTACTGTTGCAATTGAAACATCAATTATGTAGCTTTACCTTAATAGTAATAAACAGGGACATCATTTCAATGGAGCAGTGGCCTCTTCCATAACTGGCTACATCAGCATCACTAGAGTTCCAGAGAAGCCATCCTAGGGTAAGCCTGGTTTAGGATATTATTTATTTATGGTCAGGCTCCCTCTTATTTGGAAGCACTCAGGCAATACACTGACAGGTCAGATCAACAGAACACACTGAGTTAGCTGACCTTCACTATTCCTTGGAGTGAGAAATATTTATGAAGCTAAATTTTCTCTTAGAGTGCAAGGCCTAGAGAATTGTTACTTGGGTCCTGTCACTCAACAGAAAGAACAAGGGCATGGAATTTGAGTCTAGAAAGTCTGAAAACAAGTTGAAGTTCCATCACTTATAAGCTACTTGACTTTGGCCAAGGTACTCAATCTCTGAGGCTCTGTTTCTCCCTTTGAATTCAGAGATAGCCAATATCAGCATTATCTATAGGTTTGCTGGGAGGATAATGAGAAAAAAGAAAAATATTTTATATGATGTATATAATTACCAATTCATATTATTATTACTTTTATAGCTGAAACTTTAGTCAAATGAAGTGTGCTATAACTAGGTTGGAATGGGCTTCTCATCATTCTTTTTTCACCACGTGTTAAGATTTTCTGCCCAGAGGTTTCATGAGATTTTGCTTGCTTATATTTCTTTCCTCTTTTTTCTTTCTTTTTTCTCTGCTCTTAAGATTTCTTCTAAAGAAAGTCCACTTAAAGTGACAGTTTCTAACTCAAGACTTTTGCCATTTCCTCAAACTGTGGACCTTCTCACATTACCTCATCTGGTATTTGATGTAAAATTGTGATGTGCTAATTGTCTTCAGAATGTGGCCTCACAATTGTAATTAGTTATTTTTATACAGTTTCTACCTGCATGAGTAGTATTTGTCTGAATAAATTATAATATGGGATTGTCTGTGTCAGAGCAACAGCCCATTGTTTCCAAGAATATACATCTTAGAAGTCAGGAGGGGGTTTGTCTTCTGTAATGAGTGGCAGCTCCCCTGTCACTTTATTGCCATACCATCTGTGGAAGCAATGCCAGAATGTATCCAGAGACATGAACAAGGAGACCTGCTTCTTAAGTAGAAAGCAACTAAGATTCCAAACCATTCTTTAATTATACCTAAAAAAGAACAACATTAGATGAAATCAGATAAATCATCCAACTATTAATGTAGTGGTAATTATAACTGTGAATTTAACAGATGTGAATATAAGATTTTGAAAATCTAGAAATCACATATAATATATGATATAAATAGGTCTTTGTGTATTATGTAACTAAATAGGTATATTATTTTTAAAAGTTTTTTTCTTTTCTTTTTCTTTTTAATTATTTCCCCAATACAATTTTTTTTCCTAATGTACAGCACGGTGACCAAGTTACACATACATATCTACATTCTATTTTCTCACAAATTATGATTTGTTACATTGTAAAAAAGAGATTCTGGCAATAAGCATAAAATTTTAGCAATATTTGGGAAGGTACAGAAGACTGGGAGGCAGTTGTCCAGGAACTTGAGAAACTCACCTTTATTAATAGTTCAAAAGGCCCAAGGTAAAGCAATAAAGGCACTTACAAACAAAATTCTAATATATTAAAAAATGGTATTGGAGATATAAACACATTTCTAGAGTAATAAGAAATTGTGAGCTAAGGTGGTAACAGTGAAAATGGTGAGAATTAAATATATTAAAGAACATTTGGGGAGATAAAACTGACAAGAAAGAACAAATGGTTTAATATGGAGGTTAGGGGTTAAAATAGTAAATGGTAATTTCCAAGTTTTGAGTTTGGAGTACTAGGTGGTACAGATTAATTTCTATCAGAATTACAATGGAAAATGAGTTTTAAAATAAGAACAAGAAGTATATTGATAATTTTAAGTCTGATATGAATGTCTTTGGGGCACTGAAAAAGGAATATCCAGTAGGCAGTTAAAATACATGTGTATAGAGCTTGGAAGATTGTCAGGGCTCCATTTACAGATTCAAAAGTCATTATATGTAGATCCTAATTAAAACTATAAAGTGGAAGAGAAGTGAGAAAAACATAGAAAGTGGAAAATAACTGAAAGATACCAAGGGTAGGCAGAGGAAGAACAGAGGCTTAGAAGGAATAGTTAAGAAAGAAAGTGGGAAAGACGGAGTTCCTGTCGTGGTGCAGTGGTTAACGAATCCGACTAGGAAACATGAGGTTGCAGGTTCGATCCCTGGTCTTGCTCAGTGGGTTAAGGATCTGGCGTTGCCCTGAGCTGTGGTGTGGGTTGCAGACACGGCTCTGATCTTGCGTTGCTGTGGCTTTGGCGTAGGCCGGTGATTAAAGCTCCGATTAGACCCCTAGCCTGGGAACCTCCATATGCCGCAGGAGAGGCTCAAGAAAAGACAAAAAAAAAAGAAAGAAAAAAAAAGGAAAGAAAGTGGGAAAGAAAGAGTGTTAGTGAACTCAATGAAGGAGCAAGTTTTGGGAGAGAAAAATTGGTCAATAATGTCCAGTACAGCCAAAGTATACAAGGATTACAGAGTATTCACTGAATTTAATGCCCAGGATGCCTTGTTGACATGATAAAAGAAAGCTATTTGTTTCAATGGAATAGTTTTGGTAAAACATCACTGAGCTGTGGAATGTTGAGGGGGAGAGTACTAGAAATTCAAAGTATGGACATGGCTGTCAAGGGAAAGAGAAAAAAGATGTTGAATACATGGGGAGGAGGATGCAGGTTCAGAAAAGGTTATTTTCATTTGGAGGGAGGGGGGTGCTGAGGAATTGATCAGAGGAAAACATCCAAAGCAGAAAGAGCTTGGATGTAAAAGAGAAGAAGGAGATAGTATGAGATAATATGTGAAACTAAAACCATGAAATATCAAGAGGTTAGCATCCAGGAAATTGATGTATAAAATTCATCTTTAATTAAAGAGAGCACAGCATCCTTGGAAAATGCAGTGCAGGAGATAAAGTTGGGTTCCAGTGTCAATAAGTTTAGGGAAGTTAGATGGGGAAACCAGGACAGTCCAAATATATCTATTCATGTCCAGACATATTTATACGTGAGAGAAGCTGTTGTTTATGCTTGCCTGTACATATACACAAAATTGACTTTTGGGGAAAAATATATGCAAACTAGAGTTCATCACATGAAAAAAAGAATGGTCTTACCCACCACATCGATTAATTCTATATGTGAACTCTATGTAAATTATGTTTCTGCCACTGCATCTATGATTTTGGACCTGATCACAAAATTATAAATTATATTCTACTTTTTTCCCCTAAGTCTTAATGGAATTGCTTTCTTTAACAAATAAAATACATGGAATGAAAAATTCAATAGTTTCTGATTTAAAAGACCTCTCTAGCACATTAAAGTAGTATTGGCAGATAACCCTCTAGAGATAAATCTTAACATTTTCAAGTGGAGTAGAGATGCATTTGTTTTCATATCAAGAAGAATGGCCCTTCAGAGAGGTCTATTGATTTCATAGAGATTTCAAAAAGAATAATGGCTAACTGAAAATAGCAGTGGGGTGAGAAATGATACTGCTGTAACTTCTTAGTAAACATAAGAAATTAGATTAGGCAATTAAGGCCAAATAAGCCTGATTCTTGCAATTCCTGCAGGAGAAACACCTCTGCAGTACATCAGGGATGAGACTGCTCCTTAGATATTTCTAAACCTCCAGAAACTAGACGTGTTTGGCATAGGAAAAAAAAGAAGGGCAGTGTGGAAAAAAGAGAAAGAAATTATTTGCATTGAGGAAATTGGAGCATATAAAATAATAATAAAAGAAAAACATAAAAGAATTGAGTAAACAGTAAGAAAAAAAAATAAGAACTCTTGCCTCAATAGATATAAAATATCAATATAAGATTACTACTGGCCAAATTACACTTGGAAATTATATAATACAATTCTGGAGGCCAAGGCACAAACGATATGTTGAAAAATTTTGTGAGCAGAAGAAAGACTTTCCAGATTTAAGAGTCTACTAACTATGCTCTGGGAGTAACGATGAGACCTGAAGCAATCAAATTTTGTGTAACCAGAGGAGAAGAGCAAAAATCTCATACACAGACAATCCTGACTCCACCAACTGTTCGAAGTAAAGACAAATTCAGTAAAGTTTCAGGATACGGTATGAACATTAAAAAATCAGTTGCATTTCTATGCACTAACAATGAATTATCCTAAAGAGAAATTTTTAAAAATCCCATTTACAATACCATAAAAACAATACAATATTTTGGAATAAATATTTTTATTTATTAAATAAATACATAAATTTAACTAAGAAATGTAAAGATCTATATACCAAAAATACAAGGCTTTGATTCTTTCATCAAGTAAATAGAAAGATATGCCATGTTCAATTATCAGAAGAGTCAACACTGTTAAAATGTCCATATGACTCAAAGCTATCCATAGATTCAATGTAATCCCTATCAAAGTTGCAATGCCATTTTTTATAGAAATAGCAAAAAACCATCCTAAATTTTGTATGAAACCACAAAATATCCTGAATAGCCAAAGAAATCTTCAGTAAGAACAAAGATGGAGTTCTCATACTTCCTTGTATCAAAGTATATATATATATATTTTTTGTCTTTTTGCCATTTATTGGGCTGCTCCCACGGCATATGGAGGTTCCCAGGCTAGGGGTCCAGTCGGAGCTGTTGCCACCAGCCTACGCCAGAGCCACAGCAACGTGGGATCCGAGCTGCGTCTGCAACCTACACCACAGCTCATGGCAACGCCAGATCCTTAACCCACTGAGCAAGGCCAGGGATTGAACCCTCAACCTCATGGTTCCTAGTCAGATTTGTTAACCACTGCGCCACGACAGGAACTCCATCAAAGTATATTTCAAAGCTTTAGTAAAAACATTCAAGTTGTGTGTGGTAAAAACAGACACACAAGCCAATGGAACAGAATCAAGAGTTGAGAAATAAGCTCATGAATATATGTTTGACTAATATTTGATGAGGCAGCCGACAATACTCAAGGGGGGGGAAAGAATAGTCTCTTCAATAAACAATGTTGAAAAAACTGTATATTTACATGCAAAAGAGTGAAACTGGTTTCTATTTTGTACCACTTACAACAATAACATGAAATGTATTAAGGACTTAACCCATAATACCTAAACCCATAAAACCCTAGAAGAAAACAGGGAAATCTTCCTTGACTTCAGTCTTGGCAATGACTTTTGGGATATGTATGACACCAAAAGGACAAGCAACAACTGAGATTACAAAAAAAGAAAGGTTTTGCAAAACAAAAGAAACAATTAAGAAATGAAAATGCAACCAATAGAATCGAAGAAAATATTTCTTTATTTGTGAAATCTTTGATTTTGATGTCAGGGTGATGATGGCCTCAGAATGAATTCAGAAGTATTCCTTCCTATGCACATTTTTGGAATAGTTTTGGAAGGGTAAGTGTTAACTCTTCTCTAAATGTTTGATAGAATTTACCTGTGAAGCAAGTGGTCCCAGACTTTTGTTTATTGGGAGTTTAAATTACTGATTCAATTTTCCTACTTGTAATGGATCTATTCATATTTTCTATTTCATTATGGTTCAGTCTTAAGAGATTGTACCTTTCTAAGAGTTTTTCCACTTCTAGGATGTTAAACTTATTGGAGTATAGTTGCTCATAGTAGTTTCTTATGATCCTTTGTATTTCTGTGGTATCGGTTGTAACTTCTCCTTTTTCACTTCTGACTTTATTGATGTGGACACTCTCCCTTTTTTTCTTGATGTATCTGGCTAAAGATTATCAGTTTTGTTTTTGTTTTCAAAGAACCATTTTTTGGTTTCTTTGATCTTCTTAATTATTTTTTTAGTATTTCATTTATTTCTGCTCTTATATTTAGGATTTCTTTCCTTATACTAACTTTGGGTTTTGTTAGTTCTTTTTCTAGTTGCTTTAAGGGTAAAGTTAGGTTGTTTATTTGAGATTTTTATTGTTTCCTGAAGTAAGTTTATATCAATATAAACTTCTCTATTAAACTGCTTTTGCTGTGTCCCCTAGGTTTTGGATCATCATGTTTTCATTTTTATTAGTCTCCAGATATTTTTTATTTCCTCTTCGATTTCTTCCATGACACACTAGTTGTTCAGTTGCATATTATTTAGCCTTCACATATTTATATTTTTAAAGATTGCATGAAGCAAAAGACCTGTACTCCAAAGACTGTAAGATACTGATGTAGGAAACTGAAGGTTATGTAAACAGATGAAAAGATATACTGTGTTCTTGGTTGGAAGAATAAATACTGCTAAAATGACCATACTATCCAAGGCAATCTACAGATTCGATGCAATCCCTATCAAACTACCAATGGCATTTTTCGCAGAACTAGAACAAAAAAATTAGCTGAAACAACCTTGAGAAAGAACAGAGCTTAAGGAATCATACTCCATGATGTCAGACCATACTACAAAGCTGATAATCAAAACAGTATATAGTACCAGCACAAAACCAGACATAACAATGGAATAGGATAGAAAGCCCAGAAATAAACTGACACAATTACAGTTAATTAATCCAAAACAAAGGAGGCAAGAATATACAATGGAAAAATGACAATCTCTTCAATAAGTGGTGCTGAGAAAATAGGACAGCTATGGGTAAAAGAACAAGATTAGAATATTCTCTAACACCATATACAAAAATAAACTTGCATTGGATTAAAGACCTAACTGTAAAACTGGGTTCTATAGAACTCCTAGAGGGAAAAAAAAATTGGCAGAATAATCTTTGATGTAAGTTGTAGCTATATTTTTTGCATCTGTCTCCAAGAGTAATGGAAAAAATAAAAAAACAAATGAGACACAATTAAATTTAAAAGGTTTAATATAGCAAATGAATCATAAGCAAACCAAAAGACAACCTTCAAAATGGTAGAAAATATTTACAAATGATGCTACTGACAAGTATTAATTTTCAAAATATACAAATAGTTCATACAGCTTAATACCAAAAAAAAAAACAAAAAAACAAATCAAAAATTTGGCAGAAGACTTAATAGTCTTTCTCCAAAGAAGTCATACACATGGCCAACACATGAAAAGATGCTCAACACTGCTAATTATTACAGACATGTAAATCAAAACTAAAATGAGCTATCACCTTAAACCATTTAGAATGGCCATCATCAAAAAGTTTACAAATAATAAATGCTGGAGAAGGTGTGGAGAGAAAAGAACCCTGTTTCACTGTTGGTGATAATGTAAATTGTTGCAGCCACCATAGACAACAGCACGGAGGTTCCTTAAGAAATTAAACATAGCATTATCATATGATTCTACAATCCCATTTCTGGGCATATATCCAGATGAAACTCTAATTCAAAAACATCCATTCACCCCAGTTCATCACAGCACTATTTACAATAGCCAAGACATGGAAACAACCTAAATGTCAGTTGACAGAGAAACAGATAAAGTAGGAGGGTACATACTATGGCATATTACTCAGTCATAAAAAAGAATGAAATATTGCCATTTGCAGCAACATGGATGGACCTAGAGATTATCATACTAAATGAGGTAAGTTAGACAGAGAAAGACAAATATCATATGGTATTATGTGGAATCTAAAAAAAAATGATATAAATGAACTCATTTACAAAACAGAAATAGACTTACAAAGAAAACAAACCTAATGTTATCAGAAGGGATAGCAAATTGGGGGTGAAAAACTTTGCTGTATGCCTGAAGCTAAGAAAACACTGTTAATTAACTATACTTCATTAAAAAAAATGGTTAAAAATAAATACAATGGAATACTATGAAGCCATAAAAAGAAAATCCTGCCACTTAGGATAACATGAATAGCCCTTGAGGGCATTAAGCTAAGTGAAATAAGTTGGACACAGAAAGATAAACACTGTGTAATTTTTTCCATATGCAGAATCTAGAAATATCAAACTCATAGAAATAAAAAGTAGGATGGTTATCACCAGGGGTTGAGGCTTTGGGCAATGGGAGATGTTGGTCAAAGGGTACAAATATTCAGTTATACGCATCTAAAGTACAGTCTGGTGACTATAGTTAGCAGTAGAGTACTATATACCTGAAAGTTGCTATGAGAATAGAGCTTTAATGTTCTCACCATAACAACAATAGCAAAAACGTAGTTATGCGAGGTGAAGCTTGTGTTAACTAATAGTATTGTGCTAAACATTTTGTAAAACATATGCATAGAAAATCATCACACTGTACAACCTAAAATTACACAATGCCATATGTAAATTACACATCAATAAAGATGAAGAAAAGGATAGGATATATTTAGCTATACCTATAATACTTTATTAAAAAGAGAAATTTTGAAGCAAATAAGGCAAAATGTTAATAATTGTTAAATCTAGGAAAGAACTAATACACGTATCTCTTGCATGTTATTTTCTATGCTTCTCTATATGGTTAAAATACTTCCAACTTAAAAAAATAATTTTTACAAAGAAAACAGATTGTAAGCCATCTGGAATTTGTGGAAACACTATGTTTCAGAAATTTGGAGTTATTGAAATGCAACTGCAAGTGTCCAATAAACCCAGCTGTCTTGAATTCAGCTGCTTGACTTCCTTTTAAATAAGTTTCTGTGTTCAGACATCATGAAAGTTACAGCAGAGCCCAGGTACATGTGAAGGATTTTAGCCATCCTAAATTATTCTTAAGGGCATTTAAAAAATTTAGATGCATCAACTAGAACATTTTAAAAACCCTTAATTAATTGAAACTCTTCTTTAAAAAATGCAGAAAGATTTAGAAGATCCCTCAAGAAATGCCTGAATTTCACATTAGGAAGCAATTAGACATATAATTAAATGTTACAGAACCTGATGAGTTCTCCAAAATGGTGGGGGAAAAAAATCTTAGTTTTTGACAATTCTAGGCACCTATAGACTAGGAATCCTAAAAAGATAGTTCTACTTCCTATTATTCTACAGATCCCTCGTCACCTCATTCAGTGTCAAACATCCAAGTCTTTCAGTATCTCAATCCTTTAAAGTATTTATTCTTCAAAAGTATCATCACTGCAACACTATCCTCGAGATTATTTATACACTGATCTCTCTGACCTAGTTATTCACAGATTTTTGCCTGTCCTGAACATTTTAAATATATATTTTGAATTCATGATCCATAATCAACAACAGCCCTTAATTTATTTCAACACTCCCTTAAGATCACTATTTTTCATGCAGTTCTTTATTATTATTTTCTCTTTTTATGGTCACTCCTGGTGCATATGGAAATTCCTGGGCTAGGGTTTGAATCTGAGCTGCAGCTGCTGGCCTATGCTGCAGCCACAGCAATGCCACATCAAAGCCACAACTGTGGCCTATGCTGCAGCTTGCAGCAACATCAGATCCTTAACCCACTGAGTGAGGCCAGAAATCGTACCTGCATCCTCATGGATGGTAGTCGGGTTCTTAACCTGCTGAGCCTCAATGGGAACTCCTTTGATGCAGTTGTTTAAAAGGAAGATTACTTTTTACCTTGTCACATAGTCTAGAAAGTACAAGCAATTGGTAAGACACAACCAATATATACCACCTTCTCTCAGCTAAGAAGATGAACTGTTCCTGCTCTTAAGGGTTCACCCTTCCTTGTGTGCTCTCGACCATTGCTACCACCTCAGTATAAGCCATTATCATCTCTTGCCTGGATTACTGCAATAGCTTACCAACTGCTTGCTTCCTGCTTCTCCATGTTTGCTTTCCTCTTGCCTCATAATAATACAATCACTACCCAGCAGCCAGTACTCTTCTGACATATATAACGTATGGTACATGAAGAAAAGCTATGCTGGACCAGACAGTGAATGATCTTAAAAATAATTTGAGATTCATCTACAAGCCAAATAAAACAAGCTTTAAGTTAGTCTGGTTGTAGCAGACCTGGGTACTATAAAGCTTATTTAAGAGGCAGTTTGGAAGATATGATAAACATAAAAGATGGTAAGCATGAGCAGGTTTAGTGTTGAGATATTAGACATTTAGATGATCTAGAATAAGAAAATCAGATATTTAGTCAATTATAACAAAAGCATGTATAAAAATGGATAGATTTTAAAAAAACTTTGCTTCTTTTTGTTTTAATCTCAGTGGCTCAAAGGATCTTCAACTGACCTACATCCTAGATAGTTAACAAAATTAAAAACGGGAAAAAACAAATACCAAAAGTGCTACAAGAAAAGACAAATGTCACTGCATTTACTTTCTATATGGTCTAATTCCTTACCCAATCCTCTATCTTTTAGCTAACCATCTCATCTCTTAAGCTATGGCAGTGATTCAGAATGGTAATAGGTATCACAGAAAACAAAAGCAATTCCAGTGCAATTCACTGTTTATTCTGTTTCTCTAGCATCTATTTACTGTTAGCCTCCTTGAATTTTATGGAACAAATTGTTTACCAGACAATCTGTCAGAACCTCACTCACTCATACACCCTTTAATCTCTCACTTAATATTTCCTATAAGGTAAGCTTTTCATTCACTGTCTCATCTCTATCTCTAGCTTATGCCTCTCTTGTCCTTTAGATACACACACACACAAACACACACACACACACACACACACACACACACACACACACACACACACTGTCCTTGTCTATTTCCAAATACATTTGGCTTTCAAGAAAAATCTGTTAAGAATGTATGGTGATAACCTGTTAATCAATTTTTATGAGACTGAGATCTACAAGAAAGTATGAAAGATAATCTAACTCTCACAGGTGAGGAAATATACTGCTATTGGATTATTGAGGTAAATTGAAGAGTAAAACTTGGCACCTCTTTATATTAATACTGCTCTTCATAATTTACAGAATATATCAACATTCAATTTGAGCCTCATAAGAATTCCACAGCCTAGGCTAGGTGCATAAAAGCATAGTGATTTTGTAAATAAAGACCAAATGTTTTTTAGCAGAGCCAGCTTCATACACATATGATCTGTGCAGTTGCACAGAGGGACTATGATTAGAAGGGACCTGAGTTTGGCTCAACACTGTTGTCACCATCTTAAAATTATTAACAATTTTTGAACATGGAATCCTGCATTTTCATTTTTATTTGGGCTTATAAATTGTACTGGGTTCAAAAATGAGCTATATGCAAAGATACACAAAAGACAATTGGCAGATTCAAGAAAAGAACATTACCCACATTCCAATTCCCTTCCCATAACCCACTTCTGATTAGAATCACATAGTGGATCTGTTTCTTCTAAGTTTTTCCTAGTTTCATAGCTCATGAAGGCTCTTCAACTGTAAGCCTTTCAACACTACATCAAACATTACATAAAAGACAGTGACAGACAACCTTTATTTTCCTCTTCATTGAAAACAACATCCTCTCTAACTTTTATCAAGTGTTTTCACCTTGGAACAAACCATGAGCTAGAAAAACCAATCCCAAAGCATACTCATTTGTATGGAAGATGGCTTTGTGCTACTAAAACAGATGGAAATTTTGAGCCTGATTGCTTTGTTCTGAAATGGCAGGGTCATTATCAAAAGCAGAGAGCACATGGACATGTAGAGCAGTGACCAGATTACTTTTCTTTAGGAAAAAAATCTGTAAAGGCAATGAAGCACCCCATCCTGGTTTCTGTCCCTCTGAACCCTATCAGAGATTAACTGAAAATGTATAAACTGGGTAGATAGGAAGTAAATGATGCTAGTTTTCCTCTCACTCTTTAAAATATATATTTCAACAGATGACATGTCTTAATCCTCCAGAGATGGATCATTTTACTACAGTTAAAGAAACACTCTTTAGCCATGTGTAAGAAAATATGCTTAAGAAGATCTGTATAGCCCACTCCTAGGCATCTATCCAGAGAAAACCACGACTCGCAAAGACACATGTACTCTGATGTTCATTGCAGTGCTGTTTACAATAGCCAAGACATGGAAACAACCTAAATGTCCATTGACAGAGGAGTGGATCAAGAAGATGTGGTACATAAACACAATGGAATATTACTCAGCCATTAAAAAGAATGAAATACCAGCATTTTTAGCAACATGGATGGACCTAGAAATTGTCATGCTAAGTGAAGTCAGCCATACAATGAGACACCAACATCAACTGCTTTCACTGACATGTGGAATCTGAAAAAAGGACAGACTGAACTTCTTTGCAGAACAGATGCTGACTCACAGACACTGAAAAACTTACGGTCTCCAGAGGAGACAGTTTGGGGGGTGGGGGGATGTGCTTGGTTGTGGGATGGAAATACTGTGAAATCAGATTGTTATGATCATTATACAACTACAGATGTGATAAATTCATTTGAGTAATTTAAATAAATCAATAAAAAGAATTAAAAAAAGAAAAAAAAACATCTGTATAATTTTCAACAATATCTGAGATGTACAAGGTTTGGACAATGCACATTTTAGCTCTATTCACATGCATTTAGAATGTAGGCACACTTTAACAAAGGTAGGGAAAAATTTAAGGCATAAAATATTTTATAAGTTTTCACATAACTCTAGAGCTTAATCAGAAATGCTTAGTTTCAATATGTGTAACACCACTTACTTTTAAGATCTTTTCAAGTTAAAAAAAAGTCTCAAGGGGAAAAAAGCTACTTTAATTATGCAGCCTATATACAAGTTTGTTTTAACGATTAAACATATATAAATACTAAGGTAGAATATATCTTTTTTTTCATATAATGGATGTATTTGTCTTTAAACCAGTGCTTTCAACATGGAGTTTATTCAACAAATATGCACTGGATGAGCAAATAGAACTGGGTTGAAAATATGAGGGTCTTAAGAAGTTAAATTACAATATGACAAAAATTTATGATAAACATGAAAAACATTCAGAATTGTAATATTTTGGGTCTTTGGGAATCAAAATTCTGGTTAATTATAAATTCACATATAGCAGAACAAATTTTTACTTGTACTATAGCTATTTGTTCTGATTAAGCAAAGTCAAATTTAATACAAAACTGTTTTAAACCAGAAGAATACAGCTGGTACCCATGGGTTTTATGTGTTTGCGCGTGTGTGTATGTTAATTCAGCCCATTTCTTAAAAATAATCAGGAAATATAATACAAAATATTGCTTCTTTAGAAAAATCTGAAGATTGTTAATACTGGATCTGCATTTCTAGAAAGACACAATTTACTGAAACAATAGTGATGCTGTCCCCAATAAAAGAGATCACAGACACTACAGTTTTCCATGGTCCCCAACAATCACTGCTGCCTCTCTGACATTTTATCTGGCTTTGTCATTATTTTAGGTTCTCTCTCTAGCCCCTATATAAACTTCAGTTGGTGATCTTGTTTCAAATGATCTGAAAATTAATTGGCATGCATTTTACCCAGACTTCATTACCAAATTCTAATTCTATCTACCAAAAGCCTTTGTAGGCTAAAATGAAATTTTATCCCTTGATAAGTTGCAGAATCTAAGTGTATTAAAGTTAAATATTTTTTCTGTCACTCCAAAGACTTAAAATGATAAAAAAAAAAATAGGCATTATCAAGTACTGACTAGTTATCATTTAAAGGAACCTCTAATGTAGAGAATTATCCCTTTTATAGAACAATTCAAATAAAACCCTCAAATATCCAATAGAAACTTTTATCTAAACAGGAGTGTCATAAAAAACAGTAGAGCAGATAGTCTTTAGAGAGTTCAATAACTTGACTCCAACAGCTTTAACAAATTTTACTTTGGGAAAAGAGTCATATAAATACATTCACACTGAGAAATCAACAAACCCATAACCAGCAGTAATTCTGAAAAGATCTGAAATAAATTGATTATTAAAAAGAATGCAAAGTCTTTTTAGTGCATTAAGACACCTGACAAATGAATGGTCTCTGTATCAAAATATTAGATATACATTATCTAAGAACAGACTATACGCAACCAACATAAACAATGTACCAGATGTG
Source organism: Phacochoerus africanus (assembly GCF_016906955.1). NCBI lineage: Eukaryota > Metazoa > Chordata > Mammalia > Artiodactyla > Suidae > Phacochoerus > Phacochoerus africanus. Next base: position 209,374,359 of record NC_062544.1, on the reverse strand, counting down.
GCCAAAATTGTGCTAGGAAAGGAGTCCCACTTAAAGCCTCTTATAAAAATCCTCCTAGGCATCTGCAGGATAACATACTTGAGAATAGGACCTGCTTTCAAGAGATACCAGAGTCACCTAATTCAGCACTGAGTTCATTAGGAAGATGTTGCCTAAGTTTTATGTAAAGCTTGCTTTAAAAAACAAACAAACAAACAAACAAACATCTCCAAAGGCTTTAGATTCACATGTAGGCAAAGGCCAGAACAAAAACAAAGGCACAGCTACAGAGAGTACATAGCTGAGAGACCTCCCCTTCTGTCTAGGATGTCATAGGTCATGGCCAACCAACAATCTCACTGTGAAACAAGAAACTAATGAGTAATCACAAGGGTTGTAGCTTTAGAGGACTGGAAAGTTTTAGGAGCAAGGGCTAAGTGTACTAAAATTTCACACAAGAGCCCTTCTGAGATGAAGGCGTTTTCTTCTCTGGGCTTACTTTCTGGTTCCAGCGAGGGGATAAGGATTGGGCTTGGCCTCAGCAGAAGACCTTGACTGCAGGAAAGAGAAGCCAGTGACGCTTTCAGGGGTCATGTGCGCTGCCGTGACACCCTGGAAACTAGGGGCGCTCCGCATGTGTGGCAAGTTCTGGCCATGAGACATTTACTGAGTTTCGGAGCTGCGTGCAGGAGACTGGGGAGAGAAGGATTTCTAAACAGCCCCACTGTAATTTTCGTTTCTTAGAGACAAAGATCTTCAGAGGGAGGATAAATCCTTGGCTAAACCTTCCTTTAAGAGATTTGATAAAACTTAAGCTATGTGGGGTCAGGGACCAAAAAAAGTAAACTTAAAACCATTGAGTGGAATGAGTATAAGGCTCCTGTACTCTTTCAGGAATTAGAAGTGAACTTCCATTTTCTGGGTCTAAAGTCCAGCAGGGTCTCTAAAGGAATAGGTGTGGATGGGAGTTGAAGTGAGTCTTCAAATTACAACCTATTCCCCACCCAGAACAATCTTGATTGGACGGAGATGATATACAATGCCTTGCAGTCTAATAAAGCTAAGCTTTCTGAGAACCCTGTTTTCTAGAACTATTAACTGAAGAATTGGGTATGGTTGGTGATTTTAATGATTCTAGCAGGAAGGAATTGAGCAAAGGAGTAGCCCATATACCTATATCCTTCAAGAACCTGCTCAGAACTCCTGGTAAGAATAAAAGTCACTCTCATTTTGTGATCCTAGGATTCTTTAAACAAACTTATATAGCCCTTACCACATTTCACTAGGGTCATCTTTCTGTTTTTTAACATGCTGAAGTTAAAGTTTAAGATTTATTTATTGATTTCTAGCAAAAACACGTGTCCTTAGCAAGGATCCGTGAATAAACTTCAGAAGGCTAAAAAACCTGGGTGCGATAAAATATATTAACTTTCATAACTTCTAATTGAAATATAGAATTTTCCACAATCCAAAATTCAGTTAACTCATTATGGTAAATTAGCATATTTTAACATGACCAATAGAAATCCCTTCTAGTTTCATACTGCATCACTAGTACTCTGGATATTGAAAATAGCATTTGTGCTTATCAACACTTCAAAATAATTATAATTATTAAATCCATTACCAGATCCTATTAAAACTTAAATATATGTTTATATGTATAGTATATATGTATATACAAATAGATATATACATATGGATATACATGCATACTATAGATATGTATACACTATATATGTATGTATATATACTGTCAAGAATTTGCTTTTTAAAATATTTGGTAACTATTTTTCCATATAGTTGGTTTCCTTTTTACATCTTTTTATTTTATGTTACGTATTTTAAAATATTGTAAGAAGGTATCTAAAAGCTTTACCACATTACCAGAAAGGTCTGTATTAGTTGCTAGATGCTGTAACAGATTATCACAAACTTAGTGGCTAAAAAACCACAAACTTATTATTGTTCAGTTGTATAGGTCAGAAGTTCAACAGGGGCCTCACTGGGATAAAACCAAACTATTAAAAGGGTCATATACTCCTTTCTGGTGATTCTAATAGAGACTCCCTTTCCATATCTCCAGCTTCTAGAAGACACCCCTGTTCCTTGGCTCATGGTCCACTTCATCCATCTTCAAAGCTAGCAATGTGGTATCCTTCTGACTATTTTTCCATAATCATATCTCCTAACACTGATATCAGCCAGAAGATTCTCTGCTTTTAAGGATCTAGATAATTAGATTGGATCCACTTGGATATTCCCTGTTTTAAGATGCTTAATTTAATCACATTTGTAAAGTCTCTTTTGCCACTGAGATTTAACATATTCAAATATTCAGAATTTTAGGATATGGAAATTTTTTAGTAGGGTGGAGTTAATGAAGCAATTATGTACCATAACTGAAACAAGAAAAGATAGAAAATCTGGCTACTCATTGAATTTATTATATATTTCAGATCTTTTCAAAAAAATTTCAACTTCATATGGATTCACTGACAAATTCTTCTAAATATTTAAGGAAGTAATAATATAAATAATAAAAAACTCACTCCTAGAGAATCAAAAAAGACTGAGCACACATGCCATTTCATTTTATGAGGTCAGCATAACCTTGATACTAAAACCAGATAAGGGCTTTGCAGGGGGAAAAAAATAAAACTTTACCAAAAAAAAAAAAAAATTTAATGCCACGGGTGCGGCCTTAAAAAAGACAAAAAAATAAAAATAAAATAAAAAAATAAAACTTTAGATTAATTACTTCTCTTGAACATAAAGGTAAAAATAAGTTATTTGCAAAATGATATAAATGAGTATTCAGCAATGTATATGACAGTAATACATTATTACAAAATTATATTATTTCAAAGAATGCAAAATTATCTCTATGAATCACTACATTTCCTTTCAAAATATAGACAAGCATATGACCCTCTTAATAGATGAGGAAAAAGATAATATTTCAAAGCACTATGATTAAAAAAGTCAGTTTCAGACAACTACACTAGATTCAGAGACTATAGAGAGGGAAGTTGTAAGTCAGGTTCCTCTTTGAGGAGGATATAACTGGGAGGGGTTATAAGGTGGCTACTGGGATACAAACAAAACTGTTTCCTGATCTGGTTGGTGGTCACTTGCATCTGTTAATCTAATGAAAATCCATCAAATGATTTATGTATTTTTCTGCAAGTATGTTGATCTCCAATAAAATCCTTCCTTCACAAATGATTTCTGTAAAATTAATCTTTTCATCTCTCTCTCCTTTTTTTTTTTTTTGTCTTTTTGCTATTTCTTGGGCCGCTCCCGCAGCATATGGAGGATCCCAGGTTAGGGGTTGAATCAGACCTGCAGCCGCCAGCCTACGCCAGAGCCACAGCAGCGCGGGATCCGAGCTGCGTCTGCAGCCCACACCACAGCTCACGGCAACGCCGGATCCTTAACCCACTGAGCAAGGCCAGGGATCGAATCGGCAACCTCATGATTCCTAGTCAGATTCCCTAACCACTGAGCCATGACAGGAACTCCCAATCTTTTCATATCTTATAGTACTTCTTAAAAAGTATTCTGAAAAGGCATTGAATAGGTAAGTTAAAGAATTTTTTAGTTTATATGACAAACAAGTGATACTTTTTATTCAAGTTTTTTTAAAAAAATCTCCAAATTAACATTATTTGCATTCACAGATTCTTTCTACATGCTAGAGACATGCATATTAATGGAATCACACAATTTGTCTTCTTATGTCTCTGCCTTCCTTTACTCAATACAATGCCTATGACATTGATGTGTGGTGTTGCTTATAACAGAAGTTCACCTTTTTCATTCTTTTTTTGACTGTGCCCACAGCATGCAGAAATTCCCAGGCCAGGGACTGAGCCCGTACCTCAGCAGCAACCTGAGCCTCAGCAGTGACAACCTTGTATCTTCAACCTGTTGAGCCACCAAGGAACTCTCATTTTATTCATCCTAGTATGGCATTTTAATATTAAAAACATTTGATTTGTTTCCATTTCAGTCTATTATAAACAGTGCTGTTATATGTAAAATTTAGCACTTTTAGTCTATAGTAAGAATTTTCCTACTCAAATAAAATTTTAAATTATATAGGTTATTTTAAAGGGGACAAACTGACCCTATTTGCAGCTAAAAGATGAATACCTGATTTTTAAAGATACTAACAGCTTCTTGGGGAGAATACTATGATTGAAACTCAAAATGAAATTTTCTATTGATTTTTTTCTTTCTTTTTCATTTTACAGCCACACTTCTAGCATGTGTAAGTTCTTGGGCTTGGGGTTGAATCCTAGCTGTAGCTTCAGGCCTACACCATAGCCACAGCAACACCAGATCGGAGCCATATCTTGCCCTATGCTGCAGCTTGCGGCAATGCCAGATCCTTAACCCTGGCAAGGCCAGGGATTGAACCTGCATCCTCATGGAGACAGTATCAGGATCTTAACCCACTGAGTCACAACGGGTTGATTTTTTTATGCATCTCTTTGGCTTATGTCTTAAGATGAAAATGATTTACAAAGGTTAGTGCATCCTTAGCTGTGACTCCAATCATCTTCCCTTCCACTTACCACTAATTGGCATCCAGGTCTGCCACATATTCCATAAATCAGTGAAATTAATGCCATTCTACCCTTAAGACAGTCTTCTGATAATAAAAAGGAAAAAAACCCTTAGAGTAGAATAATTCTCTGAGCCTCTAGGAATTATCTTTTCTCCTACATTCCTATTAGTTCATGTCCTATCGTAAGAAACTATAATCTTGTGAATTTGAAATTAATGTGCTTACATTATTCTACATATGGACAGCATCCCTATGATGATAAAAATTCAAATAATAAAGGAAGATTGTATCAGTATCATTAATCGGTTAAACTTTAATTATGTTTACTATAATGCTAAAGTTAATTCCCTTAAGAGAGTGCTCCAATTGCCTGTATTCAAAAGGCAGTGTTGGAAACTCACATAGCACTTATTAACTGGCATGTACAATTTGCTTGCAATTAACTAAACAGTGAAATTCCATTATTCAAGAATTATGTGACAATAATCTGTGATCATTCAGAATGATTGCCATTTTAGGAGTTACTGAAGGAGACATCTGTCCAGAGGTCTACTTGGAGAGTCTGAAAATGCAACTAGTTATACCAGTAGAAAGTGGTAATACTGACTCACTAAACAGGAGAATGAGGGAAACTTTTGATTAACCATTACCTGATCATACCATACATATTTATGACTGCATTTTATGAATCAGACACTGTGGAGTGCATGGGAATTAAAAATGAAATAAAGTATCAATTCTGGCAGATCTAAGCAATGTATATCAAACAAACACATACAAAAGCACATTAAATAAACAGCACCATGGTTGAGTGCAACAGAATTCCCTGGAGACACAAAGCAATAAATGAAGTATTGTATTTAAAGGGTAAAGGAAAGGTAAACCAAAAAAAAAAAAAAAGTGAGTAGGAGTTTTCCAGAAGTTGGGAGAAAACATCTTAGGAGTAGTCAAAAACAGTTGCACAGAGTAGATGCTCAAGTCATCATGACATAATAAGTTCCCTGTTAGCAATCCAGTTTTCCAAGGTAGTAGTCTTTGAGGATCCAGCTTTGACAGAGGAAGAGGCAAAAGTATTGGGCAAGATCCATGCCGTCAAAGACTTTATATGCCTCACACTGAAAAGCCTGGACTATATCCCCTCAGAAAGGATGAGCCATTGAAGGTTTTGAGGAAGGCACAAGTCACATGAACCCTTCAAAGATCCTTTGTTAGCTTGGTTTTCCACCAAAGCAGAGACTGAGGGAAGGACTTATGATGGATCGTCCATTTTCAAAATGGTCCCAGAGAACTAGGGTGGGATTGCTGGGAGAATGAGGCAGGACATGCAGAAAAAAGGACATAAAGGTTTAGTATTAAGGTCATCATTCTGTGCAATGGGAGTTTGTTTTTCCATAGACCTTTTGAAAAGTGTACAAATGTCTGCCTGAATGATAGGAGGTAGGAGCACTTATTCCATGGCTCCTGCCCACAATGGGCCAAGGCCAGAATACAGGAGGTAGGAGGACTTATTTTATGAAAATAAGACAGAATATTGTTTTGCATCAGAATACAGGAGGTAGGAGCACTTATTCCATGGCTCCTGCCCACAATGGGCCAAGGGTGGCCCCCCAGCAGTTTTAAGTCTCCCCACTTCAGTGTCCCACCTGTACTCCCAGCATGCAGTCCTTGGGACAGTTATAGGGCAGAAAGTAAAGATGTAGTTGTTATGGAATACTTCCAGGAGAAAACTGTTTTCCAGAGGATGAGACTAGGGCCACCAAAGGCATCTAATAAAGGTCTTAGAGGACAGATTATTTGATGGCTAAGTAGCAGCAAGCATAGTACTTGAGATGGAAATGTCAGAGACAAATGGTAGGTACCACGAAGGTGAATAGTCTCTGATTGTGTTTATAATATGTTAACAGGCAAGTCTGGCTTTTTTTTTTTTTTTTTTTTTAGCAAATTTTATCAAGTGTTGGTTTGGGCTGTGTACTTTGGGTACTATACACTGCAAATTTCAACAGATAGCATTACTGTCCTTGAGTAATATTTAAAATATTTTTCATCAAAGCATAGGGATTGTCTGGTGTCTAATGGGCCTTTTATATGGCTGCATTTGAAAAGTTTCAGTTTAATTTGGATCCTAGCTCAGGATATAATTCTATATGTGCTGAAATTTTAGTAGCTTTAGAAGATCTTTGTTTCAAGCTCTTATTCATTTGTCATTAGCATTGTCCAAAGCAACAAGTGATTTTCTATTGTTGAATAGTTACATCAGCATTTCTCACCATAATGTGCTAGGGTGCAAGCCTTTTATATGGCACTTTGATTTATTTATTTTTGTGGCTCACTTCTTTTATTTCATAAATGTTGATCTATAATTCTTTAGAACTTGCCAGAAATTCATTCAAACACAGGATATGTTTGTCTTTTGATTGTGGACACTTATTCATTTGAAATGGAGTTTTGTTAAGAATCATCATTGTGCAGACATGAAAAAATGAAGCATAACCAAGGTAATTAGGAAGTTTCAAAAACATGTCCTTCTGTAAAGACAGTGAATCAGGTCTCTAACATTATAAATTTGGGCTATTGGTAGTGTTTGATTCTCTAGCCCTGAAAGTAAGTCATTAGAACATAAAATTTAGAGTCAGTTTGTGTACCTTACACATAAAAGAATTTTACGAAAATAAGATAGAATATTGTGTTGCATCAGAATACTTATGCTTAAAACCTCCTCTTTAGACAATGGATTCTATTGAATAATTCTCATCACATCCTACCCTGGGTCAAAAATCAGAACTGGTTCTCTAACATCCATAGTTTAAAGCTTTCTTTAGTAGACTCTCAAAACTCTCCATAATAGTTTTCTTAATTATTTTCCACTATTTTTCTATTCCTTATCACATGCGATCTTTACTTACTATTCCTTATAGATCACAGGCATTAACACTACCTTCATGCCTACACTACAAAATTTAATTGCCCTTGTTTAAGTTTCAGTATTATTTATCCCTGAGAGAGCAGGACAGGGTTCAATCTACCTTTCTCTATCCCTCTCAACATATAACATTATATCCAGAAGCTGGAAATTGAATCTCTTTCTTCTAATAACTTCTCTTCCTGTCTGGCATTTATAGTATCTTCTACCATATTCATTTATATCTTGTTATATTTCTGACATACTTATATCTTTTTTATAGAAAGAAAAATAAGGAAATAGCTCTAGCAGTTGTATCTAATCGTTTCTATACTCCAAACTGCAGCATTGGTTGTACCACCTATAAACATACAAGATAAATACTCATTGAACAAATCAATGAGTAAAGGAATGCACTAAAACTGCCCAGCATACATTTCAAATTTTCAAAAAAAAAAAAAAAAAAAAAAGCTACTACAGCTGGCTGGACAAATACAACTGTTCTAGCCAATGCAATATTTTTTCATTCCTGCTCATCATCACAACCAAAAGTCCCCACATTTATCAGACTTACACTATATGGCAACTCCAACATAAACATGAAGGATTTAAAAGAAATAAATCAAACAAGGTCCAACCTTCAATTTTTTTCTCACAGCCCAGCAGAATAAACAGGATATGTGCAGAAGAACACATGACAGCCCAAGAAAGGCCAATTTGATGTGGAATTAATGGCATAGACGATAATCAATACTACCCTTCAAAACTGGATCTTGGCTCTGGCAGGACTGTAGCTGGACTGTGCTTCTCAAATTAAGCCCAAAGAATGCACTCAATAATCAAATTTCTAATGCAACTAAGTTTAATTTCACTCTTGGTTACTAAGGGTTAAGCCAGGCAGTTATTACTAAACACTTAAAACAAAGAAAAAAAATTCAACATGTTTTCTTCATTTGCCAAAACCCATTTGACATGAAGTCTCTAAAGACAGAATTTCCCTATCATAGGATTTTTTTATATACTTTTAAGTGGTCTGTTTTTTTTTTATGGTGTTTTAAAATTTTATTTACAAGCTATAACTCATTTTTCTAACAATGAAAGTAATAAACGATTGGTTAATATTATTTGAGGTAAAGATAGCCATTTGGTGGATATAATCATTAAATGTCTAAAATGTGGAAACATTTAGAAAAAGACTTACATTCACCACACACAGAGGTATGTAGCTGATCCAAGACTCCAAGGTGGATATCCGCTGTCAAGTCCAATGTTCCTTCCACTACACCACAAGTGCAGAGTGTTTCACCTGTGAATAATAGAAATCTACTTCAAAATGTTGTTTAAATGATGATGTCTGATTAATTAAAAAGCTGTAAGCACTTGGGAAAAGATGAAGTGAGTTCCACAGCCACACTTAGTAATCCTAACAAAGATATGATCCAGTAATAATACCTTTCTGGTTCTTAGCTATTAATGATAATACACCCTGAATTCTTTGTGGAAACTATTATGTTTATTTCTACATATATCATTTCTTTTTGGGGGATTGTTACAAAGATGGTAACTCTAGGGCACATGCTGTTGACAATGGTCTTTGTTTACTAGGTCTAGTTCTGAGTTGAAGTTGAAGCTACATCTTCTAAACATGTGGAAAGTGAATTGAATTATCTTTAAGATATGTTTTGAGCTCTAAATTTTCTCAATTTTCATTCTTTCTTACTCTCTTCTCCCTACTCACTCTCCCTCCATTACCAATCTTACCTTGGCCCTAACAATTCCTTGTCTCCTGATCAGATTTAGAATATTAAAGAAAGAAATAGTTAATGACACTTATTAAAGGTAGTAAGACAGACTTCATTCAGGACCATGATGATAGGTAAAGGGATTTTACCAAGGGAGAGAGAGATTGGACTTAACTCCAAATATATCATGGGTAAGGGGCAATTTGTTACCAAGGAGCAGGCTGGATGGAGGTCAGTGGATGGAAAACTACTAAAAGGAAATATCAGGGGAAGCAAGATTCTCTTTAAACTGATCTGACAGGAGTCTCTGCTGAAGACAAGCCAGGGCGATCAGACATCCCTGGAGGATGAGAAATCCTCCAGATGTAAGGAATGATCAGAAGATGGAGGAGTTCTAGTTAAAGTTGCCTATCAGGGTTATTGCTAAAACTATATTTTACAAATAATTGCACAGATGGATCTAGGAGAAGGTTAAGGAGCTTAACTAAAGCCTGGTTAAGCGAAGAAAATTTGTCAAGAGGAGATGGCATCTTTCCTGTTGTCAAACACCAATCAATGTTTTTATTCTATATTCCATTTCCTCTTGCTTCTTTTTTTTTCCTCTGCTGCAACCCCAGGATGCAAAAGTTCCTGGGCCAAGGATCAAACCCACGCCACAGTTTGGACCTATGAAACAGTTGCAGCAACAATGGATCCTTAACCCCCTGCACCACATTGGAACTTCCTCCTCTTGCTTCTTAAAAATCCAAGTTCTGTCATTTCTCTTTCTTTTGAGCCGTCAACAAGTTCCAACTTTCTGGTTCTTTTTAATTCAGCAAATACAGTCATATTTCTACCACTCTAAAAATTTTTTCTCCAGGAAAATGCTTTCCTGTTATTTACTACTGCTAGATGGATCTAGATTTCTAAGTTTTGTGAGATTTGAAACAGTATAGTTTGAGCCTCTTCAAGAAAAACAAACAAAAACCCTAGAACATTATAAACATAATATTAGGTGCACGTGAATAATTATTATGAAAAACATAAATTTCTGCAAATGAACAAGGACTAGAATATTCAGGCCCTTTCTACTGAGATCTTTTAGGAATTCATCAGAAATGTTTGCAAGGAAACTTTTCGATTTTGCAACTGGCACAGAATATTCCATACCTCTCAGCAATGCCCAGCACTCGTGGGATCCAGGCAAATGATAGCGCCTCAAGCTTAAGTTCATTACCATCATGGAAAGTCAGCACTTTACAAAACAAAGCAAAACTGCCTTGTTTTGTTTTGTTTTGTTTTTCCTCTCTGTTCAGAGCCAAGCCTCTTAAAAGGAAAACCTGATGTTTTCCTTTCCTCTTATCCTATTCATTTCTTCCACTCATTGCAAAATGGGCTCCCCCTCAGCTGCCCCATTGCAATTTTGTCTGAAAGTCATTTGTAATTTCCTTTTTGCTAAATCAAGTTGATACTTTGCAATACTGGTTTTCTAACATTTATATTTATACTTTGACCATCGGCCCCTTTTGACTGACGTCTAACACTTTCTCCTAGTTAGCCTTCCAGTTCTTATATATTTTTTCCTAGTTTTCTTAACTGACTCTTTTGATTTATTTTGGGGACCCTTAAGCATAATTTTACCATAGCCCTATTTTTATTCTGTATAGTATACACTTATTTCCCTACATCATATGTTATTTATTCAATGTTTTCCCCTTCTGCCAAATCTCTATCACCTGCCCATACTTTCCTACCATTCAAATGTTTATACCTAAATATTTGTGCAAAGTTACTGAGGTGAGAGTATGCTTGCTTTGTTCAAGGACCAGCTTGAAAGTCAGTATGTCAGTGTTAATGAGTTAGTAGAAAAGGGGTAGGAAATGAATTAGGACAATTATTACAGTATTTCTTGATGAAGTACTTGTTGCAGAGTAGTTAACATATTGCTTTCAACTGTTTGAATAACTTCACACTTAAACTGAAGTGAAAAAAAAAACTATACTCTCTTTGTCTCTCCAGTACCTTTTTACTAGCATACATTTTTCTAAATGAATGTATGAATGAGTATATGAATGAATAAAAGAATTTCCATGAAAATTGTTCAGGAAAAACAGTGAAATGATTAAAAAATAAATGACTCCTGGTGGAATATCTGTTACATTCATCTTATAAGAACACAATAGAGAGTTCTTCTGAAATTTCAAATGGATCTGCTTATCTTTTTTTCATTTAAAAAAAAGTTAGTGACAGAGCTAAGTAAAATACTGACAGTTGGAAAGTAATGTCTTTCTGTTTGCTTTCTGAGTTTCATTTGACATGACATTGTTTTGTAAAATAATATTATATATATACAAACTTTCTCAAAGTGGCTATACTATAAAATTGGCAAGTTGAAAATTTTAGCAATAAATTTCCCTCTTGTTTAGAGTACTAAATGAAGAATTTTCTTTGGATAGTCATTTATATTTGATCACTTAAGTGGTTAGGAAGAAATACTAGGTACTGTCTACATGATATAAATTTTCAATAGAGAAATAGAGACAATAAAGCTCCATAATAATTCATAGAAGATATAAAAATTTCTATAATTATTCTAGCCTCATAAAACTATCACTTATATTACAGTTGTCTTCAATATAACTATAAACCAACTGAGTGTCAATCATTTACATCTCTTTTTTTTTAATGGATTCTGGCAAAATAAAAAGAAATTAGCAATGTGGTTATACTCTCACTGTAGTACTCACATTTGCTAAATTTCTCTTGCAAGTCAAGAAGTATAGATATTATAGTAAAAGTAAATAAATCCATAACACTACCATTAACAATCTAGAAGTTGGAATATCCCACAGAAACCTAGAATGAAAACAGGTATGACCAAACCATAAACAGCAGCAGGACTTGCGCAAAATCATTATCTATGTGAGAGCAGCTTAAAGAGGAAGAAAGCCCTGAAACTCTGTTTCCAGAAGGCTTAGCTCAGGACCTGGGTACAAACCAAAAAATGGATGCTGGCTCCCAATGGGCAGAGCTGCAAGTGGTGCACCTTCTACTTTGTGCAGTAGGAAAAGCAGCTTGAAGTGAGAATATCTGGTCATCTATTAAAGAGCTGGAAGGAAAAGGACTTGCTAATCAGGCATGTGGATGGACTCAAGAGAGTAAGCATAAAGTGTAAAATTTTCATGTCCACCGCAAAAGGGTCACTGGACAATCAAGTTAATAAAATAACTTGCCCAGTTGATGTTATCCAATATTTGCATTAGCCACCCCAGAACCAGAATGATCAATGGTCAAATGGATGGAGTGGCCACAGTGGCAGAACAGAAGCTACATGTGGGTGCCACAGCTTGACCTCTTACTTACAAGGCACATCTAGCTATACCTGCTTCTGAAAATTCAGCTTATCAACAAAAGAGAACAATATGGAGCCACTGATATAATTCTTCCAGAAGATCAACTGGGCACTTTAAATTCCATAAAAATTTATGGGCCTTCCATGTTGATGAAATTTATAGGAAACTAGTGATTTGAAACATGTTGAAATATCCCACCCAAGGTAAAAGACAAGTTTCATTGGCAACTAAGAAAAAAGGTAAAACACCTAACAACCTTCTCTAGATTTTGAAGTCAAAATTCGTCTCATTTGGGCATATTACCCAGGCTTTGATAAAATAATTAATCCAAAAAGCTGTCAGTTTTGAGTAGGGTTCAGAACCTGGGAGATATCTGCATGAGCTCCAGGCTGCCATGCAAATTGCTCTGACACTTGGGCCATGTGACCCTTCAGATCTGATGGCCCTTGGACTTTCTGTGGCAAATATGAATGAGGTATGGATTATTTCACTGGTATTTATAGGTGCATTACAGTACAGACCTTAGAATTTTGGAGAAAAGCTGTAAAAGTCCTCTAGAGATAACTATTCTTCTTTTGAAAGACAGGTTTTGGTTTACTACAAAAGGCTTGACCATAGGCCTACATGTTACTAAGTGACCAGGGATGCTCATTATAAGCTGACTATTTTCTGACCTCCAAAGTCATGATATTGACTGTATACAGGGGAGCATTCCTTCATCAAATGGAGACAGGCTTGAGGAAGTACTAAAAGCATAATAAGTTTTAAGAAACAAAAATGGAAGAGATGCCAATGGCCCAAGTTCATGCCCCATATCCCCTCTCTCTTAATTTGAGTCTATAGTCTCGAGAGGGGGATTCCCCAGTCACCAATGACTCAGGAAGAAGAAATCTAGGCCTGGCAGCATATCTAACACTCTAGTCTCACCAGGATGTCCCTGAATGACCGCCCTAATGGAAATTCCTCTGAGCAGGCATAATTTTTTAAATTTATAAACCATTTTTAGAGCAGATTTAGGCTTCTAAAAAAATTGAGGAGATATAAAGAGAGTTCCCATATAACTCTTCTTCCCCTATCTCCTATCCCCTCTCACAGTTTACCCTATTATTAACATCTGGTATTTGTGTGGCATATTTGCTATAAGTGATGAACCAATAACTGATACATCATTATTAACTAAAGTCTATAGTTTATATTAAGGTTCACTCTTTGTTTCATAAACTACTACGGTTTTGCAAAATGTATACTATTATGCATCCATCCTTACAGTATTATATAGAATAGTTTCACTGCCCTAAAAATCCCCTGAGCTCCACCAATTCACTCTCACATTACATGCCTGAAAACCACTGACATATTACTGTCTCTATAGTTTTGTCTTTTTCATGATGTCATATAGTTGGAATTGTATGGTGTATACATAGTGTTTTTAGTACAGTACAGTATGTACATATCCTTTCACTAAACAATGTGTCAAGAGCTGAGCTGAACTGAGCTGGAGAAAGCTGAGCTGCCAGATGTGAAGGTGGTCACTTAAGGCAACAGGCCAAAATGAAAGTAAGAGGCATCCCTTTAATCATGTACTACAATGGATAAGCAACAGCAAGCCAGGATGAAGCACCAGTTCCCTCAAGGTTAAATTTTCTCAAGGAATGGTGTCAGATGTATCAGTGCAGATGGGAGAACCTACCAAGGGAGCCCTGAATACAGTGTTCCTGCTGTTTTACAGGCTACTCACAGGATTTGGCCTTAGAGTCTGAGTGGAGAAAAATGTCTCAAGGTCCTCCAATAAGGTGGTCACGGCAGAGGCATCTGAGAAAGGCCTCAAGCAGAGGGCTCATAAGCAGGTCTCCAGCTTGAGGCATTTAGGGTAGGAATGCAGGCTTGCAAAAGCACAAGCCAGATAGGGTGGGGGTGGGAAGTTACTGAGTGCCTGACTAACCCTTTCTTCACAGTGTATTAAGTCTAATATGAGGAGGGCAGCTTTCCCTCATGAGGCCTGCCAGGTAAGGGCTTTGTAACTGCTTATGCTCAAGACTGAAAGCTACTCACAGGATTTGGCCTTAGAGAAGGTCTCCTTAATATACATTTAAAGTTCCTCTGCCTTTGCTTGATAACTCATTTTTTTTTTGTTTGTTTGTTTGTTTTAAATCATGGAATAATGTTCTACAGCATGGATGTTCCAAATTGTTTATCCATTCAACTTTTGAAGAACATCTTGATTTCTTCTGGTTTTTGAAAATTTTGAGTAAAGATTCATGGGAAGGTTTTTGTGTGGACATAAGTTGTCAACTCATTTGAGTAAATACCTAGGAAGGTGGTAGGTGGATCACATTGGTACCACACATCACATGGTGGCAGCTGGGCCATCATTTTATTGTTTAAGATATTTTTATTTTTTTTAATTAGACTTGATTTACAATGTTTTGCCAATTTTTGCTGTACAGCAAAGTGACCCAGTTATACATATATATACATTCTTTTTCTCCATGATCTCCATCCTGTTCCATCACAAGTGACTACATATAGTTCCCTGTGCTGTCATTTTAATTTGCAATTCCTTAATTATACATTGTTATGGATTGGATGTTGTGTCCCCATATAATTTGTTTATTGAAACCCTACCCCATCAATGTGATGGTATTTGGAAATAAGGTCTTTGGGAGGTAATTAGTATGAAACAAGCTCATATGGATGGAGCCCTCATTAATGAATTAGTACCCTTTTAAGTGTCACAAGAGTTTAATTCCACCAAGAAAGTTGTAATCTTTGGTCCTCTCTGAAATAGAGACTCACTCTGGATATGGATTTACTTTTCCAGTCCACATGTTTCTATTAAAACCCATTATCTGTGGATGCCTTATTTACTATCATATTTTCCCACACAGCATTAATCCTAACAATGACAACAACAAAAGCAAAGATGGTGGGACAATGAATTCATGCTTGCTCATGAAATTGGTTTGTCTTACCACATCTCCCATCACCCTGAAGCTGCCAACCTGATAAAACACTGCGATGGCCTTTTGAAGACTCAGTTATGGTGTCATGCAGGGTGACTCGGTATGGTGTCCTTATTACCTTCCAGGGCTGTTGCAATGTCTTCTAATATGTAGCACATGGCTTCAACTGGAGACCAACAAATACGTTGTTTCAACCATATCTATATTTCATGGGTTTGATAATTAAAGGATAGAAATGGCAGTGGCTCTGCTCACTAATATCAGCTTTCTTATCACTGCAAATTTGGACTTTACTGGCCCAGAAATGTTAGTTTTCTTTTTTCTCTCTTTCCTTTTTTTTTTTTTTTAAATTTTTGCTTTTAGGGCTGCACCCATGGCACATGGAAGTTCTCATGCTAGGAGTCAAATGAGAGCTGTAGCTTGCCACCTACACCACAGCCACAGAAATGCCAGATCTGAGCCACATCTGTGATCTACACCACAGCTCACGGCAATACTGGACCTTTAACCCACTGAACAAAGACAGGGATCAAACCCTCGTCTTCATGGCTACTAGTTGGGTTCATTACCACTGAACCACAATGGGAATTCCCAGAAATCTTAGTTTTCAAAGGAAGGAAATTTTATCAGGGAACACAGAAATGCTTCTTTCTTGAATTCTTCTGGCTTAATGTGGGCCAAAAGACTTACAGTGAGTTTTGAAAAGCAGAAGAGCAGCAGGAACCAGGGTATGACCTTTGTTATGTTCCAAAGGTCAGTGCAATGGCAGCAGGTACTATTGCAGCTCTCACACATTCTCCTGGACCTACAGGATCACTCTGTAGTATGGGGGCAGCAGCTAGTCCACAGCTCCTCCAGCTCCTGCCAGATGCCCTTCCTCAGCCTCCCTGACTCTATGGTCACATGCACATTCAGCATCACTAAAGCTGAAGGCGTGAAAGTAGTGAGAGACTGACACATGTGACAGTTTGCTTCATTCTGTTGGTTTCAATTTGTCCTTGCCCTTTCCTGCTTAAAAACTCATCCTTCCTTCTTGACTACTTTCCCTTTAGTCCCAGCAGAGACGCAGAAACTATAGCTTCAGATAAACTGATTATTTCCTGTAACTGGGTAAGGTCAAATCTTTATAATAGGTACAATATTTGATACCACTATTTTTAAATTGTTATTTTTAATTGAAGTATAGTTGATTTATAATATTGTGTTAGTTTCAGTGGCGAGCATAATGATTCAACTATACATATACATATATCCATTTTTCAGATTCTTTTCCCATTTAGAAGTGACTACAGAATACTGAGTTGAGTTCCCTGTGCTGTATATGGTAGGTCCTTGTTGGTTATCTGTTTTACATATAGTAATGTGTATATTGGTATCACTCTTAACAGCTGTTTCTTTGATTGACCCATAACTGCTATACCTGTCTTCACAAATATTTAGTAATAATCTCTTTCCAAATACCACCTCATCTGGTTTTTTTTCATCTGATGTGACTTGTATAAAATAGTATTTCATTCATGTTTCAATTTTCTTTTTTGAGGACACTAGTGGAACAGAAATACCATTGAAGCTCCTTTTTAGAGTTTTCTTATTTTTACAAAGTTCCTGTCATTTTCTCCTTTATTTGAAGAAGTGCTTTGAGTATTCTAGACTCTTATTTCCATAATGCTTTACATGGGAAAATCTCTTCTACCAGATTATTAACTTTGTTCCTGGTTCCTTTTGTCCTATAATGACAAAACACTCTTAATTTTGATAGAGTATTCCTTTTTTACCTTATGGCTTATACTTTGAGGATTTTAAGATGCTTTTCTCTCTCATATTAAGGCAATGAGGATATTTGACTATTTTTTTCTTTTATTAGCTTTATACTTTTATAGCTAACCTACTTTCTAAACAATTTCTTCTTCCTCGCATCACTTAGTGGTGAGAGAGAGAAAGAAAGGGGGTGGGGAGAGAGAGAGAGAGATTGGAATACTAGAGGGAGAGAGAGACACACATACACAGCCAATTGGTTCTATTTCTCAGGAGAACCTTAATTAAAACATTTATCAATACCTATTTCTGCCTCTATATTGTATCTAAAAAACAGAACCCTAGTTTGCTTTAGCTTTCTTTTGATCTCTCCTGCCTGAAACCTGTCTAACCACCTCAGCCCTTCTACCAACCTCACCTCCACTACTAAGAACCAGCTTTATTTCAATTCAAGGGTATTTCTATTGATTTTTTAAACATTTGTTTAATAGGAGTTCTCTTCATGGTTCAGTGGTTAACGAACCCAACTAGGATCCATTAGGATTCGGGTTTGATCCCTGGCCTCACTCAGTAGGTTAAGGATCTGGCGACGCAGTGAGCTTTGGTGTAAGTCATAGATGCAGCTCGGATCCTGCGTTGCTGTGGCTGGGGTGTAGGCTGGCAGCTGTAGCTCTGATTTGACCCCTAGCCTGGGAATTTCCATATGCTGTGGGTGAGGTCCTGAAAAGACCAAAAAAAATTTTAGCTTAATAGATTAATTTATACTCATTTAAATCTTCAGTATCTCCTGAGTTGCAACTTGATAAGTGAGGCTGTAGATTTCACTAGGTGCCCATCTCAAAAATCCTTTTCTGATGCGAATGTCTTTTATGATGTTTAAAATTTATATCATCCAAATTTTAAAACTTTTCTGCATCAGTTCATTCAGTTAAATGTGAGAATAATTTTGCTGCTGATCAACAATCAGGTCAATGAGATTAGGGTGGAAAAAATGGCAAAATAATGTTATATAAATTCAAAGTACAGGTCAAGTTCTATTAAAATCATATAAACTTGACAGATTTGTTGTCAAGTTATTGAAGCTTGGGAAAAAACATGCGGATAGTGTTAAGTACAAATGTGAAACAAAAGTAAATGTGTCATTTTTTAAACTTTAAAATGTTACATATAAATTTAGAGTAATGCATGTCACCAATTGATTAATTCGTGAATAGAAGAATTAATACCATGGTTCAAAGGACATTTGAGGAACAGAGTATTATTTACTTATTTGTGTTGGCTTTTTAGGGATGCACCCTCAGCATATGGAGGTTCCAAGGCTAGGGGTCCAATTGAAGCTGTAGCCACTGGCCTACACCACAGCCACAGCAACATCAGATCCAAGCCACATCTACAACGTATACCACATCTCACTGCAAAGCAAGATCCTTAACCCACTGAGAGAGCCCAGGGATCGAACCATAACCTCATGGTTCCTAATCAGATTTGTTTCTGTTACACCATGATGGGAACTCTGAGGAACAGAGATTTATATAGTCTGTTGGGAAATTCACACTGAAATAAATTTGCTAAGTTAGAATCTTATGGAACAATAAAATATATGGAGTTATCTTTTCTACAGGGCAGAACTCATTTGTAAATATATCTACCTGATTAAAAAATAAATAAAAATTACTAGATAATATCTCAGAATCTGGGCCCTAATCAAAGGAACAGCCCCCCAGATAGTTAAAAAAAAACTCCTGGAGTTCCTATTGTGGTTCAGTGGAAACGAACTTGACTGGTATCCATGAGGATGTGGGTTTGATCTCCAGCCTCACTCAATGGGTTAAGGATATTGCATTGCCATGAGCTGTGGTGTAGGTCGCAGATGCAGCTCCAATCTAGCTCTGCTGTGGCTGTGGCATAGGCTGGCAGCTGCAGCTCTGATTTGACTCCCTAGCCTGGGAACTTCCATATGCCCTAGGTGTAGCCCTAAAGAAAAATTCCTAAAAAGTGTTGTTAGACAACACTTTAGTATTATGATGAGAAGACACATAATCATATTTTGCCTTATTTCCAAATTTTGGATATTTTTTTCAACAATATAAAGTTCTTTCATAGTCTTATAAATCAGCCATTTTCTTGCTCTTTATTTGTTCCCAATCTCTAACATTTTAAAGTATTTAATTCAAACTTAGATGATAAGAATCTCTAAACAGTGAGGCATACTAATTTTACCCCTCACAAATCTTAACAACTAGAGATAAGGCTTTTTCCAAACCTTATTCTCTGACCTCATCAAAGAAATTACTTGTGTAGTGAAAGTTATTTCTCTTCTATCTCTTTAGTTCTCTGTCTTATTTTTTTTCTGCAAATCAAGGTCTTGACCCCTGTATAATTTTTGCACTCTTAAGGAAAGTTTTTATTTTTCCCACATTGAGCTAATTTATTTTTTCAAGATACTAATCTTACTGATGATTCTTTTTCTACGTTTCTCTTAATATTGCCACTTTAAAATAAAATGCATGAAAAATTTAGTTGCATACTTAAAATCTGCTTATCATAAGATAAATATGCAATGATTTTTATCTTTCATCTTTATTTAATGAGAAATTATAGTCTCTTATATAGCTTCAAAGAAATGATGATGATGTTTAACCTCAGTAGAGTACTTAGAGTTTATCAATACTTTCACTTTCATATCTTATTTAATTTCAGTCAATTCTTTCTACAAGGCTGATAGATGGAACAGGCAGGTGGGTGATCCTCTTTATAAAAAAGGCAGTAAGACTGAAGCTTACAGAGTAAATGATTTTACTACTTTCCTAAGTAAACTCTAGATCCACTAATAAAATACAGATTTCATGGAATCCAAATTCTATCCATTTTCCAGTATGTCACACTCTGTGAAAGTACTTTGTAATCTATAAACTGCTATATAAATAGCAATATACTTATCAATTATCGATATCAATATACTTATCAAGATTTTCAATATTACTTTAATTATTTCTTCCTTTTGTCTATCCCTATACTACAATGAATCTTCATTCCCTCAGCAGAAAGAAGTTAGATAAGATGTTTGTGTAGGTGGAGCCTATATGAAGCTAAAGGTGAAGTGTCCCACTTAATTTGCTAATCAAGTGAATTGGACTTTCCAATTTATGAAACCATTATTAAAAATGAAAACCCTAATACTGGTGATACCGATCCCAGTTTATATAAAGCATATAATGAGTCTACCAGATGACTCAGCAGGCCACTCCCTAGAGAGACCCTTATATGAAAGAGGCTGTTCCCACTAGACAGTATGTCCTCTTTATAAGATTTGTGGTGGATTACATAATTTCTGAGTGATTTAATGTTTTGCATAAAGGAGAAATCTAAACGGTGTTTTACATAAGGAAAACTAACGAATAATAAGCAAAGCCATTCTAAATTGCAATTAGCATAGTAATCACTGCCATCTTCAACTGCAGGAACAAATTTGACTCTGTTAAAATGAAGATCTGACTTATTCTCTTATGTTGTTCTATAGCTCATCTTTAGCTTGGCATTTACTGCTGGGATTACCATAGGCAACCAGCTGTTCTCTAATACAGGGAAGGAGGCCAGGACTCAGTTGGAAACAATCAAAGACTAAAATCCTGCTGTTAAAGAATAAGTGAGAATCAGAGAATCAAGAAAACTTCAAAGAGTTGCTGTGAATCAATAAATGGACAGTTTTGAATGAATGACTGGGTTTTTATACTTCTTCCTTCTGAGCTGTACTTAAGCTGTATTTATAACAGATCAGGCATTGGCATTTATAAAGCTAGTTTTTATTGAATTTGGAAGCATAAGAAATTCTATTATTTATTTTTCAGAAGAAACACTAAACTCCAGATTTTTTTTTTAGATTTTAAAGCACAGAGTGAGCAAAATCTAGTTATGGCAAACAAATGTTTACCCCCTAATTATGCTCTGGCTGTCCTACTTTTGCTTTTGCTCATCTTCTTATAACCTCAGTCATTCTTTTTATTGTAACACTGACACCTTTGAGAATATGAAGAGAACTTTGGTTTCAAACCTTGGGAACAAACAAACAAACACATAAAAGTATATAATTAGTTTATGAGTCCCTAGAATCCTATCCTTTAAGCCCAGCTGAAGAACCTTTACTGCACCAGTAATGTTCTTTTATTCTTTGCTTGTCAAGCTCCAATTCAATTTTCAAGATTCTATTCAAATATGCCACCCCTGAGAAGTCTTCTGTTTCTATCGCTCCAGGCAAGTTGACATTTATCATCCCTTCCATTATGCTTATACCTTTATTACAACCATTTATTCATTTTTCTTACATTTTTCTTCCTTCCTTCAACATTTAGTTATTAAATAGGCATCATAAAATGAAAATGAATATAACAATTTCCACCCTTAAAGAACTCTCATTTCGCTGATGAAACTTTATACAAATGTGTGATCATGTGAGATAAGTGCTAATATGTAGTGCAGGAAATGCAAAAGGAGTGCCATGAAAAGGATGCCAATGTTTCTTGTAAATATACTGAACCTTATTTCTGACAGTTTTCAATCTACCAAAAATCCTCTCACAACTCATCTTCATTTAATATTTCCAACTTTGCCAGCTGCAATATTATTAACAATTAAATTTTACAGCTGATAAAATAAATTCATAGAAGTAAAAAATATTACTCAGCATATCCTCGACAAGTAATTGATGAAACTGGGTTTCAAAGTAATGCCCTCTGACTCTGAAGTCATTACTTTCTCCCACACTACGAAATTTTTTTTAGGCTGGTTGAAGTTAGTGTAAATCATGTGTCCATTTCCCTACTACATTGTAAGGTTCTTGAATATCACATCTTTTTCATCTTATGTTATTTTATTTTAATTTTTGCAGGAACTCTGTGGTATTATTTTAATTTTTTTATGATTTCTATTTTTTTCATTCATTGATTTACAGTGTTCTGTCATTCATTTTATATTCCCTCTCTCTTTTTTTTAGGGCCACACCTGCAGCATATGGAAGTTCCCAACCTAGGGGTCAAATTGGAGCTGCAGCTGTGAGCCTATGCCACAGCCACAGCACTGCTGGATCTGAGCCACATCTGGGACTTATGCCAAAACTCGTGTCAATGGGGACCCTTAACCCATTGAGTGAGGCCAGGGATGGAACCCACATCCTCATGGCTAATAGTCAGGTTTTTTAACCTGTTGAGCCACAACAGGAAATCCTCATGTGCTCACTCTTGATCTCTTTCTTTCTTCCCAGAAAAAAAGCCACCCTATACATTGTTGGTACTTATTGATAACATTTGTACTGAGTTTCCAGGTTGTATTTGTCCCAAGGTACTTGACTCAACGCCTAGTTGGGAAAATAGAGGCATGAACTAATTTTATGATGCTCCTGCAATGTGGCAGGCCCTGAGCTATGCACTCTACATACATTTTCTCACTGCATTCCAATACTGAGCCTTAAAAGTAGGGTTTTTGTTTTCATTGTAGACGGGGAACTTAAAACTCAAAAAGCTATGTAACATGTCACAATATCTCTAAATGTCTATGTTTGGCAATACATTTTTACTTAAAAGTCACCTGATGGGTCTTTTATATGCTTTCAATGACTATTTAGCTTGATTTCTGTTTTTGAGGAATAATGTAACATTGGTTAAGGAGTGGTCCAGACTGGGATTAAATTAATCCAACAAGTCATTATGTACATTATGCACACACACGCACACACACACACACACACACGCACACACTGAGTGTTACTATGTTTCAGGCCCTGTTCAAGATAATGTAGATACAGAAATGAGTAAAATGATGTATTCTCTTTCCTCAAGAGAATTTCCATTCTAGTAAAAAGATAAATAATAATCAAATGAACAAGTAAATATATGTGTCATAGTGACAGTGCAATGGAGATAAAGAAAGTTGAATATGAGGTTTAGGAAGTATGAATGGGAGGTGTTACCACTTTATATAGGTGACGTTTGAGCAGAAACTAAAAGTGAAGAAAATAATCCATATGGACATCCAAGAAAAGTGTACATTTAGATTATTTTAGGAGTTCCTGTTGCGGCGCAGCTGAAACAAATACGACTAATATCCATGAGGATGTGGATTCCATCACTGGCCTCGCTGAGTGGGTCAGGGATCTGGCATTGCCTGGAGCTGTGGTGTAGGTCGCAGATGTGTTTGGAATCCGCATGGCTGTGGCTGTGGCCGGCAGCTGTATCTCCCATTTGACCCCTAGCCTGGGAACTTCCTTATGCTGCAAGTGCAGCCCTAAAAAGAAAAAAAAAAGATTATTTTGCAATTTCTACCATTTCAGTTTAAATATTTTTCTGACAGTTTTGGAATTACAGATTGAGATCTTATTGATCTTTGACACAGATGCACATGTACATATTTTTAAAAGGAAGAAACTTAGTCAAAAATAAATTCAAACATTTTTCAGTATTTCTAAATCATCCGAGTCATTTCTAAAAATCAATTTAAGTTTGTTATTATAATTATTTTCTCTTCTTGAAATTTTCAAATGATTCTAAAATGCAATTTGAAAATTCCCCAAAACATGCACTCTGACAGATTCACAATTCATGACACATTGTATAGACATTCATTGGCTTCATTATCCATGTATTGAACACATTTTTATAAATTTCCTTGGGCCATTTAAGTAGAGTAAAATATGATTCATACTCCTGTGTAGGTTACCGTCTAGTAAGAATGATAACCAAGCACATAAAAAACTACTCTAAGTCCTGCTCTAAGAGCTCTACAACAATAAAGAAATCTGAGGGCATAAATATTTCTAACTGGAGGAAGGAATAATTCAAAAAAGAGAAGGCATTTCTATTGGTACTGGTACATCAACAGAATTGTATAAAGTAATGAGGGTGAAGGCATTATAAGCATACATTAACAGATGCCAAGACACAGAGGTGAGAGGAGACAGACCAAAGGGGAGAGTGAGCCATGTGATGTGGTTTAGGCATGGGTATTTAGGTGGTGGAAAGAGGTGCATAATGAGATGTGGCCAAGAGTAGACTGATATAATATTAGAGATCTTTGAGGACCTTAATTTTAGTATCAATCCATCAAAGTCAGACAACTGCCTGAATAGGTCAAACACATTTCCAGGATGTGAGACAGCTGGAGTGATTCTTGAGCTTGCTGGAATCATGTGCAACATTACTAATGGGGTAGATGAGATCCAGAGCCTGGCTGAGCTGGTTGCCAACTGAAATTAACCATTTTGTTCCTGGAAGAGGATGTGGCAGACCATAAATTTATCCAAATGACACTGGAAGTAAAATCATTTTTTTTACAAAGTAATTACAATATTCTAGGTATTCTATTGGTCTCCGTTGAGCAATATGTCTGTGTATACATACATAAAACATCACAAACATACATATGTATAATTGCCAAAATTCATCATATTGGTTACATTTAGACAGGGTCTACTTCAAATTACCACAAGCATAGTGAAAAATGAATTTATTCAACAAAGAGATAGAAAATATAAATCTTTTTTCATTCTTAGAAAAAATTATCCAGAAAAAGACAACCCAACAATTTAGTTAGTGCTTTGTAGGTATGCTGTGGCTTATTACTGTACAGTAAACCCTCCTCAAATGCTCTGTAAAACTTAGATCAATGTTTAAAATTTATGTTTTCAACTTAATATAACTGACAATATCTGTCATACGGAATATCGATCTTAGCAGGTTCTATCACACAACCAATAAGTAAGGAACACAACACCAGTGAAAGCTGGCACTCTGGCAGTAATGAAAGATAATTTTAATGAAAGATGTGAAAAAAAATTAGGAAGAGCTCGAGAGTAATAAAGAGTTTTATTCAAATAGAGGCACAGTATGGAAGAGCAGATAAATAAATTGTGTAGGGCCTGGAATAGCTTTTGTAGACACAGAGAGACGTTAGTTTTTACAGTGATTGTATCATAATAACTTTTGACTCGCTTAGTGCTGACCTGGGTTTTGTACACCTTCAAGCGTGTGCTGCCACAAATTCTAGTATTAGAAAGTGTGTCATGAAAAATCAAAATTTTGATAATACCACTCTTAACATTTGGGATTAAGGCTTAATTTATGCTTGTCCCCTGAGAGATTCAGCAAAAACAGATGAAGGGGAAAAAAAGTTGGTCATTGCATCACTTGAAACATTGTTATAATCATTCTAGGGTGATGTATTAATGTGTGGATTCTGACTGAGACCTCCTGAGTTCAAATTTCACAAGCACATCCCAATTTTCAATGTCTTAACACAATAAAAGTATATTTCTCATTCTTTTAATGATCTAATGAGGGTGGGCAGTGATTAGGGAGTCTCTTCTATATAACTTTATTCAGGCACTTAGATTCATTCAATTTTATATTTTTACCATCTTGCTGGGCCTCTGAGGGCTCTGCTGGATGCTTTCCCTTAAACCAAGAGATAAGGGACAGAAGAGGGAATGGACAGAGAATCCTATGAGAATAGTAGTTTTAGGCCAGACCTAGAAGTAAACGTATGACCTCTACACATATTCCATTGGCCAGATCTCAATCATATGAGCCCACTTAACTGCAGAGGAGTCTGAAACAAAGGCAGCTTAGCAAGTAGCGCATAGAAGTGCTATGTGGCAAAGAAAGAAAAGGTAAAAGGATTTGTTTAAACCCATTTATTGTCTCTGTTTCAAGAGGAGTATGGCCAGTCACTTCCATAGAACTCTGAGATCTAGAATATTGGGACTGAAACATTCTAAGCTGAAGTGGTCAGAGCATTTTGTTAAATTGTGGCTAAACTTCAGGTTGATGCTGACAACCCAGAAAAAACTCTTGAGAAAATCTACCAGGGTGATGAGAGGCAAACAACCGTATAACATATACAAAGAAGAGCTGAATAGAATGAGTGTTCTTAGCACTGAGAAAAGAAAACTAGAAAGGCTAGCATGTAGAAGAGGTATTGGAATTAACACATGGGGCTTTTAATTCTGAAGTTATAAACAAAAAGTTCCAGAAAGATAGATTTGATTAAAGCCACATAAAAATAACAGATTTATAGACATTGGACTACTTCTTTAGGGCTTATAAAACTCTCCTCATTGCAGGTTGGAATCTGTAATCAGGTTTGTGTGGTGAAGGAGGCACTAAATAGAACATTGGACCAACCAATCTCCTGAGTCTTTTCTAAGCCTCAAATTCTAGATTTGGTGGCTGATTTTTAAGCTGAGGCTCCTTGCTGCAAATCTTGACCAAAGAAGATTACTGCAAACATCTTCTCATCCCTTTAAGTCTGAAAATTATGTAAACACATTATCCCCTACCTCATACCATTTATTTAACGTTACCATAAAGATGTCCCATTTTATTTGAAATGTTTTAAAGTTATTTTAAAATGTCAGCCAAATCATTGTCCTTTCTTTAATTTTATATTTGGAATCACAGAAGGAAGGACTTGGCTTTCTATAATAAAGAATGGCTTGATGTTTCATTTCAAGAAGCAATTCATTTATGAGCTGGCTGTCAGTATTCTCCAGCTGGATATTTAGTGCCTCCAGTATTATGGGAGAGTCTAGGGAACCGAAAATGACCTGGAAACATTCAGAGTGATCAGTTGTCTCAGTGAAGTTGTCTTTAACCCAGCAGCTGTCTCCAAAAATCTTTCTAACTGCTTGACTTTTCAAGGTTTGACTCCAAATCCCAAAATCTTATACTTTGGAAAGTTTCTGATAAACATGTTTTTTTTTTCCTTCCAAAGTATTGCATTATCTTTGTGAAATTGAATATTGATCCCTTTCACTCAGACAGTTTTGAAGTCAAGGACAATTCTGAGCCTTGGGTCCTGGTTTAAAGACACAGTATAGAATTTTATAGCATTTCTTCATGGCCACTCTTCATTTAGTCTTTTTAATCAGTGCACCTAGGTTGCAGTAAGTTATAGATACTGGTTTGTCAAATGTGACATTTGTAAATATAAATTTTCACGTACCAAATAGCTTCTGAGAAGGCAAATCAGAATGAGTTGGATTTTTAACTTTTATTTAGGAATTAAAAATTCTTAGACTATGACCAGCCTTTCAATTGATGTCAAATATCTTTAGTCCTCTTTGAGGACCTTAAATCTTCAAAATCAAAACAAAACCAGGCTGTAGTGGTGAAAGTTTAAGATTAAAGGACCTAGTGCTACTTTTTGCATTATCAAGCAGAATGATGTGAGATAAACTGGTAAGGCATGGAGTGGGTAGTGCTAAATTTTACATCATCATTGTGGTTGAGTTGTGCTATTTTTATGAATGCTCTACAACTATGAAATTATTGATAAGACCTTAGAGGCAAGGTACCTTGTGTATCTACTGGAGGAAATGTACAGCGTATTCTAGAAAGTAACTTATCAGTCTACATAAGTTAACTCTGATGGCAGCCATCACACAGCTTCCAAGGTAGCTCATTACTGTGTCAGACTACTAAAGTCTAGAAGGCTGTTCGCATATTAAACCAAATTCTACTGAAGCTAGTTCTGTCCCCTAAGGCCATGTAAAACAATTTATCATTTCCTATCCAACTAATAGATTTTTCAGGAAATGGAAGATTGTAATTAATGTAGATTAGTGCAATTTATTTAAAGTAGTTACTACATTATGAATTAATTATGGATACCCTATTAAAGAGATTTAAAAAAAAAATCCAGGCAGAAAAAATCACTTGAAATCATCTTGGTAGCCTGGAGCATGGCGGGGCTGCATCTTCTGTAAAGCTCTAAGGGCAGTTCATAAATTAAATTCATGGATGATGTGATTTCTATATTTCTGCTTAGGAATTAAATGACAAAATCTGGGTGTAACTGCCTATGTAAGACAAGGGTAATTTTTCTTTTACTTTCAGTAGACCTTCTTTACTACGCAAAGATTTACTGTTTTTTAAATCTTTCTTTCTCTCTCCCATTCTCCCTCCCTGCCGCTCCATCCTTTTTTTCCATTCCCTCCTGAATTAGAGCTCTGCCCTTTTCCTTCAATATTTGATCCAAATCTAATCAAAATCAGAAATGTTGCTTTTCCTTTTAGTTTACATTCTGAATGAATGAATGAATGTATGAATGAATGAATGAACAGTCAATCAATCAATCAGTAAGTCTCATGAAGGTCCAGAATCCTGGTTTCATAGCAAGAAGAGTTCCTTTACTTTTCTTCTCTTCATTTTTGTTCCAGAATAGCTTTTCTTTTTACCCCAATATGGTAGCTTGGCAACTCATGTACATCTTTCCTTTAAAGATCATCAACCTGTTCTGAATCTCCAATAATAAGAGTTCCCAGTTGTCACAGAGTCTCCCTAATGGAAAGCCACTTGCTGGGAAGCCTTTTGAGCTGAACATTCTGAGAATTTTGAGTAAGAACTATATTCCTTCAACACTAGGCACACCTTGCCTTCAGTCCCCAAATCAGTTTCTATAAGTGGATTATGTCACTGCTTGACCATCTGCTCCCAGTGCAGATTCCTCAAGGTATTGTGGGGTTTCATCTCTGTAGCGCAGATCATGAATTTATAGTGTAAAAAACAAAAGCAAAACAAAACAAAACAAAACAAAAGCCAACATTTGAATTATGTGGTGACCAAGCCTCAAGTAATCTGAATAGTTTTTATTCTAATTAAATTTTAAAAATTAATAACATAACAGACATCATCTGCCTACTACAATATAGTATGATCATTATGCTTTTTGTGTGTGAAAAGGAAGAGAATATGTGAGATTTCTCTCATAAAATGAAATATAAACATTAAGACATTATTTTTAAACCTTTTTTTCTGAATAAAATATCAGTCAAAAGAGCTGCT
Organism: Phacochoerus africanus; assembly: GCF_016906955.1. Classification (NCBI taxonomy): domain Eukaryota; kingdom Metazoa; phylum Chordata; class Mammalia; order Artiodactyla; family Suidae; genus Phacochoerus; species Phacochoerus africanus. Next base: position 209,345,282 of record NC_062544.1, on the reverse strand, counting down.
ATTAATGCCAATTTGATAATATTTAATGTGTCTCTTTGTGATGGTATTTTACTGATATGGTTATATAAAATATCTGGCTGTAACCTTGTATAGTACATGATATGATAATCAAATTGAGATTTCCTTCTGGGGACACTGTCTCCCAAGACATTTTATGTACCCTGACAAGATTGTTAAGTGCTGACATTTCGTATTTATTCTGAAGAGTGATACTTCCAATTCTGCCTATTCTTTTCTTTGAGAATTTATTGCAGCTCATGTAGAGCAGTTGATTGTCATCAAACATCGTGCAAAAGAATTGATATGAAAGTTAGAGGGAAGGACACAGAAAAAGATGGATCGATGTGACTCTGAAAGAGAGACGATGAAAATAACCCCTGTCAAAATTCCCAGCATCTTCTTTAATAAAGAAATTATAGCCAGTTCAATATGTTTTTAGAACTCTTTCTACCATCCATGCAAGAAGAAATGTAGTCTAAACGTAAAGATCAGAAGTTATTAAATTCTAAGCCCATAAACCAATCCCAAGACATCTTGATCCATTAGTAGCTTCATTTATATACTTTTTGAGCATCAAAGGCTCCAAATAGTACATAGTAATCCTCATAAAAGTGGATTTTACAAGAGGAAAATTATATTCACATCCAGATACCAGCAAAGATAGATCACAGACCAAGATTATTTCTGAGTAGAAAGATCTAGATGTAGGACTAGATGAGGATGTAAACTTAACTTCAAGTTTTTAATTGTATAGAAGATCTTTATCATTTATTAACTCTATCAAAAAATGAAGTGATTCATCCATCTGGATGCAATTTAAAACTGCTAAAAGTATTTCTATGTTGATAAACAGACACAGGCATTCTTTAGATCAAATATTTATACCCCCTAATAAGAGCAATGTATTTTTCTGGGTACATTTAATTTTTATTATAAAATGGATTTCTTTAGCACCCATTATGGAAAATTCCAAATATGCAACAGAAAATCCAGCTTTAACAGTTATCCACTCCTGAGCAGTCTTGTTTCACCTTTAGCCCACTCTCCATTCGTCCTGTTCTCAGTGGTTTTTCACTTGGCCAACTGGATTATTTTGAATCCAATCCTTTCAAGCAGTTTTTACTTGTCAGCTTGCTTGTTTGTAAAGAATAAGTTTATTTTAAAGAGAGATTGTTACATAAATAAGTATGATCATTACAGATTTTTAAAAATGCATGTTTCTTAAAATATTTTTACAGTGGTCTTGCTTCAGTTTAACACCTGTCCCAGATTCAGGCAATAGTTGTTAAAAAAAAATGTCTTTTTATCATCAGTGAATAAGTAAATAAAGATGTGGCAGATGCTAGGAATTCTCCTTAGAGCAAACACAGAAGCGAATTTCATCAACAGATTGATCAGGAGACATGGCTGGGTATGGTCTAAAATATAAAGATGTGATAAAGATGAGTGTATTTTTAAAAATTAAGATATTCCTGGGAAAGTGAGTAAAAAGCTCTCCACTTAATTCTGGAAAAATGTGAAGAAATTTCAATTAAGACATACATCGTGTTCTATGGGCAGCAATTTTGGAGCAAAACAGTCTGGTTCCAGCAACAACAGGGAATTAGTGAATCAAATAGGATTTGGGCCTCTTGAATTCTCACCATCAGCCTTTGGTTAACATGCTGCTTGGAGCCTACCTGCTCTCCAATATTCTCTGGAAAAAGAGGGATACTGATGCTGCTTATATTTATGTACACTTAAAACAGATCAGGTTATTACTCTTGCTAGTAACACTCATTGTTCTTTATAACTCACAAAGTACATTCATTTCATTTTCAAAATAAGCCCAAACAAGGATGGCATATATTTTTCCCTCTGTGACTAAGATACCCGAAGCTGATAAAGTACATAATTTACCAAAGGTCAATAAAGGAGGAGGGTTGTAGAGCTAATACTTGAATTCCCATCTTCTGATTCTAGTTCAGGGTTTACGATAGCACACTGTTGCTGACTCTTATATGGAGAGATAGTAGATAGGCTTTTCCTACCATAGAAAGACAGCAAAGCCATGGTTTTTATTTTTGTCAGACCCTCTGCTGCTTTTGTTCAATCCCAGAAGACCAACCTATAACATTTTGAATGTTTTACAGTGTCAGTCACACATATGAGCCGAAGCACTCAACCAACATGAGAAATTCTCCTCTAGAATGTACGAATAGGGTCTCAGAAGGACAGCAACTAAAAAGGGAAAAGAGAAAAAGCCTTCAGGCTATAGGCAGGTTGGTAAATTAAGGTGGCATCTGAGAAACACGTTGGGGTTCGTTGGGACTTGAGCATGACTGCTCACTGAAGCATTTAATAGAAGAGAGTACCAGATTGCTCAGCCCCGATTACAGATAAATCAAGATTTTAAAAGCCCATTACAGAAGCCTACCTCTTCTTCTTTTACTGAAAAACATGATGTTTTCCCTAAAATGTACTAAAAAATCCATGTCTATAAACGATGCCCAATTCTTGGCTAAAGGGTGAGGGTTGGAGGTAACATACCAGTGTTTCCCCTTCTGTCTCTCCTTATCTATCAAAGGAAATTCCCTGGTGCTCTGCTTAGCATTTGCATGTGCAGACAAAGCATCGTGTTTAATCCAGGCAAGCTTGAAATAAAAGAGCAAAGTCACATCAAAGTTTGAGAGCCAGCTTATTACTGATGAGAAAATGCTGGGCTGAGTCTTCTTCTGGCTCTGGTTCTAGCCCCATTTCTGCCTTTACTGTGTGACTTTGATTATTCAGTTTATCCAATATCCATAGTGTGCCTGCTGTATTAGACATTTTAAGAGGTAAAAATGTCTAATTACTCATAAAAACTATGAGTAATTACTATCAGAAGGGTCTTACAATTGAATAAGAAAATTACGGCAATTACATAAATTAATATAGGTGGATTAAGATACTACCACCAGAGGTACTAAGAAAGAGACATACAGTTTTTAACACAGGTTAACACAGTTTGAATGGTTTTTAGGAGAGGCTTTGAAGTAGGTAGAATTTTGGCCATATGATCTTCCTCCCCTCACCCAAATCATGCCTGTGAATGTGTGAATATATCACATTATATGATGATATAGGACTTGCAATTAATGTTGCTAATCAATTGACATTAAATTGGGAAGATTAAATTTGGCTATTCACATGGGCCCACTGTAAACAAGGGCACTTCTTAAAGGTAGAGCTTTCTGGAGTTCCTGTTATGGCTCAGTAGTAACAAACCAGACTAGTTTCCATGAGGATGTGGGTTCAATCCCTGGCCTCACTCAGTGGTTAAGGATCTGGTATTGCTATGAGCTGTGGTGTAGATTGCAGATGCAGCTTGGATCCTTCATTGCTGTAGCTGAGGTGTAGGACTGGCAGCTGTAGCTCCAATTCGACCCCTAGCCTCGGAACTTCCACATGCTACATATGTGGTCCTAAAAAGCAAAAAAAAAGAAAAAAAGGAAAAGAAAAAAAAGCAGAGCTTTCTCCCAGATGAAGGCAGAGGAGGAAGTCAGAGAGAAGGAGCAGAATGGAATTACAGGAGATTCAACTGTGAGAGACTCAGACTACCATTGCTAGGGATGCAATTTGAAAATCATGAGTATGAGTAGCTTCTGGGAGCAAAAATCAACACCCAGGTGACAGGCAGAGGGAAAATGGCTATCTCAGAACTACAACCTCAAGAAAATAAATTCTACAAACAATTGGAATGAACTTGGAAGTGAATTCTTCCCCAGAGACCCCAGTGATGAACACAGCACTGCCAATACCTTGATTTTGGCCTTGTGAAATCTGGAACAGGGGACGCAGTTGAGCCACCTAAGACTTCCAATCTATAGCATTTGATATTAAAATTTTGCATCACTTTAAGCCTCTAAATTTGTGAAAACTTGTTATGGTAGCCCAGAAAACTAGGAGCCTTCATGGATATGGACTTTGATATATGATTAGGATTACAAAAGAAGAGACTAAGAGGAGGGCATCCCAGGTAGACTGTAAAATATAGATAGTAGCACAAAGGCAGAATAATTCAAGTGTGATACAAAATCAATTCAGTTTGCCCCTTAAAACTGAATCTCACAGCTTCAGTTAGCTCATCTCTAAGTGTGTTATAAACAGTATTCCTTGGAGGCCCAGAAGGTCTATGAAAGGGCCTCAGGGGAAACTGGAGGTGGTGTGGGGGGTATTATTCAAGGAAAGAATCTTGATGTCATTTGAGACCATTATAGTACTTACCCTTATAATGTCCCAACCATGAATGTTTCACCTTTATCCATTCTTTATATAGGACTCACCATAGTGCCAGTTGAAGAAAGGATTCAGCAGCTTGAGACTTAAAAATAGTTACTGGTCCTCTCCAGATCAAGAATCTACAATTACTCCTCCAGCATGTTCTGAGGGTCAAATTAGGTAACTGTGACATTTTATAATTTCACATTACTAGTACTTTTCCTATGGTGACATGCATTGAAATAAGGATGGCTCAGAAGGACTATCACTCAGGACTGGGATTGTTGTTAGAAGTAAACATGCTCTAGCAGAAGTGTAATGATTTCAACACAATATAACTCCCTCCCCTCTTCTTTTCTAATAGTTCAGAGTGGCTGTGCAGCATCAGGGAGAAGAAAAAGCTGTTCTGCATAATCATTCCAGACCCTAATTGACTGAAGCTTTGCTGTGTTCGATACATGACTTCTAAGTCCTCTCAAGTCATCATTATTGTCACTTTGGCCAATGGGAGGGGAAAAGAACAAGGAGAAAACTTCAGGCAGCTTTTATGATGGAGGCCAGAAAATGATACATAGAGTGTCTACTCTCATTTCATTAGAGAGAACAAGGGCACAACCTAATTATACAGCAGGCTGGGACATATATTACTACCAATAACCAAATGACCAGCCACTATGGAAGGAGTAAGGGTTGGAGATTTGGACCAATGGCTATCTCTGCTTCAGGGTCATCTTCAAACAAAAGCCACCAGGATAGGCAAGAAGTACTTTTTTTTTTCGATAGCAAAAATCCATAGGGTTGTTGGGTAGAGGATGTGTACTGGTGGAGGGATGAGAGTGGGTGCAATGTTGGTACTGGGGAAAAGAAAAGATGGCAGTAAGAGAAAGGTACTAAGATTTTCTCTTATATTTTATAAAGCCTACCTGTATTCTGCTTGTGATAAGGTTTTGAGATATTTCACAAAAACTGAAGTGTACATAAGTATCTTGAATAACTTCTAGGGTCACTGGTGGGCACAGGCCTCAAAAAAACTAGAAGCAGTACAACTAAAAGAAGCTTTACAAAATCAAAGGGAGAACTGGTGTGGGAGTTATGCAGTGTACATGTGCTGGGAAGGCAATGAGATCTAAAAAGAGAGATCTCAGATTTTTACCATTACAAGGGAAGTAAAGGACAATGAGAGTTTGGAACTTGATGACAAAAAGCAAATAATTTTATTAAGGTTACATTTGGGTAAGTGAATTATTATTTAGTGTATTCTTTGCTACACAATAAACTTGTGAATATGACTCTGTGCCAAGAATGCTTTCAAAATATGTTCCGTGCCAAAATAAATGATAGGACCTGTTGATATGACACCAGCATCATATGCCAAACAGTAAGTGATTCATGGAAAACATCACACAGCCTTTGGTGAAAGAGATAGTTATCAAAGAGTTAAGAAACAATACAGGATGTATAATGGGTTACTGGTGAGCAAAATGGAAGGGAACATGCAAATTGTGTTTTAAAAGATTTGAAAGCCCTTATTAGGAAAGGAATTACATTTGCTCTTTTGACTGCAAGGGACAGAGCCACCAAGAAAAAGTGGAAACTTAGAGGAATTAAGTATTGTTTTACAAACAACCTTCTCTTGGTGCTTCAAAGAATGAGGGATGCCTTGGGAGAAAACTTGAATTTCTCTAAATCAGAAGATTGCAAACAAAGTCTAGTTGACCAGCTGGAAGAATGAAGGAGGGAGGGGAGATGGACACTAAGGTATCAATAGTTACAAATGCTTTTAAGTTCCTTCCAATCTTAAAATTGTCATTTGATGACAGAAATATAACAATGACAAAATTCATGTGGGAGTAAAAAAATGCAGATAGGCTGCGTCATATTTCTTTTCTGTGAAACAGGCATTTTGTTTTGTTTGATTTTTCTTTTCTCTTTCTGAGAAGTTTGTGCAAAGATGAGCCAACATAAATCAACCTATTTTAATGACATTAGACACTGTAAGTCTACCACTTAATCCTACTTACTAAGAAGTACCAAGGAGGAAAAAAAGATTTTTCTTGTAGAAAATGGAGATATTCCTATAGGCATTACTTAGTTCTAAAAACTTCCAAGAAATTGAAGAGAGGGTATAGTTATTAATATACTGATTTTATACACAGGGCATAAAACATGAAGCTTTGCTTAGGACAAGACACCAAGTCAGTGGAGGAAGCAGAAAATACCTCAACTTTGACTCTACTTTGGTATTCTGAGCCCTCACAGCAACTGTCTTCTAAAAATGTGACTTTTATGTTGATTAGTGTTATTTTAAACATTCTACTATGGTTCAAAATTATTGGCCTGAAGCTTCAAACTAAAGAAAACAAACAAAAATAAACACAACTTTTACCATCCAGGAAAAGAGGGTTTTTAAAGAAAACAGAAATTGGAATTTTCCAACAACAAAAAGTCTTTGTTTTATATAGAAAACTGATTAAAGATGCCACCTATGCTTTTGTTATTCTATAGTACTAAAAAACTTTTTCAAAAAGTTTTAAACTTGCATTTATTTCAAAAGTTCAGTGAGATTGTTTAGTGTTGTTATTTTTATGCCACCAGCTCTGTTTATAGTGAGTTTTCGACTTCTGCTGTAACTAACCTAGTTTGAGCCATCATCTATCTCATGGACCACTACAACACCCTCTTAAAGAAAAAAAATCTAACTCTTCAATATTCAATCCATTCCTGCAGAAACATTCTAAATTATATACTGAGATATGTGACTCTGTCCAGAAGCATGAATGCTCTTCTACCTAATAAGAGATACATCCAAATTACTTAGCTTAACATTAAGATCAACAAATTGGTACTAAAATACTATTTTTGGCCATACCTGAGGCATATAGCAGTACCCAGGTCAGGGACTGAACCTGCGCCACAGCAGCAACCTGAGCCACTGCAGTGACAATACCAGATCCATAACCCATTGCACCACAAGGTAACTCTGGTCCTAAAATACTTTAAAAAGAAGTGTTTTTGGTGTTCCCACTGTGGCACAGTGGGTTAAGGGTCCAGCATTGCCACAGCTGTGGAGTGGTCACAGCTGTGTCTTGGATTTGATCCCTGGCCCACAAATTTCTATATGTTGCAGTTGCAGTCAAAAAAAATTTTTTTAATCTAGTAATTTCTCATTTCTTCTTAATACCACTTGATACCAGTTTTAAGCAGTTGTTTTAAATAAATAACAGTTTTAAAGAAACATGTTTTCTTCTGAAATCTGTCTATCTGCATGCTACAAACATCATACCTACTTAACCAATTTCTTGTCTATGCATTAAGGGCAATTTAAATTTAAAGCCCTCTTGTAAGCCTGCCATGGACATTTAAGTAGCTATGAAACCATCTTTCTTCCTTTTATTTCCATTACATGTTATAACCAGTATCACATAATACCTACTCTTGACTAATTTATATTAGAATCACTTATATGACTATCAATGGCTATCAGTCAGAGTCCAGTCAAGAAAATGTAAAATATGCCAATTATTTTAAAAGAAAAAAATAATGTGAATTGTTGGCTACACAATATTGAAAGATTAAAAAGGCAAAACAAGAAACACTGAGATATCAAAGAGCTATTTTCCTTCAGTAAGAAGCTACCATTCCTGGAGATGAAGTTAAAGAAAGAGAAGAGGCCAGTGTTTTTAAAATTCTAACTTGGAGAAGACTCTTTCAGAGGTAGGGCCCCAACCTCTTTCAAGAAGTTGTGGCTCAGTTTTCCTGGGACCTCAGCATCTCAGAGGAGAAAACTGTAAAGCTGGCGCTCAGATCTGGAAAAAATGGCACAGGCTGACTACTGCTGCTATTTCTAAGGGAGCACAATGAGATTGCTTCTGGAATGAAAGAGAGACAACTGGAAAGCAGTATCAACTACCACTGCGAGAATAAAGAAATGCCGTTGGCATGTGTGGACAAGAACAGAAAACAGGACATTATGGAACACAGCTTCACATTTTTCTATAGTACTCCTTGTTAACAGAACTATCAGGGAGGCATCAGGCAAAGCAGAAACATGGTTTGCATAGCCTAGTACAAGCATCACAAGGAACATATAGAAGGGTAAGGTTGACACCGAGAGATGCAATATCATAACCCAATATGTTTTCACGGGGTTCTGAATTCCCAGAGGCCCAGAGCCACGTGAGGACATCCATACATCTCCTTCAGAGCATATCATAATACTTCCTGTGCAGTAGAAAATCAGTAAATCTTTTATTTGAAATCTACAGAAGGCCTTGATTATCTCTGACTCACCCACAGATGTCTCAAATGTAAAATAAAATTAAAAAAATAAAAAACACATCACCCCCTAGAACTAAAAGGTAGAATGATATAAAGTCATTTATGCTAAGCACTGAGAATTTTAAATGAAGATTTACACTTTTATTTTCTGTTTTACTATATTTAAGAGACTATTGCAAAAAAAAAAAAAAAGTGCAATGACCTTTCCTAGGGTTTAGATACCCTGATTTCCCAGGAGAAAAGATTAGAAAGACATTCCCGTGTGTCACTAGGCATTTTTCTCATCAGAGTCTGAAATCTTCTGCAAATATAAAAAAATTCCAGTTGTCCTTGGTATGAACAAATAAAAAGAGATATCTCTTAAATGAAACGAAAGTAATAATTTTGGGCAAATAAGAATGAGAAATTTAAAAGGGGAGATGAAGTAGACAAAGTGTCTTAAGCATAAATTTCCAGATATGATGTTAGCCTTGTATTTCAGGAGACAATCTAAGATAATAAGATATTGTAGATAACATGGAATTGAGATGGGTAGTACCAACCAAAGAACAAGAGATCTAAGTAAATAAATCCTCCATAATTCTATCTTCTGATAAAACACTTCTTCATATTTAAGCAGAGCATGAGAGATATTTCCTACAAAGCACCATTTACTATGGCAAAGTGCATGAAATATCTGCCATTCCTAGGCATTCAGAAAAAAAAAAAAAAAGGAGAGAGAGAGTGGGAGGCAGAGAGAGAAAAAATAGGGGTGTGTGTATGCACACCATATGTACGGTAAACATCTGGCACAGCGTGTTGTGATTTAATTTATCAAGATGATCAATGCAGAAAACATCTTTAATCTATTTACTGAACTTCCATGTTCTTTATCAAATAAATCATCAAATCCCTACATATAAAAATGGTTAGCGATAAAATAAGTGTGAACATTTATTAAGCTTCTCATCGCCAGTACTATATGTAATTACTTACTTTAGTTTTCATAATATCTCTATGATGAAAGTACTATTATGTTACAAGCAAAATATCTGTTACAAGCAAAATAAACATAAGGGTACTCTTAATATTTGCTGAAAAAATAACTACAAGAATCACTAAATTCCCATTTTACAAATCAGATTTTAAGCTGTGAAGGAAATGTTGTCCGTGTTGCTTTATTTAACGTGTTCTGAGGATTTAAGTTCCATTTAAATGAAAACAAACACAAACTATTATCAGTTTTTGAGATAAAGCTTTGGTATGATTGAAATAACTAACATTTAAATTCACATGCATTGTTGAAAGGAAAGAAAATTTTCACTTTATGAGATAATGCTTCACAGAATAGTAGAAAGAGTCTTAAAATTAAGAATAATAATATAAAATATTTGGTATAGAAAGACAACAATCAAAAAACGACTGCATCTTGTTTCTCACTTGATTAGACATGTCTATTTCCAAGGACAATTTCAGCTATCTACAGAAAAAAGGAGAATGACAATAAAAAGCTTATGTTTCTGTATGTGTTTGAATACATTAGAATAACCTCAAAAGTGCTTTTTAAAGTCATTTTTCTGTTTACCCTTCTCTCCTTGCTCAATCCACTGCTCTAAGTTATATATCACAAACTCCTAACTACTCATATAGATCCTTTCAAATCCCACCTCTTTCATGAAAAGATTCTTGATCCTTATGCCCAAAATAGGTAAATCTTTCCTGTGAATATTTATTTCCTTTCAACTCTGACTTTTGGGGGAACACATTTTACCACGTTCTTGTATGATGGATAATAGGTATTGAAGCCCAGCTATTACTCAATTCAATTCCTAAGTCATTTAAACTGTCTTCAAGAAAGAAAAGTAAATTATACATGGAGGCAGATAACATCATTTAGAGCCTCATTAATTTTTTAATTTTTTCCCAGTTTCTGGCACTCTATCAAAAATAAGCAGCAACAGAGACAAGAATTGGCTAAAATCAAGAGAAAATAAAAGATAATAAAAATAAATGCATAAGAAAATTAGATCTTAAAAAATCAGGACTATACTTTAAGATTACTCATATTCAGTAAATATTTAATGAAGTAAATGAGTGAAACATGAGAGTTGAGTGAAAAGTATGAAGAATTATTTAGAAATTCTTTTTTTGAAATTCTGATTTAAGTATTACTTGAGACATAATTATTTAGTTTTTTTATGCATACGCATACTAATGTATTAGGCCCATTTGATAGAAGAGTTTGGGAAATGGAATAGAGATTAGTAGAAATATCTGGACTGATGCATGGAGAGATAAAGAAATGCTATAAAATATAAAACTGATCAGAAGATAAATGGGACACAGGGAAGAGACTAATAAAATTGAGGTTTAAGAGAGAAGAGGCCAAATGCCATGAATTTTTCAAAACCGATAAAAGCTATATCAAGAGAAAAATGCAAGAAGTAGAACCTTAAAAGGATAAATACAAAGAAAATCACACCTAGATATGACAGAGTAAATACAAAAATAAAATCTTAAAGCAGCTGGAGATAAGAAAATTAAAATCAAAAGAACAGCAGAACTTAATAAATGATCTTAAGCAATAACAATGAAAATCAGAAGACAAAGATGGTAGAATGATAAAGTTAATGGCTAAATGAAAATACCTGCCAAACTATAATTATTTCCTAATGGAAGTATCCTTTAAAAAATGAAAATGGTATCAAAGATATTTTTCAGGCAAGCAAGAGTCCATCACCAAAAGACTACACTAAAGGAAACGGCAACAAAATTCATAAATCGCTATGAAAAGAATGGATTAATCACTAAATGGTGCAATTTGTTATTCATATAAAAATAATGGAAATGTCTACTTTATACCATACAAAGAAATAAATTTCAGATGATTAAGGACCTAATGTGAAAGAAAAATATTAATTTTTAAGGAGAAATATGGGGTAGAATTTATCTGGAACTGCATGATAGGGAAAGATATTTTAAGCACAAATCCTCAAAACATGATAAATATGTTTATAATAATATTAAACCTTTCTCTGAAAAAATCCTCCATAAACAACAGAGGCTACAATAAATCACATACTAGAGGAAAATATGTATTTTGCACACAACTGATAAAAAATTATTATCCAAAATATATCAGTAATTTCTATAAAACAACATGAAAAATAAAAACTTCTCATAAGAAATCAAAAGAGTAAATAAAAAAGGCAATTCAAAAACAAGGACTCTGAATTAGCTAAAGCAAATATACAAAAGAAAAGAGAACTAAAAGATTCTCAAGTTCATATGAAATTAAGAACACACCGTTTAAAACAGTGAGGTACCAAGGACTTCTGCTTCTAGCCAAGATGGAGTAACAAAGGTTGGGTTTATTTCTCATGTAATAAGTGAAATGACAGACAAAATATATGAGATCATAGTGTAAAAGACTGTGAATATAAGCCCATGAAGGACAATGAATCCTTAGAGAGGGAAGACAAAAGAGTTACTTCCTCAAACTGTCCAGTTTATTGACTTGAGAATGTTTCTAGGTCTTGTTGTAGTGAGGAGGAATCTGGGTGTAGCGGTAGAAGAGTGGTCCTCTAAATATGCCCATTTCCTAATCCAATGAAACTGTGCATATTATTACCTTAGGTGGCAAAAGATTTTTGTAGATGTTGATTATGGCCTTTATTATGGGGAGATCAGCCTATCTGAATGAGCCAAATCTAATCACATGAGTCTTTAAAGTCAGAGAAACATTCCCAGTTCAGTTATGAATTAAAAGGCGATGCAACTATGAAAGATGACATGATATGCTTGGCATTAAAGATGGAAGAATGGGACATAATCAGAGGAATTTGGGCATCCTATAGAAGCTGGAAGTCAAGGAGATGGATTCTCCCCTGGAGCATCCTGAAGGGATCTCATCCTTACTGATTCCTCGGTTTTAGCACAGTAACATCCATGTTAAACTTTCAACCCACAGAATCCTAAGCCGTAGGGATTATAAGATCATAAATTTGTGTTGGCTTAAGCCACCAAGTTTGTGGCAATTTTCTATACAGCAACAGTAGGAGACAGAGCAGGAGGAGACTGGCAAACTTCCTGATATTCTAGAAAGACCAATATGGCTAAACTTCCTAAATATGAGATAGATGCACACACAGAGATTTCCAGATATCTGCAGAGTCTCCTTATACATCAGCTGAGAACTGATCTGTGAATGCATATAAGGAAAATATCTGAGGCTGAGGAAAGAAACAGCCACAGGATTAGAGGTAAGAATACCCAATACCTAGTCCAGCCACAAATAGTGCTTGCTCTCACCAGCTAGAATTAAAATTCTATGATTCATGGGAATTAGACAGAGTGTACAGATGGGTCTCTTCTCAATAATGGGGAATTAATAGTGCTATAATGAGCACTGCTCAGAAGTAATATAATATCATTTGAAGTTAGAGGGCGGTAAGTTAAAGATGTAAATGAAAACCTCCCAAATAATTGCTAATACAAAGATTCTGAATATACAAGAAAATGGAGGAAAGATGGAATTTGTAAAGAAATAATTAATTGAAAAGAAGGCAGAAATGAGAAAATGGAAAAAAATAACATCACACAAAGAGAAAACATGTATCAGTTTATTGACTCAAATATAACTATATAAATGAACAGTTTAAATCCAAATGATATAAATATCCCAACTATGTCAGATTGGAAGAAAAAGCAGAAATATATGCTACTGAAAAGAATACACTTCATGTGTAAAGACATAAATAAGTAAAAGATTAGAAAAAGATGCTAACACTAATCAAGAGAAAGTTGGGCTGGCTTTATTGATATCAAACTAGATTATATATAAATTTATACTATCAGGAACACAGGTTATTCAATGATAGTAAATAGGCAAATTTATCAAGATAAAATAACACTCCTGAGCATCTATAACAGAGGTTCCAAATAAACAAAGCAAATGATAGAATTATATGGAGAAATAGACAGATCCACAATTATAATTGAGGATTTCAATATCCCTCTTATAGAACAAAACAGACTCACAGAATAAACAGGCAGAAAATCAATAACCATATAGAAGACTGGATGAAATCATCAATCAACTTGACCAAAAATTCTAAACAAAATTTTAGCAAATCAAATCCAAGAACACATACAAGCTAAAGTATGTAAAAACCAACTGGTTTTATGCCAAGAATACAAAGTTTGTTTAATATTTGGAAATTAATCTATACATTTAACCATATTTATAGCCTAAATAAGAAAAAAACAAACTTATGATAACCTCAAAAAAAGGCAGAAAAAATGTTCAAAAAAAATAACACTCCTGATGAAAACTTTTTGCAAATTTGGAATAGAAGTATGTAGGAGAGAGTTAACTCAGCAGGCCTGAGATGCTCAAGCCTTGTATTTCCCAGTTTTCATGAATGGCCAACTCCTGGGAATTGAGGTTTGGAATGTTCTGATAAAAGTGTTTTGAATGCTCATAGCCTTGAAACAGACTATACTAGCCAGTCTAGATAGTTTGTGGAAACAATGTGATTTGTATAAACACTTACTTTCCTTCTAGGGGTCTGGAGTTTCAGAAACTACAATAAGTCATTTTGGACATTTAGTGCCTATATGGCAAATCTGCAATAAAAACTCTGGACACCTAGGCTCAAGAAAGTTTCCCTATTAAACAGCACTATGTATGTGTTATCACAACTCGTTGTCAGAGGAATTAAACAGGTCCTACACAAGTCTACTGCATTCTCTATTAAAATACCAGGAGTCTTACACACACACACACACACACACACACACACACACACACACACACACACACAAAAGAAATTGACAAGCTTTTTCTAAACTTATGCAGAAATGCAAAAGTCCTAGTATAGCCCAATCACACCCCCAGAAAAACTTTGAAAAAGAATGAAGTTGCACTATCATTTTTTTCATTTTAATGCTTATTATTAAGTTTTAGTAATACGGACATTTTTATATGGTGTAAAAATAGATAAACAGGACTACTGAACTAAAGAGAAAGCCCAGAAATAAACTTACATATATGGATAGACACCAGATTTTTTTTACAAAGGTGCAAAGGTAATACAATGGGGAAAAAAGTATCTGTCAAATCATATACAAAACTAATCTAAAATCAATTATAGACCTACATGTAAACCATAAAACTGAAAGATAACTAGAAGAAATTATTTGAGAAGAATTTGGTAATTTTCTTATAGAAAAAAAAATTTTAACTCATGAAGTGAAAAGAAAGATCCATAAAAGTGCAAGCTAGGGAATTTGATTTTTTAAAAATTAAAACCCCCTGCTCTCTTAATTTCCTGTTAACTGAATGAAAAAGCAATCAAAAGACTGGTAGAAAATAACCTTCGAATCATAGAGTTGATAAAGAACTTGTATTCAGAATATATAAAGAAAATTCAAAACACTCATTCACTCCTTATCAGGTTATAAAATGGTAAACCCCTTTGGAAAACAAAAGCAAATACACACCTACCATATTATTCAGCCATTTAACTCATAAGAAATGAAATAGAGAAATAAAGAGAATATAAAGTATGCATCTGTACAAAGATTTGTACATGAATGTTTATCACAAATGTATTTATAATAACCAAAGGCTGGAAACAACTTAAGAGTCCATTGATAGTTGAATGCATAAATACACTGTGGTCTACCCATACAATGGGATATATTTCAACAATAAAAATAAGTGAACTATTTAGATTACAAAATGGGTGAATCTCAAAATAATTAAAATGGGAGTTCCCATCGTGGTACAGTGGAAATGAATCCAACTAGTAACCATGAGGTTGCAGGTTTGATCCCTGGTCTCACTCAGTGGGTTAAGGATCTGGCATTGCCTTGAGGTGTGGTATAGGCTGGCAGCTGCAGATCTGATTCGACCCCTAGCCTTGGAATCTCCATATGCCATGGATGTGGCCCTAAAAAGAAAAAAAAAAATTCAAAATGATTGAAAGAAACTAGACTCCCTCAAAACCCATGCAGTGTTATTTCCTTGATATAAAATTTTAGCAAATTCTAACTAATCTATAGTGGCATAAGGCAGATTTGTGGATGCCCAGGAATAGTGGTGGGCGGCAAGGAAATTAGGATGGAGGGTTTACAAAGAGGCATAAGAAAGTCTTTGAGAATGAGGAATATATTCATTATCTTGATCAGGGTGACTGTTTCACATACATTATATGTACATATATATACACACATATACACGTATGTATATGTATATGTCAAAACTTTACAAATTCTACCCTTTATATAGATATATGCAGTCCAGTGTAAGTCAATTAATACTCCAGTAATTAAACATTTTAAAAACACAATCGTGAAGTATCATTTTACACTCCAAACCAAGTATTGCTGAGCACATGGAGCACTCGGGGTTCTCATATATTGCAATGGGAGTACAGATTTTTGCAACAAATGTGGAGAGCAATTTGGCAAATTTGACTAAAGCTGCATGCAGGTCATGCATACTCTACAATCCATCAGTTCTACTTCTACAGATAGTCCTTCTCAAAATTCTTGAACATATTCCCAGGGACACATGATGTACAAAAATGCTTACTTTGTCATACTGTAATACCAAATTAAAGGTAAAGAAAACATAAATGCAGAACTAACAATATATTCTTTAAGAATTCATACACATGTAGCAAAACAAAATCACACATATGGAAATGATCTGCACAAAAAGAGGTTTAAAGATTATCCCTTATCCCTGAGGATAAATGGAAGGAAATGTGATTGGAGAAAATTATACAGAATTTTCAATATTTTTAAGTGCTTATTTTTTAAGTAAATTGGTATCATATTATCCTGTATACCTATTTATTTTTTACATATTTCTAACATATATAGGAGCTAGTCTACATAATTTACAGGTATTAAAATTTAGAATCAGAAAGGCTATGGAGTTTGCACACTAATTCACAGAACTAGTAATTAGAAAATTCAGTCTAAGATCCAAACCTTCCTTCTTTGGATCCAGTGATGGTTCATTTATACTGCATCTATCTTAATTTCAAAAAGAAAGAGAAGCTAAGAAATTACTCATATATTAGATTACAGAATGATGTTAATTTGTCACCATAAGGTATTAAAATGCCTACTTAGAAAAAAAAAAAGTAAAAGAGATAAACGATTATCCATAGTATATGCTGGTGCTTCAGTGTTGTAAGAAGAATGAAAGAGCTAAGTTTATGGAAATCTGGAGAGCTTGTAGGACCAGAAGAAGGAATATGGGACACACTGGTAATAATAAAGATATCTGATTAAAAAATAAGAATGAGAAAAGACATTCTTAAGCAAAGAAGACTCCTGTGTCATTGCATAGAGATTTTTTAAAATGAATATGTAGCAGAAAAATCCATGTTAAAAACAATGCCTTTGTGCTGCTTCACAAAAAATGAAGTAATTTCTATCTTAAATGAAGTAATTTCTATCTTATCTTAAAAGTTTTGGTGGTATTTGCTAAAATGGCCCTTAAAAACATCAAGACAGAAATAGAGATATATTTACTCATCTACGCATATATGTAGATATTCGTATGTGCATAATGTTAATTAGCATAAAAATACATAGTTACAAACATATAAAACATATATCATTGTAGCTAAGCATTACCTGAGATTGAACAAATTTAGATTTTTATACAAATGTTATCACAGAAGAGATCATATTATTTGACAAAGTTTATTTTTAACCTTTAGCTAAACCTTGATCATTAAATATATTCAGCTTAGACATTAGGATCAGAATCACAGGAACATGCTCTGTAATGTTGACCTCAACCATTATTAGCTTATGCACTCCTTTTCTATGGATAAATTATTTGGAATTATTTACTCAAGATGCATTCATTATCAGTAAATATACACTAGCGTGCATATGTAGGTTCCAGGTACTATCCAAGCACTGGTGTTACAGAGATTACCCTGCACTTAATGACAGATATTCAATGAGTTTTCAAAATATACTCATACGAAGGCTATGACAGGACTATCTTTAAATTGCTTCTGAGAAAGTAGAGAAACCCAGGCCAGAAAAGTCAGCGAAAGTTTTCACAGATGTCATTATAAATAAATGGAATTATATCTAGAAAAGTATTTTCTAAACATTAAAGATTTATACTGTTTAAGAAATTATTATTACTATAAATTCCCCAGTCCCAATTCTCAATAAAGAGGGCATTTCACAGCATGGTGGAACTTTGTACATGTAAGCATTCAAATATTTCATAGACTGCCAAGGCTCATTATCTATTCAAACACTTCTTTTTCCAGAAAAAAAAATTTACTTATAAGTAAACATCTCACTCATAAGTGAAAATAAAGTATAGTTAATAATTTACTAAGGATAGTTTTTTGTGCAATTCACTGCCAGTCCTGCATATCATTTTTTCTTCTAAATATTCTTGGTAGGTAATATAATGGCCTCCTGACTATATCACATTCCCACATTCTAATCCCTGTGACCTAAGAATATGTTAGACTTCATGGAAAAGAATAATTACATAGCAGATGGACTTAAGTTTGTTAATCAGATGACTTGAGATGGAGAGGGTATTTCAAGTTATCTAGGTGGGCCCAGCAGAAATCATATGGGATCTTAAATGTGGGAGAGAGAGGCAGAAATGTCCAAGTCCAAATAATACAAGGTGAAAAAGACTTGAGAGGCCATTGCTGGCTTTGAAGATGGAGGAAGGGTCCATGGGGCAAAGAATGCAGCAGCCTTGAGAAATGGAAAAGGCAAAGAAGTAAATTCTCCTTTACAGTTTTCAGAAGGGAAATAGCTCTATGTGATTTTAGCTCAGTGGGATGCATTTTTGACTTCTGACTTCAGAACTGTTAAGAGAATAAATTTGTATTATTTTAGTTTTCTATTACTTCAATTTACTGCAAATGTGGTGGGTTAAAACAATACCTGTTTATTAGGCCACACTCTTATAAGTCATAAAAATGGACAGGCTCCACTGGGTTCTATGGTCAGGATCTCACATGATCAAAATCAAGGACTTGGTCAGACTGGACCCTTATCTAAAAATCTGAGAAACAATCTGCTTCCAGGTTCATTTCAGCTTCTTGGCAGATTCACTTCTTTGCAGCTGCAGACTGAGGTCTGCATTTCCTTGATGGCTATCAACCTGGGACTTCTCTCAGCCACTAAGACCACCCACATTTCTTCTCTCTTAGTGCACTTCAAGCCAGCAATGGTATATCAAATCCTTGTGCTTCAAACCTTTCTCACTTCCCCTTCTGTAAAGATAGTCTGTAAAATTTCTCTGTTTTCAGTGGCTCCTATTTTAAATCAGACACACTTGGATAATCCCCCTATCTCTGGTCACATAACATAATATAGTCATGGGAGTAATATCTCACTGTACAGTTTTGGGGGAATACAGTGGGACATATTTGAGGGTTCATTTTAGAAATCTTGCCTACCACAACTGGTACAAGTGCCTTTAAAAATGTTTAATATATTTAAATGACTAATGATTTACTTATATGACTTGCTTATATATTTCCCTGTCTTCTGATATATGTTTTTATGGACACATGTTTCCAATAAAACAGGAAGCTCCTAAGCATAACAGTAATATACTATATTCTTTCATTAATTGGCACAATGTTAAAACTAAGGATACAGAGATAAATAGGATTGTCAGGATAGAGTCTAATGGAATATTATTTGGATGAATTGGAAGAAGTGTAGAAGCATTTGAAGAATATTAGAAAACCTAATGATATGGATATAGTACTTGCATGATTAAAAGGCTGTATGACCATGGATAAGAACCTTTAATCTCTAATCACGCTTAGCTGTTTCTGAATGCATTCAAAGTTTATTCAATGAGAATGAACTATATGCTAAAACGGAGGGAAAAAAAAAGTATTAACCTACCTACCAAGAGTTTTTTGAAGAGTCAAATGAAATGACTTAAGTCACAATATTTATAAAATATGAAATACTATTCAAACATGATTAAAATTATTAGTGAAAATTCTTATTTAGCAGCTTCTATATCTACATCATCCAGCAGAGGGTAAATCACATGACATACTCAAAACCCTGAACACCACTCTCATCATTAAATACATGCATTATATATATTTCATTTCTCTTTTTAACTAACAAAATTTTCTCTAGGAAATCAAAGTATTTCCCTATTTCTCACTTCTTCCTTTATCTATCTTCTTCCTGGTTGGCCCTTAGGCTGTACAGGGCTTTAGTTTTACATTTTCTTAAAGGTTTTCTGCTGTAGGAAACCTTCTTAGTAAGATGATTCAAGACCAGACAAGGGCAGCAGATGCCACAACACTAATGAGATGTGGCTGAGCTTGCAACAATCAGCTGATTTCATGATTTCAGCATGGATATGGGGAAAACCTAAACTATTACTTCAAAAATTGTCTGCCATGCCTGAAGGACCAGTATAGTGCCTCAGAAGCTACCCCAAATCTACTGACCAATAAGCGCATTAATGAAGTCCTGGGGAGTTAGGTAGAGACAGTGGGGCTCTCAAATTTACTGTGCATAAGGATTATCTAGGATTGCCTGTTAAAAATGCATATCCCAAAGGTATACCCTGAGAAATTCTGGTGTGGAAGGTCTAGGGGATAGGAAGAATGAGATCTAGGAATCTACTCCAGGGAATTCTGAAATAGAACAGTAGATCAAAATATTTATATTATTCTTCTTTATTCATAAAACCAGCAACACTTTGCCAAAAAAAAAGGAACTTGAGATCATAGTTTTCTTAAGTCATTCTAGATGTGAATTCCAACAATTCCTGCATCTAATTTATAGTGTGATCTTGAATAAGTTATTAAAACTTACTCAGTCTCAGAAATCTTATCTGTAAAATGAAGAGCATCACTGTGACTAATACAAATGTGGCGGGTATGAACATTTTAGCTATTTTAGTTATAATAATTATTATTATTGTTATCATCCTCCCTGAAGTGCTTACAATGGTGTCTGTAAATTACCAGGCCCCAAGGGCACCACTTACTCTTTTTGAACATCTCTAAACCAAATGATTGGAAAGCTTGTTGGATCCCTATGGTACGCTTACAATAACAAAGCCCCTTTTTATATTGTAATAACATGTATCATAGAAACATAAAGAACAATGTATTTGTGCAAGAATAAATTAAACCAAAGTTATGTGATGGGACAATAATATCTGCTGAACAACATCAATCATTGCTAACAGCACAAGGAAGATCTCAGCACCTGGCTGTGGGGGTGGTTTCATGGACTAAGAAATTTCAACAAAAATGGCAAAATAGGATTTTGTGCCATTTTTCTTCACATCCCGTTTTCAGAAATAGTGTCAGGAAAAGAAAGAGAACTTGCAAATGTTTCATATACACGTTTACTAGGTTATTTTTTCCCTAAAATATTCTTCTCAGGAAAATGCTTTATATTCCTTACATACTTACATATCCTTCACATACATGAGGCCATTTTTTGGAAGAAAATGAAAATCCACACATATATAAATTCTTAAAAATATAAAAGATGTATTCCGACAGACAGTTAGAAGAGAGAAGATAAAGTCTGATTTAATAGTTGGCAGAGGTGGGACCTTTTCAGGGACCCTGCCCCTTTCTTGGAAGGTGGGGAGGTCCAGTGGTACAGGCCCAGGATGGTAGCTTGCTCCTCCCCAAGGAGATAGTTATTTTCCTGATCTTCTCCTACAGCCACACTGGATTTTCCTCTGGGCCTGAGAGAAACAGCTTTTGCTCCTTTTCCCCAATGGCTTAAAGCTTTTGTTCCACTGAGAAGAAAGGCAGAAGATCCTAACAGTTTTCCTGCCTTGTGCACAGTACCGTGGCTGCTCCCCCTTGGGCTGGGACCTCAGGACAGCTTTCTGTGGTCTCCTGCCCTGCCCTCAATCCTCCTCCTGAGTGTCTGTTGAGATCCGTGGAGAAGAGCCTGCAAATGGGCGATAGTTTCCACCATCTCTGTGACACCCAGTGGCTCTACAGGTCTCATTCTAGACCACTCTACTCAGCTTTCAAAAAATTACAGAAAACGTCATCTGAATTCTTCTTATCTTTTATAACAATCTGTGTCTGCCCCAGGTGAGAAATGCTTATAACCCATCTGACCAGCAGCAGGTCTAAACTTGAGACAGGCTTCCTGCTGCCTCTAGATCCCTTGTGAGAGCGCCAGGGAAAGACCATTCACCAGAGCAGTGAGATATCAAGCAAGATTTATCGACCAGCAGAGTGGCTAGGAGCAGTGAGCAAGAGGAACTCAGAGCCCCCTGCTGTTGGAAGAGAATCAGGTTTGTTGGCGTCGTGGGCTGAATTCTATAGGTCTGGGATAGTGGTTGAAATCAAGGTATAAAAATTTAACTTTCTCCTTGTGGCTGTCTTTGTCCCTGGGAAGTCAGTCACTTCATGGGCTTTGTTGTTTTGCTTGTGAAAGTCCGATAAAGCGGAGAATGCAGGTCTGAGTCTGGGAGGGTCAGTGAGTCATGCAGACCTATTCTTTTTTAGGTCTCCATTTTAGTTTCCACCTATGATCCCTAATCTCCCATTTCTTACAGCATTTACTTTAGAAAACCAGTAACCATAAACTGTTTCTACCTCCTTGATATGTAAATCTTTTAAAAAGCCTCTTGCCAGTTTTACCACCCAGGAATGTCTTTCTCAAGGAAACTGGAGTGCTCCTTTTGAAATGTTTTCATCATGAAAGATGGTGCCTCTGTCCCCTGGTCTCTGTGGGAGAGGAGTAGGAGCGAGCCTATCTTCAGTGAGTGGCTCCAACTTGCAAAACTAATTTCTGTCATGAGGATATGGGACCTGTATTCTATCACTGCCCACAGTAGTTTCCTATGCCTTTGTATCATCAGCAAGCTTCAAATGAAGTTACTCTGAACATTCCTGTACAAATCTTTTTATGGACAAATGCTTTACTTCTTGTGCATAAATAACTAGGAGGAGAATGGTTGGAAGATGTGATAGGTGTATGTTTAACGTTTCAAGAAACTACCCAGCTGTTTTCCAAAATGGTTGTACCACATCCTCTCTAACAATCGGTATAATCAGGTTTGTTTTTTTGTTTTTGTTTATGTTTTTATTTTTTGTATATTTTAATTAAGGAATTATCCTATAAAACTAATTTTGGAGGAGGTACAGTTCTCTTTTTGGGGGGGAGTGCCACACCCATGGCATGAGGAAGTTCCTAGACCAAGGATTCATCCTATGCCACAGCTGTAACAAAGTCACAGCAGTGACAACACCAGATTCTTAGCCTGCTGAGCCATGAGGGAACTCCTTAAGTCTTTTTTAATAAGTTTTATTTCTGTAGATTCACTTGTAGTTGTAAACATTAAGACAGGAAGATCCTGCATCTTTTTTTTCACAGCATTTGGTTCTCCTTATGTTTTCTGTTTTGAGGCCGAGACCTTGCATTTCTTCGTTGAGACTTCTCGACTTTTTCATTTGTTTCATATATTTCAAAATGTCTCACTGAAGCATGTTTATAATGACTACTTTTAAGTATCTGTCCAATAATTCTATCATTTCTGACATCTTAGTGTCAGCATCTATTGATTGTCTTTTTTCATTCATGATGAGAGCTTTTTGTTTCTCAGTATGATGAGTGATTTCCAATTGAAATCTGAATAGCTTGAGTGCTATGATATGAGATCCTGGTCTTTATTTAAGTTTTCTGTTTTAGCAGGCCTCTTCTGATACTCCACCATGCAGAGGGGGAAGGGAGGGCACTATTGCCTTGTTACTGCCAGATAGTAGTAGAAATCCAGGTCCTCTACTCAGCCTCTCTTGGCAACCACTAGGGAATGGGCACCTCTTTACTGTTAGGTACAGGTGGAAGTTTAGACCTCTCACTGGGTCCTCACTGATACCTACCTGGCTGGGATATGTAGAAGTACCTCATTACTGGCTTCTAGTGATGCTTCAGAATGGAGAGTGGTCTCTTGAAGTCTGAACAATGAAGAAAGTCCTGACTGTCCACCAAACCTCCACCTATATCTTCCCAGGGGGGAGATAATGAGGTGCTTCGCTATTGGAGAATGAAGTCAAATTCTTGCTCCCCTTGTGGTCTCTACTGACACCTGAGATGGGTGGGCCTCTTTATTGCTGAGGCAGGATGAAAGTCCTGGATCCCTATTGGTCTCTTCTGTCACCACCCCATCAGCCCTGTGAGGGCAGAAGTCCAGGCTGCTCAGTTGGCATTTGCAGGTCAGGTTGGATTGGGGCCACCTTTTATAATGTGATGTTTAGCTGGAGGAGAGTGGTTATTGCCCAGAAGTGTTAGACCTTGCTAGGTTTCCCCTTTCATAGAGAGAGCAGACTTGAAGTGGGGATGGAGGGCTTTTTCCATCAGCAAGTATTGGCAGTTCTGAGTTGCTGACTTCTAGCATATACAAGGCAAAAAAGACAAAAGCAAAAACAAAAACAAAAGAACAAACAGCAAAAAACTCAACACCATGTCCTAGGGCTATAAATTCCTAGCCATTCTGCCTTTTTCTTTTCATCCTGTAGTCTTCATATGCTTATTTTGTATATGAGGTTCAGGGTTTTCAGCTGTACTTGGCAGGAGTAATAGGGAAAACTATGTCTGCTCCATTTTTCCAGAAGCGGAAGTTCTGGAGCAGCTTTAAAAAAAAATATATATCAATGGAAAAATATATAAACTAAGGTATCCCTAACCCTTTACTGCACATGCCATTAATCTCATTCAGTGTATTTTTAATATTAGACATTGTAGTTATTATATATAGAAGTCAACTTTAGATTTCTTTTTTGTATTTTCCCTGTTTTACTGAACATGTCAATCTTTTCCCTTGCTTCTTGAACATATGAAATATAATTGTAACTGCCTTTCCAATGCCTTTGGCTTCTAATTTTCATTTATATAATTTGGGAGGTAGTTTTGATTGATTTTTCTCCTCATTCATTTTCCTGCTTCTTTTCATGCCTGATAATTTTTTTGCTGAATTTCAAAAACTGTAAATTGTACAATACTTAGTGCTACCTATTTCTTATTTCTATAAATATTCATGAGCTTTGTTTTCAGCCATTCTTGAGATTTTTGGAAAATGTTTGATCTTTGAAGGTCTTACTTTTATATTTTGTTAGATAGCATCACTTCATCATTTACTTTAGGTTTAACTATTCCTTTTCTGAGACAACATTCTTCTGGTTTCTCCACTAAAGTGAATAATGAGCATTTATGAATAATGAGCATTTATGCATATGAACAATAAGTATTTATGCACTGACTAGTAAGAAGAGACAACATTCCCAGTCCTTACTATCCTGCATGATTATTCTCTCTAATGCTTTTGGGTAGTTCTTTTCCCATCCTTGCATAACTTCCTCATACATGTGTGCTGACTGGGAATCCACTCAATACTCCAGAGGTACACTACAGATCTGCAGAGTTCTCTCTTTGTGCAATTATCTCCTTTCCAGTATACTACTCTATAAAGTAATTATCATTGAAGGAAGTGGCATAGGCTGGCAGCTACAGCTCCGATTAGACCCCTAGCCTGGGAACCTCCATATGCCATGGGAGCGGCCCAAGAAATAGCCAAAAAAAAAGAAAAGAAAAAAGAAAAAAAAGGTGGAGGAGTTCCCTGGTGGCCTAGTGGTTAGGATTCAGTGCTTTCACCACTGCAGCCCCAGTTCAATGCCTGCTCTAGGAAACAAAGCCACTACAAGCCACAGCGTAAATAATAATAACAGTAATAATAATAAAGGTGAATATAGAGCCTGCTTGTCAGAGAACAGAAAGAAATTACTACATAGTTGCTTATAATCAGGATTACAACTCCAACACTGGGGACTCGGGATTCCAGGCAGCCAAAGTGGGGCATTCTTAAATGTTAGGTGGTAGAATTAATTAGATGTTATGCCAAGCAACACACATTCTAGGTGATATGAATGTTCTAGATGTTGACTGGGGGAGTGATTATATGAGGGAGTATATTTATCAAACCTTACCTAACTATGCCCTTAAAATGGGGGAATTTATGATATATAAATCAAGACCAAAATAAAGTTTATTAAAAATCATAACACTATTCTTAGTTGTGCTAGAGGTCATTAGGAAGGACTTACGTCCATTGAATCCTCCCTCCAGGGTCATAGCAGTGATATCTATGTCAGCTTCTGTAGAGATCTTATCTCATTAAAACAAAAATCTCAGAAGGATCATTTATAAGAGTGGAGCCCACGCCTACATAATAGTGATATTGATATGAAAGAACCTAAAACAGAAAAGATTCTGATTTTGTACAAGTTAGTACCATAGGAAACTCTTAGAAAAAGCTGGAAAACACTTTGAGAGTTCCTGATCTAAATATTTTCAAGGGCCATCTCTTTGCTCTTTATGTTTCATTGAGATATATCGATAGAAGGTGAAATACAGAAAGTATTTTTGAATGCCTATTATATTCTAGACATTGCTGAGCTACAAAGATGAATCAAACGAAAAGCTTTACCATAGGGATTTTAAATATAAAGAAAGACATACACTAAAGCAACTCTGAGGCAAGTATTTTCCTACAAAGATGCAGTAACAAAGACAAATTCCAGGAAATAGCCCATTTATGATATAGACAAAACTCTAACAGCCATCCTAAAAAACTACACTTGGCAGACAAAATAACATGTGAAAAAGACATCATCAATCTAAGCTTTTTTAAAAATCATAAAATAAAGAGCATTCTCTGTATGCACATTTGCAATTGTATCCTTCCAGCACAGCTCAAATGGCACACAGAATTAGCTGAAGCACTCGGTTCAAAATTAGTAGCAAAGCAGAGTCCTAGAAACTCAAATAACCAGACTCATCTGTGCCATGAGAGAGTAATTTAGCTCTGCCTAAGGGGCAGTATATTTCGTAAAACTCCTATCTTTTTTTTTTTTTCCCTATGGTATAATGTAACCAGTCTTAGTGGGTTTTGCCTTTAAAAAATCTCTTAGAGTCTGCAGCAAAATAACCCAGAATTACCATATCTTCAATTAAACATACTGTGCTGTTCTAGAATACAGTGTTTACCAAGCCTGCAAAGTCTAAGAGCTGCAACTATTCTATTAAATGGCTAATCTGAGTCCTAAATAAGACATTAAAAAGGGATTATAGATCTCTTTCAATAATGGAAATAATTCTTTATCTGATGTTTTCTTCTTTCCTGGATTGCAAGCTCTACACATTCTAATGTACCCCCGCCCCCATTTCTCATACCTCAGATGTAGCCCATGTTTTTTTAAGATGCAGTTCAATCATCAACTTCCTCTGAATACTATCCTTGATTTTCTCAGAATCAGGGGAAATCTTCCTTTGAATTTCTTTGGCACTTTCTAGTCCACAATTTTCAAATACATTTCTACTTTCTAGACCTTACAGTTATATGTGTCATCTCATTCTGATGGATTTCAAGTTCTTTGACCCCAAAATATGTTCTATATACATTGGTAAATTGGTATCTTCAAGGCATCTGATACTCTGATGAATGTACAGTATATTAAGAAATTCTTGAAGTAATATAGAAACAACACAAAGTCTGTTCATGAGAACAGAGTTCTACTTAACAATTCCATCAGTGTAATTTTATTATCTAACAATAAAACTTGGTCCTACTAAGGGTTAAATGTATCTCTTGGAATCCCTATAGATTTCTGTTCTAATTTCATGATTTTACTTGAGGATTACTTGATTTTACTTTGTACACAAAACAAGTTTGAAGAAAATGTGGAGGAAGAAATCAGCAGGGAAATGAGAAGGTAAGAACTTGTATGGTGTAGTGGAAACCAAACAAAACCCTGAAGGAAGGAGGTGCTAGGATTTGTTTTAATAGAAATGAACTATTGGCTCTCTTGTGGCTAAATGTGGCTCTCTTCACAGGTAGTTCATAACATTGCTATACATTTCTTCAAGGCCAGTGGAAGAATTTCTTTTTGTGCATCACAGTTTGAGTATCTGCTAGATTGGAGCCTCTTTTTTTTTTTTTTTTTTTTTTTCTTTTTAGGGCCTCACCTGCAGCATATGAAAGTTCCCAGGCTAGGGGTCAAATTGGAGCTACAGCTGCCTACAGCCACAGCCATAGTCACAGCCACAGCAACATGGGATCTGAGCTGTGTCTGCGACCTACACGAATGCTCACAGCAATGCCGGCTCCTTAACCCACTGAGTGATGCCATCCATGTCCTCGTGGATACTAGTCGGGTTCCTTAACCACTGAGCCAATATGGGAACTCCCTAAGTCGGTGTCTTAGTACAATAAAACATAATCATAAGAGTGGCATCCCATCACCTTGCCATATATTATATAAAACAAGTTAGAATTAAGTGATGAACCCTACCCACAATCAGGGGAAAGAAGTATATGAAGGCTTGGATCATTTAGTGTGTCTCACTACTCTGGGTTTGGAAACCATCTGTTTGGATGATAAGAATATGCTCTGGCTCAAAAAGTGGAACTAACATGACTTGATTACATGGTAAGTATTAAAAACCCTGCCTCATCTTTCTCTTTAACTTTAAAGATGAAATTACAACTCTGCCAGACATAAAGAGGACTATGAAGCAGCTAAGTGACATTCAGACAACCTTAGAGTTCTCTATTTCCAGGCCCAATAAGAGTGCTCTTTATAGCCAAATGACTAAACAGAGGAAAAACATATTTTGGACCTCTAAAAGTTTCTGTAGCAGAGGAGGGCAGAGATGAAAGGAAAATTTTTCTTCTGACCTGTATACACTATGAAATACATAGGAGCATTTTAGAAGAGCACAGTTATAAAGAACTCAGTACAATGAATTAGAATTTGAACACCTGATTTAACTGCTACTAATTATGTGACTCTGTGACTTGGAATGAACATCTTTGTTGCACATCTGCCATGGGGATAAGAGAACCTGCATTAAAGAATGCTTCTGTGGGTTCAGTTTGATAACACATATAAAGCCATTTTAACAGATTAAATATGGGCTACCATGTTCAAAATTAATATCTATCATGATCGTGGTAATAGACATAAATCAAATTTATGTGATAAAAGACCTTGTGGAAAACAAAATGGAGTGGTTTGATACAAATTCATATTGCAAAAAAAAAAAAAAACTGACATTGCAGGCTAGAATTAGATGATGTCACAGCAGAGAAAAAAGTAATTAGATGGTAATCTTGAAAATAATCCAAAATTCAAAGGAAAAGAATAAGAGGATACAATTTTTTAAATAAAATGTTATAAAAGGGGAAATATTTTAAAATAGATCAATCCAAAGAATAGCCTATTAAATTAAAAAAAAACTTAAGACTTCTTGTCTACAACCTAAATATTAGAGACTTCCACTGTAATATCTAAAATGTATTGGGGTTCCCGTCGTGGCTCAGTGGTTAACGAATCTGACTAGGAACCATGAGGTTGCAGGTTCAATCCCTGGCCTTGCTCAGTGGGTTAAGGATCCAGCGTTACCGTGAGCTGTGGTGGAAGCTGCAGGCACGGCTCCGATCCCATGGTGCTGTGACTGTGGTGTAGGCTGGCAGCTACAGCTCCAATTAGACCCCCTAGCCTGGGAACCTCCATATGCCGCAGGTGCAGCCCCAGAAAAGACAAAAAGACCAAGAAAAAAAAATGTATTAAGGGAAAGAGGCCATAACTCAGAATTCTCTTCTCAACCAAGTTGCTGCTAAAAGAGATTTAAAAGGAATAACATTTTATATATTTTAGGATCTATAAAAACATATTACTAATGTGTATTACTACTGAAAAAATTATTCAACTACATAAGACACAACCAAGATAAGACTCCAAATAAATACACCAAAAAGTGTAAAAAATAAGATAGAAAGGAACTGGTATTTATGGCCAATAAAATAGTTGAATGTATAGGGATATGTCTAAATAACTACTGAAACTGTGGTTACAATAGATGGAACAATGAGGATTATACATATTTTAATCACATATATAATATATGTATGTACATTCTTTTTAATTCTGGATATTACAACCTTAGATTTTCAACCAAGAAAGTTGATTAGTGAAACAGCCATTCTCCCTCATCTTTGATAAAAGGGTATCACATTTATTTTTCTGGTTTGAAAATTAGGTTAGCATTAGTTGAATTATATGCTGAAAAATCTTTATATATGTATATACATATAATCATAGTAGTCAAAAAATGTATAACATTAATTATACTTTTCTATGAAAAGTCATTTTTTTAAATTTTGTATTAAAAAAAAATCCATTACTTGCCTATGCAGTTTAAACAACATGACATAGTAAGGTTAAAACTAAAAGCAAACTGAGTATGTCAGGGAGACACAAACAAGCAATAAATGAATATTAATTATGTGAGAAAAAAAAGAATGTATACCTGCATATGTAACTGGGTCATCATGCTCTACAGTAGAAAAAAAACTTATATATAAATAAATGATTAAAAAAATAAAAAATATATTATTTTAAAGAGGAAAACAAAAAAATATAGTTTCATTTTTGGTAAAGAAATAGACAAATTAAAAATAACCATATTAGCATTTATATAAACAATAAAACAACACTAGAATAAAGATAAATATATCAAAGGAAACTCTTCAAAAGTGATCAAATTTAGTTTCATGAAAAACTAAAAAATAGTAAAAGAGTATTTATTCAGATGACATTTTCTAATTAAAATTGAATAGAACTTGACATTACATAAATTTAAATAATTCAAATTTTTTCAACTGCTTGAATATTCAAAAGCATTCTCGTATAAATATTGGATCAAGTTGGAATTTTAATATACTGTAAGTCAATATTTAAAAATAAAAGACAAACAGACAAAAAATTAATTGAATTTGTACAAAGATAAGTTCATAAACCTAAATGCTTTCATTGTTTGAAATTAGAGAGGAAATAAATTAGCTGAACTGAATAAATCAAATGGCAGAGAAAAGTAAACTAAATAAACAGGCTGAAAAATAGCATTTAAAAATACAGCGGTTATGTTTTTTAAAAGTAAGTAATATTAGTGGGAACTATATCTATTCACTTACGATGGAGCATGATGGAGGATAATATGAGAAAACAAATGAACATATGTATGTGTGACTGGGTCACTTTGCTGTACAACAGAAAATTGACAGAACAATGTAAACCAACTATAAAGGAAAAAGTAAAAATCATTTACAAAAAAGAAAATATCTGGAAAACTTAAGAAAAAAGTAGAAATGAGCTTTTGTAAAAAAAGAAGCTGTAACAATACACTGGACTTGAACAAATTTAATACACAACAGAAACAAATTAATTTTAATCATTTTCTTAAAAATGGCTTTCGAAAATCTTTAAAGAAAAAGATGTGAATTTGCTTAAATAATTTAAAAATTTAAAATTTTATTATGAATTTGATAAGGATGATAGTACAGCACAGGAAACTATATCCAATCTCTTGGGGTAAAATATTATGGAAGATGAGAAAAAGAATGTATATATATATATATATATACATGTATGACTAGGTCACTATGCTGTACAGCAGAAATTGATGCAATGCTGTAAATCAATTATACTGCAATAAAAATAAAATAAAATTTAAAAAATATTTAAACTGATTTAATTAAAATAGTGTGACCCTGATGTGATATTAAGTTATAATTGAGAAATAACTGTCAGTCTTTTAAAGTGCTTATGAAGATCACATAATTACACCAGAAATGCTTACAGAATAAAGTTAAGTAAAAATCTGAATAAAATATTTCTATATACTTACTCTAAATGTAACATTCAAAAATTTATCAAAAATTCTAAACAATTTATAATAATTCTAAAGACAAAATAATGCCCAAATGTTAATACTGATTGTGTGTGTATGTGTGTGTATCCTGAAATACTGATAGGAATTATGCCTACTTAAAAAAAGTGAATGGGATAAAAAGTGATGGGAGGATGCCATCATAGACAAATTTTCTCTGAGGATTTGTCACTTAAGAGATCTGAATAAAGAAAGCAACTGAGCCATATGAATATTTGGGCAGGTTCGTTAGTTTAAGAGACTATCAATACAAAGTCCTGAGATGGAAGCAAGTGTGGGGGGTCCAGGAAAGGTAAGAAGGCCAGTGGGAGGTGAGTGGATTGACTGAGTGTGCAGAAGAGTTAAAAGAGGTATTGGACTGAATATTTCGCTGTATATATGTACCACAAGACAAATATCACATGGTATCACATGTGCAATCTAATAAAATGATATAGAGAACTTAGATAAAAAACAGAAACAAACATAACAAATTTCAAAACCAATCTTATGGTTACCACAGGTGAAACCATTGGGGGAGGAGGGAAGAATTGGAAGGGAGGGGATAAGACACACACACTACTGTATAAAATAGATGATTAACGAGGCCCCTACTGTATAGTACAGGAAAATCTACTCAATAGTTTGCAGTAACCCATGTGGGAAAGAAAGAATGGATATATTTATATGTATGACTGATTTGCTTTGCTGTACACCTGAAATGAATACAACATTATAAATCAACTACGGTTCAATAAAAATTAAATTAAAAATAATAAAAGAGATGTTTGACATCATACAGGGCCTTAGGAGTTATGTAAAGGACTGCATTTTCCTCTGTTTGGGATGGGAAGTCATTGAATGGTTTGAAGCAGGGAACAATGTGATGTAGCTTACATTTTAAAATTACTACCTTGGCTGCTAAATAGAGCCAAGTGATACAGGAGCCGAGGTAAGAAGAAATAAGACCAATTAAGAGGGAATGTCACAACCAAATGATGGTATTAGTCAGGGATTTTTTAATTGAATATGTATTACTCCAATAACTTAAAACATGATTCGGCAATAAAAACCTGGGGAAATTACTTGTATTTATAAATGACTAATATTTTCATATTAGTCTTATAAAATCTCACACAAATTAATGAAAATAACACTAAGAACATATTTAAATTATTAAAAAGTAATTAGCACAAGAGAGGTTATATTAATTAAACAAATCTGAAAATGTGCATACTTACTCATGACCACAAAAAAATGTAAGTAGAAATAATGAGCAATCCTAATTACTTCTTATGTTAGCACCGTTTTTTGGCTTTAAAACACCAATGTACAAATTTTATAGGGTACAGTAAAAGAGGATTTGCATACATTGCTATTTTAATGTGTTCTTATTAGTCTTAAAGATGTTTATATCCCTTGACCTAGAAAGTATACCTCTCAGAAAATATCTTATGGAAATAATACTTAATTTAAAATGACTTTATAAGCAAAAATCATCTCAGCAGAATTTATAAACAGATAAAACTCAGAGGGATTTAAAAAATAGCTAATTTAAACAATAGAGAATGGCCAAATAAACCTAACGGAGTATTCTGAAAAAAATTACTGGTTCATGTGGAAAACTACTCATGGTATTGCTAAGTGTAATGGGCATGTTACAATATTTTACATACAATATAATTATAATCATGTATTTAAAAGTTCTATTGGTATAGAAACATACTATAAGAAAATATAACAAAAATAGTAACATTTCTGATATTTAGCTCAGGTAAAGATATATTTTTTCTTTGCTTTTCTTAATTTTCACATTATTTTATTAAGGATATGTTATTTGAGTATAGGTTTTTTGATTATGCTAACTTCACTGATTACATTAGTAGCAGTCATGAAAGTGTGCTCAGTAAAACAAAGAGAACAATTAAAAGTTGGGGGGGGTGTTATAACCAGTTAGTGTTGCGGGTAAGGTATGATCTCAAGGAGAAAGCATCTGTCTTACTGGTCTGCTGAGTCAGAGGTCTGAGTTCAAGGCTGCCAGACAAACTATAAAATTTAGGGGCAAAATCCAGGAAGGAAGTCTCTACAAAGTGTGAGCATCAAAACATGCATAAAATACACTTTAGGGTAACTCTTAAAATACCACGTACGAGTCAAGTTCCCAAAGAGAGCAACACCTAGAAGCCTGAAATAGCCAAGAACAGATAACAATAACAGCAGGGTTCTATGAAAATAAGGGGTCAACTAATATCTTGCCAAGTTAAGAGGGGCATGGAAAGCCTCTCAAACTTTTCAGAGAAACCACAGAGGAGTCATATTTTAATTATAAAGACCATATCCCAAGACTAAAAACATTAGGACAAGTGAATAAGTAACATAAACAAAAATAAACCCACCCCCAAAATTCTAAAGCCAATCTTCCACAAGAACAGTATGTCAGCAATTTAACTGCCTGCTGGAGTAAACCGTATAAAACTCAATACCTTTAATATCACTCATGATGTCCAGCATACAATAAAAAAGTACTACTCATGTGAAGAAGAAAAATCTGAAGGAATGTGATCAAATAACTTTCAAAAGCACCACATGCTTTCCTCCATTTTTTAAGCAATCATAATGTGTACAACATACTGAAAACTCCCTGAAGTTTACAGGAAAGAAATCTGTTTAATGTTGTTTAATCCAATATTTCCCAATCTTATTTCATGATAGAAAATGTTGTCAGGGAAACTTAATACTCTTAAGAACACGTTGAGAATAAAGCTTGCACCAATTACAATATATAATAATCACTGTAGTTGGGTAATTGATCCTAATAAAAAATGGAAACTTGCAATGTCTCTCCAAAACCATCTGAAAATATACCAAGTTAGCAGCCTACCATCTCCCAGAAACATATGCAAAGGGATCACTTTGTCTTTAGAGTCTCTTGTTAGTTATAGGCACACTTTTACTGGATCATTTTTATCAATAAGTAGTAAGAGTTTCTGTTTCAGTAATCCACTTCAGACCCAAAGTTTTTGTGTTTATATCATTGAAGTCTATTTGAAACTTCCAAAATGTTAAACACCATACAGGACTACATTAGGACATGTATTAATCACGTTTAAAATAAAATGAAAGTTAAATGTTAAATAAGAGTTCCTCAGAGAGCTCCTGACTGCTCCACTTTGCATCTTCTGCCTAATTTCATTATTACATTCCCTTACCTTGGAGGACACTATGTTCTTCAGAAACTTTATTTTTTGCTGTTGTTTATAGAGCTTTGGGGACCATGCATATGGAATTATGATGATTAGTTCTTCTGGGTGCCTCTCTAACTCAAACTACTGAAATATAAATAAAGATAAGGAAGAACTGAGAATTAGAGATTTCTATGAAAGGAAAAATTTGGCACTTAGTTTTTAAAGATAGGAAATATATTTTAACCAATTTTCAATTAAATAAATGAGGAGCTAAGAACATTATTATGCACCCAGAAAATTCCAGAGATCAAATTACTTCCTATTTAATTTCAGAAAAGATTAAATTAATTTATTTCCATGCATCTTCTGGTTATTATGCATTGAGGTAATTTATTCAGATTTTTCAGACCAGAATCACCTAGGGGAAAAATAAAGAACACCTTTAGCTTAGAGGAAATATTTTAATGTGTTTCACTCTCAGTCTCATATTGATATTAGCATATTCCCAGCTTGCCTAAATGTATCACCACAACCCACTCACTTACATAGGAATCCTAATCAGTCTTTTTATTTAAGGAGGAAGTTCTTTGGTACAGCACTATCATTCTGTAGACTAGCTATTCATAAATTATGTGGATGGATGGTTGGTCATGATTTGTGAAAAACAAATAGTTTGAAAGAGAAGAGCTCAAACAAAGAAGAGATGAGCATTAACATGCTTCTCATATCCTTGGAAAGATTTAAGAGTCAATTTCACTCATTGAAAAAGAAAATAGACTGCTGTGGGAAGACATCAATTCTAAAACCTCTAAATGCGGTGCAATCAGGCATTGTATTCCCCCTGATATGTGATACAAAGTACACAGTACCAACTTTGAAGTATACTTGCCAAAAATCTTGAGCCTGAGTATAATCAGTTTTTACATCTAATTTTTAATTCAAAGAAACATAGTGGACAGAAAAATAATCTATATTATAGCATGAGAAGGCAATCAGAAAAATCTTGAATTTGGGCCTTCTGACAAGTGATGTGGCTTTCTCCAAGTCAACAACAGATAAAAAGGAGGGCAATAGTGAACAAGATTAAAAGAGACTTCACTTGAAATTTGATTCAAATAAACCACACATAAGAAGTTATTTCTGGAGCTCCCATTGTGACTCGGTGGGTTAAGAACCCAAAAAGTATCCTTGAGGATGCAGGCTGGACACCTGGCCTTGCTTAGTGGGTTAAGGCAGTGTAAGTTGCAGCTACCACTCAGCTGCAGCTCCGATTCAATCCCCAGCCTCTAGCCTGGAAACTTTCATATGCCATAGGTGGGGCCCTAAAAAGGAAAAAAAAAAAGCTATTTTAAGGGGCAACTGAGAAAAACTGAAAATGGATTTGGTATTAGAGTATGTTAATACATATTTTTAAATTTTGATGGTGCAATAATAGCACTGTTATGTAAAAGAATATACTCAGATTTTTAGAGATGAAACTACAGTAATTAGGGTTAACTTGCAGTGAGATTACTCAAACAGTTACTAAAAAGAGAGACATTTCACAGTAATAAAAAAGCTTAAAAAGATAAAGATATACAATGAGATGTTGATGTTTGTAAAATCTATAGGCCCATTACTCAATGTTAATTAGTCTAGTCTCTCCACTTTTATACATGTATAGTCAAATCTTAGATACTACCCATGCACCACTAAATAGGCAGGAATTAAACTACGGCACACTATTGATTGTGAGATACATTCCAACCTTAAAACATTAAGCGCTGAAAAATATGTGTGCCTTGGAATCAATGAAATTTTGTACATTTGGATTTTATCATAAAAAGAAAAAAAAAGATGAAGTTTTGCAAGTTATATATGTGTTTAAGAAGCAGAGGTGAGGTAGGAGTCAAAGGGATGAATGATCCCAATTCCTTTAGAAAGGATGCCACCAGGTTAAAAAGGTATTTGTGCTCCTTTCTGATAGAGAAAGTAGGTTAAACTGTAAGTATTTTGGCCCATGTATTTGTCTGGAGAACCAGGAAGAAATGCATCACCCACATGGCTCACTGGCTTGCAAGAAGGCACTCAAAAATTAGTCTCCTGTTGAAACGTAGTCCAGAGTGCCCTGGCTCCTACATTCTTGGGGAGGAAAAGCCCCTAGATAAAAAGTAACTTTCTTTGGAAGGATGTAAAATTTAGAAGGGGAGAATATGTACCAAGGTTATGCCCAAAATACACAGGTAGTTTTTCTTTTTTTCTTTCTTTCTCTCTCTCTCTCTCTCTTTTTTTTTTTTTTTTTTTTTTTTTTTTTTTTTTGCTTTTTAGGGCTGCACCCTTGGTATATGGAAGTTCCCAGGCTAGGGGTGGAATCAGAGCTACAGCTGCCAGCCACAGCCTCAGCAACACAGGATCTGAGCCGTGTCCACAACCTACACACAGCTCAGGGCAACGCCAGATCCCCAACCCACTGAAAAAAGCCAGGGATCAAACCTGCATTCTCATGGATACTACTTGGATTAGTTTCTGCTGCACCATGCCAGGAACTCCCCATTCTCTATTCTTTAAGTCACTGGAAAATAAAAACAATACATCAAGGAATCAACTCCTCACCTCAACTATAAACATCTAAATAGAATGAAGAATCTTACTTGTGGGATACATATTTTTTTGTCCTAAAAAGGAATCATATAAGCCTGGAACTGGAGTAAAGGAGAGAGATACGGAGTGTGGTTCTTAATGGCAAGTGGAAATTAGAAGATGGTCAGGGTGAGGAAGACCAAGGGTAGAAAGAACTCAAAACTACTCTTGAGTGTGGGCTTTCTCTGCAGAAACCCGGTACCTAAGGACAGTCTGCCATTTGACACTTGTCAGAAGGAAGGGAGTTTGAATCCCTAAACTCTTGAGACAGATGACATGTGCCCGAGGGTTAAGTTAGAGAGCTGAAGCAGAAAACAGACCAGGCTGTAACTTCTTTGGGGGAAATCTTGAGGGCAAGAGAAAGGCTAACTGAACACTCAGCAGAGCAGGAGCATGTGCTTGTGGGGGGACTGATCTTCACACCCAGAGGTTGCTGGGTGAGCAAAGCAGATTTGGAGGCTACATAGTGTCCTGTCCAGTGGGTTGGATGAGGAGTCTAGGAAACCTAAGAAGAAAGTTACTGAAATTATTCCTCCAGATGTACCCAGTTTCAGACTAAGCCAATGCAAACTACTGCTGTGAAGAAAGAAGCCTTAAGAAATTGAAAGCAAACAAGCTCAGCAGGGAACCTGTGGAAAGCCCTTCAAAGGCTCCAGGAGAAAAGAATCATCTTGAAACATCTGACACAGCCAGAGAACTCAAAGCTGGCATGCAAAGTTTGAGTAAGAACTCTCTCTTCTACCTCTTTCCCACTTTAACCTTGATGGGAACGCTAAACAGCTGGTGAGCGGAGAGGACAAAAGAGAAGCCTACCTCACTCTGATGTCCCACCACAGTCTGCAGTGACTCGAACTGGGAAAGAGAAAATGAGGATACCCGTGGCTCCAGGTGACAGTAGGATTGTCGACTGTCAAATAATTGGCAGAAAATTCATGACTTTGATGGAGTTTTTATCCAAGAATAAGATAAAAATAAAATTTTGCTTTCTTTTGTTGAGAATCATAGTAGGTTTGGGGTTTTTTCGTTTGTTTTTTTGTATACTGTTAAATAGGATTACTGCTCTTCCTCAATCTGGGGGAAGTTCCAGATCTTCTTCAGGGGCAAGGCCAAGTAGTAGTAGCACAGGATGGCCCAAATCAACATTAAGGTGACACTCTCCTGGGTGAAGGTCCAGGGTCTATTTGCTGGACCACTGAAGTCAACTGGCATCCATGGAGCTAAAAACAGAATTTCTTCATCTACTCTCCTTTCTCAGGTAGTGGGTTCTGGGGACAAAATCTTGTATGATAAACCAGCTTTGGCACTGCTGATGACTTTTTCTCTGAATAAAGTAGTTACTGAGATAATGCCCTGATAGTATTGAGTGTCCCATTAACTCTCAAGACTTCTGAAAAATTAGGCACATCAGAGACTAAGCACTAAACCGGCACGATCTTTAAGACCCTGAAGCTAGTGAGAAGCATCATGAATATGGCTGGAAAACAGTTTACCTTTTTTTTTTTTTTTTGGTCCTTTTAGGGACACACCTGTGGCATGTGGCTCAGGCTGGGGGTTGAACTAGAGCTGGCCTATACCACAGCCACAGCAATGCAGGATCTAAGATGCATCTGTGACCTCCACCACAGCTCATGGTAAGGCTGAATCTTTAACCCAATGAGTGAGGCCAGGGATCAAACTCGTGTCTTCATGGATACTAGCCAGGTTCATTACCACTGAGCTACAGTGGGAACTCCAGAAGTTCGCCTTTTTTTGGAAAAGGTATCAGGAACACCACTAGATGAGACTGAGTCAAAAAAAAAAAATTCAAGAGCACTGAAATCTCTTCAGACATTTCATTCAGTAGGGCAAAATAATTTTATGGACTTTATCTTCAATTTTGATGTCTTTAACATGTGGAGATTTTTAATCTTTAGGCTTTTATTTTCCCTAGAAGTTTGATTGATACTAAAATTGGGGACATATCTGTATTGTTGGCTTTTACTGTTGGAATGTCTTTATGGATTAAAAATATAGTTGATAATTTAAAAATCAATACCATTTATCTAAATATAGAGAATGGAAGAAGGAAACATTCTGGGTGTTTAAGCTTGAATTGTCCTTATTGGGTTGTTAAAAGAATAGGACCAAAATGAATTGTTAATATTTATCTCATCACAATTGGTTTGCAGTTTTTAAAAGTCACCTAGAAAGTGAAGAACACATTGAAAACAGCCGAAATAGAAACAGGGAAACTCGAGAGTTCCTGCTGTGGGGCAGTGGGTTAATGATCTGGCATTGTCTCTGTGGCAGCATGGGTTCCATCTCTGGCCTTGGCGCAGTGGGTTAAGGATCTGCTTTGCCACAGCTGTGGCTTGGATTCAGTCTCTGGCCTGGAAACTTCCATATGTAGCCGAAAAAGAAAAACAAGGAATTAAAAAAAAAAGAAATAGGTAAACTAGTTGGGAAGATGTTCCATAATCTTTGTGAGAGATGATGAAATCAAGAACTGCAGTAAATGGCAATGGAAAGTGAGGGGGGGGAGAGAAAGAGATGTGGGGCGGGGGGGATTCAGATTTAGTGATGGACTGGATTTTGGTGGTAAGAGATAAGAGACAGAGAAGACGAAAATGATGATGCCAATATTCCCAGCTTGCAAAACTGGGTGGGTGGTGACATCATTCATTGAAATATAGACTATTGGAGAGAGAGGAATTTGGATAAAGAAAGATTAGGTCCATTTGTGACTTACTGAATTTGAATTGTATGTAATGTCTGTAAGACTTTGCTGTGAAACTCTCTTAGAGGTATTTGGATATAGAACATGGGTATTCAAGAGAGAAATGCATCTTGAAGGTCCTAATTTGGTTTAAAAGACTGAAATCATTGCAATAGATGAACATAAACCAGTATAAAAGCACAAAGTTATAAGATAAAAGAAATGCCAGGTAAAATTATAAGGAGACAAATATTTCAGGGAAGGGCAGAAGAAAATGATTTAAGGAAACAGGAGGAATGATCAGTAAAGATTTAAGGAAACAAGAGGAATGATCAGTAAAGAATGTATATCTCTTGTGATTTGATAAAGCTTCTTCTCAGATTTCTCCCCCAATGCTCCTGCAAAGTCTAAAGTGTTATTCCCTAGCCTCAAGAAAGTATTTCTTTAGCTCTTCCATAAATATGAATAAACCTAAAATAACTATCATATTGGAGTTCCCAGTAGTTAGCAAATCCGACTAGCATCCATGAGGACACGGGTTCAATCCCTGGCCTTGCTCAGTGGGTTAAGGATCCAGCATTGCCGTGAGCTGTGGTGTAGGTGGCAGACATGGTTCAGATCCCATGTTGCTGTGACTGTGGTATAGGCCGGTGGTTACAGCTTCGATTGGACCCCTAGCCTGGGAACCTCCCTATGCTGCAGGTTTGGCCCTAAAAAGACAAAAAGACAAAAAAAAATTATATGTTTTACTCTACTTGTTCTCTGATTAATATATCTTCTATCTCCTCCCACCCACCCACCCATTTAGGTGTCATCTTGAGAGCAAGGACTAGGTATTATTAGACTTTCCCTGTCTCATATTTTAGAATTTATACAGTGCTTGTACACTCACAGTCTAATCTGCCACTTATACAAAGTAGTCAGAACAATGATTCAAATTGCATCACAGGATATTTAAAAAATTTTTTTTTTTGTTAGTTTGTTTGGGAGTGTGTTAAAGCTACTTTGGATATAGAGATGACCTCACAATTTGCATTATGGATATTTAGTCTAGTTTGGGACTGAGAATGCACAGACCTGTTATTATAAAGCCAAAATTGGAATAGTGTTATACCGTGAAAGGGTTATGCCCCATCTTTTACATAGGAGAGAGGGATTTGGATTCAACACCCACTGTTATGTCCCAGGCACTATTAGGGCTTTCCAATTACTATTTTAATTAATACTCCTAACAATCTTGGGAGGAAAGACATTGTTATTTTAAGTTCATATAGATGAGGGAATTTGAATTGAGAAAAGAGGAAAGCAAAAACATCCAAGATCACATCATACAGGTAGTTAAGGAAAGAAGCTCTGTCACAAGCCCATTTCTGCTGGCCCCAAATAAGCCATGTCCTTTCAATTTATCCTAAAAAGCAAAGGGCCTACTTTCTCATATTCTCTGAGCTACTTTGAGCATTTAACAGGTATTTATTTATTTAAAATTATGCAGTTGTCTGGAGTTCCCATTGTGGTTTAATGGGTTAAGGACCCAACATTGTCTCTGTGAGGATGCAGGTTCAATCCCTGACTTGGCTCAGTGGGTTAAGGATATGGCATTGCCATAACTTATGGCACAGGTCACTGATGTAGCTTGGATCTGGTGTTGCTATGGCTGTGACATAGGCCTCAGCTGCAGCTCCAATTTGACCCCTGGCCTGGGAACTTCTATATGCTACAGAATAAACTGTAAAAATTAATATAATATAATATAAGTAAAATTACGCTGTTTTCTGACACTGAAACAAGAACCTACTCAAGGATATTTTGTGAACCTTGAACTTTTTCTATTTCTACTCTTTCTGAATTAACTGTTCATATACAGCCTCTCTGGATTTCCTTTACTTGTAAGATTATGCATCTAGATTAAATCTTCTTTTTTTGTTGTTTTTTTGTTTTTTTGTTTTGCTGTTTGCTTTCTAGGGCCATACTTGCGGCATATGGAAGTTCCCAGGCTAGGGGCTGAATTGGAGCTACGGCCTCTGGCCAGCAACACAGCCACAGCAATGTGGGATCCAAGCCTCATCTGCAACCTACACCACAGCTCACAGCAACCCGGGATCCTAAACCCACTGATCAAGGCCAGGGATTGAACCTGCATCCTCATGGATACTAGTCGGGTTTGTTATCACTGAGCCACAACAGGAACTCCCAAGACTGAAATATTATAAGGAGAAAAATTTATAAAAGTAGATCCTAGGAAGCCTCAGATTAATATTCTCCATCTTAGAATTTACATAAGCTATTAGACAAATTTATTTCATTGGTGAAACAGGCTATTTCCATGACTCACAACATTATCCCTTGGAAGTCAAAGCTCTGAGGTAAATTTTGCTTAGATTATAAATCCAAGCCCATTAGAATTTTAGGATTGAAACAGAAGTTTTAGTAATTGTAGCTGGCATTTCCTTTTACACATAGAATTATTTAAGCCTACAATGTGCCAAAGCTCACAAAGCAATAATTTAGGAAATACAATCAAATTCTGCCAAATTTCTTTTCATTGCAGTGTATTTTTCCCATCATGTTACACACACTTACACCACCCTCTCACACACAGTTAAAAATTACTGTACCACTAAAATACAAAAAAATTAAAACACATAAAAAGTAATGAGTTCAGGAAATAATACATCCAGAATATGTCAATATCCTTAAATGAACCTTGAATGAATTTAAGAAAAATTATAATAAACATAATAGCTTATCTCATGGATTTACAGTGTAGTTTAAAAGCCTAAAATGTAAAACAATGGGTAATAATAAACCTGTATATTCAGTGAAGTTTGGAAAAATGGGTATTTCCCAAGTTAATTTGACCAGGTAGTAAAGTATGTATTTTATTTGCTTTGTTTTATTTTGTTACTTTGTTGGATTGTTATAGTATTAAGGACAATGCTGGGTACAAAATACTATCTTGTATTAATTTGTATTTTTCTAAATGTCAACACAGTAGATATAGAAATGCATGAAAAGATTTCCCAAGAGATAAATAAAAACTTACCTACAAGACTCAAGGATTGAGGATCTACTTAAGCTTTATCCTAAGATAAACAAAACTATAAGAGGATGTCCTTCCTACTCTAGCAATGAGAAAAATCCAAATACACATGACCCTTGAATAACTTAGGTCTGAACTGCATGGGTCCACTTATACACAGATTTTTTTTCAGTAAATACCTACTACAGTACTACACAATCCACAGCTACGGAACCACAGATAAGAGAGCTGACTATAAGGTTATATGGGGATTTTTGACTGCATGGGGGGGAGCACTTCTAAACCTGTGTTGTTGTTAAAGGATGAACTGTAATCTAAA
Organism: Phacochoerus africanus; assembly: GCF_016906955.1. Classification (NCBI taxonomy): domain Eukaryota; kingdom Metazoa; phylum Chordata; class Mammalia; order Artiodactyla; family Suidae; genus Phacochoerus; species Phacochoerus africanus. The sequence goes on along the minus strand of NC_062544.1, from coordinate 209,302,125 downwards.
AATACATATTTTTTCTTGAATCTGTCATAGGTCACAACTCAACCAAGTGGTTCCAAGTGAACTGAATTCTATAGAATTATAAGCCCCTCTCAGTAGAGATGGGACCACGGGAATGTACACCTTTGGCAGCAATGCTAGCACAGAAACAGGTAACAAGAAATCCACTAAATTTTACAGAATTCATAAAGGCTGGGTGTGGGAGTCCCAGAAACAAATAATCCTCCACTGGGTGCTCAGAAGAATTATCAGAAGCAGTACAAGAGACTGAAGACAGCCCTGTCCATGTCACAGACATACGGGAATAATTGGCTGCTGTTGGAGAACAGACACAAAGCACTACTTACATATATAACAAAAAGATTAAACAAAGTAAAAACTTAAAACATGGAAGAGGGGCTTCCAGTATTCTTTCCTTGAGTACTATGCAAAGATCCACTGCTTCTGAGGGGATGTGTAGAAGCAAAAACTGCCTTTACTCTGGAGAGGGACAGAAACAAACTATTGGTACCAGGATAATGCACTATGCTAGAGCAGAGGAGGGCCACTACTGAAGGAAGAAAAAAGAAATTCTTCAGCTCCAATCTTGCCATGGACACAAAGCAGAGTCTGGCTGCCATGAGTAGGAGGGATAGGAACACCGAGAGATCCTATCTCCAAGAACCAGGTACGCAGACCTCACCTAAGAGTGAGATTAGATCAGGAGAAATGAGAACACCTACTGTTCCCAACATAGGCCGAGCACTGAATAATAATCCACAATAATCTACACCATGGCAGGGGCAAACACAGGGAAAGAGATCCTTTTTTATTTTTATTTTTTAAGTCAGATGAGAAGAAACTTATGAAAGCTTAAGATGGCACAAGAACAGAGAAAAATGTGCCCATACCTCAGATGCTACACTAACCATAAGACAATGGCAGGCCTCCATTAGAGGAAATCAAAACCTGCAGAAACTATAGAAACAATGAAACTCAAATCTTACTCACCTGTTGCCTAGATTGATTCAACCTCCACACTATCAGTCTGAAAAAAAAGTATCCATTTCTGGCATAAATATTAGTCACTCTAATCTCTATGAATCTTCTTTACACACTGTACAGCATTTAATCATTAGTCATATTAGTCACCACAAATAACACTCAATTTAGCAGAAGGCAAAAGTGACTGGAAAAAGATAACCTTTCAATAAAAGATGCTGGAAGAATTGGACAACATAGCTGATATAATAAAATACTCCTGAACTATTTCTTTCACCATATTAAAAACACCTGGAACTAGGAGTTCCCGTCGTGGCACAGTGGTTAACGAATCCGACTAGGAACCATGAGGTTGCGGGTTAGGTCCCTGCCCTTGCTCAGTGGGTTAACAATCCGGCGTTGCCGTGAGCTGTGGTGTAGGTTGCAGACGCGGCTCGGATCCCGCGTTGCTGTGGCTCTGGCGTAGGCCGGTGGCTATAGCTCTGATTCAACCCCTAGCCTGGGAACCTCCATATGCCGCGGGAGAGGCCCAAGAAATAGCAACAACAACAACAACAACAAAAAAGACAAAAGACAAAAAAAAAAACAAAAAAAAAAACAACAAAAAAAAACACCTGGAACTAGACCATGTCAAAATATAAGACCTGGAGTTATAAAACTCCTAGAAGAAAACAGAGAAGAAAATATTCATGGTAGTGGTTAGGCAAAATTTCTTAGTATATGAAAAGCACTAACCATGAAGAAGAAATAGATGAACTGGGCTTCATTAAAACTAAAACTGTGTGGAGTTCCCATCATAGAGCAGCAGAAACGAATCCAACTAGGAACCATGAGGTTGCGGGTTCGATCCCTGAACTTGTTCAGTGGGTTGGGGATCCAGCGTTGCCGTGAGCTGTGATGTAGGTCGCAGACGCAACTCGGATCCCACATTGCTGTGGCTGTGGTGTAGGCTGGTGGCTACAGCTCCGATTAGACCCCCTAGTCTGGGAATCTCCATATGCCACTGGTGCAGCCCTAAAAAGACAAAAGACAAAAAATAAAATAAATAAGTAAAATACATAAAAACATGTATTTTCCAAATGACATACAGAAATGTAAAGATAATCCATATGCTAGAGGAGGGTATTTGCAGGACATGTATCTAATGATGAGACTGTATATATATTTTTAAAGGATTCTTACAAACTCAATTATAAAGTTACAAATTAACCAATACACAGATGAGTCACAGATTAAAATTTAAATATACAGATGAGTCATAGATTAAAATTTAAATAAACACTTTAAATATATATATATATATATATATGGAGATAACAACATATGAACATGCTCAACATCATATTCATCAGAAAAAAAAAATCAAGTTAAAGTAAAAGTAAACCAAAATACACACCTAAAAGAGTGGCTAAAACAGAAAAAGAAGACACTACAAAGTGCTAACAAGGATGTAGGGCAGCTGGACATTTCATGTATACTGGTGGGAATTCAAAACATGAGCCAACTTGGAAAACCATTTGGTAATTTTTTTATAAAGTTAATTTCTAAAATGAAGCAATCACAATCATTGATACATATTCAGGAAACATGAAAGCATTTGTCTGCACAAAGAGCTCCACAGACTGTTTACAGCAGTTTTATTCACAAAGCCAAAGGTTACAAAAAAGAAATGCCCATTAACTGATAAATGAATAAAGAAATTGTGGTACATCATCAAATTAGGATAATACAAATCATTTAAAGTGGGCTTAACTACTGATACATGTAACAACACGTTCATTCATTACAAAATAACTTATCCTGAATGAAAGAAGTTAAGGCACAAAAGGCAATATAATGCATGATTCCATTTATGTGGCATTCTGAAAAAGGCAAAATTACAGGCATAGAAATAAGATCAGAGGTTGCCTAAAGGAGAGGACTGATGGACTGAGTACTGATTAAAAGTGGCTTTATAGGAATTAAGCAGTAATGTAAATAGTCTATATCTTGAATGCTGGTGATGGTTACATGACTGTATATGTTTGCCAAAACTCTGAACTAAACATCTTTCTAAAAAAGGATGAATTTAAATGCATTTAAGCTATATCTTATAAAAAAAATAATACGCAGAAACCTTAATTAAAAGAGAATTGTGAGATAAGAATGGGAAGTTCTCATGCTCATCCAAGTATAGCCAAACCCAACAGGAAGAAGAAAGACCTCTTCTCCTAGCAAAAACTCACCAATGAAAAGCCACAGATTCTTTGTTTACTACGGCCCTCTCAACTTATTTTTCTTTTCTATAAAAGAGTTCTCCTTCCCTTGGAGTATGGAGGACTTGCATGTGGCTCACTAGACCTTAAACTGCATTTCTCTGCTGATTGCGAATAAAACCATTTTTGCTAGAGAAATAACTGGCAGTCTATTTTAGGTCAACCCTCAATACACATGATCTATTTAAAAAAAAAAAGAAATATGGTTTCAAGTTGTTTATGGTTTCAAGTTGTTTCATGTGTTTTTTAGCTAATAGGCTCTGGGAAACCTATTACTTAAAATTGACTCAATCTTACATTCCTTACCAAAAAATGATGGTTTTAAATCCTGCTAAATAATCCATAATGTTCTTTCTGACTCAGTAAATGATTGTGGCAATTAACTCTTACTCAGTGAATAAAACAGATTAATTCAGTACATATTACTGATTTTTAACTCATTGATTAAAGGGATTTTCACCCAAAATTTCCATAATCCTTTTGTATTTTAAAGACATCTGTAAAGGAAATATCTTAAGGGTACTTCCCTGATTGTTCAATTACTGGGAAGAACTAGAATATTAAAAACTGGTATCTTAAATACTAGATCCAAAAACAAAGAGGATTTTCTATAAAGATATATTTTTCCAGAGTTTGAATCACATCAGTATCAAGAATAGAAACTCTTCAGAGCCTAAATCTGTATTTTTATAGTTTTGAATTATTCCACAAAAATATTTTGAGGGAGAAATTATAGGTACAGAAAATACACAGTCTTACTCCAGTTACTAGGAGCAGTGAATTCTACTGACATATAGAATTATATTTCATGTCTCATATAAATGATTCAAAATTTGATGACTGTCTAAAAATACAAAAAGTATTAAAAGTTTCAATACAATTCAGACTGATAGCTGAGCATTAGCATTTTCCTTCTGAAGGTAAATTTGTATTTTACTGTTACCCAAGACTTGAGATGTGGCATTTTCTGTAAGGGATAAAAATCATAGCATCCCATCAAAAATATTTTTAATGGTAAAAGCAATGTATTTCAAAATCTGGAGTTCCCTGGTGGCCTAGTGGGTTAAGGACCCAATGTTGTTACTGCTGTGGCTTGGGTTTGATCTGTGGCCCAGGAACTTCTTCATGCCATCGGCATGACTAAAAACAAACCAACCAAACAAAATCCACCTTTCAGCTAAAACAAATTTGTAATCAAGGATTGTATGTTTCTCCTGTCCCTTTTTAGCACACAGCACATTGTCTAACATATGGTATATATTATTGATGTATTTTAAATAATAAAAAATCCTAGAAAGCATAAACTTTTTAATAATTAGTCATTTATTAACTTCACATTGACAGATCTCAAGCCTAAGGCAACAGTTATATTTAAAGTTATAAATAGGAAAATAAAGTTTAAAAATGCAATTTCAATATATTACATCTGCAGACAGGACTCTGATGTTTATTTTGATGTAGATAATAATTCCTGATTTTAAGCAATTAAGCCTAATTACTTACAAGATCTGAAACTTTGCCCTGACTTTAAATTGCTCTTATGATAGTTGTCTTAATTTCTGGAAGTAGCAAGCCTCTTTTCACCTGGCTGGTGACACCAATTCTAATCCTTGAATTAAATTTGCAATAAAGCAGATACTTAAACATAATCATTCACCCAGTTTCCAAAGATATCAATCTGAAACTCACTTTGTCCCTCCCCTTCCAAATAATCACATAGATCTGATTTTACTAGCAAAATATTTCTCATATCTTTTCCTCCTCTAAATTCCTATCACTACTATCATTACCTTTCATGTGCTTACTGCAAATGTTCTTGGCTTTTGAGCTTGTTAATTTCAAACCATTTTCCAAACTCTTCCAAAATTACCCATCTGTAATCCAAAATTTACCACTCAGCTCTCCCACTGATTATGGCTCAGTGGCCTCAAATTGCTTACAAGTTCAATTTTCTGAATTTAATTTACCTTGTAGGCTCTTCTTGATCTGGCCCTGCCTATTGCTAGCTTTATTATTAGTTTCTCTCTGCTTCAAATATTACCCTCCAACACATGTAATATATACTACAGTTCTTTTAGAAATTTTATTGCTTCTTGCTTTTCAGCCACTGCTCATATTAGTCTTCCTTCTGGATCATCTTTTTCACTTAAACTATAATCTTTTTCACCTACTGTTTAAGACTTTTCAAGAATTATCTTCTCAAAATTCTCTTCCTATCTCAAGATCTACGAATTTGGAGGAGCTATTTGATCTCTACCAGAATACTCTATCCATGTCGCTGTCATCACACTTTCCATGTTGTAGTATAATCAACTTATATTTGCTTCTCTTGTCCTTTATACTGATGGAACCTCAAAGTTAGAGCCCTTTATATTACTTTATACTCACGGTCCCTAGACTAGTGTTTAGTACATAAGAGGTGCTCAGTTATCCTTGCCAAATGAATGACTATTTTATAAGCATCAGTCGGCTGCTTGGGAAATAAATTTTGCTTTACATCTTATTTTATGAGTTCCTCTTAACTAGAACACATAAAATCAGCGAAATTTAGATATGTGGGACAATAAGAAGAATGCACTGACTCTGAATTCTAAGAATAGCCTCCTATTAAAACAAGGCAGCAATTACATTGAAGTACCTAAGATAAACAACAACCACCTATATTTGTATAAAAATTTTAAATGTGTTTTCAATATACTAGAGCATCAGTGAGAGTTTTAAAGCTTACTTTGACTAAAAGTAATAATTAATTGACTTAAAATTAATCATCTGCTTAAATACTTAAAAGATATGAAACTTTCCCTTGGCTATAAATTACTTTTGTGATAAAGCATCTTGATTTTTGAAAGTAGCTGTTTTGTACAGTAATGAAAATGAACAGAAAAAAAAAATGAGTGGAGAAACCCAATATTAAGTCTGTACCTAATTCAGAAGCTTTTATAAAATCCTTCCAAAACTGTGTTATTCAAGGTCAAATTATTTATAAAGAGAAAACTGCTGCAAGCAATTTTAAAGGTACAAATTAGTTATAACATGTGCTGTGTTAATTACATCTAAAAATATACTAAACACTTATTCTGTTAGCACTTAAACATCTGTTGGTATATGCAGATTCTCTTAGATTTCACAATAAACTAAACGATTTTTTCCTTGAAAACTGCGTAGAACAATAGGCTACTACTAAGATAACTGCTTTAAAAATATTAATGACAAAATAGCCAGTTGCTTTGATATGAGCAATGTTTTGGACTTTGTGGGGTTTTTTTCCCTCTTGATGCCAGTGTGCTCTTGAAAGGCCTATAAATGAAAAAAAAAAAAAAGGACTATTGATAAAAAACAATTTGCGATCTAATCTTAATATCAACAATCCACGGACTGACCAAAATTCTTTTGTAGCACTAATGCCAGTGGAGTAGAGCCTTCCAAAAAGTCATGTGGCATTAATGTAGCTATAGATAAATAGATAAATCCCGTCTATACTCTTAACTTCCATTTATTAAAAGTAATTTACTAAGATACTGTCTATTATATCAAGGCAGTGAATCATGTCACAGGTAATCATCACAATATATAATTTATTTATTCTTCAAACAGTTCTTCAATATCTGCCATTGTCAGTCCCTGTGGTAAGCAATGAAGAAACAGAGATGATTCAGATGAGAGCCCTGCTTAAACTCAGAGTCTTTAGGAGTTCCGGTTGTGGCTCAGTGGTTAACAAATCCGATTAGGAACTATGAGGTTGCAGGTTCGATCCCTGGCCTTGCTCATTGGGTTAAGGATCCGGCGTCGTCCTGAGCTGTGGTAAGGGTTGCAGATGCAGCTTGGATGCTGTGTTGCTGTGGTGTAGGCCAGCGGCTGTAGCTCCGATTAGACCCATAGCCTGGGAACCTCCACATGCCTCAGGAGCGGCCCTAGAAAAGGTGAAAAGACCAAAAAAAAAAAAAAAAAAAGTCTCAGAGTCTTTGTAGACCAATGGTCAGGAGAAAGAATTTCAGAAGAGAATAGCATTAATTTTAACTCAGCCATACAATGTTAAGTATTCAGAGCAACTGAAATAATAAACTAACCCTATAATAATAGGAAAAATCATAAAAATCTACACTATAATTTATTTCTTAAGTGTAAAAATATATCTAGATTTAGTCACTAATCAAATATGTGACCAGAATAATCAATGTGTATCAGTTTTTTGAGCATAAGCTTCCTGTTTCTGAGGCAGGTGTACTTAAAAGTCAGTGGAAAAGGGGTTCCTGTCGCAGCTCAATGGATTAAGATTCCCACTAATATCCAAGAGGATGCAGGATCCATCTCCCGCCTTGCTCAGCGGGTTAAGGGACCAGCGTTGCTGCAAGCTGTGGCATAGGTTGCAGATGCAGCACAGATCTGGTGTTGCTGTGACTGTGGATGTGGCGGAGGCTGGCAGCTGCAGCTCCAATGTGACCCTTAGCTGGGGAAATTCCATATGCCACAGGAGCAGCCATAAAAAGAAAAAACAAGTCAGTGGAACAGGCTCATGGGTGGTTATTTTAGAAGCTTCTAAAAAGGCCTCTGCTCTTCTTGAGATAGCCAAGACCCTGAATTTCAGGCTTAAAAATATATTCCATTGGGACAAACATTGCTTTTTTCAGGCAAACTCTTATAATTACATATACTTTTTTCCCCTCAATGTAGAATATAACAGCAGGCCAAAATCCCTAATGGAATAGCTTACTAACAAGTAAACGAAGAAATGGACTCCTGGTTTTTGTGATATTATTACTGGCTCTACTCTTCCTTCTAAGGAAGGTATGGAATCTTCATACTATTTTCAGGTTTACTTTGAAGAAACTATTGATTTGACCACTTATTAAAGCTCTGGTGGGAATTTTCAAACTCTATTTCATATTTTGTGTTAATTTTGCCAAGAATCTGATTTGTGGAAATCATATGAGTTCCTTCTTTTCTTGTACCTATATGGAAGTTTTAAAGAAAACTTTGGAAAATCTGAAGTGGAGTTAGTAGGCAGAAATTGTTTTGAATTAGAAGTAATTTGATGTTGAATGCAAAATTCCTACCAGAGCTTTAACAAGTGGTCAAAATCAATAATTTCTTCAAGGCAAGGAAGATTTTCCACTAGAGTATCTAGAGGTAGCATGGCCCTGACAACACAACACCCTGATTTCAGCCTTCTGATACTGATTTTGAATTTTTGGACTCCAAAACATTGGGAAAATAATTTTTTGCTATCTCAACCTAAAAATTTTTTTTAAAAAATTGTTTAAATCTGGAGTTCCCGTCATGGTACAGTGGAAATAAATCTGACTAGCAACCATGAGGTTGTGGGTTTGATCCCTGGCCTCGCTCAGTGGGTTAAGGATCCAGCGTTGCCATGAGCTGTGGTGTAGCTCCGATTCGACCCCTAGCCTGGGAACCTCCATATGCCGTGAGTGTGGCCCTAAAAAGATGAAAAAAAAAATTACTTAAATCTAAACTTGAAAATAGAATGAAGATACCATACCTTCCTTAGAATTAATTTTTTTTGTCTTCAATTTGGGGTCTTTTTTTTCCACTGATGATTGATGTGTCTACCTCAACTTTTATTTCTGGCCATTTGGATGAAGTTACTTTTTCAAGCAAAAAAAAATTTTAATTTTTACATCTTCCTTGTGGATTTAATCTTCTATCATCATAAAACATTCTATTTATATCTGGTAATGCTTTTTTTTGTTAAAGGCTACATTGTACTATGTTAATATAGCTAGAGCAGACCCCCTGAGCTTGATGTTCCTCAAGTATATCTTTTCTATCATTTCAATTATTTAGTTTCCTCTTATAAGAAAAAAAAATAGATACTATTTTAAGGTTGATCTGGCAATCTATGTCTTTTAAGGTATACAGTCTGTTTACATTTAATGCAATCACTGAGCTATGTTTAGTTTATATCTAATTTCTAATTTTTTTACCCTAAATGTTTCTCAATATATTTTATTTTTTGCCATCTATTAGAATAATCAAATATTTTTATTATCCCACTCTAGTTTGATTAGCTTTTAATTATACATTTTTGCTATAATTTTAGCAATTATCCAAGAGATAACAATATCATCCTTGATTTATCAAGGCTTGATAAAATTTAGTATTAGTTTACAATAAACCTTGCAAACAATGCTAGGACTTTCATACCTTTCAATTCTATTTACCAACTTTCATGTTTTACGTTACTACAGTCATGCATTTTAATTTTGTGTATACTTTAAATCACATAAGACATGATTGTGCCTATTTTTTTAACTGCCAATATTTAGTATTGTTCATAATTTTTTGCATTTATTTTGTTTTTTATTGCTTTCTACATTTCTGTGATTTTTCTATTACTTGAAATACTCCCTATAGTACTTGTTTTAATGGAATTTTGCTTGCAATTGTGTACTAGGAATGTCTCTATTAAATGTCCTTTTTGAAGAATATTTTTGCCTGGTGTAAAATTCTGATTGTCATTTACTTTTTCAGCAGTTTTCACATATGTGATTCTACTCTTTTCTAGCTCCCATTATTTCAGTTGAAATGTAAGCCATAAGTCTACCCTGACTCCTTTTAAAGTATTTTAATTCTATCTACTTTTAAGATGTTCTCTTTATTTTTAGCCATTAATAGTTTTACTTTGATGTGCTTAAGTAATTTATTTCTCAATAGGGGTTTGCCATACCTCTTGATTCTATAAATTTCTTTCACTAGTTTTGGAAAATTCTCAGTCATTATCTATTCAACTATTTCTGCACTATTTTTTCTGTCTCTTTCTTATTTACCCTTCTGGGATTTCCAATTACATGTAGTTTGACATTTACTTTATTTTTCATATATACCTTATACTCCTTTAAGTTTTTCCATTCTTTTCTCTCTACCTGCATCAGTCTAGTTATTTTCTGTAATCTATCTTATAAATAAGTGTTGTCCAACAGAAATATAATTCAAGCCACATATGTAATTTTAAATTCTCTATTAGTATATTTTAAAAAGCAAAAAAGAAACAATAAAATAAATTTTAACAATGTATTATATTTTTACCCAGTTTCATTTTAATATTTAATGAAAATAGCAATATTAGATTTTTTTCATTATTTTTATACTAAATCTTTGAAATCCAATGTACTTCCTACTCACATCATCTCAAATTGGAATAGCTCCTTTTCCAAACATTCAAGTCACATGTCTCTAGTGTCTACCTTTTTTTTTGGGGGGGGGGGTCTTTTTTTTGCTATTTCTTGGGCTGCTCCCACGGCATGTGGAGGTTTCTAGGCTAGGGGTCCAATCGGAGCTGTAGCCACTGGCCTACTCCACAGCCACAGCAACACAGGATTCGAGCCGCGTCTGCGACCTACACCACAGCTCACGGCAACAGCAGATCCCCAACCCACTGAGCAAGGCCAGGGACTGAACCAGCAAACTCATGGTTCCTAGTTGGATTCGTTAACCACTGAGCCATGACGGGAACTCCTCTAGTGTCTACCATTTTGTACAGCATTGGTTAGATCAGTAATCTTTTCATTAAGAATGTTCCTACTATTGAATTATTACTTTCAACAATTGTATTTTTAATCCTATGAAGGTCTTAATCCAATTTAGAATATGGGAAATAGGAAGATGACATATGGATATATCCGGAGTAAATGTGTTACAGGTAAAAGCAATGGATGAGCATGAAGTTGAGGATTTGGGCAAATGAATGGTTGAAGTGATTAGCATTAGAATCTAGTCTGAAAGATGATGTACTGACTTGTTCAAATGTGGTACTCGCTAGACAGTGGTAATAAGGACAGGTAAAAGACAAGACATGAAGTTCAAATGCCTCAAAGGAACATGGTTTTTAAATGAATTACATAGCAATGGCCTATAAATATCACTGTACTTTTAGGAAAAATGCAGATACCACTTCCTAGTTGTTATAGGGTGTTATAGGGAGAAATGAGCACCTTCTGTTTAAGACAGGTGTAATGGAAACAGTGTCATTAGAAGAGAGCATATTTTCAGTTAAAGGGAAAAATGAGCAGAGTTGGTTACCAAAAACACTGGGCCAGGAGGATACAATTGTTAGGTTTCAGAGATTAAGAGCATAGTGAGTACTTGGTCAAGGGAAAAGAAGCTTGAGTATCATGGTGATGAGAATACAGCACAGGAAGAAAACTAGTTATAGTATGAGGGCTTAACTAACCAGACAGTTGCCAAAATAACTAACATCACAAAGTGTCTGGCCAGTGGATAAGGTTGAGGACTATCAGGAAGTCAGTCAGGATCTGGATTATTTACAGTTTTAAGAAGTCCGGGAATAACTATGAAGAAATCACAAGTCAAATGTGGTGCCATGGCTTTGACAGCTTGTGGAAAGGGAGTTTGCCTTTGTTGAATAATGAGATGTAAGTCTGGATAAATTTTCATTACTACTTCTATCTTTTATTGATATAAGATGACTATCTTTATCTCAAGAATTTTTCTGTGAATCTTTCTATTATTTGCATCATTATCCCTTGAATACATTGCTTGTGTTGAAATAGTAATGTCCAATTTTTCACATTTCATAGCCATAAAATTTTTATTTTGGCGTGACTCATATAAACCACCAAAAATTTTAATCCAATTAAACAATCTTTGGTTTTATTGTAGGATTAGTTTCATTTTCTTTTACCTTTTGAAATAAAATATTTAGGACTTCCCATCATGGCTCAGTGAAAATGAATCTAACTAGTATCCATGAGAATGCAGGTTCGATCCCTGGCCTCACTCAGTGGGTTAAGGATCTGGCATTGCTGTGAGCTGTGGTGCAGGTCACAGATGCAGCTCAGAACTGGCACTGCTGTGGCTGTGGCATAGGCCAGCACCTTCAGCTCCGATTCGACCCCTAGCCTGGGAATCTCCATATGCTGCAGGTGCGGCCCTAAAAAGACAAAAAAAAAAAAAGAAAGAAAGAAAAAAAAACATTTAGCTTTCCTTTCTGCAATCATGTTCTCTTCCTCCTATTTGTTACACATTTTTACTATCTCCTTTGTATTTTTCTCTTTGTCCCTATCTCCTCTACAGCTTGGAAAAGTATACATCCTGTTTATATCTACTAAAAGTTTGATTAAATTTCTCTAAAAATATTATCTAAATGATCTTTCTTATAATGTTCATGTCTCTTTCTCTCATTTGGTTTTAAATATTTGTTAAAATAATGTAGTTTTTTTTTTTTTTTTTTTTGCTTTTTAGGGCCACACCCTCGGAATACAGAAGTTCCCAGGCTAGGGGTCAAATTGGAGCTCCAGCTGATGGCCTATGCCACAACTACAGCAACGGCGGGATCTGATCACATCTGTGACCTACACCACAGTTTATGGCAACACTGGATCCCCGACCCACTGAGCAAGGCCAGGGATAGAACCTGCATCCTCATGGATTCTAGTCAGATCTGTTTCTGCTGTGCCATGAGAGGAACTCCCAAAATAATGTAGTTTTTTATTGTATTATAAATTTCATTCCTGTAGTTATTCTAAACTTTGCATGTATACACACCATTATAATCAGAATAAATGCCATAAATGTCCCTCTACTAGACTCTTAAATTTTTTTGATCATTTATTTGTAGTAAATTTTCAAGTGTGTTTTTTTTTTTTTTAAAGAATAAAGAGCAGGATATGCAGGTGGCATCTTTTACAAACCAACAAATGTTTGAGAGTCTTCTATTTTCTCCATTCAGAAAGAGCTACCTGGCAGCATATAAAAGTCTTGAATGACAATAATTTCCCTTAGAATGGATGATATTTCTTCCTAGTACTTAATATTGCTAAAAAAACCAGAGTGTATATTTTTAAGTTTCATGTTTTATCCTTTTTAATTTATCAATGTAGCTAAAAATGTTTGCCTAAGGATGTCTTGGTGCTAATATCTTTCTTATTGTTTAACTTGGGAGCTATTATGCTCTTTTGATATACACTGTCAGGTCTTATGTAAAAAAAATGGTCTTCTGCTATTGCTTCTGATCCATTTGTTAGAGACTTTCATTCAAAAACCCCACATGTGTTAGCATTCCAATATAATTTCTGCAATTATCTTCTTCCTTATAATTTTAAATATTCTTTTTCTAGAATATTTTAGGAAAAAAATTCCAAATTCGTACTTCATCTTACTGGTACACACACCCTCAGAATAAGTTCTGATTTTTACCATGTCCAATGTATTTTAGTTTCTTTGAAATCTTTCGCTAGCTCATTCATTTCCTTTCCCTATATCATCTAGTTGTCCTTTTACCTCAAACCATTCTTTCTTTATGACACTGCTCCTCATCTATAGAGTTCTATATCCTCATGCATTATTTGGAAGAGGTCAAGTAAATTTCTAAAATTTTTTTTGTTATACATTAAAACATTTCAGATGAATTCTGTGCCTCTGAATATCCCTCTTGTTTCATGAAAGTTCCAATTGGCCCCTCTAAAACAATTTTACATATCCTCAGGCAACAGGGAATCTGCATAAACTCAGTATTTGTTAAGAAAGGATGGTAGATGGCTTTCATCTCATTCTCGGTCTACTGATGTGGCTGTTAAATGCCATTTACAGACCTTAAATGGAGAACAGATTAAAATTGATGCCTCCAAGTTTCCACTGGTCTGCCACCCAGGAAATGTCTGCTCTTCAGTAGTATTATCTTCCTCTTTCCTTCACAGCATGATTGTCTTGGCCTCTTGAATAGGTATATTTTCTAGTGGTCAGTGCTACCAGGGCTTTTCAAGATTCTGCCTCTGCCTACAGAGCTTATCCAATACTCAATAAATATTCCACAAATATTTAATATCTACTATGTGCCAAGTATTCTGCTTAGTGCCAATATATAGTGGTGATCAAAATAGATGCATAACACATGTCCCTAGTCCTGTGAAGCTTATTGATCAAATAAGGAAATATGCCAAATAACCACATATGCCAAAAACAATAAGAAAGTCTGATAATTGCCATGTAATCATTAGCCATTAGCTCATTTTTCAATAAATATTCATTAAGTGCCTTTTTTTTTTTTTTTTTTTTTTGCTTTTTAGAGCTGCACTTGCAGCATATGGAAGTTTCCAGGCTTGGGGTCTAATAGGAGCTACAGCTGCCAGCCTATACCACAGCCACAACAATGTGAGATCCAAGCTGCATCTGAGACCCACACAACAACCACGTCTTTGCTTGCTTGTTTGACACTAGCTCCTGGTATGTGATCAGGGGCTAGACTGAAACGCACACAACAACCACGCAGTGGATCCCCCAACCGAATGAGTGAGGCCAGGGATCAAACCCTCATCGTCATGGATACTAGCCGGGTTTGTTTCTGCTAAGCCACAATGGAAACTCCCATTAAGTGCCTTTTTGATGCCAGTCATTCCAACATTCCAGATTTTGTAGATAGATCACTGAAGAAAGATGAATGTCCTATTCTCATTATCTTTTATTTTAGTGTGCAAGCTCACTGTCAGAAGAAAATATTAAGAGATCTGATTTAGTCATTAGCAAAGGCTTCTCTGTACAGATATGAAGAATTAGTAGACATCAACCCATTTTGTTAAAAGTGAGTAGAGTGAGAGGAAGAATATTCCAAGAAAAGGAAAAAGCAAATGCAAAGGTCCTGGTGCAGGTTGGAACAGAAATCTGCGTAGTAATTTTTACAAAATTCTAGTGGAAGCCTCCCTTAGTTTCCCCCTGATTAGTTTTCTATCAATCTTTTGTTTTTAATATTGTGAAAGGCATTCTTTTATGAATTTTTCAAAAAAAAATACTGAGAAAAAGCTATTAGTTTCTTATAACCAGATGATATTTTAAACCAGGGACACTAAACCCCTTTGTAACAGCAATTTTAGTTTCTTCACAGTTTCTTATCTCATGTGGTTCATCATTTCTGCCTCTCAGCCAGCTTCCTTTTCATCTCAGTCTGTTGTCTCATACTGTTGTTGCCTGTTGCCTCATACAGTTGTTTTATATCATCTTTGAACTTGCTTCACAGATTACATGTTTTATTCAATTATATTGAGAGGAAAAACCAGAAGCTATATTAATTTATTTCCTAAAATAAATCTACAAATAAATGTTCTTATTCTATCTCTCTTTAGTATAACTTGCATCTCATTCTTTTTGACTGTAGAGTTTTTTCATAGATCTCATATCAGGTGTACCAGCTCAATCCCTAACCATCTAGAAAAACAGGGAATTCAACCTAGCATTGAATTATTCGGAGTAAGGGAATCAGATTCTTTCGGAAGCTACGTTTCAGTCTAGCCCCTGATCACATACCAGGAGCTAGTGTCAAACAAGCAAGCAAAGACGAACAGCAGTAACTGTTCCCTGATTAATTGGACTGGAGTATTTCACAGTAGTTTTGAAAAATACCTGTGTGTATGTGTATTTCCATATAAATTTGAATATACATACATGCATGTTGGAAAAAGATTTTATTTATTTATTCTTCTCAAGTGGTTATAATAACTGTAGGCACTAGAATGAAATACCTAAAATTTCACCTGACATTGCATGTAAGAAGCCATGTCAAATAATTTTAAAAAAAAATAAAACAAGAAATAACACATAGAAGTGTACCTAAAAATGTGTACAAAAAAGGAAAGTATCAATACTGGAACAAGTATGATTCTTATTAATCTATTGAAACTAGGACTCTCTTCAAGTCATCCATATCCAAACACTCCAACAAACACTCAAAAAGCTAATCTTACAATATTTTTATTTCCCATGTATATTGAACACCAAAAAAGAAGCTTCTAGTCAATGGCAGTTAGTTTCACTACATATTTCATTTCCCAATTTCAAATAATTTTGATTAGTGTTAATCTCCAAAAGGTGATAGCCTTTGAGGAAGCCTATAAACAAACTGTCTGCATTTGCAAAACTAAAGATAACACTTTGGGCTATGATGACCTCTCAGAAGAATCACCTCCAAGACAGCAAGACAGCCTTTCTCTACATATCATCTTTTTAGTTATAACACCTCTAACTACAGCTAACTTATACATCAGATGCAAATGACAGCTCTCAATGCACTAACAACTCACAAATATCTATCCCTTTAAAATCAACATGGATCTCAAAATGCCACTTTGCAAAACTAATAAATTATACTCCCAAAAATGCATCTATAGAAAAAATAATAGGTCTGAAATCTATATGTATACTTTAAATCAACCTCAATTAATAACTGAAGCATATCCACTCAGTAAATCCAGTGAGTAAACAGATACTTAACTCAAAATGTTGGAGTCCCTTATTATAGAATTTTAGGAATGGTGGAGTAATAGAGATGTCCAAAATAGTTTCTTAAGTGAATTTTGGAAGAAATAAATATTTTGGTGTCCAGCCATGTACCAATAATCCCTCCAAATATATTCACAGAGAGGTGACTGGTTGATAACTCCCATCCATAAGCAGCTACCAACTGAGTAAATAAGACACATAAATCTCTGAATAATCACATTAAAAATCATTAGCAATTCTTTTAGTCAATTAGTCTGGGACTCTCTACCTTTAGATGTAGAATGTTAAGTTATGGGGGATAAAACAAGCCCTGCTTTCAGTCACAGACAGAATAACATCGAGTGCCTGATTGAAATGAGGCTGGACTTTCTCATTATGCTATAAATTCCACTTACTAAAACATGTTCCCACAAAGTCAGAAATATACTCTCTATAGATCACTGCAAATTCTCATTTTACATTGTTTCAACATTCATATCCATTCTGTGTATCTCTTATGTCAATGACATTCTACCCTACAATGTAATAAAACTGCTATAGAAACATTGCCACTAGTTATATTTATTTATCTTACAACTGGCAAAATATTTTGAGTAAGAATTCATTAACATTTCTCCCTTTTAGGTCTTTCATAATATGAAAATTCTATTCCTATAAGTGTTATAAATTTGATTGGTGTGATTATAACAATCGTCTTACACACAAATAAAATATTTATTTCATGCAGTATGTTCTTTGAAAAGTTACAAAAATATCCTTAGTTTCACAAATATTCTCACCAACAGAAATCTCAATTTAAAATTATTTCCCTTTTGATCACCAGAGCATAAAAACCAAAAAAAAAAAAAAAGGAATGGGTTATCTTTAGCTATTTCACAAAGTTTGCAGATAAAAGGGAAAATATAAATTAATGAATTAATGTTGCATCTTATTTTGTTTAACTAGCACATAATATATTAAATGAGCTACACTGATAATCTAAATCACAAACATGGGAGTGGAGGGCTAACAGAAGGATGAGGGGATTTTGTTAGAGGAAAGAATCTCTCTTCATCATAGCTGTCAACCTAGGTAATTTTTTGAATTCTATTTAGCAATTCCCTTCTGAAACACCATCACTCCAAATCACCTCAGTAATATTTCCACCAAGTTGATTTTCCTTGATGAGATTCTCCTGCAGTGTGAAGGCATCTTGCTGCTATACCACCTGGGGCAGCTATTTCCCTGTCATACTTCAAAGCTGCAGAGAGAAGGACTTGCTTGGATGGCCACCCAGAAAACCAAATGTGAACGATACTTGTTTCCTTCTGAATCATATCCTTCTTGGCCCTTATAATAGAGGCAGGGTAAGGGTAGGGAAACATAAAGCCTAGATTTCAGATTATTGGTACAGCAAGATAGATTTTCTTCTTTGGTATATCAACTACGAGATGTAAAAAAGTAGCTTTCATATAGATTTCATAGACGATGTCTATTGGATTAGCGCCCAGTTTTCTAGAACTTAATGAATGATCAATATGGTCAACTCTGAGCAGTGCTTATCCGCCAGTTAAAGACAAATCTGCACATTAATATTGATTTCCTCTCAGTTTAATGGCTGGCTTATTTTACTTGGTTCTATGGTCTTGAATGGACTTTCTCAGAACAGCTTTCAAAAACCAAAATAATTAACCTTAAACCAAAAGAATAATAAGTAGAGTATGTCTTACTAGAGCATATAGATGCATACAATTAGGACAAAATATCTACCTTGAAAAACAAAACAAAGAATTTTACACCAAAATGTTAATAGTTACACACTACAATTACAGAAATGCACTGCCCTTTCTCCTAACCAACATGCAAACACTGGTTGTTGATAGTATGTGTTCCTTTGTTTGTGTGTATACATGTCACTATTTTATACCCTTAGAACCTAGATCTGCTTATGTTCAATATTGGGTGACCAGTGTTCCAGTTTATTACCTTTTCAGGCAGAGGAAAACACTGACATTTTCACAAAAGATATCATCATCAAATAAGGTTTTTTCAATGATGGCAACATAACTAGAGGAAGCAAAATAAGGCTGAATCAACTTGTTATTAACAATGGGTAAGAAAAGCAGGGAAAAATCTCCGTATGGATCATCAATGCACAAGGTTCACCAATGGTGAAACTTCAATGAAACAAGGAAATATTATATTCCTCCTCTTGTAAATACTTCTGATAAAAAATACTTCTGGATATTGTGAAAGAAAAATAAAAATGAAGTTCATATTGCAAAGAGAGTCTAAAATGGAGGGAGGAAGCCATATAGAAAGTGTGACTTATGCACCTCTCAGCCTGGATGGAATTCGATCTTTTGACCACTTACTGTCCTCATGAAGTCACCCAGAATATCTGCCAAAAATCAAGATATTTATAAGACCCTAGCCCTAAAATAACTGGTTATTCCTTAAGGACAAATATTTCTTGACTCACATTAGGGTCAATCACAATTCTCACCAGGCAACATATAACGACCTGTGGCCTTTTGTCTTTAAGTTCCCAACTTTCCTTCAGAAGGGAAGAGAACACTCTCATTTTTTTAACCTCAAGCTGCGTCTCTCAAACTTCAAGTATGAAGATCTCAAATAAACTCTTTTATTCCCCATCTCCTATATTGTTTTTTTTTTTTTTTTTGGTCAACATCAAAAGTCCACTCAGCTCTGCTGGTCCCAGTCCCCATGGTAAAAATCATCTTCACGCTCTCTCACAAGGCCCAGAATATTCTCTTCAGAAAAGGGAGCAGCATCCAGCAGCTTTTCTGGGGTTTTGGCTAGGCTCCCTTATTGTGCTCTACCTTGTTAAGAATCTGTTAGTCTTCTGACTACAATTAAAATTTGAGAGAAATGACCTAGCAGCTCTCTTAGTGACAGTTGCCAGAAATCTCCTCATGTGTCACTTATTTATAGGATCAGCAACCCCCTAGGGTTTGATGATTTTTTTTCCTCAGATAGACTTGAATTGAAACTAGGATCTCCTTATGTAATACTATTTCATTTAAACCTTGCTGCTTACTCCAAGAAAGTCCTCTTGAGCTGGGAATAGAAATCTAACACACTGGGATTCTGACATCCTTAGGTTTAAAACATTGAATCCTAGGGAACTCCCAGAGAGAGGGGGGACATGACATGGTGAAATGGGACGGGGAAGAAGGTACAGGCAAAAGTCAAAACTTCTCTTTTTATTTATGGCAAATCACTTTATCATTCTCTGTACTAGTTACTTCACCTGCATAATGGGAATAATCATCTCTGCCTTATCCACCTCACAGGATTGTTGAAAGAATCAAATAAAATGATTAGATAAAAGGGGCTTATATGTGCAGAAAACACTATTTAAATGATGATCTGTTTTCTTATAGGAGATACTATAAACTACTAGTGGCTATTTATTAGCAGATTTTTTTCCTTTGGCTATAAATCATTTTCCATTAAAAACAAATAACTTAGAGAAAGAGCACCTATGGTAAACAAAATTTGATTCATCATCTTCCTTTCTAATTAATGACACCCAAAGTCAATTGCAAAATGATAATAATCTGCTTATCTGTATTTATACTATTTTCATCCTGCTTCTCGTCATATAACCATATGTTATATGGTTAACATATCAGGTAATTTTTGACCCAAAGTTTATGTCTTTGAAGATATTTTTAAGAGGAAGTTTTCTTTTCAAGCTCTGGTACAAGGAGATGTCTAATGATTCTATACAACCATTATAAAGGAACAATACATATAGTCCTGGACCATTAGAAGCACAATAGTGGTGGTGGGAGGTGTGGGGGAGCTACAATTACCTCCCTCATCGGGATATATTCCACAAAGGGGGTCATGTGTCCTGTCTCTCCTCACTAGTTTTTAAGAAGGATTTGGATGTTCTTGATATCTCCTAAGATAAAGTTTATCATCTAGGGAATAACTAATTGCTGTATTTTTGGTAGTATTTGTTTCTTTGGAAGATTTCTAAGCATCTCTTTCTTTACTGAAAAGAGTTATATTTCTTTACTGAAATTCTGAGATCAGCTTTCTGAAGAAAATGCAGACTTTCTAAGGAAGCAAGGAAAAATCAAAGAAAATGAGGCTTACGAAGAACACCAGAGAGGATTCTGACCCTTATCCTGGCACACCAACCACCTTGCTACGTGACCTTGAAAAGTCTTTCTCAGTTCTGAACATCAGTTACCTCATTTATAAAACAGCTTGAAATTAATGATTCTAAGTGGTTCTAAAGTAAGTCAAAGTTTTATTTCTCACCTTCTATGATTCTAAAATATTTAGAGAAAAGTATGCAAAAAAATTAAAATTATTCTACCCAAATCATGCTTGAAAGTACAGAAGAAAGGGTTTTTTCCTTCCTTTTTATACAACTATCCTTGTGGTTTCAGTCACTTATTTTTTCTCAGCTGTCAGCACTTAAGCATGAAGATTAATAGTTGCATTATTTTTTTCCTCAAAGGCTAATAGCCTCTTAATTGTTTTTAATGGGACATTTTGGAGGAGCCCCATATTTCCCACACAGCAGCACATTTCTTAGTATAGGGCCTCTGATTTAACACACAGCTCGGCATCAGCTGGTAAAGAGATTATTTTTAAAATACTAAATGGTATTAGGCAAATATGTAATTAGTTTTACCATATAATTTTGGCTCAACTATGGATAACATGCAGATTGCATTTGAAAGACTTGTGTTCTTTCCTAGGGAACGGTTTCATACCAGAACTGGGATGCATTTTTCATATCAATGTAGGTCAAAATATTGCTGCCTTATATTTAGTGCATATTCTTTAATGTGGAAAGAAAGGAGATGATACTACAGTGAGGCCTGCTGAAAATTTAAGATGGGCAGAGCACATTGATAATCAGATCATTTATTTTGTGCAATTCTAAACATAAGTGTGCTTCCTGTCAATGAGCCACAGTGGCAAGTAAGGGCCAGCAAGCACAGTGCATAGATCTGAAAAAAGTATGGTCTTATTTAAATTACTCATAACTAGAATCATTATATGATCAGACCACCCAAGATGGCTGTTCTCTTGCTCTCTGTACATCCCCTGTTTGACCAAACCCTGCTCACCTACACCCTGCTCACCTAACTGACCGTCCTTCTTAATCACAGAGCCTAATCATTACATACCTATGTACTTGCCCCCCAACATCTCCCACCTGCCCCAGCTAGCGATTCTTCTAACCTTTAGATCAGAACTGTCTCTACTATGATAGTTTATCAAAGGAAAGGTATGGTAAGGAATGTATCCCTCTGCTGGTTTCCCTGGCAGCTGATGAATCAACCTGACACCAATTCCCTCTATACATGGTAATATCCCCCTTCCCGCAGTAGCCAAGATGGCTGCCATGTCCTACCCACCATTTGCCACACCTGACATTCTGGGATGTCACTCCAGGACCTTGCTTCAGAAATGTAAGACACCCCCATCCATGAAGCCATGGATATCTCTGCTGAACTGCTGACTCTGGGCTCTTTCTTTGGTCTTAAGGCTGGGCAAGTATAGGGCCTGCAGGCCTACAGGGTGCAGCCCAAGATCATTCTGGTAAAAGAATAAGTCTAAAAGTCGAGTGGCCTCATTTCAAGCTCTATTTCATTTACACACCATATATATGTAAAATGGGAAATTCCCTTCTTTCTAGAGCTTTCTTCCCTCATCTATGAGAGAAATATTGATTCCCCAAACCTCACCCCCACAGATACCACCAGAATCTACTGTCCAGCATGCATTTTCCATCTGAGAAAATAACATAACCATGTCCGATTACCAGACACCACAAAAACTTACATCATCTGACCCCTCACCTACTTGTCACCCTGCACTCTGCACTGTTCATTCCACTCCAACCAGTGTCCTCACTGCAGTTTCTTGAAATTCCCAGGATCACTCAGATTTTTGCATTTACTGTTCCTTTTACTAGGAACCTTCTTCCCTAGTTGGAAACATGATTATCATCTTCTCCTTATTTTTGTTTTAATTTCCATGTATCCTGTTAGAGAGGCTTTTGTTTTTACATTATTCAATCCCTTCTTTATGTTCTAAAATTATGTGTGATTACATATTTTAAAAATCTATTTAGTAGTTCTTTCCACTCAAAAAGCTTCATCCATAAGTGGATGAAGGGGGACAAAAGGTACAAATTTCTAGTTAAGAGTAAATAACATGGGGGTTTTACGTACAGCATGGTGACTACTGTTAGAAATACTCTATTGCATATTTGAAAGATCTCATCACAAGAAAAAAAATGTAACTATGTGTGGTGATGAATAGTAACTAGACTTATTGCAGTGATCTTTCACCATATATACAAATATTGAAGCATTACATTGTACACCTGAAACTAATATGTTATATGTCAATTATATCTCCATAAAATAAAAAAAAATTAAGTGTAAGCTCCCTGAGGGCTAGAACTATCTCTGTCTTGTTCACTTTTATATCCTAATGCCAAAGAACACTGCCCAATGTGCAGCAGGAAATCAATATATATTTTTAACTCACTGAGGAAGTTGAGTAACTCCTAAGGTTTCTTTGGCTCTGACATTTGTTAAGAATTTTATATACATATATATATATGTTTATAAAATTAAGTGAACTCTTTAAGCTGACAGTCATCTGCAAAATTCTATAATTGCGAAAACACTTGCTATTGTTTTTCTGTTTTTTATTATCATCATGCTTATTCCATTTTGTTATTATTTTCATAATAAATCCAATTAATGTTGAATATAAAGTGTAGAGAAACCAAGAGGAAGCAAGACCACAAGAAGATAAACTGGAGATGAGAAGCATTTCTGATGAAGGGCAGGGGCTGAGGAAAAGAAACAGAATTAAAGGCTGTGCAAGATGGCAGCCACTCAGAGTTCCCGTCGTGGCGCAGCAGAAACGAATCTGACTAGGAACCATGAGGCTGCGGGTTCAGGCCTTGGCCTCGCTCAGTGGGTTAAGGATCCAGTATTGCCATGAGCTGTGGTGTAGGTCACAGACACAGCTCGGATCTGGCATTGCTGTGGCTCTGGCTTAGGCCGGCAGCTGTAGCTCCGATTAGACCCCTAGCCTGGGGACCTCCATATGTCACAGGTGTGGCCTCAAAAGACAAAAGACCAAAGGAAAAAAAAAAAAAAAAGATGGCAGGCACTGATGAAAAAATAAACTTCAGTTTTCTTTCCTGTTATGTTTTAAGAAAGGTAATAACTATTCTATTGAGCCTATCATTTATATGTCTTGGAGGAAGAGAGCAAACTAGGTATTTACTTCTGATTAGTGGCTTTGAGAAGGTGGAAACAATCAAAATCTATACAGGAAAGCAAAGAGACAAGGATAGAATTGATCACACGACTGAAACAGAACCGAGAGTCACTTTCTACCTCTTTCCTAGTCACATCATAAAGTGTAAAGTTCTGGAGAATGCACTAAGCTTGAACTCTGAAGCTAATGCACCCAAAACTTTATGTGCCATACAGGACAAAGAAATAAAATGACAGCACTATGGTTTAGACCAAAAGATTCAAAGCCCACGTTTACTCTGAATCGTAACTATCTATATACATATCCATATACAAACTTGCATAATTAAAACTGGTGTTTGTGTTGTGGGAAAACAAAAACACAAACACAAAAATGTCTAGGCAGTATGTGCATTATTTTGAGCTGAAAACACGGAAGGCTCAAAAGATTCAGGAAGAAATTTTGACTTTCCTCTAATTGCCTAAAGAATGTCAATAGAGGACCTGTTTCAGGAAAGAAGCTATCACCAGAGATAACAAAGTATGAACTAGACGTGTAGACAGAAAGGAACCTAGCAAAGTCTGTTGGTTAAAATTCGTCTTTGTGTCCCACTGTCTCCCTATGGCCCAGCAAACATCTGTTTACAAACATTTGCTTTCCATCTCCATGCCAATTGCCTTCCTCCCCAAATCACTACCTTCTCTTTTGTCTCTGGCTGAAGATGGAATTTAAGTTGAGAATTTCAGCCATTTGGCAAGTTACTCAGTTTTTATGAGTCTCTCTCATGTACACAAGTTATTAAACTTTGGTTTGACCTTCTCCCTGCTAATCTGTCTCACATAAATTTAATTCTTAGACCACCAGCCAGAACATTTCTTTTTCCTGGATGGAGAGTGTTTATTTGTTCATCAAAATTATTGTACCACTAAGTGAACTTAGAAATTCAGGGAAAGGGGACTATGCCACCCTGAGGGGCCCTCCCTAGTACAAATCCTTTCCAGCCCATCTCCCATTTCCTGGCTGAAGGAAATAGACTTCTTTCAGTTGCCTATCCAGGAAGGAAGGGAATGTGGAAATAAAGGAGGTGCAATCACGAAACTATAGTGTGTGGCGTTCCCATCCTGGCTCAGTGGTAACAAACCCGACTAGTATCCATGAGGATGCAGGTTCAATCCCTGATCCCATTCGGTGAGACAACAACCCAGAACTGCTGTGAGCTGTGATGTAGGTTCCAGACGCGGCTGAGATCCCACGCGGCCTATCCCACATAGGCCGGCAGCTGCAGCTCCAATTCAATTCCTAGCCTGGGAACTTTCATATGCTGCGGGTGAAGCCCTCCCCCCCAAAAAAAAAGAAAGAAAGAAAGAAAAGAAAAGAAAAATAAACAAACAATAGTGCAGCCCCAAGGAGGGCAGGGTCCTGGTTGCTTCACAAGAAATATATATAACAGTTCTTTGAGTTCTTTAAGAATTAAGGCCCCAGCCCAGGGGAAGGATGGCAACTTCAAACTGAGCACAAGATTCCTAGAACACTGCCCTGTTATTTCACCACCAACCAATCAGAAGAAAGACACACACTTTGCAGTCCTCACCCCTAAATTTTGCCTATAAAAACTCTTTCCTGAAGACCACTGGGCAGTTTGGGATTTTCGAGCATGTCCACTCATTCTCCTTGCTTGGCCCTGCAATAAACCTTGCTCTGCTCCAAACTCTGACATTTTGGTTGGTTTGGCCTCACTGTGAGTCAGGCACAAGAACTTGCATTAGGTAACAACCTGGCAGTATCAGAAGGAACAGCTTCCTGGAGGGAACTGTCAAGTATGAAAGGAGTTAGTAAGCTACCCTGTTAAAGAAATCTTAAAGAGAATGCAGGTCACAAGTATGCAAGCAGATCCACAGACAGATCATCAAACACTAACCATAGAGGGCTTCCCTGAGAAAAGAACAAAAATAACAGTTTGCTGAGGAGTGAAAAGAAATATGGGTCACATTTTATCCTTTAGGCTTAAGATTCTATTTTAAGCTTGGAAGCTTTCATGTTCCCACTGTCAAAATGTTCTGTGCTTTGTATAGAAACATCTCTGTCATCCGGAAGCTTACATCTTTATAACTCACTGGAGGTCCCAAAACAATTATAATATTGAATGTTTGTCTGTTTCTTTAGTAAGAACTAGTAGTTACTGAGAGCCTAGTAAACATAAGAATTCCTTTAAATTTCATATGCATACTAATGCACTTCATTCTAAAACAGAATATATAAGAATATTAGTTTCTCCACTTTATGGACGAAGACACTTAAGCTCAAAAAAGTGACTTTACCTACCCAAGATATTATCTCCCTAAGAATCCTCTGCACAGCTCTCCAAAGCCTGACTCTTAACTCTTAGCTACTGTACCAGATTTTCTTACTTACATTTTTATATAAAAATACATAATAATATTCCCCATAACCCTCAAAACATCCCTATGAGGGAATCTAAGCAAGTTTACCCCCACTTTACAGCTAGGAAAACATATACATATTTTGGAGAATAATACTGCCTCTCCTCCCCCACACAGTCACTGGCAGAGTCAGAAATCAAGAGTCCTAACTAAATATTTTAAATGTGTTTTTCCACGACATTAAGCTATAATATCTAGAAATCTGCTTTTCCTATTAAGAAAGTCAGCTAGGTCAATGTCATGGGATTTAGTGAGGAAAAAAACTAATAAAATGTGATTGTAAAATCCTAGAGAATTGCTGAACGGTTGGGCTCTCCCTTGCTGGTATTCATTCTAGAAATAAATAAATTAGAGAAGCATCCTGCGTTTGTTTGTGGAAGGGAGGGAGGCAAAAGCAGTGATCCATTATGCATTGTTTTCCAGAGTAGGACACAGATCAGCCAGCAGTGCCAAAGCCAGATTTTAAATATTCATAAGGTTGTGGGTGGCTGCCCAGAATAGGCTGCACTCCAGGGAAAGACATCCCATGCTTTCTTGTCACAAGGTACGCTATAACTGTGCACAGTCACAGGGACCACAACACCCAGCAAAGGGGGAAACCCTGGCCCCCCTTAACACATTCTTTGGTAGTTTCTGCTCAGAAACAGCAGCAACACCTGGGAGAGAGCGACTGATGGAACCAGCAAGGAATTTCTTTTGCATGGATCTTGGGAGATGAAGGGATTAGTATTTTACACTAGGCTTTTCACCCATGATCTCATGATTTGCTTTGCCTGTAAGACTAATTCAGTTCGTTCAAAACAGCTTTAGGCCAATGTCCATAATAATTTCTCAAACACTGCCACTGGTATTACTTTTTGTGATAATTGTAATTATTTTGTTATTTTTCCTTAAGGAAATTGCATTTCTGTGAAAATTCATTTGGGTCCAAATAAAGATAACACCAAGGAAAAAAATCCCTACAGGTATTTTATAAGAACTCAGAGGATTCCAGTTTGTTCAAGCAAGATGAATTATTCTTAAAGAAACATTTTATTCTAAGACCATAAAAACAAGGATGATCAGAAAAGGATCCTCTAATATATTAAGTACCCAAAGGCAGATCAGATATCTTAAAATATGTTTTTGAATTTATTGATTATAACACACGATAGTAAAAAATACATTTAAATTTCAACAAAGAGAAGAGAGGGTTTGGGAATAGGCAAGAAGAGGAAAAATTAGAGAGGAGTAACATTTTTATTCCCCACAAAACAGTAATGCCATTATTAGACAAAATGCACCTGGTATTTTTTTAAATTCTATTTCATTCCATTTTATTTTTTGATTCTCTTTTCAAAGTATTCATCATAATTCTTTTTTTTTTTTTTTGGACTTTCCGACACCACAGCTCATGGTAACACAACATCTTTAACCCACTGAGCAAAGCCAGGGATAGAACCCCTGTCCTCATGGATACTAGTCCCGTTCATTACCACTGAGCCATGATGGGAAACTCCATAATCTTTTAAGTTGATTGCACATTCCACCATTCAGTCTCAGTCTGCAATTTCAAAGAAATGTAAAGACTCCTCTCAACTAAAATAACCAAAACTTGAGTCACATATTAAAGATATGTACATATTTCTTGGAAAAGAAGTATCAAAGTTTGCTTCCTCTCAGAGCACATTTGTATAATCCCAGAGGATTAAGATTTTATTCATACAACTTTTCAGAGTATAGACATGAGAGAATAAAGCCAAGTGCCAGAAATGAGTGCCAAAAGAAATTAAAAAAATAATAACTCCAGATACTGGATTTTTTTTTTTTTAGACATAGACTATGGTATAATTATAAAACATATGATTAAAGAAAGGAAATAAAGATTAAAAACATGAGTAGAGAAAAGAAGATTTTAAAATAAGCATTTAGGGGAGTTCCTTCATGGCTCAGCAGTTAACAATCCCAACTAGGATCCGTGAGGACACGGGTTCTATCCCTGGCCTCGCTCAGTGGGTTAAGCATCCGGCACTGCTGTGAGCTGTGATGTAGGTTGCAGATGTGGCTCAGATCTCACGTTGCTGTGGCTTTGGCATAGGCCAGCCTTTGCAGCTCAGATTTGACCCCTAGCCTGGGAACATCCAAATGCCACAGGTGCAACTCAAAAAAAAAAAAAAAAGAATCATACGCAAAAAAATATATATATATAATAAATGTTACTTCCAAATTTATTGGGTAGATTAACTAGATTAA
The DNA here is from genome assembly GCF_016906955.1 of Phacochoerus africanus. Classification (NCBI taxonomy): domain Eukaryota; kingdom Metazoa; phylum Chordata; class Mammalia; order Artiodactyla; family Suidae; genus Phacochoerus; species Phacochoerus africanus. The sequence goes on along the minus strand of NC_062544.1, from coordinate 209,273,717 downwards.
CTAGAATATGAGACACAGCTGAGAACAGAATTAGTGAACTAAAAAAGAGATACAAAGAGGGAGTTCCCATCGTAGCTCAGTGGTTAACAAATCCAACTAGCAACCGTGAGGTAGCAGGTTCAATTCCTGGCCTTGCTCCGTGGGTTAAGGATCTGGCATTGCTGTGAGTTGTGGTGTAGGTCACAAACGTGGCTCGGATCCCATGTTGCTATGGCTGTGGTGTAGGCTGGTGGCTACAGCTCTGATTAGACCCCAGCCTGGGAACCTCCATATGCTGCAGGAACGGCCCTAGAAAAGGCAAAAAGTCAAAAAAAAAAAAAAAAAGAGAGAGATACAAAGAAAGGATCCAGAATACAGCCAGAGAGTAAAAACTAAGATGGAAAATATGACAGATTAAGAGACATGGATGTTAAAGTGTAGAGATCTAGTACATATAATCAGTTTCATTTCAGAAGATGAATGAGGGAATAGGAAAGCAGAAATATTTGAAGAATTAATGGCCAATAATTTCCCACTGATGTAAAATATATTTATACATATAAATATATATATGGCCGTCAATTAATCAAATATTGAGTCTACTAATTAAAGAGCTCCAAAAAAGATACATGTAAAATAAAATCCATCCTTAGACACAGAAAATTAAAATCTAAAAAGAAGACAAATGGCATAATAAAAAAGGGAATTATATCTAAAAGAAATGATTATATCAAACAATTGTTATACAATTTAATTTTGAGGAATAGCAGGCTAGAACCAAAATTCTGAATAACAATAAAATGTAAGTTGGAAGAGAGTGATTAGACTTAAAGTATCCATGGACAATTAATAAGTTTGAAGGCCTTGGTGTTAAATTTTTGTTAGGTTTTATAGATACATGCAAAGGTGATGAAGTAATATCTAAGATAATAAGTAGTGAATATATAACATCTAAAATTAGACAAGAATTCATACATTGCAAAGAAGACATGAAAGAGGGTAGAAGTAACAATTTTCATTAAACCAGCTACACTAATGATGAAATGTGAAGTGCTGTGGTTTATAAACACATCAGAATGTAAATGTCAATTTTTCAAAGTCTCCTAGCATACCAATAAATGCAACTGAATAACAATTAAAAAAAAAAAGAGGATAGCAATTAAAAGCAAGACATGAGATTATGACACGGAAATTTGGTTTAAGTGAATCCAGATATATGAGAATCAAATGTGAATACATTTGTGATGGATTAACTATTGCTACAAATTCTTTATTACTCTCCCTTTGAAAGGCAGCATTTACTTCCCCTCCTGCAGTCTGCAGGTGGTGGGGGTAAACCACTGCTGTTATCTCTGACTTCAGAGGTGGGCGTGCCCTGCCACCACTAGGGGTCCCTGAACAGGCACCACTTGTGGCCCCAATCACCTCGGAGTACCAGAGAAGAGGACATTGTGACCGAACACCACCTTTGTTGCTCTTGCACCCCTGGGAGCACACCAGCCCTATTGCTGCCACTGCCAAATGCTCCATGCAGGGCCCACATGCTTGATCTCTGAAACTTCCCAGGATCCTGCAACTAGAAGCAGCCTGTGCAGCACCTCCTGTGTAGGCTAAGTGAGACAGGGTGCTTCTTGAATGGTCTGAGGTGGGCGTGGCCTGCTACCAGCAGGGGTCCCTGAACAGGCACCACCTACAGCTCCAACACCTCAGAGGAGGTCACTGCAGTTAAACACTACCCATTGCTACTCTCACTCCCCTGGGAACTCACACGCCCTGCTGCTGCCACTGCAAAATGCTTTGGGCACCTGGTAAATCTGCCCAGGCTCATTACCAATTCTCAGGGCCCTGCAATTAGGAGTAGCCTGTGCCACCTTCCTGCATGTCTTGCTGCTGTTAAGAGCCCAGCAACAAGGCACTGACTACTAGCCCTACCCATCACCTCCTTCTCCCTGGAAACACACTCAGCACCCTGGGGATAACAGCCTTCTCACACACAAGAAAGAGACCACAAATATTCAAACTCCCACACCAAAAATAAATAGTAAACCCCAACAAAATACAAAGAGTGCTCTTGCATAGAAGTAGCCCTCCCAGACTATAGTTTGGCTTCCCTAAACTCACAAAAAAAGAAAAACATAAGCAAGATGAAGAAGGTCAGGAACCACTGCCAGTTAAAAAAAAATAGAATTCACAAGGAGCAGCAAACAATGAAACACATCTCTGTAGTCTGACAGACATAGAGTTCAAAAGGGAGGTAGTGAAAATACTTAAGGAATTAAGGCTGAATATCAAGGAATGATATGAACAGTAATGCAGATTCCTTTAGAAAGGAACTAGAAAATATAAGAAGGAACATAGGAAAATTAGAAAATTCATTCGCAGAATCGCAAACTGAGCTAAAGACACTAAAGAGCAGAATGAATAATGCAGAGGAACAAATTAGAAACTTGGAAGATAGAATAATGGAAATCACTCAATCAGGACAGCAGACAGAAAGCCAAAGGAAAAAACACGAAAGCAATATAAGAGATCTATGGGATAATATAAAGTGGGATGAATCTACGCATAATGGGAATTCCAGAATGGAAGAACAAGCGATTGAAAACATATTTGAAGAAATTGCATCTGAAAACTTTCTAACTCTAAAGGATACTGATATCAAGATACAGGAAGAACAGAGTGCCCAAACAAGTTGAACCCAAATAGAATCACACCAAGGCACATTATAATAAAAATGGCAAAAGTTAAAGAGAGTGTTCTAAAGGCAGAAAGAGAAAGCAAAGGGTTAATTATCAGGGAAGCCATATGGCTATCAGCTGATTTCTCTATTGAAACTCTACAGGCCAGAAATCAGGGGCATTATAGATTTAAAGTTCTGAAAGGAAAAAAAATGCAACCTAGAATACTCTATCCAACAAGAATCTCATTTAAAATAGAAGGGGAAATAAAGACTTTCTCCAAAAAACAAAAGCTAAAAGAGTACAGCAATACTACACCCATCCTGAAAGAAATACTGAAAGGGCTTCTCTAAATTAAAAAAAAAAAAAAAAAAAAAAAAAGAAGTAAGAAGAAATAGGATGCAGGAAACCACAATTGGAAAACAATCACTTAAATAAGCCAGCATACAGATCTAAACATGAAAATGTTAAAAAAAAAAAAAAGACTTCAAAATCATAGAACATGGGGAAGCAAAGTAAGAAAATGTAGATTCTTTTTTTTGTTTGTTTTAATGTGTTTAAGCCTATATGCCTATTAGGCTAAAGCAAGCAGATACAGGAAGGGGCTAACATACTTAAAAAACAGGGCAAGTACAAATCAAAATCGAGTATTACATTCACAAAAACTAAAAAGAAACGTACTCAAGCATAAAATAAATGGAAATAATCCAACAAAAAAGAAAGGAAGAAGGGAGAAACAAAGAATCAAATGGAAAACAAGGTTTAAAATGGCAATAAATACATATCTATCAACAAAAACCTTAAATGTCAGTGGACTGAATGCTCCAATCAAAAGACACAGAGTGGCTGACTGGATGAAAAAGCAAAAACCTTCAATCTGCTGCCTACAAGAAACTCACCTTAGGACAAAGGACACATATAGATTGAAGGGGAGGGGATAGGAAGAGATATTTCATGCCAATGGACAAAACAGGAAAGAAGGAGTTGCAATACTCATATCAGACAAAATAGACTTTAAAACGAAGGCCATAAAGAAAGACAAAGAAGGACACTATTTAATGGTTAAAGGATCCATTCAAGAAGAGGATATTACAATCATCAACATATATGCCCCAAATATAGGTGCACCCAGACACACATAATAAATACTAACAGACAGAAAAGGAGAAATTGATGGGAATACAATCATAGTAGGAGACTTTAACACCCCAATCACATCAATGGACAAATCCTCTAGACAGAAAACCAATAAAGCAACAGAGATCCTGAAGGACACAATAGAAAAGTTAGACTTAACTGACATTTTAAGGACACTACAGCCAAAAAAAATCAGAATACACATTCTTCTCAAGTGCACATGGAACATTCTCAAGGATTGATCACATACTGGGGCACAAAGCTAACCTCAACAAATTTAAGAGTTTAGAAATTATTTCAAGTATCTTCTCCGACCACAATGGCATGAAACTAGAAATCAACCACAACAAAAGAAATGAGAAACAATGTACTACATGGAGACTAAACAACATGCTACTAAAAAAACCAATGGGTCAATGAGGAAATCAAGAAGGAAATTAAACAATACCTCGAGACAAATGATAATGAGGACACAACCTCCCAAAATCTATGGGATGCCACAAAAGCAGTGCTCAGAGGGTATTTCATAGCAACACAGGTCTTCCTCAAAAAAGAAGAAAAATCCCAAATTGATAGCTTAACCCACCACCTAAATGAATTAGAAAAAGAAGAAAAAACAAGACCTAAAGTCAGAAGAAGGAAGGAAATCATACAGATCACAGAGGAAAAAAACAATAGAAAAAAAATAAATAAATAAAACCAAGAGCTGGTTCTTTGAAAAGGTAAACAAAATTGACAAACCTCTGGCCAGACTCACCAAGAAGATGAGAGAAAATATCCCAAATAAACAAATAAGAAATGGAAAAGGAGAAATCACAACAGATACTGCAGAAATACAAAAAACCATAGAGAATACTATGAACAACTGTATTTGACAACCTAGAATAAATGGACAACTTTCTAGAATCTTACAGCCTACCAAAACTGAATTAAGAAGAAATAGATTAACTGAACAGACCAATCACAAGAAATGAAATTGAATATGTCATAAAAACACTCCCTGGTCCAGGACCATATGGCTTCACAGGTGAATTCTACCAAACCTACCAGGAGGAACTTACACACATCCTCCTTAAACTTTGCCAAAAGGCTGAAGAAGGAACACTCCCAAAGACATTCTACCATGCCACCATCACCCTAATTCCAAAACCAAAAATATCACCAAAAAAGAAAACTATCAGCCAATATCTTTGATGAATATAGATGCAAAAATACTCAACAAAATTTTAGCCAACCAAATCCAACAATATATAAAAAAGATGGTACAACACGACCAGGTGGGATTCATCCCAGGTTCACAAGGATGGTTCAACACACGCAAATCAATCAATAACATACACCACATTAACAAAAGAAAAGTCAAAAACCATATGATCATCTCAATAGATGCAGAGAAAGCATTTGACAAAGTCCAACATCCATTCATGATCAAAACTCTTAACAAAGTGGGTAAAGAGGGAACATACCTTAACATAATAAAAGCCGTTTATGACAATCCCACAGCCAATATAATACTTGATGGAAAAAAGTTGAAAGTCTTCCCACTAAAATGGAACAAGACAAGGATGCCCACTTTTACCACTGTTATTCAACACAGTACTGGAAGTCCTAGCCACAGCAATCAGACAAAAAAAAAAAAGAATTAAAATGCATCCAAATTGGAAGAGAAGAGGTAAAATTGTCACTGTATGCAGATGACATGATACTATATATAGAAAACCCTAAGGACTCAACCCAAAAACTACCTAAACTGATCAACAAATTCAGCAAAGTAGGAGGATATAAGATTAACATTCAGACATTAGTCGCATTTCTGTACACTAACAATGAAATATTAGAAAAAGGAATACAAAAATACAATACTTTCTAAAATTGCACCCCAAAAAATCAAATACCTGGGAATACACCTGACCAAGGAGGTAAAAGACTTATATGCTGAGAACTATAAGACATAAATCAAGGAAATTAAAGAGGATTCAAAAAACTGGAAAGATGTTCCATGCTCCTGAGTTGGAAGAATTAATATTGAAAAAATGGCCATACTACCCAAAGCAATCTACAGATTCAATGCAATACCTATCATATTACCCATGATATTTTTCACAGAGCTAGAACAAACAATCCAAAAATTTATATGGAACCACAAAAGACCCAGAATTGCCTAAGCAATCCTGAGGAACAAAAACCAAGCAGGAAGCATAACTCTCCCAGACTTCAGGCAATATTACAAAGCCACAGTAATCAAGACGATGTGGTGCTGGTACCAAAGCAGACATACAGACAAATGGAACAGAATAGAGAACCTAGAAGTAAACCCAGACACCTACAGTTAATTAATCTTTGACAAAGGAGGCAAGAATATAAAATGGGAAAAAGTCTTTTCAGCAAGTGGTATTGGGGAAACTGGACAGCCTCATGTAAATCAATGAAACTGGAACACACCCTCACACCATGCACAAAAATAAACTCAAAATGGCTGAAAGACTTAAATGTAAGACAAGACTCCATTAAACTCCTAGAAGGGAACATAGGCAAAACATTCTCTGATATCAACCTTACAAATATTTTCTCAGGCCAGCCTCCCAAAGAAAGGGAAAAAAAAAGGCAAAAATCAACCAATGGGACCTTATCAAACTGACAAGCTTTTGCACAGCAAAGGAAACCAAAAAGAAAACAAAAAGACAAGTTACGGAATGGGAGAAAATAGTTTCAAATGATGCAACTGACAAGGGCTTAATCTCTAAAATATTCAAACAACTTATACAACTCAACAGCAAAAAAGCCAACAACCCAATAGAAAAATGGGCAAAAGACATGAATATTCATTTCTCCAAGGAAGATATAAAGATAGCCAACAAGCACATGAAAAAATGTTCAACATCCGTGATTATCAGAAATGCAAATCAAAACTACCATGAGGTACCACCTCACACCAGTCAGAATGGCCATCACAAATAAGTCTGCAAATAACAAATGCTGGAGGGGGGTGTGGAGAAAAGGGAACCCTCCAGCACTGTTGGTGGGAATGTAAATTGGTACAACCACTATGCAAAAACAGCATGGAGGTACCTTAGAAAACTATGCATAGAACTACCATATGACCCAGCAATCCCACTCTTGGACATATATCCAGACAAACCTTTGCCTGAAAAAGACACATGTACCTGTATATTCACTGCAGCACTGTTCACAATAGGACATGGAAACAATCTAAATCTCCATTGATAGAATGACCAGATTAAGAAGTGGTGTATGTGCGTGTGTATATATACACATGGAATAGTAAGCTGTTAAAAAAAAATGAAATATTGCCATTTGCAGCAACATGGATAGAACTAGAGACTCTCATACCGAATGAAGTAAATCAGAAAGAGAAAGACAAATACCATATGATATCACTTATATCTGGAATCTAATATACAGCACAAATGAACCTTTCCACAGAAAAGAAAATCATGGACATGGAGAACAGACTTGTGGTTGCCAAGGGGGAGGGGGAATGAGTGGGATGGACTAGGAATTTGGGGTTAATAGATGCAAACTATTGCCTCTGGAATGGATAAGCAATTGAGATACTGCTGTATAGCACTGGGAACTATGTCTAGTCACTTGTGATGGAGCATGATAATGTGAGAAAAAAGAATATACATATGTATGTATAACTGGGTGACCTTTCTGTACACTAGAAAATCGACACTGTAAACCAGCTATAATGGAAAAAATTAAAAAAAAAATATTTCCTCTCCTAAAGAATTTGGGCTGTCTCTGAACCTGCTTAAATTATAGAGCACAGCAATGGTGCCATTTTTTAAATTCCAAGCTTAGCTTTTAAGGGAAGCTCTCATTTCTTCCTTGGAATATTGACAATTGGAGTGCTCCTGCACAAAGCTCAACTGCTGGTGTGAAAATCCCAAGTAGCATAGAAACATCCTGTATGGACTTTGGTCACAGATAAATCTCAAGTCCTACCTGACAATTATGTGAGCCTCTTAGATATTCCAGCCCAATGGAGCCCCCCTGCCCTGGGTGTTCTTGAACAACGTCCTGTGGAGCAGAAGAGCTTCCCAGGTGAGCCCAGTAAACCCAAAGAATCATGGAAGATAGAAAAATGTAGTAGAACAAAAGTTTAAACCCAGAGCATGTGATTCCATATCCCAAGCTCTTAATTTCTGTGCATGCCTCATCTCAACATTTAGTTAGCAGTTAATATGTGCCAGGCTCTATTCTAATGTCTTTACACTATTAACAACAACACCTTACTACTTCCTCTAAAGAAAACAAGGTAAAAATTTTAAACAGAAACATGACATCAGTGCCAATCAAAAGCAAGCTAGAGTAGCCTGGGAAACAACATAGACTGTAAAGAAAAAAGCAATGCCAGAGGTGAAGGAGAACACTATGGAATGACAAAAGTCTCAATAAATCAGGAAGTATGTTAATTTAAAATTCATAATCACCTAGTAACACAGACTCAAATATAATAATTTATAGACTATATTGATAAATGAAAAAACCTAGCATCATAGGGTAAGATTTTTAACATAGTCATTTCAGTAATATGTACATCAAGCAGAGAAAAAGACAGTAAAGTAACATAAGATTAAAAAATACACTAAAAATTAAACTTTATATAATTTTAATTATATATAATTAGATATATAAACTATTATAAACTATATATAAACTATATATCTATAAGCTATGTATATACATTATATATATAAACTATTGAACCAAACTGGAAATTATACATTCTTTTCAAGCTTATATAAAGATTGGTCATGTGTTAGGTAAAAAATTGTCAGAACTTGGTAGATTTTTTTATTATATTCTCTGACCACAATGCAATTAAGACATATCAATAGCACAAACATAACCTGGAAAAACCCCATATGTTTGGCCACAGGAAAGCAAAATCCTTATTAAAAAAAAAAAAAAAGCTAGCAAACTGGATCCAAGAATGTACTGAAAAGTTAACACGTTAAGACCAAGCTGGATTTATCATAAAAAACGCAAAATTCATTTCATGTACTATCTCATTCTACTGGGTTAATGTAACCATCATATAATCTTATTAAAATGGCTTGAACTCTCAAATCATCTGCCTTGTCATCTATAAAATGGTGAATTAGCTTTATTCTATCTGTATCTCAAATGATAAACATAATCAAATGAAAATAAGTTCCATGAATATAAACATGGTTTGTAAACTGAAAAACTGTAATAATATAAATTATATTATTATGCACAAAAGTTGTTATTGATATTTCTTTTTTGCGCCTCAGCCCATGTCAAAACAGGTAATAAGCTATATAGGACACTATGGTCAAAATAAGGAGTAGTGTGTTCTTAAAACTGTGAAATGCAATGTAAAAGGGTCTATAAATTTGTATGTACACTCTAAATAATGATAAAATAAATAGCTTTTTATGCATCACCCAGGTTGTAAAGTAATGGTTTCCTCAGAGGCCCACTGTGAATCTTCCTTGATTACATCCCCCTGCCTCCCACCCAAAGTCAATCCTAATCCTGAAATTTGTGTTATTTTTTTTTTGGTCTTTACAGTTTTACCATACAGCTATATTCCTAAGTGTATATATATATGCATGCACAGTTTTACCTGTTTTTGAAACTTAAATGTGTGGAATCATATTAAATATATATTTACATTATTTTCTTTTTTTGTTCAACCTCATGTTAAGATTTTTCATAGATGTAAAATGTATAGGTGTAAATCACTGATATTTTCTACTGTTTATAGCTACACTATGTAAATATACCATAGTGCTATCCATTTTAATAACTGTTTCACACAATGAGCATTACTGTCCACCTCTCTAGTTGTACAAGGGTAAAATTTATCTATATTTTACTCCCAGAAGTGAAATTGTGTTAAAAGTTGGCACATTTTAGATACAATTAGAAATTCCCAACTAAGGAGTTTGTGTCTAGATTCATTCCCATCTCCAGTGGGTGAGCTTTCCTGTTGTATCACATTTTCAAAATCCAAGATACCACCCAACTTCTCAATTTTTGTTACTAGGATGGATTGAAATGATTTCTTGGGCTTTTACTTTCCATTTCCCTGGTTAACAGTAAGATCAAGTATGTTTCCTTTTTACTCGTTGTTCATTTATTTTCCTTTCTGTACAGGGCTTCTTCATGTCTTCGGCCCATTTTATTTTTAGTCATTTCTTATTAAATATTGATAGATACAAAACAACCTTAAACAATATACCTCAGATATAAAGAATGGAAATACAATGAATACTGGTACGCTTTAAAGAAAAGTAAATTACCTTTGAATTTCCTGTGTATCCTTCTTGATTCCATTACTCTTCCTCATCCACGAATATAAGGGCAAAACTAAATCATGCATTTATTAGGTTTTTTTTAGTTTCTTACTCTCCGCTATGATTTTTACATTGTTTTACTGTACATATGTGCTTATAAACTTTTCTTCTTACCTTCATGTTTAATAACACTTTTTCTACTAGCATTTGCTGGACTAGTCAGCATTACTCAGGAGAGTGATTCAAGAACATTAAATAAAAAGCTGCAGGTACTCACCCTTCAGCAGATTATATAGGTCTGCTTTTGTGAGCAGCTGCTTAATTGCAAATTGTTGCCTGAAATTCAAAGCACCAGCTACTTTGACTTTCAATTTGGGGTTACGCTTCAATTGACTAGTTTTATTCTCTCTCCTCTTTGTGTTTAATATGATGTTAATCATCAATCCTATCTTCTGTTTATTATATACTCAGGACTCTCCGTATATCTCATGTTCATCTGAACAATCAATAGTGAGGTGGGTGTGTATTCTGTTCATTTTTTATGTAATGTTTTCCTATATATTTTACATAAACAATTTATAATACTAGTTTATTAATTTCTACAATTAAATATACAGTTTCATAAAACATAATTATATCCTCATCTTTTGGTTTCCTATGAACATTCTGGGATTGTACTTTCATTATTCTCTGATAAATCAGGTTATACCAAGAAAGCATTTTAAAAGTCTTCTTGTCACTTTTTTTTTTTTTTTTGACCGTGCCCAAGGCATGTAGAAGTTCCCAGGCCAGGGACTGAACCCATGCCACAACAACCTGAGCTCCTGCAGTGACAACTCTGGATTCTTAACCTGCTGCTGTGTGCCACAAGGAATTTAAACTCTTGGGAATTCTAGTCCCATTGTGGCAGAGTAAGCATCCTTACTCTTCCTCACCCACAAGTGTAAGGGCAATACTAAATCATACATTTATTAGGTTGTGTTTACTTTAGTTTAGCTGTCCTGCTTTCCAAATAAAACTAAAAACTATGGGAAAAAATACAAATGTTAAATAATTTATAATGTGAAAGAATAAATAAAACCAGGCTGACTATAGCAAAAGGACAAAATCTGAAGACATGACTTCCTTCAGGAGGAGTTTCTTGTTGAGTTTCAATTTGTTTTCCTTTCATGGTTTACCACAGTTTTGAGTCCTAGTCACAGTGCTCTTTAGTAGCAAAACTGAGATAGAAATTTGACAACTTCCTGGCCAGGGGGACTGGAGAAAAGAGTTCTTGTGGGCCAGAGAGTGAAGGGAGGGTTCCAGAGGAACAGACCTAGAAAGGGGAGACCCTAATCCTGAGCATAAACCATCTAAATTCTCAATCCAACCGCTCTACCACATGTGCATGGGACACTCACAATCCAGTGAAGCAAAAGCTTAGAAACTCAATGAATATTTGTGCAACAGAGGGTCAACAAGGAGTTATGACCTTTAAGTAAAAGGCTAAAATAAAAACAAAAACATTCTCCAGAGGATTATATCTACTACATATTCACAATGTCCCAAGATTAACCCAAAATTATTCAAAGAAGAATCAGGAAAATATGATCCATTCTCAAGACAAAAGACAATCAACAAATGCCAACTGAAAAATGACTTAGAGGTGGTTGGAATTATCAAAAGCTTTAGAACAGCTTTTATAACTATGCTCCAAGAGGTAAAGGAAAATATAACTGAAATAAATGACAATAGAAAAGTATTAGTAGAGACATAGAAAATAAATAGAAGCATCAAATGGAAAATACACATTTAAAATAAAAGAATGGATTATCTCACTAGCAGATTGTAGATGAGAGAGAAGAGTCATTGAAATTAAAAATAAAATAAAAATTATCAATCATTTTCCTTCTACTAGAAAATCTGAATATTTTTTATAGTGTAGGTCCTCTAGTGATAAGTTCTTTCAACTTTTAAATGTCTGAAAACACCTTTATTTTGCCTACTTTAAAGTACATTTTTTTAGTTATGGAATTTTAGGTTTATGGCTTCTTTTTCAGTAGTCGAAAGAACAATAGTATGCAATCTTCTCATTTGTTTTATTCCACATATAAAATGTGGAGGGGCCTTTCCATATGAGGTAAGGGGCATTTCTCAATTATAAGCAATCCTTATAATTGCTCCTTTGTAAGTAAAGTACCATACTTTTTCTTCTCTGGTTGCTTTTATGATGTTTTTCTTCATTGGTAGTTTTGAATGGTTAGATTATGATGTGCTATTTTTCCCCAAAAAGTTTATTGAGGATCTTGTATCTTCAGCCTTAAAATTTTCATTAATTTTTTTTTTGTCTTTTTGCTATTTCTTGGGCCGCCCCTGCGGCATATGGAGGTTCCCAGGCTAGGGGTTGAATCGGAGCCATTCCCACCAGCCTACGCCAGAGCCACAGCAACGCAGGATCCAAGCCGCGTCTGCAACCTACACAACAGCTCACGGCAATGCCGGATCGTTAACCCACTGAGAAAGGGCAGGGACTGAACCCGCAAACTCATGGTTCCTAGTCGGATTCGTTAACCACTGCACCACGACGGGAACTCCTCATTAAATTTTTAAAATGTTTGACCATATATCTTCAAATATTTTTTCTGTCACCACTTCTCACTCCTCTAATTTAAATATCCAAAGTAAACATACGTTAGGCTAATTAAAGTCATCTAATAGCTCAATGATGTTCTGTTCTTTGTTCCTTATTATTCTCTGCATAGTTTGTTTCATTTTGATAACTTTTATTGCTATTGCTATGTCTTCAAATCCAATGACACATTCTTTTCTAATGTCTGATCAATTGTTAATTCATTTCTAGTTGTTCGCAATGAACATGCATTGCTTGTAAAATCAGAAAGAAAATAATAAATGTTATTTAAAATGGCAAAAAAGCAATTTACCATAAATGTATGACTTTATTTATGGATCTTTGATTCTATTTCATTGGTCTATATGTCTGTACTTCTGTCAGTACCCATAGTCCTGCTTATTGTACCTTCATCATAAAGTTTGAATCAGGAAATGTATGTCTCCAGCATTCTTCTTCTTTTCCAATATTTTTTTCCCTTTTCTTTTTTTTCTTTTCTTTTCTTTTTTTTTAATATTCTGTGTCCCTTGCATTTCCATATGAGGTAAGGGGCCTTTCTCAAGCCTTTTCTGAGCAGGTGAATAACATTGCTCATGCAAGGGGCCTTCAGGATCCCCAAGATTATGGCAAGTATTTTCAAATCCCATTATGGACATCTCATTCCTCAATTTTTTTTTCTCTTTTCAGTCAACTTTCTGTTCGCCCTAACTGATGGTGCTACCTCTGGCAGCTGCAATGTTAAAAAACTGTCCCTGGATGTTTCCCAAAAATGCCCTAGCAATAGAGCTATTCATACAGAGTGAATTCTGCCTGAGGTCAAATAAGGAAAAGTCTTAAGAATAAAGCGTTTCAGTGAGCTTCTAGACAGGTCAAATAGTGACACTTCTCTGGGGGGGATGTAGGGGATTTTTATTTTTATTTATTTATTTATTTTTCTTTTTAGACTGCATGTGTGGCATATTGAAGTTCCCAGGCTAGGGACTGAATCAGAGCTATAGCTGCTGGCCTATACTATGGCCACAGCAACACCAGATCTGAGCTGCATCTGCAACCACAACTCACAGCAATGCCAGATCCTTGACCGACTGAGCAAGGGCAAGGATTGAACCTGCATCCCCATGGATATTACTTAGACTCGTTACTGCTGAGCTGCAATGGGAATTGCAGGATTTTTAAATCTATTCTGTTTTCTCCAGTGGCTGCTGGGCTGCTGGTAATGCTGTTGATTTTCAAAGCTGCCACAGAGCTGGGGAAAGGGGGACAGAATTAGAGCAAATTAAAAACACCACAAAACTCAATGTTATTACTGAGATACAGCAGTTTTTCTTGAATAACACTCTTTAGAATGTTTCAAGCATTTCATTAATTTCTGGAGTTCTGAAAGTGATTTTGACAGATTTTGCCAGTGTTCTCATTGCTTTTATGGAGAAGCAGATTTTTCTGAGGACTTTAATCTGCCATTCCAGAGTGCTTCTATCTTTGATGGGATTTAAAGTCCTCCAGTCAGGTCTATAGCTAATCTAGATTCCCTACAAGCTTTGTCCCTCTAGGTTCCACTTGCTAGTCTTATGCTTCTTTACTCTGGGATTTTACTTTGTTGGTTTCAAGGTAGAGATTTTTTTTTCTGTTTCATTTTTAACCTGAAAATCCATGTGTTTCAGATGGGAAGGGTACCTTTCTGCATGAATTCTATAAATATAATATTGAACAAAAGTATAAGAACATTTGTTTAAATGATGGCAAGAATTCAGTAACGTGAGATGATTTGAAGATCAAGAACAAAACAATCTTTCTAAACTTCCCAGTGCTGATGAGAGATGAGAGCCATAAAAAAGATGAGAGCACAGCTCTCAGTCAGGAAAAATGGCAACTCTTCCAATACAATGGAAAGAAAGAATGGGAATAGTAATGGCCAAATACCAGGAAGTCTAGGATTGGGGAACTGGCAGTTAAGGATGATGTTGTTTTATGATATTTTTTATGTGAATGGAATGTAGAAAAAGGTTAGAAATGGTAGAATATGCTCTTGAAAAATATGAAGCCATGTTGAAAAAACAAATGTGGGGTATAGAGGGAGAAACCCAAGGATTCAGAGAGTAAATATTTCTCAGCTTTGAGAACATTGTAAGAGTGGAGATCATAAATCTGTAATGCCAATAATCTGCACCATTATGCGATTTAATATAACACTGGAATGCTACCAACTAAGGCTCACGCCATGTGGAACCCCTTCCTTTTCCACAAATATATTATGCCATTATGCTCTTTTATACCTTTATGCCTTGTTGAATGCCTTTCTCCAGTTGTCTATAATAAAGAGAATCCATTAAGAAGCACATTTTCAGGAGTTCCTGTTGTGGCTTAGTGGAAATGAATCTGAATAGCATCCATGAGGATGCAGGTTTGATACCTAGCCTCGCTCAGTGGGTTAAGAATTTGGCATTGCTGAGGCTATGGTGTAGGCCGGTGGCTACTGCTCCAATTTGACCCCTAGCCTGGGAATGAACATCCATGTGCTGCATATGTGGCCCTAAAAAGTCAAAAGAAAAAAAAGAAGAAGAAGAAGCACATTTTCATATCTAATCCAAGCTCCATTATCTAATTAATATTTATCAGTGTGAAAAGATAAGCTGATCCCTGTTTTAGTCAGTTCAGGCTGCTATAACGAATTATCATAGAGTAGGTAGCTTATCAAGAACAGAAATTTATTACTTAGAGTTCTGGAGGCTGGGAAATTCAAGATTAAGATGACAACTGATTCACTGTCCAGTGAGAGAACATGTCCTTGTTCATAAACACTGTCTTCTGGCTCTATCATTAATGGAGGAAAGGGCAAAGGAGCTCTGTGGGTCTCTTTTACTAAGGGCACTGATTGATGAGGGTTCCCTCTCATGACCCAATCACTTTCCAAATGCCCCACCTCCAAATACTATCACCATAGGCATTAGTATATTTTGAGGAGACAAAACATTCGGCTCATAACAATCCCCTTTTTATTATTTCAGGTTATATGTTATGATCATCCTCAGATGGCTTGAGACTTCATTAATAGAAATTTTAACACATTATTGGTCTTCATTGTAAATATATCCGCTGCTCTATACTAGATTTTATACACTTTGAGTGCAGAAAGCATGATTGTCCCTATTGAATACTTAGTACTTAACCAGGTAGCCAAAACATAATAGGCACACTGTTGACTGAAGCAGAGAGGCATTTCCTTATGACCAAAAAAAAAAAAAAAAAAAAGGATGTAGAGATTTCAGAGACAGACTACTCACTTCCTATTTTTTATGAGTCCTCTTTAAAAATTGCTGAACCAAGCAATATATATATTTATTTTTTTGGTCCTTTTGCTATTTCTTTGGGCCGCTCCCCGTGGCATATGGAGGTTCCCAGGCTAGGGGTTGAATCAGAGCTATAGCCACCGGCCTACGCCAGAGCCACAGCAATGCGGGATCCGAGCCGCGTCTGCAACCTACACCACAGCTCACGGCAATGCCGGATTGTTAACCCACTGAGAAAGGGCAGGGACCGAACCCGCAAACTCATGGTTCCTAGTTGGATTCGTTAACCACTGCGCCACGACGGGAACTCCGTCAAGCAATATATTGTAAAAACAAGCTTAAAGGCAAAAGATGGATAGGCATAAACAATAGATAAGTATTTTTTCTCTCCATGACTCTAAATAAGGTCAGAGGTTTGAGGCACTCTTAAAAATCATGCATTCCAGTTTCAAATAGAAGTGAAAAAAATCTTTACATATTTATATGTAAATTATCTCTAGGATATATTAAAATGAATAAATAAAAGTGAATAAAATTTATATGTTATTGCTTAGATAAGAACTGGAAATACGAATATATGTAGGTGTATATCTTTATTAACAAGATATGTAATAATTACCCTCCAATGAACTTAAAAGTTTCCTTACTTTACCTACAACTGCTGATTGTTTAATTTTTCCCCCTAAAGTGTATGCCTCCCTTAAAAAAACACTTGTAAAGTCATCTTTTCTGAGGACATTATTATCTACAACAAATGTGTGATCTTCTCCTTGAAGAGTGCAGGTGTCTGCATGTGAAATCTGACACTTGAGTTGCTAGGGTAACAGTCTGCTCCTTGATAATGAAAAAGAAATAGGTACTAGAATAAAATAGATGCACTATGCAAATAGACCAGCTACAAAGTCCATTTAAAAAAATATGTCTTGTTCCAATTTTGAGTGAAACACAGATAAATTAGGAAATGGGAACTCTTAGACTCATATTTTTCAGCTTCTCCCTGAGTCTGAGGGTGCTTCTCCCATGCTACTTGCCCCAAATTCTCAATACACTCTTACTTTCTTCTTTTTCTTCTTAGATAAGGCTTGCACCTTTATTTGTTAAGCTGTTAAAAAATGTTTACAGCTTGTAAAGTGTAACGTTTCTCCTAAAATGATTTTTTTCCATACTGAAAAAGTAAAAGAAAAGTGACTCCCACACTCTCTGCCTCTCCCTCTGCCAACCCAGTACTTTCCAAATGATGCTGAAATGATACTACTTAGATGTTCTTTTCCTAAGCCAAATACTTAGTTCTTTGGTCCCCTGATATTATTGCCTTAATATTATTACTCCAAAATCATCCTTTCTGAGTTGGGAATACAGATCCTGAAATCTAGAATATAATTTCAAGAGACACACAAAATTATGTAGAAAAATAAATCAACTGAGTCCTAATATATTACCTATATTATTAGTGATTTATTTAATCAAGGAAAAGCCAATACTTCTAAAATTTAGTTTCATCTGTGAAACGAGGAGGCAGGAGGTGGAGAAGCTGGATTTTAAAGGTTGCTTAACATAGTTATTACCTCTATTAAACTATTTTCAGTTCTCTCACTCAAATTTTTGTTCAGATAATATGGACTTGATGTCATTCAAGTTACTTTCTGCTCTAGCATTGTGTGATCACTTTTTACAATAATTTCTTTTTAAATAAAAAATTAAAATGTGATTTTCCTTATATAATATGTGAAAATCAAAAATTTTAGGTGAGATACGAGTTCAAGAAACCTTGATGGCCAATGCAGCAAAATATCAAAGCAGAAATTGACTTCAGTTACTCTAGAATTAAAAAAACCAATAATAAATCAGCAACAAAATATGATATACGAAATACAAAAGAAAATTAATACATGCACTGAAATTATAAGAGGAGGATATAAGAAGTAAAAATAATGTTAGAAGACATAGGTGCAAAGAAAGTACTGTTTCAACAGGTGAAATGGAATTAATCAGTGAACAAAAGTGCCCTCAGTTCGAGCATTGTGCAGTTTCACATCTAGGTCATGTTTGTCATGTTCTGGGACTTTGCATGGATGATTCTTTTTGTCTGAAACACCTTCCCTTTTCTAACAGTTCCTCATTGCTGTTGGAATGAAACAAAATTCAATCCAAATTCTTCACCTCACCTAAAGGCCCTGCAAGAACTAATCTTTCCCAACTTTTTGATCTCATCTCAACCTTCTCTCTTGCCATACCAGCCCTCTTCACCAAGTTCTTTACTGTTTCCAACTTTCCATATATGCTATTCTCCCTACCTAGAAGGTTTTTTTTCCTTTTATTCCTCATCAACTTTTATACTTCACCTACTTCTTTTATTTTTACCTACATCCACCAGGTCTCATTTCATGTATCATTGCAAGGAAAATCTTTAAATCCACCCTTACATTGGACAAGGGACTCTATTACATGTTTTCAAAGCACTCTGTAATTTGTTTCTTTAGAGATTTTATTACCGTTTCTAATCACATGCACTTATGTGATTTTTAAAATTAATATCCACCATGCAGCATGAAACTTTAAAATCCATGTAAGCATCGTTACTTTTTCCTTGACAAGAAACTGAATCATTCTTCTAGACACCCCAGCACTTAGCAAAACAACTGATATGCCAGTCAATTGCTAAACACTTTTTAATGAATTGTGTTAATAACTTGCAGTTAAAGAGATTATTACCTGATGAGAGAAGTATTGCCATTCTATCTTCTCATCAAAAAAGTACACAGTAGGCTGATATGCCTAAAAAATTTCCACACATGCTTTAAAAACATTTAATGACAGATAAAATGAGCTAATACCCACAAACACCTAGATTGGCTCGAACACTTAGATTGGCCACAAACACGTAATTGGAATTCACTTCTCAAGATTTCTCTTGAATCATCTTCTCTTACACAATGGAACATAATGGAGGTTAAATAAAAGTCTTTCTTTTCATTGTAATTGCATATAAAGTGTTGTTGGTGAAGGATTTAAAAAGTTTAACTTAAAACATTCACCTCTCTTCAAATATTTTTTCTCTCCAAGAGCTAAAGTCATATTCGGAAAGTCAGAAGTTTGTTCTCCAGAACCACTAAACAATTTTAGCAAACAATCTTCGTGTGAATATCAATTTTTGTATATTTAAAGATGATAAAATCCACAGAATTTTCATTGTTACATTTAATTTTTTTTTTTTTTTTACTGAAAGCATGAGATAATAAATGCACAGAGCCTCAGGTTTTCATCTGGGCAAATACATGCTTTCCTCTGTGATTTTCTTCTGGAAATTGTGTATTTGAGTGTGTGTGCAACAAACACATTCTCTATGTTAAATGCTAACAACTACTTCATTTTCAAAGAGAATATGGTTCTTCCTAGTATCACTGCCATTTAAATATATCTTCTCAATTTCATACAAGAAAACTTACATATAAATGTAAATCTCATAAAATATTTTGAGATTTATTATCTCTCTGGATCTTCAAAAACTCTTCCAGGATTGTTGGTCAGGGTCTGTATCTCTATATGACAGATGAAGAATCTGAATCCCTGAGAGACTGATTTGCAAAAGGTTGTTCTTGAAGTACTGAATATAAGGTTGCCAGGCAGAGTTCTATTTTCTGCTCATACAGAGAATATATGATATGTATCCTGGAATTGTATTACGAATTATAAATATGTGCAAATATGTTTCAAATAGCACAAACTCCATTCCCTAAGGATAGTGGGCCTCAAAAAAATCTTGCTTTTATTTGACTATAAGGGGAAAAACGGTGGTTTTGTGGTGGGATTATTTTCTCTCTTTTGTAGCCTTTACAAAACCAAATGATTATTTCTCAATCCATGGACATGTAGCCTATGGGTCATCTGTGGCTGTGTTCCAGTCTGTGGTTATGCTTGTGTTTGCCCTTTGAGTTTGCTTATTTTGGAATATAGGCTGAAGGCTTATTTCCCACAGGGGCCATGTACCTCCTCATGCAATAGTACCAGTGAAAAACTAATAAAGAGACTCCTCAGTTAAATACAGTTGGGAGACCATGGAGGTGTGGAGTTTTCACACCCTATGATGATAGCAGAACCTAACAGGGAGAAGAAAGACTTCTATTTTCCTGGCAAGAACTCAGCCAATGAGACTGTCACAACTCAATCAATGAAAAGGCATGAACACTTTCTTTATTACAGCCCTCTCAACTTCCCTTTCCCCTCAATAAAAGAGATCTCTTCCCCATTTTTGCTGGGTCTTGCTCATGGCTCACCAAGCTTGCAGACCCAAACTGTAATCCTTCGTTGATCTGGAATATACCCATTTTTGCTGGAAAAAAATAACAGGTAGGCTATTTGTTTTAGGTCAATATTTTGGTGGCCCATACAGGGACCCAGAGAAGACCACCAAAAACTCTGAGGTGAGAGAGCAGAAGATGCAGTACCCACATTGAGCCCATTATTACTCTCTGCTTTTCTCACTGACTCTGGGGTTTAAGGGTAAGTTTTTCTCCTGGATCTAAGCTTTCAATCTTTTTGCATTATAAAGCTCTCCTGGCTTTACTGGGGATCATCTTTAAGATTTTTGTCTTTTATGAGTAAGTCTTTGTGTATACAAGTGCTCATTTGGCACTTGAGCTTTTTTTTTATTCCTTCTTCTTCTCATTTTTTGGCAGCCCCATGGCATATGGAGCTCCCAGGCCAAGAATTAGATCATTGCCACAGTTGAAATATAAGTCACAGCTGTGGCAATGCCATATCCTTTACCCACTGTGCTGGGCCATGGATCAAACCTGCATTCCAGAAATCCCAAGACACTGCCAATCCCATTGCACCATAGCTGGAGCTCCTTCAACCTAATTTTTAAGTCATATTACTCCAAATAGATCTGGCTAACCTAGAGCCTATTCCTTTTGGAACAGGGACTGATTCATTATAACTGTGCTGGTTCAGTCTTTGGGCTATTCCTTGAAATAGAAGCTGTTTTATTAGATATGTGCTGAAAAGCTTTTGGCCTGGCTCTTCTGGGAACATACTGTCTCCTTAGAACTAGCTGGTATTAGGCATGTGGGCTGTTTAACTGTTTGAGCTATCTGAACTTATTAAGCTGTTTAGGCTGTTTGAAATTTATTTTTTTACTCTAGAGAAAAACCTTTAGATTGTTCAGAATCTAAATGGGATTCTGATTATTTAAATATTTTGAGGGTGTGCCCTCTCCTACAGGGACCACAGCTGATTTTCTGTTTAAAAACAGTGGTCTTTCTTTATGCACTTTTATATCATGGCAGTCCATTGGATCAAGGGCAATTCAAAATGTTGATGGCCATGAAGGAGAACTTTTGAAAACCTTAAACTTAATTTTCTTAAAATTGACTTGGACAACCATAGCTCTAGAGATTCCCAAAACGGAATGAAATGCCTATTTTGATTGGTATTTTGAGGCTTCCAATGTTTTCACAAGCCTAAAATTGCCTCTCTGCAAGATAAAATTTTAATATTAACTGAGGCTAACAAACAATTAAAGATAAAATGCCTTCTGAAGCCCCATGCCTTTCTTTCCTGGCTTCTTTGTCCAGGCTCCATTACTAACACCATCTCCTCTCTCTCCCTTATCCCCTTGTGCTCAGGCCCTTCCTCCAGCACCATTTTTCTCCTTTCTTTCTATGATACCTGCACCTCCTCTATAACCTCAGTTCCTCCCTATTAATTCTCTCTTTAAACCTCCCTTTTTTTCTGAAATTCTCCCCATCCCCTTTGTCTATAAACCTATAAGAACCTATTTCTTTAAAATTAAGCCTCCTGAGCATCTAGAAGCCAAGCCCCTAATTTCTTATAAGGGCTTATAAGCCTGGACTAAAGGTGAACTGTGAACCAGAGTCAAAGAATTTTCCAAGCTAACTGAAGACCCTCACAGATTTGCTGAAGAATTTAATATAGCCACTCAAATTTACCAATCTAGTTTCTCTGACTGACATCATCTAGTTTAAATGTTTGTCCGTGAAGTCCAAGCCTAGCATTGGATGAAAACAAATAATTGAGAAAATCCCAAAAGCTTTCAAGAAATAACTGGGAGTCCAGTCTGCTAAATTATTACATGATAGGGCTCCAGCAATTGCTAAGTGACCTCATTAAGCAATTCCTAGAGCTTTTCAAAGCCTGTTAATAGGAACAAAATTCAGGCTTGTGCACAAAATCTAATGAATCTGTTCATGAATATTAATACAGACTTTGGATTATTTTTAGGTAAAATTCTGGTCTTCCTTCCAATGTTGATTCCACCTGGGTATGTCTTAACTCAATATTAATCAATGGGCTGAAATGAAAACTTTCCCTTTAGTAAAAAGGACGAAGATGGGATGGGAAACCCTGTCCACTCCATATTTAATCTAGCAAACCAGTTCTCTCTCATTTTAGATGAGTCACCTAAAAGGAAAACAACTAAAATTCTTAATCCCCAACTCTAGTAAATGAAGGGCCATAAAGGATCTATTATTGTAAAGAGATAGGACACTGGAATAGAGATTGCTACAAATGTAATAAGCACTTTAGGTGCCGTCAGCCCTCTAATCAGCCTTTCCATTGTCCTCCCAATTCTCAATGACTGGGCTCTGAGAAACTACAGAGGCTCTTCCCAATCTTCCCTTTTAATTGGCTTGGAGAAACATTTTTCCAGATTGGGGATGAATCTCTTTTGGTTCTAATTAGACTCTGTTTACCACAGCCCTCCCTACTTCCTTTTTCCCTCTCTTTAAAAGAGTTCTCCATTTATTTTGGGGGGTAACTGACATGTCATTCACCATGGCTGCAGACTCTGAATTGTAATTGTTTGTTGATCTTGAATAAATTCATTTTTGCTAAAGAAATAACAAGTAGTTTATTTTAGGTCAACAGACCAAAGAGCAAAACAGAAGAACTTAGGTTGTCTCTAAGTGCTTCTGATTATCCATAGTTGCATCATGTTTGCTTATAGTCTCTTGGCCAAAGTATGCTACAGACTAAACCACAGGTCGACATCCTGGTGATGTGAACTTCTCCCTTAAGAGTTATTGGCAATGAACAATTGGTAAGCAAGTATAATCATAAAGAAAAAAGTTAACTATTATGAAAAAAGTAGTATATCAAAGACTTCTCTCTTGATCACAAATATTTATTCTCTCATGTCTACATGCAAAATATTCTAGTTTTTTCCCAGGGAAGATACCCTAAACTTTCACCCCACCAGCTTCTCAGCCTTGAAGTCCAGGACTCATAATAGCCATTATATCAGACCCACATTTAGCTTCTTTTGGTCCAGAGACCTGTAACTAAAAAGATAAGTTTGCACTCCCCTCACACAGTAATGCACAATCCATTTTAAAAAGGAAAGAAAGAAAATTGCTCATAGGTCACTGGGCTACAGAAATTATTTAATTCCATTAGGCAAGTATTATTAAATTTCTTACCTTGAAGCTTGGTAATGTGCCCTTGATTGAGCCGAGGTCCTCCTTTCTATAACTGAATTCACAGTTTATTATTCTCCAGGAATCTTTATTCTGCCCTCTGAGAGTTCCTCTCTTTTTCATTTTTGTCCTTGTCCAAATCTGAAGAAAGCAATGAAGAATGTGACCTCCTTGGAAACTGAGCAGTTTTTCGGCCTACGTAATGCCTGCAGATATTCTGAAAATCAATGTTGTTTCACATCAGAAATAATCAAGATTTCTCTTAATTCAGGTTTGATTTCAGGCAACAGCTTGTGCTATTATACACAATGCTTTTCAAGTAGCATATTCTCTACATCAAAAGCTTCTTTGAAAGATCACTTTTAATCCCTTTGTCTGGAGCCATTATGTCCAACTAAAAATATGTGTTTGGGTCCATATTAACTATAGAGATATCTTAACAAAGGGATCCATGGCTTATATCCTTGATTAGCTTATGCCTTGAGATTGAGTCTGATTCTTTGAATAATTTCTCTATTTGTTCTTTTATCTATTGGACATGAGTTGGAGTTGCAAATCTTCACTTTACGAGACTATGAATTTCTGGATTATTTTTTTTCCCTTACATCCCTGCCTACAAAAAGGCCAAGTCTTTTCTAAGTACATATAGTAGTGTCCGTCTCATATTACTTCTCCAATGCATTTGGTAAACAAAAAACACAGTAAAATTATGTATCACAAAACTCATTCCCCTAAATCTACAAATTTATTAGATACATTGCTTGCCTTCCAAGTTCTCAAGTTCTCAATACCATAAGTGTACCAATCTTTACCCCCAGTGATATTTATTGACATATTTTCCACACTCTAAAATCTTTCCATCACTGACCTACTATACATTTCTAATGACATAGCTTGGGATATTTTGTTAGGGCAGCACATATTTCTGGTACCACTTTTTGTATGTCAGCTTTGCTATGTAACAAACAACAACACCAAAACTTTACTGATTTACAAAAATAAACTTTTTTCACAAACTCTGGATGTTATGACTTTTTTTTTTTTTTAGGGCTGCACTTGCAGCATATGGAAGTTCCTGGGCTAGGGGTTGAATGGGAACTGCAGCCTATGCCTGTTGTGCAGGCTGTGACTATGCCACAGCCACAGCAACAGCAATGGCAACACTGGATCCCACCCACATCTGTGACCTACACCACGGCTTGCAGCAATGCCAGATCCTTAACCCACTGAGTGAGGCCAGGGAGTGAACCCATATCCTCACTGATACTAGTCATGGTCTTAACCTGCTGAGCCACAATGGTAACTCCATGCTATGGCTTTTCTTGTCTCTGTTCCATATGAGTTTTTATTCTAGGAAAGAGGCTGTGGGAGCAGCCTTTGTCTAGAACCACCCCACCTTTTTAGGAATTGAACTGTTTTCTCAGTCTACGTTATGTATGCAGATATTCTGAAAACTAATGATTGTTTCACATCGCAAATTGCAATATACTCCCTGCTTATGGCAGAGAAAAAGAGTGAAAGTTATCAGAGAATTTTTAAGCAGATATGAATGTCTTAATACATATGTTAGAATGCCTGATTTTTTTGTAGACAGTGTTCTTCTGCTACAATAGAAGCCCTTAATGGTATTATTCTGAGTACTTCATTGCCAACAGTCTCTGAAGTAGTGACTCTGAACATTGCTTTGCTGTCATTCATAAATCTTAGATCTATTAAAACTAGCAGATCCTCAGAGGTTATGAAGGTAAACTTATTATTATACAAATGGGAATTCCAAAGGGTAAAGAGGTGTCTTTCAAAAGGTAATACCATAAGTTAGTGTCTAAATAAGGGACAGAATTTGGCTCGTCTCACTCTTAGGGTTTTGTCCACTACTTTATGCTTCTTCCTTCTGAAAAACATGAAGTTATTTAGTAAAATCAAAGCTTTTTTGTTATTACTGCTGTTTGTGTTATTAATATATATAATGAAAAACTATCCAGTCTCATATTCACATATACTGTTTCACATGCATATACACTATCTGTCAGCTTAGGCTAAATTATACAGCATGTCTGCATCAGTTAGTTTAGGCCAGGTTATGTTATAGTAACAAATGACCCTCAAATCTTAGGCTTAATATGACAAAGATTTTTTTTCATTCATGTTTATGTGCACTTTAGGGTGGCATATATTTGTTTCATTGCAGTAAGAAAGATGGTAGGGCTGTGCAACAGCTCTAATTTCCATCCTGCCCCCACTGGAAAGTCTTCCAAATAACTTGTGCTCATGTACCATTGGCTAAGATTTATATTGATTGGGATTGATAAAATAAGTTTTCCATGGGCAAAGTTTTAGGGCAGCAGAAGAGGGGGAGAGCAGGAAATATTTCAGCTATGGTACAATTTGCATGCACAGATAATAACTCAGAGAAAAATAATATGACCATTTTCATTACTTTATTTCATTGGAATAATAGATTTTTAAATATTTTTGGAAAACTGATCAAAATATGTATAAAATGAAGCTCTTGCTGATTTTATCATGATTGTATCCTAGAATTCTCTTTCTAGCATGAAGTAGCAAGCACCTAATAAACCAATCTTCACACAAGTAAGAGATCTTGACTCTCAAAATACAGCTACCTGAGGGCATTGGAGATAGAAGCTGAGCAAGTACCCTTTGAAGGGGAAATGAAACTTGGAGTCCATGCCAGCAGGGAATGAGTACATTCTTTTCTAGCTCCTCTGCACAGAATGCAGTCACAGCAGCAGTACTGGACATGCGGTGGCTATAACTTTGGTAGAAAAAAATTCACCCTCACTTTGGCAGCAGAATCAGTGAAGAGAACCCAAAGAAACCAGGGCTTTGGGAAAGGAAAAATCCAAAGAAAAGGAATCCCTAAAACCTGAATCACTGACCCCTGAAGTATATATACATGGGGAAACTGAAAGCAATTAGGAGTTAGGGTTTGAAGAACTAAAGCACAATCTGAGCCACTGCCACTACAATTTACTTTGAGCTTAATTTGAGTCTAAGTTAATTTTCTGCTAAACAAAAGCACTAGAACTATTTATAGTACTATAGCAATATTTAGAACCTACATAACATTCACAATGCCCAACATCCAATCCAGAATCACCACATTTACAAAGAGCTAGAAACAATGACCCATTTTGAAGAAAAAGAAAATCAACAGATCTCAACCATAAGATAGCCAGATGTTGGAATTATAAGACAATAACTTTAAATACTGTTATAACTATGCTCAGTAAGAAAAATAGACTTCCAAGAAATAAAAGATAGGAAGTCTCAGCAGAGAAATAGAAAATATAAAAAGGAACAAAACAGAAATAGTAGAATTGAAAAATACAAAATCTAGGGAGTTTCCACTGTAGCGCAGCAGAAACGAATCTGACTAGGAACCATGAGGTTGCAGGTTAGATCCCTGGCCTTGCTCAGTGGGTTAAGGATCTGGCGCTGCCTTGAGCTGTGGTGTAGGTTGCAGTTGTGGCTTGGACCTGGTGTTGCTGTGGCTCTGGGGAAGGCCAGCGGCTACATCTCTGATTAGACCCCTAGCCTGGGAACCTCCCATATACCATGGGTGCGGCTCTAAAAAGGACAAAAGACCAAAAAAAAAAAAGAAAGAAAGAAATAAAAATACAAAATCTAAAATACAAATTTCTTGGATAGGATTAAGTAGCAAAATGCAATCTAAGTGAAGGAATATAGGTGAACAGAAATAATTCAATTTGAAGAAGAGAGAAAAAAGACTATGAAAAAATATAAAGTGGACCTCAGAAATCTGTGGGTCACTTCAAAACATGGAGGTAATTAGAGTTCTAGAAAAGAAAAGGAGCAAGCTTGTGGTAGAAAATTTTTGAACAAATAGTAACCAAGTCTGGCAAAATACATGTATTTATTAATTCTAAAAGATCAGCAAACCCCAAATGAGATAAACTTGAAAAGAATCACACCTATGCACATCATCATTGTCAACTACTAAAAGCTAAAGGTATGGAGAAAATGTTGAAATAACCCAGAAAATAAGAAAACTTTACATCCAGAGGGCTGATGACTCAAATGATGGTAGACAGGACATCGGAAGCCATTAAGGATAGACAAGAGTAGAACAGTATAAAGTCTAGAAAGGAAGAAATTAATGGTTAACCTAGAATTCTATATAGAGTAAAAATATCATTGAGTTTTTTTTTTTTTGGAGACTTTTTCAAATAAAGAAAAACTATGGAAAATAGAGTTTAAATTCTTCAGGCTTGGAGAAAATTGATATCAGAGGAAACTCAAATTTTTCAGAATGAATAAAGTTTAAATGAATAAAGATTTAAAGTAGCCAATATATGGTTAAGTACAAAAATAATTTCTCATAATTTCCCTACTATACTAGGTTAATACAGAAAATCAACTTCATTTTATACACTGCAGCAAACACGTGGAAAACAAAACTTTAAACAATTTATTTTGCATTTACCTCCAAATCATAAAATGCTTACATAAAAACTTTCAAATATGTGCAGTATCTTTACACTGTAAATTATAAAGAAGTAGCAAAATCAACAAAAACTGAAATAACTAGAGAAATACTACACATTCACGGATTGGAAAAATCAATATTAATAAGATGTAAAATCTCCCAAAGTAATCTATAAATTCAACAAGATCTCTCTATGAAGTCTAGAAAACGTGTTTATAGAAATTGAAAAGTCGATTTTAAAATTTTTACAGAAATGCAAATAATCTAGAATAGTGAAAGAAATGTTAAACAAAAGTAACTCTGAATGACCTACACTACCTTAATTTGAAAATTATAGTAACACTATAATAATCAAAACAATGGAGTACTGGCCCAAGAACAGATAGATCAATGGAACCAATTAGAGTATCCAGAAATAAACCCAAACATTGATGATGAATTGATTTTCAAAAAAGATGCCAAGCCAATTCAATAGGGAAAACATATTTTCAAAACACGGCACTGAAACAACTAGAAACCGGTTTGAAAAAATAAAAAATAAAAAAACCTCAACTTTAACTCACACAAAATTAATCCAAATAGGTAAAGGGCTAAATATAAGACTAAAACCATAAAACACTTATTTTAAAACAAACACAATTTTGGACACTTAAGGGTAAGCAAGCACATCTTAAGTAAAATATATAAGGCATAATCATAGGATATATAAATACATATGCACATATACACACATATATATAAGAATATACATATAAAAGACATACATATATGTTTATCTCAAATAACTTTTACCTAGAAAATACAAAAATTCTTACAACCCAAGTTTGAAGAAAAAAATCTGTTTTTTAATGTTCAAAAGATTCAAATGGACAATTTACAAAACAAGATATATAGTCATAAACACGTGAAAAGATACTCAATATTATTAATCTTTAAAAAATGCAAACTAAAAACACAATGAACTACTTCCTAACACCTATAAAAACAGCTAAAATTAAAAAGACTGACAATACCAAATGTTGCCTAGGATGTGGAGCCACCGACAGTCTCATAAACCTCTGGTAGGAGTGTAAAATGATACAGCTGACAAAAACAATTTGTCAGTTTCTTATAAAGTTAACAATAAGCTTTCCCTTTGACTCAGCCATTTCACTCCTAGATAGTTACACAAGATAATAATACCAGATGTCCATGAAAAGATATATACATAATTGTTCATAATATCTTCATTTGCAATACTCCAAAATGGAAATGAGGCAATATTCATCATGGGGTGAACCAAGAAAGTAAAAAAGTAAATGTCATCCATTCAATGGAATTCTGTTCAATAATAGGAGGGATTAAACTATTGATACATACAATAATACAGATAAATCTCAAAATACTTTTGCTGAAAGATGCTACACACAAAAGATGATAGTAGGAGATGATTTTCTTTAAAAAAAAATGCAAACTAACCTATGGTGACCAAATCATGTATGTGGTTGCTTGTAGCTTGGGAGGGAGTGAAGGACTTCCTGTAAAGGTATAAGAAGGATCTTTTAGGGATGATGAAAATGTAATCTATCATGTGATGGTGAGTTTATGGGTGTATACAGCCGTCTAACTCATTGATCATACATTTTAAATAAATACCATTTCTTGTGTTGTGTTTTTATCTTTTTTTAATTTTTTTTTGTCTTTTTTTTTTTTTTTTTTTTTTTTTGCTATTTCTTTGGGCTGCTCCTGCGGCATATGGAGGTTCCCAGGCTAGGGGTCGAATTGGAGCTGTAGCCACCGGCCTACACCAGAGCCACAGCAATGCGGGATCCGAGCTGTGTCTGCAACCTACACCACAGCTCATGGCAACGCCAGATCCTTAACCCACTTAGCAAGGGTAGGGACTGAACCCACAACCTAATGGTTCCTAGTCAGATTCATTAACCACTGCGCCACGATGGGAACTCCTTGTGTTGTCTTTTTGCTCAAGAAATTTGATATAAAAACATTTGGGTATAGCTCTATTTTTGGTTTGTTTTGCTACTTTCCAATCTGAGTGATAATTTCTGTTCCTGGTGATGGTACCCTAGATTACTGCAGATCAATTATTCTTCTCAAAACAGCCAGAAAACATGGAAATCATATTTAAAAGGATCTACCTGATGGTCTTACCAATATCTTCTAAAAACATCAGACTTCAGAGGCAAACACAGAGAGGCAAGAAACCCAGAGAGGTGGGCTGATTTTTTTTTTTTTTCTTAAGGAATTTGTGGATTTGCAAGCTATACCTGAGAGGCTGAAAACCATTAAGAGTTTCTGACAGTCTAATGGAATTCATTAAAAAAAAAAATGGAACACATGAACCACTAAGTAGGTCTCTGATAACATGGGTACCTGGAAATTCCGGGACAATTTCCATGAACAGAGGTAGCTAAAATGACAGTAATGAGAAAGAAGCAATCATTTGACTTGGAGGGAAAAGCACATATAATAGATGATACTGATGCTAAACTTTGAATTTGAGTTGTAGTTTCCCATGAGGTAGTGGAGCTGGTATTTCTAAGCAGAAGGTATAATTAATGACTAGTCCTCCATAAGGTTTCTCAGAGAGCTTCCTTCCCTCAGTACATAGCAGAAGGACAAGACAACAAGTTCCAAAATGTACTGAGGAGGTTCCAGCCTTTTCGCAGAAGTGACAATTAATGTACTTGCTTGCTCAGTTTCTTTCCCATAGTTAATCTACATTGTTCTAGAAGCAGAGTCCTACAGATTGCCATTTTCAGTACATAATAGCTGGTCAGGATGTAATATTAAATACCAAGAATGAACACCTCTCCTTTTAAAATTTTTACATAATTTATTTTCCTTATAATAATTTGCCTCATTCCTGTCACAAAAGTTTTTAAAAATTTAGCACTGTATTAACAAGGGCAGAATTCTTTAGAACAATCAAAATCATGGTGTACTTGGAATAAATTAATATCAAATTGTGCTTATAGTCAGATAATCCAATTCCCTCCTTTGAAATGAAATGGAGACCACTGTAACGAAGAGTAAATGTACACATTTGTTCTTCTATACAGAGACTCCTTCTTTATATGAACTCAACCATAATTTGAATCAAGTTAGGAATCTAGGGAAACACTCACCTGTGAGCACATACACAACACACTCACACATCCATGGTCAACCCTCTGGAAACTGGGTTCAAGAACTAGATCTTTCCTCAGAAGGGCCAAAGATTCTGAATATTTTGATGATACTCCATCTCCCCTCAGGAAAATCATGTTTCAAGTGCAGTAGCTCCTCAAAGTAGCAGCAATCCATGTATTAGATTCAGTAGTCAGTGATTCCTGGGTTCTGAGTGTACAGCAAAGAGGCAAGCAGAAGCCAGAGGCACCTACTTCTAAAACTAAGAAGCAGGGCAGGACAACACTCGGAATCCTTGTTTTCAAAGTCTCAACTGAAAACTCACCTGAAACCCGCACTGCTTACGGGGTTCAGGTTCATAGGCAGTGTACTTATACATGATTCTCCTAAACCTGAATATGGGAAGTGGGAGGGAGATGGGACAAAGAAAGTGAGGGCAGAAGGAGCTGTCCTTTAGCCTGACACCTCACCACCCCCTGCCATTTAGTACATTTATGGGGTTTTCTTAGCATGAGGGTGGGTGAATGCTGATCGTTCCAGCCCAACCCAGACACATAGAAAGCTCAGCCCATAGAGTCCCATACACATATACACACAACACATCTAAGCAATTCTAAACAGCCACGCTATCTTGTTTCTGGGAGATCAACAGTGTTGAAGTCCCCTCTCAATTGCCCAAGGATGGTTTAGAGAAATACAGTGACATCAAGGGAGAAAAGCATTAGGGTAGGCTCCAAACTGAGAATCCCTTCTGCTTATTTCTCTCCAGAAGAGTAATGGACTTAAATGATGTTTTAACTGCATATGCTATCTACATGTTCTTATGTACATGATACATATGTTTAACAGAAATTAAAGTGCCTGGATTCAAGTTTGTTTGTTCCTTTCCCACAGCCTACAAATTCCTCTTGCCGCTTCCTCTTGCCACTGGGAAAGAGGAATGAACATCTTCACAGTGGTCTTAACTAGGATCCAACATTTGGACTATGCCTTCATGAACAAGAAGAATCACTTCACACACAAACTTGTAATGGCTTGATGTCTGCATCATCAAGGGGCACTGGTCTCGCATTTTCCAAACAATCTCCAGTGGCTAACAGGCAGGTTTCTCTCAATTAGACACATGGTGACCAACACACCGGTTAGACCTATCCCAGCACTACAGTGAATTAGGATGGGCTCGTCATCCACTCTCAGGGACTTCACATAGTTGACAAACTCCAGAAAGTCTGAGGATTCATCAGATATGCCATGCTCAGGCCAAGCAACACACTGATGATGCATTATAATGTGCTCTTCTCTGGTCTCAGTTTTGTAATCAAGCAGGACCCTATGAGCCCTTCCCAGGATAGACCCCCCACCCCCACCCAGGTCCTGCACCAGTATTTTGTCTGTAGAAAAACTTTAGTCAAAGAATCAATTTAATCAGAGAAGTGAGAAAATATAGAGAAAATTTTAAACAGTCAAGCAAGACAAAATAATAATAAAATCAAAGAGCTTTGGTTCTTCCTCAAGAACAATAGACAATATTTTGAGCCATGTCCTTGGAGCTGTTTTGCAGGTAGAAAAAGTCAACTGTATTCTGCCCACAAGCACGTAGACCCCAGACTGGTTGGAACCAGAAGGTTGATGACACTGACTCCCAACTACCTCACCACCAACCAATCAGGAAAATGTCCATAAGCTGATCACACCCTGCTCCTTGACCACTGTAAGACTCCTCACTAACTCTTCCACAGGGGGCACAGTACTTGAGGCATAAGCCTGTTATGTTCCCTTTTGACTGGCAATCAAAGCTTCTTTTTCTGTTTCCTCCAATTCTGTCTCCACATTTCTATTTAGCATTGGTGTACAGAGGTAGCTGATTATTTCAGCAACAGTATTCAAGACCAGCAGTTAACAGAACATACGTGATGGTGCACCCTCTGACATCGGATTTTAAAGCTGCAAAGTCCATGATGTTGGGAGGTTGGAGTTTTTTTGGTTTTTTTGTTTTGTTTTGTTTTGTTTTTGGGTTTTCTTTTAATACCTATTCTTTATTGATTATGGATACTTTCCTTACTAGCCATATACAGTACTGGCGACATTTGGACTGCCCTCACTCTCGAGAGTCCTCTGGGTAACTTCTGATCACAAACTACTTGTTGAAATTGTGCACAGGTGCTGAGATCAGCTCAGCAGGATGGGGCTGGAGAATGAGTGCTGTGGAAAGAGCCAACACAAAACAAAACACAGAGATAGTAAAGGTGGGAACCCGGGGGACTCAAGGTCTCTAGGCTCTTATTTTACTCTTTTGAAGAGATCACATGAGGAGGGGCTATGGGTGGATAATCAAGCAAGAAGATTGGAAAAACATGTCTCGTGACATCTCCCCCTTTTTGTTTTTACAGGAGGGCAAAAACAGATCCCACAACTTCCTTTCTTCACTACTTCCCAAATCGCTTGCTTCCCACATCTACAGACAGAACACGAGTCCAAGTTAAGTCTCACGTAGAACTCCTCAGGCTTCTGCCATGCGTAGACTGACCAGCTTCCAGGGGTGGCCAGAGCAGGGCTTAGCGTTCTCTGACAATGGCGAAGAGTCTCTGGAACTTGACCATGAAGGGATTCTCGAGGTGCTGCACAGCCTCCCAGGTGTCCATGTCAGCCGCGGATGCAGACTTCTTGACTATGATGTGGTAGCGGAGGAAGGTTCCATGGGGTAATAACTATAACCTTTATAGCAGTTGAGGTTCTATGCAACCCTTAATTTACAAATGTAAATCAATAGCCACATCAAAGAATGTATTAAGGCCCATATTCTCAATCCCCACCCCTGAGTTGGAGAGTCTAACTGTGGGAAAAGGGGCGACGACCGCTCTAACTTCTTCCTGATAAAAAGGGGTGTCATTAGGGAAAGCAGTTAGGTCTCCATTCATGGGATGGTCAAGTGGGCCTTGATACACTACTTTGGATACCCTTTCTACCAACTTTTGAACATTGATAGCTTTTAATCAGGATGTAATGAAGCAAGAAATACAATTAATTATACAGGGTCTGAATAAAAGGATCAAGATCACAATGAATACAGTGAAAGAAACATTTTCACCAGGAAGAGGAGGTCAGCTGGTTCCACAAAGCAGCTCCAAAAGCTGGAGCTGGATAGGACAGCTCATGAATCTACTGTTGAAGATCTAACAGGGAATGAGACACATTCTGTGAACAATTAGGAATACAACATTTAGATTTTATAATAAAAAGGCCTTAGTTAAGGAAATGCAGAAACCTTGATTAGGCTCCATTGGCATATATTCCCCCCTCTTTTTTTTAATTTTATTTTTTGGGGCATTCAATTAAGCATGGTCTGTGAAATAACTAATTGTGAACTGAAAGGAAATAATATATTGCTCAGATTAACCTGATACTTTCCATGAGCTTCTGCATTAATCACCAGGTTTTAATACTAATAAAAGAAAAGCTTTACATTTGACTGACATACACTATCATTTTGCTAAAATGTGAGGGATTGCTGAGTAGTTATGTTGTGAGCCACATGGGAAGTCCTCCATTGCCATGTGAATTGAGGCTTTAACCTCTTACAAAATATCTCTTTCTAAAAGAGGAGGTGGACTCTGGAACAACCAGAAAGGCATTGAAAAAAAGAAAATGGATTCCCAGTCACAACTCAAAGGTTGTGTAAAAATTTTGTAACCAGCTTGCCAGAAACATGAATGTGGCAGATTCATGAGGGAGGGGCCCAGGATTGGAGAGAAGGACTGAAAAGTGGCTCCATATTCAGGAGGAAGTCAACAGGCTGTCTTCCTACATTTAGAGTCACTCAGGGCTCCTGAGTGGTGATAAGGACAGGAGCCATTATGGAAATGTCCCACCAGTCTTGATCCTGGGCCTGAGGGGTCCACCACAGAGACCTTCGTCTTCAGGGGCAGTCCCTCTTCCAGTGATCTCGCCAACATAAGGGGCACAGTTGAGTTTAAGGGCATTCCCATTTAAAGGATCCTTCTTTTCCACAGAGGAAACAGGCTCCGGGCATAGGTCTCTGCCCTAGTCCTCTCACCTTGGAAACTCCCAGGTTGACTCCCCATAGCGCCGTACTAGAGCCTCAGTCTTTTCTCTGTCTCTCTTCTTGTTCTCCTTTCATTCTTCCTGGCCCCGATTATAATATGTTTGAGTTGCTACTCTGAGGAAGTGTTCCAGGTCCTGATCAGGGCCAAAAGCCAATTTTTTTGGAGCTTTCTCCATATATCTGGCACCAATTGAGCTATGAATTTATCCTTAAGAATTATTTGGCCCTCCATTGTTTCTGGGTTCCTTGGTATATGTTTTCTCAATGCCTTTCTGAGTCTTTCTAAGAAAGTTGATGGACTCTCTTGTTCCCCTAGTAAACCTCCAATAGTTTTTAATGGGCTTTACTCGTGAGGCTTTTGATCCCTCTACTATGCAAGTAACAAAATGATTTCTATGCCAATTGTGGTTATCTCCCTCATCAACAGACCAACTGGGATCACTCATAGAAACCACCTGACACCCTGTGGGGAATCTTGTTCTATCTCTTCTAATTTGCCTCTGGCATTTATAGCATCATTCCCTTCATCTGCCCCAGCTTTGATTTGAGCAGTTTTGAAGACTTATGTATATATATATTTTTTTCTTTTCTTTTTTTTTTCTTCTTTATTCTTGTTGGCCTGATTGGCTGGAGACTGTCCAAGAGAGTAATTTATTAACAGAACACAGAGGTTGATGGCCCATATGAACAGGAATCTGCTTCCCCTTAGGAGACTAATCCCATACAGTTCCATAGGAACCATTAAGCACTATGACCCCCTCCGTAGCCCTGCATATATTCTAATGAATTTGATTTTTCATTCTGTTGAAGGTACATAAAGTCCTGTCAGGCATCCCATATTAACTGGTTCCACCTGATGGTAAGTGAAACTCCAGCCTGTAACTATTTGGAGTGAGAGGCTTTCTTTAAATTAGCCATTGCTTGGGCTAACATTGAGGTCTTAAAGGACTCTGTCCCCACTCCCTGACAGGCTTTAATATACTCAGCATTGCTAGCTTTTCCTTTTAAAAATCCTATGGCCTTTTTGCAATCAGTATTTGCATTAACACCATAGTTTTGAACGGCCTGTTTTAATTCTTTAAGAATTTTAAAAGGAAAGGGCTCATGAATGAACTCTTAAACTCCATCAGGGTTGGCGGGATCAACGCCTGGAGCCGCTGTCTCCCTGACAGTTACTGGAAAGGCTAAATGTATGGCATCCAAATCGCCTTCCCTTGGAGCCTGTAATATCCCTGTTGAATGGATGATAGACAGTTTTCAGGGATAATGCTCATCTTCTTTGCAACCCTAGAAATAGAGGTTTGATGAGTCCTCATCACCTTACTCCTAATTGGAGGCAATTGAGAAATATCAGCATCAACAATTGGAGCCAAAGGCTCAGGAGCCAAATATTCTCTATGATAATTTTGTTCAGGGACTGCATACTTAGGTTCCTCCAACAAAGGTGTAAACTCCCCTTCTTCTTCCTCTTCTAAGTCCTCTGTGGTTTGTGGAGGTTCTAAAACTGATTTAATTAAGCTCCAAGTACTCCAAATAGACACAGGAATTGAAACACCCTCATCATGCAATATCCTAGGTTCCATTCCTATGCTTTCCCATATCTTTAAATCTAATGTTTCTAATGTAAGAAACCAATCACAATATTTCTCAATAGCCTGAAAAAGTTCCAAAAGCTTACTTTCACTTATTTTTGCACCCCCTTTTTTAAGGCGTTGTCCTAACAAACAAATGTAAGGACTATAGTTTCCTGCAATTACCTTATTTCCCATTTTACCCTGTAAATACCTGAGAGAGGGAACATATCCGCAGGATTTCTTCAGCGTGGCCACGCAAAATTCCTCCCTTCTTCTCAGGGTCCACAGCACTTACAATGAATAAAAATTCCCACTGCAGTCGCAGTCCTTCATTCTTCATACCTGCCTGTTTGCCCGCCCCACGTTGGGCGCCACTTGCTGAGACCAGCTCAGCAGGATGGGGCTGAAGAACTTAAGGAAAGAGCCAACACAAAACAAAACGCCAACACAAAACAAAACACAGAGATAGTAAAGGTGGGAACCCGGGGGACTCAAGGTCTCTAGCACCAAGAACCCCGCCTCAAGAAACCACATGCTTTTATTTTACTCTTTTGATGCGATCGCATGAGGAGGGGCTATGAGGGGATAATCAAGCAAAAAGATTGGAAAAACATGTCTTGCAACAGTGGATGTTCAAGCAAGAAGATTGGAAAAACATGTCTCGTGACACACAGGTATGTGACAGGGGTCCCTGAGAGTCAGTGTAGTTGTTCATGAGGTTGGCAGCAGAAATATCTGTGTTCACATAGCTGGCTTTAATATAATCTTCATTCCCTGTACTAATACCCAAATGGTATCATAAGGCAGTACATCTTTATGTTGGTTTTTGTCCAAATTTTGAGGCAGTTTGCAAACATAATCTATACTTGACTTCTTTTTATAGAGTTATGAGCACTCCTCTTTTAAGAACCTTTATATTCTCAATATTATTCTTCAAAATGACCTAATTTTCAGGTAAATCTTGAGCAGAAAAAATGTTATCAACTGGCATTTACCAACCTCAGTCCTGACCTTGGGGCCAGAAAATGATGATTTGTTCTTGTTCTGCTAGAGTGTGACCTTGACCAATTAATTCACCTCTCTGAACTTCAGATTTGGACAAGGCCATCAGACTAGACTATAAAGCTATGAATAGCATGCCAAAAACAGCAGAGGGAATATTAAAATGCCAATCAATTCATTTGCTATATATCATGCTGATTGCAATAAAAATCAGTACCATACATTCTGCCTACTATGTGAAAAGTTCCATGTTAAATCTGGTATCATTGAGTTAGCCAGAAACATTGCCGACATCCTAATAATTTCTGTGAATCTTAAATGATGGCTGAAGGTTTCCGATATTAAATAGTAGTAACATGTCCAAAGGGAACAAAGGGAATTTTCTTTGAAAATTTCCCTTCTTCTTAAACTTCCTCATTAACTTAGCTTTTCCTTCCCTGGGTATAAAAACAGCTGAGGCAAAAAGACCGCATTTATAGTACGGTGACAAATTTTATAGAATTGATTTTTTAATTTTTAAAATGCCTAATTTGGAAAGGAAGAGAAGCATGCAATTAAAACAAATTACAACTGATAATGATTATGCAGAGGAAAAATTATCTTGGCATTTCCAGTTTCTTAGATCTTTTATAAACTAATTCTGGGTACCTTCATATTTACTTATTATCTATAGATATTTCTGCTGTTAATATTTTCCTGTAACAAGTAAGGTGGCAAAGATCGGTTGTGTGACATGAATCTTGAGATACAGACATAGTTTATTCTAAGTTCTCAGAACTTTGAGACATTTCATTAAAAATAATGAAATAATTTCTAATCAATAGTCACATACCCATGTAAACACACATATCCACTAACCACAGATATACTCTGTAGGGTGTGATAACAGATTGTGATCGTCTTTTTTTTTTCTTTTAGTGTTTTCAAATTTGTTTTATCCCAATGCATAATTTCCCTCTTAGTTGCCTCCCATAATACATCAACTGCAACATATACACACTACTGCATAAAATAGATGACTAACAAGGACCTATTGTATAGCACAGGAAAATCTACTCAATAGTTTATAATAACCTATATACGAAAAAAGAATGGATATATTTGTGTGTATGACTGACTGATGTATGACTTTGCTGTATATATGTACCTGAAAATAATACAACATTGTAAATCAACTACATGCCAATACAATTATTTATTTTAAAAAATCAGTGAAAATAAGTAATTTATTTCCTTAGCTGCTTTGGGAAAATAAAAAATCAGTCCGATAAGAAATAAGGATCTATCAGCCTGATCAGAGCCCCTTTAGGGAAGATTTTCCTTCCTGATAAAGCCCCCTGCTTAATTGGCTTGACCCTTCATCCTGCCTTGAATGCAAATGTGAAATCTCTTCTAGAAGCTGATGCAGGCATCAGTCGTTAAGCTTAAAAAAAAAAAAAAGTCAACATGTTCAGCATGGTAGAATAGAAAATTAGCAGAAGTCTAGATACTTCGTATCATTGAAAGTAATCCAACCTGGAACCAACTCCTTGAAAAGATATTGTTATGTGAGTTTATTAGATAGCTTCTATGTTTATGCTATAATTTCTCAGGTATTTTGACACTCTGCAGCCAGACATCATATACAAAGCATTAATAAATAGCCCATTAAATGAGTTGATACATGCAGAGCATTTAAACCCATTCCTGGCGTATAGCAAGGGTTACATGAGTGTTTCTTTGTTGTTGTTTTTATTATCTGAGCTCAAAACACTTATATCCATATGACTATTCACCCTCTTCATTTGGATGTCTAAGCACCTCAAACTTAATATATAAAAGCTCAAAGATTTCCTACCTCCAAACGCAATTCCTCCTAAAACTCCAATCAATTAGCATTGCTGCTCATACCAAAAATTTGACACCTTTTTGATTACTTTCTCTCAATGCTTACTTTCAACAAATTAATATAATTGTTAGCATTACTCAGAAAAATCATCCAAATCTGATTATTCTTTACTATCCCAACTGCTGTCACCCTAGTCCAAGTTCTGGTCTACTCTCACCCCTGCAATTAGTGTTCCTGCTTTCACTTTTTAGGCTGCTAAACTGCATGCTCCACACAGGAGCCCAGAATAATCCTTTTAAATATAAAACAGAACATGACAGATCATGTTGCTTCCCTACTTAGACTCCAATGGTATTTCACCATTCTTGGAATATAATTCAAACATTTACCATGATCTGTGGGACTTTGTGGTCAGACAACTGCCCATAGCTTTGGCTTTCTTTTTATTTTTTATTTTTCAATCGCTTGACTTCAATAACACTAGACTTATTGGTATTCCTTGAAGCCAATAATTCTTCCCTGACTCAGGACCTCTCCACTTTCTGTTTCCTCATCCTGAAGTGCCCTCTGCCTACACCTGGCTATGGCTTGCTGCCTCATTTCATTCAGGTATCTGCCAAAATATCATCTCAACAGATGGTGTCCCTCACTGACCCTAGTGAAGAAAGCATGGTGGAAGCAGAAAACAGCATATTTGGATTAAAGTACCATAGGATCTTGAGAGTTGGTTAGTATTATTGAGAAAAGTCTCTGAAGTCTTTTACATCTCACCTTTCTTATCAGTAAAACAGGTGAAAATAATGCATGATCATAAGGTATGGCCAAATTCTGAGCACACATCTGCATGAAAATGGTTCATCAATCACCTAACATGGTCAAGTTGTAAGATTCTATTTTATAAGTGATTGTGAATAACAGAGAATGATATTTTGCTGACGATGGTAATATGGCAAAACTATATATACTTCTATATTGATAAGACGATTTGGATTTTACAACTTCACAAATGGTTATACAGTGATCCTCAAAATAGTCCTGTGACAATAAAAAAAATATATATAGTACTACTAAAATCATTTATGTATGAGAAAACTGAGACCCTAAACAGCGAAATAACTTACATTCACAGCCTAGAAGGATTAGAATTTATACTTATTCCAACATTTTTACAACTAAAAATTTAATACCTTTCGAGGAACACTTACAATAGGTCTAAATGCCAAAGAGGAAGATATAAACTTAAATACTCTATCTATTAAAATCCACATTGACAAATTATTTAGTAATTTCCACTGTGTTTATACAAATACTGAACTATTCCTGCTTACACAAGAGTTTATTTTTCATTGCTACAGTTATCAAAGCAAAGAAATTGGAAATGGTTTGTAGAGCGTTACTAGTACTCTTCTGAGTTCCTGAGTTCGTCACTACAAATGAGAGGCTTTCATAGACCATAAAATTAACTTCCTCTACTGCCACTTGCCCATCTGCACGACAAGGCAACCTATACATCTTTGTTAATTGGAGAAAGCTAGTTTGGTTTATTTTCCTTTCCTTCCTACTAGCGAGACAAGCTATGTGAAGTTTTCCAGAGGGAAAACTCTCCTTGACAAGACTTATTCATGACAAGATGTCAAAGCAATATAGGGCAAAAGTTCCAAGGAGTGAATATGAGTGAATATTGTCCCCCAAACACTATATGCAATCAGGAAACTTTTCCAGATCAAAGATCCTTGACGTATATAGTTCAAAAATTTTTTTATACTTTAGTATTCTAGAAATGGGAAATACAGTAGGGTTACTCAAACTTTAGTCTACCATTATCCAGGAAGCATCATGCTTTAAGTCTAATGATTCTAGAATATGCTTTTCATGATCATGGGTTCAAACTGCAGCACATCATCATCAGAGAAATCAGCACACCAGGGCAACTTTTCAGTTTGAAAATATATGTCTGTGTTCTTTGTTTAAACTTGATTGATGTCTTGATTTCTACTATGTTCAAGGTTCTGTACTATATACCAAAGAAGACACAGAGATAATTAATTTTCTGACCTATGGTAGTTATGGTTTAATAGGAGTGATGAAACCATTACATAGATAACCTTAGAATGAAGACAAACGTAAAATTTCTGGAGTTCCCGTTGTGGCTCAGTGGTTAACGAATCCAACTAGGAACCATGAGGTTTTGGGTTCGTTCCCTGGCCTTGCTCAGTGGGTTAAGGATCCAGCGTTGCTGTGAGCTGTGGTATAGGTTGCAGACACAGCTCAGATCTGGCATTGCTGTGGCTGTGGTGTAGGCTGGCGGCTACAGCTCTGATTAGATGCCTAGCCTGGGAACCACCATATTTTCTAGGGTGCAGTCCTAGAAAAGACAAAAAAATAAAAATGAAAAAAAAAGACAAAAAATTTCTATCAAAGAAGAAGAAGATACCAAGTCTGGGAAGTTTAGAGTAATGAAGACTTATCATAGATTCTGGGTTATAGAGCTGGAAGGTAGTTAAAGATTATTTAGTCTAAGTCTCTTCATTTTCCAAATGAGGAAATCAGAACCCTGGGTGGAAAAGTAATTCTCCCTATTTCATACAGCTAATTAGTAACAGACCCAGAAAGAACAAAAGTTCTCCAAGTTCTCTGCCTTTTGATCCTTATAAGAATGGATGTTCACAATGTTTAAGAATAACAACCTTGGGGCTCAGGAGGATTGAACACCTGGATGTTTTTAATATCAAGCAGTCAAGTAGTTGCCACACTCATTGTTTAGAATTTTGGCCAGCCTCTCATGCTGCACCCAACTCGAACTATTCCAAAGGGAGCTCTTCAGGGGAACAGAGTAGAGCATTAAGAAAAGAAACAAAACACAATTCTAGCTTTGAACAACCCATAAAAATATCTAACTCATAAATTGCGTTGTAGCTCAGGATTCGGCCTCTTCTAAACTCTGTCTATAACCTTTAATCCCAATGTCTTGAACCTCTGCCACTGTGACCCATAAATCCCAATCTCCTGACCAGTTTTCTTTCCAGTACTCAGGTTCATACTGCCTATTGGGCAGTTACACATAGATATTTAATTTGTACCTCAAACACAAAATATTTAAATCTGATTGCATTATTTCCCTCGCCTTATACATTTTTCCAGTTTTATTCCCTCTCCCCATGTAATGAGAAATGCAAAATTCTCAAATAACTTTAAAACATGTTTATTAATAATTCAGTTTCTATCCTGTATCTTCCTCTGTGAAAGGTTCCCTGGCTGTTCTTTCTTCTAAGCTCTACCGCTTCCTAGACATGGTAAGTTTCTTAAAGTCCCTGGGGGTTAACATCTTCAATTGTAAAATAGGTATTGTAATTTCACTTACCCTAATAAGATTGTTATGGCGGCATTATGGGGGTTATTGGGTGACTACTTCTGCTTACTTTTTACCTCACTTTCTACATTATCTATAAAGAGCAGGCATGTTACCTTAAAAATTACAATAAACTTACAAGACCAAAGCAAAAAATACATTGAGTATTTTTTCATGTCATTTTCTGATTATTTTATGCAAAAAATAAAATGTACCTATTGTTTTAGGTTCAAAGAGTAATCACTGATGATATAACAAAAAGTAAGTCCCTTCATCCATGGCAGAAAAATTGTGCTCGACAAAATTCACTTCCTCTTTTCCTGGGCATACTGCCAAATCACTATATTTTCAATCTCACTGG
Source organism: Phacochoerus africanus (assembly GCF_016906955.1). Classification (NCBI taxonomy): domain Eukaryota; kingdom Metazoa; phylum Chordata; class Mammalia; order Artiodactyla; family Suidae; genus Phacochoerus; species Phacochoerus africanus. The sequence continues at coordinate 209,230,519 of NC_062544.1, read as the reverse complement.
CAGTCCACTATGGCCTAATGATAGTTTCCTAGCCAATAAGTAAAAGCGTAATGTGTCACCTCCAGGCTTTCCCATAAACCACTCCCTACACACACACACACACACACACACAAACACACACACACACACACACACACACACACACGCATGCATGCACACGCCCACGCACACACACTCACTATTCTCTGGGATCTTTGTCCTTCTTTCAGCTGAATTTTAATATTCAAGAAAACTTTGGAAGCCACAGGGAAAAGAGACTGCAAACTTGATCACCTTGAGCTCCTGAATGACTGACTATATTAAGTGAGAGAGGACCACCTCCAGCATTACAATCAGTGCAGAATCTCCATGGATTGATTGATAAGTGAACAAAAAATAGACTTCTGGTGCATTTCAGCCATTACACAATTTGGAATCAATATATTATAATAGTAAGCCAATTTTAAATACATTTGACTTCCTGCTTATAGTAATTAGAATAGACTGTGTTTATTATGCGATAAACAGAACCCCAAACCCATAATGGTTTAACACAGTAAGAGCTCTCTTGTTCCTAAACTTCTTGCCAGTCCTGGTGACCCTAAGGCATCTGTTCTACATGGAAAAAGGCAGGCATCCAGACTGCTATTATCTTGTAGCTCTGTCTTTTCCCCAACACAAAACCTTCTGCATAAGGAGAGGGACAGAAAGAGATGGAAGAGTTTAAAAAGGGCTTTCCATTTTTCTCAGCTCAAAAGTCACTCTCAGTCACATTTTATTTTCCAGGACTAGTTTCATAATTTTAGATAAATGTAAAAAGTTTAGAGAATGGAGTTCCTGTCATGGCTCAGCAGAAACAAATCTGACTGGCATCCATGAGGACGCAGGTTCAATCCCTGGCCTTGCTCGGTGGGTTAAGGATCTGGCATTGCCCTGAGCTGTGGTGTAGGTCACAGACGAGGCCTAGATCCCATGTTGCTGTGGTTGTGACATAGGCCAAGCAGCTACAGCTCTGATTCAATCCCTAGCCTGGGAACCTCCATATGCCGCGGGTGCGGTCCTAAAAAGACAAAAAAAAAAAGTTTAGAGAGTATAATCTTATGTGTGTTCAAGAAGGAAGAGAGAACTGAATATAAATGACTATCAGTCATGTCTATCATGCAACTGCAATCTATTTCTTATGTAACTACCAGAAAAATTCTGCACTCATGAAAGCATATTCATAGAATATTAGATTAATGAGTCTACTATAGACAGTTTCATGTCTTGCTTTTTTATAAAATATATTTTGCAGATTAAGATTAGATAATTCCTCCTTAAGTGCTGCATTTTCAAAATATGTCCCCTATTGGTGGACATTTGTTTGCATATACTTTCTTACAAACAATATTGCGGTGAATATTTTTTGGGTATTTATAAGACTATTTATGAGATAAATTCCTAGAAATAAATTCTCTAGGCTATATTTGCATTTTTTGAAATATATTTTCATGATTATATAACATAATTTCTTCAATGAGCTTGCCTCAATTTACACATTCTTACCAACAGTTTATAAGGGCAGTTGTTTCCCTTCAGTCCTTCAAAGATGCTATGTTACCAAAATCATGTAAGGAGGGAATCATGTTATTTACATATTAGCCCATCATATATTTATTTGTCTTCTTTTGTTTTTCTTTCTTTCTTTTTTTTTTGGCCACCCCATAGCATATGGAGTTACTGGACCAGGGATCAGATCCTAGCGGCTAGGGCAACACCAGATCCTTAACCCACTGTGCTGGGTTAGGGATCAAACCTGTGTCCCAACACTCCAGGGATACCGCCAATCCCACTGCACCACAGAAGGAACTCCAGGCCATCATATATTTCTGTTTAACTAAAAAAATTTTGCTCAACATTTACTTTGTTCCTAGTATTCAGAATTATTAAAAATGTTGTGTATAGATGTGTATCCACATTTTATTTTATTAGAAGTCCCTTTTAGAAACAGAATACTGGATCCAAGAGTGTAAAATATGTTAAGGTTCTCAACACATCAAATTGCTTTACAAAAAGGTTTTACCTATTTACACTATCACCAGAATTGTATGAGGGCCCATCTTACTGCACCTTCATCTACATTAGGTTTTATGATATTTCAATCTTTGAAAACCTATATACATAAGGCTAGTACTGGAATTTGATAATGCCATCTCTAAAATAATTAACTTATGAGATATTAGCTTGGCAGATACACAATTATCAAAAATATTCTGGGGGGGAATACATTCTTTTTTAATCTAATATCCTTTTAAAATTTAGCATCCTCTCTTTGCATGTGGTTCTTGTGAAGGTGTGAATCATATCATCTTGCTGCAGGATTCCCCTATCTCCCATTGTGGCCAAGTTCCCCAAGCTATACATATTCAAGATTTTCATTTATTTATTTATTTAGGCACATGGACGTGCCTGCGCCAGGCGTTGAACCCAAGCCACAGCAGTGACAATGCAGGACCCTTAATCACTAGGCCATCAAGGAACTCCCAAGATTTTCTTTAATACTGATAATGAGACAAGCTGGGACCTGGGACTCTTTTGCTGTGTTGCTTGTACCTAGACAAACATCTCCTTAAGCAACACAATATAAGAAACTAAGAGATTAAAAATAACTGCATGCATGCACAGTTGAGGCAAATTATGAATAAGATGCAAAAAGACCAAAAACCCAACTTCCACTTCTGAGGAGCCAGTAGTAAAAAAAAACAGGGTACCAGGAGCAAAACCAGGGTACTGAGCATGAACTCTGCACACAGCAACCCCTAGAGGGTGGGCAGACCACTGAAGCCACCCCTCTGGCCCAACCCCCTGGACCAACCCCTATTGTCACCCCATATAAGGAACCAACTCACTCCCCCTCAGGAAAAAAGCAAGGTGAACCTGTTACTTGTTTTTGATCCCCAATCCCTCCTGCTGCAGCAGAGGTCTCAATAAAGTCTTCCCTGAATTTTCTATTGATTAAGGAGGCCAAGAAATGTAGTCAGTAACAAAAGAACCTAGTTCCCACTTCCTTTTATGGGTTACTTAACTGAGAGGAAATAGTATGGGAACTGCCCGGGGGTATGTCTTATTTAAAATATGAAAAATGAGTTTTTTGCAGAATGAAGTTAAGGATAAATAGGAAGAAGGAAAAGAGAGAGAGAGTATATTAGTAGTGCTGGAGATCCCACTGTGGCACAGTGGGTTAAGAATCTGATTGTAGCAGCTCAGGTCACCGTGAAGGCATGGGTTAAAGGATCACAGCTGTGGCGTAGGTTACAGCTGCTACTCAGATTCAATCCCTAGCCTCGGGGAACTTCCATAAGTGGTGGGTGAAGTCATTAAAAAAAAAAAGTAGTGCTAAGTGCATAATTCCTGTCCTAGATGCTTTATTTTTCTATAGTTCTTCCTTTGACTTCTAAACACCCTATTCATCCTAGCCAGTGAAGGTTTTGCTTGTTTGTTTTTATTTGTTTTTTGTATAAGCTAATTTGAGTTAAGTTTCTGCCATTTGCAGCTGAAATAATCCTAGCTAATACAAACACTAAAGCAGTATGCATACACCCTTCTCTGCTACTTTGCATTCTAATAAGCAGAATGTCATGCAGGATATACAATACAAATCTTACTAAATTTCATTTTAAAAAGCAGTGTTAAATCTACAGGTACCTTCCAAATAATCAAGGAAAGGTTTTTGCAGAGCTAGGTATGACTTTAACATTATTCATTTGATTGCAATGTATTAATAAAAGTTGACAATCCTTTTTGGATATAAATGATAATTTAAAATTTGATAAGCCCTAACCTACTACCTCTAACCCAATTTCAGAAGATCGTTACCTGGTGTGCTTTTGATTAAAAAAAATAAGAGTCAGTAGTCTATATTTTGGAATAAAACTTAGATTAAGAAGTAGAGGCTTACATCTGGACATCCAACCAACCTTATCTGAATGACTTCTAGAGTCCCTCGTGGTTCCCATATTGTAATTAATATCAACTTGGTAGTAAATTTCATTTCAAAGTAGCAAATCTATTGCTAATCCAATCCAATTTATGTTGCAAGAATGCAATAATATATTGCTTTGATTTATTCCCCAATTCACATAAAAATGAACATTTTAAAAATCTGATTTTACCTACTTTAACTCACAGTGTTGTGTTTCTGAATAGCCTAGGTCAGTTAAAGTATTATATATAATTTGACACTTTAAAATCATTAGTAGAAGAGTTATATTACTGAGGACCAGACCATGTCTATGCAGAAAAGCCCCAGTTATATTAAAAAGTATTTAATTATATTTTTAGATTTTTTTACAAGAACTCTGGTTTTAAATATCTTTTATTTAAATAATCACACCATTTGTACATTTCAGTTGAATATGTAGATATGGGCAGGTTTTTTTAGAAAGAAATTAAATCAAGTTTCCTTTGGGAATATAATTGCTTTGCCTTGATATGGATCTTTTCAAAGTTAGCATACTAAAATTGTGTTCTTTATTTTTCATCTAACCTAAGTCCTCAGAAAAATGAAGTGATGTTAAAAACTATGTTTTGCAAAGAGAGTGAGAGTAAGAGTTCCAATTATCTACCAGTTTTCCAGCCACCTTAATACAATTCTACTAATAAAAATTTCACTGAGCATCTGGGGTCCAAGACTATGTGTCAGATATCACAGAATATAAGAAGATGAAACAGAGGCAACTGTGTTCTCAGATTAATGTATTGTTGAACAAAGTGGAAAAATCCATACAGTCAAAAGAATTAATTCAGTTATTACATATTTATTGAGCATCTGTTTTCTCCAGTCATCATTCTAAAGTGCTGTGAATACGGTAGTGAATGATGTAGGCAGGTGTGTACAGCAGATAGGGGGTGTGCATTTTAATGTGGGAGACAAGAAGTTTTAGGAGATACAACATGATGACAGAATAGCCAGTGACTGGGAGGTTACTTTACTTTGAATCATCAGAGATCTTGGATGACAACAAAGAGTCAGCCAGAAAGAACTGGAGAAAATATGCCAGGATGAGTGAAAAACTAGGCCTTAAGGCCTTTATTATATGACAAATATTATGCAGTGTATAGTAAAAGGATGAGTGTGCTAAGGTGCCCTAGGTCAGGAGACTATAGAGGCGCAATAAGAAACATGTGGAAGTGAAGATAGGGAACTCCTGAAAATATCCAAATGAACCTCACATTCCAGTAGGTTGTGGGGAGTTCCCATTGTGGCACAGCAGAATGAATCCAACTAGTAACCATGAGGTTGTGGATTTGATCCCTGGCCTTGCTCAGTGGGTTAAGGATCTGGCGTTGTTGCCCTGAGCTGTGGTGAAGGTCACAGACACGGACATTGGACCCCTAACCTGGGAACCTCCATATGCCACCAGTGAAGCCCTAAAAAAGCAAAATAAAAATAAAGTTTCAGTAGGTTGTCATCAAATAGACATGTGTATCAAGATCAAAGAATAGAACTCGAATATTAAACTTCTCTTTTTTTTTTTTTGGCCACACCCATGGCGTGCAGAAGTTCCCAAGCCAGGTGTGGAACTAGGACCATAGCAGTGACTTGAGCCACCACAATGACAACACTGGATCTTCAACCTGCTGTGTCACAAGAGAACACCAGAACTCAAATTCCAGAGATCTGCTGTTTAACATAATGCCTATAATTAGCAATAGAGTGTTGTGCACTTAAAAACTTGTTAAAAGAATAGGTACCACGGTTAAGTGTTCTTACCACAAAAATAAAGTCAAGAAAAAGTCAAGAAACAAGTCTTTTGGAGGTGATGGGTATGTTATTACCTTGATTGTGGTGATGTGTTCATGAGTGAAGGCAGAGGCCCAAACTCATCAAAATGTATACATTAAATATGAGAAAGTTTTGCTTATTAAGCATATCACAATAAAGCTGGAAATAAGAAAATAAAAAGCATAAACCAAGAATTTCTAACAAACAATCATAATCTTCCACTACTTTATCTAATAAGGTTAAATGCTTACCATCACAAAATCAAAGAATAACATGGGGAAGTCTTTAAAGGATTTTTTCCAAAAATAGCATAAAAGAACATCTAGTTACTTATTTCAGAACCTCAGATCAAGTAATTTTCCCTAATGTCCAAGATGATACTAATTTCAAGAAAGAAATTTAATTTTAACTCTTAAAACTTGGAATTATATCACCTTTACCCCTGTCCTGAGAAATTGGTTTTTTTTGTTTGTTTGTTTTTTGGCCATGCCTGTGGCATGTGGAAGTTCCCAGGCAAGGGGTCAAACCCATGCCACAGCAGTGACCCAGGCCACTGCAGTGACAATGCCAGAGACTTAACCTGCTGCACCACAGGGAACTCCACAAATTGGTTTTTAATATTTGTTTCATGGTCTGAGATACAAAGATATATTCTCATTTCCTAAACTTTCAAATATTTGAGTGAACCCAAGCCACTACAGCACAATATGAAGTTTATTAGATGTAGTTGTTTAAAATGAATATTTAAAGCATCAAAATAGGTGAATTATTTTCATATTTTGTAATTAGAGATGATTCAAGGTCATTTCCTTAAATAATATGAGACTCATTCACTTGCATTCAGAGATGCTTTCTAAAAGGGTCAAAAAAGAGTGGGATTTATAAGATTTGGTGCTATACAGATAATCTCTCTAAAATATACTGTCTTACAGTTCTTCAGCATTTTTGAAATTTAGCTTAATTTTGCCTAAAAACACAACATAAAAATAGACAGATATAACTTTTGACTGCTGCACAAAAAAGTCTAAATATTGGTAGAAATTGAATATGTGAGAAGAATTGAATATGAGAAGATCCTTTTTCTATCTCTTTGACTAGACTAAGGAAGATTGAGAAAACACATGTTATTAACTGCCCATATCTCTGCCCAATGATCTATCAATCTAACCAGCAGCAAAACCAAATACCTACAGTGAAGATAAATAATGAGTGGTTTGCTAATCTGGGCTTGGTATCAGCAAGGTATTCTCCAGCATGGAAACTTCAGAAGATACTTAATGTAATTTCAAGAAAACATAGCACTGAAATGTTTTCTCAGGCCCCCTAAACTCCCTTGTTGATCAGATCCAATTACAAATCTCCCCACACGATTTACAAATATCTGACCGTTTTGAATTATCAATTTTAATTATTTGTGTTTTAGAAGTACTAACCAGGAAGAAGAAACAAAAAGACATTAGAGAAGAAGCCTACATTTTATTTCTAAAGCAAGTAACGCTGAAGGTTACAATTACTGTTTCTTTCAAATCTAGTACTTCTCACGGTGGGCGGGGTGGGGGGGGAGCCACATAAGTAATTAACACATGCTGTCTCAAAATAAAATAAAACTTTCAAAAATCAAAATATTTATGGTGCTTTCCTGTTTGTTGGTTGTTAGAGACAGGGAACAGTTGCCTGCCTCTCTCGGCTCAGAAGATGATGTCTCACACACCGTCCTTGCTGAGTTCAATAAATTTGACACTCATCCTGCTGAACTGATGTCATCCACATCTCACCTCACACTTCAATTTGTCTGAATTCCTTTGATCACAATTGCTCTATATCTTGATGCTTTTATTCATAACTAAGAAAGACATTTTGGATGCTGTCTTCGGCTTTCTTCCAAAACTCCAAAAGCTGACATGTTTTAATTCAATAGCCAACCCTTCACAGCTTAATCATTTCAAGTATATCCTGATATTTATTTTATATATTTTTAAGTTGTTAAGAGTTTTGTACCCTTTCAAAAGGGATATTTTTCTTCCTGCGATCCAACTGCTTGTCGTTCTCTATGCTGGAAGTTGTTATTCATCCTCTGAGAAAGCAAGGAGGTTCGAAGCCAGGGATGCCAGCCTAGCACTTTGATCTCATCACACTGACGTCTGAGATGTATTACCTCTCTGTGGCTCTAAAAGATCTAGACACCTCAGGTAAAATTATGGGATAAGTCCACCTACAAGTATTCTGTTTAGGCCACAAGTTCATTTGTTTGTTTGTTTTCCTAACTGTGTCTTTAATCTTTTCGATAGATATAGGACTTTGACATTCTGTAAGTTTCCCAGCTCTTACTATTGGGAGAAAGATGTCTTCATAAATCTCTCCCAGAAGAACATGGCAATTGAAACTGTTAAAGCTAGAAATCATGTGATGTAATTGTAGGAACACTTGCTCAGCCAGTGATTCTTGGTATGACCTTAAGTAAATCACTTTTCCTTTCTTTTCCTCAGCCATTTTTTTCACTTGTGGATCGAAGAGAGATTACAGTTCTCTCTTCTGTTCTTGCACGGGATAGACTAGAGGGATAACCTGAGAGAAATGGCATGCTGCAGTGACATAAGTGATTATTAAAAAATGAGAATGTAATAAAGACACTAGTAAGAACAACTATAAACTAAACAGTCTCTCCAAATCTCTTACATTTCTCTATGCTAACAACAAACCATTAGAAAAAGAAATGAAGAAACAGTCTCATTTTCAGTGCTATTTTATATGAGATTGTTTCAGCAAAAAAAAAAAAAGAGTAAAATACATTTTACAGAAATAGAGAAAAAAATCCTAAAATTCATATGAAACTACAAAAGACACCACATACCCAAGGCAAATTTTTTTCCTTCTCTCTTTTTTTTTTTTTTTTTGGTGGAGGCTCATGCCCCCAGCATGCAGAAGTTCCCAGGCCAAGGATCAAACATGTACCACAGCACGTACTGAATCCTTAACCACTTGGCTACCAGGGAACTCCCCAAGGCAATATCTTAACCCCATAAATATTACATTACTTTAATGCTAAAGCAATTAAAAAACTAAGAAACTACATCTCAGAGGAAAATCTGAGAAAATACCAGTAGACCTTTCATGAGATTTAATCAGCTGATATATATAGATTTATTTAACCTCTATGCTACTGTGTTTGTTATACTTCAGAACAAATCCTTGCTTTTCATATTTTAGAAACAGTAGCTCTTAAATTATGAGGAAGATTTTCTTTTATTAATTTATTCATTCAACACACATGTGTCAAAGTCTAGTATGTCTTAGGTATTATTTTATTTTTTTTAATTTTAATTTTAATTAATTATTTATTTATTTTGTCTTTTCTAGGGCTGCTCCCACGGCATATGGAGGTTCCCAGGCTAGGGGTCGAATCGGAGCTGTAGAACACCGGCCTACGCCAGAGCCACAGCAACTCCGGATCCAAGCTGCATCTGTGACCTACACCACAGCTCATGGCAACGCCAGATTCTTAACCCACTGAGCAAGGCCAGGGATCGAACCTGCAACATCATGGTTCCTAGTCGGATTTGTTAACCACTGCGCCACGACGGGAACTCCATGTTAGGTATTATTTTAAACATTGAATTTGGCACTATGCTGAAAAGACAAAACCTCTTTTATTCTAGTAATAGGAGAAAGACTAGTCAAAACACAATAATAAAAAGATTATTGCAGATTTTGATAAATAAGCACATTTAGGGTATGAAAGAAATGAGCAGATTAATGAGATGGAGGATAACTGTGGGAGGAGAACTACCAAAGCTGGAGAGTTTTAAGGAAGGCACCACCAAGAATTTCCTTTACAAGCTAAAACCTTAAGGGTAAGAATTCCAGGAAGAGAAAGCAGCAATTTTAAGCCATCAATGACAACAAGGACTGGATACATTTAAGAAACAGAGGAGACTACTGTGGCTGGACCATGAGAGGAATAGAAAATGATATGAGTATGGAGACATAAGCAGAGAACACTGAGTTTTAGGTCTTGAAGACAGTGATAAGTAATCTATAATTAAATTTAATAGGATGCTTCTGAAAGCTACTAAGCATGATCCTATTACCATTTTTAAAAGATCTCGATCTCTCTCTCCCTCTTCCTCTCTGTGTGCAGGTACAAAAGCAGAAGCAAGAAGACCATTTAGTAAGTGATTCAAGCTAATCAGACGTGAGTGGATCCTGGCTGCACACTCAGGTGATAAATGTAAAAATAAACAGAACTGGAAAAATTCACTTGGCACAGATACCTAGAAAAATGTCTGGATTTATGTGGAAGACAAAGGAGGAATCAAGAAGATGCCTATATTTTTGCAGCAAATGTGAGATGGTGGTAGTAGTTCCATTTACAAAGGGGAGATAACCTGGCATATGAATGACAAAATCAGGAATTTTTGCTTTGTTTTGTGTGTGTGTCTGTTTGTGTGTGTGCACACACATGCTAACAGTAAGGTGAAAGTAAGAGTCTGGAGCTCAGAATAGGAGATGAAAATTTGGAAGATATTAGCATAAAGTCATTGAAGTTAAGGTGGTTATTTAAGACAGAAAATTTGATTACAAAGAAAAGGGCACAGGTGATGCAACATTTAAAAGATTCACAGAGGAGTTCCCCTAGCAGCTCAGCGGAAACAAATCTGACTAGCAACCATAAGGATGCAGGTTTGATCCCTGGCCTTGTTCAGTGGGTTAAGGATCCAGTAGTGCACTACCTGCAGTGTAGGTCGCAGACATGGCTCAGATCTCACGTTGCTGTGGCTATGGTGTAAGCTAGCAGCTACAGCTCCAATTTGACCCCTAGCCTGGAAACTTCCATATGCTGTATGCAGCCTAAAAAGACAAAAGTCAAAAAAAAAATGCACAGAAAGAAAAGATCTCATAAGGATTTTTAAAAAATGGAACCTAGTGAGGCTGATGAAAAAATAGAAGCATGTATTCGTATGGAAGCTTATAACAGAATATTTTAAAAATAAGCAAATGGCAGTCTAAAAGAACAAACTATACATGGAAAATGTGACACCAAGATGGAGATTCATTAAGAAATAAAGAGAATCGGACCTGAAAAGAATCTTGGATAGTGGAATTATAAGAGAAAATATAAACAACTATAGTTAATATGATTAGTGAAAGGAATTAAACTTGACACTGAGTTAGAAATCAATAACAATAAAATATCCTAAAAAACATACTAAATATTTGGAACTAAAACATACCCTCATGAATAAATCATGGGTCAAAACCGAAATCAAGGAAAATTAGAAAATATATATTAACCAAAAGCTAATGAAAACAATATACTAAAAAATCAAAATGACAAAAGGAGCGATAAGCCATTGTTAATATGAGAAAGGGAAAGCAACAGTGGAAAGAAAACTATACTTAAGTAAAATATATTTTTTATTCTATTATTGAGTTCTAAATGGCATTTAATGATAAATCAAAATTTATAACAATGTTTTATGTGGTTTTCAATATATATGGGGAACATATCTAAGATAAATTATATTATACATGGTGAATGGTAAAGAGGAAATATAGTTTTTGCACTTCACTTAAACCTGCAAAATGTCAACACTGATATGATAGACTATATGTTATGTATATACTATCTAAAAAAAGAAATGCTAAGAAAGCTATATAGAGACATGCATTCTAGAGTAGCCAGATTCACAGAGATAGAAAATGGAATCGTGGTTGCCAGGGTCTGGGGAAAAGGGGAGTTTGGGGATTTATTATTTAATGGGTACTAAGTTACATGATGAAAGAATTCTGGAGATGGGAGATGGGGATAACTGCACTTTTAACAAAGTAAATATAATTACTACCACTAAGCTGTATACTTAAAGATGGTTAAAACAGTTATTTCATTATACACATTTTACAGAAATAAATATAAATAGGTATATATAATAAAGATATGCTCAAAATCACTATAGATAAATAAAAATAGAATTCAAAAGTTGTTCAAGTAATCTACAGGAAGGCAGAAAAAGAAAAAACAAAAATAAAAAAAAAAAGATGAGACAAAAAATTCAATGTCAGACTTAAGCCCTAATGTATCAACAACAGACCAAAACCATGATCTGTGAAAGAAAAAAAAAATGATAGACTGGACTTATTAAAACGAAAAACATCTGCACTGTGAAAGACACTGTTAAGACTAAAGTAAAAGCTATTGATTGGAAGGAAATATATGCACACGCACATCTGATTAAGAACTTTAATCCAAAACATACAAAGAAACTTAAAACTATTGAGAAAGCAACCTAAGAGAAAAATGGGCAAAAGCATGCAGAGGGGAAATTAAGTCTATGAAAAGATGTTCAAGGCCACTTGTCATTAAGGAAACATATTGAAACAATAAGGCAAAATCCCAGACACCTTGGAAATTTGACAGTTGGAAGTGAAAGGGCTCCCAAAATGGCATATTGATTGTTTTGAATTAAAGATATTTGAGAAACAGCCTGTGCAAAGAACATTCTGACCCTCCTCTGAAAGTAAGAAATAAAACTACCAGAGATAGGTATCCTCCCTGCATTAAGAAGCAGACAGACATCCTTGAGACCAGACAAAGAGAGGGAATCCTGGGTCAAGAAGTCTGTATAAACAAACTGCTTAGATTCACCACTAGTTATGAGCCCACGTTTCTTCTCATCAATTCTCAGAAATGAATTGTTTCTTTGTCTAAAAGGCATAAAAGCTGCCCATTTGTGCTCATTTCTCATATCTATGGGTCTCCTATATATGAGACCTCCATAATATGAAATTAAAATGTGGTGGGTTTTTTTGTTTGTTTGTTTACCTGCCTTTTGTCAATTTAATTATTAGGCCTGACAAAAGAACTTAGAAGGGAAGGGGGGAATAATGTCTCCCTTCCTGATAGAAGTTTCTTACAAAGCTAAACACAGTCTAGTCAAAAATGTATGTCCACACAAAATGTTTAAAGCAGCTTTATTTACAATTGCCAAAAGCTGGAAGCAAGCAAGACTCTCCTTTAAAAAAGTGACTAAACAGACTATAGTGTATCCACAGATGGAATATTATTCAGTGATTAAAAGGAATGATCTATTAAGCCATGAATGAATATAGCTGACTCCAATGCGTATTGCTTAGTAAAGAAAGTCAGTCTGGAAAGGCAATGTAATATCTGGTTTCAGCTGTATATGACATTCTGGAAAAGGCAAAACTCTGAGATAGTAAAAAGATTAGTGGTTGCTTGGAATTCAAAGGGCAGAGGAGAGTTGAATAGGTGAAGCGCAGGTGATTTTTTCAAGGTGATGAAACCACTCTGTGTGATTCTATGATACTTATGTAAACAGTTTGCATTTGTCAAAATTCATAGAATTTTATAGTTCAATGATGAACTTTAATATATGCAATTTAAAAGTCATTTTAAATTTTGGGGACCCAGGATGATGTGTAGATTATGATTAAAGAATCCACCTGCATTAAAATTTATGAAATAACCTCTCTGAAGAGAACAGGGGAAAGTTTTGCTTTGATAACAAGTAGAACTTTTAAGCTAAGGTCAAAAGGAAGTAGTCATAAGCATTACACTCTAGATGATAAAGTTTTAGCTATAATGGTACAGGTTAAGAATTCGAAAACTTATTTGCATGTACATCAAAATTGAACAGTTAATTTAATGGCAGATGGTGGGAGCCAGATGTGGAAGGTTAGAGAAAAACAAGATTATGAAGTCCTATAGTAATGGATTAGAGATGGACGCATTACCCATATTTGGCAAAATATAGAAACAAATGGCAAAATATAGTAATATTTATAGATAAGTGTATATACACTGATTAGTGTATATTCTTGCTCTATTAGTTGAGATGACCTAGAGTCAATGACATCTCAGTAGCAATGAGAACACCTAGCACCCAGATCTTGATTTCTAATATCACTTCTAGTACCAGTTTCCAATGACAGGAACTAGGTCTCCTTGGATAAATGGCTGTTTCTAGGACTGGATAAGAAAATATAAGTTCAGAAGCTGAACCTGGAGTTCTTGCAGTCCTTCAAAAAACATGATTATGGAGATACATTAAGCAGATACAGAGGCTAACGGAGAGATCTTCCAATGGCTAGTACTGGAACAACTTGAATAATAAAACAGTATTGGATTACAACCAAAATTATAAAATAAATACCCATGAGTCCATACTGACATATATACACACATACATATAAGTGGCAGAAAACAGACAACAGTCCTAGGCAAAATTCTAAATAATTAATGTAGAAATGCCATCCTACAGCAGATGAACTATAACGCCACTCCTTATGTTTGTGTTGTGTATGGTGAATTCTCTCCAAAGGACTGTATAAAAACAGAAAAAAATACAGTAATTTTACAATGGATTAACTGTCTAGTTTGCTAGTTTAACCAATAACCAAGATTACTATCAAGAGTGAAAAATTCACTTGTCAGTACACCTATGATATGATATGATGAGAACGATATTTCGTGCCTTTTTTTTTAACTTGTGGTCTTCTCAAAACCCTATAATGCCATTCTCATCATGAAAAACAAGGAAAGTTTGAGAAACAGTCATAGACAAGAAGAATCAGAGGAGACATGATAACACATGGTAAGAATGGGGTGGTCCTAGTAAAGAAAAGGGACATTAGGTAAAAATGAAGAAAATCTGAAAAATGTATGGACTTAAGTGTATATCTCAACAACAAATGGATTTTTAAGATATATGCACTTTCACTCAGGAAAAAAAAAAAAAGGAAGGGAAGAAAGGAGAAAGGAAGAAATAGAGTGACCTGGTACACAATAACCTGGATGCATCTCCAAAGAATTATGCTGAGTAAAAGGCCAATTCCCAAAGGTTATATACTGTATGATTATATTTATATAACATGACTAAAATGACAAAATTATAAAATAGGGAACATATTAGTATTTCTAGGGTTTAAGGAAGGGGTGGGAAGGGAAGCAGGAGAGAAGTAGGTGTGACTGTTAAAGGGCAACATACGAATCCTTCCAGTAATAGAAATTTTCTATATTTCAAGTGTGTCAGTGTTTATATTCTGGTTGTAATATCGAACTATAGTTTTAAAAGATGTTACCATTGAGGAGGCCTGGGTGAAGGGTACATAGTCTATTCCCTAAATAGACTAATTAAGGGGAAAAAAGAAGGAAAAATCATCAATATCATGAATAAAACTGGAATTTCTGTTACTGTTCCTATAGACATTAAAAGGAAAATAAGAAAATAATACGAACACCAGTATGCAAACAAATTCAACAATATAATATGAATACTATTATGGCAACAAATTCAACAATTTAAATAGGAAAAATCCTTGAAAAATACAACATGCAAAAGTTAACACAACAATGATAAAATATGAATATTTTATATGTACATTTTATTTAATTTTATTTATTTATTTATTGTCTTTTTAGGGACGCACCCATGGCATATGGAGGTTCCCAGGCTAGGGGTCAAATCTGCAGCTGCCAGCCTATGCCACAGCCACAGCCCCTTGATCTGTAGGTCACAGATCCAAGATACATCTGTGACCTACACCACAGCTCGTGGCAATGCCATATCCTTAACCCACTGAGCAAGGCCAGGGATCAAACCTGCATCCTCGTGGATGCTAGTTGGGTTTGTTAACCACTAAGCCGTGACAGGAACTTTGATATATGTACATTTTAAAATCACATTTATTCACACACATAAAACCCTATGCCAAATTTATTTCAAGTGTGAATTATATTAAAGATCCAAGAAATAAATAATGCCAATATTATAAAATCTTTTTCAGAAGATAGAGGAAGAAGCCATGCCCAAATCAATTTGTGAGGTTAACATAAACCTAATGGTAAATAATCACAAAGACATTTTACACAAAAAATAATTATGACCTAATAACTCTCATGAACATAGACATAAAAATCTTTAACAAAATATTGTAAAATTAAACCCAATAATATATAATATTATAATATAAAGTAAACAATAAAATTTCACCCCAGAAATGCAAGATTGATTTAATATCAAAAATCAATCCATGCTGGAGTTCTCCTGTGGCGCATCAGGTTAAGTATCCGGCATTGTCACTACAGTAGTTTAGGCAGCTGCCGTGGCATGGGTTCAAAACTTGGCCAGGGAATTCCACATGCAGCAGGCCAAAAAAAAATCCATGTAATTCGCTGTATTACCAGAATAAAAAAAAAGGGGGGGGACTATTTCAATACCTGCAATTGATAAAATTCAACACCAATTCATGATAAGACTCTAGCAAAACAGAAATAGTAGGAGCATCATCCAAAATGTATCACTAACATTATACTTAATAGTGATAGACTGAACAGTTGCTGGGTAAGATCAGGAACAAAGCAAGGAAGCTCACTTTCTCTCTAATCAACACTGTATTGGAGGTTCTATTAATTGAAATATGCAAAGTATAAACAATAAAATATATAAAGTTCAGGAATAAAGAAGTAAATACTGTCCCTTTTGGGAAATGTCATTTTTGCTTGTTAAAAAAAATCCCCACAAATCTACAAAGCAACTATTAGTATCAATGAGTGAATTTTAAAAAAGGTTAATAGGATAGAGAATTAATATTGAAAACTATTTTCCATGTGCATATACTAACACCAAGTCAATATAAAGGAAAACCTTTTATAAATTTGTTTACAATAGAAAAATACAGCAAGGAAAACCAGGATCTCCACACAAAAACTTACAAAATATTGTTGAGAGAAATTAATGAAGGTCCAAATAAATGGAACAATATATTTTTGTAAATGAATTGAAAGACTTTGTTAAAGTGTATATTCTCCACAAAATGGTCTACATTTTCAATGCAGTTCTAATCAAAACCCTTGAGGCTTTTTTGTGTTGGACATGACAAGCTGATTCTAAAATCTGTATGAAAATGCAAAGGACCTGGCATTACCTTGCTAAGCACTTTCTTAAAAAGAAAAACAAAGTCAGAATAATTATATACTTGATTTGAAGATTTAAAGAGCAATCAAGACACTTGGGAATGGGAAAAGTTTAAATATATAGAACAATGGAATAAAAATTTAGTGTTCAGAAATAGACCTGTACAAATTTAGTTAGCTGATTTTTGACAAAGGTGCCAAGACAATTCAATAGGTAAAAGAAATCCTTTTCAATAAATATTGCTCGAACAGTTAGACTTCCACATAGTTTGTTTTTTTTTTCCTTTTAAATGAGACATCCTTATCTCACACCACATACAGGAAATTGTGCATAAAGCTAAATCTACAACATAAAGTTAAAGCATTTCTAGAGGAGTTAAGCCTAATTTTCTTAGAACACAAGCACAACCATAATAAAAATGTTGATAAAGTGAACTTAATTGAAACTTAAAATGTTTGCTGCTTGAAATCATACTAATGAAATCAAAGGACAACCGTAGACTGGGAAATAATACTCGTAACACATATATTAGACAAAGGACATGTATCCAGAAGACATAAAGAACTTCTATAACTAAAAAATAAAAATGAAAATAACCTAGTAAAAAAAAAAAAAAGGGTAACAGCACTGAAAAAATACATCAGCAAAGAAGATATACAAATGGCCAGTGGGCTCCTGAAAAGATTCTCAACATCATTAGTCATCAGTGAAAAGTAAATGAAAACCATAATGGAATGAAACCACACAACTTTTAAAATGAACATGATTAAATAAAGACTGAAAAGGTGTTGTTATGTATAGTAACTGGGCTTGCTAAACACTGCCGATGAAAATTACATCCAGTCACAGAAGCTGGGGTCACACCAGGAGAAAACATGTGAAGGCTCCAGTCTTTTCACAAGAAAATAGGTTAAAAAAGCAATACCTTTATGACCCAGTTTGAATATAATTTCTTTTGTCAACTTTCCATTCATTTGCCGCCCATCTCTTTTCCACAAACCTTCACAAAGTACTCTACTTTTTAAAAAAATCTATGTATCATCATTACCTTGCTAAGCAATGGAGTAAAAAATCATCAGCCAAGACACACATTCCTGGCTGTCTGGGAATGTATGTGTTTTCAAAATACTTAGTTGAGGAGTTCCCAAGGTGGTGCAGCAGAAACAAATCAGACTAGGAACCATGAGGTTGCAGGTTCGATCCCTGGCCTTGCTCAGTGGGTTGAGGATCCGGCGTTGCCATGAGCTGTGGTGTAGGTTGCAGTCATGGCTCAGACCTGGCATTGCTGTAGCTGTGGTGTACGCCAGTGGCAACAGCTCCAATTGGACCCTTAGCCTGGGAAATCTCCATATATGCGGCAGGTGCGGCCTTAAAAAAACAAAAAGACAAAAAAAAAAAACCTAGTTGATATTTCTATTACAGCACAGCTACAGTATTTTACATTGAGCATAAGTGCGCCTGTATTCTCCACTAGGTTCTCAGTTGACTATCAAAAAATATATCTATTAACTTGTATTTCTGGCATTTAAAAAAAATTTATTGTTATTTCCCCAATACAATTTTTTTTCTATTGTACAGCATGGTGACCCAGTCACACATACATGTATACATTCTTTTTTCTCACATTATCATACTCCATCATAAGTGACTAGACATAGTTCCCAGGGCTACACAGCAGGATCTCATTACTAACACATTCTGAAGACAACAGTCTGCATCTATTAACCCCAAGCTCCCAATTGCTCCCACTCCCTCCCCCTCCCCCTTGGCAATCACAAGTCTTCTCCAAGTCCATGATTTTCTTTTCTGTGGAAAGGTTCATTTGTGCCATATATTAGATTGCAGATATAAATCATGTCATATGGTATTTGTCTCTCTCTTTCTGACTTTACTTAGTATGAGGAGTCTCTAGTTCCACCCATGCTGCTGCAAATGGCATTATGTCATTCTTTTTATGGCTAAGTAGTATTCTATTGTGTATATATACCTCATCTTCCTAATCCAATCATCTGTTGATGAACATTTGGGTTGTTTCCAAGTCTTGGCTATTGTGAATAGAGCTGAAATGAACATTCGGATGCATGTGTCTTTTTTAAGGAAAGTTTTGTGCAGATATATGCCCAAGAGTGGGATTGCTGGGTCATATGGTAGTTCTATGTATAGTTTTCTAAGGTACTTCTATATTGTTCTCCATAGTGGTTGTACCAGTTTACATTCCCACCAACAGTGCAGGAGGGTTCCTTTTTCTCTACACCATTTGTTATTTGTTATTTGTGGACTTATTAATGATGGCTATTCTGACTGGTGTGAGGTGGTATCTTTTTGGCATTTTTGATTCCATAGCACCCACTACCACCATAGTGCTTGACACACAAGAGATACTACAAGGAACAAAAGAAGGGGAGAGGGGAAAGAAGGAAGGAGTGAAACAGAGCAGGACCCTGTGGAGTCCTGGGGAGAGGGAGGACAAAAGATTTCCTTGATTTGTTTTTTTCTTCCTTGAGCTTCTGTAGGATCAAGTATGAGCCAGTTTAATTTTGCATGAGCTGCTCTAGACTGATCAGCCTTGATGGCGCAAAGATACAAACCTGCAACTAATGTTTTCCAGAGGAGCAGTGGGAGGGGGCTCCTTGTCCAAATTCCAGAAAGCACCCCATGTTCACTTAGCCAATAGTCACTATCTTTGAAATTAACTGACCTAATCTTAAACGTTTTTTAGAAATGTTCCAAAATGGCCAATGAATACAAGAACACAAGATTGCTAATTATATCTCCTGCATCACCTAGGTGGCAAAAGAACTTTCACAAACCATCAGAGCTTAACCACCAACACCCCTTCCTTCTTTTTGCTTCTTTGTTCTTCCTTCCCCTTTAAAAGTCCTTTGCCTGTGTAGAGATGTTAAGATGTTTTTTTAAGGACACTGGTCCACCATTTTCTTGGCTACCTGATTTTCCCAAATAAAGTTGTTTTCTTTGCCCCAAACCTTGTCACACATTGGTCTGTCAGGAGCAAGTAGTGGAATCGGGTTTTGGTACTAGGAGGAACATACTTTAGTCTTTTACCTTATTTGTTTGAATATTTTTCACAATCTGAAATCAGCAACATTTCTATAAGCTTATGAAGCCAGCTTAGTTGAAAGAAAAATAAATCTGCCTCCGTAAAAGCGAACACTGGGCACTGGGTTCATTCTGAGGTAATTATCCAATTAATTGGACATTTATCCAGAAGACAGGACTACCAAGCTGAAAGCCAGTTTAGACAACATTAGCAGGTATTTCACAGGGATTTTTCACGAGTGCTCCTTTGTGTCTGTGTGTGTGTGAAATTCCTGCTGAGAATCTGGTTTGGAGACTAGCCATGTGCAACATCCCAGCTGGGCCACCGCCTTCCTAAGCCCCATCTTCCAGCCAAAGGCTTAAGTGAAGGAGGCTATTTGCTCTGGGTTGAACAATTGCCTTATTCTCCTCTTGGTCTCCAAAACCATACCTATTATGCTGGTTCACAACACAGGGAGTCCCCCAGTGAAACTCGAAATTGTCCCCTCTAACAGGATGGCAAGAAGAGACAGAAGGGGCAAAACCACTCCAAATTGGCAGATGGTAGGTTTATGAGCAAGGAACCTTACATATGAAGCCAGTCTTGGGTGGGCACAACTCCATATCTGTCTGCCAGAATCTCCAAAGTTTATGTTATGTAGCAGCTATAACGGGGTTCAATCACTTATAGAGTCCTGATGGTCTCCATAACACATTACCCTCTCAAAGCAAAGTGGCTCTAGTACAGGAACAGTGGGCAGAATGTATATTCCAAGGAGAGGGGAGGGAGATAATGTGCCTCTGATCGCCTAGATCAACGGGCAGTCATGTCCTCTTGATGACCCCCTCCAACACAGCAGCATGGTCCAGCCATGGTTTCCATACTAGGATTGCACAACAAACCAATGTCTGAGTGCCCATTATGAACCCCTCTTAATGTTCAAAGGAAGATCCTCTTTTCCTAATGTGCTAGAGTTCATAAGAAAGAAAGAGCCTAATTCTGCAGCATATTCCCAACCACTGTTTGAGAGTTTTAGAGTACTGCCTCAACCTTAGAGTTATAATTGAAAAAAAAAAAAAAAAAAATGAAGGGCCAGGCAGTCACTGCTTTAGAAATCAAGAAATAAAGAGAAAATACTACTTAGTACTAATAACAATAATAATAACAATAGCTTTTATTCTATACTGTCACAACCATATATATTAATTCAAAAAATTCATGAGATAAAAATATTACACTTATTATCCAGATGAAAACAGTGAAGACAACAGAGAGGCTTAATTTAAGCCATAGAAGTAGCCTCAATGTTCCCTTACTTGAGCCCCACTTTAAAAATGAAGGCTCTTGAGAGAAATAATATTACTGCATTACAAAAACAATTAAAATATTGTCTTCGCTTAAAAAAAACCAAAAAACAAAAAACAAAACCTCTAACGACGATTTCATTTCTAAAGACAGGCTACAATAGTTCCACAGGCAACGGCAGCCTGAATTATATTTTTTTTCCCTAAAACTGTTGCAGCTGCTGTTTTCTCTGCTTAGAAATATTCTTTCTTAGATACTTACATGACTCAACACCTCACCTCATTCATAGCCCTACTCAAATATCACTAAATGGGCCTTCTCTGACCATCCATTTTTAAATAACAACCTCTGTCACTTTCCATACTTTTATTTCATTTTTCTTATAATGTTTATTAAATCCTAACACCATAGTTAGCTTGTATTTATTTGCGGTTTTTTTTTTTTCTATCTCCCCCTCTAGAAGGTAAGCATCATGATATCAGGGACTTACTCATGACTGTATCCCTGGTGGCTTACAACAGTGCCTGGCACAGATGAAGCTCTCAGTAATTATGTGCTGATTTAATGGATAGATGAGCTTTCTAAGCAGCTCATATAGATCACTATTTATAACACTGCATTATAATACTATCTCCATATCCCCTTATCCATGCAAATACACAAAGGCACATAGCACTCATACTAACACACATGCACACTGACACTTGTATACAAGAATTTTTTATCAAATTTAGCAAACACTAAGCAGCAAAATTTCCACCAAGTTCTGTTAATTTGAGTACATTATGCTGTGGAAGGGAAATGAGCTCAAGACATGATCTTTGCCTTCAGAGAACCCATTGCCTGGGTATACCAAAGGAAGAAAAAACTTTCTCTTATTCAGGCTGGAGCATCACTGATTGTTTATCTCTATGGTGTGTGCTGACAAAGAAATATAAACTATTATATGGATAACAACTTATTGGTTTATGACATCTTTAAAGGAAATCTGGAAAGGTTTTCACACAAAATTTCTGGAAGAAGTAAATGAGCAATATTTCAATCAGTAGAGAAGGATAGAGAAACACATTCCAGCTGGAAGAAATTATGCAAGAAAAGACATAAAGGATGGGACTGTAAGGCATGTGCAGAAACCATGTCCAAGTTCCTAAAGGACTGCACATATGGAGGCAAGTTCACAGAATGAGTACGTTAGTGTCAGCCTTTGGCAATATTTGAATGCCATTTATAGACATTTGGACTTTTTTTTTTTTTGTCTTTTGGGGGCCGTACCCATGGCATATGGAGGTTCTCAGGCTAGGGGTCTAATTGGAGCTGTAGCCGCTGGCCTGAGGCATAGCCATGGCAACAGTGGATTCTTAACCCACCGAGAGAAGCCAGGGATCGAATCCACAACCTCATGGTTCCCAGTCGGATTCACTTCCATTGTGCCACGACGGGAACTCCTGAATTTATTTTCTTGTTAAGGAGAAGCCATTGGTGGTTTTGCCTAAGGGAGAAATATTAAACAGCAATTTTGTGGTATTTATTTAATATCAGACATCATTCTCAGAAATTATATATACATAGTCTTGTTTAATCCTTTCAGTAAGTCTGAGAAAAAGAGTGAGGAGTTGAAGAAACGGATTCCTGGAAAAGTCACAACCTGAAAGGGTAAAATGGCTTGTAAGTCCAAGAAGTAGTTTTAAAACAGGTCTCCCAATTTGGGATTCACGATTTGCTCCAATCCACCAACCCTGATTAATCTCTAGTTTAAAACATTACTTTGGAGATGTTATTTATTACCGATTGTAGTGAGAAAAAAAAAATCTAGTTATGGAGTTCATTTAGGAATTTTTTGCAAAAAAAAAAAAGTAGAGGAAGAAATAATGAGAGCTTGAACTAGAACAGAGGAATGGAAATGAAAGGACAGATGGGATAGGTAGTGTGAGGTTATTACACAGACCACTGGACAACTGGGTATTTTCCCTCTGGGGGAGTTCAATTTTGAAGAAGGAAATAAAAGTAAATTGCATTTCATTATTATTTATTTATTTGGTCAACTAGCTTAGGGGAAGAAAAATGAAAATAGCAGTAGAATGTAAAAGCAGGTGACAAGAAAGACTTTTAAAGGAAATGGGCACTGTAATTCCTTTCCTTCTCTATCCTTCTTAAAAAAGAGACATAAAAGCTTTCAGTGTTCGTAGGTTTCCAAATCCACCCACTTACACCTGTTCAGACACATCTGTTTTCTTGTATAATGGAAAAATTGCAACAAATAAAAAGGCCAGCTAATAATAACACCGTGAAGAGAAAAAAAGTGTTTGTTAGTTTATTTAGTTTTATTTTGTTTTTTTTTCTAGGCTAAAAAAAAGGTAATTTTTAGAATAACATCTTTTTAGAACTAAACTGTACATTATTGGTTAGACCGGGGCATGAATTTGATTTCTTGTATTCCCTATTTCTTAATGTCGTTAGTACATTTTATTATTTTCATATTGTTCAATAAATATGCGAGTATTTGGAGTATTTTCTGTCATCATTTAATTTATTAAGCTTTGGATTATACATATGCAGAAAAAGAATGAATTCCATTATCTCAGAATATAGTCAAAACTGCTAACATCTTTTATTTTAGATCTGTGAAGATTCTAGCAGCTCTAAATAAATTGTAATCTAGCACAACAATGAATTTTAGCAAGGAAATATCTGGCTGAGAAGATGATATATTGGACCTAAGAAATAAATGAAGGAGACAGCTG
The DNA here is from genome assembly GCF_016906955.1 of Phacochoerus africanus. Taxonomy (NCBI): domain Eukaryota; kingdom Metazoa; phylum Chordata; class Mammalia; order Artiodactyla; family Suidae; genus Phacochoerus; species Phacochoerus africanus. The sequence goes on along the minus strand of NC_062544.1, from coordinate 209,206,759 downwards.
AGATAGGAGATAACTGTGCCTCAGGCTGAGCGGCTACAGCCCATCTCTTGATGACATTTTGAGATAAGACACCTGTAGGAGCATTAGGCCCTGGCCAGGTGAGAGACAAGGTGACCGCAATTTCCTCTCACCCAACTTTGGTTGAGAGGGACTTTCCAGCCTGACAGATGCTCAGAGAAGGTCCTCAGTTTATAGAGGGAGCCTAAGGAGAGAGCGTTGCCAGCCCATAATACGTCCTTCCAAACCTCCCAGAAACCTTCACACTAGAATTCACTTTGGCTGAACGATTCCCCTGCCCACTAGGAAGGACCCCAAGTCTGACCAACTATGGACACAAGATAATTGGCTAAAGACAATCCCCTCCCGTAACCTAGAGAACCCCCCTCCCCGTTAAAGCAATCTAAGCCACCCCTATTGGGCACAGCTCATTCTGCTAGTTCACCCATTTGTGCCCTTTCACACATCTTGTGCTTTTAATAAACTCTGCACTTGCTTCACAATCTTGGTCTCCTTCCTGACTTTCTTCTTTTTTTTATAATTTTTTTTTTATTTTCCCACTGTACAGCAAGGGGGTCAAGTTATCCTTACATGTATATCCTGCTGAACAGCATTGAGAAATTTGTCTGACTTTCTTCTTTAAGGAAGACAAGGACCCGAGGTTCTCTGACCACCAAACTCACAGATACGCTAAAACCAAGAGAGAGACCATTTAAGACAAAGCTAATAATGAACGTAAAGATTTTGAAACCAAAATTAACCTGGAATTTTCAATGGATAGAGAAAAGTCCAGTGTGAATGAGGGGAGAGAGACAGTGAGAGGGAACATTAGAAAAGCCAACAGGAACAAGACTGTGCTTGCCTAGGGACCCATGAAGGACATATTTTTTTCTATTTACAGAGGAAATTCATTGAAATTTTATTCAAGTCCAATTTAGGTTTTTGAAAATTTACGCTGCTAACTCTGTAGATAATGAATGTAAGAAGATAGGAGTGGAAGCAGGGAGACCAATTAAAAGGCTTTTACAATAGTCCAGGTAGGAAATGACTAACGTTTCAGACTGGAGCAATGGGGATGACATTCAGTGTTCATATTTGGGATATGCAGTGCAAAAATGAGTATCTCTGCTAATAAATTGCCATGGAGTTTATGTCTCTAATTCATACTCAGTCTAGGTTGCACAAAATTTCCTTTAGTTTAAAGAAAGAAAACATAATTCTGTGATGTTTTAAGTAATGATGCCTTTTTTTTTTTTTTTTTTAGGGCCGCACCTGTGGCATGTGGAGGTTCCCAGGCTAGGGGTAGAATTGGAGCTGCAGCTGCTGGCCACGGCCCCGGCCACAGCCACACTGGATCCAAGCTGCATCTGTGACCTACATCACAGCTTACCACAATGCCAGATCCTTAACCCACTGAGTGAGGCCAGGGATTGAGCCCGCAACCTCATGGCTCCTAGTCAGGTTCATTAACTGCTGAGCCATGAAGGAAACTCCCATGATGATGCTTTAAAATATAGTTTAAAAACTAGACAATACACAATGCTTTACAGTATCAAAGTTTCCCTTAGATATTAATAAAGTCATTTTACCCATAAAAGAACATTGACAAAGTAACACTTAAAACAAATACAATTGTTCATTTACGTGATTTATTCCTTATAAAATCTTCTCACTGTCTTATCATCTATCTGCTTTAAATTCATTGAATTTTGGTGTCATTTTAGCAGAGGTTTTATTTAATGAGTATGTCATATGTATGAGTTTCAACAAAACTGGGTCATTATAAACAGAGATGCATTTAAGAGTTAATTTATTTCCCATATACATGAAGCTTAGGTTATGGGCTTCTCTGTGCATGAGTGAAGTATAACTGAGCCATCTGATAGTAAACGTGGCTAATACTTTTAAATGAAAGCCTATTCTCAATCTAGAGAAATGCCTATTTGGTAGGAATTATGCGAACAGTTTATATTTTCTGCTAAAATATGTTCAAATTCAAGTAGTGCCTCCATAATGAGATACTCTACATTAAGCTCTAATAATGGTTTGCTGCATGATCATCACAATGATAATGTGTGTAATTTATCACACCTGCCATTGAAGGAGCTCTAGGAATTTCACAAACAGCCACTCATTAATCTATTCATTTAGCGTCTTTCTTCTTGAAAGTTTCTAAAGCTATTTAAGAAACTCTACAGCAACTATGGGAAAGAAAAAGGTTTTAAAGAATTCAGTAAAAAAAGAAATTCAAAGAGGTACAGGGTCACGAAGATGATAAATTCCAACTGAAACTACCTGGAGAACTGTCACAATCAATTACATATGTGATAGACTCCTATTTTATTAAACTGGGAAACACCCTAAAATATTCAGATCGAATTCTTCATTTTAGAAGTTGCACATCCCACTGACTCACATACTCATCTGCTCTCCCTAGAGACTTGAAGCCCACTGAAGACCCAGTAGGTCTGTCACTCTAAGACACATCCTTGTGTTTCTCCAGTGTGGTATAATTTTATACTCAAAGACTGTTTCCCATGTAACTAAAACTGATGCTATGTTTAAGCGTAATATACTTGGTATTCTGAAATACCTATACTATTTAATAATAAATAATAAGCTTATTCTGAATATACTAGTTAAGGTATATGTTCTTGATTGGTATAAAAGGGTAGGCTAGCTAGAATGTTCACAGACACCAAGCAATTGTTCTTTAATTTTATGATCCCTATAATACTTATATTACATTATTGATTTTTAAGGACAGAACACTTTCATTTGGCAGAGGTTATATAATTTTACCAAACTCTAACGCTTAATCAAAAAAATTTTAAAGGATATAACAAATACCATGAAAAAAAATATTTCTAGGGGTTGGGTCAGAAAGAGATGAATAGGCAGACCATGGAGGATTTAGAGGGTAGAGAAAATACTCTGTGTGACACCATAATGATGGATACACATGTCATGGTACCTTTGTCCAACCCACAGAATGTGTAACACCAAGAGTGAACCATAAGGTAAACTACAGATCTGGGGTGATTATGATGTATTGATGTAGGTTCATCAACTGCTACATATGTATCACTCTGGTTAGGGATATTGATAATGGGGTAAACTATGTGTGTGGGATGTCAGAATGTATATTGGAAATCTCTGTACTTTCCTCTCGGTTTTGCTGTGAACATTAAACTGTTCTAAAAAGCAAAGTCTTAGGGAGTTCCCACTGTGGCTCAGCGGTAGCAAACGCAACTAGTATCCGTGAGGACACAGGTTCAATCCCTGGTTTCACTCAGTTAAAGGTTAAGGATCCAGCATTGCCGTGAGCTGTCGTGTAGGTCGCAAATGCAGTTCAGATATTGCATTGCTGTGGCTGTGGTGTAGGCCAGAGGCTACAGCTCCAATTCGACCCCTAGCCTGGGAATTTCCATATGCTGCAGGTGTGGCCCTAAAAGACAAAAATAAATAAATAAAGTCTTAGGTGACTGTGACTTTGGAACCCAGTGGGCATGTGCCAGGGATTTACCTCCAAGGTGAATCACCTTGAGGAAGTGGCCAGATCATGGCCCAGGTGATGGAGTACCTGCAGCATCTGGCACTTGTGGGCACACCTGGGGAAAGCTAGTGCCATTGTGGACCAGCTCCACCATGGACATTCACAGAGTGGAGCCCATGGTGTCAGTACTGGAGCACAGATGTCCACACTTGAGATCCAACAATGTGGTAGAATGTACCAAAGACTAAGATCGTATCCCACTTGGCTGAGTAATTATTTGGGGAAGGGGTGCCCTCTTCACAGTTGGAACAGGTGAACAAGTAGAAGCACAAGGATAGTATTTGATATTCTGAACACTAATGGTCCCAATTTCTTCAGTCATTTGAGAAAAAAAATGATGGTAAAGTATTTTTTAGTAATTAACTCCTCTAAAGATGGAATTGGGAGAAGTTCCCATTGTGACTTAGTGGTAACAAAGGCAACTATTATCCATGAGGATGCAGGTTCGATCTATGGCCTCGCTCAGTGGGTTAAGGATCTGGCGTTGCCGTGAACTGTGATGTAGGTCGCAGACTCAGCTTGGATCTGGAGTTGCTATGCTGTGGTGTAGGCTGGCAGCTGCAGCTCTGATTCAACCCCTAGCCTGGGAAATTCCATATGCTGTGAATGCAGCCCTAAAAAGACAAAATAGTAATAATAATAACAACAACAACAATAATAATAAAGATAGAATTAGGAAAGATATAGCCCAAAAAAAGGCAATGAGGCAGTGAGTTCCTTACGCTACTGGAAATAAAAGGTATTGCCAATTTCTAAGAAAATGGATAAAGTATTTACTGTCAGGCTGGTCAGTATGGAAGATGTTATCCCTTTTTATCTCATCCACAAAACTGTCTACCAAACTGCACTCATGTGAATTTTTCTATTTATGTAACTGTTAGACGTTGCATCTGATCCCTATGTAACAACGTGTACTTTTTAGATGCTGTTTCTGTCCGCCCTGAGAAGCTTTTTATCTTTAACAAACACACTTGAATCTGTGCCTGAGTACCCACTTTGTTCCTAGCAGAGGGAACTTTCTGCTAAGGTCTGAGGAGTGCTTAAAATAGACTAAAGCTTGGAAACTCCTAACCTAGAACCACCCACTATCCCACAAAGTGATTATATGCAAAAAGGATACTAGCCTCACATATAGTTTCTCTTTCTGAAAAGACTTTTTCACCAAAATAGGCTTGGGATAGCAAACAACACTATATTGTATATTAACAATTTGCTAAGAGGGTAGATCATGTGTTAAATGTTCTTACCACCACATATAAATAATAAACAAGTAGGGAGGAAACTTTGGGGGGTGATGGTATATGTTCACGACCTTGATGGTGGTGATGGTTTCATGGGTGTACATTTAACCCCAAGCTTATTCAGTTGTAAATATTACATAAATACATCATTTTACATATTAATCAAACTTTAATAGTGTTCTTCAAAATAAAGTTTTAATTCAAAACAAAGTAAAAAATATAATCTGAGGATAAGAAGTTCCCGTTGTGGCTCAGTGGGTTACGAACCCATCTACTATCCATGAGGATGCAGGTTCAATCCCTGGCCTCACTCAGTGGGTTAGGGATCTGGCACTGCTGTGAGCTGTGGTGCAGGTCACAGACACAGCTCGGATCCCACACCGCTGTGGCTGTTGCACAGGCAGGTAGCTGCAGCTCTGATTCAACTCCTAGCGTGGGAATCTTCATATGCCACAAGAGCAGCCCCAAAAAGAAAAATATATACAATGTATATGTGTATATATTTGTATACATATATTGCTGAGACCAGCTCAGCAGTTTAGGGCTGAAGAACGGGTGCTGTGAAACTTAAGGAAGAAGTTAACATAAAACAGGACAGAGACATTTATCTTAATTAAAGGTGGGAACCGGGGGACTCAAGGTCTCAGGGACCAAGAGCCCCACCTCAAGAAACCACACCGCTTTTATTGTGCTCTTTAGGATTACACAAGTGAGGAGGGGGCTATAGGTGCAGGATATAGGGTTTTTTTTTTTATTATTTTATAAGTTCTTTTATTATTTTAAAAGTCACGTAGCTGGTAGATGGTTAAGCTTTTACTCTGACCTTTAGGCATTTAACAATCATTAGCATTTGAGGAAGCTTGGCATTAGCTATCTATGCATAGCATCTAGAGAATCATCACTGCTTCTGCAAACTGCATGCCTATCTGCATGCCTAGGTTTGCACCTTGGTTCTCTTTGCTAATGCATATTCTGCTAACGACCCCTCATAAGCCCCTTGGGGCCATGAGGCTCTTCTTTCTTTTATTCTTAAGAGGACATATCATGCTTGTGCAAACAGCGTGCCAATGTGTACAGGTCCAGCGTGCCTAGACCAATGCATTATGTCCTCATTCAGCTGATCATATGAATAACTTATGCCTTTAGGTCTTTGTTCTTAAGCTTAAGTCATTCACCAGCACTGCTTTTTGACTATTTTTCAAGCAGGAATATGGGGTAAAGTAAAGCAGGACGAGATGGAGTTTTCAGCAGAGGCTAAGAAAATATTGTAGAAACAGTATATGTGTGTGCATATGTGTGTATATATATATAGATAGATAAAAATAAATTGATTTAAGAAAACAAATTTTAAAATTATATATAGTTACAGTTTATATTTACAAAGAATAATCTCATAATGAAAAGATGTTTCACTTTATAAAAACATTAAATATGGGATTTGTATGGATAGCACTTTACATATCCCTGTTTAAACCGCATATACTGTGTTGGAATGCTATTTAAAGCTCATATGATGGGAAAGAGTTTATACTAGGAAAATATTTAGATGTTTCTTTACAAGTAATATGTTTGAATGGAGATGAAAAGCTACAAAGCTTTGTGAGGAAGGAGGAAGCAGCTAGCAGATGCAGTCCATTAATTATGTAAATGTCAAATTCAGTATCCATCTATAGGTGAAGTGGGTTAGGCAGAATAAAACGTCCTCTAAATTAGGTAGAAAAGGACAGTCCCATTTGGAAGTGGCATATGTAGATATAGTTGTCTTTCAGAAAGAATGGAAATAGAGCACATAGCTGGATTTGAAAATGATGCTGGCTAAACCTGTCTCAGGTTTTGCACAGAGAATGCCTTCCTCGTTTTCTATGGATATCAGAATCAATTCCAGAAGAAAATGCATGAAAAACTCAAAACAAATAATTCTTGGGAGTGGCTAGAAGCCTGAGGATATCTGATCCCAAGGAATATTGATTGTGAAGAGAATATTTAACAAACACTTTTGTAGACATCACTCTCTGTGTTAAAATTTGGCCATTTTACTATGAGGTTATCAAAAACCAATTTTTATCATGAAACAATACATTACAGGGAGGATTGAGTTACCCAGGTACTCCTCTTACACCCCATTGCCCCCTTTTTCAAAAGGTCTTAAAAGGCTTTATGTTGCATGTATCAGCACCACTCCTGGTCACATACATCTTACCTCCTGTATTTGCTTTCACTGAGAATAAATTAACTTGTTTCAGTGCCATGAACTTATGTTCTTTGACCTTCATCTTTGCTGATATATGTAAAGAATCCATTTATTTAAATTGCCCTATAGTATATCACGTTATGGATATAATTCATTCATCCAGTCACCTGTTGATGAACATTCAGATGACTGTCTGTCATAATACAATAGTGTTCTCTTCTGTTTGCATTTTTTTTTAATCACATGTCTACTTTGCTGGAAGTGTTTTCACGTCTTTAACTCTACTAGAAATTGTTACATTTATCAAAGTGTATTTCCCAGTATCTGCTCTATCAAAAGAATTATCATTTGTTTTGTTTCATTCCTAACTAAACATACATATGTCAGGTTTTAAATGTATTCATGACACAGCTGAAATGTTATCTTGGTAACTATAAGTTGTTCTAGAAGCATGATCATCTTTCCACGTTACTTGACTAGTTAGTTACCCTCTGATTTAAACATTAACTGTATTTCCTTATTTTTTATTTTATTTTTTCATTTTTTAAAGTTTTATTGAAGTTTTATATGCATCATCTCAAATAATACTCTAAATCTTATTTATGTGGTAATTCAGGTGAGCAAATTTTGATTCAGCAATTTTTCAATAGTTATGATGCCAATAAGTGTGAAGACTGGAAACCAAATATGTATGTTGTATTCAAGACCAAATACAATAGGTGACCAATCATTGCTCTCCACTACATAGTAGATTATTTGAAATGTAAGAGAAAATACAGAGCATCACAAGATTGCCTAACCTATACTTGTAAACCTATAAAGTGCTGGCAAATGCTTTAAGTTTTTCTTTTAAATTAACATATTATTAAGAAGAGTATTTACAGCATCATCACATCTTACATATCTATTTTTATCAAAACTTTTAAGAAACACAGGTATAATTTTTGTGTACAAAAGGCACACAGCAAGTATGATAACAAGAGCCAGACTGCTAGCCAGACATTTGCCTATACTCTGTCCATTGACAAGAATAGCTTTTCCTTTTCATCACAATGTGCTCTGGCTGGGATCCTATTATTTTAGCCTATGAAATAAGGGGGCTAGATTAATGTAACTCTCTAAAGCTACATGAAGAGAGCAATTTATAAAGGAGAGAGGAAGTATAAAAAATCAGACAGAAAGAATTGGCAATTAAAAACTGATTCTAAATCAACTGGCTCTACTTATGCTAAAAAAAATTTCCTACATTACACTGTACAAGAGTTCCAGAGTAAAATCTTGAGTAAGCCTTAACATTTCAGAAGAAAATATTTTCTGTTACCTCAGTATAGGAAGGAATTTTCAAAAAGAGGAATTGGAAAGTGTAAAATATAAAGAAAAAGACCGGTAGATTCAACTACATTAAAATTAAATATGTGAATATATAAATATCATTTAGAAAACTTTAAGCATATTGAAATGCATAGGGATGAATACATAAATTTATTAATATATTATGGATATCTATTGACAACAGATATTAAGATTATACACACACACACAAATTGAAAGAATGTCAGAGTTTAGAAGATTATACTAGTATCAAGAAATAAATGACAAAAAATCCCAATGCAGAAGCAGAAATACTTTTCATAGACTTTTAAAAAATAACTGGAAATTTCCACACAAGATTTTTTTTTAATAAAGATACTAAATAATTACTCTGCTTAATAGGTATGAGGTTTTCTTTTGGAGTGATAAATACATTTTGGAATGAAACAGAGATACTTGTGGCCCAACATTGTGAGTGTGCTAAATGCCACTGAACTTTTCATTTTAAAATGGCTAATTTTGTTACATAAATTTTTTTCAATAAAAAATTCAGAGAGATTAGATGAAGAAAATCTTGTTAATTTGACCACTGAAACGATTATTCTCTTAAATTCTACCATAAGAACAGAGAATAATTTGATTACATGTTTAAATATAGGATATAATCATTTTAATGTACTAAATATGAAGTGAAAATTGATGATTCTAACATCGTGACAAGATCAAGGACAAGAAAAGTTAGAACATAGCATCTTTTGCCAGATGTCTGGCACACTAAGCCAGACTGTTTCATAAAATATTATGTACGCTGTAGGAAATATTTGATTTCCACTGAGACAAGGTTAGATGACGACACAAGCAGCTTATTCATTCCCTGGTGGCTGCATGTTCAAGGTCTAACAGTTGTTACCATTTTCTCCTCTTTTACTTTTTTGCTTCTCTGTTATTACCAATTTACCCTAATCTCTGAACCACAGTGAACCATACAGATAATCCCATTATCTCATTTCCCCCTCCTGTAGTCCACTAACTGATACAGAAGGAAATCAGATCAGTTCATCCAGAAGCTTCATTTAGAGGGTTGGACTGGAAGCCCGTAACACAATGGTTGGAGTAGGTACTCAGGTGCTCAACTCCTGGGCTTTCAATCATAGCTGGTGAGAAACTGATGTGATGTAGGCTTCTTACTTCAATTATATAACATTGGAGATGTGACTTAAATTCCATATACCTCAGTTGCCTAATTTGTATTAATGAGACTGATGATAGTAATAGTACCTACTTCCAAGGTTATGAATATATTGAAAAAAATTAATATAGAGCACTTAGAACAGCTGTGTCACATGATAAGGACACAGTATATTTCACTGTATTGAAATGATCATTTCAAAGCACTGTGATGATCTTTATAAGCACAGACTCAAAGCAAAGCATTTTGACTATTAGGGCACCACATTCTGCTCATATCAAGTCTAATACTTTTTGAATTATGAATCAGTATAATTTCAAAGGAAGAAACTGCACCACCTGGAATCACAAATACTACAACAATTGAATGTAAATTTCTGAGTATTTCATAGTATACAATTGTGGGAGTTGTTTATTAAAGATATGTGTAAGGCTTCTGTCTTTGTTTCTGGTGCTGGAGACTGAGGTGGGGAAGCAAAGCAACAGTCATATATTTGTTATACTAGAAAGGCTGGTGTTGGGGCACCAGGCACTGTGGCAGCTCACTGACACTGCTGCTTAGGGCTGGCTCACCTTGTAAACGTGAGGTGACAGCTGGGTAACTATTACTGCAGTTCCCACCAGATGCTCCTTCAGTTTCTCTGATCTATGTCAGGTGTTGTTTTCCAACCTGACAAAGGGCAATCACAGAATTCAAGCTGGAAGCTTGACAGTGGTGACAGACAAATGTGAGTCTCAGTGCATTGTGGATCCAGTTATATATCATGGGTTTATCCTCACTTTCATCACTGTTCATCCATCTTTCATCTCTAACTGTCTGCTGATCCACTAGGTCTTCCAAATCTTATGCAAAATATCTTTTGTGGCCTCCAATAATTTGGAACTTTTCAGTAAAGGGAATTCTTGGAAATTCAGTCCCAGTTTAGCTAAATTGAAAGAATACAAATCCTCTACAATCCACCTTTGGTCAAGCTGGCATCCATTTATACCTCATTTAGCCATACTGCAATTAATTTCCAAATAAAGACAAGAAGAAAGCCATGTTTCTACCTAACACAACTCTCCTTTACAAAACCAAAAACATGAGAATCCTCTCCTCCAAAGAGGATATGAATTCCTTAACCTATTCTGAGGTGATGTTCATTCCTCTACTAGCTAAGTCACATTCTCCCTTTCAGATCCTAAAATATAAATACTGAGATATAAAGGTAACTACTATAAATACATTTTATCATAGATAGCAGGAAACAGGAGAGGTGAAGAGAAAATATTGTTAATATACATACAGATCTATTCATATGAACGTAAAGAAGAAATATGCATGACTGGTATAGTCCACATTTCTGCACCTGGCCACAGTGTTATAACTGGCATCTATAGCCACCTTTTCCCACCACCTGTTCCTACATTCCCCTTATCCTCAGCTAGTATCTCATCTGGTTATGGTTACTTTCTGGATAGAACATCCCACATGTTCATTCTTGAAGGATCTGGATCATTACCAGACCTATCTGTATTAGGCCATTAAAGTTTTTCCATTGACTTTAATCATAGGATATGCAATTATGGAAAAGCATCACAAGGGATATGCCTGGATTATCAGAGACATATTCCTCTTTATTCACCTCATGTAGTAGCAACATATAAAATTATAAATACACACATACATAGTCAAATATGTATAATTCTGTATTATATATTATATATATATGTCTGTATATATGTATATATATATATTCAGTCAAACAAACGATTTAGTGTAGGTATCTGACCTAACGCCATTGTGGAAATCAGTTAAATAGTCAATGTAAGATTATTGTAATTCAGCCTGAATTCCACAGGGTAGGCAGCATGGAAAGGAATCTGGGTATGAAGTTGGTGAGAACATGGACAAGCTGGAGCCCATGGATACAAGCTGGAACCCATGAGGACAAAGGCAATTTCATATCAGCCTTGCACCATCTCCAAGCCTCCAACTTCAGTGCTGCAGTTATTCTGCAGGACCTACTGATGCCTTTGACCTGGAGATAAACATGCATCTGGCCTAAAAGTCAAAGAAGCCAAAAGATGATTCAAGTGAACTACACTAACGAGGACCAGGCAGAGAAAGGAATTCAGAAAAACATACAGCCCACTTAAATTGGTACAATACAAATCTATCATACATTACAATAAAATTCACCTTGGGTTAGAATGTAACAGGTTTCTAATTGTTTAAAATTCATCCTTTTTTTCCTTCCAAAACCAGAGATGCACTGCCTATTCTAAAAATGGAGAATCCTCTCCTAGAAGTTGAAGTTCTACATTCCAGAATTAGTTTGGCAACTGGGAAACTGTGATATTTAGTAACTTACTTAACAATTGCGAGACTCTGCTTCCCTCCTCCCCCCATGATTGGCACAAGTAAACCTAACCTCTTATTCTTCACTGATATAGGTAAATGAGAAATGGATGTTGATATATTCTCCAATTTATAAAGAGTAATGTACACACAAGTAATACAATTATTAAATCTGTTTTTGTTTTTGTGAACAACAAAAATAGATGATGTGATCAGAACTACAGAAATTGTAATTGATCTTATGTGGTCTCAGCCCACATTATGACATTTTTTCCAGCATTTCAACAAGCTGCCTGATTTACTTATGAAGTATTTTCTTTCCATGTGGCCAGCAGCAGGAAATGAAATCCATTATATCCCCACATAGGTGGTTAATTTGTTTGAACTGTCATTTAGCTGGGCCTTTGGTATCTTCCTAATGATCTCCCTGGTGCAAGGCAGTGCAACTCCTGAATGTTACCTGTCACCGAAACAGCTGTTTTCAAAGATGCTATTTGCTCTTATTTTATGGATTAGTATTATTCCACGCTTTAATGAAAAACACATAATGTACTGGCATCCTAGAAGAAAACACAGGAGGTAAGTTCCTTCACATCAGTCTTGGCAATGATTTTTCTGGATGTGATACCAAAAACAAAGGATTTGACACCAAAAACAAAGGCACAAATGCAAAAATAAACAAATGGGACCATCTTAAACTAAAAGGATTCTAAAAACAAAGAAACTTCTCAGCAAAATAAAAAAGCAACCTATGGAATGAAAAAAAAATATTCACGAAGAATATATCTGATAAGGAGTTAATATCCAAGATGTATAAAAATTACACAAAAACAAATAGGAAAAAAAATTCCAATTAAAAATGGGTAGAGGAGAGTTCACATCATGGCTCAGTGGTTAACGAATCCAACTAGGAACCATGAGGTTGCAGGCTCGATCCCTGGCCTCGCTCGGTGGGTTAAGGATCCAGCGTTGCCATGAGCTGTGGTGTAGGTCACAGACTCAGCTTGGATCCCACATTGCTGTGGCTCTGGCATAGGCTGGCAGCTGCAGCTCCGATTAGACTCCCTAGCCTGGGAACCTCCATATGCTGCGGGTATGGCCCTCAAAAATACAAAAGACAAAAAAAAATGGGTAGAGGAACCAAATAGATATTTTTCCAAATAAGACATACAAATGGCCAACAAGTATATGAAAAGGTGACCAGCATCACTAATGATCAGGTAAATGCAAATCAAAACTACAATGAGATATCATCTCACATCTGTTTTTATCAAAAAAAAAAAAAAAACCCAGAGATAAGCAAGTGCTGGCTCTGATGTGGAGAAAAGGGAGACCTTGTGCACTGTTGGTGGGTGTGTAAATTGGTATGGCCACCATGGAAAACAGTAGAACGTTCCTCAAAAAATTAAAATAGATCTGCCATATGATCCAGCAATTCCACTACTGGATATATAGACAAAGGAAATTAAAATAGGACATCAAAGAGATACCTGCATTCCTATGTTCACTGTAGCATTATTTGCAATAGCCAAGATAAGGAAACAATTTAAGTGTCTATCAACAGACGAATGGATAAAGATGTATATATATTAAATATACACATATATCCATATTGAATATATAATACATAGGTAGTATATATACATAATGGAATAATAGTCATCCATGAGAAAGAAGGAAATACTGCCATTTGAGGCAACATGGATGGACCTTGGGGGCATTATGCTAATGAAATCAGACAGACAGAAAATGACAAATACAGCATTGTGTCACTGATATTTGGAATCTAAAAACAAAAAAAGAAAAAAAAAGGTCGGTCCCCAGGGACTGGAGAGTACAGGAAATAGGTAGAGGTTGGTTAAAAAGTACACACTTTCAGCTATAAAACGAATAAAGTCTGAGGATTTAATATATAACATGGTGACTATAATTGATAACACTGCATTGTATGATTGAAATTTGCTTAAAAAGTAGAACTTAAACGTTCTCACCAAAAAAAAAGATAAATATGTAATGGACATGTTAATTGACTAAATGAAGGGAATCCTTTCACAAATTTTTAAAAAAGTGCATGCGTACACATACACACACAAACACACACAACATACAGGGCACTAAGCCAAGCACTATGGATAAAGTTTAGAGCGAGGGTGACTGTAGAAAAGAAAAGAAAAAAGTGGGAAAAAAATCATTTTTTTAACTATAAAAAAGTCATAATCTAGTAAGAAAAAAATACAGAATGCCACAAATGAGATAAGAGAAATAAACTGATACTGGAGTCAAAGGAGTGGGGGTTTTGGGTCAAGGGCAATCAGGACGAATGTCATTATGAAGAAACTTACTTTAAACTGGACCTAGAAGGATGTTCAGAATTTCATTCTATGAGGATAGGATACGTGTGTGCTGGAGACAGGACACAGGGTAAAGGGAGAGAAAAGATTGTGTATGGAAGAAGAACTGGTCATGAATGTGGTGAGTTGGGACTGGGATAACCTAAGTACATAGTTTGTGTATGTCACAGAGAGCAGAGGACTGAAAATGCCCACTTATTAGTGATACAATCAAAGCAGTGCTTAGAGGACTGTGCTCTTGGTCATGGGGTGAGAGACCCAAGGATGGGTAAGGAGTTGGCTTGTATTAGTGCTTGTATGGGGGAAAGGCTCACAAGGGTGTAGATCATGGTCCACAAAAGAAATGCATGTCCAATGCAGGAAACAGAATAAAATGAAAAAATTGTATCCCATTAGATCTCTGTCCTTTTTAAAATGCTACCTGTTCCTGCCTGAAATGAGATACATTTCCTTGGGGAAAAAAAGTAAGGTGTCATAATTATTCATTGCAGCACCATCTTTTTGAAATATTAATGTTGAAGAAATATTTAAAGCAAACAAGAAAGAACGAGGATTTTGTAAATCCCCATAATCCTTATCCCCATCATTTTTGCTCTGAAGGATTCGCAATTGGAAGATCATTTCACTATACAGAGGCATTAGGTGAATGCAGCTCCGTTCTGAGAGTAGCTTAAGGTTATCCACAGGTGATCGGGACCAGCAGCTCACCTCCCTGCCTGAGAGTAAACATTATGGCATGTTTGAAAGTTGAATGATTCACAGTATCTTCTCTCCAAAACACAATGAAGCCACCATTCAAAACTATGTTCGCTGACATGCACCATCACCTATATTTTTCCGTCTGACATCAGCTTAATACAGCACAAGAACTGGCCAGAGGCCAGCCTCCCAACCTACCATTATCACCTGCTTCTCCCATTTCATCTTTATCCTTATAATTTCTCAGATGTCTCAAGCTGTTTTAATTATGCATGCTTCCATAATTTTGCACATGCCACATGCTTTTCTCCTTGCCTAGAGTATTGTAACCCCCACTCAATCTGTCTGAACAATTACCATTCTTCCTCAACTCAGGGTAAATACCATTTATTCTAGGACATCTTTTCTGACTTGGTCAAAATCTCATGAGAAATACTTTTCATGACCTGTTAACACTGAACTGTGTGCATACTTCCAGTATTACATTTACTGATACAATGAATTGCCAATATCTATTCATAGATCCCACTCAGAAGTATATACTATTCCACAGTCTCCATTTTATGCAGTTATCTAGCTCTAGCCATATTTTATTGCTCTACCCTTGTTTATCCTTCACCTTATCTTTGTATCCTGCTTATAACTCATATTGCTTTATAGTATGTAAACTTTTTTGGTTACATTAAATCATTTTTTGGTGCAAGAAGAGAGATTTATAAATGAATAAATGTGTGAATAAACAAAGGAATAATCTTTCCTACTGTTCAGTGCAATCCTTTTGGCAATCACTGTCCAGAAGGTAGTAGAATAGATGGCATGTTGGAAGTGTTGGATCAATTTGATTCAAAAATCAAATTGAAACTTTTCTTTAAGAGCTACTTTTGAACATTTGAAAATAAATAAATTAGCATTTACATCTTAGCGTATGTGTTGCCAAAGCGAGCACATATCTTAAATGATATATTTGTTGAAATAAAAGGTACATGCTTTTTAAAGTGAATAAAATGTTATTCTGGTTATTTAGGTAAGATTTTTCCAGTGTTCTTTTTAGTGGTATCAAATAGACCAACTTTAGGTATTCTATCAACAAGGGCACTCCACGTCCTCATGCAGAGAAAAGGGTGAAAAATATGAGAGGTATATTATGCAAATGTAAACTGATCACCTCCTGCCTCAAAATAACTTTCTTGTGTTCTGTTAATCTCCTGACTCCATTCCTTTACCACTCAAAGGAGAAAAAAAAAGTTAATTTTTTAAAAGGTACATATATAATTAAAATAAGTAGAACACTGAAGTCAGAAAAGAGTGTTATTTGTTCATTTTGTTTTGTTTTTCATTTACTTCTTGACTTAACTAGATTGTATTGATTGTTTTAAAAATAACTGGTGGTTGGAATGGTCTTGGAATTACACCCCAGATAGCATTAAAAGTCCTTTATATCTAGAATTCGGAGTTCCCATCATGGCTCAGTGGTTAACGAATCCGATTAGGAACGATGAGGTTGCGGGTTCGATCCTTGGCCTTGGTCAGGGGGTTGAGGATCTGGCATTGCCGTGAGCTGTGGTGTAAGTTGCAGATGTGGCTCAGATCCCACGTTGCTGTGGCTCTGGCCTAGGCCAGCGGCTACAGCTCCGATTAGACCCCTAGCCTGGGAACCTCCATATGTCGCCATAGTGGCCCAAGAAATGGCAAAAAGACAAATAAAATAAAATAAAATAAAATAACTAGTGACTTGTGCAACTATATCTGATCAACTGAAGAGTGTATATCGATACAAATGTGTATTGGAACTTAAGAAGGCGGTAGGTTAGATAATCATTAGGATGGTATAATTATATCATGCATGGTTTTCAATAAAACAATTATTCTTAAGGGACCCATATTATTAACTAATTCAACAAATAATTATGAAGAACATGCTTTGTGCCAGGCCCCCATCTTAGGCGCTGACAGATCAGTGAGCAAAACAAATGAAATCCCTGCACTCATTAAACTCATATTCTAGTGAAGCAGATGAGCAATTAAGTGCACAATGCAGTGTGAGCTACAATGATATGATGTAAAGCAAAGAACTATAAGGAAACTGTTGTGCTGCTTTAGGGCAGTTGTTAAAAAAAATCTGTGAAGACTTAACAAAAGATCAGAGAGAGGAACAACAGCTGGGGGAAGAGCTTTCCTGGCAAAGTGAAAAAAACATGCAAAGGTTTTTACATTGTTTTCTATAGCTTCTACAGAAACTGTCTCAACTCATTTAAGTGATAAAAACTGTCCAAAGAGCTGGTACGCACCAACAGCATCCTCACTTCTAGTCATAATCTTAATTTTTGATCACAGAGGAAGCCATTGTTTTCTACTAGTTTTTGATTTGTTTCGTCTTGTTTTGCTGTGTTTTTGTTTTATTTTTTTGTTGTTTTGTAAGTTCCCAATGAGGTAATTGTCAAGACCAATAATACTGCATTGTTAACAAGAGCTTTGAAAATAAGGAATGTTTCTTCCCTTTAGGCATCTTGCTCACTTATGGTTAGTTGTCATAATCTTGAACAATATAATTACAATCTAAAGTAAAAGTGTAGATAGTATGAAGTAACAAGGTATTAAAGAATCAAATGCAATGTAATGAAAGAGTTAATGCTAGTTATTTGAAAGACCTGAATGAGCAAGCATTTTCTTAAAGGAGAGGTGAAAGCAGTTAGCAGAGGTCAGGCCACTAACTATATATCAGAATAAGCCTCATGCCTGCCTCCAAACTCCAGTAAGCCTCATCTGTATTTACTGATTTTAAAGGAGTCAAAGGAAAATAGTGTTCCATTATTTATGATTATGATTACAAAGTTAAAATAACAGAGAAATTGAAAGTTGCTTCTTGGAGTTCCCGTTGTGGCTCAGTGGGTTAAGGACCCAACATTGTTTCTGTGTAGATGCAAGTTAGATCCCTGGCTTTGCTCAGTGGATTAAGGATCCAGTGTTTCCATAGCTGCCACTTAGGTCACAGATGCAGCTTATGTCTGGTGTTGCTGTGGCATAGGCTAAAGCTACACCTTTGATTTGACCCCAGGCCCAGAACTTCTATATGCTGCAGGTATGGCCATAAAAGAAAAAAAATTGCTTCTTTGATGGAAAAATATGCAGGATTGAAATAGAAAAAAAATGGTCACAGTATTAGGATATAATGGAAACAAATCATTTAAAAGATTGATGATGTATCATGACAGGTTGAAATATGTCTTTATCTTTTAAATTTATATTTTGATCAACCACTGAGGCAAGTGACATATTAAAATCTATTAACATCAGTTATTCTGTCCTCTAAGTAACTTTGGATAGTGTAAGAACAACTTTAAAATTGAATGGACTTCTTTCTGCATTATGAGATATGCTATTTGACCTTTTATTTTTATTTATAGAAATGCTTATTCTAAAAGTCATTTGATATGCCATTATATTGGGCATAAAATATTTCTTCCTGTGATGTCCCTTTTACCTTTCTTTCATCATTAGCATATATTTTACTTTTACTTCAATGCCTACAATCATTTCAATGGAAAAACATTCCTAGATCATTTGTGAAATTGAAACACCATATCCAGGACAAACTTGTTGATAAGAAAAACATTTAAATACTTGAAAAATCTTTTTATTGATCTTTCCTCAGTTCAAGATACAGACATAAATGATGGGGGAGATAGAGAGTGAAGGTAGTAGAGGCAGAGGGAAAACCTTATTGAAGACCTATTAACTACAGAAGACAGTGAGAAGACAGGTGTGGTTCTGGCAGGCACAGCTCAGCTGCAGGACTATAAGAAAGCCAGGGGCCAAAATGGGTAAGGGACAGTATTGGCAGCTGTGAACCCTCTCTCTAAGTCTCACCAACCTAATAACAGCTATGGCTTCACATTACCTTGAAAAATAATTATATTTAATTTAATTAATTTATTTTTTGGCCACCCAGCAGAATATGGAGTTGGTGGGCCAGGGATCAGATCCAAGCAGAAGCTGCAACCTACACACTGTGGCTACAGCAAGACTAGATCCTTAATCCACTGTGCCAGACTGGGGAACAAACCTGTGTCTCAGCACTGCAAAAACATCACTGATCCCATTATTCCACAGTAGGAACGCTCAAAAGTAATTGCAAATGTTTACTTTATGAGAAAGTGAGCAACAATTCCTACTTCTCTGTAGCTATGCCAGAAGCTATTTCTGGAAGCAGGAGAGCAAGTTATGGGCCTTGAAGGCTAGTTATCAAATGTTATAAGAAGTAAGAAAATCAGTTTCCTGGATCAGGGATTAAGATGATAGAATAGAAGGACTGGAGCTCAATTTCTCTCCTAAAAACAACAAAATTACAACCAAATGGACTGGAAACTTTCAAAAAGATATCCTACTCCAGAAGACAAAGAGGAAGAGACATCAAGAGGTAGGAGGGCGATTACATGATATAAGCAACCCCATACCTACTAGGTGGGAAGCCCCACAGATAGGAAAGTAACTGTATCACAGAGACTCACCTAAAGAAGTGAGAGTTCTGAGCCCCACATCAAATCCCCATGCCTGGGGATCTGGTTGGGAGAAAGAGCCCCAGAGCATCTAGCATTGAAGGCCAGTGGGGCTTGTGTGCAGGAGCTCCATAGGACTGGGGGAAACAGAGACCCCATTCTTAAAAGGCACACACAGACTTTCACGTGCACTGGGTCCCAGGACAAAGCAAACTCTCCATAGGAATCTGGATCAGACCTAACTGCAGTTCTTGGAGGATCTCCTGGGAAAACAGGAGGTTAATGTGGCTTGTTGTGGGGGAAGGGCATGGAAGCAAAGCTCTTGGGAATATTCATAAGCATTCATCAGCATACATTTCTCTGGAGCTGGCCATTTTGGGAAAATCTGGCCCCACCCATCAGCACTGAGAAGCCCCAGGGCAAACAACAACCCAGGTGGGATCACAGCCCCATGCATCAGTAAACAGGCTGCCTAAAGAACCCCAAGGCACACAGCTGTTTCTAACCTCACCCAGACAAAAAGCCACACCCACCAGAGGGATAGAAATCAGCTCCACCTACCAGTGGGCAGGCACCAGTCCCTCCCATCAGGAAGCCTACAGCAAGCCCCCATACCAACTTCAGCCACAAAGGGAGCAGACACCAAAAGTAAGAGAGACTACAACTCTACTCTCTGTAAAAAGGTCACCACACCAGACAGGGAACTATAACTCAGATGCAGGAGAAAGAAAAAAACCCAGAAAAACAGCTAAGTGATCAGGAGATTCTCAGCCTCCAGGAAAAAAGACTTTAGACTGTTAATGCTGAAGATGATGCAAGACATTGGAAATAAACTGGAGGCAAATATAGATAACTTACAGGAAACACTGAGTAAAGAGATACAAGATATAAAACTTAAGTAAGAAGAGATGCAAAATAAAATAACTGAAATAAGAAATTCATTAGAAGCAGCCAACAGCATAATACAGGAGGTAGAAGAACGAATAAGCAAGGTGGAGGACAGATTAGTGGAAATCACTGATGCAGAACAGAAAAAAGGAAAAAGATTGAAAAGAAATGAAGAGAGTCTCAGAGAATTCTGAGACAATGTTAAATGCACCAACATCTGTATCATGGGGTGCCAGAAGGAGAAGAGAGAGAGAAGGGGACAGAAAAAATATTCGAAGAGATAATAGCCAAAAACTTCCCTAACATGGGAAAGGAACCACTCACTCAAATCCAGGAAGCACAACGAATACCATATAAAATAAACCCAAGGAGAAACATCCTGAGGCACATATTAATCAAACTGACCAAAATTAAAGACAAAGAGAAAATACTGAAAGCAGCTAGGGAAAAGAAACAAATAACATACAAGGGAACCCCAATAAGATACGACACCCCAAAACTCTGCAGGCCAGGAAAGAGTGGCATAATATACTTAAAGTGATGAAAGGAAAAAACCTCCAACCAAGATTACTTTACTCAGCAAGGCTCTCATTCAGATTCAAAGGAGAAATCAAAACCTTCACAGATAAACAAAAGCTAATTCAGCAACATTAAACCAGCTTTATGAAGAATACTAAAGGAACTTCTCTAGGCAGAAAAGAAAAGGCAACAGGAAACAAAAATACCACAAATGACAAGGCTCACCAGTAAAGATATATATACAGTAAAGATACGAAACAATCCATGCACAATTATGCCACCAAAATCAGAAATCATGAGAAGAGGTGGGTACAAATGCAGGACACTGGAGATGCACTTGCAATTAAGAGAACAACAACTTAAAACAATCTCCTATATATATAGACTCTTATATCAAAACTTCAGAGTAACTGCAAACCAAAAACCTACAACTGATACACAAAAAAATAAGAAAAATCAACTCAAATACAACACTAAAGATAGTCATCAAACCACAAGAGGAGAGAACAAGAGAAGAAGGGAAGAAAAAAAGAGCAACAAAAACAAATCCAAAGCAACTAATAAAATGGCAGTAAGAACATATATATCAATAATTACCTTAAACGTTAATGGATTAAACACCCTAACCAAAAGACACAGACTGGCTGAATGGATACAAAAACAAGACCCATACATATGCTGTCTTCAAGAGACCCACTTCACTTCTAGGGACACATACAAATTGAAACTGACAGGATGGAAGAAAATATACCATGCAAATGGAAATCAAAAGAAAGCTGGAGTAGTAATACTCATATCAGACAAAATAGACCTTAAAATGAAGAATATTTTAAGGAACAAGGAAGGTCACTACATAATGATCAAAGGATCAATCCAAGAAGATATAACAATTTTAAATATCTACGCACCCAACATAGGATCACCACAATATATAAGGACAAATCGACAATAACACAATCATAATGGAGGACTTTAACACCCCACTTACAGCAATGGACAGATCATCCAGACAGAAAATCAATAAGGAAACACAGGCCCTGATTGAAGCATTAGACCAGATGGACTTAATAGATATTTACAGGACATTCCATCCAAAAGCAACTGAATACACATTCTTCTCAAGTGCACATAGAACATTCTCTAAGATAGATCACATCCTGGGCTACAAATAAAGCCTTGGTAACTTTAAGAAAATTGAAATCATGTCAAGCATCTTTTCCGACCACAATGCTATATGACTAGAAATCAATAACAACAACAAAAAAAACTGCAAAAAACACAAGCACGTGGAGACTCAACAACATGCTACTAAACAACCAATGGATCACTGAAGAAATCAAAGGGGAAATTAAAAAAGACCTAGAAGCAAATGACAATGAAGAGATGACACTCCAAAACCTATGGGATGCAGCAAAAGCCATTCTAAGGAAAAATTTATAGCAATACAAGCCCACCTCAGGAAATAAGAAAAAGCTCAAATAAACAAGCTAACTTTACATCTAAAACAGCTTGAGAGAGAACAGACAAGATCTAAAGTTAGTAGAAGGAATGAAATCATAAAGATCAGAGCATAAATCAATGAAATAGAAACAAAGAAAACCACAGAAAAGATCAATGAAACGAAAAGCTGGTTCTTTGAAAAGATCAACAAAACTGATAAACCCCTAGCCAGACTTATCAAGCAAAAAAGAGAGAGGACTCAAATCAATAAAATTAGAAATGGAAAAAGAGAAGTAACAACAAACATCACAGAAAAACATAGGATCATGAAAGACTACTATGTGCTACTATATGCCAATAAAACAGAAAACCTAGAAGAAATGGACAAATTCTTAGAAAAGTACAATCTTCCAAGACTAAACCAAGATGAAATAGAAAAGATGAACAGACCAATCACAAGTACTGAAACTGAAACTGTGGTTTAAAAACTTCCAACAAACAAAAGTCCAGGAGCAGGAGGCTTCACAGGCAAATTCTATCAAACATTTAGAGAAGAGCTAACACCTCTCCTTCTGAAACTATTTCAAAAAACTGCAGAGGAAGGAACATGCCCAAACTCATTCTATGAAGCCACCATCACCCTGGTACCAAAACCAGACAAAGATTCCACAAAAAAAGAAAACTACAGGCCAATTTCACTGATGAACATCGATGCAAAAATCCTCAACAAAATACTAGCAAATTGAATCCAACAATACATTAAAAGGACTGTATATCACGATCAAGTGGGATTTATCCCAGGGATGCAAGGATTCATCTATATCCGCAAATCAATCAGTGTGATACACCACATTAACAAACTGAAGAATAAAAACAATATGATCCTCTCAATAGATGCGGAAAAAAGCCTTTGACAAAATCCAACACCCATTTCTGATAAAAACCCTTCAGAAAGTGGGCATAACAGGAACCTACATCAATATAATGAAGGCAATATATGACAAACCACAGCTAACATCATTCTCAATGGTGAAAAGCTGAAAGAATTCCCACGGAGATCAGGAACAAGACAAGGATGTCTGCTCTCGCCACTACTCTTCAACATAGTTTTGGAAGTCCTAGCCACAGCAATCAGAGAAGTAAAAGAAATAAAATGAATCCAGACTGGAAAGGATGAAGTAAAACTATCACTATTTGCAGATGACGTGATACTATACCTAGAGAATCCTAAAGACTCTACGAGAAAACTGTTAGAGCTCATCCATGAATTTTGCATTTCTATATACTAACAGTGAAAGATGAGAAAGAGAAATTAGGGAAGCAATCCCGTTTACCATCACATCCAAAAGAATAAAATACCTAGGAGTAAACCTACCTAAATAGACAAAAGACCTGTACTCTGAAAACTATAAGACATGGATGAAAGAAATCAAAGGTGACACAAACAGATGGAAAGACATACCAGGCTCTTGCACTGGAAGAGTCAATATTATCAAAATGACTACTACCCAAGGCAGTCTACAGATTCAATACAATCCCTATCAAATTACCAAGGACATTTTTCACAGAACTCGAACAAAAGATGTTAAAAGTTTTGTTAGAAGCACCAAAGACCCCGAAGAGCCAAAGACATCCTGAAAAAGAAAAATGGAGCTGGAGGCATCAGGCTCCCAGACTTCAAACTATACTACAAAGCGATAGTCATCAAAACCATATGGTACTGGCACAAAAACAGAAATCTAGATCAGTGCAACAGGATAGAAAGATCAGAATTAAATCCACGCACTGACAGCCAACTAACCTATGACAAAGGACGCAAGAATATACAATGGAGAAAAGACAGCCCCTTCTATAACTGGTGCTGGGAAAACTGGACAGCCACATGGAAAAGAATGAAATTAGAACACTCCCTAACACCATACACAAAAATAAACTCCAAATGGATTAAAGACCTAGATATAAGATCAGACACTATAAAACTTAGAGGAAAACATAGGCCAAACACTCTCCAACATAAATGACAGCAACATCTTCTCAGATCCACCCCTTAGAGTAATGACAATAAAAACAAGAATAAACAATGAGACTTAATTAAACTTAAAAGTTTTTGCACAGCAAAGGAAACCCTAAACAAAATGAAAAGACACATCACAGACTGGGAGAAAATATTTGCAAATCAATTGACTAGCATGAGATTAATCTCCAAAATTTATAAGCATCTCCTACTGGTCAATACCAAAAACAAACAAATCCATCAAAATATGGGCAGAACCAGTATCACCAGGACAAGCCCTGCCTGGCCATGGGAAGTGCACTTCCACGGTGGTGCACACCTGCCAGTCCAGCCCACCCTTGAGAAGTGCTCCTTTGCCTCAGAGTGTCCCTGATAGCCCCGCCCATGCTCAGGAAACACCCTGCTGCCTCAAAGAAGGCTGGCCAACACCATCTGCACCTCAGGAAGCAGTGCCAGGGAAAACTCTGCCCAGCCTCAGGGAGTGCACCACCACCACAAAAAGAAAAACACAAACAAGATGAAGAAGCCCAGAAACCATTCCCAGTTAAACCAACAGGAGCACTCACCTAACGCAGTTGACAGTGAAACAGACCTCTGTAGTCTGACAGACTTAGAGTTCAAAAGGGAAATAGTGAAAATACTGAAGGAATTAAGAGAAGATATGAACAGTAACACAGACTCCCTCAGAAAGGAACTAGAAAATATAAGGAGGAGCAAAGAAAAACTAGAAAATTCATTTGCAGAGATAAAAACTGAGCTAAGGGCAGTAAAAACCAGAATGAACAATGTAGAGGAATGAATTAGTGATGTGGAAGATAGGATAATGGAAATCACCCAAACAGGACAGCAGACAGAAAACCAAATGAAAAAACATGAAAGCAATATAAGACACCTATGGGATAACAGAAACCGGACCAATCTATGCATAATAGGAATCCAGAAGGAGAAGAAAAAGAAAAGGGGATTGAAAATACCTATGAAGAAATCGTTGCTGAAAACTTTCCAAATCTAAAGGATACTGATTTCAAGATACAGGAAGCACAGAGGGCCCCAAACAAGTTGAACCCAAATAAACCCACACCAAGATATATTATAATAAAAATGGCAAGGGTTAATGATAAAGAGAGGATCCTAAAGGCAGCAAGAGAAAAGAAAAGTGTCAATTATAAGGGAACCCCCATAAAGCTATCATCTGATTTCTCTACAGAAACTCTACAGGCCAGGAGGGAATGGCAAGAGATATTTAAAACACTGAACACTGAAAGGAAAAAATACGCAACCTAGAACAATCTATCCAGCAAGAATATCATTTAATATAGAGGAGGAAATAAAAAATTTCTCCAACAAACAAAACCTAAAAGAATACAGCAATACAAAACCCATTCTAAAAGAAATATTGAAAGGGCTTCTCTAAATTAAAAAAAAAAAAAGAGGAAGAACTAGGATGGAGAAAACCACAATCAGAGAGCAATCACTCAAATAAGCCAGCATACATATATAAGCATGAAGATATTTAAAATAAAATAAAATTTTAAAAAAAGAGACATCAAAATCATAAAAAGTGGCCAAAGGAAGTAAGGAAATAAATACATCTTTTTTGTTCTCTCTTTTATTCTTTTTTCTTTTTTAATTTTATTATGGTAATGAAGTGTTTGAACCTACAGGAATATCAGGTTAAAACACACAATTATAGGAAGGGGTTAACATACTTAAAAAACAGGGCAAGCACAAATCAAAATCGAGTATTACATTCACAAAAACTAAAAAGAAACGTACTCAAGCAGAAAGTAATTGGAGACCATCCAACCAAAAAAAGAATGGAAGAATGGAGAATCACAGAATCAACTGGAAAACAAGGTTTAAAAATGCAATAAATACATATCTATCAATTATCACCTTAAAGGTCAATAGTCTAAATGCTCCAATCAAAAGACACAGAGTGGCTGACTGGATGAAAAAGCAAAAACCTTCAATCTGCTGCCTACAAGAAACTCACCTTAGGACAAAGGACACATATAGATTGAAGGGGAGGGGATAGGAAGAGATATTTCATGCCAATGGACAAAACAGGAAAGAAGGAGTTGCAATACTCATATCAGACAAAATAGACTTTAAAACGAAGGCCATAAAGAAAGACAAAGAAGGACACTATTTAATGGTTAAAGGATCCATTCAAGAAGAGGATATTACAATCATCAACATATATGCCCCAAATATAGGTGCACCCGGACACACACAATAAATACTAACAGACAGAAAAGGAGAAATTGATGGGAATACAATCATAGTAGGAGACTTTAACACCCCAATCACATCAATGGACAAATCCTCTAGACAGAAAACCAATAAAGCAACAGAGATCCTGAAGGACACAATAGAAAAGTTAGACTTAACTGACATTTTAAGGACACTACAGCCAAAAAAAATCAGAATACACATTCTTCTCAAGTGCACATGGAACATTCTCAAGGATTGATCACATACTGGGGCACAAAGCTAACCTCAACAAATTTAAGAGTTTAGAAATTATTTCAAGTATCTTCTCTGACCACAATGGCATGAAACTAGAAATCAACCACAACAAAAGAAATGAGAAACAATGTACTACATGGAGACTAAACAACATGCTACTAAAAAAAACCAATGGGTCAATGAGGAAATCAAGAAGGAAATTAAACAATACCTCGAGACAAATGATAATGAGGACACAACCTCTCCAAATCTATGGGATGCCACAAAAGCAGTGCTCAGAGGGTATTTCATAGCAACACAGGTCTTCCTCAAAAAAGGAGAAATATCCCAAATTGATAGCTTAACCCACCACCTAAATGAATTAGAAAAAGAAGAACAAACAAAACCTAAAGTCAGCAGAAGGAAGAAAATCATACATATCACAGAGGAAATCAATAAAATAGAGATTCAAAAAACAATAGAAAAAAATCAGTAAAACCAAGAGCTGGTTCTTTGAAAAGGTAAACAAAATTGACAAACCTCTGGCCAAACTCACCAAGAAGAGAGGAAAAAACCCAAATAAACAAAATAAGAAATGAAAAAGGAGAAATCATAACAGATTCTGCAGAAATACAAAAATACATAGCATGGGGAATACTATGAACAATTATATGCCAACAAATTTGACAACCTAGAAGAAATGCACAACTTTCTAGAGTGTTACAGCCTACCAAAACTGAATCAAGAAGAAATACATCAACTGAACAGACCAATCACATGAATTGAAATTGAATATGTCATAAAAACACTCCCTACAATAAAAGTCCAAGACCAGATGGCTTCACAGGCAAATTCTACCAAACATATAAAGAGGATCTGGTGCCTATCCTTCTTAAGCTTTTTCAAAAGGTTGAAGAAGCAACACTCCCAAAGACATTCTATCATGCCACCATCACCCTAATTCCAAAACCAGACAAAGATATCACCAAAAAAGAAAACTATAGGCCAATATCTTTGATGAATATAGACACAAAAATTCTCAACAAAATTCTAGCCAACAGAATCCAACAATATATCAAAAAGATCATACACCATGACCAGGCGGGGTTCATCCCAGGTTCACAAGGATGGTTCAACATACGCAAATCAATCAGCATCATACACCACATTAACAAAGGAAAAGTCAAAAACCATATGATCATCTCAACAGATGCAGAAAAAGCATTTGACAAAGTCCAACATCCATTTATGATAAAAACTCTCACGAAAGTGGGTATAGAGAGAACATTCCTTAACATAATCAAAGCCATTTAAGACAAACCCACAGGCAATAAAATACTCAATGGAGAAAAGGTGAAAGCCTTCTCACTAAAATCTGGAACAAGACAGGGATGCCCACTTTCACCACTGTTATTCAACATAGTACTGGAAGTCCTAGCCACAGCAATTAGACAAACAAAAGAAGTAAAATGCATCCAAATAGGAAGAGAAGAGAGAAAACAGTCACTGTATGAAGATGATATGATGCTATATATGGAAAACCCTAAGGACTCAACCCCAAAACTACTTGAACTGATCAACAAATTCAGCAAAGTAGGAGGATATAAGATTAGCATTCAGAAATCAGTCGCATTTCTGTATACTAACAATGAAATAGTAGAAAAGGAATACAGAAATACAATACTTTTTAAAATTGCACCCCCAAAAATAAATACCTGGGAATACACCTGACCAAGGAGGTAAAGGACTTATACGCTGAGAACTATAAAACATTAATCAAAGAAATTAAAGAAGATTCAAAGAAATGGAAAGATATTGCATGCTCCAGGGTTGGAAAAATTAATATTGTAAAAATGGCCAGACTACCCAAAGCAATCTACAGATTCAATGCAATCCCGCTCAAATTACCCATGACATTTTTCACAGAATTTCAACAAACAATCCAAAAATTTATATGGAACCACAAATGAACCAGAATTGCCAAAGCAATCCAGAGAAACAAAAACCAAGCAGAAGGCATAACTCTCCCAGACTTCAAGCAATATTACAAAGCCGAAGTCATCAAGACAGTGTGGTACTGGTACCAAAACAGACAGACCAACCAATGGGACAGAATAGAGAACCTAGGTATCTACCTATGGTCAAGTAATTTTTGATAAATGAGGCAAGAATATAAAATGGGAAAAAGAAAGTCTATTCAGCAAGAATTGCTGGGAAACCTGGACAGCTGCATGCAAAGCAATGAAACTAGGACACACCCTCACACCATGCACAAAAATAAACTCCAAATGCCTGAAAGACTTAAATATAAGACAAGACACCATCAAACTCCTGGAAGAGAACATAGGCAAAACATTCTCTTATATGAACTCTACAAATGTTTTCTCAGGTCAGTCTCCCAAAGCAACAGAAATAAAAGCAAAAATAAGCCAATGGGAAATAACCAAACTGATAAGCTTTTGCACAACAAAGGAAACCAAAAAGAAAACAAAAATACAACTCACAGAATAGGAGAAAATAGTTTCAAATGATGCAACTGACAAGGGCTTAATCTCTAAAATATTCAAACAATTTACACAACTCTACAGCAAAAAAGCCAACAACTCAATGGAAAAATGGGCAAAAGACCTGAATAGACATTTCTCCAAGGATGATGTACAGATGGCCAACAAGCACATGAAAAAATGCTCAACATCCCTGATTATTAGAGAAATGCAAATCAAAACTACCATGAGGTACCACCTCACACCTGTCAGAATGGCCATCATTAATAAGTCCACAAATACCAAATGCTGTAGGGAGTGTGAAGAAAAGGGAACCCTTCTGCACTGTTGGTGGGAATGTAAGCTGGTAATCCACTATGGAGAACAGTATGGAGGTACCTTAGAAAACTATGCATAAAACTACCATATGACCCAGCAATCCCACTCCTGGTCATATATCCGGACAAAACTTTCCTTAAAAAAGACACATGCACCTGCATGTTCATTGCAGCACTATTCACAATCTCCAAGACATGGAAACAACCCAAATGTCCATTGACAGATGATTGGAAGAGGAAGATGTGGTATATATACACAATGGAATACTACTCAGCCATAAAAAAGAACAAAATAATGCCAATTTGCAGTAACATGGATGGAACTAGAGACTCTCATACTGAGTGAAGTAAGTCAGAAATAGATAGACAAATATCATATGATATCACTCATATCTGGTATCTAACATAACATAACAGCACGAATGAACCTTTCCACAGAAAAGAAAATCATGGACTTGGAAAATAGACTTGTGGTTGCCCAGGGGGAGGGGAGGAAGTGGGAGGGACTTGGACCTTGGGGTTAACAAATGCAAACTATTACTCTTGGAATGGATTTACAATGAGATCCTGCTGTGTAGCACTGAAAACTATGACTAGATACTTACACATAGCTATATGACAATGTGAGAAAAAATTATGTATACATGTATGTGTAACTGGGTCCCCAGGCTGTACAGTGGAGAAAAAAAAGAATAAAAAAAATTAAATAAATTTTAAAAAATGGGTAGAAGGAGTTCCTGTCATGGTGCAGTGGTTAACGAATCTGACTAGTAACCATGAGGTTGCGGGTTCGGTCCCTGCCCTTGCTCAGTGGGTTAAGGATCCAGCACTGCTGCGAGCTGTGGTGTAGGTTGCAGACACAGCTCGGATCCTGCGTTGCTGTGGCTCTGGCATAGGCTGGTGGCTATGGCTCCAATTCGACCCCTAGCCTGGGAACCTCCATATGCTGCACATGCAGCCTCCAGAAAAGTCAAAAAAAAAAAAGACAAAAAAATGGGTAGAAGTCTAAACAGACAATTCTCCAAAGAAGACATACAGATGGCCAAAAAACACGTGAAAAGATGTTCAACATCACTCGTTATTAGAGAAATGCAAATCAAAACCACTAGCAGGTACCACCTTACACCAGCCAGAATGGCCATCATCAAAAACTCTACAAATAATAAGTGGTGGAGAGGGTGTGGAGAAAAAGGAACCTCATTACACTGTTGGTAGGAATGTAAATTGGTGCAACCATTGTGGAAAACAGTATGGAGATTCCTCAGAAAACTAAAAATAGAAGTACCATTTGATCCAGCAATCCCACTCCTAGACATCTATCCAGAGAAAACCATGACTCAAAAAGATACATATATTCCAATGTTCACTGCAGCACATTTGCAACAGCCAAGACATGGAAACAACCTAAACGTCCATCAACAGAGGAGTGGATGAAGATGTGGTACATATACACAATGGAACATTACTCAGCCATTAAAAGGAAATAAATAATGGCATTTTTAGCAACACGGATGGACCTAGAAATAATCATGCTAAGTGAAGTCAGTCATACAATGAGACACCAACATCAAATGCTTTCACTGACATATGGAATCTGAAAAAAGTACAGACTGAACTTCTTTGCAGAACAGATACTGACTCACAGACTTTGAAAAACTTATGGTTTCCAAATGAGACAAGTTGGGGGGTGGGGGGATGTACTGAGGGTTTGGGATGGACATGCTTTCAAATTTGGTTGTGATGACTGTTGTACACCTATAAATGTAATAAAATTCATTAAGTAATTAAAAAGAAAAAGAAAATCGGTTTCCTAACTAGTACAAAGAACAGATGCTAAAGGTTTAAAATAAGTCAAAGAAAAAGAGGAAGAAAAAAGTAAGGCAAAAAATCTTGTGTATGTACAGACAAAGCTTTAGAATAAAGATCAGAAACTGAAGGTTCAACTGGGAATAATAAGGTCACATTATCACGAAACTGACTGGCCAGGTGAACTGAAGAGAACATATTTCATCAAAAGCTCCAGGAGGATGGTTCAGTTACGGACAAAGAAGTAAAACTGTCACTCTCTGCATATGACATGATACTAAAGTCTACCAAAAAAACCAAAAAATCCAAACCAAAAAAAATTTTAGAATAAATGAATTCAGTAAAGCTGCAGGATAAAAGCCTAATATGCAGAAATCTGTTGATTTTCTGTACACTAATAATGAACTATCAGAAAGAGAAATTAAGGAAACAATTTCATTTATAATCACATCAAAAATAAAATATCTAGGAATAAATTTTACCAAGGAAATGAAAGACCTATACTTAGAAAATTATAAAACACTGATGAAGGAATTTAAAAATGATACAAAGAAAATAGAAAGATAACCTGTGTTCTTGAATTGAGAGGATTAACATTGTTAAAATGTCCATACTACCCAAAGCAATCTATAGATTTAATACAACCTCCATCAAAATACCCATGACATTTTTTCACAGAACTAGAACAAATAATCCCCAAATTCCTACAGAACCACAAAAGCCCTTGAACTGCCAAAGCAGTCTTGAGAAAAAAAGAACAAAACAGAAAGAAGCAGTTTCCCCCTTACTTCAGACTATACAACAAAGCTACAGAAACCAAAACAGCATGGTACTGACACAAAAACAGACACATAGATAAATAGAATAGAAAGTCCAGAAATAAATCCACACACTTACAGTCAATTAATCTATGACAAAGGATCCAAGAATATACTCTTCTATACAATGGAGAAAAGATAGTCTCTTCAATAAATGGTCTTGGAGGAACTGGACAAATACATGTAAAAGAAGGAGATTAGAACATTTCCTCAAACCATATACAAAAATTAATTGAAAATGGATTAAAGACATAAACATCAAACTGGAAATTATAAAACTTCTAGAAGAGAACATAGGCAGAACACTCTGATATAAATCGTAGTAATATATTTTTAGACCTGTCTCTGAAGACAAAAGAAATAAAATAGAAACAAATGGGACCTAATAAACTTAAAAGCTTTTGTGTAGCAAAGAAAGCCATTAACAAAATGAAGACAACCTAATGATGATAAAAAATTGTAAATGAAATGACTGATAAGGGGGTAATACCCAAAATATATAAACAGCTCATATAACACAGTATCAAAAAAACCCTACAAAAATAGGCAAAAGACCTGAATAGGTATTTTTTTCAAAAGATAGCCAAGAGGCATATGAAAAGATGCTCAACATGGCTAATCATGAAAGAAATGCAAAGCAAAACCATATGAGATATCACATCACAGCTGTCAGAATAGCTATCATCAAATGGTCTATAAATAAAAAATAGTGGTGAAGATGTGGAGAAAAAGGAATCGTAAACTGATGTGGCCACTATGGAAAATAGTATGGAGGTTCCTCAGAAAACTAGAAGTAGAATTATAATATGATACAGCAATTCTACTGCTGGGTATATATCTGAAGAAAATGAAAACATTAATTTCGAAAGGTACAAACACCCCAATGTTCACAGAAGCATTATTTACAATAGCCAAGGAAGCAACCTAACTGCCATCAATAGAAAAATGGATAAAGATGTGGCATATATATGTATGTATGTATGTATGTATGTGTGTGTGTGTATATATATGCATACACATATATATGCGTACATATATTTATGCCACATCTGTATATATGCATGTATGTATATGTGCATGCAGTGGAATATATACTCAGCCATAAAAAAGAATGAAATTCTGAGATTTGCAACAACACAGAGGGATACAGAGAATATTTTGCTTATTGAAATAGGTTCAAAAGACAAAGACAAATACTCTATGTTATCACCTATATGTGGAATCTAAAAAAATAAAACAAACAAATGTGTGCAACAAAACAAAAATGGACTCACAGAAACAAACTAGCAGTTACCTGTGGGGAGAGGGAGGAGGGGAGGGGCAAGATTGGAGTATGAGATTAAGAGTCACAAACTACTACGCATAAAATAAATAAGCAACAAGAATATACTGTACAACACAGGAAAATAATGCCATTATTTTGTAATAATTTTAAACAGAATATAATCTATAAAATATTGAATCACTATGCAGTACACATGAAACTAATATATCAACTACACTTCAATTAAAGAAAAACTTTCCAGTGTGTATACCATGTTGTTGTTTTGTTTATTGAAGTATAGCTACTGTACAATATTATGTAAGTTACAGGTGTACAATACAGTGATTCACAATTTTTAAAGGTTATACTCAATTTTAAAGGTTACACTATAAATGAATATATTCCCCATGTTGTTTAATATATAACTGTAGCTTATTTTATTTAACATATATATTTTTGATGAGTTTGGATATATGCATACCATAACCACAATGAAGGTAATAAACATATCCATTCATCCCCAAAAGATTTATGTTCGTTTGCTGCTTCTGCTTCTTCATTTTTGGTAAGAAAACTTAACATAAGATCTACCCTCTTACGTTTTGAAATGCGTAACACAAATACTGTTAGCCATAGGCACTAGTTGTACAACAGATATCTTGAACTTATTCATCTGTATAACTGTAGTTTTATACCCATTGAACACGTAACTGCAGCTTTATACCCGCTAAACAACTCCTCATTTCTCTCTTCCCCTTATCTGTTGACAATCACCATTTTATTCTCTGCTTCTATGAGTTTGACTATTTTAGATTCCTCATTTAAGTGGAATTATGCAGTATTTGTGCTTCTGTGACTAATTTCCACTGGCATAATTTCTTGCATATCTGTCTAGGCTGTTGCAAATGATAGGGTTTTCTTCCTTTTTAAAGATAAACAATATTCCATTGTATGCCTATATCACATTTTCTTTATTTATTCATCTG
Source organism: Phacochoerus africanus (assembly GCF_016906955.1). Classification (NCBI taxonomy): domain Eukaryota; kingdom Metazoa; phylum Chordata; class Mammalia; order Artiodactyla; family Suidae; genus Phacochoerus; species Phacochoerus africanus. The sequence goes on along the minus strand of NC_062544.1, from coordinate 209,172,381 downwards.
TCAATAGACCTTTGCTTCCATATACTTTAGATAACGTGAAAAACGCCACAATGAATATAGGATAGCAAATCTTAGCAAAGACATGGAGAAATTGCTGGGGGAATGTAAAATGGAAAAACACTGTGAAGGTTCCCCCCAAAATTAAAAATAGAACTACATTATGATATAACAATCCCACTTCAGCATATATATCCAAAAGAAGTGCTATCAGGATCTTGAAGGGATAATTCAATGTACACGTGCAGGAACTCCACATTTTAAGCTACTGACATTTAATTCAAATCAGTTTAATGTATTAGGTAGCCAAAATAAAACGCACTGCATGGTCACATAAGACTACGTTTTTGACTTCCGAATCAGAGCCATATGAAAACAACCTAATTGCACTGCTCTATGTAAATAAGAAATGAATACTGACTTAAGCTGTGCAAGATAAACATAAAGATAACTGCAGAAAACACTTGGAAAAATGTTCCAATATTTGGACTGACTGGCAGCTAAAATAGTCTTTGTTACACATGGGTGCACTAGATTAATTCAATTCAGAATGCTTGTTTTGAAGAGGATCTGGTTTCTTATGTGGGCAGATTTTGCAGAGTCATTTTATAAACATGTACAGAAACGTAATTCTACAATTATGTGTGAATAAAGCATTAATAATAATATGTACTAATAATTTAATAATTACACATAATAATGGAACCAAGTTGTGTATATTTATATAGTATATGTGTGTATATGAAACCTTAGAAAGTTACTCACTTGTTTATTCTTGAATGCACTCCTTGATGACCATGGAAATAACACCTATTATTGCCTAGCAGGATTACTATAAGCATCAAATTATATTAGAGGTGAAACTTTTTTGTCAAATGCCATAATGTTTTAAATAGACCTCAATATTTGGTAAAGTCATTCTTGCATTATTCAGATAATTTACTCTCTAAACAAAGGAGAAAATGGACTGGTAATAGATGCATAACTTATCAGTCATAGCTACAAACTACAAGTAGGATACTGCATTATAGCTTAACCCTACCAGCTTTGTCAATATGAAAGTTATCTGGCTGTGTTTGCCAACAGTATCTGTTTGCTTACGAAATTAATAGACTAACAGGAGGAGAGTTCACTGGCGGGACTTAGAATACCTTTGTGTAATGTGATTCAGAAAGAACATCCTACGAATCAGCCATCCTTTATATGGGATTCTTAAACATAAAATACAGCCTGCAGTGATATAATATCACACAATTATCCTAGTTGAGTCGCCTCTTTCCAAAAGAAGAAAGTCAGCATGAGGTTTATCTAATACTCATTATTCAAGGGCATTAACATGGTCAGCCAACTCCAGAATAGTCACAGAGACACAGAAGATCTGCTAGCCTTGGGCATCACAGGCATTTGACCCTCCACCCCCCGCCCACAACTCATTGGGTATGACACCAGAATAATACTTAGAACTTCACCCAAGGCTGTATAAATAGTCCTTATTGATATGAGATCAGACCTCAATAGGAAGTAAGTCTGTATTTGCAAATTTCGTCCTTTCACATTAGCTAAGATTAAGATCGAATTAGCCAGCTGGGGAAAGGTCACAAAATCTGTATAGTTAATCTCAGTTAAATTATATTTACACTGTTCTATGACCTTAGGCAATTTAACTGCCATTTCCTCACTTTAGTGTCCTTATTTATAGTATTAGAGGGGTGGACTAGGTAATCTACAAATTCCTATAAAGTTTTAATAATCATCTGTTTATATGAGCTTATCAGATATTTCACTTTGGAACTGGAGAACAAAAAGTTAATGGCAAGTACATACCAGAGCCAGGAATATAATCAGTATTGAATATATATCTACTATGCTTCTTTGGCTAGTTGTTTTCTTTTTCTCAGAGTTCAGAAATGATCACTGCTTAAAATGTTTCTATATCGTTTCTCTTAATTACTATGTTGCTAAGGTTAAAATAAACAATCATTTTTCTTACTAAAAAAATGGAAAATAGTATATGTATTTTTGTTTGTATTTAGCCTCAGGTATATTTCACATATAAACTCAGGGGGGAAATAATGCTCAAACCCTTCAATGTATGTGTGAAAATGTATCTCTGTAGAACTATCGAAAAAAAATGTTCAGATGGCAAAGACCCTTACAAAGCATCAAGCCCATCCCCTGGCCTCTGTAGTAAGGACTCAACAATACCCAAGACTGCAGAGTGAGGTAGTAACTTAAGACATAATCAGCAAGAGTGGTGTGATTTCTGATTTAACATGGAACTTACTCATAAATAATGCCCTACAGGGGTACACAGTTTGAAAATAACAAATGCCTTATTGATTTATGCAACTATTTCTGTATGTGGAAGAATGGACTGCTTGTCAAAAATAGAACACTGTTACCCTAAAGAATGAAAGTGTACATGGCTACATTGTTCTGCGCTTTTCAAAAATACTTAAGAAATTAGGTTTAAAATTCTACCTATATACATGGCTAAGACTGCTTGGCAGTCACAATTATCTACTGAATACATTTTACGTTTTTTAAATGGTCTGGTAATGGGAGGCGTGTGACAAGTCATGTCCCTCCCATGTGCCAGGAAGATAAAATAGTGCATACGCATGTGTCCTCTCCCTGTCTCTCCCTCTCTCTCTTTCACACACACACACACACACACACACACACACACACACACACACACGATAACTACAAAGGGCTAAATTGCATGAAAATAACAATCTATATAGTAAGAAGTTAGAATAGAGAACTGTCAGTGAATGATGACTTTTATGAAACTCTCATTTGAAATAGGGGGACTTGAACTAAAGCATGAAAGATGGCTAGGATTTGGATAGGAAGGAAAGAGAGGGGAAGATATTCTCAGGAAATAGAAGGAGAATATACTTAGACTATTTGGAGCCCAGACTGAGCAATTTGTTGGCAAGAAGAGCAACTGTCAAGGCAATTTTTTCTACCCTTGATCAGAGAGTGTAACAAATATGCTGAAAAAATAAGGCAATGACAAAGGACCATTCTTAATGGGTAAAGGGCTTCAGCCAATAAAAGATATGGAGTTGGGAGTATAGGAACAATGCACTGAAGATGAAATACAGCAATGCTATAAAGGATGGACTGACTCTGAAAAAAAAACGCTAGAGGCTAGGAGACCAGCAAGGAGGCTCTTACAGAAATTTCAGTACAAAGTAAAAATGGTCCAAAATGAGACTAGAAAAAAACCTGACAAAACAGAACATTTTCAGAGAAACGCTTCTGACATTTAATTGCAGACCTGCTGCAAAGGATAGAGAAAACCTTCAAAAGTTTATTTCAAGGTGAAAAAAAGAGGAAGCAAATTGGGATAGGTATCAGAACCATAGAAATGAAAGGGTTAGAGGTGTAGAGTTTGAAATCTTAATGTGGCAGATATAAAAATAGCATATAGAAGAGAATTTGAATATGATGAATACATTTGGGAACTATCAACTTGACACCATGAAAACAGACATATTCTACATGAAAATAAGTATGGTGTGGTTGGTAATATTGTTTAAGGTTACAGACATCTGGAGAAGGTAATAAAAAATATAGACCTTCTAGAGTTCTTGCAGTGGCACAGTGGGTTAAGAATTCTGACTGCAGCAGCTCAGGTTGCTGCACAGGTGTGGGTTCAACCCCAGCCGAGCACAGTGGGTTAAAAGATCTGGCATATGGAGTTCCCGTTGTGGCTCTGTGGTAACGAATCTGACTAGTACCCATGAGGATGCAGGTTCTATCCCTGGCCCTGCTCAGTGGGTTAAGGTGAGCTGCGGTATAGGTCTCTGATGTGGCTCGTATCCCACGTTGCTGTGGTTGTGCTGTAGGCTGGCAGCTGCAGCTCAGATTTGACCTCTAACCTGGAAACTTCCATATGTCACAAGCACAGCCAGTTGCAGATGCAGCTCGGAGTCAATCCCTAGCCTGGGAACTTCCGTACACCACAGGTGCAACCATAAAAAAATAAGATAGATGATAGATAGATAGATAGATAGATAGATAGATAGATAGATAGATAGATCTTCTTCCCAGGTAAAAGAAATACTCATAACACTAAAATATATATATATATATTTGCACATAATTTAAGGAGGTCCTCAGATTCCAAATAAAGCAAAGACAGTTGGGTATTTAGAGCCAATAAGTAGAATGAGGGGGGGGGGGGTCAGTGCATAAAAAATTACTAAGAATAATTAGATTAGATATCAAGGGTAGAAAGATTCATGATAAAGGCAAGCTAAAATAATCTTATACCAAGGACAGGGAAATTCTCAATACATTTGCCTAGCCAATTCTTTACTAAAACTGAGCTGGGCAGGTGGAGTGAGGGTAGGGACCGAGGTCAAAAAGAGGAGCCTGATCAAAGTTTGATCAGGAAGGGAGTCTTTGTCAATCTCTTCATTTGCATTCATCTCATCGTTCAAAAATATTTATTGAATTCTAATTATGTAACATTGTGTTAAGGATATTTCGATAAATTAGACAGGTCTGTCTTTGCCCTTGTAGAACTTGGATAATTGCTACTCTTCATTTATGTCTCAGCTTATAGATTTACTCCTCTCTGAAGATTTCCTGACTCCACTTCACCTGTATCTCTACCCCCATTATAGACTTACCTCTCCAGGATGTAAACCTCCTGTTTGTCTATATATCCTATTTGACTGTTAAGCTCTACAGGATATGAGCTGTACTGGCCTAGTTCACTCATCCTCAGGAATGAGCACTAAACCTGGCCAGTAGCAAACAGTTAACAGAGTTGGCAAAATACGGACAATAAAAACTAGGAATAGCCCAGTGACGCCAAACACTAACCAAGAGATGTGCTGAAGACACATTGTTTCCCAGATACAAGGACTACAGAAAATGAGCAGAGAATGAAGGACTGAAAAGACACTATTAAAAGCAGAAGTCCCAAGATCTTTTGGGTTATTGACGTCTGAAGTTCTCAGAGGACCAAACAGCAAAGGGGCTGGGATTTTAGATAAAATTTATCAGAACAGAAAACATGGGCCTGATCCCACAGCAAATGACTCTGGACTCAATCCCTGGAGCAGCCATAATACTTTTAGCTAACAGAAGTTCTCAAAGCTCAGTTTAATTTGTGGTTTAGTAAGTTTCTTTCTCTGGACCTCACTTTTCTCATTAGTAAAATGTGGATCTGGGACCATGGAAGGTCTGGCAGTGAAATACATGAATATACGGTGTAACATATATGAGCAATAATTTTAAGAATCCATGAATCCTTGGACTACTTGCGTGTTTTGAAGCAAAAGAGGATTATCTAAGGAATTATTTTTTTCAAAAATAGTGACATGAGGGTTGTAATGAATAGTAGAGTCTAATTAATAGCATATCATACTAATCTTTGTATAGCCAATTTCCAGCACAACTATCATCTCTTATTTTCTAACTGAAAATCAAATTATTAAATACCTTTGAATCAGGTAAGAAGGAAAGATTCTTTAGTGAAAAGCACATGGACTCAGAAGACCAAGTGACTAGGGCAGAGGCCTAGCTCTGTCAACTGTTAGCTATGGGACCATAAGCAAATACTTAAACTCTCTGTACTTTGATTTTCTCATGAGAGAAATGGGAGTGATTATACCTTCCTTACAAGGTTTTTATAAATACCACACACACCAATACCTGTGAAGGGCTAAAAGCATTACCTCGTACATAATAAAAGCTCCAAAAATGCTTTACTTATTATCATAAGGGAAGAATGCCAGAATTGGTTGCATAACAAGTGTCAATCACAATGCTAGGTATTTTTATACATATTATACCATTTGATTCCAGCTATAAAAAGGTTGTAGATCAGAAGTCTAACATGCAAGTCTTTTCTCATATCCATATATCTGGGCAGCTCAGTGATTCCAGCCATCTAAGTATCTGTGGGACTGTACTGGGTGTCACTCTAATTCTGAGTATTACTTGAATCTTAGAATTCGGAGTAAGGAAAACTACCGGATTAAAAAACAAGGAGAAATTAAGAAAACACTCATGTTTTCTTTTGATTTCCTATAGATTAAACATCATGACTGACTTTCCTGTATCTGACTAATGTAATTACAACAACAACTCATACTTAATCACATTATATGGATAATCCAAGTGCATACCTTTATTTCCTTAGGTCTGAGAATCTAAGATGGTATTTCAAGGTTAAATGCTTCTAATGTTAGCCAAATCTGAATCCAGAAGTATTTCATATTCAGTCTATGTCTCACAAATGACTTAGGGTTTATGCTTTTACCTATCTATTTAGCACAAATAATACAAATTTGCTCTTGTTAAACTATGTCTGAATAATGATTTCAGCTTTTTATTATTAAGAACACAATGACATTCTATTACCCTAAAAATAATACCATCTTGGGTTATATAAAAAATAAGTTTTTCCAACTTTTCTCCAGTCTCTTATTTTCTCCCAAATCATTAAACCCTAAACAAACATTTATAACTCTGAGTGCCATTGTCCAGCACCTATATGCTTGTGAGCAAGGATTACAGAAAACAAAGAACTGGACAACATGAATGTCATTTATCATCACTCCTTTGGTTCTGGATATAATGTGCCTTTAAATTATTGATACTTGTATTATACATTTCAGCTTATAGCAGAATAGTCTTGCGTATTATGTCCTTATAACAACCCTATAAATCAGTCTTATTTTTTTTTTTCCATTAGACAAATCATGGAACTGAAGGGCCCATAAGTGAGTCAGGAATAGAACCTGGGCCAAACCTTCTACATCTCCTCCCACATGTGACCACACCCATCCCTCCCTGCCCAGTCCTGTCCTACTAATTCAAACACCCCTTTTTTTTCCTCTATTCTACAGTAATTTTACATGTACCATCATGGTTTTCAGGGAGACTATCTGTAACCATGTGTTTAAAATGCAGACCTGTAAGAGAACACTGAACTAAGCCCACTGACTCTTAATAAAATTATGGGCTCAACCCTTCGTTGGTCTATTTATTTCTCCACATTTTTCATTTAAAAAAAAATTCAGTTTTTTTTTTTCACCTTCAAACCAAAATCCCTAGATAACTAGTCTTATCTGCATTAATGAGCTACACACAAGCTGTTCATTTTTGGTAGAGTTGATGATAGAATATCATGTTCGCCTTGTCCTGTAAACAGCTGTTAGAGGCCCAGGTGTCTGGCCAGCGATAGAAGAGAGAGAGATTTCTAAATCCCTCTAGGTCAGTGATTCTAACTTTGCTGCACATTAGAATCACCTGGGGAAATTTTGAAAAATACTGATGCCCAGGCCCCTCCTCCAGAGAATCAAATTTAATTGGTCTGGCGTGGTCTGGCATGCTGCCTGAGCACTGAGATTTTCAAAACCTCCCTGAGTGATGCTAATGTCAGCCAGGGTTGAGAAACACTGACTTAAGACATAACCTGGAGCAGTCCTCCTCAATAAGGGCCACACGTTAGGATTCCCTGGGGGACTTTTAAAAATACTGTTGCCAAGACCTCATCCAAGAGCCAATTAAATCTGAAGCTCTGTAAGTAGGGTCCATGCATTTTTAGTTTTTCAAGCTCCATGGTGATTTTGCTGTGTATTCAAGTTTAGGGATCACTCTTCTAAAAATCCTTATCAAAAAATTTAAAAATAAAAAAATAAAGTCCTTATCATTCAATATGTGGCCTCTAGATTAGAAAAGAAAAAAAAAAGAGTTCCCATCGTGGCTCAGCAGTTAACAAACCCCACTAATATCCAGGAGGATGTGGGTTCAATCCCTGGCCTCTCCTAGTGAGTTAAAGATCCGGTGTTGCCATGAGCTGTTGTGTAGGTCACAGATGCCGCTTGGATCCCGAGTTGCTGTGGCTGTGGTGTAGGCCAGCGGCTACAGCTCTGACTGGACCCCTAGCCTAGGAACCTCCATATGCCATGGGTATGGCCCTAAAGAGACCAAAAAAAGAGCAAAAGCAAAATAAAAACAATCAAACCCTCGCACCCGAAAGCTTGCTGGAACTGAAGAATTCAGGCTTCACAGACATACCAAATCAAAATGTGCATTTTAGTGAGATCTCATGTAATTGACAGTCATATTAAAATGTGAGCGGCTCTGTTCTGGATTGCTTTTCTCAAGACCTGAGGGCAGTGTTAGCTCTGGGCTAATGGGCAGTTCTCCCATTTCTTATCATTTGACCCTCAAGTTCCATGTGAAAATGTACTACTGACTAGGATAGTTGAGGTAAATTGCCTGTCATGTCTCCCTAACTGCCACAGAATACAAAAATGATTACTTATACCTTATCACCATCGAATAGTTTTCTACTAAACTAACTCCTGAACCTCTGTAATCTAAACTGATTTAATCACTTTCTTGCTAACCTTTCACCATCTATTCCACCTACCCTCTATTCAAATACAAATCACTGTGTTCTCCCAAGCAAGATTCGCACCTTCTAGCCTCCTACCTGTGTATCCATCTCTACCTAATATGCCTTCCTTCCTGTTCAAGTATATCCTTTAAAGCTCAGTTAATGCTATTGCTACATGATGATTTCTTTGATTCTGCCCCATCCCCATGTGGTAACAGTCTCTCCCAGAACAGAATTATTCACAGCATCCTACCTGTACCTCTCTTGAGGCCCATTTTATATTCTTCATGTCAGTTTTCCAGACTTTTTTACATCCTCTGTTAGATGATAAGTTATGTTAGGAAAAGATCCATGCATAATTCACTTCTTTAAAATTCACACTAGGGAGTTCCTGTCATGGCTCAGTGGTAATGAACCTGACTACCAGGAGGATGCACTTGAGTTCGATCCCTGGCCTCTCAGTGGGTTAAGGATCCATTGCCATGAGCTGTGGTGTAGTTCAGACGTGGCTCGGATCTCACATTGCTGTGCCTGTGGTGCAAGCCAGCAGCTGCAGCTCCAATTCAACCCCTAGCCTGGGAACTTCCATATGCCACAGGTGTGGCCCTAAAAAGACCAAAAAAAAAAAAAAGAAGAAGAAGAAAGAAAGAAATCCACATTACATTTCTTAAAGCCATATATATAGTAAGTAATTTTTCTCTTTATTCTTACTTTTTAATGCTTAACCAGTTCAAGCCAGGCTTCTTGGTAGACTGTCATCTGCCCTTCCTTTTGAACATAAAAACTGTTCAGTTCTCTCTGCTATCAGCTCTGCCCTGGAAAGATGAGCATTTATAAACCATGGTCTTTGCAGAATGTAATTATGAACCTCTAAGGAATAAACTGTTTGGGGCAGTTTGGAAACTTTATTCAGTAAAATATCTTTTCTGAAGAGCTTCTCACAGGCATTGTTTACTCTGCATGACACACTTTGGGATATTTTTAATAACAGTGAGTGATAAGTCATCGAAGCTAAATATAGGACTACTCAGTCTCTCGAGGCTTAGCTAGATATTTTGTCTATGTTTCTTCCTTTCCAATGAGAATATGGAAGTCCTGACCAAAAGAGACAGACTACAGTAGCATAATTCTCAGGCTGAATGGGTGAAATTTTGGGACAAGACATCATCATAGTTAGAAAATAAGAAAATAGCAACAAAAACACTGTTTTATTGCTAGGAAAACTCCTGTGTTACAAGTGGATTGAATAAGTACCCTTAGCATGCAGTCTGATATGTCTGAGAAATCAGGAAATACATACTGAGTTCAAACTATCTTAGGAAAAGTTTGCACAAGCGATGGTCTTGGATGTAACGCATTCTACTCTGCTTCTTTGAAAAATATGAATAAAAGCAGGAAAAGGAAGCAAATCAAAAAATACTTTTATCACCTCCAAAAACCTTAGAAGTTGCTATAATTCTGAGAAACAAAAACAAAGCAAGCCACAGAAGCAGCTGTAACAGACGGTACTAATTAGTATCTTAGAATTCATTGGAAACTATGTCAAAGTTGACTGGATAGTTGCAAAAATATCTCTGATTAGTTGTTCTAAAGTACTCTCATAAATGTATTGGGATGGTGCACAGCATTGTATCAATGTTGAAAAATTCAAAAAAGACATAGTGATGTAGACACTGTCTAGTTATTATTTCCCAGTAGTGAAACTAATGATAAAGCATCTTTCCATTTCCTATTAGATGGCTTTAGAATGGAGGGATAAATGGATTGAAGGGGATAATAGCTTAGTCCCTACAGCTAAAGGCTAGGGAAAAGAGGTCAGATATATTTATTTTATGTCTGATATCTATATTTATCTCTGTTGACTCTGATTCCAGACAATCCCAATGACTACATCTTTTGTTCCTGTTTTCTGCAAAAGGATAAAAAGATATTTCTGGCGTCTTTTTCTTGATGATTCCAAAAACACATGGACTAAAATGATAAGATTATTGGTATAGAAATGTTTCATACTGAATTACTCTGCACCTTTTCAAATGGTTTTAAGATAAAGCCCCACTACCTCTGTATCATTGGTTGTAGTGACATTGAAAAATTTCACCTCCACACAGTTCTCCCCAGCCAGAAGCTTTTTATGTTTAAATTGTTTTAATCACTCATAAATATCCCTGCCAATTCAATTGCCAGAGGATTTAATGACATTTTTCTTATCATTTAGACCAGTGGCTCCTAAACTTACAGACAGACTAAAATTACTTGGGTGCTTAAAAAATACTGATGCTTGGGTTGCAACTTTTGGATGCATATATAACTAGTCTTGTATGTGGTCTGGGGAATCAGTATTTTTTAAATCTTCCTATGTCATTCTAAGATGCAGACCAGATTGGAAAATAACCGTTTAGACCAAACCTTTCAACAATGGATTTCGATATCCCTTTTAACCCTCATAATATTAACGGCATGAATTCTAATCTCTACTTGACCATTTTGTTTCAGATTTTGTGTTGGATACCCTCAAAGTTCAGGAAATTCTTTAGAACATCTGACTCCAAATCTGAACATAGATGACCTACTTCACAGGGCATTGATAAATAACAGTAAATGTCCTATAAAAACTCTTTCCAGGAAGTAAAGGAAAAAGAAGTGAACAATTACCACCTCTACAGATGCTGCCTCTATTTGCCTCGTTAGCCATTTGTTCCCAGATACTGTGTATGTGACCACTTTTTCCTACATTAATTTCAGACCTACTACTTGTCCTATAACATACTAAGATTGTAGTCACATTTCCTTCTTTCTTTGCTTTTTTGTATCTCATTGGAAGTCATAATAATAGATGATTTTATATAAGCAAATCATGATCAATATTGGTATGAACGTGTGAATCAAGTAAAACATGTTTAGAAGTCTTTAAATAAAAAGTATATAAAAATGTAAATTAACAACAAAATTGATTTGTTCACTGTGACATTCATGTAGCTTCTCCTTCTGGACTCCACATTCCCTACAATGAAATGCTGGCTATACTATATGCCAAATGGAAAATATTCAAGGTGGATGGCCTTATGAGAAATTGTTGTACCTGCCAGGAAATAACTCTCAATTGTGGAAAAACAGCCCCCAAAGTAAGAAAACCCATTAATCATATGCAGGCTCAATACAAAAATGGAAACATAATTATGAACTACAGTATTCACTGGTACTAATATGTATTTTCCACTCCCATGCCTAATTATCCTTGCTATCAAACTGTAGAAGATGCTTTTTGTGAATTGTCCTAAACTGATCTGTCATGCCCAAGTCCAGGTCACAGTGGTTGTAGAAGAATTTTGAGTTTGGTAAGTACTCCCCTACAAGCTTGCTATTAATTATCAAGATTGCAGGTCCCAGAAAAAAAATGCATAAATAGAAATATTTATTAGCTAAAAATCTACTATCAGGTTAGTGCAAGATAAATTATGCAATATGTTCTGGACCTTAAGAAAGTCTAGCCTTCCCGTTCTTTCAGAGATTATAATACCACCTTGCAAGAAAACATTCACTGGAGACAGTCAAGACTTCAGAGGCATGATTCTGTTTTCTTTATAGTTGTTACCCCTTAGGCTTTCTGCTGGGCAAGCAGAAGTCAATTTTACGGCTAGTCCGTAAAATCTTTGGGGAATCTGTTGACGAAGGGCAGAGGACTTGTGGATTATTAGACACTGTTCATGCAAGTATATGATGTGTCTCAAATATTTTTAACAACCTACCTCTTGGAAAGCTTTAATTTCACCAGTAAAGGACCATTTATAGGATTCATCCATTCATTGCACTAACAGGACCCCAAGCTTACTGCTAAATACCCATTTCTGGCACTCAGGATGAAAACTAGCAAAACTTTGATTATAGCTGCAGAAATACAATGGTCATAGCTGCCCCTCTAGGTCTACTGAGTAGAATCTTATAGAGATTTAGAGTTTGTGTCCCTGAGTAGAATTCCAGCTGCACCTGAGATTTGCTTAACAGAAAATATATTTATTTGTTTACTTGTATATGCTGTTATATATTATCTATAGATACCTAGTATGTGTTTATATGTATATATATCATATTGTCTACACTAATTTAAAATTAATTAGTCATTATATCAATGCTGTTTCAGTTTCTGTCCTACAAGTTGTTTGTTTCCTTCTTCTTTCCCCCCAGTTTTTTACCTACACTTGCCTCCCTTACAGAATTAAAACCTCTTAAGGCCATAAATGCATTGAGGGGTATTTTCTGACCCCTCAAGATTTACCATGCTATTTTGCCAACAATATGCTTAATACGTATTTTAAATAATAAATGATTTTCCAAAAATTCAAATTTTCAATCTATGTTTAACATTTTAGCTTTTGATTACTTTGAAATTTATCTTTGAAACTGTCCTGATATTTTCATCGTCAAAAAGGGACACTCGGAGTTCCCGTCGTGGCGCAGTGGTTAACGAATCCGACTAGGAACCATGAGGTTGTGGGTTCGGTCCCTGCCCTTGCTCAATGGGTTAACGATCCGGCGTTGCCGTGAGCTGTGGTGTAGGTTGCAGATGCGGCTCGGATCCCGCGTTGCTGTGGCTCTGGCGTAGGCCAGTGGCTATGGCTCCGATTCAACCCCTAGCCTGGGAACCTCCATATGCTGTGGGAGCAGCCCAAGAAATGGCAAAAAGACCAAAAAAAAAAAAAAAGGGGGGACACTCTAGGCAGAAATTGGTCATTAAATGCTTAGTGGCCATTAGACTTCAGAAATTAAAGTATGACTCTTGGTCATTTTTTGAGAAAAAAGACAGCAAGTTATTTCGCATGGCTCAACAACCTAGTACAGGACACATTTGCCAAACCAAAACCACCCACTTGCCACCAGTAACAAACATCCCTACAGTAATCTCAAATTTCAGCCACTTACTTTGTGAGAGAGAAGATAAATCGCAAAGATGCAATCATCATTACTCACCTACCTTGCCAGAGTTTCCATCTTATTTCCGGTTACTTCCTCACAGGCATGCTGGAAGATAGATGTGAGATAGTTTGCCAGATTGATTTTGAGAAATCACTGATTGGGAGATTAAAACTGACATTTACTTTTTCCTTCTATCAAGGCTGAATCCTAAGATACCTAATGATTAAAGCATTTTAACAGTGAGTAACTCTTAAACACCCCCTGAAAACTTGTGAAGCTGATTATACCCCCTACAGTTTTTCTCATAATCTGAACTGGGTGGATTCTCCGCAGACAACTTATTCCTCAGGAACAATACAGACACAGAGTGTAGATCATCCAATTCCTCTACAGGGATATTGGAATTTCTCCCTGGGAAGGGTTATTAAGTAACAGATGAGGGCCTGGTTTTCAGATACTATATAGCTTCTGCAGTCTCTAGATGCACTTACTGATAGAGCAAATCTTTCAGGATTGGATTTCAAAGTCACCTTCTCAGAGGATGTACAGTGTTGGGTCACACCTGAAGAGGAGCACACCAAAAACAGTAAGAGACAACATTTTCTGGCTCAGTTCTTCTATTGGTCTATGTCTCCAATACTGAGGGATTAAGGTTACCAGATCTGCCCTTGAAAGAAGAATGAGCAAGAATCTCCATTATGACTGAGCAACTTAAGGGCTAGAGAAGTTAACAAAATGATGAAGCCTTCCCAATGTATGAAATTCTGAATTTTTCTGAAATTGTGAAACATTCTTTTGCAGTAAATAGAAAGATTTCCACTGAGTTACATATAAAGAACAAAAGATATGAGTAGATATGAGGGTCCAGTGAATTGTCTCATTGATTTACCTTACTGGACAATCATCCATATACAGACTTTTGAGTACTATAAAATAAAGGGTATTCTATAAGAGTCCATGTGAGAAAAACTGCTGAACTAAATAGGTGTTTCTGATAGGGAGAATAAACATAATCATAGACTGATTTAAGCAACTGTAGTGATGCAAGATGAAATTTTTTAAATATGTATTTTTTAAAGTTCAGAATCAACCCAAGTGTGTTAACTATAGAGGAAACATCCTCAAATATGATTATGAATTAGAAGGAAGGGGATGTTACTGGATCGTCAAAGTAATTATTAGAAAGCTCTAAAAGGATAATAAAGTGAAGAGCTAGCATTCATCACTTGAGTAAAAAAGAAAAAAGCTGATCTCTGAAAATCAGAAACCATTAAAGCAGCTTTCAACTAGTGAGTCATGGCACATGTTCCTGATTTTTGATTGGTTGTGAAATATGTTAGAGATAATTTACTGGTGCAATAAAATAGCTAAAGTATGAGTTGTGATTAATGGTGCGCTCTTTTATTATATAAATTAAACAGATATAAAGCTTTCCTTTTAATAACGTCAGCCATATTTTCTTAGCTTTCTGTTTGCTATCTTGTGTGAAGACAAAGTTTGAGCAACTTCCTTGAAGTTCCACAGCCTTATCTATCAGAGGTACCAGAGCAAAATTCAGGAAGCAAATGAGACAATGAACCATCAGAGAAGGTCAAGAACTCTTACCTGATCAACACTCACTGAGACCAAGAGATCAGGTGTAGTAGAAGGTAATTAACAAAGCTCTATAAGGTATGTTCTCACAGTTCTTACAGTTCAGGATTGTTCTCCTACAGAAACCATCTTAGTATCCTCTTTACTTCTCTGACTTTATAGGGTAGAAAAAGATTAATCTTGAAGAGTTAACTCTAAGGAAGCTGAAAATTAGTATAAGAGATGAGAAAAGTATGTGTTGGCAACAATATATTGAGTATTTTTCTCTTTTTCAGGACCGTGCTAAACTCCTTACATACATCATCTCAAGTAATCCTCAGGAAAACATTTAAGTCCAATAGGATATCTCTATTTTATTGATGAGAAATATTCAGATTTGAAAATTTTTAAAAGGCCTACTTAATATCACATGAATACTAATCAGAGCATTGGGGTTCCATATGAAACCTATTATCACATTTGATGATGTTCTCTGTATTGCCTCATACAACAAAAACAGAAGTTGGAACATGACACGTGCCATAAGGAAATGGTAAATTAAGAACTGCGGGATTGGAGTTCCTGCCGTGGCTCAGCAGAAATGAATATGACTAGCATCCATGAGGATGCAGTTCGATCCCTGGCCTTGCTCAGTGGGTTTAGGACCCGGCGTTGCCATGAGTTGTGGTGTAGGCCACAGACACGCACAGATCCTGCGTTGCTGTGGCTCTGGTGTAGGCCAGTGGCTACAACTTCAATTGGACCCTTAGCCTGGGAACCTCCATATGCCGAGGGTGGGGCCATAAAAAGACAAAAA
This sequence comes from Phacochoerus africanus, assembly GCF_016906955.1. Lineage (NCBI taxonomy): Eukaryota > Metazoa > Chordata > Mammalia > Artiodactyla > Suidae > Phacochoerus > Phacochoerus africanus. The sequence continues at coordinate 209,156,707 of NC_062544.1, read as the reverse complement.
TAAATAAATAAATAAAAATAACAGTTGGATTGAGAGAAGAGAAACAACTGTCTGAGATGGCCATAGAAAAGTCTTTAAAAATAGTTAGTATATAAGGATATGAATCGAAGTAGCATAAAGGCATCATAGAGTCCCTGTGTCTTAGGGGGTTTGGCTCATTCCACTCAGGCTCTCTTGTTCCAGCCAAATTGCCAAATGAATTATGAGTTTGGCCCTGCCTTCCAGACTCACACACATTTACTAAGAAGAACTTAATTTTACGTGGGAATTACCATCCTCTCATTTTCAAGAACTTCAAAAGTCTGCAGATTCTATCTGAAACTAGGGAAATAATTTATAATGTGTTATTTTCCCACTCAGGCTGGAGAGAACACTGTATGTGCATTATTGATTGAAATGCATTTTAAATTGCCTTTGTGCTAAAGTGGCTTGTAAGGTGAGAATCATTTTTTAAGGCGGTCTTGAAAAAACAAAACAAAACTTCCAGGTCTCATTAGCTTCATCAAATAACAAGACAGTTCATGTGTTCAACCCAGCCTCAGGCCATACTTGTTTTCTGTGGGTTGAAGGGACAGAAGCAGATGGAGCTTCAAATCCATGTGCTTCATTGGAGCACATGAAGGCAGCTCCAGACCCATACCGTGAATCTGAGATTCTCCAAGTCTGGAACAATTCTAAAACTTGCTTTTTAATAACTTCCTTTTATACAGAAAAATATGCTATCTTTTTATTTACTAATCAAAGTAAAATTTACCCCTGTTTTCCTTACAGTTTATTACATAAACTAACAATTACATAACTTAAGAAAAATATACCATAATTTTATTTCCTCAATTTAAAAATTCCTCCTCTTTTTTCCCAGTGTTATATATATCTTGCCCTAACAAAGACAATTTCAACTTAGTTATATTTAGAGTATAAATATTATTTTGTAACGTGTTTTTGTCAATCACAGCAGAAGCATTTTCCAAGTTGTTCCACAATCTTCATAATTAACATTTTAATGACTAAGAAATCATTATTTATCAATAAAATTTATTATTACACATGAAGATTGTTTTTAAATTGTGGTCAAAATAAATATTTAATTTTAAAACGCTCATAGCCCAGGTTTGGGGAGTTTTTATTATTTGTTTTATTTCTCGGCGTATCTTCTGAAACCTATATTAACATCTACACTTATTTCTCATTAATACATGCTATTTTAAGTACCCTCCAATTATTCCTTAAAGTATGAGTGGTGTATAAAATCAGATGAGACAAACAAGCAAATGAACATATTCTAAAGATCACCCGCTTGGATTTTGTTCTAGGTGAGGGACACAGGAGGTGGCAGGGAGAGATGGCAGGGGAATTGTTATTCTTTTCACTCTGTAGCTTCATATCTCATTGGTGATGTAGCTCACTGTTCTCTCTTACTCTCAGATGAGTCCGGTGACCGTGCTTTGCTCTCAAAATGTAGTGCGAAGGATAACAGCTCTTTAAAGTGTTACTTTTCTAATGGTAAAATTTCCAATACCATATTTTGTGAGGAAACACTTTTAAGAGGTCTCTTTTCAACCAATGACATTTGGCTGAAACTATGTCCTCATCACCTGGGAGGCATGCTAGAGTGGGTCACAAAGGTTTTTATACTCACTACGTCTTCCGGGCATTTCTCAACACCTCATTCTCAGGTCTACTCTGCTCTGGGACCCACCATACTTTGGGTCTATCTCTACCCTAAGATGAAGTGTGTATTGATCCCACTTAGTTCTAAAGTTTCCATTTTTTTTTATAGCTTCTATTTCTCCACAGAGAAAGCCTATCTTTTCAGTTATTATAAATGTATTTTCCTACATCTCATTAAGCATAATTTAGTACTTGACTGAAGTAATTATCTGCTTATTCTAACATTTAGGCCACCTTAGATTTGACTTCCAATGACTGTTCTTTTTTCAGAATGGGCAACATTTACTCTTCCCAAGAATGATGATATTTTTGTTTGGTAGGAATTATTTGGTTGGACATAAACAGCAACCTTTATCTCCTAGGCAACAGGTCAAATCTCAGCCCAGTTTTCTTGTTTGTTTGTTTTGTTTTGTCTTGGTATGTCTTGCCTCAGTGTGGATGCATAAGAGTCTGTCTAAGCATGTGTGGCTTAAGGGTTGGCTGAGATCTGAGCAAAGTTTATAATACAGAATTGGGGTCCTCCTCTCTGGTTCTATGTATTTTAGGGTTTATAATACAGAATTGGGGTCCTCCTCTCTGGTTCTATGTATTTTAGGGTTCTACACTTACTATTCAGTAATTACCCTGAACTCTGTCATCTGATTCTTCACACCATAAAGTTTGTAAATTATTGGTATTTTATTCCTTATGCATACACTAAACATCACCTGCCCTTTGACTAAAATAGCAGGAATTGTACCATGTGCATGAGTCTTCTTCCAAGTTTTGATTCTCCTTCTGTTCATTCTCCAGATCCTTAGGTAGTTACTTTTTTGTATCTTTTCCAGAGTTTATACTTGTTATGTATGGGAAAGTAAGTTTGTTATAAGCTTTCTTGATCATCACAGAAGCTGAGTCTTGACTAATAAACTCGTAAACCAATAGCAGGAGTAAAGGAGAATATCAGGAAAGCATCTTAACTAAACCAAGCACAGGAAGATTCCTGGATTTATGCCCAACTTGGGCTGGAGAAAGCTCATTATAAACAAGGAGCAAATTTCTTAAGAGAAGCCTCAGGATCCTCAGGAGTCAACCACCCAGAGCCTTACCATGCCCATGATTCTTCTAGAACAACTCTAATACAGATCTGATCCACATGAATCTGGACTTCAGCAATGGTTTTCTAGATCACTTCTCTTACAGCTTCTCTCTTCTAATCTTGCCTGAGCATCTCTTGCCTCAAAAATTTTAATGTCTCATTGTCAAATTAATTCCAAATTTCTATGTCTTTTTTTTTTCCACTTTTTCTCTCATGAGTGGTAAACAGAAAACAATGAACATGGACTGTGAAAATCAGTGTTCACATTATGCTTAGTAGTTGAGTAACTCTGGGCACATTTTAAAATTTCTCTGTATTTTGGTTCCCTAGTAGTAAAGTATTATAGCATTACCCTCATAGTGTTGTTTCACAGATTAAAAGAGGGAACACCAGAAGGCATCTTAGAATAGTGGAGCACATGACGCCCCAGTAAGTGTTAGCTACTATTATCATTATCTGTGTCTTGGTTCCATTCTCTGTGAAATGGGGGTATAGTTCTACTTGAAAGATGAATGGTTCACATTCAACAAATGTTAAAATCTAAGGCAAAAGAACTCAGCCTCAGGAAAATGGAACTATTTGCCATTTCCTCCTCTGTACATTTTGCAATTTATAACTTCCCACATCAAAATGAATTTTATATGTGTGAAATGACCCTCTCTTCCATCTTATATGTTGCAATTCTTCCCATCCTTTTAAGGGTAAGCAAACAAAATATCAGCTCACCCCAAAATGATACCTGATATCATCTAACTAATCATCGCCTCTTTCTCTAATCCTCCAACATGGTACTTCTTGCATTTCTTATGCAATTTTTCCACTGATAATTTTTCCACAGATTGTGGGCTGCTAGACAATAGTAACTGCAATTTATCTATGATTTTATCCTTAGCAATTCTTCCGGCAATACCCATAGTAAGATGCCTAGTGAGTTGAATTAAAATCTAGTATTCACTGATCACATTAGCAAATAAAAAAATTTTACAAATGTCCATATTTATGCCAGGAAAATTAAAATATTATATAAATTGCCATTTTTCTTAAGTGATAACCCGATTTGGTGATGCCATCATTAAAAAGAGAAAAATCTCTCCCTGGTGCATATTTTAGGCCTCTGATTAACATGCAATTGAATTTCAAGGTAGAAGTAATGACATTATTTCACATTTCAATGTTCAGCCACATGGCCCCTTTGGCTCAACACAATTCATGGCTAGAAAAAAACTGCTTAGTGCTGGATTTCACACCTGGTCTCCAGGGACCAGGTGGAGGAGCCAGTAAATAGTACTGAGAAAGATCATATAGATGCCTGAGAGCCATCTGTGCACAGTGGTATAAATGAGAAACCAAAGCATTTCAGCTGTCATCCTCAAAGTTAACCTCCTACCTAGGGGCCTAAGAGAAAAACAGAGGCAGGGTGTTGTTCTGCTGGGCAGGCAGAAGATTTGTTTCCCATCTGACTGAAAGCAAATGTGGAGCATGTGGGCAAATAAAGCCTGTCCCATTATCAGGTGCTTGTTCTGCAGCAGCGGTGAGATTCCAAAAGGCTGCCCTTTCAAGCTGTTTCCCAGAGATCCATCTGGAATTGTTTATACAGTGCAAATCTTATTTGTTTACTTCTGGACATCACTTCTTGTCCTCTACCTAGTCTAAATGCTGCTTTGCAGATCTAGATAGTAAAAGGAGACCACTTTAGTGGCTTAGAGGAAAAGTCAAATACAGTTTGTACTCTTTAAAACTCCTCAAATGTTAAATTACAGGTGCTTTGAGAGAGACTGCATACCTCTATCTCTTTGTTTTGCGATTGTGGAAATAAGGCTCCTAGGAATTCTATTGGGTTTGTTCACAAGTTTATTTACGTCTACTCTCTCTTTGAAATCATATTTTTGATTCATGGATTCTTTTTTTTTCTCTTCCTTCTTTTTTAAATATTTCAACATTTAAACGTAAACATGCCAGATCAGTCCATATTCTGTGGCCTACTGGGTACAAATTTACCTATCTGCTATATTCACTGGCTGCTTCTTATTGCTGTGCATGTCTCCTATGTGGTGAAATGCTTGCCTATAATGTTATTTTTAGGGGTCATTCTCTTCTACCCTGAGGGGTAATTTTGCAATTGTATTTACCCATTCTTACTGGGCTCACTGGTTCCCTAACATTTTTTTATGGAATCTAATTTAAAAATAATACAAAAGAATTTATTTATAAAATAGAAATAGACTCACAGACTTCAAAAGCAAACTTATGTTTACCAAAGGGGAAAGGTGTCAGAGTGGGATAAATTAGAAGCTGGGGATCAATAAACATACACTATTACATATAAAATAGAAAACTAACAAGGACCTACTGTACAGCACAGGGAAATCTACTCAATAATATTTAATAATCTATATGGGAAAAAATCTGAAAAATAATGGATATAATGTATATATATAACTGACTCACTTTGCTATACACATAAAACTAACACAACACTGTAAGTCAGTTACACTCCAATAAAAAAATTTGTTAGAGTAAGCATTTAAATGTTAAATTTTCTGTGTAACAAATATATACTTTTATATATATATATTTTTTTCTTTTCTAGAATTCTGGAGGTAGAAGTGGAGTTGATCTTTCAGTGCTAAATGAGGCTCCCAATATGGGTCCCAGAATATTTTTTAAGCTCTCAATTTTTATTTTTCTCTGTTGTTTTCAGCATTGAATGACTAGTGGAATTCCTTCCCTATATCTTCATTTAGTACAAGCTTAAGGTTCAAAACCCTCAAATAATTATTTTTACCTGCAAAGACAGGCCATGTATTATATCCTTAGCCTGTTAGCTAAGTTGTTCTAGCACCAGTAAATAATAATAATAACATCAGTAACAATAGGCATATTTTGCAGATTCCTGATTTATGAAGGGAGCCCAGTTTGAAACTCCCTCGTTGGCATGATGTCCTGGCCTTGTGTGGACTTTAAGATGCTCATGGCCCCAAGAGCTTTCATCTTGTCTGTTTTGTGAAACGAGGTTACTACTCCCACTCACTTTAGAGCTATGTATTCAATTTTCATCTTTGACACCTGAAAATTTCAGTTTCCCTCAGACTGCTTTATGTGAGGAAATTTTTTAATAGAAGTTTGACTCTTAAACTGCTGACTTAAACACTTTGATGACTCTTCATGCCCATAAAGTACATTAAAATGCTGGAAGAAATGGCTTCCTCTGACTATGGGATTATGTTACACTCATTCAGTGCTAATATAAATTCAGAACCTCCACATTACTCCTTAGAAAGTTTAGACTGCCGTTAAACTGTTGGGCAGAAAAGCAGACATTTTCTTGATCCTAATGATCAGCTTTCACTGACAAGCATACATGAAGCTGGAAGCTAAAAGGAAGATGCTGCTGTCAGCAAACCACATAAGCCCCACACCCTTTATCACAATGAATTCTAATTACCTGTTTTCTTCTCTGTCCACTCAACTAGACTGCAAGGTGCTTGAGGACAGTAGCTGCTATTTATGCACCAATATAACCCTAGTATCTGATACAATAAAAATAAGAACCATGTGGCATGATGCTTATCTGCTTAGATGAATTACCTTACTTACGATACTGTCTTCAGTATTATCAGCATTAGCACACAATCACCTTTACAGACAGGTACAAATGTTATCCCAATTTTACAAATGAAAAAATTGAGGAAAAAATAAACAATAGTTAAGTAAAGTAATTTGAGTGGTAGAGGCAAGGTGTTTATTTTATTTTGCCTGACTCCAAAACCCGAGCTCTTAGTAACTATACAACACTGTCTTTAATGGTCAGTAGCATATTTTTAATTATATTTTTCAACCTGTTAAATGAATCATCATTTAAGCTAAAAAGGGGTAGACCGAATTAGAATTACATTCAATGTAATAGAAAATAATATTGTTAGCACCTGCCAGGAGTTTGGAACTCTGCTAGATAATTAGGAAAGTACAGAGAAAAATAGAAGATAGTTTCTGCATAAAGACTTCAAGGTCTAGAAGAATGGATAAGGCTGAAGATAAATGACTTAAATACAAGACAGAAAGATTAGAGGGTATATGGAAAGTACCAAATACTTTAGAGGCTCAAATGAAAGGAGATTGGCTCCCAATCAGAAAAGACTTTAAAAGGATATAGCATTTGAGAAAAGTCTTGAGGATAGGTAAGATTTTGATAAGAAGGCGTTCCTGTCGTGGCTCAGCAGAAATGAATCTAACTACTAGTGTCCATGAGAACATAGGTTCAATTCCTGGCCTTGCTCAGTGGGTTAAGGATCTAGCACTGCTGTGAGCTGTGGTATAAGTCATAGATACGGCTCAGATCTAGCACTGCTGTGACCCTAGACCAGTGGCTACAGCTCCAATTTTGACTCCTAGCCTGGGAACTTCCATATGCCATTGGTGCAGCTCTAAAAAGATCAAAAAAAAAAAAAAGATTTTGACAAGAAGATGATAAGATTTGGATAAGAATGAATATGGGGGTGAAGAGTAAAGATGGTATAAATCATAGTCAGGAAAAGTGCGTAAGTAATAGTTTGGCTCAAGCACAGGGTGTCCATACAAAAGGAAGTGGACAGTAAGCCTTTAAAAAGACAGTTAACAACCTCAGTTTTTACTTTTCTCTTCTTCACCTAACTCAGAGCTTTATCGGTGACATTACTGTTTAGGCAGGAATATCAAACAATGTCAGCTGAGGTTCTATCTTAGTTGTGGTACCTCCAGGACTAGGATGTAGTATTTGCTGACCAAGAAAGTATTTTATGTCATAACCACTGACAAAGAATTTTGTCAAGAAATTACATTGTTTTTTTAAATATCCTTTCCCCTGAATATTTGGCAAGGGAAAAAATTCTGATTCTACCTACGTCATAGTATTCCTCTAGCTCCTAGACTTACAGAAGCATAGCAGTGGAAGTGTCCTCAAGAAATCACAGGCACTCAAGGTTGAAAGGTGCTTTGAATGTCCTCTAGCCAGTTTTATTTCCCCATCTTCCAGGGATTTTTCTGTGTCTAAATTAAATGACTGCCTAGTCTTTTCTTACAGTTCCCTAGAGGAAAAAAGTCTCTAAAGCATCTCTGAGTAGTCATATGTTCCTTCATTTCCAAGTATGGAAATGGTCCTATTGCTCTGATTTAGAGTCATCCATTAATCCTTCTACCAAGAAGTGTCAAGTGACACCAAGGGTGGCAAGAAGGATGGATGTGAACCTTGTGATTCTGTGGCAAATAGAGCATGTTATTTTAAATGGCAGAAGATATGATGAGTGAATGAGAACTTGACACCTGTATCTCAAGAGCTTTTCTTCTCTTCATTAATAACAGGGCAAACATTACTCAATTTGTTAAAGCCTGAATTTCCCAATCCCCAAAATGGCAAGTCCCCTAGTTCCATATTATAAAACTCTTTGAGATCTTTCCATAGCTTAAGGCAATAATAAAAATGAAAATTTAGACAGCAATAAAATATAACTTATATACATAAAATTCCATTATTCTATGTGGATCACAGTTTGAGTTTAGTCCTTTTTTTTTTTTTTTTGGCTGTATCCATGGCATGTGGAAGTTCCTGGGTCAGGGATTGAACCCCACAGCAGTGACCACACCAGATCCTTAACCTGCTGTACCACAAGGGAACTCCTAGTCTTTTTTTTTTTTTTTGTCTTTTTAGGGCCACACCCACCACATATGGAGGTTCCCAGGCTAGGGGTCAAATCAGAGCTGTAGCTGCTGCCCTACACCACAGCCACAGCAATACAGGATCCAAGCTGCATCTGCAACCTACATCACAGCTCATGGCAATGCTGGATCCTTGACCCACTGAGCGGGGGCAGGGATCGAACGTTCATCTTCACAGATACTAGTCAGATTCGTTTCCGCTGAGCCATGAGGGGAACTCCCTCCTAGTCCTTACTCTTATTTGCATCTTTCATTATCCAACTAGGATATAAAAGTTCCATGGGAGGGAATTCACACTCATGGAAGCCTATCTCTTCTCAGCTTCCAACACAAGTTCTGGCCCTCTCCAAAGACATTAAAATAAATGGATTTTTTTCTTTTGCATTTTATCTTGCCAAAATTGCCATTTAGAAAACTTTTATTAAATTTCAAGTTACTTTATTTGATTTTCCTTTATTATGTAACTCACAATGATTGTAACTCACTCAGTTGAAAGAATCATGATTTAATTAGAGAATAAATGTCAGAAATTTTGGCTGCCTGCAAATAATTAAAAAATAAAAGATTTTATCCCCAAAGTTATTTAGAAATTCAGTGGACGCTAAAGTGAATAGAACTATATTAGTACCCTACATACACAGACACGCACACCTTGCAATTTATTTCTTAGAATTAAATAATATCTCCTTGAAAACACATTGTATAATAAACCAGTAAAAAGCAATGTGTGAAATATCACAAGTGCAGCAAAGAAAATTGATTTGTGATGCTTAAGCCACATGTATTTTCTAGGACGCCAAAGGATTTTGGCATTTTAAAACCAGGACTTTCCCCTTTTCACTTGCTTAAGAGATTTTGCACATTTTCATTAAATTATTTTCTAAGGTGCAAAAAAGAAAATTAAAAAACACAATAAAACCTTCTCATTTGTATGCCCTAAAACTTCCTCCTTCGTGACACGATGCCACTGAATACAAATAATAAGCCCACACTTAGCACTCAGACACTCAAGTCAGATCCCAGAAAATGCCCATTCACTGCATAGCTAAGAACTGATGCTAACCTGAGCATCCTTGGTTCTTACTAACAGCTCCCTTGATGCGCTAAGGCAGAAGAGTAAGCCCAAGGTGTTTAAAGCTGCTAGTAGTGTTACTGGAAAAAGTGGTCTATATTTTAAAGGTCTCCTTTTGGACTGACTCTCACTACTGTTATGTTACTGGTAACAATGGAACCACTGCTTACAGACTAGAAAGCCACTCTCAGGAATTCTAAAAACTTTATGACTGTAAATAGAAGACATTCATTTAGGGACTGCTGGCAGTCCTGATGTAACAACTCCACCCTGCCTCCATACTAAGAAATGAATAGAGGTAGACCAGATGCATAGGAAGCGCCCATCTGTCTAGGGGTAAGCACTTCATTTAGGAATGCCCAATTCAATCTATATTTTGTCAGCAGGCCAAAGGGGCAGGAAGAACACTAGTGTTGTGCTAAGGTAATAAGAAGTAAGCCTTCAAATAGCAGCCCTTTATTTTACAGGGCCCCAAATATTCTGAAGCAACCCCACCCTTGGATGCATGGTAATATTCAATGAAGGAAACTTTAAACAATGAATTACAGAGCTACTGAAATGCACAGCAGGGTATTTTCAAGCAATTTGATTTGCCTTTGAACAATAACAGCACAACTCAGTGTTGTTAACAGTGATTATCTCTGGGTGACAGGACTGAGGGCGAACTTTATTTTGTTCTTTGTATATATATGTATATATGTTTTTAAAGTTTCTCTAGCAGAAAAAGGAAAAGAGCTCTTTTGAGAGACAGCAGGGTATAGTGGGAGGAGCAGACAGTGGAGCCAGACCACGTGATTCAAATCCTAGTCTAAGCTCTTATCAGCTCAGTGACCTTAAACAGGTAACTAACCCTCTGTGGCAGGAGTTTCCTCATGTGCAAAGTAGGGATGACCATAATCACAGCAAGAGTATAGTGAGGACTTAATAAATTGAAATAGACAAAGTAATTAAAGTAATTCTAGCATAAAGTAAGCACTTTATAACACACTATGGTTATTTTTAAAAGACATACTTCCCACACTGATTCTGCTTATCCACAGCATGGCTTGGCAATGTCTTTATATGGTGATCTTTGGCCCCTGATTCCAAAACAAACCTCTCCGATTTGATAACAGACCAAATTACATCTTTAATCCTTATTACTGACCTATTTCTAAGAAAAGGGCAGTGTGAGCACTAGACATAGCACAGTAAGTAGAAGCTTGAGCACTAAGACAGAGCACAGTAAGGGTTCCACAGATCAAAAACATTAAAACAGGGATGAGAACACCTCATTGTTAGTGTCAAGTCTATTATTGATTGTGTGGGTGACCTCAGGCAAGTTATTTGATGTCTCTGGGCCTTTTCAGCTTCTCTATCTGCAGTACTGTCTGTTCCATTTCTTTCCCAGTAATCATCTCTGTTCCTCTATCCATAAAATGAAGAAACAACAACTGCAGTAAAAGATTCAAAGTAACAGGATTTCCACGCAAAATATTTTAGAGTCTTGCCCTATAAAAGCTTATCCTCAAAACATTTCTGTGATGGGAGTGATACCTCCTCCCTACCTTAGAAATTAAATAACTGACTCATTTGAAGTTTAAATTTAGACACCATGTAACTCTCATCAAAGTCAAGTACAAAGGAGAGCAACTGAGCATCTGTTAAGTGGATATGAAAGTGTGCTGCCTTCCCTCAGTGAGGGAATTTAAATGACTCATTGTCTTTGCCTCATAGTCTACCACTATATATTCCCACTCTTCCTCATTCCTGCTCTTTTCTAGGTAAGGGGAATGTCTAGCAAATCAACAAGAGATTCCTGCACCAAGTTAGTTATCGTTAATGATTAAATACATACAGTAAAAGAGGGACAATCAGAGCTAATCCTGCCTTTGAGGAACCTGGAGATCAGGAAGAGGGGTAGACGAAAACACCAAAGACCAAGCTACAAAAGTCAAACAAGGCAAGTGCCATGTAACATTCCAGGCTCTGGGAAGCCCAAAGACTCTAATAGGAAGAAATGACTTCTGCTTCAATTTACATGAACTCGAAATGACTATGGATCCTTGTTATCATCTTCTAGAGGAGTGCTTCTCAGTGGGCCTAAAGTGAAGACACCAGTTTTTAAAGTTTCTCATGAATCAAAGATTGATACTTTTGTAAAATAAAATACTCATTAATTCCCATAAAATGAAAGGAAGGAAAACAAAGACATATCAAAAACAGATCATATGATCATCTGTGTTTCCAGACTGGATGGCTGTGCTACATAATGCTAGAGATTTAAGGAATCTTGAAATCTTCCTTTCCAACTGGTCATTTCATACCTAAGGACCTCAAAAATCAGAAATGTAAAAGGATTCTACTCAAGGTCATAAACCCAACTTGAAGAAAATAAGAAAAAAACTCAGGTGTTCACACTTCTACATGAGGGATTTGGAGATTTCTACTGTATCCCTTATGTGGCTACTTTTGTTCTGTATGCTATAGCTCTTTCCTTCTGTGAGGCTGATGCTAAAATTAGTTTTTTGGGTTTTTGTTTGTTTGTTTGTTTTTGTTTTTTCCTTTTTAGGGCCACAACCTCAGCATATGGAAATTCCCAGGCTAGGGGTCAAATCAGAGCTGCAGATGCCGGCCTACACCACAGCCACAGCAACGTGGGATCCAAGCCTTGTCTGCAACCTTCACCACAGCTCACTGCCAGACCCTTAACCGCATGGAACCCACATCCTCATGGATACTAGTCAGGTTCATTTCCTCTGAGCCACAACAAGAACTCCCTAAAAAATTAGTCTTGTCTAAGCTTCCCATTATAAAATTTTTCTATTTTGAGTAAAATCAAATTTCTAACTTACTGACAAGATAATTTGTTCCCCAAGTTGCCTATCTTAACCTTCACTGTGGTCACTTAACTCGTGTTGGTTCATCTTCCTTTCTACTTTCAAATGACTTCTGGAATAGAATGAAGGAGGGGAAAAAGGAGAAAAAAAGATTGTTTTAATACTGCAAATTATAGCCATTTCTTATCTATTACTCCTTATTCATATAAGTCAATACCTACATCCACAGTCCTTCTATATATAGAAAAACAAAACTGCAAACACATGTCTGTATCCTCAGAGAAGCTCAATCTCTGAACTATGTTACTATTCTACCCTAAGTCCTTGTTTGGTTTTCCTTTTGATATTCAGGTCTTAACTTTAATTTAAGAAATAGATGAGCAACAATCCTTTGATGCCAGAAGAGCAGGAGCATATCATCTCATCACTGAAACTGGTACAGTCATTATTACCTGACAATTCCAGTTGATCTAAAATGCAGAATGCCTGTAATATTTAAAACACTAAGGTAAATAGACTGGGGGATCTATTTAAATCCCAGAGATGCTACTATCTCTTGATGACTCTGTAGCCTATTCATGACTAGAATACCCTTCTCTGTCTCCCTTTTTTTTTTTTTTTTTTGCTTTTTAGGGCCGTACTTGCAGCATATGGAGGTTCCCAGGCTAGGGGTCTTAATTGGAGCTGTAGCCGCTGGCCTACACCACAGCCATAGTAGTGCCAGATCAGAGCCCCGTCTGCAACCTATACCAAAGCTCACAGCAACGCTGGATCCTTAACCCACTGAGCGAGGCCAGGAATCAAACCTGTAACCTCATGGTTCCTACTCAGATTCGTTTCCACTGAGCCTCAAAGGGAACTCCTCCTTCTTCTTCTGCCATCCCACAACATATGGAGTTCCCAAGCCACGGATCAGATCTGAGCCGAAGTTGCAACCTGCTCTCAGCTGTGGTAACACCAGATCCTTAAGCCACTGTGCTGTTGCCAGGGATCAAACCTGAGTCCCAGCACTACAGAGACGGCAAATCCTGTTGCACCACAGCAGGAATTCCTATGACTGTAATATACTTAAAATGATAAAAGAAATCTAAATGAAATCATATCCCTTTAATATAAAAACTACATTACTTCTTATCTGTTATTCCAACACATTTTTTAGAACTTACCAAATAATATGTTCAACATAGAAGGACAATAGTAAATTTAATCCTTTGCATTCTTTGATTCTTTAGATAAAGAATTCTCAAAATTTTGGAGAAATAAATTTATTAATATAAATTATGGGCATGTCTATGAGGAATACTCCCCACTATCAGTTTTGCCCCCCACTTCTCTGTGAATCCTGGAAGACCAGAAGGAAAAAAAGCAGACTCATTATATTGATAACACAGGGACTACATAACTAGGTGAGTCTTACATATCAAGCAATGGGGAATATTCCAAAAATTGTGTCTTTATTTTAAAAAACACTTGTATGTGTTAGAAAAATAAATACTTGACTGTTCAGCAGACACTGGGTCCCTAGTGTGGAATTAGAACCCTAATAAACTCCCAACAGACCACCCTTATTTATGGTCACTAATTGCCATATCCAAGACAAAACCTCTTGCTTAAATTCCAGGCTTTAGAAATAAATGGAGTAAATGTGTTGATTGTTCTTTCCTTTTCTGAACATTAGCCATCATTATTTTCTTTTAGTTGTAGCATGTTTTTTATCTACAGTTCAGTTCTCTGTATTGCATCTTCAATTAACTTTAATTTAACCTACATTAACAATCTTTGAACTAACCAGGCAGAAATATAGTGAACTATATAGCCCCAGAAATAGGTGAAATGAAATCAATGTTACTAAATTTGCATGTAGTGATTATAGAAGGAACAATTCCATCGTTGCCATGACAATGTCATGCATGCCTTTGATTTTTTGTCGCAGCATAACAAAATGTGCATTTAATAGAGATGTTTAATTGTCTTTCACTCTGGTTTTTGCTCACCAACATAGCAACATGCTTTTTGCTTAACACCATAGTATTGAAGTTGCTCTGCCTCCAGCTGCCATTAACATATTCTATATTCATGCTTTGTATAAATTCTGGAAAATGTTTTCAGTTTAGCTTCTCAACTATGCATTTAATTTATATTTAATGAGACAGGAAAATGTTAAGTAAGTATGAATCGATCAACCTAAAATAGATATATTGGTGTTTATTACCGTAACAGTGGGTAATTTCACTGACTATCTCCTGAAGTTGTTAAAACTTAATACCTAAACAAATTTTCTAGTCAAAGTTTAAAGGTAAATTTAAGCACAGACAGATTAGATGATACAGGGACTGGTCCTTTCCAGTCTCATTAAAGTCTTGTGACTGACCCAATTCTTCAAGCAACTCATGAAAAGGTCTCTAGAAGTCTATTAGTCCTTCTACTAAATATAAAACTTTCTTTTACAGCCAAATCAGAAATGGTTACACTTAGCCACTTTGGCAAAATATGATTCTTCACTCGATCAAGCTGTAATTTGTTAGATGCAAGTCTCACTATTATTCTTAAATTGTGGCACCTGTATGATAAAGTCCTAAGTATTATACAAAGCTCTCAGGTCTCTCATTAAACTATTCTCTTATTAACAAATCAATCCCAGGTACTTGGATAATACTTATATAAGCAAGTACCTGTCTAACTTAGTTGTCTCTACACAGCAGTTTATTCCTGAAATTTAATTACGAACCTGGTGTCCATATATGGCAGGAGAAGACTATAATTCAGTGATAGCTTTGCACCACATCTCAGACCTTTCAACCCACATACTCTCTCCAAATTCTGACAGGGACTACAATGAAGTGTTTTGGTATTTTGGTAAATATCCTACAAAACCATCAGCCTCATTTTCATTAACTTTTAGGTGCATGGATTAGTCAATATTTTCTAACACGGCTGACTTTTATCAGCTATAAGGCTGCTGTAAGGAAGACAGTCTTACAGCAAGACCATCTTGGCATTTCAAGAACACATCCTCTTGGGAGTTCACATTGTGGCTCAGCAGGTTAAGAAACCAACATAGTGTCTGTGAGAATGTGGGTTTGATCCATGTCCTCACCCAGTGGATTAAGGATCTGGCATTGCCACAAACTGCAGCAAGATCACAAATGCAGCTCAGATCCCACATTACTGTGTCTGTGGTGTAATCCTGCAGCTGCAGCTCTGATTCAACCCCTAGCCCAGGAACTTCCATATGCCACACATATCCTCTTGAGACAGAACTCAGAAAAACAATCCACATGCATACGAGCCTAGCTAAAATAAAATGTTCTACTGAAAGTGTATGTTACTTACAACTGAGGATTGCCAAATATATTGTGAGATAATTGGGGAACAAATTTCTTATGTAGTGAACTCCTCTTGAAACCCTTGACTCATACACATATTTCCTTTAATTTTCTCACGGTCACACCATGAGTAGCAAATCCAAGTTCACACTCAGGTCCATGACTTTAAAGCCTATGGACTTTAATATTATACACGGTGTCCACTGTGGGGTGGGGGCGAAGCACAACCTTTTGAGAAAAGGTGGAGAATTATGTTTTATTCAGAAGACTTGCTGAGGACTTGAGCCCAGGAGGCAGCCTCTCAGATCACTCTGAGGGACTGCTCCAAAGAGCTAAGGGAAGAGATGTAGGAGTTTCTGAAAGAAAAAACAAAAAACAAAAAACACAGCTAGTCAGAATATCAGAAGATTACTGTTAATTAAAGAAAACCAGACATCTCAGGTTAGTGAATTTAGTGATTTTCTATGTACAGGAAGATCCAAAAGTTTGGACTTACTGAAATCATTCCTTTGATATGCACCTTAACTATCCAAGGCCAGTATCCTGTTTTTGTCTATCCTGAATCCCCTCAGGGTGCACAATCTGAATGGTTGCAGTGGCTGATGGCTTGGAGGTGGCAACATCCTTTGTTTACTGATATGGCAGGCAACATTCTTTGTCCACACCAACTTTATTAATACTGAGAACTGCCTAAAGGATAGATAATGAACTCCACTGCAAGCCAAGAAATTTTCTCACTATGTTTATTTACTATATGAGTGACAGAAAGAAATTCTGCAACCTGGGGCATAAGAACATAACCTAAAAACGGGTTGAGATCCATCTAAATCACTCACTCAGCAGAGAGGGTCTCAAGGCAGGACAGAATAGCAGCAAGTGACCCAGGGTGATTTTTGTGGACCTACCATTTTACCCTCAAATTATCACCTTCTCATGATTCCTATGGACTATATAATCCGCCCCCACTCCACTCTCTAAATATCATGACTTGAGCAACCTGGATCTATGGCCTTCCAGTGATGATGGGACCACCTGATCCACTGCCTTTCACATGCCCAGTCCACTGCTACAGTACCAGGCAAGTCAAACACCCCATGTGGTTTCACTGTCTCTGTTCTGACTGCTCTACTTCTAGGGTAGTCTACACAGTTTACTAAATTAATCTATTTAGAATTTCCTCCAAGCCTGTCAGCTACTTACTCAAAAGCTCTTAGATTCCCTGTTACCCATAAGATAGTCATTTAAAGAGCTCCACGATATGTCTCATTTCTATCTTTCCAGTCTCATTCGCATTACCCTGAACTGATAGTATACATTCCAACCAAATTGCCCTATTTTATTATCCGAACATGCACAACAGTTTCTTACCTTTAGGCCATTACTGTAAAGCTAAAACGACTTTCTTAATGCAGGGTTACCCTATTTAACTTCAGTTGATCATTCAAGACCCACCTCAAACAAATCTGCTGTCTTGAAGCTGACTTTTGTTTTGTAACCAAGACCAAATTGAGATTTTAACCTCCTTTAAATTCCTCATAGGAGGTTACTTCAAACACTGTTACTGTTTTATGTGATACACACACAGACACACACACACACACACCCCAAACACATTTGCCCTGCATTTCCCTTCTAGATTCAATTACTCATCTCCACATCCCTCATGGCATGGGGTCTTGCTAATAAGTACCAAAAAGTGTTGCTTGAAATAAATTAAAGTAACAAAAAGCACCCTCTGTAAAATGTTGAAAAGATGCCCTAGTGTATTCATAGCAAAATGCTTAGGAGTGAAAAGCTCTACAGTGCTTTTCTACAGTAATAAAACTGCCTGACTTCATTAATGCAAGGTCAGAAACGGGGCAGCTTGGTGCAATAAGTACTTTCACATCATCCTCACTCCCACCCCACCAAACACCTAGGGACACTTTTTTTTTTACCAAGTCACAGATGGCATAAGAGAGAAAATGGAAGAACAGCTGGTAGTTCCACAAAGGTACCTTGGGCTTTCTCAGAAGCTTAGTTCAAACTATCCCCATAGCCAGAACAAAGCAGTGAAAGAAGCAAAAACTGACTGGCAATAAAGCACTTTATTTCACTTGAATTGCCTGAATAATAGCTTCTACCCTCTGTTTAGCTTTAACTTAGGTGACCTGGCAGGTACAACTGCAGTGTGTGTGGGCTTCCTCTATAAGAGCAACAAAGGCATCCTCCCAGAAAGCTGACAACAGTGACAGCCTCTAGGTGTCAGTGGCAGCTGACCACAGGTCAAGAGGGAAAGGAAAGAAATGGAGAAAAGAAAAAGAAAAAGGGGAGCCAGGAAGAAGGGAGAAGGCAAGCCAGTGGAAGAATAGAGTTTTATAGTCCCACCCTTCTGCAAAACAGTCTTATTTGTGAAATCAGCAAGAAGTTCCTTCCAAGATTTAGCTGATGTTCTATTTGAGTAGACTGTACAGTTTACATCTCAAGCAGAAGAAAGAAAAACAATGAGACACCTAAATGGAAAATGTATTTTATATTTATGTAGCATATTTATTGGAAAATTTTGTTCCGGATTTGGGGACTGGGTGAGTAATTCCCTAAGTATATGTAATTCCAGATTCAATATATAAACAGGTCTCTTCTTTTCCTGGAAGCCTCTCTGGATGGAGCATCATTCTTCACAATGTCACCTCCTAATTGAAACTTTCACCCAACCCTCCTAAGAAAATGTATGTATTCACTGAATAAACATCAAGTGCTTGCTATGTGCCAGGCAATGCTTTAAACCCTATCACAGGAGATTCACTGTCCTCAAATCTCATGGAGCTTCTGTTTTAATAGAGGGGAAAGGAACCAATGGGTGTGGTGGAGGGGAGAGAGGGGGGAATAAACATAAATAAACCAGATAATTTTAAACTAGGTTAAATGAACTTAAAAAAATAAAGTGGTATGACAGAGGACTGCCAGGTTTGGAGAATACCGTAACCGAAGTCATTGGGGAAGAGTTCTCTGAAAGGGGGATATTTAAGTTGTGACCTGAATAGCAAAAATAAATAAATGAGACAGCAAGAGAGAGTGCATACTACTGGGAAAAACAGAACCCAGAGCATTTCCAAGTAAATGGCCCAGAATATTTCTAGCACAGAGGCCCTAAGATGGAAATGAGTTGGAATCAGTTTGTTATATTTGACATGTGCAAAGAAGGCCAAATATGGCTGGAGCACGGCGAATAGAGTAGAAAAAGCTAATATGGAAAGCTTGAATGATTGGCAGAGGTCAGATATTACAAGGGTGTCATAAATCCTAGAAAGGGGGTTGAATTTGATTCCAGGTTCAGTAATGGGAAGCCTTTTGAGGATTTTAAACAGAGGCCTGACACGATCTAACTTGCATTTTAAAGGATGATTCTAACTTCTGTGAGGAGAATGGCCATGAAGAGCCAGAGTAAGAAGGGAAAGAAGAACGACAGTTAGGATGACAGTTCAGGTGAAAGGTGCCATGAGCCTGAATCACAACGGAAGCAGAGCTCTCTCCTCACTATGCTCCTGCAATACTATGAATGAACTTCTACCACAGAATTATCACACCGAATACCTTTAAATGTCTGTTACCTACACCAGACAATAAACCATTTAGGAACGAGACTGCTTCTTATTCACCTTCCTACCCATCATACAATGCATGGCTGACTCTCAGTAAATGTTTATGGGATGAATTACAGAACTGTGTCCTCATTTGATGCTGAAAGGTAGCACTGCTGGAAAAGAAGTCATAAGCCTAAGAGTCCATCCTTGGTCCACTACTCATAACTCTTCACCTTGGGTAGATTATCTGAAGACCATACTCCCCAAGCCTCAGTTTCTTAACCTGTCAAAGTGTATGCCACAAACTAATTAAGCTCATGGTG
The DNA here is from genome assembly GCF_016906955.1 of Phacochoerus africanus. Classification (NCBI taxonomy): domain Eukaryota; kingdom Metazoa; phylum Chordata; class Mammalia; order Artiodactyla; family Suidae; genus Phacochoerus; species Phacochoerus africanus. The sequence goes on along the minus strand of NC_062544.1, from coordinate 209,137,164 downwards.
TTATTCACAGTGAAGTAGATAATGGGTGAGACAGGGCCTCACAAAATTACATTTCAAAGCCCCATTGAAATGTAATTAGTCTTTATTGTCTGTTCCTCTCATCCTTTTTTTAAACACACGCCTTTGTTACCAGAAGAAAAAAATTTCCCCCAAACTGACTCATTAGAATTCTCTTTGGAAATCTTAGATCTACTGATAAGTTGGGAATTCAGAATAATCATTTGATCCTCTCAACCCTCTGTTATGGTAGGCAGTTCTTAAAAGTACAGAACCCCCTTGTAAATTTCCCAGTCATCCTAACTCTTATCCCTTGTAGAAGACTGGGCTCTATTAGTAAATCAAAAGTAAATACCTAGGAGTTCCTGTGGTGGCTCAGCAGTAACATACCCAACTAGTATCTATGAGCATGTAGGTTGAATCCCTGCCTGGCCTCATTCAGTGGGTTAAGGATCCATGAGTTGCGGCATAGGTTCTAGATGTGGCGGGGCAGCTATAGCTCAGATTCAAACCCTAGCCTGGGAAGTTTCATATGCCACACCTGCAGTCCTATTTTTTTTTTTTAAGGGGGGGAGGGAAACACATAAATAAATATGTAGAAGGAAAAGTATGGTGTAAAGAAAAGATCACTGCACTTATAGTCAGGAAGCCTGGAGTCTCCTGCTGGTTTTGCTACCTTTCACTGTAATTTGCAGCATGATTTAGACGTATCATTTACCATGTCTTGTTTTTAAACTTTCCCACCATTTTTAGGAAGACGAGAAAAAGGATGTTTGGTTTTCCGACAACAAACAATTCAAACATTCTACCAACTGAATGCCCTGCAGTTCAACTCAATGCTGATAATAACTACCTGGAGTTCATGCTGACCCCACAGGTAAAGGGTTAACCTTTACAGGGTAAAGTAGTCCCACTAGACCTCCTCCACTTCAGACACCAGTTACAAATGGGGTCTCTAAGCTAACGTCACTTCAGCTCGGCCAACTATAAATTCCCACAATGCACTCATCTGTTTCAAAAATGCGCTAGAATGACTCACAAAACTCAGGAAAATACTATACATTGTACTACAAAGGCTACAATTCACGAACAGCCAAATGATGAAACGCACAGAACAAGATCTTTGCGGAGTGGAAGTGTGCAGAGCTTCCCAGCCCTTTACAGGCACACCACCCTCCCAGCACATGAGTGTTCTCACGGAGGTCCTCTTAAGCCTCGTTTCAGTTTTTATCAAAGTTTCATTACATAGACATATTGACTAAATCATTGGCCATTGGTGATTAAATTCAGTATCATCAGCTCCTCTCTCCTACAGGAGGTTTGGGGTGGGGCTAAAAGTTCTTATCCTCTATTCAGGAAGATTATTTTCCTTTCTGGCAATTAGTTCCATTCTGAAGCTGTCTAGGTGCCCCCTGAAGAGTCACCTCATTCGCAAAAACTCAGGTGTGGTCTAAGGGGCTTCTTCTGAAAAACAAGACATTCTTTTTTTTTTTTTTTAACTTTTTAGGGCTGCACCTGCATATGGAAGTTCCCAGACTAGGGTACCAGCTGGAGCTACAGCTGCTGACCTGCACCACAGCTCATGGCAAAATAGGCCAGGGATCAAACCCACGTCCTCATGGATACTAGTCAGGTTCACTACTGCTGAGCCACGATGGGAACGCCCAAAAAACAAGACATTCTTATGACTCAGGAAATTGCTGGGGTTTTTGGAGCTCTGTGACAGAACCAGGGACAGAGTCCAAATATTTATCATGAAAGATAATCAACTAGATTATTTCTAAGTCTTCTTCCTGTTCTAAACATTCTGTTTTTACTGTTTTATTTATACTCTAGTTTCTTGTACCATTGAGCACAAAACCACATGGGTATAGATGTGTGAGAAATATGTGAATTGTAGCACAAAAGTGACATGAAAATGGTTAGCTCTGCCTTCCTTATACCAATCACAAAAAGAAAAGATTCTCAATTCCAAAGAAAATTCTCAAGATTAAGTAGAAAAAAAAGAGAAAGAGAAAGAAAAATAACAATTAGGGAATGGGAAAAGAAAACATATCAATGCAATAAATCCCATCAATTCTAACTTCTCTGTAGATTTTATTATATTTTAAACTGCAAATAGTAGCAAATGTTTTGCCTATAGACAATTCAAATAAAAAGAATACACACGTTTTCTTGAAGGACTACTTGAAACGTATTTAAGATAATCAAGCAATTAAATATATACACATATCCATGAACAAAAAATATCAATAATGGTACATTATTCACAACAATTTAACTAGTCATCAAAACACAAATTCCCAAAGCATCACACTAATCTAGATTTTTACGAATCTCACACAATATTAACCTAATTCCTAATTATAAAAAGGAAAACAAAAAAAGAAGAAATTGGCCTTAGTCTTGATGAATCAAAAACACAGCGAGAATTTTCTTTTCTTAGGTTTTTGCCATACTACTGTGTTTACGGAAATTATAACTAAAGATCTGTCACACTGGGACACATAGGCAACTAGAGTAAGGATTTTGCTCCCTGCCTTAAGAGCAAAGTAGATGTTATATTTTTCTCCAGATCATTTCCTATACATTCTTTCATGGCCAATTACAAGTGATCATAAAGTCACCGACAAACACTTTACTGTTAACTAGCAAGTAATCATAAAACAGAGGGTCTGACAGCTAAAGATGCAATTATCCAAATTGTGGGAAAGGCATCTTCTAGTTTAGTCAGTAAAGGAAAGTCACATTTATAGCACCACCTTGTGAAAGAACAAGGAACTGACTTGACAAAGTAGCAAGCAAAAGCCAGGTCTTTCCAAACTCCTTAAAGGAAATTGTTTTAAAAAGTAATTTACTTTTATTTGTCTGTTTGTTCTTTCACAATAAATATATATATATTTATTTATTTACTTATTTACTTATTTATTTATTTATTTATTTATTTATTTATAGGCAATCCAATTTGGAAATTTTTTCTACTCATTTTCAGTATTTTTCTCTAAGCACAATTAAATCATTTGATTTAATCATTGGAACCACATGGACTAAAATTCTGTCTGTTGTCCTTAAATAAATGAGTTTATACTTAGGCAAAATATTTGTCATCTTTCTTTTCTGTGTCTCAGTATTCTCTTCCCTTAATGTCATGTCTTGTCCCTCCGTAGGTACAAGGACATCCAACTTGAAAATAAACAGAAAAAACAGAGGTCAGGGAATTCATTTCTAATAGTTTCTCGTCACAGGGCATAAATCAGAATGGCATAAATTGTGTGTGTGTTATCTATTATTCTAATCGATACTTGTTCTACAAATTAAAAGTAGAAAATTTATGGATGTTGTGTTGCTTATTATCGAGTTGGTGTTCTGACTTTTAGGAATAAGACCCATTAATGCTTTCTTCATTAAATTTTGTAAAATGTCATTTATTTTTCTAATTATTTGCAAAGTGTACAATTACCTAGTCCAGTGGTTTTCAGACATTAGTGTGCATAAGAAACATCTAGAGCGTCTGCTATTTTTTACCAACCAGACATCTACCCCTATTCCCAGGCACTGATTCCCTATGACCTGCATTTCGATCAGCCCACAGTAATCCCAAGGTCACTGAACTATGGGCCACTCTCTGAGGAACACTTGCCCGACTCTATACCAACCTCATTTTACCATCCAAATCTGTTGTATCTCTTCATCCCCATTTAATCAGCTTATTTTCCTCTTTTATCATATTTTTCCATGTAATACCTAGACCCCGGATTTACTGTTCTTCTATTCCTATATTGCTCAATCTTCTGAATTTCTCAGTATAATATAGATTTATTATCCAGTGTCCGACTTTGGATGAAAGGACATTCTATTAATGTCCAGAACAACGGGAACACTTAAAGGCTCAACAATTAAGGACATCCAGACAAGATTTTGAGTTACTGAGGAATTGTATATCCTGTTCACTACAGTGTTCCCCTGACCTAGCATAATACCTACCACTAATGGGCAGTCAATAAATCGTTACTAAAGAATGACTAAACGAGAAAAAAAAAAATCACCTTGAAATAAATCCTACAGAAATAGTCAGTTACTGACATTGGCCCATAAAATTATCCAGACCAACTTCCTCATTTTCCAGATAGGTTCACAGAGGCCCTCCTGAGGCTGCCCTTGAACAAGCCAAATACAGGATCACAACCCAACTCTTCTGACTCTTAGGGACATGCTCCCTCTCCCCCATCACTATAGTATATTATCCTGTTGTTTTCTCACTAAATTAACCTTATGGCTACTTAGTTATCTGTTTTAAAATAATCCTCAGTTCTTTTTTTTCCTTAATTTCTTCATTACTCTGTTCCTTGCTCACCAGACTGCTTTTCCTAAAACACTTAGATCTTCTAAGGACAGTTATCTCTTCACTCCTGTTCTCTGACCTTCAACTTCCAAAATCTAATTATCTCCAACTTCAAAATCTGCCTGGGTAAAATATCCTTACCCAGAAAGGGCAGGCACAGCTGTACTCTAAGCACAGCTCTATTTACTACAATCATTTTTTTTTTGTCTTTTGTTGTTGTTATTGTTGTTGTCGTTGTTGTTGCTATTTCTTGGGCCGCTCCGTGGCATATGGAGGTTCCCAGGCTAGGGGTTGAATCAGAGCTGTAGCCACCGGCCTACACCAGAGCCATAGCAACGCGGGATCCGAGCCGCGTCTGCAACCTACACCACAGCTCACGGCAATGCCGGATCGTTAACCCACTGAGCAAGGGCAGGGACCGAACCCACAACCTCATGGTTCCTAGTCGGATTCGTTAACCACTGCACCACGACGGGAACTCCATATTTACTACAATCATTTTAACTCTTCTTTTTTTTTTTTTTTCCTTTTTTGGCCATCCTGTGGCATACTGACTTCCCAGGTCAGGGGTCAGATGCGAGCCACAGTAGCAACTCATGCCAGGGATCAGATGCGACCCACAGTAGCAACTCATGCCATAGCTGTGGCAGCACTGGATCCCTAAACCACTGTGCTGGGTCAAGGATTGAACTTGGGTCCCAGTGCTTCAGAGACACTGCTGATCCCATTGTGCCACAGCAAGAGCTCCCTCGTTTTAACTCTTCTAATTAAAATTCCTATGGTCAGGCATTTATAGAGTATGTGTAGTAATTTTGTTTTCATCGCATTCAAAGTAGGTCAATAGTCCCCTTAATTTGTAGAATTGGGCAGGGGCAAATAAGTGTGTGGACACACATATATGTATAACGTATGTATACATCATTTATACATCATGTGTGTAAACACACATATAAACAATGAAAAGGAAACGACTTGGGGTAGTAAAGAGAACTCTACAGTGGTTATTGGGCAACATGAATCTGAGCCTTGGTTCTGTCACTAACTTTTACAGGATTCCGTTCCTTCTCCAGCCTCTGTCCCTATTTTCCAAATCAGGGATTTGAATTTCATGGTCTAGGGAGGTCTGAGATTCCTTCCAGATGCAATATCTTAGTAATCTTAAAGTCACAGAGTGGGCAAACTGCCCAATTTCTAAATGATCTAGTTGGCACAACTGTAAAGTTAGTACATGAGTAGTACCTAAGGAAGGATTAGACCATAATTCTACTGTCAGCCCATAGCTAGTCCCTGTTGACAGTTACTAGTCCAGTAAAGGAAAGTTAGAACTAAGGCAGTTGCTTCTGTCATTACTCCTGTTAGCTAAGTCTCTCCCCTGCATCCCCCAAAACCCTTCATTCTCGACAAAGAGACATCAACTTGGGGCATCGCTGAGGGTTGTATGTTTATAAGGCCAATCTAGTTCACACAGACATTAGTGTCCTCTCTTGGTTCCATTATAGTCACCCCCCCACACTCAATTCCTAACAGAAAGATCCATTCTTCCACCTTCAAGGACCCAGCTAGGAACACTTTTTACCAAAGCTTTTTCTCTAATCCTGGAATTGAATTTTCAAAGATTAATGAGATGGTTAAAACAAAACAAAAAAACACAGCTGAATGAAGAATCCTATATCTGCTACTTACAATCTCTGAGACCTTGAAAATCTCCATAATTTTGTCAAGTCTCTATAAATGAGGATTATAACACCCATCTCACAAAATTGATGTTGTCATCAAAGATGATGAATCTATCTCAAAGCAGGGCCCATCACAAGTGGCTTAAAATGGTTAAAATGCCCCAAAGGCCCTTTCCGCTCCTCGCATTTCAAAGAGATGTGTGACAAATAAACCCCATTTTACATGATTTGAAGTCTGTAAGAATATACTGTTATTGTCATTCTTTAAGAAAGTTCAGCACTGTGCAGAGAACACACAGAGAGCTGCCCACGCACATCCTGCCACTGTCATCTAGGGCACAGTTTTAATTTCACAAAATGATGAAAAGAGATGAAGCAATGCAGCTGTACCCGATTTCTACCTGATTTCTGACTTGATGTGTGGTTAAATCGCTTGACCTCTCTGGGTATCCGGGACCCCTCCGTGCAGGGCAGGGATGGAGTTGGGCGACCTCTAATTGTCCTTCCTGTTCAGCAGTGCAGCCGGCTAGAGGCTCTGCACTGAAGCCCAGCGCCCCGCTGACCTGGAGCCAGAACGGCTCCCTCCTCCCGCGGGAAGGGCTTCCCTGAGCAGCCCGGAGGCTGCGAGGCTGCGGGCAGGAGCGGGGGCGGCTCTCCCAGGCAGCTCCCCGAGAGACCAGGCGAGCGCTGTCTACCCACTATCAATAATGCAGTCTTTTGTCAGCAATAAATTCCCTCCAAAATTAATGAAACAGCCCTTTTAAATTCTCATGTCACTGCCTCAACCCGCAGGAGCTGGGCTAGGCCTCCTGCGCTCTAAATAAATGTAAAAGCCAAATAAATCGTCTAGAGGCGATATCTAGCTTGCTGGGCACAATCTAATCCCCTCAGCCGCCTCCAGAAACAAGGAGAAAGATGGAAACCCACGGTCAATGTTTGCTCTCCATGGCAGAAGGCACGCACACCATCACGCACCTGGGCCCACACGCTGGGCCATGCTCCGCTGGCATCCATCCGCCCAGGTCATTGCCACTCTGCAGGAGGCTGCAGTGTCACCTAGAGAATACCATTAAGGAATATTGAGGCAGAGGGATACCCTCTTCCTTTCAGAGGTGAAGAAACCAAAGGCCAGAGTAAGAAACCAAGGATCACAAACTACCATCCAAGTCTCAATCTGAGCTTCTCAAATTTTAATGTGCACGTAACAGGTCAAGGGGAGGCAGGGGGGTGCATTGCTGCTGCTGCTGCTATTGCTATTGGTGCTCTTGTGTGCATTTTCTAGTAGCACAGGTGAAGACCTTGAACTCCAGGAGGCAGAGCCAGGCTTATTTTTTTTTTACCATGTCCCCAGCACCCAGCACAACATCAATACTTTGAGACTTTTAATAAAGGTTTATCAAGTAATTAATTGGCTCCTAAAAAATGCAGCATTGAACAGTGATTAAAAATTTGGACTCTGGAGCCATCCTATCTAGGTTCATATCCCGGCAATGCCATTAACAAGTTGTGTGCCTTGGGCAAGTTCTTTAACCTCTCTATACCTCAGTTTTCTCAACTGTAAAATTGTATTACTAACAATATATGTCTTATAGAGTTGTTGAGATGGAAGGAAATGAGCTAATATATATAAAGTGCTTAGAACAGTGTCTGGAAAGTGGTATAGTACAAAAATGTGACTTGGCTTCAGGTCACACAGCTACTTGGAAGATCTCAGCCACCACTCATATCTCTGACATTTTATTTTAGTTCAGGGCTAGCAAGCAGTACCTGGCAGAAAAAGCACATTCTATTTATTTAGTTACAAAAGATGACTTGTCCACCCAACACACCCTTGGAGTGATGAAATGTGAATGCAGATCCCATGAAGAGATTCTCTCTGGTTAAAGGTAACGCATAATCAAGCACAGGCACTTAACCAACCAGAAACTCAAACACATATGACTCAGTAAGAGCAGGAGCCCGAGCCTTGTAGTCAGGCAGATCTGAATTTATATCCAGATCATCCACATCCAAACAGTGGAAAGGTGGATCAGTTTCTTCTTTCGAAATGACAATCTGCACATGAATAAAATCAAGAGATGTTTATCTAGCTTAAAGGGTTGATGTGCAGAATAAATGACATAATGTGCTTAAGGCATACATGCTGTACATACAGCAAGAGCTCAAGAAATAATAGCTTGTAATGGTGGCAGCAGTAATGCCATAAAATATTTACAACTGGCACAGACTGAAAAAAGCAACTGACGGTTTCCCAACTGGTGTTCCTAAAGGAGAGGACCCTTAAGCTTCCCAAAGGAATGTGGATTAGAAAAATGTTCAGGTTTCCTCCAGTGCTGACAGAATAAAATGCATAGTTTGACTCCAACATAGTAGAAGGTTGTATCTTAGAGCCTGGAGGGCAGGTTGTTTCAGGCCATCAGTGAAGGCCCAGAACAGGGCTTAAGGAGACCTAAAAGGTGTGCATGCAACCAGGCACTGGAGAGAAATGGTGGAACGTCCTATGACCTTGAGTTCTAAAAGGAGAATTCTGAATCTTAAGATATACTATTGAAGCCACAGGGCCCTTAAAGATAGCATCACATTGCAACGTGCTTTCAGTCGGGGAAACTGAGACCTAGTTTTTCCTCTGACAACAAATTAAGCATGAATGGACAGTAACCTGAGTCAGCAGTTTAACCCACAACCCATGCCGCTGTCAGGTAGTAACTCCATTAGTCCATGCTTGAAAGCTGAAAAATATATAGATGAGGGAGAATTTCTGGCATCGGCTTTCACATATAAAGTGCTCAGAAGTTGTCAATAAGATGAAAATAAGCTGGACAAACTAAAATCAATGATGTTTCTTGAATTTATCAGGTCACGGAGATCATAGGGAAAATGGCTACCTCTGAAATCTGGAGAAACAGGCAAGTCCAGAGAGTGACAGTAACCAAGATCTGCTTCATTGGAGCCAAAACCACCAGACCCTAAGCTGGTCGGAACAGTTGATTGATTATGTTGATGAATTACTGAAGGCTGACTGTGAACTAGCACGAGAGGGAAGAAAGCCTGGGAATGCAGTCTTAGGGGGCCTCCACATTTTGGGGGGCTTTCCCTCCAGAAACTCCAGCAGGTTCTCACAGTGAGGATCCCAGAAAAATCTCATCATGGTTCTGGCAGGGGGAGGCAAACAAGCACCATTGTGAACAACACCCAGAGTTCTCTCCCCTCACGAAGGCCTATACTCCTGGATAAAATGATACTGCCTGAACACAACTCTGACACAACATCCAAGCTGGGGAAATGGAATTCTCACTCCAGTCCTCTCCAGAAATCTTATCTAATCTAAGGGAGAAAAAAATCATAGTTAATAGGGGCAGGGCTTCAGGGAAATAACTGGAAACTCTGCAACCATGAAAGGGCATGGGGTCAGGGGAGAAAAAAAAAAAAACCATGTAATTGAAAAAGCTCACTTTAGGTGCCAGCCAGGTACACAGGCTTACTGAATAACTGAGTCTAAATTAGATTGTTCTAGAACACTTCCCCACCCCACCCCCATATCTATCACTACACCTATAGGGCTCTAATATAATAACCGTGGATTAAAGCAGAAAGGACTATGAACAGACACCCTCGGAGGAGCAGTATGTGAAGAAACCACCAAGTGAGGAGGGGAGACAAATAAACACAAAACACATGGCAGCTGAAGCCACGGGTACCAAAAACAAACGTTGAACACAGCTCAACTCCTATCCAGTTTCAAATAAATTCTCACACTAATCTCTGACTAATCCTCACAGATTGAGTCCTTTTTATTGCTCCTCCTATCGCCAAATACAACATAACTGATGTGAACCAGAAAAGTTACAGGACATACCTAAAGGAAAGAAAAAAATCCACTCCCAACTTGATCTATAGATACAGTGCAATCCCGATCAAAATCCCAGTAAGTTGTTTTATGGATATTGATTCTAAAGTTTACATGAAGAGGCCAAGACACAGAATATTCAACACAATATTGAAGAACAAAGTCATAGGACCAACACTAACCAATTTTTAAGACTTACTACAAAGCTGCAGTAATAAAAACAGTATTGGTAAAAGAATAGACAGATAAATTAATGGAACAGAATAGAGAGCCCAGAAAGAGACCCACATAATTATTGTGAACTGATCTTTGTCAAAGAAATAAAGGCAATAAAAGGAGCAAGGATAGTCTTTTCAATAAATGGTGCTGAAACACAATGAAATATTAGAAAAGGAATACAAAAATACGATACCTTTTAAAATTGCACCTCACAAAATCAAATACCTCGGAATACACCTGACCAAGGAGGTAAAGGACTTATATGCCGAGAACTATAAAACTTTAATCAAAGAAATCAAAGAAGATGTAAAGAAATGGAAAGATATTCCATGCTCCTGGATTGGGAAAATCAATATTGTAAAAATGGCCATACTACCCAAAGCAATCTACAGATTCAATGCAATCCCTATCAAATTACCCAGGACATTTTTCACAGAATTTCAACAAACAATCCAAACATTTATATGGAACCACAAAAGACCCAGAATCGCCAAAGCAATCCTGAGAAACAAAAACCAAGCAGGAGGCATAACTCTCCCAGACTTCAATAAACACTACAAAGCCACAGTCATCAAAACAGTGTGGTACTGGTATCAAAACAGACAGACAGACCAATGGAACAGAATAGAGAACCCAGAAATAAACCCTCACACCTATGTCAATTAATCTTTGACAAGGGAGGCAAGAACATCAAATGGGAAAAAGAAAGTCTATTCAGCAAGCATTGCTGGGAAACCTGGACAGCTGCATGCAAAGCAATGAAACTAGGACACACCCTCACACCATGCACAAAAATAAACTCCAAATGCCTGAAAGACTTAAATATACGACAGGACACCATCAAACTCCTAGAAGAAAACATAGGCAAAACACTCTCTGACATCAACATCATGAATATTTTCTCAGGTCAGTCTCCCAAAGCAATCGAAATTAGAGCAAAAATAAACCCATGGGACCTCATCAAACTGAAAAGCTTTTGCACAGCAAAGGAAACCCAAAAGAAAACAAAAAGACAACTTACAGAATAGGAGAAAACAGTTTCAAATGATGCAATGGACAAGGGCTTAATCTCTAGAATATATAAACAACTTATACAACCCAGCAGCAAAAAAGCCAATCAATCAATGGAAAAATGGGCAAAAGACCTGAATAGACTGTTCTCCAAGGAAGATATACAGATGGCCAACAAACACATGAAAAAATGCTCAACATCGCTGCTTATAAGAGAAATGCAAATCAAAACTACCATGAGATACCACCTCACACCAGTCAGAATGGCCATCATTAAGAAATCCACAAATAATAAGTGCCAGAGGGGCTGTAGAGAAAAGGGAACCCTCCTGCACTGTTGGTGGGAATGTAAACTGGTACAGCCACTATGGAGAACAGTTTGGAGATACCTTAGAAATCTATACATAGAACTTCCATATGACCCTGCAATCCCACTCTTGGGCATAGATCTGGACAAAACTCTCCTTAAAAGAGACACATGCACCCGCATGTTCATTGCAGCACTATTCACAATAGCCAGGACATGGAAACAACCCAAATGTCCATCGACAGAGGATTGGATTCGGAAGAGGTGGTATATATACACAATGGAATACTACTCAGCCATCAAAAAGAATGACATAATGCCATTTGCAGCAACATGGATAGAGCTAGAGAATCTCATACTGAGTGAAATGAGCCAGAAAGACAAAGACAAATACCATATGATATCACTCATAACTGGAATCTAATATCCAGCATAAATGAACATCTCCTCAGAAGAGAAAATCATGGACTTGGAGAAGAGACTTGTGGCTGCCTGATGGGAGGGTGTGGGGGAGGGAGTGGGAGGGATCGGGAGCTTGGGCTTATCAGACACAACTTAGAATAGATTTACAAGGAGATCCTGCTGAATAGCATTGAGAACTTTTTCTAGATACTCACGTTGCAACAGAAGAAAGGCTGGGGGGAAAGATGTAATTGTAATGTATACATGTAAGGATAACCTGACCCCCTTGCTGTACAGTGGGAAAATAAAAAAAATTTAAAAAAATGGTGCTGAAACAACTGGACATCCACAACCAAAAGTAAATACAGACAAAGACCTTACCCTTCACCAGAATTAACTGCAAGTGGGTCAGACATAAATGTAAAACAAAAAACTATCAAATTCCTAGAAGATAACATAGAAAACTTAGATGACCTGGGGTACAGCAGGACTTTTTAAATATAACACTAAATCTATGAAAGAAACAACTGATAACCTGGGCTTTATTAAAATGAAAATGCCTGCTCTGTGAAAGACAATGTCAAGGAAATGAGAAGACAAACCACAGACTGAGAAAAATATTTGTAAAAGACAACTCTAATAAAGGACTATTTTCCAGCATTCACAAAGAGCTCTTAAAACTCAACAACAAGATAACAAAAAATTTTTTAAATGAGCAAAGTCTTGAGTATATCCCTCACCAAAGAAGATACACATATGGCAAATAAGCATATGAAGAGCTGCACCCATAACTGTCTTCAGGGAAATGCAAATTAAAACAATAAAGAGAAACCACTTCAATCCTATTAAAATAGCTAATACCTTAAAAAGTGACAATACCAATTGCTGAGACAGATTCAAAGCAACAGAAACTCTTATCCACCACTAATAAGAAGGGGGAAATGGTATAGCCACTTTGGAAGACAATTTGGCAGTTTCTTATACAGCTGAATATAATCTTAGCATATTATTCAGTAATTTCACACTTAAGCATTAACCCAACTGACTTAAGCTTATTCCAATAAAAAGACCTGCATGCAAATGTATATAGTAGTTTTATTTATAATCAACAAGATATCTTTCAAAAGGTGAATGGGTAACAAAGCTGCAGTATATTCATACAATGGAATATTATACAGTGATAAAAAGAAATGACTTAGCAAGCCATGCAAAAACATAAGATGAATTTTAAATCCATATTTTTATGAGGAAGAAGCCACTCTTAAAAGCCTACATTTTGTATAAGTCTAATTATATGACATTCTGGAAGAAGCAAAATTATGGCAACAGTAAAAAGATCAATGGTTGACAAGGGGTTGGGAGAGTAGTGAGGAGAAAAATATTGAATGGGTAAAGCAAAAGGAATTTTTTAAGGTGGTGATGAAAATATTGTTTGATACTGTAGTGATGGTTACATAGCACTATGCATTTGTCAAAACTCATAGAAATTTACAATACAAATAGTGGATCTCAGTGTATGAAACTTGTAAAAAGTCATTTATGCGGTTGGGAAATTCCAGGATAGAATGCAGACTGTGACTAAAATCTAAACTGAGGAGTTCCCATTGTGGCACAGTGGAAAGGAATCCAACTAGTAACCATGAGGTTGTGGGTTTGATCCCTGGCCTTGCTCAGTGGGTTAAGGATCTGGCATTGCTGTGGCTGTGGCGTAGGCTGGCAGCTACAGCTCCAATTCAACCCCTAGGCCTAGGAACCTCCATATGCCATGGGAGCGGCCCTAAAAAACATAATTAATTAATTAATTAATTAATTAATTAAAGGGTAAATTGAATTTTTTTTTTTGGTCTTTTTGCCTTTTCTAGGGCCACTCCCATGGCATATGGAGGTTCCCAGGCTAGGGGTCTAATCGGAGCTGTAGCCACTGGCCTATGCCACAGCCATAGCAACGCAGGATCCGAGCCTCTGTCTGCAACCTACACCAGAGCTCACGGCAATGCCAGATCCTTAACCCACTGAGCAAGGCCAGGGGTCGAACTCACAACCTCATGGTTCCTAGTAGGATTTGTTAACCACTGAGCCACGATGGGAATTCCTGAAATAGTTTTAAATAGCATTTTAAAATATGCTTTTCCAATAAAAGACACCAGGGCTCCTTCAACAAACAGTTGATTCCAGGACTGTGGATGCAAATATACAACATGAGCTTGGAGCATATGGTATTGCCAGAAAATAACAAAGTGCTCAAAATACACAATAAAGGGAATATGTCAAATGGACACAGGAACCAAATGAAGAACTCCCAATGGCCAATGTTGGAACAATTTGAACAACAAAATAAATAGTGCTGAATCACACCCCATGAGTCCATAGTGATAAAAACAAATGATTGAAAAATAAATAAATAAATGGCAGAGAATAAACAGATCTCCTGTGTGAGAGAACTCCAAATAATTTATATAATACTCTGCCTTCAAGGAAATGAAGCATAACTCCAACTCAGGAGATGTGGGCCGCACATAGTGACTTCCTTCCAAAGAGTGCGGCATGGAAATAAAGAGTAACTATACAGTGGAACAACTAATGAACAAGTGATCAAGTTAAACAACAGCTATGCTTCATAATATAGAAACTTGGCGTCCCTCATAATACATTTAAGTTACATTTGTAGCATATTCTTTTTTCCTTTGTTTCTGCGGTACCCATAGCATAGGGAAGTTTCCAGTCAGGGGTCAAATCAGAGTTGCAGCTGAAACCTATATCACAGCTGTGGCAGCACTGGATCCTTAACTCACTGTGCCACGACAGGATCTCCTATAATGTACATTCTTGATATGATATAATAAGAGTAGCACTTCACCTGTGTTCCCTCCCCCCAAAACCCATAACTCCAGTCTAATTATGACAAATACCAACTGAAAAAGATTTTTAAAAGTTGATGAACACTCACCTTCAAAACTCTCAAAGCCATCAAAAATAAAGTCTGAGAAAGTATCTTAGTCAAGAGGAACCTAAGAAGACATGACAAATAAATGTAGTATGTTATCCTAGATGGGATTTTGGAACAGAAAAGGGGAATTAGGTAAAAACTGAGTAAATCTGAATAAAGTATAGACAAGTTGATTAGAAAATGTCAATATTGGTTCATGAATTGTGATAAATGCACTATGTCAATGTAAGATGTTAACAACAGGGAGAAGTGGGGTGTGCAGTACACGGGAACTCCCCACTACTATCTCAATGTTTCTGTAAATCTAAATTTTTTTTTCCTTTTTTTGTTTTAGGGCCACACCCGAGGCATATGGAGGTTCCCAGGCTAGGGGTCAAATCCACACTGTAGCTGCGGCCTATGCCACAGACACAGCAATGCAGGATCCAAGACACATCTGCAACCTACACCACAGCTCATGGCACTGCCAGATCCTTAACCCACTGAGGGAGGCAGGGATCGAACCCACATCCTCATGGATACTAGTTGAGTTCCTTAACCACTGAGCCATGACAGGAACTCCCTAAAACTTTTTTAAAACATTTACGTTTACTAGACAAAAACTGAGGGTCTCTTGCACATCTGTGAAAACGCAAATGCTTCCAGGGAGTTATTCTTTTATATGTTTATCAGTTACTTAACATGTTGGTAGGTAGAGAAGAGTGACATCAAATTCTGATTTGAAGTTTGCATAAAATAGATCTATGGCCTTTAAAGGTAAACAGGTAAAAAAGAAGTAGGGTGTGGGGGGGGGGGTATGCAAGGTGGATGAGAGTATTTTCTAATTTTATGTCCTTGAAGTAAAAAAAAATCAGTTAGGTAACAGTAGTTCCAGGATGTTCTGGGATAGAATAGAAAGAGCAGCATGGTATCCTTCCTGCACTGGTTTGGTCAAGTCATTTTCGAGCTTTAGGTCTCTAGTTTGGCTTTCTAGTTTTTCCACACACTTAATCAAGGAATTTGATTATAACATCTAAAGAGTCATTTAGCCCTGGCTTTCTATGATACCATAAGATAGAATATGATACCATGTTCTATCATGGGCTAAATGACAAAGGAAATTAACAAGAAGCACAGAGTTTTAGTTAAATTAATTCACTTTAACTTTTGTGTCAATTTCATAATCAAGGGAAAATGTCTACTGCATATTCACATATGATACATGATTTCCTACTTAAAAGACAGGAACCAAATGAAATTCAATTTTGCATTTGTCTTTTTGGTAATGAAAAATCTGACTTTTAAACAGAAAATCAGCATTTGACCAGAAAGAGAGAAGAGATAGTTGGCTTATTCTTTTGGTTTGGTTGCACTTTACAGAAACTCATAGGGTCACACCAGTATGTCACAGATATCAGAAAATTATTTATGGCATAAAAGAACAGAAGCATGTGTCTATTTAGATAAAGCAGCATTAAAAAGCACACTGTCCACTTCCTATACTGATTGCCACTTTATGAAATCTCTCAGATGTCACATTATCAAACGCAGGTTGCATTGCCAACATTCCATAAAGAAAGATCAAATTAAGAAGAAATTTACCATTTTTAGAAACAGATTAATGATATAAGTTAGTGTTTACAGCCTTGTTCTATTTACTGGAGAAATCTTAATTGATAAAGGAACAAACAACTTAGCAAAAATAATTGTTTCAATCCAATTTATAGTTGTTTTAGACAGCAGAATGCCGACTCAGAATTTAATCTACAATAGACTGAACCAATAGAAAGAGAAAACTCATTTATAGAAATTTAATCTTGAATTTTTATTACACTTTCCTGACAGTACCGATATTTGATGTTTGTACACTGAAAGTCATTGTGATTGATGAGAGGAATGCTTTGCAACTTTGACTATTATAGCCATAATAGATCTTAGAGATCATCATCAATTCAACCGACGTACTTTGCAATTGAGAAGACTCTAGGTTGAGAGACATAAAATAACTAACCTGGAGTCACGCAGCAAATTTATGCCAGGGCCAGAACAAAATCTCACATCATAAGAGTCCACTTCAGTGTTGCTTTACCCACAGAAAAAAACACAGAACTAAAGAGGAATCTTCAAGAGTTCTGCGAGCCAGAGGTGAAACAACTGGCAACTTGAATTTGATCATGAAGAGTGGATTTACACCATGGAAATTCGGCTAAAACTGTGGCTTTTTCTTTCTTTCTTTTCAGGGAATTGGTTAACCAACACACCACTGGCCCAAGTCCTCACGCTGCAATTAGACAGAGGTTAGTGGTTTCACAAAAAATAAGTTTGATACTAAAGACTAAGAATGTTGATCTCTTCAAGGCCATACTTATAATTTCCAGGTAATGGTGTGTCCTCCTTATTCAGGAAAAGCTTAGAAATAGCACCCCATGTTTTTAAAGACTTACACTTGAATATGTGAATTCTGCATAATTATGTTTGATAGGAAATGTTAATCCACAGTACAAAGAATTGAGGATTTCAACTTCAGTTGTGCTTCTCTTGTATTAATTAATTTCTTACCAAATTAGAAACAGGTATTGCTATTTTACAAAGGGAGGGGTTTTATGGTCATCTTTTAAGGATATGGTGATTAGCTAATTTAGCCAAAAAGGCAGTGAGCATAAGCTAGAGAAGAGTATAAGTAGGATGGAAAGCACTGAGGAGACATGGAAGAACAAAACTACAGGAAGTAGATTCCCAGGAAAATATGAACATGATCAATGAAGTAAAAGGCTCACAGGCCAGCTGCTTGCAGTCCTTCCTCCTCAATTTGTTGCTGTGATGTGGTAAAAAAATGCTGGCTCAGTTCTCACTCGGATGACCCAACCTCATTATAGAAACTCATCATAGTTAATAAATAAATACTATTAAGGCTTACCTAACTGAACTGTCAAACATTCTTTGAAGTTTGGAAAATGGAAAATGATGTATTCCTTTTTTTTTTTTTTTTTTTTTTGCTGCTCTCATAGCATGTGGAAGTTCCCAGACCAGGGATCAAACCTGCACCACAGCTGTAACCAGAGCAAAAGCAGTGACAACAATGAGTTCTTAACCTGCTATGCCACAAACGAACTCCCTGTATTCCATTTTTATTAAAGAAAATTTGAGGCATTTATGATATATTCAAATTAAGAAGGCAAATTGGTAGAGTTTTTTTGGTTTTGCTTTTGTTTCTTGAAAACAGAACAAACAAGCCTGTTTATTTTGTTAGAAAACTCCATTTTTGGGAGTTCCTATCCTATTATGGCAAAGCAGAAACAAATCTGACTAGCATCCATGAGGATGCAGGTTTGATCCCTGGCCTCACTCAGTGGATTGGGGATCTGGAGCCGCCATGAGCTGTGGTGTAGTTTGCAGATACAGTTCAGGTCCCCAATTGCTGTGGCCATGGCGTAGGCTGGCAGCTATAGCTCCAATTTGCCCCCTAGCCTGGGAACTTCCATATGCCCAGGGTGAGGCCCTAAAAAGCAACAACAACAACAACCAAAAAAAAAAAAAAAACAGAGAGAGCAAGTGAGAGAGAGAAAATTCCACTTTCATGGGGTTTGCTGATGTGCTCATGTCTGTGAAAGGGCTTTTCCACCCCCATAATCCCCTTCCCAAGGGAAGGGCAGGGATTCAAATTTGGTCCTATATGGTTCTGTAGTAGGGTTCTCAATTTCAGTGTGACTGATTTCTTGGACTGGATCATTCTTTGTTGGGAGTTGGAGGGTGGAAGAGGGGGTATCCTATGCCTTGAGAGAAGGGATGCTTAGTAGCATCCTTGGCCTAAACTTACTAGGTACCAAAAGCACACTCCTCCCCAGTCCATAAAAAATGCCTCTAGACATTTAGGACTAAACTTCTCCCAGTTGAGAACCATAGGTCTATAGTAGGGAAATAAAGTATGAAATCAAGAAATAGATTTGGAAATCACATTTTAAGTAATTGTTAAATGTCAAATTTATGGTGTGAAATCTACAGAAACATGCTTAAAGTGAAAAAAAAAAAATAAGGACCCAACGTCAGTGGATTTGTTAGAATCCTTTCTATTATAAATGAGTTACTTAAACTAAAGAAATAAGGTAATTTATGGCACTTCCAGAAATGAGATCCTCTTAAAACCAACTTTTAGGGAACCAGAATAAGGTGCTCATGAAGGAACTAAAAGAACAGGGAACAATGTAAAAAGAAACTCAGGAAAAAAATGATATAATAAAAACCAGGAGATTCATTATCTTCCCTAGTCAACTCTGAGCTTCCCTGTGCTCTGAAGCTGAGTTCAACTTTCATATTTTCATTGAAGTTATTACTAATTCTTCAGCCATTACTATCCTTCCTGTCTCTGATTCCTTTTCTTAGTGACTATGGCAAATGAGCTTGATAAAGTGGGTTCTTTTCAGTAGTATCTGTTGCTGTTTTGTAAATTCCATTGGTCTCCTTCCAACTATATTTCAATTTCCTGACAAATAGAAATGTCATGCTGTAGCAGACCTCCAGAGCCTTTGACCGGACTCAGTGTAGTTAGAGAGTCAATAGAGTAACTGTTGATTGGTTCCATCTTTGTCATTTTAGAAGAGCATCATTTCAGCAGACATTAGTGAGTAACCCTCATATACCATGCTTTGTTCTAGGCACAAAAGTTAAAAAATAAAGATGCCATACATAGTCAGAGCAAGGTTAGCCTGGTATTACTCTCCAATAGTGCTCTCTGTTTTCCCCATCAAGCGACGTGCTTATAACTACCCAGCTCACAGAGAGTAAATCTGGTTTCATTTTACTCCCCCAAATCAAATTTAGTTTCCCACTGAAACATTCAGAGACATGCCTACAGTTGTTTTCCTTGAACCCAATCTGTGTTTCCAACAAGAATGTGGTATATTATTTAGAAATAGTACTAGATGAGGAATAGGAAGATGTATTTCCATTCTTACATTACCACTAACTTTTCCTATGAAATTTTATGAAAGCGTTGCCCTTTCTGGTCCTCAGTTCCCCACTTTAAAAAGTAAGGTAGTTTGATAAACAGTTGCTAAGTGTCTTTCTAATTTCCACAGAGGATTTAGTGATTCGGTCAAATTACTCATTCTACTTGATGTTTGTAGCATCTGTGAAATCTTATGCATTCTAGAAGATAGCAATACACACATATAGATTTTGATGATAGGAAAAATTCAGTAAAAGCATCAAACGAGTTTGGAGCTTTATAATAAGTCATGCCAAATGACAACATCTTCTTTTTTGTGGCAAACAGATATAGTTCATCTTGGCAATAAGACAGAAGTGGATAGACCTATGAGTACTATTGCAACTAATTCTGCTTCCAGCTACCTTGAGAGAATGCTGAGGTTAGCAAGACAGTGAAGTGGGCAATAAATTGCTTTCCATATAGATGGATATATTTTGCTTTCTATCAGAAGACTGCCTAATAAGTGAGTCCCCTGAGCACAAGTTGGCATCTATGAAATGTTATTTAATCTTTGCATATCATCACTTTAATTTAAATAATATCCAATATTTTACATTATCTACAGATAGCTAAGCTTTGTCATCATAATGTTCTGCTGAAAAATCAGCCTTTCCTATCAGGTGGGTTCCTATCAATGAGTCTTTTGCTGTGGGCAGGGACATTTTGCACATATACTTTATGCCCCTGTCAAAGGCTAGTAATTATGAGAAAGAAAAAAATTTGTGATTGTTTTTGTTTTACAGGGTTCCTAAAAGCTAAAGAGTGTGCATAAGTGCTATTGAGTTTAATGTGCAAGTTATTTGTATTTTTAAGCTATGTATAATGCACTGCAAACCTTCACATTTGCAAAATATAACCATCCACAAACTACTTTCATGCATTTCCAAATACTGCACCCACACTTATCATCAAAAAAAAAAAAAGAATTAATTGGAATGCTTCCACCCTAATACTGACTATAAATTTTGTTGTGGTTGGTATTTCCCTCCAGTCTTTGCTCATGTGCAGACATAATTTACATTTGGCTTTTTTTACATTGCATAATAGGAAACATCTCTCATTCTGCCTCATACTCATTATAATGTAAAATGGCTACTTAACATTCAATTTCTCATAATCAAACTAAGCCAAATGGTACTTATTCATCATTTCTTATACCCAGGACATCATTTTTGGCCACAGAACCCTTGCATGTGCTGTTCCTGTGGCTTAAAATGTAGACCCATTTTGCGTGTTCAAATTCTACATATTCTTCTTCTTTTCTTTTTCTTTTTTTTTTTTCTTTTTTAATGGCCATCCTTGCAGCATATGGAAGTTCCTGGGCTAGGGGTCGAATCAGAGCTGCAGGTGCAGGCCTGCTCCACAACCACAGCACCATTGGATCTGAGCTGCATCTGCAACCTATGCAGCAGCTGGTGGCAATGCTGGACCCTTAACCCACTGAGCAAGATCAGGGATCAAACCTGTATTCTCATGGAGACAAAGTCGGGTCTTTAACCCATTCTACACATTCTTAGAGATTTAAAGGTTGGGTATTAGGAGTCTGATTTCAGTGAAAGTTTTCCTAATCACCTTTTCTCCTACCCCCGCCCCAAATGGGGTTTACTTCCTTTCTCTGAGTTTCCAATTAGCTTTCATTTGCTGTCTTGGATTTTTCCCCTGTGAATCACAGTTGTGCTTAGGATACACTCTTCTGCTTAACTACAAGATCTTTGGGGAGAAAAATCCATGTCTGACTCTTCATTGTGTCTTCTCCAGAAAGCAGTACATACTAGAGAAAGCTAAATGCTAATAAAATAAGCGATACACAGGCTGTACTCAGTTTCTATAACTGTCTTAATAAATTACTGAAAATGTGGTAACACAAAATAGCATAGGGAGTTCCTGTTGTGGTGCAGCAGAAACGAATTAGACTAGTAACCATGAGGATATGGGTTCAATCCCTGGCCTCGCTCAGTGGGTTGGTGATCCAGCATTGCCATGAGCTGTGGTGCAGGCTGCAGATGCAGCTCAGATCCTGCGTTGCTGTGGCTATGGCATAGGCCTGCAGCTGTAGCTCCAATTGGACCCCTATCCTGGGAATTTCCATATGCTGCCAGTGCGGCCCTAAAAAACAAACAAACAAAACAAAAAAAAAGCATATTTTCTTTTTTAATCCTACTAGTTGTATAGATTAGAAACATAACCCAGGTATCTCAGGGCTGAAACCAAGGTGTCAGCAGATCTATCTTCCTTTCCGTAAAATTTTCCAGATGAGGATATGTTTCTTTATCTTCCTTTCCGTAAAAATTTCCAGATGAGGATATGTTTCTTTCTTCTGTGATTACATCTTCTTACCCTGGTTAGAAGGGCCTCTGATTTTAAGGACTCATGGGATTAGATTTGGTCCATCTAGAGATCCCAGATAATATCTCTATCTTACAGTCTTTAATCATCTCTGTAAGGTTACTTTTACTAAATAAGGTACATATTCATAGGTTCCAGGGATCAAGACCTTAATACCTTTTGGGCACCATTATTCTGCCCACCATAGATGCTCACATTAGAGTTAGAACAGAATGGGCCTGAGAAGTATTCAAAAATGATTTGGAGTATCCTCTCCTCAAACAGATAAAAACACCTTCAGTATAGATAAATTCTTGTCCCAAGCCCCATATAATAAAAGAAATAAAAGAAATAAAAAGAAATAAAAGATCTTGGCTTATTGGGCAGTAACCTCATTTAATTACATCTGTTTCCCACATCATAACTTCTTATTAGAAACAGAAAATAATTTAGTGTAGAAGATGTAAAAAGCTCAAAAGGTAAAGATATTTGCTCAAAATTATACAGATGGAAAGAGAAAGGACCGGGCTTGAGTTCCTCATCATCATGAATTCTATGCTACTACTTTTCTTTGTACACCACTCTGGTCACTATCCCACTCAAATCCAACAAACAAATAAAATAAACTAAAAAAAAATCTAAATAATGACTTACAATAACAAAAAGGAATTTCTTTTTAATATTCTCAACAATAACACAAGGTTTGCTAATAAATCTAAGTTGTCTAGACTCCCTTTGGGAGTTGAACTGTCACCTTAAGAGAATTTCTCCACAGCTGGACAATAGGTAATATATTCCTTTCTAAGGACCGTGAGTGCCCTTGGGAAAAGTCAAAATACTGAAGATACCTTTAGCCTCAGGGCAGGCCAAGCCAGCCAACTATTTTAGTGAAGGGAATGAGGATTCTAATTATCCTCACTGCTCCACTGAGCAAGGGATAAGAAGGCTTGTCTGAGCCCCAAGTGTTTGGGAATGTGAAGCATTCAAAGGAAAATACGTCTGAAATTATTCTGCAGAATACAAGCTAACAAACCTATAACCCATTAGAGTTTACATACCACTTCCACATCTTTCTGGTTAATTCTTACAGTACCTTATGAGGAAGGAATTTTTCTTATCTCTTTACAGACTATAAAATTACTCTCTGATTATCTTAGAAGGACTTGTCCAAGATTCTCTCAAACATAGTTTCTCAGACTAAATTTTTCCCATGATGTCCTGTTGCTATAGAGAAGTGTCTTCATGTAACTACAAATTAAAATGTTCATATTTATCAAGGGCCTAAATGAAAAAAAGCAAGTGAGTAAAACTGATTTTCGACTAGACTTTTACCTTACCTCCTCATCCTAATTTTGTCCTCAGGGAGCTCTCGTGTACAAGCTATTCATCTTCCATATACAATCCACCATTTTTTCCGTCTTCTAAATTAATTTTCCTTTTCTGGATAAGACAGGAAGAAAGGGGGCAGGTCACAACCATTAAAAGATTGACACAACCATTGAGAACAAGATACAATAAAAACTGGTTAGAACCTACTAGACAGCAGAAAATTCGCACTCATTGTAATACATGAGCATAAAATGACACACCCACATGGGCCATGACACTACCAAGGCTGCCCATAAAAGGCCATAAAGTGTATTGGTGTCCCAATTCCTGGAAATCCCCACCCCTTCTCCAACTCAGCAGAATATCACTCCTGCTCATTAACCTATGAAACTACCCAGCCCATAAAAGTTAACCATCCCATATTTGGGGGCCATGCTTATTTTCCAAGACAACCCCATATGGGGTGGGGGGACATCTCTGACCTTCTGAGATGGCCCATGCTCTATCTATGCAGCTTGTATCTCTCTATACGAACCTGCTTTCACTTTACTATAGCTCCCTCTTGAATTCTTTCCTGTGCAAAGCCAAGGACACTCACTTGGCAACCTGTCCCAGGGACTCTCACCTGTCCCTGGGACGTGACATGACCATCCTCTTTGGCCCCATTATCCTACAATGCGGGGACTGTTATATCTGTTGGGTACAAACATCATGCTTTTAGCAATGTCTACAAGCTCTTTCTGGGTACCACCACCTTTCCTGGGTCCACGTCTGCTTCTTCTTGATACCTCCATGTCCACTGCATACAGTATCTCTTGCCACTAGATTCTGTCAGGTTCCAGTTACCCTTATATGCTGTTATGTCTACCAAACCCCACAATTTCCATCACACCCCATTGCCAATATCAACTGTCATTAAAGTCCTGGAAATTTCACTTTAGGACAGAGTTCTATAAATATTCTAATTTTTGTATTTTATTCAGTTTTCAGGATAACAAATTATCAAAGCAATGATTTCCTGTACCCTAACTGCCTTAGAGAAATTTTAGTAAAAATAATTATCTTAGATTAAACTTATACACATCCTTTCTGGCATCCAGACACAAGTCTATTTGAGACCTCTCCACTCTGAGATTTAAAACCTTGTTGCTCTAATAGTCCTGACCACTTCTCTCTTCTTTTAGATATTCTTCCCAAAAGGCTCCTCAGCCTCCCAGGAAGATTTCAAAAGGGCTCATTTCCTTATGCTGCAGACAGTCATGAGTTGATCTATAATATGGCATTACTTTAACCAATTAATGGGCTGTAAGTAAAGAGGATTCATTTGGGCTTAACTTGCAGAAAATTCTCTGTAGAGTGACTCATTTAATGTTTTAGGATTACATTTCCTTTTCTCTACAGATCCAATTACACAACTTGGTTCTGCAGTGAAGGATATTTACATAATCTTAATAATGTAAACACTGCAAGGTTCTGTTTTTCACAATTTTCTAAACAAAGTCTATAAACCATGGAAATGCTAAAATTATGCTAAAATTCTTACAAACTGGGAGACAGAAGAAGGGAAAAAAAGAGTGAGAGGAGGAGTCTATTCCTCAGCAAACTGCTACTGAGTTTGGTATAAACTGCTACTGCTAAAAGTTGATGAATCAAGTAATGGAGTTGTTATGTTTATTTATTAAACTTAAAGGTGGTGAAGTACAAAGAATCAGATATCTGCCAGAAAACATGTAAATCGAAGAAAAATGAAAGAGGTAGCCTCTTGCAATAAACCTGCAGTGAGCAGGTGAGGTGGGAGACTTCTACTTTTTATTGTATGCTCTGCCATAGTAAGAATATTTGGGGACTCTAGCTCTTGTGTGTGTTTGAATAAACTTCTTCTTAACATTCACGTGGAATTCATCTACCCTAGGTAATATATATGACCTGTGGTCGAAGAATACTGGCCTATTATAACACAGAGTAGGGATCCCCAGTTTTCTCATTCTCACTCTCTTCCAGGCAAGAAAGTCCCTTGCAACCATGAGAGGTCCTAAAGAACAAGGAAACAAATCCTTATCTGACCATGACTTCTCTGCCACTATAGTTTTCTGCCTCCTTAAGCCATGCTGCAGACCAGAGCCAGAGCCCAAAATCAGGTCCATAAGAAGGCCTGGTGTAATTTCTTTCTTTCTTTTTTTTTTTTGTTTTTGTTTTTGTTTTTGCTTTTTAAGGCCAAACATGCAGCATATGGAAGTTCTGAGGCTAGGGGTCAAATCAGAGCTACAACTGCCACCCTACGCCACAGCTACAGCAATGCCAGATCTAACACATGTCTGCGACCTACACCACAGTTCACAGCAACGCCAGATTCTTAATCCACCGAGCAAGGCCAGGGATAACCTGAGTCCTTATGGATACTAGTTGGGTTCTTAACCCACTGAGCCACGATGGGAACTCCTTATTTTACTCTCTAAACACTGAGGTTTCTAAATTATTTATAAATATGGAACCATGAAATAAAGGACATATCCCAAGCTATCCACAAAGGAAAATTTTGTAAGTCAGATAAGTAGAGATACAACGTAAGCATGATGACGAAACATGGAAATATCACATAGGAAGAAAGGGTGCTGCCTTTAGCCATTTTCCTGTGACAGGCTTTCAGTCCTACAATGCCTGATCCCTATTTATGAACTGCCTGTCACTTAAAGGAGTGACATGCACCAAACCAGCCTTTTGGAAGAGCCATGCACATGTTAATAAAGACTATAAAAACAACACACTCTGTCCCAAAATCGTACGGCAAACATTTGTTAACTAACAGTAGCTGTAAAATTTTTATATCATAACATCTAGGAGGCTCTAAACATTTTTGTTGAAAGCAGAAATTATAAACACACCACTAAAAAGGGTAAATTGTGTCACCACAAAGATTTTTTTTTCCTACGGTCACGAAAAATGAGAGTGGAAAAAGACGCTATGACTCCAACTGCCCATCAAACTCCTACCATCCTCTTTGGAAGGCAGGAATATAGAAAATATTGTTTCTATATCCAAGTTGTAATCCGCATGTGATACCACCTACTAGCAAATAGGATATTTTGTATATCATAAATAATTGGTCATAAACCTTTTCTTTTAAGTCTGTAACTGAATATTATTTTTCCCTGTTGGAAAAAATTATCTGGACCTTCTAAATTTCATAAAGTAGTGAACTGTTCTTTTTCCTTGTTTCTTTCATCCTGTGGAATAATTCTCTCAGCAGTTAGAAAGCAATTGGGTACACCACTGATTTGTAGCCTGCAATGATTTTATATATATATATATATAGCTATAAACACTAAACTTTGGATGTGCCATCTAGTGCATGATACTGATTCTATGATAGCAAGGGATTAAGGGAATTTCAAAACTGCAAATCACCAGAAGCAGCCCAGGATTAAGTTGACCCATGTGTGTTTAAACCACAGAGTCATTCGAGAAAAAATTGCTACTACAGTTGAAGCCTCGAAGTGATCCCTGATCATCTCTGACATTTTCAAAAGCAGCAAATTATTTGACTTTATTTTAAATGTCACTCCTCTGCAGGTGAAGAATTTATTCATTTCAGAGAGGGCAGGATGGGGCAAACCATGCTGATGCATACTGGCTACAGAAAGTTTAATAGAATTGACTACATTCTTATGAAATAGAATTGAGTATTTGCTGAATCATGTGGAGGCAATGATCAAAAGCAAATCTCTCAAGCTTCAGAAACAGTAGGGTATGGAGGGGAAACTTCCTGGTCTAAGAATCAGAATGCAGGATTTGAGTCTCAACTTCATCAATCACCAACTCCGAGTCTTTGGGCAAGTCAGCCACCTCCCTAGGTTTCCGTTTTCACATCTGTAACAGCAAAGTTGGTGTTACTACCTCTTCAGCTCTTCAAAGGCCTTCGATTTCTCAGAGTCATTTTATGTCTCATCCTCAGTTTCCTCATCTGAAAAATAAGACCTAAAATTCCAGGCCTTGATAATTTCAGAAGTTATAAGAATGCAACAGAGAATATGGATGTGAATTCACTTTGAAAACCATAAAAAACAAAATATAAGTTGTTTTATTAATTTACATGGTTGCAAAATAATAATATATAGAAAAAATCTATTGCCTCTATTTGCCTAAAATAATTCTTTTTTTCTAAGTATTAAAATTGAGTGTGATGGCTATAACCTAATTTGTTTGGATTGGCTACTTCTAATTTCTTAACTCATATGGATATGTTATCTTTTGGAAACAGATACAGAATTTTCTTTCTGGACAAGAGCATGAATAGTTGAACATTTGGACCAGTCATCCTCTAAATCTGTATCAAAAGCCTGCAGCATGGCTACTAAACTAAAGGGAAAGTGGTAAGAGGCAATTATAGTCATCAGGGTCAGCACCTTTTCTTTTTCTTTTGGAGCAGTGTCACCAGTCATATCTGAGAAATGTAGTGGCATTTTCTCCCAAGAGGAAAGAAAGCTCATAACCATTCTGAAGCAGCTTTGTGCTTTCTTATATGGAGCTCTTCATTGTTCTGTCCTTCTGGCATTCTTTGTGGTTATACATTTGGCATCACCTGAAAGAATTTCTACGATAGATATTCCTCGTAAAAAAAACAAAAACAAAAACAAAAAAACAAAAAACCTCTCTCCTGACATTTCTTTAGCCATTTAAAACCCTTCCCTAGAGTCTCTACTGCTACTCCAATCAAATTGAATTGCTCACTATTCACTATATATTGCCCCTCACTTTTCTACTTGGGCTCATGCTGTTCCTTCACTTGGGATCCTTCCCCTCAAAGGTTGCATCTGAAATCTTCCCCATTTTTCAAAGTCCATGTGAATGCCAACCACTAGAGGAAAACTTCTATGTTGATCTTGAAGGCTGGAATATCTCCACCCTCTGGAATTCCACAGCCTTTTAGTCACATCTTAGAAGGTACGTATCACTTTCGCTTTTGTGGCAGATCTAGCTCTCTCATCTGGCCTATAAAAAAATTTTTTTAAAGAAAACAACCTGGGGTTAATAGACACAAACTACTGCCTTTGGAATGGATTAGCAATGAGATCCTGCTGTGTAGCACTGGGAACTATGTCTAGTCACTTATGATGCAGCATGATAATGTGCGAAAATAGAATGTGTACATGTATGTGTAATTGGGTCACCATGCTGTACAGTAGAAAAAAAATGTATTGGAGAAATAACTATTAAAAATATTAATAAAAAAAGAAAAAGAAAAAAAGAAAAAGAAAAAAGAAAACAACACCCTTTATTTGGCATTGGCGACACAATACATGCAGCACTAGGGTCTTCCAATTCACTCAAACACTGAAATGGTCATACAAGATCCTTTCTAGTGATGATGTCGTCTGAACTGGCGACCAGGGAGCTAGCTGCACATCCCAGTCTTTGTTTCTTTGTCCAAGCTTAGGTACATTTTGGGGTGGCCAAGGGCCCCCTTCCCCCCACCGCCATCACTGGGTATCGCTCAACTTTATTTTTTCCGTTTTTTTTTTGTTTTTTTTTTTCCCTTGTCTTGTCTTTTCAGGGCCTTACCTGCAACATATGAAAGATCCAGGCTAGGGGTCGAATTGGAGCTGGGGCTGCCAGCCTAAACCACAGGCACAGCCACACCAGATCCTAGCCGCCTGCAACCTACACCGCAGCGCCAGATCATTAACCCACGGCGCATGGTCCGAGATCTAACCCGCCTCCTCATGGACACAAGTCAGGTTCACAATCGCTAAGCCACAATGGGAACTCCCACTTAACTTTCAATCTTGATTTCACTCAAAGGCTGCTCTGCTAAGAGATGAAACGCAGTGTTCATTCACCTTTTCCTGACAACCTACAAATCAAACTTCCCTGTACTCTTTATCATCACAAACCTGGCTGGTGTGCGTAACCTTCTCCTGGTGGCCGAGGTCCACACCCTGAAGCATCTGGTGCCTGAGGCCGATTCCCATACACCTCACCACCCCAGCCACTGCAGCAGCAAAAAGAAGGTCACCGCCACTGCAATCTTGCAGGCTGACCTTTGACCAGGCGCACTAAAGCACTGCGCACGGATGCATGCGCAAGACCCTCTCGCTCGCTCCAAGGCCGTTTTTTGTTTTTGTTTTTTCCTTTTAATTTTTTGGTCGCATAAGGCGTTCCTCCACCTGGAATCAGATCCTAGCCACAGCTGCAACGCACGCTGCAGCTGAAACAGCCCAGATCCTTAACCCATTGTGCCGGGGGGTGGGGGTGGGAGGACTCGAACTTGCATCCCAGCCAGCGCTAGCTATCCCAATCTCACTGTATATGCTCCATTGTTGCATCAGACTTAATTTATAAAACATAAATACAAATTTCAAATGATTAAGAATTTCAAATGCTAACCAACCACAGAACATCAAATATTAAGTGCAGGGCCCTGTGGCTCATGGAGCCACACTAAAATTAGTAATAAATCTCTAGAGTTGATGTAAAGCCTACATTTTTCATGCACTGAATAGTAAAAAGACAATAAAACTTCAAGATTTAATTTGCTGTTTATAATGAATCATTGGACATCACACCATGAATATGGATCTAGCTTTAATCTGAATATTCCTTCTCTCTTCTATCAAGAAAGAGAGAGGGAGGGAGAGAAGGAAGGAAGGAAAGAAGGAAGGAAAGGAAAGGAAAAAAAGGGAGGAAGGAAGAAAACAAGCAAATTTCATTGTCACTTTAACTAGGACACAGAAAAAAAAAAATCCACAAATTCAAAATACAGTCTAAAACAGTAGAAACTTGCCCTTAGCCCTGTGGGATGCATTGGCATAGGGAGCAGCGGTGCATTTTAGAGAAAGCACACTTTCAGGGGGGTTCTAAAAAGCTGCAGAAAGAGCCAGAAAAAAAATGCATTTCCTGAAATAAATGCATTTCCTGGAGGTCAGAAGCCCATTGGAAAGAAACGTGGAAGGAAATTCTTCATATTTTAAGAAGTTAATATGAAATGAAATAGGCAGAGATCAGACTGAGCCAGCATATAGGGTAAAATAAAGTGTTCAAATGAAAACAATGTCAAGGAATGAGAAAAATTATAAATCGGAAATAGAATCTATTATGTACAGAAATAAGCTAGAGGATTGATTGGAGGAAAAAAACACGTAATAGCAGCAAAAAAAAGAAAGAATGGGAAAAAAAACAGAACATAGTTCTTGGGAGAAACCTAAGAAATGATCATATATTACACAAGGGAAACTTCAGAAGAACGTCTCAAAAGAACTGAACAAAGAAGTTTCTATCGTGGCGCAAGAGAAACGAATCTGACTAGGAACCACGAGGTTGTCGGTTCAATCCCTGGCCTCACTTAGTGGGTTAAGGATCTGGTATTGCCGTGAGCTGTGGTGTAGGTCACAGATGTGGCTCAGATCCAGAGTGGCTGTGGCTGTGGCTGTGGCTATGGCTGTGGCTGGCAGATTTAGCTCTTACTAGACCCCTAGCCTGGGAAACTCCATATGCCACAGGTGTGGCTCTAAAAAGAAAAAAAAAAGAAAAAAAAGACCTGAACAAACTGAAAGACACCTCCTCTTCTTCTTAAATAGAATCAAGATCAGAAGTAGGTCAATCCTGATACTATACATAGAAAACCGTAAGGACTCAACCCAAAAACTACTTGAACTGATCAATAAATTCAGCAACTGATCAATAAATTCTTATGTAGCAGGACATAAGATTAACATTCCAAAGTCAGTCGCATTTCTATATACCAGCAATGAAATATTAGAAAAGGAATACAAAAATACAATACCTTTTAAAATTGCACCTCACAAAATCAAATACCTCGGAATACACCTGACCAAGGAGGTAAAGGACTTATATGCTGAGAACTATAAAACTATAGTCAAAGAAATCAAAGAAGATGTAAAGAAATGGAAAGATATTCCATGCTCCTGGATTGGGAAAATCAATATTGTAAAAATGGCCATACTACCCAAAGCAATCTACACATTCAATGCAATCCCTATCAAATTACCCAGGACATTTTTCACAGAATTTCAACAAACAATCCAAACATTTATATGGAACCACAAAAGACCCAGAATCGCCAAAGCAATCCTGAGAAACAAAAACCAAGCAGGAGGCATAACTCTCCCAGACTTCAATAAACACTACAAAGCCACAGTCATCAAAACAGTGTGGTACTGGTATCAAAACAGACAGACAGACCAATGGAACAGAATAGAGAACCCAGAAATAAACCCTCACACCTATGTCAATTAATCTTTGACAAGGGAGGCAAGAACATCAAATGGGAAAAAGAAAGTCTATTCAGCAAGCATTGCTGGGAAACCTGGACAGCTGCATGCAAAGCAATGAAACTAGGACACACCCTCACACCATGCACAAAAATAAACTCCAAATGCCTGAAAGACTTAAATATACGACAGGACACCATCAAACTCCTAGAAGAAAACATAGGCAAAACACTCTCTGACATCAACATCATGAATATTTTCTCAGGTCAGTCTCCCAAAGCAATAGACATTAGAGCAAAAATAAACCCATGGGACCTCATCAAACTGAAAAGCTTTTGCACAGCAAAGGAAACCCAAAAGAAAACAAAAAGACAACTTACAGAATGGGAGAAAACAGTTTCAAATGATGCAACCGACAAGGGCTTAATCTCTAGAATATATAAACAACTTATACAACTCAACAGCAAAAAAGCCAATCAACCAATGGAAAAATGGGCAAAAGACCTGAATAGACTGTTCTCCAAGGAAGATATACAGATGGCCAGCAAACACATGAACAAATGCTCAACATTGCTGATTATAAGAGAAATGCAAATCAAAACTACCATGAGATACCACCTCACACCAGTCAGAATGGCCATCATTAAGAAATCCACAAATAACAAGTGCTGGAGGGGGTGTGGAGAAAAGGGAACCCTCCTGCACTGTTGGTGGGAATGTCAACTGGTACAGCCACTATGGAGAACAGTTTGGAGATACCTTAGAAATCTATACATAGAACCTCCATATGACCCTGCAATCCCACTCTTGGGCATCTATCCAGACAAAACTCTCCTTAAAAGAGACACGTGCACCCGCATGTTCATTGCAGCACTATTCACAATAGCCAGGACATGGAAACAACCCAAATGTCCATCGACAGATGATTGGATTCGGAAGAGGTGGTATATATACACAATGGAATACTACTCAGCCATAAAAAAGAATGACATAATGCCATTTGCAGCAACATGGATGGAACTAGAGACTCTCATCTGAGTGAAATGAGTCAGAAAGACAAAGACAAATAACATATGATCTCACTTATAACTGGAATCTAATATCCAGCACAAATGAACATCTCCATAGAAAAGAAAATCATGGACTTGGAAAATAGACTTGTGGCTGCCGGGATGGGAGAGGGAGGGAGTGGGAGGGATCAGGAACTTGGGCTTATCAAACACAACTTAGAATAGATTTACAAGGAGATCCTGCTGAGTAGCTTTGAGAACTACGTCTAGATACTCATATTGCAACAGAACAAAGGGTGGGGGAAAAAAATGTATACATGTAAGGATAACTTGATCCCCTTGCTGTACAGTGGGGAAAAAATAATAAAAAAAATAAAAGAATAAATGAAAATCTTTGAGTCTGTTAAAAAAAAAGTATGTCAATCCTTCTAATTTTATTTATAATGTAGTATGATATTTATGCTCCTCTATCTGTTCTCTATATTTATGAGTTTTTGTTTATTTTTTTTGGTTTTTTTGTTGTTTTAGGTTTCACATTTGAATAAACTCAAGTGATATTTTCCTTTCTCCATCTGACTTATTTCACTTACCATAATACCTTCAAACTCCATCCACGTGATTGCAAATGGCAGGGTTTTGTTCTTTTTATGGCTGAGGAATATTCTATTGTAATATATACCACATCTTTTTTATCCATTCATACCATCCATGGACAATTTGGTTGGTTGTTTCCATATCTTGACTATTGTAATTAATGCTACAATGAACATATGGGTGCATATATCTTTTTGAATTTGTGTTTTTATGTTCTTTGGAAAATACCCAGAAGTGGAATAGGTGGGTCATATTGTAGCTCTATTCCTAAATTTTAAGGAATCTCCAGAATATTTTCCACAGTAGGTGCACAAATTTATTGTCACACCAAGAGTGTATGAAGGTTCTCTTTTCTCCACATCCTTTCCAACATTTATCATTCAAAGAACTCTTTAAAGTAATAGAGTGTCTCTATTGACAGACATTAAAATATATAGTTGCTATATTTAAAATGGTATGATATTGGTGCATTGTAAGATAGATGGGCCAATATTGTAAGATAGAAAGTCAAGAAATAAAGCCAAATATAATTAGAAGTTTACTATATAATGAAAATAACATTTCAGACCTGTGGATAAAAGATGACCTTTGGAATAAAGTGTTCTGGTACCACTGTCTAGCTGATTAAAAAAAAAAATGCTGGATCCATACCTTATAGTTTTGTTAGAAAAAACTCTAAATAGATTATAGATTTAATGCAAAATTTGATCCTTAACCATAGATGAATCAGGAATAAATACTGAAGAATTATTTTACTGTGCTGGAGTAGAACAGGCCTGTGTATGACTCTCATCTAGAAGCCATAAAATAATGATAGATTGGGGTTCCTGTTGTGGCTCAGTGGGTTAAGAATCTGACATACCGTCTGTGAGGATTCAGGTTCAATCCCTGGCCTCACTCAGTGGGTTAAGGATCCAGTGCTGCCACAAGCTGCAGTGTGGGTTGCACTTGCCCCCGGTGTTGCTGTGGCTGTGGCGTAGGTCTCAGATGCAGCTCCCATTAGTCCCCTAGCCCAGGAACTTCCATATGCTGCAGGTATGGCCTTAAAAAACATAGATGATAATAATAATAATAATGATAGATTAATATACCTGCGTAAAATAACATGCTTTTTTCTGGAGAGAAAAACAAAGTCAAAAGGCATGACAAAAAAAAATTTTGCAGCTCATATCCGGATAGAGCTAATCTCCTAGGTAAAAAAGGATTGCCTAGAATTAATTAGAAAAGGCAAAAAAAAAAAAAGACAGCAAAAAAGAAAAATGGCCATCAGCATGAATAAATAATTCATTGAAAGGAAATATATGAAAAGATTCTAAACACTGTTCTGTTTTGGATTTTTTTTTTTGCATTTATAACAGCTTTATTGAGATATAATTCACATACCACACAATTCAGCCATTTGGCACATGTGATTCATAGTTTTTAGCTTGTTCACAGATACGTTCAACCATCACCAAAAGAAAGATTTTAGAATATTTTCATCATTTCCAAAAGAAAGTCCATATGCTTCAGCTATTACCCACTACTCTTCAATCTGCAAACCTCCTCTGTAACACTAAGCAACCATTAATCTACTTTATGATTTTGTAAATTTAGCCATTCTATATTTCATTTATACTTTCATATAATGGAATCATCTAACATGTAACATATTGTACAATAAGTACTCTTTTGTGACCAGCCTGTTTCATTTAGTGTAATGTTTTCAAGATCCATCCATGTCATAACACATCAATTCTTCACTTTTATGGTCAAATAATATTCCATTGTGTGTATATACCACAATTTATGTATTCATTTTTTCACTGGTAAACATAAGGTTGTTTCTACCTGTTGGCTATTATTATGACCATTTGCATTTGTGTGTTTTTATTTCTCTTGGGTGTGTACCTAGAAGTAGAATATTGAGTCATATAATAACACTGTTTAATCTTTTGAGAAAGGCTAATCTGTTTTCCAATGTGACTATACCAGCTCACATTCCCACTTGTAGCCTGTGAAGGTTCCAATTTCTCCACATCTTTGACAACACTCGCTTTTTTCAGACTTTTTGATTCTAGCCATTATAGTAGGTATGATGTATTAACTCATTGCGCTCATTGTGGCTTTGATTTGCTTCCCTATGACTAATGCTACCAAGCATCTTTTTACATGGTAATAAGTATATATTTCTGTATCTTCTCTGCAGAAAGGTCTGAATTCTCCAGGGCAGCAGGCTGGAAAATTTCCTATTTCTTTGCACACACAGAATTTTTGTCAGAAACTAGACATTTTCAATAATATAGTAATGCTGAGTTCCAGGCTCTCCTCTCAGTGGCTTATTTATTTTATTGCTGACTAAATGGATTACTTTGGTGAAGTCTATTCCTTGCCCTCATCCCCACCATACTAAGCCTCTGGTGTAACTTCTCAAGGAGGCACAGCTTTGGGTTTGTCCACAGTCACTCTGAGACAACGGTAGTATTTGTTAAACTCTTCCTCTCTCCCAGACAATATCCAGCTGTTAAAAGCCACCAATTGTCCACTAATTTTTCTACTATTTTCAACAATGCCCGGGTGCATAAATTGCCTTACAAACTAATCCAATCAAATGTGAATCCTTTAAAGGAATAGTTTCTGGGGTCTGTACTTGATATTTGTTCTGACCTCAGAAGGACTCCTCCCAGCTGCGTTTTTCGTGGTTCTCTCCTAAAAACCAGCCAGTCTACTGTCTAGATTTTCTTCATTAAATCCACATAGCTCCTCCGAATTGTCTTTCACCAAAGCCTCCACTATTCCTGAGAGGGCTCTTAGGCTTGAACTTCTCCATCTCTATTGTAAATGAAGTTAGTTCCTTTGAAAATTGAGTAGGAGTTAAATGTTTTATGAGCTACTGCTTCTCCCAGGCACAGTGTCTATGCCAGGGCTCTGGAGCTGTCAGCAGGCACAATGGCAAGGTTCTCTTTGAGTGAAAACTCCACCACAGGAGCTGAGTCCCATAAGTGGGTGAGAGGGGCAGTAAAGAGCCTGAGATAATCTCTTGGCTTCCCTCTATTGACACCTAACCACCCTCCCACAAGCCTGGGCGATGGCAATTAGGGTTCTAGAAGTTTCAGCATAGTGCATCCAAGCAGAACTTCCTTTTCACAAGAAGGGACTGAACAAGAAATGAAAACCCTCATTTCTTAACCCAACTTGCCCAGGACTTAGCTTCAGCTGTAGGTATAGAGGCAGAATGAGGACGGCTAAAGTCCTGCTCCTTCCAGGAAGAAATCTCTTGGTGGGAGCTGGGGGGCCAGGTGGAGGGGAGAAGGAGCCCTCTGCTCTTGGCTGTATCCCTCTGAAGTGAATTCTCCACCTCCCTGAGCAGAGAGGGTGTAGAGAAGAAGTTCAGACACCAAAGTTACTGGCTTTTCCCAATTCTTATAGATTTTCTCAAATAGATTTTTTTTTCATTTACTTCTTGCCCTTAGGACCATTTCCAGAGGCTTTAAGTAGTTGCTTTTCATAATTTCCGCAGTTTCTCTGGGAAGCAGATCAACAGAGTTCCTCACACAGGCCTGCTAGTAGTCAATCTGCTGAATATTTATTTGTAATAAAATTAAAATGGAAAAATGTGCTAAGATTTTTTAATCAATCAGATTAGCAAAGTCTAAGTGTGTTTCGACACACTCTCTTGGTGACCCTGTAAAGAAATAGGCCCTCCCACAGTATTCAGGTTGGGTATGAGCCCTAGAGAGGGCAGTCCTGAAAAACAAGTTACTTTAGATCTGGTCTTAATCTTACAGGTCTATCTGCATGCATAGCATTATTTCTAAAAACAAAATATTGGAAATAATGGAATTCAGGAGGCTAAATCAAGAATGAAGAAGTGACTTATATAGTGATATGAAAAGAGCCCCATAATATATTCAGTGGGAGTAAAGGTGTATATTAACTTCTATGTGAAAAACTGAACAGGAGGATGAATATGTATTTACTTGAATTTTCACGAGGAAACTCTGGATAGGGATACGGGATTAAGAAACTAATATCCCTATGAATCGACTATAATTCCATTTAAAAATTTACAAAAGAAGCTCTGGAAAGATATCAAAGAAATTAATAAAAGTGGAGATTAGTACAGAACATGCTAGATATGGCAGGGCTGTGAGGATGAGGTTTCTACGGTGTTCTTTTTATGTTATTTTGCATTTTGAATCATGAGAATGTATTACCTATATTAAAAAAATTAAATTTAAAAAAGAATAAAAACCTAGAACTAGTAGGATAAAGTTAATGGGCAGGAAGTGTTCTTTGTTATCATCACATTCAAGTCCTTGAATTTATGGACGAAGAAATGAAGGTCAAGATAGAAAAGGAACTGCCTTAGGATACATGCCAAGTTCTTGGCAGAACTGGGATTGGGACTTAAATGCTCCAATTCTAAATAAGGTCTCTGCTCACTTCTGCATATCTGCTTTTGGTATTAGAGAATCCTGTGTTTCACTTTTACTATGTATTATGAAAAGGAAGCATTGTACTGAAAGCTAATACACTCTGGGCCCTTTCTGCCCTGTGGATTGCACTATGTCCACTTGGAATGTGTGGGCCTGTTTAATAGCAGCCTCCACATCACGCTTAATGAAGGCATGACAGCTCTGCTTTCTGGGTGCCTTTTATTAAAAATTCACAAGAGCAGGCTCCAAATGGTCATATTCTGCAGCATTTTCTTCTTGCAAACCACTTTATTGTTTCTCTCTTTTTGGCCATCTTAGAAATACTCTTTAGGCATCTGTCCACCTTGATGATAACATGGGCACCCTAGCATCATTCATATCCTTGGTAATGTTGCAAAACAACCTGTCTTGAGATAATAGAGTGTCTAAGTTGCCTAAATTAGACAGAAAAGCAATAGAGAACAACACTTCACTGAAGCAAATTTAAGCACCATTTCTTAATACATTGGCCTTGGTTGCTTCTCAAAATGTATGAAGCAATGCAGTTCCTATTGTGGCTCAGAGGTAACCAAACTGACTAGTATCCACAAGGAATCGGGTTCCATTCCTGTCCTTGATCAGTGGGTTAAGGATCTGACATTACCATGAGCTGTGGTGTAGGTCACAGATGTGGCTCAGATCTAGCATTGCTGTGGCTGTGGCATAGGTCGACAGCTGCAGCTCTGATGAGACCCCTAGCCTGGAAAATTCATATGCTGTGGGTGCAGTCCCTCCCCCCACAAAAAAGAAAGAAAATGTGTGAAGTGGGCATAATTTTTCTGTATAGTCTCTCCGTGTGAATGTTTTCTCCGACCCATTCTCAATCCCTGAGGTTCAAAGATTGTTGACTGTACCAGCAACAGGAGTAGGCATGTGATCCAGATTTGGACAGTGCTCTCCAACCCCACCACATTCTCCTGAATACAGTGAATGGATCAGACATAGGACACGTGGAACTTTGCTGGCCATGTCTGGAAAAGCCTCACCTGTCTCTTGGGGTTGCTAAACATAAGTATAGAGATTCCAGTAGTCAACTTTGCCCTCACACTCAAAGAGTCCAGATGCAAACTAACTTAGAGAAATCCAAATTTGAAAGCCTTCTGATGACAGCATTTAGGTACCTGAGTCCAGCTATGCCTGAAAATTTGTCCTTCAACTTCCCAGTTCTATGAAAAGAGAAAAGGATAATTCCTTTTTGGGTCGTTATTTCGGCTACATTCAAGTATCTTTCCCTTGTGGCTCAAAAATCGTAACAGAAACATTTTCTTATTTAATTATCACATATAGACACATTTTTTAAAGTTTTAATACTCTCCAAAATATAAGTATATTATGTATTCATTTAAATAAAACCCATGAAAATGTAAAAATTATATTTAAGGAAGCAGATATTCAACATATGTTTCTTACTTTAATCTCAAATGTTCTGGAGTACTTAGAAAGTTTTCAATAGAAGAACAATATTCTAGAGGAAAAAATAAAAACACTAAGAATAATAATTTATATAATCCTTACTAGAAGTCATAAAGCATTATCCTATGCTAACAATTTCATTCTCCTACCCTCATAACAAGTTTTTAAGGTGGACAGTGTGTTAATGATCTCATTTAAGGAGTTCCCATCAGGGCTCAGTGGAAACAAATCTGACTAGCATCCAATAGGATGCAGGTTCGATCCCCCATCTCAATCAGTGGGTTAAAGATCAAGCGTTGTTTTGAGCTGTGGTGTAGGTTGCAGAAGAGGCTCAATCTGGCATTGCTGTGGCTGTGGCGTAGACCGGCAGCTGTAGCTCCAATTTGACCCCTAGCTTGGGAACCTTTATACGCCTCAGATGTGACCCTGGGAAAAAAAAAAAATCTCATTTAAAAATGAATAAAGCCAAGTTTCAAAAGTCATAACTTATGCAAGATCACAGAGCTAAGGAAAGGAGCAGGAGTTGAACACAAGTGTTTCAATTTATATTCTGTATATCCATTACATCACATTGACTTAGACCAGGGCAAACAAAATCTGACCATTCAATAGAAAGATTTAATCACAGTTGCTATATTTCATTTTCGCTTGGGTTCTGAAAATCATATGGATGGATTTCCTCTTCACATTTGCAAATCAGTAAACCTGTCTGGTCCAGTTTTCCTCTACCAGCACTGTCCAGAAAATCTTGTGGCACAGCAAGTTAAAGGATCCAGCCATTGTCACTGCAGCTGTTTGGGTCATAGCAGTGGCACATGTTCAATCCTTGGCCTGGGAACTTCCACATGCCACAGATGCAGCCATGAAAGAAAGAGAAAGAAAGAAAGAAAGAAAGAAAGAAAGAAAGAAAGAAAGAAAGAAAGAAAGAAAGAAAGAAAGAAAGAAAGAAAGAGAAGGAAGGAAGGAAGGAAGGAAGGAAGGAAGGAAGGAAGGAAGGAAGAAGGAAGGAAGGAAGGAGGAAGGAAGGAAGGAAGGAAGGAAGGAAGGAAGAAGGAAGGGAGGGAGAAAGAGAAAGAAGGAAAGGAGAAAGAAAAGAAAAGAAATCTGCATTCACATTAACAGAGATATAGATTTTGCTCACAAAACAAATATTAAGTATTATTTGCGAAGAGGGTAGGAGAAAGCCTCTTTCGTTCATAAGAGGAAGGTAAACAATACTTACCTCTGCCTGGTGCTGTTTTAAGGTAATTTAATTTGACTCAAAAACCAATTATAGAGTTGATGGATGTGTACACCTGTGAAACAGTGCTAGTTGTGATGGTGGATAAAGATGAGGAAAAAGATCAAGAGAAATAAGACACTGCGCCTACGCTGGAGAGACAATTGGTGAAGCACAGTGGGGAATGGGATAGGGTACGTTTCTCGGGATTTAGAATTGCAAACCACAAATTTCCTTCCATCTTAAGGGGAAAGGGAATCTGCTTTGCCCATTAGGTGGCTCAAAATATATCTGAAGTGGAGATTGGGTCAGAGCTGGGTATCTGCAATAAGAACAAAGTCCAGGGACTGCTTCCGCCGACCCCACTATTATTTTCCATAGGGACGTGTACTTAGCTGTCCTGGACCCTGGACCCAGAGCCCGAACCCTGCTGTCTTCAGAGGCCAGACACCTTGGTCCCCAGGCTCACCTGAAAATAATGCCCACAGGTGAATGCTTCCTCAGGTTGCTCTCTTGTGAGGATGTTTCTGAGTTGGGAGGGTCTAGGTCACATGCCCGTGTCCTGTTGCAAGGAAGACAAGGACGATACATTTCTGGATTCTGAATTGAGAATAGGGACACACATTTAACTGAGGAAAATTCCTCCAACAGAGAAATGATACATAAAGGCTTCTGACATCTCAGCATATACACATCTACGAGACAGATGAGAGGAAATGCAAAGGACAGTTTTTAGCAGGAAATCTTACATCTTCTGATGGAAGACTTGGCAGAGAAACTTGGAGGTAATGACTTTGAGAAAGATTGTACTTGAAACAGAGATTAGGCAGCAAAAGTGTACTCTAACCCTTTTACAAAAGGCTTTCATATGCCTTTACTCTCTACCCCTTGGATAGCTCAGATAAAATAACTACACGCTAAAGATGATTTTAGAAGCTTTCGAGGTGTTTCTATGGAGATAATATTACTAAAATGTAAATCTCGCCCCCCACCATGGTTTCAAACATCAAACTCAAGGATGTCAAACTCTAAACTGAATCCAAGTATACTGAATTACTTTGGCAGGTGTATAAAACAAAAACACCAAAATATAAGATTAACATCTACAATTCTAATGATGAGGCGAACAAAGTAGTTCACAGACAACTTTTTGAAGTGATTCCCCAAAGCACTGAATGTTGATAGCCCTGAGCTAGCAGAAAATTGGCTCCAAAGAAATGTTTAATCCTTGGTTTAAACAGATGACAAGCAGAGCATCAGAGAAACAGGCCAGATTTTACCAAAGGAGAGACAGGTTTCATGATTATAATATCCTCCAGGGCATCATATATGACAGCAGGTCACAGGACAGAGTCCTTAAGCAGTTCTTTCTAAC
This sequence comes from Phacochoerus africanus, assembly GCF_016906955.1. NCBI lineage: Eukaryota > Metazoa > Chordata > Mammalia > Artiodactyla > Suidae > Phacochoerus > Phacochoerus africanus. The sequence goes on along the minus strand of NC_062544.1, from coordinate 209,095,500 downwards.
ATTCCAGCCTGTGCCTTCCCCACAAAATAAGTAATTTCCAAGTGGACTCTTAACTCATCTGACTCCTAGTGAATTTAAACTTTTTTACATTTGGGTTTTAAAGGAGGCGGTAGGAAAATAGGTCATATTTTCCTTCCTTCCCTCCCTCCTTCCCTCCTTCCTTCCTCCTTTCTTTCTTTCCTTCCTTCCTTCCTTCCTTCCTTCCTTCCTTCCTTCCTTCCTTCCTTCCTTCCTTCCTTCCTTCCTTCCTCTCTCTCTCTCTCTCTCTCTCTCTCTCTCTCTCTCTTTCTTTCTTGTCTTTTTATGGCATCACTGGCAGCATATGGAGTTTCCAGGGTTAGGGGTCCAAATAAGAGCTGCAGTCTGCAGCTGCCAACCTACACCACAGCCACAAGAACTCCAGATCCCAGCCACGGTTTGCACCAATGCCAGATCCTTAACCCACTGAGTGAGGTCAGGGATCAACCCCACATCCTCACAGACACTATGTCAGGATCTTAGCTCCCTGAGCCACAACGAGAACTCCACAGTCTTGCTTTCTGAATGTCAAATGATAACTTCATTATTTTTTGCAATGTAGTCACTTAAGATATTAGTTATTATTATTTAAATTGTAATACTATGTAATGATTACAATTATGCCTAGGGAGAATGCTGATTACTAAACCTTTCAATATATTGGTTATATTTTTGAATGCACCAAAAAAAAAAAATTCTGCAAGGACATGCCAAATTTTAACAATGATTTATCTAGATGTTTGGATTTTTGGGATCTTCTTAATTTTTATTTTTTATTTTATTTATTTATTTTGGCCATGCTTGTGGCATGTAGATTGAACCCATGCCCCAGTAGTGACAATGCTGGATCCTTAACCCACTGGGCTACCAGGGAACTCCTGTAGGGTATTTTTAACTTAATTTTTACTCTTTCTTTCTTGACTCTTCTTACCTTCCTGGATGTTCTAAATCATTAATAAAACATATATTAATAATCAACAAATTAATAGCAAAGTTTAGTTTGGGTGTCAAAATCACAGTTACTCTAGTGCAATTATCTAAAATACATGCACGGAGTTCTCGTCGTGGCTCAGTGATTAACTAATCCTACTAGGAACCATGAGGTTGTGGGTTCGATCCCTGGCCTTGGGTTAAGGATCCGGCGTTGCCATGAGCTGTGGTGTAGGTCGCAGACGAGGCTCGGATCCCGAGTTGCTGTGGTTGTGGCATAGGCCAGCGACTACAGCTCCAATTTGACCCCTAGCCTGGGAACCTCCATATGCCGCAGGAGCGGCTCAAGAAATGGCAAAAAGACAAAAAAAAAAAAAAAGAATAAATAAAAATAAAATACATGCAAATTTATTAATGTTTTGGATATATGTTATCCCCAGAAACTATAAGCAAATATAAGTCACACTGGATAACTTTTTCTCAAGGCCTCAAATCAACACCATGGACATCCACTAATACTATGGGACCTAACAATTTTTACTGCAATACTTATTTCTCTAGACTACTCTATTTAAGAGATCTTTTATTTACTTATTGTCCTCTGGTCTGTGTTTCTGTGAGGTTGTCTAGCTCTGGCCATTGCCTCCTAATGCTAGCATTTCTCTTACCCTCACCCTCTCCTCCCTAGTGGAAGAGTGGGTAGAAAAAGCATGAGTGTTATCATCATGCAGCTTGCATTTAAATTCACATTCATGCATTTACTAGTGTTCACAATCCAAACATTTAATCATCTGTAAAGTAGGCATGCAGATGAATAATAGTATACAAGCACTCAAATAGTATCCAGGAGTACCCAACAGTAATAGTACCCAGCAAGAATTTAATTTGTTGGAAAATCGAATTAGCTGGGAAACGTAAAAACAATTTTCAAACTATAAAGCCATATGCGAATAATTTTATTCTTTTCAATTCTAAATTTATTCCTTTTAATCATAAGCTATGGCTTTAAAAAACATATTAAGTATAATTCAGAGTAAAATAAAATTTAGTAAATGAGCTTCAACTGTGGCCAGGGGTCTGAATTGAACTAAAGATACCAAGTTTCGTCTATTCTAAAACATACATACATATTGTTCCACAGTTTGAACATTTCTAAAATTGGTCTATGTCCTAAATAAAAGGTATCTTGTAATTGCTGCTGCCACATGGCATCGAGGACCTGGTTATTACCTAACCAAGAGTGAGCATCAAAAACACTACCCTCAACTCTTGCAAAATGAGTGTCTACAGCTTGGAAAAAAGTCCCAGAGTAAAAAGTGAAGCACTCTTTGAATAAATGCTAAAACATCGATTTTCTTAGTGGTACAGAGAATGCTGTCAGGGAAAATGACATGGATGTGAATGGCAGTTTGTCCAAATAGGAACCAGAAGAGTCAGATGCTGCATGTGAAGAAGTTTGAGGAAAATCTAACCAGTTTTGGTTTTACGCTTTCATTTTCTAGGTATATACAAAGAGATAATTTTACAAACTGTCATAAATGACTTAAAAAGCTCTATCAATAAAAAATAAAATACAAAGTGGCATGAAAGCATATGGTATCATTTTTATTGACAGCATTTTTCTCCCTTAGTTATTAAGCAATAATAGTACATCTTGTAATCAATGAATGCAGTGAAATAGGGAAAATGTCCAGTTGTTCATCCTTTTTCTCCTTACCTTGTTCTCCTTTTTCTCCTTCTTCTCCTTTACTCTTAGGAATAAATCCATTTTCTTATAAAATTGTACTACTTTTACATCTCAGAAAATGGACAATACTTTCCTAATGTCATCTAATATCCAGTCTATAGTCAATCTTCTCCAATTGTCCAAAAATGTTTTATGTTTCTTTTAAGCCAGCATCCAATAAAGTTTCACATATTACATTTGACTAAACTTTTTATTATTATTAGCACTGTATACTAATTACTTAATAGGGACAGATTTAGTTAGTTTTAAACCTTCCCCCTTTATCCTTTAAAGCATTGGTGTTCATTTTGTTTTATCCTGTTTTTATTTTATGGAACTTTTAAAGGTAGGAAATATTTAGCAACTTTATCAAAAGATTTGCCAACCTGGAATCTATATTAACTTTTTAACTGGGTTTCTTAACCTTTCAGAGGTAAGAACATATGGAAAGTCATTTCTGAATTTAACTTTTGAATTGCAGGAGGACTAAGTTGCCATAATGGACTAATTAAATTGCTCTCAGGAACAACACAAATGTACACCAGAAGTTCCAGATAGCTAGAGAAACATCGCTTTTTGAAAGTTCAATGTCGTGCTCCCTGAGTGTTTTGAGTTGCCTAATTATAACTTCCTTATTTTGATGAAATATTCCAATCTTCCTGCTGCCACATTAAAAATAGTTCCTTTAATATTTCCTTTAGAGGAGAGGTGGTGCTTTGAATGCGATGTTCATGTCTTGCAAAGAATAGCATTTCTTGATGAATGGAAACACTATTTTTCAACAAAGAGCTTGCTGTTTCATTATTGTATAAAATGGTTTAGGGCTGGTGTGGGACAAAAAAGTACAGACGAGGAAAGTGTATGGGACTAAAGAACAAAACATATTGGATGCTCAAGATAGTAGGATGGAAACACTGTATATTTCTTATTAAGCCTTTCATTTATATTGAAGCAAAAAGATGAAATTTTTGGAAAAAAATTGGATACTAAAAGCCACATAATGTACTACTCAATATAGAGTACAGTGAAGATTATCAAATTTAATGTTACTTATTTTTGATTCAACAATCTTCTATAAAGTATGCCAGAATATTAAATTGAAATTGTCTGGCAAACTTAAGGCTGAAAATATGTCGTATATTCCTATTTTAAGTCATTCAGAATGCATTTTGTTTGCTTCTAGCTCTCAGTAGAATTTTCATAAGTAAGACATCTAGATAGTAGAATTCTGTATGGGTAAATCTTTTTGCTTATAAAAATCATTCCTTGTTCAGTTGATAGTAAACAATTAACTAACTCAGAAATGTGCAACATATAGTGATGTCTAGTCATTGATTTAGTGTGATACCTCTATTAAATGGTTATCTAGATTTACTACCTTAACCAGTTTCACAATGGATTAATCTTAATTTCCTATCAACTATGTCAGCAAATACATGGACAGACTCTATCAACAAACATTCTTTTTTCTTCTGTTTCTACTATACTCCTCAAATAAAAATAATTTTAAAAAATCCAAATATATTACCTTGAGATGAAAGATTCCTCTGTTATGCTTCTAAGATTTATCATTACCACCTAAGCACTAGGGCATCTCAGTGGGCAAGTAAAATCAAGGCCATTCCCATTTTTTTGAAGTTCCCAGATGCAGAATAAAGAAATGCCAAAATATGGCTACAGACTGATGTATTTTAAAGGTTTACATTTAACAAATTAATTATATGTATGCTCTAGAAATCCCAGTCACTAGGTATGTGACATCCTAGAGATAATATCAAAAATACATTTTTTTGAAGGTCAACATTATGAGAGACTCTGAACTCTAGTTACTCTGCAATTTCCAGTCTCTCCTAGGTCCTGACGATCATGCACTCACTTGTTAAATACATAGACTTGATTCTCAGATCATCTTCAACTGTTGGAAATGTTCCAATTGCTCACTCTAGTTTTCTTGTCATATTTGTATGTAAACATGTACCATAGCAAGGTACCATACATTGACATTCATAGCAACAAAAAAAGAATTGAAAAAAAATGTAGCAATATCTTTCCCCACATGACTCTTGTTAGGACAAATCATTTTATATTTTTAGTATACCATTTCAGTGTCATAGAGACTATCAGAATCCATGTGAATATGTTTAAAAATCCACAGAAATATTGCCATTTTATTTTATTTTTTTTTAATCACAGAGGAGCTGTTTCTGAACTCCCCAAGGTATAGGTCATCATTCAATTTCCTGCTTTTAGCCCATCCCTGTCCATCAATAAATAGCTGCATCTCCACCAGCTCTTATCATCTCTCTCCAGTCTCACAAGAAAGTTGATCTTATATCAAGTCAAACATAATCTTTCGAACTCTATCCTAAATCTTATTTCCTCCCTTAGAAACCTCACAATATGTTCTTTCTTTTCTGTGTCCTCAACTCTCTTTACTGCTTCCTTTCCTTTCACACATAAATACATAGAAATCTCTCTCCTATTATTAAAAAATCAAATGTTGGGTCTAATTTCCAGGGTCTTTAGCCATCCTCCAATCTCTCTAATTTCCTCTTTAGCCAACTTCTTTGCAAATTGTCTACATTTCCTCCTTTCCATTCTGCCCTTACCTCATTTCGATGTGATTTCTATCCCTACCACTCCAGGGAAATGTTTTTTCAAAAGCTTTATGAGTAACCCCATTTTTCCTAATAAAATAAACACATTCCAGCCTTGATCTTATTTTATTTCCCTGGAATATGTAGAAATATGAACCAAAATTCTCTTGCAAATTGTCTCCTGGAAGGCTTCCACAATGCAATTTCCCCCCCCACCCACATCTATTTTTTCATCCACATCTGCAGCCACTTCTTAACCTCCTGCACAAATTCAGTTTTTTCCAGCTACCTCTTAAAAGATAATGTGTCTCAGAGTTCCATCTTTGTCCTTCTTTTCCTCTTCCTGTGTTTTATCTTCCTGGGTGAACCCATCTAGTTTTTAGATTTCAATTCACACTGGGTTGCTAAAGCACAGATCTTTTCTTCCAAACTAGATGTTTCTCCAAAATATCCAGCCCCAGGAAATGCCTTTTTCACTTCTCTCTCTACTTCTTCAAGGATCACCTTAGTCCCCACAGGTTTATTCAATACTTTTTATCATCTCTCCAAATGTCCTCCCTTTTCAGTCAATGGAACCACCATGTTGCCTAATTCAGAATCCAGGAATTATGCTTGGTCCTTCCCTTCTCCCCTACTCCTTGCGTGTAATTGATTGCCAAACCCAATGAGTTCACCCACCAAAGGTTTCCTGGTTCTGTCAGATGCTCTTCCCCTGCACAGTTCCTGATACTTACGCCTAGAACCTTGCCATTTACATCACCTGCCCACCTCTTCTCTCTGCCCCCAGTTTATTCACATTCAGTATTTCTACCACAATATTACCGGGGTGATCTTTGTGAAATGCAGAGCTTATCAAGTATTTCTCATTTCCAACACTGCTTAAAACAGCTGATCATATTCCTACAGCCTTCAAAATAAAATATCAACTTCTGAGCACAGCCAGTAGCTGCAGCCTCATCTCTTAGCCACATTTGCCTTGGAGCCTACATTTTAGTCATACTGAAATGTATACACCAAATACTGATATTTTAGTCATATTGAAATACATTGAATAAATCCCTGAAAAAAAATGTAATCTTTCAAGCATTTGTACCTTGTACATTTGCACCTCTCTTGACTCACCTGGAGCATCATCCCGGAAGCTTTGTTTGCTCTCTCCTAAGGGACTGGAGAAATTCTCCTGCTGTGTATTCTCATAGCTCATTGACCTATTCTGAGCTATAAGACCATCTTGTTTCATGATAGTCAAGGTATTTACGTATGTATTTCTCTATCCCATAGATTCAATGTTCTTTGAGGGTGTGGATCTTATCATCTTCATGTCCTCATTATTGTTCCATGACTGGTACACACTATGTACTCCATCAATGTCAATTGAATGAATACAAATGTGCCTTATCAATAATCCTTTGTGGTTAGTCATATGATAAAAGCATATGGTTTCATGTAAAATTACAAATGGTTTACTTTATAGAGCTATATAGATAGATGTATAAAACAAAATGAGTCAGGGCTTTGTAAATTGGTCTTTCTTACTATTGATCTTAATATCCTCCTCCATAATTCTACATATGTGTCCACACACAAACATACATTCACAAAAGTTTCTTACTCCACGGAAATATAAATTACTATTTGAGGAAGCACTGGCAAGGAAAATCATTAAATGGGGAAAACCTTGTATCTAGGTACATGTAACTAGAATATGCAGATGAAAAAGCTGTATGCAAGTAAAAAGTATTTCTTTGGCATTTTTGAGATTATAACTTTCTTTTAAATATTCTTCTTCTAAAGAGAAACATTACATGTGGGTCTCTTCAAAATATTATTTTAAATATTTTGAAATGCATCTCTGAGGCTTCAAAGAATATTAAAAATAACATTAATACTCAGGGGAAAATATCTTGCATAAAGTCACATAGCCAGTAAATGGAAAAGTCATGAGATACTGAAATTTTAAAACAAGTATACCTCACTCCTTTATTGGAAATGATAGGTTTAATTTAAAAAATTACAACCTCTAAGGTCTTTTCTGTGATTCTAAAGGCTCATTTAGACTTTTAAGACAAAAATGAAAAGAACAGTGATTCTTATGTGGTACCCAATCTCAATGAAACTGTCTTATGTGAGTGTAATGGTACCACATGGGCATCTGCTTCTTCCTTTCTTCCTTCCTTCCTTCCATCCCTTGAATTACATCTCCTAAACTCCTGACAGGCAGAGCTCCAGGGGATACAACTTAGGCACCACTAGGTGCTCAGGGTCCCTGATGAAAGGAGAAGCCTAAAGTTAAATAATGCCAGCCATGGCTTAACCATTCTGAGGAGGACGAAACCACCAGGTCACAAGAAAAAGTAGCCAGAAAAGCAAAGGCTCCCCTTTCATAGGCAGCCCCACATCTGGCACACAGAAGCCAGGCTAAGAGATGAGAAGAGGACACAGATGTGTCTGAGGTGAGACCACAGCCTCTCCTACTACATTATAGTTCCTCTCACTGGTATCAATTCAATGCACATGTTGCAAATTAATTTTAGATTTCTCATCTGGTTTTCTTACAAATGAGATACTATGCAACTGAGCAATATGTGAGGCATTTTAGATAAAGTAGTAATCTTCTTTATTTCCCTGAAATAATTCATATTCCAAGAGCTGCTTGATGCTTGTGTGATTTTACATTCTAAGGATTCTTATTCATTCATGACAAGAAAAACAACTTCCACAACTTAGTTAATACAATATACAGTTTACAAAATATTTCCACATATAAATTTCATCTGATCTCTATAGTCACATAAGTATTTTTATTTTTATTTTACAGAGTTGTAATAGGCTAAGGGATATTAATTTGGAAGTTCAAATACATACTAACTGGTAAATCCTAAAATTAATCCCATGTCTTTAGACATAAAGTCCAATGTTTTTGTCACTCCTTAATTCTACCGTGTTCTTGAAGACATAATAATGAGTGTAATATACCTTTTCTTCAATGATGTTATTCAAAGTATATCACGTTATAAATATATAAAGTTTCAGTTGTATTTGTTTTGTTGAGATATGCTTCCATTCTATGTGAAAAAAAGCACCCAATCTTTTGATTCACTAAATAAAAAGCAGAAACCACTGTTAAAGGATAAATAACCTCAAGAGAAAGAAAGAGAGCAAGAAAGAGAGAAAGAGGGAGGGAGAGAAAGGAAAGAGAAGGAAAAGAAACATATTTCATTTTTAAGAAAAAAAAACAAGGTGCATTAGATGTCTAGAACAGTCCGCCTTTTAAATCCCTGGCTTTTATTAGCAAACCTTATATGCAATTTTTTAGCATAAATACGTATGATTTCCTGGAGAAAAGAGCATAAGGCTTTCATCCATAGTAGTCCATTATAGTATCGGCAGAGAAGTACATATCCTAAAATAAGGAATTGTTTCTTTTTTTTGGAGACAAAATGATCAGGCAAAATGTTCTAAGAAGAAACAGGTGGATAAGCAGAGGGAATCTTGGAGGAGTTTAAAAAACTCATAGAATGTGAAATGGGTCTTGAAATAGAGGTTGCATTTCAGCAGGGAGGGCAAAAGAGGAAATATTTCGTGCTAAGAGAAAAGTAAGAGCAAAGACATGGAAGAAAAATGTAAGCTTGAAAAATGCGGAGATGTTGCAACATAATTAGAACTTAGATTGTGTTTAATGGTTCAGGTGGATTGGAATGCTTTGGGAAGGGAAGCAAGTTTATTTCCTTGTTTTAAAAGCAGTTTATGTTAGCTTCAGTAAGAGTAATAACACCAGTGTCTCTGACCTCGAAAGATCATTTGTTTTCCCATCTTTATTTTGCAGAGGAGAAATGTGAGCCTGTAACCTGGTTTCCAGCTCTATACAGTTTTTTGGTTTTTTTTTTCTTAATTGAAACATAGTTGATTTACAATGTTTTGTTAGTTTCAAGTGTACTTCAAAGCTATTCAATTACATATTCTTTTTTTAAAATTCTCTTCCATTATAGGTTATTACAAGGTATTGAGTCTAGGTCCCTGTGCTATATAGTAGGTCTTTATGGAATAGATATTTTATATGTAGTAGTGTGTATATTTTAATTCCAAAGTTCTTATGTATAAAGGAAAGACTTCAGTTCTATTTCATTACAGAAAGACTGAATAACTGTTTACTACACTAACATGTATGCTTTCTGCCTCACTCTCATTAATGATTTGGTACTTTCTCCCACTGAAGAAATCAAATATTTTCCCCTCAGTATATAGACGTACCAGACGTCAAAGTATATTTGCCTTTTGGATGGTGTTGGTTTTAACTATAATTCTTTGGAATGAGCTGAGTTAACAACCCAGTCTAGTCAATGTTCATTTCTTTTTGAGCTCCTTTTTCTCCTTCATCCACCTATAACATTTCCAATTCATACAATTCAGGAAAACTGGGTTAACTGAAGCCATGTGTGTCTAGAGTAAACTTATTTTATCTTTTTCATTACTGTCTCAGCCCAGCACTATACTCTTCAAGGAAAGAATTGAATATCACATGGAAATAACTTTAAAAACTTGAGGTTCATCAGTTAGATGAGCTCTAAATTCCTTTTCTAAAAATGCTATTATCATATATTCTCAAATTATTTTGTTTCGAGGAAAGTAAGTTTTTATACACCGGTTATTTTTAAAATTGCTTTAATATGTTTGAAATTATCCTGGATTATTAGATACAGTGAAGTGGCACTTTATATAGGTTATAATTCTATTTATTTATTTATTTATTTATTTATTTATTTTGTCTTTTATATTTTTAGGGCCTCGCCCTCGACATATGGAGGTTCCCAGGCGAGGGGTCTAATTAGAGTTGTTGCTGCTGGCCTATGCCAGAGCCACAGCAATGTGAGATCCGAGCTGCTCCTGCGACCTACACCACAGCTCACGGCAACGCCAGATCCTTAACCCACTGAGGGAGGCCAAGGATTGAAACCGCAACCTCATGGTTCCTAGTCGGATTCGTTTCTGCTGCACCACGAAAGGAACTCCTAGGTTATAATTCTAAAATCAGCGTAAAAGGTGAAAATCTCATACTCCAAATTACCCTATATGTGTATATATGTATGTATAAAAATTCCGGTTTGATTCTCTTTTCTTTTTATGCCCTAATCAGTGGCATATGGAAGTTCCCTGGCTAGGGATCGAATTGCTGCTGCTTCTGGGACCTAGAACCACAGCAACACTGGATCTGAGCTGCATTTGTGACCTGTGCTGCAGTTTGTGGTAATGCTGGATCCTAAACCCACTGAGTGAGGCCAAGGATCAAACCTAAATTCTCACAGACCATGTTGAGTCTTTAAACTGCTGAGCCACAATGGGAACTCCTATGGTTTAATTTTAAATAGTGCTGGAGTTCCCATTGTGGTTGAATGGTAATTAACCTAATATCCATGAGGACCAGGGTTTGATCCCTGGCCCTGCTCAGTGGGTTAAGGATCTGATGTTGCCATAAGCTGTGATGTAGGCCAGCAGCTGCAACTCTGGTTAGACCCCCCAGCCTGGGAACTTCCATATGCTGAGGGTGCAGTCCTAAAACAACAACAACAACAACAACAACAACGACAACAAATGGTACCAATTAAAGATACAGAGACAGACATAAATTCATGAATTACAGAATGAAAAATGTATCAAGTTGAAAATTAGTAATCTAAAATGCCATTTGATGAAGTTTCATTATATATTTAATTACAGGGCCTGGCAGTGACAGTAGTATATTAATAAGGAAAAAGTAGGCTAAAAAAATTACTCTCTTTGATTTAAAAATTATTGTGATTATGCTGATTACTTCTCAATTTGCTCACGCCTTCCGCATTCACTCTATACTCTATCCTGAAATGCTGGGGCTCGAAACAGGCTAACTCTGTTTCCCAGAGTCCCAAGCTGGCTGCCTGAGCAGGAGACAGCACTCTCAGAGCAATCCTGGGAAGAAGGAGGAGGGGACAAAGAACTTCCTTTCAGCCCAGTCCTTACCTGTACTGCAGCTGCTATGGCAATAACACCTGACCAAGTCTGCAGCTTCTTTTTGGTTTCCCCAAACCAGCCACGCACCCTTATCTTCACTGTTTCCTCTTTATCCTGGGGCTTTCCTATAGCTACTAGTCTGGGTCACCAGTGTTTCCGTTTTGCTCTCTCAGCTCTTCAACAACTGGGTAATGACATCCCAAAGCACATCAATTTTATTTCAATGACTAATGTAGTTTTCATTTTCCCATCAGGATTCCAATTGATGCTATAAAGGAGTTCCAATTGAATGCCAGCCTATAAATGCTTTATCATCTCCCACAATGACCATAGATGAGTATGATGAGAAGATTGGCCAAAAAAAAAAAGTAAAAAAAAATAAAGCCCATGACAGTGCCCTGCCCTTTGGAGCCAGAAAATTGTACAGAAACCAATATGTGCCAAATCCTGTGGGCAAAAGATGTATTCTCTGAAGTTACCCAAGGCAAAACAAAATCCCCGAGACATCAGTCACTCAGACAAGAGGAAGTAAAAAGAGAGCAATTTTGTAAAAGAACTTTTCACTAGAAACTGGGCCAAAAGGTGGAGGGGTGGGGGGTGGGGGGATTTGAAGAACAATTTTATCTTCACTTTGAGTTTCAACATCATTTTGTGCTTTTCAGCTTCAAAAACGGCCTTGTTTATAAAAGTTTCATGGGTAATTTCGGTATTTTCTGCAAAGAGATACAGAATATACGATGTGTTTCTGATTCAGGGCTTTTCTCCCTTAGCAACTAGTTGCCGATTCCTCTCAAAAGGCACCCCAGAAGTTTTGTTGTCTTTCAGCTATCACACTCTCATTTAGTGAAGAATTAAATGAAAACTGAACACTGTCATTTGAATGTAATTTGGGGGATAAAGGTAAAGCTATTTTAAATGTTAAATATTTTAGCTCCAAAAAACAGCAAGGCACTTAAATGTCTTTTAGAATGAAGGTAACAAGTAGCACTAATAGGCCACCCATTAAGGTATAAGGGAGACATAATTTTATGGCTACAACCAATTTAATCCTCCCATATGTCAATCATAGCAGGATTGTACTAAAGATTTCAATAAGCACAGTTACATTGAAAGCCCACTGAGTACTGCCAGCGGAAATAACACATAACCTATTAAAAGCAGTCAAAGGCCTTCAAGACCTCTGAAATAGAAAAACATGTATAGCCTACAGGTCTTTAAGAGCAGGCTGAGTCTTCCTACTCATTTGTGAATATTCTGGCAGAACCTGGCAGAACAATTAGTTCATTAAATTGATGTTTCCAGAGACAGACTATCAGAGTAAAATAATTTTGTCCGTGCTCATTTCAGTCTTTTAAAAAGACAGTAATGCCATTTCGGGTTTTTTTTTTTTGTCTTTTGTCTTTTTTGTTGTTGTTGCTATTTCTTGGGCCGCTCCCGTGGCATATGGAGGTTCCCAGGCTAGGGGTTGAATCAGAGCTGTAGCCACCGGCCTACGCCAGAGCCACAGCAACGCGGGATCCGAGCCGCGTCTGCAACCTACACCACAGCTCACGGCAACGCTGGATCGTTAACCCATGGAGCAAGGGCAGGGACCGAACCCGCAACCTCATGGTTCCTAGTCGGATTCGTTAACCACTGCGCCACGATGGGAACTCCCCATTTCGTGAGTTTTAGAAGAATGTATAAATTCTTTCAAATCTCTTAATTAATCCCATCCACACAGAAGCATCTCTCTGACTTGACAAATGAAAAATGTGAATGCTACTGGGGTGGGGCCCTGGTTTGATCACACAGATATGAAATAGGGAACCTAGACTAAGAGCATCATAAGAAAGCTGGGAAATGTGGTCCTCAGGATTTCTAAATAGAAGGGATATACTTGGGGTTTAAGTTTATCTTAAACGTATAAAACTTAGGGGTTTTTTTTAAGGAAAAAATAAACTCTTTATTTCAGACCTGTTCCAGAGTTGTCAGAAGATAATTATTTCATCAAAAGCAAAGCAAGATTTTATCCTATATCCACAGGGAAATAAAAACAAAATACTGGAATTCCTTTGTGGCTCAGTGGAAATAAACCCGATTATTATCGGTAAGGACTCGGGTTCCATCCCTGGCCTCACTCAATGGGTTAAGGATCATGTGTTGCCAGGAGCTGTGGTACAGGTCCCCAGACACTTTGCTGTGGCTGTGAGCCGGCAGCTGCAGCTCTGATTCAGCCCCTAGCCTGGGAAGTTCTGTATTCTTCAGGTTCAGCCCTAAACAAACAAACAAACAAATCCAAAAAACCAAAAACAAGTAACATTCCTTTGAAGCTAATGTCATTCTTTCAAAAAGAAAAGTCCAGATAATAGGAACTTTGCCCTAACGCAACCTAGAGCTGTCTTTGAATGACTCATACGTATAACAATATAAAAGATGTTACTGGAACACTACAAGCTAGAAAACAAACTTTTTTTTTTTCTTAAATTTAAAAAAATTTTTTTTTTAATTTTTGGCCACACTTATTGCATGAGGAAGTTTCCAGGCCAGAGACCAAACCTGCATCACAGCAGTGATAATGCTGGATCCTTAACCCACTGAACCACCAGGGAAGTCTTAAAAAGTGTATAAACTTCTAAGTGGTACCTAGAGCAAATGAAAGTTTGCAAAACCTTAGCATAATCTAGTACAGATTTGTGGTCCCCAGACCAGCGGCCCAAAATCACTGGGAAGTTTCTTAGATGAACAACATTCCTGGGCTCCACTGAATCACAAACTCTGGGGTTGGCACCCAGAAATCCTCCTTTTACAAATGCCTCCAGGGAATGCTGATGCTGAAGTGTCAGAACCTTAGGTCTCATGGAATAATTCAATTCAAAGTCAAATTTGATTTTGTAAGTGTCTAGTGAATTGTCCAGGGAAAATAATTCAATTTTTCATAACCCAAATTTATTCTCTGACAAAATGAAAACAACAGCTTCTTGCTGTATTGTTTTTGAATGTGAAATAATCATAGTAGCCAGTGCCCTCCTGATGAAAATTCAGCTCAGATACACCCTAAGGAAGAAGAGAATCAAATAACCATCCCACAGAGAAGTTCCCACTAAAATGAAATTCCATAGACACCTGCTTCACCTTGAACGAGGCTTGGGCCATAAAAGTTTAAAAACCAGAGAGGCTGCCAAAAGACTCCACACGGAGAAGACCATTCTGGGAGAATGCTGAGCATGGGTTATGCATTCAGGCAGAACTCAGTTTTCATCCATATTGCATTACTCTTTTGAAGAGTGGATGTACAAGATTTCAGACCATAAATAATTTACCTAAACACCCACGGGTTTTCTAAGTATTAGGGCTGTCCTTTTAAATAGGCCAAAGCCTGTGAAAATTTGCCAGGGAAAGACAGCCGTGCCCAGTAGCAAAAGCTGTTCTTTGGTGAGAGCCAGTGTCAGTCATGAGATGGCAGGCATTCCAGGACTAATCTCATCCCTGGAGACGGTGGATTTTCTCATTCTCTTCTGCTGCGTCTAACCAGCCTCAGAATGGGTCTTCCCAATGCCTTCCAGAACAGATCTAATCTAGGTTCAGAAAATCTAACTTTCTAGAACCTCATGATCACAATTACAACTGCTTTCCTCGATCACAGGGGGCTGAGCTGATTGTGTCCTGGGAACCCCTGGGAATCTTTTTCCTGATGCTTTCATGGGGCAACCCATCCCCCCGACAGTCCACTGGGAGCATTGGAATTCAAGATGAAGCCCTCAAAGACTAAGCCAGGGCTGTCCCTGGACCTCTTGCTTAGATCAAAAGCCAGCAGTCATTATCCAGTCTTCCTGTTGAGGTTCTAGATGATTCTTGTTGAAAAGCCATCATTGCTGACCAGGAAGTTCTCAGCATCACACTGGGAGCCGCGTGTCATCTCTGGTAAGGTTGATGCCGTTAAGAACCGGGCTTAAGCCTGCAATTAGAGATGGCGTTCTGACCACATCCAGGGAACCTCGATTCTGAGAGTCCTGGAAATGGATCCTAGGCTTGGACAGTTAGCATTACTGGACTAGAGAAGCTTCTAGGTGAATTTGACCAGATTCTTGGGGAGTGTTGTTTTTGTGTGAAGAGACACACTATGTCTGAGTATCGCAGCCTAGCAGCCAGATGATAGAGGTTTTTACTACTAAAAACAAGCCAAAATAACAACAACAACAAAAACCCAAACAGGCTGATCCAAGTGTTAGGGTTCCAGCTGCCAGGGAAGGCTATCAATTATTAAAAACCTTATTTTCCCTAAAATGGGACACCCATAGAAGAAATATCTCTGTAATGCACAGACATCCTAATAGTAGCAATGAACTTCACTTAGTAAGAACAGATGTCCTCTATGAACCAGGGACTCTGGGAAACCATTCTGTCGTCCATTTCAGAGGTTATTTCTTTGGGTTCAGATTTAGCATGGGCTGGTATTGTTATTTCCATAACAAAGCTCCCTATAGCTATTTTTTAAAAATAAAACTCATAAGCAACACAAGTTTGCTGCAGTAATTTAAAAGTCATTGATAGAATAAGATGGTTTCTTCCTTCCAGTTTTTCTGCAACAATCTGATATGTATATTTATTCATACTCTATCTTGTTTATATATACACACACTCACATATATATGCATATATAAAATACATACAGGCACACATACATCTCACTCTTGGTTATACCCATCTTATGACACTAACAACTAGAATTATACTTATAGCATATCCAAGATAAACGATAAACAGCCTGAAGTCTAGGTACTGGGCTGAGAAACTGCACATTATCAACAAGATAGTTTTTCAAGCAAAAAGTAAATGCTATTGGTGAGATGCTGCTGTACCAGGCAGAGGTACATTAGCGAGATATTCAAATCCAGGGCTGGTGGCTTCCAAGAGTGTGTCCCAAGTGTGTAGTGATTTGGGGATATGGCAAGATCTGCCTAATAGTCAGAAGACCCCACTCTGTTGGTGTCATGCATGATTTGCTTTTGCCTTTCATTTATCCTGTCCTCAAGTGAAATAAACTTGATGCTGAGTAAAGCCTAGTCTTTCTCTCATAAGTTTATCAATTCAAACCTAAGATCAACACCACTGCTCAGACAGAGTTGGCATGGCAGCCTTAATTCACATCTATCTGATTACTATTAGATTCCAGTCTACATTTCTTCTCCAGAACATGTGTTTGTATTTTGCAGGGGGCGAGGGAGGGGCATGCAGAACTTCTGGGCCAGGGATTGAACCCATGCCATAACAGTGACAACACCAAATCCTTAACTCAGGCCACTAGGGAACTCCTATTTGTATTTTTAAACTTTTGCTATGGGTGGGTTTTTTCTAATTAATTTGTTGGAAAAATTTTTTTCATATTAGATGTAGAAACCTTTTATTACTGTTAGATTGTTTCTCCCAGATTATTGTTGGTATTGTGACTTTGTTTCAAGGAGTACCTTTGGTTGTGCAGAAGTTTTTACTTGTATGTGATTAAGTTAGTCCTCTTATTATCTGGAGCTTCTGGATTCCTAAGATTTATACAAAGAGTATCTTTTATTTTCTTCTCACTGTTCTGTTAATTTATTTGCTCTTTTTTCATTTAGACTGCAATGTACTCTATACGTTGGTGTACCATATACCAACCTTGAGTTCCTTCAAAAGAAAGTCAGCTATCCCATTACCATTTATTAAATGATCTAGCTTTTCCTTTGCCCCTGGATTGACATGCAGCCTACTCAGATACTAAGAAAATATATATTTACATTTGTATTTAATTCTGTTTCCACTCTCTATGCTGATCTACTGATATATTTGTCTATCAGTGTTTTTTTTTGCTTTGTTTTTAAATCATAGCAGAATTATAGTAAGTTTTACTATCTGGTAGGCAAGTCTTCCTCCATTATTATTCATCAAAATCCTTTTCAGTTTCTACTGAGTGTAAGATAAGCCACATGGATAACATGGGGAATATAGTTAATATAGTTAATATTTTGTAATAACTCTAAATGGGGTATAAAACCTTTAAAAACTGTGTAAAATTGTTTAATTAAAAAAATAATAATACCAGAGTTTCCTCTGTGACTCAGTAGGTTAGGGACCCAACATTGTGTCTATGAGGATGCGGATTTGATCACTGGCCTTGCTCGGTGGGCTAAGGATCTGGCATTGCTGCAAGCTGTGGCATAGGCCGCAGATGAGGCTCTGATCCCGTGTTGTGGAGGCTGTGGCACAGGCCTCAGCTGCAGCTGTGATTAGACCCCTGCCTGGGAACTTCCTTATGCCGCAGGTGCAGCCATAAAAAAAAAAAAAAATAATAATAATACAAAAAAATCATCTTCAGTTTCTGTTGGATAACATATTTATACTGGGTTTACGAAAATGTAATTTTGAGCAAGCCATGTTCCCTCCCTTTCCTTATTTAGGAAATTAGATGACTAGTTCTCAGTGTGTTCCCTGTCAGTTCATGTACTTCCATTCTGGTTTCCAATTCTTAGTGTTCCTGAAGAGTCCTTATGTCAAGCTCACTTGTGTGATTTCAGTAGGATATCAATTACCTTTCATTTGGCAATCCAGGTAGCTGTGTGTGTGTGTGTGTGTGTGTGTGTGTGTGTGTGTGTGTGTGTGTTAGGGGACGGTCTCTGGTCATATACTCTGCCACACAGGTAAATATAATAAAAGTCCTCACATCTCTAAGTCTAAAGGAATTTGTCTCTGAAATAAGTGAGTTGAACTACATTTTGGTCCTATAGCAGCCTGGGCATCTCTTGGGATATTATTAGCAAGGCAAAACCTAATGGAAAATAACATAAAAAAGAAAAAAATATATATATAGTACATATATATGAATAACTGAGTCACTTTGCTGTATAGCAGAAATTAATACATCGTGAATCAACTCTTCTTCAATAAAAAAAATAAATTATAAAAATTATACAACTTCATAAATTTAGACTGCTTATCTTAATCACCTGAACATTTTGCAAGAGTTATATGATTTTCCTAAATATAAAATATTCCTGGGAGTTCAGCAGTAATGAACCCAATTAGTATCCATGAGGACGACGGTTTGATCCCTGGCCTCACTCAGTGGGTTAAGGATCCGGCATTGCACATTAGCTGTGGTGTAGGTCAAAGATGTGGCTAGGATCCTGTGTTGCTGTGGCTGTGGTAAAGGCTGGTAGCTACAGATCTGATTCAACCCTTAGTCTGGAAACTTCCATATGCCACAGGTATGGCCCTAAAAAGACAAAAATAAATAAATAAATAAATTCCTCACACTACTTCTTTGCTTTACAGTAATTAAAAAATGGAAAATGTGTTTTATCTGATTATATAAGAGCAGCATGTTATCTGTACAAACATGTAATCATTTTGTAACTATATTGAGTTACTAACATGTTTTTATTCCATGTAATTGATAGAAATTCAACAATCATAACCCATATTTACATTTTATACCCAAGAGAATTTGCATAGGAAAAGTTTAGTATTTTGCAGTCTTCTTAGCTCTCAGAAGCCAGATCACAAATGTTAGTTTTACTTATTTTTTTAATGGTTGCATCTGTGGCATATGAACATTCCCAGGCTAGGGACTGGATTGAGGCTGCAGCTGCAGACCTACACCACAGCTACAGTAAGATGGGATCTGAGTTGCATATGTGATTTACACCACAGCTTGCAGCAGCACCATATCCTTAACCCACTAAGCAAGGCCAGGAATGGAACCAGCATTCTCTTGGATACTAGTCGTGCTCTAAACTGCTGAGCCACAACGGGAACTACACCAATGGTAGCTTTATAGTGAGTTGAAAATCAACTACACTTTAATCAATAATAATAATAATTAATTAATTAAAAAAAAAAGAAAAGCAGAACCTAAGCCCCATCTCAGATTTGCATTTTTAACCAGACCCTTAGGTCTGGTTTGCATAACTGAGTCTGAGAGGCACTGAACTAAGAGTTCTTTTATATCCCTGCACCTCCAGCCTTACAGAAGTCAGTAATTAAGTTATAACCCTGGTTTTCCTGACTTTTCTGTGTCAAACTGAATTAAGTCTGGGAATATGCTCCAAGTTTTAAGAACTTCTCTAAAGAGTTAGTAAGAGGGAGGGAGAAAAACAGTCATCAGATTTTCTTGCAATTTGCAAGGTTCATGGGAAATACAGCTATCCTTGTCCTGGTCACTGACATGATTCTATGTCTTCTACCTGCTCCCCTTGCCTCTAGCCCCTTCTCCCTTCCACTCTGCAAATTTCTCCTCCCTGTTCATCAATCCTTAGTTGATGCTTGTTCTCCTTCCCCCACAGGCCTGCTCCAACCAGCATGGCTACACTGTATCTACTTTACATAGAATTTCCTTCTAAGACTTTGTTTTGTTTTGTCCTCATGCCCAGCTTCTCTCTCTCAGCAAGTGGAAGTTCCTGGGTCAGGGATTGAACCCACATCACAGCAGAAACCTTGCAGGGACAAAGCTGAATTCTTAACCCACTGCCCCACTGTGCCACAAGACAACTCCAGAGTTTATTTGAAAATGGATAACCTGGTTTAAAAAAGAAAGAAAGAAAAAAAAAAGATCTCTAGACTTCTCACATTTTAGTATTTAACTATTTGGATAATGAAAAATAGTTTACACTATAAATATAAATAGCCAATAAGCATAGGAGAAAAGATTACACTCTCTTGTAATCAAGGAAATGCGACTTAGAATACATAGCATTTTTCAACTAATATATTTACAATTGTTAAAAATAACACTCAGGATAAAGGTGTTTCTCAAAGGAGGAATACATAACATCGCCCCTTTCTGAAGGAGGAAATATGTATGAAAATTCTTTTTTTTTTGGTCTTTTTTGTCTTTTTAGGACTGCACCCTTGGCATATGGAAATTCCCAGGTTAGGGGTCGAATCCTAGCTACAGCTGCAGGCCTATGCCACAGCCACAGCAATGCCAGATCCAAGTCGCATCTGTGACCTACAACACAGCTCACGGCAACGCCAGATTCTTAACCCACTGAGTGAGGCCAGGGATGAAACCTGAGTCCTCGTGTATACTGGTCGGGTTTGTTAACCACTGAGCCATGACTGTAACTCCTGAAAATTCTTTAAAATTGCATAGCAGGGAGTCAGGGAGTTCCCCTGTGGCACAACAAGTTAAGGATCCTGCTGTGGCACAGGTTGGATCCCTGGTCCTGGAAATTCCATGTGCCGAGGACATAGCCAAAAAAAAAAAGTATATTTATATACACACACACACACACACACACACACACACACAGATAGTAAGCATATTTCTAGGAGTTTGCCTGCCCTAAGAAAACATTTCAGAAGGTACACAGAAATTTAGCTGCAGAGATATTCATCAAAATGTTGTCCCTTTTTAGAAGAGAGAGAAAAAAACTTGACCTAAATATCAAAGAAGTCTGAACCAATTTCCATTGCTTATGGTAAAATCATACAGTGGTACATTTACATGGAAAGATAGTCACACATTATAAAGCATGTATTGCAACATAATATGATCCCATTTAGCAAAATAAATGTTTGTGTCTGCAGGTATATGTGGCTTGAGGAGAATGTAAATGACTTGTCAGACTTGTCATCTTTCACCCTGGAATTACACGGTGTTTTCTCTTCTGTATTTTCTAATTTATCTACAATATTTACGGCTTTAGAGTAAAAAAAAATTGTTTTAAGTATTGTTAACTTTCAAAAAGTATGGTCTTTCTCTCAGGGCTGATGATGGGATGAGAAGGAGGTAAAAACCTAAGGAAAAGTCACCTTACCTTTTTCAAATCCCTACCTTTCAATGTTTTTAGATGAAATATTTAAATTGCCAGATTGCCTTCCACATACAGTGACTGTCCTCCTGGGGCCAAACTTAATAATTTGTGGATTGATTATTTTTATTTTTATTTTTATTTTTTTTCAGGGTTGCACCTGCTGCATAGGGAGCTTCCCAGGCTAGGGGTCCAATTGGAGCTACAGCTGCTGGCCTACACCACAGCCACAGCAACCAGATCCTAGCCCTGTCTACGACCTACACCGCAGCTCATGGCAATACTGGATCCTTAACCCACTGAATGAGGCCAGGGATCAAACCGGCAGTCTCTTGGTTCCTAGTCAGATTGGTTTCTGCTGTACCACAAAGGGAACTCCCTGATTATGCTTTAAATAAACTATTCTTATCCCTTCACTAGAGACAGCATTTAGGGCATTTGTTTCTTTAGATTTTTCTCTGTTCATGACTTGGCACTTTTTAGCACATTTGCCAAAAGAGTTCAAGACAGCTGTATAGGTATGTATCCAATGACTCAGTTTTTCCATTTTTAGCAGTTTCAGGTAAAATTCAAGTGTTAAAATAGCTGAGAACTATTGGTTAAAGTTTGAGAGAGAATGACTTTTTTTTTTTCAATTTGTTCCCATGTCAACAACTAGGAAAAACCAAAGACAAGGGAAACCATTCAATTGTTGATTTCCACAATTTTAAAATAGGCACTAACATTTTGCAAATTAAGATACAAAATGAATTTGTTACTTGTAATCTTAATTTCTAAACAAGATAGAATAAAATCTAATGAAGAGTTTGCAAGTATAATAACTCTATTGTTTTCTCTTTTTAACAAATAATACAATCATTTGAATAAATTAAGGAAAAATAGACAAGCAAAAGGAAAAATATATTACAATTACCCACAAATCCCACTGCTAGAGAATGACCATCTTTTTTTGTCTTTTTAGGGCCTCACCCGTGGCATATGGAGGTTCCCAGGCTAGGGGGTCTAATTGGAGCTGTAGCCACCAGCCTATGCCACAGTCACAGCAACAAGGGACCTCTGCAACCTACACCAGAGCTCATGGCAACTTCGGATCCTTAGCCCACTGAGTGAGACCAGGGATTGAACCTGTATCTTCATGTATGTTAATCGGGTTCGTTAACTGCTGAGCCACGACAGGACTCCAGGAATGACTATTTTTAACATTTATAAGCTTATTGTTTCTGTCTATTTTTTATTCTAATATACACATGCATATATTATATACACTAATATGTATATGTATATATGTGTATATAATCTAATATATATTCTAATATATACGTGTGTGTGTGTGTATATATCACATACCTTGAATCATAGTATGCCTATTGTTTTATAAGCCTTCATTTCATTCGGAAATAAATCATGAAGGTGTTTTGTGGATTAAACTTTTATAATGTAAATGTAATAGCAGCAAGATGATCGACACCACCGGCTGTCCAATTTTTTTTCCTTTTTTTATTTTGAAATTTTAGACTCAGAATAGTTGTAGTAAAAGTACTACACTGTAAATAGAAATCCTAAAATTCTTTCGCCTAAATTCCCTAAATATTATTTTACTCAGGTGTGTATGTCTTTCTCATTCTTTCTGTAGCTGTGTGTGTTTTTGTGTTATGTTTTTTCCTTGAGCCATCAAAGAGTAAGCTGAAGACAGAACAATGTCCCTTTACTTCTAAATATTAGAGCATAACTTTCTAAAATGAATGGCCTTATGTTACATAAACATAGTGTAATTACTCACAGCAGGAAGTTAACATGGATATGATACTACTTCTAATATACAGACTTTATTCAAATGTCTCCAATTGTCCCATGAATGTCTTTTAAAGAATAGGAATTTTCTTTTTCCTGTCTGGGACCCAGTCAAGGATCACATATTGCACTAGTGAATTGGGTAAGAGTCAAATCACAGTGGACATTAAAATGTAGGTCTATTAAGAAGTTTTTTACTTAATCTTATAAAAATAGAAGGCATTGGGGGGGGGGGGTTAAGCAGGAAGGAAGATTCTCAGATTGTTGTGTTTTGTTTTCTTAAAAAAAGGCATTTCTGTTGATACTACAGAAAACGGTTGTGCAGAAGGCACTTTGATAAGTTCCTGGAATAGCAGAGGGAAGAGGACAAAGTGGAGAGTGAGTGGATGGAGAGGAGGGAAAACAAGAGATGGACCAAACTCCAAGGTGCAAAGCTAATCCCTGCTCCTACATTTCACAATAGGAGCAAAACAGTTTAAAGTTTGTGATCCCAGACCTTCTCTTAGCACTGGTATGCAAATTCACTCTTAAGGAAGAGGAAAAGACATTTTCCATTGTCTTTTTTTTTTTCTTTGGGCAGACCACCCCTAAAGAAAACCTGCTGAGCCCCCAGGCAACTCCAAAATGTCCCCTGCTTTTAACCTATGCTTGCAAAGAATGTTTTAAGATTGAGTATGGAATGGAGTGCTTATCTCTCAGTGGAAGAGGATATAGCCCAGTTTCACACATTTCCATTTCATTTCCAAAAGCCTATTTATTCCATCACAATCCCTATTATTATCCACCAAATTAAGACAAGCCCCCCAAACCTTCACTTTATCCAATAATTATTGTAATGTTAGATATCATTTCTAGATTTGTACTCGATTTTAAGTAATCTTCTCTTTAGTTATCTACAGTGCTAAACTTTTGTCATGTAACAAGCAAAATTAGAGACTTATCAACAGCTTCATGAGCTGAAAATACATACACAAGGCATTGTTTCCAATCCTGTAAATCCCAAGAGGCTACCCTAACAAAACATACCCATCATTTAATAGTCCAGCCTGAGAACTTGCAAAACATCACAAATTTCAAATTGCACATGACTCAGGGGACTTGAGTTAAAAAGCAGATTCTGATTCCACAGGTTTGGGATGGGGTCTAAGATTCTGCCTTTGAACGTTCTGCCAGGGGGAATCCACAGTTCTGATTCCCAGATCACATTTTTTTTGGCCACACCCACAGCATGTGGAAGTTCCCAGACCAGTGATGGAACCCATGCCACAACAACCACCAGAGCCACTGCCAATGGGGGGTCCTCAACCAGCCATGCCACCAGGGAACTCCCCAGATCACATTTTGAATAAGGATGTAAAAATTGATTGCTTATCACTGGATAATAGATTTTTACTTGAAAATGGAGGTGAAACAGCAAGTCAGAAAGAACACAAGGGTGGGGTCAGATAAGAAATCCAAGACCTGTCTGCCATCAACAAGCTGGGCAACATAGGGGCAGATCCTATATGATCATTTGGAGCCTCGGTTTCCACAGTATGGAAATATGCAACGGAAGAGTGGATTGTTTTCTAAGACATAAGGTAAGTTTTTGATAAAAACTTAACAAAGTTTAAGGATTCAGCTGTTTTAACTTCAGTAAACATATTTATTTAAAAATGGTAAATGTTTTCCTGCTAAGAGTGCAATTGCAAATAGTTACCCTATGATTATTAAAAAAAAAAAGAAAAGAAAGAAAAGGGGAGTTCCCGTTTCCCGTCGTGGCTCAGTGGTTAATGAACCTGACTAAGAATCATGAGGTTTCAGGTTTGATCCCTGGCCTTTCTCAGTGGGTTAAGGATCTGGTGTTGCTGTGAGCTGTGGTGTAGGTTGCAGTTGCAGCTCAGACCTGGTGTTGCTGTGGCTCTGGCGTAGGCTGGTGGCTATAGCTCTGTTTAGACCCCTAGCCTGGGAACCTCCATATGCTGCAGGTGCGGCCGTAGAAAAGACAAAAAGACAAAAAAAAAAAGGAAAAAGTAAATTACCTCTGTGAGAGAGCAACTCTTTCTCATTATGAAGGCACAGGCTGAATGAATCAATAAACAAAGAACACAGCCAAAAACAAAAACAGGATCCAGGAGATTAAAATATCTCTTCTCATATAGAAATGGATACACCACTTTTCTGCCTCAGGCAAGGCTTTTCCTTTCATTTCAACATCTGGCTCTCAACTGATGGGCGTCAAAGAAAATTCAAATGTCGTCTCCTCCTTGAAGAAGCCTGAGAGTGTTGGTTAAGCTCCCTGAGAAATAAAACTGGAACACTTTTAAATCCCAAATTATAGACCTTCCACAAAATATTATTTTTTTGTATTCTGCAAGCGGTCAAATAGAAATGATGGACCTTTGAGGAGTTCCCATCTTGACTTGGTGGTAACGAACAGGACTGGTATCCATGAGGAGGCAGGTTCAATCCCTGGCCTTGCTCAGTGGGTTAAGGATCTGGCATTGCTCATTAGCTGTGGTACAGGTCACAGACGAAGCTGGGATCCTGTGTTGCTGTGGCTGTGGTGTAGGCCAGCGGCTACAGAACCTTAGCCTGGGATAGCCTGGGAACCTCCATATGCTGTGGGTGCAGCCCTAAAAAAAAAAAAAAAAAAAAAAAAAAGGAAGAAGAAGAAGAAAGAAACGCTGGACTTCTTAAACTCAGAGAGAGACAGACAGAGAGATCATTAACCCTGGGGAGCCCGTGAGCCTTATCCTGAGCATATTCATTCACTTTCTCATGGTCTTTGAGATCAGCTGGGCGTTTGAAGCAGGGCATCCAAGGGGTCACCTTTGGCCAGCTGCTGAGTCCTGTTGCCTTGGATGGCTTTCCCCGGCAGATGTGATGTGATGCTCTTCTTGCCAGCTCTCTCCTCTGTGTCTGCTTCCTGGGGGCACCCCACCCTCATGTCACCAGCAGGGCTGCCTCTGGGTGAAAGCACTTACTCCTGCCACAGGCCCCTGTCATCTCTGACAGCCCAGATGCCCAACGCAGCCCTCCCTCTGGTCCTGGTGTCAGAGTCAAAGGCCTGGCACCAGCTTTCGCCAGCAGAATGTGCCTCTTCCCTGCTATAGCGCAAAAAAGTACCGAACGTACCGAACATGTCAATTAAAATACAGTGGAAGAGGGCAGAGCGAGGTAGGCGAGATCTGGCGTTTACCAAGATAACCCATTTCCTGCTGGGCTGATGGCTTTCTTTAGGCCTCATAGTCCTGCTTGATTAATGGGCAGGTCATTTCCCACCAACACCATGAACATAGCTACTGCTTTCAGCATCTGTCTCCTTTGCCCTATTCTAGCAGACTTCCCTCTGTCCTATAATTTGCTCTCTTCTTTAGCAAAAGGGTTTGACCTTAGAACTACCTACATATTTCCATGAGAGGAGAACCCCCCGACACAACCACATACAGAGATGTCAGGAAAGGAGCCCTATTTCTTTTCATTTGCCTCTTTGTCTTTGGGCTTTCCCATTACATTCCATGACATGATAAAAAGCTCGATTTTTAGAGCTGCAAGGGGGCTTCACTACAGCGAGTCTAACAGAGGAGAGAATGGAGGCCCAGGGATTTGAACCGACTTGCATAGGGCTTCACAGATGCTCTTTTCCTACCTTGCTTTCTAGGTGATGCACACTCTCACTGCACAGCTGTGTTCCCAGGCTTCCTGTACCTCAAAAACCTGATCTAAGACCTAGAGAGGCAATCCCATGCATGTGGGGCTGAAAGCCAAGCCCATGACGCCGAATCGGTCCTGCCCCTCACTAGCTTTCTTCTCTGGACAGCGGGAAGTCACAGCAGTGAGACAGAGGGTCAGTGCTGGCAAAGCTCTATGGTCCAAACACACAGTGAGTTCTACTTTACAAACTCCTTTTTAGACAGGAATGGGTACGCAGAGGTGGTTAATGGGTTCTCAACAAACCCCCAAATATGGCAACTGAGCGTATTGACTATCTTAGGCTGAAGGAGTCCAGGGAAAAGGTAGAATCGGGGGATAATAGATACAAACTATTGCCTTTGTTATGGATAAGTGCTGTGATGGAGCGTGATAATGTGGGAAAAAGAATGTATACATGTATGCGTGACTGGGTCACTTTGGGGTACAGCAGAAAATTGACAGAACCCTGTAAACCAGCTATAATGGAAAAAATAAAAGTCATTAAAAAAAGAAGAAAAAAAAAGAAAGGTCACCTTGGAATTCCCGTTGTGGCTCAGCGGGTTACAAACCTGGCTAGTATCCATGAGGATTCGGGTTTGATTCCTGGCCTCACTTGGTGGGTTAAGGGTCCAGTGTTGCCATGAGCTGTGGTGTAGGTCAAAGACAGGGCTCAGGTCTTGCGTTGCTGTGGCTGTGGTTCAAGATTCAGTCCTTAGCCTGGGATCATCCATATGCCTCACCCGAGGCCCTAAACAACAACAACAACAACAACAAAAGGAAGAAAGAAAAGAAAATTCACCCTGACCTCCACCCTTGCCCTTGCTCCCTGAGACAGGTCAAAAAACTCTCCTGTAAAGTTCCTTTCCTGTTTCAGGAGGAAAAAGAGATATCCTTATCCATAGAGAGGGGGGCGTTTCGAGCAGAGAAATCTGTATAAACAAACCTTGTTAAACTGACCCTTATCTTCCTAGTTACTTCTCTACCATGTAGTAACTCAAACCCAAAAACAGTGTTGTCTTGTCGATTTTTCACAGATTTAGTGTTCTTTGCCTAAAAGGTATAAAAGCTTCCTGCTCTGGTCATTTTGTCAGGTCTTCATTTTCTTGTGAAGGCTCCCATGCACATGTGAAAATTCAGTAAAATAGGGGTTCTCAATGTGGCACAGTGGGTGAAGAATCCAGCTGCATTGGCTTGGATTTGTGAGGAGGTGCAGGTTCGAGCCCCAGCACGGTGGGTTAAAGGATCGTTACAACTTGGATGCCGTCCGTGGCCCAGTAACTTCCATATGCTACAAGTGGGTCCATAAAATTTTTAAAAATATGTATGCTTTTCTCTTGACAAAGTTTATCTTTGTCAGTTTAATTTTCAGAGCCTGCCAGAGACCCTAAGCGGGTCAAGGAAAAGGCTTCCCTTCCTGCAAAGCAAACCATGTATGGTTCACTCAACTTATTTAATGTACCTAAATAAGTTAGAGACCAATGCTCTATAAGTTGGTAGATCAGCAGGTTGCCAAATCTTATTTTTCCAAGTAAGGAAATAAAAAAATCAACTTATGAGCACATCTATCTTTTCAACTAAAGAGCACCTAAATTCAGAATAGTAGAAAGGGTACAATTTGAGAAGTAAAAACCGTCCTTCTCAAAAAGGAACAATAGTTTTGCTTCTGGTGTGAAAAACATTGTCAGGGCTGTGTCAGCACAAAGCCTGGAGCTCACATGCCCCTGTCTCCAGCTCATCTTCTCTAAGGATGAAGCGTGTTGCCAGAGGCCGTCCATAGCTCCCATCCCTCCTACCTTCCCACGGCAAGGCTCAGGGGCTCTGACTGTGAAGACAATGTCAAGGCTCCTAAATGAAGCAGCTGCCAATCCCTTGAGCCTTAGCCAGTGTTTTCTCAAGTCTGCACATAAATCCAACTTGCCAGAATCGGATCCCATGAAAATCATCAGAGGTAGATGACAGGCAAATCTACAAAATGAAATGTAACCTCAGAGAAGAGCAACCCCGGCCCTTTGCTGCAAAATCCATCTGCACTTCTGGGGAAGCCTATGCACATGGTGCATGAGAAACAAACAGCAAGCTTACTGACAGATCGGCCAGTGTGGACTTCAACTGCATGAACTCACATGCCCCTGTGTCCAGACTTAGGATGGTGACGGCTGTGCTCAGCCCAGTGGAATTCAGACCACATCTGGAGGTGAGGTGCCAACAGGAATGGAGGCAGACTGAGACTGGCAGGAGGTGATGGGAAGGGCCAAGACCCTGGGCTGTGTTGTGAAAGGACACTGATGACCCAGGGATGATTGTGTCAGAGGGGTGGACTGTCAGGGAGACACAGGCACTATCTTCAAATGTCTGAGGAGCTGTCATGAGAAGAGAAAATAGAACTGCCAGAGGGCATAAGAAGGTCAAATGATTGGAAATAAGGAAAAACAGATTTATGCCGCATAAAGAAAAAAACTCTTGGATTTCCCACTTTGGCGCAGTGGGTTAAGGATCCCACTGCAGCAGCTCAGGTTGCTGTGAGGGCACGGGTTCTATCCCTGGCCCAGGAACTTCCATGTACCAAGGGTGCTGCCAAAAAGGAAAAAAACTCTTAACTCTTACAGCTGTCAAGAGAAAAGGAAAGAAGGGGAGGGGAGGGGTCCTTATAGCTTCTAGCAAGGGGTTAGAGATTCTGATCATCCTGCTGTTTGATCTTTAACATCTGTCTTCTTTCTCTGTTCTTTGTCCACAATAGAAGCCATTATCGATGATGACCTCAGAACATCCTTCTGGTTTGAATAGGTTCTGGCTTCTATCAATAAGCATGCCTGAGTTTTTTCCCCTTAGTTTTGATGATGACAATTCTCCTTTCTTGAATATTTTCTATGAAAAAGGGACTGTACATTTTTGAAGTAGACTGTTATCCCCATTGTTTAGATAAGGAAACTAAGTTTCAGAGTTGATACTTAATTTGTTCAAGCCACCCAGCTAGCAAGAAGGTTGAAAACTTGTTTCTAACCCAAATGTATGGGATTCTTGTAAATCCCAGGATGCCTGGCCTAAAAAGAGTTCACATTTATTATCTTGAGAGTATTCTCATTTTGCTCCAGCAGCCTTTGTTTCCTTACGAAGTTCTACATCTAGAAACTGACACACAAATTCCTGGTTGCTCAAGGATTACCTTGGAGCTCAGCTTCATAAAATGTTTGCCCTTCTCAGGTCTATTTTCTTTGCTAGGAATGCAAACTTCCACAACAATGCCTCCTGTCATGTTCGGGAACTCAGTGTCCCCCGAAATGACATTCGGACCACGGAGGGTTCAATGTCCTTCACCCCAAACTACAGTTATCTTTCTTTGTACTTCACATCAACTGTTTACTCCTTAGGGTTAACTCCTTTTCCACATCTAAAGTATCCTCCTTCTCATCAAAACACTTTATTTGTGTGTGTGTGTCTTTTGTCTTTTTTTAGGGCCTCACTTGAAGTCTATGGAGGTTCCCAGGCTAGGGGTCCAATAGGAGCTGTAGCTGCCAGCCTACACCACAGCCACAACAACTCGGGATGGGAGCCATGTCTGTGACCTACACCACAGCCCATGGCAACACCGGCAAGGCCAGGGAATCCTCCCCCTCATGGATACTAGTCAGGTTCATTAACCACCAAGCCATGACAGGAACTCCCTGCATTTCATTCTTTATACTCACTCCCTCATTTCCTGACCCTGGCACCCTGATCACCTTGATCTCTTGGAGAACTGTCCCCTCTTCTTCAAAAATATTATTCCTGGAGTACCCATTCTAGCCCAGTGGGTTACTAACCCTGTGTAGTCTCCATGAAGATTCAGGTTCAAACCCTGGACTCCCTCAGTGGGTTAAGAATCTGCTGTTGCCACAAGCTGAGGCATGGGTTGCAGATGCAGCTCAGAGCTGGTGTTGCTGTGGCTATAGCGTAGGCCTGAAGCTGCAGCTGTGATTTGACCCCTAGCCTGGGAACTTCCATATGCTGCACCTAAGGCCATTAAAAAAAAAAAAAAGGAATGTTACTCCCCTGCCCCTGGGCTTAATCCCAAGACCTCATGGCATCTCCATCTCAGCCTCTTTCTTTCTGGTCTGTTGACTCTGCTACACGTGCCCATTTAAACCCCAACAAGAGATCACTTCTAACCATTCAGGTCTTCTGCTTCTACATGGGGGTTGCTGATGCAGCTGCTGGAAAGCGTGCATTCATGAAGATTGATGCTACCGTAAAAGCAGAGAATCCAATCCCAGCTGCTCCCTCAATCTACAGTGCTCAGCAATTCCTCGGCAGCCCCCTTCATCATTTCCTCCAGCCATTTGTCCAAACTGTCACCATTTCCCACTTCTTTTGTTGCAGAATAGAACTTTGCCTCACATTTCACACTCTTCAGACTTCCAAACTTACCCCCTCATTCTCAGCACAGGAAATTCTCTTCTACTACACAGAAGGAAGAAAAAGGAGGAAGGAAGAAATGGAGGGTAGAAACCCTACCACTTCCTACCACCAAATCTATGTTATCTACACTCCGTTTTCTCCTGCCTTCATATTATTTATGACTTATTCTATAATGTGATCTATAAGGCCAAATACACATATATACATATATATGTGTGTGTTATGTAATGTGCATTATTGTGTGTCTCCGGCTCCTCACTTTATCAGAAGTTTTATTCTATGAGTAGTCCAATTTCTCTGTTAATAGTACAAGTCCTTCAAACTCTTTTCTCCCTGTTGATCAATCTCATCAGCTTTTAAACATGACTCAAATGTCTCTGAATTCTCTATTACCCTTAATGTGACTACAATTACATGGAATTAAGTCTTAGGTACAGAATGTAGTAAAAAAAAGCCTGATGCATTTCGGTGGGACCATGGTGACACATTAACTGTTTTAAATTCTCCTTATCACAATCCCAAAATCTTCTATAATTAGCATTCTATACTTTAATGAGGTATTGTTTTTGTAAAAGTATGATTTTTTCCTAACTGAACCAGTGCATTTGCTTTTATATCTATCCAATCCAGTCCCTGAGTCCCTCAAGGTTTTATCTATCTTGCCGGCTCCGAGCTCCCTCTGCTGGTCAAACATGGGTACATCATCCAAATAAACAATTTGCAGTCTGGTGAAGGTTACATCTCTGCTTTACAATTTACAAAAAGTTTTCACTTCCATTATTGTATAAGAGCTAGTTAACATGTTAAAATGGGACTCTCCGTGTCTCCATTTGAGCTTGATGTATGTAATAGATCTGTGCAGTCCCATATAGGAGCCACCAGCCACATGTGGCTCCAGAGTCCTTGAAGTATACCTGATTCGAATTGACAGGCCTTGTGAAGGTAAAATACACACCACATTTCAGAAGTTATTATGGGAAAAAATTAAATATGTATCTAATAATTATTATACTGATTACTTGTTGAAATGGTAATATTGTGGATGTGTTGGTTTAAATAAAATATAAAAATTAATTTCACCTGTTCATTTTTCACCTTTTTATGTATGGTTCCTGGAAAATGTAAAATTGCATATCTAGCTTGCATTGTATTTCTACTTTACAACATGCCATACATGTGACTTTCTAAAGTCACACAACCTTACATAAATGTCAAAGTGTGAGGCTAAAAGATGGTTAGTTGACTCCTGAAATCCTCACATATATTGAGGGTATAAAAAGACTGGGGGTTTTAGATGGGAGAAGGAGCTGCTGAATTTTTGATCCATTTTGGAGAGTGTTACTAATGTGTTAAGCACCAAGAACAGCCAGCTGCCCTCCTTCAGTCGGGGGCGGGGGGGGGGGGCGGGTAGTCCCTGTGCCCTACCTCAAGCCTGGGACGAATATCAGTAGGTGCGCTGGGAAAGGTTGGCCATGGGGCCCGTGGATGCAGAATAAGAGGCCTGTGATGAGGGCAGTGGGAATTCTGTTATGGCTCAGAGATAAGGAACCCAGCCAGTATCCATAGAGGATGTGGGTTCGATCCTTGGCCTCGCTCAGTGGGTTAAGGATCCAGCATTGCTGTGAGCTGAGGTGTGGGTCGCAGACATGGCTCAGATCCCACATTGCTGTGGCTGTGTGGCATAGGCCAGCAGCTCCAGCTCCATTCCAATTTGATCCCTAGCTTGGGAATGTCCATGTGCTGTGGGTGCAGCCCTTAAAAAAAAAAAGAAAAGAAGAAACAAACAAACAAAAAAAAAGAGGACTGTGATGAGGGAAGTAATTTCTCTTCTAGACTTTGTTAAAGTAAAGAATACTTCTTTCCCAGGCTACGTGTGCAATACAGGTGTCACAGCCAGTGTACCCTTTAACAGCTCCTCTAAGAGGGCCACCTGGAGGGGCAAGAGGATGCCAGCAGATGGAAATTAAAGATGATTACTGAATGCCAGGATAAGCAAAAGACGGAACTCAAGAAGAGTGTTCCTCAGTGATGTGACACCCACGGCCCTTGTGAGCTGGCCAGACCTCTCCCACTCCCTGCATTTGCCAAACTGCAAAGAAAAATTAGAGACCTTTTTCACAAATCTCTGAACCTAAGATGGGTGGCACGCATTTGAAATGTTCATTTCTGCAACCAATCTATAAACAAGTGATAGGTTAAAAACACAATGGCTGTTTCCAGGTGGCTTTCTCCGATCCTTGTGTTAGAAAGTCCCACATCTTTATTTCTAATCTTTACTTATTTCTTTACATTTTTGGCCATGGCTTGCAGCTGCTTGATGGGGACTTTCAGTTCCCAGACCAGGGATTGAACTCGGGCCACAGTGGTGAGAGCACTGAGCCCTCACCACTAGACCACCAGGGAAATCCCCAAAATATTTATAAATTCATTCATCAGATCTTGTTGAAATCATTTTCTAGGCCCAAGATGGAGCTGCCTGTTGAGTTCGTTCGTGACAGCTATTTTGAATTCTCGAACAGATTGCAATTCTGTGACTTTAAGTTTGGTTTCTCAATAATTGTCATTTTCTTTTTGTGATACAGGGTTACCATGGTTCTTCATGATTCTTGATGCATTGTTCCTTTGCTGGTACATTTAAAGTAGTGAAGGAGGGAGTTCCCGTCGTGGCGCAGTGGTTAACGAATCCGACTAGGAACCATGAGGTTTCGGGTTCGGTCCCTGCCCCTGCTCAGTGGGTTAACGATCCGGTGTTGCCGTGAGCTGTGGTGTAGGTTGCAGGCGCGGCTCGGATCCCGCGTTGCTGTGGCTCTGGCGTAGGCCGGTGGCTACAGCTCCGATTCAACCCCTAGCCTGGGAACCTCCATATGCCGCGGGAGCGGCCCAAGAAATAGCAACAACAACAAAAAAGACAAAAGACAAAAATAAATAAATAAATAAAATAAAGTAGTGAAGGAGTTCCTGCCGTGGCACAATGGGATCAACAGCACCGTGGGAGCGCTGGGATGCAGGTTCGTTCTCCCGCCTGGCACAGTAGGTTAAGGATCTGTCATTGCTGCAGCTGCAGCCTAGGTGGCAGCTGCAGCTCAGATCTGATCCCTGGCCCAGGAATTCCATATGCGGCAGGGGGGGGGGCCAAAAAACAAAGAAAATAAATAAATAAATATAGTAGTGAACACCTTTTCCTTAGGGCAAAGCTTTTTTTTTTTTCTTTTTTTCTAACTGGATTCTAAAAATTCACCGGGTTAAAAATTAGAGGTCTTTCTTTTATTTCCCAGTAAGTGGCACAGTTGCACAGTGTTTTGGCTTCTTTTATTTTAGCTGCCTCTGATTATATTTGAGAGCCTGCTGTTTGTACCCTCTACCACCTCTGTCAGAGGTTTTGTCCAGTGCTCTTATTACCACTGCTTGTGCCTCTGACGTTCTTGGTGCCTCGCTGCTGCTGGTATGGTTAGCATTGCTGCCTGGGGCACTAGTTGGGTGGGCAGGTCCACAGCATTCAAGGTCTCCTGAGTTGCAGGCTCTCTGCAGACAGTTCTCTGGGGGGCTGAAGTTGTGGGCACCCCCACCCCTGGAGAGATGCAGTCATGGCTGCTACTGCCTCTGCTGTTTAGTTTCTTACGGCTGCAGGCACCGCTGTAGCTGGGAGTCTGGAGCCACGTGCACCCCCTTTCCTGCTACCAGTTTCAATGGGGCTGCAGGCTCACCTGCCATGGCCAGTGGGTCAGGATTGCAGGCACTGTCTCCACTGCTCCCCTAGTTCTATCTCTTCTGGCAGTTCCACCCACCTTTGGATGTACAGATGTGTATTTCCCAGTGTGTTGGGCAGAGGCACCTTTGTTAATCTGAGGATGGTTTTACCGGTTATAGATTGAGAGGAAGGGACAAAGGAAACATCTCATTCTACCATGATGCTGACATCGTTCTCCCTTCTTTATTCTTTATCCTATAAAAGATTCCTTCCTTCCACCCCATTTTGCAGTTCTCCAAAAGACTCCACTCCATAGTTTGTCTGCTTAAATTGTTTATCACCTACATTGTCTTCTTTAATCATTTTTAACACTCCACGTTGTAAATGGGGATCCCAAGAGTGTCAAGTTTCATGAGGGCTTTAGGAGCCCTCTTTTCTTTCCATTCAACAATTTATTCGACATAAAAACTTCTACCTTGAGCTCCTACTATGTGTCAGACTCAATGCTAGGTAAGAATAAGGTGCAGTTTTAGCCAAGGTTGTATTTGGGTAGAAATCACTATTTCCCCGTGTAGTCCACTACACCTTGAGAATTTTTTCATAGTAGAAAGATTTTGTTTTCATCTAAAATAGAATTATAAAAGAGACTGCATATTTGGAGAAAGTTAGAGTGTTTGGAGCATAGATTGATAGATAACTTGCTTCTTCCTGAGGCAGTCTAACCTAGATAGCTCTGACTGTTTGAAAAGTTCATATATCTACTTTGTCAAAATCATCCTGGTAATTACACCTGTACTAAATAGTCCTCTTTTTCTCTAGTAATATTTTTACTAAAGTTTGCCTTTTCTGATATGTTGTAGCTTTCTGTTAGCATTTTCATGGACCATCTTTTTTACTTTCAATTTTTCTGTATCATATTTTTCAATATTTTTAATACACAGCATATAATTGGTTGTTTTCTCCATCTGACAATCTATGTCTTTTGATTAGAGCATTTAGTCTACAAACACTTAATACTTCTACTATTTAGGTTTGAACTTACCATCTAACTACTGGCTTTCTACATGTTTCCCTTGCTCTTTTTTCCTTTTAGATTGATTATATTTTATTATTCCATTTTCCTCACTATTGGCTATCTCAGTGGGTTACATTCTTTTTACCACTCTTTGTTGTTATGATAAAAGATCATAGAGAGCATACTTGACACATCAAAGTCTAATAAAAGTTAGTGTTTTCACCTCTTCCAAGATATTGCAAGAACTTTATCCTGCTACTCAGTAGGTATTTGACCAGCAGCATAACAATCATCTGGAAGCTTGTTGATATGCAAAATATCCAGTGCTACTCTAGACCTTTTGATCAAAATCTACAATTTAACAAGATCCCTAGATGACTCATATATTAAAAGTTTGAAAAATGCGACTTCACGGCACCTTAATTTCATTTACTCTTTCGTAACTCACATACCATTTTGTGTATTTTTTGTTTTAAACCCAGAGTCCTTATCATTGTTTGAGACTGTCAATATTTATTCATATTTACCAACAAATCTGTACCTCTAATTTGTTTATTTCTTTCTGTATTTCTGACCTTTGAATTCCAAGATCTTTTTCCCTTTTGCCTAAAAGAAGTACACATATCTTTAGTGTGGATTTTCATAGTTTTTGTTTGAAAATTTATTTCCTGTCATTTTAAAAACTTCGTTATGGACACATGAAAGTGGAGAGACTAGCATAATAAACCTGATATACCCATCCCTGGTTATTGACATATTGACAATCTTTTCTTTTTTACACTTTGTTTATGTCGTACCCCCTGACACCATATCATTTCATGTATATTTTAGTGTGTATCCCTGAAACAAAAACTTTTTGTTGACAACTCCAGTATCATCAGACCTAAAAAATTAACACTAAATTCTTAATATCATTAAAATCCAGTCAGTGTTCACATCTCCCCAGTCACCTTATAGATTTCAGTCTATTTTCAGCTAAAGCATTCCTTGCACCTTGAGGCATTCCCTTTCTCCATTTTCCTTACAGATATATTTTACTTTGAAGAATTTTTATTATTCGTTTATTAAGTTTCTCAGAGTCTGGAGTTCCTGTCGTGGCACAGTGGTTAACAAATCCGACTAGGAACCATGAGTTTGCGGGTTCAATCCCTGGCCTTGCTCAGTGGGTTAAGGATCCGGCGTTGCCATAAGCTGTGGTGTAGGTTGCAGACACGGCTCGGATTGCGTGTTGCTGTGGCTCTGGTGCAGGCCAGCGGCTATGGCTCTGATTAGAGATTAGACCGCTAGCCTGGGATCCTCCATATGCCGCAGAAGCGGCCCTAGAAAAGGCAAAAAGACAAAAAGACAAAAAAAAAAGTTTCTCAGAGTCTGGATTTTACTGATTGCTATCTTATCCTATTTAAAGTGGTCCTCAATGACCTATACTTCCTATGTATTAGTAGATAAATCTCAAAACTTGGTAATTTTGTTGATAACATTGTTCCTTTTATTTGGAGGCATGTAACATCTAATTCTCCCTCCTTTTGTGATACCATTACTAGTGATCATTATGTAGAGCTATTAATTCTTTGAGCGTGGCAAAATGAGTACCACATCATTCTAATCTTTTATTTAACTACTAGTTAAAATAGTCTATAAAGGGAAATTAACATCGACTATTTATTTATCAATAAGGTACAGATCTTATTTTTAAAAAAACAGGCAGTATATGGAATGATTGGCCAACAGGGACCTGCGGTATAGCTCAGGGAACTCTATCCAATACTCTATATGGGAAAAAGAATGTGCATATATGTATAACTGAATCTCTCTGTTATATAGGAGAAATTGTAAATAAATGATATTTCAATAAAACTTAAAAAAATGAAAAAAAATAATAACAGGCAGGATAAATGCTTGATTATTACCCCTATCACCAGTTTCCAAAATAATGATTTGGTCTATAGCATCTGCCATAGGTGATCAGTAAGAATTATTTTAAGGGGATAAAGATCATTTTAAATACATGGGTTTAAACACATTTGATGTGTTTCTATCCATTTCAATTATTTTCCCTATTGATGCACAAATTATCCTATCTTTAGCTGGTTGAGGATATTCTGAAGCAACCCTAGTAGTCTTTGATAGCTTCTTTACTACCAGGTAGTATAGTATATTTCGGTTTTGTCTTGTGAAGTTAAGCCTATACCTAAAATTAGCCATTTCTCTGTGAAAGTTTCCTTTTTTGGGGGTAGAAAAAGAAGACCACAATCTGTGCATAAAGGATGTTGATACCAGGATGCTCCCTGTTTCCAGGTTTATTTGTTCTACTTTACTTTGACTTAAAAAATTTTCCTTTTATTTACAAACTTTATAATGATTTCAAATAAGTATCTGGTTATAGCATCAAATCTATATGATCAGGTATATTCCATCCCTTGTGTTTAGGTTCTACATAGCCCATACACACGTACTTCCCTCCCTCCCTGCTGTTAACTTTAAGGTTTTTGTTTGTTTGTTTGTTTTAATTTTTGTCTGCCCTGCAGCATATGGAGTTCCCCAGCCAGGGGTCAGATCCTTTAACCCACTGTGCTGGGCCCGGGATTGAACCTGAGTCCCAGCGCTCCAGAGATGCCACCGATCCCATTGCACCCCAGGGGAATGCCTAAAATTTTTTACAAAACCCAATTTTTCTTATTATAAGGAAACGTGCACATAGTAGCATCACTCCCCCACCCCCTTTTCCCAATACATGAAAGAAAACCTTTATGCTTTCACCAGCTTACTTTTCTCATTTAAAAACATATCCTGGAAATCACTCTATGGCTGGCTGAGATTTCCTCCATTCCTTTTGACAGCTAAATTGTACTCCTCCATAGTTTATTACGTCTCTTGTTACTCATGAAGAGTATAGTAAGATAAAAATTTCCAACATTATTCTATAAAGTGATTCAATTTGCTTTTTAAGAAATTGCCAAGAGTGATGTCAGCAAGGTGACTAAGTAAGCATGCACCTCCAAGCTCCAACTTCTCCAAAAGAAATATCAAAAAATAAGCAGAAACTTTGTTAGAACTCTGGAAAATAGTTTAAGCTTTGCAGTAATCAAGTGAACATAGAATCAAGAAAAAGTTAACTTAAAAACAGTAGAAAAGTTTGATTAGGTCCTGCTTGTTTATTTTTGGTTTTATCTCTATTACCTTAGGAAACTGACCTAAGAAAATATTGGTACAATTTATGTTAGAGAATGTTTCACCTAAGCTCTCTTCTAGGAATTTTATGGTATGGTGTCTCATACTTAAGTCTTTAAGCCATTTTTAGTTTATTTATTTATTTATTTTCTATTTTGCTTTTTAGGGACATAACCTGCAATATACGGAAGTTCCTGGGCTGGGGTCAAATCGAAGCTGCAGCTGCAGGCCTATCCTCAGCCACAGCAACACTGGATCCAAGCCACATCTGCAACCTATGCTGCAGCTTGCAGCAGCGCTGGATTCTTAGCCCACTGAGTGAGGCCAGAGATCAAACCCGCATCCTCATGGATACTAGTCAGATTCATAATCTGCTGAGCCATAACGGAAACACCCTGAGTTTATTATTGTGCATGGTTTGAGGGTGTGTTTTAATTCCATTCATTTACATGCTTCTGTCCAACTTTCCCAGCACCACTTGCTCAATTGACTGACATTGACAGACAAACGGACTAAGATGTGGTACATACATACAATGGAATATTAGTCATTAAAAGAGAATGAAACAGTGCCATTCACAGCAACATGGATGCAACTAGAGATCATCATACTAAGTAAAATAAGTCAGGAAGAGAAAGACAAATACCATGGAATATCACTTATATATGGAATCTAAAATATGGCACAAATGAGCCTATCCATAAAACAGAAACAGACTCAATCACAGAGAACAGACTTGTGGTTGCCAAGGGGTGGGAGGGCAGAGGGAGAGGGATGGACTGGGAGTCTGGGGTTAGTACATGCAAAATATTACATTTAGAAAGGATAAACAACAAGGACATACAAGCACACGGAATTATATCCAATCTCCTGGAATAGAACATGAAGGAGAAGATACAAAAAACAATGCATATATATGTATAACTGAGGCACTTTGCTATGCAGCAGCAATTGGCACAACATTGTATATCAACTGAGATCCTGAACGAATGTCACCACAAAGCCAGGACCCATGTCTCCTTATTCCTGTCAGTTTCCTTAGTCATTGGCTTCACTGCAGTATTGAGTTCGAGTTTGTTTAACTCTAATTTAAAGGGGAGGAGGAAATGTGATCTTCTTGCCCCTTGAAATGGGGGTGAAATTTCTTCACATCCCTACACTGTGACATGTGGTAGTTCTCTGTCCTCTTCAGAGATTCCTCCAAATTGCCAAGGTCGAGAAGGCAGGAGTGCTCTTCTGGGTGCCTTTATGGAGGGGCTTTCTAGTATGCCACCTGTCCACACCATGGGGCCTCAGCCTGACACTCAGACCCGGTCATACCCCCAGCCAAGTGTGTTGCCACAGATTAAAGGGAGCTACCTTAATTACATAATCTTTTAATTGACTTCTAGACGTGCAAATTTTTTTCACTTGGCAACTTTCACCCAGTAATTCTTTAGAAACCTAAGGCTGAAATCATCACACATTTCAGCTAAAAAATATAGTAACATTACTGTGCAGACCTCCTTAGAGGTCTGGTAGTGATATCCAGGGTCAACCTCAAGCAGAACAAAGAGCAATTTTGTTTAAGCCAGATGAGTTTATTTGGGAAAAGCGAAAAACTTGCAATTCAGGACCAGCAAACTATGGTGAACCACAGGTGACTCTGGAGAACAAGGGGGGAGGGGTTGTTTTACACAAAAGTTCACTGGCCGAAGATGAGAGTTCGAAGTGGTGGCAGCTTCTCGTTGGCTGCCAATGAGGACAGCTTACCGTTGCCAACTGAGAGGAAATCTTCTTTCCTCCTGATGAAGGATACAAGTTCGGACACATGGCAAGTGGGTGAAAGCCATCCTTTCATGGCTTCCCAATTCCAAATTTTTTTTTTTTGCTTTTTAGGGCCACACCCACAGCACATGGAGGTTCCCAGACTAGGGGGCCAATCAGAGCTGTAGCCACCGGCCTACACCACAGCCACAGCAACACCAGATCTGAGCCACATCTGCGACCTACACCACAGCCCACAGTAACACCAGATCCCCAACCCACTGAGCAAGGCCAGGGATTGAACCCACAACCTCATGGTTCCTAGTCGGATTCGTCTCCGCTGTGCTACAATGGGAACTCCCCCAATTCCAATTTTGGATTAGGTTTCCTTAACACATTTTCACAATAATTTAGATAAATAATAAGGTCACAGAGATTCCCTGCCCTGTCACATTTGCCAAAGAGATGTGAAGCTTAGAGCCTGGCTCAGGGAAACTAGTTAGTTTTAAAAACCAATTCAATGGTCACTGAAAATGGTGTCTTAAGTAAACTGCCAAATTTCTGAAGAATCACTTTCTATATCATGGCCAATTTATCCCCCCCCCAAAAAAAGATAAACACACCTCATAAAGGTAAAATGTTAAACAAATGGTAGTTATTATTAACATCGATCTTCAAAATCCATGGAGTTATCATGTGTGGTGCAGACTCAGTTGCTGCTCTCATGGAGTCTACTCATTCAGATCATTGTGTGAACATCGACTTACCTGGTTTTCTCTTTTTGTCTTTTCACCTTTTCTAGGGCCTCATCTGCAGCATATGGAGGTTCCCAGGCTAGGGGTCTAATCAGATTTGTGGCAGCTGGCCTATGCCAGAGCCACAGCAGTGCCAGATGTGAGCCACATCTGTGACCCACACCATAGCTCAGGGCAACACCAGATCCTTAACCCACTGAGCGAGGCCAGGGATCGAACCCACAACCTCATGGCTCCTGGTTGGATTTGTTAGCCACTGAGCCATGATGGGAACTCCCTGGTTTTCTCTTAAATACATCAACTGAGCCACCAACCACTACACACAAACTAAAACTACTTCTCTAGCCGATTTAGACTCCGGAGTACTTACTGAGAATTTTAATGTCCTAGGCACATTACAGGAAGCAGATGGAATTGCAATAAGAGAAAATACTACAGTTATTAAACAAAGGTTTATTAAGGGCTATATTTTGCAAAGAAGAAAAAACAAATGAATATTCCCAGAACTTCTAAGTCCTTGAATGCAGTAAAGAAAACACGAGACAGAGACCGCTGATATAACAAATGGATGAGTTTATTAAGAGAGAAGGACAAGATTGGTGTTTGCCTCAAGCCATCCAGGAGAACAAGCACATAGACCGACACAAAACTTTGGTTTAAAAATTATTCATAATACCAATGTTAAACCTGATGTTGAAAGAATGAAATGGGACATAAGGTGTAAAAAAGCACTGAAACACAAGCTTGCATAGATGAATTAATGTAGATGTGTAACTGGCACTGAAAGGAGGCTTGAGTGCTGGAGAGTCAGAATGACACGGCCACCTCAACCTCCCAGGACGTAGAGAGTCCCCAGCACCCTGTTTCTCACTTTCCCTGATGAGGTCACGAGCAGGAACCTGTGCTGCAAGAAGGTGAACTGAGTCAGACTGTTTCCATCAGCTCGTCCAGAAAGGTGCACAGATACCCACCAGGACCCGACATCAGTCACCTTTAAGGCATCCATAGTGTCCCTCACAGTTTTGCTTAATCTCTAGGTAGGCATGAGGTCTGAGGTGGCCTCTTGGTTTTCTGTCCTCAGACAGGCCACTCTATTCCATTAAGGTTCTGTTCAGCTCCATGAAGCAACTATTTCAAAGCTGCCTTTCCCTCTGGGGCTTGGCTACAGACAGATGGGGATAATACTTCACATGGTTTTTAAACATCCACATTCCAAATGCCAAAGGACTTCTTACCAAAAAATCCAAAACCATCTGGGTACTGTGCAGTCTCACTCTCACTCTCAAGAGAGTACTTTTCCAGATTATAAGACAAATGAGAGCACCACCTCCTGAACACCACCACCCAATTTCCTGAGCAACTTGATTTATATGAGCAAACTCTTGTATGTTATAATTCAGCACCTTTCAGAATAAAAGACTGTGCTGGGATGAATTCTTAAGGAAAACCACATCGTAGGGGATTCTCTTTTTTGGAACATTGTTTTTATATGCTATTTTCCCGCAATACTTCATGAATTAAATACTGGGCTGCCTTTCAGAGGCAGGTGGAAAATACAGCTGCAGCTGAGAAAAGGCATTTGGTTTTCAGTTTATGGCAAAAGCTGAAGTTATAGCCTATGGGGGTTTCAGAGAATAATTCAATAAGAAATTTTAAAAATTCTGACATCAAAATTTCACTAAACAGCTAGAAGCTCTGCTAGCAACTGTGGTCTGAAACTCAGTACAACGAACACGTATCCCAAGTATATGACATGTAATAGTCTATTCTCCTGTCTTCTCCATACTGTTCTTAATCCTTGCTCTTTTGTGAATGAAATATCATGCAAACCCTGTCTTACAATTCTTCCCTTCTTTCTGTATGAACCTCAGCAATGACTCGTGAGGCACTAAGTTACACAACCTATTCTGTCCAGCAGAGATGATGAAATGATGAAAACAGCACAGTGCTGGCTCCCTGTGCTATGAAAAGTTACTCAAAAAGAGAGAAAAACACACTTCTAGTTTACCGAGAATACACAAAACATTTAAGTCTACTACAAACATTTTTCTAGGCAGTGTTTACAAATACTTAAGGGCAAAGAGAATTTTTTTAGGCCTAGACACGACCCATAAACCAACATGATTACTTAGATGATTCTGTCAGTTTGTGGCTTCAAATACAAACCCTGAAAAACACTCTGGTGTCTTCCCCAGCACAGTAAACGATTTTCAGATTTTCTCTTAAAAGTAATAAAATAGAAACACTCTTCACATCAACGGAGAGTGAGTGCCTCTGGTTTTCTCTCTCTCTCTCTCTTTTTATTTTGTTAATGCATGCATTTCAGCACACAAGAGTGTTGGTGAAATCCTTAGAAAACAGTAACACGAGCCTTCACTGCATGATGGAACCCTCGGAAGTATCTTCAACAGTCACTCTTGAAAAGGAGGACAGTCTCCCCTCAGTTTGTATTTGGGAAGTGACTATCTGAAGAATCCAGTCAGGAAATTCCACCTCTCCTACTACCACCCTTTCTGGTCACACTACTGCTCATCCACACACTGAGAGGCAACTTGAAATGACATACCTATCGGTGTCTACGCCACCCACAGCCCAGAGGGAGGTGGTCCAAAGCTTCGGATGACAAGGATGTTTGGGGCTCACCTGTAAATTTTATATCTCAAAGGAGAGTGAACAGTCATTCACAACTAGGAAATACAGTACGTGCACCCTGGTCGGAATCAAACTAATTTAAGGCAATGCTGCTCCTCGCGGATGTTACTGGCATAAAGTGCAGGTCTCAGAAGAAAGGTGACTCTGGAGAGGTGAGAATTTCCTACTTTACCCCCTCCTTCGTGACTTCTCTAGAAACAGGTTAGAGCATTTCCAATGGGAGTTAAATGGCAGGAGCAACAACAGCCTCAACTCTTCCCTTTAATAATCTCATACGTCACCAAGGATAAAAGAGATCCTTGCAGGAGAACTTCGGGTGACACTGTGGCCTGTGCGTGACAGTCTCCAGTCTGCTTCTCCCTGCGCAGGTGACCTACTATGGACCAGGGAGAAAAGAGGATCCTATCAACAGTAAGATAAACAATATGGCTTTAAGACTCTC
The DNA here is from genome assembly GCF_016906955.1 of Phacochoerus africanus. Taxonomy (NCBI): domain Eukaryota; kingdom Metazoa; phylum Chordata; class Mammalia; order Artiodactyla; family Suidae; genus Phacochoerus; species Phacochoerus africanus. The sequence goes on along the minus strand of NC_062544.1, from coordinate 209,051,150 downwards.
AGGCACCACCAGATAGGAAGAAAAAATGGGGTCATTTTATCTAATCACTCCTCTGATTCTGAGCAGCAAGCAATGGACAAAGTACTTGAAAAATATGGTTTTTTTCCCCTTTTTGCTCAGAGAGTAAGTTTTGATTTTTTTATGTTTATTTCTAAAAAGCCAATCAGAATATGGTGTATTATGTAACAGTGAAAGCAACCTGAAGTGTTCCCTTTCTGTATTAATGTTCCCAACACCTACAGTGTTTTCCCGAAAGGGAAAAAAGCCTTTGAGTGCAAATTCTAGTTTGTTCCCAGTCCTTCAGAAAGCTTATGCAAGCGCCTTTATTAGGCCAAAGGTATTACAGCCGATCACCAGTTATCTTTCAAGAAAATTTTCACTACATAAATGAATAATCTTGGTATTCTCCAACATGATTTTTGTGCAAAGACAACACTCATTAAAAATCAAGGCCTAACGTGGGGCAAACTGAATGCACCTTATTCTATCAGGTGCTCCCAAAGAGTAATTCGGTACGAGACAAAATTCACAGAACATGTGACATACTAAAGAAAAACACTTATCCGTTAAAAGTTAATTACTTTTATACCGAAAGTCCTGATACTGTAGGGAAGGTCTGGACAAAGCAAAGGATTTATCTATCATCCAGTTCAGCTGCAGGCCACAGTAGAGAAGAAAAGGGGGAGATAGGTCTGGTTCATCATTTTGTTGAGTGAGTTCAGTGGCAACAAGGCCTAAGGTCACACATTTTGGAATAGGCTGATCTAGATCCAAGTGGCCACTGTCATTCTAAAAAGGTTTTCTCCCAGGAGCATCTATCCATGTATTTTCTAACTTAGATGCTTCTCTATGATCAAAAAGCATAGTCTTTTTTGCAGTTCATTAGTCTGTCGCTGGCTGTTAAGTCACTTGAGAAACAGTACTGCAATGGTATGCAAAAGTCACCTTGTAAAAATTGCAATGTTATTTTAAAGCATGTGTAGCAACTATGTAGTCTCCCAGGAAAATTATATGTGACCATAGTTTGACAGAAGAGTCATATTTTTTTCAATCCAGAACATTTAATCTGACCCCTATCTAACCTTACTTGCAGGCGATGACTTAGAAAAAGTTAGGATGGGATAAAGGGGTGTACAGGTTCAGTAGCCTTAACATACTGGCTCCATAACATACTGTGCTCATTCAGCAACACTGACGTTAATGGAGCCTGGCCTCCAGAGAACAGAGCTATAGAAAGGGAAAAATGTTCCAAGGCCGGAAGGATTAGTTTACATCACAACACCAACGCATAACACATTGTGGGTCTAAAAATTAAATTGCGTGTGTTACGGCAGGAACAGGAACAAAATAAATGCTTCCGTATTTATATAAAAATGACAAAGTTAAAAGCACAGCACACAGTGAAGAATGTTTGGCAGTTCCTTAAAATACAGTTCTTAGTTGCTTTTAGAGTCTCAAAGATAACAATTACATTATTTGAATGAGAAGAAGAGGAATGCAACTGGTTGAGTTTTATTTCTGTCTCATTCACAGGGAAAGGGTTCCTCTGAAACTTCTTAAAAAGTGTTTGCTTTACAAAAAAATAAAATTAAATTAAAGTATTTTAAAATTCTAATCTTTTAAAAACCTTAAACAAAATAACAAATTTTCAATACAGATGCTGAATTGTGTGTCAGGGGGAAAATACCACCTTCGGTCACTCACTAAGACAGTTGAAACACTAACATCCTGGGTATGTGGTAAGTGACCAGACATTTTTTTGAGTAAAATACATCCAGTTAGCATTTTATAATAATAAATATGATTGGATAAAGTAGTACATGGGAGGCAAGTGAAATGCAGAATTTTAAATGTAAGAACTAATCATTGTATGAGATAGAAAAATAAACATTTATAAAATAAAAATATGGCAAATGATGTTGCCCATTTGTCTGATTTTCAAATAAAAATACACTGTCTTTTTTATTTTTCTTTAAAGCTATCATAAAAAACTTTTTAAAAACATGATGCAAAATCACAGGGCAGACAAGGAAAAATACAGCATTACTATAAATCAACAATGCCTAACTTTTGGATATTGAAACCACCCTCTAGAATTTAAGGCTAGGACCTCCATTTGGTCTGGCCTTGCCTATTTCGATCAAGATTTTTCCTCATTCATTTCATCCTGGCCATTCCAAGTCCTGTTTTCTTCTTCCCCATTTCTCCAAAATGACTACATCCCTAAGGGTTTTTGTTTCTTTGTTGAAAAAACTTAATTCTTATCTACGTTTTACCTAAGTTTATATGATCCAAAAACTAAAGATCTTTCTCAAAATGAAAAACCCAAATCCACTCTGAGAAACTATTCTAAAGAGCTTCCTGAACACGGCCCCAGTTTAAAGACTCTCTGGAAAAGATAAGGCAAATAGAAGGCAGTTCCCAGTGGGAAAAGAATGGATTATCAACTTTTGCTCAAGTCACCTACAGATTTCTTTCCTAAACCAACCCCACACTAAAATGCCAACACTGTGAGATTCCTACAATGAAAAACAATAGAAAGTCCACCTGAAAGGATAGTATTTATATATACAGTGTGGCAACTGACACCTATGTTAACCAGTATGGGGAAAGAAACATTTCCATGAGGTTAGGAGCTGGAAAAAAAATTCCAGATTTCTTAAGGAGGGACTTAAAGGTCTGACACAAAGAAATCCAATGCCCATGTGTCATTAACAAATGGGCAGAACCAAATATTTGGAAGAAGAACCTCTTTATCAACTTCGACTTCATATCCAATTAAATCTGCTTACTGACAGAGACAAAATATTTTTGAGAGGTTGCCGACTAAAATACTGCTGTTTTTCAGACCAGAGGAAAATTTCAATCAACAGCCATAGAGAATGATGGTTTACATAAACCAACTCGTGATTTATATAAACATCATCCCAACTGCATTTCCTTTGGCTTTGTAAACGTAAAGTAAGAGAAGGGATAGAAAATTTTTCACTTTCAGTTGATTTTGCATAGACTTCAATTAAAATTTCATAGAATTAATTTTCATTTGCCAGTAAATACTACTAAATGGTCCAATGTCCAGAGGCTTCAGAAAGCCTTGCTACTGAGGAAGCAATGGCAGAGGCAGAGTTAGAGAAAGACATCTAGGCCAATGTTCTCAGGAGGGTGTGTAAGGATACGCAAAACCTCTACAATCCTAGTAGGCAGAGTCACATGTTTCAAACTACAGGTTTTCTTTTAAATACTTTATGACTGTGATTTCTTTTCCTGAAGAGTAAAAAGAGCAAAAGACTCTGTCTTTCAATATATCATGCACTTAAGTACCCAATAAAGCTATTTCTTATGCGCTTTTATTCTGCATTGCATCCAAACATTACATTTTACTTGGATCATTATTTCCAAAAAATTACAATTGCTAAATAAAGTCTATTCCCTAGATGGCAATCCTCCATACCTAACAAAAATGGCATTTTATAGAGTTCTGAGATACTATATCCCAGAAAGTATATGCAGCGTAGAGGTGGTCAATATTCAGAAGCTAGATTTTCTTGTACTGCCCAAGTGATCAGGAATAACCAAAACGTTTCAAATGAATGAAAAGTATTTATGATCCAAAAATCCCAGGAATACAAAATAGAGGAGGAAAAAAATAAGCATGGAATGCATTTTGTATTATCCAGTAATTCTGCTACAGTGAGTCTGTTTTCAAGGCAGATTCCTAGGTTTTCACGGCTTATAATGGAAACCTGGAGAAAGGCGGAAAAAAGGAGAAAAACAATTAAGGAAAAAAAATCTCTGAAACTTTCTGTTTTTCTCCATGCTCACGTAAAATAATTTATCTTTATTTCTATGTACTTCAAGTGGTCCATATTTTGTTTGCTCTTGATTGTAAGAATACAGTCGGCTCTCCATATCCACAAGTTTCGCATCCACAGATTCAACCAACCATGCATCAAAAATAATCGGGAAAAATTTTTCCATAAAGTTTCAAGAAGCAAAACTTGAATTTGCCATGTGTTAGCGACTACTGACATAGCCTTTACACTGTATTATGTATTATAAGTTATCTAGAGATGACTTAAAGTATAGGGAAGGATGTGTGTAGGTCATATGCAAATACTATGCCATTACATGTACCGGGCTTGAGTATCAGAGGATTCTGAAATCCTGGAGGTATCTGGAATACCCAGGGATGACTATATTTATATTCAGAATATACGTGTAATTTTAATAATATGCATCAAAGGTATATCAAGGACAGGAAGGTACCTCCTGAAAGTAATGCATGTATATGATTTGAGAAAGGAAATCTTGGGCTTTCTCCAGTTAAACCAGGGATGGTGAAAAGGCTACCAACAGAGGAAAAATTGCAGGGTATGTGTTGTTCGGATAATATCCGATTAATCTCTTCTTTTAAATAATGTCTTCTTATTTTCAACATTGGGTGAATGTCAGAATGACATAGGAGCAAAAGGAGAGCTTTCTAACAAATACAAATGTCTGGAAAACTCCGCCCCTAGAAATGCAAATCTAATTAGTCTGGAGTGACACTGGTACATTGATATTTTGTAATACTGAAGAAAATGTGAGTTTGGGAAAGCTATCATTAGATTTGGGAAAGGATAATGAAAACATCACCTAAGAAATCTTTAAAAACCTTTAAAAATAAACACTTAATACCTGTAAAGTCTGTTGCAATCTGCTTTCATAAGTTTAACTTACATAATTCCAACAATGTTGACACCATTATAATCAAATTAATGAGAAACTACATTTTCATTATCTCATTTTAGGATTGTCATAAAAATACACATAAGTGAGGAGTGAACATTGTGGCTCAGTGGTTAATGAATCCGACTAGGAACCATGAGGTTGCGGGTTTGATCCCTGGCCTTGCTCAGTGGGTTAAGGATCCGGCATTGCTGGGAGCTGTGGTGTAGTTCGCAGATGCAGCTCGGATCCCGCATTGCTATGGCTGTTGCGTAGGTCGGCGGCTACAGCTCTGATTCGACCCCTAGCCTGGGAACCTCCATATGCCCTAGAAAAGCCAAAAAGCCAAAAAGCAAAAAAAAAATATATATACACGTAAGTGAATGCATAAGGTCATGTGGTTGGTAGAGGAACTAGACTGATTACTCCTTTCACTTTAAAGATTTGGTCCCAACTTAGATCTCTTTTCTTTTTCCCTCATTTTCTTTGCCCCATTTTTCTTTTGCATAAAAGTTTTGTGTGACATGTGTATGTGTGTTATTATTGTCTAATTAATAGAGTCATGGGCAGATGGAAACATGAGCTAGGATAGAAAAAGCCCGGTAGATCTAAGTAGGGGACACCGTCAAGAAAAGCTATGAATTTTCCCTGGAGAAAATGCAAATACAGTTGACCCTTCAACATTTCGGGGATTAGGGGCACTGACCCTCTGCATAGTTGAAAATCCATGTATAATTTATAGTTGGCCCTCTGTATAAGCATCTGCAGATTCAACCAACATGGGATAGTACAGTACTGTAGTATTTCATGAAAAAAATCTACATACAAATGGACCCCTGTGCAGTTCAAATTTGTGTTGTTCAAGGATCAACTAACTGTACACAGAAAATTTTGCATGCTATTTAAGATAAGATTTGCTTTCTGTCTTTTAATCTTTTTGTTTTTTAATAAATGAAGACTACCTAGTGGCCTGCTAAGAGGAAGGATAACGTATTTTTGTACTCTAATGATCTATCCGACAGCATCTGATTGCTCCACCACAGCATGAGGATTAATTAAAAAGATCTTAAACATGACCACATATATTTTTCTTACCTTTATGAGAAGACTCTGCCTTTGAGAAGTGACGTGTGGAATTATGCTGGTTTGTAAAATGAGTGTAATCCAAATCCTCAGCATCTGTCATGGTAGGTGGTGGTGGCCTGAAGGAAGTCAGAATTTAAAGAGATGTTCTTAGTAGTGATGGCTAGAATTCCACTTCTCATTGGATCACTTGGTAAAAACATTTTTGGTAGAAATACAAAGCCAGAATATTTTCAAATTCTCATGTTAGTTCTGGCCAGCTGCATAATCTTGGATACATTATTTAATCTTACAACTTCTTTAATATCCATAACTCAATAAATCCAAATATTTTCTAGAGTTCCCTGGTGGCACAGTGGGTTAAGGATCCAGCGTTGTCACTGCCGTAGCTTGAGTTTGATCCCTGGCCCAGGAACTTCCAATTGCTACTGGTGCGGACAAAAACCAACTAACCAACAGCACCCTCTACCCCACCTCCTGGCTACAAAAAAACAAATATTTTCTGACCACCTGACATGTGCGTGGGATTGTGCTAAGAGCTAGAGAAACAAAGATTAATGAGATGTGTTCAGTGCCGTTAATGAGAACTATACTTTGTTTGGTAGGTTTTATAAAGAAAAAGAGAAATAAAAGGATAGAAGGGAAGAAAGTAAGGGAGAGAGGGCAGCAGGTCAGAAGGGAGGATGGAGAGAGAACACTGGCGGGGAGGAAGGATAAATAAGGAGTTCGAGATTAACATAAACACACTAGTGTATATAAATTAATCAACTAGGACCTACTACATAGCACAAGTAATTCCACTCAAATTCTGTCATAACATACATGGGAAAAGAAACTGAAAAAGAATAGATATCTGTATATGTATAACTGAATCACTTTCCTGTATATATGAAACTAATACAATGCTGTAAATCAATTATACCCCAATATTAAATAAAAATTAAATTTAAAAAACTCCATAAAATTCAGAGCAAAGTTCCTTACACCACTAGGTGGCAGAGTAGAGCTTAGAGAAGGAAAGGGCAGTAATACATTTGCAACTCTCACGTCAAAACAAAAACTAAAAAACATTGGGAAATTTTTAATACTCCAAACGTTTTACAATTTTAATTATATAACAGAGTTTTAAAAACATTTGGCATTTATTAACGATGTATAAGAAAATCTCTCCTTTTTTTTTTGGTTGCTGTTTTCCAAAGGTTTGCTCAAATTTTGCATTAAAGCTTGGAACCAGATGAGGTAAAGATTTGCTAAATATACAACCATGTTGTAGGATGTTTTGCGTAAATATACATTCTGGAATGCAAAAGCATTCTGAAATTTGGGAAGTTGTGGTCAGTTTGGTACAATGGGTTCTGTTATACAGGAATAAAGACAAGTGTTTTCAATTTCTCACCCCGACCCTAGCAGTAGGTCTCTCCTTAGGTAGTCATTGTCTGGAAGAAGTCAGCAAGGGATACTTGTGTATCCACTGAGAACTCTGCTATGGACTCTACACACAGAGACGATCTCAATTACCTTTCAGGACAAGTGTGCAAGGTAGTTATCATCTACATATTTTAGAGTTAGATTAGCTTAGACCACATGTGATCTGTCCAAGTTCACACTATTGTCAAGTGGCAGAGCCAGCCTCAAACTCAACTGGACTTCAAAACCAGTGCTCTTAACTACTGTACTATATTCTGCAACACAGGTGTGTGTTTTCATCAGCAGCATTATCTGCATTCAAAACCTTACACACAGACATACACTCGCGTAACATATTTTCAAATGGTATATGGCATATACTTTTATCCTTTCATACATTTTTACACACGTATGATTAATATGAGCATAGCAAACAACGTGGTATTTTTCTTGTTTTCCTTTTGAACCGTTTGTTGAAAAAATATTAGAAATTAAATAAGTGTTTTCCTTTCATTATCCACTGGCATTTATAATGCTCACCTTTAAAAGGTAACATAAGGCTTGGCAGGAAGAGTTGGGACAAAACAATCAATAACTCCAAGACTAAGAAAGTTAACTAAAGAAGTAACTTAGGCCCAAGAAAACAGAACTGGTAATCAGGGTGGCAGAATCTATTTTGTAGAAATTTTAATTATCCTCATTAGGCAATCGGAAACCAGAGAAAAATAAGCCAAGTGGTGCTGTCAAAAAAACTCCCTGTTTACTGCCTCATCATCAACTCACCGCCAAGGAAAGTGGTACTAAAGTATGAACTGAAGCACAGGGTGCCCACAAATCCTCTATGTTTCCCCAATAAGGATAAGCAAATCAATCTAAAATGCCCTCAGTTCTTTTGCTGCTGTGTTCAATTTTGGGGTACATGGAAAACAAAGCTTGGCTTACTGCTTCCAGGGGTCCCACCAAATTGTCTGTTGCACTGGATATAGCTGTTTCAAAGTTAAGGGTGTTCATATCCACAGCTGGAAAAATCTTGTTAGCTACTAGTTTGTTTTGTAGTTTTTGATATATTAGGGTATCTGTTTTCAACTGTTCCTATGAAATGATTTACATCTTTAAGCTTGTGATAAAGCCAAATATGCTTCAGAATTCAACCGGAAGTCATTTCTTCAAAAATCCCTCCTAGGGAGTGCGTGTCATGCCTCAGGGGGTTACGAACCAGACTAGCGTCCATGAGGATGTGGGTTCAATCTCTGGCCTCACTCAGTGGGTTAAGTATCTGGTGTTGCTGTGGCTGTGGTGTAGGCCTGCAGCTGTAGCTCTGATTCGACCCCTAGCCTGGGAACTTCCATATGACTTAGGTGTGGCCTTACGAAAGCAAAAAATAAATAAAAGCTGCCCTCCTAGACACAGAGACTAGGTTAGGTGTCTCCTTCTACTCTTCTAACAACCTGTACTTTTCATCTATAACATTCAACACAATCAAAATAATGATTTCTGCAATTGTCTGTTTAGATTGTAAATTTCATAAGAATAGGAAACAGTTTTTGTTGACTGATGCTCACTTGAGTTCTGAGCAGTTATAAGAGTGTTCAATAAATATTTGATAAATGAATAGGTGGAGACAAATATATTTCACATTCAGAAGAATAATGTAGGAACTAAGTAAGATTTACAAAATCCCTACATTTTCTAAGTGATAAATCCAAATAAAATTCCAATTAATACTATTAATACAAAATACTATAGTTAAAACAATTTGGAACTTGAGTTGAAAAATTTTCCAATTACGAAGAATTGGAATTAATTTAGATTGCCAACTGGTTCTCCATCTCCTCAGAGAGAGCATAAAAATTATAATGAGCAAAGAAAATGACTTCTGACTACCTCTATTACAAGCTTTAAATGACAATTTGTTCCCTATCTGCCACTATTATTACTGCACTGAAGCAATAAACATCTTGATCTAGGAAGTGCCATGTTTCTCAATCCTTGAAACCATCTCTTTCTGTACAAATAGCTAACTCCAGTTCCACCAGGATTAAATGTGAAAGAGGAAACACGGATGCTAACTAGAAAGCACACATTGTGATATCAGTTGAATAAGATATCTATGACACAATAACAGGCTTTATGTTTTAACTATGAAAATATAGGTTTTATAAAATAGTAGTTTTTTGAAATTTAATTTTTGCTTTTTGGGCCGCACTTGTGGCACATGGAAGTTCCCAGGCTGAACTAGAGCTGCAGCTGCTGGCCACAGCCACAGCAGGGCAGGATCCCAGCCGCATCTGCAACCTACAGCACAGCTCATGGCAATGTGGAATCCTTAACTCACTGAATGAGGCCAGGGGTTGAACTCCCATCCTCATGGATACTAGTTGGTTCAGAACCCACTGAGCCACAATAAGAACTCCAAATTCGAATTCATTTTTGTTTTGTCATATATCATATCATCTTTCTGTAAATGACTTTTAAAGACAAATATTCCTCTCGAGTCAAAGACTTCAGTTCTACTAGGCAGAGGCCACTTTTCACTCGTTTGCCATAGTGATTTTTAACATAGGATCATCTGGTTATTCATTCTTTCATTCTATCAAATGTTTTTAAGAGCATGTATTACATTCCAGAAACTTGTTTTCAACTTTAATAAATCCTTTAAGCAGCCATTCCAGACTGTTCTATCATATCTGCTGAAGTTTTAGTGTTCTAAAAAGCCCAAGGACTTTGAAGACTACAAAATAACTTTAAAGATGATTTTAACTCCCTTGATTAAAAAAAGCATAATAAGTCACACCTATTTACCTACTGAGAACAGATCAGTTACTTTGATTTTACTTGGATGTTGCAGGGAGATGAATAAAGCTAAATTTTATGTAGGTCTAAAATTTGCTTTTAAAGACATCTGGCAGGTACTTAACTAAAAGCTTTAAGAAGAACCAATTTTATACAATTAGAAAGACTAACCTACACTACTGATGCCCTAAAAGCTTTACAACCTGATATAATTTTCTGAAAGGTATTTATCTTCTAAAAACCCCTGGGTTTAAAAATAGACTATGGCTTTTTAAGGACACTAAATATATTCTCTTTAAGGAAACAAGTCTAGCACTTTAAGTGTGAGCAGTTAGTGGCAATAATCATGTATATTTTTCAGTGTGATAAAGTTTATGTTTTAATAATTAATAAATACATTATTAACAAACAGGATCAAAATACAAGGTTTCAACTACTTAGAGTTTTCAAAATGCCAGATTTAGTGTTACTTTTGTCTTTTCTATTTAATATTCTCTCTTCCTATTCCAATCACATTTTCCTTTGAAAAGCAACAGAAAGCAATAAAGAAAAAAATAAAGGTTCCTTCCCCTGAGACTTATATGTTGACAATTCGAGGTAGAAAAACAGTAGTTGCTCCATAACCATGACCAATACTGCTTGAGAGAAGTTAGAAAGTATACATACCATAGACACAGCTATTTGATCTAGTGGGATTTAGAATAGTCTGCAATGACTCAAATGGGTATTTGCCTACGACTTGGAGACTCACACAGAAATGAATTTAGGCATGTGTAAATGTCAGGCACGCACCAATGTGACCATGAAACTCAGTAAAAATTTAAAACCTGGGATTTTACTTAGGAAAATGGTTACTCTCATTCCTTCTTAGCTTATGGCAGTCAATTCGGTGAATCCAGAGATAAGAACTGGTCCTAATATAAAGCACATCTTTTGTCCAATATCCCAGCTTCTGTAAAATTCCCCATCTTCCTGATCTGACTTGTTCAATCCAATTTAAAACTGGAAACAAAGCTTGAAAATAGCCCTGCAAGACTATCTTCGGTAAAAAATAGTCTTACAGATTTTTGGATCTCCTCTCCAGGGAACAAACACTCTTCTCAGGCAGCTAACATGCCCTTACTTGCCCCCAAATCAAGTTCCTCACTCTCCTTTTCAGTTGTCATCTTACCGTGCTGGCCTGTCATTCTTAGAACGGTGAGGTTCATCACTCTCTTTTGACTTTGAGTGTGCTGATTTAGCAGTTTTGGGCTATAGAGGAAAAAAAAAAAGGAAAAAGGAAAGAAAAACACACACATACAGAAAACAACAAACAGAGAAAGATTAGATTTATAAATTATCTAAATGATGCCAAACTTTCCTTTAGTAATTTCAGGTTGCTTACATCCAATTGAGCAACATACAATATTTTTAAATACAGCCCCTCAGACACAAAGAAATTTAGAGTCAGGAAGGTATGTTGCAGGCTGTCAGTGCAGCCAGAGGAGTGGGCTAAACACACAAAAAACATGCTCCCCCCCAGAGGTATGCTTGGCCTCTCATTATTAACCCACACACTACAAGGCAGCTGACAACTGAGAAGAGCGGGACCCCATCCGGCCTTGGAGGGACAGACCCCTCCCCCAGATCCTCTGTTCGGCTCCTCTCTAAAGTAGCCAGCTAATCATATTTGAGGAGTACATTTCCTGAGTGGTTTCACAGGCGAGGGAAAACCCCCACCAAATGGAAGACACTAACTACTTCAAGATCATGAGCACATGGCCCCCAGGCAGACTGGAGCCTGAAGACTGATAACTGTTAACCTTTTGACACCACCCTGCTATCTCACAACCATCCAATCAAAGAACTGTGCATAAGCTGATCACATACCCTAAGATGTACCTCTGTCACCTGGCCTTTAAAAATGCTTTCCTGAAACCCACTGGTGAGTTTGGGTTTTTGCAGTCCTAACTGTCCGGGACCACTTTTATGGTGCACTACACCAAATACTGCATTTTCCTTCACCACAGCCTGGTGTCAATAAATTGGCTTCACTGCGCATGAGCAAGCAGACCCAAGTTTGATTTGGTAACAGAATTGGTGGATTCCCAGGGCCTATGACATCTAGCTTCAAGCTCTTAAACTTATTTCTGATCATCTAACTTAGGGATGATCATTTTCAAGTCCAGAAACTACGGCATAGTTCATGCCCACTTTTCCAGGACAGAAACTATTCTAGCATCAGTTACAGAATCTAGAAATGACAGAAGTCCTGATACTTGGCCTCCCTGCTCTTCCTTTCCTGATTCGTAATCTTAAAAATACCTACTCCATCATAGTTTGAGTTAACAAAGAACTGGAGTAACTCTGGGCAATTACTTGTACCTTAATTTGTGTAACAGAAGCATTTGGGAACTCTTCTACTAAAATGAAATACGTTTGTAAGGAAAAATCCTCAGTTACTAAGAAGGTAAAGAAGGGGGATAAGTATAAATACTTAACATGGAAATAATACTTCCATTTGCTTTTTAGACTGTCTTCATTCTCAAAACATATGCTGGGATTGTGATAGGACCAGAGGTCCATGGGAGGATTCTGTCTTGAGAGAGGGAGGGAGGGGGAGAACAGTGTTAAACATCAACCCTATCATGGATACACACCCTGGCTGCAAACTCTCCCTGAATGCCTTCACTGTATGAATTCTCACCCTTGCACCTGTGTTGTTTTTTTCATTATGCATTTTCAGCCAGCTTGACCCCCTGTATTTGCTAGCTGTCTTTAGTGTGTCTTCCTCTCTACATCATTATGACGAAAATCTATCTTTGTCTTTCCCTGTACGTCCAGAGTGGTGCTTTGGGCACAGTCACTATTAATGAGTAAGATCTGTTCAAATGAACTTGCAATCACTACGTACAACAGTTAGATTACAGCAGAATGAACTGCAGTCGCTGACTCCTTGGTCTACGATGTCTGATTAATGAGGGGAAGGTAACAGTTCAAGCTCATGCTAGACAGTCTCATAAGCAATGACTGCTGGTAATAAGAACAGTTGTCACTTTGCTATGGATCAAGTGATGTCAGAGCAGAGAGAGAGACAGCTGGTGCCTGATCAAGAAAGAAGGACAATACAAGCACACAGGGGAAGTCAAGAGAAGAGGAGACGGCCATGGTGGAAATTAAAGAGCATGTGAAAAGACTATACTTCCTATAAGGCAAGCAGAGTAAAATTAAGCTTGTTCATAACCAGAGGCACCTGCATCTCAGTTGGTCTTAAAATGGCGGGAATGAGGTTTTCAATCTTAGTAACTTTTTTACATAGGTTACTTTCAAGAATTCAATACGGTTTTTCACAGTGAAACAACTTTTACAATTCAAAATCACAAAGGCCATACAGATGATTTGGACACCCTAAATAGATTGTGAGGTTACCCTAAAAGAGAACTCCTCATTTCAGTTCTAATTTCATTTCTAATTAAAAACAAAGAGACAGACCCTACCTTCCACTCAGGGTCATGCTTTCTTTTGTCCAAAGATGATTTCTCCCGCTCCCTGGCTTTCTTGTAAGCTTTCTTTTCTTCAGCCATTAGAAGTCTAGCGATTTCCTAAACAAAATCCATGCAACATCACTGACAGCAATGTTGTAGGCAGAAGGTTACTGGGATATTTCCAAAGAATATGGGCTAAACAAATTAACTAACATGAACTCACCTCATCCTGGGCGACTTGAGCTGCTCTCATGTCCACCTGGATAGCCTATAGTATAGGAAATACAAAAAAGTATAATTTTATTAGAATCTATCCTGTCCATTAAAAAAAATTACATAAAAATAAACTGGTATTTGAAACTAGATGTGATTAACATCCCTGAAGTTGATAATCAGTATACTTCCATCGGTCAGAGCAGAGTCTATTTTTATCAAATTCTAGAGCAGATTCCTAGGAAATGATCAGAACTCAATAAAGGAGACACAGGAATATGGGATTCTGTTGCTAAAGTTTACTCAGCAAGTAAAACTGCTGGATACTCTATTTCTATTGTCCTGATTTTTCTACCCCTAAAGAAGGTATCGGTTTCTCAACAAACAGAGGAATATAAGGCCTATTACATAATGTCAAGATTGATTCAATTCACAAAAACCTACTGATTCACCTAAAATTTTACATTAAAGTTTGCTCACCAAAATTTCTTCTTCTTGCAGTTTTCTGGCAATTTCAGCATCGGACCATTCCTGATCCCTGTGGGTCACTCGTGAGGGAGTAGAGACAGTGTCTTTCATCACTCTGGGTTTCACTCCTAGAAAAAACCCGGTGTAATAAGGCAACTGAGTGTGTTTTCCGAAAAGTGGCAAAATTTAAGATAACAAAGGTTTTGTTTTCAATATCTAAAAATGACAATACCACTTCCACTCCAAAATTCAGTGTAGAGTGCACTTGAAATAATTGTACCCTCTAGTCATGGAAGAGAGGTGATACAGATAATCCACACATTTAAACAAAGTTCCCCACCCAAACCTACTTGGTATAAACTTCCTTCTCACACAGCTTCTTTAATAGTAGAAAATCATGCAAGGATCTGTAAGTGAGGCTTTTGCAAAATAGGAAGTGAAAAAAGATTAAGTCACTAAACTAAAAAGAATTTACAGAAAAGTAAATAAGTTAGTTGGAGGTTTAAAGAGACTAAGCTATCAAGGCTTGGCGGAGATGAGAAGCTTCCCACCTTTTTGCCTCTGCCTTGCACACCTTACTTCAAAGAGAAACAGCATCAACTGGGAGTTATGTGACAGTACCTATTAACCAGCTGGTGGCCCTGCCACAGCTTCTGCTCTGATGGTCACCAAACCCACTTGCTTTAGATGGTTCCTATAGCTCTGATCATTTTAATGTTGCCAAATTTTAGGGAAGATATACCCTAAGTGAAGTATCAGCACAGTGACCTTAGAGTTCCATTCCTTTGAGAAGAAAGGAACATGGACACTGGTAGGGAATTTTGAAATTTTATAAGAGCATATTTTCTCTTTATAAGTTTTAATTAACTGGTAAATGTTAATGGTTATTCCAAAATTGTGGGATTTCCCTCTTTGTATCCTTTATAAATTACAAGTATTCAACAACGTGAATATCTTACATTAAAAAATAATAAAAATTTTGGGAATTCCTGTCGTGGCTCAGTGGTTAACGAAACCGACTATGAGGTTGCGGGTTCCATCCCTGGCCTTGCTCAGTGGGTTAAGGATCCGGCATTGCTGTGAGCTGTGGGGGAGGTTGCAGACGCGGCTCGGATCTGGCATTGCTGTGGCTCTGGTGTAGGCCGGCGGCTACAGCTCCAACTGGACCCCTAGCCTGGGAACCTCCATATGTCGTGGGAGAGGCCCTAGAAAAGGCAAAAAGACAAAAATAAATAAATTTTAAAAAATTAAAAGTAATAAAAATTTTAATGAAGAAGATCAACCATCTGGAATACTGACTTTCAGTAATCAGATTACTGAAGGGAGAAAGAAATTTACTCCTAGTTGCCTATTTCTTCACATTAGTGGTTCTCAATCATGTCTATACATTAAAATAATTTGGGGCGCTTTAAATACATATGACATCTTTGACCCAAACCCCTGATATTCTAACAGAAATACCCTGGGTGAGATCTGGCTTTGTCAGTTTGTTTTAAATCCTACCAGTTGATTCTTAATTGCAATTACCATTGGAACTACTAGTTGAGTGTATTATGTCTATCAAAGTTACTGTACATGAAAACAATTTTTATCAAAATGCCTCACCACATGATTCACTTGCTTTAAACAAAACAGGGAAAACAACAACAACAACAACAACTAAATTCTGGACAAATGAAGAGTTTAAAAGTTATCTGGTGAAGCCTCTTCTTAGAGCTTAAACCTAGCTTTGCGGTAAATCCAAAAGCCAGAGAATCATCTGCCTTTTCACAAATAAAGTCTATTAAACATGGCTTTCTTAGTTTATTTAGGTCTATGAGTACCTGATTACCTAGAACACAGAATCCACTTCAATTTCTCATCACCTCTAGAGCTATTAAATCTTATGAGGGGCTGGGCTGGTTTTAATGCAGATTTGAGTGATCTGGGACAGTCAGGAAAGGTGGGATACTGCCAGGAGTAGATAAACCTCTGTGAGTTATGATTAGCTTGGTCATAACTAGAAGGGAATATTTCAGGGAAAAAGAGATGAAACTAGATAGGGAAGTTGGCACTGGGAAAAGTCAGTGGACAAGGTAGGCTGCTATATGCCCGTCTACAGAAGAATGACATTTCCATGAGCAGCCCAAAGCCTAGCTGAGGATGACTGGAGAGATCACACTTAGGCTTGCTCCTTCAGTTTTGCCACTGGAAAAGAAACAGAGTGGAATGTGCTCAGATTTTGAGAACTAAACTTTTTCTACTTATTCCTCCTCCACACCACAAAATTAACTAAGAAAATATTTTGCTTTAATATCAATCAAAGATACTTGGAAGGCATTCAAATGAAATGGTCAAATGAAGAGTTTTAACTGGTTTGACAGGATGATAAGACTGTGTGAACTCTTGGCAGTTAAAAAGAGAATGACACGTAGATTAATGGAACAAAACAGAGATCCTAGAAATAATCCCAATGTGTATATGGTCAATTAATTTATGGCAAAGATGACAAGAACACACAATGGAGAAAGGGCAGTCTCTTCTATGAATAGTGCTGGGAAAACTGGACAGTTACATGCAAAAGAATGAAACTTGATGACTAACTTACACCACACACAAAACTAACTCAAAATGGATTAAAGACTTGAACATAAGACTTGAAACAATAAAACTCCTAGAAGAAAGCATAGGCAGTAAGCTTTCTGACACTGACTTGGAGATGAGTTTTTAGATTTGGTTCCAAAAGCAACAAAAACAAAAATAAGCAAGTGGGACTAAATCAAACTAAGAAGCTTCCTCAGAATAAAGGAAATCATCAACAAAATGAAAAGGCAAGCTACAGAATGGGAGAAAATATCTGCTAATCACAAACCACAAAGGGCTAACATTCAAAATATATAAGGAATTCATACAACAAACCAGCAAAAACACAGTCTGATTAAAAAATGGGCAGAGGATTTGTATAAACATTCTTCCAAAGAAGGCATGCAGATGTCCAACATGTACATGAAAAACTGCTCAGCATCGCTAATCATCAGGGAAATGCAAATCAAAACCACAATGTGGTAGCACACCTCACATCTGTTAAAATAACCACTATCAAAAAGGCAGGAAACAACAAATGTTGGCGTGAATATGAAGAAAAGGAAACCCCTGCGCACTGTTATTGGGAATGTAAATTGGTGCAGCCACTATGAAAAACAGTATAAAAGTTCCCCCCAAAATTAAAAAAAAACTAGAACTACCATATGATTCAGTAATTTCATTTCTGAGAATTCATCTGAAGGAAATGAAAACACTAACTTGAAAAGATACACACACCCTGCGTTTACTGAATTATTATTATTTACAATAGGCAAGACATGGAAACACTCTTAAATGTCCACTGATGGGTAAATGGATAGACACACATATACATAGAGGTATATTACTCAATAATAATGAAAAAATTAAATATTGCCATTTGTGACCACAGAATTGCAAGGCATTATGCTAAATGAAATAAGTCAGAGAAAGGCAAATACTACATGATTTCACTTGTATGTGGAAGGCAAATACTATATAATTTCACTTATCTGTGGAATCTAAAATAAAACAAAGCAATAGAAATAAAAGCAAAAATAAACCAACGAGACCTCATCAAATCGACAAGCTTTTGCACAGCAAAGGAAACCATAAAAAAACTCAAAAACACAACTTAAAGAATGGGAGAAAATAGTTTCAAATGACGCAACTGAAAAGGGCTTAATCTCTAAAATATTCAAACAACTTACACAACTCTACAGCAAAAAAGCCAACAACCCAATGGAAAAATGGGCAAAAGACACGAACAGACATTTCTCCAAGGAAGATATACACATGGCCAACAAGCACATGAAAAAATGCTCAACATCCCTGATTATTAGAGAAATGCAAATCAAAACTACCATGAGATACCACCTCACACGAGTCAGAATGGCCACCACTAATAAATCCACAAATAACAAATGCTGGAGGGGGTGTGGAGAAAGGGGTACCCTCCTGCACTGTTGGTGGGAATATAAGCTGGTACAGCCACTATGGAGAACAGTATGGAGGTACCTTAGAAAACTATACATAGAACTACCATATGACCCAGGAATCCCACTCTTGGGCATATATCCAGACAAAAATTTCCTTGAAAAAGACACATGCACATGCATTTTCATTGCAGCACTATTCACAGTAGGCAAGACATGGAAATAACCCAAATGTCCATCGACAAATGACTGGATTAGGAAGATGTGATGTATACACACACACACACACACACACACACACACACAATGGAATACTACTCAGCCATAAAAGAACAAAATAATGCCATTTGCAGCAACATGGATGGAACTAGAGACTCTCATACTGAGTGAAGTAAGTCAGAAAGAGAGAGACAAATACCATATGTTATCACTCATATATGGAATCTAATATACAGCACAAATGAACCTTTCCACAGAAAAGAAAATCATGGACTTGGAGAATAGACTTGTGGTTGCCAAGGGGGAGGGGGAGGGAGTGGGGTGGTTGGGGATCTTGGGGTTAATACATGCAGACTATTGTCTTTGGAATGGATTAGCAATGAAATCCTGCTGTGTAGCCCTGAGAACTATGTCTAGTCACTTATGATTGAGCAAGATAATGGGAGAAAAAAGAATGTATACATGTATGTGTAACTGGATCACCATGCTGAACAGTAGGAAAAAAATTAATATATTGGGGAAATAAAAAAAAAATAAAACAAAACAAAAACCAAAATCCTGAGCTCAGAGATACAAAGAACCGTTCTGTGGTTGCCAGAGGAGGGGTTGGGGTCTTGGGCAAAATGTATTGAAGGGAGTCATAAGGAACAAACTTCCAGTTATAAAATAAATATGTCATGGGCATGTAATGCACAGCATGGAGACTATAAGTATTACAATACATATCTGAAAGCTGTTGAGAGATCTTAAAAGTTTTCATCACAAGGAAAAAATTTTTAATTATGTATGGTGTTAGATGTTAACTGGACTTACTGTGGTGATCATTTTGTGGATGCAATACATACAAATATACACTTGAAATTAATATAATGTTATATGCCAGTTTTACCCTTATAAAAATAAACAGTTAAATTCTGAGGTATTATCTCAATATCAGGTCAAATATTTAGAGGGAAAAAGAAGAGTTTATTTGAACTTGATATGTCCTTGGAACTTGTGTGTCTTTTAAGTAGAAAATTTCTATATCCTGGAATATCAGATTTCTGGACTGACAGTACTACGCACTAAATGTAATATCCTCTATACCAAAGGTAAAAAGAACTTCTGTAAGTGTGTAAGAAAGAACCTAAATACAGTGTAAGGCTGTCATTACAGAAAACAGAGATGTTCTAAAAAGTTATTAAACACAGTTTACTCAAGAGATTAACAAAACAGCTGTCTTCATTTTGGTAGCCTAAGCATAATCTGCAAACTAACTTTCAAAAAACTCAGGTAAGCCACATTTTTAACAGTTTCACATTTTTTTTTCTTCTTCTTAGGGCTGCACCTGTGGCAAACAAAGTTCCCAGGCTAGGGGTCGAATTGGAGTTGCAGCTGTGGACAATGCCACAGCCACAGCCACAGTAGATCCAAGCTGCATCTGCGACCTACACCACAGCTTGCTGCAATGCCAGATGCTTAACCCACTGAGTGAGGCCAGGGATTAAACCTGCTGAGCCACAACAGGAACTCCCTCATTCATTTTTTAACTCAAATTCTTGCTTGTCTTTTTCAGTTCATCATTCACCAGTCTGAGGATACAAGACCTCCCTCAATAAACACAAGCAAAGCAAACCTTTAAAGAAATTGTAATAAAGTAAGATACAATTTTTAAAAGTACTGTATTTAAGACAAACTAATCCCAAGCTTGGAATAAGGTAATACGGTGACACAAATTCAAGAGTATTTTATACTAAGCCAGCCTGACACTTGGGGAATGTCATAGCAGAATAGTATGTTATGGTTCTGAGAGGTTGGAAGTTAACCTGCAGAAAATTAATAAGCTATCACAATTTAATAGCTCAATAGAGATGTTACCCTCAAAGGTGGTTTGGTTTTACTGCCCTTTAGAAAGTTAACCAAACTTACATTTAGTTCAGCAATTTTATTCTGTATTCCTTTTTGAACTGATTATAAAATCCTGTCCTGCAAATCAATCCTCTTAGAACTAGCTCTTCGTTGCCCTGCTAGTTTCTCTGTTATTAAGTTAAATAAAACTTTGGCCTATGCTAACAACTTTGAGAATTGTACTTTTATTTTTGGATATTTATTCATTTATTTTGGCCACACCCACAATATACAGAAGTATGCAGGCTAGGAACTGAATTCAAGCTGCAGCTGAAGCAATGAGGGATCCTTAAGCCTCTGGACTGAGCCTGGGATAGAATCCACACCACTACAGAGACACACTGCCAGATCCTTAACCCACTGTGCCACAGCAGGAACTCCAAGAATTGTACTTTTAGAACAGCATTAGTAGAAACCAGTACTTAATAATTATTTTAATGTAGTCTTCTGCCTTACTAGAGTTGGTGGTGGGGGGGTGGTGGTGGTCACAATCAAATGTTTACAGGGACTACATAGGTAAAATTTGCCAAGTAAGTTGAATACAAAGTGATAGACAGTAGCAACTGTATTACAGCCACTTTAGTACCTGCCTAGCCACATTGTTTTTTAAACCTTACTGCTATTAAAATAAAAGAAATAAAACATTTGCCTATGAATCCAGTAGTAGGGTTCTGTGAGTCAGTGTTTATTTCCTATTAGTTCCACCCTTTCTAAGCCTGTTTAAGATACCTTCAAGTATAACTAAAAGCCATAGGGCTAAGGGGCCCTCAGCACACTTTTAAAATCAGATTCACAGAATCATAGATGTAGAGGTCGATGCAATCACTGTTCCTCCCCAATACCTTTTGGACTCCAACATGTCTTTCTAAACCTGGGCAGAGTGTAACTTACTCATAAAGAGTGATCTTACTCCAGGTAGATCATATCACTTCCTCCGTTATTGCCCTGCAGCTCTTTGTTCAAAGTCTATCTAACTTGCAATTGTTTCTTTACATATACACCTGCTTGGCTTGACTCATAAACCTTCTGAGGCTGAGATCCAAACATATATCCCCCCAAACATAAAGCCTGAGGCAAGAATATTTGTGGCAGATACTTATATGGCTTGCTGAACTGAATTTTCATTTTATCACCAAGTCCTTTAAAAACTTAAAACAAACATGATAGAGATAACATGATAGGAAGAACCAAAAGAATCAACTTGAACCCACAGCCTAGAAACCACTTTCCAGACCAGAGGTAGGGGTGGCTGGGCAACAGTATGGAAGAAAGTTGAGTAGAGTCGCCTCCTTGGTACTTTTCCCAATAAACCCTGCATCTCGGTGAAACTACCATTAGAGCAAAACAGAATCAGGGAGGTGAGTATGGTCTAAGGAAACTACCAGATAGTGTAGTGCTATGACCTGCAGTGGGACAGCCACGTGGCAAACATCACAGGGGCAGTTTCCAGACAAGATGAGAGAGAGAACCATGACTGTCAATGATGTCAATGATGGACTTCAGAGGCCTCAGGGAAGCTGGAAACTTGAGGCTCACATCTAACATTCACCTCATTCCTATACAAGCACCAAGAGCTTACCTGATATTGGCACTTCAGAACACCAACTGTAGAGTTAAGAGTCGAAGAAGGTTAAAGACAGGAAGCAACTCAAGGCAGTCATTTTCAAACTTGAAGTACCTAAGAATCACCTCCAGGTGTGAAACAAGCCCAAACTGCCAGGCCACTCTCCAGAGACGGTAACGTAGAAGACCCAGAAATCTGCATTTTTAGGAAATAGCTCAGCTGATTCTGATGAAAACAAACCACAATTCGAAAAATGCCGTCTCAAGAAATTGCCTATTCAATCTCTCACTTTACAGATGGGAAAAATGAAGTCAAGAAATTCTAGTACTTCCAGCCCTGCTGTCTTCTAGTTAGGCAAATACTATGAAGGTGGTATCACCAGGCCTTCTGGGTTCACAGAATTACAAGCAGAAATTCAAGAGCACTGATTTGGTAACAGAATCACTGATGCATGGTTTTGATGAATTAAGAACTCTATCCGGGATGGGCACCTCCTGTGCAATCTGGGACTGGAAGAACCTCATAAGGAATTAGTTGTATTAGGAGAAAGAAGGGAAAAGGTAGATATTTTCCTTCTTGAGATTTTGGATTAAGTGAATACTTTTTATTTGGCTGCAGGATTTATTCCAAAGCCATGAACACCAACCAGAGAGAAAGAACAGTTTGCTTAAGATGCTTATTATAAATACACCTGTTTCTAGGTACATACATGCTACCAGGACTTCCAAAGAGACTGTCCTTCATTACCTGGGTCATGGAGCTGGAGCCGCTCCTCACTCTCTGAGAAGGGCCGAGTCCTTGGCCTGTGTTTCCTTTCTCTGTGCTCCCCTTGCCCATGGTCCCTCCCATATACAGCTTCCTTGCAGGGAAGCCCCAATTTCTGTGAGGACTTGGGAGAAAGTCGGTCTTGGTGCTGGGCATGTTTTTCCCCACTCCGAGTTCGATGGCTATGGTGAGCCTCCCAGTCATCCGATTCAGTGCTCAGAAACACCTCACCACTGATCCTGGGAAGAGGAGGTCTCTGGAGCTTCTCAGGACCAGACTGTTTCCTTTCAGGCTGCTCAGTGTTCATCGGGGGATCATCTCTCACTTTACCCAAGCTAGATGATGACAGAGGTTTCTCTGATGGACACTGCTCTTCCAGTTCTTCCAAGTTCTCCTGAGGACGTTTGCATTTCTCCTTCCTCTGCTTCACAGTCTTCTCCTCGCTTTGGAGTCTACAAGACCTTGAGAATCCAGAACCCAACTCCCTTGCCCTCCTTGACCGTGGGTGGTCTGAGTGGAGGTGGAGGAATGTGAAAAATAGAAATGCAGGTTAACGTAATGAGAGTATGAACTCACTACATGAGAGAGACAGGGCCCAAATTTAACATCTTTTAAAATGGAGAAAGCAAATTTTTCAACTTAACAAATTGAAAAGAAGGGGTGAGCTTTTACTGGCATGTTCCATACAAAAATGAAGGATTCCGGGGACACAGCCAAAACGGCAAAACTAAAATGAATTTAAGTCAGATAACTTAAATCTGAAAGAAAAGCTTGATTGTGATTAGGGCAGAGTTAACAGAGTACCTTAATATTTGCCAGTAACAAAAATTCCGGTCATGAAATGTTCGATTCTGTTTATAAAATCAATTTGGAACTAGTGTATGGGGGAAAAGTGAGAGTTGAGAGAGTCAGAAAACGGAAGAACTAAGTTTTGTGATTCCAGTCAGAGACCTTCAAATAGTCGTATTGGAAATAACAATAACTATGTATCAGGATGCTGCTAGTTTCTCTTTAGTTCAGAGAGACGTTTCACAGATTTTACTTTCCCTCTATCCTCTCCCCTTGGGCGGCCAGAGTAAACATGCCCAGCATATTACTGTTAGGTGTGGAAGAGGATGGAGTACAGGAGAATTTTAAGTGAGTCAATGACCCTGTTGTCTTTGGATAACTCTGCTCCTAATCTTACTTGAAGATTTGGCAGCAGAAAAAAATTAAAAAGCGATGCCAGAATGGAATACATAAAAAGGAGTCACTTCCTAAGTACATGTCAAAAAAACTTTGTGATACTTACTCTGTGTATAAAAATATTATATATGCTTAGTATACAAGTCCCTAAGTTTAACACAAACTTCAAAAACAGCACATGGATGGGTGCTTTTTTGTCAGGTCTCATTTAGGAACAAGCAAACTATGAAAATAAGGAAAGTAAATTAACAAAGCATAGTTCAAGAGCACATTTATTTTAACATTTTCTAAGACTTTTACTACACTTGCGAAATAAGAAAAAGAAATCTTAACTCCATGGAAAATTGCTAAGACAGCCAAAGTTCTCTGCTGGAATTAGCTACTGGCTGAACTACATTTGAAACAGTGATCCTAATTTGATGGGATGTGGTTTTTGTTTTTGTTTTTTAAATCGACTATACGTTTTCTTAGTTATTAGGGTTCTGTTTTTTACTTGATTCGATTTTCACGTTTTTGCTAAAGTTTGTTATTGTTAATTTAATGAAGGAATAGAGAAACGGGAGATAAGTGCTAAGTGCATCACTGATGCCGTAAGCTTCCACTCAGAACTTCAAATTGTCTCCTCTTGAGCTTTCCAGAAGAAAAAAAAAAGTCTGTAAAGTATCTTCACAATTTTACAGTAAAATTTATTTTTTACATAAAGCAAAATAGGACAACTATTCTCTGTAATAAAAAAGTATCTACTCTTTTAAAGGTACTTTAAAACTATTATTTTAAGTGTCTCTTCACAACTGAGAAAAAGAATCAACTCACTACTGCTATGAATTAATCTGATACCACAACCAGGTAACAGGGGTTTAGTGTTAACACCAATGTTCCTACACAGATTTAGAGCAGGGAGGCCTGCCCTTAAACCCAAAAAGAAAGAAGACAGGTTTTGTTTTCGACTTGATCTGTGAAGTTATGATTGTTTGCTTGTTTTTATTTTTAATTCTTTCTAAAAAGGTAACATATATTAGTGGTTTTACTTTAGGAAAGCATGTTTCAAGAATTAGAACAGAGTTGTCACTATATTTCGCAAAGCTGATAGGAAAAAATATCTATTGCCTAGATCACTCATGATATCTTTAAACCTAGGAAAGGAAAAAAAAAAAAAAGGATGGGGTGGAGGAATCTGTTTAAATCCTTTAAAACCCCATCTAATTAAGGACTGACACTTTCATGTTTCTTGAAACCAAGTTACTTGGCAAATATAATTAAATTCCTTACAGCCAATGTATACATATATATGTGTGCCTGTGTATCTATGTACATGCACAGTGTGTATCTACATAGACATATACAGAAACACAGGCACACATATATATGTAACATTTTATTTGCGTGTCTCCATGTTTATCTTTCAAAATAAGATGATTTTTGTTTAGACAGACAAAATACTATGTAACACACACATATTACATTGATATACATATAAATGATACCTATTAGAGATTATGAATCTTCACAAAAATTACATTTTTTAATCTTCTCAACATCCATGCGAAGGATGCATTTTTTAGAATCTCCAATTTACAGATGAGAAAAAGGCCTAGAGGGGTTATAGTAGATAACTTCTTTAACATTACAATTTTTCCAAGGAAGGGATGAAACTTAAATCAAGGTCTTCTGACTCCAAAGACCAGGACTTAAAAACAAAAATCACTAATATGCTTGCAATTCAGGTTAAGTGGCTTTGAAAGAAAAACATGGATTCATAAATGAAAAAGATCTCATTTTAAATCTCAGCATCTCAGTTGATATAAATCTGATAGATGTTTTAGATAATTTCAAATTTGTAGGAAATCTATAAATGATTATTTTTAAAAGATTAACTTATTAAAGTTTAAGTAAATGAAAGCTAAAACGACCACTTCTATAATGATTTGCTGTGATTATTATGTAAGACAGACAAAAATCATATGGCACATAAAGATAGGAAGCACAATTAAAGATCCCTTATGTGTTGGGAAAGGACCACTGCAAAGAACACAAGGATGCTTAGCAAATAGGAGCTGGACTGCAATGTGGTTTCTGTCGACTCAACCTGATCTAACTCAAAGGCATATCAAGGAAGATCACATGTTCGGCAATACTGTCTCCCAACAACAACATGGCTGTAGAGAAATTCCAACAGTACTTTACACACACACACACACACACACACACACACACACACACTCTCTCTCTCTCTCTCTCTCTCTCTCTCTCTCTCTCTCTCTCTCTCTCTCTCAGGAGGTCACTGTGTTCAATTCCCACCTCCCTACCCGCAACTCCACAGAAAAGTAGCATATAGGCCTTTCTCTGTAAGTTTAAAAAAAGCAGTTAAATATAGATTTTAAACTATTTCAGGTGTCCCTGAAAATTCAGTGAATCCTCAACATAGTCTTGAGAGATGAATCAGGATGACAGCACTCTAGTTGAAACAAGCAGATTTGAGTCCCCATTCTTCAAGTCAGTATAAGGTTTTAACAGAGGAATGCTAATATCAGTACTTCAGTGTACTGATACTTACTACCCTAAGGTAGTAATTACTTACTACCCTAATGTTTTGAGACTCAAAAGTTTAGAAGTTAATTTTATTTGCAATGAACATGCCTTCAATGCAGAATTACAAATGAGAACAAAAAACACCAGATCATATTTCTAAGTTTTTTTTTTCTTTTTCTTTTTGTTGGCCATAGCATATGGAAGTTCCCAGGCCAAGGAGTGAATTGAGCTGCAGCTGTGATGTACACTACAGCTGTGGCAACTCTGGATCCTTAACCCACTGTACCACAGTGGGAACTCCATATTTCTAAGATTTTAATTAAAGCTGAC
This sequence comes from Phacochoerus africanus, assembly GCF_016906955.1. Classification (NCBI taxonomy): domain Eukaryota; kingdom Metazoa; phylum Chordata; class Mammalia; order Artiodactyla; family Suidae; genus Phacochoerus; species Phacochoerus africanus. Next base: position 209,024,559 of record NC_062544.1, on the reverse strand, counting down.
AAGTAACTCTTTACCCTCTGACCTCTAGTACAGAAAAACACGGCAATAATGTTTCCTTTTAAAATGGATGTACCGCATATATTTGACGAGAAAAACCATCATAAGAAAAATGACTATCAAAAAAAAAGAGCTGAGCATTTTGCACATGGAAGAACACACCAAGCAATAAACAGAATCAACTTCTTTACTAATTGTGTCATAGACCTGAGCTCTATGGATTGTGATAAATTTAGAATGTGACTGCAATACTGTATACAAACTAGAATAATCCATTTACCTATATATAACATATCTTTCATTCTGCTCGAAAATACCTACTTACCTTTTATAATGAAATTATTGAAAGGCAATCAGCAATTAATTTTCATGGGACTTGAGGATTATGGACCTTTAAAATCTTTACTCTCTAGAACTGCCTTTAGATTTCATTTAGGGAGTATCCTAAGCATAGTCTCCAAGCTGAACTACAATAAATACTGGCACCGAAAACTACAGGAAATGTTTTCCCTTTAATAGATCTTTAAAAAAGACTGAACAATATTTGCAAATACTCATTTCCCAACACACTTTTAAGATAAAGAATCCCACCACCACAAGTGCCACCACCATACCAGCACCACCACCACCACCCTGCAAAAGCAGGTACTAGAGAAGGGACATCTCTGTTTCAGAAATTCTTCTATATGATAATTAAACATCAAAGGAAGCATCAAGAGCAAAAAATGAACAAAGATTCTTAAAATTTAATTTTGTCATCAGCAGGCTAACACATTGGGCGAGGTTTAAAAGATAAAAAGCATAGAAAAAAAGCTTTGTTATCTAGTAATTGATATATGCTGTTCCTCCTTTAACATTTGTTCCCCTTTGCTGCTTCAAACAGCACTGCCCAGACATCCTTGAGAAAGATCAAGGCCAGAGACTTATCTGCCATTTTTCACACCCCTATTTATGTGTCTGGAATGTAAGGCAGCATTCTGAGTAGCAACAATGCAAAAGAATGCATGCTAAATCTTGCTAAAATGTATTCAAGTTTTAACAGCCATAAAAACAGCTCTGCTCATCCAAGTAAAGAATAGATTTTTCATTAGATAAGGAAAAATCCCACCACAAATCTAAAGGGGCCCTAGGGTCACTTTAAAGACAAATTTAAACAGGTGCCTTGCAATTGAGTCTAAGGCTAGAGTAGATCGTGATGTAGGAATTGTTACCTCCATCTTCGTAATAGTAACTGTCACCATAAGCATTGGCTCCAGAGGCCTCCGGAAAGTGTTTCTTTCGCTTTTTCTCTTCCTGTAACTCCTTTTCTTGCAAGAGTCGAGCTATGTCCTGCAAATACAGAGAGAACAAAAATAAATATTACCAGAGAATGAACAAACTCCATACAGTGACCATAAAGGTCAATGGTTTGACATTCCAATGGCAGGCTGTTGTGGGCTCTGCCAGACTTTCTAGCATTAAGCTCATACTATCAAATACCACAAATAATTGCTCAACAGGAGTGGCACAATGTCCAGATGAGGGGGAAAGTTTTTTTTTTTTTTTTTAAAAAAACTGAAATTTAAATCTAAATCACTATGAAGATACTCAAATGTAGTGTTCCTTAAGCTGGCTATAGGACAGAATTTTTAAAATACTTATTTGTGGGCCCTTTTTCCAAAATGATGATTTATTAAGTCTGAATGAGGGACAGTGCCATAATTTATAAAACTTTATAAACTGTATTTACAACTTAAAAACATTTTAAAAATAATCTTTCAGTTGATTGTGACTTAGCTTTGCAGTAGAGAACCACTATCTTAACTAAAAAAGAGAAAAGAGTCTTCCTTCCATCTCCCCTCTGCTTCATCTCTGGGCAAGTTTTCAGCCGTTACTGAGTGATGAATAAACATTCTGACCCTGTCCCCTAAAAGATTACCATCCTTCAATGAAAATACAGGTAAATACAGAGAGCTACAATACAATAAATTATAAATGCCTTTACAATACAAGTAAATTATAAATGCCTCAGAAAAAAGAGGGTTAAAATGTCCATGGGAGCACAAAAGAGTGAATACTATTTCTGCTTAAATTAATTAGTTTAAGCCTTTATATTTATGTTAGGTTTTGAACAAAGACCTGGATTCCAATAGGCAGAGGAAAAAGAGAAAACAGTATCAGCAAAGTTATAAATATTTTAATGGGCATTAGTCTAGGGTACAACCAATAGTCCAATAAGAACATAGGATGTGGGGTATTACAGAGAAAGATGAAGCTAGAAAAACAGTCAGAGGCTCGACCACAGGCATCCCTTACAGACAATATTAAGAAATCTGGAGTCTATAATAAGCGATGAAGAGTTGCTAAAGGTTTTGAGCTTTCAAGTGACTATTCTGAATCTGAAGATTAGTTCTATGAAAGGCCAAACAAGAAGGCACATAAACTTTGTCCATGATACTTTTTCAGAAAGAAGATCCCTGGCTGTCACTAGATTCTTAAAGATTGTACAAATAGGGCAACAATATTCACTGGTGCACATGGTAGTAACAATCACAGGCAGTCTGAGGTACTTACTGCTAAATATCAACAATGAGGAATACAAGAAGTGCTTCGATGTTAATGGCGCAAATTTTGAAGCAAAAATTAATTACTATTCCCAATTTTCTGAACAAGTCGCAAGACTGCAAGGCAAATTTTAAAAAGTCACCTGAATTAATCACTTTCTATCATATCAGTGTATAAATAAGTTGGATGCTGAGGCTAGGTAAATTAGCAAAGGTTATCCATATACTTGGCTTTTAATGTTCATAAAATAGCCTTACAAATCTGAGTTTACATTAAATAAATGCCTAAATTCAAATTTATAAATATATTATTAATATATACCTTTACCTGATTTCTATGCTGGAAACCTCTCATAAAATTACGTAAAATACATACATATATTTGATAAGTAATTTATGTAAAAGCGCTCACTCAGAATGAAAGGCAAAGAACCACACAGGCATTGTTTTCATGCAAAGAAATCTGAATTTCTAATATTTTGATTGAAAAAAAAAATCTTCTAAATCTGAAAGTTAAGACAATTTTATTTTCCCTTCCAGTTAAGTCGGAGACACTTTGGGGACACTGGGAGAGAAACATTAACTACCAAAATGAATTTCCTTGGGCTTGAATTCTTTATTTGTAAAATGAAGAATTTGAACTACTCAATCTTGAAGTCAAATGTCTTGACACCATAATGCACCATGTTCATAAACCTGTGAGTGTTACCAGGTGTCAACCTCTGTGACAGGTTCATTACACTTGAGGTCTTACAAAGCAATCTAACAACAGTTAGGTAGAAAAAGAGGTTTGACAAGATAACTTGTTCTATCCAAACTAATATCCATTACAGAATTTCCCAAATCCCTATACTTTTTACTGCAGAAGTACGAAGAAAATGTAAACACTTCCCTGAGTTGTCATGTTTACCAAGCATCCAACACTACATCTTCCTAAGTGGTTTGTTTTACTGAGAACAAAAAATTTCTCTTGACATAACTAAGTAAAAATATAAAGGAACATTACCAGGTCCAATGGCCAGCAGAAATTATTAAATTGTACTCCAGGGATTTTATAATTGCTTTCCCAGTATTGAATCTAGTTATAATAGAATACATAGTAATAAGCCACTTTCTCAATGTGAAGAACCAAAGATGAACCAAAGAGAAGCAAAGATGATGTCTCTTTTGTACAATGCATTAGCTAGGCAAAAGGGGGGCTTTTAATAAATCAGAAGAATCATCATCATAATCGTCATATACCTGAGCAGCCAAACCTTTTGCTCTTTTAGCCTCTCAACTCCTTTTGAGTAAGCTTCTTCTGTCTGAGAGGAAAAGCTATCTAAAACTGAGGAGGAAAAGGATAGATTCAACAGAAAATTGCTCTCTATATAAGCAGGGTTTAGCACAAGTCAGTTCTCTGCCCTGATTTCCAACATTACTGCACAATGGGTTTAGTTAGGTGATTTCAATATAAAGATTTTCTCCCAGGAGTTCCCACTGTGGTGCAATGGGATTGTGATATCTCTGTAGTGCTGGGCCACAAGTTCAATTCTGGGTCTAGCAGAGTGCATTAGGATTCAGCATTACCACAGTTGCAGTATAGGTTGCAACTTGGCTTGGGATCTCCACATGCTGCAAGGCAGCCAAAAAACATTAAAAAGAAAGAAAGAAAGAGAGAGAGAGAGAGAGAGAGAGAGAAAAGGGAGAGGGAGAAAGAAAGAAAGAAAGAAAGAAAGAAAGAAAGAAAGAAAGAAAGAAAGAAAGAAAGAGATTTTCCCCTGAAACAAGCTAAAGATGGCAACTCTTAGTCACAATGCTTGGATGCAGCTTAGTCACCCTTGACATAAACAACCTCCCTGGTCCTCAGCTTCCTTCCTGTTAAAGGTTAGTCTAAAGAGCATTTCCCAAGCTCTGTTTCTGAGAACACTATATCAAAAGGTTCTCTTAAAAAAAAAAAAAAAAAAAAAAAAAAAACAGAGCATTCAATAGGAAACATGAATTATATCTACTCTTTAAACCCATCAGCCCATTTGAAAAATCTGATAGAAGAAATGTTATCTTCTTGTAACCCAGGAATTTCCAAATTTATTTTGTGACAGAAGCCTTTTTGTCACATAAAAAACATAAACCTTATGAAATTAGTGTTTGACAGAACACAACTTGGAAAGAACAAATCTAAAAGAACTCATAAGCCCTTTTGAAGTCACATTCCACTTTTTCTTCCTTTTTCTTTTCTTTTTTGTCCATGTCCATGGCATGCAGAGGTTCTTGGGCCACGGATGGAACCCACACCATAGAACCAGGGAACTCCAAATTATTTTCAAATTAATCATATAAATTAGGTAAACTTACTTTGGGCTAATAGGTAGAAATAACTCTGCTGCATAGAAGACTTAGTAAATCCAGTTATTGACATAAGGATTTGTCATTACCGCTCATCTCTCCCTTTTCTGTTATCCAAGCTCACTTACTCAACTTTGGAAAACTGGAAGTTATGAGATAAGTAAGGGCATAGTTAAGGATCCCCTAGGATGCTAGAAGAAAGTTATTTTAAGGAAAAAAGATTTACTGGTTCCTTTCAATAGGTCAAACATTCTGCTAGAGACCTTCTGTAGAGAAACAAGATACATGGACAATATCATTAATGTTCTTGTCTATTACTATCAAGTGTTAGCAGCAAAATGATTAACATACTCTAAGACATGCAAAGATAAGTGTTCTAAGGAGACATTCATATGAACAAGGTGCAGTGGGGCCCAGAGGAGTCCCTCACGTCTTTCTCAGATGGCAAATTACAGAACCACGTATTGGATTCCTTAGAGTATTTTTATGGTTTATATGATTTTACATCAGGGTTACTTCTCCCTTAGAGTTTCCACCTCTATCATACAATGGTAGTCAGATTCCAAATGCGGAAATCGTGGGGACAAAGACAATCTAAAGGAGATCTGAAAGTGAACAAAAACAAAAAAGGAAAGTCATTCCATCAGATAGCTAAATTTCTTGTATTAACTAGCAATTAATACATTAACATCAAACTCAGTAGGAAACTCAAAGCAGATATAATCCCAAAAGGGTTGCTCTATAAGACGAGAAAAACAGGATAATACCAATTCTATGGCTATAAAAACATCAGTGTAGCTAGGAAAGGAAGAGAGAAGAGTTTTCTCAACCGGAGGCCTCCCATTCACTCCCCTAGTTTGGCTATATATGTACAAACTATAAAGAGCCAAAACACAGGAAAACATTTTAGTATCTAAAATTATAACTAGCTGAGCTATCCTCTAGATATTACCAACTTATATAAATATTCTTTTAGAACATGAAATTCTAATCACTTAAGAATGCTATGAAAAAGTACCACGGCTCACACTAGATTAATTTTTAATGTAAATTGGTTACTAAGTTTATCCCTGAACAGTTCACATTATAAACAGCTCCAAACTGTTGGATTAGTGCCACAGACCTTTCATAACACGGTTGGCCATGCTACCATTTACTTAAGCACACACACAAAATGCTTTTCCTTAAAATATTTTCACGATCATATATATTTGGACCTACATTCAAAGACATAAGGTATTCACACACACGCTTTTAGTTAAAAGCTTTATTTAAGAATAACTGAGTTAAATAAACTAAACACAAATATCTTGGCTTCATTAAGCATTAACAAATGCTTAAGCTGTGACCAAAGAGAAAGATGGCAATAAAATTAATCCACCTGTATTAATCATGAACTGACACAGTCCAATATTACCAAAGGCTACAAGCCCCTTTAACAGGGCCCTTAGAGAGAAATGCAACTACTACTATGTTTAAGATATTATGTAGAAGACTTAAAAAAATACAATAAAAAGGGGAGTTCCCGTCGTGGTGCAGCGGAAACAAATCCAACTAGGAACCATGAGGTTGTGGGTTTGATCCCTGGCCTTGCTCAGTGGGTTAAGGATCTGGCGTTGCCATGAGCTGTGGTGTAGGTCACAGACACGGCTCAGATCTGGTGTCGCTGTGGCTGCGGCGTAGGCTGGCAGCTTCAGCTCTGATTGGACCCCTAGCCTGGGAACCTCCATATGCTGTGGCCCTAAAAGGCAATAAATAAATAAATAAATAAGTAAGTAAATATATAGCAAAGAAGAAGGGAAGGAAGGGAGGAAGAGGGAAAGAAACAAAAGAACGTGGGAAGGGAAGGAGGGAGAGGAGAGGAGACGCCACAATCCTGGTATGAACACAAAATATCTTTTTAAGCTTTTCTACATTTGTCTCCGCAATGGAAATGATACTTTGCTCACAACTGTACTCTGTTTAAAAAACACAATAAAATTATACCATAACCAAGCTAGACATGCTAATTCACCCATACAAAGCTGTATAACTCTACTTCTCATGAATAATGTTGATCACAAAAAAATCTGTCCCAAGAGGGAAGGGCCCTTGGATTCCACATCTTGTTGTTTTGGGTGATTATAAACTACCCAAGAGAGTAGACCCCAAAAATCTCTAAAGGAGATTTGGGTGAAAATCCAGAGAGCAATTTTCCAGAGCCCTACTGCTAAGTAAGGATTTATTAGCAAAGCAAATGGAAGGAAGGAAGTAGAAGAGCATAGAGGGGGGAAAAATTGGACAATTGATGAGTAACAGGCAATGCAGAGCTGGTCAGAAAAAGAAGCACTATTTTCTCAGTCTCCCCTGTGAGGCACTGTGGACTAAAATAAACAAGTAAGTATTATCATACATCCTTCAGTGTCAAACTTTACCAATACAAGTTATGTTTACTTAATGTAACAACATACTAGTCATCTGAGAGTCGCATTTTTTGATGATAAAAAGAACATCTTGGCATGAGAGCCATCTTCTAATCTAAGGCATCAGTGAAAAGGCAAAAAATTCTGCAAGGAGTTTTTTAAAGGCTAGTCTCACTAAACCTCCACAATTGGATTTCTCATTTAATCTCTCTACCACACTGGGGAAGTGGGAATATTTCAATAGCTCAAATAGTAGTAGAAGGCAAGGTAGTAAACTCCTGAAGACTCCTCAAATCATACCATACTGGAATACACTCAGGCTTGTTTATCCCTCCCTTTTTAATTCAGCACATATCTGTCTATAACAGAAATCAGAGGTGTTATAAAGGGCAAAATGGTGGGGAAAATACCTGGCAAGAAAACAAAAAGGAAAGAGCAACTATTAACTTAGTATGTAGCAGAGACTTGTTACATATGATCTTATTCAAATTTTACAACAGCCCTTTAGGATAGTGTATAGTTATCATGACTTCTTCAGTTTGGAACCTGAGGTTCTACATAGTTAAGCGAGATGCTCAAAGTCACAGCTATAAGTTAAACAGCTAGGAGTCAAACCCAGAAGAATCCAACTCCAAAGGCTACATGTTCTATGTTGTCTCACAGTATCTCTAAGTCAGAGGCAGTCAGTCAGAAGACTGAATTGTACAACATTTCTCTGGCATCTTATTATAGCTTGAGACCAGGCATTTACTCCTGCAAGTCTTAATTTCTTCATCTGAAAAATGGAGTCATTCACTACACTCCACTCTTTTTATAGTATTACAATGAGATTATTTATTACGATGGCTATTTAGACTCCATAAAATCAAGTGTTTTGGTTTCCCTAACACTGTTTTTCTCTGAACAGAGCGGAGGGGACACAGGATACCAGTAGCATTTATAAGAAGCCAACTTGATTACTCTGATTTTTAAAATAGAAGCTTTCCTGTCTACAAAACATAATCACTTCTTTCATTTCCCAGTTTCATCTCCAAAGCAAAGTCTTGACTATAGAGAGGCAACACATCCTGCAGTAAAAAAAGAGCCCCTGTGTTGATAACAGGAAGGATAAAAAGGAATCCCTAATTCATATTTTCAATTCTGATTGTCACATAACCATGGTTTGTTTCTGAAAGAAACAGCTATATACACTCACACCAGGTGTCTCACTTGGCACTGAACGAGGAGTTCCAGAGGAATAAGGATGGCTCACTGGGAGGAGCAGAAGCTGCAGGCTGGTTCACTGATGACCCTGATCACATCTATTTAATAGGATAATGGTATGTAACAGTTTGTCCAGGAGAGTTTCAGTTTATATACTTATTAGGAGTGCCTCCTTTAACCCTGAAAAGTATTTCTCAGTATACTATATATTATATGGTCTACTATTAAAAATGATAAATCATTTTTCCTTATTATAAATCAAGACAATGGCCAAGAATAACACAATAGGTGTGTAAAAGAAGCAAAGAATCAATGCAAACTGAAAAGGAATTATTTGTAAGAAATGCTGAAAACAACTCAAAAGCAAGTAGTTTTTAAATGGAAATTCAAGTCTTCTTACAAACCCTATACTACTGCTAATTTTAGTCATTGCTAGCTTTAAAAACAATACAATTTAAAAATATATACAGAATCAAACAGATCACTTCTCTGAGGCAGCATGTCATAGGAGAGTGAAACCATTAACAAAAAAAAGAGTGAGAGCAACGGCCAGGCCCTGACTCCTATTCAGGCTATACTTAAGGTTTACTCTCCCTAAAGCTGTGGGAGTAACCCATAGACAGACACTCTGTATTGGGTTGAAATGCCCCTTAAAACTTCATTTATACCAAGAATTTCAGATGACTTCATTTGGATCTTTGCAGATGTAATTATTTAAGAGGATATCATATTGGATTAGGGTCAGTCCTCAATCCAATGACTGGTGACCTTATTAAAAAAAAAAAAATCATAGGACAAAAAGATACAGGGGAGAAAGCCATGCGACAGTAAAGGTAAAAGCTGACATGATGCAACCACTAGCCAAGGAATGTCAAATCTGCTGAGAAACACCAGGAGTTGGGAAGAGACAAGGGTCTTTCTTAATAGGGAGTGTAGCCCTGTCCACACCTTACTTTCAATTTCCAGCCTTCAGAATTGTGAGAGAATAACTTTCTGCTGTTTTGCTACCAAGTTTATGGTAATTTTTACAGAAGCCCTAAGGAAACTAATTCACACTTTATGTCAAATTATTCATTATCATCTTTTAAGATTTCATCACTTACACAATTGATCAAAGGGCAATAAACAGTGGTCTGTTGAGGGTGACATTTGGACTACGCATCCCCAAAGGTAGTGGAGGGGTTGTCACCCATCCAATAACCCTACACTGAGCCTGCAAATATAGAAATTCATGGCTCTAGTCCTGAGCAGCCCTCCTCTGTGGGGCGGAGGGGCATTAACTAAGTTGTACCTCATCCTTCTTCTCCTGAATGCGTCGTCTCTCTGCCTCGATAGTCAGCTTCTCCTGGATCTCTTGAGCAATCTCACAGTCTTGTTGTTCACTAAAAAGCAAAGATGAAGACAACATGAAGAAAGAAAATAAGGAGTGATTTTTCCTAAACGCAACACATTTTACTGAACATTACGAGCCAGTGTGTATTTTTAGCTCACTTAATCCTTACAATAATGATTCAAAGAGGTTGAGACTGTCACGTTACAGATGAAAAAAAAACTAGGTCCAGAGTAGTGAAATCATCTCCCTAATATCACAGAGAAAATAAGTGCTAGAATCAGAATGTGATACCCAGACACTACAGTAGAAAGCTGGAGGCTTTTTCTATACAACCATATCACCTAATGCTACTGGGGCCGCTCTGCAGAGACACGCATGTTTCCTAGATTCTGCAAAGGAGATGCACTGTGTGAGAATAAGGTCCATAAATATCCAAATAGGTACAGAGTACATATAAAATTGGGAGCGAATCCACTTAAATGTCAATAATACCATAAGTGGTGGTGTGACTTTAAAATGATTTTTATAATTTTTTAATTAGATGTATTTTTTTTCAGTTTTGATAAAATTTTAAAAAAAAAAGTATATTCCTAGCTTCAGTTCCGACGAGAAACCTCTCTGGGTAATGCCAGTTTTCTTAATGCTCTGGCCACTAATAAAACCAAATGGTGTAATGCTGATGCAATCATGGTTTAGTTTTGTTTTGGCATTCATATGTTCAAAAAAGATTTAAGCAGCACCTGCTATCGTCTAAGCACCATGTTTAACACTGAGGATACAAAAATAATCTCCATCCTGCAGGCAAAAGCTTATAATACATTTTGGTGGGAAAAACAGATCCTTGAAAACAGCACCTGTGGAACAATGGTTCCAGCAGAAAATGGGGTTTGGATATCTCAGAGGTGGGGATAAGTACACAGATCTTCTGGTTTCGGGTTTCAAGAAAAGTTGAGGAACAGCTTAAAACTCTTGAGTGGGACAGTGCTGGGGAGCCTACCTTTACAACCTTAACTGCTAGTTAGCAAAGAGATATAGATAGGCTTAGAGGTTACTATCTAAAAAGATGCTGGAACAAAATTACAACTGTACTTTATACACAGTTGTGAAACTGTGAAACAAATATTCCCTCTTATTCTCTCCCTGCCTACTGAACCTAAAATACTCAATGAATCTAGCCTTGGTTGTGTATCTCAAGTTTACTATAGACTTTGTAATTGAAAAGTGTGGGAGGTCGGGGGGCAATATCCTAACTTCTCTGGAGGAATCTAAATCCATATATTCTAACAAAGCTGAGGGGATGACACTATTCTCATTTGTACAAGGAAATGGTCACTTTCAACATGTTTGGAAATAGACAGACGTAGAAAGTAGACGTCGGCTCACATGGAGGTGTGTTTGAATATGGACATGCACACACAGGACAGAGAGGGAGGAGAGGAATACAAGACAGAGAGCACAGGCTGGAAGTGGAAATAAATGGTAAGCTGTTTAAGAATCAGCAGGAAAATCACTATGTAAGATGCTTGCAAACCTGATTTCTGGTCCTGTCACCACCAACCAGTAAATCATGCCCTCTCATGTCATCTTACCAGCTATAAAAGTTTTTAGACATGGAGTTCCCACTGTGGTGCAGCAGAAATAAATCTGACTAGTATCCATGAGGACGCATGTTCGATCCCTGGCCTCGCTCAATGGGTCGGACATCTGGCATTGCTGTGGTAAAGGCTGGCACAGCTGTTGCTCCGATTTGACCCCTAGCCTGGTGACTTCCATATATCATAAGTGCAGCACTAAAAAGCCAAAAAAAAAAAGTTTTTGGACTTAATGACTTCATATTACAAGTCTAACATCCTAAGATTCTTAACCATTCGAACCACAGAATGGAAAATAAAAATCTATTCATTTTCAATGTCTATGTCCTCTTTTTATTCACACACTTTTTAAACTTACAAAATGTATTTTATTAATCTAGTTTTAAAAATATGGAACACTTTATGAATTTGCATGTCGGTTCAGCAAATGCTCAGAGTTTTTCTCCTGATGCCCTTAAAGGCAGTGCTATGGTTTATTCATATCTGCACTCTCTGGTGCCTTTCAGTGTCAGGGTTACTAGCAAGCATCATAGAATGTTTATGTACAAAGCAAGGAAGCTGAATCAAATCACAAATAACGTCCTCTCTGCAAATAACAAAACAGAAAGACAAACCCTTTCTCAAAGGCAGTAAAAAACAATAGGCTTTCCTATTTAGTTAAACATGATGACTAAAGTAAATTGGGGGGTCCCTTCTCTTCTTTTTTTAATCCTTCCTATTCAAAACAATACCTTGTGGTGAAATCCACCATTAGAGACTGAGGTACGAGAACTACTCTTAAAGAAGAAATACACCCCGTGAGCTTTTGAAACACTGAAAAAGAACACAAGAAGTTGTTGTGCTGAAAGAGACCTTAGATATGATCTCTCCACTTAGGAGGAGATGGAGAAATAACTTTTGGTCAGACACTGAGGTTATAAAGAGAATGGAGGGTGCAATTCAGAGCTTTCCAAAAGATTCTGACTCAACCTAAAAAGCAAGGGGTTCAAGGAAAATAATTGTAGCAAACACTGCTAGGAAATAGGAAAGGAATCCAAGAGAATGCATAAAGTTCTTTGACATTCAATTTTTCTGTGGATTCCCCCACACAACCCACGAGGCAGAGGGGACAGAGATGATTTTTCTCCCCTGTACAGGTATGGAAAATTGACTCAAGAGGTAGACCAAATGGCTCAAACTGTGAGAAGTGGTAAGAGTTCACACCAGAATCCACATGTCCCCAAACCTGGTAAAATATTCCAACAACAAAGAAACATTTTAAAATGAAAGAAAACTAGGGGATAGTCTCTGTAGAATTTGTAATCTTAACAGTGAAAGGAATCAGAGGGACAGAACAAGAGTCTTCCCTGCCTGCTTGCTCACTCCACAGAGAAAGCCAGTCCAGGCACAATGCCCTCCACCCCAAAGTCCTCACAGGTCTTTGTAGCGCTTCTGCAGCTGAGCCTGAGCTTTCAAATCTTCTTCCTGAAGCTGCTTGGCCACCTGGAGATCATGCTGGACCAAACGGTTCCGCTGAACATTCGATGCCAAGTGATGCTCAACTGGACAGAAAGATTGGGAAGACGAATTACGATCCTTAGAATAAACTTAGGAAAAGCCTTTCCATGAAAAAAACTTCACATCCATCATTTCATCTTAGGTTCTCCATAACGCTGTATAATACGTAGCATAGGAGTCACTAGTCTCCTCTTTCCATTAAAGTAAAAAGAGGACCAGAAAGGTGAAGTCATCTGGATTTGGTCACATGGTGAAACAGTGGCAGTGCTAGGACTTCTACTTAAATAATCTAAAGGCAAAGCTGGAATTCTTTGTGCTCCGTGAGTTGCTGCTTTATTTATAAACTACATTTTCAATAATGAGTTTTTACACTGACACATGAAGTAACGATTCACAAATTACATATTCACAAATATGTACTTTAGTATAACATATTAACTTAGATTCACTTTTCCTAATTATATACATAAATATTCAGAAAAATCTACAGTCTAGATACCAACATTATCTGGGAAAAGGTTCAGGCCCCAAAGCTAGGGGAAGGAATAGATCACAGATACATGAATAATTAGTGTCTCCCTTCTACACCATTAAGACAAAGGAAAAGGTTCAAGTTCCTCTTTTCCTCTGATACACTCAACCATCTTCTCATTCCTAGTGGCTGCTAATATCAAAATCCCCAGAACTTCATTTTTCACCAAAGTGTCATTTGCCTACACAAATCCCTCAGGATGGATGGGTGGTACAGCCTGATGACTGTTTTCTCCCTGCCTCGCCCTAAGAAATTTGCCTCAAGCTACCATTGTAAAAGAAAACAGAAGGTGCACAAGGGGCTGTTACTCACTTTCTTGTTCCTGCAGGCTGTGGGCCAGGGTGTGGTCCTCCAGGACAGCAAAATCTCGGCACACTGCAGAGGATGGTGGAGAAAGGCAGACAGCAAGGCTCATTAGTAGTATTTCAACATAAAAAGAAAAGGGATTTTGTTCAGGACTTCAAAGAACATTCTACTATTTTAGAAGGATTAACTTTATAACTCACAATGCACCAAACAGTGACTAGTTAGTACAGCCTTCATTCACAAAAATCCCACATAGTATCTGCTCGGTGCCACGCACAAGGTGTCACAAAATAATGGTTAGGGCCCTGGCCTAAAGATATTAATCACAGAATCAGAACCAGGGGTCCAGAAATTCTAATCCACCTCTACAAAGGGAGGGCAAATATTGCTGTAATAATAAAAGAGACAAGAATGTTCTGTATATTGCAGCTGAGAAAAATTTGAGTTACTGTACGGTCAGAAGAGTTAACAGAAATCTAGCCTGTGCCTCAGCCATCTGGGGTTCCTGCTGTATCCTCGTGCTCTTAAGGAAAAACACACCTTTATTGGTCCCTTGGGCAGAGAGCAAATCTCTACCTTAAGGATAATTACATTCTTCAATGGGTCCCACACCCTCAGACATGAGTGTCGAGTTAGAACTGGTTCTCTAGGTCTCTCTAATTGTAGAGTTGCCTAAAAAGAATCTGCAAAACAAAAGACAGTGGGAACCTTGGAGAATACCAGGCATCTGTCACTAACTTTGCCTCCACCTGGAGAACCAGGACTATTTTCTTAGACACAAATAAGAAGGGATGGTTTTAAAGATCCATTCTGCTCCAAACTGCAATTTAAACTCTTCTTAAAACAGACATACACATGAAGGACTCATCATGAAAAATGCTATTTTGTTTGTTTTTTAAGGACAGGACATGTAATTTAGGAGTTATGTCCTTAATCTGTTCCAAGCATGTAACTCACATTAAAGAGGAAAGTTCCCAAAGCATCAGACTACTGCAATGTGTCGGACTTACAGCTGTCCTTGAGGGCTTACCAGAGTTTATAGATTTCCTTCTGTAACTCCAGCTATGTCTGTGAGGATATTTAACTAAGATGGAATGAAAAAACCACTCCTTTGCCATTCTTAACACTTCTATCTGTCCCCATATACATTCATACATCGCCATCCCTCACTTAGAGATAATACACAAAAAAAGCAGGTATAGCTTGGAGACATCTAGATTACTCCTAAAATGTTTTCGGATGCAGATCATTTCTGCCCAAGAAGCATAATAAATCGAATATGACCTGCTTACCTCTTACTAAAATACAACTACAAAACCAGTAATTCCAACAGGAAGTCTGGTTCTTTAACATCAGATATATTCCCCAGCAAATTCTAGCAACCTGAGGCCCAGGTCAAAGTTCTCCTATATTTCACAGAATGAACGTGCTTTCAAGAAGAATTAGTTAACCCTTTAATAGTTGAAGAAAACGAGACCCTGAAGGAAGAAAGGACTTATTCAGGCTATATGCAGAGTTTGCTGGTGGCAGGGTTGGGAGTCAGTTTCTGAGCAAGTAAGAGCTCCTTCTTTTCCTGACACCATGACAGCCCTCCAGGACTCCAGAGTCAGAATGGACTGAAAGGAGATATTCTATACTGCCCAACATGCATTCTCTATAACAGATGGCTAACTGACATTAATTAATTAAATGGAAGACATGTATGGACTTAATTCACAGAAAACTAATATTCACAATGAATTAGCCAAAGTGAATGAAATCAAACCTTGTGCAAAGAATCCTATTTTAAATACACTGCCTTGTTGTCTGAAGCACTTTTATTATACTATTTATAATTAAATACTAAAGTCAGTACTAATTTTAGATTAAAATTAAAGTTTTTGGATTAATCTTAGATTAATGTTTCTCAAATCATGGTGGCAACCTATTATTAGATCATAAAATCAATTTATTGAGTCTGGAACAAGCATTTAAGAATGAGTAGACTAGAAAATAGAGCATTATCACACTTAGTACAAGAAACTATGGTTTGCAGAAATTTTTTTTCCAGTTTTACACACACGTGTGTGTATATGGTATATGGTATATATACACATGTGTTTATGCTATGTATTAGGTCACAATGTAAAACATTATCATTTTGTCAGTTACATTCAAAAAAGTTTAAAAGCCACTTCAGTTTATGTTATTAGGGCAGAAAGTTATGCCAAATATATACCTTTCAAATATTATGCTGAATAAAATTAAAATTATAAAATTACTGCAGTTTTTCATGAGGATAACCATGTCAAGAACTTCAATAACATATATTTTTTATTTTAGTCAGCATGACATTAAAAATATAACGCTTATAGATATATATATACCTGCAGAAAAAATGTTTTTAATGTCTGGCACTGACACAAACTGAATTGTGAACAGTGGTTACCTCCAGAGAGGAGGAAAGAGACAGGGGTGCCTTCACCATGATATATGCTGTTCCAATGCTTTACAAACAAACCAGAGAAGACTGAAGCAAATGATGCAAAACATTAACATCTATCATATTTAGGGGGTAGGTTCCTGGGTATCTATATTTTCTTCTCTTTTTGCAATGTTTTATATATACATATATATTATACTTAAATTCTATAATAAATTTAAAAAATTTAAAATCCACATTTTTTATTTCATCATCAGCATATATGGCTAAACCATAAACATGAAGAGGCACTTGAAATATCACAATAAGCCGAAGAATTTATGAACTATCGATTACCTTAATAATGACTCTTCTCAATGATTTCTTAATATTTATAGAAAGCAAGACTGAAGTATATTCAATTATTGTGATTTGACCCTAAATCTCCTAATGGCAGAGGTTGAATTGGTACTGACAGAATATGGGCAGTTTCTGAACTAGAAAAGAACATAAAAGCTCTTCCATGACTACAAAGAAGGACATACACTCATACATACACAGGGCTGTATTGGCAATGCACAAATTTAGCACTTCAAACTTTATTGAAAACTGCCAAATATATCATCTTGTTTACACCAAAATATTATTTGCTTACTGCAATAATTTCTTATGCATCCACTCTAGTTCCTTTCAAACTCTGCCTCTGTATTCTCTGCATTGCTACTCTAATGCAAGCCAGGAAAGCCACACATCCAGTCACCTTGGTAATCAGTAATCAGGTGAGGAATTAGAGAAAACATTTCTCAGCCAGGACAAGTTCAGAGCCTGGCTCTTTGCTCCTCCTCTAGTCTACTCTACTTTGAAGTAAATGGCTATCAGCAGTCCTGAGGATAAACAGCACAAGCTCATCTCACTATGTTTCCCTGCAGGTACATTTACCATGAACCCTTGGACCCTGAGCTTTTATCCTTCGCAAACCTTTTCCCTGCTATGTACACTTTCATTCATCCCAATCTCAGGCTGATCTTCTTGCCGTTAAGCCAACCCCATTATTCTCCTTCGGTCCCGTCCAGACATCAACAGCCCCATAATCTCTACAATTCACACAATTAGAACTGGATGTAACATATAGTAAAATTTCAGGAGATGCTCATTAATAGAAAAAAATGAAGAAAGACCAGTCAATAAAGTCAAAAAACAGAGTTCCACAGGCAAAGGAGGAAAACAATGTTATGAATAGAATTAAGCTCTGCCATTTATGACAGCATCACAGAGACTTGTAAAATTTTCCAGACTTTCAAATAAAAACAAGAAACCTCTCCCAGTCCCATTAAAAGAAACAGAATAAGGTAATGCCATTTGCAGTAACATGGATGGAACTAGAGTCTCATACTAAGTGAAGTAAGTCAGAAAGACAAATACCGTATGATATCACTTATATCTGGAATCTAATACATGGCACAAATGAACCTATCTACAGAAAAGAAACAAACTCATGGACATGGAGAACAGACTTGTGGTTGCCAAGGGGGAGGAGGAGGGAGTGGGATGGACTGGGAGTTTTGGGTTAGTAGATGCAAACTATAGCATTTGGAGTGGCTAAGCAATGAGATCCTGCTGTATAGAACAGGGAACTGTATTTAATCACTTGTGATGGCACATGACGGAGGATAATGTGAGAAAAAGAATGTGTGTGTGTGTATGTGTGTGTGTGTGTGTGTGTGTGTGTGTGTGTGTGTGTAACTGGGTCACTTTATAGCAGAAAGCGACAGACCATTATAAAGCAACTATAATAAAAAAAATTTAAAAAAGAGCTTTAGTGATTTTTAAAATCTAGATATGTACATATATACAGTGGATTAGTTTACATTAAGGCAAGCAAGTCTCAGAAACAGGATTAGATCTTCCATCCATTTTTCATGAAGAGAAAGATAATTTTTATTCATCTGTGGATTCCCCCTAAATAAACAAATGGCATAATACGTACCTAGTAAACACATCTATTCAGCAAACATTTGCTGAATTCTATTAATAGAATGAATACATCATTTACAAGCTATGAAGGAGGTAGACATGACAGAAAAGTAAATAAGCAGAATATAAAATCTGATAAAGGTCATAAAGACCTACAGAAAATTTTCTGAAGGCATAAAAATGGAGGAGTTATGCTTGTTATGAACTGGGGGGTAGATGTAAGGAGTGGGGGGTGACTTGGCAGAGCTGTATCAGGAAACCTTAAAGTAGTTAACATGCAAAACCAGTCTCAAAGAAAGATTAAAATTTCTACAGGCAGAGTGGTAAGCCTTCTTAGCACAGGGACCAATGAACTCAATACAAACTAGGAGTGGAGAAGTTATTCCCTTCTCTCATTTTTTTACCCACATCCCAAAACTTTCTGAAAATAAATTCCGATGACTCAATTGTGACAAGCTTCCACCCACATAAAAATGCCTGGGTTAATAATACATCCACTAGAAACTACTTATTTCAACTGTGTCTGTATTGCCTTTTATGTTCTGGTATAATTTTGTGAATTATTCTGTTTTTGTATAAATGCTATTAAGTAGCAAATGGAATACATATTCATGTATTCACTGCTTTGAGAGCTGGGTTTATGCATTCTTCCCTTTGTTCTGTACACATGGAAACACCCTCTATAAATGAGGAAGATGTTCCAGACATACATACTGTCTTGAAAAATTTGGTAATGACAGACAATCACAATTGACATTGACACAGTACTTCTAAATTACAAGGCACTTTCATACTTTTTCCTCCCATCCATCTGAAGATATGTGTATTTATCAATATCCTCATTTTATTTATGAGGAAATTAAGGCTCATAGAAATAAAGTGGCTAGACCAAGATTACCCAGCAAATGAAGTGGAAACCAAACTAAGCTTTTCTGGCCCCAAATACTTCTGCTCAAAAAACTCCTAGAAGAAACGGGTCTATACTGAAGCATGCCAGAAAAGAGTGATGTTATTAGATACTAATTAAAATAAAACAGATGGAGTTCCCATCTTGGCACAGTGGAAACAAATCCGACTAGCAAGCATGAAGTTGCCAGTTTGATCCCTGGCTCTGTGGGTTAGGGATCTGGTGTTGCTGTGAGCCATGGTGTAGGTCACAGATGCAGCTTATATCTGGCGTTGCTGTGGCTGTGGTGTAGGCCAGCAGCAACAGCTCTGATTAGACCCCTAGCCTGGGAACCTCCATATGCCGTGGGTGCGGCTCTAAAAAGACAAAAAAAAAAAAAAAAAAGACAGATATGCACTAAGTTCTTTGAAGCCAAGGATGAAATAAAATGTAGGGGTACATAGTTTACAATTCTCACTATCTTCCAAGAATAAGCCTCCAGCAATCACAGTTGCCCTGTGTTCATATCTGAAAAGCAAGGGCAATAAAAAGTGTCTGTAATTTGCACACTGTTTCATAGGTGACATACAAGAAAGACCCTAGGTAGTAACCGTAGTGGGAAACTCCAAAGAAAACTTTCCTTTGGGGTCGAGCCACTTCTCCCCATCTTCCCTACTCTCCATCCAAAATCAATGACGTTCCTGGAGTTTCCTGGTGGCCTAGCAGCTAAGAATCCAGCGTTGTCACGGCTGTGGCACGGGGTTTGACCCCTGGCCCGGAACTTCTGCATGCCATAGGCACGGCCAAGAAAAAGAAAAGAAAAGAAAAAGAAATAATAGAAATCAATGACTTGCCTCCTTTTTGGTAAGAGAGTAATAATGAATTAGGACTAATGTGTCTGGAGTTCCCGTCGTGGCGCAGTGGTTAACGAATCCGACTAGGAACCATGAGGTTGCGGGTTCGGTCCCTGCCCTTGCTCAGTGGGTTAACGATCCAGCTGTGGTGTAGGTTGCAGACACGGCTCGGATCCCGCGTTGCTGTGGCTCTAGCGTATGCCAGCAGCTACAGCTCCGATTCGACCCCTAGCCTGGGAACCTCCATATGCCGTGGGAGCGGCCCAAAGAAATAGCAAAAAGACAAAAAAAAAAAAAGACTAATGTGTCTAAGAGTTGTTAAAGACAATTTTAACTAAGAAATGTTAACATATGCAAAGCCCTAAGGCTTTGTTCATTGTCTAACAAAAGAAATATCTCTCTAATCTACTAAACAAGAGCCTTTTCCCTTTATTTAAAGCTTTAATAAAACTGCCTCGTTAGAAGAGAAATGGGATGCAGGTAAATTGTGAATGGACCTCATCTAATGTCAAATCTTCCCCATTCTCAGCCCTAGCCCAGTTGACACATAAGGAACTAAGATGACATCAACATCACCATCACTAATACCACCACCAAAGCTACCCCAGAGCCCCATCACCACCACTGTCAGCAGGGGCTTTTTAGAGATGCTCAGCTGTGGAATGAAGACACTCTCCTACCCATCTGCCCCAATTATGAGCCCCAAATAACAAACACAATTGAGTCACTGGTCACTGCAACTGAAATTGCCCACTTTCAGGCAGCAATGTGAAAACAATGAGAACAATGTCTGAGCAATTAATTTATTAGGGAATAGAGAGGAACTGAAGCCTCTGATCCTTCTCTGCCTTTCAGTGTCTTTAAATTACCATCTTGTTGAAATGAACAAAATGCAAGTTTAGTACGATGGAGGGGCAGTGTGGCACCACATCCCGGGTGGGCTGAAGAGGTAAACAACAGAGAGGCGTTCCAACCTCATTTACTTTGTTCCTAGTCAAAGTAGCCAACAGCAGGGCTTCGTTTTTGAGCCAAGTCTCCAAATCCCCTGTTCTTTCCAATGTACTATGGTTACTCCATCTGCCTGGGAGACAGAAGATCCTTCTGATCAGAGATCTATTAAATAATTAAATCAGATCGACCCTCCTGTAATTATTATCCTTAGTACAAATATGCCCCCTTACTAAACTACCTGCAAAGCTCATGCAGATTTCTGCAAATCCCTTATGAAAGACAATGACTTTCATCCCACATATAGTACAAATGGTTGAGGCAGCAAGCATCATTAACCAATGTTTCAATTGTTTGAGGAGTTTCATGGTTATTGGTTTTCGTTTACATTTTCTTGGTTGGTGTGGGTGTGAAACAGAGAATGGCAGAGCCTTGCAAGTCTAACGGAAGTTTAGTCACCATTACACAGATGTGGGGGTAAGAACTCTGCTCTAGATGCCTGAAGCACCCCTCTACTATCTGAACAATTCATATCCACTTTCAGAAACCTCATTCAAATGTCACTTCTCTATTAATCCAATCCTATAGGACATACAACCAAAACTATCACCACAACTGACCCTCTCACATATCCAGCAGATGTACTCGTGTTTTTTTTCCCAATGATTTCATAACATGTAGTAAATATAGCAGTAGGGGACTAATCATATTATAAAAACTTTTACTCATTTGTTTCTCCAGCATACGTGCGAGATCCTGAAAGGTAGGACAAATCTTATGGATCACTTTCTCTCCAACATTTATCCCAGTGCCTGGGATAATGATTTTCAAATACATCCTTGTGGTGAGAAGGGCTCCTGAGAAAAATGATAACTAGTATAAATGATGTACCATGAAATCTTGTATTTTTTTGCAGGTGTGATCCATCCACATTCTCCAGGTAACCTATACAAAAGCTAAGGACCTGCACACATAACCATACGGCCTTAAAGTAATGGGTTTTGCTCCCATTACTTCAAATTCAGATGCATTATAATGGAAAGGTTAATTACCCAACAGACTCCTAGAATACCAAGAAAAGTGGTACACCCAGGCAGGTGGTCAATTGTTGGTCCCTCTAGACAACAATTAAACACATTGCTCAAAATGAAAGCTGGAGTAACATTCCAAGGATTACAAAGTTAAATAAGTAGAACTTCCAAGATTAGACCCCAGGGCTATGGAATAAGTGTGTATCCATGAGGACATGTTTGTCAAACTAAACAACCTGACAGGGTACACAGGATGTATGTGGTGTTTTGAAGCAGAATGTTGTTATGTGCTGAGGAGCTGGCATGAATTTTCAGAATCTGGAGCTAGTCCCCTGAGTCACTTTTCTGGAACAACTGCCTCATGCCCGCCAAATTCCTCTATAGTTGCAGGCTGCCAAATAGTCCTAAAAATTAGAAAATGCTAATAAATTAGGTATAAGGTGAATGAAAAGCAAGTCAAGGCTGACAGAACAACAACAACAAAAGTGGAAGGAGAGAAAAATCTTGAGAAATCTAGTAAAAGAAAGATGTTTTCAGGGTTAATTACCCTTCCATAAAGATTACAGAAAGAGAGAAAGCTAGCCTTTTCATAAAAAGTTCCACAAAAACCAGAATAGTATAAACCAGGATCTTCTGAAAAGTTTTATCAAATATCTGATCTGCTGAAGCCACTACTTTTGGTTAGAACTACAATATGTCTTAGAGTATCAAAAGCCTTTAGTCTCTCCCAAATATCTCTAAGAATAATAAAGGCCCCAGATGACAGGCTCAGTTTCCAAGTTTCCTCAAATATTTCTACATTTGTCAATGTTCATAAAAAGGTACTGATTCATCATTTTCTTAAAATTATAGAAACTGATTTTCAGAAAGAGTTCAAGTAGTTGTCAAATCCAGCTTTATCCTATTCAAATAATCATCTGGACTCTGCTTAGAGATTTCAGCTGCAGGAAGCCCACTTCCTTTCGACACAGCTCCTTTTCGGAAAACTATAAAATGGTCTGCAGAAGGACAAAACCTGCCCATCTATAGATATTATCCACTAGTCCTAGTTTCAGCTTCGGAGCAGTCACATTCCCTAGAGCCTATGTGGGCATTCTGTACAAACCATTGGCACTCTGAAGTCTGTGGTTTCATATACACCACAGAGGAGCATCCACGTGGTCCACCTTCTGGGTTAGGCACAGGTGAAGTCCTAAAGGTACTCGCCATGATTTGCGAGTCTTGTTACAGTGTAAACTGACTATAGCGGAAATACCTAATTTTTCAAGTTAAATTTTATCAGAAAGTTAGAAACTTAATTAAAACACTAGAAAGGATAAACATCGAAATCCTAACACTGATTATGCACTGGAATATTACAATGTAGCTTATTTTTCTTTTAAAACACTCCTGTGTTTTCCCATTTTTCTACCACAAATGGAAATCTTACTATTTATAATCCTTTTCATTATATTTTATAATAAAAAGATAGACATATGCTTTTAATCTAATTTAAGCACCTAAACAGTGAAGCAGGAAATATTTACTAGGGAAAAAATGAAATGAGTTGTGGTAACAGTGTTTTATTGGTTCAACTTAATTATACTGTTTCCTTAAGGTTACAGAATAAAAGTTTTGTTTTAAGAAAAAAAGTATGTTAACAAAAATGAAGTCTACATAAGGCCCCAAATTTGTATCTGATTTTCCGGAGAGCCAAAGCATTCAGGGAGATATGAAAAGCTGCTTAGTTCTTATCATTGTAAAGAAATAACCTGAGTTCCTGAGTGGAGAGAAATGTTGGGTTTTTTTTTGTCTTTTTTTTTTGCTATTTCTTTGGGCCGCTTCTGCGGCATATGGAGGTTCCCAGGCTAGGGGTTGAATCGGAGCTGTAGCCACCGGCCTACGCCAGAGCCACAGCAACTCAGGATCCGAGCCGCGTCTGCAAGCTACACCACAGCTCACGGCAACGCCGGATCGTTAACCCACTGAGCAAGGGCAGGGACCGAACCTACAACCTCATGGTTCCTAGTCGGATTCGTTAACCACTGCGCCACGACGGGAACTCCTGGAGAGAAATG
This sequence comes from Phacochoerus africanus, assembly GCF_016906955.1. NCBI lineage: Eukaryota > Metazoa > Chordata > Mammalia > Artiodactyla > Suidae > Phacochoerus > Phacochoerus africanus. The sequence goes on along the minus strand of NC_062544.1, from coordinate 209,000,678 downwards.
TTTTACTAATACCAAACAGGAAAGCAAATTCAGTTACCAAACTGGACCTTAAGTAGGAAACCCTTAGGTTATAAAATGGACTCATCAATAGTTTAAGCATGAATTTTAAATATGTGTCTACATGCACACAAACACATACACATACCTTCAACAAAAGCACAAGTCTGCTCTCAGTAAGGAAACATTTTAAAAAGCAAAACGACTGATTTTACCCCAACATTTAACTCTGACTCAAGTTATCAAAATAGGTTTCTGAGCTTTTTTCCCCTAATCCCCCCAATGCAAAATTAAATGAATGGTTTGAGATGGAAATGCTATAAAATTTGGTTATGATGATCACTGTACAACTATAAATGTAATAAAATTCATTGAGTAATAAAAAAATAAATGCTTGATCACCACACACAAAAAAATTAAATGAAAACCCCAGTAACCCAAACCACTTGTTTGGCAAGGAGATACATTATAGCTAACCACAGACACACTAGATTGCAGGCAAGTGGGTTTTTAAAATGCTGAGATAAGTCCTCAAATCAGAAGCACTACTTTAATATCACAGACCATCTACATCATTATCAGAGACCACAGAGGAACTGGGTAACTTATTGGAAAAGTGAAAATGGCTGAGTCAGAAATATCCATTAGCGAGGGTAAAAGATTGGGGGTGAGGGTAATATTGAAAAAGGAGTGGTAAAAAGGGAGTGAGGGAATGGAAACAGAGCCATTTTTACTCATCCTGGTAGAACTGCTGGATAGAGATAAGACTTTCCATTAGGATATATCTGACTCAAGTTATCATAAATGATAAAAAAAACCAAAATACTCATGAATACAAACAACCTCTAAGCTTCCTGTGCTGCAGGGATGAGCTTTATGGATTGATGCCTGGAAGCCAAGCCTTTTTGTGTTGGCAGTAACAAGACAAAAAAACTATCCAAGAAGAGGTCCACCTCTTCAAAACGTCAAGTGAGATGCATTCACATGCTCCAGTGTTGGATGGAACGGGTATTAGAAAACACTTCCTTAAACTAAACTGATTCTCTATGTTCCATCCATCCATCATTACTCTATCCACTAGAGTCACAAGAAATTTTTTTCATATGGTAACCACTAGTATTTCTTTAAATTAACCAAAATTAAATTATGAAAATTCAGTTCCTCAGTTCCACTAGCCACATTTCCAGTGCTAAATAGCCATATCTGGCTTATGACTTCCATTTTGGACAATGGGGAATGCTGAGTATTGCCACCATCACAGAAGCTCTGTTTGACGACACTGCTCTCAACAATAATCACAGTATGAAAGAAAGGACAGTGCCAATTCAGAGAAGTGGACCACTCTGTAGCATTTAAAACCATTTTAATAATGTGTGTGTGTCTGTGTCTGTGTATGAGAGAGAGACAGACAGACAGACAAAGAATACGCATGCTTATCTTTTAACAAACAGATACAATTCACTTTGCCAGTACGGACAACTGAGGGTCCTGAATGTATTTTTGGTCCTGTAGTAGCTACTAATTTTTCTTCCAAGTGCTTGTATATTCTATCTCCTACGGTTCTTATTCCTCAGCCTTAAGGCGATGGTAGTTTTGCTAACCTCAACAAGGTGAAAAGAACAAGAGTTGTTCCACAATTATCAAGCAACCACTGTGCAAATATAATCACAAAAACAAAGCAAACAAATATTCTCTTGGAAAGGAAAGTAAACTGTTAATTCATCATCGTTTAAGGAATTTGATTCTGTGAAATAAAATTGCTACTGAATAAACCTACCAGATCTCTAGTACTGAAGAATTCTGGACACTGATGAGCAAATGTATGCATTTGTGAATTTCAATTGACATGGAAAATTAAATTGATCATAATCAGAGAAGCATTCTCCTAAATTTACTGTCTTTGGTGCCTTCTTTAAAGAACAATTACATTTTACAGGGGTGTTCCACTTCAGAAAAATTCAGGAATACATAAATTTACACAGCAGCTAAATGAGTAATTACTCCTACTATCATAAAAATGATTAAAAAGGAAGTACATGTCTTTAAAATGATTCAGCTGATCTTTTAATTTTTATATATTTTTTTTAGGGCTGCACCTACAGCATACAGAAATTCCCTGGCTAGAGTTGAATCTGCGACCTACAGCTTGCAGCAACACTGTTAACCTGCTGAGTGAGGCCAAGGATTTAACTCCCTTCCTCATGGATACTAGTCAGATTCTTAACATGTTGGGCCACAATGGGAACTCCTTGATTCAGTTCATTTTTTAAATCAATTTATAAAATTTCAAAATTGAACATTAAAAGATGACTGTCAAAATTACACTTAAAAAAATAAGAAACTCTTGAACAGTGTTTTCTATAATGCGCTTCACAGAGTGCTGGTAACATGAGATACTCAGTGAAAACTTTGCATACAAGATGCAGTACAGTGTAACCAAGAGTGCTCTTACTTAGATTCTAATCCTGGCTCTAACACTCACTAGATGAGTAATCTTGAACAAATTAATATCACTTGTGTTTGCTTATTTGTAATATGAGAATAACAATAACCACTGTTAAGTACTTAAACACTGCAGGAAATTTGCATTTAAAAAAAAAAGTCCTCATAAATTATTCTGATGGAGATAAACCTTCCATGCAGAAAACAACAGACCCCTGATAACCACAGGGATCCTTAAAAGGGTAAGAAGCAGCAGGCAATTTTTTCAAAGTAATTTTCCACCAAGAATACTCAGAGAGTAAGAATTTATCTTATTTTGGTTCCATGGATCCCTAAAGAAACTCCAACCTTCCATTCCTCTATTTGAATGGCACTTTTCCTGGCACTTAAGCCCTCAAATGGTTTGGCAGCCCATAAATGATCTGGTTTCTCTGTTTGCCTTAGCCTAGAAAGAAAAGCCACCCATCTCCTTAAACCTCTTTAGGATAAACCCAGTCATGCCCATTAAAACCCAAAAGATCACATCCAACCCAACTTAAGTACAAGTTTACACCAAGGGAAGGCAAACCATTGGTTTATTGGCTTCATATGACAACAGAGTTTCCTTAAGTACTAGCTACGGCAAGTTCCATTTATCTCTGAGTCAGATATCTCCACCTTCAACTTCTCTTCTGCAAGTGGATACTCTAGCTACTAGCCTTTCTTTCCTATTTGGACTAGTAAATCATTTCATTTCCAAACAACTGAGAATAATACTAAAAACAAACAAACAAAAACTTCAAAAAGTGGTCATGGGGAGGTCCCGTCATGGCTCAGAGGTTAAACATCCATGAAGACATGGGTTCGATCCCTGGCCTCGCTCAGGGGAGTTAAAGATGGGGCTTTGCAGCAAGCTACGGTATAGGTTGCAGACACGGCTCAGATCCAGCGTTGCTGTGGCTGTGGCACAGGCTGGCAGCAACAGCTCTGATTTGACCCTTAGGCTGGGAACCTCCATATGACACAGGTGAGGCCCTAAAGAGAGTGCCTGCTGTTGTGCAATGGGAATGGGATCAGTGGCATCTTGGGAGCCCTAGGTTGTTGGTTCGGTCCCTGGTCTGGCACAATGGGTTAAGAATCTGGCATTGCAGCTGCAGCTTAGGTCTCAACTGTGGCTCGGATCTGATCCCAGCCCTGGGAACTCCATACGCCACAGAAAGGCCAAAAATGGGAGGAAAAAAAAAGGTGTTCATGTAATAAGAAGGTATGGTCAAAATATTCTCATAGAATCTTGTTCCCATAAAGCAAACTGCAACACTCATAGTTCCACTTTGGTAATTATTTGTCCGAACTCTACACAAATTTCCAATAATCTTGGATTACATAAATCTGGAGGCAAAGCAAAAGGACCTGAGACTTCTGGAATTCTACTCTGATATGCTGCTGTATGGTCAATAATTGGTCATGTTTACTGACTAGAAATGTGTCTTTCTAAAAGACATCATGGCTACATGCCTAGAGTCAACTCAGTTTTTATACTCTAGGGGAACACCTTCCCAGATGAGAACATTTATCTTCCTAATCATACTACAAGCAGGCTTACATTAAAATCAGATTTCTTCCTCTCCTAGAAATAGTTATATAGGGAAAAGTAATGACCCAAGAGCAAATTGGAAGAAGCTAGTCTATGTTTCAAAGCACACCCACAAACTTCTTGAGCAGCTGACAGATTTTAGGAAGGGATTCTGTCAATCACTACAGCGTTCTATGTAGTTCATCAGAGGGGATAGTTTATTCATATTTTTTTTTTTTTGAGAAAGAAATTTGTGTTCACCTTAGTGGTATTTAAGTTATATGTGAACTATTGATGGTTCTGTATTCCCAAAGAAAGCTAGAAATTCAGTTAGTGCTATGGGAAGAGAGAAGCAAAAGCTGAAGTTTAGTAATAAACTCCAATAAGAAGGAAGCTGAGATTTCTTCAATAATACCAAACTAAACAGTATATAAAATGACAGCCTGGTTGTGAACTGGATTTTGCCTAATGTATTTCAGCAAAGAAAAAACAACTTTGGAGCTACACAGATCAGGATTCAAATACTGCTTTCTGACTGGCTAAAAGACCTTAGGCAAGTTATCTGATCTCTTTGAGCTTCAAAATATGTCTGTCATTCAATAAGAGAACATTTAACAAATGTAATAATAAATTTATAATAAATTTATTATTACCGGTGTCATCACAGTTAATGAATTCCTATGATTAGTTATTCTCTATTACGGATTTTTTTTTTTTTGGCTTTTTTAGGGCCACACCCTTGGCACATGGACATCCCCAGGCTAGGGGTTAAATCATAGCTATAACTGCCAGCCTATGCTACAGCCACAGCAACACCAGATCCAAGCCGCATATGTAACCTACACCACAGCTCACGGCAATCCTTAACCCAAGGAATGAGGCCAGAGATCAAACAAGTGTCCTCATGGATACCAGATGGGTATGTTTCTAAGCCATGATGGGAACTCCTAATTAAGGATTTCTTTTAGTCAGATCCCATTAAGTTGCTGGTTAACATAGATCTACCACTTTTCCAGTATACAATCTATAACAGAATAAGTAATCACTGCTTCCTCTTCTGAATGTATGGAAATGTTTCCTGACAAGGAATTACAATATAATCAACTGTTTACTATGTTTCAATAGCTCTTTCTAACCTCATATGATCAACTGAGGGAGAATTTGCTTCCTATGTGTACACATTGTGGGCCTAAGTTAAAAGGAAATCAATATGCCTAGAGTGTTTAATAAGCTCCAATATTCGAAACTTTTTTCAGTTGAACATCCAGGATTGGAAAGGAAAATAGATTTCTATGTGAAAGTCATGTAATTATAGTTTACTTAAATAGAAGAATCATCAAAGTATCATCAGAAAGAATGGTAGGAGGGTAGGCTGTTGAGTGGAAGTAGAGCCAGTCAAGTAAGTCTAAACAACATATTAAGATGTAAATTTAAAATACTGCATACCTAAAACTAGATAGGTTTTCCTAACTTCTGTTCCTTAAATTGCTCTAGTAAAAGCTTTCTGCCAAATCCAAATGGTATTTCGGTACCTTACTAGAAGAAATGTAGGTATCTCCTGCCCAATTTATAGAAATATAATGGCTTTATTGCAGCATATAAGGAACAAACAAGCTGAAGTACAAACAGCCCAGTTCTTCATTCCAGATAACTGTCAGAATTTTAGTTCTGGCTCTATCAGCAACTCATGAGGTGATCTTTGACAAGTCACTTTCCAAATCATAACCTCAATGTCCTGACCCATAAGGGAACAGTCCAAATTATCTTTAATAACTCATCCAACTTAGATACAGGGTTGTATGAGATGCAGATGGTTCAGTATAAGTGATATACATTTGTCTCCTGAATATAAGCACACCATCTAAAATGTGAGTATCACAGCCCACATGAAAGACTACCCATACATGATGACTACAGTGTTCTTTCCTGCACCAAATACTGCTTTCTTCATCACTGCTATTTTACTATTTGTATCATATAAAGCGGCAAACAACTGCTTTTATCCATCTGTATAGATAGCTTTAACCACCAATAAATCTTGAATCTTAAAATTCAATCTAGTGCTTTATAAAAAGGTAGACTTACCCTGCCTCAACTAGCAGTTCTCACAGAGCCTTTAGTATCAAGGTAAATGAGACCATGTTTTTCATTCACTGTCCAATGAACACCACTGTGAACTATGCCATTTACTAAAGGGTGGACCTAGGGTAAGATGATCAGACTACAGTGGGGGGAAAGCAAACATCCTCCACATTCAGGAGTCTTCTTGAGCACCAAATGTAGGTTCAATTAGAATGCGCTCTAAATGCCTTAGGCTTCTCAATGTACTGTCACTGAAACTGGCTTCAGTATATTCTCCAGTATATTTGGTTATCATGTAACTCTGCTGCAGAGGAAGTGAAAGAAAATCAGGGGCAGCCTGCATCTGTGAACAGGAAGACAAGCTGTCCATATATTTTTCTGCTCTAGAGGATTCAGTTGCCTCACTTGTTTTTTTAAGAATTCAAAGTCATTTTGATGATTTTAAAAAGCCGCTATAATATCTACTTAGAAGTATAAATTTATTTTTTGTAGCACTGCATGTTTTTAAAACAGTGTTAACTTCTAATATACCATATGAAGTTGAGACTAAACAGTATGCCACATTTAGAAAAGTATGAATTAAACACATCCACCCCCAAAGCAAAACCTCTTGAGCTCTTTTGCTCATGCTTTCCCACCCTCTCTTGATCATAAACCATTCCAAGTCTGTAATCTGCACATTCATCGTTTTAGTCTCCAACCCACAACTTTCATATTCTTCACAATTATCTCCCTTTATGATCAAGACCTTAACACCTACATGTTATATATGACATGTGCAGTAAAAACTTTATAAGAACTTTCACCCCTTTATCTAAAAATAAATCTAAAGGAGAAAATGGTATAAACATAAGAATTCTGAATAGAACCCAGTACCATTTAAGAAACTAATTGGACCCTCTAGTAACAGCAACAAAATGACACCATATTACATTCCTGGAAAATGTACACACATTAACAGGGTCTTACATAAATAAAATCAATCCAAAAACAGGTACGATCACTGCCTTCAAAGGAGCCTACTATGTGTTTAGACCTTGAGTTAACCTTAACACCAGTTAGCCTCCTACAGAAATCTGATAGATGGGGAAAATTCATGCAATAACAAGTAAAAGGGACTTGCTCCTAGTCCTGCATGCCTACTGCAGTGAATTCATGCAAATGATCATGGCTCTTATTCTAGTGTCAATAGTTTAGTTGGCTCAAGTCAGTCTGCCCACTGAAGACAAGCTGTCAGATAGTCTGACAGGTGTAAGGATCCCCAAGAAATACTGCGATCAATCAGCTACCAGTCTCATCTGGATGGAGAGCTAGCAGACCAATAGAGGAATGAGACACGTTGCTTAAGGAGGTTAAGTACCTCAAAAGGAGGTTAAGGAGATAGACAGGAAAGAGCAGAGTAGACTTAACAAAGAATCAGTGTTTGAGTTGGGCCTGGGAGGTGTTGAGAGGATGAGGCTGGTAGAGACAGATTATGTTTGGATAGTATAAAAGGAAATACCATGCAGAGGCCTACAGCTCAAAGGAACAACGGTCTGGATAAAGGAAAAGCAGGAATGTTACAGGACAGCTTAAACAGTACTATCATTGAGATTTAATGTATAAAACTGCATTTTACAAAATATTTTCATAGCCATTTCTTCAATTAACTGTCACTGAAAGCCCATCTGTTATTAAGAATAGTAAATATTATCCCCAGTAAACAATAATAGTAAGAAAACTGAAGCTTAGAAATATTGAGTGTTTTCTCTGAGTTCTTACATAAATGAGTGGTACAGATGAGCTGTGAAACCAAGTCTTAACAAGTCTAGGTTGAAAGTACTTTCTTTTACAAAGAAGTTAGTTTGCTTTAGTTAAATTTTACACAAGCTTGATTTTAATCTAGACAAATTATTTAATGTATCAGTAAACTAGAGCAAATACTGCAAAATAATTCTAGGAGAACTTTAACTGCTGAAAAGATACATAACAGAAATGTACAGAGTAAAATGGTAGCCTCCTACTCTATCTAAGTTGAAAAAGAAAATGATATTATATTACGTGCTGCCAAGTAAGTAGAAATCAGAAATATGTGCATTTCTAACCTCCCTTCAATTGCACAAATGTTTTCAACATCCATTCCCCACATTTGGGGGCAATATATTGAAAGAATCAATAAATAGGAAACAAAAAGAAAGCTAAATAAATAAAAGCAAAATTTTGGAAAACCCACATGTGAATAGCTAAATGAACCCTAATTATTCCTGCTACATTCTATAGGGCAGATTTCATGTTTCACTTAGTAATCAATTATGAAGTAGAAAACACATTAAGATCCTCAAAACCGTCTACGGGTGACAGGTGCCCTTCAGGTTTCAAGTGGCAATGAAAACTTCACATTATTTACCCAGATTTTTTTTTTTTTTTTTAACAAGGACCTCACTCAGTCTTACATCCAATTGCCTCTGGTATTTCAGCAATGTCTCTTTCAGTTGTGTGGTCACCAGTATATACCTACTCTGGTAAAATTATTAGAATCACCCTCTTTACTGATCAAGTGTCCAGGTTTGGCCTATAAATTATTTCACAGCCCTGCCTTTAAGCCTCAGTACACATCCTAGTTTTCAGGGGAGTTTGAGCTGGGCAAGGGGGAGGTCCTATTACAACCATGTTGTTAGAATTCAGGGCTGTTGAAGACATGGTAACCTAGAGTCTATCAATAGCTCCTTAACCATTTTCTAAACCTCCAGCTTGTCTCCTCCAACATACACACATAGACAAAACGATCTTTCAAAGATCAGCTCTGTGGGAGTTTCCTTTGTGGCTCAGCAGTAATGAACCCAACTAGAATCCATCAGGATGTGGGTTTGATCCCTGGCCCTGTTCAGTGGGTTAGGGAGCTATAGCATAGGTCACAGAGGCTCAGATCCCGCATTGCTGTGGCTGTGGTGTGGGCTGGCAGCTGTAGCTCCAATTCGATTCAACCCCTAGCCTGGGAACTTCCATATGCTGCAGGTGAAGCCCTAAAAAGACCAAAAAAAAAAAAAAAAGATTAGCTCTATGGAGTCTTAATGCGGTTGGTAACTACAAAGAGAAAAGAAGAAATGCTTCATAGGTACTCTAAAGCCCAATTCAAAATAATGAGGTCTGTCCATGGAAAACTGGGAAAACAACAGAAGCAGTCATAGCAAGTCAGAATCCGGCAATTACCAACAGGATAAGGAACCATCTGTAAGCAAAGCCAGAAAGTGATTTGTAAATGGAGACAAGGAGAGTGCACAGTCCTCTCCAGAATAGCTGCTGGCAGATGTCAGGCCAACTGAAGATGTGCAGATGGGAAGATATGCATCTTAATCGAGTCCCTTCTTTCTTTCTACTTCTGGTTTCCCATATATATAGATGTTAAAAAAAAAAAAGTTTGGAAAGTATTTGCCCACCCTAAATTCTATATTGCAGAATTTCAAAATATGAAAGAAAAGGCTAATATTTTAAAATATTTAACAGGAAAGTGCTATTCAAAAATTAATGAATGTCATAAAGTAAATAGGGACTCTAGAGTGAACAGACAGAAAAATTTGTTGTTGATGGGGAGGCAGTGAGGAGGGAAAGATATCCTTGCAAGTAATTCGTGCTTTTACTACATGCAGTTAAAAAAGTCCTGGGGTAACATTAATGGAAAGTGACTCAGCCTTTATGACTCATTAGAAAAACAAAAGCCAAAAAAGTCCAGTGGAGACTCCCCTGGTATTTGGTCATTGAGAAGCTGTATCAGGACTAGAAATGCTCATCATACACTAAGCCTTCAAAGTCTAGTTGTAAATCAACCCAGGGACTTCTGCTACAAGTTTCCAAAAAGACAAAAAGACATTTCATTCACGTTAATGTTGGTAACATGTTTTGAAAAGAGTCAGTAATAAGTCATAAGCTAAGAATCATAAACAAACTTAAAAAGCTGACTTTGTTTACTCATGTATTTCACTTCTGAAAGCCCCACAGACCCTTACTCAGAGCTGGCATATGGATTTTTCTTCCTTTACATAAGATTTCTACTTTGATAATCAACTGTCCCTAGAAATTTATAAGGAAAGCAAATTTTATTCTTAAAAGAAAGAAAAAAAAATCAGGATGGAAGTCTATAGTTTTAAAAGTCACCACAAAAATAAAACATGCTATCACATGAGTTCAACCAACAATAGTCTCCAACAGCACATCACTGTGTTAAAGAAAAGTTCTGCTAACTGATTTCATGGTCATAACTGAAATATCAAAAAAGATTAAACAGGGAAGTTTTTTAAAAATGGTTTCACTGAAACGTTCGCAAGGAAATTACTGATTTTCCAAAAAATACCATACAGTAAAGAATTTAAGCTTTGCTGATTATACAGTCTCTGCCACACAATTACTTGTCTCAGCCTTTGTAGCAGGAAGGCAGCCACAGACAAAATGTGAAAATATGAACAAAGTTATGTCCCAATAAAACCTGAGACAGTGAAATTTGATTTTCATATCATTTTTATCCATCACAAAACATTCTTCTTCCTCTTTATTTTTCAACCACTAAAGAAATGTAAGAACTACCTTCAGCTCACTTGTATAAAAACAAGGGATGGGTCGGCTGGATTGGCCCAGGAGCCATAGTTTGCAAACCCCTATCTTAGAGGGACCAATTTCAATTACTGAAAGGAAAAAAAGAATGCTGCTCATTCTTTAACACTGACAGTGAAATGAGTTGCCACGGCAAAAACTTAAGAAATTAAGAGTAAGGAAGGATCAATCCCTGAATTAGCATGGCCACAGTATTCTCAGTATATTCTAAATATCCACTGCGTATAATCTAGGTATTAAAAACTACACATTCCTGACCTATCTCCAAGAGATTCAGCTGAAAGCAAGTAGGCTAGGAATGTGTTTATAGAAAAATTCCCCATATCATTCTAATGTTGCACCAATGTTTAAAGACCACTGACATGTGCAAAATTAGTATTATCTGATAAAAGACAAGAATTCAGAATATGTAAAGAACTCCTAAAACTCAATAGAAAGAATAAAAATGCCTGCTTTTTTAAAAAAAAGGCATGAAGTTTCTGTTGTGGCTGGGCGGAAATGAATCTGACTAGCATCCATGAGGACGCAGGTTTAATCCCTGGCCTTGCTCAGTGGGTTAAGGATCTGGCGTTGCAATAACCTGTGGTTAGGGTGCAGACACAGCTTGGATCTGGTGTTGCTGTGGCTGTGGTGCAGGCCAGCAGCTACAGCTCCCATTCTACTCCTAGTCTGGGAACCATATGCCACCAGTGTGGCCCTAAAAAGACACAAAACAAAAGGCAAAGCTTAGAACACATACCTCAACAATATGAAAAACAGAAAACAGGCATAAGAGGCTCAAATCATCAGTCATTAGAGAAATGCAAATGAAAGCCACATGAGATAATGTTACACAAATTGCTACAATTTAAAAAAATATACCTTGACAATTTAAAGTGCAGACAAGGATGCAGGACAACTAGAGCTCACATACACTGCTTGTGGGAATGCAAAAATGATACAGCCACTTTGGAAAAGATTTTAGCAGTTTCTTATAAACCTAAACATATATTCACCGTTTGAACAATTAATCCTATCCTAGGTGCTTGCCCAAGAGAAACAAAAAAAGTTCACCTAAAAAAACCAAAAAACAAAAACCTGTATGCAAATATCTGCAGAGACCATAACCACCAAAAGTGAAAATAACCCAATGTTGGCCAATCAGTGAATGGATAAGTGAACTGTGGCACAGCCATACACTGGAACTCAGCAATAAAAAGGAATGAAATTACTGATACACACATGGTATCAGATGTATTATGCTAAGTGAAAGAAGCCAAATTCAAAAAGCAACTTACTGTATGACTTCATTTATAAGACATTTTTTGCAAAGGCAAAACTAAAGTGACAGAAAACAAATCAGTGGTTGGTAAAGGCAAGGAAAAGTAGTGGAGCAGTTTGGGGGTTACGTAACTGCCCTATATCTTGATTGCTGTGGTTGTTACAAGACTATACAGATGTCAAAATTCAGAACTGCATACTATGAAGGATGAATTTTTACTATATATGAATTACACCTCAATTAATTTGACTAAAAACGCTGATATATAAGCAACACTGATATTACACTGGTTCTGGTTTATTAGAAAGTTTTCAATGCTTTTATGTCAGTGTGTGGCTACCAGCTATCAGATGAAGACCTACATATCTTAAAGTGTGTGTATGTGTGTGTGTTCACGAAACAACGGCAAAAAAAAAAAAAGTTCTTTTGAGTATATGTGTTTGTCATGTCTTTTTAAAAGTATTATCTAGAAACTCTTTTTGGTTTCTAAATTAAAACATCTAGGAATAAATGGTCTAGATAATTCCCAAGGTATATAAAACCAATTATCTTTTGTAGGTCTTATCTAAGATCTAGGGTATCCTAATTTTACAGTTTTTTAGAACAGGACACCTATAAATAGGCCATCAGTTAAAAACATAAATCCAGTAGCCCTTCTAGTGGCTACATCTGAAATTGCAAATATAGCTGTGATTAAGGTTTATTTTTTCCTCCCATAGGTTGGAGTAGTTAATTTTAAAATACACTCCTGTACTTAGAGAACTGGAATTTCAAGCAGCACTTACTTAAGTTTTGTAGTATCATACTGCATTTTGTTACTGATGCAAAAATTCATTTATCTCAATCAAAACTCCCATGTCCCTGAAAAGAACCAAGCAAAGATCATGGCTATAGATTTATTTCTTTAATATGTTTAATCTTAAAATCTCCAAGCCTCTAAACATCAGCCCCTTCAGGCTGAGTGTACCAGGGAAGAAAAAACACTGAGGCAGGACTGTGACCTCCTGTAATTCACCCAGTAATTCATTTTTTGAATCAAAATAAAACCTCAAAAAAAGCTTTTATAATTAAAAAATAAAATAAAACCTTCATTAACTTAACATGCATATCAAACACTACCCCAAAGTAACTTTCTGAAATTGTTTTGTCACTCATTATTTTTATTCCACTGTTTTAAATATATGACAGTATTAACGAAACACACTGGGGTGACTCTAAAGCATCTGACACATTTAAAAGAAAGAGGAGGGAATGGGAACAAAGGGAGAGAGGAAGGGAGGAGATGCAGAGAGGGAGAAGGTGGGAAGTGAGAGAGCAGGGCAGACAGAGCTGTGCGAATATTCAATTTTAAACTTTTCTATTCTAGGCCCCAATGAGCCAATTTTTAGATACTTAGCCTCAGTCTTTGGTACAACTCACTGCCCCATCCTGGCTCTCAGATTTTCATCTGGAAAATCTGGTTAGCCTAGATCAATGATATTTAACGCTTTCTATTCTAAGATCCTCTTTAAAAATATCCATTAATTTCACAGTTTCCCACATGGGAGAAGGTGCCCTTTAAGTACTTATAAAAAAAATAATAATTTCTCAATTCATTAGATTATTAAAAGAATCTTCTTTTACAAATAGCAGCTATTTCCTTTTTTAAAAATCACTGATTCATTTAAGAAGGTACTGCACACCTGCATAGAGCAATAAACTGAAAGATGTTTTTTCCCCATATGTGAGAGGCATTTCAGGTGCAAGTATGGAATTTCACGGGGTTTTTTTCACAACTCCTTGAACTCTACAGAACTGCCTCTCCACCACAGTGAAGATCATTTCCCTGCATCAGGGCACTTTTTATTGTGAAACCACCCTCATGTGACAGGTGGCACACAGCACAAAAACTTCTAAATAATACGTATCTGTGTTTCTTTCCAGCTTCCAAATTATGTGATATTGCTTTGCATTTACACTTCAGGGAAAAAAAAAATTTAAAGCTATTACTCAAGAAAAAGTTAAAACCACAAAACAGCATTTAAAAGAAATTTTACTAAAATTTTATTCTTAATAATGATTACTTCCAAAGCCAGGAAGAAGAGTGTGGAATTACTTTTTTTTTAACTTTCTATGTTGTACAAATCTACATATGGATTCTATTTATAATATGCATCTATGAGAAAAACATTAGAAAAAAAGATGAGAAATTTTCATAAATTTAATACTAGCACTAAGATACACCATGCCTATGGTTAAGAGGCATTATCTTTGTCTTTTAAGAGCTTATGCTCTGAGAAGGGATACGTAATAATTATGCTAGAGATAGAATTCCTCAACTACTAGGAAGTCTCTGGTATTCATAATTTACTCATTCAATCATTTATTCACACATCCAAATATCTGCTGAATATTTGCTGCCCATCTCAAAGACCCAAAGCCAGATGACATGATGGTAAAGAGAAAAATGACACAAACCTCCTAACTCAAGATCTAGCCCAGGGTTCCATTTAAAAACAGTAACAAAAACAAAAACCCAAAAAACAAAAAAACCTACTGTGTAATTCTGAAGAAAAGAGAAAGTGAGTTTACCCTAGAGCCAGAAAATAGAAGTCTATGAGATGGCCATCACATTAAATGTCCAGTGTGCATATGCTTTCAAACTCTGGGACTACTTGGTTTCATTTATTGCACCAGACACACAATTTTGTATCTTTCCCCTTAAAGTTCTGGATTTATGCCATTAATTTAATTTACACCATTATGCCACTGGCGTGTCCTGGACCTAAAATAAAACAGTGCTTTCTAGGCATAGCTCTGAAAATGTATTAACTTTTATCTTTCACTAAAGAACAAGGATTTGCACTCAGAAGAACTAGCTACTTTTATTTCAAGAAATGTCTCCACCAAGTGCACCCACTTCAGATGCTAATCTTGACTGCATGCCCGGGCATGCACAGAGATAACCAACCTTGGAGATGGTAGAACCTTCCATTTGAAGGCCAGTAAGAATATATAACACATAATCAAAGTCCTTATTGCTGAAAGGAAAGAAAAAAGGTTGGCCTTGGTAGAAGATGAGAGGGTTGGTATATAACTGCTAAATGGCTAAAAGTGGGAAAACTCTAATGACTACAACTAAACTCTAATGACTAAAAGGAGTTAGTAAAGTTTAGAGGGGTCTAGAAATGGCTTTGATGGACAGGTTAAGGCTCTCAGACTAAAACTTTAAGACAACGGGAGACCTTTGTTAGATGGGGGAAAGGGCAGGATTACAGGGATTGGTGAACAATTCAAACTAAGTAGAGAGATGAGAATCAGACTGGAGAGAGAGGAAAAAAAAATGGGGAGTCTGAACTGTGGTTTCAGAAAGAAAATTCTGCAATGAAGCTAAAACTGACCAAAAATCTAAGTTTGTTAACTTATGAAAAAGTGTTCTTTTTTTAGGGAAAAAAAAAAAAGCTTTGATCTAAACTAAAAATCTTTCAGGATATTGTTGGAACCTTTGTCTATTTGTGAAAACCTTTGTGTAGCATTCACAAATTGCATGATGCATTTGAGTTATATCTACTGATTTAAAAAAAAAAAGGCTGAGAATGATTTCAAATCTTGTTTCAGGGAACCTCAAATGTTTCAGAAGAAATAGAGCATTATTCCTAAACAATGACAACAGTATTTCCATTACAAAAAGTATGCAGATGTTCCAAATATGCTTTTAAAACAGAAATGATGTGTTGATGTCTAGTTAGACTTAATTCTTTTCACTACATGTGAACTCAAACATGTTCCTTTGTTTCCTATTTTAAGAGAGATCTCCCAAGGTAAAGGTACTGCTGTAGTTATTTTTTTCAAAGGTCTATTCGAATGATGAATATCTTTGATCGTCTTAAAACTGAGTAAGCAAGTGTTAGGTTTTAACCTAGAAAAAAAAAAGTTTTCCAATATTCCCTCTCTCCCTGATGTCAGCTGCTACCATGACCTCTGTTGAAATGTTCACAATAAAGGTCCTAGGGCTCCCCACACCCTCCTAAAGAAAAGGGCAGTGGGAAGGGGCAGACATCCACTGCATTATTCTCCTCCATCGCTAATCCAACCTACACCATGATCCCAAATTGTAATTGTATATAAAGGTTTAGACTGAGAAGATTAGTACAGGAGACAGAATATTAAGCAAATTATTACTAAACTTTCTTTTCAAACTGAGTTGGAATTTCAGTATTGAGAACAGTCTCAGTGTTTGTGTGTATTTCACCCAATCATGGGCACCAAGTTTATTTTCTTTAATTGGGGTCTAAAAACATTGATAAGGAGTCAAACTGGGCCATATTTAGAGTTATGTTAGAAAAAGATACACTTTAATAGAAACAAATACTTCCCAGATCAAAAACCACACCACTATTAGGATGTTCCTAGCACAGTATGTCATTTCCTTCCATGATCTTTGAACCAGAAAAATCAGATGCTTACAAAGACAATGATCTTCCCAACAACTTCTGACTACCTTCAAAGTAAATCAATATTTAATTCTAACTTAATGAAACAGAATTACCACTTTACCATATCATGTACACTGGGCTACTAAACACTACATTGTGCAAAATGAAAGCCAATCCAAATCTGTTCAACTGCAGAGGTTGGCAATGGAAAACTCTTGCACTTATAGATGGAAAGTATTTGCTGAAATGCTTGAGAAAGAGTATACTAGAACAAACCATTCATGTCTTGATTACAAACCAGAGTAATATGAACACATACAGAGAAGGTGAATTTCAAGTTTGTTTCAGGTCACTGACATATATAGGAAGCTAAGTAAAATCACAGCACTATATGATTAATACTTTACATATTAAGGTTGTGTTTGAACTCCAATTCTCTACCTTATCATCCACTCCCAATGAAGCAGTATACACTACACAAGGATGGCTTCTGCTTTAGCGACATCTGACACACACCCCCCCTCAACTCAGAAAAGTTAAGAACAATCTCAAAGACTAGGACTTTCAAAGTGCAGATTTGACTTTCCTTATCACTCAGGCTCCAGTCTTGACAGTGCTATGAAAAGTATATTTAGATAGGAATGCCAGAATCTTCACCAAAGCCAGGTTGGGAACTGAAAGGTGGAAAAATACTTGCTAAAAATCTCAGGCCTAAGCTCTAATATCCTTCAGGAACAATAGCACAGGCCCAGCCCCCATTAAAAATTCTACAAAAAACAAGTGACTCTGTCTCCTACTGTTTGAACTCTGGTACATAAAGCAGTCAAGTTTGCTCTAGATTCTGGGGTCAGCCCGAGCACCCACAAGACCCTCTATGAGTCAAGTTATGTTGGCTATGGAACACACAGTTCCAAGAAAGCAAAGATTCTTATTTTCAATTCCACATTCCCAAGAGGAGAACACAATAGTCAGCGGAAACAAATGACATCCACTACAAAGACAGCCTCTGCAAGCTCAGATAGCACTCTGGGACGTCTCTGCTTCCCAGGGCCAAATAACAGTCAAAGATAACTAGAAATTAAGGCAATCCAGCCCAAAGACCTCAATAAAAAAAATGCTAGGTCTGGATGAAGACCAGGGATAAGAAGTCAATGGGTTAATTGCTAATGGCCAAGCCAGATCGGTACTAATTAATCTTGATTTTTCTCAACATCACTACAGGGAGCCAGTAAAAATCAAGGTCACAGTGAGTCCCCTGCTCCCCACCTCGCTTACTGCTTTTTTTGAAAAATTGCCTATAGCACCTTCTCATCCGCCTGCCTGCTCTGAGCGGGCCCAAGCTAAACTTTTAAACCTGGAGGAAGGTGGGAAAGTCAGCCAGCCTGACGCGAGTGTAGGAGAGTAGACAGAAGGAGGGAAAGAGTCAAGTTTCAAAACAAAGGCTCCACAGGGAACTGAACGTCAACCCCTCTTCACTCCTAGCCTTCAAGCCAGCTAGGCTGGGCCTTAATTGTTAAGAAATAAGATGTGCCTCCTCTTTACACCGTTCACGAAGGGCATTGGATTCCTGAGAGCCTTTACACAACCACTTGCTGAAGGTGGTGCCTCTTTACCCCCATCTCCTTACAGAGGAGAAATCAGGCTCGAACGTAAGTGACTTGCCCAAGGTCCCGCAGTTGAGCCTGAATTCAGTTCCCTCCCCGGCCAGGGCCTCCACCAGGCCGACACCAGGTGGGCACCGAGTGAGAGCCCCAAGGGCCGCCGAGACGACGCCCCAAACCAGAGGGAGCCCTGGCTGGAGCCGGAGGGGCCCGGCGCGCGCTCCACAGCCCGGCCCCTACCTTCCTTGACTCCAGGCAGCTTGGACTGGTCGATGCTGACTTCAGACATGTTGGCCCGGTGTCCGAGCTGCCCAAGGCCTCCCACTTCCCGGCCGCCGCCTACACCGAGCGTGGCCCGGCTCTCAACAGCGGCAGCGGCTGCAGCGCCCGACGCGGCGCAAAGTCCAGCCCGCAGCGCTTGCGGTCCCGGAAGACAGAGCTGGCCTCCGGGAGGGGACGGGAGACAAAGGCGGCGGGAGGCCCGCCCCGGCGCACCAGGCTGGCGGCCCAGCTGCCCCTCCGCAGCCACCTGCTCTCGCGCCCCCGGCCCGATCGATACCAAATACCCGGAGCCCGGAAATGGACCCGGGCCGGCCAGTACGGAGGGAGAGAGGAGACAGAAAGGCGCGCGGGCGGGCGGGCGGGCCTGGGTGGGGAGGGGGAGGGAGAGGGGAGGGGAGCTGCAGGTCTGTAACCGCAATTGCTAGTGGCTGGCGAGCGCAGATCAGCTCCCCCGGCCGCCTCCCAGCTGTCTCCTTTGCGCCTAGTGACGCGCCAGAGGCCAAGCCCCGCTACGCCCCCGCCCCCGCGTCCTGCTTCCCTCCCAATAGGGACAGGGTCGCGTCTATTGGTGGGGGGGCTTTGAGTCCTAAAGGCCTTGGCATAAAGGCCGCACAGGTCACCCAGAACGCAGTTGTTACTGTCACCGGTATAGTCACCGTTCTGTGGGCTCTTTCCACGGGATGCTTACTGTGTGACTGGCTCTCTGACCTCCCCGGGTTAGAGGAAAGATAATACATGGGCATAAAAAAACCTCTACTACAATGTACAGAACTAAAGAGCAGCTGATCAAAAACAGGGGGCCTGTCAAGAGAAGAGAGTGTTCACAACCAGCTGGGGGTACTGAGTCATTCATTCATCAAAAATGCATGAACGTCTAGCAAGTGGGGTGTTAGGTACTGAGGGTGGTAACAACGTGTGCCAGCCATCTCTGTCTTCTGGCTTGTCACACACATTGGACTATAATTGTGACATTTTTATCTTCCCCAAATAGCATTTCCTGTCTGCATCTCCTAGCAACCAAATTCAAGCTCTCATTGGGAAGCCCTCCTCAGGAGGGGGCTCCTCTCCCAGGCTTGATGAATCAAAGGACCTCTCCACCACCAGCCACCACCCTTCCTCTCTCACCCATACACATTCCTCTAAGGATGGGTGTGTGACCAAGAGAGGTCAAGCAGAATACATTACATTTTTTTTTAAGAGGAAATGTATTTGTTTATTAATTTATTTTGCATTTATTTACCCATTTATGCATGTATTTAGTTACATATTCATTCATTCATTCAGGGCCACACCCAGGGCATGTGGAAGTTCCCCAGCCAGGGACTGAACCTGCACCACAGCAGAGACCCAAGCCACCTAGGTGACACCACCAGATCCTTTACCCACTTTGCCTCATGAGAACTCCTGGGATATTATGTAAAAATTTAGATAAAACTTTTTATTTCTTATGAGGAGTGTTTCCTCTTCCTAGCAGATGATGAAGCCAAACTCAAAGAAGCAAAGAAGAGAAAGAGGATGAAGAGAGTGTGTTCTGATGTTATCAGAACAGCAAACCAGCTGGTCCCTGGAGCAGCTGGAATTCCTGCTATTCTGGATTCTGCTATCTACCAAAAAAGTACTAACAGAAGACTTTCTAAGCCGGAAGTGGCAAACCCTGGCCCATAGGCCAAATCTAGACCATTGGATTCGAATGATTGCTTTTTATGCATTTAAATGATTATATTAATTATATAAATACAACATAACATTTTCAGTTTTGGTCTCAAAGTCTACAATATTTACTATGGGTCTCAAAGTCTAAAATATGTACTATTGGACTTTTTCATAAAAAGTTAATCAACCCCGGTACTAGGCATAAAGAACACCCAGTAATTAAATGTATAAATAGAAAGGAAGTACTATTAGAATGGCAGTTTCATGGGGATTTTTAAGTTGCCTGCCTTCTATGACTTTTTTCTTAACTTCCCATAGTCATAGAGAATATGTGTGATGGCAGTATTGTCTGTTTCCCTCCCCAAATCCATTGTCTTCACTCCTCTGTCGTGCTCTGCCTTGGGAGGCTGAACATTTATGAATATATCACCATGGCCTCCTTGCCCTGTGGCCTCCTTTTGAGTTAGACCAAGACATAGCACTGACAGAAGATCAAAAGAAAGGAGGAGAGAAATATGGGGGTATGTATTACACTCCTTTCCTTTACGCTAGTCCAAAGTTTTGGTCGTAACTGTGTCCCTCCCACCATAATACTTGTCTAGAGGCCTCTTTCCCATGGTTCCAGCTCTCATGAGTCTCTAATAATACCATTTCCTTCCTCTGTCCCTTCAGGCCTAGGATGGTAATGGCTAGTCCCCTTAAACATACCCACATCTTTGTAAGAAGGCCATTATATTCTTTCCAGTTAAACCATTTTGAGTGTGGCTTCTATTTCTTGCCTAGACTGATTAATATGGATGAGATATGCCAAACGGTCATTGCTTCATTTTCCTTAAAAATATCCACATTTCTTCTGATCTCCGTAAGACATATTCATATATTCATATGACCTCCCCTTATTCTCTCATCCTGTCTGGAACCTATTCCAAATCATACTTTTTAGCCTCATCACTCCAAAACAGCTGTTTTGATTAGAATTATCAAGGACCTCCATGTTGCCAAATCTATAGGTCAATAGATATGATCCTACCCATCTTCTTGAAACATTTTTGTTTTGGTTTTATTTTGGTTTGGGGATTTTTGCTTATTTATCTCCCAAGACATTAGTACACCACTAGCCCCTTTGTTGAAAAATGATCCAAACCAAAGAAAGCTCAGCTAGGGGGGACGGGGGTTCTTCTGGAGAGCAATATCTGCAAATTAGTAGAGATAGTTATAGGCCAGCAACTCTACCCAAATTGTTTCCACCAGGATGCCAAAAAATGTATGTCTACAACTGAATTGATATATATACACGATTATTAGCAAGTAGTACAAAAAGTCATAAAACCTGCTCTGAAAACTTGATAAAGTCCCCATTCCTTATTCTTCTATAGAGTCTCACTATACAGTCCATAAACAATTTGTAGATTTAGCTCTACATATTCAAAAACCCCCAATTTTAAACCCAATTCTAATACATATTAAATTTGGCTATAAAAGTTCCATTACTAATCTAAATTTTTTAAAAAAAGTTCTTATTATAATTTTCTTTAGAACATAGCCTTCTGCTAAAATCTTAGGTTACAACAGCTGCAGTTTGTATTCCTAGTTAGGCAACTGACCATCTCTAGAATGTTCACCAAAACCACACACACACACACACACTCACACACTCAGGCTCTCACTCTCTCTCTCTCTCTCTCTCTCTAGGGGTACTCCCACTTTCCCAAATCTTTAAATATTGGAGTGTTTTAGACAGCACTTTAGCTCTCAAATTAGTCCTTTCTAACTTTTCTCATTACTTTTGGTAATTCATTCAGTCTCTTTACTAATCCTTAGGACAAATAAAACTGCCCTTATGGCACCATTTAGACTGAAGAAAAAAAAAACAAAAAAAAAAAACGATGGTTAATATAGTTCGGCCTAATATACCGACAACACCAAAATTCATATTTTCAACCCAAATTCTCCCATAAGTTACATATTTGTGTATCTAACTGCCTACCTTTCATAATCATTTGAATGTTTAATTAGTTCTAGTGTCAAATCCTGTTGGAAAAACAAGGGCAACAAGGACTGGCAAAGAGGACTTTTGATTTGACGTCTAGGTTAGTCATAAAGAAGGAGTAATAGTAGATGGGAGAGCTGGTAACCACATTATAAAATTGAACAAGTGAATGGAGCGGTTGTAGTAAACATAAACACAGGTATTTAATTCACCCTTTGCTGAAACCCCACTAAAACAAAACTCCCATTGACATATTAAGTTTTTCTTTCTATTGTTATGTTTTATGTACAATATTATATAACTTACATATGTACAATATAGTGCTTCACAATTTTAAAGTTTATACTCCGTTTATGGTTATAAAATCTTAGCTATACCCCCCCATGTTCTACAATAGTATAGCCTTGTAGTTATTTTATACTTAATAGCTTGTACCTCATTTTCCCTCCCCCCTACATTGCCCCTCCCCCTTTGGCTCTCCCCACTGGTAACCACTGGTTTGTTCTCTATATCTGCAGAACCACTTACGTTTTAAATTATAAGTCAGAGAATGTCACTCCTTTGAGCTTAAATCTCCACTGGTATCTCATCTTTAGAATGCAAACCAAAAAGCTTGCTGTAATCTGCTAGAGTCGCCCCTACCAGTATGATTTCATTTCCGACCTCTTGCCCCTCATTTACTGTCCTTCTCTCACCCTGAACTCTTGCTGTTCCTCCTAGGCCATGCCTATTCTAACATCAGAGACTTTTCATTTAACTGGTCCCTTTTCCTGGAAAGCCTTCACCCCACCCACCCCCGCCAAACAACTTCATGATGTTCTTCCCCAGTTTCATTCAGGGATCTACTCAAATGCCGCCTTCTCAGAGAAACCTTCCCCGACTTTACCTAAAATAGTAAACCACACCCTGTCATTCCATATCTTGTCCACTCTTTTCTTCTCTCCAAGTCCGTTATCCCTGAAAGTATTATATGTGTATTTGATATGTCTGTCCAATTTAGCAAGAGGCCTGGAACTTTGGATATGTGCATTATTGCTGTATCCTCAGTACATTGCATAATGTTGGCACATAATAGCTGTTCACAAAATATCTACTGAGTTAACTGTTAGATAAAGCATTTGGTAGAGATGTATTAAAGTAGATCATGGCCATGCTGATCAAAGAATATTTTTAAAGTATACTTTTAAAAACTTTTTTCGAAAATGAGTTTTGGAGTTCCCACTGTGGTACAGTGGGTTAAGAATCCGACTGCAATGGCTCTGGTCACTGTGGGGGAGGTAAGGGTTTGATTTCTAGAGGTGCAGTGGGTTAAAGGTTCAGTGTTGCCATTGCTGCAGCTTGGATTCAGTCCTTGGCCTGGAAGGGGATATGCCTCAGGTATGGCCATTTAAAAAAAAAAATGAGTTTTATGGTCAATTAATCTTTGACAAGGGAGGCAAGAACATAAAATGGGAAAAAGAAAGTCTATTCAGCAAGCATTGCTGGGAAACCTGGACAGCTGCATGCAAAGCAATGAAACTAGAACACACCCTCACACCATGCACAAAATTAAACTCAAAATGGCTGAAAGACTTAAATATACGACAGGACACCATCAAACTCCTAGAAGAAAACATAGGCAAAACACTCTCTGACATCAACATCATGAATATTTTCTCAGGTCAGTCTCCCAAAGCAGTAGAAATTAGAGCAAAAATAAACCCATGGGACCTAATCAAACTGAAAAGCTTTTGCACAGCAAAGGAAGCCAAAAAGAAAACAAAAAGACAACTTACAGAATGGGAGAAAATAGTTTCAAATGATGCAACCGACAAGGGCTTAATCTCTAGAATATATAAACAACTTATACAACCCAACAGCAAAAAAGCCAATCAATCAATGGAAAAATGGGCAAAAGACCTGAATAGACATTTCTCCAAAGAAGATATACAGATGGCCAGCAAGCACATGAAAACATCGCTGATCATAAGAGAAATGCAAATCAAAACTACCATGAGATATCACCTCACACCAGTCAGAATGGCCATCATTAATAAATCCACAAATAACAAGTGCCGAAGGGGTTGTGGAGAAAAGGGAACCCTCCTACACTGTTGGTGGGAATGTAAACTGGTACAGCCACTATGGAGAACAGTTTGGAGATACTTTAGAAATCTATACATAGAATTTCCATATGACCCAGCAATCCCACTCTTGGGCATCTATCCGGACAAAACTCTACTTAAAAGAGACATGTGCGCCCGCATGTTCATTGCAGCACTATTCACAATAGCCAGGACATGGAAACAACCCAAATGTCCATCGACAGAGGATTGGATTCGGAAGAGGTGGTATATATACACAATGGAATACTACTCAGCCATCAAAAAGAATGACATAATGCCATTTGCAGCAACATGGATAGAGCTAGAGAATCTCATACTGAGTGAAATGAGCCAGAAAGACAAAGACAAATACCATATGATATCACTCATAACTGGAATCTAATATCCAGCACAAATGAACATCTCCTCAGAAAAGAAAATCATGGACTTGGAGAAGAGACTTGTGACTGCCTGATGGGAGGGCGAGGGAGTGGGAGGGATCGGGAGCTTGGGCTTATCAGACACAACTTAGAATAGATTTACAAGGAGATCCTGCTGAATAGCATTGAGAACTTTGTCTAGATACTCAGGTTGCAACAGAAGAAAGGGTGGGGGAAAAATGTAATTGTAATGTATACATGTAAGGATAACTTGATCCCCTTGCTGTACAGTGGGAAAATAAAAAATAATAATAATAAATAAAAAGAAAAGAAAAGAAAAAAAATCTAGACCTTACTAGATAGTAGACATAATTTAAAAGATTTAGAGAAACAACTGGGTTAAAAAGAGAAATCTCTCTTTGCCAAGAGGAAACTTTAGCTTATACCATCATGTCCTAAAACCTAACCTTTGTTAATGGGCACTTATTTCTTACATCTAAATACATTTCTCAAAAATTAAGAAAAATAAAAAATAGTTATGGACACCACTGTCATTTGGGAGGTTTTTCTTGGCTGCCACGAGAGTGCAGGCAAGTGACAATGATGAAGAAAATGAGACTATGTGGAGCCAGAGCAAGGGACTCTCATCCAATAGAATTGGCAGAGACTAGGGTAGGATGTCAACAGGTTTCACTTCCAGGGATATTAAGCAAACTGGCACAGGTTCTGACTCATGCAAGGGGAACCATGATCTAACAGAGAGCTAAAGCAAGATTTAGCAGTGTGAGTTATGGTAAAAGATTCCTAACTTCTGGGATACAAATATCTTGTATGCTGGAGTTACATTAAATTCTACTAATTTATATATATACGAAGAATTATCTGCCAATTGCATAAATCTCTCCTAAAGTATGTTTCTATTTTTCAAAGGAACTCAAGTATACTTGTGATTAATATATAAAAATGTATTAACAAGTATTACTAAGATCAGCATAACTTTTTGTGATTATATATATATTTTTTTAACCAAAGGTGACTAAAAAAAATTACATATGGGGAAGGTCTTAATTAAAAGGAAATCTCCAACTAAGAAGAGATGGGAATCCACTCTTAAAGATGAAACGCATAGTCAGTTTCTCTGCAGCAGACCATAATTTAGGAATCCTCTTTCTACATGTTATTTTCCCCCATGATACCTGTAACTAGAAGGGCAGGATTACAAATTCAAATTCAGAGAAGAAAAGAGGATGAATCTGTGTAATTCAAGCTGTCAGCAATGTATGGTCTCAGCAGATTCTTGGGTAAACACATCTAGGGAATTTGTGTCCTGTAACACATTCGTGAGATTTCTCAATGTTTTTCTTGTTTCTATACGGAGGATTTTTGAAATACAAAAGACGCTCGGTGCTAGAGAGAGTTGTACTAAAGGTACGAAAATATGAATGAGAAGTTTACACACTGATTACAGTGGCTACCTCTAAGGAATAAGGGATTTGGGAAACTGTGGGACATAAATTACTTTTGCAATAATGACCATAGTATTGGTTCCTATCACTCATGTCCTCTTGCAATATGACATTGTGGACCTCCATCAAAACATGGAGTCTAATTGTCCTTCCATTGATTCTAGGCTAGACTGGATCTTTGACTGTGATGGCCAATAAAATGCTGTCGAAATAACATTTTGAGACCTGAAAGTCCTAGCATTAAGAAGGCTAGGCAACGTCTGTTTTGATGCTCTGAAAGAATTAAGTTGCCTTGTAAAAAAATCTGACAATCTTAACATCTCTATGCTGTTGAAAATTTCAACTAGCCACATGGAGAGGCTATGTGGAGGGGAACAATTATCCCCAGCCAGAATCCCTAGTGGAGCTCCCAAATGACAGCAAACACCAAGAGGATTGCCAAGCATTTTGGAAATGGATCTTCAAAACCCAGCTGAGCGGTTCCAGAGGAAGCCGTGTGGGACAGAGATAACCTGGACCAATTTGTTGAATGTGAAACAAATCAATGAATGTTATTGCTTAAGCTAAGAAGCTGTAGAGTGGTATATTGCACAGCAATACATAACCAAAAGAGTATGTTTTGATTATCTATAAAGTTTCAATTCTTTGAGAAAAGGCCACATGTTTGAGGCAAATATGGAAAAATGTTGACCTTGGTCTGGATGTGGTGATATTTTCCATTTATTTTTTTCTTTACATACAAAATATTGCATATTTCATAACTCAATGTTTAAAAACATATTTAGACCTGCACTTCTTGCTAGGATAGAATAAATAGTTCCAACCATGTTCTTCCCCCATAAACAAGTATAAAGTTGGAGAAAACATATGTGGCAACTGTTTACAAGTCCCAGGCTTTAGGTAGTATAATTCCTGAGAGAAGAGTAATACATGAAGTGAGCCTCTCATGCTCTTGCCAACTCTGTAGCTTGGGATAATTTTCCAAATTTTACAAAGGGCGTGGAGTATCTGAGCAGGCTGCTGACATATTTAGAATTTGTGGGTAGGCGATAGAAGAAGTGGGAGCTGAACCCAGGAGTTCCCAAGTTCTTAGCCAAAACCTGCAACATGGGAGTTCCCGTTGTGACTCAGTATGTTAAGAACCTGACATAGTCTCCCTGAGGATGCAGGTTTGATCCCTGGCCTTGCTCGGTGGGTGAAGATCTAGCATTGCTGCAATGTGCGGTGTAGGTTGCAGATGTGGCTCGGATCCAGAGTTGCGCTGACCGTGGTATAGGCCAGAAGCTGCAGCTCCAATTCAGCCCCTAGCTTGGGTACTTCCATATGCCACAGGTGTAGCTCTGAAAAGAAAATTTAAAATAATCAAAAAAAAAAAAAAAAAGCCTGTAAGATGAAACTCTATGAGGCCCAACAGAAAGCAGCATCCATAGAAATAGAGAATGGAAGAGCAATTCTAGAGGGCTTCAGATGCTGGGAGATGTTAGATGAAAGACCCACACAAAGTAGAGAGACCTCATTCACATATCTGGTATTCAGGTAAGCTACCAAAGAGGCCATAAGTGATATGGATAGTGTACTTGCAAAAATAACCTAGCACAACCTAAAACCAAGCTTTGGTAGATAGCTGCCTGCTGGCATAAAATTCAGCAATCACTGAAAAAAATTTAACCCAGACTCCTTATAATGTATCATTCAAAATGTCCAGAAAAGGAAAAGTTTTCTCACCAAAAATTACTAGACATGTAATGGCAGAGGAGAATGCGGTGAATAATCAAGAAAAAAAGCAATCCGAGGGGACAAACACCAAGATGACCCAGAGGTCAGAATTAGCAGGCAAGGACATACAGAGCCTATGTTAGCAGTTATTATAAATATTTTAAGGACTTAAATCAAAATATATGGGCATCATGAGTGACCAGCTAGAAACTCAGTAGAGAAATAGAAATTATATACAAAAAAGTGAACAGATACAGAATTATAGCAGATAAAAACAGAAAATATAAATGAAAATCCTAGAAACAGAAAGTACAATATCGGAGGTGAAAAAAAAAAATCACTGGATGGGCTTAATTATAGATTGGAGATGGCAGATAAAGACTCCGTGCACTTCAGAGGGGGAGGGAGTGGGATGGATTGGGAGCTTGGGGTTAATAGATGCAGACTATTGCCTTTGGAATGGATTAGCAATGAGATCCTGCTGTGTAGCACTGGGAACTATGTCTAGTCACTTATGATGAAGCATGATAATGTGAGAAAATAGAATGTATATATGTATGTGTAACTGGGTCACCATGCTATACAGTAAAAAATTGACAGAACACTGTAAATCAGCTATAATGGCAAAAATAAATAAAAATCATTATATAAAAAACCCCAAAAAATAATAAAAATAAAAATAGAAATTATTTAATCTGAAAAAACAGAAAACAGATTAAAATTTAAAAAAAGAGCTTCTGGTACTGGTGGAATAACATCACATTGTTTGGAACACAGACATTTAAGGACTCAAGAGAGGAGAGAAAGAGAAAGAAGACAGAAAAACAAAACAAACGGAAAAAGAACTTGAGAAAATAATGGTTGAGATTTTCCCAGATTCTATTTCAAAATATCAATCTACAGGTCCCAGAAGCTCAGGAAACCCCAAGAAAGAGAAATACAGAGGAAAAGCACCAAGGCCACTCTAGTCAAAATTGATGACCACCACAGAGGAACAGAAAAATCTTCAAAGCATCTGAAGAAAAATGACATATTATATACAGAGGGAAAGTTATGTAAATGATAACTGGCCTCTAACCATAAACAATCCAGGCTAGAAAATAATAAAGTTACAAATTTAGAGTGATTAAAAACAACAAGTATCCATCAAATCGGTATTTAATATGTAACAAATGGTTTGCAAAAATAAAAATACAGTTAATTTCCTGTCTCTTGTAACATATTCATATGGCTCCTCTCTACCTTTATCCCTGGCTCTAGCCACTGAGGTTTGAGCAATAGCTCTTGCCAGTCCCCTGATGATAAAGGTCTAAATATTTCTGTTTCCCCCACTGACACAAATGAAAGACCTCCTGCATAAAGTATTGACTGACAAGGAGAAACCACTGCAATGGCTTATTGGTGAAATGAAGTTGAAGAGGTTCTAATTTCCCTACTGGAAACCTCGGGGACAAGGAAGGAATGATACAGTCTGAAAGTTCAGGGGAGGCAGAGCTCCATGGAGTAGACCAATAAGATACGAGAGGTGAGATGGAGGCAGCAGAGAATCCCTTGCCCTCCCAATCTACCATGGACCCTTTCGAGGTGCAGTGATTCCTTAAAGTCAGTCCAGATTTATCCTGCAGAACTCAAGCGAGTCATGAGAGATCGTGGCCAGCACAGCAACATATCACTCTGTGTTTGGTTTCCCTCTGTCTATGCTTTGCTTTTCCTTTTTGTCTCGTGAACCTTTGTATGATTCAGGAGGCAAAATGGAACCTCTAAGCCTCTTAGAACTGAGGATTAAATTGACATAGAAAGCTTAACAGGAGAAAAGCGTAAAAATAAATTTAATGTAAATTTTACATGACAGGGAGCCCTCAGAAGTAAATGAAGACCCAATGAAGCAGTTCGATTTGAAAGCCTACGTATTCTGAATTGGACTAAGTGTAGCAAATTTTGAAAATGTGACAAAGCAGACAGGCTAGGGTTAGGGTGGTTAACTGGGTAGAAAGGTGACTAGGAAGACAATTGTTAGTTTAACAAAGTTTATTCTTTTTCTTTTCTTTTTTTTTTTTTTGTCTTTTGTTGTTGTTGTTGTTGTTGCTATTTCTTGGGCCGCTCCCGCGGCATATGGAGGTTCCCAGGCTAGGAGCTGTAGCTGCCGGCCTACGCCAGAGCCACAGCAACGCGGGATCCGAGCCGCGTCTGCAACCTACACCACAGCTCATGGCAACGCCGGATCGTTAACCCACTGAGCAAGGGCAGGGACCGAACCCGCAACTTCATGGTTCCTAGTCGGATTCGTTAAACTCCCAAAGTTTATTCTTATAGGTTTCCTCAGTGACGAAAATGTTTATTTCTTCTTGGTAGAAGAAAGACGTGTTCCATATGGGGGTTTTTATCCCCTGATTTTGGAAGAAGAAAAGAGGAGGTCACAGTGCCCTTCTTAATCCTTCTTCTTCTTCTTCTTTTTTTTTTCAAATGTCTTTAGCTCAAAATAATCCTTATGTCAAAGTGGCATATTTTAAGGTGGCGTGTTTTGTCACCCTTCAGTACCCTCCATTAAAACATCAGCATGTGATTTTTGCCTTGGGTTTTCTTTCCAAAGGACTCAGTCTAAAACCCGTGTCCTAGAATATGGAGGGCATATGGAAATGTGGTCAACAAGGAGACTGTAAGGACAGGTTGAAGCTAGATCGTGAAGTCTTCAGTGTCAAGTTCAGCATTCAAACTTATCTCAGGTTCCAAGAATCTATGATTCTGTATTCACACAGAGTGATTGGAACATAATTCTGCATCAATAAATTGACTCAGTGCCTGTCCAGTCATTCATTAGCTAACTAAACTGGGGAGTGAAGATTGCTGATTCTTTCTCTTCACATAATTCCTATGAATCTCTCTTTCACTTAATTATGTGGGTTGTACTGTCATTCCTGTCAGTAGCCCATCTCTTTTGTGCTAGGGAGGAAAGGTCTGCCAGAGGTAAATCAAAACTTCTTCAGGGAATTAGTTAATGAGAGCAGCAACCTCAAGCATGAAAGTCCCCCCTCCTTACCAGAGGGGACTGTTTAGTGCTTAAGCAGCTAAAGAACTCCCAAAACAGTTCTTTTGTGCTAGTATCAATATAGTGAGTGCTTTAGGCAATTTCTGATACTGATACGGAGTCTAGTGGCTAGTGTATGTTTCTGACTTAAATTGGGGGTTGGGGGGGGTAGAACAAGAATAGCTATAAACTAACAAAATACATGACAAATAAATCTTTGCAGAACATTTGGTCCTGTCCAAAACATCCATAAGATATTTGGTCCATGGCAAAATGTCCTTATATTTGCAGGTCTATTTGGTCCTGTCCAAAACCATTTGGTATAGACAAGATATGCTGATATACATTTTGGATAGTACCAAATATCTACTAACCCACATAGATTATTTGCAAATTATAAAATATGCTAGAGTGAAATCATCATTACACCTAACCTATAGATGATGATCAGTGAGCAGGTTGACTATATCTCTGAAGTTAATTTGTGCTGTTTATGTTTTTACAGAAATATAGTCTTTCTTTATCTTATAGGGTAAGTGAGGGAAAAGATAAGCAATATAAACATATCGTGTTTGTTTACTTACTGTACAATGGAGTTCTGAGGTTAAAAACAAGATGTGAATATTATATTTGCATTGCATTAGAGGTATCTTACCTTGAGACACAGCACGACTTGAGACAAGGATTGAGGGATAAGTAGTTTATTTGGGAGGAGATACCAGAAGAGGTTGATGGGGAAGGGGAAGTGAGCCTAGGAAAAGAAGAATGCCAATGGGTATGTAACTGGAGCATAATTCACCAGGGAACTTGGGGTGAGAGTGAGGAACATACTTCAGAGTTGTCCCAGTCAAAGTCAAGACAGCCAAAAATTATTTTTCAAATGTCTTTCACTGCATGAAGGCTGTTTTAGGAGGTCTACTAGATTTCATTTTAAAGCTATCAGCTGTCTCTCTTCTGCAATATATTCTTCACCAAATTAGACCTAAACCAATTTGCCCAATCCTATTTTATGTCTGGATACACAGAAAACTGTAACTCCAAATGGTTTGGGTGTGGGTCAATATCATGTATATAATACCCTGCCAACCATGAGCAGTTGTTCCTTGTACCATCATTTTGAAACATTGGGAAAAACAGTGGATGAGCAGGACTCACCAATTGTCTTGACATTCATGAGTAATTCATCACAGATTGAACTTGGGCATCTTGAATCTTAGTGTTAGGTTCTTATCATTGTGAAACACAGCTTCTTGAATGATTTTATCCCTCATATCACTTGGCTCACTGATGGTTACATGGTCGGGGATAAATAGATAACTGGTAAATTAATTTTGAGATTTTTTTTTTTTAAAGGGAATAAACGGTTTCTGAATACCAGTGTCCAAATTCTTGTCTTAAATTCTCTCTTCCCAGAGGAAACATCTGTTCAAGGGATGTTAGGCGTGGCTGATGGAGATGTCTCCTAACAAAGCTATGTATGGAGTTAATTCTCAGCAGTAAACAAAATTGATTACTTCTATGTCCCCCGCTTTCCAGGGACTCTTTCACTATCTATTCACACTTCTTAGCAAAGCTCCCTGTAGTGGCAATAAATTTGAGTTCATCCTGTTATAGTACTTAATGGACTTAAGAACGGCTGAGCTGAAAAGTCAAACCCAGGCAGGAGTTACAAGTTTTACAAGTTGGGATAAAAGTTTTATAAATATTGACTCCACTTAATGGTTTAAGTCAGAGGAAGATATCTCATTATGATAATGACACCTCCCTAAAGCACTGCTTGTTGCGCTGAGGTTGTCTAGGTGTACTAATATCATCAAAAATTTAGTTAATAAAACTGATTTGTTCAATATCTAGCCTCATTATTACTTAAAGTGTTGATAACATAGAATATATCTCACAGCGAAATCTTGAAAAATATTGTGGTGAGAAACAAAAGGAAATTTGTGGATGGTGAGGACCCATTATGAATTAATCAGGACTGAGCAAAATGGATTATGCGGAGCCAAGCTTATTTGAATGACTTTGTGTCCCATTCAAATCTTTAGGCCACCAGCTAGAATGAGACCAGTAGTTTTGCTTATTCAATTCAAGTTTATATAAATCTTTAAATGTTTTTCCACCCCAAAAGACTTCCTAGAATCCACCAAAAGAAGAGTAAATAATTCAGTGAAGGTGACATATTGTGGGTAAGCAGTAAGTCATGACTATAAATGAAAGAAAAGGAGGTAATAAACCAGAATATCCATACAAAAAATAGATTCACTGGGGGAAAAAAACAGTAAACATTCTAAGTTAAACAAAGCAGTGATGTTGTAATTATTTATTTATTTATCTGCTTTTTAGGGTTGTAGTGGCAGAACCCTAAAAAGAAATGGAAATTCCCAGGCTTGGGGTCAAATTGGAGGAGCTACAGATTCTGTTTTCACCACAACCACAGCAATGTGGGGTCTGAGCCGTGTCTTTGACCTACACCACAGCTCACAGCAACGCCAGATCCTTAACCCACTGAGCGAGGCCAGGGATGGAACCCACATCCTGTCATGGATACAAGTCAAGTTTGCTACTGATGAGCAGCAACTAGGAACTCATGTTTACATAATTTAAATCCATGAACTTTTTGTGAGGCAACTGCGGATCTATTATTGTGTTAGGTACTATGATGGCTGTGAAAATGTACAATAAGAATCTTGAATTATCTTCTTTTAAGATTTTGCATGCTACAAATAGCTTATAAAAAAGTGTTTAGCAGAGTATTGCCATAGGATGTTTAAGGTGAAAGGATCCCAGATATAATTAATCTCCACATTTTACATAGGGGAGACAGGAGTCCAGAACTTGGAAATCCTTCCGTTCCATCATAGAGCAAAGGGTATTAGGTGGCCGGAGAACACTTAACCTGGCTGGATAACAATGCAAATATTTAAGACCATTTTGTGATGAACAATGTTTTTTTTAAATTAATTTTCTTGGTAAATAGAGAACATTTACATGAATACAATGAATGGTGGAATAATTATTCATTTTAATCAACATTTATAATCACAAACTATGTGACATGCACCATGCTAAATTCTTTGCATCTCAATATTTTCTCATTTAATTCCCACGATAGGCTGAAAGGTGTCTATTACAATGAAAAATAAGGAATTGCTATCCTTGTCCTCAAGCAATTCAGATTTAGAGGGAGACCCAGACACTGACTTAGTTAGTAACAAATGTAATGCAACAAGTACAGCAACACATAGAACTGTATTATCTGTAAGACTGGTAGAAGAAGCAATTTATTCTGCCCTAAAGAAATCTTGGAATTCTTAGCTGGAGAATACCATCTTGGACTTCTGATTTTTTAAAAATAAGTTTCTTCTTTTTGTCTTTTCTAGGGCCGCTCCCACAGCATATGGAGTTTCCCAGGCTAGGGGTCTAATCAGAACTGTTGCTGTCAGCCTATGCCACAGCCACAGCAAGGCCAGGGATCGAACCTGCAACCTCATGGTTCACTAGTCAGATTCGTTAACCACTGAGCCACAATGGGAACTCCTAAAAATAAGTTTCTCAAGTAGGTTAAATGAGGATAAGGATCTTGTAGACAAGGGGGAACTGTGTGATCAAAAGAGTGATTTCTTGAAAACACTCCCCTATCTCCACTTCACAGTGAGGCAAGTTCTAAACCAGATCTCTGAGTAACAGAAAGGAAAAAGCTCAAATCAGGGTCAGAGAAGAGCAAATAGGACCCCTGAGATTAGTTCCTAACAAGAGTAAGTCAGGAAAATGGCGAAACATAGATGTATAACTCTATGAGTCACAGATTTATAAGGGACAAAACCTTTAGACTAAACCTGCAGACCATATCCCAAAGTCACACACAAGGAGAAAAATCACAGAGCTTATAGGGAGGCTCTTCATTTGAAGAGATTCTCACAGAAAAATGCTTTTTGCTCCTGAGCTTCTCTAGAAGAAGCCTTGACTTCAGACCCTAAGTGAACTGTAGGATGCCTGCCAGTTTCCTTTTCTGACTTCACTTGGCATCCAACACTGTTCTTCCTCACAGATAATAACATTCTTTCTCAAGCCTAGTAAGCATCATTTCAGTATATTGTCTGGTCTATATACATATTAAGGTGTTCACATATTATTTAGTTAAGGTGCCTATTAATTCCAAGTCATGTTTGTTTCCCCCTCTTCTTACGTGCTCAACACCAGCTATTTCTTAACTTGGGAGAAAAAAAAAAAAAAGCACACCAGCCTTGTCTTCTCCTGTCCTCTTTTCCTCTGGGAGCTGAGATTCTGAATTTGGAAATCTCAGCCCTGCCTAGTTTTGGAAATATCCACCCTTCCACTTTCCTTGAGATAGCCCTATTCTATGTCTGGAATAGTCAGGAGCCTCTACCCTTTAGCAGGTGGAGTTCGAATTAGTCAAACTAAGGAAGGCACCCAAACACAAACAAAACAACAAATGGACCATTATTCTACTCCTATTCATTTGTTTAATCCCAGTAGATATTCTATGGGAGATGACTATGGGCTAGGACCTCTTCTGGTTCGTGGAGATACAGTTATAGACCAGGCAAACATAAATTTTATCGGCATATTGGGAGTTCCCATTGTGGCTAAGTGGGTTAAGAACCCAACTAGGATGCACGAAGATGTGGGTTCGATCCCTGGCCTTGCTCAGTGGGTTAAAGATCTGGTATTGCTGTGGCTATGGTGTAGGTTGCAGATTCAGCTCCAATTTGACTCCTAGCCTGGACACTTCCATATGCTGCAGGTGTGGCCCTAAAAAAAAGGAAGAAAAATTATAGGTATATAGAATCTTACAGTGCAACGGAGACATATGATGCACAAAAACATACATAAACACTTGATTTAGAGTTAACATATGAGCTACTCAGAAAAGTACAATGCAGTGAGAGGCTATGATGGGAGGGCCCACCCAGTCTGGAAAAATAAGAAATTTTGCTGAGGAAGTGACAATTTTAACTGAGGCTTAAATGTATTAAATGTGTGTGTGTGTAAGTTAGGAGAGGAGAGGCTGCCTCCCTTCACATCCAAAGTCATTGTGGAAGAGAGTAATGACATTTTTGAAGAACTGGAAAAAGGTCACTATAGCTGAACAGTGGGGAGGAAAACATGGGTCTGGATAAGATGGAAGATGTAGGCAGAGGCATACAGTGTAGGATCTTATAGACCATACTAAGAATTTTGATCTTTATCCTAAGTGTAATGAAAAAGAGTTGAAGGCTTTTAAATTAGGTGTGTTAGAGATTGGTATTTGCACTGCCAAAAGATTGCTCTAAAAGCTTTTTGGGGAGTTCCCGTCGTGGCTCAGTGGTTAACGAATCCAACTAGGAACCGTGAGGCTGCGGGTTCGATCCCTGGCCTTGCTCAGTGGGTTAAGGATCCGGCGTTGCCTTGAGCTGTGGTGTAGGTTGTAGACGCAGCTCGGATCCCGCGTTGCTGTGGCTCTGGCGTAGGCCGGTGGCTACGGCTCAGATTCAACCCCTAGTCAGGGAACCTCCATATGCCACGGGAGCGGCCCAAGAAATGGCAAAAAGACAAAAAATAAAAAAAATAAAAATAAAAGCTTTTTGGAAAATGGATTGAAAGGGACAAAAGTGAGGGTGAAGAGACTTGGTAATAAAGGAAATTCAGTAGTGTAGGTGTGAATGATAGCTTCCTAGTCTAGAGAGGTGGCAAGAAAGATAGAAAGACTTGAAAAATCCTTATGAGGTTTAGTCAGAACTTTGCAGTTGGTTGGAAAAGATGGAGAGTAAGGGAGAAAAGGGGCTTTCCTGAATGAATAACTTGGTAAATAGTCCTGCTGTTTACTCAGGTAGTAAGCACTGGAGGAGAAATGAAACATTAGAGTGAGAAATGAATGGTTCACTTTGGGATGTTGTTGAAAAGCTTGTAAGAAATCTTGGTATGGTAGTCCAAAGAGAGGTGAGGTGGGAGATATAAATTTTAGAGTCACTAGTATGTAATAAGAAAGTCATGCATTTCTAGAAAAGAATGAAGTGAAGCATGGTAAGAAAGGAGAACCTAGACACAAACCCTGAGAAAGTTTGTCTCTTAAAGATCAGAGGAGGAGGAAATGGTAAAAGAAACTGAAGAAGAATCACTAGCAAAGTGGGAGAATACCAGGGAGTTTTTCGATAAGGAGGGTGTGGTCCACCAAGGAGATTCTGAAAATGTATCCAGGAAAAGGAGAACCTAAAGTTTTCTTTGCATTTTGCAGCAACGAGACTATTAGAAAGGACCATTTTAGTGGCCTTGGGAAGAGGAAGCAAGGTTGAAATAGGCTGAAGTAAATATATGGGAAACAACCAGAAGCAGGAAATTATTTCAGGAAGTTTGGCCTTGGTGAAATGGAAAAATAGGTAAGAGACTATGTGAGGAGTCCAATAAAATTTAATTTGTTGTTTGTTTTAGAAAGAGGAGAGAAAAAAATGTTTGATTAAATGACAGTGGATCATGGAGGTCCTGATCCCAGAGAGAAGGGTGGATCATCTTTATAACTACCATCTCTGTCATGGTTGAAGGGAAAAGGTGAGTTTAGAGATATTTGTCATAATGCAGGGTCCATATTGACCAAAGAGTCTACTCTTTAAAATGAGGCCAAAACTTTCGGGTGTGGGGGTCTTTTGGCCTTTTTAAGGGCCACACCCATGGCATATGGAGGTTCCCAGGCTAGGGGTCCAGTTGGATCTGTAGCTGCTGGCCTGTGCCACAGCCACATCAACGTGGGATCTAAGTCATGTCTGTGACCTACACCACAGCTCATGGCTATGCCAGATCCTTAACCCACTGAGTGAGGCCAGGGATCGAACCCATATCCTCATGGATGCTCGTCAGGTTAACTAACCACTGAGCCACAACGGGAACTCTGAGGCCAAAACTTTTTTCTTGACAGTTTCTTTCTCTGATCTCCATTCTAAGAGTCTGGTTTCCTGTTACTTACAACATCTTTAGGCTTAAAGAATCTTATTTCTTACACAGACATTGCTAATTTAATTTTGCATCCTCTAATAGATCCTGGATTTTGAACCTGGTTTTTCTTCTCTTTCTGATTCCGTAGGCTACATTTCAAAAGATTTCTTGCTCAGGGGTTTCACCTTAGCTACAGTTCCAAATGATGTTCTGTTTTGCATCATGTGCTGCAAGTGAAGAAGGACGTTTTTTATCCTTGACTTTGAGTGCAGAGTCTGGACCAGAATCTAAGCCCCTACTTAACTTCTACTTGGGTACTTATGCTTTCATTCGTTATAAAAAACACTACTTGAAAACTGAATGAACTCCTACAATATATTGTGTCAGTGCCTAGAAATCCCTCCTGCCATGCCCATCTGCTGGAGTAAAGCCCCTTCTGGAAGTTTATTCATGTTGGTATTCAATAGTAGTTGTATATGTTGTTATTACTATTACTCTCTCCTGGATTCTTCCAGAGAGGTCTCTGTATCTCATGGCTCTTCTTGATACATAAATGACAAACATCTCGGTGTTTTGTTTCTAGATTTAAAACATATATAATCAAATTCCTAATTACTGCTAACTTTACAGAAATAAAGCACAGAAAGGAATACTATGAAAAATTTTATGCCCACAATTAGATAACATAGATGAAATGGACAAATTCCTAGAAAAACATAGACTGTCAAAATCAAATGAAGTAGTAGAATAGAACTATAAGAAATAAGATTGAATTAAGGTTTCAAAAAAACTACCCACAAAGAAAAGTCCAGGACCAGATGACTTCACTGTCAAATTCTACCAAGTATTTAAAGAAGATTAAACACAAATCCTTTGGAAATTTTTCAAAAATTAAAAGATAAGAGAACTTCCCGATTAATTCTATGACACCAGCGTTTTTTTTTTTTTTTGGTCTTTTTGCCTTTTCTAGGGCCGCTCCTGTGGTATATGGAGGTTCCCAGGCTAAGGGTCTAATCAGAGCTATAGCCACTGGCCTACGCAGAGCCACAGCAACACGGGATCCAAGCCACATCTGCAACCTATACCACAGCTCACAGCAATGCCGGATCCTTAACCCACTGAGCAAGGCCAGGGATCAAACCTGCAACCTATGGCTCCTAGTCGGATTCATTTACCACTGAGCCACGATGGGAACTCCCAGACACCAGTGTTATCTTGATACCAAAACTAAACAATGACAGAGCAAGAAAAGAAAGCTACAGAACAGTATTCCTTATAAATATAGAAGTAAAAAGCCTCAATAAAATAGTAGCAAACTGAATCTAGTAACATATTCAAAGGAATCACACATCATGGCCAAATGGAATTTATCCCAGGAATACAAGGCTTATTTAACCAAAAAAAAATTGATGTAATACACCACATTGATAGAATAAAGAATAAAACCACCATGGTCCATCTCAGTAGATGAAAAAAAAAGTTTGACAAAATCCAACAGTCTTATAATAAAAATCCTCAACAAATTAGGAATTGAGGGGAATTTCTTCAACCTGGCAAAAAAATCCAGAACTAATATCATATTTAAAAGTGAAAGATTGAAAGTTTTGCCACCTAAGATCAGGAACAAGATAAGTAGATCCACTCTCACCATTTCTAGTCAACATTGTACTGAAGGTTATAGCCAGAAAAATTGGTAGGAAGAAGAAATTAAAAAAAAAACCCTAGATTCGAAAGGAAAGAATAAAACTGTATTTGTGGGTGACATGATCTTTTAAACAGAAAATCGGAAGGAATCTTCAAAACAAACAAACAAAAATGTTATAGCTAATAAATGAGGTCATCACGTTTGCAAGAAATAAGATCATTATAGAAAATCAATTATATTTTATACTCAGCAATGAGCAGTGCAAATATTAAAGGGAAAAATTCCACTTATTATAGTACCAAAAAGATAAATCATTTAGAAGTAATTTGAACAAAATTAGTGTAAGACTTGTTCACTGAAAATTATAAAACAGGCTTGAAGGTAATCAAAGACCTGAGTAGTTAGAAAATATGTATATACTGATTGAAAGACTTGATGGTGATATTCCCCAAAGTGATCTACAAATTCAAGTTAATTGCTATCAAAATCCCCATTACCCTCTTTCATAGAATTTGACAAGTTAATTCTAAAATTTATATAGAAATATAAGATATCTAGGGAAAAAAGGGACAAAGGTGGAAGTCTCTTACTTCCTGGTTTTAAAGCTTACTACAAAGCTACATTAATCAAGACAATGTGGTTCTGGCATAAGGATACACAAATTGATCAATGAAATAGGGTAGAGAATCCAGAAATAAAATCATACATCTATAATAATTGATTTAGATAAGAGGCTCAGACCATTCAATAGGGAAAGAATAATCTTTTCAACAAACGGTGCTGGGACTACTAGGTATACACATGAAAAAGACTAAATTTGGACCTTTTCCTTACATCATATGCCAAACAATGCAAAATGGGTTAAACATCTACATTTTAGAGATATATTTATAAAACCCTTAAAAATACATGTAAATCTTCATGATTTTGATTAGGCAGTGGTTTCTTAGATACAGTACTCAAAACACAAAAAACAAGAGATAATATAGATAAGTTGGAGTTTATCTGAATAAAAATGTTTGTGCTTCAAAGGATATTATCAAGAAAGTGAAAAGACAATTGACAGAATGTAAAATATGTTTGCAAATTATATATCTGATAAGGGACTGGTATCCAGACTATAAAGAAGTCTTAAAACTTAATAATAAAAAGAAAAATAACCAAATTTTAAGAATTGTCAAATTACTTGAATAGACATTTCTACCTCATTTTGAAAAAAAAAAGGCCTTTCTGAACTCCTTTTAAAAAATCCGTGTACTGGCTTATCAGAATGCCAGATCCTCTGCTTTTGCCTTCTTCCTTCCACATGCTGTTTTTATTCATTCATTTGACTACATGTTGGGGATTTTACCAAGAACTAACAGGGTCAGAGAGAGGTCAAAATGATATTGTTCAATTTTTCTACTTACTGTGAAAAAAAAACTCCTAAGAGGTTAATAGAGTCAGAAAGTAATTACTCAAATGGGTTTGAATCACACATGGACCCCGATTATCTGCTCTTTTCCTGTCACTCATTACAAGAAATAGTTAAGAGGTAGGTGAATCTTAAAGTTATCTGTAAATTGTCACTTAACAGACAATATCTACTGATCAAACAGCAGTGTCCTTTATATGCTATAATTGAAATACAGACTAGGCAATCACAAAAATTGCTTTTGAAAATGCAAAGTGAGAGTGCCGTTAAGTTGCTTAAAATTGGTGTCTCTGTTATTGGAACAATCACTCATTTTTTCATTTCTGTGATTCTCCA
This sequence comes from Phacochoerus africanus, assembly GCF_016906955.1. Taxonomy (NCBI): domain Eukaryota; kingdom Metazoa; phylum Chordata; class Mammalia; order Artiodactyla; family Suidae; genus Phacochoerus; species Phacochoerus africanus. Next base: position 208,959,826 of record NC_062544.1, on the reverse strand, counting down.
GTTGTGGGCAAGAGAGAACGTGGGTTAAGAGTATGGCTCTGCAGAACACAAGAATCAGAAATAGGTGTTAGAACGTTACAGGACTTGACAGCTACCGGTTCTGTTTCAAATAACACTGCTAAATCTGAAAATAAGTTAGAAGAACTATCTTCAGAGCTGCCAAGCTGAAGAAGAAGGTATACTCCTCTCTCATTAAAAGAGCCAAGTCTAAAAGGGAAGATGAGAAGATGAGGTGAACTTGTGGATTCTGTTTTTTCTGAATTCTAAAACTGTAAGTCAAAACAGGGATATAGCTAGGATCAAGAAGCTAAAACCATGATGAAAAGTTTGAGGACGTTTTCTTCATCTTCTGCCTTTTCATGGAGTGCTTATTTATCTATTTTTATGTGTTGACAATATGCATAAAATGGCTATTTTGTAATATTAAGCTTTTTAAGTTAATTTGGTCATTCTAGAATGTATCTTCTTGCTCACGTAAGCTCCTTTCAAGCAAACAACCATTAACTAAACAGTAGCTGTTAGCCTTTTAACCAAATGAGAGCATCATAATTAAAAAAAAAAAAAAAAAAGGAGTATGGCTCTGCAGTTGGGCAGATCTAGGTTTCACTTTTGGCTCCACAACGTTCTTCCTTTGCTGTAAAATGTGAACTATTACAACAATTTTATAATTATTGAGGGACTATGGTGGGAATTAAGTAAGATAGTGCAGGTGAAGTACTTAGAAAAGGGCCTGGCACGGATTGACTGTTCACTGAGTGGCAGCAATAACCTCTCCATGTATTATTACTGTGTATATTACTGGCTCCAGAGACAAATAATCTAACTTCATTTATCTGTCCAATACGATCAATGTAAATATTTTTAAAATTTGAACAATTAAGTTGGTTATATATCCATGAGAAGAATTTAGTAAAATAATTTGATTATTAGGGTGAGAGGGATGAAAGACTTCATGAAAAGTTTTTGTAAACTTTCCCCCAAAGAGGATGGATGGTCACGAATAAGGAACTTATTTTTCATCACTTTGCTAGTATTAATTAAAATATGACAGAAGAAGAGATTCAGAAGTTTGTACCAGAATTCTTGAAATAAGCATTTGTGGAACAAAAGTCACACATATGCTTTTGTTCAGAAGTGAGTCATCAGTACCCAACCTTATCAGAGAAGGTAGCTTAATTATTTTGCCTCTTCTAAGAAGGCAAACTCTATGAGAAATGGGGTTCCTGGTTCTGTATAACAAAATTTAAAAAAACATCTAGACAATATTATTTACCTTTAAAAACTTTTTTTTTTCCTTTTTATGGCTGCACCTGTGGCATATGGAGGTTCCTGGGCTAGAGGTAAAATCAGAGAAGGGGAGCCCTATGACACAGCCACAGCAACACTGGACCTGAGCTGCATCTATGCTTCAGCTTGTGGCAACACCGGATCCTTAACCCACTGAGTGAGGCCAGCGATCAAACCTGCATCCTCACAGAGGCTACCTTAACCCACTAAGCTACAATGGGAACTCCCCCAAAAACATTTTTTAAAAATAAGTAAGGAACCCTGAGCTTAGCATATTTTTAATATTGGCTTATAGTTAACTTTCACATTTCATTTGGTAATTTAATCTCAGGTCTTTATTTTGGATTATTAGTTTTATTATCAGTATATTTTATGTATGATCGATCAGATTTATTATCTCTATCTTTTAGATAAAATTTAACTTTTTTCTTTAATATTTAACTTCTAATTATACTATTTTTTTGCCATATTTGTAGTCTTTGTCCATCAAAAGATGCTGATATCCCATTTTTCATTTTGATAAGGTTTAAAAAAAATAAAGTTTAAAAAGCTAATCTAAGTAACTGATTGAGTAAATAATGATAGCATGGAGGTGTATTCAAATGACAGAAGCATGATAAAACTTTTAAAATCAAGTCTCAAAGACTGTTTGTTTTTGAATTTTTAGGCTCGAGAAAAAACAGACATTTTGGAGTTCTCATCATGGCTCAGTGGTTAATGAATCCAACTAGGAACCATGAGGTTGCAGGTTCGATCCCTGGCCTTGCTCAGTGGGTTCACGATCTGGTGTTGCCGTGAGCTGTGGTGTAGGTTGCAGACATGGCTCAGGTCTGGCATTGCTGTGGCTGTGGTGTAGGCCAGTGGCAGCTCCGATTAGACCTCTAGCCTGGGAACCTCCATATGGTGAGGGTGCAGCCCCAGAAAAAGACAAAAAAAAAAGAAAAAAGAAAAAACAGACATTTAAAGTGTTGCAATTATTTTTCACTTATTTAGCTTTGTAACTAGAGATAATGTTGAAGATGGTCAACACATTTTGCCTCCAAATTACCAGACATTTCACTTGTTGTTCATTCATGCATCAACAGTGTTTTCACTCATTTTCCCTCAACTCACTCTTACTTGTAAATAGAATAGAATAGAAACAGCTATATCAATAACTCTCTCAAAGTATTTACAATTTAATATTGAAGGTGGGGGTTAATACTGAAGGTGGTGCAGTGGGTTAATGATCCAGCCAGCATTGTTGCAGCCATGGTGTAGGTCACAGCTGAGGCTGGGATTTGATACCTGGTTCACGAAATCCAATATTCTGTGACCGTGACCATAATATATAATATATATTATATATTATATATTATAATAATATATTATATATAGGACACAATATATATATAATATATATAGGACACAATATAATAAATAATATATAATATATATATAATATACACAATATAATATATAATATATATATGTGACTGTGACCATAATATATAATATTATATATATATATAATATCTATATATAGGACACAATAATATATAATATTTTATATATATATATATATATATATAGGACACAATAACCTATGACTGTAATGAAAAGCGGAATGGGTTTTCCAGCTATCATAGATTTATTAACAAAATATTATAGCAATACAAAAGAAGTAGGAAAATGTTATATAGCACAGGGAACTATACTCAACATCTTGTAATAATGTAACCTATAGTGAAAAAGAACCTAAATATCTATACATATATACATATAACTAAATATATACACACACGTAACTGAATCACTTTGCTGTACCTGAAACTAGCACATTGCAAATCAACTATATTACAATAAGAAAATATTATTATAGCTGTAAGGGAAAAAAGAAAGAGGTTCAAAAGACTAAACAGAGATAGTGGAACTAGATCAGAGCTCGAGGACTGAGTAGGTAAAATGGTGGAATGAAGAGCCCAGGCACACAGAAATATGTCAGCATAGCTCTGGAGTGTAGAAAGTGTAAGATATATTTAGGAATTAGACATCTAATGTGACTGTGCACAAGGACATGCAGTGGCAAATGAGTCTGTTAAGAAAAAACAAGCCTGACTATCAAACTAAGTGGTTAAGACTCTATTCAGAATATTCATTAAAGCAGTGGGCTAGGAAAAATTTGATTGTTACACCTCCTTCACATCATCCTGTGCTACAATTTATGCACATGGAACTGACTCAGTTTTAGAGCTAATGCATCTAGAGTCTCCTGGGAAAAGGCGTAAATGCCAAGGCCAGAGGTCATTATTGCATCTTTGGAGCCATAAAACCAGAACTGTAGATATACTGAAAGACTTGGACTTAAAAAGAAAAACCAGCACAATTAAAGCAAGTACTAAAGAGAGTAGTTAATGGGACATTTGCCAACTCTGAATTAATTAGATCCAGCTTTATTTTTTAAAAGTGCTGGTTGCAGCAAAATGAAACCATCCTTCTCCAGTAGAGTGAGACATTAATGTTCCCATTATGATTCATTTCAAATGTGAGCTCTTCCCAGCTCAAATCTATCTGGTTGCTTAAAAATGAAGTTGATGGTTGCAAATAACATCACTATCCCAAAGAACACATCTGGCTCTAAATTAGCTAAATGAAAGGTTTCGTTAGCATTGCATTGTTAGGAAAATCTAACCCAAAGGTTCTATATCCCAGTTTTTGCTTTACGCTATGCGCGTGTCTGAGTGCATGTGCATGCATAGGAAATCTGCTTTTACTGAAATGGGCAAGTGTGAGGTGTATCGATTGGACTGGGTTCTTCCTGTCATTGACTGAGTAGCAAACCTGTCACATGTCCAAGTAGTGAATCATGTTGACAGGGTGCTGTAAGTTTTTTTTTTTTCCTTTGCCCAGATCATTTGTAGTTGAAGCACACTTGCCACATTTTAAAAGTGATCTCCGCAGCTTTCCAGAATCATTGAAATATTCATCTTGACCTGGAGAGTCGGTTTCTCTCTCAGTACAGAATACCATTAACATGAACAAGATCCTTTCAACCACTCTTTGCTTTGGACTCCTAACTTTGTTATCTGTAACGATCTTTTTAGAATTGGTACATGGACTGCCATATTTTATCCAAGGTATGTACGTACGAATCTAAAATCCTGTTGGTGAATAGATATTCCTTATCTTCCTGTTTTCATTGCTTTGATTTTTCTACTATTGTGGCAGTAATATTTTAAACATTAATATGATTTAATTACCAAACAACTTTTTAGTAATTGCTTTTTGTATTAAATATGATCTGTGATGCGGTTCTTCTCAAGTAAATTAATTTTAGCACACAGTATACTAAATTAATTTCAACTACACTCTTATTTTCTAATCAAGGGACACCTCTTTCTTATTTATACCCCATGTCCAAAGATGGAAATGTATAAATAGTAATACAGTGGTGTGCATATTTCAAAAGTACATCTTGGGGAAAGAAATATGAGATTTTCATCCAACCAGATTTTAGTAAGTTACTTATGTATGGAGAATGGTTTTGAGAAGAACACATCAAGATAAAAACTTGTGTTAGAAGAAACTGGGGGAGATTAATGCATGAAGAAATTTATACAATACTTTCAGGAGCACAATGCTAACCCCTACATTGTCCATTGACTGTGTTGATTAGATTTCTAACATATTTAGAATACTATGTTAAATGAAATAATTTAATTTATGACATCTACAAATCTCTACCATGATAAAGTTAGAGAAAATAAGTTTCTGCTCTTGCAATATTGTAACTGTATTGATCTTTTAAAAAAAATTTTGATGCATTCTAATAGTGGAAATAGCTCTTAACCTGGGAATCAGTGGAGCTAGATTTAATGCTGATTTATCAGGCAAACAACTTAACCTCATTGAAACTTTTATATATTTCTGTACATTTTAAAAATAGTAACTTAAACATAGTGCTCTTTCATATCCCTTTAAATTTGAAACGCTAAGGTTATCTAGCATCTAACTGACCTCCTTGTCAGCAAGAGGGAAATAGCTTTTTACTTTCATCTTACTTAGGGGAACCAAGACAGAATGTAATAAATTTTGTTTACATGACACTGGGTTGAAAAAAGGGATTAAATTTCCCCTTTCGGATCTAATTCAATTTTACTAGACCATGTTGCCTCCACTGTGGTTTTAAAAGTCAATGAAAATTAGAGCAGTTCTTTTGGCAGTGGAAATAAAATTGCATAAACCCTTGTTATTTATTTATAGGGATTTTTCTTTTGAAAAACAAATTATCTCAAATATAAGTCTGGGAATGAAAGATTCTGGATTTTATCCATGGCACTCACATTTTGTCTTTGGTCAGTCAAAATCATTGTACTTGGTAGGTCTTCGTTGTTTTTCCTGTGAAAAATGGAATTTTCAATGTTCTTAATGTAGTATAAATATGTGAATGAAGAAAGAAACATCTAGCCATTCATAGAGGATTTTGCAAAATAAGGATGTTAGTGGTAATTGTCACATCTGATAGCACATCTAAGTAAAATACAGTTAAATGCAACTCAAATGTTGTGCTAGATGACAATAAAATAACACCTCTGACCCCAAAGTACCACACACTGGTATGTTTACATCATTGGCAATGTGTAGGAAAGGTTTCTCTTTGGGACCTCCTTTGATCTCAATTTCATTATATATAAATGGAGATTAGTTATTAGTAAGATTATTTTCTAATCTAAATTGTTCCTGATTTGAGTGAGCTTCTGTCCAGGTACACAATTTTCTTTTTCTCTCTCTTTTTTTTTGGGGGGGGGGGGGCTATGCCCTTGGCTTGTGGATGTTCTCAGGTCAGGGATCGAATCCTTGCCACAGCAGTGACCCAAGTCATTGAAGTGAAGACACCGGATCCTTAACCTGCTGAGCCACCAAGGAACTCCCATATACACATTTTTAGCAACTACATGTCTGACTTATTTTAGTGTTTTAATGCATTGTTTTTCTGCTGACAGACTACCAAGGTGGGGGTCTCCATCCTTCTCTCCACTATCCAAGGCCAGTGGCATAATCTGCCAGCTTCATTTAGTTGGAGCCACAGAAAGGAATGCCTCAATAGTTAAGCCTGAAAATGGGCAAATTGCATACCACAAAAAGGTGGAGGAGGGACTATCCTGACCAGAAAGACTAGGGATATATAATTTTTTGGGTATGTTATCATGGCAGGGGTTTCCTATGTTTCTTTCTGGAAAAATTTCTTGTTTATTTCTTGTAAAAAGCTTTGCATTTGAATGACAAGCAAGGAGACAACTAAGTCTTTTAAGATCCAACGGTGGTAATGAGTCCATTTTTTTCCTGTGCATTTGCAAAGGCAGTCGCTTCCTCATGTCTGAATAACTCTGCCACCTTTTGTGTAGAGGTGCATCTGCACCCAGGTATTTTTTTATTCAAGCATTTCCTTTATCAATATTAACTTTTGTTCAGAGATAGAAATATTAAAAGTACATTTTTATTTTAAATTTTTTATCTAAGATGAGAAAAAGGAAAAAGATATTTTATAAGCCAGTATCTTACTAACTTTAGAAATGAAACATTTAAAAAAAATTATTGAAAAAACTTTTTCCTCAGATTCCTATAAAAGGTAGTGACAAGGAGTTCCTGTTGTGGCTCAGTGGAAAAGCATCCTGCGTTCCTGTGGCTGTGTTGTAGGCCAGAAGCTGTAACTTCGACTTGACCCCTAGCCCAGGAAATTCCATATGCTTCGGATGTGGCCCTAAAAGGCAAAAGAACCCACAAAAAACAAACAAACAAAAAAAAACCCAAAATAGTGACAAGAACTTCTGAGGACAGTTATATAAGTGTAATCATTATTTTTCTTTTTTTGAAAAGTGTTCCACTTAAATATGCAGAGAAGCAGACTGTAAATTAAGTAAATAAAAGCTTCAAATACCTTCTTCTTAGTCTTATAAATTCCCTAAATTGAAGGCAATGAATCTGTTTCTTTCATCACAATTCTCTTTCCTAAACAAATAATCACCATCATCTGGCTATAGAGTATGCCTTATTTTCTTCAATGAAAACATTTTAAAGATTATAATTTAGCATTTTAATGAACAGCCAAAATAAAAATCACATTATTGCATAGTCATGACTTTCTCAAACTATTTCCGAGGATCCTCATTTAACTGATGTTGAACAAAATTTCCATTGATAGTCTATTATTTTAATTACTCAAAGAAAAAAGAACCACTAGAATTTCACAAATAATTTCTAGGTCTATGAAGCATTGGAAATTGAGTAACTTTGAAATTGATGAAATTGAGTAACAATAAGTGTGTTTGGTCAATGTAGAAAATTTTAATGCCGTCACCTACCCCAAGTCATTTATTTTGTTCCTCAGCAAGGCTTTCATTCATTTAATTATTTTTTGAACTCATCAATTGACATTTTGTCAACACAGGGAAAGACAGGCCATTTAAAGGAAGAATCTAGTTAAATTATGAGCCATTTCTCTCACTAAAACCACAATATTTCCACTCCTAAATTTTAAACATGCTAATCTACCTTCTGCCTACATAATATCAGTTATTACAAGGACATAGAGGAAAAAAAATGAACTTACAGAAGTTATATAATAAGGGTTGAATTTTTTTAGGCCACCTCACAAAGCTCATTTTGTTTGTAACCCACTAATTGTTATTTTAATTGTGTTATTTGTTAATAGATAACTTATTAAATATTCATGCTTTATAGCATAAATAAAGTACCGTCCTTATTTCTACTCCAGAATGAAAGTATTTATGAAAATTTCATTGATTTTTCTGTTTTTAGAGTGCTGAGAGACTTGATTACCTGATTTGTGAGTGGGCTGGGAGGTAAATAGACAAAGATGGAATGATGATATCAGTATGGAAAAAGTAGGCACCATCCTATCTCTTTTGCAAGGTTTCTGGATGGTTCAAAGTCAATTCCCAGAACACAAAAATGGCTCACATTTAAATGTGCATCTGAAAGAAAATCTTGTTTTTATATGAAATAAAAACAAATGTTATTTATTGTTTTAAAAAACTTTTAATGTATCTTTTTTATGTTAAACACAATAGTAGAAAATTTAACAAACAGTGAAAAAAAGAGAAAGTAAAACTTACCTGCAATTCTACTACCCAAAAATATTTACAGGTAAAATTTATGTGTGTTCTCTGTCTTTGCCTCCCTCTCCCTTTCACAATCTCTCTTTGATTGTTTACATACATTCAATGATTTTTAAACAGCCCATTTTTTTGGATTACATACCCCTTTCTAAGCTCCTTTTCCTGGTGAGTATACACATTGATAGCTACCTGTAAAACCTGTTTAATCAGAGGCGTTTTCAGTGACACAGATTGAAAATGGAGGTTTCACTACATTGGAGTGATTATTTCAGGAAATGACTTGTTTCCCAATAAAGAAGACACAAATCGTGAAGAACTATTGCTGGCTCTACTGAATAAAATTTTTGATTTTCAAAGACCTTCCAACATTGGTGAGTTAAGAATAAAGTCAAGGTTTATTTATTCCTCATTGTGAGCTGTTCTTTCTAAATGTTTATATTAAATAAAATAATTACTAATTTTAATGCAGCATTGAAGGCTTAAGCATCTTTCTTATTTCATATTCATGCTAAAAGCAATAACATTATTAACATTTTTTGAAATCCTATTTTATTAAATTAAAGGGTCCTGAAGGAATCTGTAACCATCTAGTTACAAAATAGTTACCTTTACTCATATTTTCCTCTCACCTAGGCAACTCCCCCCCACTGGCACATTTAATACTTTCTTTTACTAAATGCTTCAAGAGTATTACTAAATGCTTCAAATCTGTTGTTCACAGGTTTCCACTAGAAAATTTCTCAAAGTAACTGTGGTTTTGTGACTGTTAAGTTAGCATATTTTGTAATCAAATTCTTTCAGTATGGGAAATGGTTGGAGCAGAAAGCATTAGGAAATTTAGGCTACATCAATTGCATCAATTGAGATTTTTTTTTTCATTGAAGAATAGGAGAATCCAATTTACAATTTTACATAAGAATGGTCAATTTTACATAAGAATATTTGCAAGAAATTGCAAATATTGTCAGAAACTTAGCAAGTTTAACCTAAGAGAAAAGTAACAACATAACAATGTGGTACCCTCACATCTGTTCTTCTAAATCATTGTCTATTTATAGGACAGTGTACTGGTTAAAACAATACATTAGTACTTTAAAATACAGAATTTTAAAATTAGAAATAAGATATTTTCATTGAAGAAAACGAACAAAATTATAAAAAGAAAAATTTATACCACAAATTATAAAACCGAGAGAGTTACTATTAATATTTTAGGAAAATTCCTTCTTTTTTAGGGGCGCACTCATGGCATATGGAAGTTCCCAGGCTAGGGGTTGAATCTGAGTTACAGCTGCCAGCCTACACCACAGCCACAGAAACTTGCCATCTGAGCCATGTCTGCCTGTGAATTACACCATAGCTCTTGGCAACACCAGATCCTTAACACACTGAGCTAGGCCAGGGATCAAACCCAAATCCTCATGGATACTAGTTGGGTTGTTTCAGCTGAGTCACAACAGGAACTCCTGAAAATTCCTTCTTGATTGACTTACATAGATAGATTCATGTCTTGCTTTTTATCACTTAATATTGCTTCATGAGCATTTCCCCATGGCAGCAAAATAATTTATTTCTAAGTAATAAACTTGTTAGTCCTTGTTAGAACTACAGTATATTTTAAAACACTTTGCACTTATTAGGACTGTGGTATATTTTAGAAAAAAATGCACGTATTGTTAGAAGTTAGATATTTTTTCATTACATTACTGATTACATCTCAATGTTACAGGCACTGAAAAAGTATTTGGGGCTTTATATGAGGGATGAGAGTGTAATTTCAAATCATGCAAAAAAGACCTTTGTCTTCCTGAATGTGTGACCTGAAATGAATTACATATTACTTGCAATATAATTTTTTTATGTGACAAATGTGTCTTGCAGATGTGGAACTGGCTAACAAGTTGGAAGAAGTTAACCAGGTGAGACTGAAATACTTAAAATTTCAATTTGAATAATAACTATAAGACATTTTTTGACACAATAATTTTTAAAATTATGATTACTGTATTGTAAAACTTTTGTTCCTGCTAGAGAAAGAGTAGAGAGAGAGTGAAGTAATTTACTAGGGAAAATGAAACAAATTCTGCCAAAAAAAAAGGAAAACAAAACCAACTATGGCTGAAGTTATTACGGGGTAAAATGTCTAGAAATCTGGACTCTAGACCCAGATCTCCAGATAACTATGAGACCATGGAAGAATTAAAATTTTCATATATAAATCTTCCCATTTGCAAAATGGGAGGCTGTAACTAGATTGGTGATTTTCAAAAGTTATTACTATTTTTAAATGTAGAAATACTTTTTTCCCAAACAAAGTTGTATGTGGTCCTAATGAATGAAACATATCAAATGGAGCTCTTCTGCTTGAAGCAGCTGGCTTGGGGAGGTCCAAAGTGCTGCCTTCTTTTTTTTTTTTTTGTCTTTTTGCCATTTCTTGGGCCGCTCCCGCAGCATTTGGGAGGTTCCCAGGCTAGGGGTCGAATGGGAGCTGTAGCTGCCAGCCTATGCCAGAGCCACAGCAACGTGGGATCTGAGCTGCGCCTGCGACATACACTACAGCTCACAGCAATGCTGGATCCTTAACCCACTGAGCAAGGGCAGGGATCGAACCCACAACCTCATGGTTCCTAGTCGGATTCATTAACCACTGCGCCACGACGGGAACTCCCCAAAGTGCTGCCTTCTTGAACCGCATTTTGTCTCTGCACAGGGAGCCCCTTCACAACCTTATCCTCCTGCAACTGTATGAAAACTCATGATTATACAAACTGTGTGGCTGTTTGTGAGAGAGAATTATGCCCCATCATTCAGTCTTAACAGCTGGGACATGGATCAGGCAGTGGCTCAGGTTGACTTCTATTTTGGTAGAGTTAGATCTTCAGGTCCCCACCCCCCCCCTTTTTTAAGGCTGCACCCTGGGGCATATGGAATTTCCTGGGCCAGAGATTGAATCTGAGCCTTAGCTTCTATCTACACTGCGGCTGTGGCACCGCTGAATCCTCTGCACCATTTGAAGGGGATCAAACCCATGCTTCCGCTGGAGCAACTGGAGATGCTTCAGATTATTAATCCTCTGCACCACAGTGGAAACTCCCAGGTCTTCAGGGTTTACGCAATCAGAAAGTTTGCAAAAAATTAACATGGCACCTATTTTCCACATAGGTGGAAACGCTAGGGCCTTAAAATACTTATTTCCTACTAGAAAGGACAAATATTTCAGGAAATATAAACATTCACATAACTCTTTGGAACTCCTTGAAAAGCACTGCTCATTATAAGTGACATAAAATTAAGTACAACTACATAGGTTGTGTTTATAGTTTCCCTACTAATGAACGCTCTGATTTGACTTCCTTCACCATAAACCTGTTTATTCCTAATCGCCTGTTGGGTCATGGACCTTTCCCAGCTAGTCTCTAAATGCAAATTTCCTTTTATTTTTCTATTTAATTCTTTTTGTTTATTTTCTTTTATTATTCTCATTTCCTTTTCTGTTCTTTTTTTTCTTTCCTTTCTTCCATCGTTCCTTCTCTTTTCCCTTTCTTGATCTTTCTTCTTCTTCAGTAGAAAACAACATTGCTATTATTAAAGATTAATAATTTTCATATTTGATTTTCAACAGCTGGAAAAGATAAAAGAGCAGCTCATGTAGGCAAAGGGTGTTGAGCTGTCCTATGCTATAGACGGTCTATCTCCTTCGCATCCTAATAAGCGGGGTAAGTTTTCACTTCAAAGTTTTAAAATTGACATCTAAAAGATGACTTATGCAATTATTTCTGAGAAGGAAGAGATTAAGTTGATATTCTTAATCATATGGTGATAATCAAGGTCAAGGCTCATATTTTAAAAAAATATTCAATGAGAGTGTTCCCATATGAATGCATCTGAGCTCTGCCCTGTATACAATAATGGGTTGCATGGCTATATATTCCAGATTTAAGTAAAAGAGACCCTTGTTATTTAAAACTGTGCCCTACCCTTGCTATTTTGCTTTAACATTGGAGCTGGGAGGATCACAAATGGAAATAACCGAGTTTTAAATCAATTCAGGATTTTAGAGCATCTTTGTTGAAGTACCGAATACCCTCATTGCTGTAACACTTAGTCCAAGTTTTGATTCATAATATTTAATTTGAGAAAGATTAGCCTTTGGGATTCCTAGAACTTTAGAACATTTCCTGGAAAATTCTTGTTTCTTTCTGAATTAGTTCTTTTTTGCTTTGTAGGGCCACACCCACAGCATATGGACATTCCCAGGCTAGGGGTCCAACTGGAACTACAGCTGCCAGTCTAAGCCACAGACATAGCAATGCAGGACCTGAGCCATGTCTGCAACAGCGCATGGCAATGCCGGATCCCTGACCCACTGAGCAAGGCCAGGGATCAAACCTGCATCCTCACGGATACTAGTTGGATTCATTTCTGCTGTGCCACAAAGGGAACTCCCCCTGAATTATTTCTTATATTTGAAAAAATTGTATATGTGTTTCTTCATTTATGTAGTGATGTGAGATTTGCTAAGGTATGTTTTATTTATTTTTACCTGTCCCCTTTTCTCCAGATTGGTCTTTAACTTCTGTAAAAACCTATTTTTTACAGTGGAAGAACACCACACTGGTATTATTTAGACACTTGGAATATACCAGGCACTTTGTATTTTAGTACCTCAAAATATCATAGTTAAGTACATGGACTCTATAGCTAGACTGCCTGAGTTTAAATCTTAACATTGACATATCCTATGCATGTGACCTTGTGCAATTATCTAACCTCCTGTGCCTCATTTTGTTTCCCCCCAAATGCAAAAATAATAATTATCTTTACGAGATTTGTGGGAGGATTTTATGAGTTATTATATGAAAAGCACTTAAAATGCCTGGGATATATTAATTACTATATAAGACTAACTTTTAAAAATCATTTTGATCATTATTACTATAATTATTATTTTATTCTTATCATAAACACCATAAGATGGCTATTACTATGCCTGTTCTATAGATGGGAAAATTACATCTCAGAGGGGTTAAATTATATGGTGAAAATAACCCATCTGCTAAGTGACTTAAGTAGTTAGCCTGAAGAAGATTGGTAGAAGATAAATTGAAAAGTGGAAGAGAGGGAGCTTTCAGGCCTTTTAAGGACCTTAGCTTTTTATTAGCTTTCATACGGGAAGTCACTGGAAAGCTTTGAGCAAATGAATGATATGAAAGAAGTTTTAACAGAACCACTCTTGATGCTTTGTGGAGAATATACTGCAAAAGAGGGGCAAAAATGGAAGCAGAGACACCTTTAATGAGGCTAATTTAATGGTCCAGATAATAAAGAGTGATAACTTGAATTAGGATGGCAGTAGTGAATCGATAAAAAGGGATCTGATTCTAGATGTAGTTTGAAAAAAAGTCAACAAAATTTGATCTAGGATTATATGTGAGTTGTAAAAGAAAAAAAAGAGGAAGCTGTCAAAAATGACTCGAAGGTTTTGTTCTGAGTAACTGGGGAGAAAGAGGGCAATTCCTACTTACTAAGCCATAGACAGCGAGAGGAGGAGAAAGGTCGTGATAGAGGATTTTGTGGTGGAAGCTGCTGGACTTTTTCTTAGTCAGCATAGCCTAGGCTGTTGATGTGTTTCCAGTTTAAAGTCAAATCTCAGAGGCCTAAAGGAATAAAATCCAAACATAAAGTCCCGTGCATATGGTACAACCCTCTTCTATTTTATGACTACATCATCTAGATTGTTGCTATAGCTTGACTGCCTCCAAGACACAGGAAAGGGATAGAGGATGCATTGCGGGTCTCAACTGCCTCCATTCAGAACTTAGTTCTACTGAAGTCCATTGCTAGAATTCATCAATTGGGCTGCCACCAAAATATTGGCCAAATAGACTAATAAATGTTAGAGTGTACTTATAATACTTGGGGAATACTGCCTCAACCAGAGTCAATCCTTTGATCTTTTCTTAACCACACAGACCATATTCAAGCAATTCTCATTAGAGACAATCCCAAACTCCTCTCACTGCAGCATCCAGGACAAAGTATAGGCTTTCTAGGAGATACTTACCAATTTCTGTCAAATATAATGTGGCTCCTCTTCATTCACAGACCTAACAGCTAAAAGGACAAATTCAATAATTGGCAGAGGAACAGGGGTAGGATAACCACAATCAATAATCATTTTTATAAGGGAAAAGAGCAAGAGATATAGTGAATGGTGGCCTCTGGCAATTTTGAAATCCCACTGGGAAAATATTATAAAGTTCTCTTATCCTAGAAATGGAGAAAGGATTCTTGATCAGGACCTACTAGTGTGTAGGAGGAGTCCTTTGTCCATTGTATTTTTCCCCCTGGCTCTACCTGTTCTGAGGTTTTTGCTCTTTCAGTTTTTTCATTTTCATCACTGGACACATCTTATGTGCTCTCTGGGGAATATTCCCTTCTGGACCATCGTACAGTTTTCTCAGATCTCCCCCTATTTTCACAAAGATGGAAGCCAAAGATTTATTTTATCAAGTGTCAAAGACATTTTATTATTCTAGGGTTTATTATTTTCTTTGACAATGATGTTCTTATAATAATTTAGAAAGCTTCTCAACTATTTGGACACAATTTTTTGTTTTGTTTTTATTTTTTAATTTTTAATTTTAATTTTTTACTTTTTTAAAAACTAAAGTAGAGTTGATTTACAATGTTGTGTCAGTTTCTGCTGTACAGCAAAATGACCCAGTCATACATATACATACATTCACTTTCTTATATTATCTTTCATCCTGGTCTATCTCAAGAGACTGGATATAGTTCCCTGTGCTATATATACAGTAGGACCTCATTGCTTATACATTCTAAATGTAATAGTTTGTATCTACTAACCGCCAAATCCCAGTCCATCCCACTTCTTCCTCCTCCCCCTTGGCAACCACAAGTCTATTCTTTGTCTGTGAGTCTGTTTCTGTTTTGCAGGTAGGTTCATTTGTGCCACATTTTAGATTCCACATATAAGTGATATCATATGGTATCTGTCTTTCTTTTTCTGACTTATTTCACTTAGTAAGATAATCTCTAGTTGCATCCATGTTGCTACAAATGGGAAACAATTTTAAATATTTTGCATTCTGGAGTTCCCGTCGTGGCGCAGTGGTTAACGAATCCGACTAGGAACCATGAGGTTGCGGGTTCGGTCCCTGCCCTTGCTCAGTGGGTTAAGGATCCGGCGTTGCCGTGAGCTGTGGTGTATGTTGCAGACACGGCTCCGATCCCGCGTTGCTGTGGCTCTGGCTAGGCCGGTGGCTACAGCTCCGATTGGACCCCTAGCCTGGGAACCTCCATATGCCGCGGGAGCGGCCCAAGAAATAGCAAAAAGACAAAATAAATAAATAAATAAATAAATAAATAAATAAATAAATAAATATTTTGCATTCTCAGCCTAACTGAGTTGCCCTACAGATATCTGGAGCATACTTTGAAGACTACATTTAATCTGATTTTTGTCCCCAGTTCTTTATTGCTATTGATATTTACCTGGCCTCTGCCACTTAGAGTGATTTTAAATCCCATTTTTTTTTTTTAGTTTTGGGATCTAGACCAAGCTCCTTCAATATTTCAAGATCTTGTATTTCTGAACGATCTTTATTCTCTTTTTATTTTTTGCAAAGACACCATTTTCTTCCTAAGCTCATCAATTTCTTGCAATACCTCACTAAAGTTATCCAATAGCAACTTAAAAATACTGCCAATATCCTGTACTTTTTCTTCTAGTATTTTAAGAGGAACACATTCCAGATCTCAACTGTTGCAGATGTCAGTTTTACCACATACTTTGCTATTTTGTAAAATGACTCATGGTTTTTCCAGCCTATGATACCAATTTCCTTGTCTGTAATTAACCAGTTGATTGGACTGTCCTATACCTTAGGTTCTTAGAGTAGCACCCTACTTCCAGTTATCCAAGTGTATTTTGGGATAACTCAGGCAAACTGCATTAAGAAAATAACCTTATAATCTCAGTAGTGTAACTTCCTTGAAGATTTATTTTGCATTTACCAGAAGCCTTATGTACCTTGGCGATTTTCCTTCACTTTGCGCCTGCACTGTCTGTCCCTGAGGCAGGATAGGAGAGACCTGGAGGTAAACACGTTCTTACTACCCAAATTAGGCACATGATCTCAATCTAACTTAGTGGGTTTGGGGAAGAACCTGGGAAATGTTCAGAAACACCAGGAACAGTTGGAGAGTCCTACCTCTACCACAGATATTTTGAGTTTGTTATGCCATGTATAAAAAAATATTCCCAGGAGTGATTTGAGTAAACCTTTGAGTATATAAATTTGGAGTTTAGGGAAGTAGGCCAGATTGGAGGTCTACATTTGACAGTTATCTGCATATCAATATTGCTTGGTATTGGAATGAGAATGTCTAGGGAATCACTGTAGATAGACATAAAACAGAGGACATCCAAGGCCATGATCAGGTCTTTCTGAGGTTAGAGATTGGGCAGAAGAGAGAGAATCAGCAACCATACTTTCCATCTGAATAACAACGGCAAGAGTTTCAATGGCTTTGACAAGACTTATTTGATGGACTTTTGGAAAAAGAAAATATGATAAGACAACAGGAATGACTAACAACAGACAACTCTTTTGAGGAATTTTGTTCTAAAGGGTAGTAAAAATTGGGATGTTAGCAAGAGTAGCTTGAGGAGATCAAGGAAGATTTTAAGAAAGGAGATGTTAAAACATATACGTATGCAATAGGAACAAAGTAAATATTTGTGGTGATAAACATATGAATTAGGTGCCCAGGTTAGGTCACAAAAACAATCCACATCATGTCTGAAGTGTGGTTTTTGTTGCCGTAACTAGGGACAATGCACCATGACTAATAATGTATGAAGGTGAAATGGACCCAGAGATTCAGCTTCAGGCAGTAGTATTTCATACTTATTGTGAAATGCTGTATACTTGTAATTGTTTAATATATAGTTGAGAGACACCTGCTAAATTCTTCAATCATTAAACATGTAGCCGTCCAACACCTAGCACCATGCTAAAAAACAAGGATTACCAGAGCTAACCAGAGAGACATCAAGGGACACCAGGATGCTGGCTAGAGTTTTCCTTCACATACATGTTAAATGACAGATAAGCACTGAGGAGTTGGCTCTGCTGGGGATATCATTCATTACAGTTCTCTTCAACTGGTGCATAGATTTCCAAACTCTATTCCAAGTGCATACTTATTTGAGGTGCTCTTGTGGTGTAAATCTTGGATGTGTGTAGATTTATATTTTCCTTCCAGACATTCACAGATGTCCAAAGAGACAGAAAGGGGCTTTCCAAAATACATTACAAAAAAGAAGATTGGATTCAAGGTACAAGCTCTTCAGTTCAATGTCTGAAAGTAAACTTCTGCTTTCATAGGGTTTTGTTGTGGTTTTGTTTAAAGAAAACTCTGGCTCTTTTTGGAAATGAAAAGTAGACTCAGTGCTATCATAACACTGTGTGTATATGTGGTGATGAGTGACAGGATCACAGTTTACAGAGTTAGAGAAAGAACCCTGGGCAGGAAGGTAGACTTTTGCCATTTATGTCAAAGAGTGTCTTAACTGTACTATGAGTTTTTCAACTCATTTTCATTGTGTATCTCATTAGTCATTAGTGAATCAGAGATCCATCTCCCCAAGGGCTTAAGTTTGTAAACTGTTTAGATAGAAGGAAATTAGACAAATTTGAAATTAATTAGATGAAGCTATCTTAAGTCAGACAATTTATTGGGAACAACCCACAGAAGATTTAAAATGACTCATGTGTTGATTTGAAGGTGCAAATGTTATTAGAATTATTTTGATTTTTCTAAAGCATAACTTTGTGATCAGAATGTGAAAACTCAATGTGACAATCAAATTGCTTAAATATCATTTGGTTGTTTGCAAAGTGAACTTTAAATTCTCTTCCTTCTTTTTTCTCCAATAAAAAGAAGCATATTTATCACTGATTTTGCTTATGTGACACATTCTCTCTGGGACTGTAGTTATTCCAACCATAAAATAGAAGGGTGCATATAATTGGATGACATACTGTATTCTCTGAACTATGTTACATGCAGTACAATGTGTAACAGTGCTATTTAGTAGAACTTTCTCTGATGATGTGACCATTCTTAATTTGTGCTGCCCATTAAGATAGTTACTGACCACAGGTCACTGCTGAGCCCTTGAAAGTTGTCTAGTATGATGGAGAAGCTGAGTTGTCAAATTTTATTTAATTCTGGTTAATTTAAAGATCTCCAAGAGGCTAATAACTATCATTTCTACATTCATTTTAGAAAACTCTCTCTGTCATACTCAGGCATACATGAACTATTTTATTCAAATGCAACATTTTATCAAATATTTTCCTAATAAGGCATTTGTTTTGTTTCTTTTTTTAGCTTGCTTTTGGAAGTACTGTGTCTGAAGTTTTTTCTCTGGATGTAAAAAAGATAAGGGCATTAGAAAAAAATATATCTACTCACTCTGCTGCTTAAAGATTGTAGCTACTTCAAACATAAAAAGACAGTGACAGAATTTATTGTGTATATTATATGCTTAAAGCTTATGTTGTGAATAATAATGCCTTATCAGTTGCACTTTTGAATGGCATGGGACTATCAGAATGGCCTTGTAGAGCTAAAGTGGGGAGTGCTATATCTATTGTATGCCATTTATAAATTCATGGTCTATACATAGTTTTGTCTGATGATGACTGGGCTGCTGCATTATCAATTAAGACATTTAAAAAGCATCTTGGAAAATTAAAATAAATTATACTGTCTCAATTTATGTAGAAAATATGCATCATTGTCTTTTTTCTTTTTTGATTATGCTTTTCTGTTAATTAGGACAATTGGCACTGTGACTATTACAATCAAATGAATTTATTACTAGGGAACAGAAATCTATTGTTTATCAAACTCTAGGAGAAAGTAGTACTAGATGTTTAAGAGATAGATATTAGGAAAATTTTCTTACAGAATAATTTGCCTTTGGGTTTCCTTAATTCTCCTCTCTGCCACCTTCAGAAATTATTGGTGTCTCAGTGTGTGTATATGAGATTAGACTCAGTACACTAAAAAGCAGCAAAAAACAAACAAACAAAAATTCATTGGATTTTCCTTCCTTCTTTTTAAAAATTTTTATTATTATTATTTTTCCTTTTTAGGGCTGCACCTGTGACATATAGAAGTTCCCAGGCTAGGGGCTAAATTGGGGCTACAGCTGCCGGCCTATGCCATAGACACAGCAATGCTGGATTCGAGCCACATCCATGGCTTATGCTGTAGCTTGTGGCAACTCTGGATTCTTAACCCACTGCATGAGGCCAGGGATTGAACCCACATCCTCAAGGAAACTATGTTGGGTTCTTAATCCCCTGAGCCACAATAAGAACTTTTTTTTCCTTACATCTTTACATCAAACTGCTCTTGTTTACATCTGGACAGTATTAATATCACATAGCAACATTGTCAGAGTAACTTTATAATTAAAGAATATCCTTGACTAGAAAAGCTGGTCAGATGAGCCTATACGTATTCCCTCATGTCACAGTGTGGGTGAAATACAGTTTATCTGTATGATGGTAATTGTGTGGTGCTTAAAGATAAAATTATCTCATGGACTAGAACAAACAATATTGCTTAAACTAAAAAAATTTTTTTAAATATATAAAACAGATCAAGTTGAATAATATGCCTGTAGTGCTTTAAATACACTTGTTAGGAGCTGCTTAAGTACATAAATATTTGTTGCTCAATAATGCCTGAATGTCATGTATTTACAACTGTTGTGAACACAAAAGTCATACTGTCATAAAAACAGATAAAAACTCATGCTTTTATCATCTCATGTTTATCATCTTTGGAGGAATGGAACAATATTCAAGCACTTTTAAATTTAGGAATAATGTCATTCAAAAGAAGCTTTTGATAATTCTTTCTTTTAGAAGAACCCATTAAGTTATCTTTTAATAATTTACTTTTTAGAAGTTTATTTGCCTAAAACTATCTGTGAATTAAAGGTAGAATTTGCTAGATATTGTTTGCATGTGTTGACAGAAATAAATATCCCTCACGAAAAATTGGTTATGTGATTAATGCCAGAACTCAGAAATCCATATTCACAGTTTGCTTTATGAAGCTTCACAAAAGGAACAAAGAGAAATAAAAGGTAATATATTTCTTTGAAATTAAATGAAAATCTCTTTACTTCTCAATGAAATGCGGCTTGATTTAGTAGTATACAATGCATTGGACAAACAGATGAGATGACCCGTCAGATTCTTAACAGAAATTACGTCTTCATTTCCTGCTATGTTAAAAGTATGCCCTATTTTAAACTGGTACACCACAGACTTATTTCTACTCCATATAAAGTAGTGGTAAAAATTAAAATATGAAATAAAATAGTCGTTAAGTGGATAAAATATTTTTCTTTGTGGAATTCTTGTGTATATGTTATGAGACAAATGCATTACACATTATAACAGAGTATAAATCAATATATTGTGACAGCTTATTCTAATTAAAATGGATGTCATAAGCATACCTTTGAATTTAAAAAATACTGAAGACAGGAAATTAGTTTGTTTAATCCCACTTTAAATCTTTACCATGGGAAATTTTTAGGCTAAAGTAAGAAGGGTTTAATACTTTTTGTCAAAGCATGAAGAAGCAGTACCCAGTTGGATTAGCAGCTGACAAATATCCAAATGGGAGAAAAAGGAAAGAAAGAGCTTCCAAAGAATAGGACACATTCCTATAATCAATCAGAAAGTTGGGAAAGGTGGGCAAGAGAAATTATAATTTAAATAATTCTTTCTATTAAATAGTGGGTCCTGCAGGATATTTGTCCTTGTGCCAGTGCTAACTTTCTAATGCAACTTTATGAAAAACAGAATTAGTTAGCTCTCTTAAAATTCATTTCTCTTTGCTAAGCTGCCCCCCCACCCCATTACAATTAAAAGAATCATTCATTTTCTGTTTTTTTCCCTAAGGTTAAATTTAAAGATTTCTAGCATTTAGAAGATTTCCCCTCAAATGAAGAAGTTATATACAAAACCACTCTGTATTCTAAGTTCATTTCTATGTTTGAGTTTATTTTATTCTTTGGATTGTACATGAATTAATTTTTAGTTAAGATCAACAACTACTCCTTTCTCTCCTCTTCTAATATGAATATACTTTCTCAAAACACTTTTCCTTTTAGGCTAAAATAAACCTCTGCTCTACTGGCCAGACTTTCTTCTTCCCACATATCAGGTCTGTTAGGCAGTGTTACAGGTTTAAAGAATCATTTTTAGAGGGTTTTTAAACTTCTGCTAACTTATCTCTGCTCCAAGGAATAACACGTCTTTATGTTTTGAAAGCACAATGGATTTATACAACTAAATTACAGCAACACCATAGTTTTTACTAAGAATTGAGCTTTCCAGAATATCAAAACTTAGACTTTTGAAGTTCCTGTCATGGCTCAGTGGAAACAAATCTGACTATCAGGCATGAGGACATGAGTCAATCCCTGGACTTGCTCTGTGGGATAAGGACCTGGCATTGCCATGAGCTGTGGTGTAGGTCACAGACATGGCTCGGATCTGGCATTGCTGTGGTCTGTGTAGGCCTGTGTAGGCCTGCGACTATAGCTCCCATTTAACCCCTAGCCTGGGAACCTCCGTATGCCGCAGGTGCGGCCCTAAAAAGACAAAAGACAAAAAAAAACTTACACTTTTGTAGGCCAATTAAAAATAATTTGAATCATTTTAAAGAAATCACTCCAACATATCATACTTTCCAAAACTTTATTAAACACAGTATAAGAAACCGATTAAATGGATTTTTTTAGGTGAGTAATTAACATCAAAAAGACTGCTTATTATAACATGCTGAAATGTACTGTCTACTTAGGTGAACTTGACTGGCCTCTACTGCTCTGGTGGTTTCCTATTTGGTGATTCTTTGACTTCCTCCAAACTTTCGTCTGTTACTTCCATGTGTAGTTGTTCTTCTCATGATCAGCCACTGCTGCTAGTAATTAATTATAAGTTGTGATATAGAGAAATGGAAAGTTGTTAGGGGACATGAGATGGCCATGCTTGGGGAATGAGTAATATCCTTCATTTCTTAATTCTAAATCATGGTGCCCTGATGTGCCGTGTTTTCTCAGTTCAAGGGAAGAATAAAGTTGTTGATGGGTTTAATTACTGCTTTTTTTTTTTCTTAATCAAAGCCCCTTTTTCGCCTATTTTTGGAAATGGGGCTGTGCTTTATTTGGTTGAACCTGATTGAAATTTAAATGTAAGAGAAGCCTAATTTCATAATCATTACCCAAGAGACTCATAGACAAAGGATAAGAGAGAAGTAAAACTATTCAAGGTAAAATATAGAACATTGCATTTGCTTGTTTCTCAATGAAGAATGAATGGATTGTATGTAAATTTTACAGGAAGACATCAGTCTTAGTATTCTTCAACTGAATATATATAAATGGTAAATGCATATAGAAACATTTCATTGAATTGTGTTTTTTTATTATTTCTTAGCAAAGTAATGTTTGTGATCAAGTAACCATTTATGAATAACTAAAATATATATTTTAAAAATATCCATGCATTGAAATTATCTGCATAATTTAAGTGAAGTTGTAACAATACTGTGATGTGATGAAATGAAGTTCAAGCTCAGGAAAGGATTACAGAATGTTCCTTAGAAGTTTAATCATTAAGGAGTGTGAAGAACTTCACCGAAGCATCTTCCATGTTTCTGTGACATTTCACTTAAGGAAGTTGTGTCTGCAAAAATGAAAGTTGAAAATGTTAACGCTAATGAGAATTCTGTAGATAAGGGGAAACCCGTCAACTTGAGCTGAGAAGAACTAAAACTCTAACTACATTAGCTTTCATTATAGCTTTTTTTATGAGGCATATTTTTATTGCAGAGACAATAATGCAAAATGATAATTTCAGATCAAAATTCCTTTAAAAATGTATATTTAATGTAACACGTAGGTGTTTATGTTGAAAACCACACTACCTTTTGTGGGTACCTCTATTTCTTTTGAATTTTCAACCTTAGTTCAAAGGATGTTGCAATGACAATCGAAAGACAATATGATTACTACTTTCCATTTACTGTTAACATGTTGATAATTGTATTTTTATTCTTTTTAAAGCATCCAACCATACACTGGTATTTAAACATAATATTTCTGTTATTTTAGAGTTATGTTAATTTATTTGAATGATAGTGTGTCAATATTCTCTTAAAATAAAAATCGTCAGTACAATCCTCTAACAAGTCTCTTATCATAAGTTTTAAGGCATGTGGCAGCAAGGAGCAGCACAATTACAGGTCATATTTCTACCAAATTTCATCAAGTGGGCATCCTGATTTCAACCACAGAGAACAAGCAAGAACTTGCTAATTTTATCTAGAGAAGCTGTGAAACCTTACCTCTCTGAATCTGAGTTGCTAGGAACTGAAGTTTATTAAAATGCAAAACTTTGATCTCATAATATTAATAATTTAAGGAGGACATTGTGTAAAAATCAGATTATATTCTTTTACAAAATGCTTATCAGGGAAGAGATTAGCATTTATTCTGGAAACTAAGAAGCACCCAGCAGCTGTATCTAGACTTGACCTCAAACCAAGAAAAACTTCCATGATTAGAACTAGTTTCACTTTCAGGGTGAAAACTTATAGTGAAACCCAAAAGGTGAAAACCCACAAATAAAACTGCTCCAGAAGAGTGTAATCAACTCCTACAGAAGTGAAACAAAGATTTTCATAAAGTCTGAGATACTATTTCTGTTTAAGAAATGGATATGCAGTGAAGTTAGCAGCCAGCTGTGACAATTTAGCACACAGACCTAAAAGGTCATGAAGAGAATTCTGGCTTAGAAAATCCAAAGAGTAAGTCCTGGATCGTTCTCTGTCCCAAAGTCTGTAAAAATGGGGGCACATCAATTTCCTCTCACAGCCTCAGAGTTCTCATTTGTTAAAAAAAAATTTAGTTTAAGTGAGACTTTATATTCTTGACTCTCTAATGGTTTACCTGCATGATATGTGAACATTATTAAATGACTCGTTATCTATTAAATGATACAAATATTACATTGCCCTATTTAATTCAAAGGAATTTTTTGACAATAAGAAATAATATACCAAAAACTAATTTTGAAGGGTTGAATGGAAATTAGAAATATATTTTGATGGTCTTTGTTATTCATAAAATACAAAACATGAAACTTCACATGAGGAAGTCAAAAAACATCTGAAAAATCTTGGCGAAGTAGGAGGAATAATAGAAACAATGGTTGAGCAGGTGAACCCCAGAATGATTAACAAAGGGGAAAGAGAAAATATGGGATGTTAAGCTCTTTTCTAAACCTATTCTTTTGTGATATTACTATATTGAGATTTTATAAGGACAGTGATTTTCATGATACTCTGAAACATCTATTAAGTGCAGGACACAATGTAATAATTTGGATTTCACTCAACAGTGATTCAGGAAACATATTAATTCAACTCCCTTTTCACAGTTTGGTAGCTCCCTGGAGCTTTTAGGGCCTAAAACTTCATATTAAAATTTATACAAAAATGAGTTTCTTATGTAATTTTTTCATCAAATTCTATTTTGGTTGAACTCAGAAATACTCAAATGGGTGATAATCAAGGGTTGTGAAGGGGCTAGGATACATGTGGAAATCAAGTGATTTTAATTATTTTAACCTCAGTGTCATAATGTTCACAAGACATCAAGAAACTGCAGGCTTGTGGCTTTGATTTCAAGGAGTTAGTTGATTTTTAGTAGCAATTAGTTTCTGCTCAAATATAATGCAGTGATTTTTAACAACCCTGAAGAGTTGACCCTAGTTGGTATATCTCTAGAAATAAAGTTCAGTCTGAGTTTTGAAGATGGTGCTGCTCAAAAGGCAATGTTATTGACTATATTCAATAAGTCCTCCTGTATTTATAGAAATTCAGTAACTTCATAATTTCATTGATCAACAACTCCACAGAACAAAAAGTTATTGTAACTAAGTCATTCTGAGAATGAGAAGGCTGAGGTAAAATACTGACTTTTCATTGCGGTTGAGATTGTTTGAAGAGAGAAAAACGGCTGACAAGTGAAAAGAGGGTCAAGGTTAATGTGATGCTTCTAGGCCTCTACATCAATTGTCTGAGGGTTATAGTGAGAAAAACAGAAAGCAGATTTTTCTCTATGCAGCCTAAAATTGTCAAAGCAGTTCTAGGTTATCTTATCTCTTTGGGAGAAAGGATGCAGCCTCTGTAAGCCCTATTGATAGAGAATACATTACCTATATTTTATATTCAACAGATATTTAATGTTTAAAACATATAATATGTTTGATTAAATATATTGTTTAAAATATAAGCTAAGGACTTAAGCTTTCTGGGGTTGAATTCTGCTTGTACCACTTACTAGCTATGGGCATTGTGAGTTAATATATCTAAACTTTCCACTTATCTGTACAATAAAAATAATTATTGCTTACTTAACACATGTCTGGCACTATTCTAAGGGCTTAATGTATATGAATTCATTTAGTCCTCAGGACAATGTAATGTGGCAGAAATCATTATTATTTTCAGTTTATGAAGGGGAAATTTCAGAATTTAAGCAAGTTACCACAGCTAATAGATGGATGATCTGGGATTCAACCCACAAAGGCTGACTGCCCTAGCTGGCCCTTTGACCCTTTACACTGTACTACTTCTCAAGATCCTGGTGGCAATAATAGTGTTTATAGAATATAATGATTACATGAAGCAATCAGGTATAGCACTAAATATAGGGCTCAGCACAGAGTAAATTTTCAGAACTGTAATATAAGTGGTTATCACTTGCATGTATATACCACTTGTCTCTTACATTCTAGGACTCCTATAAGCATCTAATTTCATCCTCACAATACCCTCGTGTTATTGCCTAATGTACATGCTGTGGAGAAATAAAACATCTTTTTGGAAACAAGATAGTAATTGACAACCAGGATTTGGATTATATGTCCTGATTCCATGGCTAATGTTCTTTTTGCTATGCTATTCACCTATGTCTTGTGTTACAACGATTCTGGTAAAGCAGTTATCAGTAACAAAATGGTGTGTGTCACTAGACTATGTCTTCTTCATGGTGATTTATTATTAATTAGAATTTTAATATTTGTTTCCATATTAATATTCAATAATTATATATGAGTCTGTGAGAATAAATCTTTTTTTAGAGTGAAGAGACCTAGGACATTGTTTTTTAATATCATTTAAATTATTTAACATTAATATACTAATCAAGTGTAGAAATGTTTGAAAAAGTGAATTTATAAGCTAAGGAATCAAAAAGGGGATTTACAATCCAGGGTGGATCAATTAGCCCATTGGGAAATGTTTATCAAAACCTGCCGGTATTGTTACTTCTTCAACTTGTACTCACAATTAGGATTAATTAGCCTCTGGAATTTGGAAGCCGGTTTCTACCAATCCGATCCACGGGGATGCCGAATCGCTTTTTTGGATGATCTATTACTTTCCTGAAACAAACCGAAAAAGAATGTTTTCAAGCTAAGGTCCAAGTTACCAATCATTACTTTTACTCTTTTATTTCAGGGAGATCTAGGGTTTTTCTTCTGGAGTTGCAATAGCTGTGATAGTTCTCATTCTTCAGCACCCATGATGGGTCACACACTATCTTATCTGTTCAACATCTGTTGAAGTAGGTATGACTACCTCCATTTTACATCTGAGGAGACTGAGAAATTAAATAACTTATCCAAAATCAAATAGCCTCGATAATAAGCCATGTCTTACTAGCATGCCAATCTGCTGAGTGTTTAGTTTGGGTAAGTCCCTCTCCCCATTCATGCTTTGGAGTATTCCTCTGGTGACTGAGGAAGGTTGTGCCAGGTCAGTGGTTTTCCCCAGCCTTTCCTTTGGAATGATTCTTCTGGGGCAGGATGATGGTGGGAGAGGAAAGGGTGCTGGTGCTAAGACTGAAGGTGGAGTAGATGTGTTTCTCAGGTATTCACTCAGATTTTACCTGAAGAAGCTTTGTATATGATGGTCTATGCTTGTTATACATGCTCTGTGTCAAATATTATTTGGGAAAAATACTTCATAAAGGAAGTATTGAAATTAAATTTTAAATTAATTAATTAAAAATTTATTAAAAACAAACATTAATATTTAATATTAATATTAAAATGAAGCCTTAAAAAATCCTGCAGGAGGCCTTACAGTTTGTATATTCAAAAAATTAACTCTTTAAAAAGAAACTTTTCTTTTTTCCTTTTGAGGACCACACCTGGGGCACATGGAAGTTTCCAGGCTAGGGGTCAAATCAGAGCTGTAGCTGCAGCCTACACCACAGCCACAGCAAGGCCAGATCCAGGTCACTTGTGGCAACACCAGATCATTAACCAATTGAGCAAGGCCAGGGATCAAACCCGCATCCTCTTGGTCACCATGTCAAGTCCTTAACATGTTGAGCCACAATAGGAACTTCTAAAAAGAAGCATTTTAACTAAATTTGTTATTGCTACCACAAGTACTAAATAAGAGAGCAACGTTAGGCATAGATAGATTATGAGCACGATGAGTACTGAGATCAAGAGAGAAAACATTGCCAGCAGTCAAATACTTTTGGAACAGGAAAGATAAAGGTTATTCTCCCACCAAACATAAAAAAGTTTCTGCTTCAGTTTTTGACTAGCAATGATATCTCTTCACTTGAAAATCTCAATGATGAAGGACTAATTACCTCACAAGCGAACTCAACAGCTTAAAGAATTAAGCAAATTTTTTCAGAACATTTCCAATAGCTTCTTTAGTTCTAATTATTTGCATTACATTGTCAATATTATACTGCATAATTTAAGTACTAAAAATGAATGAAAAATACAACATTGGAGTTCCCGTCGTGGCGCAGTGATTAACAAATCTGACTGGGAACCATAAGGTTGCGGATTTGATCCCTGGCCTTGCTCAGTGGGTTAAGGATCCGGCGTTGCCATAAGCTGTGGTGTGGGTCACAGACACAGCTCGGATCCCCTGTTGCTGTGGCTGTGGCGTAGGCCGGTGGCTACAGCTCTGATTCGACCCCTAACCTGGGAACTTCCATAAGTTGCGGGAGCGGCTCAAGAAAAGGCAAAAAGACAAAAAAAAAAAAAAAGAAAAAAAATACAATATCTACGATTTTTTTCTTTATCACTTACCATGTACCTACTAGGTATAAGATTCCTTTTGTGGGTGTCTTGGGATCAGTAAATCAGAAATAATCTTTGCTTTCAAATACCCGTAATTAAGTACTGTCAGACTGACAATGTCTTAATACAAATAGTAGAGGAAAAGTTTTTCTCATTTTTCTTGATGCCAAGTTTTTGTCTTAACTACCAGATCTTATCATTATTCCTCATATCACTATTAGGTAAATAATTTAATTTAATAATCTCTGTAAAATGTACAGAACAATGGAAACGAGCGATTTTGATTATTTTGTAGATACAAAATTTTATACGCTTAGTTTAATCTTAATTACAACAATTCATTTGGAGATAATTGATATTTATTTAATGTGTTTAATATGCTAGGTACTGTGCTTAGTGCTGTGTATGCAAGGATGATAAAAATAGGCGGTGAACCAGATGGGGAGCTTATCCTCAAATAATATTGTAGGAATATACGTATTTTTTTTTAACATAATTCCTTTCTTTTCTGCTGATTCACACCTATTTTCTCTCCTAGGTTGGTCCTTAGTTTTGCTAGTCAACGCAGATAACATTTGTGTATGATCTTATAGAACTGTCTCCTAGACAACAGTTTGATCAATAGGGGAAGAAATACTTAATTTTTAAAATTAATTAATTAAAAATTATTAAAAACTTAAACATTAATATTTAATATTAATATTAAAATGAAGTCTTAAAAAATCCTTCAGGAGGCCTCACAGTTTGTATATTCAAAAAATTAACTCTTTATTGTCTTTTTTTTTTTTTTTTTTTGCTGTTTCTTGGGCTGCTTTGGCGGCATATGGAGGTTCCCAGGCTAGGGGTCGAATCGGAGCTGTAGCCGCCCGCCTACGCCACAGCCACAGCAACGCGGGATACGAGCCGCGTCTGCAACCTATACCACCGCTCACAGCAACGCCAGATTGTTAACCCACTGAGCAAGGGCAGGGACCGCACCCGCAACCTCATGGTTCCTAGTCGGATTCGTTAACCACTGCGCCACGACGGGAACTCCGGAGTATTTTTTTTGTCTTTTTTTGCTAAACTCTTTAAAAAGAATTTTTTTTTTTTTTTTTTTAGGGCCACACATGGGGCATATGGAAGTTCCCTAGCTAGGGGTCAAATTGGAGCTGCAGCTGAAGCCTACACCATAGCCACAGCAAAGTCAGATCCAGGTTGCTTGGGGCAAGGCCACATCTTTAACCCATTCTTCAATTTTCTGAAAAACACACCCTCTTATGTGGTGCCTATTGTTTGCACTTCTGGATTTCATGATAGTAAATTGGCTGCATATTCTCAACTAGATAATCAACTTGATAATCAATTCTTTGTCTATATAATTAGCATAAAATTTATGGTCAAGTCACAGAAGACTGCATAAAAGTTGTGCTTTAGGTTTTCTGATGTAATTATAAATAGGACTGTTAAAAAATGAAAAATGTCTTTATATTTTTAAATTATTTTTATTTATATAAGTAGATCTATAGACTCCTCACTTAAGCAGTTATTTTTCTTGTGGTCAAAATAATGCTGACTCCCCTCTGCCGCTGTAAAGGATGTCCATGTCATAATCTGCAGAATCTGAAAATATGTCACCTTACATAGCAAAAGGGGATTTGCAGATGGGATTAGTAAAAACCTTGAGATGAGATTATCCTAGATTACCTGGAGGGGGCCAATCTAATTAGAAGAGTCCTTAAAAATAGAAGATAATTGAAGAAAAGTGGGTCAGAGAGATGCTCTGAGAAAGATTAACCTGTCATTGCTGGTCTGGAAGGTGGAGGAAAGTGACAGGAAGCAAGGAATGCTGTGTCCTCTAGACATTCTTGAAAAAAGGTGGTGGGGGGGGAGGACCTGAGTCCTACAACCAAAAGGAACTATATTCTGCCAACAACTTAAATGAACAGGAAGTGAATTTTCCCTAGAGCCTCCAAGAAGGAATACCAATCCTTGACTTCCTCTGTATCCTGCTGGTAGACCCGTGGAAAGAGAGAGCCCACAGCAGCACATAGAAGGAATTTCAGAGGCCACCCACTGGCGAGCAATCAGTCATATCAAAGTTGTCTAGAATGATATTTGCTGACTGGTGATCACATACCAGACCTCTGACATACATAGCTGTAAGATAATAAAGATAATAAATTTGTGTTGTCTTTTTTTTTGGGGGGGGGGAGGGGGTTGCTGCAGCAAGCAGAAGTTCCCAAGTCAGGGATAGAACCTGTGCTACAGCTGTAAACAGAGCCATAGCAGTGACAATGCCAGATTCTTTTTTTTTTTTTTGTCTTTTTGTCTTTTGTTGTTGTAGTTGTTGTTGTTGTTGCTATTTCTTGGGCCGCTCCCACGGCATATGGAGGTTCCCAGGCTAGGGGTCTAATCGGAGCTGTAGCCGCCGGCCTACGCCAGAGCCACAGCAACGCGGGATCCGAGCCGCGTCTGCAACCTACACCACAGCTCACGGCAACGCCGGATCGTTAACCCACTGAGCAAGGGCAGGGACCGAACCCGCAACCTCATGGTTCCTAGTCGGATTCGTTAACCACTGCGCCACGACGGGAACTCCAACAATGCCATATTCTTAATCTGCTGAGGCACAAGCTAACTCCAGATTTGTGTTAAGTCCAGTAGTTTGCGGTAATATATTGCCATAGAAATAAAAACTGAATGAATTTGTCTGGATGATTTAGGACTGATGTTTGAGAATAATACGTTGATACATTAAAAAATTAAACAGATGTGATTTTTAATTCCTTGAACACTTAAGCTCCTACATGGACTACTCCCATTATAACTCCAGGGGAAGGGGAAGGTGGAAGCCACCTTAGAATGGAGGAGAATGCTTAGGGGAAGTCTCAGACAAATAGGAAGAGGAAGTGAGAAACCAGCCCCTTCCAGATGTTTAAAGGACTGGTGAGAAGAGGAAGGAAAGGGCAGCTGGTTTTCCTGCGAACTGACCTAAAACTTGCGCAGAATGGATGGTGTCGCAAAAAACAATCCTTTCACTGTTCAAAGAGTATTTTTTCATACTTATTTCCCCCATACTTCTTTAAAAGTATGATGGGCTCCTGTGTCATTATAAATTAGAGTTGAACACTTACTGGTTCATACTACCAATGTACTTTTTCAAGAGTGAATGTAAAATAAATGAAAACAGTATTTTTCTTTCTTTGCTATGGTTAATCTACTTTCCCTGCTCAAATAAATGAGAGGGAGCTGTGGTATGCTAAAAAGCAAAAATAAACTCTTTTTTCTCCTTCCTTATTCCTTCATTTCCTGTTCTTTCTTTCTCTTCTTTCCCCTAAATTTGATCCTAAAAGTATTAGGAACCAGGGGATGGTTGACTTGGGTTTTATTTATTTCTTCTACTTAACAAAAAACAATAATAACTCAGTAAATTAAATAATGTCTATACAACTTCCATCTATTCAGAAGTACAATGGCAAACTAGTATTTAACATTTTGCTGATATGAAATGTATATAACAATACTACACTCTGTGAAGTATACACTGACAGGCATATGCAGTGTATAAAACATAAATGTTAACATAAAAAGATATTAAGACCAAACGGGAAAACTACTTTCTGACTATCTAGTCCCTCTTGTGACAAAATAATGGTATGACATGGATAATGTTATATATCCATTTAAAACAATCCACCTTTTCCATTCTAAAATATTCTGAAAGTAGTTTAAGGATACAGACTATCAAAGTAATATAAAAAGGGTGGATTTTTTAAAAATATAACTTTAAATTTCTCACTAAAATAGACTTCTTGAGCCAAATAGGATTTTCTTTAATATTTATATTCTTTGATAATTCAATCTCTAAAGATGTTCACCATTCTAAAACAACTGTTAGAAAACTTGTATTTAGGAGTTTCCCTTGTGGTTCAGCAGGTTAAGGATCTGACATAGTGTCCATGAGGATATGGGTCCTATCCCTGGCCTCTCTCAGTGGGTTAAGGATCTGGTGTTGCTGTGAGCTTCGGTGTAGGTCCTGGTCATGGCTAGGATCCTGTGTTCCTGTGGCTGTGGTATGGGCTGGCAGCTGGAGCTCCAATTTGACCGCTAGTTTAGGAATGTCCATATGCTGCAGGTGTGGCCCTAAAGAAAAAAGAAAAAGAAAAAGAAAAAGTGAACACACCAATTGGTAGCATCTAGTTAAGAAATAAAATATCAGTACTTTAGAAGTCCCTGTTTTCTTTTTGGTTTCCTTTGCTGTGCAAAAGCTTTTCAGTTTGATGAGGTCCCATGGGTTTATTTTTGCTCTAATTTCGATTGCTTTGGGAGACTGACCTGAGAAAATATTCATGATGTTGATGTCAGAGAGTGTTTTGCCTATGTTTTCTTCTAGGAGTTTGATGGTGTCCTGTCGTATATTGAAGTCTTTCAGCCATTTGGAGTTTATTTTGGTGCATGGTGTGAGGGTGTGTTCTAGTTTCATTGCTTTGCATGCAGCTGTCCAGGTTTCCCAGCAATGCTTGCTGAATAGACTTTCTTTTTCCCATTTGATGTTCTTGCCTCCCTTGTCAAAGATTAATTGACCATAGGTGTCAGGGTTTATTTCCGGGTTCTCTATTCTGTTCCATTGGTCTGTCTGTCTGTTTTGATACCAGTACCACACTGTTTTGATGACTGTGGCTTTGTAGTATTTCTTGAAGTCTGGGAGAGTTATGCCTCCTGCTTGGTTTTTGTTTCTCAGGATTGCTTTGGCGATTCTGGGTCTTTTGTGGTTCCATATAAATGTTTGGATTGTTTGTTCTAGTTCTGTGAAAAATGTCCTGGGTAATTTGATAGGGATTGCATTGAATCTGTAGATTGCTTTGGGTAGTATGGCCATTTTTACAATATTGATTTCCCCAATCCAGGAGCATGGAATATCTTTCCATTTCTTTACATCTTCTTTGATTTCTTTGATTAAAGTTTTATAGTTCTCCGCACATAGGTCCTTTACCTCCTTGGTCAGGTGTATTCCGAGGTATTTTATTTTGTGAGGTGCAATTTTAAAAGGTATTATATCTTTGTATTCCTTTTCTAATATTTCATTGCTGGTATACAGAAATGCAACTGACTTCTGAATGTTAATCTTATATCCTGCTACTTTGCTGAATTTATTAATCAGTTCAAGTAGTTTTGGGGTTGAGTCCTTAGGGTTTTCTATGTATAGTATCATGTCATCTGCATACAGTGACAGTTTGATCTCTTCTCTTCCTATATGGATGCCTTTTATTTCTTTTGTTTGTCTAATTGCTGTGGCTAGGACTTCCAAAACTATGTTGAAGAGCAGTGGTGAGAGTGGGCATCCCTGTCTTGTTCCAGATTTGAGTGAGAAGGCTTTCAGTTTTTCCCCATTGAGTATTATATTTGCTGTGGATTTGTCATAAATGGCTTTGATTATATTCAGGAATGTTCCCTCTATAAGACAACTTACAGAATGGGAGAAAATAGTTTCAAATGATGCAGCCGACAAGGGCTTAATCTCTAGAATATATAAACAACTTATACAACCCAACAGCAAAAAAGCCAATCAATCAATGGAAAAATGGGCAAAAGACCTGAATAGACATTTCTCCAAAGAAGATATACAGATGGCCAGCAAGCACATGAAAAAATGCTCAACATCGCTGATCATAAGAGAAATGCAAATCAAAACTACCATGAGATACCACCTCACACCAGTCAGAATGGCCATCATTCATAAATCCACAAATAACAAGTGCTGGAGGGGTTGTGGAGAAAAGGGAACCCTCCTGCACTCTTGGTGGGAATGTAAACTGGTACAGCTACTATGGAGAACAGTTTGGAGATACTTTAGAAATCTATACATAGAATTTCCATATGACCCAGCAATCCCACTCTTGGGCATCTATCCAGACAAAACTCTACTTAAAAGAGACACGTGCACCCGCATGTTCATTGCAGCACTATTCACAATAGCCAGGACATGGAAACAACCCAAATGTCCATCGACAGATGATTGGATTCGGAAGAGGTGGTATATATACACAATGGAATACTACTCAGCCATCAAAAAGAATGACATCATGCCATTTGCAGCAACATGGATGGAGCTAGAGAACCTCATACTGAGTGAAATGAGCCAGAAAGACAAAGACAAATACCATATGATATCACTTATAACTGGAATCTAATATCCAGCACAAATGAACATCTCCTCAGAAAAGAAAATCATGGACTTGGAGAAGAGACTTGTAGCTGCCTGATGGGAGGGGGAGGGAGTGGGAGGGATCGGGAGCTTGGGCTTATCAGACACAACTTAGAATAGATTTACAAGGAGATCCTGCTGAATAGCATTGAGAACTTTGTCTAGATACTCAGGTTGCAACAGAAGAAAGGGTGGGGGAAAAATGTAATTGTAATGTATACATGTAAGGATAACCTGACCCCCTTGCTGTACAGTGGGAAAAAAAAAATAATAAATAATTAAAAAAAAAAAAAGAAGTCCCTGTTTCTCTTTCTCTCACATTGCATCCCTCCCATGACTTAGTCCCAGAGGTCATCTGTAGGATGAATTTTGATCTAATATATTCCTTGATTTTCTTTATAATCTATATGTATTCTTCAAAAATCTCCTGTTTAGTTTAGATGGTTCTAGAATTTTATCTGAAAGAAATTACATGTGAATTCCTCTTGACTTCTTTCAGCAAATATTATGTATTCTGAGATTTGCCCATGTTGACTTGTGTAAATGTAGTTCTTTCATGTTTACTGTTGTTTAATATTTTATCATACGACTCTACATCACTTATTAATACACTTTATCATGAGGTATTTCCTTTTTTGTTATTATTGTCATGTACTATTGAGCTAAACATTTTCTTATACAGGCTTGTAATGCACATTTAAGGATTTCTCTAGTATATTTTTAGAAGTAGAATTGCTAGCTATGCCTATCCTTAATTTTATTACATAGGAACAGGCTGTTTTCCAAAGTTGCTATACCAATTTAACCACCTAAGAGCAGTGTATGATAGTTCCTATTGTTTCAAATATATACTAA
Organism: Phacochoerus africanus; assembly: GCF_016906955.1. Classification (NCBI taxonomy): domain Eukaryota; kingdom Metazoa; phylum Chordata; class Mammalia; order Artiodactyla; family Suidae; genus Phacochoerus; species Phacochoerus africanus. The sequence continues at coordinate 208,924,127 of NC_062544.1, read as the reverse complement.
CCCTTGTATTGTGGACTTTTAATTTTGCCAGTTAGTTGCATTTGCTATCATATTTAGTTTTGGTCTTAGTTTGCTTTCCATGAGTACTAATGCAGTTGCTCACCTTTCACTTTGCATATTGGCCACTTGGATTTTGTCCTTTGGAAGTACTTGGTTAAGTCTGTTGCCTGTTTTTATCTTTTAAATATTGATTTGTAGGAGTGTTTCTTATACTCTAAATATTAGACTTGTTAGTTATAAGTAAATATCCTTTCCCACTTGCAGTTAATCATCTTTATTGTGCCTTTTATGAAAATCTTTAATGTTGTCTTAAAATTTGTCAATACTTTTACATTTTGTTTATGAAATCACCCTTAATGTTATGAAAATATTCTCCTACAGTGTCTTAAAATCTTTTTGGAGTTTTGCCTTATGTATTTAAATTTTTAAATTTTGAAACTAGTTTTCATTTATGGGGTGACATAGGGGTCATGATTCTCCTTTTTTCCCCCCTATATCCACACCTAATTATAAATTTTAAATTCAGTTTGTCCAGTTTAATGGGAGATCCTTTTGCAGCGTTACCTGGAATTATATTGAATCTAAGGTATAAATCATTTAGAGAAAATTGAAATCTTTATAATGTTGAATCTTACTATCCAAGATCAGCTATTTATTTTTAATGCCTTCCCATATATTTTTATAATATTTTCCATTAAGACTTCCCATAATTTATTGGATTTTTTGTTGTTTTAAGTGATGTCATTTAAGAATATGTTTTGTAGGTTTTTATTTTATTATTTTATTTTTTGTAGGTTTTTAAATAGGTATCCCTTACTTGTTTCCAAAAAGTTACTTTCCATTATTAATCCATTGATGATTTAGATGATGAATATATATTGGATTTACTGAATGATTTTCTGCATCATTGAGATGATATGGCTTTATTTCTTCAATTTGTCAATTCAATTAGTTGACTTTGTAAAGTAAATCAACTTTATACTGTATTTTTGTAATAAACCTAATATAATAACGGGGTATAATTTTTTTTTTTTTTGTCTTTTGTCCTGTGGCATATGGAGGTTCAAAATCAGAGCTGCAGCTGCTAGCCTTCGCCACAGCCACAGCAATGCAGGAGCCAAGCCGAATCTGTGACCTACACCACAGCTCACAGCAACACCGGATCCTTAACCCACTGAGCAAGGCCAGGGATCGAACCCACATACTCATGGATGCCAGTTGGGTTTATTAACCACTGAGCCATGATGGGAACTCTGGTGTATAATCTTTTTGGTACATTACTGGAATTGTTTTGCTGATTTTTTTTTTTTTGCGAAGGAATTTGAATCTATAGTCCTTAATGAAGATGTCATAATTTTCTTGTCTTGTTCTCTCTACACTTGATGCTGATGTCCAGAAAATGTTATTCTCATAAAATGAGTTGATAATTGCATCTTCTTTTTAAGTTATCCTGTTGTTATTTATTCAATTACATAATGGTCTGAGAATATGTTCTGTATGATAACCAAGCCTTTAAAAAATTTAAGGTTTATTTTGTGAACACATACTTCATTAATTTTAATAATTGTTTCACGTGAACTTAAATATTTTTCCCCCAATAGGATATACAAAAGCCGTTATTGATTCTGCTTATGCTTTTGAATTCCAAGAAAAGAAACTTAGGGATTAGGGTATGGAGAATGTTCCCTAAAAGTGATAGATTTGCTGCTACATCTTAAAGGGATGATAAACTGCTTGGCCACTTTCAAGAAGACCATGCAGATCCACCAACATTGAGTAACAGCAAATAATGCAAGTAGAGTAAAGGTTAACAGAGGATGTTCATTTGAGTAGTTCAGTAATGTAGGTTAGTAAAACATGAAATTAAATAAGTATACTTTAAAAGCTTGGGTGAGCATATAAGCCAGGCTCCAAGATAAACTTCAGTGATTCTACTATAACATAGTCTCATTCCACATCGAATAGGCCTGAACTCTGTAACTAATGGTATATTGTGGAAATGACTTCGAAGGTAAGTAATGAAAAATATTGCAGCTTCTGCCTTGCTTTGTTGGTCATTCACTCTGGCAAGTCAGTTGCCATTTCTTAAGGACATCTCACAACCCTATAGAGGGGTTTACATGGCAATGAACTAAAGCCTCCTGCCAATAGCCAGTAAGGCACTGAGACTTCCTGCCATCAACCAAGCAAGTGGGTCATTTTGGAAATGGTTATCTCCAGGCCTCATATAGCCTTCAGATGACTGTCAACTTCTTCACTGTAACTTTGGGAGAGACGCTGAGCTAGAATCATCCAGGCAAAATATTCTTGTATTTCTGAGGCACAGAAGCTATGTGAAGACATAAATGTTTATTATTGTCTTCTGCTGCTACATTTTGGGCAATCTGTTTCCCATAGCAACAGATATCTAATACAGTGAGATTCAAAATGCTTTGGGACTCTACAGGGCAAGAGATCACAGCCAAGTTGGAGGTTCCAGGAAGAGCATATGAAAACAATCAAACAAGAGGGATCCCTGAGTCTTGCAATCTTGGTTTTCCCAATTTAAAATTATAGAAATAAGAAAAGATTATAGGAAGTTAGGACTATATGAGCTTGGAAAAATTAAGGTATGAGAAAGAGCAAAATGAAGGAGAATCCAGCAAGCCCCTGTTAATGGAGAAAAGCTGAAAGCCTTCCCATTAAAATATGGAACAAGACAAGGATGCCCACTTTCACCACTGTTATTCAACATAGTACTGGAAGTCCTAGCCACAGCAATCAAACAAACAAAAGAAATAAAAGGATCCAAATAGGAAGAGAAGAGGTAAAACTGTCACTGTATGCAGATGACATGATACTATATATAGAAAACCCTAAGGACTCAACACAAAAACTACTTCAACTCGTCAACAAAGGTAGCAGGATATAAAATTAACATTCAGAAATCAATCTCATTTCTGTATATTAACAATAAAATAGTAGAAAAGGAATACAAAAATACAATACCTTTTAAAATTGCACCCCCAAAAAATCAAATACCTGGGAATGTACCTGACCAAGGAGGTAAAAGATTTATATGCTGAGAGCTATAAAACATTAATCAAGGATATTAAAGGAGATGTAAAGAAATGGAAAGATATTCCATGCTCCTGGGTTGGGGAAATCAATATTGTAAAAATGGCCATACTACTCAAAGCAATCTACACATTCAGTGCAATCCCTATCAAATTACCCAGGACATTTTTCACAGAACTAGAACAAACAATCCAAACATTTATATGGAACCACAAAAGACCCAGAATCGCCAAAGCAATCCTGAGAAACAAAAACCAAGCAGGAGGCATCACTCTCCCAGACTTCAGGCTAAATATCACAAAGCCATAGTCATCAAGACAGTGTGGTACTGGTACCAAAACAGACATACAGACCAATGGAACAGAATATAGAACCCAGAAATAAACCCAGGCACCTATGGTGAATTAATCTTTGACAAAGTAGGCAAGAACATAAAATGGGAAAAAGAGAGTCTTTTCAGCAAGTGGTGCTGGGAAACCTGGACAGCTGCATATACATCAATGAAACTAGAACACACCCTCACACCATGCACGAAAATAAATTCAAAATGGCTGAAAGACTTAAATATAAGACAAGACACCACCAAGCTCCTGAAAGAGAACATATGCAAAACATTCTCTGACATCAACCTTACAAATGTTTTCTCAGGTCAGTCTCCCAAAGCAACAGAAATAAAAGCAAAAATAAAACAGTGGGAACTGGAGTTCCCATCGTGGCTCAGTAGTTAATGAATCCAACTAGTAACCATGAGGTTGTGGGTTTGATCCCTGCCCTTGCTCAGTGGGTTAAGGAGCTGGCATTGCCATGAGCTGTGATGTAGGTCACAGATGCGGCTCAGATCCCCCATTGCCGTGGCTATGGTGTAGGCCAGAGGCTACAGGTGCGATTAGATCCCTAGTCTGGGAACCTCCATATGCCACAGAAGTGGCCCTAGAAAAGGCAAAAAGACCGAAAACGAAACAGAACAAACCAATGGGACCTAATCTAACTGACAAGCTTTTGCACAGCAAAGGAAACCAAAAAGAAAACAAAAAGACAACTTACAGAATGGGAGAAAATAGTTTCAAATGATGCAACTGACAAGGGCTTAATCTCTAAAATATTCAAACAACTTACACAACCCTACAGCAAAAAAGCCAACAACCCAATGGAAAAATGGGCAAAAGACATGAATAGACATTTCTCCAAGGAAGATATACAGATAGTCAACAAGCACATGAAAAGATGCTCAACATCCCTGATTATTAGAGAAATGCAAATCAAAACCACCATGAGATACCACCTCACACCAGTCGGAATGTCCATCATTAATAAGTCCACAAATAACAAATGCTAGAGGGGGTGTGGAGAACAGGTAGGTAACCCTCCAGCACTGTTGGTGGGAATATAAGCTGGTACAGCCACTATGGAGAACAGTATGGAGGCAGCTTAGAAAACTATGCATAGAACTACCATATGACCCAGGAACCCCACTCTTGGGCATATATCCAGACAAAACTTTCCTTAAAAAAGACACATGCACCCACATGTTCCCTGCAGCACCATTCACAGTAGACAAGACATGGAAATAACCCATATGTCCATTGACAGATGATTGGATTATGAATATGTGGTATTATACATAATGGAATACTACTCAGCCATAAAAAAGAACAAAATAATGCCATTTGCAGTAACATGGACGGAACTAGAGACTCTCATACTGAATGAAGTAAGTCAGAAAGAGAGAGACAAATACTGTATGATATCACTTATACCTGGAATCTAACATAGAGCACAAATGAACCTTTCCATGGAAAAGAAACTCATGGACTTGGAAAATAGACTTGTGGTTGTCAAGGGGGAGGGGGAGGGAGTGGGACCATTTGGGAGCTTGGGGTTAATAGATGCAAACGATTGCCTTTGGAATGGATTAGCAATGAGATCCTGATGTGTAGCACTGAGAACTATGTCTAGTCACTTATGATGGAGTAAGATAATGGGAGAAAAAAGAATGTATACATGTATGTGTAACTAGGTCACCATGCTGTACAGTAGAAAAAAACTGTTTGGAGGAAATAACAATAAAAAAATTTTAAAAAATAAAAGAGACAAATTAGGCTTTCAAATTTAATTCTAGAATGTTAGGTGAAGAACCACATTAAATCTGAGTGATAATGTAGTTTTTTAGGTGCCAATACACAATGCTCTTTTTTTCCCCTGAGCCTGCACTCAGAAACAATACAGAAATAAGATATGAATGACAGATAAATGCATAGAAGTGAAAATGTCATTTTGATCAGTTGAATTTAGAATATGGATTTAATTTGCATGTAAAAGTTCTTTCTCACATTTTCTCCCAGGATTAGATGGATTTACACAATTAGTCATAATTATATTCCCCACCCCACCAAAATAAATAAATAAATAAAAAAGGCAGGAAGAAAGGGCAACATGTTCAACTACTCCTCTCAAACTATCAGGTACATGACTCCTTTTCCTTTGGGAAGGCGTGAATAAGGCATGAGGAATGGGGCCAGTTTTCCCACTGGAGTTCCTCTGTGTGGAATCATGAGGCTGGGAAGTACAACTTAGTATATGGGATATGTTTAGAATGATGAGAGGAATTGCTAATTCATTAGCACACAGTTGATTTATGACTTTGGAAGTTCTATCTCAAAAATGGTAATTCAATTTTAAACAGATCCTATTAAGTTTATGATGATGGTGCTGACTAGGCATAATGTCAGCTTCTGAAATATTATCCTAAGAAATGGGTCATACGAAACAGGCATTCAGAAACAAGCTAGGAGAACTGGAATCGAATAATGAGGTTTAAAGGGTTTATTGTCAACTCAGATTTCAAATGCAATCTTAAGGTTACCATAGGGGAACCTGTGGAGGGAAGGGAGGAACTGGGAGGATGGGAGTAATACATACACACTACTGTATAGAACAGATGATTAACAGGAACCTCCTGTATTGCTCAGGGAAATCTATTCAATAGTTTGTAATAACCTATTTGGGAAAAAAGAATATATATATATATATATATATATATACATATATATATATATATACACACACACATATATATATATATATATATATATATATATATATGACTCAGCTGTACACTTGAAACTAATACATTATAAGTCAAGTGTACTTCAATAAAATTAAAAAAAAATCAAGGGTATACTGTAAAGTAACCCAGGTATTCTTGATTTGAAAAATCACTGCAGGGCTGTAGGATTAGGCAGAAAGGATTTTCATTTGCTTGGCTCATGAACCTCTCTGAGGGTCTAATGACACTTGAAAAGTCTATCCAGTAAATGGAAATTTACACAGAATGTTTTCTAGAATTTTCTTTTTTGGGGTAATATACACTTTAAAGCCCATATATGGAATCAAGTATTAGCCATTTTGGGAGAAAGTTTTAAACCTCACATGTGAATCAGGGTAAAGATAAAAGGCAAAGGGACTGTCTCTTTCTGTTGGAGTTGAGCAGGGGTGGTATGAGCCAAGTGATAAAGAACAGTTTGGGGAAAATGGCCTGAGATCAGGGTTTAAGGGCAATTCTTATAGTACAGCCAGTCTTTTCAAATATGAGGAAGGAAACATATAGGATGTCACACTCTGAATCCTTTTTCTCTGTTCTTCATTATGGAATGGAGCCCATTTTGAACTACCTCTTTTGGGCTTTAAGAATTAAGAGCTAGAAAAAAATAGCAAAAATTATGAGATATCTAGTTTGGCCTTGGTCTGGGGAATTACTTTACAGTGAATTAGAAAAGGTGAAATGAAAGGATTTTTATCTTTAATTTTTGGCACTGTCATCAAGAAAGGCAATCACATCTGACAAATGGAAGCTGGAATTAATATTCTCAATTTTAGCCTGAATTTTATGTCTGACTTAGGATAGAAAACATATATATCATTGGAATACCTTTTCCAAAATGACCTATTTAATGCAAGCATTCTAAGTGAATCTCATTGTTCCTGGCCTTGGACAAGTCCCTTATTCACACATTCCTTTAATTTCTTTATCAGCTTATTGAAGTGGAAAATCATTGGACTTGGGGTTAAATAACCTGACGTTCTGGCTTGGTTATAACAGAGAAATCATTTTATATCTATGAAAATATACAAGTCAAAAGGGGATAATATCTTCTGGAGTTTAGGAATTCAGAATTAGTGTACCAGAATATTAAAATGGGAATCTTTCCATTTCAATTTTAACTGTGGCCTAGAAAAGGTAAAGTGGAGAAAAAAAAATTGGTAAGTATTTCCCCTTGCATTCAAAATAAAGGTGCTAGAATTAAACAATATTTGTAAAGAAGGTGTCTACAAACTGATATTTCAACTTTAATCCAGTAAAAAGATTGATATTTAATAGGAAAAGAAGGAGGATTTCTCTGGAGCAGGTTATTGGAGACCAGCAACATTTTCCCTGTTCTTTCATACAGAGAAAAGCCTTCAAAAAAAGCTTGACATAGACTCATTGAAACAGGGTGGACCTCATAAAACAGACTATGAAATTTAAAGGGCAGGAAGCTATGAGAATTGGCTGAAGAGATGGTTACATAAGGAACAACTGTACCTTCAGTGACCAGAATCAAGGATGTGGGTTTTCTGAGGAGCAGATGTAGAAAGAGTATGTGGGCAGAGCTGGCCTAGGTTAATTCTAAAAAGAAACTTCCCCAAAGGGCTTACGGACAGGAGTTATGGGTGAGGTGACCTCAGCAGGATGCTGGTGGTGGTGTCAAAAGAAGAAGCTAAGGGAGTAGGATGAATATGAAGAGCAAAGCTGACCTGCTGGAAGAGAAGCATTACTGGAGCCAAGGATGTTTATGTCCACATTCCCACTGGGGGTTATGCAATGACCCCACAAAGACAGCTCATGGTGAGGAGTCAGCTCGGAGTATTTACTGAGGCCAGAGAGCACAGAAGTCAGGTCATGATAGTATCTGTCAAATAAGACTTTTCTTTACCTCTCTGTATCTCCATCTCCAATACTGGAGGAGATAGAAGTCAGCCCACTGTGGTGGGGGAAGGGGTGAGGATAAACTGACCACTAACCCTTTCCCACTGCGGCTTTCCAGCTTGAAAAAGGAGAAATTTTTAATAATATTCATAGTTTGGGCTAAGGCATATCAATGGTTATTTTAATTACTGACATGTGACTATCTTTCTAGTAAAAGCAGCCAGACGAATATTTATTATTTCAATGAGACTGTAGAGTCATAATTCTTGCCTTTGTTTTCATCCAAGAGCTAGGAAACATCAACGGAATGGATTTGAATGTGTGTGGTGGGGGATAAAGTTGCTTCTGTAATTATGTTCTATGGAGTCCTTCTCTTTCAATTAAGTGGTGATGATGCAACGTTATGGAGCAAATTGTTTATTGACCTGAATCTACAGAATGTGTGCAACTGTGCTGGGTGTCTTCTGTCTGTTCTGCAGATACACTTCCTTTTCTCGCCCTAATTTCAGTATAGGAAACAAACCCCACTGGATGCTAGAAAAGATCCAATGCTCTGGCTTTGGTTTGGGGCAGGCGATGGGCAGACTTGGCAGGAGAGATTGGAAGGAGAGAGGAATTGAGGTCAGGATAATTTTCCCCTCGTACCCTCCTTGCAAGGTCACATCCTCTTAACCAAAGGTCATGGCTTCTCCCAAGGCATCTGACTCTACAGACAAGGGTCAGATTGCACCATTCAGTATGATTTGCCTCTACCCAGCCTTTTGTAAATAGCTGTGCTATGTCTAAATTCTTTACAAATTTTCTTATTTCAAACATGCTTGCCTGTTTTCTGCAGGAAACCCAACTGACACAATGATATTAATTGCTTTTCTGACCTCAAAATATTAATGGTTGAATTAGAACAGTAATAATTATGAGAATGTTTATTGTAGTTAAAATATATACCATATTATTATTATTAATATTTTACAGGGCATTTTCAGTATTGTGGGAAGAAGTGAGAGAAACCACCGTTTAGAAAGATTCTTGTATCTTCTAATAGTAAAGAGTGGTTCAAATAGAAGATAATATTTTGCCAGAGATATGGTCATAGCTGCTTCCTTTTAGTTTCATGAACTGAATGACCATTCATTAACTTCAGGTTTTAAACACGTAAACTGAGTGAAGAAAATATTTTGAACTTCAATGTGTAATTGAGGTAACTGTTCTGAGAATTAAAGTAACTTGCACATCCAATTGAAAATGAAGCTAGTGTCATATTCAGGTGAAAAATGTTAAATATGATATAAAATAGGAAATAATAGAGGGGCCTTTGCTTCATTTTAATATGATCTGCCATAGACCTTAACCCTGTTTTTTTAATATGTGTTTGTTTTCTTTTTTCTTTTCCCAAGCTGTTCATTCATTTTTCCATATTTTATAGATGTTTTCAAGAGCAGTTAAAAATTTTTATTTTCTGAATATTTTATAGTCATTGAAAATAAGATAATGTATTTGATATGCTTAAGATAGAATTTTAAAGCTTGGAATCATGTACCATATAATTCAGGAATCCATAAATATGAATGGGAAATGTTACACCTTTGGCTTCACTATCGTCTATGTGAAATAGAGCATTGGCTTCTGTTATGATTGTAGAGGACAAATCAGAATAGTTTTGTTAGTAGACCCTTGTAACAAGTAGAAATCACAGATAGATTCAAAGCACATTTTTGTCCTTAAATATACTTTGAAATTGTTTTTTTATGTTCAGCATTACTTGAAATTATTTTTTAGATACAGCTCTTAGATCTTATTTTATGCTTTAATAAAGCATATGTATTGTCATACTACAAATTAATTTTTAAATATTTTGATAATTTTGTTTCTCTATATTGGTAACCTTTGAATTCATGAAATTTGTTCATTTAAAAACAATATCCTGAGAGGGGGTCCATAGGTTTCACCAAAGTGCCAAAGTGGCCCATGACACAAAAAAAGCTTATGAATTTTGGGATCAAATGATGAGTTAGTTCTTTGGGCTAGAGTGTGGAAAATGGATCTCAGACCTATAACTTTCTCTTGGTGAGTATGAGAAGATAGAACATGCATGTCTAAGAAGGAGAAAAATTGAGGCCATATACATGAACATCACAGATGCTATAAGCAACAAAGAGAGTGTTTTGTATACATTCATGCATAATAAGGTAACAAGATAATTTCTGGCCTTGTGAAGGATTCGAAAACAAGTAAGGAAGGAGTAAAGTTATCTGCACTAAAGGACCAAAGCTATTCTCTCATATACTGTAATCAAAGAATAGTAAATAACATTATATACAGCTCTCCCATGCAAAATTACTTCAATTTTTATGAATTTTTTAATAAAATCATTGCAAAACTCTAAACTGTGTATTCTTGCTACTAAATATACAAAAACCTTCTTTTTAGTCCTGTAAATTTATTATTTATATTTGACCAATATGCAAATACCTTTGTAGCAGATGATAGAAAAATTGAAAGTTTAATTTTGCTTGAGTTAGTATCATGTTTTGAAAGAAATCTAAACTTATTTTTCAGTTAAAATTCAAGAGCATGCATAGAAATATTTTATGCAGTATCTACTATTTATTCCCATTATTTTCCAACTCTCTAATATACAAATTTAATATTTGCTTTAAGACCAAGAACAGGAGTTGTTGAATAAAATATGAATCTTTGAAGGAAAATTTCCCAGAAAGTGTCCTTGGAATCTAATTTGAAGGAGTAAAAGATCAACTATCAAGAACAAAAATATAAAAGTCTTAGAAATAAATTATATGTAAAAAAAGATTAATTTGTATATATTATTCTAAATAAATTCTAAGTAAAACAATCCTGACATTGGAGGTCACCTTTGTTGTAAGCCGCAGAGTTCAAAGGAACAGAATCTCTGTAGTCTAATTGCAGTCATGAAGCAAAATAAAGTCCAGATTAGGGGAAATGCTCAATTTCTGAAGCTCATGAGTAAACTTCTGTGCAAATGCATTAGTTCTCTTTAATACTTCCAACCTTCTGGAAGTCGTTGGAAGTGAAGGGAAATGTAGAGGTAAAAGGGAATGAAAATGGATCATTTTTGACCCCTGACAATCATCAATCACTCTACTAAAATCCTTTCTTTCTTGACACAGCATTGAATAGGACTGTCACAATCTGGTTCCAGACACATGGACTAAGGTTGTACAGGTTTTGTACTGCACAGTCCAGGCGGCAACAGTATGAATGAAAATGCTAAAAACAGCATCCCTGTGTGGTCCCAACTGTCCTTCTCAATTTCATTTCTGATCTTGCTTCTTAATACCTAATTTTGAGCCCACACCATACTATTTAGTCCTCCCAAGAACATGCCTTGAATGTTTAAGCCTCTAAGCCATCTCTTACATGACATTCTTTTGACAGAATAATTGTTCTTAATTCGATTAACCTTTCAAAAGCGGCACTAGTTATTTTGAGTCAATATTTGCTGTTATTGCCAAATTTGACAAATCGTCTTATTTCACCATTTCTAGAAAATCATTGAAAAAATACTCATAATATCTTTAAATAGTGGTTTTTTTCTACTTGTCCCAATTATACTCTATTTAGATTTAATTATACATATATTTTCTCATTTTATTCCCCATATCTTTCTGATTTATTCTGAGTCATTTTCTTATTGTCATCTGGTGAATGTATTTACTCTTTTACCAGGTCTAAGGAGGACACGATGATATTTCTGGACCCGCACATCAAACACTATGACTGCTGTTGGATCCATTTTGCTACTGAGGATGGCGAGCGCACGCAACTGCTGTGTCGTCTGGAGGGGGTGGGAAGGTGGGGGAGGGGTCGCTGTGGTGGTGGGGGGCGCACTCACACTGAGACCTGCTGCATTAGCTCTAGTGAGTCCACATAAAGAAACTTCCCAGGGCTTCTCACTTTGCTCCTGTGCTTTGGATCCAAAGTCCTCATGCAGGCAAGTCAAATTACGAGGTTTTCCTCTCACCCAAGCTGTGTCTTTGACCAATTCTATAGCTATTCCTGAGCATTCCTCCACAGGAGGCTTGCTGTAGTAACGTCCATTGCCCAAGTGCCCTCGGTTTGTACTCACGGAAGGGTTGCGGGGATGCCTGGCTCAGGTTTGCTGAAGCGTGGACACTGAAGCGACGTTCACTACCTAAGAAAGGACTTGTGTTCTGCTGTTTCCACGGGGAGACAGGGGCGTGCCCACCACCCGCGGTGTCCACGACGTTGGCCGCCCTCAGGAGGGCCCCTCAGGGAAGCTGCCGCCCAGGTGACAGCCGGGCGAGGTGGGGGGAAGGGCGGGTGCAGGTCCCCATGGGCAAGGGTCTCGCAGGTCTCGCGGGTCTTGTAGCAGGTGCACGTCTCCTTTCAGGTCAGAGGAGGGCAGGACGCTGGGGAGGAGGTGGACCAGCCTGGAGTGAACACTGGCTTCACGATGTCCGAACGGCCCAGGAGCAGAGTGGAGGTGAGTCGGCGGGTCTCCGCAGGGAGAGCCCTTGTCTTCTGAGGCAGACAGGCCTGAGGCATGCAGGTTGCCTGGGAGGATCGTTCTAGAACACTTGGTGCTCTGAGGGCCCAAGCATCTTCCTCTCTGTGTTTGGCCAGAGATGCTTGTACAGTTTGATGAGCAAGTCTGAGAAGAGACGCTCAGCCAGGAGTTGGTGGCCTGTAGGCTTCTGCTGTTTGGTGGCCACTCTGGTTTGTGAGGGCTCAGGGACCCTCGCCTCTGCTTGCAGGGATGGATCTGCTCGTTGAATAAGTGGTATCTGCCCTGCAAGCCACTTCCTGAATCGGGACCAGGTGTGGTGGTTGGTAGGGGAGGTGGGGTATCCATCCGGCTCTCCACTAAAACCTGCGACCCTTAAGATCTTCCTTCCTACTTCTGAGACAGCGGAAGCCACGAGAAGAGAACCTGGGAGTTCCCATTGTGGCTCAGTGGAAAGAATCGGACTAGCGTCCGTGAGGATGCAGGTTCCATCCCTGGCCTCACTCAGTGTGTTCAGGATCCCACATTTCCGTGAGCTGTGGTGTAGGTCACAGACGCTGCTGGGATCTGGTGTTGCTGTGGCTGTGGTGTAGGCCGGCGGCTACAGCTCCAATTAGACCCCTAGCCTGGGAACCTCCATATGCCGTGAGTGTGGCCCTAAAAAGACAAAATGAAATGAAATGAATTAAAAAAGTAAAAAAGAGAGAAGGGGTATCAGCACCCACCATCCCCAGTCTCCCGCTTTGTCTGTCCCCTTCTACTCCCTCCTCTTTCCTGTTTTTTAATCCCCAGGCTTCTAAATTTGGCTGCCTTGGACATTTTATCCTACCTCCTTGTGTCTTCTCAGGGGCATTGCTTCTGCAGCTGCCCTCATTTCCAGTCCAGTTCCTCCATCATTATTTTCCTCTTCACTGGATTGTCCTCCTTAGCATACTAGCCTTCTCTTCCTTTTTTTTTCTCTCTTACTGTTTTTTTTTTTTTTAATGGAGGTAAGTAATTATCCCATTTTCCAGATAAATAAGCTGATCACAGAGGATAAGATTCTTACACAACTCTCATGGCTAGAAATGATCGACCTAATGATTGATTCGACTTAAGACACATGTGTTCTGACTCCAGGTCCTGAGAACTCTTCACTACCTCTTGGTATAGGAGAGTGGACTTATTCACATGATTTGGAAAGCTTTGTATCATGGGTAAACATAAAAACGGTATTCTGGTTACCTCTACTAAATAGAAAACACAACTGACCAGAACATTTGTCTCATGGCACATTTTCCCCCTTACCTCTCAAATACTGTTATGTCTTATAATAATTATTTTACATCTGCATACAACAGAATCTTCCTTAGAAAACATTATGATGAAAATAATAATGCATATTGTATCAATTATTTCATTCTTTAAACGGTTATTTCCAAAACGACACCATTAAACTCAGACATTAGCTAATATAATTTTAAATGTGTTTACCTACAAGATTTTCATTGTATTTTTATGTGAAATTCTGTTTCTGAATCCAAAGTGGAAGAATTAGAAAATGAAAAGTTCCTTCTCCAAGAGTTTACTTACCTCTGTTTACCTTTATGATCTGGAGAGCCTGCTGAGAGTCTGTCCAGGGGAGAACCAAAACCAGAGAAGCTTCTTTTCTTCTTTGTTTCAATCACATCATTCTCCAGAGACACAAGTTCATCAAGAAGTAAGAGTTTAGCTGCCAGATCAGTAGCTGATTTCTCTTCTGTCATTGTGGGTGGTGGTTCAACATCTATGAGTTCAGAATCAAAGGCCTATAGGGTGGGAAAGGTGAGTCCATTCATGAAGGAAAAGAAAACAGGGACGATCATCCACATTTGACTTTTGCTGTTTTTAGCTGTCATGTCTGTCATGAAACGTGATTTCTCATGGAGTTATGATCCAGAGAGAAACATTTTGGGGGACAAAAGCATAGAGATGAGGTATATCCAAAGAAATTAAAAGAAAATAAAACACATACACACATACACAAAAATAAAAAAGGGATAAATTCCAAGCCTGCTTCTAAAATTTAGTGTATTAACTGATCATCCTTTTAGATTCTTTCCCAGTAACAACTGCATCCTTCCTTATCACTCCCATAGCTCATTATCTATACTTCTTTTATCCCTTCAATCATTAAGTTTTCCCCTGTATTAGATTAGTTGCAATATATTTGTATTCAATATTAGATTGCGAGTAACTTGAGAGCAAGGACTATATCTAGTTAATCTTTTATTTGCTCTATTCAATGCCTATCCCAGTATTTTACTCAGAGTTAGGAGTACTCAATACATTTCTGATGAATATTTATTGAATGAGTTCTGAAAAAACTCTTAACCTCATGCTATTTCGTTTTCACCAGTCATTCATTCCTTATTGATTCAAACCATTAAAAAGCCACTAAGCAAGTTCTGTATTAGACCCAAGAGATCCAAAAAATGAACAAAATTCAGTCTATACCCTGAAAGAGCTTACCAATTCACTCATGTGATTTGATAACAAATGTTGAGTGTCCATGATGAGGTCAGAGGTATTCCAAAAACTTTATTGTTCCCTGTCAAATTTATTTTTTCTTTTCTTTCCTTTCTTTTTTCTTTTTCTTTTTCTTTTTTTTTTGTCTTTTTTGTCTTTTCTATGGCAGCACCCGAGGCATATGGAGGTTCCCAGGCTAGGGGTCCAATCAGAGCTGTAACCACCGGCCTATGCCAGAGCCACAGCAATGCCAGATTCGAGCCGCATCTGCTACCTACACCACAGCTCATGGCAACGCCAGATCCTTAACCCACTGAGCGAGAACAGGGATCGAACCTGCAACCTCATGGTTCCTCAGATTCGTTTCCACTGCGCCACAATGGGAACACCCAAATTTCTTATTTATTTGTTTATTCATAATACTACTTGGCAAGTCATCCAAGTTAAAAAAGTATGAGTGTCCAGTTTATGAAGTCTGTCTTTTCCTTTCTTAGGCCCAATCACAGTATTTAAAAAATGCTCCTATCAACAATCTAGAGTCATTGCATAGTCCAGGAGAAGCTTTTTCTTTTGCAAGAGCCCAAGACTATTCCCCTGTGGAAGAAACATTAACTACAGGTTCTGTTTCCTTCCCACCTTTAGTCACATCCTTGCCAGACTCTTAGTCTTTGCAAGACACTTTTTCTTCACTTCCTGTTATCCTTTATGGAATATTTAGCTTATTCTCTTTCTATTCCCTCTATTTTTCCCCCAATAAAATGAAAGAATAGCACTTTCCAAGCCTTTTCATCATCAACTCAAACAATTCTCTTTTGGAATACTTATCATCTGCTTCAGAGTTCTTGAGACTTAAAGCCACTGAACTGCTTCTTTCCTAAACCAGTCAAATCTGCTCTAAACCTGGCCAGTGCTTCCTGGAAAACCTTTCTTCCTATTAGCGGTGATTAATATCAGGTGTTTTTGACTGCTTAGTATACACTCTCAATCACTTCATAATTTATTTGTCTCATCTCTCTCTTTTCTATTCTGTCCTAAATATTGTCATAAGTTAGTTATTCCCAAACACTATTTTCATCATATAAAAAATTAAAAATCTCTATAGCTCTTTGTTACTTACAGTGCAAAATTCACAACTCTTCTTTTAAAATCTCAGCTTCTGTTACTTCCTACCTAAGCTTTTTTTTTAAAAAAAAATTATCATAGTTGATTTACAATGTTCTGTTAATTTCTGCTGTACAGCAAAGAGAAATGCACTCTTTTCCTCATATTATCCTCCATCATGTTCCATCAATATAAACTTGACCACAGAGAAACTAAAGAGAGGATAATCTATAATCAAGAGAAAGAAACTCTAAAGAGCAGGAGACAGCCTTTCAAAGGGCAAAGATAAGACATCTTTTATTATCTCTAAGAACTTCTTCCTAAAAATGTGTTCATTCTTCTAATGACATACACACAAAGTAGATTTTTATTTCTTTTCAAAGATATTCTTAGTCTCAGGAAAAATAATCACAAAACTTATATAAAACTTGTCCTTTAATAAAAGCCATTTCAGACTCTTTATGTTATTTAAGAAGTACAATGAATAATGCTATGTTTCTGTTAAGATTAAATGAGCCACATTAACTTTTCTCTGTGTGGAGATGTCCTCACATTTCTTTGCCTTTACAGCCTAGGAAGTAAGAAAACATTGGTATAATGATAAAGTTTTAGGCAGACTACTCAAATTTTAAAATGTAAACAACTTCAAATTTCAAATAAATGCACTTCATCTTTATGTAATTGATTCAATAATAAATATGACTGAAATGGAAATGAATTTCTCCTATAGTTTTAGGTTTATAGAATACAAATCTGTGTTATGACCTACAGTTGTTTTTTTTTTTAAACATTTAGATACCTGGCTTTTTCTGAATCTACAGTGAAGACAAGGCATAGAAAGAAATGCCTGCTTACTTAATTTTTTGTGTTATTAAGGCATCTCCCTATTTGTCAACCAGCACCTAGTTCTGACAATAGTAAAAATGGCTTATGTTCATAAAAAATATGGTCCTTTAAGCTAGTTTCCATTACCTTTGTCGTGACATCCATTGAAAGCACTTTTCCTGAGCTCCAGAGCATCAGCATCACAGCCAGGATAAAATGCGCACTTGCCAGTCTCCAGTCCATCATCTAAGGGGCACACATATCAGAGTTAACATTTATTAGTTTGGCATATAAAGGCAGAAAATAAAAATGCCTATAAAGCTTGTTATAGGCACGTAATAAACCAAATTATTCTACTTCTATGCCTTGGAGTGCACCTCTGCAAAACCTAAATTACACTTAATAGAAGCTGCCAGTCTCTCAGAATGAATTCTACTAAGGCTTCATTTCCATGGAAACCCAGACTGGAGTTGTACAACTATAATCATTATTTATTTATTTATTTAGATTTTTAGGGCCACGCCCATGCAGCATTTGGAGATTCCCAGGCTAGGGGTTGAATCTGAGCTACAGCTGCTGGCCTATACCACAGCCACAGCAATGCCAGATCCTTAACCCACTGAGCGAGGCCAGGGATCAAACACGCAACCTCATGGTCCCTAGTAGGATTCATTTCTGTTGCACCACAAGGGAACTCCTATAATCATAATTTAATTCAAAGTAACCCAAATCTGAGAAATCTAGTTCGTGTAACTTTATTCTTTGACTGTCTAATCCACGGATGACAACCTCATGTGCCTAAGGGGAAATGTGTTAACTTGGCTATGTATGAGAGATTGAGGCCTGGTGGGGTTTGTGGTAAAAAAGACAGAATGTCCTGTGTCTAAAAGTAATTAAATTCAAAATTTCAAAAACACCACAATCCACTAGGAGACTATCTTTACGTCCTTGTGACATGTAAGGAATCCTGGAGCAAGATTTGAAAAGTGGACCTCATAGAAGAACTTAAATTATACTGTATCAAAACTGAAAAATTCTACATGATAAATTACAATGAAAACAAATTACAAATGGCATATATTTTCAATAGACATAAAAAAGAAAGATTAGCTTTTGGAACATTTAAATAACTGATAAATAAAATTTTGAAAAGTGGCACACAAGTAAAAATGGGCCACAGTTTATGAGGAGACATGTTTGAAAGTTCGTACTGTCATTTTTTATAGTAGTAAAGAATTTGAAGCAATCCAAGTATGCTACTCAAGAGGAAATGGATTTATCAATTGGAGTATATTCATACTATTTGGACTAAAAGCAAAGAATTTAAATATATGTATTATCTACTGTTAAAACAAATGACCTAAATGTTATGTGTAAATATATGCATGGATTAAAAAAACAGATTTGTGGGGAAATTAGAAGTTCTAGAATAGTATATATGGGATGCTACTCTCACCAAATTGGAAATACACAAAGCAATTTCATGTATTTTGAAATCTGTACATATGATTAAAGTATAAACCAGTGGAATTTGATTCATGACCATGATTGCTTCTGGGGAGAGTTGGAAGTAAATAAGATTATGGAGAAAACATAAGGGAATCAGTTTTTATCTCTCTCTATATAGTAAAGTGAACACATCAAAAATTCCATTTGTTAATTCTATATAGCAGGCACAAAGTTGTGTCATTTATACACTTATGAATTTTTACATTAAAAAGACACTATAGATCCAATTAAAGCTTATCTATGATCTAGATCAGCCATGCTGGCTGCCATTCTGGCCCCTGGTTCAAGTGGGAGGTATGGCCCCACTAGAAGAAGGTCATGGGCTATGAGCTGCAACAGAATGGGTTTGACTTCACTTATCAGATGGCATTGGGAAGCCCCCCAGTCCATCCTTCATGAATAAGAAGGTTCAGTAAACTTGTATTTTCTTAAAAAAAAAATCATATGGAAACCTGCAGGGAGTAAAAAAGAAAGGGATGCTGTTGTAGAATTCCCAGAAATCACCTCAGAGGACACTCGAGGAAGATGGAACAACTTTATTACGCTGGCGGGTCCATGGGAATCGATTCCCAATCATGGACCCCAAGCAAAAGGGGGGAGGTACATTTATAGTGCTTGCTTACGTGTCTAACATGCTACATTAACCTTAAGTTACATGCAGGATACAGAAAGATGTACAGCTGTACAGAATGCCTTATATTGTTACTTTAATGATTAATGTTAAGTACAATCTAGCTATTTTTGAATTTCTTTAGAACAATTGGGGCCCAGAGTTTCTCAAGTCTCAAGTTTCTCAAGTCCTGATGACTTTTTCTCAGAGCCCTTATATGAGTCACTTTAAGTTCACCAAGATGGACGGTGGCAGCAAGATGGCTTTGCTCTTGCCAAGCTCCCTATTCCCTTTTCCACACCCCTACATTCCCCCCTCTTGATGTGCATCCTTTCTGATGTGCATCAGTCATTGGCAAATACTGTACTTGAAGGGTGTGGGCTTGGAACATGGTTCCTAAGCGGGGTGCAACAAGCTGAGTAACACAATTAAAAATACAATGTCCAAAGATTATTAATAGCAGTGTAATAACTATGATTAGTATTACATTTTTTCACCAGTCCCCTTTTATCCAAGACAAAACAGAAGTCCAGAAAGGAAGATTATCGTTAGACATTGCCCTAATCTGATTCTTCATATCATCTAACGTAGCAGTTACATTACCAGAGAGATCAGGAATATATACACAACATTCTGTTTTTATGATGGCACATGTCACCCCTTGGGTAGCTGTCAGGATATCTAGTGCCATTCTATTCTGAATGACCGCCTTTCTCATTAGAACTTGTTCAGTATTTAATGCCTTTATAGCTTTTTTTTTTCATCTATTAAAGCTTGCTTGGTAAAGTTAAAGTTTCTACCCTCATCATGATGTCTGTAGTCCCTAATGATGGAAACAAAAGAAGGCATCCTTTAAGTCTAGGCAGGTGAACCAAGCTGACTTTGCAGGCATTAAACTGAGCAAGGTGTACTGGTTGGGGACAGTGGGATGAAGAGTCACAACAGCCTCATTAACAGCCCACAAATCCTGCACTGGTTGGTAATCTTTCCCTCCCTCCTTCTTGACAGGGAGGATGGGGTGTTCAATGGAGACTGACATTTGACCAGTATACCTGCTTTTCTCTTTGTTCTTTTTGATACCACATCCTTGGGATCACAGGAGAGTGAGAGTTCCTGCACTAACAGCTGAATATGCCAGCCGTCCCCTAGATATTGCTATTGCTTAGGGAGCACCTCCCAACTCAGATCAAAAGGAGGAGTGTCACAGCAGAGGAGACAGGCAAGAGAGTCCCCAAAACCTTAGTGCATGGTTTCTGAACTGGTAAAGTCAATATTTCCTAGCTTAACTTCTCAAAGAGTGCCCCTCCCAATTTCCACAGGCACAACTTTCTCTGACTCTTACATCTCTTTTCCTAAGCAATGCACTTGGAGGTCCAACTCCAAGCTAAATCCCACCCTGTGTGGCTGCCCTGTGCTGGTGTCACAAATGAGAAAAGGGAGGGTGCCTCCTTTTCAGAAGGTGGCCATTCAGATGTCTGCCTGACCGCCCTCCTCTTGGCATATGGCTGGTCCATATAAACCCTGGACCTGGACCAGACTTGCAGGGTGGGGAGTCCCTCAGAGCCTGGCACAAACTTAAAGCCTTATGAGGTCACCATGGAACTGCAGGTTAGGACTCTGTAGCCACCACAGCCATGGAGCCACAAACTCGTACCAGAAGCGCAAGCGAGTCAGGTCAAACACACATTCACACTCACACACACACGCACTCAGAGGTTATCACAGTTCCCCCACTCCCCAGGGGTTCCTGGCTACTGCTCTGGTCAGGCACTACTTCCAACAGGGAGCAAGTTGTGTGCCGATCAGGCACAGTTTCTGATTAGGAGCCCAGCAGGACTCCGCTCCCAGGAGTTCTGAACCACTGCTCCAGTCAGGCACAACTTCCAGTGGGGAACAGGTAATGCTCTGATCAGGTACAGCTTCCGATCAGGAGACCAGCAGGACTACTACTCCGGTCAGGCACAACTTCCAACCGGGAGAGTCCACCTGTGACTCATGCACCTTTCCCTCGGTGCACTCATCCCCAAGGGGTTAATCACACCCCTTCTTCTGCCCTATGGGCAGGACCTGTCCCCGGTTCTTTACCTGGCTGATCCTCACCAGGTCTGTCTGGTCAGTCCGCTCGACCTGAGGCTGCAGGGGCCACCAGTCCTGAGTTCCCTGAAATCAGGGAGGCACACCTATACCCAGCAGCAGCTGGCCCCCGCTGCTGCAAACCACCGGCCAATGATGGCAGTAGCTCAATGGGCCAGTTTCTCTGGGTATTCTAGGAATATGTTGTAGAATTCCTAGAAATCACCTCAGAGGACACTCGAGGAAGATGGAGAACAGCTTTATTACATCGGCGGGTCCACGGGGAATCGATTCCCAATCATGGACCCCAAGCAAAAGGGGGGAGGTACATTTATAGTGCTTGCTTATGTGTCTAACATGCTACATTAACCTTAAGTTACATGCAGGATACAGAAAGATGTACAGCTGTACAGAATGCCTTATATTGTTACTTTAATGATTAATGTTAAGTACAATCTAGCTATTTTTGAATTTCTTTAGAACAATTGGGGCCCAGAGTTTCTCAAGTCTCAAGTTTCTCAAGTCCTGATGACTTTTTCTCAGAGCCCTTATATGAGTCACTTTAAGTTCACCAAGATGGACGGTGGCAGCAAGATGGCTTTGCTCTTGCCAAGCTCCCTATTCCCTTTTCCACACCCCTACAATGCTAGGAACCATCTGAAGAACAGGATTTGAGACATTTTTGCTTTAGTAATTGTGTGACCTTGGGTGTCATTTAAACTACTTGAGCTTTAGGTGTCATATCTGTGAAGTGAGGAGTAATTTTCACTTCAAAACAGCTTTGAAAGGATTGGATTGATTCATGTATATCCTCTGCATGCCCTATAGTATTTATAATTTGTAAGTGAAAGAACAGTTATGAGATCTTACTAAATATTTCTTGAATAACTATATTATCTTTGGTGTGACCAAAGATTTTCTTTATGACACTTCCTTAAAGTATTTTTACTATGAAATGTGAGTGTAGATTTTAGCAAATAAATGTATCTGCCATAATATAGACAAATAAATGTTTTATATAGACAGAGCAGCATCTGTACTAACCATGCTTATTAAGACTTAAAATGGAGATAAAATATTTTAGCATAGTCTATAACATTTATTTATCAAATATAATCTTAATTTTCATGAAATGTAATTTAAACTACTTACTTATGTCAGTGATTACTCTATTTTGGAATCTAGTCGCAATGATAGTCATTGACTGCTTCTCTGTAGTGGAAGCACTTTCTGGAAGGAAGCAGTAAATTCTCTCTGTTCTCTTTCTGACAAATTGATATTTAATATTTGTGTTCTGTGGTGAGTATCAAGAAACAGCTAATCATGATGAGCTCTCTAAATTGAGACAAGAAAAATAACAAGTACAAATGTAACAGTTATCTGGTGAAAATACCAACCCAAAACTGCATTATTTATTCCTTTAGAAAATCAGCTGTTGAATCATTTTTCCTTCTGATTTTGCTGATGTCTTTGACTTTCCTCAACAAAAGGGAAAATTTATTAAAAACATAGCTGTATTTTAAAAATGATTTCATATTTCTGGCATGTCTTTTTTTTTTTTTTAGTAGCTCTCGCATTCAGTCAAAGATAGACTACAATTGCGATGTTTTCCTTCCTCGTTTTTTATCATGCTAAAAAACAGTTTACAAAGTGTGAAACTGCTCATTTTATAAGTCTTTCCATGTGGATTTCCTTCAACTATTTTTATGCACATTTTACTAACTAGGTCTCTCTTCATCTCTGCAGTCTTATAAATGGCACAGGATGATGGGTGTTTATAATAATGATGATTATGTCTGAGGTGTATATTTTTGTGCTTGGGTGTATATAGGAAAAAAGTCATAATGTATCATCTTACAGATAACCACATCCTGATTATTTGGATAGGGAGATGTAAAAATAAATGCTGAGTTTAAATACACACATTTAATGGTTTAAAGCCATGCTTGCAGCCAGTTAACCAAAAGGCCAAGTTCCTAAATATGGCATTTGGTACACTAATGAAAACAAACACCCTGGCACCTGCCACACAAAAGACATTTGATTAACTAGTTGAAACTTGATTGCTACAAAATTAGAAACAGAGGAAATTATAGGGAGGGAAGGAAAAGACTAGGTTCAGCTCCATTTCCCTATTTTGTTGATAGTGGATAAATATAGCCCATGACTTAAAAATCTCCTCAGCCCCATGTACACTCCAGATCACAGAAAGAACACTCAAAGGGTAGTCATTGTATGACTATGCCGTAGTGAAGGTGTTTGCAATTTTTTTCAGTACAGCAATAATTTTCATTGAGTAATTTTTGAATAATATTCCTCTAATGTGAGAAGCTTCAAAGGAAACAGTGGGCATGGGATCTGTCTTATAAGAAATTTCCATGTGTACTTCATTCATTTTCAGCCAACTGGTTTACTATGTGCACAGATTTTCACTAATGATATTGATGAATAAACAAACATCTTACATGGCGTAATATCTTAACCTTTGTTTCAAAGGTTATCACATGTAAGAACTCATTATATTCTGAAAATATCCTCCACTTCATGGCTAGAGGGGTGGCAAAGGGAGCAAGGTTGTCCTTGAAGTTTAGGACTCGAACATACACAGATTGTATATTCCTTTAGAACATTGACAGTGCATACTGACATACTAAAGGCTCTACAAGTCTAGAAGTAAAGTAAGTGGCTTAATTATATTTAAACTGGGATTAAATGAGAACTCTGTTAAAACAAAGAAGGATGTTCACATTATTGAGAATCAATGCCACACTGAGTCATTTTTACAGTGAGCTGGGGCAGAAAAAGAAAAGACTGACAATCACTGATCCAAACTATCTATCTTTGAGGGCTGGTGTTGAAGAAAAACAAATCACGCAGGTGACTGTGGTAATTTCTCTTCAACAGCATCTGACTTAGGGATAGCAGACTAACTGTTAGAAACTCATAAGGGGATGGAGTTTGGGGGCTAAATCTTGATAACTTCTGGGGAGTTTTTATTTACCCTAATTTATTGATTGGAAATATTTGAAACAGACTCTTCCTACCTTATTTTTTAACAGGAATTAAAAATAGTTTTAATTAAAGCTAAAAGACTTAAAAAGTAATTAAAAACATTTTTTAATACTCTCCTACTTTGACCTTGCAGATGTGTAAGTGAGATTTAACAGGACATGTTACGAAGGGTCCCTATTTCTGACACTGGGAAGTGACTGTGTGTGCCTGCACATAGTACTGCCCACAGTCTTCTTTCTCTGAAAACAGAGGTGGTCTGCTATGCAAGTGGTGAGTCAGCTTGGCCCACAGTAAAATCTGTAAAACAGAGCAAGTTCTTCTTCAGTGTACATTTTACCCTGGTCCACGAAGTAAAAGTCAAAGTCTTTGATAAAAGAGGGAAGCTTCCAGAATAGTAGATAACAGAGTAACTATCTTTTTTTTTTGTTTGTTTTAAAAGAGGGCCTGGGGAGCTTGTGGTTAATGGATACAAACTATTGCCTTTGGAATGGATTAGCAATGAGATCCTGCTGTGTAGCCCTGGGAACTATGTCTAGTCACTTATGATGGAGCGTGACAATGGGAGAAAAAAGAATGTGTACATGTATGTGTAGCTGGGTCACCATGCTGTACAGTAGAAAAAAATATTGTATTGGGGAAATAACTATTAAAAATAATAATAATAATAATAAAAGAGGGCCTGAAAAGAACAATGGTTAACACAGTATATGGCTCATTGTGATAGAAAAAAAACTTGATCTAGGGGTTCTGCTACTCAGGTCCTGCCTTGGCTCGGCTGCTATTTCACTGTATGATTTTGGGCAAACCCTTACCTCTGTAGACTGAATGAAATTAGCTTAGTTTCCTCAACCTCTAGAGTTGCTTCTAGGTTTTGTAAAATCCGTTGCCACGTCTGGTTCTTTTCTGGTGGAAGTGCAGACTCCGTATGTAGGTAATAATAATTGGCGCAGCTTTGGTTGGGAAAAGCTTTCTGTTGTTCCTCATCAGCTGATATGTCATAAGATTTGGCATCTAGGTTTTCACATAAATATACTCCTCTTGAATTGTAAGTACTTATGGCTGAAAAGAGACGGCCTTCAAATCTTTGATTTTTAGATGTCATTATGGTAAGAAAGAAAAATATGTTACCAATTAAATTATGACACCCTATCAAGTTTAAGACATTACAATTTCAGAGATGTTAAATGTGCATTAGAATGGATGAAATACGGTATATCTATTTACTTTCAAATGTTTACTTTTTTTTTCCCGTCATGCTTAATTTAAGAGAGTATACTCAATTCTCCTATACTTTCATAACAAGAACTGTTAGAGTTACAGTTGCTCTTTCGGGGTCAGAGAAAGAAAAGGTTAACTCATTATAGTATATCATTTTTTTTTTCTTTTTATAGTCATACCTGCAGCATATGTAGGTTCCTGGGTTAGGGGTTGAATTGGAGCTGCAGCTACCAGCCTATGCCACAGCCACAGCAATACTAGATCAAAGCCACATTTACGACCTATGCCATACCAAATAGCAATGCTAGATCTCTAACCCATTGAGCCAGGCCTGGGATCAAACCCGCATTCTCAGGAATATTGTGTTGGGTTCTTAACCTGCTGAGCTACTATAGGAACTCCCAGATATAAATTAAAAAAAAAAATCACATAATATTAAAATATTTAAAGATTTGATTCCTCTCATTTGTAGTTAACAATTTGTCTAACAAGGTAAAATAATCATTTGAATGGCAAATTTTAGTATTAGTGGATATAAAATGCAATTATTAAAAATTCCTATTTCGGATACAAAAATAGGAAATTTTAACATTAGAAATTTTCAGATATCTGAAACAGCACCAACTTCACACCTACACTGACATATGTACACATATTTTTCACATAAGTTTTCTCCAAAAATATTTAGATAAACTAACAAGTATTTTAAAAATAAAATTCTTTTGGTCAATAAATAGCTACTCAGCATCAGAAAATATTTCTGTGATGGTGAGGAAAGACTCAGAATTAGACCTGAAGGATAAAAAAAAATCTCCTTGCTGTGTTAGATGATCTTGAGCAAGATACTTAAACTGTCAAAGTTGTCTAAAAAAACCACATTTTATGAATTCACACTGTAACTTTAGTTAATTTAAAAATTTTAAATTAATTTACAAATAGCATAAATTATTACGGATTTGCCTTGTTTGCCAAATAAGAGCAATAGAAACATTTCATTTTATATTTAATGTTATTTATTGAAAATGTACAAAGATATAAATTTATCTGTGAGAAAATTCTGCATAATTTTTATTTTTATTTTATCATGAGTGAAACTTTTCTTTGGGAACTCTAAATTTTCCATGAAAACATTTTGCAAACTATAAGATAATGTGGAAAGATGAACAACTATAAGCTAATGTGGAAAGATGAATGCCCAGTATATAAATTATTACTGAACTGAAAGCTGGTATTTGAAGTCAGGTCCTTCCAGGGGAAGTAGAACTTGTACTCAACAATCACCTAGGGAATTTGGGGCCATTCATAGAGACAATCAACAAAGTTTATGTTAAGCAGTCAAGAGGATACATATAGCAGATTGGTGTTATACAGATAATCTTGATATTTCAATGATGGACAATTGAGCAGGATGTTAAGTTTGTTTCTAGTTTTCATTGATGAAAGAAGCAACCAGGGGAAGCTTTTTCAGGTCTGCTGGAAAGCAGACTCAGACACCGGAGTCTCTTTATTGGTGCTGCAATTCCACAGCCTTTGGTGCAATCAGTTCCAGAAACTCGAGAGCTAAGTGTGGCTGTAGTACTTAGAACCTTAGAACTTGGGGATTAGTTTTGGATCTTCATAAACTCAAGTGTAAGATGTAAAATCAATAGGATTTTCACCCAAGGGCAATTGAATTACAATTTGTAGCAACTGTCACATATATAGCATCTACATAATTTTCCCAAAAATACTTCTGAGAAATACTTACGATGTTTAGTTACTTATTTAAAATTCTCTTTGTGAAATTTGCTATTTTAGTAGATTGTGCCATACTCAATATATTTGCTTTATATTTTGAGCATGACTTGAAAGGAAGTTGCAAATTGAGACATAAGTTGAACATTTCCTTTTTTAAAAAAGATTAAAAAGTGAGGAATGTGTTCTTTCTCATTTCTCGTTGCTCTTGTATCAGCGCTAGTAAATTTTCCACAGTTGCAAAGCCAATTAGAAGAACAAGAACAGGATACACTTTCAGACTCTCAGTTTCATGCTCCTTCAAGTATAACTTATTTGTAGAAGTATAGAACATTTTTCCCATTTCCAAAAGAAAATGCTTATAAAGTAAAATGTTTATGGATGAGGTGTTCTTAATGTGGCAGACACTTGCATTTTAAAATGACTTTCCCTGAACACTACGATTCGGGAAGAATGATCATTTACTATAATACATGTATTAACTGATTTTATTCCATTTGGCACCGTTTTCATTCTTTTTCAGACTCTATTGCCTTCCAAAATCATAAAATTTTGTTGTTAAATACTTCCCTTTTTTTTCTATTTGGAATTTTTAATCATACTTCTAGTATCTTTCTTGTAAAAATTTAGGAAGGCAGAAACCTACGATAACACTTTAAAGAAAGATTTCATTATTAAAGAGCCTAGGTATGTATGTTTAACAAAGTATTTTGTTGTTACTGTAAACTCCTTGAGGGTAGGAACTATGTCATCTTCACAACTGTATCTCAGCACCCAACATAGTGCCTGGAATAGAGTCAACATTATGTGTTGAATGAATGAATGAATGAAGTAGCCTTATGTGGTAGATAAACAGAAATGTGGGACAGATATTAACATCCCAGATTATTGACATGGGAACTAAGACTTTGAGATGGGAAGATGTTTGCCCAAGAGATTTGCCTACAGTATTAATGTGATGAAGTTCATGCCAGAATCCCAGTATGTCCATTCATGTTTCACATCACAGATTCTCCTTCTAATGAAAGGAACGTGCATCAGTATTCCCTAATCAATAAAGTTTAAGATTTCTCCTTATCAGATGTTAATTTGTGCTTAGATCCTTGAAACATTATTAGTTTCTTCATATAAAACCATGTCCTCAAGAAATAGAAGAGAACCTTGTGTATGATTGTGTACAATTCTGGTAAGGAAATTTGCTGGTTTAATTCTAATGATAATGGGAGAAACCAGAATCTTCAAAACTAGAGATAGAGAAATGCTGTAGAGGTGCACATAAACACGCTGCTTGGCCATTTGATACTAAGTCTTTTTTTTTTTTTGTCTTTTTTGCTATTTCCTTGGCCGCTCCCGCGGCATATGGAGGTTCCCAGGCTAGGGGTTGAATCGGAGCTGTAGCCGCCGGCGTACGCCAGAGCCACAGCAACGCGGGATCCGAGCCGCGTCTGTGACCTACACCACAGCTCACGGCAACGCTGGATCGTTAACCCATGGAGCAAGGGCAGGGACTGAACCCGCAACCTCATGGTTCCTAGTCGGATTCGTTAACCACTGTGCCACGATGGGAACTCCTGATACTAAGTCATTTTTTATGTGGTATAAAAAGGGTGTCAAAAGGAAAATTTGGATAAATGCAGGTAAACATGACATATATAAACATCAGGATAATGTGGAATATTACCACCTCCTTCACCCTTTACCCCACTTTGTATTATATATACTGTTTAATGAAATATTAAATAATATTTTGATTCCATTAAACTAGTCAATATAGTCAATGAAAAAATACACCAAAATGTCAAAGAGTGAAAGTAAATTTTATAGCACTCGGTAAGATGCATTTATAAGGTATGCTCTGTATATCAGGTGCCAGGGATATAAACATGAGTAAGACACTCTCCCTGTCTTCCTGCTGCTCACAGCCTGGTGGAGATGGAAACTCCTTCTTCACTTGCCCTGCCTGTCCGGTCAAGATTTCCTCCTGCAAGAGCAGGCTCTTCCTGGAATGCTTTCATTTCCTTCAGGTATAATTGTTGTAAATAGTCTTTTAAAAAATTATTTGCATAGTACTTTATTAGTCTGAAATCCATCTACCTCCTTTCATTCTCACAACAGTCATGTTACAGCTATATCAAAAATATTATAATTCTATTTTTTTTAATAGATGAATTGACCCAACCTGGGCTACTTTAGAACCTTTGTCCCCTGGCTCCTGGTATTGAATGAATACTTTCTAATACAAAAGAAGTGAATTAGTAGAAAGAGATTTATTGACCTTTAGTTACACAGACCTGGATATGACTCCTTACTGAACTTGTTACTTAGCCTTTTTGTTTTAATATCTTCATCAAGAAAATTGGGCAAAGACTTACTTGGTAATAAAGGTAAAGGGATTGGCACAAAGTGGTTACTCAAGAAATAACAACCATCACCCTGATATTGCATTCTAAAAATAGCAACTTTTCAAAACATTTCTTGCTACTTTTTAATTTTTCTGGAAACTGATTTTTACCCTTGTTCATTTTTAAGGAGTAAATTTAGCCCTTGGAATCTATAATTATGGCAGAGTGATAGAAAATAAAATACAATAAAGATGGTAATATCAATTGGGGGTAGGAAATTTTACTAAAGAGAGTTATGAGTGGTAATTACTCGAACATTTAATGTTACAGGGTATTATGTATTATCATTAATTTCAGCCATAATATTCCTGTGAAAATATTAGCATACACCTATAAAGAATTTCATAATGAGAGGAAAACAAAGGGAAGAAATCTCAGTTAAACTCAAAACATAATTTATCTTTGTTTTAATTATATTAACAAAGGAATTTTTAAATTGGATTTTAATAAGGTTTTATGATACATATTTTGCTTTATAGTTCATAAGATATCTATTTCATTTTTTTTTAAAAGTCACTAATTATGTTGGTAAAGGTTTTCACTTAGTTTTTATAATATTGAGAGTATAGCATAGTCATGCCGTTTCATGGAAGCAGAGCCACTATGAATGTTATGGACATTAAGGACCTTTTTATATGAACTAGACCTTATACAGCACAAGCATGGGAGCAGCTGGGGAGGGATGGACTGTGGAGGAAGTAGAGAAAGAGAGTAGGTGACTTTCTAATCCTCTTCAAGTCATGTCACGGATGGCTAAGTCAGAGTTTGCAAGGAAATGCAACCTCCAAAGTGGGACCATAGGGAAGCCAAGGAGAGTGGGTGGGTCAGAAGCAAAGTTATGCGTGGTGGCCCAGGTGATATTTTAAAAGTGCATTTTTCACCATTATTATTATTATTATTTTTGCTTTTTTTAGGGCTCCACCTGTGGCATATGGAAGTTCCCACGCTTCAGTTCCAATTGGAGCTGTAGCCGTTGGCCTACGCCACAGCCACAGCAACACTACATCAGAGCCACATCTGTGACCTACACCACAGCTCACCGCAATGCCAGATCCTTAACCCACTGAGCGAGGCCAGGGACCAAAACCCCGCCCTCAGGGATCCTAGTTGGGTTTGTTAACCGCTGAGCCACGAAGGGAACTCCCCACATGTTTAGAGTCTTATGTGTCATAGGAAGATAGAATTTTAGAAAGGAAGGGGATGCTCAATAGAAAATTGTGGAGTTTACCATCCTCAACAGATGGAGAGTCAGACTCAGAGGTGATTAATTCATCCGAGGGAGAGGAGATGAAGGGGAGATATGAAATGACTGAAGAAGAGGAGGAGCAGGAGAAGTCATGGCAGAGGAGTTGTTCCTGGAGGAGCAGATGCTCTGTGCTGAGCCTGGAGCTGATGATGCATCAATAAGGAAGAGGCAAGACTGAGCAACAGCCAGTTCAAGCCAACTGAGGAAACAGCAATTATTGGCCAGTGATGCTAACCACTGCTCCAGAGAGGTATCCTGAAAATTATCTGGAGAAAGGAAAATAAAAGTTTCGATAAAAATATCTCTAATCAGAGTGCTCTTTAGACACAGGGGAGTTGGCCTGTGTGGAGAAGTGTCCAGGGTTAGGAGGGAACTCGTGACTCACCTTTTGTACCCACATGGACTCCAATTTTACTGAGGGGAGAATGAAGCCCCTAGGAGGCTGGGTAAAAGCTGTTGAAGTCAGGACTGGGGTTAGAAGTTTGGTTTCCTGACTCCAAAGCTTGTATTCCTCTGAGGACACCACTGAATCTAAGCAAACGTTGTCTGGTGGGTAGAGATCGCAGTGGATGAAATATGGACAAAGAGGTTAAATTAGATGATATCTAAGGATTGGCTCCAAGATTCTGTGATACTGAGTCTGATTCTCTAATACAGGGTAAAGGGATTGAAATGGAGGCACCCTCAGGTTATTCTTACATTCAGTATCACTGGCAATTTTAGTTTCTTGCATCTCTTTCCATAATAACAAAATATTATTGAGCCCCACTCTGTGCTTAAGCTTGCCTGATGCTGCACAACTACACAGTGACAGAGTTGAGGTAGTATTTTGGACCTGTTTACTTTGAGTTCTATTCCTTGGAGAAAAGCTCAGTCAACCTAATTTTATTAATCAAATGCTCAAATCATTGAAAGTATTTGAACAAGAAGTGAAAATTATAGCCCTGAGGTCCCCAAACCTAGTCTACTAAACATGTCTGCTTCTTTCCTGCTCATGATTCATCGTATAAGAATCAGTTTAAAATCCTGAGAAATTAAAGGGAGAAAGCAAATGGTAACCTTAAATAACTTAAATACTGAATGAAGCTGTAGTGCAATTCACTTATAGAGAGGACGCTCAAATGTATAGCTATAGGATATTCTCCTTAGAAAAGTTCTATGAGTGCTAAAGCATAGAACAAAAGAGAAGACACGACACGTGTGGTATTTGTGGGAAGAGCATTAAATATAGTGCAGTCAATTCTATAGCTTATATGGGCATTAAAATCATTGTAAATCATTGTTAAAATTATCTAATTTCTAGAAAGACAAAGAAAATATAATTATAAATTATGTATTATTATATATAACATATAAAATATACAATGCACACCCATATATTGTATATAAATTATATATCATCTATGTTATAAATTAAAACTATAACACAAAGAAACAATATTTTGTATTGACAGAACTAAATTTATTGTGCACACTATTTCCACAGATCCAAACCTAAAACAAAATTTTAAATTTCCTCTTAAACAGAACTTAAATATATGTTTCAGATTAACCCTTAATTCAACCACATAAAGCAAGAGCACTTCAAGTACTGCAGAATAGACATGATCTAAATCTACCCTAAACCATGTTATTAATATCAAATTTGCCTATTTGGGAATTTTACAGGAAGAAAAATAAGGGATAGTATGGGTTTGAAGACTATAAAATTTAGAATTTGATTAACTTAAGGAGGGCTCTTAAATTCTGATTTTGATGGAAATAAAGATGAGAAAAACTTTTTCTGCTATCTAAATTTTTAAAATTAGGCCACTTTATACATTTAAAAATTTTTCTAACACTGGACATATCTGATGAAAGCAAAATTAAGACATCTAACATACATATTATCATTATCTTGAGTTTTCTTTCTCTTTGTTTCAAAATGGAAAACAAAAGCCAAAATTATCTAATATAAAATGCCTGAGCAAACCATTATCTCCACCCTAAGTTTGCATTACAAAAATATCTTAGATTTTCTACTCATTTTTAGAGAGGAAAATATTACCAAAAAACATTTCTAATTTTAACAAAATCAAGATATAATCAAAACATCTTAAAAGTATGCGAATTTTTTTTTAAAGTTAAAAGGAAGAAAACCTAACTCTTTCTTGGCTTTTCTATTTAACTTACCTTGTGAAAAATCAGGAGATTCTAACTTTAAAGTCCTGTCTGTGCAGTTTCCCCCAAACTCAGCTCTGATGGTGAGTTTTCTCTCTGAGTTTTTATAGTCTCAGTTATACACCCCTTACTCCAATCCCTGCCTTTGCTTTCTCTTACATCATTTCTACAGATTTTCCACTGAACATTTTCCCAAGCTTCTCTTCAATATCTTTTTTTTCCCCTCTCCCAGCCTCTATACTCATTCTCTCTTTCCCTCTCCTGTTCTTCTTTTCCCTATTTATGCTTTCTATTGCTTGGATCATGAAATTTAAATAGCAGCTGGAACATGGGCTCTGGAAAATTTAAGTGTACATTTAGCATTGTGTTCAGCCTTAGACCCATCACCTCTTCCTGAGGTTTTAGTCCAGCTCTGATCATTACAAATCACATTTGAGAAATAAAATGCACTGAGGTTTGGTAAAAATAATGTCACTAGGTTGTTTCAAAGTCTGATTTAGGGAGAATAAATCAGACCCACATGATTTATTGGTATATAGTTTTCACTCTTAAATTAAATGATCATGTATAGAAACAGTGAGTAGTTTCGGCCTCAGTCAGGTGCACAACCCTGTCAGTGAAACTGACAGCTACGTGGTAATTAACATTGCTATACTGGGGAGGCTGTCACTAACAAACCTATAAATACTGAACTGTGACATGTGGGGTATAAATGCAGACCTTGTGATCATTTTGATCTTGCTCTTGTTCTCCAGGATTTTAATTTCCTATTAACCAAAATATTCCTGTCTCTGAAAGTTTCCTTCATTTCCACTTCTTACTAACTACATTTGCAACTTTACATACATGAATAATAAAAAATAAGTTATTTAGTCCCAAAGGTAACGTGTAACATTGTCAGATCATCATTAGCTCATTTATTTCACAAGTATATTCCCATTTGACAGATAAAGAAACTGAGGCTAGGTAAATTAAGTGACTTTATGAGATCACACAGCTGAGAAGTTGCAGCAGAGCCAGATTTCAAATACAAATCTTCTTAATTCCATATGCAGTTCTTTTCCCACGACTTCACTCTGTCTCACTATGTAAAAAGCTGGCAAAGAGAATCCAAACTGGATTATGGTTTTCACAAATAGAAATAAATTTGCTCCTTTGGGTTTTGCTTTAAAAGCCGTTTAAAATATTACTCACTAATGTAGTAACTATTACATGGTTAATTTAGATCTAGATGGAGAACTGACCAGAGCACACTGAATTGGTGGGGCAGTAAAATGCTTTATTTTTTTTATGAAGGGTTTCCAGAGATAACATATGTCTCAACAAGCTTGAAATTTGAGTAGTTGGCAGCAATAGTTCGCAAGTCAAGATAAAAATACAGCCTAGTTTGTGGATCCTTGTTTAGACATTACTGCCGTAAAACCATTATTTAACTTGAATCCACATGATGGAAAACTCTCAATATAGATTTAACGGATGCATCACAATGCTATGAGAAGCCAATATTCTTGACACACCTTTGACCCTTATTTTAAATGCCTCCCCTAGCATGCTGACAAGTGATATCTGTGGCTGACTTATTCCAGATCTATCCCTGCTTAGACAGTTTAAAGATTCCACCCTATTTGTGGATTTCGTTGACCTAATTCAACAGTTTGTCTTAACTCTGTTCTGTAGGAGTAGAAATAGCAACAGCTTATTCCAGGAATATAACCATGGTACATTTAAGCCATTTATATAGGCTTCTGCACATTATATACCTCTATGTAAATAACTGATGGATTTACACATGATAGAGAAATTCTGTTACCTAAAAGAGAGAGAGTAGAAATAGAAGCATATGAAGAAATAGAAAGAGAATAAGCACTCAGTGACAGATTGAGAGACTAGGAAGAGAAAGGGAGAGAAAAATGTTAGCAAAAACTTATATTGTATTTAATTCTCATAACAACCTTGTGGTTGCTATGGACGTATTATTATTCATATGTAATAGATGAGAAAACTAAAGTTCCAAATATGTGAAAGGAATAGCCCAAGTGCTCACGGCTTAAAAGTGATGAGACCAGGAGTTGAACCTTGTTCTCTGTATCAGTCAGGATTTGGGTAGGAAGGAGATGGCACATTCAAATAAATTGAGTAATTTGAGAATTTAATGTGGGCAGGGTATGGAGAAGTAGAAAAGATGGTGAGTGTGTTGAGCCCTCAGTAACCAAGTCTTCCTAGGCTTGAAGGGTTAAAAGTGAGATTACAAGGACTCAGAACAGAGGGAACTTGGGAGAGAAATTTGCCCAGCAGTCTTACCTTTCATCAGGAGTAATCTATAGGGGAGAGGGAACCTGGAAAGTAAACACTGAGATTGCACTCTGCTTCTTGGATTCGATCTCCTGTTGTGTTTACCTTTGGTCAAACCCAAGAAATAAAGGACACAGCACATTGTTTAATCTCAAAATTGTGCTAAGAAACATACAAATAGGATCATTTGTAAAGATCAACATGGCTGCAGATGCTGTCCTTATCCACACTCTTATGCCATACTTAGCAACGCTTTTTTTGTTGTTTTTTTTTTTTTTTTTTTTTTTGTCTTTGTTGTTGTTGTTGTTGCTGCTATTTCTTGGGCCGCTCCCGCGGCATATGGAGGTTCCCAGGCTAGAGGTCGAATCGGAGCTGCAGCCACCGGCCTACGCCAGAGCCACAGCAACGCGGGATCCGAGCCGCGTCTGCAACCTACACCACAGCTCACGGCAACGCCGGATCGTTAACCCACTGAGCAAGGGCAGGGACCTAACCCACAACCTCATGGTTCCTAGGCGGATTCCTTAACCACTGCACCACGACGGGAACTCCAGCAATGCTTTTTTTTGTCTTTTTTTTTTTTTTAGGGCTGCACCTATGGAACATGAAAATTCCCAGGTTAGGGGCCAAATCAAATCTATAGCCGCTGGCCAACACCACGGCCACCGCAACAGCAGATCCGAGCTGAGTCTGCAACCTACACCACAGCTCACAGCAACACTGGATCCTTAACCCACTGAGCAAGGCCAGGGATCGAACCTGAGTCCTCATGGATACTAGTCAGGTTTGTTACCACTGAGCCACAATGGGAACTCTCTCTAATGTTTTTTTTGCAAGTCAAGTTTATTGAGGGATAAATTATATACACAAAATTCACCCTTTTAAAGTGCAAAGTTTGATGAGTTTCGACAAATGTAGACAGTATGTAGCCTCCACTACAATCAAGATAAAGACCATGTCTGTAACCAACACCCCCCAAATTCCCCTCCTGCCCTTTGCAGTCAATCCTCCTCTCCAACTCCAGATCCTGGTAACCACCAATCTGATTTCTGTCCCTATAATTTTGCCTTTTCCAGAAGGCTGTAGGAAATTATACATTATGTAGTCTTTGGTGTCTCGCTTCTTAGAATAATGCTTCTGAGATGTACCCATGTTGCTCAATGTATCAGCACTTGTTCTTTTTTTTTTTTTTAATAAAGAGAGTGTTCTATTGGATAGCTGTGCCATCATTTGCTTATTCATTCACCAGTTGGTGAAAATTTGAATTGTTGCCAGTTTTTGGTGGTCATGAATAAAGCTGCAATAAATATTAATGTAAAGGTATTTGAGTGGATATAAGTTTTCATTTCGCCTGGGCAATTGTGTCAAAATGGGATTCCTAGATCACATGGAAAGTATATGTTTAACTTAATAGGAAATAGCCAAACTAATTCCCAAAGTGGCTCTATAATTTGGCATTCTTAGCAAAATGTATGAGAGTTCCAGTTACTCAGCATCCTATCTAGCATTTGACATTCATTGCCATTTTCAAAAATGTAGTCCTTCTAATAAATGTATACTGATATCTCCCTGTGTTTAGTTTGTATTTCCCTAATGGCTAATGATTTTGAGAATCTTTTCCTATACTGACTTTCCTTTTGTATGTCTTCTTTGGTGACCTGTCTGTTCAAATCTTTTTGTTAATACTCAGCTGTGAGAGTTCTTTATATATTCTAGATACAAAATTTTTATAAGATTTATTTTGCATTTTTTCCATTCTTCAGCTTGTCTTTTCATCCTCATAGCAGTTTATTTCACAGAGTAGACATTTATAATTTTGATGAGGTACAATTAGCTATTTTTTTTTTTTTAAAGCATGCTTTATGTGCTCTAAGAAACCATTCCCTCACTCAGGTTTGGAATAATTTTTCCTTGTGTTTCCTTTTGGAATTTTTTAAAACTCTTTTTTGGCAGTTCTAGGTACTTTACACTTACATGTAGATTTTTTAAGATCAGCTTATCAATATACACCAAAGAGCTACCTGGGATTTTTATTGGGATTTCATTGATTCTATAGATCAATTGAAGGAAAACTCACATCTTAAAAATATTCTGATGTATGAACATGGTATGTTTCTCTTTTATTTAGATCTTTGATTTTTCTTTACAGTGTTTTTATATTTCAAAAGCATACACTCTTGTATATATTTTTGTTAAATATATCATGAATTATTTGATGTTTTTATGCTACTATAAATGTAGTTTTTAAAATTTCAATTTCCAAGTAGACATTCTTAGTTTACAAAAATACAATCGATTATTATATTTTGATCTTTTATTCTGTGATCTTAGTAAACTTATTTATTAGTTCTAGTAGGCTTTTGTAGATTAAACAAGATTTTCTATGAATATAAAATTCTCCTATTTGGGAGGAAAAACTATTTTGTATATTCGCTTTCAATCTGTACCTCTTTTATATTGTCTATTGTCTATTGCCTCAGCCAGCTCCTCCACTGCAATATGGAATAGAAGTGGAGAGTGAGCATCACTGCCTTGTTCTTCATCTTGGGGTGAGGAAGTTATTCATCTTTTCACCATTAAATACGATAATGTAGGTTTTTATAGCTACCCTTTATCAGGTTGAATAAGTACCCTTTATCAGGTTGAATAAGTTCCAGGTTGAATAAATTCCTGTTACTAGTTTTATTAAAGTGAATTATAATCTTGCTTTTTTGAGATAAATTCCACTTGATTGTGACATATTATCCCTTTTCTACATTGCTGGATTTGGAGTGCTAATACTTTTAAAGGATCTTTATTCATGAGGGATATAGGCCTTTCACTTCCTTAAAATATATTTTTCAGGTTTTGGTATCAGGGTTATGATGATCTCATAAAAAAATCAGTGGGAAGAATTACACCCTTGTCTTCGTCTGTTCAGGCTGCTATAACAAAAATACCATGGACTGGGAGACCTCAACAACAAATATTTATTTCTCATGTTCTGGAAGCTGGAAAGTCCAAGATCAAGGTCTCTGCAAATTTGGTGCCTTATGGGAGCCTACTTGCTGGTTCACGGACATGTGAGAGCGCTCTCTGGGGTCTCTATATAAGGGTACTAATTCCATTCAGGAGGGCTCTACCTCTCAAAGACCCTCATCTGTTAAAACTACCGCATCTCACATTGGGGGTTAGACTACCAACACATGAATTTGGGGAGGACAAGCATTCAGCCCATAGCAACCCTCATCTATTTTCTCGAGGAGTACAATCTGGAATTTGTGTTATTTTCTCCTGAACTGTGTCATAGAATTTGCCAAGTCATCTGTGCATTAGCTGCCTTTGTGCAAAGGTTTTTGACTAAAATTTCAAATTTTTAATAGGTATAGGGCTAATAATTTTTTCTCTTTCCCCTGACTATACTCTTATACCTTGCATCTTTCAAATCATATGTTCACTTCATTAAGTTATTAAAGTGATATATATTATTCTGCTTTTGCTTTTGGTATTTGTACAATCTGTGGTGATTTCCTCTGCTTTATTCTTAATTCTTGTATTTTTTTTCCTTCAGTCATTTTTCTTAATCAGTTTTTGTAAATTTTACCATTTTATTTACCTTTTAAAAGAATTGAGTTTGGTTTCATTGATTATCTCTGGTATTTTCACCCTTTTATTTCACTGATTTTGGTTATGTATTGTTTCCTTCCTACTCTTTTCCTGATTTGGGGTTAATTTCCTCTTCTGTTTCAGTTTTCATAACATGGGTGTTTAGATTATTGATGATAGATGTTTCTTTTCTTCTAGTATAAGCATTTAGTGCTATAAAATATAGCTCCAGCTATATTTTATACATTTTAATGCGCTCTATTTTCATGTTTTAAAATTGTGACTATTATTAATTTAGATATTTGTCATTTAATTTCCAAATATTAATGATTTTCCATTATATTTTTCTGTTATTGATTTCTAGTTTAATTGTTTTGTATTCAGGAAACACACTTTGTGCTATTTCAATTCTTTTAAATTTGTCAAGATTTATTTTATGGCTGACAATATAGTTGTCTATTTTTGTGAACTCTCATGGGGACTTTAAAAAGAATGTGCATTTTATTATTATTGAATGGAGTGTTCTATAAATCTCAGCTAAGTTGGCTGATAATGTTTAAAGCTATATTTTAAATTTCTGTCTACTTGTTCTTTCAATTCCTGAGGAAGACTTCCTGATGCCTTCAAGTACATTTTTAAATTTCTGTATTTCTGTTTTTGGATCTATTAGCTTTTGCTTTGTGAAAACTTAAGCTCTTTATTAGGTACATATTCCTTTACCACTACATAATTTATCTTTTTATCCCTAATAAAATTCTTCTGTAGAAGTTTACCTTGTCTGATATTAATATGTTCACATAGCTTCATTTTGATAATTATTGACATAGTACATCTCTCCCCACATCCTTTTCCTTTTAGTCAATCTATGCCGTTACATGTAAAAGAAGAGAGCGTGGAATCAGTGTCTGCTATTTTTTCCAATCTGACAATCTCTAAATTGCAATTAGTGTGTTTTGACCATTTATATTTAGTACAATTATTGATATACTTATTTTTTAAGCTACCATCTTAAACTTTTTTTTTTTTTGATGTTGTCTACTCTCTGTTGGTTAGTTCCTCTTATTCTGCTTTATTTTGGATTGTTATTTATACCCCTTTTATTTTTGCTATAGGTTTACAGTATGCATCATTATATCACTACAGCCTTTCTTCAAATCATATCTTTTCACTTCACGTATAGGGTAACTATCTTTCAATACTTTATTTTCATTTTATCCCTCCCATTCTTTATAGTATTATTGCCATACATTTAAATTTTCCCCATTATAGATCCATTTTTTTCTGTTTTTTCTTACAGTTAATAATTTTTAGTAATTACAATTTTACCTATACTTACTATTGCTGATGCTGCTCTTTGTGCATTTGTGTGTATTTAGATTCACTTATCCAAGTTGTACTACTTTCTTTTTGCTTGAAGAACACTCCTTAACATTTCTTATAGTGTTTTTTTGTCCAAGAAATTGTTTGATTCATTTAAAAATTTTATTATTGCTCATGATAGATTCTGAGGTGATAGCATTTCTTCTTTTAGCACTTCAGCTTTTTCTTCTTTTAGCATTTTTGTCTGCACTGTGTGGTAGCTGATGGGAAGTCTGCTATCATATCTTTTTCTATGATGTGCTTAGTTGTATTTTTCCTTATATTTATCCTGAGGGTTTCTGAGTTTCTTGGTTGTTTTCTTTCACTAATTTTGTTAAAAAAATGGCCATTATCTCTTCACATGCTATTTGTCTCATTCTCTCTTTTTTTTCTTATGTTTATCCAACTACATGTGTATTAGATCATTTGATGCTGTCCCACACCTCTTATGTTTATCCAAGTACATGTGTATTAGATCGTTTGATGCTGTATTAGATCATTTGATGCTGATTTTTTAAAAAATCTTTTCTACCTGTTGACCAACTTCAAATTCATTTACTGTTTCCTATTCTTATTCTAATCTCTGGTATTTGTGTGTGTGTGTGAGCAGTTTTTGTTTTGTTTTGTTTTGTAGGGCCACACCCGTGGCATACAGAGGTTCCCAGGCTAGGGGTCAAATTGTAGCTACAGCTGCCTGCTGGCCTATGCCACAGCCGCAGCAACATCAGATCTGAGCTGTGTCTGCAACCTACACCACAGCTCCTGGCAATGCCAGATCCTTAACCCACTGAGCAAGGCCAGGAATCAAACCCACAACCTCATGTTTCCTATAGTCTGATTTGTTTCTGCTGGGCTACAATGGGAACTCCTGTGCATGTGTTTAATTTTCACATTTATAGGCCTAGCCAGTCAGTGGTTGAGGATTTCACTTATATCTTGGGCTCCTGGGAAAATGAAATGTAGCTGATATGTTTACTTTAAAATTTTGTTAAAATTTCACCTAGTTTTTGGTTCTTAATCACTTTTATGTTGGCTTTCTATTTTTTAATGCTCTACCAAAAATGAAACAGTTTACTGTACCCTCTGTTCCCTCAGAG
Organism: Phacochoerus africanus; assembly: GCF_016906955.1. NCBI lineage: Eukaryota > Metazoa > Chordata > Mammalia > Artiodactyla > Suidae > Phacochoerus > Phacochoerus africanus. The sequence goes on along the minus strand of NC_062544.1, from coordinate 208,882,890 downwards.
GAACTCTAACCATTTGAAATTTACTACCCTTGGTTGTCTGTTGACCTCAGCTCCCTGAGAGTTCAACGTTTTGCATGACTTTACGAATGTGACATTGTCTTGCAGCTTCTTATATACTAAATGGAGACACAACTCTTATTACTTATTTTTATGCATGTTTTTCCATATAACAATCTTTCAATAATTAGTTTCCATTTTTTTGACAAAATTATTTTTATCATCCCAATTTTGTAGATGTGAAAACAAATTTTAAAGCACTCATATTATAGAAAAACGATGTAAAGCATATCTCTAGCTATGTCCTACCTTTTCAACTGCATTTTTCATCTATATAAATCATCCCTTTAATGATGGAATTCAGAGGTGTGAGAATTGCATTCACAAGCCTCTTTATATTTTCCCTTGTATTTATCCTGAAGTGAACTTCCATGTCAGAAGACTGTTCTACCTCTGAAGCCTATAGAACTCATGTTACGTTGCATTGATTTTTGATGTTTTCCATGTCTAGGGCACACTGCACTTATGTAGCTGTAGTGGTAGGGGCTTTTACAAACAGGCTGGAAATTTGCAGAACACATTTGAGCCAAACTGCATTGCTTTCACCTTTATTTTATAGGGCCAAAGCCTCAACTAGGCTCTTTGGCCTTATTCTAAGAACTGTTCTCACAGCCACAACATTTTCTGACCCTGATGGAAGGCCCTTGCCATTTGGTACCTGCACCCTCTACTCTCTTCCCTTAGTAAGATCACCCCTACTGATTACAGTAAATATAGGATTCTCTCTGCTAAATTCTAACAGTTCAAGTCACTGATTTGATCAGTTGAAAGACATGGACATGCTGGGAACACCAAAAGTCACAGTAGAAGACAAACTGCCATATATTTCCTCAATTTTATCATATACTCACACATACACACACCACCACCACTCGAGACACACACACACACACACACACGCACGCACGCACGCATGCACGCATGCACACACACACACACACACACATGCACATGCACACACATACACACAGATCCAGGCCCCCCTCCAGGAGAAAATTGCTTGCTACGATGATGTTCTAATATAATAATAACAACATATTAACAAATAACCCTTCAAAATTTACAAATCTGTTTATAATTTATATCACTATTATAGTAACTGTTTTCTTGATACAAAAGTACTCTTAGAAAATAGGGCAATTATTATTAACACCACTACACAAGTGAAAAAAATCAAATGTTAAAGAAATGTAATTTTTGTCCCATTTGATGTGCAAGGAATTCTGCTGTGTCTGTGGACTTCATGGTCCAGGTTTTAGGAACCTATTTTCTAATAGGGAATGCAAAACTGAAATGCAAATAACTCCAGGATGAACCCTGTACTTCCCTGTGAGGAAGTCATCCCTGATTTATCTCTCATTTGCATTATTTTTATAGGGTTTCTCCTCCTAATGGATCACCTGATACTCTGGAATGTTTTCTAACAATTGTAAACTCAAGTATGTTTGTCTCTCATGTTGTGTTAGGACTTATTTGTTAAAGTTATAGTAAATTATAGGGGTGGACACTATATAATAAGAATAACCATTTTTAATGACCTTCTGTGAGACAGGTGATGTGGTATGGTTTTTAAACAGTCATAATAATAATAATCAATGTAATTTATTGAGAATTTACCATGTGACAGACAGCATTATTGTTAAATCATCACTTCTACACAGTGACAGAGAAATTGGAGTTCCCATTGTGGCTCAACAGTTAACAAACCTGACTAGTATCCATGAGGATGCAGGTTCCATCCCTGGCCTTGCTCAGTGGGTTATGGATCCAGCGTTGCCATGAGCTGTGGTGTGGGTCACAGATGTGGCTTGGATCCCGTATCGCTGAGGCTATGGTGTAGGCCAGCAGCTACAGCTCTGATTCGACCCCTAGCCTGGGAACCTCCACATGCTGTGAGTACAGCCCTAAAAAAAAAAAGAAATTATTATCCTTCTTTTACCAAAGAAGAAAACAAAACTTAGGTAAAGTCAATAAAATAGTTACTGGTAAAACAAAGATTTAAATCAAACATTTCTGACATATATTGTCTCTCCATCTAATCCTGGAAACATCTTACAAGGTAGGAATTATCCATAATTAAATCATAGAGAAACAAAGGGTGGAATATGTATGGTATAAATGCGAGAGCTTGGATTTGTGTTCATGAATGACTACTACAAACCCTTTCCTTTAAAACTTCCCCAGCACTACTTTCCACTGTACTACAGCAATGGTGCTGGGAAGTCAATGTGACAGTCGGTAAACCTGACATTCCTGAGATGCAACCATTAGGGCGTCAACTTACATCATTGTGGAGAAAGCGTGTCTTTGTGAATTATACATCCCTTAAATTCCTCTCTATGAGTTCACACTGGGATAGCCTCTGGTATCAAAAAATAAATAAATTTTGTTCAATTAATTACTGTGATAACTAAGGTAAGTGAGGTGGGACCTCACAAGTAAGTAGGAAATGCCACCAACAAGATTATTAAATTCTCTTTAAGAATAAGGGAATAAAATAAGGCTTTGTTCTAAGTAAAACACCCAGTGTGAATCAATTATGATATGGATGCCTAAAAAGTCTTATTTTTTTTTTTTAAATGGGGCTACATGGATTTCCTACTTAGCTGTTTTGTCAAAACCTTAAGATAGATTTATATCCTATGCTGGCTTCTCTGCTGGGGGCATGAGGTGGGGTGGTGGGTTCTATTTTTGTGGCTGAGTGTCCTGTGTGTGTCCTGAGTGGTTTTTGCATCCTGGTCTCTGTGCTTGATTTCTTTCTTTCCCCTCAAGGCTCTGTGGGTAGAGTGATCCATAATGTGACAATATCAACCACCATTTCTAGCTTCTAGAGCTACATTCATTGCATTCCTTGGTTCCTGGACACTTCCTCTATCTTCAAAGCCAGCAGGGTAGCATTTTACTTCAGTTGTTTGCATGGCTCTAGTCTCTACTGTCAGATCTCCCTCACTCTCACCTAAAAGGTTTTGACACAGACATGATATCCAAAGGATGAAAGTAATAGTCCTACTTTACTGTACACATGTCAGATTGCATCATACTTTGAGAGAAATGCAGACAAACTGGGGACCCAGTTCAAGGTGATATCTGGAAGACAGTTACTCTAACAACCATTTTGAAGAATGGGTATGTTTAATTTGAAGAGAGAAAAAAACCTGTAGAGGGTCCTAATACTTATCTTGGGTCATAAAAAATAGGAAGAGAGATTTGAATTCAACAGAAACAAAAGGATGGTTAACATTTTTATTTAGATCTTTTGAAAAGAGAATTATTTCTCTCAAAGAACAGTTAGCTCCCACATTAGAAGGTACCTCCAAAAAAGTGAATCTGTTGGGGGTGTTGAAGAAAGGACTGTCACTTAAAAAGGGAGGTTAGAGTAAAGAATTAGTGATTTCTAAGCTTTGTGATTCTATTAACAAAATTAGAAAGTAGAGGAAAACATATTTAAATACATAAAGAGTGGCTCTGTGATATATTGAACAAAATTATTACAATGTTAAAGTTTGAAAACATAAAGTGCATACCCTAGTGTGGTTGCCAGACATACTGGGCAAGTAAAAATAAATTTTCATTTGATAATGTGCATCTTCACCATATAGTCAATTTACATCTGTTACAATTTACATCTAAACAAATACACTGGTTGAATAAGACATACATGTAATCTGTGATACAATCATTACTCTTTTGCTTCAGAATTAGTTCTCTTTCTACATTATATTTGCTCTCAAAATTATAAATATTTTCATTCCAAATGAGAGTAGACAGGTGTATGTATGAATAAAAGTCCTAGTCAGGAGTATTTGTTGGCAGAGTTCACTCATCTCTCTGATTATTACCTCCATATAGAAAAATAGCAGTGATTTACTCAAACCACAGGAAAGTGGTTCTAGAGTTTTGAGCTTTTTTGCCATTTATTTATTTATTTATTTATTTATTTAATGGCCACACCTGCACCATATGGAAGATTCTGGGCCAGGGAATGTATCCAAGCCACAGCTGAGACCTACATGGCTGTGGCAATGTCAGCGCCTCCGGGGATTGAATCCTCATCTCTGAAGCAATCTGAGCTGCTGCAGTAGGATTCTTAACCCACTGTGCCATAGTGGGAACTCCTTTTGGCCTTTTTTTTTTTTTTTTTCTTTTTAGGGCTGCACCTGTGGCATATGGAACTTCCTGGGCTAGGGGTCAAATCAGAGGAGCAGCTGCCAGCCTACACCACAGCCTCAGCAATGCCAGATCTTTAACCCACTGAGTGAGGCAAGGGATTGAACCCACATCCTCATGGATACTAGTTGGGTTCTTAACCCACGGAGCCACAACAGGAACTTCCTTTATTTTGCCTTTTAATTCATTGTTTTCGCAAGCAAAAAAAAAAAAAAAAATTTAACCTTAGTTTTCTGTTTGTGTTTTTAATAATGAACTTGAATTGAGAAAGGAAGGAGGGAATGACTTACTCCTGATTTGGAAGTTCTTTAAACTCTGAATTTCCCTTACTTTCAGGTTCTAGGTTAGAAGATGTATTGAAGGCTTTATGATTCAATATTTAGAAATTGAAAATAGGAGTTTCCTTCACAGTTCAGCGGTTAACCAGCCCAACTAGGATCCATGAGGATTCGGGTTTGATCCCTGGCCTCGATCAGTGGGTTAAGGATCAGGGGTTGCCATGAGCTCTGGTGTAGGTTGCAATTGAGGCTTGGATCCCGAGTTGCTGTGGCTGTGGCATAGGCTGGCAGCTGTAGCTCTGATATGACCCCTAGCCTGGGAAATTTCATATATCATGGGTGCACCCCTAAACAGCAAATAAATAACTAACTAAATAAATAAAAGGAGTTGAAAATACATTTTAAAATAAGTATTTAACATGTATCGAGCACTCACCATGAATCACATACTGCTTTAAGGTGCTTACATGGTCCAGTTTATTTAAATTATCACAATAATCCTATAAGGTTAATTATTTGATTATACTCATTCTGAAAAAAGGGAAACTGAGGTATAGTCAGTTTAGCCAACAGATTCAGTTTGGTTCCAAGGCCAGACTCCTGATCATTTCTCTTTATCAACAGAGAAAGTACATTGGGCCAAGGGAGTGACAACTGTTAATTTTAGCTGGAATAGTAATAGGTTTTAGTCATAAAAAATAGTTTGGGTTGGTAAAGCTGTTATTTTCGTTTTTATTTTTAAAGTTAATGTTCATGTCTAAATGCTATCTTTATATTTTCATATAATTAATTAATAAAATTTTGGGGGAATATTTTCTTACCCAAATCTTGTTCTCTCTCACTCACTCTCTTTCTCTTTTAAACACACAAACATACACACTAGAATTTTTAAAATTTTTATGACTTTGTGCACTAGAGGTGAGTGGATATTTGGGAGCAGCAGCTGAGTTACATGTAAAATCTTCACATCCCACAGCTTTCTGCAAAACTGGACTTTTGGATGCCAGCCTGATTTAGTTTAGGAGTATCTCACAGGTTTTCCCTTTGCATATTAGAAGTAAGATACTCACTATAACAACAACCCCCCTGCTGCCATTTAATCCCTCATGGACTGGCATAATTGGGATCCAGAAATGAGCCTGGCTTTCCTCTGTCCTGTGTGGGTTCTGGACGAGTCTTACATTTTCTAAGCTTCCAGTCCCTCATCTGTAAAATAAGGAGCTTATTCAAGTGATCCCCAAGGCTTTTTCCAATTTTCAAATGTCTTTGCCTAAGTCTGGTAACTGCTTATTTGTTACTATGTCAACATTGACTACACTTCTGAGTGTTGCATTTCCACAAGTATTTCCTGAGAGTCTTTCGTTTACCAGGTGCTGAGAAAGTCAAGATGTAGGATAAAGAGTTAGTAAGGGGTAGTCCATGTTGTCAAATCACTTAAGGTTTTCCAGAGGAGAGGGTTAATTAAAAAAAGAGGACATTTCAGTGTGATTGGTGCTATACAAATAGTATAAAAAAGTTTTATGGAAGCTTATTTTAAATATGGTTTGAGAGGTTTACCTTCTGTCTTATTATTTTAGTGGCCAGGGTGCCTGAAGAGTGGCTGACAGATCTCACCCTAACATGAAGTATGTGCACACATGTTTTTTGAATACAGATGCATCTTACTATCCACAGGCCAAGGCTAAGGTCCATGCTATTATAATCATAAATGAACAAAGGTAACTTTTTTTAGTATTTAAGATTCACATTATCTTTCAGCTTCCACAGATGTAAAAAAAACTGAAGCTATTAATTTAGGTCTAGTATTAAAATGATCTGACCTACAATTATCACCATGAACTGCTTCTTTGAATAGAAATCACAGGTGCTTAGCCTTGTTCCTTTCTATTTCTTATAATATAAAAAACACCACTTCTTATTCTTCATACTGAGCCTTTGCTTCAGCATTTGCATTGATCTTGCTCATTACCTGAAATAAACTCTTACTCACTTGTTCTCCAAGGTATTAGAAACCAATGACCTGCCAAAGTGAAGCAGACTATATACCTTTCATAAAAAATGTATATGTTACCCTTCCAACTAATTATAAATGGGAGTGAAGTTGAATGTAAAGTTGGAGTTTGACTCTGCAGAGAGCTGACAATGAAAGCCCCGTGTGTGAGCAAAGCCATTCGCCTCCCAGTTTGTTCCACAATACTTTCCAGTTTCATCCAGTCCTCTTGGAGCAGCCCTGGAACACTATCATTTTATCTGTGGTTTTTACTCATGCTTAAAGTCTAGCATGAAATAACAACAAAAATAGGTTAAATTATTAGAAGAAAAATTAATTTCACTATTTACACAAAACAAACGGAATGAAGTAAAAATCATTCAAAGTGATAAATGTTGTGGTTCAAATATTACTGTATTAAAATTACTTAATTACTTAATTAAAAATTAAAAAGAATAGAGCCAGCTAGTTCATCATTTATTAAAAGTTTTAAAACACTTTTCCAAGATTCCGAATTCGTTAAGCAACAAAAGTTACATGTTTCCTCTAATTAGTTTTTTCATGATATTTTAGCATAACACTATTAAATAATCATGACTTGTTGAGCCTTGTCTCACTGAGCAAAAACTACCTCTTTAATTATCAATTTGGTTATGTTATCTAATCAAAACCATTTCATGAGCCCCCATTCCTGTGAACAGAAGAGTGATAGATTAAGGTAAAGAGAATTAAAACAAAGAACAGCTTATTTTCTTGTTACCAACCTATCACTTCTAGTAATAATAATAATAACCATTAACATTTATTTGGCTCTTCTTCAGAGCTGAACAGTGTTACATTCCTTAGCTTCTTAAATCCTCAAAGTAGTTTGAAGAGGTGGGTATTACTACTAGCCGTAAATCTTAAAAGGCATGGAATGCTTACCTGACTTATCAGACGTCACCAGCTAGTAAGTCATAGGGGTGGAATTCAAACCTGATATGTTCACAGCCCACATTTCTAATTACATATCATAAGCCCCCTAAAAATAAGTAGTTTCTACTCACCCTTTTAACTAGAGAGAAGTTAGCAAGAATTACACACGTATCTTTTCATGCTTTCTTTTTAATTTTTTCCCCAGAAACCTTCTGCTAGGATGAGGAAAGCATGTGGGAAGATTAAGATAAATAATACGGAAAAAGATAAGCTGACCACATATGTGTATAAAAATATCTTTTTAGAAGTGGGGCTGGCTAGATTAAGGAAGGAAAAATTGGAGGTAGGACTATAGAATCTGGCCAGTACCTGTTACCCTAATCCAAAGAATTCAAGATTCTAGGAAGAAAGCTCTCTACAGAACTGGAGATTTAGAATGCAAGGGCTATTGATATCTTGAGCTACTCTAAAATGTGTCTGTTGGAAATGTTTTTCTACATTTAATGTCTTAAAATTAAAGCTTGCTTATTTGATTTAATTGCAGTAAGCAAAAATTACTTTTGTACTTTTCTACTTGATTTAAATATATTGATTCTGGGTTCAAAACATAACATTTTATGCTTAAATTCAAGAGCATTAAAAGTGAGTATAGGAGTTCTCTTATCCCATGGTGCAAGTTCACTGCTGTGGTGTGGGTTAGATTCCTGGCCTGGGAACTTCCATATGAGGCAGATGTGACCGAAAATGAACAAACAAAGTAAGTTTAAAGCAGTGTAATTTTTAATTATCACCTTATCTGATTTACACTATCTTTAAAAAAAATTAGGTTTTACTTTCTCAAAAGTCTGTTTCCTCTATCAACACATCCTTACTGGGGCAGAGAAAAAACCTTTGATTGTCCAAATGTTTCTTTTCAGATAGGCTTGCATCTGCTATAAGAAGAGATTTGTTTCTAAGGACCCTGTAGACAGACCAAGTAGGCTTAAGCTAACACATGGAAACTGAAATAAAAAGGTGGCTTTATTTCTCGCATACACTGTTCACATTTTCTGATAGGAAGGATGAATACCCTTTCTGTTCCTCTTAGGCTCTGGCAGATGCTCCTGACCTACAAACCTGCCTTGGGTTTGGCTACCACAGCCATCCTTGCTCCATTTTGGGAATATTTCCAGATCACTTCCTTTTTGTCCACTCTACAACTTTTTATCTTCAGGTTTTTGTTGTTGTTGTTGTTTCTCAAATCACTAGTTGGTTTTATTACTGACTCCCACTGGTCACCTTACTATTTAATTTTTAAAGTGGTAAATACTGCTCTGTGTCTGAAGATTGATAAAATGCGTATATGGTACTGGTGTGGGGTATTAGGGGAGAAAAGATCCAGAAGACAGATTGGCTTATTTATGTATGTATGCATGTATATATGTATGTATGTATGTATGTAGCTTTTTAGGGCTGCAGCCGTGGCATATAAAAGTTCCCAGGCTAGGGGTTGAATCAGAGCTACAGCTACCAGCTTACACCACAGCCACAGCAATGCAACATCCAAGCCACAACTGCAACGCTGGATCCTTAATCCACTGAAGGAGAACAGTGGGATCGAACCCGCATCCCCACGGATACTAGTTGAGTTCGTTACTGCTGAGCCAGAACGGGAACTCCCAGATTGGCTCATTTAATAAATTATTTTCTTTCTTTCTTTCTTTCTTTTTTCTTTCTTTTTTTTTTTTTTTGGTCTTTTTGGCATTTCTAGGGCCGCTTCTGTGGCATATGGAGGTTCCCAGGCTAGGGGTCTAATCAGAGCTGTAGCCACCGGCCTACACCAGAGCCACAGCAACGCCAGATCCGAGCAGCGTCTGCAAACTACACCACAGCTCACAGCAATGCCGGATCCTTAACCCACTGAGCAAGGCCAGGGATTGAACCCGCAACCTCATGGTTCCTAGTCGGATTCGTTAGCCACTGAGCCACGATGTGAACTCCAATAAATTATTTTCTTCAGCTAGACTAAACAATACACCTCTGCGCTTGAGAAACTCATTCTGAAAGAAGAGAAAAATAAGCACACTATTATAACAAGTGCAATGGTGGCTATAGACTCAGGGCACATGAAGGAAGTAGGCTATGTGCCTCTGCCTGGGGGAGTGGAGAATGGTCTTGTAAAGTAGGAGATACATGAATTAATTTGGGACTGGCATATGCACACTGAGGTATATTGAACAACTGGCCAACCAGGACCTGCTGCAGAGCACAGAGAACCCTGCCCAATAATCTGTGATAATCTATCTGGGAAAAGAATCTGAGAGGGAACGGATATGTGTGTGTGTGTGTGTGTGTGTGTGTGTGTGTGTGTGTGTGTGTGTCACTTTGTTGTACAGCAACCATTTCTACAACCTTGTAAATTAACTATATCTCAATAAAACTTAAAAACTTTTTTTTTTTTGAAGAATGTTGGACTTCCCTTGTGGCATAGTGGGGTAAGGATCTGGTGTTCTCACTGCATCAGCTTGGGTTGCTGCTGTGGTGTGGGTTCGATCCCTGGCCTGGGAACTTTCACATGCCATGGGCATGATCAAAAGAAAAAAAATATTTGAAGGATGTGTACAAACACTCAGTGATGAACATTTACGTGCAGAGGCATTTGCCGATTAAGGTGCATGTTCTAGGAGAACAAAGTATTCTGTTTGGGCCAGAATATGCAATAATTGGGGGCATAAAATCTCTTAGTATTGGAAATGGAAAATGAAAAAAAAAATACATTCATAAATAACAATACAGTAGCCTCATATTTAAGATAAATTTAATGCAGCTTTCCTATCAAGTCCAGATTTCATGCACCCTTGCACCTATGCTCTATTATTAGAACATTTTATTTTAGACTTGGGTTTTCAAACCAACATACGAACTAGTTAGTAATCACAACTTGATTATTTTCATTGAGCTGCTCAATACATTCCATTCTGAAGTAAGGAGCTCAGAAAAGGAGGAGCTATATATAGTCAGAAAGACTAAAAACCTCAGTAGCTAGAACAGACATTTGCTTACTGGCATAGGTACACTGAAGGATGTCTTCTCCTCACATTACCAACATGTCAGGATTTTTCACAGATGTTATTAAGACACCACAGTAATGCAGAGATGTATGTAAGCTGAGAGCATAATCACTATGAGGCTTGAAGGCTGATGATGTGACACTGTTGAAATTATTCCGATGTCCCTCTAATTTGTCACATGACTTAATGGTTAACTGTGTTATATGGTTTTCAAATCGAGGTTCCTGACGATTTCTTTTTCTTTTTCTTTTCATGAAGTGGATAATGATTTGTAAACTGACTCTTCATGTTCCTAAACCAGTGAGCATTTTAAAAATTAGTTTCCGTGAAATAGAAGTGGTTTCAAAGGGAGTCTTGGCTCAAGAAGCTTCTGTTTGTGGACTTTGACTGCCAGGACAGCCATTCAAAGAAAGATGGTGATTTCTAAATTATTCTATTTTTACTTCGATATCCTCCCTGTAACTCAACAGTTTTCTCCATGCTGCTTGCAAGGATCTCCCTCCTGTTTGTCCTCAGGATATGTTACCATTAGCAACTGTTATTCCTGGCCCTCCCTGTTCCATCAACTACCAAATCTTAGAGTCAAAGTGGAAAATCCTTGCAGATATAATTGCTTAAGGAAATATTTCTACACATACTAGTAGGAGTGATCGTTAGCATTCTTTTTTAATAGGTTGATAAATGAAAAGCAGGAGAAACAAGGAAATGATCTTGATTATTTAATATAAGCTAAGCCAAAAAATTAACTTAATAATAAAGACACAACAGTGGATTTTCCTGTTGCTCTTTTGACTTAATCCTCTTCATTTCTATGTAAACTCGAACAAAAAAGTAAACTGAATGTTTATTTATACTGGGCACTGGGTTAAGTGCTTTGAAATGATTAGAAAAATCAGAACAACCATTTTGCTCTTGAGAAATTCACCAGCTAGAGGAAGAGAGAGTTACATATAAAACGATGATTTTTTGGAGTTCTCTGGTGGCCTGGTATGTTAAGCATCTGGCGTTGTCACTGCTACAGCTTGGGGCACTGCTGTGGAGTGGGTTTGATCCCTGGCCTGAGAACTTACGCATGCTGAGGGATGACCCCCCCCCAAAAAAAAGATGAGTTTTTAAAATAGAACGTTAGGAGAAAATTGACATGATGCAATGTTAAGTTTCTATTTGGGGAGTAGAAAACAAATTTCATTTTTATGTATGAGGGACTCACATATTTTAGCATAAACTGTCACCAGAGGATTTAGATATGTTTTGGACATATCTAGAGGATCAACAGTAGGGACTCATCTGGAATTTCTCTGCATGACAAACCAGAGTTTTATAGGAAAGAACTCTTGAGTCTTGGGGGATTGAGATGTTAAAACACTTGGTTCATATCTCCTTGGAAGAGTGAATTTTTTCCCCTTTCTCTAGCGGACATGTTCTTTAGTCTTCATGGGGGGAGAAAAGAAAAAAAAAAGTCTGCATCTAATGTTCTGTTGAAGACATATATGTACACATATACAGCATATGTATAAGTCCTGGTGGTGGCGAACAGAACAGTCCAAGTGGGCAACACTGTCCAGCAAATGGGCCAGACTAAAAGTTGGGGAAAATGTCATGCTTTGGATCTATTAACACCTCTGACAACAGCATAGGCATTGTGTCAACTTCCACTAGAACGCAGCAATTTCGGCCTGGGCGCTGGGAGCACTGGCTGCTTTGGCAGTGTCTCTGTGGCTTATGGTGATTTTAGAATCTCAGGGCAGTAGAGAGGAAAAATGGCAAATACATGGGATCACTAAGATGAACTGTTTTTGTGTAAATGTGTGATATCCTTCGAAACACAAAGAACTAGGCTGGTAGAGCTCGTTGGGCCTTTGAAGTGTACTTTCAAACAACCCAGGGAAAAAAGGCAGAACAGAGAGTGTCATTTGGTATTGTTATTTTAACACCACTTAGATTCCATTTTAAATTTCTTCTTTCAGGTGATTTTTCTCTAGAGAAAAGTAAACTATAACTAAAATTATATTTATACTAAACAATATATTTACAGCTCACCCGCCTATATCTTCTAAATACTATTGTATTGTCAACTTAGATAGGTAAGAAGCAGCTAGCTGGTACCTCAAAAATTTAGCTCTCTGCCAGAAAAATTCTTTCACTGAATCTTGTCTCATCTTACGACTTAATTGTTGAATTGATTTTCAAGCATCAGAGGAGACATTTACATGTTTTAAATTTTCCTTCCACATGTATGCCAGCATTAACTCCTGTTTATCAACCTATATCCACCTTTTTTTTTTTTTTTTCCAGGGCTGCACCTGCAGCATATGGAGGTTCCCAGGCTAGGATTGCATCAGAGGTGTAGCTGCTGGCTTATGCCACAGCCACAGCAACACCGGATCTGAGCCATATCTGTGCCCTACATCACAGCTCACAGTAGCACCAGATCCTTAACCCGCTGAGTAAGGCCAGGGATCGAACCTGAGTCCTCATGGATGCTAGTCAGATTCGTTTCTGCTGAGCCACGATGGGAAGTCCACATCCACCCTTCTTTGCCAGTTTGATGATACTGGAGCTTGATCTTGTGGATCTTGCCACATCATTAATAAATGTAATCCTTCATCAATAAAGGGCACCGGAGTGAGACTGCAGTGATGGAAGTAGGAAGACTTCCCTTCTGGGTCTTGGCTACTCCTCCATTTATTCTATTCAGTGAGGGAGCTTCTATTGAAACCTCAGACTATGCTTGCCTAGAATAAACCATTTCCAAGCAGCTCGGTGCTACCAGATCCTCTGCAGTGTCAGGATGCTTCCACAGATAAGCTCTAGGCTGAACTCTCTGGCAAGTTTCTTGACAATGGGCAAGCCTGTGTGTTCCCATGATTGACATGCCCATGCCAATGAGGTCTGAATTTCAGTCTTGGGGGCAAGACTTTTCTCCTAACTCTTAGTTCCCTGCTTTATTTTGCACCTGTTACTCCTGGATCTCATAACTTTTCCTTTTTACTTCTTTTAGTAATTAACTACTTTCCAACAGTAAAAAATTCTTTGTATTTATTTTTTCCTGTTCAAATAACTGATGTGGTTTTATCTCCTGACTGGACCCTGATGACATATCCCATTTTATATTATGGTATTCAAATGAACATAACTCTCCAAATGACAAACTTAGCATCAATTCTAAAAAATAAATGTTATTTTCCCCTTTTTTAATATAATAAAAATCCATTGTATTTTACTTTTTATTTTGATGTTCAGAAAACTTAAAGTACATGACATAGAGTATTAAAAAATAATGGAATCCTTATACAGAACTTAGGCTTTGTGGGTCATATGGTCTCTGTTGCAAGTGGTCATCTCTGATGTTTTAGTTTCAAAGTAGCCAAAAAAATGCAAAAATTAAGAGTGACTGTTCCAGTAAAACTTTGGCATCTGGCTAGACTTGGCCTTCAGTGTGTAGCTTGCCAAATCTTGCTATAGACAATATTCTCATTATACAGATATAGAGTAAAAAATATCATGTACTAAAATTATGATTTGTGAAATGTATTATTCTTGTTTTAAAGCCATGGAATTATAGAAAAAAATATAGAGTTGAACAGACCTTCAAAGTTAATCAAAAATGACCTTTAATTTAGAGAGGATGCAGAACTTGATAGACAGAACCTTAGCTGTGGAGTCAGACTTTGAATATGAACTCTGACATTTTCTACCTGTGTGTTAAGGGGTTATTTACTTGATCTTTCTAAAATTTATTTTCCTCTTATTTAACATGGACATATTAATAATCAACCTTAAAATCATATGACAATGGTTAATGTCCACAAAAACTTAGTGAATTCCTAGTCTGTGGAGTAAATTATTTTAGGCAAGGGGATCAACAATGAAAGTTAGATATGAAATGTGCACTTAAAGGAAGTAATGTTGATTTGGGGAATAGAATAGGTACATGCAGGTAATTTATATTCAGGCCCAACTAAGTCACATCGGTATATTATGAAGTCTACTATTTTAGCACTGGTTAACTATGATGGCCTTTAAATATTTGTTCAATATTAATTTAGAGGAGATGCTGACTACTGCGTCAGGGGAGGGATCTGGGCCAAAGAAGAGAGGGCAGCTGGTGCTATATCCAGCCTAACAACCCAAAATACACTATTTTATAAAAAGAAGAGACTGAGCCACCTTTATTTGTCAAGGTCAAGGGCTGTCAATTGTCAGTTGTCGTAAGGGCTTGATACTATATTGACTTCAATTAAAGAAACTGAGGTTATGCTCTCATACTTCACATTCTGATTATATGTATATACATATATGCACATGTATTTTTCATTATATGTACAATTATACATCCCCATGTGCAATTGTAATGTATAACACATATACGAAAAGGAATGTAGAGAAAAGATATTTGCCAAGTTTAATTAACTATCACAAAGAGAACATCTATGTAAACACCACTCAGTTCAAGAAATGGAATAGTGCATCTCCCTCTCTTCACTATTTCTTCCCTCTGAATAAACATAACAATAATACCAATTTCTAATAGCACCCTTTAGCTTTGCTTTTATTACTTTTTAGTTTTTGAGTTTCACATAAATTATCCATTACTGAGTTCTTTTGATCAGTGTTAGGTCAGTGATATTCAATTTGTTGTTGCCTTTGGCTGTAGTTTGTTCATTTTCATTACCGTATGCTATTCTAGCATATACATGTGCTCTCAGTTAAATAGCCATTCTTTTACTATGGGATTTTTCCCAGTTCTTGAACATTGTGAATACTGCTGCTATGAATAATTTTGTATGTCTTTTGATGCCTCTTAGATTTTTAAAAATATAATACTGAGTGGAATTCCTCTGTCATAAGGTAGGGCATACTATTTCAACTTTTGTAGAAAATGCCAAGAGTATGTGTTCTAAATTACTTTCTCTAATCATTTTCTATGGATATTCCAAGTGTTTTTGAAAGAACGTGTTTTCTGCAGGTGTTGGGTGCAGAGTTCCATGTATTTCAGTTGGGTCAAATTTGCTAATCATACTGTTCAAAATTTCTCTCTATTTACTGATTTTCTTTTTCTCTGGTTGTTCTGTCAGCTAGCGAATCCTCTGCATTAAAATATCCCCATATCATGTATTGTCTGTTTCTCTTTGTACATTTGTTATTTTTTGTTTCACATTCTTTGAGACACTGACATTGTGTAAATTTTATGTCTATATTCTATATAATCCTAGTGGGTAAACTTGTACCATTTGATGTGTCTGGCTTTATTTCTAATAATGATTTTTTTTTGTCTTTTTGCTATTTCTTGGGCCGCTCCTGCGGCATATGGAGGTTCCCAGGCTAGGGGTCGAATCGGAGCTGTAGCTGCCAGCCTACGCCAGAGCCACAGCAACTTGGGACCCGAGCCGCGTCTGCAACCTACACCACCGCTCACGGCAACGTTGGATCCTCAACCCACTGAGAAAGGGCAGGGACCGAACCCGCAACCTCATGGTTCCCAGTCAGATTCGCTAACCACTGTGCCACGACGGGAACTCCTAATAATGATTTTTGATACTACACTTTGATACTAGTAGAACTTAGAAGCTTTCTTTATGTTAGGGTCTGTATTCTACATCTTTCTCCAAAATTTTAACTTCAACCTTGCAATACTCTTTATTTTAGAAATTTTTTTTTAGGCAGTATATTATTTTTTTGAGTCTTATATCTTTCCTTTAATTAGAGCACTTAGTCCAATTATAATATAACTATTGATATAGTCGTATTATAACCTGTTGTATTCCTATTTGCTTTCTATTTATCTCTCTTCTCCTCGTTTTCATCTTCTGCTTCTGTTGGGTAGATTGCATATTTGTCCTGTTCCATTTTTTTCTCTGTTAGGTGAAGATTATATTTTTATTATTCCTTTTGTGACTACTTTAGGAATATAATATCCCCGACTTGGTCTAAACCAACTGGCCTTTTTACCTTAAAATAAAATCTGAGGGAGTTAAAACATTTTAAACCTTTTACCTCTACATTTTGTCTATATGTAATTTTTATATATTTTAATTATTTCTTTATCTCCCTGTCTCTTTCTAAGACATTATGAATATTTGATATAGTAATTCTTATTATTTAATATAGTCAATGTTTATTTATATTCACCTTGATATCAATCACTTTTATTGCTCTTCATTCCTTCCTGTACCTCTGATTTTTCCATCTGAGATTATTTTCCTTCTGCTTGAAAAAAACTCCCTGTAATTCATTTTGCTTGTAGAGGAAAATTTGCATAATTTTGATTTATATGAAGTTAATTTTATTTCACATTAATTTTTGAAGATGTTTATTTTATCATTTTATTTTTCTGGGTATAGTGATCTAGATTTGTATTTATTTTATTTTAGCACCTTAAAAATAGTACTTCACTATTTATTTTTACTGCTTCTGTTGAGGATTTATCTCTCAACCCAACTGTCGCTTCTTTGAAAATTTTTTTATGCACTTTTTGCTTCTTTTTCATATTATAATTTTAAGTTTTCAGTAATGTCAGTAAAATGCAGTTAAGTAAAAATTGCTTGGATCTCATACCTTCTTAAATTTTACTTTTTTTATGATTGGTTAATTCTTATCTATTATCTCTTCACATATTGCTGCTGCTTTTTACTCTCCTCTCTTTCTAAGATTTCAGTTATACTTATATTAAAATGTCTCACCGTATCATCCACATGTCTTACCCAACTGTTTTGCCTTTTTCATTCATTTTACCAATGATCCATTAGGGTTTTTTTCTTCTGATTCATCTTCAAGGTCACTGTTTCTCTCTTCTACCATCTCTAAATTATAAAATTCTATCATTATTAATTTTGCTTTAAAATCTTTTAGTTGCAAAATTTCTACTGTATAGATTTTGTCTTTTATTTATTTGAATATACAAAGCATAATTATTTTAAAGGTTGGTCTAGTAACTCCAATATCTGGCGCTCCATTGAATAGGCTTCTATTACATTTTGTTTCTGCTGGAGGTTATTCCTGTATTCTTGTGGCCATATGTTCTTGATTTTTTTTTTTTTTTTTTTTGGTCATGCAGAAGTTCCTGGGCCAGGGATTGAACCTGCACCACTGCAGTGACTTGAGCCACAGCAGTGACAAAGCTGGATCCTTAATTGCTAGGCTACCATAGAATTCCATATTCCTGCTTATTTTTGATAGTATTTGAAAACTTTTGAGTTGATTTGAAGTTGAACTCTAGTCCCTAAAAATGCCAGTTTATACTGAATGCACATTTTCTTCCGGGATATAGCTTTTTCAAATTTCAACCAAAAGTATGCAGAAGGTCTTCAGCTCCAATTTTTATCTACCCAGCTCTGTAAGGTTGTCAAAATGTGACTCAAATTGTCTTCTTCTTAGTAGCCTTTAAAATAATATACTTTCAGGGACAAAGAGTCAAAAATGCTAGGCTCACATTTCAGAGCTTCACTTCCTTCCTTCTTACATAGTTACACTGAATAGGCAATTCTTTACTGTCTTACTAGCTCTTCAAGGACACTGCAATGCATTATTCATCTGTCTTTCTTTCTCTTTATCTATCTCTCTATCACCTATCTATCTATACATCCCTTCTGTCTATTTATCTATCAAATATTCCAGTTTCTTTAGTAGAAGGGCTGATCTAAATTAACTCAGGATCCTTAATCAGTAATGTGCTCCTAATTACAAAAATGCCTTTATTTATTATTTTGCTTTAAAGATCAATATAATTAATGTCCTATTATGCTATCATACAATTTTGCGGAAAAAGTACTTTAAAAAAGATTCACTCTTGCTCAAGCTTTTTATTCTAAAAGTTACCATGTAATTGTGATTATAGCTTAAATTGTTAAGTTCGAAGTGAAACAAATGACTTTTAGTTAAAATTGTCTTTTATTTATTAGAATATATTCCCCCTTTTAAGAAGATTTATTTTAAGTATCTTTGGGTAATAAGGACTTTCTACAATTTGAAGCCCACAATATATCTTTTTATATATGAAATTTGCAAAAGACTTCTTTAATTTTACTTTAAATATCTGTTTAAATTCAAAATTACTAAATTACCACGTTACTAAATTATGAAAATATTACTAAATTAAGTATTACTAAGATGTTGTTCTAAAAATCACCAGTGTTAAGCAATAGTAGGCAGAATAATGACCACTCAAAGATAGTCATTCTCTAATCCTAAAGATGCGGAAAACCTGTAAATTCATGACAAAAGGGACTTGCAATTATAATTAAGGGTATGACCCTTGAGAGGAAATTAATCTGGATTATTTGAGAGGGTTCAATTTAATTATGTGAGTGCTTAAAAGTGGAGAATCATTTCCAATTGTCAGAAAGATGCAATATCAGGTGAACCGACTTGCTGTTACTGCCTCTGAAGGAGGCCATGAGCCAAGGGAATGCAAATGGCTTTTAGAGACTGAGAAAGGCAAAGAAACAGATTTCCCCCTAGAGCCTCTAGAAAAGAATGCCGACCTGCCAAACTCCTTGATTTTAGCCCTATGTCTGACCTATGTCTGACTTCTGACCCACAGAAATAGATGATAAATTAGAATTTTAAATCGCTGGATTTAAAAGTGATATCATGCCAGCAATAAAAAGTAACAAACCTCTAAATGAGTTCACCATTTCTACTTGCTTCACGCAATTATTTCTTAATGCTACTTCAGTTTGATCTTTTAAAATAGAAAGCAGATAGCTGAGGCAGGAGATAGATGGGTCCCAAGCTAAGCAACTGGAATCTGTCCCCAGTGGACAAATGCTTCAAGATAAAGATTATGGCAGGAGCCAGGAGGAGGTGAGTGCTGCTGAAATCCATCTTGGCCAAAAGATGCACGCATACACAGGAGAGAGCCCTGAGTCAGGCCAAATGTGGACTCAAGGCCAGACTGAGCAAGATGATTTGCTAGAGGAAGCAGGGAAGGACTGCCCCCCATACAGGTGGTTTAAACCACCTCTAAAACCTGTGTCAACCTGCTCTTTCTCCCTTGTTCTTTATCTGTCTGTCTCTCTTTCTCTCTCTGTCCACCAGAGCATGCCTGTGCTTTCTCCTCACCTATCTTCTCTCTCTTCTCTCTTAATAAACACTTTTATTTGCCTCACTATTCTCAGTCTCTTTGCAGATTTTTCTCCAAAGGGACAAGGATTGGAGACCTACATTGTTGGGGTTCAGCACTCTTACCCAACTGCCACCCTACTGCAATCATATAAAGTATAATGGACACTTTTATATGTATCTCAATTTTACGGGAAACTGAGCCTGGAAAATTTAAGAGAATTGTCTTAGACAACACAGCTAGCGATTTTCAGTGGTGAGATTCAAAAATCATGCAGTCTGCCTCTAAAAAGCCCTGCTCTCAGTATCCAGTCCGAGCACACTTCCTTCTTTCATTTTAATTCCTTAATCAAAATCATTTACTTACTTTACGTCTCCATAGAATTGAATTTGAACTCCTAACCATGGGTACATTATGTGATATCTGCTTGCCTCATGCTTCTCCCCTAGATACTGTGTTTTAACCTCAGTCACCTACTCCAACTACACCCTACCTGAGGGCTTTTGCATTAATATTCCAGTTATCTGGAAGGCTTTCCTTCAGATCTTTGCAAGCTGAATTCTTCTAAATGTTAGCTTTCTGACTCAAATGGATCCTCAATGACATTTCCCATGGCCAACAATCTAATAGTTACTTGGATACAGTTCTTATTGTCCACTTTTATTTTCTTCTTGGAATTTTTCTATATTAATACTGCCTTTTTATTTTTCGGTTTATGTATTTCCTCTCTCCTCACTGGAAAGAAATCTCCAGGAAACCTGAGATCATGTATCTCTTGCTTGCTTCTGTATTCCACCAAACTAGAATAGTACCTGGCACACAGAGGGCACTTACATTTTTTAAAATAAGTGATATCATGCATACTCATAAGCATTTCAATATATTTTCTACAGTAGTTGAGGAAGAAGTGGTGCTCTGGGGATTTACACAAATCCACAGACATTTTCACCTGCACTAATGTAATGAATAGTTGTAGGAATTGAATATTATTATAAAACCTTGCAAATCCATCTATGGTATTTAGAAGCTCTACTGTATCTATTTAAGGAGGATGGATTGGAAAGCAAATATATTTTCTTGCTTAAGGAAGGTTATGAATAGGACTAAATTCTCTTACATAAAAATGGAATCAAATCATGTGGAGGGGAGAGAGAGGGAGAGGAAGAGAAAAAAGAAAGGAAGGAAGGAGAAAGAAAGAGAAAGAAATAAAAAGAAAGAAAGAAAGAGATGAAGAAAGGAAGAAAGAAGAGAGTTTCTGTTGTGGCTCAGTGGGTTAAGAACCTGGCTAGTATCTATGAGGATGAGGGTTTGATCTCTGGCCTTGCTCAGTGGGAAGGTCGCAGATAAGGCTTGGATCTGGTGTGACCGTGGCTGTGGTATAGGCCAGAGGCTGCAGCTCTCATTTGACCCCTAGTCTGGGACCTTCTATCTGCTGCAGGTGTAGCCCTAAAAAGAAAAAGAAAAAAAAAAAAAGAAAGAAAGAAAAGGAGGAAGGCAGAAAAGAAAATGAATGATAATTTAACAAAGGCCATGCCACAAGGAGAGGATACTCTCAAGAAATTTTTGTTGAGTTATATGCAATTTCATTCTTTTTGTTCCCCTCTCCCAGATATTCAACAACTACCTACCTATATCAAAATATTTTGTTATATTATGTTTTTGGTGTCTTTGGTTTTAATTTTTTCCTTTTTACTTATTTGTGGAATATGCATATGAGTCAGGTGCTATATAAGAGGAAGTCTGCATATATAAGGAAAAATAATCTGAAAAAAGAATATATGTGTTTATATGTGAATCACTATGTTGTACACCTGAAGCTAA
Organism: Phacochoerus africanus; assembly: GCF_016906955.1. NCBI lineage: Eukaryota > Metazoa > Chordata > Mammalia > Artiodactyla > Suidae > Phacochoerus > Phacochoerus africanus. Next base: position 208,861,548 of record NC_062544.1, on the reverse strand, counting down.
CATGACATTGTAAATTAACTATACTTCAATTTAAAAAAATAAATTTAAAAAAAGAGTAAGGTTGTGAATAAAGTCTCCATATTTGGCCATGTTGCTTCTTATGGCCAACACAAGCTGTGTTCTCATGAGACTATTAGCATGCAGTTGGTATAAATTGAGATAATAATGATAGAAAATTATAAAATATTTTTATGATAGGTAAATTTTCTGGTAGGAGAAATAAAAGGTGCTAAGGGAGCAGAAGGAGAAGGTTCTGATCTATTCTAAGGATTCAAGAAATATGTCTCTAAAGAAGAGTAAGCTAATCAGTCATAAGAGACAGAGGTAGGTGATGTATATTCCCAGGGTCAGAAGCAATGTATGGAAAACCTGAGAGGTGAGAGAGTGGTACATTTGAGAGGCTTGGTGTAGTCAGGAATTGCCGGAAGATAGGGCAAGGGGGGAATAGGTGGCTTCAGCATGTTAAAGAAGAGACATGCAGAGGAAATATCTTTATAGCCTTACTGATCCTAGTAAGAAATTAATGTTTTATCATAATGGTAATAGGAGATCATTGAAAGTTTGTAAGCTATAGGAGAAAGGTGATCCAATAACTGATTTATAAAGGTTGCACAGCTAGGTGGAAAATGAAGTAAATGACAAATATACTGGATATAGGAAAACCTTTTAAGAAGTTGGTGTATAGGAGAGAAATGTTAGTAGCAGACGAGTGGTGAAAGTGGTAACATGAAGAACTGGAATGACTGGAGAGCTATTCAAAAAACAAAATGATAGGATGAGGTGATATATTTCAGCGTGGATAGTGTGCCATTCAAATCCATGTTTTGAGAGAATGCTACTACTAAAAAGCCCCAGATTCAGCTGGGAAGATCTCCCTTGCCCAAGGTTGTACACCTTCCTAGAGTGGTCACATCCAGTGAATAATCAGTGTAGGGATATAAATATTCATCTAGGAATAACCATAGGATTGGCATGGAGACTGCATCTCAACCAAACCTTCCCCCCCACATAATTCTGTTTCCTTATTTTCCCTCCCATAGCTATAGATCCCTTGAGAACTTCCACTAAACTTCTGAACACTAATTTCTGCTTCAGAGTTTGCTTTCCAGGGAACTCAGCCTACCTACGGCGATTAGTTATGAGGCTGAGCATGTAACGAAGAGTGGTAATTTTATAGACTCCTAGATTTATGGCTTAAAACCTGAGTAACAGATAGGTTATTCAATGAGATAGAGAGTTTCCCAGGAAAAAAAGGCATATTTTAAGAAGTAAGAAGTTTTAGGTGCCAGTGTGATATCTAAGAGGAGCTATTTGGGCATCTCTAAACTCTTCAGATCTGCATTCCATGGAGGTTGAAAGTAAAGGAAGTAGGTAAGGGAATTGGAGAGTTGACCAGAATGTTTGAAATCATGATTGGGTGAATAGGAAAATAAATAAGAAAACACAGCCTAACAACTAACCTCTACAGTGAGGAATTATAACTTGGCACATGTTTTATGTGAATTCTTGTAAAAATGAGGGTTAAGAAAAGAGACCATGGCAGGCTACCCCTATTTAACATGAGACTCAGAGTTCAATACTTTGGTAAGATATCTTCTACCTTACATTCTCTGCCTGTCTTGAGCCCAAGTTGAAATGTTTCTGCAGTGTTTACACTTAACCTGCTAAGAGGGACCAAGAAAGTATTTCAGTTCTTTTGACAGAAACCTTCCAACAGAAGGAATGCATCCCAAAATAAATGTCTCTGGATGAAAAAATCATTATAGTACCATAGAAGTTTGAACACATCTTTTAAGGTCAAGAACATATTTTAGCTGTTGTGTGATTTTCAATTCAAAATATCTGCCCTTATTAATGATGTGGTTAAAAAGGGTCATGTAAGATTTGGCACCAAAGGATTGGCTATCCTAAAAGCCAACAGAGAAGATACTCTTTAGGTACCGTCTTTGGATCTGCTTTGAAGAGAAATAGATCTTTGCTGTACTGAGAATTGTATGGTCAGAAAATTTTTGCTGAATATAAAACTATCTCAGTCACTCATGACTTATTTTTTATTGACCAGAAACAAGATCACAGATCCAGTTTTTTAACCCAGGAAATTAAAATAAGACCTGTGGCTGAGAAATGAGAGAATAGAATGCATTTTTTTTTTCTGTTTTATTTGAAAACATAGGGAGTTCCCTTTGTGGCTCAGCAGTTAACGATCCTGACTAGGATCCATGAAGATGCAGATTCAATCCCTGGCCTTGCTCAGTGGGTTAGGGATCCAGCATTGCAGTGAGCTGTGGTGTAGGTTCCAGATGAGGCTCAGATCCAGTATGGCTGTGGCTGCAGCTCTGATTTGACCCCTAGCCTGGGAACTCCCATATGCCACAAGTGCAGCCCTAAAAAAAAAAACAAACAACAACAACAACAACAAAACAGCAACAACAAAAGAAAATATACTAGATAGAGATTGTAAGTATGGGTCAAGTAAAAGCACAGAACTAACCCATGGTATTTACTGATATAAAAAATATTTCTGTCTACCATGGGAAGATATTGACGTAAACCCTGTTCTCATGGTTTGGGGAAGTAGAGACCACGCTGGAGAGCTTCTCCAGAATCTCCACTCACCTTTCTCTATTTGCACTTTGCTCAGGGAGGCTGACCTCTAAGCTGTATCATCAGGCTCCTTGTCCTCTAGCAGTCAGTTGATTTTGAGAAGTAGGAGGCACTCTAGGAGATTTGGTGAGTAGGAAAGAACTGTATTCAGGGTTTTATTGCCCTGGTCAATCCTCCTTGGGAGTTGTTTTGGCTGGCTCCTTGTATGGCAGGTCACAGCTCAGCTTCTTTCTCTCTCAAAACTCACTTCACCTCTCTCCCACAGGACTCACAATGGTGTCTGAACTCCACTGTTATTAGCCTAGGGTATTGTGCTGTTTCTTATACTTTCCCTACATCAGACCCATAGCTCTGCCAAGAATTTGTTTTTATTTATTTATTTTATTTAATTAATTAATTTATTTTTGTCTTTTTTTTTTGTCCATGTCCCTATCATGCCAAAATTCTCTTGCCGGGGATAACACCCATGTCACGGAAGCAGTGAAAGTACAGGACCATTCACCTACTGAGCCACCAGGGAGCTCCTAAGAATCCATTTAGAAACATTCCTCCAATTACTCAATTTGCGTGTGCCATTTTTTTTCCCTGATAGACTGAAGTACTTAGATAAGGGTTAATACATTGTTGTTAATTGTTCTTCAAATTCCTTTTAAAATATTGGCATCAGAATTAGGGTTTAATCAACCTTAAATGCTATTTTAAGTATTTTACACTCCTTTAATTAGGTTTATAAATACAGTTGGCACCCCCCCCCCCTTTTTTTTTGGCCTGCCCTGTAGCACATGGAGTTCCAGGGCCAGAGACCAGCTGCAACAGCTCTGTGGATCCTTAACCCCCTGAGCCCAGCTGGATATTGAACCTGTGTCCCAGTGCTCCAGAGATGCTGACTCTGTCGTACCACAGTGGAAACTCTTAAATACAGTTGACCCTTGAACAACAAGTGTTTGAACTGCTTGGGTCCACTTTTACTTGTATTTTTCAATAGTAATTGCTATAGTATTGCATCTTTCATCTGTATCTGCAGTTGGTTGAGTCACAGATTTCAGAACCACTGATAAGGAGGAACTGCAGATATGAAAGAACTGCTAAGCAAGGCTGAAAATAAATTATATGCACATTTTTGACTGTTCAGAGGGTAGGTGCCCTCTAATTCCAGCATTGCTCAATGGTGAACTGTATACACATACACTCCAAATTGAGAATTTATTTTTTAGTGACTACTGGTGGGCATAGAACTGGACATGGAAATAAATCAGCCATTAAGGCAGCTCTCAACACGCTGACAGTAGGGTAGGAAACATAGAGTATATTAAATACTGTAGAAGACAGGCTTTGGAAATTGAGCACATGTTCCATCTATAATTTCTAATTTTATATTTGATTTTTTTTCAGTGTTTCTTTAGATCTCATTTACTTCTATGTTGGCTTTATTTTATGTGCTTTTGTTTTCATATTTTTCTGGTAATTTGGGCAGTTATATAATGATTGTCATTATTTCTTTACTTAAAATTGTTTCTTAATTTATAAACTTTGGACATTATCTATTGTTTCCCGGCTTTAAAAAGATGAGAAATTTGTGTGTATATGTCTTCTGCCTCCTCTGCTTGCTTCCATCATCTAAACTCCTATTGAATGATATTTTTACAGTATAAGGATTTACAGCTTTGCATCCTCTTCAATAACCATCGTTTTCCAAAATGTTTAATATTATTTACATTTAAAATAATTCAGTCTTACAGAGTTTTCTTTTATAGCATAAATTCTTCCATTTAGAGTTATTTGGGGTCATTGTTTATCTTCGTGGGTTTTGATATTAATAAATTCTATGTGCTTTTTTTAAAGTCTAGAGATAGTTATTAGGATTTAATGTTGCAAGTACCTCCTCCTGGTTATTTACCTTTCTTTTAACTCTGTCCTTGATTCTGTCATGAATGAATTCTGAAGTTTAAGTTAATCAAGTTTATCAAGTGCATATCTTATAATTTATAATTTAAAATTTTTAAAAATAAACTCTTTTCACTAGCTTTATAACTTTATCTTTAATATTTAAACTAAAAAATTCACCTAGAGTTCTTAGTGTCTTTTTTACCAGGCAGTAAGCCAGTATCTACAACACCACCTATGCAGAGGTGCGTATTTTCCTTCCTAAGAAGTGTTAATAGTAACTAATTTTATTGAGCACTTGCCCTATGCTGATTTGTAGTCTGAGTGCACTACTCAATTAACCCTTATAAAAACTCTATAAAGAATGTTATTTTTTGTTTATAATGTATGTTTTTAAAATTTCAGCTTTATTAAGGTGTAATTAACACATAATGTTGTAAGATATTTAGACACACCATGGTGATTTGCAATACATACATGTTATGAAAGGATTCCTCCCATGTAGTTATTTAACCACACCCATCACATCACACATTTACCTTGAGGAAATTATGCCAAATGAAATAAGCCAGACAGGGAAAAATAAATATTGCATGGTATCCCTTTTATGTGTAATCTAAAAATTTTAAAAAGTTAAGTTCAGGGAGTTCCCGTCGTGGCGCAGTGGTTAACAAATCCGACTAGGAACCATGAGGTTGCGAGTTCGGTCCCTGCCCTTGCTCAATGGGTTAATGATCCGGCGTTGCCGTGAGCTGTGGTGTAGGTTGCAGACGCGGCTCGGATCCCGCGTTGCTGTGGCTCTGGCGTAGGCCAGGGGCTACAGCTCCGATTCGACCCCTAGCCTGGGAACCTCCATATGCCGTGGGAGCGGCCCAAAGAAATAGCAAAAAGACAAAAAAAAAAAAAGTTAAGTTCAGAGGAACAGAGGACAGAAAAGTGATTTCTGGGAGCGTGGGGAAGTGGGAGAAACACGAACATGTTGGTAGACGGGTACAAATTTTTAGGCATAAGATGACTACAGTGGGAGGGGCTAGTGTAAAACATGGTAACTTAACTGTAGCCGGAAACACTTTATTTTATAATTGAGATTTGCTGAGAGTAGACCCTAAATGTTCTTACCAAATGCTAATACTAATACTACTAAAAAAGAAGGCCCTATTTTTATTTCCTGTTTTACAGAAGAGGAAACCAAGGCCCAGAGTGGTGAATAATTAGGCCAAATTTACATAACTATTAAGTTCTAGAACCACGTTTTGGAGGCAAACAGTGGAGCTCCAGTATTCATGCTTTTAACCTATACATTCTACTCATCTTCATTCCATATGTGCATGAATATTTTTATAAGTTTGCTGTTGCTTTTTTTAGGGGGGCCTCTGGTAATTAGTTTCTGAACTTTTATCACAATGTACTTTATTACTGTTATCTTGTAGTATGTCTTAATATCTGGTAGGGTATCTCTTTCTGAGTTCCTCAAAAAAGCCCTATTTGATTTTGATTCATATTTGTGCTGAATTTATGTATTAATCTGGGGGACACTGACAGCTTTATATTGTTAAAAATTCTATCCATAACTTGAAATTAATCTCTATATTTGGCCCATGTTTATGCCTTCGTAACTTTAATATAATTAATTTTTTTCTCCATAAATTCCTTTTGCAAGATAAATTCCTATCTTTTTTATTTCCTGTTATGAATGGTATTTAATATATACTCCAGTTGGATATTACCAATATAAGCAAATATTTTTAATTTTAAAAATGCCCTTATAATTTTAAAGTTCATTTTGTATTTAGAAGCTCAACTGAAATCTCCAGTTCCAATATATTTTTCATTCTATTTAGTTTTCAGTGTGGTTAATTCTATCATCTGTAGATAATAACAGTTTTGTCCCTTCCCTTTTTATCATTTTATCACCTACTGATTTTTTTTTTAAATCATAAGCCTATGTGCTACCTGGCCTTTTCATCCTGTTTCTGATCTTAAAGATAATATGGCCAAGTAAAGATTTTACAGAATCATGAGATTTCCCGAGTTTCTGATCAAATTAAGAAAGTTTTGGTTTAATACTAACCTTTTCTTTTTCTAAACATAAATCCTTGTTATTACTTATCAAATGCTTTTTCTGTATTTACTGTATTCTCCTTTACTTCACTAACATGATAGAGAATCTGAATTTCTGAGTTAAATCTACTGAACTAAATGTATTATTTTAAAGCATTTTGTGTCTGGTTATCAGACATTTTCTTTAGGATTTTTGCAACTATTTTCATAGATGAACTTCACCTCTGATTTTTGTACTATCTTTATTCCACTTTTGGGCTTAAGTTCACATGGGCTTACAAACTGAATCACACAGCCTTCATCTCTTTTATTTGCTTTTGTTTTCTTTTCTTTACATAACAATATGCCTAAAGCAAGTTTGTGAAAATTGATCATATACCTATTTTGATTTGGGGACTTTCAGAATGGAGAGGAGCTGTTCTTTCATCACCATTTCAGTTTTCAAAATGATTATTGGATATGTCAAGTATCACATCGTTGTGTGTCCAATTTTCCATTTTATAGTTTTCTATCTTGTCCACGTAGGTTTTCAAATTTTGTAAATTTCCATTGAAACCTATTTACCATATTGTTGATGATATCCTTTGCTATCTTGTATAAAATAATACAATTATAAGAAATGTTTTACTTTTTTGTTTTCATTACTATCAAACTATGTAAATTTTCACTTACTAGATTTAGAAGTATTATATTTATTAATTGATAAAATCCTGAATGATTTATAAATCTCTTGTTATATTGCATTTATTAAACTTTTTTAATGCTCTATTTTATTTTATCATTGGAGACTTAAAATTTTCTTACCTCCCCTCCAGTATCCACAGTTTTAGTGTGGTAGATGGAGCCAGAACTGCCTGTTGTTTTGCCATGTTATCTTGTACTTGAACAGCATATCTCTTAGCATATATATTTTCCATTCCACTTACGTATTTTTCTCTTTTTCAGAAATACAACTCATGTCTAGGTCAGGTCTTTTTTTTTTTTTTTTTTTTTGCTTTTAGATAGCTGCATTTTTGACATATGGAAGTTCCCAGACCAGGGATTGAGTCTGAGCCACAGCTGAGAATTATACACCTTAAATGCAGGATCATTTAACCCACTGCACCAGGCCAGGAATTAAACCAGTGCCTCTGCAGCGACCTGAGCTGCTGCAGTCAGATTCTTAACCCAGTGTGCCACAGCAGGAACTCCAGGATTGGGTCTCTTTTGTTTGCTTTCCCTAGGGGCTGTCTTTCGGCATTCCCCCCCCCCCGCCCCCCGTTTTTTCCATTTGCTTTTGCATGTTCACTCATCTGCCCTCTACCTCATCATTCTGTTCTAATGATATCTATCCTATGCCTTGCAAATCTTAATGTATTTTCAAATTTTAATATTTTCCATTGTTATTTTCAATATTCTTCCTGATCTCTTCTACTTTCCCTGTCATAATCTGCTGTTTCATCATTTTTTCTGTTTCTCGTACTTAATTTTTTGATGCTTCTTTGCAAAAAATTCATATTTCCTTTCTATTATAGTGAATTAATAAATTTACTTTAGAAATTTTATTTTTCTGGCGTGTTCTTTATTTCATGTGGTTTATTTGTTTTACTGCTTTCCTTTTCTTTTGGTTAAAAGTATAAGTCATGTGTATGTTTTCTTTCCTTCATGTCATCTCTGAATGTTAGCCATCTGGTACCATTCAGATTTCTTATTTGCTCAGTAGTGGAGTAAAGGGGTGGAAGTGGGCACAGGAAACTGTGGTAGCTGGTTACACTTTTAGAAAATGTTCCGTGTAATTTGTGGTGTCTTCTGCTTTGGGGATGTTAACCTGAGTTCTCTGTAGGTAGGTGTGCAGATTACATTAATGAGGACCATTATTTCTCACAGTGAAGCCTCATAGGCCAGAGGTCTTTATTTAATGATTATTTTTGTCTTTTCGGGCATTTTAGTTCAGAGCAATGTGACTTAAGCCAAAGATCACATGTTTGTCTTTCTCTTATAGGTTTGCCTTCCCTAATGCTCTCTTGAGTGCAAATAGTAACTAGTGACCCATGGGAGTTTCTTCTCTTCCTCTGTGCCTCACTGATACCTCTCTCTTTCTCTTTTTATAAATTATTCCAACAAAAGGATAATGATCACATTATTTAGGAACATCTCACAAACTTTTAGTGAAATTTGTACATTGCTTAATTCCAAAAGTGAGTATTTGCTCTTGGGTTCTTCTATGCGTTGCTTCAAATATTGAAACATTTGGCAGGTATTCTATTATGTGGTTTAGCATAAGTCACTACCTAGCTTTGTTAAGAAGTGATACATACATTTTTTTGTTGTTGTAAGTGTTGAATTCCTCTATTTCTCATAATATTCCAAATATCAAAAAAGCAGTGCTAATATATCTACATAATTGATTAAAGGTAAAATAAGTATCATAAGAGTATCTTTTGTCTGAATTGAATGGATACAGAATTTGTTAATTAAATCGTCTGTATTTGTTTCCTTTTTGAGGTACTGCCTACATCCCCACTCCTGTTCAAAAAAGGAGTGTAGAGGTTAATCAATATTCTTAAGAAAATTTGGTAGATTGTTTCACTTTAACTTACACTTAAACCCTTAAGCTCATGAATTATGTTCATGTTTCTTAGCTGATAATTATTTACCACTTATAATAGGCTACATACTACATTCATGTTGTGTTACAAACCAGACCATTTCATTTTAATAACTACCCTATAAAGTGTACACTGCAATTAATTCCATTTTGCAATTGATGAAATGGAGGCGTAGAAAAGCTATTCCCTTAATGTCACACAATTAGTGTGGTAAATGGATGATCTGGGTGGTAATATTTGCTAATCAAAAAGGATTTTTACAAGCTGTTGACACTTACAGATACAATTTAGGAAGCTTAAATTAGTAAATTATAGTTTTATTTTTGACATTTTAGAGTTACAGACAAAGATTTATTTTTTCAAATTACAATAATCCATTTGTAGGACAATCAACTAAAATGGTTCTTAGAGAGAGCTAGGGCCAGTTCCTTGATTTTGCAAATGAGGGAAACAGGATAGAGAGCCCTGTCTTCATTGCTGATTCTTCTATCTTTATTATTCCATTTGTGGCTCTTTGAAATAATCAGAGGTTGAGCTCTTTTGTGAATCACTTTGAAAGATGTAAGTATTGAGAAATAGAATCTATCATTCCTCCTCCTTTAACACAATTGCAAAAGCACAAATATAGGCTTGCGTATATAACATTAGAAGATAATTTTGACCTAATTAATTGTCTAAATATGCTTTTATACAATTATTAGCTGTCTCCTAGACATCTTTACACTCCAAAACTGTATTCATTATGGTTTAAAGTGAACAAGTATGCCTGCCTAGACCTAAAAAAATGATTATTTAATAATTCAGGATTATAAAATTTATTTTCTGGCATAAAACTAATGAACGCTTACTAAGCGCCATTGTTCGAGGAATTGGCACACAGCAGTGAACAGTTGCTGCCTTTAAGTCTCTACTCCCATAGAACTTACAGATAAAACAGTAAACAAATTGTCATTCAGTATAAGTAGGTAGTGAAAGTCATGAAGGGAATTGAGTGATGAGGTTTGGGATGGTTTTTAAACAAGCTAGTGAGGGAAGACCTCTAAGGAGATATCACATGTGGAACCTCGAATGAAATGATGAATTGAACAGTTCAGTAGTCTGAGGTCAAAGAGCTTTTCAGAGGGCATGAGCTAAGCATATTTGAAGAAAAGCAAAGATTCTAGTGGGTGGCGGGTAAAGTGACTAAGAAGGGAAATGGAAGGAGATGATGCTTTACAGGTAGGCAAGGGCTAGCTCGTACAGGGGCTTGCAGAACCTAGTAAAGAGTGGGAGGAATTATTCTAAATGTACCTGAAGTCACTAGAGGATTTAAATGTGGAAATAGAAGGATCTGACTTAAGATTTAAAAAAGATCACTCTGTTACTGTTTGGAGAAGAGACTACAGGCGCAAGAAAGGAAATAAAAATGTCAGAACAGTGTGGACTGTAAACTCACAAATTGTAAACCGATAAGCAAGTCAAACCAAACAAAATAATTGTTTTAACTGGACACTAGTTATTGCTTTCTAATTCTCTTTAAATCATTATGGGAATACAGCTTGGTATATTCTACAGATACCTTTTAATCCTAAACATTTTACATGAGGAACTTTTCCTCCATTCCTAAATAGGTTGATTCTGCTGACCTAAAAAATAGTCCAGTAATGGCTGACCCAGGGCACTGGAATCATAGTACTTAAGTTTAAATTCCAGATTTGCTGCTGACCAGCTATGCCTCTTGCCAACTCTGCAATATTAGTCAAGTTTTTTAAGCTCTCTCAGTTTCACTACGGATATATTTAATAATACCCACTTACTAGGTCATTTTGATGAGTAAATAATATAATCCATAAAAGGATTTTTAAAAAGAATTTGGGAGTTCCCATGGTGGCGCAGTGGTTAATGAATCCGACTAGGAACCATGAGGTTGCAGGTTCGGTTCCTAGCCTTGCTCAGTAGGTTAAGGATCCAGTGTTGCCATGAGCTGTGGTGTAGGTCGAAGACGTGGCTTGGATCTTGCATTGCTGTGGCTCTGGTGTAGGCTGGTGCATATAGCTCAGATTCGACCCCTAGCCTGGGAACCTCCATATGCCGTGGGAGCGGACCTAGAAAAGATGAAAAAAAAAAAGAATTTGACATAGAATAAATAAATACCAGTTGTTGTGTTGTTATCCATTCTGAACCTGGTGAAGATTATATTTCCTAGCACTACCTGTTTCCATGACTTATATTTGTTTGTGGGAATCTGGATCTAAAATAATTAATTGTATGTAAAGAACTGAAAGTATAACTTAGAGGTGACAATGATAAAAAATACTATTAATGATTATTTTATCAAACACTTCCTCCAAGATTAAACTTGAATATATGAGTTAATTGATTTACTCATTCATTCATTAAAAAAACAAAACAAAACAAAACTCAAACACTTATTTCAGTAACAGTAATGTTTCAGGTTCTACATGAGTTGCATGAGCTGGAGGAAAGACTCAGAAAGCAAAGGAAGTAGGAGGAATAATTTAAAATTGTTTTGGGATCTCCATAAATTAATATGAAAATAATATACACATTTCTTAAAATTTAGGTTTAATTCTCTCTATAAAAGAAAATTTGATGTAATGTGAAGCTAGATAATTCAGAACAAGAATTACTTTCAATTGGAAAAATTCAAAATGAATGAAAATAAAGTAGTTTTAAACACTGGATATATTGTCTTTACTTTTTTTATTTTTTTATTTTTTTGCTATTTCTTGGGCTGCTCCCACGGCATATGGAGGTTCCCAGGCTAGGGGTCGAATCAGAGCTGTAGCCACCAGCCTACGCCAGAGCCACAGCAAGGCAGGATCCGAGCCGCGTCTGCAACCTACACCACAGCTCATGGCAATGCCGGATCCTTAACCCACTGAGCAAGGCCAGGGATCAAACCTGCAACCTCATGGTTCCTAGTCGGATTTGTTAACCACTGCGCCACGACGGGAACTCCCTGGATATATTGTCTTTATTTACTTTACCCTTTAATATCATGTATTGCAGAAATTGGAGCTACAAAATTTACACCTTAATCTAAGTCCACAGTGCCATGGCTCAGAAACCTCAACTGTATTAAAGAAGTCCCTTCCCTGTCCTGTCACTACCCTGAAGCAACATTTTCTTAAACAGTCACAGTTTTCTTTGAAAATTTCCATAAAACTTGTGTTTCAGGTTTAAAAAAAATTTTTTTTCCAGTCTCATTATCTTTAAAAGCACAGGCCCAAAAAAGAAAACAATGTATGAGAAAAGGTTAAATTTGTGATAAGTATTTACTATTTTAAATTAGCAATTTTTAATTTCATTGGATAATAAAAGAGCAAGTAAAATATAGGTTTATACTCCAAGTGGTAAAAAGTAACATCTTCCGTAATCTTTCACCCTGTTGCTTCCTCACCATCCCAAGTCCTTACTATGGAAGGAATTTATTTGACTTTGAGTAGGTTGGAATCTAAATCAAACTGGATGATTTATGATCAAATAATTGACTATATCTAATATTTAATTTATTTAACTATAAAATGTCTAAAAAAGATATTTGCCTCATACAGTTCTCAGCATGGCATTTCAAACCATAATGCAATAGAATATAATCTGGTAAACTGGAAAATTCAATGAGGAAGTCATTTTCTTCCAAGTTTTTTTTCTCTTATCATTTCTAGTTCTAACTCCATAGATATGGCATGTGAAAAGGGTTCCTGTTTACATTTGAATAAAGATTGCTAGAAGGCTACCATGTTTCCCCTCTTTTTAGGTTATTTCCTTTTCATACTGAAATTCACTAATTTAAAAATATGATTTTAGGAGTTCCTGTTGTGGCTTAGCAGGTTAAGGATCTGACATTGCCTCTGTGAGGATACAGGTTTAATTTCTGGCCTTGCTCAGTGGGTTAAGAATCTGGAGTTGCCATAAGCTGCAGTGTAGTTTGAAGATGCTGTTTGAATCCAGTGTTTAAATAAGTGGTTGTGGTGTAGGCCACAGCTGCAGCTCCAATCTGACCCCTAGCTTGAGAACTTCCATATGCCACAGGTACAGCTATAAAAAGAAAAAAAAAAAAATCTGACTTTATTAGAATTTAAGGATAAGATTTTTTTTTCCTTATTCTTAACCACTGATACTATTAATGATTATATGTTGGAAATTGTTAACTTTTCTTTCAAATCTTTATTTACTTTACCCGATTTGAGTGAAAAAAGTTTGTATCACTTTAGTAGTAGATGTACCACAACTAGAGGTTGAAACATTACATTCTTGGACATAAATATTTATGTAAAGTTAGCTTAGTATGATCTGGGGTGCAGCTGAAAGGACACTGGGTGTAGGAAAGTTGTATTCTATTCCTAGATCTGCAATAAATATCTGTATAGCCAAATTAGCTACTGTCCGCTTCTAGGCCTTACTTTTCTTATATAAAAAATTCAAGTGGGTCAGGTATTATCTGAATCTATTCTTGTTCTTAATTCTATGAGTTTAGAGAATAGGTATGCTGTAGATTTAGAAGAAGAAAATTTTTTTAAAGTTTTTCATTTTTTTCCTTGAAAATTCAATGGCCATTTTTATACTGAGTGTACGAGATTTCAAGTTAGCAAGCAATTGTCTGGAACATTTAGCACACTGTTTTAGCTATCAAACTTACATGATGAGATTTTCCTGGAATAAAGTCTCCCTAAATAAATTTCCAAAGCACTCTATGGGATTTTAATCTGATGTCTATGAATTCTTATACAGACCTAAGTGTTTAAGAGTCCAAGTTATTTTTACAAGCTGGGTTGACATTCAAAAGTATGCCGTGCTTGCAAGCTGGTCAGCTCAATGGACAATTGCATGCACATGACTGTTATTAACCCCTTTTCTTCACTGTACAGACCACCAAAACACTTGCACCCTAAACGTGATGCTTGACATTGTAAACCAATTTAGAAATTTTTTTACTAGTAGAAATAATGACTGCCCTGGTGAAGATATAAAAGTTAAATGGGCTTCCTCATAAAACCACATTCCGGAGTTGACATGTTCTTCTGGCACCCAGAGACCTATCGCATAAACTGACAAGCAAGACTAACTAGGCCTTAGGGATTGTTCCAAAAAGATTTCCAGACTCAAACATTCTAGCTAATTGAAGAACAAGAGCAGGGTAACTTCTCTGCTGTTTCTAAAATTACAGCTGTATTGTTTGAAAGCTTATTCAGGTCCTGTAATTTGTGTCTGGTGCAATCATTTCAAAGTCACTTGAGGGAACGGGAAAGAGTGAAATATTCTACCAGGTACTTTTCTGGCTTCTCAAATATGGGATAAAATGATAATAAGGTGAAGCAAACCTAGAATAGCTTAAACTGGTCTCTATTCTGAGGGAGTTTCCAGTGCGTGTTGTCCTAAATGATAAACAAAAGCAGTGTAGTCTGAGAAAAGAAGTTTTGTCAAGAATTTGAGTTTCATAGTGGTTCTAGTTAATTATAAAATCACCAAAATTATCACATTAATTGATGATGTATAAGGTGATAAAAGAATGTACTCGAGGTCAAATGCTAGGTTAAGTCATCAGAGCTGTAATTTTATCTTGCCTTTGATGAGGCATTCTTGGGCCCTTTTACGAGAGTTATTGCCCAATAACTGCATGGACATGGACAATTGTGTGCTGTCCTGTTATTCCTTCTAGCCCCTATCCTGGTGCTTGCAGCTCACTGGCTGATCTCTGAATTTCCCTTTGGATGGGACTCAGATATCTGGATATCTGGCTACAGTACTGTTTATCTATATTCTATTTATCCATGTTCTTCCCTCAATCTTCTCCAGGTCTGCCCTTCTCATTTAGGTCCTTACAGACAAAAGAAACCTTTCAGCTTATTCTTTGCCATCAGGAAGGGGCCCAGATCTTAAAACCTCATAAAAAACTATTTGCTTTCACACTCAAGTAGGAGGCCCCAGGTCTTGAAACACAACAGCATGTCTTTTCTTTATGGAGAAAAGGAAAATAATTTCTCTCCTGAGTTCCTCCTCTGCAGATATAAAATTGGACTGAGATATAATTATGAGAAAAAATTAGCAAATAATAGCAAACAAGGATGGACTTTACAAGGGCAGGGCCTGATATATGTAAAGACTCTAAGACAAGTGTTCAGAGTATGTGAGAATCAAAAATATATCTACAATGTCTGGGGCAGAGAAAGTGAAGGGAAAGTTGGAAGTAAGTAAGATTGGAGGAACACTATATAGGGCCTGCATCATTTGGGACCTTGTAGAAAGTAAGAATTATATTTTGGCCTAAGTGAAATGGAAAAATATTGAGTGCTTTATAGTTATAGGGTAGTGATATGTGATCAGCTATAATTTATTTATTTTAAGATTTTTATTTTTTCCATTTTTTCCAGTTGGTTTACAATGTTCTGTCAATTTCTACTATACAGCAAAGTGACCCAGTCTCACACACACACACACACACACACACACACACACACACATATATACATTCTTTTTCTCACATTATCCTCCATTATGTTCCATCACAATTGACTAGATATAGTTCCCTGTGCTATACAGTAGGATCTCATTGCTTATCCACTCCAAATGCAAAGTTTGCATCTATTAACTCCAAAGTCTTGGTCCATTCCATTCATTCCCTATCCCTTTGACAACACAAGTCTGTTCTCCATATCCATGAGTTTCTTTTTTGTGGAAAGATTCATTTGTGCTGTATATTAGATTCCAGATATGTGATATCATATGGTATTTGTCTTTCTCTTTCTGATTTATTTCATTTAGTAGGAGAATCTCTAATTCCACCCATGTTGCTGCAAATGGCATTATTTTGTTCTGTTTTATGACGGAGTAGCATTCCATTGTGTCTCTATACCACATCTTAATCCATTCATCTGATCAGCTATAATTTAAAAAGATAACACTAATGTTGTGGAAAATTATTAAGGAGTATAAAGTGGGAATAATCTTTATGAGGTTATTGTATAAGTCCTAGTGAAAGAGATTATCATATGTTCAGGAAAAAGAAATTATTGGATTGAAAAAAATACATGAATGTATATGAAAAAATAGACATGTTTCTATATGTGAATATCATCCCACTATAACACTAGAAAATAGAAAGCATATCATAGAAGGAATATAATAGTTGAAGAATTATAGAAAGGTAGAAAACAGATACAATTGAAATAAGACTGGAGAAAGTTATAACTCAAAAATTTTAAGAAGATACTTTTGAGGGGAGTTCTCATCATGGCTCAGCGGAAATGAATCTGACTAGCATCCGTGAGGACACAGGTTCAATCTCTGGCCTCTCTCAGTGGGCTAAAGATCTGGCATTATTGTGAGCTGTGGTGTAGGTCACAGATGCAGCTCGGATCCTACCTTGCTGTGGCTGTGGTGTAGGCCAGCTGCTACAGCTCCAATTTGACCCATAGCCTGGGAACAATCACATACTGTGGGTGCAGCTCTAAGATGATTTTTTAAAAAAGAAGAGTATACTCTGGTGAATAAGACATTCAATAATTTTATAGAGTATTTACCTACCAAAACTGAAGCAATAGAAAATGATGTCCCTACTTCATGTCAACATATTTTACTTTGCATAGTAGCAAAACCTGTTGGAAAAACTCCACTCATAAGAAAATGTATTCATAAAATAATATACATCTTATTATGATGGAATGCATTATAGTATTTAAAAACTACTGACCTATATAAAATAGCTAGATGTTGAAATGCAATATCTCATGAAAAAGCAAGATACAAACAACATTTCTGTAGAACAATAGTTGTAAAATTTAAAACATCATCTATATATTATTAAGAAAACCTACCGAGATAAAAATTATTGGAAGTGACTTGAAATGTGCACCTCTCATGATAGTAGTTGCCTCAGCAAATGAGGGTAAGGCAGAGAACTAAGATACTGGTGATTAGAAGGGATAAAATAACAACTGCAAGAAAATATGACAAAATATTTAGTCTTTGCTGGGAATGTTCGTGTTATTACTTTCTTTGAACTCTTATATATTTATGTTAAAAAATAAAGACCTCAAAAATAGGTTGATTTTTAGACTAGAAACAGATTAAGAACAAATAAATGACCACCAGATTGTTCCTCAGTGCTAAAACCCAAAGACACGGAAGGCGTGACAGAAAAATTAGGGGATGGGTAAAACAGATCCTGAAATTCCAATATCAGTGAAATGGAATTATAAAAGGAGAGAATAAAGATGATGTAGGAGAGCCAATCCTTAATAGTAAGAAAAAAGAAAACAATCCAACAAATCAGATAATAATATAAGACAGCAGTTGTCAAGCTTAATAAATGAACATAAGAGTGAGAATTGTGAAATCACTATGAAAACTCAGGGAGCTAAAATGCATAGGTTAAAAAAGAAAAAACGATGATGGTGACAATAATAGGCTACCTTCAAAAGAAGCAGAAGCATTAGATTTCTTCTTGGCAACAATTATTGCTTAGAGAACATGGAATATTCTTGTCAACATTACGAGAGAAAATGATCTTGAAATTGGAATAATTCAGTCATCTAACAGCTAGAGGAAAGACAAAACAAAGATATTTTTGAATAATCAAGGGTTCAGATCACTTTTATAGGCCTGATTTAAATTATAATTTAATAAAATTTTCAAAAGAATGCCTGATGGGAATGTGTAGGATACAATACACTGGTGAAGAACTCAGTAAAACCAATGTTTATATAATTGTTCATGAAAATATAAAAAATGATATAAATAGAAATGTGCAGTTAAATATCTGGATTCTCTACAATAAGAGATAACTGAAAGGGGTGAAGAGGAGAAAGAAAGTAAATATGAGCTAAAGTTTCTTTAGTTCATCAAATGGATGCAGATACTAAGTAAATCTACATAGTAATTGAAAAAAGTTAAATTCAACATTAACAACTAGATTAAAGATTAAGATTGAAGCAAGTTACAGAAATACATCAAAATGACATATCACCAGAGGTATAAATGTTGACGAGAAAATTCTGTAAATTTCAACAAAATATATGAAAGAAAAAACAAAAAACAGCCATCTTTCCAAATTTGCATATACTTAGAGAAAAATACATGAGAGAAATAGGATCTACAGATAAGAATCACAATAAATATGAAAACATTAATTCTCCATGTTGAAAGATAGGCACTTTCAGTTGGATAAATCCAAGCTAATAAGTTAATAAAAAATTAACAAAATAATCAGTTAAACAGTATTCTGAAGAGACACAACTTTCAAAAAGTTGAAAATGAAATTGAAATATAACATATATCAGGGAAATTCTAATATCTATTTAATAAATTTTAACAAAATATGAAAACAACAAATGAGGGAAAGAAGATATTGTACTCTAGGGAAATTTTTTTTATTTTTTCATAGTATATTGCTTTCAGTTCATTACTTGTTTCATTTTTAAAATTACATTATTTAGGAGATTTTGAATCTAAGTATCCAAATGGGACTTTGTTTAGAGAGAGAGTTTGTGTGGGGTGTGTGTGTGTGTGTGTGTGTGTGTGTGTATGTCGTTGGTTTTGGTATCTAGTTATTGTACAGTGATTGAGGAGTTTTTCTACCTATAATTGATGATTTAGAAGAGTTCTCATAATATAAGACATACTTGTTCTGCTAGGTTAGAATATTTCTTTAAATATACTTTTCTATTCCTTCTACAGTATTGGATTTTCAGTTTTACAATCTTTTTTTGGTATAAACTTTGCTCATTTATACCTATATATTTAAGGATATATTATATATTTAAGTATATATCGCTATATAGTTATAAATGAGCAATATTTATGTATTTTTAAACATCTATTTTGCAAGATTTTTAAATATAAGGAGCAGTACCTCACTTGTCCATTTGTAATCTCATAAAGAACTAATATTGTAAAGAATAAACTGTACCTCTCTAGAGATGTAGAAGGATGAAAATTTATGGATTTTCATTTGTATTTTTACCTGCTAGTCTTGCAATTTGGAATTTTACATAAATAATTTATGAAGTCTTTATTCAGGAGTCATTACAACTAAATGTTAACCTTGTGGAAGGAAGTTGTTACTTTTTTTGCTGCTTCTCTGACTTATACATTAATAAATGCAAGTTGTAATTCTCTGCTTTGGTCTTCTATGTATTCTGGAACTGCTGCTATGCAAATCCCTCAAAAAATATAACTTTTTCCACTTTTATTTTCTCATAGCCTAGCATGGTACCTAGTATATATAGATGATCAATATATGTTTACTAGTTTGAACTATAAGCTGACAAGTGTAGGATCCAGGTCTGATGCCATATTTGGGGAATAACAGTGAATATAATAGATAATAATGTTATCCACTAAAATTATAAATTCAGAGAATGGAAAGATCATTGTAGAAAAGATGAGGACCCAGCTTACTGAAATATTAATACCTGCCCCTGAAGACCTTTTATATTGGTGCTATTATTACCTTAAGTCTCTCTATCCTTGACTACTGCCAATTTTGGTGTTTACTTAAATTTGCCAGTTTATTGAAGGATTATGCATTGGAGTGAATCACCCTTAGAGGAAGTCAGGAAATCAAACAATCACTTGGGAGCTATTTATAAATTTGGATTAGAGGGCATTTGAGAACTCAACATCCTGACTATATCACACCATGCCTTCCAGAAGGTAAAAAGGCTTACTCACGGACAGATATTTGAGTGCTATTTAGGTGTCCTAATTGCATGCCACATCCTGTAAGACCTTTACATTTTTCAGGAGAGGGAACACGCATCTTGTCATTCTTTTCGGACCTCTATACCAATTACAACCTTAAAAGGAATTTATCACCACTGTGGAGAGGAGATTTATGAGATGGTGTTAGAATCTTGGCTTAGGAAACGGCAACTGTTGGCAGAGTTACTAATACTTGTAGGTGAAGAGGTGACAACACTGGTCTTAGAAATGAAACACCTGTGTTTCTGACCTTAGCTGTACGCTGGGTGATCTAATCCATTTTAAAAGAACTTTTCTGAGTTTTAGTTGTTGGTTTCCATGGTATGTGAGATAATGTGTATATATGGAAATCTTAGGCTACTGTATTATTTTCTCTCCTAGATCACTACTGGATTGCAAGTGATTTGACATTACCTATTTTGAAAACCTTACTCATGTCAACTGAACAGTAAAGTTTATCTTGCTGCTCCTCTCTGGTTGAATAATTGATGAGAAGGAACTAGGAAACTTAGGGTGCTTGAATACTACAATCATAATAACTTTTGGTGCAATAGTACACAATCTCTAAAACTAAATTGCCAGTTTCAGATCTTGAAACCATTTAAAGACGTTACACATAGTGTTGCACCCTCCCATATTTCTGGATCTATGAAGAAAGCACCAGTGTAGGCAACAGATTGTAACATTCAGGGGACATTTCTCACATCCTAGAATTTTTAATAAGCAGCTCCTCCAATGTTCAGCATGTGAATAATGTTACATTATTCATAAATCAAATGTTCATAAACTGGGAGGATCCCTTCTGTAGTTATGATAAATATTGTTTGTGTCACAGACAACTAAAACTGCAGAAATTTAGAGAAATCATCCTCCTCCAATAAACAGTATGACTTTACCAAGTCTTTATATAATCAAGTCTTTACATAAAAAATATAATAAATATATCTCTAAGGTATAGTCTCCCATTTATAAAATGAAGGGATTAGATGATTTCTAATGAAAGAATTGTCTTCATGGCAAGGGTTATTTCATAAATGAATTTGAGCTGAGCAGTGATGAAACTGAAGAGGGAAAAGAGGAAAGTAGTCTTACTTTGGGATATAAAATAAGCAAAATATTAAAATGGATATGAATATGGTATTTGTAGGAGAGTGAAAATACCTCAGCATGGTTAATTATCAGGCTCCTTGAGTTTGGCCAACAATGAACAGTTTCCTCTGAAACCTCTGGGGCAAATATTCCACCCAAATCCCTTGACAATTTTATTTTTTTGCTGGTCTTGGATTAAATCCTAATTCCCAATGAAGACAAATTTCATTCAGACCTTTGCTGATCCTTGAAACACATCATTTTGGTGCTTTGCAGAGACGAAGACACTGAACGGTGGTTTTGTTTTGGTTTTGTAATATGACATTTGGTTACTTCACCAGTCCTCACATCTGGTTCCAGTTTGAGAAGAAACCACTTAAACCTCATGTACCCACTGAAGGCTATGGTTTTGTCACAGAATTTTGTCACAAAATTTACATAAACATATAAACACAGGAAAAGTTTTCTGGCTTTGTTTTAAAGTTTTGGTTTATTCCTCTGAATTCAAATGAGATAAATTCAGTAGGAACTGAACATGACCAAAATTATGCTAACCAGATCAGACAACAATGTTCTACACTATTTGTAAATATCAGTGTAAATGTACTAGCATTCAGTGTGATAGTTTACCTACTCACTGTTGGCCTAATAGTATATCAACTGACTTCTATTTTGGGCAACTATATTTTATATTTTATTCCTGAAAAAGAGGATAGCTCCTTTTATTTATTTATTTATTTATTTTTGATATGTGGATATTCACAGTGAATTTTTAGTTATGGTTTGCTTTTTTTCCTGTTCACATGGAGTCATCATACTTTAGACATGGAACAAACCTTAGAGTTATCAAGTATGTCCATCTCCCACCTGCCACTATGCAGGGATGGAACTGGACTCAAAGAGAAACTAAACCCCAGATAATATTGGAAAGGCTTTGGCTTTGTTCCTATCATATAATTGTTAATCGGTTTAATTTGTTAAAGTATGATAATGATGAGGCCACTGTTTCCAAGTGGATTACTAGAAAGGAAGGCTAATTGTACATGATTTAATGGGCAAATGTAACCATAATCCATCTTTAGATTGTCACTCACTTCATTGGAGATCAAAGTGTGACCAAAGAAGTTCAAATTTATTCAAAGAAAGAAACATCATGCACTGTCTTAAACAGATGCATGTGCACATGCTCAGTGTACACTCTCTCTCACACATACACACACACCGACAAAACCTCTAAAAGTACACAATTAACATTTTTAGTGAATTCTCCTTATCTGCAGGAAAAAAAATCCAAATCCCTTAGATTGGTATTCAGTCACTTAACATTGGCTTCTGCCTCTAAGTCTAGCCTTATTTCCCACTCTGTACCTTCTAGCTCCCATGCTCAAGCTAATCCAAAACATCACATTTTTGACATATACCCTTTTTATTTTATTTTATTTATTTATTTTTCATTATTGTTATTTTTGGCCACACCTGTGGTATACAGAAGTTCCTGGGCCAGGGCTCATACCCAACGTCACAGCAGTGACAATGCCAGATCCTTAACCTGCCGAGCCACCAGGGAACTCCTTGACATATATTCTTTACACTCCTTAGATGTTAAGCTTCCTTTTCTTTTTATGTAGCATACCTAATTCTGCCCACTCTACCTAGAAAATTACCACTTAGCTTTTAGCTAACAATATATATCTTTGGCTAAGTTTTTCCTTTATCCCTCATTTAGTTCATAGCAGAATCATCAGATTATTCAATTTCTTCTCTGTGTCTACATAATGTTTTGTGCATACCTGTGGCATAGCATTTGCTATACCTGGTCAAAATTATTTATTTACATGCCTATCTACCTGGTTTGAATGCCAAATTCTTGGAACAATGCATCCATTCCGCATGTTTCTTTACGCTGAGAGCAGAACACAACCCTCAGCCTCTATCTTCATTTTTTTTTCACTTGATTGTACCATCAGACTGCTAATTTCTTCCTCCTGCTTTCCATCTTTACCTACTTCTATTACCCTTCCATGCTCTTGTCTAATTATCTATCTCAAAATACTGATCATGCCACTTTTCTTCTTGAAAATTTCAGAGCCTCTCACATACTCCAAGATTAAGCTTAAGGTTCTTATTCCCAATAGTGACAATTAATCATTTCATCCTGATTTCTTTACCTCTTCATAAGTGATCTTATTTTTCATCCTATTTTGACTATTCACTCTGAAGAAAACAACTACAGTTTATCAAATATAAGAAACCAACATCTTCACACCCACAAGCTCTAACTCATTCTCCCCGGTGCCTAAATTTCAAGACTCCAGGAACTACGCTTTTTAGACCTTATCATCTTTTCACCACACTTATATCCCCCATATCCTCATAGAGCTTAAATACACCAGCGTATCATATTCCTCCTCACATTATACTAATTGTACAAAATTAAAGTTGATTAAGTTCAGTCCTGACCCTGCAATCATAATGGAGAAAACACACAATTTTACTTAATGATAGCACTTTTAGATGCCTGCCTACTAATCTCAAACAGATGTTTTATCCTTACCTATAGTCCATTTAAGGAAATGTACCTTTTTTTTCCCTCCTGCTTCTTTAAAGGATACCTCTAATTCTTCCTTCTCCTCTCACCACTATAAACACTTCCTTCCTAGTCTCACTCTCAGCTGATGAAACTGCCTTCTATTTCATTGAGCAGATAAAGCAATTTGAAAAAAATTCTACGAACTTAGCTACCCAATCTACTCACCTATAAATATTAGTACCAATATACACTGCTTTCCCTCCTATTAGTATGGATAAACCATCAGTGCACTAGAAACCAACCCTCTTGACCACTCAAATACATCACTTCTGCAGTTCTCCTTTTCTGTTTTATTTCATTAATTTCTCTCCCACTTGGACCATTCCAGTGGTATTCAATTAGACTAACCTACATCCCACCTCAGGCAAACCTTTTCTTGCCTGTATCTCTTCCACTACCTACTGTCCCATTTCTTTGCCACCCTTTACAACAAACTTCTCAGAGGAGTTAATTTTCACTAATTTTTCTCTCTTAATCCTACTTTGGTGAGGTTTTTAATTATTATCAGTCGACTCTAACTGCTCTTGTCAAGGTCATTAATTACTTCCCCATGACGAAATTCAGTGGTCACTTTTCAGTTCTCAAATTACTTAAATATATTTGTCACTGTTGATTACTCTCTTTTTGCTTCATTAAGTTATTGGGACACTAATTCCTTTTGACTCTTTAATTTTTCCTTCCTCATCAGCACTCTTTCCCTTGCTTGTTCTTTCTTCTCCCCCCGGCCTCTAAATGTATAGTATCTCAGGACTCAATCCCAAGCCACCTTCTTTTCTCAGTATAGATTCACCCCATGAGTTATATAATGGAGTCACAAGGTGTTAAATATAACATATCTCCTGATGACTCCCCAATTTTTGTTTCTGCCCAGCCATTTTCTCTGAGCTGTAGAACCATACATTCAGCTGCCTATCAAAATCTCCACCTAGTTACAAACAGGCATCTCAAACTGTGTCTAAAACTGATGTGTTGATTGCTGAACCAATTCCTGTTCTTCTGGGGTTTTCCTCACTGAGAGAACATCAACACAGTTGCTTGGGTCAAAAAACTTGGTGTTAATTGGACTCCTCTCATCAATATTTGACCCATTATAAAATTTTATCACTTCAAAGTATTTCAGGATTTGACCAGTGTCATCACTTCCTCCATTACCATACCATCACCTCTCATCTGGATAACTTCAGTTGCAACCTCATTTCCTATTACTTTCTAGCTCACTCCCCAATATTGAAGTTATGCCTGTCTCTATACTTTTTCTTGAACATTCAAGCATGTTTCCACTTAGGACATTTCCACCAATTACTTCCTCTGCTTTGATAACTCTTCTCTAGATATTTGCATGTCTCTGCTATAATGTCATTTATTAGAGAAGGCTTCTTCGATGACTCTTTGTAAAAGTTTACAAACTGCCTTCCCTTACCCTCTGCTTTATTTTCCTCCATGGCATTTACTATCACCTTGTAGTCTGTATTTACTTGTTTGTTTATTGTATGTCTCCCCCTACTGGACTGCTCCATAAGAGCAAGGGCTGTATCTCCTTCACTACTATTAGCAACTAGTAAGGCTCAGAGTACTTGCTCAATAAATATTCACTGAATAAATGAGTGAATTGATGAATTTCCCTTCATAACCTCACATATATAGCCAGTATCAGCAACTCTCGGCTAAATGCTGTTCCCTGAATTCCATAAAACATCTTATAATTTTCCTTTTATCTTAATCCATTTTCCAGAACCTCCCTATGCCCCTATTTCCATGTATTCAAGTCACACCCATATTGCAAAGCTCAATTTACATCTAAATTATATGCAAAGATCTTATCAACCAGAGGTTATAACAGTCCTTAGGCTATCTAAACTACTTTATAAATGTAATAAAATATTCTTGGGCTTTTAGCACTTTTTCTACCACTCTCTAAGTTCTTAGAGAGTAAATACTAAGTCTATTCTCCTGTTTACCTTCTACTCCAATCCCAGATGCTGGCACATAGGAGTTCCTCAATAATTGCTTTTTGACTAAATATAAACATTAAAGTTTCTTTTCCCTAATGTATGCAAAAGTATACAGAAATCCTTACCACAGGTTCAAATCAGGTCTTTAAGGAATAAAAATCCAAATTGTTTATATATACTACACAAACTTAAAAAGATCTCCCTTATATGACTTTCCACAACCATGCCAAACCCAACAATTTCACTTTGCACATTCCTCACCTCGCTCATCAGGCTTCTGTTATCCTAGCTTTTTTTTCTTCCCTTCTTTTCTTTTTTTTTCCCCCCTGAGATATTCAAACTGCATTCCACCTTAGGGCTTTTACCCTTACTGCATTTGTGCTTGGATTTTTACCTGGGTTTGTTCTTTTGTAAATTGATAACTCAAGTATCAGCTCCGATGTTACCTTCTTATATATGCCCCCCTTCCTTAATCACTTAACCTAAGGTCCCTGTCAATTTCCTCTTTATTAGATCATCCTAAATTATTGCCTTCATAGCATTTGTCACTATTTGAGATTGTTTTGATATTCATTTACTTGTTAATCTATGCATTTGACATCCTCCCCTTCCAAACTCTTGCCTCCCCCCTCCTTGTAACCCATATTTCATACACCTACAACATGTCCTGTGGGGAGTGCATGGACTGTTTGCGTTTTTCACTGCTGTGTTCCCCATGCCTTATTGGAACTAAAACATTTGTTACGTTATTATTTTTTAATCCATTGCTTTGCTTGATTTTTCATATAACTACTATAGTGGTTTGTTTATCCTTCGTTAATGTCAACATTCCAGCATGTATTAACTGAGCTGGATTACTTGGTTTCTTCTCCCTACATCACAAGAATTCATATGTTTATTTAAAGAAGGAAAGCACATCTTCTAGAGTATATCTTTTCAAAGATACTCTAGAGGCAAGAGGGTCCTGAAATGAATGGATTAATTAAGTCACCTCTAGCCCTTCCCATTCATGAAAGACAAAACTTAGCTCCTGAAATAAACATTTACCTTCCTACTCATGGAACTGTTTTGTGCTGATGAAGTCATACAGGATCAATGGTTTCTGAGGACAGAGAGTCTGAAAATAACTCCCCAAATCTCAACAAAAGAACTAATCCTGAATGGAAATATACACAGTAATAATGCAAATCACTAATATTTTAGAACTTTGGCATCTTGTGGCAAATGTGGCTTTCAATGATTTTGTGTGCATAGGTTTATTAAAATCTTTTTCATGACACCAAGAAAATAGTCTATATAAACATATAGAGTTGACACCATGGAAACGGATTCATGTTGAAGGGTTTTATACTTAGCTGCCTCAGTGTTTTTCCGTTGTGGTTGAAATTTGCCGAAGACAAATGGAAACCTCTTGTTTTAAAGTGAAGCTTTCTGGGATCCTCCCAAGCAGCCACACTCTTTCTTTTTCCTTTCAACTCCAAAGCCGTCTCTTTTTCTCTCCCTCTCTTTTTACAATTTCTCCCTTCCTACCATGTATTATAATTATGTCTCATTACTTAATGGAATGAAATTCACCCTAGCCTCTATACTTTTTTCTCATCATTTTGCATTGCCCTCTCTAATTTGAAGTACATGGAAGGTACTCAACAAATGTTTGTGAAATATACAAACAGCAATATTTGTGTGTACCCTTTCTCCTTATTCTTTCTTTTACAAACGTTCACGGCAGCTTTATTTATCATAGCTAAAAAGTGGAGACAATTCGCTTTTCCATTAACTGATGAATGGACTAAGAAAAGAGAGCATAGACATACAATGGAATATTATTTATCCATAAAAGGCTAAAATACTAATACATGCTACAGTATAGATGGAACTCAAAAATGTTATGCAAAGTAAAAGAAGCAGACCCCAAAGACCACCTAATATACGATTCGATTATATGACATGTTCAGAATAGGCAAATCCGTGGAGTCAGAAAGTAGATTAGTGGTTGCCAGAGACTGGAAGGGGGTGGGGTGGGGAATAGTTGCTAATGAGGACAGACTTTCTCTCTGGGGTGATGAAAATGTTCTGAAATTAGTCATGATGGTTGCACAACCTTGTGAATCTTCTAAAGTTATGTTTAAAATATAGGGTGTGCATTATATGGGAAAAAACAATGGAAAATTTCCCTTAATTTTCTGTGTTCTGAAGCAATTATTTAAGCCTTGGGACTAATAATAATAATGTTGACTCTACAGTTGACGTCAAAATTTCTAGAGGTACAAACTGACAATGATTAATTTTTTTCCCAGTAGACTTTCTTCCTGATAGACAAATTACATAGAATCATGTACAGCATAGGTTTCCACATTCCTTGGAAAATGAAATGTCTGTCTAGCTCTTTATTTGTAAATTTTTAACAAACACCGCAAGGTACTTAGTATTAATTTGTAAAGCAGTGGAATCAAGGCCATCAATATGTGTACTCATTTGTATACTCTAGCATAATGCTAAGATGATTATAATGTACTTAGATGTTGGAAGAGTGAACTTGAAACATAGAATTGTATTAGAGACAGTCAGTTTGAATAGGTCTAGGGATTGGAAAATTTAGATTTTTTTCAGAAATCGCAGATTTGCTTGTTTTATTTAAAGAGGGGGTGAATAAAGAAAAACAGTGAGGGCAGTTGGAGAAGGAAGTTGCAGACTGATATAGGTACTGGGTTGTTTGAGCGAGGTAATGGGCTTCACTTAGTGGGCAATGGAGAACCCTTGACATTTTCTGTGTGGGGCAATGAAATGATTGAATCTGTGCTTTAGGAAGATAATAAGGAAGTATATGCTTGAGAGGAGCTAGAGACAACTGAGCAAAAGTCTTTTCAAAAGCTTTTTGTGATAATCTAAGTAATTTTTTTACAATGACATTGCATATAAACTAAAATTTTGTTGCTTCTTACACTTAAGGTGAAAAAGAACAATAATGAATAGATCATTTTTGTGTAAATTTTCTGTGTACTAATATATATATATATATACACATATATATACACACACATATATATATACACACATTAATTTTTGTGAGAAATATTGGTGACTGCTTAAATTTACAGACTAAAGCATTTGACAGTGTGTCAGATTTAGATCCCAGTCATAAATATCAGAATGTTTTTGTTTTATTAGATTGTATGATTTGGAGCCCTGGTCACAAAATCAGTTTTAAATGTCATCTGATTTTTTCTTAGGAACTTCCATTATAAAAGTGCTAATGGCAATTGATCTAGAATAACTCATGACTTAGCTTTACATAACCATGGCAGATGTGATACGTACCCTCAGAACAAAGGATTTTCACATGCTTTTTGGAGAGCCAGCTATCAAAAGAGAACAGGCAGCAGGCAAGAATATTGACAATATTCTACCTTCCCTGGGATAGTTATATTTAGATATTGTCTGGAAGGAGGAACATATTAAAAGTCAATTTTAGTTATTTTACAGCTCAAAACTCAGAGCCAGGTACACAGAAAAGTCTTTCTTATTAAACCCTTATTGAGTCATTAGTACATCCTGATCCATTGTAGGATATAAAGCACAATAGAACCCTTCAGGAGGAATACCTAAGATCCTAGGGGAGAAGCCATGGGCTTCTGGTTAGTGTTTGTAGTTTAAATTATTTTTTTGCCCTATTGGTGCATGCATCAACCATTATTAGTTTATTTCTTTGCTCTCTATTTATTTATATTTTTGGTCTGGGAAAGGTATGTTATGTAAAGTATCCTTAGTTCTCTGATCCTGACTTTTAAAAAGTATTAAATATTTTTAATTGTGGTAAAGGAGATGTAAAATTAACCTTTTTTAAGTGTACAGGTCTGTGACATTAAACACATTCACACTGTTGTGCACCTATCACTTCCATCCAGCTCCAGGACTTTTTCATCTTCCCTGACATTCTGTGCTCCCTAAAGACTAACTCCCCTTCCCTCCTCCTCCTCTGCTCCTTGGCAACCATCATTCCACTTTGTTGATTACTCTAGGTAATCTCATGTAAGTGGAATCACAAAGTATCTGTTTCTTTGTGATTGGTTATTTCACTTAGTGTAAGGCCTTCAAGGTTTATCTATGTTTTAGCATGTGTCAGAATTTCCTTTCTTTTTAAGGCTAAGTAATATTCCATTGTATGCATACACCACATCTGTTTATCCATTGCATTGCTTCCACAATTAGCTATTGTGAATACTTCTGCTAAGTGCACAAATACCTGTGGAACCCTTGCTTTCAATTCTTTTGGGTACATACTTAGAGGTAGACTTTCCGGATGATATGAAAATTCAATGTATAAATTTTTAAGGAAGTGTCATACTGTTTTCCACAGTAATTGTACATATTTTCATTCTCACCAGCAGTGTATACATATTCCAATTTCTCCATATCCTGACAAGCTTATCTTATTTTTTGTTTGTGTTTCTTTGTTTTTCTAACAACCATCTTTTTTTTTTGTCTTTTTTTGCCATTTCTAGGGCTGCTCCCATGGCATATGGAGGTTCCCAGGCTAGGGGTCGAATTGGAGCTGTAGCCACTGGCCTATGCCAGAGCCACAGCAATGCAGGATCTGAGCCACGTCTGTGACCTACACCACAGCTCACGGCAACGCCGGATCCTTAACCCACTGAACAAGGCCATGGATCAAACCCGCAACCTCATGGTTCCTAGTCAGATTCATTAACCACTGAGCTATGACAAGAACTCCCATATAACAACTATCTTAATGTTTGTGAAGTGATGTCTCACTGTGGTTTTGAACTGATGATTAGTGATGTTGAACATTTTTTCATGTTCTTATCGGCCATTTGTAATCTTGGAAAAATGTTTATTCAGGTTCTTGGCTTATTTTTAAAATAAGTTTTTTTTTTTTGGTTGTTATTGTCAGGTTATAGGAGTTTTTAAAAATATATTCTGGATATTGAATCTTTATCAGATATATGACTTTAAATATTTGGAAGTTCCCATAGTGGCTCAGCAGTAATGGACCTGACTAGTACCCATAAGAACGTGGGTTTGATCCCTGGCCTCACTCATTGGGTTAAGGATCTGGCGTTGCCATGAGCTGTGATGTAGGCCACGAGATGCAGCTTGGATCTGGTGTTGCTGTTGCTGTGGTGTAGGCCAGCAGCTACAGCTGCAATTCAACCCCTAGCCTGGGAACTCTATATACTGTGGGTGCAGCCCTAAAAATAAAAAAAAAAATTAAAAAAAGACAAAAAAACTTAAAAAAAAATATTTTCTCCCATTCCCTCTATTGCTTTTTCACTCTGTTGTTAGTGTTCTTTGATACGCTAAGGGTTTTTATTTTGAGGCAACTGAATATATCTATTTTTTTTCTTTTGTTGGCTATATGATTCTAGCTTTTTTCCCCTTCTTTCCATTTATGACTTATTTCTTCATAAATGCTTCAATCAAGCAATACAACGACAGGCTTGTAAGCTGTTAGATAATGTAAAAAGAGAGTGATTACTATAAATGGACTAGTGGCATTTTTTTTCTTTCTTGGCTATGCCTACAGTATATAGAAATTCCCTGGCCAGGGATTGAATCCAAGCTGCAGCTGCAGCCTATGCTACAGCTGCGGCAACAGTGGATCCTTAACCCACTGCTCTAGGCTGGGGATCAGACCTGCACTGCCTCAGAGAAAATGAAGGATCCTTAACCTGCTGTGCTACAGTGGGAACTCCTGGACTAGTGATATTTTATCTAAAGGACGTTGGGGTAGGCCTAGGCTTTTAAGTGACTGAGTCCTGCAGAATGGGCAGGACAGAATGAGGACATTTAAAAAGGTGACCATGGAGTTCCTGTTATGGCTCAGAGGGTAACAAACCCTACTAGTATCCGTGAGGATGTGAATTTTATCCATGGCCCCACGCAGTGGGTTAAGGATCCTGCATTGCATGATCTGTGGTGTAAATCGCAGATGCGGCTCGGATTCCACATTGCTGTGGCTGTGGTGAAGGCCGGCTGCTACAGATCTGATTCAACTCCTAGCCTGGGAACCTCCATATGTCACAGGTGTGGCCCTAAAAAGATAAATAAATAAATAAATAAATAAGTGACCATGGTACAGATATGGTCCTCTGGTTTGCTATTCCAAAATTTACACAGAAGAAACCAGAATCGGGAAGGCAGAATCAGACTGAACCAATTTCCAAAAGAATGGCTGAAAAATTAAATGCCAAGTCATGGTGAATAATGAGGAAATTGTTACTTCAAATTTCTTTTTTTCCTTTTTCTTTATATTGCATAAACCACTGGACCTGGATTCAGAAGAACTTGTTCATATCCTGTCTCTGTCACTTCTTGGTTTCACAATTTTTAGTTAAGTCACAGACCATTGTTTCTCCATATACACATTAATAAAGGAGATTAGTTCTACATCGCAGGATCGAAGCAAAATAAACTTCATATAGGGTCATTTTGGAGCCAGTAAATTTTGTGAGAGCAAACATCCGCCAGATCTAAGAGTATATTTGCAACTCAAGGTAATTTGAAATTTTCTCACTTTTTAGTCTTTAAACCCCATCAAATTTTCTAGAAGAAAATTGCTACCCTCGCTTCATGGCAAAAGTGTACTGAAATACCTACTTTTTCTCTCCTAGCAATTATTCTACGAGGAAATGGCTTCCATTGGTTATGACTCTACTGAAAACATTACAAATGGCTTTCATTGTTTTGAGAGCTGCTTTTCTCAGTAAAGATAATTCCCAGGGTCAGAAGGGTGCCCCCTCTGTCCCCTGTATTTGTGCCATTTTCCATAAATTTCTGAATGGTGCTTCACCAGTTCCATTGTTGGATGACTGGCTTTTCTTTGGATTATCTTTTAGTTAGATCTTCAACAGCTAGGCATGTCAGCCTTATTCATTAAATATTTACTTTAGGCACATCTCTTTGGGTCTCCAGTAAGCCCTCTAATATGCTGAGTAATTTATTATTAAGCTTTTGTAAGTCACGCACAGCCCCTAGATTTTGAGGTCAAGTACATTTAGGACTCCTATTATTTAGCTATTAACCAAAATCAGTTAAGATCTAATAGTTAATTTTGAGCTAATAGGGTAAAACATCATCTAATTTTACATTATCAAAAAATGAAAAAATTGAACTTCCATAGCATTTAGCGCTTACAATACTCATTTTTAAATTAATTTCCAAATAGGACTTTAATTCATGAAATTCAGAGTGTAAATGAACAGTAGGTAATTTTGAAAATGGCCAAATAACTTGTTGCTATTCACAATTATGAAGAATTCAGGGGAAAAACTGATAATAATGAACTGACAAAGAGATAAAATCTGTCAATGACTGAATAAAACTTGAGTGAGGAAAAACTTCCCTTTTGTACAAACCAGTTTAAAATCTAATGGGAAGTTTATTAGAAGGCCAAGTAGAGGTAGAAAATCATGATTAGAAAAATATGTAGTCACTTATAAACTAATTCAAGTCTCTTCCCAATTTCTGTCTTTCCCCCATCTTGTCTCCATCTTTTCTTTCCTCTTCCTCCCTCTATCCTTCTGTCTCCTTTAGTTGCCCTAAATGCAAAATATTAGATCTGTTTCTTGACTCTGGGTGAAAAGTAAGGAGTAGGGATCTAGACAGTAGCATTGCAAAATAATTAGATTGGGTCCAGTGATCACAGAGATCAAGAAATGACAAACAAAAACACACCTCTCCCTCTAGGTGATTCTCCAAACATCAGGTGTCAAACACAGAAGAGAAATCAATGCTAGAAAGAAAGACATTTATTTCTTATCAGGACTCTTCCTGTTCAACTGGCTGTTTCTCAGCAACTTACACTCAAACAGACCATACAAAATTTATTATATTTTTCAAAACAATATCCTTTTTTACATTACTGAACTCAGCTATCCACTCACTTTTTCAAACAAAATATCTGTGTGATTTTCAACTTGGGATTCTCATCACCTAAGTTCTATTACACATGAAGTTTTCTTTATTCTGTCTCATGGATATTTCTTAAAACTACTACATCCTTTTTCAGTCACAGTACCATTCTAATTTTTCATGTGTTGTGTAGTCTTTTAAATGATTATCCCCTCCTCACTTTGGCCTTAATTTTGCTATTCTCCACAGTCTCACCAGAATGACATTTATAAAATCCAAATCTAAGTGGCTTAGATTCTTCTATAAAACACCTAGAGATTTCCATTGACAGAAACAGTAGTCACCAAAATGGGATGCATATACTCCAGGGAATGCATAAGAATGATTTATTGGGTACCAGTAAAAATATCAGTATTTATTTTTATAAACTTTATATTTTTGACTCAAAATTTATATTTCTGTGTATATTTGTAACATATATCACTTACTATTCAATATATGTATATATTTTATAAATAAATATATGTCACTATATATTGTATACATCAAACTTTTTACTAACAGATGTTAACAAAATAATTTGAAGAATTGACTTAGAAGAGAAAAGCCCAAACTCGCTATTAGGTATTATAAAGCTCTTGCTGATTTGACTTCTACTTGACTTTCTATTCTGATCTTCTCTGCTATAGTTCATTTCTCTGGAAAGCATGTTGAAGGAAAAGGGAAGAAGCATAACTGGGCATGACACAGACCTGACAAATTCCCTACCAGTCTCAAACAATTTATAGCGTATTGTGGAACAGTGACATATCAATCAATACGTAGCATACAGGGTTTTCAGTGTTATAATAATGGCTTGCCTAATACACAAAGGGAACTTTGGGAGGTAGATTCTAACTTTAGTCTTTATTGAATAAGTGATAAGATGTAATAAGAACTAATATTTCCTGAGTGTTTACTATTCACGTGCACTCTTTAAAACATCTTAATGCATTACAAATTAATCTTTACATGAAACTCCCTGACTTAGATCCTATTGTTATTCCTATCTTATAGCTGACCAAATTTAACCAATTATCTATAAAGATACAGGGGGTTTTAGTATTTGCCTAAACTCATGGAGCTGACAAGTAGTTGAGATTTGACTCCAAGCAGCCTGGTTGAGTCACTCAACTATGCTGTAAGACCATGTGAAAAATGACTTTTCAGGAAGAGGGTGAAATGCAAGAGATGCAAGGATTGAGCTTAGTTTACAACTCCCAGCCCAATGAGGGTTACAGGCATCCTACATTTAGCAGAAATAACTAGGTTTTATACCACTGCCTTGCTCATTCATTAGCCAGGGGCTGCCTTGCAAAGAGCATGAAATTGGCTCAAAAGCTGAAAGAACAAATGTGTTTTCTCCATAATACATTTTTATCTAAAAATAAAATATAATTATTGAGGAGAGGAATGTTTTCTGTTGAGATACACTTCATTTTGTTTTTTATTAAGTTTCATCAGGATTAAGTTTATTTACAATGTTGTATTAGTTTCAAGTGTACAACAAAGTGATTCAGTTATATGTATCTTTGTGTATATGTATATGTAACTGAATGAATATATGTTTATATATCACCATTATATTTCAGATTCTTTTCCCATATAGGTTGTACATGTAATGTAAGTGGGTGTTATCAGAGTAATCATGATTCTTGGATGTTTTCTGCTTATTTACTATCATACAACAACTCACTGCAGCCACCCAGGGTTGACGCTGTTCACAGTTTTTACATGAACATTCATGGAATCAAAGAAGAAGAAGTTTTGATTTGTATTTCTCTAATAATCAGTTATGTTGAGCATTTTTTTTCATGTGCTCATTGGCCACCTGTATATCTTCCTTGGAGAAATGTCTATTCAGGTCTTTTGCCCATTTTTCAATTGGGTTGTTGGCTTTTTTGCTGTTGAGTTGTATAAGTTGTTTGTATATTCTAGGGATTAAGCACTTGTAAGTTGCATCATTTGAAACTATCTTCTCCCATTCTGTAAGTTGTCTTTTTGTTTTCTTTTTGGTTTTCTTTGCTGTGCAAAGCTTGTCAGTTTGATTAGGTCCCATTGGTTTTTTTTTTTTTTTTTTTTTTGCTTTTATTTCTGTTGCTTTGGGAGACTGACCTGAGAAAACATTTGTAAGGTTGATGTCAGAGAATGTTTTGTCTATGTTCTCTTCTAGGAGTTTGATGGTATCTTGTCCTACATTTAAGTCTTTAAGCCATTTTGAGTTTATTTTTGTGCATGGTGTGAGGATGTGTTCTAGAAATGCAAATCAAAACTACCATGAGATAACAATTCACACAAGTCAGAATGGCCATAATTAATAAGTCCACAAATAACAAATGCTGGAGGGGATGTGGAGAAAAGGGAACCCTCCTGCACTGTTGGTGGGAATGTAAAGTGGTACAACCATTATGGAGAACAGTATGGAGGCAGCTTAGAGAAATATACATAGAATTACCATATGACCCAGCAATCCCACTTTTGGGCATATATCCAGATAAAACATTCCTTGAAAAAGACACATGCACCCATATGTTCATTGCAGCACTATTCACAATAGCCAAGACATGGAAACAACCCAAATGTCCGTTGACAGATGATTGGATTAGGAAGATGTGGTATATATACATAATGGAATACTACTCAGCCATAAAAAAGAACAAAATAATGCCATTTGCAGCAACATGGGTCTAGAGACTCTAATACTGAGTGAAGTAAGTCAGAAAGAGAGAGACAAATACCATATGACATCACTTATATCTGGAATCTAATATATGGCACAAATGAACATTTCCACAGAAAAGAAAATCATAGACTTGGAGAATAGACTTGTGGTTGCCAAGGGGGAGGGGGAGGGGAAGGGGAAGGGGAAGGGAGTGGGGTGGATTGGGAGCTTGCGGTTAATAGATGCAGACTATCACCTTTGGAATAGATTAGCAATGAGATCCTGCTGTGTAGCCCTGGGAACTAAGTCTAGTCACGTATGATGGAGCATGATAATGTGAGAAAAAAGAATGTATACATGTATGTGTAATTGGGTCACCATGCTGTACAGCAGAAAATTGAGAGAACACTGTAAACCAGCTATGATGGAAATATTATATTAAAAAAAAGAGAGGAAGGATAGACTCTTCCTATCTCATCACCATCCCAGGCATTATATATTCAGATCTCTTACTGCATTAAATTGCTTCTTTTAATTATTTAATCACTCAATTACTTTCTTGAAATGATAGCTGTTTTGTGCTATTATTTGTGTCATTATTTTGTAAATTTCAAGCAACTACTACCATCATCACCACAGTTATAGCAGATTGCATTTGCCAAGAATGGCTTCAACATCATCTCCCACCCCACATGCTCTTCTTACAAACTCCTTCCTTTGAGATGTGGGGACAGGTATGTATCCACGGTGAAAGTCATGATATGTGACTTCCAAGGCTAGGTCATAAGAGGTTATACAGTTTTGCCTGGTTCTCTTGGGACAACATGCCCAAGGAAGTCCAATAAACCCACAGAAAAATTCACAGGGAATGTAACTGAGCCCCCAGCCCAGTCCTAGATAAGATTCCAGTTAACAGTTAATACCAGGGGGAGGTCTAAGATGGGAGAGTAGCAGGACATAAGGCTCATCTACTCCCACAAATACATTGAAAATACAACTATATGTGGAACTATTCACATAGAAAATTAGTGACAAACTGACAAAGGACTTCAAGATTGTGATAGAACAAGAAAAAACATTACAAAACCAGATAGGACATATGAAAGAAGAAAGAACATGGGCAAGAGAAAAAGAAGTGAAAGGAAACGACGGGACCTACTCTCCCAGAAGGGAGCTGGAAAGAGGAATAATTCCTGGACTACAGAATTTCCCCCACCAGCAACGAGACCAGCCAAAAATGGAGGAAGAACTCTAGACAACTGGTCTGAAGCAGTTAAGAAGGAGACAGTCCTCCACAAATGGTCAGATCTATGGGCAACGGGCAACCATAGGCAGGGGCCAGTAGGTGTTGGGAACTAAAACTTTGGCCTTAGAGATCAGACCCAAGGAGGGAGCTAGGACTGGTTACGTGGTGGGAAAAACTGGGGTTGGCTATGCAGAAACAGCCTGGAGGGACTAGAGTACAGGGTGACCACAATGGAGAGCATCTAGGTAGAGGCAACCCAGTCTGGCTTAGAGACTAGACGCCATTGTTTGGGGGGTGCTGGGAGAAGGGGAGGGATTCATCACTACAGCCTTTGATCACTACAGCCTTTTCCTACACCCACTTTCTCAAGCTGTCGGACACTGCCTGACTCAGCTCGGGAACAACTTGGACAAAGCAGCTGCCTAGCAATGGCTGGGAAGCAGTCCCACCCTTAGAGTACAAACTTCTTGGAGCAGGTGGAGTAACCACCTGGGGGAATAACACAAGTTCCTGATGGTGGGGACCCTGCGCTAGTGGAGCACAACCTGCACCAGAAGAGCTGCCGGTGGTGGAGGTGCTCATCCCCTCGAGAGATCAGGGAAAACACAGATGCTTTGGCTCCACCCAGAGTATCTGCAGGGGCAGTGCCAGAAAAGCTGCTGGTGGCAGCACCCTCTTCCTGCAAAAGCAACAACCTGCTTGAGCAGTGTAAAACACAGGGGTCTCAGCTCTGCCCAGAGAGGCTGTTCCCATTCCTGCAAGAGGGCCACCAGTGCCTGCTCTTTGCTGATAAGGGAAAACACAAGAACCTTGGCTCCTCCCAGAGACTCTACAGAGTCTCCCACTAGCAAAGCAGCACCAGAAAAACTGCTGGTGTCAGTGCCCACTTCCTGCAAAAGCAGTGACTTGCTTGAACAAAGGAAACACAGGAAAATGCAGGCATCTCAGCTCTGTCCAGAGAATCTGCAGAAGCTTGTGCCAGCAAAATAGCACCAGAAAAGCTGCTGGCAGCAGCTCCCATTTTCATGAGAGGGTGGCTGCTGCCTCCTCTCTGATTGAGCTGTGGGGTGCCCAACCAGTGAAAAGCACAAGATTCAGGACCCCTGCCAGTGGCCCTGGGAAAAGTCATGTCAGTGGCACTTTTTACACACCAAGGGGGTGAAGGGATGCCCATTAACCCACATTCCAATCTGCAGGGCACTATGGGATGTCAAAGAAGCAGCTTTCAGACAAAGGAAGTAGACAAAAACACAAATAACTACATGATGAGGAGATAGGCAATTTACCTGAAAAAGAAATTCAAAGTGATGATTGTAAAGATGATCCAAGATCTTGGAAAAAGAATGGAGAAAATAAATGTTTATCAAAGAGGTAGAGGATCTGAAGAGCAAAATGAATAGTGCAATAGCTGAAATGAAAAATAATCTAGAAGGAACCAATAGCAGGTTAATGGAGGCAGAAGAACAAATAAGTGAGGTGGAAGGCAGAGTGGTAGAAATCACTGCTGCAGAAAAGAATTTTAAAAAGAATGAAAAAAACTGAGGAGAGTCTAAGAGACATCTGGGACAGCATTAAATGTACCAACATTTGTATCATAGGGGTTCCAGAAAGGGAAGAGAGAAAAAAAGGGCCAGAGAAAATACGCAAAGAGATTATAACTGACAATTTCCCAAATATGGGAAAGGAAACACTCACTCAGGTGGAAGAAGCACAGAGAATTCCATACACAATAAACTCCAGAAGAAACACAGCAAGATACCTACTAATAAAATTGACAAAAATTAAATTCAAAGAAAAAATATTGAGCCATAAGGGAGAAGGAACAAATCACATATAAGGGAATTCCCATGAGAGCTGATCTCTCAGCAGAAACTCTGTAAGCCAGAAGGGAGAGGAAAAATATATTTGAGGTGATGAAGAGGAGAAACTTAGAACCAAGAATACTTTACCCAAAAAAGCTCTCATTCAGATTTGATGAAGATCAAAAGCTTCATAGACAAGCAAAAGCTAAGAGAATTCAGCACTTCCAAACCAGCCCTAAACAACTACTAAAGGAACTTTAAGCAGAAAAAGAAAAGCCACAATTAGAAACAAGAATATTAAAAATGAAGAAGCTCACTGGTAAAGGCAAAGATAATTTAAAAGTAGGAAATCATCCATTGACAAATATGATATCAAACTAGCAAGCATGAGAAGAGGAAAGGACAAATTCAAAACACTGAAAATGCACTTGAAATTAAGAAGACCAGCAAGATGAAACAATTCTGCACACATATAGGTAGATATATCAAAATGTAAGGGGAACCTCTAGTCAAATAACTATAATGGTCTCACACATAAAAAAAGAAAAACCAAGTCAAACATAACACTAAAAATGGTCAGCAAATTGCAAGAAAAGACAACAAAAAGAGGAACGGAAGAAAAAAGACTGAAAATAGCAATCCCCCCCCAAAAAAATTAAGTAAATGACAATAAATACATACTTATCCATAATTACATTGAATGTAAATGGATTAAATGCTCCAACTAAAAGGAGAAGACTAGCTGAATGGATTGAAGAGCAAGAACCATACTTATGCTGTCTACAGGAGACTCGCTTCAGATGTAAGAACACATACAGACTTAAAGTGAGGGGATGGAATAAAATATTACATGTAAATGGAAATTAGAAAAAAGCAGGAATAGAAAAACCAACATCAGACAAAATAGATTTTAAAATAAAGAAGGTCACAAGAGACAAAGAAGAACATTACATAATGATCAAATGATCAATACAAGAAGAAGAAAGAACAATTTTAAATATATATCACCCAACATAGGAGCAGAGTAATATATAAGGCAACTACTAACAGTCATAAAAAGGGAAATTGACCGTAACACAATAGTAGTGGGGGGACTTTAACTCTTCGCTTACAGCAATGGACAGATCATTCAGACAGAAAATCAGCAAGGAAACACACACCTTAAATGATACACTAGACTGAATAAACTTAACTGATATCTATAGAACTTTTTATCCCAAAGAAGCAGAATATACTTTCTGCTCAAGTGCACATGGAACATTCTCCAGGATAGATCACATCTTGGGCCACAGATCAAGCCCTGATAAATTTTAAAAAGTTGAAATTATTTCAAACATTTTCTCTGATCACAATGCTATGAGACTAGACATAAATTATAAGAAAAAAAAACAGCAAAAAACAAACTCTTGGAAGATAAACAGTATGCTACTAAAAAATCAATGGATCATTGAAGAAATCAAAGAGGAAATTAAAAGATACATAGAGACAAATTGTAATGAACATACAACAATCTAAAACCTGTGGGAGGAGTTCCCGTCATGGCTCAGTGGTTAATGAATCCGACAGGAACCATGAGGTTGTGGTTTTGATCCCTGGCCTCGCTCAGTGGGTTAAGGATCTGGCGTTGCCATGAGCTGTGGTGTAGGTCACAGACATGGCTTGGATCTGGCGTTGCTGTGGCTTTGGTGTAGGCTGGCGGCTACAGCTCCGATTAGACCCCTAGCCTGGGAACCTCCACATGCCATGGGTGCGGCCCTAGAAAAGACCAAAAAAAAAAAAAAAAAAAACCCAAAACCCACACAAAACCTATGGGACACAGCAAAAGAATTCTGAGAGGGAAGTTTATAGCCAAAACAATCTTATCTCAGGAAAGGAAAAAAAAATGCAAGTAAACAACCTAAACTTACACCTTAAACATCTAGAGAAGGAAGAACAGACAAAGCCCAAAACTGGAAGAAGGAAAGAAATCATAAAGATAGAAAAGAAATTAATAACATAGAGACAAAGAAAACAATTGAGAAGATCAATGAAACCAAAAGATGGGTCTTTGAAAAGATCAACAAAATTGATAAACCATTAGCCAGACTCATCATGAAAAAAGGGAGAGGGTTCAAATCAATAAAATTAGAAATGAAAAAGAAGTTATAACTGACACTGCAGAAGTACAAAGGATCATGAGAGACAACTGTATGCCAATAAAATAGACAACCTAGAAGAAATGGACAGATTCTTACAAAGGTACAACCTACCAAGACTGAACCAGGAAGAAATAGAAAATATGAATAGACCAATCACAAGTACTGAAATTGAAAATGTGATTAAAAAACTTACAAAAAACAAAAGTCCAGGATCTGATGGCTTCATAGCTGAATTCTACCAAACATTCAGAGACGAGTTAACACCTCTTCTTCTGAAACTTTTCCAGAAAATTGCAGAGGAAAGAACACACCCAAGCTCATTCTATGAAGCCACAATTACTCTGATACCAAAATCAGACAAAGATACCACACACACACACACAAAATCACTGATGAACATATATACAAAAATCCTCAATAAAATATTAGCAAACCACACACAAATATATATTAAAAAGATCATACACTATGATTAAGTAGGATTTATCCCAGGGATGATTCTTCAATATCTGCAAATCTATAAATGTGATACACCACATCAACAACTGAAAATTAAAAACCATATGATCATCCCAATAGATGCAGAAAAAGTTTTTGACAAAATTCAACACCCATTCCTGATAAAAACTCTCAAGAGAGTGGGGATAGAGGGAGAACTACCTTAATATAATAAAAACCATTTATGACAAACCCACAGATAATATCATTCTCAATGGTGAAAAACTGAAAGCATTTCCACTAAGATCAGGAACAAGACAAGGATGTCCTTTTCCACCAATGTTATTCATCATGATCTTGGAAGTCCTAGCCATGGCAATCAGAGAAGAAAAAGAAATAAAATGAATCCAAATTGGAAAAGAAGAAATAAAACTATCACTGTATGCAAATGACATGATTCTACACCTAGAAAATCCTAAAGACAGAAAAAAATGGAACTGGAGGAATCAGGTTTCCTGACTTCACACTCTACTAAAAAGCTGCAGTCATCAAGATGGTATGCTACTGGTACAAAAACAGAAATATAAATCAATAGAAAGCCCAGAAACAAACCCAAACACCTATGGTCAATCAATCTATGACATAGGAGGGAAGAGTATACAATGGAGGAAAGATAGTCTCTTCAATAAATGGTGCTGGGAACACTGGATAACTGCATGTAAGGGAATAAAATTGGAGCACTGTCTAACACCATACACAAAAATAAACTCAAAATGAATTAAGGACCTAAATGTAAGGTCAGACAGTATAAAACTCCTAGAGGCAAAATGTTCTTTGACATAAATCACAGCAACATCATGTTTGATCCAACTCCTAGAGTAAAAACAATAGATACACAAATAGACCAATGGGACCTAATTAAACTAAAAAGCTGCTTCACAGCAAAGGAAACCATTCAAAAAATGAATAGACAACCTATGGAATGGGAGAAAATTTTTGCAAACAACTCAGCTGATAAAGGTTTAATCTCCAAAATACACAAACAACTCATACAACTCAACAACACAAAAACAAACCAACCAACTGAGAAATGGGCAGAAGACCTAAATAGACATTTCACCAAAGAAGACACAGATGGCCAGCAGGCACATGAAAAAATGCTCACTAATCATTAGAGAAATGCATCACTAATTATTAGAGAAATGCAAATCAAAACTACAATGAGGTGCCACCTCACACCAGTTAGAGTGGCCATCATTAAAATGTCAACAAATAACAAAGCCTGGAGAGGATGTTGAGAAAAGGGAACCCTCCTACATTGTTGCTGGGGATGTAAATTGGTGCAAACACTATGGAAAATAGTATGGAAGTACCTCAGAACACTAAATGTAGAACTACAATATGACCCAACAATCCCACTTCTTGGCATATATCCAGACAAAAATTCATTGAAAAAGATACATGCACACGTATGTTCATCTCAGCACTATTCACAATAGCCAAGACATGGAAACCATCCAAATGTCAATTGGTGGATGAATGGATTAGGAAGATGTGGTACATATATACAATGGAATACTACTAAGCCATAAAAATGACAAAATAATGCCATTTGCAGCAACATGGATGGAACTAGAGACTCTCATGCTGAGTGAAGTACATCAGAAAGAGAAAGACAGACACCATATGATATCACTAATATATGGAGTCTAAAATATGGCACAAATGATCTATCTACAAAACAGAAAAGATCATGGATGTATAGGACAGACTTGTGTCTGCCAGGGGGGAGGGGGAAGGAGTAGGATGGGTTGGGAATCTAGGGTTAGTAGATGAAAACTCTTGCATTTGGAGTGGACAGGCAATGAAATCCTGCGGTATAGCATAGGAAACTATATATCCAATCATTTGTAATGGAACATGATGGAGGATAATGTGAGAAAAAGAATGTATATATATGTATGACTGGGTCACTTTGCTGTCCAACAGAAACTGACAGAACATTGTAAATCAATCATAATAAAAAATTAAAAAAAGAAAATTTATAAGCAAAATAAAAAATAGTAGTCAATACCAAGTTATTAGAAATATGAGTGAACCATCTTGAAGGTACCCAACTGATACCACATAAAGCAGAGACAAGCTATCTCCAAGATATATTTCCAAATTGCAGATTTTTCAGCAAAATGAATGACTGTTGCTTTAAGCACATTAGCCCTTGGGTATTTGGTCATGCAAATACCCCCTTTCCTTCCTTTCCTTCCTTTCTTTCTCCTTTCACTTATTCCTTCATCTGTCTTTTTCTTCCTTCCCTCTTTTCTTCCTCTGCTTCCTATGTGCCAGGCACTGTTGTAGAGACTGGAGATATAAAAATATAAACAAATATAAACATTACAGAATGTTGAGTACATGACAAAAAAAAAAAAAGGAGTTCCCGTCGTGGCGCAGTGGTTAACGAATCCCACTAGGAACCATGAGGTTGTGGGTTCGGTCCCTGCCCTTGCTCAGTGGGTTAACGATCCGGCGTTGCCGTGAGCTGTGGTGTAGGTTGCAGACGCGGCTCGGATCCCGCGTTGCTGTGGCTCTGGCATAGGCCGGTGGCTACAGCTCCGATTCAACCCCTAGCCTGGGAACCTCCATATGCCACGGGAGCGGCCCAAGAAATAGCAACAACAACAACAACAACAAAAGACAAAAAAAAAAAAAAAGAATGTTGAGTACAGTGATTGTCACATATATTCATTAAATTGAGTTGCTAGGAGTTCAAGTTAAAGAGACATTATAAAAAGCTTCCAAGGTATAATTTGTTTTTTTCTAAACTTAAGCATTTATTATATTAATTTCCTCCTTAGCATAGAAGTTAAGAGCACATACATAAGACTAAAATGCCTGGGCTTCTATCCTGACTCTGTTGCTTACCAGCTGGGAGACTCTTGGAGTTATTTTTGCTTAATTGTATCATTTGTAATAATAGTACCTCCTTGTATGTTCCAAAGAGTAAATAACAGGGGTTCCCATCATGACTCAGTTGTTAACAAACCCAAACCCAACTGGTATCCATGAGGACATGGGTTGGATCCCTGGCCTTGCTCAGCGGGTTAAGGATCCAGTGTTGCCATGAGCTGTGGTATAGGTCTGAGAGGTAGCTTGGATCCACTGTTGCCATGACTGTGGCGTAGGCCAGCAGCTACAGTTCAGATTCGATTCAACCCCTAGCCTGGGGACCTCTGTAT
Organism: Phacochoerus africanus; assembly: GCF_016906955.1. Taxonomy (NCBI): domain Eukaryota; kingdom Metazoa; phylum Chordata; class Mammalia; order Artiodactyla; family Suidae; genus Phacochoerus; species Phacochoerus africanus. The sequence continues at coordinate 208,816,646 of NC_062544.1, read as the reverse complement.
GCCATGGGTATGGCCCTAGAAAGATTAAAACAAACAAAAAAAAAAGAGTACGTAACAATATATGTAAGGCAATCATTAGAACATCATGTGGCACAGGGTTAATTTAAGCACTGTGTATCGCTGTTAGAATTGTTGACTTCACCTTGGCATCTTTAGAGAAGGCATGACCCTTCCTATGCAGATTTCACTGATGTTTTTTCTAGGAAAAGAATGCTGGTTATGTACTTCGGAAAAATAAGCCCAACTCCCAGGCCTCCTTTTTCTTGATGAATATGACACTGCTGCTTTCTGCTTCATATTGTGAGCCTTGGCACACAGATGCATATCTCAAAAAAAAGTGCTGCTAATTGATGGGAAGTATTTGCATTGTTGATGTTGGTTCTAAACTGCTTTGTGGTTACCAGATGTGTGGCTCTCTCCATGGTGGAGAGTAGTAACCTACATGGGACAAGGAATTACCTGCATTTTTTACCTTTGGCTGGTTTTGATTGCTTTCACTTTTGCTCTTTTGCAGGAAGCATAAGTTTGCAAACTACTGGCAATGGCAAGACTTCTTTTCCCTTGTTTAATGGAGTGTTAAACACAGTCTGAGTTGGAGGATTTGGAACAAGATAAATTCTCCATATAAACTTAAAAAAATGGGAAGTTAGTTCACTTTCTGGTGGAGAAAATGATTGACTCATTCAGTCAATCTTATAACAAGAATTATTTTATTATTCTTTTATTATAGTTGATTTACAATGTTCTGTCAATTTCTGCTGTACAGCCAAGTGACCCAGTTGCATAAATATATACACACAACAAGAATTATTTTAAATGGCTCCTCTGAAACATTTTTGGGTACATGGCTTGAGGAGATGAATGAGAATTATGAAAGCCTTCCTCCTGAGGAATTTAGTTTGTTAAAGGAGATTTTTAAAAATTCTCCCATATATTTCAGGTAAATGTATACCAATGCATGACATCTAACGTTAGACAAAAAGCTCTAGGATTTTGATGGGTACAGAAATGGAACAGAGTTGTGATAGAGCAATTATGTGCTCAAGGATCAATTACCCAAATTTAAGTGAGCTACACACATGTAACCACACAGAAACTTATCAGAATGTTTCAGGACTGCAAGCAAACCTAAAGAGATCATTGAGTCCAACCTGAAGTACTTTATTAAAAAAAAAAACAAAAAACAACCAACCTAACAAACAAAAAACCAGCCCCTTCTCTTTGGAATGCTAAGACCCTCCCCTTCATCTCACCACTTCCCTCCTTACCCAACTTCTCCCAGACTCTTTCACTCCCCTCACTCACCACACACTCCCCGAGATTTGCCCAAGTCCTGGTGAGCAGACGTGTCAGATTGTTACCTGGGTCCTAATCTGTAATATGTACTGGAAAATGTCCCTAAAGCTCTAACACATGGAAATACAATGGATTTGCCCCAGAGAATAACATTTAGGGTATGAAGGAGGAGTGACGGTGGAGATGGGAGTAAGAAGGAGGTTCCTAAAGGATAGAATCCCTAAGCGATAGAGTTCTAAATTGCTTCCGAAGGACAGCATGTTCAGACAAATGCAAGATATATAATGTTCTGTGTGGAATATGAAGACTTGGGGACAGAGTTGGAATGTTTAGGGCAACGGAGGAGTGGCTGACTCTTCTGTAAGCATCCCACAGAGAGTGCCCAGTCACCTTCTGAAAATAAATGTTAATAGCCATCCCTGACTACCACGAACTGTGTCAGGGACAGTTCTAAGTGATTATAGCTTTAAAGATTCATAACCTTGGATATAATTCTGAATTTTCTTTAAAAATTTCTTTCAAGTACATGAGATCCCAGTGTTGAAACATATTGAGCCATTATTAATGATCATCATTTGGTTGTTTATCATGTTACTTCTCAAGGTGACAGCTAACTTGGAGACAACGATTGATTTTGATGGAAGAAAGAAAAAGCCTCCATCTGTGTCACTGGTTACAAAGAATGGTTAAACCATAGATAGATACATGGATGGATAGATTTTCTTTTCTACAGAAGGAAACTAGAAGAGTTTTACATTACTGTTAAAGCAGATTCTATTATTCTGGTGGTGACTGGTGGTTTTAGCATTTTTGGTGTTTTTAGTTTTCAGTATTAATTACTAAAGTGTTAGCAGCATTTACAGGATTACTGAGACATGAGAGGCATTTTTTTTTCTTTTTATGGCCACGCCTGTGGCATATGTAAGTTCCAGGGCCAGGGTTCAAATCTGACACCACAGCCACAGGAATGATGGATCCTAGCCACATCTTCAAGCTACACAACAGCCTGAAGCAACGCTGGATCCTTAACCCACTGAGTGAGGCTAGGGATTGAACCTGCATCCTTACTTGACACTATGTCCAGTTCTTAACCTGCTGAGCCACAGTGGCAACTCCTGAAATGTTAGCAACATTAACATTGAAGTAGCAGTTCCTACTTGGCTATTTTATAAATTCTGAAGAAGACTTTGAAGAGTACAATAAATGATCATAAGGTTGAGTGTAAATGTAACACAGACACCAACCACTTTTCAGAATGGTCGTAAGCTAACCTATTAAGGTTGTACTCAATTTTCTTTGGATCTCTAATTATCGTTTGTGTTTCTATATCCTGCCTATTGCAGTATGCCATGTTACAAGCTCCTCTTGAGCGCCCGTGGACATGTCGAGCATTGGGAATTCAAAAAGTAAGTCACAGTTCTGAGAGCATGTATCCATCATTATGGTATCATACAGAGTATTTTTCACTTTCCTAAAATTTTTCTGTGTTCTGCCTATTCATCTCCCATTTCAACCCCATGCCCCAAACCCTGGAAACCACTGGTATTTTTAATCTCCATAGTTTTGACTTTTCCAGAATGTCATATAATTGAATCCTACATTATACAGTGATTTCAGTTTGCCTTATTTCACTTAGTAATATGTATTTCAGATTCCTCCATGTCCTTTCATGGTTTGATAGCTCATATCTGTAAGCACTGAATACTATTTCACTGTTTAGATATACCACAGTTTATTTACCCATTTGTCCCTACTGATGGACACTGTGATTGATTCTAAGTTTTGCCAGTTATGAATAAAGCTATTATAAACATCAGCCTGTTTTTTTGTGCAGTCAAAATTTTTAACTCCTCTGAGTAAATACCAACTAGTGTGATTGCTGGATCATAGGTTGAGCACACTTAGTTTTGTAAAAAAAACATCAAAATGCCTTCCGAAGTGGCTGAACCATTTTGCATCCCCACCAGCAATGACTGAGAGCTCCTATTGTCCCACATTCTTGTCAGCATTTGATGTTGTCTTTGTTCCGGATTTTGGACATTCTAATAGGTGTATAGTCTATGTCATTGCTATTTTAATTTGCTTTTCCCCAATGATATATGATGTAGACCATTGGAGCATATTTTCATATGCTTATTTGGTATCTGCAATAACTTTTTTGGTGAGGTGTTTGTTAAAATCTTTGACCCATTTTCATCAGGTAAGTTCATTGTCTTTTTTATCATCTCTGAAGCAAAGTCCAATTTTTAATGTTGCTTTCAAAGCACTTCAAGATCTGATGTGCTTCTACAATCTCAATGCACATACTTCTGTTTCATATGTGTAATGAGATTTAATCATTCTTCAGTCAAAATAATCTTTAAAACCAGAATGTTGTATCCACTCTTCTTTCATCAGAGAGAGAGAGAGAGATCTTTCATAATCCTACTGATTTTAATCAGATACTCGTCACTTAACTCTAAGGGGCTTTTCTTCAGTTCTCAACTAAATTTTCTTCTTGTTGTAAAAGCATTTTGTTCTGTCCCTTTCATGACACTCACTACACAGTATTGGAATTATTCATGTAGTTGACTTTCTGCCCTTCCAGACTAATCTGTTTAAGGGAAGGAACTGTATCTGCCTTGTTCATCACCACTCTGTCCTCAAATGCTACTGTAGCTCCTGGTACATAAGGTGGTACAAAGACATTTGTTCATGAATGAATGAATGAATGAATGAATGTTGGAATAAAAACTCCTAGGAGTATAATTTTCCAAAGTTAGGTCAACTCAGTATCATTACATTTTTAGTCTTTATTTATTTATTTATTTTTTGTCTTTTTGCTATTTCCTGGACTGCTCCCACGGCATATGGAGGTTCCCAGGCTAGGGGGTCCAATCAGAGCTGTAGCCACCGGCCTACACCAGAGCCACAGCAACACGGGATCCGAGCCGCGTCTGCAACCTACACCACAGCTCATGGCAATGCCGGATAGTTAACCCACTGAGCAAGGCCAGGGATGGAACCCGCAACCTCATGGTTCCTAGTCGGATTCGTTAACCACTGCGCCACGACGGTAACTCCCACATTTTTAGTCTTTTTAGTTTAATATATCGGGAAATTATATTAACTATAATGTCTACTTTTGATTGAGAATATAAAAAATTTTAGTGGGTAAATAGGTCAAAATTACATCTTATAAAGCTAATGGTTCTACAAGGAGACTTTAAACTGTTAATCCGCAGTTGATGACTACCTACATTTGACAAGATAAGATTGCTGGAATAAGACATGTTATGTGCACCCTGGATGCTTTCCAAAGGGAATTGAAAATCAGTGATTGTGAAGGGAGCTTCTCCTATTCTGAGAACGCCTATGGTCCATTTAAATATGTCTTTAGATTCCTTTTATTGCTATCTACTAAAATCCTCATGATAAAATTGCTTTAGGATATTTGGAAAGCAATAAACCCACTTTGCAAAATCCATCTAAAAGACTCTGAAAATTTCCAGGTTACAAACTGGATAAAACTGTTCCATTAAAATAAGTGGGACTTTTAGAAGGGAACATGTTTTGTTTTCAATTAAATCATTGAATTCTCTTGGACTATATTTATTTTAAGTCACTATTCCTTCCTACACTAAAGGCCACTGTCACTATTTTCATAATTTAACACTAATAACATATTGGATAAATTTAAAAGTATCTTACAAAGAATTCACTGCCTAACTTTTCCTATTAGGATTATTTTACCAAATATAATTTTAATTTAACATATTTTCAATGCCATTATGCTTATGTTCTGAATCAGAAAGACAAAAAGCTATAAGTCTTAGTACCTGCCATCAAGAAATTCACAGTCTATTTCAGGAAAATGTATACTTTAAAAAAAGAGGACAAATTGTGAATGAGAATGATTGGAATAGCATTGATAGTGTTCTGGTTCAAGCATTTGAAAATAATGATGAGGTCATATACAAAATGTTCATCAGTGAGAGTCCAAGAAGGGAGCCAAGAGCACATTCAAAGAGTTAAACTGAAGAGAGCCTAATGAAGGGTGCATTACATTACAGAGGTGTGTTTACAGATAAAGGCAGCAGCAAGGAATGGCAAACTCTACAGATCTAGCAACAGCAGGGAGAGGTTACATTCTCTTGGCCTGAAGGGGCAAGGGGGGAAATGCTGCTCTTACAATCTGGAAAAGAAGCTCCCTAACAGGAGCTGGCAGAGAACTTAGGTGCTGCTAAACCATCACCTGGAGCACCAAGGTGTGGGAGGGTAAGAACATAAATATACAAAACTCCATACCCTCCTGTATTCTGCTCTCTTGTGAGTACCTTCCATTGGCCCAATTCTATCAGAACCTGAGGAAAAAGGAACCCAGGAATTACAGTCCACAGATGTCAGCTCTCTAGGGCATATGGCAGGACACCTCCCATGTTACTCAAGGTGTCAACTGTACAGTCCTATAGCTATTTAAAATTTCTCTCTTTGGTAAGCTGGTATTCATAGCTACTTTCCCATTGTAGATAGTGAGTACAGATGGGATTCAAGTAGAGTCCTAGGACTAAGAGTTAGGCATAATGCAAAAGGCCTCCCAGAGGGAATGCATTTTAAACTGAGACTTGAAGAGCGTATGGAACATAGCCAAGCAAGACTTAAACTGGAATACTCAGCAGGAAGCTTTGCTGAGTAATGACATAGAGGTTAAAATGAATTATGGTACAATGGAGAGCAATTATAGTATCCAGAACATGAAATGTGTGTTAGTAGAATTTTCATGTGCCTTTTAGAATCCCCTGACTACTCCTGTAGTTTCTAGCATTACAGGTTTTATTAGTCTGGGCTATTTGCAACTGCTGCAATTTGACCATTTTGACCTTGACTATGAGGGTTTCATATGGTTCAACTAAATAGATAGAGTATTAGTTATGCCTGGGATAAGCCACTCTAGACACAAAACTAAAATAAAGAGATTCCACGAGCCTCGCTGTTTACATATTTCTCTTTTATTTGTCTTTTTGGAAAGTACTTTTATAGATCTTTAAAATATAACTTTTTAAATTTTTTGTCATTTAGTTTTCTTTATTAAAGTATAATTAATTTACAATAGTTTGTTAGTTTTAGGTGTACAGAAAAGGGATATATATTCTTCTTTCAGATTCTTTTCCATTTATAGGTTATTACAAGTTATAGACTACAGTCTCCTGTGCTACATAGTCAGTCCTTCTTGCTTATCTATTTTACTTTTTAAAAAGTCTGCAGATAGGTTTATCTCACGCCAAGAATCTGTAGGAAAAGAAAGTCTCTGATGACATCTGAGAGCAAATAATTTAAAATTGGTGAAACAGGTGGCATGTACAAGCTTATTCCTGCCATCTCTTGTTAAAGCTGCTACTTCTTATTATGTGAGTTGTTATGGTAATGGACATGAGTGATCTGAAACTCAATGCAGAAAAATATTCGTATTTAGTTCATCAGAACTGAAAGAGTCCTTGAAAAGTTATGTCAATCAGTCATTGTGCATCTACTCTGGGTCACATCTCCTGGGCTTTGGGCCACAGTAGTAAAGAGAATTGCTGCTTTTGGAAAAAGATCCTAGATCCTAGAAATCACTTAAGTGGAATCACTTCAAGATGGAATGACTCAGATAGGTTTATGTCTTTGCCTATTCTGAGATCAAAGGAAATGATTGTGAGTTAATAAATATATGGATCCTGATGAGGCAATACTAAGAAGTTGTCAAATAAAAGCTGAAAAACAGTGTTAACTGCTATTATAACATGAGATTTGGAAGTGATTCCAAATGTTTTCCAGCAAAAGAGGACTTTTTAGCTTAAAATATTTTTAAAATTTTGAGAAAAGTGTACTTTCAGCCTCTTATTTTTTAAATATACAATTAAGCACACTGCTGTTTTCCGCAAAGCTTTAAATCATTTTTATTATTAATTTACAGTAGCATCAAAATACAATTATAAAGTAATACCCCCTAAATATGCAACATATTAACATATTTTTTGTCTACAGAAAATTCTTGGTAAGAACTTGGAACTTTTTGCACTGGTAAATTTGGAACTGTAAGTACAAAAGAAAGAATCCAGGACTTAGAAAATTTGCGCTTATATCTGGATCAATCAGGGAGTGCATTCTCTTTTAAGTAGGGATATGTGCTTGGGAAATTAACCTGATGCCAGAATTTTGCTTGATTACAAAGCCAACACAGAGCACATGATATTAAAAGGATATCTCTCAATAAAATAGATACCTAATGGAGAAAGTTCTGTCATGGATCTATCTCCTGTGATTTTGGTCCATTCTTATTCTTGGTACTCTTTTTTTTCTAATTATCATGAAGCAAAGACTTCTGCTATGATAAATGCTGCCTCTCACCAAGAATTTGGAGATAAGAAAAATAAAGTAGTTCTCTAGCTTAAACTAACTCATCATTTATTAGATGAAGACAGAATGTCTAATAGGCTTAATTGGTATCATTAAAAACTCTGAAGAAATAATACATTAACCTAAGACCCAGGGGAAACACAGCAAAGGAGAGAAGCAAACTTTATGAGATTGTGACAGCACCATCATTCTGGAAAGAAAAGAGTGAAGGAGCAAAAGAGAGATTAAAGCAAGCCTGGCTCTGGGTGTGTGGGGGGCAGGAAGAGGGGTTCATACCACACACACACTGAGACAAGGGGCAGAGTTTGGGCACAGTTATTCATCTCCCTTTCTACAGGGAGAGCAGATGCTGTGAATATGTTTTAATTAGTTCAGCATGATCCATAAGTGAGTCCTGAGTTTAAACAGAAGCTACCTACTTAAAATACTTTACCGCAAATTATATAATTTAACAAATTCTTCTATGTGCCAAACTTGTTACTTTAGTAACAGATTCTGTCACTAAGAGTTTGATGATCTATTTATTATAAAGTCCAAAGTAAGAAATAATGCATTTTCAGTCCTCTTGGAAGATGCCTTTTAAATGTTGGGATATGTGTACCCAAATTCTTGGCCAATGTTTTGATGATCACAGCTTCCAGAAGACAAACTTTAAGAGTAACATAATTTTGGAAAAGTCAAAAATAGACATTCTATACTCTTTCAGTGAGTTTGAAGACAATGTTTATAAAACATTGTGTAGGATTTATGATTGCTGTGCAAATAAATATGGGCTTAAAATATCCCTGTATTCAGTTGTGGAAAGGACCAGATGGTCTGGTAAATCTTCTCCATGTTTAATTCTAAATAATTGAGCATGTTTCTTTTTCCCCTTTAACAGGTATTCCCCACCTAGTACATACCACTGGAAATTTATGTAGAAAAGAATACTTTTAAAACTTTGAATAATTCCCAAGTGCCCTGACTTCCTGCTAAAAAGAAAAAAGAAACATTTACTACTTTTGCTTTACAAAATAAGTTTAGATAAGATTATATAACTAGATAGCCTGTGTTTTCCTTCAGTGGTTTTGACATACATTTGCTTTAACCAGATTGGAAGTTTTTCTCTTTGTATAACACCTTCAGGTATTAATTGCAACACATATTTGGATGGGAAGTGCTGGAGGCCCGCTCCGGCGGCCAGGGAGCGTATGCTTTTTCCCCATCGGAGAGGGATGCGGTGTCGGCGAATGTACAATTACGGAGACAGCCTCTTTGTCCCTTCTTGCAGGGCGCTGGACTGCTCCAACTTTATTGGCAGCAGTAGTTGATTATATAGACAGTTTCTCATTATAGATTACATTACAGTGTTAAAAGTACATTGGTTAACTATTACATGGTATAGCAGCTATGCATCCTGTTTTAAGATCTCTGTCTTAACTAAGCTTAGTGAGTACTTTGAAGAGGCCATAAAACACAAGAATTTAGCATTTACAAACTTTGTTTGTAGACTGGTGTTTATCTTCAAAGCGTTATGGCAGGGAGACAGTGTGAGTAAATATAAACCAACTTAATTAAACTAGCCATCTATCACTAAAAAGCTTTTAAAATCAAAGACAAAACTCACAGCTAGGTTTTTTGGATAAGATATGGCTAACTTCTATGGACCTCATTAAAATCCTAACTCTAAAGTTAGTATATAACTAGTTAATAGATAAACACTATGTTTTAACTAAGTTGGATTTAAATAGAGGAAAAGTCCTTTAGGATGAAATTTTTATTATACTATTGTAATTTTGTTAAGTCACAAATCACCATAGGACAATAAGAATGGGAAATAAGAATAATAAGTAAATGATCAGGAAAGACTGAGAAAAACTGAATAACAAAACTACAGGAAAGACTAAGTCACCCGAGAAACAATCCAAGTTCTCCAGTGCAAACATGGAAATTGTTTTCTCAGGAAAGCCTTAATTCTTCCCCATCAACATCAAAGTGAGAGCTGTGTACCTGAGGCCTGCCCTCAGCTTGTACTGTGCAGGCAGGTTTTCATCCTGACCAGAGGCCCACCTTCGGCATGCACCGTTCAGGTGAACTTTTTTCCTGACCAAAAGCCCACCTTCGGCTTGTACCATTCGGGTGGGCTCCCTTTCTTGGTTAAGAACCTGCCTTCACGTTTTTCTGCCATCAGGCAAGGTCCTTTTTTTGAGTCCCTGCATTTTCTCCGCTCCCCGCAGGGAAGTAAAATTAGACAGATTTCAGCCAAGCCAGTTACTTTATGGCACAGATAAAAGTCCTATTGGTACTGGATGAGGCATACTTTTAAGATGGGAAGCTTTACAGTGATTGCTAAACTTTTTGGTAGAGAAGTTAATTTTCGGAGTTCCTGTTGTGGCACAGTGGTTAACGAATCCGACTAGGAACCATGAGGTTGCGGGTTCGATCCCTGCCCTTGCTCAGTGGGTTAACGATCCGGCGTTGCCGTGAGCTGTGGTGTAGGTTGCAGACGCGGCTCGGATCCCGAGTTGCTGTGGCTCTGGCGTAGGCCGGTGGCTACAGCTCCGATTCAACCCCTAGCCTGAGAACCTCCATATGCCGCGGGAGTGGCCCAAGAAATAGCAACAACAACAACAACAACAACAAAGACAAAAGACAAAAAAAAAAAAAAAAAAAAGAGAGAGAAGTTAATTTTCAGGCTCTTGAGGAAAGAAACAAAACAAAACAAAAACCCAACCCTACACATCTCTAAAAGACTGGAACTAATGCTAGAAAAACATTTAGCCCTACTCTTCCTTTTTGCCAATGAGAAGACCCAGCTTTTCAGAAAGGTGTTTGGAAGTTTAATATGTCAGGATGCTCTAGACTACAAACCAGCAAGTGCGTAGAAGTTGACCACTGTGTTACTAGCAGTCTGGAAATGCAATCATGTGAAAGAGAAATAAAAGTGAGGAGGCTCCAAAAGTAACCTTTGATATTTGTCCCTTTTCTTTGGTTCATCTTTTACCAGTTAATTTAGGCTGACAACATATCTTACCTGGACTTTTATAATAGCCTTCTAATTTGTCTTCCTCTCTCCAACTTCAACATCTCTCCAATCCATCACTCACTTTGCCACCAGAATTATCTTCCCTAAATTAGAATCTGTTTGAGTTACTTCCCATGTTGGCAATCTATTGTCCCTTGATGAAAGTTTCATTTTCTTTACATGATTACACAAGGACTTCCATAATTTGCTCGCCAACTATGTCACTATTTTATCCTTCCTTCTTTACCTTAACCTTAATGATATTTAACTATGTCATTTATCAAATGTTTTTAGCAATTGTATATCTCTTGTATATCTGTGAAAAATTAAATGCTATAAATTATATTTTATCTTCCCTTCCTTTGTTCCTTCCCTTCTTCCTTCTTTCCATTTTGCCTAAAAGTTTTTGGCTCTACAAAAGTGTTACAAGAATAGCTTAACTTCTCATGGACTCTTCACGTGGATTCAATTACTCTTAATGTTTTGTCACATTTTCTTTCTCTCCATGTATATGTTTTTCTTATCAATGAAACATCTGAAGGTAAGTTACAGATGTCATGAACTTTTATATACAAATAATTCAGGATGTGTTACCAAAGGAAAGGGCATTTAACACACTATTAGAGTATAATTTCCAGATTAAAAAATCCATAATATAATAACATTATTTAATATACAATTCGTATTTAAATTTTACCGATTTTTTTTCAACAGTGTCTTTTATGACAATATTTTCCTGATCTAATATTCAATCTGGGATCACACATTGCATTTAGTTGTCATGTTTCTTTAGTTTTCTTTAACATGGAACATATCTTCAGCTTTGTTTGTATTAGTTATCATTGCCACATAACACATTACAGCCAAACTTAGTTGTTTAAAACACCCTGTGGGTCAGGAATATGAACATGCATGTCTGAGTTGGGTCCTCTTTTTCAGTATCTTTTAGTCAAGGTATCAGCTGGGCTTGCAGTTTTCTTAAGGGTAATTTGGGAAGGAATTACATCTCAAATTCAGTCTTGTGTTTACTGAAGAATTTATGGACTGTTGGACCGACAGCCTCAGTGGCCCTCTTCTTAAAGGAAGGATGGTGAAATATGAGCCTTCTTATAATTCAGACTCCCCTGCATTCTGTCTCACTATCCTTATTCATTCAGAGGTGACAGTAACAGTTTTCAGAGTTTTGCAGTGGATTTTAGCTGCTGTAAGTAAACTTTGGTTCTCTTGGGGAGAATTTATTGAGACAAATTCCCATGGAAGATCATAAATAAGCCGTTGACTCATATTTGAGCTCTTACTGACCTGAATTTGGTGTAATGTTGATGAAGGTGACTCACTGGAGAGTGAGAAACTGTCCAAAGAAATTTAGATACACTTTTGCAGACAGATCTGCCACCCTGAAAAATCACATAGCCTTTATGTTTGAAACAGATGAAGAATTAGAAGATGCTATCATGAAAATGGATCAGCAAAGGTCCCATATTAAGGTAGATTCTTTTTTTAAAAAGCTGCCATCGTGTGATTCAAGTTCAAGGCAAAGGGCACCCAATCCTTCAGTCTCAGATGGAAGTGATGTGGCTGTGACTGCTGAATAAAGAGGGCTCTCAAAGCTGAAATTGATCGTGTCACTAATGATGACCCTGCCACTCAATGTATATATATATGGTGTTTTGGGTGGATAAAACATTGGGAATTCATTTGATTGTGTTGCAAGTCATCACCATGTGGCACAAAATGGAAAGTATATGTATTTGCTTCCTTGTATATGGTAGATCTCTCCTACCCCTTTATCCTGATTTCTGCTATTTTAAAAATAACAGTACTTAGGGGTAAGACCAAGTTCTCCCTGTCCCCAAGGGGACTAAAGGTTAAATGTATTGATTTGAATACGCTAAAACAATCAGAAAAAAGAGAAACTCATATTTTTATGGCTCTACTTGACACAGGTACCACAAGTCAGCATCTTGCCTGTCCCATGGTGGGAGTGGGTGCCTTGATTCACCTTATGGGAATTTGGGTAGAGTTTATGATATGGAAGGGAAATGAAGGTCCCCTTTGGAAGGGTATCTTTGGGTCAACTCAATGAATTTTGGTTGTTTCTTAGACATCTGAAAATATAAGAAGAATTGACATGTAAATGCTTTTATTTCCCAATTCCATCTGTGGCCAAGTGGATTCTCTCAATTGGGCAGAGTGGCATATAGAGAAGTACTTGTCTCCTTAGGGCCCCACAACCCTAATGACTGCTCTGAGCCACACGTCTCTGCAATGGATGATTTTGCCAATTGAAGACTGGCAAATGAAGCAGCCTCCACTTGGAGGTTCCCCTTGAGATTAAGAACTAATTGCCTCTCTGTAGTGTCTAACAGTTATATCCACTTTGAAAAGCAGCTATTAACTTTCCATAGAAATACTTGACATCTGCATTCCATTATCTTCAGCCTGATAGTCTGATAAGGTGTATCAACTTGAATACAATGAATAATATGGTGGGAAGGGCTCAAAAGATCTTGCTTATCAAATAGAGATAGTATGTCCAAGAATGCAGCTGGCTTCATGCCAGAGGCATCTCAGCTTTACTTTGTGCTTTTTTTACACTCCTCTGCCTCAAGCAAAGTCAATGGGGACCTTGATGCACAGTGGTCTCCCCAATACTTAATTGGGGTACACAGCTGGTTGAGCTAAACTGCTATTCAACATGTGATGCTCCACACTGTTCAACCTTAGTACTAGTAATGGAGACCCAAAATTGAAAGTGGTCACTCCTCTCCGTGGGCAGATTCAAGTCCATTCTCATAGCTCTGGTCATATTCCCATGAAGGAAACTTGTCATAGTTTGGTTCTGTTGCCCATATCTAGCTGTTGATATCCACTTGGAAAATTAGAGATTAGCAGATTTAATATACTCTCTCTCTTTTTTTTTTTTTTTTTTTTGTCTTTTAAGGGCTGCACCCATGGCATGTGGAAGTTTCTGGGCAAGGGGTCAAATCAGAGCTGCAGCTAACCACCACAGCCACAGCCACAGCAACACGGGATCTGAACCGCGTCTGTGAACTACACCACAGCTCATGGCAACATCAGATACTTAACCCACTGAGCAAGGCCAGGAATTGAACCCATGTCCCCATGGATACTAGAAGGGTTCATTACATCTGAGCCACAATGGGAACTCCCAGGTTTAATATACTCTTATTTGGAACCATGGACTGTTAAAAACAATTGCAGCTGCTGATTGAACTATCTGGGTCACTTACATAGATTCCCGTGGGATGGGCCCAGTTTAAGGAACTGGCTGGATCAAGCTGCTGAGTGAGGTTACCCTAACTATACTGCCACTGCGTTAGACATGGTAATACATCCACCGTTATGGGCTGAGCGCAGATTATAGAACTCACTGTTTCTAATTCAGAGGTTACCACTGAATGTCAGATGTGTTAGTTCTGCTAAAAGGTGACCCACTTGATCTGTGCTAAGAGAGACCCACTGTGGAGAGGCCCTTGCCTGCCCTCTGGAAGGCTGACTACATCATACTGGATTCTCTTTGGGGGCTGTGGGTAATACCTCACTGCTGTCAACACTTTTTCTGGTTATAGTGTTGCTTTTCCAGTTTGATAAGCTGATTCTAGCCATACTGTTATGACCCTTGAAATTAATCATCATCATGTTTTTAGATTTCTGGTTATTTTGCAAGTCTGACCACATGTGCTTTTTATTGCAAAAGCCACTCAAAAAATGGATGTATACTCAAGAGAACTGATATATCCTCCATGCTCCCTCTCATTCATTCATCCATTTGCAGGCATCTGGTATTGTTAAGCATTAGCATAACCTCCTCTGATATGGACTTAAAAATATTTCTAACTCTCTTTTTCAACTCCTAATGATCTACACATTTTGGTAAGACAGTTTGTCCACTAAATATGGCTGTTTCTCTTGGTCACTCATATTTTGAAAGTTGTGGGCTGCACCTTCTTTATTCTTGAGCATACTTCTTTCTTTCCCCTAACAGCAACCCAGGCTGGACTGTTTGGCTCATGCTTCAAGTGGCCACCCAGTCAAAAGGAGACCAAAGGGTTCAAACATAACTGTTATTCAGCCACCTACATTCTTTAATTGGATTGACATGGGCCTAAATCATAATTACTATTTGGTTGCATATGGTGTTCACTGAATACCCCTAAGTAGCACACAAGAGCCAAAGTGGATGACAATGAATCTCCGAATTTTATGAAAATGCCTTTGTCCCTCTTGCACTTGAATTTTCTAGACCACAGATGTGGTGTGAGTGGGGGATTGCTGAAAAAAATGTTATAATATAGCAATGGGATAACCAACACTGTGGCAATGGAAGTAAAATAATAACCCAAGCACTTGTGGAAAGAACAATAGAAATCCCCAGAAATGTAGCAGAAATAAATACATTAATGATCTTTTTTTCTTTCAGATCTACCACTGACATCTTCCTCATGAAGGAAAATGCCCTGATAGGACTCTTCCAAACTGTTTCAAGCACCTTTATCAACTAGAAAAGGTGGTAAGACATGTGTCCTTGACTTTAGCTGAAGTGATTGATGATACTTTTAGAAGTTCATTATTCTGCCTATCACAGTGAGTGAAGGGAGCCAGACATGCACAGGACACACTAGATGATTTCATTTATATGAAGTTCAAGGACAAGCAAAACAAATCTTTATTGCTAGAAGCCAGAATAATAGTTACCCCAGGGATAGGGCTTCTGCTGATGGGGAAGGGGCATGAGGTTATTTTCTGGGGTGATGGAAATGTTCTGTATTCTCATCTATGCTGTTGTTAGATGTAAAATTCAAACATCTCTATATTTTGGATATGTGAAATTTAATATATGCATGTGACCCTCTATTACAGACATGTTTTTAAAAAAGATGTCTCGGGGGAGATCACTTTATTCTCTCCTTCCATCTAGTGCCAGAGGCAAGAAATTCAAAGTCTCGTTGTCCAGTCACGGGTTTGTTTTTGATTCAGCCTTTCTATAGAGGCCTTTTGGGTCCCAATTTTATCTGAGGGATGTCAACTTGGGAGTTTCCTGAACTTCACCTTCTGCCCCCAAATCATGTGTAGTCATCAAAGTGCTTTCTCTGAGGTTTGGCAGATATTCTCAGAGTAAATGGCTATACAGCACTACTCATCCCAGGGTTTCTGTTTTATTTGTTTATTCTATTCACTGTATCCCTATTTTCATGTCACTTTAAAATGAATTTTAAGAGATACAGGCATGGGAGTTCCCTTGTGGCCTGGCGGTTAAGGATTCTGTGTTGTCACTGCTGTGGCATGGGTTCCATTCCTGGCCTGGGAACTTCTGCATGCCATGGGCATGGGCCCCAAAAAAGATGTATATGTATGTGCATGTGTGAGTAAATGCGTATTTCAAACACTTTTTATTCAGCATTATATGGTTTTAGTCAAAAAGGTTACTCTGGCTACCTATGCTGTAGTAAAGGAATGACTTATTTTTAACTTTCCTTCTGTGCTTTATTTTTTCTTTTTTTTCTTTTTAGAGTTGCACCCATGCCATATGGAAGTTCTCAGGCTAGGGGACAGAATCGGAGCTATAGCTACTGGCCAATGCCGCAACCACAGCAACACAGGATCCAAGCCTTGTCTGTGACCTACACCACAGCTCATGGCAATGCCAGATCCTTAACCCACTGAGGGAGGCCAGGGATTGAACCCGCATTCTCATGGATACCAGTTGGGTCTGTTACCACTGAGCCATGACAGGAACCACCCTTATGTGCTTTAGACCTTTTGTTTTCAGGCTCAATTTGAGTGGGACATTTTACTTGTTGTTATATTGCTCTTAATCTCTGTGCTCCTCAGGTTCAACATGGGCTATTTTGCAGGTGCACTCCTGCATCCTCATCCCCCAGGCCAGAACCAGAGCCAGTGTTTACAACTGGTTGCTACTCTCCTGCATCAAAACTATGGAAAGACTTATTCATTCATTGAACCCCAGATGGTTTGACCAAGGTCCTGTGTCTATGGCTTTGTATTCTTTCTCTCATCAACTCAGAGATACAATTCTACTTAAGAAGTAATCACAAGAAGTGGTCACAGTATTTTAGACTTTTGTAAATTGGAGCAGCCCATCCTGGGTTCTGATTTCATACAATAAACATGGCTTGGGTCACCTGATATACACACCCTGTAGTAGGTGAAATTGATTGCCTCAGTCTGATTCTGGTACCATAATATAGAAAACATTGGCTGCCAAGTCCAGGATTGTCCTTGCAAATATTTGTTTTGGTCAAATACAAACAGTTTCTCTTTAAAATTTTATTTTTAGAAATATATTTTATCAGTCACTGTGATACTTAGAAAGGAGCAAAAGAATTATCTAACAATGTGCCATCTGAATTAAAATGCCTGCCTCTGGATTTTTTGTAGCTGCTGAAACCTCCCTGAGAAATACAGGGTAAACCATCACTTGGTCTTAACACTCAGACCTGTTTTGCAAAAGCTTTCTTGTCTCATTTTTCTAGGAAGAGAGAATATGCTTTTACCTTCAATCCTCATTGCATTTGAAACATTCCCCTTCTATAGCTCTTATCATACTGTACTTCTTTGTTTTCATGCATCTTTTCCTTCTGAAATTTTGAGCTCCATGAGAGCAGGTATCATATCACATTCAAATCTGATTCATCAGTACATAGCAATATGCCTTCTAAATTAAGTACTCAGTGAATTATTAGAATTAATTAATAAACATTTCAATTTAATTGCCAGGATTTTATAATCTGACTTCATACAAGTTGTGCTTTTTTCCCCCTACTCTTTTTTAAAAACAAACAAACAAACAAAAAACCATAAAAACCATCTATTGCACCAGTTAAGCTTATTGCCTCATGTTTCCTAAACATGCTGTGACATGCTTATTCTTTGCTTTGAGCTTTTCTCTTGGAATGCTGTCTCCCTGCTTTGAAAATTGATGGTGTATGTGTGGTATATTTAGCAACTCTCTATTTACAGCAGTATTTTAAAATCGTGAAATGTAATGACCAATGTATATATTTTTAAAAGACATAAAAATGAAAAGCCTCAGAGAAATTGTAGGGAAACTAGGGTAAGCGTTTCAAACCTTGGTGACATTAAACACAAGTTCAAGTTTCATTCTGCTTGCCTTGGTCTAAATTTCACCAAAATGTCTGATATTTGCCAGTGTTTTAATGGGCAACAGAGAAATATAATGTCTCATGTGCATTGTGCCGTAGTTTGCTTTCAGAGGTTAGAGGGCTAAGGAGTTTATTTGGACTTTGCTGTTGCAAAACCACACAAATATTATGCTGATGTTAGAGCCTACAATTTGACTAAAATGTGTATTTAAAAAAACCATGTGCATGTTCCATCCAAACATGATACTAGATAAAGCAAGTAGCACTGAAGCAAGTTTGCATGTGTTTAAAGAGGATACCAATGTAGTGTTTGGACTCATTCCACACAGTTCACATTTTAAGAGTGTAGCAGAATACAACCAAAAATGGAATTTTGAAAGCTGAATCTGTTACTGGAAAATATTTTTGTGAGTGACAGTCTTCAGATAAAGGAGGAATATTCTCCTTTAAAAAAATACATCACATAGGAAATTTAAAGTGATTGATCAAATTTCTCTTATTCATTTTAGCAGCTAAATTTTTGAAAGGCAGAGAAGAAATGAGATAATTTGATTTAAGCTTAGGAGTAAGACATGTCTTAAAACACAGGGAAATATATAAAGTAGGCATTGGGTTAAATGTCTTTTAACTATAGATACTTAATAAATAATTCACTACTGATTAATTTGTCTAAAAAATTATCTATGGATGAATATAGCATAAAAGGTTAAGCCTAGAGGTTTTGAGTTTGTCTGCCTGGATTTAAATCCCAGCTTCACAACCCTTACTCAAGTACTCTCTGCCTAAGATTTTTTTTCATAAAATCAATGTTTATTTCATGGTATATTTTTTAATCAATACAGGATAGGATATGTAAGCTAATGTCTTACACGTATTTTTTCTAACAATACTGCAAATGTACATAAAATACATGCATTTATGCACATATATATGTGTTTTTAGAAAATGAAATTAGTTTAGTTATAAAAATATATGTATATAAGTTCATAAACATTTACACATAAAAATATATACCTATATGTATGTGAGTTCGAAGATATGTGTGTGTGCGAAGTTCTTTGAACTGTAAGTATCTGGTTCATGATTAATAATACTATTTGCCTTTATGATTACTCTTCTGTGATTTGTCAGGACAAAAAAGTTGATTCTATGTAAAAGTACAAAAAGGTCATAATGGTATGAGATGAATATCTATAACAATCTATAATAATTCTAATATAAATATCCTCTTAGTTTCTCAAAAAATGATAAAGCAGCATTTTTAATCTCTCAAGTCTTTTAAAGTAACTTTGGATCATAATTTTATTTTTAAGGCAACTCAGTAATGTGAAGTGGACAGTGAAATTTATTTATTATTATCATCATCATCAGTATTGCTGTTATCATTATCCCTCTGTGACCTAGGTAAGTGATTCTGGAGGAATTTAAAACTGAATGGGTTAAAATTCCTATGAGGATGGTATTGGATAGACTGATTGATTGATTTAATTTTATAGCTCCAGAGAGAATGTGGTAAAACTGTAGAGGGAGAGATTTTTATCAGAAATTAGAATGCTCTAAAGCAATTAAGCCCTAAGACAGACTTTTATTATGGGTATGAAAATTTCCTTGAGAATTTTGAGGAAAGCAGCAAACAACAAATTTTTGAACTGCTACAGTGCAGATAAATAACAGTTTAAACTTTCTTCCCCCCAAGTTTGGGCTTAGAAAGTATGAATTTTGGAGTTTCTTTGGTTTAGAATTCTATGATGTTATATCTGACATAAAACACAATCCTTTGTACAAACCAAATGATAAATTTATCTTAATAATTTCACAAACTAACACAAATAGTATTTTTAAGTATTTGCAATTCCCCAAATGCAAGTGTTTTTAGCATTAGCTGAAGTAAGAATTTAATTTTGATATATAGCTGCATATTTTAAAGATGAAATTATGTTCAATAATTTTCTAGTCCTAATTTTAGTGAAGTTTTCACCTGCTTTGTGAAGTAGATGATACTTATTAGACAAATATACATATTACCGAGAGACAATATGAGGTTATTTATACCTCTCTTAAGCATTAATTTCTGGATCTAAATAATGTGGAAAATGGCAATGACTATCTTATAGGGTGGTTTTGGTGATTACATAAGATTCTGTTAGTATAGCATTTAGTGCTAGGTCTGGGTCAACATACAATAAATGTTAGTTATTATTATTGTTGCAAATATTCATAGTTGATGTTTTAAATACTTTCTTAATGACCAGGTCAACACATTGCTGTGCATATAACTGGCTATATTTTACAAAGAACAATTCATAAAATTTGAAAAAGAATAAAATGAAAATGTCATATTAATAGGTTTTTATTGAATATCCTAAGCATACTAGGAATATATGTATGTTAAAAAAAAAAAGTGTTCTTTCTACCCCAGGGATCATTTTTGGTTCTGAGATATAAAGCTTTTAAAACATTTGCCTAAAATTGTTGCCAATGTAATAGACTGAAGTAACTAGAAATTAAATTAAAGCCACACACTAAGAAAATACTCTTTTTCTAAGAGAAGAGTGAAGATGATATCTTTTTAAGGTCAATTTTTGAAAACGATACAAATCTCAGGAACATTATAGATTTAAATTTTAAAACTGGTTTTATACCTAATAAAATTACCTATATTAATGGTAAGAATTTGCCATGTAATATTTACCATACAAAAGAACCTAAGAATTGCTGTATTATTTGTTTAATTTCCTCATGAATTGATTTCACATTAGCTATAGGATATTTAACTATTTGATGTCAAAAACAAGCAAGCGTAATAGTCATTTGAAAATTGCATTTGATTTAAAAGCAAAGTTCCCTTCGCTCTTACTTTCATTAATTTGCACTAGTTTAACTTGGAAAGAAGGTAGTTACAATGATTCAGTATCATCTGATCTCTAGCAGGCTTTCCATTTCCTAGGGAATAAGATATAAGCCTATCTATCATAAATAAAAGTGATGGACATAGTTGCAGTTCCTTAGCAATTAGTGGGGATGGGAACAGGGAGGGGAATTATTTGCACAGAAATCAAATTTAGTTTTCAACCCTGTATTTATGATTTTGAAAAGAGCCAAGAACAGAAAAAAATTTAAATAGTTATTAGGGGTTTTATGGAAACTGAATAAATGAATGGTTTCAATGGGAAGCCAAACGTAAGTACAAAAAAAGATAACTTCGCATTGGCAGGAAACCCTTAGATCTTAAAATAATACATTTCAAAATGAAGACACCCATTTTTGAAAAACAATGACAAAGGTAATCAAAAATGATTTTCTCATTCTAAGGCATTTCCAGAGTTTTAATTCATTGCTTCTCAATTGGATTTTTTTTCCCTCTTAAACTTTAACAGTCAACTTATATGAGGTGTAGAAGAAATATTTTTACTTCTTATAGACCTCTCCATGTTCTACTTTTATTATTTGAAATATGGTTTAATATTTTAAATATCCAGGTAGTTCCTTCTCTCTATAAATTATTCCAGTAATGTATCACAATTTTATTTTGTTTGATCTATTTAAATAACACAAATTATTCAGTGTCTATGTGACAGTCACTATACTAGATGCTGTGAGAAAATAGAATAATTGATATAGTCATTGGCCTGAAGGAAACTCACAACTAAGGGGGAAGAAATGAAGATAAAGATAAATTAAATACATATAATACATGTATGTAAATACATGAATAGACAGCAGTGCTAGGGATAGAGCATGTTGTTGAGATAGAGATGAAAGCAAAAAGGAAAACAGTGAAGTTGAAAAGAAGGTTATTAAGAAGTAAAATTTCATGGGATTTCCCATCATGGCACAGGAGAACTGAATCCACCTAGGAGGCATGACGTTGCGGGTTTGATCCCTGGCCTTGCTCAGTGGGTTAAGGATCTGGCATTGCCGGGAGCTGTGGTATAGGTCACAGACATGGCTTGGATCCCATGTTGCTGTGGCTGTGGTGTAGGCTGGCAGCTGTAGCTCCAATTCGACCCCTAGCCTGGGAACCTGCATATGCCTCAGGTGGGGCCCTAAAAAGCAAAAAAAAAAAAAAAAAAGACAAGAGAGACAGAATAAGAAATAAAATTTCAAACTGTGTCCTATAAAATATAGAAAGAAACTGAAGGAAGTAGTCAGAATTCTGGGGGATTTGGCCAACTCTGATGGTGATAGATCTTATCACTAAGTTGAGACAGTAAAAGGTGTGAGAGGTGAGGGAAAGGTCAGTACTTGTTGAAAACTATTTATTTATTTATTTATTTATTCATTTATTTATTTTCTGTATTTTATTCTTTTTTTGTTTTTATATAATAATTTTTGTTTTTTTCCATTATAGCTGGTTTACAGTGTTCTGTTAATTTTCTACCGTACAACATGGTGACCTGACTACATATACATGTATACATTCTTTTTTCTCCCATTATCATGCTCCATCATAAGTGACCAGACATAGTTCCCGGTGCTACACAGTAGGATCTCATTGCTAATCCATTCCAAAGGCAATAGTCTGCATCTATTAACCCCAAACTCCCAATCCATCCCTCCCCCTCCCCCTCCCCCTTGGCAACCACAAGTCTATTCACCCAGTCCATGATTTTCTTTTCTGTGGAAAGGTTCATTTGTGCCATATATTAGATTCCAGATATAAGTGATATCATATATGGTATTTGTCTTTCTCTTTCTAACTTACTTCACTCAGTATGAGAGTCTCTAGTTCCACCCATGTTGCTGCAAATGGCATTATTTTGTTCTTTTTTATGGCTGAGTAGTATTCCATTGTGCATATATACCACATCTATTTAAAGGATGAATACAATTCAGTAGGGAATGACGTAGGAAAAGAATTCCTAGTAAATAAAATAGCATAAGAAAAACATGTTTCCCTTAAAGAAAATGAAGGAAGGTAAAAAACCTAGTACCATTTTTTTTGTACATTTTAATACTTCCCCCAAAAGGTAAGAAAACAGTATTAAAAGAGTGAAGATTGAACATTTTAAAAAGTTGCATATTTGAAAAAATCCCCTGGGAGTTCCTTCTTTGGCTCAGCTGATTAAGAACCTAATTTCCATTAGAATGTGAATTTGATCCCTGGCCTCACTCAGTGAGTTAAGGATCTGGCGTTGCCTTGAGCTGTGGTGTAGGTAGCTTCTTGGATCCTGCATTGCAGTTGCTGTGGCATAGGCCAGCAGCTATAGCTCTGATTCTGTCCCCTAGCCTGGGATTTCCATATGCCACAGGTATAGCCCTAAAAAAAAAAAAAAAAAAAAAAAATCCCTGGCCTTGGCCTCAGGAGAGTAGACCACTTCCTTCTATCCCCACCCTAATTCCATGGACCTGTCCTGTGATGGGTTGTGCACAAAAGTGGACAGTCCAGCCCACATACCCAATCTCTCTTTACGTAACTACAAAAAGGCACCCAGTAGTTTGAGTCGTCTTTGGGAGAAAGGACAGGGGAGGAGGCCCAAGTAAGCTTAGGCAGTTCGAACAAAGAATTCCAAGATCTTGTGTGCCCAGATCAGGGTATAGAAGCTGGGGTGTGTTTCTGGTTAGGCACTTCTCCTAGGTCCCTGCCTGTGGGAGGGGCATAGCTGGAAGAGGGCTAGAGTGGAGGATCTCTAAAGGAGTGCTAGGCATAGAGCAGTACTCCCCTGTCAGACATGTGAACTACTTGTTACTAGTCCATGGTGAGGTAAGACAGGCTTCATCAGAATGTAAATGAACTGCCTCACTGAGCACATTGTTTATTTTTGCTGACATTTTTCTTTTTTTTTGCATGACTTGCAGAAGAGACCAATAGTAGTTCACATTCCTATGTAAGCTCCTTATCTTGTCATAGATCTACTCATGAAGTGGTCCTTCTCTAAAGTATGAGGCTAAAACTGGGGCTATGTTTGACCAAGGCTAGAAGTTAGTTTCGAAAGACCAGTACAAGCAAATAAGCTGATTTTTTGATGCATGACATATTCCCAAAAGGCATTGCTAGTGTAAGGTTAAATATCTCCTCTGTTCAAGACAGCCCTGTCAGAGGCAAAGTCACTGGTGACTTCATATTATATTCTTCCCAGTCACAGCATCAGATTTAAAAAACAAACAAACAAAATGAACAAAACAGAAAGCCCTAAAAACATGAATGTTTGGGGCATAAAAATTTTATTTCATAAAGTTAGTCCTAACCTTGTATTCTGTTTTCCTCCAAGATCAGTGCTATTTGTCATTTTAATTATGAAATGATTAAAATGAAAAGGATTTGGTAACCTAATAGAAAACCCTAAGTGTAAAAAAATGATTATATGAAAAGGATTTGGTAACCTAATAGAAAACCCTAAGTGTAAAAAAATTAAAGTTTTCCAAACGGTCTATAACTTATAGCCAAATGACAAAAGCTATGCATTATAAGGATACTATAGGTATGACCTGAACTCTCTAATTAGATGTTTTTATTTCAGTACCATAGAAAAGACTGGATTGGAGTTATTAGAGATGGCCCAATATCTTCTACTTTAAAGAGATCAGAAATCCTAAAATTCAGTTTTATAGAGTTGATTAATTAGGAGTTATCTTCCAATAACTAGAAATTTTTCCTTCAGGAATAAATCTAAGGGAAGAGGTTTAATATATTTGCCTCTTTGTTTTAATAGATGTGACTATTTCACACAGAGGCTGGCTGCCAAAGAAACTTTAATCTCAAAAAAAGTGTCCTTGACAATTAATCAGCAATAAAATTGACTTAATCTCAGAATTTGCAAGGTATATCCATTAGAAAATGGATTTAATTCATACACTTTTATTTTGCACACTTTTGGGAACACAGTATTTTACAGTAACAGAAACCATTGAAATGCTATATCTAATAAATTATTATTTTAAAAAGAGATTTCCTTCAGCAGACTGAATGTAAGGAGATAATTTTTAAAGAAGTTAATTTGAGCTCAACAGCTGTAGAGTACAATTCATTCTTACATGGACTCACCTACATACCCAGGAAAGACCAATTGGGACTTCTTTAAATCTAATTTCTAGCTCCTGGTCCTAAAGCTTATTTGGCCTCAGGGATGTTTGGTGAATGTTTTCAGGTTCATTTTAGGTCAAGACTGAATGAAATCTAAGAATAGAATTCCAGAATGCTCCAACTACAAGAGGTCCTGAAGATTGCTTGTTGCTAGCTTTTTTTTTTTTTTCTTTTGTCTTTTCTAGGGCCACACTTGTGGTATATGGAAGTTCCCAAGCTAGGGGTTGAATCAGAGCTGTTGCCTACGCCGGTGCACAGCAACATGGCATCCAAATCGTAACCTACACCACAGCTCATGGCAATGCGGGATCCTTAACCCACTGAGCGAGGCCAGGGATCGAACCCGAAAACCTCATGGCTCTTAGTCAGATTCGTTAACAACTGAGCCATGACGGGAACTCCTTGATCATTTTCTTTTCATAAATATGGAAACGAAGTTCTTGGGGAGTAGGTTATTGTTTTCAAGACTTACAGAACAATGAGGTCATAATTTTCTTTCCTAAATCAGGATGTATCCTCTACCACTGCTGCCCCTAAAACTAGTCTTATTAATTACCTTCCTTTAGCCACCCAAACTTACTAAGAATAACTTGTGATTGAGTAGGAAGCTTGGTATGTCTAGGATGGACCATCTGAGTTTTGATACATAGCTACATCATTTGTTCATTCATTCAGCCAATGTATGCTGAGTATGTCTTTATGCAAAGCACAGCTGAACTTGGAGAATCACAGAGAGAGGATTAAATTATGTTCAGTACTCCTACTATCATCAATAGTAGCAGTTACTGCTACCAGATAGTAAGCTTTTGATAACAATAAGGGTACTGAACAGGCTTAAATGTCTCTTGGCTATGTGAAACAACATGGATGGACCTAGAGGGTGTTATGTTTAGTGATGTAGGTTATACAAAGTAAGAGAAATACGCTATGTTATTATTGGAATCTAAAAAATAAAACAAGCAAATGTATATAACAAAACAGACTCATAGATATAGAGAACAAAGTGGCTACCAGTAGGGAGAGGGAAGGGAAGAGGGGCAAGACAAAGGTAAGGAATTAAGAGATAAAAACTATTATGTATAAATTAAATAGCCCACAAGGATATATTGTACAGTACAGAGAAATACGGTCATTATTTTATAATAACTTTAAAGGTAGTATAACCTATAAAAATATCAAATTGCTATGTCATGTACCTGAAACTAATATAATGTATATCAACTACAATTAAAAAAAGAAATAGATACAAATGCCCAATGTGATATTTATTCTAATACAAAAAATGTCATATTCTTTGAAGGATCTGTTTACATATTATTAGAGGAAGTAAAGAGCATATCCCATGATGGAGAGTGAGGATCAAATCTTCAAGGATGATTTTGTAACTGGGACTAACCGGGTTGCCCTGGGAAAGAGTGAAAATGGTGGCGAGTTGCCAAGGAAAGCTGGAGCTGAAGGATGGAGCAGAACTGATTATAGGATGCAGATACCAGGTCTGTCTGTGAAGGAAAGTTGATAAAAACCTAACCAAGAGAAAGAAAAGGAAGGGAACCAACTCACCACAGCTACAACCCAGGAGTGTCAGAATTGAAATAATGTCAGAGTGAAAGAACTTCTTGGCCCAAACCATGTTTATTTGGAAATGCCTGGCAGGCTTAATATTCTATTCTGGATGTGTTTGTTTGGAGCAGGGTAGCAGCATACAATAATCGCTGTAAAGCCATATACTCCTATTTTCTATCTGACAAAAGTCACGCTGTATGGTGCCTATTACATCCAACTAATAATGAATATAGACAGGTCTCTCTTGAGTCTTACTCTACTGAGTTGTTTGTTTTTTTTGTAATGAGGTTCTCAAAGAATTTCATTGCAATGTGATCTTTTTATTTAATTTTAATATTATTTTATAGTATTATTTTTATTGAAGTATAGTTGATTTACAATGTTGTGTTAGTTTCATGAACTTGAAAAATAAACTCTAGTGATGAAATACTTTATGATTTTATGTTTTCACCCCAATCACAGAGTATTTTTGAAAATAAATAGAAAAAATAGCAGTCACCCATAATTCAACAAAAAGGACCCAAAATAATTATTGGTAAAATTTCGATTTTGTGTGTGTGTGTGTGTGTGTGTGTGTGTAACATACATATATATATAGATATATTGTATTACATACATATATAACATACACATATGTAGGAGGCGATTAAATGATCTTTTTTAGAAAATGATAGTATTACATTGTATGCCTTGGAAACTCAAAAAAATACACTTCATAAGCAGTCAAAGAAATACACTTAAAAGAGTAAGAGACTATATTTCGTTTACTAATTTAGAAATGTCTAACAATTAATGACAATACCCAGTGTTGGAAAAGGTATAAGAATATGGGCAAACACTAGTAGAAGTATAATCATTTTAACATTTGGTAGAGCAATCAATCTATATACATCAAAAGCCTTTGAGAGAGGTTTTACTGTGACCTAAGAATGTATAAAAAGGAAGTGACAGGGAGTTCCCATCATGGCGCAGTGGTTAAGAATCTGCCTGGGAACCATGAGGTTGCGGGTTTGATCCCTGGCCTTGCTCAGTGGGTTAAGGATCTGGTGTTGCCACGAGCTGTGGTGTGGGTCGCAGACGCGGCTTGGATCCCGTGTTGCTGAGGCTCTGGTGTAGGCTGGCAGCTGCTGCTCTGATTGGACCCCTAACCTGGGAACCTCCATGTGCTGCAGGAGCGGCCCTAGAAAAGACAAAAAAAAAATGAAGTGACTGAAATATACTCAAAGCTTTATGAATAAGTACTTTACAAAAGTAATATTTTCAATAAAAATGATTTTAACATAATTTTCAATACCAATTAAATAAATTAATGTATAAAAAGGAATAAATGATAAATAAATAAATAAATAAATGTATAATAAATGAGGATATGGCTACATCATTAAATGATGATGTAATAAGATACAGCTATGGACCATCACGAACTCAAATATGATGTAATCATGGAGTAAAATGTTAACAAAGTGTGTTGAATTTTAAAGTTTCTAAAACTGGTGTGTATGTGTTTGTATTTGGATGTGTGCCTGTGTTTGTGTTACATCATATCTTTTAGGATATACATATCTACTATTTGGTTGTGAAATAATTTTGTTAAAATGATAAGAATAATAATGTTATCTCAGAGAGATAAAGTGTAACTTTTAGTAATGTGGATAACCTAGTTTAATATGAAACTACTCTTTGAGAGTAAGAAGATAAACTATGTGTGCAGCACTCAAGTCCTAAATTTTTTGTCTACTCTTTCTTCGTGTGTGTATGTATTTACACTAGTTTCTATATAAAGATAGCTGAGTTCCCAGGCTAGTGGTGGAATGGGCCTCTGGCAGCCACAGTAATGCCAGATCCTAGCTGCACCTGCAAACTACGCTACAGTTCATGGCAACACAGGATCCTTAACCCTCTGAGTGGGGCCAGGGATCGAACCTGTGTCCTCATGAATCCTAGTTGGGTTCATTAATCACTGAGCCACGATGGGAACTCCATTGTTGTTGTTTTTTAAGATTACTTCTATCTTACTGGCAGAAAGAAGCTGCCCTGTTTCCAACCGCAAAGCAAATAGCACACAAAAAGATTTGCTGTATGGGGTTTCCATCCTTGTTCACATAAACTGTACCTTCCATTGAAAATAGATTCTGTTTTCCCACACTTAGAAGTTGGACTTGCCACTTGCATTGACCAATAGAATACAATGGAACTTGGGACTTCTGAGCCCAGGTCTTAAGAGTTGTTGGAGCTTCTGCTTTTGCTCATTGAGAACCCAGATGCATTATAAGATGTCCAGCTTGCCCATGTGAGTTGATAGAGAGGCCACACAAAGAATTGAGGACTCAGACATATGTGGTATCCAGGCTGACACCTCAGGAAAAGAGAGGCTCGGTCTTCCCCACCATCCCAGCTGAGGAGTTAGCCACGTGAGTGAGGCAACCTGGAACCTGCTGTCTGACCTGTGTTCCAGATGAATGCAGCTGAAGAAGGACTTATCTGTCACAATGTGGAAGAGATAAGCTATTCTCAATGAGGATGCCCAACTGTCTGACCTGCAGAGAAAAATGATTTTCATTTTCTTTTTTTGTCTTTTTAGGGGCACACCCACAGCATATGGGAGTTCCCAGGCTAGGGATCGAGTTGGAGCTGCAGATGCTGGCCTGAACCACAGTCACAGGAATGCCAGATCTGAGCCATGTCTGCAACCTACACCCAGCTCATGGCAATGCTGGATCCCTAACCCGCTAGCGAGGCCTGGGATTGAACCTGTGTCCTCATGGATACTATCTGGGTTCCTTACCACTGAGCCACAATGGGAACTCCTCGATTGTCATTTTAAGCCTTTAAGATTTAAGTGGTTAATGATGCAGCATAATTAACTGAAACAATTAGCTGTGCATAATTAAGTAAACAAGTGCATCACAAGAAACATAAGTAGTATCTAGTAAGCTAGCTCTAAACTAGATAAACAGCTTCCAGAAACATAATCCAAGAGCTAAAACTGGTCATTGAAGAGCCCTTTCAAAGGTAGATTCTCTTGGCGTGGAAATGACATTTTCTACATGCGTTATTTCTAAATACGCTATTTCTTATAATAGAATTTTGCACATTAATTTCTTTCTTTCCATCTTCCTTCCTTTTCTTCCTTTCTTCCTTTTCTTTTCTTTTTTCTTTTCCTTCCTGCCTTCCTTCTTTCTTTCTTTTTTCTTTTTTTCCCTACCTTCCTTCCTTCCTTTCTTTTGCTTTTTCTTAGGTCCACACCTGCGGCATATGGAAGTTCCCCGGCTAGGGGTGGAATCAGAGCCATAGCTGCCTGCCTATGCCACAGCTACAACAACACAGGATCCAAGCCACGTCTGCGACCTATACCACAGCTTACAGTAATGTGGGATCCTTAACCTACTGAGCAAGGCCAGGGATCGAACCTCATGGGATACTAGTCATGTTTGTCACTGCTGAGCCACAAAGGAACCTTTTATATGCTATTGCTTGTAACATTTTGCTTATATGGTTTTGTCATGTTTATTAATAACAAGATAGAATGTGTCTTATGGTTTGTTTGCTATGTTCTATTCTCTGAATAGGATGTAAGAAAAGTCACTCAATGAACTAAGGTGGCATTATCTAAGGTGACATGGACCTAACTGCAATTTGTGCAGGTTAAACATACAGGTTCTATGAGAAAGAAGTTTGGATTGGAGAAAGAATCCTGTTTCTCCCAGTGATTTGGGGGTATAAGCAAGTGCTTGGGTAAAATACTTACTCTCCTCAGTCTGATTCCTCATCTCTAAACAGAGGGGGAGAAACCTGTATATGTTTAAATTCCTATCTCATCAAACATCAAGAGTCTGGTCTTAAAGTACCAAGGCATGAATTTTATTTTATTTTTTTATATTTGTATTTAAAAATAATTTATTGGAGTATAGTTGACTTACTATGTTGTGTTAGTTTCAGGTGTACAACAAAGTGAATCAATTAAACATATACACATATCCATTCTTTTACAGATTCTTTTCCCATATAGGTTATTATAGAGTATTGAGTAGATTTCCCTGTACTATACAGTAGGTCCTCATTACATTACAATGACCCTCATTATAATCTATTTTATATATAGTAGTGTATATGTTAATCCCAACATCCTAATTTATCCCTTCCCTCCAGTGTTTTCCCTTTAGTAACCTAAGATTGCTTTCTAAATCTTTGAGTCTATTTCTGTCTTATAAGTTCTTTTGTATCATTTTTCATTAGATTCCACATATTAGTGATCTCACAAGATATCTGTCTTTCTCAGTCTGACTTTCTTCACTTATTGTGATATTCTCTGGGTCTATCCATGTTGCTACAAATGGCATTATTTTCTTCATTTTAGATTGAACATTTCAATTTCTCTCTTAAACATGTTCCATCAGGTAATGAAGGATTACCAGTATAGTTTTTAGTTTTCTAAACACTAATTTGTTTGATTACATATGATAGCAGTGGGGGAGGAGACTGCCATGACTGATATTTGGTAGTTAATTCTTTCTATGTATAAATTATTTTAAAAACCTAGTCATGAGCCAGAGTTATCTGAATAAACCCACTTTATAGGGCATCAATATCTTGCTTTATTTTATAGGAGTATTTCAATACAACCCAGATATTTTTTTAAATTACAGTAAGTGCTTTTAAAAGATGGAAATTAAGCAGGACACAAGAAGGAAAGAATGATTAGGATGCCAAAGTATTTGAAAGCATGATATGAAGTGAAAGAATTGGAATATTTAGTCTGGAAAAGAGACTGGTGGAGGGTAGATTATTCTTGTGGTCTTTCAGAGGAAGAAGAAGAATGGATGCATGGAATTAAAGGGAGACAACTTTTGACTCTGTTATGTGGGAGAACTTAAGAATTCTCTCATAAAGGAGTCGATCAAGCAGAGATTAAACAATCTTTTGAGAGAATGTCTTCCAAGTAAACTCAAGAACTAGTTACCTTTTCTGGTTATTCTAAGACTCTGGATGAATCATCTATATGCATAAAAGTACTTCTGATTTTCAAAAGAGGTTTGGGTAGAAATTTCTCTTCCTGGGCCTGGAGCAGTGAAAGGGCGAAGGCTCAGGGCTACACTTTGGGGATGGTAAATATGACAGATTTCTTCAGGGACAGCAGTACTCACTCCCAGGCAAATAGTTCCATCACAGGTCTGAAGCATTCACAAGATTAGCCATCCTTCAAAGAAAAATAGACATTTCTCTAAATGCCCCTGCCCCCAAATTACATCAATGTGTTCTCTAATGCTTGTATTTTAAAACCCATGATTTTCTTGTGGTGAGTGCCTCCAAGCCATTGGAGACCTTGAGGACGAGGACTTGCCAAAGCCAATTGTGGCCCGGGCACAAGTGCCAGCTGGATGGTCATGCTTAACTTTGGGTTTCTTATTTTCCCTCTTCTTGCAGCTTTGAGGAAAGAACACTTTCTTGGTTTCCTTGGGGCACAAATACAGGACTCTGGATTGAAGTCATCTTTAGAATGAGGCTATCGCAGGGTACCCCTGAAGGAAAGTAAAATTTGTTTTCCTTTCTAAGGGATTTGACCAAAGTCATTTTCCATCTCTGACCCTCTGTTAAGGAATTCAGAGCTCCCTTTCTGATCCTTTATGGTTCTAAAAAAGAATCAAAGCTTTTCTTTGCCTATTTCATAGCTTGAATATCTGTCATTATTAATGCTATGGACTACTGCCATATCCATGTACTTTCAGATTTCTGGATAAACTGCTGATGCTCTGAAACACAAGCTACAATTATACATAAGAAATGGCCAGTATCAAAGTTTTATTAACATTCTGGCTTTTCAGATGAGTTTTAGTCCTCTTGATTTTCCTGTATTCCCTGTCACTCAATGGTGGAAACAAGAGCTGAAGAATTTAGCTGTGTAAAAATTTTCCCCACTTGACCTAGAATCATAGAACCTAAAATAAGAACAACCAACTTGTGAAATCATATATTCCAATTAATACTGGAAAAGGTATTAGCCTTGAGCTGTTGAATGATTGAGCATAGAAGGCAAAGATCTTTACTCCTTTCCCAGGGCTCTTCCAACAACACCCCGCTTATACATAAGACATGTTCTCAGCCTCCACAGAACCCCAAGGCTCTGACCAAGTGCTTGGCTACTGTACTAAGAAAGTCTCTTATAGCAGAGAGAGCCCAGAAATCAGACTTACTACTTGAACTAGATCCCAAATATAGTATTATATGTAAAATATCCACATTTAAGCTTCTTTCCCTTCTAAAAATTCCAAGTGGTAAACATTTTTTTAAATAAAATTATAGTATATCCATAGCATGTAAGACAGGAAGACTTATTCTTATAGCACACATAAGTAAAGAGGAAAAAAAGAAAATCTTGTATATATCATAAGTAAGGGTACCATGATAATTGTTAATATAAGATAGATATAAGTTTGATTTCTATGTGTGGATTTAAGAAATCAGTTATTTCATGCAAAGACACTAACTGTATCAGTTTCTTTTTTTGTTTTCTGACTATTCTATATAATATTTGTCTTTATAATATTCAAGTCTTTAATAATATTTTTGTAGTTTTTTTAATACTGATTGAGATATAATCCTTGTCTTGATCCATTTTTATGGCAAAAGTTGAAGCACTGATGGGGATTTTCAGTTGTTTGCCTTAGGATACTGGTAAGCGCATTTAAGGGACTATGTATTTCTTGTCTTTGCAGGAGTAATTCAATTTGATACACATTGCTTTAATGACATTTTATAATGTGCTATCTATGTTGAGGGGCTTAGACCTTCAGGATTAAGAGGATGGGGAAAAAAAGCATGTAGCAATGTATATGCAGAACAGTGATCATGGGCACATAGACTGAAAACTGCAGAAGTCAGGGATTTGTGAGTGTATTTGTTCCCAAGGTTTATAGAGTGTTGGCTGGAAGCCATGTAGTGATGATAAATCTAGAAAAGTGAGTGACTCTTTTTTTTTTCTTATGGTTTCCATTGCTGTGCAAAAGCTTGTCAGTTTGATTAGGTCCCATTAGGTCCCTTTTTGCTTTTATTTCTGTTGCTTTGGGAGACTGACCTGAGAAAACATTTGTGCGGTTGATGTCAGAGAATGTTTTGCCTATGTTCTCTTCTAGGAGTGTGATGGTGTCTTGTCTTATGTTTAAGTCTTTAAGCCATTTTGAGTTTATTTTTGTGCATGGTGTGAGGGTGTGTTTCAGTTTCATTGATTTACATGCGGCTGTCCAGTTTTCCCATTCTTTTGCTGAAAAGACTCTCTTTTTCCCATTTTATGTTCTTGCCTCCTTTGTCAAAGATTAATTGACCACAGGTGTCTGGGTTTATTTTGGGGTTCTCTATTCTGTTCTATTGATCTGTATGTCTGTTTTGGTACCAGTACCATACTGTCTTGATCACTATTGCTTTGTAATATTGCCCGAAGTCTGGGAGAGTTATGCCTCCTGCTTGGTTTTTGCTCCTTCGGATTGCTTTGGCAATTCTGGGTCTATTATGGTTCCATATAAATTTTTGGATTGTTTGTTGAAGTTCTGTGAAAAATGTCATGGGTAATTTGAGTGGGATTTCATTGAATGTGTAGATTGCTTTGGGTAGTCTGGCCATTTATACGATATTAATTTTTCCAACCCAGGAGCATGGAATATCTTTCCATTTCCTTGAATCCTCTTTAATTTCCTTGACTAATGTCTTAAAGGTCTCAGCATATAAGTTTTTCAACTTCATGGTCAGGTTTATTCCAAGGTATTTGACTTTTTAGGGTGCAATTTTAAAAGGTATTGTATTTTTGTATTCCTTTTCTAATATTTCATTGGTAGAATACAGAAATGCAACCAATTTCTGAATGTTACTTAGAAAATAGTTTCAAATGATGCAACTGACTAAGGCTTAATCTCTAAAATATGCAAACAACTTATACAACTCAACAGCAAAAAAACCAACAACCCAATTTAAAAATGGGCAAAAGACCTGAATAGACACCTCTCCAAAGAAGATATACAGAAGTCCAACAAGCACAAGAAAAAAATGCTCAACATTGGAGTTCCCGTTGTGGCTCAGCATCAACGAAACTAACTAGTAACCATGAGGTTGTGAGTTCATCCCCTGGCCTTGCTCAGTGGGTTAAAGATTAGGTGTTGCTGTGAGCTGTGGTGTAGGTTGCAGACTTGTCTTGGATCTGGTATTGCTGTAGCTGTTGCATAGGCCAGCAGCTATATCTCCGATTCAACCCCTGGCCTTGGAACTTCCATATGCCATGGGCACAGCCCTAAAAAGCAAAAACAAACAAACAAACAAACAAACAAAAAACCCAACTCAACATCACTAATTATTAGAGAAATGAAAATCAAAAATACTGTGAGGTACCACCTCACACCTGTCAGAATGGCCATCATTAACAAGTCAACAAATGACAAATTTTGGAGAGACTGTGGAGAAAAAGGAACCCTCCTACACTGTTGGTAGGAATGTAAATTGGTACAGCTACTATGGAAAAGAATATGGAGGTACCTCAGAAAACTCAATATAGAACTACCAAATGACCCAGCAATCCCACTCTTGGTCATATATCCAGACAAAACTTTCCTTGAAAAAGACACATGCACCCATGTGTTCATTGCAGAAATATTCACAATAGCCAAGACATGGAAACAACCTAAATGCTCATCAACAGGTAAATGGATTAAGAAGATGTGGTATATATACACAATGGAATACTACTCAGCCATAAAAAGAACAAAATAATGCCATTTGCAGCAACATGGATGGAAATAGAGACTCTCATATTAAGTGAAGTAAGTCAGAAAGAGAAAGACAAATACCATATGATATCACTTATATCTGGAATCTAATATATGGCACAAATATGGAGGTTTTTTCCATGGAAAAGAAACTCATGGACTTGGAAAATAGACTTGTGGTTGCCAAGGGGGATGGGGAGGGTAGTGGGATGGACTGGGAGTCTGAGGTTAATAGATGCAAACTATTGCTTTTGGAGTGGATAAGAAATGAGATCCTTCTGTACAGCACTGGGAACTATATCTAGTCACTTGTGATGGAACATGATGGAGGATAATGTGAGAAAAAAGAATGTAAATATAAGTGTGACTGGGCCACTTTGCTGTACAGTGGAAATTGACAGAACCCTGTAAACAAACTATAATGGAAAAATAAAAATCAATTTAAAACAGTGAGTGAAAGGCTTGGAGTGAAAGGCTTGGATTTTATTCTTCTCTGTGAATTCTACTGCCCATCTTCCATCATTTTTTTTTTTTTAGGAAAAATAAGCTCTTGAGGTAGATAGCATGAGTTCAAACTTGATTCCTCTACTTCCTTTGTAACTTTGGACAAATGCCTGATCTTTCCATGCCTCAGGTTAGATATTTGTCAAGTGGGATAGTAATATTATCAGCTTCATTCAGTTCTTAGGGGAGTAAATGAGTGAGTATAAAGTATTTATATTGTGTTAAGTTCTCAATACATCTTGGCTATTATTATTAATATTGTATGTATTTTCATTTGGCATAAAAACATAATTTATATTTTATTTTGGTGAATATTTGGCTTATTCTGGAAACATATTCCCTAATGTGAAATATTTGTTTAATTTCAATACTATCCTCTTTTGAGATTTATGTATTATTTTAAGTGAATTTGAGCTGTAGAGACAAGATTGTATTCTGAAAAAGAGGGTAGGGTCCAATTTACGTCAGAATATTGGCTCTATAAATTCTAATAAGTTGACAATGCCAAAATAATTTTAATTTCTTAGAGAATTGTTTCCTGATCTGTAAAATGGGGATGATAATTCTTGTTCACTATTATAGTTTTATAGAGGTGATTATCGTTGAATGGGACTTGTCAAGTAAGAGGGAAGCAGACCAGCCAAGGCCTTGCAGATGGGTTAAGGAATCTGGCCTTTATTCTATAGGCAATGGGGAGTTATATGAACTTTTTAGTAGGAGAGAGAAGTGAAAAATATTCTTTTTTAAAAGATCATACTGACAGCAATGTGGAGAATGTATTGGAGGAAAATAAGAGTAGTTGGAGGAAGCTCTGTCAGAGTTTGTTATAGGTTAAAAATTGTAGTAGCCTAGTTTAAGGTGTGGGCGCTAGAAATGGAGAGAAATATGTGAATTGAGATCTATCTTGGAGCTAACATTAATTGGTGAAACTAGTTTGGGTGGAAAGGGAGTTGGAGGAGTCAAAGGTGAAAACAGGTTTTACCTTGAACAGCTGGGTGGAAGGAGTGCCATTGACTAGACAACACTGAGCATCACTGAATGGAGAGCAAACACTGTTGGAGGAAGAGGAAGATCATGAGTTAGTTCTGAGTATCTGATGAGTTTAAAGTGCCTGTGAAGCACCTAAGGGTAGACGTGAAATGGAGAGTTGGAGAACTGGCCTGGATCTTAAAAGAAAGATGTGGATTAACAGCATAGATTTGTTATCCATTAGAATATAGGTGCTCATTGAAGTCAGAGGAGTGGAATAGATGACAGTCCTAGATGGAGAATATAGAGTAGAGAACAAGAAAGCCTAGAACAGACCCCTGAGAAAATTCTTAAAGCTCAATAAAGGAAGATGAGCCTTCAAGTAAGACTAAAACTAAAAAAATCAGAAAAAGGAAAATTGAAAGTTTCTATGGTTTAGAAACTAAAGGAACAGAATATTTTAAAGAGGAGGAGGTGATTATTTTGGCAATGACTAAGTGATCCAATAAGCTAAGGGAAAAAAGTTTCTCCTGGACTTGGTGAAATAGATGACATTGATAATAATGATGAAAGCAGTTTTGATAGAATGTAAGGGGGAAATCAGATTGCAGAGGGGTGAGTAATTGTCTTGCAGGGTTAAGACTAATGAATTTTCATAAAGAAA
Organism: Phacochoerus africanus; assembly: GCF_016906955.1. Taxonomy (NCBI): domain Eukaryota; kingdom Metazoa; phylum Chordata; class Mammalia; order Artiodactyla; family Suidae; genus Phacochoerus; species Phacochoerus africanus. The sequence continues at coordinate 208,779,349 of NC_062544.1, read as the reverse complement.
TCAATCATCAGCTGTGGATTATTTTTTCCCATAATGCTTACTATCTTGGATACAGGCACAGGAAATTCAAAAAGTCACATTAATTTGGAGAATGTGGTTTGTTGAAAAGGTGAAATGAAAGGAGAAGAAGAGAGATTTTAGGGAAGAGAGTGGTTGCAAAAATGACCGTGGACTCTAAAGTCTGTAGAGAAAGGTGGAGGGCTGATAGATGGGGGAAAGTAGAGAACTTTATAAAACAGTGATTCCATTGATATTTAAGTTCAAGCTGTACGGAGGGTAAATGATCCAATTAGCTGGAGTTTATAGAAGATTGTGGTCTGAATCTAAAATATCTTAATTATTGCTCCACAGGGTAGAATAGCTTACATGCTGATAAGAGAAGGGTTGCACATGGGGAGTGCTATTCATTTTCCTTGTTATCCAGTGGGCCTGAAGCTTTGATACTGAGTACTCATTTACGTTTCCAAAGTAGGGTGGTGTTACGATTGCTTGAGAGCCATATTCCCAAACTAGACTCTGTAACTAGTTTAGAGGCCCTAAACTAAACAAAAAATTTGGATAAGTGTGTCAAAAGCCTTAAAGAGAGGTCTGAGTTAGCAGGACAGATTTGAGATTGGTCAGAATTACAGGAAGTCAAAAGATGAAAAGAAATCAAAGCAGGGTATTAAAATCTAATATTTTAGATCTTGGCATATTTTGCATTTTAGGACACAGAATGTAATATTTTTTCTACTATAAACAAAATACATATTTACTATACTAGAAATCACTGATAAGACAAAACAGGAAAATGAAAATAACATATTATTCAAACACAAAAATAATTACTTTTTTTTTGTCTTTTTTGCAATTTCTTGGTCCATTCCCGCGGCATATGGAGGTTCCCAGGCTAGGGGTCGAATCAGAGCTGTAGCTGCCAGCCTACGCCAGAGCTACAGCAACATGGGATCTGAGCCACGTCTGCAACCTACATACACCACAGCTCATGGCAACGCCGGATCCTTAACCCACTGAGCAAGGCCAGGGATCGAACCCACAACCTCATGGTTCCTAGTCGGATTTGTTAACCACTGAGCCACGACGGGAACTCCAAAAAATAATTACTTTTAATTATTATTTGATAACAGGTCTTTTCCTACAGTTATATGCATAGCTGTTTATTTTAATAGAAACATGCTTATTTTGGACATATTTTTGTAAAATACTTTTTCACTAAAATATATATCCTTACTTTTGAGGTCACTAAATATACATTTACATCCTAATTTTTAATTCTCCTCAAGGCAGTATCTATTTGTCCAGTCCCAGATACAATCAAATATTCAAAGGATATATTCTAATCTTTATTTCCAAGTCAAAAAAGAGAAGCCTTCAAAGCACTAACTAGATGTGTGATTTGGAAATATCTCGTCTCTCTAAGCCATAGTGTTAAAAGAACTGGATTAGTGGATCTGTAAAATCTCTTAAAGCTCCATAATTTCTGTTCTGTTCCATTTTATCCTCTTCTATTTTAAAACACTAATTGGTATAAAACTAGTAAATCTTAGTGCGTGGTCAATGTATTCATCCGATTGTACTTAGAAGGAAATTGGGACAGAGAATGTTAAGTGGCTAACACTGTCTTCTTGGGAGAGTAAGAACCAGGGCCTGGGGACAGAAACCTAAATGCCTCGCTCCAGTATGCTGTATTCTCAGCTACTCAGCAGAACCAGCCTTGCCACCCCACCCTGCCACTCTGAAATACTGACTTACCCAATTTGAACCTCTGAGGTTTTTGGGGTTTCAACATCACTAACCTTTATAGGCAAAAGCCTGCTTTCCAAGCCCAGTGTGGCTTCCTTCTGGACATCCCCCCTTTTCTAGGCCAAGATTCCAGCTCAGCACTGGCAATAAACCCCTGTCCTCTGGATTCAGGAGTTGTGTCTTACCCTGTTGTCAGATCCCGTTTTAATCTTTAGTGACTATTCTGTTGGATCACTCCACTGAAGTCTCTTCCAATATTATATGCATTTTGACTTTTCTTATGCCGACAGTTTTTGTCACAGTGTAATTTGTTTGGGGGCAGATTGGAGTCTGTGATTATAGACTACCATTACATTAGTGCAAACCTTGGCATTTGCAGCTGTTTCTCTTTTGTGGTACATTTTAAAAGTTAAGCTTCATTAAAATTTTATGAATATACAATATTTATGTATGGTTAATGATAAAGAAAGGGAAAATGCTTTATGGAATTTATGAGCAAAATTTAAACTCAAATTAGGGAAGACCATCAATTTTCCTGATTAGCATTTCAACCAGTATTAAGAATAAAAGGAGTCTCCAGTGCATGAATCTAACTGGGAAATTTTTTTATACACAGTTCCACTTGATGCTGAACAATTCTTGCTTCATGAAGTAAATCAAGGTAGTATTCCATAATCTTCCTGGGTTACGGAGGAAATGTACATTTGAAAAAGTATGATATCTTCACGATACGTTCTCTTATTTGTACACAGGTTAGTATCCACTCATAAATAAGCTGGTAGTTTTGTACAGAGTTGTCAACAAATTTTTTAAGTTTTGTTTAAATTTGGGTGAACAAAAATACACTCCACAAGCTATCACTCTTAGAATGTTTCATCATGGATATTCGAGAAGTCTTTAAGGAATAGTAAATCTTTCCTCTTTTAAAGACATGAAGACAGAAATGTAATAAACCACTATTTATTTCTTTGAGGAAGTTTCTTACTAAAATTTTTTCTTAAATACTAAAAAGGGTCTTCGAATACTCTAATTTCCAAGCTGAGCTCCAATCTAGTGTTCAGACCTAGATTCTTTGGACATGTCTATGTGGAGTTCATTAGTCACTTAACACTAAGTATGTATGGATCAAAATTTGATTTCCTCCTGTCATAAACCTGTTGCTTCTCAGTTTCCAATCATGGCCAATGACATCTCCCTTATTTTATGTAAGTTTACATTTTTATACTATTGTGACTTTTTCTTTTAACAGTCATATCTAATAAAAATTTGGTGATGCATCACTTCCCCTTTGATGCGCCCCATGAATTTTGCTTTGTTGAAATACATGCACATAACTTTATATTTGACAAACCACAACTTTATATGAAACACAGAGTTACACAAACTTCTTAGGGAGAGACAGAGGGAAACAGAGCCATACAGAGAGTTTGGGCTAGGTTTCCTCAAAATTTATACTGTGTACTTAAAATTTGGATAGTGCTAGGCCAGCATCTGGTGATTTTCAAAAATTGATGGATGCTTTCTATAATATTTATAGCATAATGACATGTTTTTCTCATTATTCATATTTTCAGTTGTTTTGGCCTATTTATTTTAATAACTGAAAGTTTTGTGTCATACTTTTTTTCAAAACGCTTATGGAACTCTTTTAAAGCTAGCACTCTCTTAAAAAGGATAGAGATTAGCTCAGATCAAATATACCAAAGCAGTTTTTGAAAGTAAAACAATATGTTCAATTCTAAAGGGAATTTTTCATATTGTGTGTGTTTTAATACACAGAATAAGGAATGTGCAAAATACGTAGAAGTAGTACTTCTGTAAAGCCAATCAGAACTGATTAAGCAGGCCTTACTTTGAGAAGAGCTAAAAATTATGCTATAGATGGATATTAAATGACATGAAAAATGTTCATGACCTAATTATAATAAAATATTATAAAATAATAAATACAAAACACAGCTGCTTTATTTTATTTATATATATAATTGAAATACACTTATTTTTTACTAGTACAGAATTTATCTCATTATTTTTTTAATTACTTGATGAATTTTATTATATCTATAATTGTAGAACAATTATCACAACCAAATTTTATAGTGTTTCCATCCCAAACCCCCAGTGCATCCCCCCACACAACCTGTCTCATTTTGCAACCAAAAGTTTTCGAAGTCTGTGAGACAGTATCTGTTCTACAAAGTTCATTGTGTCCTCCTTTTAGATTCCACATGTAGGTGATAGCATTTGATGTTGGTGTCTCACTGTCTGACTGATTTCACTTAGCATGATAATTTCTAGGTCTATCCATATTGTGACAAATGCTGTTGTTTCTTTCCTTTTAATGGCTGAATGATATTCCACTGTGTATAGGTACCACATCTTGATCCACTCCTCTGTCAATGGACATTTAGGTTTTTTCCATGTCTTGGCTATTGTATATAGTGCTGCAAAGAACACTTGAGTACATGTATTGTTTTGAGGCATACTATTCTCTGGATAGATGCCCAGGAGTGGCATTGTGGATCAAATGGTAGGTCTATTTTGTGTTTTCTGAGGAATCTCCACACTTTTTTCCACAGTGGTTGCATCAATTCACATTCCCACCAACAGTGTAATAGTGTTCCTTTTTCTCCACTCCCTCTCCAGCACTTATTGTTTGTAGACTTTTTGATGATGGCCATTCTGGCAGGTGTAAGGTGGCACCTCAGAGTGGTTTTGATTTGCATTTCTCTAATAATTAGTGATGTTGAATATCTTTTCATGTGTTTTTTGGCCATCTGTATGTCTTCTTTGGAGAATTGTCTGTTTAGATTTTCTGCCATGTTTTGATGGGTTTGTTTGGTTTTTTTTTGGTATTCAGCTGCAGAAAATGTTTATAAATTTTGGAAATTAAACCCTTGTTGGTCATTTGCATATATTTTCTCCTATTCTGTGGGTTGTCTCTTTGTATTGTTTAGGGTTTCCTTTGCTGTTCAGAAACTTTTAAGTTTAATTAAGTCCCATTGTTTATTTTTCTTTTTATTGTCATTACTCCAGAAGGTGGATCTGAGAAGATGTTGCTATCGTTTATGTCAGAGAGTGTTTGGCCTGTGTTTTCCTCTAAATGTTTTATAATAACTGGTCTCATATTTAGGTCTTTAATCCATTTTGAGTTTTTGTGTGTGGTGTTAGGAAGTGTTCTAATTTCATTCTTTTACATGTGGCTATCCAGTTTTCCCAGCACCACTTATTGAAGGGGCTGTCTTTTCTCCATTGTATATTCTTGCCTCCTTTGTCATAGATTAGTTGACTGTAGGTGCATGGGTTTAACCCTGGGCTTTCTATTCTGTTCTACTGATCTATATTTCTGTCTTTGTGCTAGTACCATATAGTTTTGATGACTGTATCTTTGCAGTATAGTCTGAAGTCAGGGAGCCTGATTCATTCGGCTCCATTTCTCTTTCTCAGGATGGCTTTGGCTGTTCTGGGTCTTTTGTGCTTCCAAACAAACTTTAAAATATTTTGTTCTAGTTCTGTGTAAATGTCCTTGGTAATTTGATAGGGATTGCATTGAATCTGTAGATTGCCTTGGGTAGTATACTCATTTTGATAATATTGATTCTTCCCATCCAAGAGCATGGCATGTCTTTCCGTCTGTTTGTGTCATTTTTGATTTCTTTCATCAGCATCTTATAGTTTTCAGAGTACAGGTCTTTTGTCTCTTTAGGTAGGTTTATTCCTAGGTATTTTATTCTTTTTGATGTGATGGTAAATGGGATAATTTCCCTTATTTCTCTTTCTGATCTTTCATTGTTAGTATATAGAAATGCAGTTGATTTCTGTGCATTAATTTCATATCCTGTGACTTTGCCAAATTCATTGATGAGCTTTAACAGTTTTCTGGTAGTGTCTTTAGGATTTTCTAGGTATAGTATCATGTCATCTGCAAATAGTGATAGTTTTACAAAACACAGCTGTTTTAAAATAAAGATATGTGTCACTCTAAGGAAAAAAAAATTGAAAGATGAAAAAGATCTGAGATTTTTTTGTCAAACAGCTTTACTAGCTAGCAATAAAGCTGAAATTTCTATCTTTATCAGTTTGTATTTATGCTCATATCTAATATTCTTTTCAAGTAAAGTTGTTGACTGATTTTGATACCAGGGTTATGCTGGCTCATGGGAGAGGTAGAATGCACACTCGTCCTCTATTTTCTAAAGGAGTTTGCTGTTGTTGTTAAATGTCTGATAGAATTCACCAATGCAGCCATCTGGGCCTGGTGTTCTCAATGTGAGAAATTTTATAATTAGAAATTTAATTTGTTTAACACGGTCAGGGGTGTTTAGATTTTCTTATTCTCTTATATTTCTTTTGATAATTTGTGAAGTGAAATAAAGCACACCTTGAGCAGGAGAAGGAGAGGGAAAGAGAAGGAAATGAAAAACACAGGTACTCCTGTGTTCACTCAGAGGATAGAATAAAATGTCAGGAGATTCTGGAAGTGTGAATTTGCTATCAAGTTAGTTATATGCATGTGGCACATGTTCCTTGTGTATTGAGAAAAGACATGGGAAATGCCTAATCTGAAATGAGTTAAAGTACTCTCAGTGACAAGAGTTTAATGACTTTTGCATCTCTGATTTCTAAGATTGAATTCAACAATTCCAGGTCTTAAAAATAAAAATGGAATTTAATCTATAGATAGAAGATTTATATTACTTGCAACAAAGCATAATGAATTTCCAAGCCACCTATCTCAGTAAAACTGTCAAAAAAGGTATTTTGCAGTGTCCACTTTCACTAAATTAAGTTGTATTGTAAAATTTTATATGCCTTTCATAAGTGTAAGTTTTACTTTTAAATACTTACTAAACCAAATCAAACCAAACCAAATCAAGTACATCTATATTTAAGAGCCTTTGTCATGTCTTAGAGTTCATCTTAATTCCTCGAAGGATTATGACAGAAGTGGGGTGGGGTGGAGTGGTGATTTAGAAATTTGAATGATGAGATCAAATAGAAGATACTAGATTATATATTAGTCTTGAAATTTATACATAAACTTATGTAAAGGTCACATATAAATATTTCTCATTAAAAAAAAATTCAAGTGTTCAACAATGCTGTGCTACAGGCATTTTTTACAACCATAACAGAAAATATAATAATTAAACAAATGAAAAGTGCAAGTCTGGATCAATATCCAAAACTGATGGAAGTCATAAAATTTTAGAGGCGGCAGCATTTATGACAGTCACAATTATTTGAACAGTATATGTCTTGGCTCCCAGAGAACTATCCTTGTAGTCTCCTCCAGCATCAAGGTTCCTAGATTCAAAATCAGAGTTCTCACTTGAATAAAATTTTGACAATTTTGTATTTATCAAGAGGAATGAAATCTAAAGTGACTATGAAAGAATAGTTTGCATGTTCTCCTTAAGCAAAACATTGTAAATTTATCTCTACTATCTGTAAATTACCAAAATGGTGTGTGGGGGGTGGTAATAGGTTGGACAACTTTTATGCCAATTTATAAATTCCTACTGCCTTTCGGCTCTTGCTATTGCTGTGACAACCAGCCATCTTAAGATATACCTTAACAGTTCTTCATTTCTTGATTTTTCCCTAGGGCTTCTCTTCTGTCTCAATATGAGATACTCCTGGAATAGTCAGAGATATAGTATCTCACTTGAAACTGTTCTGAATATTCTTATTTTTCTTTAGGAACTCTGCATGGTATTTGGTTCCAGTTCAACATAGCAGAACCAAGTTAATAATGCACTTTTAGATTAGTCTCCCTGTCTTTCCTATATCACTCTTGCAACTCCACCACTCCAATTCCCTAGGATCACTTTATACGTTTAAGACTTTGTCTCATGTTCTGCTTTTTGGGAGAATCAAACCTAAACATTATTCAAAGATGTGGATGTTACATTTCCTATCACAAGAAATTCATATGCTACATATATTTGTAGTTAGTCAAATGCAAGTGATACTATTGGAATTATATCATGGCAAGATAATTTTGTGCAAAATAGTCACTAGTTGTATAGTAAAACTTGTCCCTATAGCAAGTAGCAGAGTTAGAATCCAAGGTCAGATTCATTGATGCCATCATGTATGCCTCAATGAGAGTAAGAGAGCATGCTCAAATAAGGATGTTGAGGGGAGTTGAATAAATGACATATTTATCAAGGTGTAGGTAGGGTTAAGGAAATCCAAAGAGGGGTGGTAAAGTGACCCTGGGGTCAGAAATAGCAAAGAGCCATTACACTCCTGAACTGAAGAGGAGAGGTGAGGGAGTGATCAACAGAATGTGGAGACAGTAGCTCTATGGAGAGGACCACATTTCAAGATCTGTGGTTTTGAGTGCAGGAAAGCAGCCAAACCACTGCAACCCAGCAAGCAGGGATCTATGTGAGTCAGTACCTTACAACCCACCACACCCTGGAGGGAGAAGTCCACTGGGAAAGTAAGTAAAATCTGCCCTATCCATTATCTGGAGCTCCAGTGGGATGAGAGATTGTGGTCAATACAGACTGGCTAGTGGGGACCAAATTTTGACACTTGACTTACTAACCTGGAACAGGGATCAGCTACAAAGGACAGGGGAGCTTTATGGAGGTCAGCAGAGCTGCACAAAGTCAAAGGACTTTGCTACCTCCTCCTTGGTGATGCAGATGAAATAGGAAAATGGAACTAACAACAAACAAAGGAATAATTTAACAGTGATTAAGAGTCTGGGGTCCCAGAGAGTTGTGGACAGAAGTGGACTCCCCTCCAGAAGAGAATCAAAGAATTCTGAGAATACAACAAACTCTCACCTCCAAAGTAGAGGCGGGAGAGGGGGTTACTGTTTACATTACTGCTCAGGAGGATTTTTGAATGAACATAGAATAATGAATGTTGATTGTCTCATGTTCTTCCTCTTTCTGAATCAGACTTGTGTAGTGGTTTTTCTGTTCCTGGTTTAATGTTGTGAAATGTGTGTGGAAGGGAAGAGTTAAGTAGTTTTATTACTTATTAGATTACTGGAGCAGGAATCATGTTTGAATCTGATGATGGGAATGACAGATCATGCGAAGATCCCGGACTTTGAGCAGTGGACAGTAACACGGTATGTCCTTGGGATGTTTCTCAGGGGATCATCAGCATAAAGAGGAGAATGTAGCTATTTGATGACTGCAAGTACAGACTCTGGCACTACTGAGACAATGCTGAGCATTTTGCTTGGTCCACAGCTAGACTGCATTTCCCAACTTTGCTACAGAGAATGGTAGGCAAACAATAGGTCTCATCAATAAGTGTGAATGGCTATGATAACTGTAATCCTTGTGGAATTAAGACCTTTTTCCACGCATACTCACTTTTCTTTTGCCAGAGGCCTGGATACAAAGATTCTGTGGGGGACTCTGAAGCCCTGACGTCTACATAATCAGAGTGGTTGGAGTTTGAAAATCAGTTTGCAGAATGTGAGTCAATTGGATATACGGTAAGAGAGAGGAAGGCTTCTATTTTGTGAATTTACTGACCGAGATTCTTTTTCTTGGTGGCAGTCAGCCTTATACGATTGATGTAAAGAGAAAAGCATTCAATTTAATGCTACATAAATTAAAAATATAAGTTAGAAGAAAATAATAAAATAAAAAAACAAATAATTACATCAATTGTAAGATATTTCTTTGAGATAAAAAAAGTAAAATGAAATATTTATGACAAGAAGAGAAATCCACTAAAATAATATCAGGAATAAAAGGAATATAGCTCCAGATTAAACAGAGATTAACTACTGAAAACAAAATGACCAACTGTATGTGCCAATTTAAAAATTTTAAACAAATGAATAATTTCCTAGAGAAACAAAACTTATAAAAAACTGGGTCAAATAGAAAGAAGAAAATTGACATATTACCATTAAATAAATACACGTACACATCCACACATGCCCTCACACAATCCAACTATTTTTAGAATTGAAATATACCAGTGATTCAAGGGGTAGAATTATAAGCTTTGCCACTATTAAAAAAATTAAGGATTGTTCCACAACTTTATAAGACCAGAAGAGTGTTAATGCCCAAACAAGATCTGGATAGAATGAGAAAGGGAAAATAACAATCTAATCTTATTTATAAATGTACATTTCAAAAAGAGAGTGTAAAACATATAAAGCAATATATTTAAAAATACCTTATGGCAAAATTGTTTTTACCTAGCAGTGTATATTAGATTCAATGTGGAAAATAAAATCATTACAAAAAATATTAAAGGTGAAAAACCATACAGTATTCTCAGTATATTTATAAATGTTTTGTTAAAATTTAATATTCATCAATGATGAAAATCATCATATGTTAGGAAGAAGCTTAGGCTGAAAACAGGAAACTAAAAGATACTTTCTGCAAATGTCTAAGACAGTCTTTTCAAAAGTAGGACTAAGACAAAAATGCATGCTGCAACATTTCTATTTAATATTGTAGATGTAGAACAAAAAAGAATAAAGCTGTATGGACTAAAAAGAGGAAAGTGGGAGACGGATCAAGATAGCAGAGGAGTAAGATGTTGCACTCACCTTCTCCCACAAACACATCAAAAAAACACGTCTACATGTAAAACAACTTACGCAGAATATCTACCGAATGCTGGCAGAAGAAATTAAACCTCCAAAAAGGGCAAGAAACTCTTCCTTCACATAACTGGGTAGAACACAAGAAAAAAAGAGAGAGAGAGAGAGAAAAGGAATCAGGATGGGACTAGCATTCCTGAGAGGCAGCTGTGAAAGAGACAGGGAGCCCACATCCTGGGAAGCCACTTAGCTGATGGGGAGATCAGCTGAGATGGAAGGACCTCAAAGTTACCAAGGAAAGTGCAGCAGGTGGACTGAGGAGGGCAAAATAGAGTGAGAGCTACACAGATACTTTGTACCACTGCCCTAGACACAACAGCCTGAGACACATGGGTGGGGGCTGGATGCTGAGACTTAGGCTCTAGAGGTCAGTTTTGAGGAGAGGACTAGGGTTGGCTGTGTGGGGACAGCCTGAGAGGCTAAGGAGTGGTGTATCATGGGCAGGGGGGATGTGTGCTATGGGCTAGGGAGTGGAACGCCACAGCAGAGGGAACTGGGAAGAAGGTCTGATACCTCAGGAGAAGCAAGGCACCATTGTTGGGAGGGCAAGAGGAGGAGGGATGGACCGCCATAGGAATCTCCCTGCACATGCATGGGCTCTCGGAGGGTGGAATACCTCTGTCATAGGCTATGGGAAGTGAGAAGCCACTTGCTTGGGCTACAGGAGACTAGGCACCTCTTGTGCAGGCTCTGTGGTGCTGAGCACCTCTTGTGAGAGCTAAGTGAGATGTGGTGCCTCTTGCATGATCTAAGGTGGCAGGGATGGACTGTGGCAGTCATCTTGGAGGCCATAGGGAGGCATGGTCTGCCACCATTGGGGGCCTGTGAATGGGCTCCACCTGCAGCCCCTGTTACCTGAGGGGTTGGCAAAGAAAAAAAAGAGGGGGGGCACTGAAACTAAGCATTACACTTTATTGCTCTCACTCCCCTGGGAACATACTTGCCTTTCAGCTGACACTGCCAAATGCTCTGGGCAGTGCCTAGATGCTTGATCACTGTCCCTTCCCAAGACCCTACAACTAGGAGCATCTGGTGCAGCACCTCCTGGGTGGGCTAAGTGGGATGGGGTGCTTCTTGCGTGATTTTCAGGTAGTGGGAGCAAACCACTGCAGTTATCACTTACTCCAGAGGTGGGCATGGCCTGCTACCACTAGGAGTCCCTGAACAGGTGCAACCTGCAGCTCCAGTCACCTCAGAGGAGGGCATTGCAATCAAAAACTACCTGTTGTTGCTCTCACTCCCCTAGGAACTCACAAACCCTGCTGCTGCCACTGCCAAATGCTCTAGGGTCCTTGTAAATCTGCCTAAGGCTCATTACCAATTCCAAGGTCCTTGTAACTAGGAGTAGACTGTGCCACCTTCTGCAGGTCCTTGCTGCTTTAAGACCCACCAACCAGGCACTGACTACCAGCCCTACCCATTGCCTCCTCCATGGAAACACATTCAGCACCCTGGGGATAACAGCCCACTCACACCAAAGAAAAAGACAACTAATATTCAAACTCCCACACCAAAAATAAATAGTAACCCCCCCACACAGAAAATACAAAGGGGTGCTTTTGCATAGAAGTAGCCCTCCAAGTCCACAGGTTGGCTTCCCTAAACTCACAGAAAAAGAAAAACATAAGCAAGACAAAGAAGCTCAGAAACCATTCCCAGTTAAAGGAACAGGAGAATTCACATGAAGCAGCAAAAAATGAAACAGATCTCTGCAGTCTGATAGACACAAAGTTCAAAAGGGAGATAGTGAAAATACTGAAGGAGTTCAGGCTGAATATCAAGGAATTAAGACGAGATATGAACAGTAATGCAAATTTCTTTAGAAAGGAAATAGAAAATATAAGGAGGAACATAGAAAAATTAGAAAATTCATTTGCAGAGACACAAACTGAGCTAAAGGCACTAAAGAGCAGAATGAATAATGCAGAGGAGCGAATTAGTGACTAGGAAGATAAAATAATGGAAATCACCCAATCAGGACAGTGACAGAAAACCAAATGAAAAAAGATGAAAGTAATATAAGAGATTTATGGGATAATCTAGAGTGGGCCAATCTAGGCATAATAGGAATTTCAAAAAGAGAAGAAAAAGAAATGGGGATTGAAAATATATTTTAAAAAATTATGTTTGAAAACTTTCCAAATCTAAAGGAAACTGATATCAAGATACAGGAAGTACAGAGGGCCCCAAACAAGTTGAACCCAAAGAGGACCACACCAAGACCTATTATAATCAAAATGGCAAAATTTAAAGAAAAAGAGAGGACTCTAAAGGCAGCAAGAGAAAAGCAAAGTGTTAATTATAAGGGAACCCCCATAAGGTTATTAGCTAATCTCTCTATAGAAACACTACAGGCCAGAAGGGAGAGGCAAGATATATTTAAAGTTCTGAAAGGAAAAAAACTTGCAGCCTAGAATACTGTATCCTGCAAGAATATCATTTAAAATAGAAGGAGAAATAAAGAATTTCTCCAACAAACAAAAGCTAAAAGAGTACAGCAATACTAAATCCATTCTAAAAGAAATATTGAAAGGGCTTCTTTAAATTAAAAAAGAAGTAAAGGAATTCCCATTGTGGCACAGTGAAACAAATTCAGCTAGGAACAATGAGGTTGTGGGTTCGATCCCTGGCCTTGCTCAGTTGGTTAAGGATCTAGCATTGCTGTGAGCTGTGGTGTAGGTAACAGACACAGCTCAGATCTGGCATTGCTGTAGCTCTGGTGTAGGCCGTTGACTACAGCTCAGATTAGACCCCTAGCCTGGGAACCTCCATACGCTGCTGGTACAGCCCTAAAAGGGCAAAAGACAAAGAAAAAAAAAAAAGAAGTGAAAAGAAATAGGATGGAGGAAACCAAAACTGGAAAGCAATCACTTAAATCAGCCAGTATACAGATCTAAAAGAGGAAGAAAAAAAAAAACCTACTGGAAAAGTGATGATAAACACAAGGAACTGCAAAAGGATGAACATGAAGATGTTAAAAAAGGACTTCAAAATCATAGAATGTGGAGAATGAAAGTAAGAAAATCGAGACTCTTTTTTTTTTTTTTTTTTAATAATGTGTTTGAGCCTATATGACAATCAGGCTAAAGCAAGCAGATACAGGAAGGGGTTAACATACTTAAAATCAGGGCAATCACAAATCAAAACCAAACATTACATTCAAAAAAACTAAAAAGAGAAGTACTCAAGCATAAAATAAATGGATATCATCCTAGCAAAAAAAGAAAAGAGGAAAGGAGAAACATAGAATAAACTGGAAAATAAGCTTTAAAATGGCAGTAAATACATATCTATCGATAATCACCTTAAATGTCAATGGACTGAATACTCCAATCAAAAGACACAGAGTGGCAGATTGGATAAAAAGGCAAAAACCTATAATCTGCTGTCTACAATAGACTCACCTTAGGGCAAAGACACATATAGATTTAAAGTGAGGGGGTGGGAAAAGATAATTCATGCCAATGGACAAGACAGGAAAGCAGGAGTACCAATCCTTATGTCAGACAAAATAGACTTTAAAACGAAGCCCATAAAGAAAAAGAAGGACACTATTTAATTGTTAAAGGATCCATTCAAGAAGAGGATATTATAATCATCAATATATATGCCCCTAACATAGGGGCACCAGATACCTACAACAAATACTAACAGACATAAAAATGAGAAACGGGTGGGAATCAATAATAGTAGCAGACTTTAACACCCCACTCACATCAATGGACAGAGCCTCTAGACAGAAAACCAATAAGGCAACAGAGATCCTAATGACACAATAGAAAAGTTAGACTTAATTGACATTTTCTGGACATTACATCCAAAAAAATCAGAATATACATTCTTCTCAAGTGCACGTGGAACATTCTCAAGGATCAATCACATACTGGGGTGTGGAGAGCCGAGGAGATAAAGGAGGCCAAGGAAGGGAACCAGCCTGACAGCACAGTTCCAAAGGCAGGGTTCCTAACCAAGTTAAAAAAAGCCTACCTGCCGGTACAGTTCCGAAGGCAGGTTTAAAAATAGGGAAAAGGGAGTTCCTGTCGTGGCACAGTGGTTAATGAATCCGACTAGGAACCATGAGGTTGTGGGTTCGATCCCTGGCCTTGGTAAGTGGGTTAAGGATCTGGCATTGCAGTGAGCTATGGTGTAGGTTGCAGACGCGGCTCTGATCCCTCGTTGCTGTGGCTCTGGCGTAGGCTGGTGGCTACAGCTCCAATTCAACCCCTAGTCTGGGAACCTCCATATGCCATGAGAGCAGCCCAAGAAATGGCAAAAAGACAAAAAAAAAAAAGGGGGGGGGAAGGGGCTTACCCAGTGGCACAGTTCTGAGGGCAAGTTCTAAAATTAATGAGGCTCACCTGCTAACCTGACAACAATGGCAACAATAGCAAAATGAAGGTTTTGCACAATAATGCAAGAATAAAAATTGCTTCTTGGAATATTCAGTCTTTCCTGTTATTTACTTATTATTCAGGCTTTTCTGTTATTTGTTTGTTATTCTTTGTTATTTTTCTGTATTGTTTTGTGATTCAATAAAATTGGAACAACAAAAATTGGAACAGTAATAAAATAATAAGAGTTTCACCTTGGTGAAATCCCCCCTATTCAGATCTAATGTAAGCAAAAACAAAGTGTTCATTGGTTTGTTACAGGTAAGAATAGGTTTTAGTGTTAGGTCATTGTGAAGTGTATAATAGGTTAGACTAGGTTAGACATACATTATTCTTGATGGAAAATATAATAATCTTGCTTTTAATAAGTTTTGTAGGGGGCTTTTAAGTTTTATGAAATTAAGTTGCTTTGATATAAAAAATATTTTCTCATATGTCCCCTGACCATAACACTTTGAAGTTAGTACGCCAAGCTTTAATCTAAAAAATGAGTTTTTGTAAATGTTAAATCCTTGTGCTTGTGACCTTTCTAGTTGTTAAAGATTAGCTTAAAACAATAATGGGTGGCGCTTGCTAAGAGTAACCACAAGACGTTTTATACTGAATTGCCTTATTTACATATAATGTTTTTTCCATATAATGTTTTGTACCCATTATAATTTACATGATGCATTGTATCCAATAGTTTTAATTAAAATTCTTAGAACACAATGTATATCTATAATACCATGTAGTCTAAAATCTAACCTTTGAAAATATGACCTAAGCACTGTAATGTAAGTTATAATTAAGCTGTCTATATACACTGCTACTTACGCTAATAAAATTTGAGCAGTCCAGCGCCCTGAAAGAAGGGACAAAGAGGCTGTCTCCGTGTGCTTTGCTGACACTGTCCATCCCCAGAGGGAATACCCTGGTTGCTGGAGCTGGACTCCAGCACTGGGGCACAAAGCTAACATCAACAAATTTAAGAGTGTAGAAATTATTTCAAGTATCTTCTCTGACCATAATGGCATGAAACTAGAAATCAACCCCAGGAGAAGAAATGAGATAAAACTAACTATATGGAGACAAACAGCATGCTACTAAAAAACCAATGGGTCAATGAGGAAATCAAGATGCAAATTAAAAAATACCTTGAGACAAATGATAATGAACACACAACCACTCCAAATCTATGGGGATGCTGCAAAAGCAGTGCTTAGAGGGAAGTTCATAGCAATAGAGGCCTTCCTCAAAAAAAGAAAAAAAATCTCAAATCAACAACTTAACTCCACCTAAATGAATTAGAAAAAGAAGAACAAACAAAACCTAAAGTCAGCAGAAGGAAGGAATCATAAAGATCAGAGAGGAAATCAAGAAAATAGAGATTAAAAAAAACAATAGAAAAAAATCAATAAAACCAAGAGCTGGTTCTTTGAAAAGGTAAAACAAATTGACAAACCTCCTGCCAGAGGAAAGCGGAGAGGAAAAA
Organism: Phacochoerus africanus; assembly: GCF_016906955.1. Taxonomy (NCBI): domain Eukaryota; kingdom Metazoa; phylum Chordata; class Mammalia; order Artiodactyla; family Suidae; genus Phacochoerus; species Phacochoerus africanus. The sequence goes on along the minus strand of NC_062544.1, from coordinate 208,763,136 downwards.
ACCCAAATAGACAAAATAAGAGGCGAAAAAGGAGAAATCACAATGGATACTGCAGAAATACAAAAAATCATAAGAGAATACTATGAAAAATTGTATGCCAATGAATTTGACAACCTAGCAGAAATGGACAACTTTCTATATATTTACAACCTGCCAAAACTGAATTAAGAAGAAATAGATCAGCTGAACAGACCAATCACTAGAAATGAAATTGAGTATGTCATAAAAACAATCCCTACAAATAAAAGTCCAGGACCAGATGGCTTCACAGGTGATTTCTACCAAATATACAAAGAGGAACTTATACCTATCCCCCTTAAACTTTTCCAAAAGGCTAAAGAAGGGGGAACACTCCAAAAGACATTGTATGATGCTACCATCACCCTAATACCAAAACCAGACAAAGATACCACCAAAAAAGGAAAACTATAGGCCAATATCTTTGATGAATATAGATGCAAAAATTCTCAAAAAAATTTTAGCCAACTGAATCCAACAACATATAAAAAAGATCATACACCACGACAAAGTGGGATTCATCCCACATTCACAACGATAATTCCACATGTGCAAATTAATCAATGTCATACACCACATTAACAAAAGAAAAGTTAAAAACCACATGATCATCTCAATAGATGCAGAGAAAGCATTTGACGAAGTCCAACATCCATTCATGATCAAAACTCTTACCAAAGTGTGGGTATAGAGGGAACATACCTTAACATAATAAAAGCCATTTACGAGAAATCTGTGACAAATATAATACTCAATGGAGAAAAATCGAAAGCCTTCTCACTCAAATCTGGAACAAGACAAGGATGCCCACTTTCACCACTGTTATTCAACATAGTACTAGAAGTCCTAGCCACAGCAATCAAACAAACAAAAGAAATAAAAGTATCCAAATAGGAAGAGAAGAGGTAAAACTGTCACTGTATGCAGATGACATGATACTATATATAGAAAACCCTAAGGACTCAACACAAAAACTGCTTCAACTGATCGACAAACTCAGAAAAGCAGCAGGATATAAGATTAACATTCGGAAATCAGTCACATTTTGGTATACTGCCAATGAAATATTAGAAAAGGAATACAAAAATACAATACCTTTTAAAATTGCACCCCAAAAAAATCAAATACCTGGGAATATACCTGACCATGAAGTTGAAAAACTTATATGCTGAGAGCTATAAAACATTAATCAAGGATATTAAAGGAGATGTAAATAAATGGAAAGATATTCCATGCTCCTGGGTTGGAAAAATTAATATCGTATAAATGGCCAGACTACCCAAAGCAATCTACACATTCAATGAAATCCCACTCAAATTACCCATGACATTTTTCACAGAACTTCAACAAACAATCCAAAAATTTATATGGAACCATAATAGACCCAGAATTGCCAAAGCAATCCGAAGGAGCAAAAACCAAGCAGGAAGCATAACTCTCCCAGACTTCGGGCAATATTACAAAGCAATAGTGATCAAGACAGTATGGTACTGGTACCAAAACAGACATACAGATCAATAGAGCAGAATAGAGAACCCCAAAATAAACCCAGACACCTGTGGTCAATTAATCTTTGACAAAGGAGGCAAGAACATAAAATGGGAAAAAGAGAGTATTTTCAGCAAGTGGTGCTGGGAAACCTGGACAGCTGCATGCAAATCAATGAAAGTGGAATGCACCCTCACACCATGCACAAAAATAAACTCAAAATGGCTTAAAGACTTAAACATAAGACAAGACACCATCAAACTCCTAGAGAACATAAGCAAAACATTCTCTGATATCAACCATACAAATGTTTTCTCAGGTCAGTCTCCCAAAGCAACAGAAATAAAAGCAAAAATAAACCAATGGGACCTAATCAAACTGACAAGCTTTTGCACAGCAAAGGAAACCACACACATACAAAAAAAGGCAACTTACAGAATGGGAGAAAATAATTTCAAACAATGCAACCGAAAAGGGCTTAATCTCTAGAATTTACAAACAACATATACAACTCAACAGCAAAAAAGCCACTAACCCAATAGAAAAATGGGCAAAAGTTCTGAATAGACATTTCTCCAAAGAAGATATACAGATAGCCAACAAGCACATGAAAAAATGCTCATCATCACTGATTATTAGAGAAATACAAATCAAAACTACTTTGAGGTGCCACCTCGCACCAGTCTGAATGGCTATCATTAATAAGTCCACAGATAACAAATGCTGGCAAGGGTGTGGAGAAAAGGGAACCCTCCTGCACTGTTGGTGGGAATGTAAATTGGTAGACCCACAATGGAAAACATTATGGAGGTAGCTTAGAAAACTATACATAGAACTACCATATGACCCAGCAATCCCACTCTTGGGCATATATCCGGACAAATCTTTCCTTGAAATAGACACATGCACATTGTATTTCTCTAATAAACATGTACACTGCAGCACTATTCATAATAGCCAAGACCTGGAAACAACCTAAATGTCCATCAACTGATGATTGGGTTAAGAAGATATGGTATATGGACACAGTGGAATACTACTCAGTCATAAAATAGAACAAAATAATGCCATTTGCAGCAACATGGATGGAACTAGAGACATACTAAGTGAGGTAAGTCAGAAGGAGAAAGCAAATACTGTATGATATCACTTATATGGAATCTAATATATGGCACAAATGAACCTTTCCACAGAAAAGAAAATCATGGACGTGGAGAACAGACTTGTGGTTGCCAAGGGGGATGGTAAGGGAGTGGGATGGACTGGGAGTCTAAGGTTAATAATAGGTTAATAGATGCAAACTATTGCCTTTGGAGTTGATAAGCAATGAGATCCTGCTGTATAGCACTGGGAACTCTGTCTAGTCACTTGTGATGGAGCATGATAATGTGAGAAAAAAGAATGAATACATGTATCTGTAACTGGGTCACCTTTCTGTGCAGCACAAAATTGACAGAACATTTTAATCTGCTATAATGGAAAAACAAAAATCATTATTAAAAAAATAAAAGGAGGAAAATAATCTCTTTAAGCAAAAATGAAATATTATTAACATGGACATTAAGAAAAAACTACATTTTTTTTAGATTGTTCAAATGATTACTAGAGTGAAGCAAGGTTTTTGGATTAGACAATCAAAATTCTGTTACTGGCTATGTACTCCCCAAAATTCTCAGAATATAATATTTGGAATTATTGAAGCAGTATTTGTGTTGGGTGGTGGGAGTTCTAGAGACAACATGAGTTGTCCATCCTTGAAAGCTGTAGAAAGTAATGTCAGTGGAAAAACATGTGGCATATTATGAAGCAATTGGAATGCATAGATACAATATAGCAAAATCTGTGGAATGCAACTAATGCAGTGCTTAAGAGAAATTTATAATCTTTAAATACCTATATTAACAATGAATCCAGTTTAAAAATGAATACTCTAAGCTTTTACCTTAAGAAGCTAGAAACCCAAAAATAAGTTAGGAAGAAAATTATAAAGAGTAGAAAGCAGCGACATAGAAAATATACTAACAAAAAAGAAAACAACCACAAGTTAATGATTTGAAAAGATCATCATTTTGGATAAAACTGTAGAACTGTACATTAAGGACAAAAGAGAAAGAACACAAAACTAACAATATTGGGAATGAAGAAGAGGACATCCCTACTAATCCTACAAACATTAGACCATAATAAGGCAATTTTGTGGATAACTCTATGCCAATAAATTTGACAACTTAGATGGCAAATTTCCTGAAAGACATAAACTGTCAAAACTCACCCACAAAGAAATAGAAAAATTTGATAACCATACATCTATTAAACAGTGCAAATTTATTTACTGCAAACCTACTCACCATAAAAACTCTAGGTGCAAATAGCTTCAGAAAGTTGTTAACACCATTATTGCATAAACTCTTCAGAAAACAGAAAGGAAGGATTTTTCAACTGATATTTTAATCCAGAATAATCAAAAGAAGACAAGTACATTAAAAGAAAGCTTAATAATAGATTAATAAGTTTCATGGGCATATATCCAAATACCCTCAAAAAAATTTAGCAGAGAGAATCCAGAAATATATCAAAAGAAATCAGAATAGTTGCTTTTGGGGCTGTTACTAAGAAGTGGTTGCTAGGAAGCCACATAAGCAAGTGTTCTGGATGGATGAAAATGTTTTATGTCTTAGGTATATGGGTTATCTAGATGTATGCAGTTGTCAGAACTAATTGAACTCTATACTTAAGATCAACGTATTTATTATAAAGGAAAACATAGTAATTTTATAATGAAGAAACCTAGTACACACCTCCTTCACCACGTTATCAATGTTAACATCACCAGCGAGAAGATATATTGATCCGATGCACAGAGAACAAAACATTACTTCTGTGTATTATTTTTTTAATGCACAGCCTCAATCTAACAATGAGTAAACATCAGTACAACTTAAACTGAGAAACATTTTGCAAAATAACAGGTTGGCACTCATCTGAAACACCAACATCATAAAACACAAGGAAAGGAGAAAGGGAGGAACTGCCACAGACTGGAAGGAAATAAGGAGACGCAGCATTAAATTCAGAAAGCTGGAAAAGAAAAAGGACATTAAGTCAAATGACTGGGTAAATTTGGAAAAAAATACCTGTGTTTTAGTTAATAGTGTCATAGCAATGTTACTTCCTGGTTTGGATGATTATGTTGTGCTTATTGAAGATGTTATCATAGGAAGCTGGCTGAGATATATACATGAACTCTGTACTATTATTGCAACTTTTCTGCAAATCTAAAATTATTTCAAAACAAAAAAGAATGATTAGTATTTATTGAAAAGGTATTACAATTCAGACTGTGTGAAAATGATACAAGGAGGCCCATGGGAAAGAATAATTCCCACAGACTGAAAAATATGAAAACAGTATTATTTTAGATCAGTGAGGAAGGGATAAACAATTTAATAATTTCCCCACATGCCTTTTAAAATGCAATCCAGAGCACACATCCCAACTAACCTGTCTATTGGATTCTTATATCCTGGACCACTATTTACCTGCCCTAATCACTCCAGGATTAGGCACCAGACAACTAGAGACATTCCCAATGCCCTATAACGCATGGAAATTATTCAAACTAGTCAATCCTAAACATCTTTAACTTGCCTTGCCTTGTTCCTTCCCACAGAAACCACAATAAAGACTCTTTTTTCAAATTTCCTCTCCTCTCTCCACCTCCTCACTGATCTATGGTGTGCCCTTTCTCTTGGCATCTGTGAGTATAACAAACTATGTTTCAATAGCAGTTGTTTCTATGAGACTTACCATATCTTAATGATAATTTATTTTTTATTTTTGTCTTTTTGCCATTTCTTGGGCCGCTCTCGCAGCATATGGAGGTTCCCAGGCTAGGGGTTGAATCGGAGCCGTAGCCTCCGGCCCACGCCAGAGCCACAGCCACGCGGGATCCGAGCCGCGTCTGCGACCTACACCGCAGCTTAAGGCAACGCCAGATCGTTAACCCACTGAGCAAGGGCAGGGATCAAACCCGCAACCTCATGGTTCCTAGTCGGATTCGTTAACCTTTGCGCCACGACGGGAATTCCAATAATAATAAAACTTATTTCGAAACGGCATAATATTGTTGTGCACACATGCATTCTCTGGCTTAATTCTTACATCATAGCTCTGAGGAAAGTATTGGGATTTTCTCCATATTTCATAGATAAAGAAATATGAGCTTACAGAGATGAAGCAACTTCCCCAGAATTACAGACCAGATAAGTGGCAAGAATCCAAGAACTAAACTAAAATCTATATAGCATTTAATTTCACATTCATTATTTAGGGGATATAAGTGGGGTTTGTCCAAAATTGATACTGATATATAAAAACAATATTATTTTAGATCAGTAGGGAAGGGATAAACAATTTAATAATTTGCCTGCATGCCTTTTAAATGCAATCCAAAGGATGCATCCCAACTTGTCTACTGGATTTTTATATCCTGGGCCACTATTCACCTGCCCTAATCACCCAAAGATTGGACTCTTTTTGTCTAGAGTTTAAACTTAAAAGTTTCTGCAGAGCAAAGTAAACCCTAAAGAAAATGAAAAGACAACCGGCAGAATGGGAGGAAATCTTTGCAAATGAATCAACTGACAAGGGATTCATCTCCAAAATTTATAAACACCTCCTACACCTCAATACCAAAAAAACAAATAACCCCATCAAAAAATGGGCAGAAGATCTAACCAGACAATTCTCCAAAGAAGATATATGGATGGCCAAAAAAACACTTAAAAAGATGTTCAACATCAGTCATTATTAGAGAAATGCAAATCAAAACCACTCTGAGGTACCATCTTACACCAGCCAGAATGGCCATCATCAAAAAGTCTACAAACAATAAGTGCTGGAGAGGGAGTGGAGAAAAAGGAACCCTATTACACTGTTGGTGGGGTTGTAAATTGGTACAACCACTGTGGAAAACAGGATGGAGATTCCTCAGAAAACTAAAAATAGAACTACCGTTTGATCCAGCAATCCCACTCCTGGGCATCTATCCAGAGAAAGCCATGACTCAAAAAGACACATGTATTTCAGTGTTCATTGCAGCACTATTTGCCATAGCCAAGACATGGAAACAACCTAAATGTCCATTGACAGGGGAGTGGATAAAGAAGGTGTGGTACATATACACAATGGAATATTACTCAGCTATTAACAGGAACAAAATACCAGCATTTTTAGCAACATGGATGGACCTAGAAATTACCATGCTAAGTGAAGTCAGTCAGACAATGGGACATCAACATCAAATGCTTTCACTGACATGTGGAATCTGAAAAAAGGACACAATGAACTTCTTTGCAGAACAGATAGTAACTCACAGACTTTGAAAAACTTATGGTTTCCAAAGGAGACAGTTTGGTGGGTGGAGGGATGCACTGGGGTTGTGGGATGGAAATCCTATAAAACTGGATTGTGATGATTGTACAACTATAAATGTAATAAATTCATTGAGTAATAAAAAAGAAGGATACATAGGCTCTCAATGACATCTGTGTAATATCACCAAAATTTGAAAATATTCCTCCAGAATTTTGCGATTTCCACCCTTTTTAATGCTTAATTTCTGGAATCATTGTTCCCTTTTCCTTCTTATCTGTATCCTTTAAAGTATATTTTTGTGGAGAGTTGGGAGGCGAGGGGCATTGTCAGATTCTTTTACTCTTTATAATCCCTGTGAGTCAGTTCTTTACTGTTAAAATTTGGTGAATATGCCTCAGAGTACACATGCACATCTAAATTAATTTTCCAGATCTTTAGTCACCTAGCTGAGAATCCAAGAAATGGATTTTGCAGTCATTTAATCCATACCTTGATGTCACTAGCTGGAAGGATTTAGACTATTTGTGGCCAAAAATCAGAGAGCTGTGTTAAGTCAAAAGTCTGATGTGCAGGCTATGATGACCTGAATTAACTGCACAATCAATCATTACAGCACTAAGAAGGGACAGTCTGACATCACAGGTCTCCAAATATGATGCAGGATAAAATAAATAGCACCACTTAAGAAAGTCTTCCAAAAACAAACCAACCACATAATTCCCAAATTTACCATCTCTTTAGGGCCAATCATTAGTGTATAAAGAATACTAGAGCTAGAGAAACAAATTAACCAACATCAAAAAATAAATAGCAGAGCAAATTTAGAATGTGAGAAATATTAAAGGGTAAGTGATCTGTTGTCTTCGGCAGGTCAACAGTGTGTAACAAATAATGGGGATGGATGGTTGTTCTAAGTACAAAGGGATAGAAGCAACATAACCAAATGGAAAATGTGGACCTCACTTTGTTCCTATTTGAAAGAATCAATTGTAAAAACGTATTTTGAGCCAACTGGAGACATTTGGTTTTATAGGAAAATATCCATATCATTTTCAAGGATATATATATCCTGATTAATACAGAGGTAAATTAACATAAAGTCAGGGTTTTTCTTTAAAATAATTAAGACAAAAAGAAAACGATAGTATAGAGAAAAAAAAGCGGTAAATCCTTAGAGAATCTCAACATGTTATAGTATAACATCCCTAACAGGCTTCTAATGTCTCTTCTATAAAGATTGGGATAGAAGGTGATTTAAGCCAGGATTCACACTTGATGAACTAGATCCACTTCCTTTGCCCAGTATGAAGGGAGATTTGATTTTAAAATTGTGTCCATCTTCAAGTTTTCTTACCTTGAGAAAATCTGGAGTGTGATTCCTGAGGTTAGATTTTCTATCCTACTTGGGAAAATGTAAACTTTGGAGAGAAGAATGATAACCTAACAACTCCACACATTTTTGTTTTTGTAAAGAATGTTTGGCCAGTACTGGGAGCATGTAACAGATAATGTCCCTATTGTATAATAGTATGAGTTTTATAATGTATGCCAATAAAATGATATTCAACTATTCAAATGTCAATGAAATAACATTTAAATATTAGCTGAGTTCAATAATCAGTGTGAAATAGAGTGAATAAAAATATAGAGTGCTTTCTACTTTAAACATTTCTTTTTCAGAGCATCTCTCCAACTTTAGGAAATATTAGATCTCTTAATTATCTATGTCTTATATTCTATAATTATTTAATTCCAGTATCCTAAGAGGATTTCTGAAGTTTTTCACAAACAAATAATATTTTGGGGAGCATTTGGTGAGCAATTGTAAAGAATGATGCACAGAAAATAATCCTTAGATCTGCCCCTTTTGGCATTTGTAGCAAAGGCCCTTAAACTCCTACTGTCCTGACCTCATTGTGGAGATCAAATAAGTGTAAGGGATAAGTGATAAGCTCAGGCCACAAGAATTGGTAAAATGTGGTCTTCTGTTTAGCATAGCTGTCCTAGAATGTAAGGCATATATGAAATACTGACAAATGCCTACTCTATGGACAATGATTTATAATAGAATAAGGCTTTCCAGTAAGAAAGAATAACAACAACCAAAAAAAAACCTACGTGTGTAGATTTTTCGCATGTTCTTGGAAGAATTTTTTCACTTGCATTTGAGGTTCATACAAGGACGCAGGAAACAATAATTTCTTTCTTTCTTTTTTCTCTTTTTTTTTTTTTGGTCTTTTTGTATTTTCTAGGGCCACTCCCACAGCATATGGAGGTTCCCAGGCTAGGGGTCTAATCGGAGCGGTAGCCACCAGCCTCTGCTTCTGCTACCTACACCACAGCTCACGGCAATGCCAGATCCTTAACCCAGTGAGCAAGGCCAGGGATCGAACCCACAACCTCGTAGTTCCTAGTCAGATTCGTTAACCACTGAGCCACGACAGGAACTCCAGAAACAGTAATTTAGAACAGCATGGCATGTCCACATGGGGCAGACTTCAATTTTTTTGTTTTTTTTCTTAACAAGCATGTGTAACCCCAATATAGAAACACCATAGACTACCTGGAAAAGAAATGCAGGTAGTGCTTGCAGGAAAATGCAATCAAAATTGAACTTGATAATTAACCTCATGCAACAAGGAAGAAGGGGAAGTTGAAAGGATTCCAAGATTTTGAGTTATTAGCAACAGCAACAAAAATCACACCTTGTACCTAAATTTAAGAAATAATAGCTTTCCTCTATTTACTCATCTAGTATTATTGTGTTAAACAACCTCTCATTTTAAAATGTAGATACTTATGGCATTTTGTATTTTTCCTATACACTGACTTGTGAAGTTCTGAGAAGAAATTTGTTTATTTAAGGGGCTTCAAAAATCAATTTTAATGTCTATAGAGATACAGTTTGTTCTCTGTAATCATCCAGAGTGCTCAAAATTCTGTGGTAGGCTGCACCTGATTACTCTAGAAAATTCATTAGTTCACTTGTTTATTCATGCACGCAAGCAATGATTTAACTGAATGTGGATGTGGTTAGGTGTTAGAGATAACAGAAGTAACATGCATGTCAGTGTGCTAATATAACTCTCCTGCATAATTGGTTTTAGGTAATAAGGTTGTTATTGATCTGTTCTCTTTTCAGTACTTTTGGGTATATAAAGTGTAAGCTATAAGCATAATGGGACTTTTTTTTTTTTCCTGCCTAGTATCTCTTTCTGTTTCTCTGATAACTGCAGTTGGATTTTGCCTTGGTGAAAAAACTGTTTCCCCAGAGATCTGAGTCTGGTAAGAATATTAGTCAAAGCACCCCATTCTTATCCAATCAGGATATAGGCACGTGACCTAGGCTTGGCTCAATGTTTTCTCTGGAATGTCTCTCTTGAGCAAAGCGCCCAAGAGTTAGAAAATTTTGGAATTGAATTATTGGTCTATGTTCCTGCTTCCTAGACCACTGAGCTGCCCTGGTTTTGTGCTTTTGAGTCTAATTTTTAGGTTTTTTTCTTTAGGTTTTCTTTAGGTTATCTTTAAGTTACACAAATTCCCTTTCTACTTCAGAGGACCAGAGTCAGTTTCTATTACACAGTACAAAAATCTAATAAATACAAAGTGGTGGTAATGTTTCCAACAAACTTCCTTAAGGGCAATTTAGTTTATATTGAGAAATGTCATTTAATAAATAATTTTTAAAATTGCCCTTTCCATCAATGAGTAATTTCTTCTGTTGTCTTTCTCTTCTGCAACCACAGAACCTAAATGTCAAAATATTTTCCTCTCTCCAAGAATCTCATTTGTGAACATTTGCTCAGTCTTTCTTTAACCCATCCATATTCCTATTTTCTATTGTAGGTGCTCTGTTTTATGTTTGACTCCACAATTGGTGTGAAATCTAACAGATGATAAATACATAGGGAAAGAGAAAGAGGAAAAAAATGAAGTTCATGTTTTCTTGCTGTCTTATTTCTTGTTTTTTTTTTTCTTTTTTTTTTAAGCAAGATTTTATTCCAAATAATTTTTGAAGGAATATGTAAAAAATCCTGAAATATTGCCTACCCGTATCTGGGTGTAGACTTAAGAAAAGATAGTTTTATTTCTTTCTTCCAATACGACAAAAAAACAACCCTAAATATAAAGTCCATTTCTATCTTTCATCCAGAATTATGTCTTTAACAAAAATGCCTAAAAGTCTGTGAGATTCATTTACTTCATTTATAAACTAGGGCTAATAATGGCTTAAGTTTATTTAAGGAATAAGTGAGACTTTATATGTGCATTGGCACCAGTCTAAGTAACTCAGAGTCCAAATCAGAGTAGGCACAGCTTTCCAACCCACAGAAGATTCTGTGCTAATGATAGAAGTGATGAAGCTATTAACAGGGAGATCAATGTGAGGGAAGATAAATGAAGACAAAGATAAGCAAGCAGACTGCAGACTTAAACCCTTCAGAAACCAAGCAGAAGAGCAAGACAGCTTTTGTACTAATAATCAAGAAAGCTTTGCGGGGCACTCTGCTCTTCCAGGAATGGAAAGAAAATAATTTTTAAGGGCTTGAGCAACAGAAATGTAATTCATTAAATGAAAGTAGCATCAATATAATGAATAGGAAAAGAGAAAGGGAAAAGGAGAAAGACAATGGAATCAGCAAGGAAACTAGATAGACGAGAATTATTTTACACAGTTCTCTAGGAATGCCAGTAATTCCACATTCAGTTCATCTATCTGTAAACTTTATTCCCTCTCCCTACACGAGCAAACTTGGATGAGGAGGGGAAAAACAAAAACAAAAACAACTGAAATCTGTGAAACTCTTGATGTGAGTTTTCCATTACAGATTTCCTGAAATTTCACCTGCTTGTCCACATGGACATCAGGGCCCTTCCATAAAAAGAAAGCCCAGAGACTAAACTTATTTGCAAAGTATTCTGGCTTTTCCATTGACTACTGAGAACACTCACTGAAGAAAACAAACCTGACATTCAATGAAGCCCATGATTATTCTTCAGTATGTGCTTCAGGAGACATGATCTCAGCTAACCGGAGCTCTTTCTTCTGAACCTTCTTTCCAATGCAAAAGGCAGTTCACTTATACTGGCAAATCTGAATAATCTATTTATTTAAAAACACCTGGGGCATCAAGTGTCAGAGCTAAAGCAATTTAAAATGGCAAGCCAGATTTCTTTCAAATTAAAATATGAGGATAGGAATTCCCTTGTGGCACAGCAGGTTAAGGATCTGGCATTGTCACTGGAGCATCTCAGGTTGCTGCTGTGACACAGGTTGAGTCCGTCACCCAGGAACTCCCACATGCTGCAGGTACAGCCAAAAAAAAAATCATGAGGGTACAACACATTCGGGCTAATAATTTGGAGGCATTATGGCCATGCATTTATGTGAGTATTTAAACAATGATGGCTTCATTATCACAAATTTTTATCTATGGCCAAGAAGTAATTATAGAATACAGATGAACTGTACTCATATACTTAGTAGCTATATCATGATAGCAACTGATCTAACCTCTCAGGGCTTTAACTGAATTATCTTTAAAATGAAGATAAATAATAATTTTCATGGCTGAACTGAAATGCATGTGTTCTCAACTAAATTCCTTCTATATCTATCTGTTTTATTTAGATTTAGATACTACTATTCACTTAATTTGGAAGAGAAAACTAGAAAAGAGAAATAAAATAATAAATTGCTTGCATTAATAGTATTGTGGCACATAACTTGTTTGGAGTGGGAGCTGGGTGCTATCATGTCAAAAAACTAAAAATGTTGATTAGAAGTTATTTTGCTCATCTTTTCATCTTTTTGAGAGGGTTAATAACAGACATTACCTTGCTCCAGGCCAGGTAGCTGCTATCAGAGATAGAGGATTCAAACTTAGAATCCAGTGGTCTTCCCACTTTTGAACTGAGTCACGTTCTTTCATTTCAAATTGGTCTTTAATTCAATGAGTGAAGATGCAGTCTTTGATCTGTAGCCTCTCTGGCAGGAGCTAGTGTTCCTGTCCTCAATTATTAAAAGAACTTCTGGGTCTACCGTTTAAGTATCATCCTTGGCTTCTCCTAATTTTATCTCCAATACTTGTGAAAAATTATTAATAATACTACCTAAAATTTATTTAGAGAGTGTTTTTTAAGTTCATAAATCCCTTTTATTCTTACTATGTTAAATGCTCCACATAACTGCACTATGAGAAAGGAAAGGAAGATATTACCACTCCTGCTTCACTGAAGTTAAATGATTTTCCCCATGTTGCAGAGAAACCAAGTTTCCTGTCTCTAATTCTAGAGTGCTTTTCAATGCCTCAAACAGCTGCAGAGACACCAAGATAGACTGATAACTTGCTACCACCAACTTGACACATGGCCTATCTACCCCCACAAACTGGCACAGAGTACAGAAAAGTTGGCAGCCTGAAATATACAAACCCTACTTTAAAGAATATAAACATAATTATATAACAAATAACATACACCCTTAAAATCTCATTAAGGTATTTTGAAATAATTTTTCTATTTACAAATAATGTCAGTTATAGCAAAAGAGGGGAAGGAGAGAAGTGATAAGTTCTTGGGTTCTCAGTGAGACACACTCATCATAGAAGAATCATATATATCTCTTCCCCCTTTGGGGGCTCCTTGTCCATCAAATGATGCTAATCAAACTTGACAAATATCTTTATTTGCAAAGTGCACTGGTGAAGAATGGTAGTCTTCATAAAAGAGCATCAGAGAGGACACAGCGGCTTCATTATACCCCCTAAGCATGTTGCTTAACTATGGAAAGGGTCTTCAAGTTAATTCATATCTCAGAATTCTAATTTTATTTTCTAAATGCATTCAGATTCATGATAGATCAGGAGTTCCATTTGTGCCTCAGTCATTACAAACCTGACTAGTATCCATGAAGATGTGGGTTCAAGTCCTGGCCTCGCTCAGTTGGTTAAGGATCCAGCATTGCCACAAGCTACAGTGTTGGTCATGGATGCAGCTCAGATCTGGCATTGCTCTGGCTGTGGCTTAGGCCGGCAGCTGTGGCTCTGATTTGACTCCTAGCCTGGGAACCTCCAAATGCCCTGGATGTGGTGCTAAAAAAAAAAAAAAAAAGATAGATCTTATTTTTTAAAAATGTTAAAAGTGTATTCCTAACAAATCAGTTTAAAACTTAAAAATATATGTTACCTTGTAAAAATAATTTAACTTTTCTATTGGTTATTATTATTCCAGAAAGATTGTATCTGCATTTATTGTGGAACCAAAATTTTCAGTGCTTCTCTTTCATGTATTTTAATCTTCTCTGCTCATTCCCTTATGAGCTGTATGGTTACCTCTATGCAAACATTTAAATGAAGTAAAAAGATAATTTGGGTAAAGAAAAAGAATATGACTCTGCACACAATCTACCAGATCTCCTTGATTTTTAATGTGAAAGTTATTATGGGTTAGATTTTCCTAAGGCAGCACCCTCCTAATAGTTCACTGGTGGCAAATGTTATAAAACAAAATAGACTTCCTTCAAGATGCCATTTATTATGAATATGAGACTTCTTGAGATTTGGTCATCCTTTCCTAATCTCAGAGTACTTTTGATTTTTAGCATATTAATTTGAAACACCATGATATTAGAGTGGTTCAATAGATTCCTGACTCTTCTTGGTGAGCATTTCTTTCTTTGAAGAAAGAAGTAACTTCCTACTCTGAGGGAAAAAAAGAGAAATCATATGCCAAAATCATATACTATTTATTGTTCTTGTTGCTATTTTTACTTTTTCAAACAAATAAGAATACAAGTTATGTCATAGGTCCAGATGTCTGAATTTATTCTAGGAAAGGACTTTAAAAATTTTTAGTTTTTCTGTTTTCTATTTCTCTAGTTAGTAAAACTTATAATCTACTGTTTATAGTCAATCAGATACATTTTAGTAGTATCAAAGAATATTCAGAACAAAGGCTCCGAAAGCATGTAGAACTAACTGCCTCATGTCTATAGGATCCATCACAACATAGAAAAACATGGCTGTAAACAGTGCCACATTTAACAATATTCTCATATGAATCAATATGAGTTTTAAGATATGACTTTTTTTCTTTGTTCTTTGTTTTCCTTTCCTCCAATATTTCTTCTTTTTAAGATATGGAATTTTTAAAAAGAACCTGGTAAATTCACATCTCTGGTGATTTACAGGCAGATCTCTGAAAGCAGATGTTGGCTCTCGCATTGTCTTTTTTTTAATTGTCTTTTTTAAATTGTCTTTTTTTGAAGTATAGTTGATGTATAGTGTTGTGTCAATTTCTGCTGTACAGCATAGTGACCCAGTCATACATATATATATTCTTTTCCTCATACTATCTTCCATCATGTTCTGTCACAAGAAATTGATATAATGTGCTGTACACACATTGCTCATTGCTTACCCATTCTAAATATAATAGTTTGTATCTACTAACTCCAAACTCCCCATCCATCCCACTCCCTCTCCCTCCCCCTTGGTTATCACAAGTCTGTTCTCTACGTCTGTGAGTCTTTATCTGTTCTGTAGATATGTTCATTTGTACCATACTTTAGATTCCACATATAAGTGATATCATATGGTATTTGTCTTTCTCTTTCTGACTTCTTTACTTACTTAGTATGATCATCACTAGTTGCATCCAAGTTGCTGCCAATGCCACTATTTCATTCTTTTTTATGGCTGAGTAGTATTCCATTGTATATGTGTACCACATCGTCTTAATCCATTCATCTGTCCATGGACATTTAGCTTATTTCCATGTCTTGGCTATCGTGAATAGTACTGTGATGAACATACAGGTACATATACCTTTTGGAATTATAGCTTTTTTTTGGATATATGTCCAGGACTGGAACTGCTGGATCATATGGTAGTTCTATATCTAAGTTCCTCAGTAAAATAAATATAGAACTATTACGTGATTCAGCACTGCCTTTGATAATCCTTTAACTCCTTTAGCCCCAGTGCAGGGGATGCATTATACCACCAGTAAGTTCAGGTAACTAAAAATCACATATTCAAACCACAAGAAGGAGCAACACAGCATCTAACACCCTGCCTCTAATGCTGATCAACTGTTATTTACAACAAATACTTTAAAAACTTTCTGACCTTTCTTGCACCTGCAAAACAAGGCAGTTACAAATTCTCTTGAAGAAATTTTCCTGACCAGCCAAAGACCTGGGTTAAAGTCAAAGCTGTGACTAAGTTGAGAGATCCTGGACAGATGATTTTTCAATGTAGAGATATATAATCCTAAACTATAAAATGCCAGGGTTGGATGAGTCCTTTTCAGGTCTCAAATTCTATGCATTGTTGAGTTGTAAGTTAAATATTTTGAAGATCTTCTGAAAAACACATATAATAGAACCATAGTTTAAAACCTGAAAAGAAAATTACTGGGCTCACTAAGATCTTGGACAATCTTAAAACTACTATAGAATCTATGTAATAAGATTTGACATATGCCTTCTGTGATTATTTTATATATGTATTTATCATCTTTCCAACATGGAATGATCTTTTTACTAGGAATGGTGGAATCTCATATTTTCAACAACTTTTCTAACAGAACTGGGTTGATGATTACTCTTAATCAGGCACAGTAGTTGGTAAATACTCCTTTTATAACAATAACCAAAACTTGAAGTCTTTTCATATGGCAGAATTTCCTCAAAATTCACTAAAGGGCAGAATGATTTCTCCAGATTACAGACTTTCTGAATTTGGATGCTAATGTTTTCAGAAATGGTTGTTTCACTTCATAAATCCTTATCTCTATGAAGGACATTTGTAATGTGCCTAAATCATCACATATGTCTTCCTGTTTCTCTTCTGATAATTATTAAATTGGTTGTGGGGCTATTAGAAGGGATTATTTATACACATTTATTCAAGTAAGTATCCTTGGATAGCTTGTCTTAAAAGAATTGATTCAAGGTCGACTAGCTATCTTACGTAACACATTTATTAACATTCAAAATAATTATATAGTATCCATTGTATTCAGTATAATGAATATTCCATGGCCCTGCCTCTCAAGAGGCTCACATAGCATGGGAAAGGAAGAAGAATTTTTACAAGACTGAAATAAACAGAAGGGCATAAAAATCCATGGGATGGATAAATACATTCTACTACTGTTTATAAGTTATGATAGGGTGGAATATTACACAGAAAAATGTCTTCCATATTATCCATTACGTGACTATATAATGGTATTAGGATCAGTCAGTGTCCAGTTCTGAGTAGAGGGTTTATCATGTGAATGGCAAGGTCACATTCTGACCACTAACTTTTCTAACAAACAGTAGTGAGCTTTGCACTTGGCCATTCTAAAAAAGAGAAATGCTCAATTCAGAGATAAGAGTCCTGGACCAGATGTCAGGAAACTTGGATTCTGCTCAACATATGGCAATTAAAAAAAAAAATCTTTGACAGGTCATTCCACAACTCTAGGAAGTCAGTAGTAATTTACAAGCTATAAAAATAAGCCCTAGTAACATTGTCTTAAAGATATATTTAACTCTAATATCTATGAAATATTTTGTATCATTATAATCATGTAAATAGGCCCATGCCCTAAATATTATAAATATGAATAACATATATTTATATGTATATATAATTATATTAATGTAATCAATATAATACAATGTTTGTTGTGGACCAAGCAAATATATTCATCATGCTAAGTACAGTCAAAGTTTTACATGGTGACAATATCTTTTACAGTAACTTTTACATTTATAAGAGAACTTTACAAAAAGTGATACTTACCATGATAAGCATCATTATCCAGTGTGAACTGGGGGTCATACTTTTTATTTTGGCCATGCCCATAGCCTGTGGAAGTTCATGAGCTGATATGGCACAGGTAGTACCCTGGCTCATGAAAGCAGTATGAGGGAGTTCCCATTGTGGCTCAGTGGTTAACGAATCCAACCAGGAACCATGAGGTGGCGGGTTCGATCCCTGGCATTGCTCAGTGGGCTAAGGATCCAGCATTGCCGTGAGCTGAGGTGTAGTTCGCAGGCATGGCTCGGATCCCGTATTGCTGTGGCTGTGGCATAGGCCAGCAGCTGTGGCTCTGATTTGACCCCTAGCCTGGGAACCTCCATATGCCATAGGAAGTGGCCCTGGAAAAGGCAAAAAGACAAAAAAAAAAAAAAGAAGAAGAAGAAATAGAAAAAATTTCTACACCACACAAATTCACCTGCATTACCATCTGTTTGGAAAAAAAGCATCTCCTGAGAAGAAAAAAAGAGACTGAACTCTGAGAGTCTGAACCATCTTTGTGCTCTACCTACCATCATTGACTTTCAAAAATATTCACACATGACTGAAGTGCCTGCGGGGGCAGATCTAAGAAGTACAAAGGTGAGACACGGCACTCTCTATAAAGGAAAAAGGCCATAGCTAATCAGTACTAGGCTGAAAGATCAAGGAGGAGTGTTGCTTTTATATTTAGGAGAGTGCTCATAGAGAAGTAGTCTTGCCTCAGACACACCTGCAGCATGTGTGTTTTCTGAGAAATAGTAGTTGTGTATGTAATTTGAAAGACCTACACCCCTGAGAGTTGTAACACATCAGTGTTCCAGCACTTGTCTAAGCTTGGCTGGGAGGGATTCAGATAGACCAACTGGTGAAATGTTCCCCTCTTGTCACAAGAGTAACACTGGCTTCATCAAAATGGTGAGTATTTTCACTGAGAAAGCATGAAGCTACACAAGAGGCATTGCAAAACCAAGATTGCTAGAATCACCTACGGGCCATTGATCTGTGCTTAAGGCCTAGCTGTTGAACTCAGGGTCATCCGAGGAGGTGAGTTCATTGGCAGGTAGCATTTAACAGTGAGAGAGTGTTAGGTAGGACTTGGATGAGGGTGATTCAAAACAGGCCATTAATTGTTACCAAAAACAGGAGGCCTGTGATCAAACAATGGAGACACATGCAGGTACCAGAGGAATGCTCTTCGGAGCACTTCCCTATAAACTTTTTCCCAGGCAAATAATCCAGTTCCCAGCCCAAAACCAATCAGAGGATCAAAACAACACACTACAAAGAGGAGTTGGGACAGGAAATTAGTGGGCTTGGATCAAGGAAATAGGGGTCCTCAAACAGGTCCACAATATAAGGATACAAGGAAAGACCCAGTTGCAGCCAGGGCCAGTCCCTACCCCGGGGTGGCCTGCTGTCTCTTAGGGCATAAATAAAACTTACTGTACACTGCTACCTGACTCTTGATTGCCATCAAGATTGCAACCTCTGAGGCAATCAGCAGGAGCTTTTCTTGGTTGGGATGACAGATGGGAACAGCTTATTAAAAGAGCTCATGTCACAGCTGTTACACTATGATATAAGTGTTGGTTTGAGGGGAAATCTCCTTTGATCCCAAACCACTCCCAATCAGCTCCTGCCTGAGACCTCCCGGCTCCATCCCTGAACGGCAAGACTGATAGCTCTATCCCAGGGTTGCTGCAGCACCTCTGGGCAGGAACAACCTCCCACCTCCATCCTTGTGCACAAAGCCCACTGGCCTATCCCAGTGCCACTACAGTGCTTCTCAGCCTGCACCTCCAAATCCTTGCTGTGGGAACATTCACTAAGGAGAAGCCTGTGGAATACTGGATTTCCTCTAAGTGAAACAGGGAAAATCTTGAGTCAGAGTTCCCGTTGTGGCTCAGTGGTAAGGAACCTGACTAGTATCCATGAGAGTGTGAGCCTGATCCCTGGCTTCGTTTAGTGGGATCTGGTGTTGCCATGAGCTGTGGTGTAGGTCATGTAAACTGCTTGGATCTCACATTGCTGTGTCTGTAGTGTGGCTCTCCTGTATTGCTGTGTCTGTGACATAGGCAGGCAGCTGCAACTCTAATTCAACCACTAGCTTGGGAACTTGTAAATGCTGCAGGTGTGACCCTAAAAAAAAAAAAAATCTGAGTTGTAAAGTGGACATGAATACATATGGGGCAGCATTGGTAAGTATTTGTGAAGCATGATTCATTCAGAGTATATGAGATAGTAAGAGTAAATGATAAAAGGCAAAGAATTATTGTATCTTGGACATCTAAAAAAAAGGTGGAGTAGACTGGAAATCACTCTATCAGTGACCGTAGTCATGGTCTTGGTTACATTATTAAAAGACGTTCTTTTCCTGTAAGCTTGCTTGAAGACAATTTAAAAATATTAATATGACAACTTTTGTTTTCTTTCCTTAGTCTAACTTTTCCTTTCCTTAAATGCAGTGTAATCCATTAGTGAGTCCCTGAGTTATATGTATTCTCTCTCTTCCTAAGAGGAGGAAGGGGTCCATCCGAAAATTCCAACCATGTCTGATTAATCTCAAATTTATATTTCCATCTGTGATATTGTGATTCACGATAAGAAATATGTATATTTGATCATCAACTCCCTTCCTCCACACCCATCTCTTAAAACTTGGAATTTCCTAAACAATGGGACCATCAAGTTTCTTTTGTTTTGTTAATGAGGTGACCTTGGGAAGGACCATCACCTTAGAATGGGTGCTGGTTGCCAGGAGAACTAAGTTTATGATTAAAGGCTAGAAATTTTCATCACCCCACCCACACATCCATCTCCAGGAAATAGAGAGGAGCTGAATGTTGAATTCAGTTGCCAACAATTTCATCAATCATTCTTATATAATGAAGTCGCCATGAAATACTGCCCCCAAGAGGAAAGGGGAAATATCAAGATATAAGTCATAATGGTGAAGGTGGAGGTGCATGCAGCCATGCACACACTTTACAGAAGTTTGCTACTGGTGTGAAAGTTACTACTAGTCACAGGCATCAGTTATCATGAAGGATTTTGGCATTTTTTCTAGGTATGAGGAGATGCAAGAATTGGGTTCATAAAATTTCTCCTAAAATCATCTATCTGAAGACCTATTCTTCCATTTTTCCCAGAGCACAGAGTGCCTCACTCCTGGTGTCCACCCTGAGTTCTGCTCAGGGGATGCTGAGGGTCTGTAGCTGCAGTGGCTCATGGTTTAATCCATATAGAGGCAGATGGCAAGTAGCCAAACTCCAATTCACACCCTTTGCCCTGCAACACATTGGAATTTGTACCAGACCCAAGGTACTGCCTTTGAACACTCTTCTATATCTCTAACTGCATTACATTTTTTATACTGGTGACAGGAAGAAAAAAAATAAGAGCACTCCTTGACGTTCAGAAGCTTGCCTGGCACTTACAACCAGTCATGTATTCTCCTATTAAATATAAACCATTTTATTTAATATAAACCCCAGAGAATGTTATACTCAGAGCATGCTGAAATGAGAAAAAGCAACATTAATTCATAATCATGTGTAAGAACAAAAATAAGGTGACTGTACCACCCACAAAATACCAAATTTACTCTTTCTTGGCCTAAATGAATAACTGCTCTTTCTTTACCAATTATAATTTTATTATACTTCTAGTCTCTTTTCTATAAAGACATGATTTATCAAGATACATAATCATAGCATTGTCCTGCTTACTACAGTCCCCACTTCTTCCACCCGCCCCCCACAAGTGCTCCTCCAAACCAAAGCCTAAATCCTGTAATTTAAGAATCTTTCTACCACCCTCTTGAGATACAGCATGATTCCCTATGGTTGTACTCGCCTTCATGCAATAAATAATAAAACCAACTTGTTCAGTACAAATATGTTCCCAGTGGTCTTTGGCTGAAGAGCATTGATAATGGGTAGTTTGCTTTTACCCACAGATGCCAAAACCTAAACTGGAATATAAATCCTTAAGAAGAGGAACTTTTTTTTTTTTTTTAGGTCAGAAAAACCATTGAAATTAGATTCAGAAAACCTGGCTTTAATTTCCAGGAACATATCCCCCAAGCCCAAAAACACTAACTCAAAAAAATATTTGCACGCTCATATCATGGTCGCGTTATTTAATATCTAAGATATGGAAACAATCCAAGTGTCCATAGATAGATGAATGGATAAAGAAGTTGTAATAAACACACACAACTCAGTTATAGAAAACAAGGAAATCCTACTCTACAACACCTGTCGTATGTGTATGTTCAACAGGGACCATTTTCTTATCCATTCATTTTTTTGAGTTTAGAACAATAAAATGAATGTAACCACATTAGAGAATCTTTGGCTAATTTTATTGCTTACCATCCTATTCTCAATTTTATAAACTGATTCCCTTCTAGAAAGAAATGCATAGTAGTTTGATGTGTATTTCAGATTCTTCTCTATTCTAATAACTGAATAGATATCTAACATGAAGGCTGGAAATGTGTACCGTACAAAATGACTGAAAATATTAACAGTAAAATAAGAGCTAGAGAACTTTCCACACAGAGAGAAAGTTGAATGGCTGGTATTTCATTGTATTCTCTCCTTTCCGTCTTGACTGTTTTTCTTCAGTTCATCTCTGGCATTTGCTGGGACGATAATGTGGTTTACATTGAATCTCTGGTTCCCTTCCATAGTTAACTCTGTATGATATGATAATATGATTTTTTGTCCCCCAGAGCATCAAAAAATAGCTTAGAAGTTTCCCTTTTAACTTCCACAGCTTATTTTCTCAGGATCTGAAATGTATTTTGCATGTAAGAAAGATTAAACTGTGTTAAAGTTGGCTGCTCTTGCTATTTTCTTAAAAACAAAAGAACACTTGAATGTTCCAAATCCTTCTAATTTTCCAGCTGTTTGACTAACGTCTTCATTTCTCTCTTCTTTTATGTTACTTCTTATGAACTCATCAAAATGGTAAACAAGAACTTACCCAAAATGATCTTCCTTATATACTTTCGGACCATCAATAATTTTGCTGTTATTTTTAAACAACTGTGTTGTGCAGTGGGAACTATCTAGATGGATTAGTAGTTCCTAAATCTGGCTGCATTAATCTAGAGTGAAGCCTAAAATGTTTTAATCTCCCAAAGTCATTTTGATGTGGGGAAAGTCATAGGAACCAACAGACCAGAAGACTTTTAGATTCCTTTCCGATTCTGAGATTTTATGATCCTAAACTCAGCTAAGGCAGTTCTTTTTAAAATATAAAATTATTCTTTGCTGTGATATACCAGTTTATGAGTTTCCTTTCAATGGGAGTTTGCATAGTTTCCTGGACCTTACAATATTTTGGAACAGGTAACTAAAATTACATATAATTTTTTTTTAAATACTAACTGGAACATAGTTTTGAGTTTATAGTCACTATGTCTTGTTCATGCTGTGATGGTTTATTTTAGCCAATATTTTCAAGGTTCAATTTCCTTGTATTTAAGGAGTTGCAAGGGAAGAAGATGGGGATAACTTAAAAGAGAAAAAAAATCATAATTTTCACAATGTAAGGTAATTTCTTTCTGTTTCTAAGTATACTCAGACATCTTGGTGTTCCTGTTACAACTCAGCAGATAACAAACCTGACTAGTGTCCATGAGGACATGAGTTTGATCTTTGACCTCACTCAGTGGGTTAAGGATCTGGCATTGCTGTGAGCTGTGGTGAAGGTTGCAGACGCAGCTCAGATCCGGTGTTGGTGTGCCTGTGGCAGATTCTACCCCTAGCCTGGGAACCCTCATATGCATGGGTAAAGCCCTTAAAAAAAAAGTATGCTCAGACATCTTAATCCAACCACTGTCAGTTAGCCTTTGTCTACATTTAGTTTGTCTCTTTATAATTTTTTTTTAATTCCTACTAAAACCTGAGCAATTTGAAAAGCTGTTCAAAGTAAAATTTATTTCTATGTGGAAACCACCCCTAATTCCTCTGGGATGTGATTTCTTGCTCAAAAAACATCAGCATGAATGTGCTTTTGCTTTTGACAGGATTACCTCACTACCTTGCTCTACTGATACCAGCATGCACGACTTAGCTTCCTTCTACAGAATCTGTTCTTTTTTTTAAAAGGCACAGGCTCAACATTTAATCTCTGGGTTCAATTAAACTAAAGTAGGAGTCAGGTTCTCCAAGTATCCTAGTTCTGTGAATAATTTCCTGTGAGGCTTTCAGAAGTTCATTTGATACATCCATCAAAGCTCACTTTTTTTTTTTTTAAGCAACAGAAATTAAACATGATGAATTTAAGCTGCAAAAAGGTAAGGACAAAATGATATTTCATAGCTCTAGGAACACTGGATTTCTAGTGCTAGAGACTGAAACCAAAACAAGCCTGAAGTCATGTCACAGAATGATTCTCGTGAATATACTGTGAGAACAACAGACTCTAACTAACCATCAATAATGGATTTACTGCCCCCAGCACACCTCCCTTATAAGAATGGATTTCTCATTTTTTAGAGAATTGGTTTCAGAGTCCAAACTTGGATCAACATACAAGGTCCTGTGCTCAATCTTTTTAATAAGGAAGCCTGAGGGAATCTGTATTTGGGATTTTTTTAGCTCCCACAGCAGGAGAAGTTCTTTATTTTTTTAACTTTTTATTTTTTGTCTTTTTTGGGCTGTACCCGCAGCATATGGAAGTTCCCAGGCTAGGGGTCAAATGTCAAATCAGAGCTGTAACTGCTGGCTGTTGCCACAGCCAGGCCAGATCTGAGCTGCAGTTTGCAACCTACACCATAACCCATGGCAATGTCAGATCCTTAACCCACTGAGGGAGGCCAGGGATCAAACCTGTGTCCTCTTGGATACTAGACAAATTCTGTACCACTGAGCCACAATAGGAACTCCAAATTCACTGCTTTATAAGGGTAGGGTTCCCAAGATATAGTGAAGGGAATATCATTTGGGGTGGCAAAAATCCCTACAAATATCTAATTTAGATATCATCTTTAATTATCCAAAGTTAACATATATATTTTTTTCAAAACAATAAAAAATATCCCATCAACCCTAATGCATCTATGCCTTATGCAACAATCACTTCTGCTCTATTGGCTAAATTACAATTTCATTTAGGATACTTTTGCCATGAGTAACAAAGAACTCAAATGGCATACATAAATTCATAGGAAGTTATAAACTCTTAGAACAATAATTCTAGAGAATAAGCTTTTTATTTAGTAATTCAGTGATGTCAGGTAGAGAAGAACAGAGGGAGGGAGGGAAGAGGAAGGAGAACAGTTTCACTTCCCTTATCACTTCATCTTTTATTATTAGGAGAAACTTATTTTCCAGAACATTCCAACAGACTTTCTCTTATAAATCATTGACAAAGACTATCTTTTCTGCATATGTCTAAATTAATCATTGGGAAAGGAATTGGGATTACAATGATTGGTTTAGACCCTTGGGGCAGTAGAGGGTTCATTTTTCCTGAGCATATTGCTATTTGATAAATGTAAAAACTAAATAAATAAATCACAGTTCTGAAAGGTAGAACTGCTTTTTTATAGGCAGTTTCTGCCACATTTGACATTTCATTTTTAAGGTTTCTTAAATTATAAAAGAAATATCTGGTTTAAATTATCTCTAAATTTTCTTAAATGCTAATTTAAGCAAAATACATGAATACTTTCTTTAAAGGTAATTAATATATAATGAGGGAGGTAGAGGGAGATAGAGACATAACTCAAGTTCAAGGCAGAATGAATTACATACTTTACAGAGACACTAGTTGTAACAGATCATACTGAAGTGATATATTAATTGCTCGTATCTAGTAATTACTCAACACATACAGACTAAAGTGAATATTTATAGACATAATATATTTCCATTAAGGATGTAGGATGAGAGTCTGATAAGATACTAAAAATCATCGACTTGATTGAGATTAAAAGGTTATTTTTATGCCTTCCATATTCTGAATTTATAGAATAACAGATGACAAAAAGGATTTTTTTTTTTTTTGCTTTTTAGGGCTGCACCCATGGCATATAGAGGCTCCCAGAATAGGGGTTTAATTGGAGCTACAGCTGACAGCCTACACCACAGCTACAGCAACATCAGATCAGAGCCGCATCTATGACCTACACCACAGCTCATGGCAATGCTGGATCCTTAATCCACTGAGTAAGGCCAGGGATTGAACCCGCAACCTCATGGTTCCTGGTCAGATTTGTTTCTGCTGCTCCATGGAGGGAACCCCAGGATTTTTTTTACTGCAAGTACTGAAAAGTTTGCATTCACATACCCCAGAAAATCTAACCTATGTTGCAAACTGTTCACAATAAATTTACATTTATGGAGGTGTATCATATTTTGTATTTAAGAATCAAAACCTTCTAAGAGTTTGGTTTAATTTCAAAAGAATAACTTTATTCCTAAGAAATTTGTAAAAGACTTTAGAGTTTACAAACTGCTCTCCCATTCACTATCTCATGTACTCTGAAAACTACACTGTGAAGTTGATAAACTAATCTTTATTAGAGAGGACACAAATAAAGAAACCTAACATCAAATAACTTGTAACGCACAGAGTTCAGTGATTAGAATCCAGGTTCATTGATTCCAAGTCCAGGGCTCACCATGACACCTAATGTATACTTTTCTAAAAGAAAACAGCATTCAATACCAAAGGCTTAGATTTGATTAAAAATTCATTAATAACTGCAATTGGATGGGACCTTGTCTTGCTCAGTCAGTGTCCAAACTGTCAATTATCTATGTTTCACTTTAAAAATAAAGTAATCTAGTAGAATAATTTTCCTTAAATGGAACATTAAATCAGTTTAAATTATGGTTAACAAAATATTATCTCTAAAACCCACCAAGGTGATTACTGGGCTGATGTTGTGGTACGTGGGAAGATATTTTGGATTAACTGGTAAAAGAATGGGGTTCGCGCCAGAGCCCTTCCACTGACCCTGTGACCCACAAAGAAGTCATTCTCTTTCCTAGTGTTAGACAAGAAGTGTAGTATTTGACAGAGGTTGTTGTTGTGTTAGACAAGATCATCTTTAGGGTCCCTTCTAGCTCTCATAAGCTATTTCCATAGATATAAATTGAATATAAGAAATCAAAGATTTACAGAATATTGAAACCAAAAGAGATCTTCTAGATAACTTATTCCAACCATTTATTTTACAGATAAAGATAACTTTGGAGAGGGAAAGTGACTGATCCAAGGTGAAATTAACATGCTTTATTCATCTATTTATACCTGGCAGAAGTAGCTCAGGTATTACTCATTCTCTCTAAGCTAGGCACTAAAGACAACAAAACCTATCTAAGCTAAATAAAAGTTATTAGCCTAGTAGTAAGTGTTTATTACCGGGAATAGGGCTACGGATTCTACTTCAAAGCAACTAAGCAACCATATGGCCTTGGAGAAATCATTTATTTGTCTTGACTTCAACTTCCTCATCTGTAAGAGAAAAGATGGGAAAAGATGAGGCAAACCTATGATAAGAATGTTTACGAGATTTCCATTTACCCATCTATTTAATCAAGAAGTACTTACAGAGTGCCCATTATATACCTGGATTATTTTTAGCTCTATTCTAAGTCTTAGGCTTGCAAAAGTAAGCAAAATTCACACATTCTCTGTCCTGAGAAGACACAACTCCTTTGAAAGGAAGATTTTCTCAAAAAGATAAGAAAATAAATTCAGAGCCTAATGCTAGACATTTTTAAGGGCAGCAAAATGTGTGCATCAATTATCTGTGATTCATGAAGATTCAAAATCTACTAGAGAGGAGAAGCTCAAAGCAGGTTCTACATGGCTTTTATAGAATATTGTATTTGCAGAAACCTAGGGTGTGCCTGCAAATAGTAAGCACCAAACAAAAGATTAACAAATGAATAAATGAAAGAGAGAGACAATATTTTAAATGTTTATAATCACAGTGGTTTTCACATTTTTGATTCCTATTATAAGGAAGTAAACTGTTGAATTTTTGGCTTAAAAGCATTAATAAAACTTTAAAAAGAATAACTTTAGTGCTTGAGGAGTTGATCTGGAAAAGTAGAAATAAAGGATAATTTTTTATATTCTTGTTTTAGATCCAAGTCTATCTTTACATTTTATTCGTTTCTTTCATTAGAAATATTGATGTTTTAGGAGCAGTTATTTGTTCTGAATCTGTTCTATGCCATTCTATTTTTTCTTGGCAGAGAGATGAGTGCCTTCTGAGGTAAAAACATTGTCTCAAAGCAAGAATGAATCTTTCAGTCAAGGCCCATGATATTAACACTTCAGAAAATTTGTCATACACATTTGCAAAGCAAAACATATTTTGCTTCCTTTGTGATAGCTGAGGCTGCTCTAAATAGAGGAAACATCCTTCACTGTGAGATTATAAAAGTTTTGAATATTTGAAAAGCAATGTAGAGGAATATAGAATAATAAAAGGGAAAAACAAGTATCTAAACATACTCACTCTTGTGCAAATTACAAACCACAGAAGAAAAGAGCAAGTAGCTCATATATAGGGGAAATCTCAGAGACTGGCCACTTGTGTTTACTATTTATTATTTAATTAATGCTTCGAAGTACATAAACTGAGATATATACCTATATATATATTTATCTATCTACATTCCTAAAGTACTACACCACTTAATGCTTTTGCTAAGACTCAAGTTTTCCTTCAGCCATGAATTTAAAGGAATTTAAGCTTCGTAATTAGAATTTGTCAAAACACACACTTTTGGCTAAAAACTCAGGAATTCTTAGGTGAAATCTGAAATGACTCCCCCTCCCCCAGATGTGGAGGGCAAGGAGAGAGAGAGAAAGAAGCAGACTGCTCTAAACTGGTAGGTAACAGGCTTAGCAAGCAAGGGAACTTCCATATGAGATTTGTCTTGGGTGATGCAAGGTAAGCAGATCTCTGCATCAGCCTACCAGAATCTTCAAGGTTTTTATATAGAAGTCTTCACTGGGTTCAGCCACATACACAGTCCAGATGGCCTCGACAACACGTTGCTCTTTCAAAGCTGTGTCCTTGAAGACTGCTTCCACTGTGGGACCAGTGCGGGGGATGTACATCCTAAGGCAGGAGGAAGGGTGAGGAGCTTAGGATGGCCTGGGTCCCAGCTCTCAGGTCAGTCTGAGGCCATGTGCTCTTGAGGACCTCCTCCAACACACACTTCAGAGCAAACGTAAGTAAAACATTTCGAAGCATGTTGTAACTGTGATTGTAACTCAAGACTATTTCACTTCTAATAATACACTATTATCATCCTCAAATTACAAAGCATTTATTAAAACCAAAGGTACGTGGAACTCATGCCTCAAATCTCACAAATCATAAATTAATTCTTTTTTCCATATTTTCAACTCAACTAACTGCGACACACAAGGCATGTGGCAGGCAATGTGAAGGATACAAAATTAGTGTTCTTCCTTTCATGAGCTCAGGATATATTTATTTTTACCTACATCTTTTTCTCCTAAACTATCTCTTCTTTTTCCCTTTCACCAGTTAAATTTATTATATATTTCCACCCTTCAAATGGGCCAGAAGAGGACTGAGTGTTAAACACAGGTGATCTGGAGCAGAAAGTTCTCTGGACTTGATGTACTATGTTGTGTTATTCCATGTTTACAGGAAAAAAAAAAAGAAATCAAACCAACCCCTCCTAAGTTTTAATACAGCAAATGATATCATACCTTTATAAAATTAAGAAAAATATAAGTAGAATGTGAAGCAAACTATGTGTATTAACATACTACATGAGGAAAATCCATAAAACAATAACGAATGTTTTTTAAGCCCACAAAATATTAATATAAACTTCCACTTGAGCTAAGATGGAGTAAGAGCGAGATTTATCTTTATATTTAAAAATCTGATAATTAGACAAAATATACACTAGAACTGGAATCCCTGGGAAAAGAGAAACAAGGTAAGCTACAAAAATTCACCAGTTTTAATGTCCAGAGGATGTATCTAGGCTATATTCATCGAAAAGAAACCAAACAGAACTTGATGTTTACTGAATTAAGGACAGAATTTAGTCATTTAAACAGATATCAAAGATCAGAAAGATCAAAGTGGTGAGTGCTTGGGGGCAGAATATTAGAGAAGAGGGAACTGCACAGATGGAAGTCACAGGATCTTCAGAGACGTATTCTTCGGCCTTCATTTGAGTGTTATCTCTACACACATCAGAGGACACAACCATAGGCTAGGAGAAAAACAACTTGAAGGTTAAGGCAAAACAGTAGCAAGATCCCATAATGGGCTGGGAATAATTCTTGTTCCCAACAAACTGATTGGAAAGACCTTACACATGGCAATGGATGCCATTTCAGTAGTATGGGTAAATTACTCTTAAATAATAACACTTGAATCTTCCCTACACAAGCTCACACCTGTGAAAATGGCTCTCATTAAAAGGCTCCAAACAATCAATGGTGGTGAAGATGTGGAGAAAATGTAACCCTTTTACACTCCTGATGAGATTGTAAATTGATGTAACAACTATGGAAAAGAGGACGGAGATTCCTCAAAAAACTAAAAATTGAACTACCATATGGCCCATTAATTCCACTCCAGGATATGTATATGAGAAAAATGAAAACACTAACTCAAAAAGATAAATGCACCTAATGTTCACAGCAGCATATATATATATTTTTTACAATAACCAAGATGTAAGAGCAATCTAAATGTCTAACAACAGGTGAATGGATAAAGAAAAAATGATGCACAGATACACAATGGAATATTACTCAGCCAAAAAAAAGAAAAAATTGCCATTTGCAACAACATAGATGGACCTGGAATATATTATGCTTAGTGAAATGTCAGACAGAGAAAGACAAATACTGTGTTATCACTTATAGGCAAAATATAAAAAATAAAAATTAAAAAATGGATGTAACAATACAGAACTGACTCACAAATATAGAGAAGAAACTAGTGTTTACCAGTGGGGAGAAAGTGGTGGGGAGAGGCAAGATAGGTTCAAACTACTGTGTATATAATAAATAATCTATAAGGCATATTGTATAGCAGAGGGAAGGCAGCCACTATTTTATAGTAACTTTAGAAGGAATGTATAATCTATAAAAATATCACTATATTGTGTACCTGAGACTAGAACATAATATTGGAAATAAACTATACTTCAATAAAAAATAAGGAAAGTCTGATAGTTTGCACAACAAGTTGAAGCCTAAGGAAACGTGACTACTTCATGTAATTTGGTATGTGCATGGGGTCTTGGAACATAAAAAGGACAAGAGGGAAAATGAAGACAATCTGAATAAAAGATTGTCTTTAGTTAATAGGAATATATCAGTATTGGCTCATTAATTACAACAAGTGTACATACTATTATAAGATACTAATAACCTTGAAGTGAAGTGTAGTGTATATGGGAACTCTGTGCAATTTTTGCCATCTTAAAAACAATCCTACAATACAGTTAAAAAATGCTAACAACAAACCCAAACTCAAAATACTATGTAATATATGATTCCATTTACATGAAATTTCAGAACACTCAAAACAATAGTGGCAGAAAGTAGATCAGTGGTTGCCATAAACCTGATAGAAGGAAGGGTATTCGTTAAAAAAGACAAGGGAAATTTGGGGGTGTCAACACTGTATGACGGTTTTGGTGGTGTTTATATTACTGCAGATATTTAAGTTCATTGCAAGTGAGTTATATACCAATCAAGCTATTTAAAATTACAAAAAAATCAATCCTGGAAAAATTAGTAATCTGTGAACTGGTTTTAGATTCCTTCCATAAGGCAAGAGCCACTTAAATAAATATGCAAGAGTATCTTCTCCTTCAGTGAAAGTCTTCTATAATTCTGAGGACTGAAAAATATATTCATCATCTTTATTTTTCAGTGAGTTGCCATTAATTAGTGTCGTGGACTGCTGCGAATTGCTTAATTTGCTCCAGGATTCACCACTGAGAAGTCTGCATCCTAGAGAGTATGGATGAAGATGCTTTCTGGTGGTGCCCTTCTTAGTTTACTTTCATGATCTAAATACACCACCCAATTTTTTTAGCTTAATTGAATTTCCTTAGACGTGTGTGTAATATTTACTTATGTATAATACGCTGTTATGTATTAGACCCAGAAAATTTGTTCAGGTTAAATTAAAATTTCAAAATAAAGATATACTTAATCAGCATTACTTTTTAATACTTAGCTGCATTTCTTCATTTAAATATTATAAGGGCATTATGTAGATCTTAAATATAAAAGAGAAACATAAAGAGGAATTATGCTACTTGGAAAAATTGGACAAGTTCTCCTGGAAGAGATGGCAGTTAACTGTGGAAAGACTATATAGTCTTTGAAATTGGAATATATGTTCTCAGATGAGCTGATTACAAGTTTTAGCTCCACTGCTTTACCATCCAAGGATAACTGAACAGATAGGTGAACATTGCTGAGCTTCAGTTCCATCTCTTTCGCAGGTCATTGTGAAGTACAAATGAAACAATATTTGTGAAAATACTTGCATAATAACAAACTCTTATAATGAACCTTCATAAATTGGCAGTGTTTGAATTTTTATTTCTGATGTGGTGATTTCACGTAGTTCAATTGAGACTCAGATATGACTCTTTTTCATTATTAGAGCTACTCCACCTGCATACAAAAAACTAGATAACAGAGAGCCATCAGGACATTTCAGATAAGAGAACTGGCATGATGAAGGCTTTAAAGTGGAGGAGGAAAATGTGGAGGTGTGATCAGAGAGAGTGAAATAAAAGCTGGCCACGATGTATAGTACTGAGAAGGAAGGTGGGGGAAACACCACTGGGAAAGAGGAACTGGTCTTACTGATAAAATCCTTAAATGCTAGGCTGAATGGTTTGAGCCTAATTCAAAGGCAATGGGATTTTTGAGAAGTGTAACATGATCAAGGCATGTATTAGAAAGTTGGGTCTGGCATTGCAGGGAGGAAAGTGGGCGAAGAAAGGAGGATGGAAAACCACCTGGACGGATGCTGCTTTCATCCAGAGTTAGATACTGGGAATTATCCCCAGATGTTTTTCGAAGACACCTGCAGACATGCACAGAGTCAGGGAAGGCCCAATGGTTTGAAACATCAGGAGAGAAAAAAAAATCACACAATGAAATCCTGTCTTTATTTATTTAAAGCTCTACCCTCCATAGAAAAGATTTTCACCTCATACCTTCCTGCCCAGCTACCCTGCCATGTTCCATCCCTATTTAAGGAAAAAAAGACATTTACAGTAGACTATTTTCATGGGGTGATATATATATATATATATATATATATATATATATATATATATACACACACACACACACACACACATACATACACACATATATATATACACACACATACACACATACACACATATATATATGTGATTTTTATTTTTTTACATTATAGCTGGTTTACAGTGTTCTGTTAATTTTCCACTGTACAGCATGGTGATTTTAAAACCATTCGTCAACCAACTGCAGTTCTTTTTGTTGTCTCTTCTTAATGAGTTTGGGAAGGACTTTGTAAGCTTTGAAAATCAA
This sequence comes from Phacochoerus africanus, assembly GCF_016906955.1. Lineage (NCBI taxonomy): Eukaryota > Metazoa > Chordata > Mammalia > Artiodactyla > Suidae > Phacochoerus > Phacochoerus africanus. The sequence continues at coordinate 208,729,864 of NC_062544.1, read as the reverse complement.
CTTTTGAAAATCAACTTCTCAGGAAATAGTCCCTTAAAAAAGAATAAACAATACACTGTTCAACTGGACAGACCATAAGCAGGAAATAAAATTATCTGAAGAAATCACAAATTTAGAACAACCAAGTCAGCTTAACTCTGTCTCCAAAGTCTGACTACATCTGAATTGAGAATCTTTCCTTTTGAAGACAGATTTTTTTTTCTCAGCTATTTTCATGTTCCTGCCCAAGAAACATCCACAAATCCCTTCATTAATATTCAACATGAGCCTATGGTGATATGCCAAATATTTGAATGATATGGTCAAAAATACCTTTCTTGTGTAGGCAGTACATTTGAGAGTACATTGTGATAACACAGCAAAGAAAATAAAAATTCAATCTTTTGTTCCAGATGTTCACAATTTAAGTGCCATAGTAATCGTGTATGTGAAAATTGTCACTGTGACTAACTTTATAAATAAAGTTTCAAGCAGTTTTAGAGAGGAGAAAGAAAAAGAAAGAAAAGGAGAGAAGGAAAGAAGGAAGGAAGGAAGGATGGAGGAAGGGAGAAAAGGACATTCTCCAAATTACATAGGTAGCAAATTATAGAGCCAGAATTAGAGCCCAAGTCATATTCTGAAGCCCACATGCTCGTCTGCCATGGTATTCTGCTTCGCATCAAGCACAGCTCTAATTTCTATTATAAACCTTACTGCTTTGTGCAATGAATTATAGTTAGATGTGTCTGTTTCTCTTTCCAACATGCTGAGAGATAATGACATTTAAAAAGCTCATTTAGAAAATTGCCTGACATTTAATGTGAGTTTAATAAATAATAGCTCATATTATTATAAATTAAAATAGAGAAGGAAAAACACATTTCTGTCTTATGTTATCTAGAAGAACCTGAACTAAGACTTAAAAGTGTGACAAGGATTTTCAGAGGTAAAATTGAGGAGAAAAACTATCTAAGGTGAGATACAAAGGCATGGATGTAGAATAGTGAAGATTGGGTTTGGAAAAACTATAGCTGAATTGAAGGTAGGTTGGGAGGCCTAATAGAGAGGAACAATTTGAAATATGGCCAGAGTCCCAATTAAAGAGAATTTGTTTGTTCTGTGTACGATGTTATTAGGTTTATCAGGAGGACAAGGAAGAGAATATTTGTACTTTACAAAAATACTTTTGGAAGCAGTATGGAAGATGAGTTGAAGGAAGGGAAATGGTAGGAAAACCAGTAGTTGCTCATGATTACTGATTAAGGAGTTAAGATTAATATGTTGCTGACAATGTGCCAACCACTATTCTAAGCTCATTTAAAGCATTTTATAATTTAACTTTTATAATAAACTTATGAGATGCCTATTTATCAATGCAAGATTTCTCTCATTTCATTCTCAAGTGTCCTGTTTTGGACAAAACATTATGTGGTCACCTCACTCATGCAAAACTTTATCCCTGAGGGTAAGAAATGGCAATCAGGTGAAACAGTGCTATAAAGCAGCAACCTTGCCATTCAGTGGATGTATTGGGAGGGCTTGGAAGACAAGAACCTTGAATATAAATTCCAGCTTTACCCTGGGATTTGGTTCTTTTATCAATTATTTATGATCCCAAGAACCAAATATTATTATAGCTAGAAGAAACACTAGAAATCACCTAATCCAACAGGCCTTAACTTAATGTGTAGGTGGACTTATAGAGACCAGAGATCATATTCAGGAAAGTTATGTCCTCCAGTCTTGTAGACTAACTTTGGAATATGTTAGTATATGTTTTTTTTTTCCCTTAGAAAAACAGCCTCATTGTTTTATTGTATTATCAGTTAGGAGACATTTATCTGGGACAATCTATAAAAAGCTGAGTAACATAAGAGAAAAAGTGAGTGTTTTTACACTGCTAGTCAATGACAAAGCCATAACAAACTTCTTTTGTCTTCCTCTTATATCAATAAAATTGATTGAAAAGGTGTGCTTTTGAATTTATTAATGTTTGATACAGTTTGTTTAACCAAAAAACGTGTGAACAGTGAATATGAAAATTTAAGTAGAGATTACATTTGTTTTCTTCACAGTGTTCGCAGTACAAATAGCATTGTCTATCACAAGGTAGGCTTTCAGAAAATATTTGCTGAGTGAGTGAATGAAGGACATTAACAGGTTCGATTCACTGTATAGTTGCAGGGTTGGATTTCTGAGGATAATGCACATTTCAACCACATGGTGGTGCCATTTTACAGTTTTTTTGAAAAATGGAGCTTAAGGAGAAAACCAAATAATGCCGCATACTTCCTTTGACAAAGCAATTTAAATCCAGAGTATGAATTATTTAGATAATTTATCTGGCAAATCTATACTCACTTAGAAGCCCATAAAAGGTAAAATGGCCACAAGGTTTGAATTACCGATGGAGGATGTTAACGTTGCCTATGAGCAGTTTTTGCTGATACTGGTTTAGAGTAAAGAATGTCAATCAAAATGATAACTTCTTGGTAGCTGGTAAGCACCACATTAAGCACTCTTTGATCACTAAGCACCATGAGACTGACAAAAGCATCCAAAAGACAGCTGGATGAATATAGAGATCCCACCTGAAGTCAGAAGTCTAAAGGTGCTGACATGTGGGCCACAAAGCTCTCAGGAGGAGAAATGGTAAGAACTAGTGCTTCTCTAGATGTCTCTATTTTATCTCAGATTAAGGTAAATCAAGGAACTGGGATTAAGAGAGGCAGAAAATAGAGCTTTGTAAGTGTGGTTGGCTGGTGGAGTCATAGGGAAGGGCAGATATGAAGTCTGCTTGGATTGTTCTAAGGAGCAGGTGACTCTCATTTAGTTTAGTTTTCACATTCATGAATTGAGGGGTGGGGGGAGGAAATAGATGAGAATTCCAACGACTCTACTCAGCACCATTTCCGAGCTGACTTTATAGTTGCTTTCAGGTTGTCTCTGCACATTCACTCTAACTCCATTTCACACAAACCCTTTTCTCCAACACACACACATACACACACACACACACACTCACACACACACACACACACAGTTGCTTTCTACAACTATGGCCACCAGCCTCATCCTCTGTGTAACTCCCTAGTTCCCAACTGATATGGGATCAACTCTTTAAATACTGCTTCCCATATACTCTGTGACTTTATCTACCCTTTTTTTTTTCTCATTAAGTAGCCTGATGGAGAGCCCATCATTCTGAATCTTCCCAAGACAGATATACTTCGAATACACACTGGGATTGCACTCTTCCTATAAATTATCCATGATGGACTAGTAAAAAGAACATAAAAACAGTCCTGGGACAAGGAATTGAACATAGCTGACGTAAACTCCATTTTGTAGATTTTCTTTGGTTCTCTTCAATGGCCTGCTCTAAACCCCTATATGTATTTCCTTATATTCTCTTTTCATAGTTTTATTTCCCAAACTCTCAAGGTCTTAACACCACCTCATTTTTATTCAAAGCTCTAAGATACACATACCAAAATCTTGCTGTATCAACCTAGTAAATAATCCCTCAAAATTTAAAATCTTCCCTTCACCCAACTATATCCAACCATATGTAAGTGATGTTTCCTCAATGACTCACAGTATTATGTTAGGCTATCCACCCCATTAGTCAAATCCCTTAAACTTCTTGGGATTTTGCAACTCAACAAATTTCATTTAAAGGAGAATTGGAGGGTGATGAGAAAGTATGTGTGTGTGTGTAAGTGTGTGAATGTGTCTGTGAGTTGACACCGAAATACATTCACCCTCTTTAAAAGTTATGCAAAAGTATAGAGAAGGTCATCTGTAGCTGAGACCTGTACACTTTTTTTTTTTTAAATGGATAGCAGACAGGAACATACAGACAGAAGTGGTAGTTGAGAAACCCTGTTGCCAAATATGTTCACATTAAGAGTTAGTACCTATGAAGTTTCAGGCTTAAAGTCAGAGGTTTGGCAGCCAAGGTGAAAGAAAAAGGAGGAGGGGAAGGGGAAAGGCAACGGTGAGGTAAGGGAGGAAAAGGAGGAGAAAATGAAAAAGAAAGAAAAATAAATATTTATTGTTTTTGTGTTTTTGAGTTTTTGGTGGTAAGCAATTATGAAGAGGTTGGTACCTTTACAACAGATTAAAAGCTAAACTGCAAGCCAACTTGCTGACCAGAGAGAACCATAGAAGAAGATGGACAAAAAGAGCCTTTTTGGGTTAAGAACAAACCTCAAAGACTGGTCTCAAAAACTACTTCTGCTAGGATTTATTTGTTTCAGACTGTAATCCCATTTATGCCCCAGGTCATTACTGAGAACAATAGAGCAATCAGCCAGCAATTAGGGAACCCTAAACGCAGAATGGGACATCAGGGTAAGCAGACAATTTACCAGAGAGATCAGAGAAAAGGACAGTCAAAGAGAACCCTGCTATCACTGCCCTCCCAGGGTGATGCCTGCCCAAAGCTGCACCCTTCGAAGAGCAACATCAGAGAGTTCTTGCTGATAGGAAAATAGACTTCGCTAAAATAATTGAGCCAACTCACTAAACAAAATAACAAGCAAATGACAACAAAACAAGACCCAGAAAGGGGAAAAGAGAATCATCATCCAGAATTGCTACAATATATTATCTAAAATATCAAATTTTCAAAAAAAAATTATGAGACATGCAACAAAACAAGAAGGTGTGACGCACACAAAAAACAGGCAGCAGAAAATGTCTGTGAAAGGACCCAGATGTAAAATTTGATGAACAAAGACAAAGCAAGCGTAGCTACATTCAAACGATTAAAGGAAGTTATTTAACAAAGTGATCTAAGATGACAATATTTCATCAAATATTGAGAACCAATAAAGAGACAGAAATTATTAAAAAGAATCAGGTGGAAATTATTGAAATTATGAGAATAATTTCAAATATAGTTCAATAACCAAAATGACATATTAACTAAAGCAGGTTTGAGTAGAGTAGGTTTGAACTGGAAGAAGAATCAATGAATTATAAAGTAGAATGAGATTATGCAATCTAAAAAACAGACTAAAGAATGAAGAAAATTGAACAGCACTAAAAAAATTAGAGAAAATATTTGTGAAAAATTCATAAATTTGATGAAAAGCATTGATCGACACATTCAAAGTGCTCCATGAATTCAAACTAGGACACATAAAAAGAGATCCATACACCGACACATCATAGTAAAAAAATGTCAAAAGCCACAGAAAAAATTTTGAAAGCAGCAAGAAAAACAAAATGGCTCATCACATACAAGAAAACCCAATGAAAGAATTAGCTGCCTTTGCATTAGAAACAGTGGATACCAGAAAGTAACAGGGTAATAGGTTCAAGTTGCTAAAAGAAAAATACTGTCCACCAAGAATTTCATATCTAGAAAAACCATGTGTCATAAAAAAAGTGAAATTAAAGCATTTCCAAATAAAAATTTATAGAATTCTTCTCTAAAAGAATCACTTAATGTTAATTCTAATCCACATGAAAAAAAGAGCGCTATTAAGGTTTATTATGTATTGGTAAAAGGCATGTACATATATATATTTCTTCTTCTTTCTATCTAAACTGATTTAAACAGTAATTGTATAAAATAATATGTATATAACATAATGCTAGAAATATTACATATAAAAATGTAAAGTATTTGACAATAATAGCACAAAGGAGGTGTTTAGGGGAAAAAGCAGTTTGTAGATGGAAATTTAAAGAGATGGTAAATTAAATTTAGAGTAATACATGAAGACTAGAAATAGCAAATAAGGTATTACAAATTCTATAAATACATACTTTTTATTTTGTCAGTTTCTTCAATACACATAAATTATATAAGTTAATAGTTGTAGCAATGCATTTTTGGGCTTGGAACATACATAGGTATATTATATATAATAATAGCACAAAGGGGAGAATGCTATAAAAAACTATATACCAACCAGTTAGATAACTTAGGCACTATGTACAGTCTCCTAGAAAGGCCTAAATTATTGAAATTGACTGAAGAAAAAAGACAAATTCTAAATGATGTATAACAAATAAATATACAGAAATAGTAGGAACAAGACTGCCCACAAGAAAATCCCTGAGCCAGATGCCTCTTCCCTTTGTGTTATCTTAGCACCCTTGTCAAATATCAGTTGACCATAAACATGAACAGTTGATTCTGAATTCCTAATTACATTCCATTGATCTCTGTGTCTGGTTTCAGTGTTTTGACATGATAGTGTGTACTAGAATATGAATAGGCATGTAGATAAATGGAATAGAGTTGAGAATCCAGAAACAAGCTCTCACATTTATGGTCAACTAACTTTTAACAAAGGTGCTAAGAGAATACAGTGAGGAAAGAATAGTTTTTTCAACAAATGATGCTGAGATAGCTAGATATCCACCTTGAAAAAAATTAATTTAAACTCCTGTCTCACATTATATAAAAAGAAATAATTCAAAATGGACCAATGACTTAAATGTAAGTGCTAATACTATAAAACCATTAAAGGAAAACATAAGCATGTTTTAAGAAAAAATTGTATCATCTCAAAGGTAACCAAAGAAAGTGAAAAGGTAATACACTAAGTGGGAGAAAATATTTTCAAATCATATATTTATAAAGGACGTCGATCTTGAATACATAAAAAAATCCTTAACAGCTCAATTATAAAAAGACAGCCAGGTAAAACTGGGTAAAGGATTTGAATAGACATTTCTTCAAAGGTCTTATAGAAGTGGTGAGTAAGCAAATTAAAAGATGCTCAACTCCATAGCTATCGAGGAAATGCAAATCAAAACTGCAATGAGAAACCACTCTCTACTAAGGAAAGTACTTATTATCAAAAATATATTATTTGTGAGGATGTAGAAAAATTAGAACCATCATGTACTGCTGGTAGAAAGGAAAAAGAGGGAGGACAAGATGGCAGAGGAGTAGGGGGACAGCTCGCCCTCTCCCACAAACACAACAAAAAAAGCACATCTACAGAATAAATGACTCACACAGAACAGCAACCAATCGCTGGCAGAGGAACCTAAACTCCCATAACGGCAAGAAGTTTGTGACATTACTGGGCAGAATGGGAGAAAAGAGGAGAGTGAGAGAAGGTGAATCCCAGTGGGACAGGTGCTCCCGAAAGGGAACTGTGGAGGAGAAAGGGATCCCTCACCCTGGAAAGTCACCTACATGGGGGAAAGATCAAAAGAACTGGAGGAATCTCCAGATGCAGATAAAAGTGTAGCAGTAAGTTGGAGTACGGAAAAGCTGATCAAGAACCGAACGGACCATCTGAACTACGGGCACAGTCACCAAAAATTGAGATGCCTGGGTGGGGGCTGGGCACCGAATCCTCTGCTCCAGAGGTTAGTCCCTGGCTAGGCACCGAGACCTCGGCTCCGAAGGTTAGTCGCCGAGAAAGGGCTGGGGGATGCCTGGGTGGGGGCTGGACACCGAGACCTCGACCCCAGAGGTTGGTCCCTGGGAAAGGGCCGGGGGACGCCTGGATGGGGGCTGGGCACCAAGACCTCGCCTCCAGAGGTTAGTCCCTGGGCTGGGGGGGCGGGGTGGATCGGAAACTGCTTGGGAGGTCTAGAAACCATTTGATGGGGCAGAGACTGCCTGGGAGACTAGAAAACAAAGCTGTCGCAGAGGAAGGGAACAATACTCTAGGGGCGGGGAAGTGGAAAGCCACATCAGAGGGAACCTGGGAGAAGAGCCTGGTCTGCGCCCGTGCTGGTGAGGGGAGAAAAGAAGGGGTGGGTCCCCATAGAATACCCCCCATGCCACAGCAAGCTTACAGGCCTGCTAGCTAGCTGAAAGCTGTGCTTCCCAGTGCATCCCCTCCCCCCACCCCCACCACCCCCTGTGCTCTCGCGGAACCTGGGGCTGCCTGCCATCCAGGAGGGCTGGCCTCAACAATTGCCTGAAGCCTACCACCGCAGGGGCTGTCCCTGCACAGGCCTGCTTGCCCTTTGGAGGGGCTACACTTCCGCAGAGTAGCACCAAATACCACCAGCCCCCGAGAAAAGGCCTGCAGCCCAGAAAAGCTAGAACAAGCCTAGCCAGGCAGTGAATAGATCTGCCTAATTCCCGGACGGTTTTTCTGAGTCGGGCTGCCCCAGGGAGGAGCCTCTTGGATTTCCAGTGGCCCTGCTACCCACCCAAGCCCCTAGGGGGTGCCAAGCTATAGAGGATCAGCTGCATAGGACTTCCAGCTCCAGGCAGGACCCCCTGCAGCCCAGAAAAGCTGCAACAAGCCTGGCCGAGTCGGGAAAAGATCTCAGACGGTTTTTCTGAGTTAGGCTGCCCTGGGGAGGAGCCTCTTGGGTTTCCAGTGGCCCTGCTACCCGCCCAAGCCCCCAGGGGGTGCCCCACTCCCGCAGAATAGCTGCTCAGCACCATCAGCCCCCTGGAAGAGCCCTGAGCCCAGAAAAGCTACAACAAGCTTGGCCAGACTGTGAAAAGATCCGCCTACATTCGCAGGCTATCCTTCTGAGTTGGGCTGCCCTAGGGAAGAGCCTCTTAGGTTCTCAGTGACCCAGATAGCTGCTCCAGCCCCCAGGGGGTGCTGCACTCCTGAGGAACAGCTGCCCAACACCGCCAACTACCTGCAAGAACCCCACAGCCTAAAAACACCACAGCAAGCTCTGCATGACCAAGTGAAATCTGCTAGCATGGAGGTGTGGACCTCCCAGTCCTGTCTGCCCTCAGGAAGTCCTCCTTTGCTTCAAAGAAACACTGTTAGCTCCATCAACACTCCAGAAAAGCCACACTGCCTCAAAAAAGATTGACCAACAACGCCAGCCCTCAGGAAATATTCCACGGCAGTGACAAGGCAAACACTGCCAAATAACGGAGAGTACAACTCCCTCAGGAGAAAGAAAACAACAAGCAAGATGAAGAAGCTGAGAAACCACCCCCAGTCAAACCAACAGGAGAACTCACCTAAAACAGTAAAAAATGAAACAGATCTCTGCAGTCTGACAGACCTGGACTTCAAAAGAGAAATAGTGAAAATACTGAAGGAATTAAAAGAAGATATGAACAGTAATGCAGATACCCTCAGAAAGGAACTAGAAAATATAAGGAGGTGCCAAGAAAAACTAGAACATTCATTTGCAGTGATGCAAACTGAACTAAGGGCAGTAAAAACCAGAATAAATAATGCAGAAGAACGAATCAGTGATATGGAAGATAGAATAATGGAAATCACTCAATCCGGTCAACAGACAGAAAACCGAATCAAAAAACTGGAAAGCAAGATAAGAGACCTATGGGATAATATAAAGCAGGCCAACTATGCATAATAGGAATTCCAGAAGGAGTAGAAAAAGATAAGGGGATGGAAAATATATTTGAAGAAATTATCGATGGAAACTTCCCAAATCTAAAGGATGCTAGGTTCAAGATACAAGAAGCACAGAGGGCCCGAAACAAACTGAACCCAAATAGACCCACACCAAGACACATCATAATAAAAATGGAAAAAGTTAGTGATAAAGAGAGGATCCTAAAGGCAGCAAGAGAAAAACAGAATGTTACCTACAAGGGAACCCCCATAAGAATATCAGCTGATTTCTCTACAGAAACACTACAGGCCAGGAGGGAATGGCAAGAGATATTTAAAGTGCTCAAAGGAAAAAATATGCAACCCAGAATACTCTATCCAGCAAGAATATCATTTAAAATAGAAGGGGAAATAAAAATTTTTTCCAACAAACAAAAACTTAAAGAATACTGCAACACAAAACCCAGGTTAAAGGAAATATTGAAAGGGCTTCTCTAAACCAAAAAGAAAGGAAGGAAAGGGAAGAAAAAAGAAAAGAAAAAAAAAGAAGAAGAAGAGGAAGAACTAGGACTGAGGAAACCGCAATCAGAGAGCAGTCACTCAAATAAGCCAGCATACAGATTTAATCATGAACATGCTTCAAACAAAATAAAATTGAAAAGAAAAAAATAAAAAAGAGTCATCAAAACCATAAAATGTGGGCAAGGGATGTTAGGAAGTAAATAACCCTTTTTGTTTGTTAGTTTGTATGTTTCTCTTCTTAATTTTAATATAGTAATGAAGTGTTTGAACTTACAGGACCATCAGGCTAAAACACACAATTATGGGAAGGGGTTAGCATACTTAAAAAACAGGGCAACCACAAGCCAAAACCAAATATTGCATTTGCAAAAAATGGGGAAAAAAATACACTCAAGCAGATAATAACAGGACACCATCCAACCAAAAAAAAGAAAGGAACACGAGGTTCAAATGGCAATAAATAATCATCTATCAATTATCACCTTAAATGTCAATGGACTGAACACCCCAATCAAAAGACACAGAGTGGCTGAGTGGATAAAAAGGCAAAAACCTTCAATATGCTGCCTACAAGAAACTCACCTTAGGACAAAAGATACATATAGATTGAAAGTGAAAGGGTGGGGAAAAATATTTCACGCCAATAGACAAGACAGAAAAGCAGGAGTCGCAACACTCATATCAGACAAAATAGACTTTAAAACAAAAGACATAAAGAAAGACAAAGAAGGACACTACTTAATGATTAAGGGATCCATCCAAGGAGAGGATGTTACTATTGTCAACATATATGTCCTAAATACAGGAGCACCCAGATACATACAACAAATATTAACAGACATAAAGGGAGATATTGATGAGAATACAATCATAGTAGGAGACCTTAATACCCTCCTCACATCAATGGACAGATCCTCTAGACAGAAAACCAATAAAGCAACAGAGATCCTAAAGGAAACAATAGAAAAGTTAGACTTCATTGATATCTTCAGGACACTACATCCAAAAAAAGCAGAATACACATTCTTCTTAAATGCTCATGGAACATTCTCAAGAATCGACCACATATTGGGACACAAAGCTAACCTCAATAAATTTAGGAGCATAGAAATTATCTCAAGTATCTTCTCTGACCACAATGCCATGAAATTAGAAACCAACCATGGGAAAAGGAAAGAGAAAAAAACCTACTACATGGAGACTAAACAACATGCTACTAAAAAACCAATGGGTCAATGAGGAAATCAAGAAGGAAATTAAAAACTACCTTGAAACAAATGATAATGAAGACACAACCTCTCAAAATCTATGGGATGCTGAGAAAGCAGTGCTCAGAGGGAAATTTATAGCAATACAGGCCTTTCTCAAAAAAGAAGAAAGATCCCAAATTGACAACTTAACCCTCCACCTAAAGGAATTAGAAAAAGAAGAACAAAAAAGTCCTAAAGTCAGCAGAAGGAAGGAAATTATAAAGATCAAAGAAGAAATCAATAAAATAGAGACTCAAAAAACAATAGAGAAAATTAATAAAACCAAGAGCTGGTTCTTTGAAAAGGTAAACAAAATTGACAAACCCCTGGCCAGTCTCACTAAAAAGAGGAGAGAAAGAAACCAAATAACCAAAATTATAAATGAAAAAGGAGAAATCACAACGGATACAGCAGAAATACAAAAAACCATAAGAGAACACTATGAACAACTATATGGCAACAAGGTTGACAATCTGGAAGAGATGGACAATTTTCTAGAATCTTACAGCCTGCCAAAACTGAATCAAGTAGAAACAGACCAACTGAACAGACCCATCACTAGAAATGAAATTGAAGAGGTCATAAAATCACTCCCTACAAATAAAAGTCCAGGACCAGATGGCTTCACAGGTGAATTTTATCAAACATATAAAGAGGAACTGGTGCCCATCCTCCTTAAACTCTTTCAAAAGGTTGAAGAAGAAGGAATACTCCCAAAGACATTCTATGATGCCACCATCACCCTCATTCCAAAACCAGACAGAGATACCACCAAAAAAGAAAACTATCGCCCAATATCATTGATGAATATAGATGCAAAAATTCTCAACAAAATCTTAGCCAACTGAATCCAACAACATACCAAAAAAATTATACACCATGACCAGGTTGGGTTCATCCCAGGTTCACAAGGATGGTTCAACATACGCAAATCAATCAGCATCATACACCACATTAACAAAAGAAAAGTCAAAAATCATATGATCATCTCAATAGACGCAGAAAAAGCATTTGACAAAGTCCAACATCCATTCATGATCAAGACCCTCGCCAAAGTGGGTCTAGAGGGAACATTCCTGAATATAATCAAAGCCATTTATGACAAACCCACAGCAAATATACTACTCAATGGGGAAAAACTGAAAGCCTTCTCACTCAAATCTGGAACAAGACAGGGATGCCCACTCTCACCACTGCTCTTCAACATAGTTTTGGAAGTCCTAGCCACAGCAATTAGACAAACAAAAGAAATAAAAGGCATCCATATAGGAAGAGAAGAGATAAAACTGTCACTGTATGCAGATGACATGATACTATACATAGAAAACCCTAAGGACTCAACCCCAAAACTCCTTGAACTGATTCATAAATTCAGCAAAGTAGCAGGATATAAGATTAACATTCAGAAGTCAGTTGCATTTCTGTACACCAGCAAGGAAATATTAGAAAAGGAATACAAAGATATAATACCTTTTAAAATTGCACCTCACAAAATAAAATACCTCGGAATACACCTGACCAAGGAGGTAAAGGACCTATATGCTGAGAACTATAAAACTTTAATCAAAGAAATCAAAGAAGATGTAAAGAAATGGAAAGATATTCCATGTTCCTGGATTGGGAAAATCAATATTGTAAAAATGGCCATACTACCCAAAGCAATCTACAGATTCAATGCAATCCCTATCAGATTACCCAGGACATTTTTCACAGAACTAGAACAAACAATCCAAACATTTATATGGAACCACAAAAGACCCAGAATCGCCAAAGCAATCCTGAGAAACAAAAACCAAGCAGGAGGCATAACTCTCCCAGACTTCAAGAAATACTACAAAGCCGCAGTCATCAAAACAGTGTGGTACTGGTATCGAAACAGACAGACCGACCAATGGAACAGAACAGAGAACCCGGAAATCAACCCTGACACCTAGGGTCAATTAATCTTTGACAAGGGAGGCAAGAACATCAAATGGGAAAAAGAAAGTCTATTCAGCAAGCATTGCTGGGAAACCTGGACAGCTGCATGCAAAGCAATGAAACTAGAACACACCCTCACACCATGCACAAAAATAAACTCCAAATGGCTGAAAGACTTAAATATACGACAGGACACCATCAAACTCCTAGAAGAAAACATAGGCAAAACACTCTCTGACATCAACATCATGAATATTTTCTCAGGTCAGTCTCCCAAAACAATAGAAATTAGAGCAAAAATAAGCCCGTGGGACCTCATCAAACTGAAAAGCTTTTGCACAACAAAGGAAACCAAAAAGAAAACAAAAAGACAACTTTCAGAATGGGAGAAAATAGTTTTAAATGATGCAACCGACAAGGGCTTAATCTCTAGAATATATAAACAACTTATACAACCCAACAGCAAAAAAGCCAATCACCCAATGGAAAAATGGGCAAAAGACCTGAATAGACATTTCTCCAAAGAAGATATACAGATGGCAAGCAAACACATGAAAAATGCTCAACATCGCTGATTATAAGAGAAATGCAAATCAAAACTACCATGAGATATCACCTCACACCAGTCAGAATGGCCATCATTCATAAATCCACAGATAACAAGTGCTGGAGGGGTTGTGGAGAAAAGGGAATCCTCCTGCACTGTTGGTGGGAATGTAAACTGGTACAGCCACTATGGAGAACAGTTTGGAGATACCTTAGAAATCTATACATAGAACTTCCATATGACCCCGCAATCCCACTCTTGGGCATCTATCCAGACAAAACTCTACTTAAAAGAGACACATGCACCCACATGTTCATTGCAGCACTATTCACAATAGCCAGGACATGGAAACAACCCAAATGTCCATTGACAGATGACTGGATTCGGAAGAGGTGGTATATATACACAATGGAATACTACTCAGCCATAAAAAAGAATGACATAATGCCATTTGCAGCAACATGGATGGAGCTAGAGAATCTCATACTAAGTGAAATGAGCCAGAAAGACAAAGACAAATTCCATATGATATCACTCATAACTGGAATCTAATGTCCAGCACAAATGAACATCTCCTCAGAAAAGAAAATCATGGACTTGGAGAAGAGACTTGTGGCTGCCTGATGGGAGGGGGAGGGGGAGGGGGTGGTAGGGATAGGGAGCTTGGGCTTATCAGACACAATTTAGAATAGATTTACAAAGAGATCCTGCTGAATAGCATTGAGAACTTTGTCTAGATACTCATGTTGCAACAGAAGAAAGGGTGGGGAAAAATGTAATTGTAATGTGTACATGTAAGGATAACCTGACCCCCTTGCTGTACAGTGGGAAAATAAAAAAAAAATTATAAAAATAAAATAAAAAAATAAAAAATAGAAAAAAGAAATGAAAAAGAGTACAATCATTTTAGAAAGCAGTCTTCCAGTTCCTTGAAAGATTAAATAGAGGCTTACCATATGACCCAGTAATTTCACCCTCACCTCTATACTTAGGACAATTGAAAGCATGTTCACCTAAAACTTGTACACAAGTACCCATAGCTTCATTATTCATAATAGCCGGGAAGTAGAAACAATCCAATTGTCCAACAACTGACAAACTGATAAAATGGGATATACAATAGAATATTATTTATCAGTAGAGATAAATGAAGTACATACACATGCTGCAACATGGATTTGTTTTTTTTTTTTTGGCTTTTTAGGGAAGTTCCCAGGCTGGGGGTAGAATTGGAGTTGCATTTGCAACCTATACCACAGCTCAAGGCAATGCTGTATCTTTAACCCACTGAGTTAGGACAGGGATTGAACCCACATCCTCATAGACACTAGCCAGATTCTTTACTGATGATCCATGACAGGAAATCCACAATATGGATTAATTTTGAAAATATGCAAAGTGAATCCAGTTATAGAAGACCACGTATTGTATGATCTAATTTATATGAAATATCTAGAACAGGCAAATCTCTAAGACACAACATAAAATAGTGGTTGTCTAGGGCTGGAGGGATTGGTGGGACAGGCTAGGGATGACTGCTAGTTGGATGGGGTTTCTTTTTAAGGTGATGAAATGTTTTAAAATGTATTGAGGTTATGTTGCACAACTCTGTGAATACACTAAAAACCAGTTAAATTTTACACTTTTAATATGTGAAGTGTATGGCATATGATTTATATCTCATGAAGCTGTTATTTTGTTCAAATAATATTGATATACAATTTCAGATAAAAACAAGAATAATTGAGAAACTACTAAAAGCTTTCAGAGAGGCAAAAGAGGTTGCCCATAAAGGGAATAAGAATCATCATGGTATTTAAAACAAAACAAAACAAAACAAACTCAGTCACACAGAAGGGGGCAAGATTTCAAAATTCAGAAGAAAAAAATTAATTTTTAATTTAATTTTCATACTAGAATGTTCTCTTTCAAGTGTAAAAAGTATATTAGTTTTCTATTTGTGCATAACAAATTACTACATATTTAGCAGCCTAAAACTATCTACATTGACCAATTTCCATGTGTCAAGAGCCCAGCCTGACTAGACTAGGTTCTCTGCTCAGGGTCTCACACAGCTGCAATTTAGGTGGCGATTAAGATATATGATTTCTGGAACTGCAGGTTCTCTCCAAACTCACATGATTGTTGGAAGAATTCATTTCCTTGTGGTTATAGGACTGATGTCCCTACTTTCTTTCTGCTGTCAGCTGGAGGCTAATTTCAGCTCTTAGAAGAACCCTCAGTTCATTGCCAGTTGTCCGTCTTACAATAAGACAGACTACTTCTTCAAAAGCAGCAGGATGATCTCTCAGATTTTCGAAGATGTCGTCTTTTATCTCTAAAGGGACTATCCCAACACCTTTGCTAGAAGCAAATCACAGTTTCCCATCCACACTCAATGGAAGGTGATTACACAGAATGTGACTCAAATAAGGCTCATCTTAGAATTCTCCCTAACATACAGGGCATAAGTCTCAGAAAGTTTATTCTCCTTATACCTTTTCAGAACAAGTCATCTCAGATGTGCTCTTACAAAACACAGCAAAAAACAAAGAGGGAGTTGTGATATAAAATAATGAGTATATACCATGAGTACCATTTTGATAAAGTTGCAGTCAGTGGACTCTGCTATCAGCTCATTCCAGCTCATAAGAGCTGACTAACATATTTAGAATTAAAATATGTAAACTTACAATTAAGGAAATGATATATAAAAACAAATATGATGAATACTCCAAATTTATTACTAAGAAGTAAAATAACTTCTCAGTTTATTACTACCTGTATTCTGGAGGTTATTTACATATATCTCTATGGTAGAAATACTAAATAATAATAAACTATAGTTCATCTACACCTATATTCAGTGACATCATGTTGGCAGTTTGAAATTAGCCACGTAAAGAGTATTTACACCACAGAATTTGGCAAATACTACAAACAGGCTACACCCACCATCACAGAACTAGTTGTTAAATATTTAGCATATCATTGGTTACAGGTAGAAATTTTACATTTCAAAGCACCATGCCCAACAGAAAAGCAAAAATTGGATTTCTATACCTTTGAAATTTGAATAACAAGATATCAGTAAAAGGCAAAGACATGAGAATTTGGAAATGGGGAAAAATTCAGAGGGTAAGACAAGAGATTCAGATATGGATACAGTATAGGACACCAACTGCATACGCCAAACTAAACCTTTCATTCCGAATTCTTTTGAAATGAGAATTTCTTAATACCTTTGATAAAGACAATTCCTCATCATAGTTCCCAGCTCTGAAGGGTTCTTACCACCTAGGTGAGTCATACAGTAAATTCTTTTCTTTTGATGATCCTGTGAAGTAACAGGAATATTAAAGATGAGCTGGCCCAGATGGAGAACACACTTATGATATTATCAGTTCAGAGAATATCATATTCCTTTAATCTTCATGTTTACTGAAAGGTAACGTTATTGTGGGTAAATGTCAACCCTGCTTGAAAATTTCTTTAGGTCAAACGGAGGGCTTTCAGAGAATAGATGATCAGTAAATATCGTGTGTCGGTGTCATATTAAGCTGAATTGCTGAGCTACTAAATATGTCTAGTACTTTATATAAAAATGATTTAAGGACCATAAAGATAATGTACTTAGAATAAGTGGTTAGCAACAGAAGTAATTTGAAGTTCTCTAATGTATTTAGGAGCATTCCATCTAGAAATGTTATGTACAAAGTGAATCACAAAGTCACATACCTATTTATGCTTAAAATACAATTTTAAATTTTCAGGAAAGCAATTACGGTAGAAAATTCCAATTAAAAATTAAGAACATAACACTTCCAAAAATGTAAAGTTTCTCTTCTTTGTGTGCATTTTGAATATTTTATCTTTTGATCTAAAATGCCAGGGAAGTTTCTGGCTAACACTGTTTGACTTCTGCTTTAGAGGATACTTTTTGTTTTTTTAAACTCAGGAAACATTAACATTTAAAGTACTCTTTTCATGCAGAAGGGGTATGGAGGGAAACAAAATAATCGTTAAAGAGTTTTATGTTAATTTCTTAATGTATATGTGAACCCAGTATTTTATAAGTTGGTATTCTCATGATTCTAATATTTCAGTTTTCACTAAACCGGGTATTGTTTCTGATACAGTCCTAGGAAGTGACTTGCATGGTCAAATCTTTAATTTGCAACATCTCTACTTTTGTAGTCTCTACTGATTCCGATTTGATGCTAAATTTTGAGCTTGGCAATACACAAGAACTCTGAACTTGATATTTTATTTAATTTCATGTGGGAACTGTACCCTTATAATGGTTCTTCAACCAAGTCATGACCTCTAATCTTTAATGTCTTCCTATTTTTTTATTATCCACTAGCTCCATTTTATCTTCATTTCCCTCATGATCAGCTGAGACTTCATGTTTCACCATTACAATCTTTCAGTCTACATGTGATGTTTTCCTATCTCTCTAACCTCATTCCATGCCATTGTTTAATTTCTCACTATGCACCAACAACATTTTATTCAATACATATATCTTTTTCTTATTTCGGAGTGTTTCATACATACCATCCCCTCTCTCTGACATACTGCATTCCATTACTATTTCTTCTCTCATCGCTTCTCCAAATTAAAACAAAGATCCTTCTTGCTTAATCCTCTGGTGTCACAAAATATCACTTTACATCCATCTTTTCTGGCAGCGTTTCCTATTTTCAGTATCTCCATACTTCTCCCACACTACCTACACATTTATCTATTTAATGTAACTAAAGACTATGATTGTTTATTTACTATTAGATACCTAATATTTTATCCAATGTCTAGAACATTAAAGGCACACAGTTACTGGAGTTCCTGGACAAAGTGGGAAAAGAAAAGGATAAGTTCAAGATTCAAACTGTTGGTTTAAGCATCTCATAAATGACCTGAAACTTCCTATGTCTGCCCTGAAAGAAACCCTTATCTCCTTTAGCTGCCTAGCTGAAACTGTTGAAAACCAAACCCAGAGCCTTATTCTGCTGGTGGCTGAATTATAATGCAAATTGAATTCTCAACCTCACAGAGCTCTGCTGTTAAAATAAGGTCATTGATTGGAATGGAATGGGATCCTCAAAACAGGAATGGGGACACGTGGGATGTTCTTTATGAACCTGAAAACATTAAACCCATAAATTTTGTTAAAGTAGAAGTTTCGATGAAGAAGAAATTTTGAAGTAGAAAATTTGATGCCAGTAGAAGTTTCCTTTACATTCTTGTCTAAGAAGATTAACCCTGCTTTGTGTAGATAAACTATATTGGCTTCCCTGAAATAACTGCGAGGCACTGTTGATTTGCTTCAAGATCCCCACTCCCACCCCTCTTTGCTTCTAGAGTATAGACTCAAGTCCCTGTAGGCCCTAAAAGTTGAGGTATGCAGTGTATCCATTGTGAGGTGTGCTACACTCCAAGAGAACTACAAACTTTTTCCAATTTATACAGACAGAAGTCCAGGGAATATGGGTGGGAATGGATATTGAGGGTATTGAATAATAGTGGAAAGAACATGACATTAAATCAGGCTGAATTTATCCATATGGGCCCACTAAGTAGAGATTCTGAATTAAACATTACAGCTTTGAGGAACAGAAAGAATTCTAACCATTTTTCTGTTGGCCAAAACATAGACCAACATTCTGGCCTCCATTAAATTAAATTGAAATGCCAGAATTGCCATGGTATATGGTAAAATGACCCAAAGACTTGGGGAAAGGAAGGTTAGGGTGTATTTATCATGTAAGACCTGCCTATTCACCCTTGCAGGATCCAGAGTTCACATCTTACAAAATGGCTATAAAAAAATAAATTTGTGAGGGGAACCCCAGCATCACTGAAGAGCTTCTTGGTCACTCTTTTCTGCAGATCAGAAATTATTGTGGGAAATGCTGTTACTAAATTATAAAACTAAATTTGATAGGGATAATTGGATTTCAGGGTGGCATGGGCCAAGTGGCAGCACTTAATTACCAAAGGCAAGGCAAGTGTGGTTACCATATGGACAGCAGAATCAAAACAGCAAAGAGAATCATCTGGCTGAGACCTATGATAGACTAGTTGATCATGGTGTTTCTAGAAATAAAATAGTGGACAGTCTACTAAATTATTTGATCTGTTCTAGGTCATAGCATAGTTCTAGAACAAGTGAACTAAAGTCTAACTTGAATCATAAAAAGTCATGTCCAATCAATCAATTTCTAGATTTGAGTCATTCTATAGACCCAGAACCTCTTGAATGTAGGGGAGGTTGAGTCCTCTTGAGGAAGAACCCTGATACACTGTCAAAAATTGGTACTCTTAATCTTTCTCCCAACCTTCCTTGAAGGTATGTACGGCCTTTTACCACGGTGACAATACATCAGGGAAATGGAAATAATTAAGGATTATTGTACACTGGCTCTGAACTGACCCTAATTCAAGGAGACCCAAAATGTTACCATGGTCCACAAGTCAGAGTATGACTTATGAAATTCTTATGATTGATGGCATTTTAGTTCAGGTTTTTCATACAGTAGATTCCCAAAGTGATTCTCTGGTTATTTTCCCAGTACTGGTATTTATAATTGGACTAGACATATTTAGCAACTAGAAGAATCCATCCACTAGTTCCTTGAGCTATTAAGTGAAGGCTATTATGGTGAAAATGATCAAGTAGAAGCTACTAGAACTACATATACCTATGAAAATAGTGAACTCAAGACAATCCTGCATTCCTACAGGGTAAAGATGAGTGCCATCATCAAGGAATCAAGGATTTGAAGGTGATTTTCATCATATCTCCATTCAACTTGCCTGTTTGACTTGTGCAGAAAATGGGTGGGTCTTGGAGAATGACAGTGGATTATCATAAACTTAACCAGGTGGTGACTCCAATTGCAGCTGGTGTACAAGAAGTGGTTTTATTGCTTGTTCAAACTAACACTTCCTCTCTTATGCAGCCACTAATATGGAAATATGTTTTTCTCTATACCTATGAATAAATACCACCCAAAGCTACTTTATTTCACATGGCAAGGCCAACAGTACACCTTTACCGTAATACTTCAGGGGTACATTAACTCTCCAGCCTTATGTCATTACTTAGTTCACAGGAATCTTGGTCACTTTCATTTCCATAAGATATCAATCACACTTGTCCATTATATTGATGACATTAGGCTGATTGGACTTAGTGAGCAAGAAGTAGTGGCCACTCTAAATTTATTTGTAAGAAACTTTCATGTCGAAAGTTGGGAAATAAATCTGACAGAATTCAGAGGCCTTTACCTTAGCAAGGTTTCTGGGGGTCAGGTGTGTGTGGTGTGGAGATATCTCTTCTAAGGTTCCTTCTACAATGAAAAAGAGGCACAATGCCTAGTGGGCCTCTTTGGATTCTGGAGGCAACATATTCCTCCTTTACATATGTTACTCCAGTCCACTTATCAAGTGATCCAAAAAGCTACCTGTTTTGAATAGGGCCCAGAATAAGAAAAGGCTCTGAAAACAGGTGTAGGTTGCTGGACAAGCTACTCTGCTACTTGTGTCATACAATCTAGTAGATCTAATGGTGCTTAAAATGACACTGTCAGGTAGGGATGTTGTTTGGGTGTAAGGTAGGCCAATAGAAGTCAATTACAGTGCAGATTCTGAGGATTTTGGAGCAAAGCCCTGCTATTTTCTCTGAATAACTACTTTTTTGAGAAATAGCATTTGGCCTGCTACAGGGCCTTAATAGAGATTTAATGTTTAATCACAGATACCATGAGACCTGAGTTGCCCATTTTACTGGATGTTGTCTCACCCACCAAGCCACAGAGTTGGGCACATGCACAGCAGCCCTCCATTACAAATGGAAGTGGTATGTGTATGTATGTGTGTGTGTGTGTGTGTGCATATATATATATATATATATATATATATATATACACACATATGCATATATATATATATATGGTTCAAGTTGACCTTGAAGACCTAAGTCAATTACATGAATAAGTGGCCCAAATGGTCATCATTCTCATTCTTTCTTTATTACCTTTTCTCTCCCAGCCTGCATTGATGGCTTCATGGGAATTTCCCTATGAACATTTGATAAAAGAAGAGAAAAATCTCAGGCCTGCTTTACAGATGGTTCGGTGTGATATACAGGCTGCATTATAGTCTTTTTCTGAAAAGTTTCTAAAGTACAGTGGTGAAGGAAAGTTCCCCTAGTGGGCATAATTTGGGTAATACACTTGACTCTTCATTTTGTTTGGAAGGAGAAATGGTTAGGTATGATGCCATAT
Source organism: Phacochoerus africanus (assembly GCF_016906955.1). Taxonomy (NCBI): domain Eukaryota; kingdom Metazoa; phylum Chordata; class Mammalia; order Artiodactyla; family Suidae; genus Phacochoerus; species Phacochoerus africanus. The sequence continues at coordinate 208,708,086 of NC_062544.1, read as the reverse complement.
ATTAACTCATGGGCTCTGGCCAATGGTTTGGCTGGATGGTTATAATTGTGGAAGGAACATGATTATAAAATTAGTGACAAAGAGGTCTGGGGGAAGAGGCATGTGAATGGGTAAAGAAAATTGGGATATTTGTCTCCCATGTTAGTTTCAGCAATGGGTGGTCTCAGCAGAGGAAGATTTTAATAATTCAGTGAATATCAGTTCTGTGGATATCAATCAGATTCCTCAATCACTTCTGTCATTGCTCAAAGGGCTCAGGAATAAAGTGTCCATAATTGCAGGAATGCAGGTTATTTATAGCATCAGAAACATTGACGACCACTCACCAAGGCTGACCTGGCTATACTCACTGCTAACAGCAGAGAACAAAATTGAGTCCCTGATATAGTGCCATTCCCTGGAGTGACCATTCAGCTACCTAGTGATAGGTTGATTACAATGAACAATTTCTATCATGGAAGTGGCAGTGTTTTGCTCTTACTGGAATATCCACTTACTCTGGATATGGATTCGCTGCCCCTGCGTGTATTGCTTCTGTTAAAGCTACCATCCATAACATATAGAAAGCCTTATCCACTGTCATGGTATTCCACACAACAATGGATCTCATGAAGAAATTCATTTCACAGCAAATAAACTGTGACAATGGGCCCAAGTTCATGGAATTCAATGTCTTCCATGTTTCCCGTCTTACATCCTGAAACATTTGATAGAATGGTGGAATGCCTTTTGAAGACTCAGTAACAGTGCCAGCTTGGTGGCAATACCTTGAAGGGCTGAGACAAATTTCCTTAGGAGGTATGTATTTGTGCTAAACCAGCACCCAATACATGCTGCTGTTTCTCCTATAGCCAGAATTCATTGAACAAGGAATCAAGAGGTGGAAAGGGAGTGACACTACCCTATAATGGAGGCCTACACCACGTTTCATCACTCCAAATGACTCACCATCTCATGGAGCTCCCTTGCCCATTAAACCATGTGAAGAAACCATAAGAAGACAGACATCTGTGAACTAGGAAGTAGGCTCCCAAAGGCTCCAAACTGCCAGCACCTTGCTTGATCTTGGATTTCTCAACCTCCAGAAGAGTGAGAATATTCTGTTGTTACAAGCCACCCAGTCTATAGTATTCTGCTATAGCAACCCAAACAGACTAATATCTTTGAGATGATTCTTTTTTTTTTGTTTTTTTAGGGCTGTACCCATGTCATATGGAGGTTCCCAGGCTAGGGATCCAATTGGAAGTACAGCTGCCGGCCTATGCCACAACAACAACAATGCCAGATCCGAGCTATGTCTGCAACCTACACCACAACTCTCGGCAATGCCGGATCCTTAACTCACTGAGCAAGGCCAGGGATCGAACCTGCAGCCTCATAATTCCTAGTCGGATTTGTTTCCACTATGCCACAATGGGAACTCCGAGATGATTCTTCATAGAAGATACTCTTAAGTTTATAGGATTTGAACCTTTTGCCAAGCTCCAGATCTATTTAGCTACTTACTTGATGTCTTTACTTGAATGACTAATAAATACCTTAAATTTAACATAGGAAAAAGAAGATGCTGATTGGTCCTAAAACCCACCCTGTGGTAGTCTTTCTCATCTTAAAGAGTCTTCCATCAGAATTCATCTCAAAAACCTTGCAATTAACATTGCGGTACTTTTTAAGGCACCTTCACAGAGTAGTTCCAACCCATGGTGAGATAACTTTGGCATTTCCTTCAAATATTGTGTGGACCCATGTGAAATTTCCAACTTTGGACAATTTTTGATCTCAAAAACATCAATTTCAAGTGGTTCAACTTGATTTATGTCCAGAGTCAAACCACTTTTCTCCATCTCTACCACTGCTGTCCTGGTTCAACTCACCATTATCTCCCATCTGTTATATCTATTTCAGTAGCCACTCAAGAGGCTTCCAACTTGCCCTCTAGGCTATTTTCTCACCAACAGCCCTAGTGATCTGCGAAAGGTAGAAATCAAATCATGTCTTTCTTTTGTTCAGAATCCTCCAGTGGTTCTCCGTCTCATTCAGAGTAAAAATCATAGCCCTTACAATTTCCTAGAGGCCTTTATGATCTTTCTTTCTTCTGTCTTTCTACATGTGATCCCTTCCACATCTTCCCTACCTTCGCTCTGCCTCTATCTGCCCTCTCTAGCCATGCTAGACTCCTCTTGTTCCTTAAAAAATAAGCAAACAAACAAACAAACAAAACCCCAAAAACAACCAGAAAATATGCTGTGCTTCTTGACATGCACTTGCTGTACCATCTGTGTGGAATTTTCTTGTCTTATTATCTGCATGGCTCTTTCCCTCACTTCCACTGAGTCTCTGCTCAAATGTTATCTCAGCAGAGGGGACTTTCCTGTCTACTCTGATATGGCATCATTCTAACACTCCCTTATTCCTTTCTATTAATTTATCTCCATAACATGTGTCACTAATCCATTACACATTTGCAAATTTATTGCCTTATAGTGTAAGTTTATATATTCTTTTAGGGAGGAATTTTGTTGTGTTCATTGCTATATCTCTAGTCTGGCCCATTATGTAAATTCAAAATAAATATTTGTGAATGAAAGGAAAGGAGGGAGAGACGGAGGGAGATTAAACCAGCAGCATCAATTAGAAATAAAGAATATAAAAGAGTGAGTGTAGTTTCCTGATGTCTCTCTTTATCCTTCTTGGGTAGCATCCAAAATTAAGCTGCTCACACAGTCTTCTAAGAGTGAGGTATCCATGGGATTGGAGCCATCTCAATGTATTAAAAAAGATGAGACAGAAGTAAGACAGTCTAAGTTTGACCACCTACTTAGTAGGTTGTTTTCAGATCATAGGGCCTAGAAAAAGAAACATTGTATCCAACAGTGTAATCAACAATTTTTACATGTTCTTCCTACTCCATAGAATTCTGTGAGAATCAATGAAGATATTGCATGTGAAAGTGTGTCATATTGTTCTAGGTAAATTTATATGGCTAATAATAGTTCAAATTCATAACTGAAATATCAAAAAACATTATACAAGGAAATAAAGAATAGATTATTCCTCCATGTGTTTATCATATGAAATATGCCTGATATAATCCATAAAGTATGATGTCCCCATACAACCTCAATTCAAAGTATGAGTTAATATGCCTATATTTAAACATAAGAAAGATAACTATAAAAACAATTATAATACAAAAATATTTACACAGCTGTACTTCCTGGGTTCAGAGACTTTGTATCAAACATAGTGATTTCTCAAGAACAAGTGTTCAGTAAACATTTGTTAAAATGGTAAGGGTTAGGAGTTCCCATTGTGGCTCATCAGTAACAAACCTGTCTAGCATCCAATGACGACATGGATTTGATCAGTGGGTAAAGGATCTGGTGTTGCCATGAGCTGAGGTGTAGGTCACAGACACTGCTTGGATCCCATGTTCTTAGCCTGGTAACTTCTATATGCTGTGGGTGTGGCCCTGAAAAAAAATGGTAAAGCTTGTTTTTGTTTGTTTGTTCCTATCACTAGCCAAGAGGCATCAAGAATTCACAATGGTTATTATTTTATACATATACATTTTATATGTATATATATTTCACTTTATTTTATATATTATTGTATTATTTTGTATTCACTTTATTGTATATATTATTGTATGTATAAAATAAAGTGAATACTAAATTCAGTGTTTTCTTTCCAAAGATTCTCAGGAAACGATGAAGGTATTTGGAAAAGCTCTATTGCTTCGGGAAATCTGACATTGCATAACTGTAGTTTAAATGCCTGTCTGAACACAATTCACTTTTAGGGGAGCATATTTAGAAGTGCCTTTTCTTAAAGACCAGTGGAGTTGGTTTGGACCTTCTTCTACTTGTTCAAGAAGGAAATATTTAACATTTCTATTGGTCTTACCCTCAGTGTGGCTTCGGCCTTTCAGTTGTGTCTTTGGAACTCTTTTTATTTATCTTTTAAACTCTTTCTATTTTATTGTAACATGGAATTCTTTGGCGTAGTGAATGTCAAGAATATAAATGGATTTACCCTAGAGGCCACACTTTCCCTTGAACCCCTCCCACTTTTTTTTTTTTCAAACATTACCAGTTGCATTCACCCTCCCTTGAATAGAAATTTCTTACCCCCTACATAGGCACTGGCAATGACTGCCTCTGCCTACCTCAGCTTTTGAGGCTCAAATTCATTTCAAATTAGTTTCTTGAAAAAAATAAAATAAAACCTCTGGGATATCTGAAGGGTTTTGAGATACTGATTTAAATATGAATTATCTGAGTATATTTTTAGGCTTGTATTCTAGTGAAAAATATGTACACCTGCTGAGTGAACCAAAGTAGTAAAAGAAAAGTAGTAAGGGTGGTTTTTCCTCTTTGAAGGTGGAGTGATGACTGGGGCTTTGCTGGTCTCAGGACTGGACTTACAGGCAGAGGCATCAACATGCTGCAGGCACAACGCTCTGAAATTGCCTTCCCCCTGCCCAGCCTTTCTAATTCTACTTTCTTAAGTATTAATTAGCAAATGAACCAATCCAAAACCACTTAAATGTTGGCCATTTACACACTCCTTCCCATTTTGTGAAGAAAAAGGGTAGGTTAAATTACTTAGGGAAAAAAGTGCCATGGTGCCAACATACTTAGTTGTTTAATTTATGTTTAATAAGAAAAAAACAAACACACACACACACGCACAGTCATCCTTATAGTCTTCTTTCTTCCTTACACTGTATGCTTCATATTTTCCTGACTTTGTATGGGATTATTAAACGAGAAAGAATTTTCATGGAAAAGTTATTGCTATAATGTGCTGATTGTTACATTAATTTTTCCCCAGCTCTATTGCTTGGCAGGAATTTTGGACTTTACTCAGGAACTGCTTAGTGAGCTTGTCGGTGGATGGGATTAGTTTAATCTCCTCTAAGCACTGGGGAAGGTTGGGGTAGAGGAGCAATAGTGGTAAAGCAGGAAGAGCAGGGAAAGAAAGATTGCTGGTGACCAATGCCAAGGTTTATTTTGTCTTAGAACTAAATTTGAATAGTATGGAGGAAGGGGAGGGGAGGTAGGGAAGGGGAAGGGAGGGATGGCAGTGGTGGTGAATAAGAGTGTTACACTGGGATGGTGGTGGTGATCATGGTTTCACTGTGCTTGGAGTGCCTCCAAGCCCTGGGGGCAGTGCACAAATGAGAGGGAGAGAAAAGGGGAGGGGGAGTAAAATGATGACGAGAGTCCACAAATAACAGAGAGAGAAGAGGGGGAAAGGAGAAATCTCCCGATAAAAAGGGAGTAGTGGGGGAGAAGAGATTTGGCTCACTTATTCTGATGGAGCTTCAAATCAGTAGGATGGCCTAGGTGGGGACCATAGTAAGATATTAACAGAGAGAATTCCTTATTTCTTCCCCTGTGATCAAGATTAAATAAATTGAACTAGACAAGTTTTATGACACAAAGTTTATAAAATGTTTTAAGAGCTCTATGGTGCAAGAGACATATAAGGAGTTGATATCATTGCCATTGCTGTATCTGGAGAGCAATGCATGGGAAAGATTTGGTTTATATATTGAGGTCTGATAAATTCACTGTTTATTTAATTTAAAATTTTATTATATACTGCTTCCAGTCCCAAATAATAGATAATGAAATTTTTTCTGGTGGGTGAAGAAAGTATACTTCCTTTTATAGACAATGGGGCTTGGTAATTAAAAAGATATATATTCTGCAATTTTGAACCTAAACAACAGTAAATGTGTTAAACAAGATTAAAATTTTATTTTTGGTCTAAAATAAAGCAATTAGAAGCTCTCCCAAGATTATCTTAAATTGAAGATAATAAAACATTGAGAATTTTGCCCTCTAAATTTTTCTATTGATAACCAATAGAATAAAATTATAACAATTTATACATTTACACTTTTGTATATGAGGTCAATGGCTGAAGATTTAGATTTAAATTTGAAAACTGAGAGGTACTTTGTGTGTTTTTCATGAATATTTCTGGTCACTTTGCTAACAATAAATCAGTCTGTTAGAAAAATTTAATATGTATGTTTAAGAGATCCAGTTACTGTCCATAAAAGGGATGAACAATTAGAATACTGAGAATGTTGTTGTGTACATTGCTCTTAAAGCTAAATATTTTTGCCTTTTGAAGACTTAACGCCTTGATCAGAAATAATGCAACAAACTGTTTGCCAAATCTGATTTTTTTCTTTACATATGCTTTCAGGGATTTGTCCAACGTATTAGTTTTTCCCAAGAAATCACTCTTGATTTGTTTACCTTTTTAAGTGTAGATTAGTTCTCTAACTCATTACATTTTGGGGGTTATTCTATTATTCTTTTTTTCAGTCTATTTGTCTCCAATATATAGCTCATTAAAATTTGTTTCCCCAAATCTTGTTATTTAAAACCCATTTCTCCTTTATATTTCTCCTTCTACATCACTGCTTTGCATCTCATAAGTTTCTCTATATAGCCTTTTAATTACCATTCAGTTTTAAGCACTCTTTAATCTTACCAATATATTAATTAGTTACCTAATTTTTTTTAAAGTTCCAACTGTATTTTTTGGTTGATGAATTTATCTTCAATATTATATTTCTAACTTAATTCCATGGACTGCGATATTCGTGATATTCTTACAATAAGGCAAGTTTCCTTGATGATCTATTGGGTCATCTCTTATGAATGTTCTATATTTGCCTTAAAAATTAATGTGAATTCACTGGTTGGTCAGTATAAGAGAATATATGTAAATAATAGATGAAGTTTATTGTTTTTCAAATCTTTAATATTCTTAATAATTTTTAAAATCTGCATAACCGGTCAATTTCTGTGATATGTGTGATAAAATCTTCGGTCTTCAATATCACTCTCCCCTTGTTTACTCAGCCAAATTGGACCCTTTGCATTTCTTATATATTCAAAAGTCAAGGCCTTTGTTGTTGAGGTAACTTGGAGGGCTTTTGTCCCCAAATTCTGCATAACTTTCTCCAGGTTCCTTGATCTGTTTAGTAAGAACCACTGTGGTAGAAAGGGAGAAGTGAAAGTTTCTAAAACTGCCTGCCCCTATTGGTTTCTAGACAAGATGGCAAAATGGAAGTAATATATCCTAGAAATAATTGAAGAGATTAGTTTGACAAATACTTAAAGGACACAGTTTTGGAGTCCTCGTTATTCCCTCTTTAATTTACCTGTTTGACTCCTACGAAAACCAGATAAATTGTGGCAGATCACCATCACCAAATTTATCTGGTTTTTGTAGGAGTCAAACAGGTAAATTAAGCTCAGTCTCAAGTGCAAACAAGCTCAGTCTCAAGTGTGGCTTCTCCAGCAGTTGTGCTATCTTTACTGAAATGGGTCTACAAAATAGTCATCATTTGACCTGTGACTACTGGTCTGGTGAATGTATTATTCTCAGTTTCCATCAGTAGAGAAGCTCAAAAACAGTTCATGTAAATGTGGAAAGAAAGAAACACACATTTACTGTCTTGCCTAATGGCTACATTAATTCTCACTTTTGGTCACACCATAGTCTGCAGAGACTTTGTCATGTTGACTTTCTATGATATATTAAATTGTACAACTACATTAATGCTACCTTAATCAGACTTCACATAAAATACTCTGGAAAACTTTGTAGTACACATATGGGTAGGAGATAATCTTCATGAAGATTCAAAAGTCTACCATATTAGGAAGTACATAAGAGTTATGGCCTGGAGTCATGAAGGCATTTTCATATACTCATTGGACATTTGTGTATCCTGTTTTCTAAAGTGACTGTTTAGTATTTTGCTTACTTCTGAAATGAGTATTATGCCCTTTTGTTTTTCATTTGCAGGAATTTTCTGAGTTCTTTTTTCTTTCTTCTCTCTTTTTTTTTTTTTTTTGGCCACACCCATAGCATACAGAGGAGGTATCCAGATCAGGGGCTGAACCCACACCATAGCATGCAGTGGTTACAATGCTGGATTCTTAACTGCTAAGCCACCAGGGTACTCTGAGTTTTCTACATTTCATTACATGTAGGATGCATGTATTGCAAATGTTTTCTGATTTTTCTCACCCTTAATTATATCTTTTGATGAACTATAATTTTTAATTTGAACAGAGCCTAATTTATTCTTATTTTATGATTAGTATGTAAGAAATCTGTTTAAGAAAATTGACTACTCAAGGACATGAACTTTTCTTCTATGCTATCTTCTAGAAGCTTTGCTTTTTTTCTTATTATTGTTTTATTATTTGCTTTTAGATCTGCAATTCTTCTGGAGTTGAATTTTGGGCATATTGTAAGGTAGTAGTCAATATTCATGTATTTTATTTTCATTTATTTTATTCATGTACTTTTGGATATTCAACTGATTCAGCACCATGTGTGGGGAAATACAGTATTTATCTGTCCCCGACATTCCTATTTTGCAGTATTATTCTATTCATATGTATGTGGGTTATTTTTAGTAACGAAAAGTTTTGTGTTACTTTAAGTTGAAAGAAAGCTTTTTATATTTTGATACATATATCAAAAATGTTTTTGGCTATTTTGATCCTTTGCATTTTCAAACATACTTCAGAATCACTTTTCAATTTATAGAAAAAATACCAGAAGAAAAGATATTTTCCTGGCATTTTCATTGGGGTTTTATTGAGTCTATAGATAAATTTAGATAGAAATGTTATCTCTGAGATATCCAATATTTCAGCCTACAAATATAGCACATCTCTTCTGCCACTTAGATCTTCCTGATTTCTCTCAAAAATTAATCCTAGTAGAGAAACCTTTTAGGGCCTCACCTTTGGCATATGAAAGTTCCCAGGGTAGGGGTAAAATTGGAGCTGTAGCTCCTAGCCTATGCCACAGCCATAGCAACACGGGGATCTGAGCCACATCTGCAACCTACACCACAGCTCACCAGAAAACCAGATCCTTAACCCACTGAGCAAGGCCAGGGATCGAACCTGCATCCTCATGGATACTAGTTGGGTTCTTATTCTGCTGAGCCACAGCAGGAGCTCCAAGAATCTTAAATATTTTCTTATCTTAAACATATTTTATTTTGCCTTCACTGCAGCCCGTTTGTATTTTGTTCCTGAATTCTAATAGCCCTCTTCAAGTTGCTACTAAAAATGTTGAAGTGTCAGAAGCACACATAGATAGATAGGTATATCACTAGGGAAGCTCTCTTCTAGTGGAGGCGAAGATTCAGTATCCATTTCTGGGATATGTTCCCTCAGTTAATTATGGATTCACCTCTGTAAATTTTTATGGAGCCCTTATTTCTCCATCTTGTCTCAAATATAACATGAAATACTTATTAAATTTTGGATAGATTATGACTATATCATTTCTTTGCCAGCAGCCATAGTCAGAGCTTTTAAATTATTTGCACATTGAACTTTCAGGAATAAGCAGAAAAAATGCCAAGCTTTCAAGAATTCTCTCAGCAGCCTTGTACTTGGCCAGCCTCACTTCTTTACTTCCCTACAGTTCCATTAGCTTTAACCCCAACTTTTAAATTTTTTTCCTCTGTAAATACATTTATTCATTTCAATCTGACATGCTTTTACAGCCTGGCTAGAATATTTTGATCATTTGATATTGTTTGCCCCTAAAGACTGGCCCAAGATTTTACTTCCAGACATAATACCTGTTTAGTCAACATCCCCAGTGCTAAAACACCCAGATATCTGCTTAGACCTAATATTCTTTCTGTGTTTCCATTTTGTCTTTGGCAATGGTTTGTCAAGCCCCATACCTACAAAATTAATTCTGTGGGGAAAAAAATTGGATATTTAGCTGGTACAATGAATTCATTCCATGTTGGCTCTACATTATTACGATTTCCTGCTTCCAAGAACTATCACACTATACTAACTTTCCCAATGTAATCTTGCCAAAATCAATTTCAAGTTCACACTGGTATTTTGTGGGATCTATATATTGTGTCTATGTCCAATCATAAAGTACTCTGTCTTCTATAACCTGCTCTTTTCACTTAAAAGTATATATCAGGAAAATCATTCTTAGGTTATATATCTGATGGTTACCAATCTTTCTTTCCTGTTTATTTCTTCTAAGATAAATCTTCTCATGGTTCTGAATTGAGATCATTTGATGAAACATAGAACAAAGAGAGCAACTACTTACTACAGAGATACAATGAATTTGGAGACATCCAGTATAGGTATAAGGTCATGTCAAAAACAAGTAGAATGGTGGTTACCAGGGACTGGGGGGTGGGTGGGAAATGGGGAGATGTTGTCGAAAGGGTACAAAGTTCTGGTTATAAGACAAAGAAGTTCTGGGGATCTAGCATACAACATGGCAATCATATTTAATAATACTTGTATTATAAACTTGAAAGTTGCTAAGAGAGTAAGCCTTTAGTGTTCTCCCCATAAGAAAAAGAAATGGTAATCATGACACATGGTGGAAGTGTTAGTTAACTAACACATTGTATACCTTAAACTCACTCAATGTTATTTGTATACCTTAAACTCACTCAATGTTATTTGTATACTTTAAACTCACTCAATGTTATTTGTCAGTTATTTACAGCTGGGGGGGGAGGAGTGGTTTAGGTGATCTTTGAAGTTACTAGAGCAGTTCTTGGTTGTGAAGCCTGGTGAACTCTTACCAAGCCTGATTCCCTGGCCCAGAGCCAAAATATCAGCTTAAAAATCATTCTCATTTCCCAAGTGTCTTCCAGGTGCACGAATTTATAATTATAACTTATTTTTTGGAGCAATTTAGAATTTAGGATCTGTTCGAGGAAATCCTGACATGCCTTGTTTCTGTGACAAAGGGCAGAGAACAAGTCCTCTCCTTTAATGGGGCAGTTACTTGTTCTCCCAACTCCATTACCACTGAGATTTTTTTTTTTTTCTATTTAGGACCATACCTGCTTCATATGAAGTTCCCACGTGAGGGGCTGAAGTGGAGCTGCAACTGCTGGCCTACGCCACAGCCATAGCAACACGGAATCCAAGCCCCAACTGTGACATACGCCACAGCTCACAGGCAACACCAGATACTTAACCCACTGAGCAAGGCCAGGGATCGAACCTGCATCCTCATGGGTACTAGTTGGGTTCGTAACCCACTGAACCATTGACTAGAAAGCCTAAACTTTTAAATTATATATTTGTCACTACCAGATAGATAAAATTTCTGAAGCTTAATCTCATAAAATTCTACTGCCACCTATTATATTTTCTCTAGCATTCTATTTACCCTTCCATATACTGCTTGAGTTCTTCCTCCATAAGGATTTTTGTAGCCATGCCAGCCAATATCAGCTTCTTCCCTTGAATGTCTGTGGAACTTAAAATCTTCAGGACTTACAGATTCACTTCAAAGTTATAAAGAAACTTTAAAGACCCTTAGCTTGCCAATCCTATTTTACAAAAGGGAGTCTGAGACACTGAAGTGAGATAAATGGGAATGATATGTAATTTCACATTGCATATGTTGTTTGCATATGCATATTAACATGAATATACTTATATTACTTACATACACTTATGCATGTTTATATGCACATTACATATATGTATGTATTACACTCTCTTAATTTGTCATCTTCCTAAGTGTTTCTCTATTATCTTCCTCGGTCCTAAAATACAATGTTATTGGAGTTCCCATCATGGCTCAGTGGTTAATGAATCCGACTAGGAGCCATGAGGTTGAGGGTTTGATCCCTGACCTTGCTCACTGGTTTGAGGATCCGGTGTTGCCGTGAGCTGTGGTGTAGTTTGCAGATGCGGCTCACATCCCTCATTGCCGTGGCTCTGGTGTAGGCCAGCAGCTACGGATCCGATTCAACCCCTAGCCTGGGAACCTCCATGTGCCGTGGGAGTGGCCCAAGAAATGGCAAAAAAAAGATGAAAAAAATAAAATAAAATAAGTTATTTACATGTACCTAATATACTGAATTGATTTGGAGAAGACTTTAACAACATAATTTTGTAAAGACCCCCCCAAACTATAAATAGATACTATCTGCCAATCATTCTTGAATAGTAGACCATTCTTTAAATGAACTCCTTCAAACTCTTAATTCTCTTTCTGTTTTTAATCAGGCCAGAAAGAAATGCCAATAGAACAAGCTGAGGTTTAATAGTATTGATTCTGTTCAGAGTTGTGCAGAATAGCGTAAGGATACAAGAAAAAGAAAAGACACATTCCAGCTCCAAGCACAACAAAATGTCTAGGTGGTTTGTCAGTGTGCATTTAAATCCCTCTCTGAATGGAAACATTAAAAATTCTTCCCACTGTGCCTTTAAAAAGCTTCTTGTGTGAGTTTGGATTCTGCTGCCAGGCTTAGCTGGGACATTCCTCATCTCTCACCAATGAGATTCTTTAAATGTCTGTCAGCCAGTTGCAGCACTTACTGAATAGGACAGCATTATGTCATGCTCTCAGAAAAGGTGGCAATACAAGCTGGTTGTCTGCTCCCTCTGCTATTATTTATTGTAGGCAAATGTAAGTCCTAAGGTTTGAGACACAGCACCAGTGGTAACTAGAGCCTAAGAAAGGTGAAGGAGTAGGGTGGGAAGCCAATTCTCACTTGGGAAAGCTGCAGGAGGTGGGGTGTGGGGTGAATAGGGAAGAAACGTGACTTAAAAAGGAAAGTCCAAATGCGCTTCTGGATTTGTTTAACGGAGGCAGAATACTGACTAGTTGAGCAAATTCAGTCCTTTCAGGGACGTCCAGATAAATGATTGGTTTGCATTCAAGCAGAAAACACCATTATTTCTGGCTTCGTGTAGTGGAAATTAGAGAAAAGAGATGACAATTCCTCCTCTGTAATCTGAATATATGAAAGAGGCTAAGAAATGTGCAGGAAGGAAAGTGAGGAAGAAGTACTGTTTTTTTCTCTTCCCTTAAAGAAAGATGTTTGAAAAAATATAAAATTAATGAAAAGTGAAAAGAAATATATATACATTCACTCATATTCACTCGCTTTGCAAAACCTTCATCCTAAATTGTGTGGGAGGTGTGGTGAAGAGCAATGAGGTCCTGAAGGGATGGGTCAGCCAATGTCACAGGCTCAGCTGTGGTTCCAGCTACACAAGAGCAGCTGGTGGAGGCTGCTGGTACTTAGGACCAGTTAGTATCAGAGTTCTGATATTATATTTGAACTAGAACCTTTTTCAATAATCTGCATCAGGACAATCTGAATAAAAACCCCCTTCAGTGATCCGAATCTTTGACGGACAAAGTGTTGAAAGGTGACATTTGTGTATTTGTGGAGGAACTCATTTCTCATTAAGCTAGAATAGGGTGATGACAGAAATGCAGAGTCACTGACCCCTGGAAATCAAAGAAAAAGCCAAGGCTACACATTAATATGTAGAAACTAAGTATGGTTAAATTTTCAGTTTTGGTTTTAAAACACAATGCTTATGTGTGCAATGGCTATTAGATTCTAAATTAAGAAAAATTATTCTTTAATTTTGAATACGCGTTGGTTTATGTTATGAAACCGTTGTAAGAACAATGTTTTTCTTTATATCCTTACAACCTGTGAGATACACTATTCTATGAAATTTAGAGACTGACTTAATCACACTGAAGTTGAAGAGTATTTGCATGAATAAAGAGGTTTAAAAAGATGTACTGTATAGTGTTGTGATTTCAATTAATAATTCTGTACTACATATTTAAAAGTTACTAAGAGAATAAATCTTAAAAATTCTTATCACAGGAAAAAATTTTTTTTCGGAGTTCCCGTCGTGGCGCAGTGGTTAATGAATCCGACTAGGAACCATGAGGTTTCGGGTTCGGTCCCTGCCCTTACTCGGTGGGTTAAGGATCCGGCGTTGCCATGAGCTGTGGTGTAGGTTGCAGACGCGGCTCGGATCCCGAGTTGCTGTGGCTCTGGCATAGGCCGGCGGCTACAGCTCCGATTAGACCCCTAGCCTGGAAACCTCCATATGCCGCGGGAGCGGCCCAAGAAATAGCAAAAAAACAAAACACAAAAAAAATTTTTTTTGCAACTATGTATGGTGATGTTAACTAGTCTAGCTGTGGTGATCATTTTGAAATGTATACAAGTATTTAAACTTTTGTACACTTGAAACTAATATAATTTTATATATTAATTATACCACAATAAAAACATTTTGATAGGAAAGATAAGATTTTAAAAAAAGGAGAGAAGGAGTTATTGCCATGGCACGATGGGTTAAGAATCTGGCTTCGGTGGCTCGGGTCACTGCAGAGGCATGGGTTTGATCCTTGACCTGGTGCAGTGGGTTAAAGGATCTGGTGTTGTTGCAGCTGCAGACTGGTTTCAATTCCTCTCCTGGAAACTTCTGTATACCGTGGGTGCAGCCATAAAATTAAAAAAAAAAAAAAAGAGGAGAAAAATATACAAATGCACAGGCAAATACACTTACTAGATGTAAAATATATAATTCACACACACATATAATACATATTTAAATATAGAAACATGTCAGTATACTGTGGATCTGGATTTGAATCTTAGTTTTGCTGCATTTAGTTGTGTGAGCTTAGGCTATCTAGTTAGTGTCTCTAAACTACAGTATTCTATGGAAAATAAGTATAATTCTGATCTTATAGAGTTGTTTAAATGATTAGATTGAGTGATAACACATACATAAATGGTTTAGCATTACAGCACCTGCATGGTAAATGCCCAACAGTTCTTGATACTTTGGTTTTTCTTTTTGTGCCCAAGTAGCTTAGTTCATGGTCTTTTTGGTTATCTGTGTTAAGAACCTCTCTATGAAGAATAAAAGCAGTCAGTGAAAAAATATAAAAGGTCTTCACCAGTACAGACAGTTGGGGAAAAAAGCTAGAGATTGCTCACATTCTGAATGTTTTATCAATATTAGTACATGGGAACAAATATGTGAAGGTAGGGATGGGAAGGTCTATATAATGCCTGTTTTGATGGCTACAAGGAGACTGGACTGGTTAAGAGGTTTCTATTCTCCCTTGTTTATTTATTCCAGTACACTTTTGGGCCACGCTGTTTTAGTTGTCAGAGCATACTCTCTACCCGTCATATACACTCGAAAACCTAGGTATTGCCATGGCAATGAGAAAGGCTGGCCTGGATTCCTTACAGCATGAATGCTTCAAAACAAACTTGTACCGTGGGCCCACACAGCTTATTTTAATCAGCATTAATGGCTCTGACAATCAGAGGCTCTTTTATCTGCTCTGTTTGCAACAATTTGCTAATGATAATGAAAAATGCCTTATGTTTGCCAACAATTCCAGAACCTCCTTCTTCAACTTAAAAGATAAAAGTGGGGAGAAGTCTAAGAACAGTATCTGCATATGCAATTTTTGACTGGAAATTTCAAAGAAGTTTCAAAAAAAAATTGCAGAGGGATAAAATGGGTTCGATTTTGAGAAAGGAGGTTATGTTACATTAACTTCAAAGCCCAAACTTTTGCTAGGAGAGAAAGGATGTTTATAAATAAAATAAGAATTGGCATAAAATTTTCTTAAAAATCAGCATATTCAATCATTAGATGAAATAACTGATGTGGATACATTATATCATTTAAAACTCCATTATCAGGAGTTCTATTATCAGAAGTTCCATTATCAGGAATTCTTAAAATTCACAGACAAGGAATTAGCTCCAGGAGACCACTGTATCCCTGAAATTTTAAACAATATTGTGAGTTCAGTCTCATCTGTGATACATTTTTCTAGATACAAGATCAGTAACTCAACAGTTTTTAACATGGTTTGTTACCTACGAAATTTATTATGTTTAATATTTTTCCTAGTCTTTGCATTTTCCTAGGTTGTTGACTTTTAAAGTTATTACATTGGAAAGTAATTTTTAAATATATTTCAAGAGCAATCAAGAGTAACGACACTACTTTTGGGAATTTACCCTTAATAGACAATCCCATAGAAAAATAAGTCAACAAACAAGTTTATATTGATTAGGAAGTTTTTAGCTGTCTCAATAAAAATATAGCTTTAAGAATATTGATATTTCACATTGCAAAGGTAAAGACAAGAATTACATGATTAGTTACTTCAGTAATTAACTAACCTTCTCCTTCTCCCATCTTTCTGCTGTTTTCCACATATTCACTTGCCACTCAAGGCTGAGATCCCCAGGCATCAGGATGACAGCAGCAATTCCAGGAATCACATGTAAACTGCAAAGCTCAGATGCAGGAAAGAGAACCTGTTTCACGTGTCTCTATTTAAAATCTAGGAAACTTTCCCAGAATTCCTTCTGGCCCAAATTGCATTGGCTCTTCACTCTCATTGGCCCAAATTGCATTACACTCCTTTGCCTAAAACAATCACTAGCAAGGAGATGATCAGACTCATTTTATACAGATGGGGAGAGGCCTAGACCACCTGAAGGATGAGGTTGCTCAAACAAGTGTGAAAAAAATTAAGAGATCTGTTAAGTAGAAAGATGATTCTCTGACCATTGTATAGACCAAGTTTCTGTACTGGCTACAATGGACACCTAGGGGATTTCTTTCACTAAAAACTTTATTTTTCACAGTTAAATAATTCACAAACAAGAATTGATAGTAGTATGCCAATCACTAGGCCTTAATAAGTATTAACATTTTCCCAGATCTTCATTGAAGGAAGAAAATTCCAAATATATTTGTTATCACCTCTGTACTCAACTCTGAGTATATTTCCTTTTCTTCTTCCCCGGCTGTGACCATTAACCTGAATTCCTTATTTCCTTTCTCATGCAGAATTTTTTATTTATGCTATAGATTTATGTTTTGTAGGAAAATTTTAAAAATTCATTTGTGGTTTTCCATTCTTGAGTAAAGAAAGTACAAAAAATATCAAATTAGAGGGGGAAAAAGCTAATAGTAATATTCTATTCCTAAGAATTTCTGACTGCAAGTAGGTTTTTAATTCCTTTGGTTCTAAATTTTTCTTTATCAAGCTCAAGAAAATGGGTCAATAAAAATTAGGACCATATTTCACAAGAAATGCTCTTTTAATCAAAATCCAGTGATAATTCATCCCTTACCCATGACCTAAAAAATCTAAAGAAATATGTCAATGAAACTATGTCCTTTATAGCATACTAGAGTAGCAGGAATAAGAAGCAAATAAATTCTAATTTCATTGTATAGAAATGAAAGGATGATGATGGTTTTAGGTCCATCTGAATTCCTAGGCTCCCCATTTTAAATATACAACTGAAAATGGGAGCCCAGTAACACTTAGTCCAGGAGAAAGCACTGCTATTGTATCCATCACCAGCTGTATTCATTCTGCAGGGGAGTTTCCAGACCATAAGGGTCTTGCCTGAAGGGGCAGGGAGTTGGTGCCCCTATTTGCTGTGCTGTATGCACCATCCACAAAATATAGGTCACTTTCTTTCTTTAAGACCTTGGAGTTAACAGTTCTCAATTCAACTGACTCATATGGCTAGGTTAGGGAATTTGGAACTAAGCATAATTCCCACTGCCCATAATTGATTTAACTTGCTCAGGTACCTGGTTGAGAATGTCTTATTTGTCTACTATGTGCAAGGTAAGTCATAGTCAACAAACAATCCAAGATAAATAAAAAACAGCTCACAGAATAGAAAAGTCCCTCTCTCTGATCATAAGCAATGGTAATATGATAATGAGATGGGATAAATGCTCTTTTAAGTCAATGTTCATATTAGTCAAAAATTAGAGTTCACTATGGGGTTCTGGGAATGTTTCATGGAGGAATATTTGAGCTGGTTCTTGAAGGATAAGAATTCACCAGGTAAAGAAAAGAGGAAGAGAATGTCAGACAAGTAAGATCCACTGTGTTTCAAAGAGAAAAGTCAACTTCAATTGGCTCCTGGCTTCTCGAATGTCATTAACTTACTGTGTTCTTTTTATTAGATCCACTTATTTGGTTCTTAATGGACTTCAAACCTCCTCCCATTTTTAGTAAATTTTCTGGGCTCAGCTCCTGAGCTTCTGAGGCTCTCCTTTAGTAATGCTTTTCATTTATTTCTTCAGTCCAACTTCAGACATCTTTTTGCCTTCTGACTTCCCTCAGAGGACATTCTCTTCTAAAACCAATACTCTCATTACTCTTTCACAGTGGACCTTGGTAATTCACTGGGACCCAGAGCATATATATACAGCAACTGGAAACATAGTTTCCCTATCTTCAAGCACAAGGTGAGTTTAATCCTCAGCCCTTCATCAAAACTAAGGAAAAAAATATTGTATCCTAAAGAATGTAAAAAAATAACAAAATAAATATCCTTAGTTCACCATCTGAATGCATATGTCACATCTTGCCTCAATCTCTCTTTCTCTGTTTTTTAACCTTTTAAAAATTTGCTTTCTCTCAAGGAGATTTTTAGATATCTTTTCTTAATTATCCTTAGAAAAAACTTTAAATACCATAGATATACTGTATATCTGTCCATATACTACACATTTATCTGAATTGATATTTTTTAAAGTAAGATTATTTTTGTCTCCTCCAGCATCAAATTTTGCCTGCTGAGGGCAATATTGCCCTGTTGATAATTCATGACCAACCCATCTATCTATCCATCTGTCTATAAATCTTCCACTTTTTCTCCCAAAAGAAAAATGATCACTAAACCTCAGTGAACTTTAGCAAGTTTATGAAAAGTGAAACTCTGACTAATTCACAGGGGTATTATGAGATAGGATGATTTATACAAGTGTTCTGAGATTAAAGTTATTATATAGATTGAATTTTGAAGAAAACTGGGCAGAATGAACAGAGCTTTGGGGCACCATCTTGGCTGTTTTTATTCCTAACATTTGCTCTATGACCTCTGAATAATCTGTTTAATTTCCCTACCAGTATTTTATGAGAGAGACTCTATGTACATTTGTGTATGGGTGAGTGCATTTTGCTCACATTTTGTACAAATATTTCAACTATTAACTAAAATGGAGCTATCTAAATGGATATTAGAGGACAGACTTGTGGTTCCCAATGGGGCTGGGGGAGGAGGTAGTGGGAGGCACTAGGAGTCTGGGGTTAGTAGGTACAAACTATTATATTTGGAATGGATAAGCAATGAGGTCTTACTGAATGGTGCAGGGACTATATCCAATCTCTTGGGATAGACTGGGATAGAAGATAATATAAGAAAAAGAATACATACATATATGTACGTATATATATTTATATAATGAATGACTGGGTCACTTTGTCGTACAGCAGAAATTGGCACAACATTGTAAATCAATTATACTTTAATTAAAAAAAGGAATTCATTGACTGTATAATCCCAATTCAGTCACTGAGAAGCAGAATCTCTTTGCGTAAAAGCTCTAGAATTCATGAGAAAAGAACTTCTCAATGCTATATGTGAGGATATTTCTTAGGACTATCCTTATATTATATGATCTTTTAGGAACCTCTGATTTGATTGTTTGTGGAATGTTTTAAAAAAACAGGTCTGGAGTTCCCGTCGTGGCGCAGTGGTTAACGAATCCGACTAGGAACCATGAGGTTATGGGTTCGGTCCCTGCCCTTGCTCAGTGGGTTAAGGATCCAGAGTTGCCATGAGCTGTGGTGTAGGTTGCAGACGCAGCTCGGATCCCGAGTTGCTGTGGCTCTGGCGTAGGCCGGTGGCTACAGCTCCTATTCAACCCCTAGCCTGGGAACCTCCGTATGCCCCGGGAGCGGCCCAAGAAATAGCAACAACAACAACAACAACAACAACAAAAAGACAAAAGACAAAAAAAAAAAAAAAAGGTCTTTTTTACTGAATACATGCTAAGTAATCAGGTGCCACCAGGTAATATTTTATTTTTGTTAAGTAAATGTTAAAAAAGATTTGCTCCATAAAAAGGTAAGGCAGATTTTATTCACTTAACCTCTAGGCAATTAAATGTGTAAAATCTGGCTTCTACTCTAATGCAGTTTAGGCATTCACACTAAAACAAGGTTCTGCTGATCCGGAAATGATTCACGAAAGATTTTAAGTCAGTATAAATACATTTCCATATAATCTTCTCTTAAGATGGACTAAATTTGAGACTTTTATTTAATCTGTCAATGCAGTACAATTTTTTCCACCTCTACATTATGTTTGGTGGATAGACATGCTTTAAAATCAAGCATCTGGGCCTGAATCCTGTATCTAGCACAAAGTGGTTTTGTCCTTCTGAACTTTAGTTCCCGCCTTTAAAATAATGGAAGTACTATTATGTATTTACAAGATTTGGGAGAAGATTAAGTGAGATAATGAACCTGGCACAAAGGAGGCTAAAAAATGTCAATTTCTCTTTTTTTTCTGGCCACACTTCAAGTGCAGAGACGGCACTAGCTTTAGATTTGTTCATGGACATTATCTATGAACCACCTTCTCCACTCTAAGCACCAGGGCAGTTGTAGGTAATTGATATATAGAAGGAAGAGGAAAATTGCCATTTTTCATTCATTATGATATATTTCCAGAGCATAAACTGTAAGTAAAGCCCCATGGTAGGTTCTGTGAGGGTTTTAGGGATTTTTTTTTTCTTTCTTTCTTTTTTTTTTTTTTTGTCTTTTTGCCTTTTCTAGGGCTGCTCCTGCAGCACATGGAGGTTCCCAGGCTAAGGGTCTAATTGGAGCGGTAGCCAACAGCCTACACCAGAGCCACAGCAACGTGGGATCTGAGCCGCGTCTGCAACCTACACCACAGCTCACGGCAATGCTGGATCCTTAACCCACTGAGCAAGGCCAGGGATTGAACCCGCAACCTCATGGTTCCTGGTTGGATTCGTTAACCACTGAGCCACCATGGGAACTCCCCAGGGATTTCATAAAACCAAGAGTTCACTGAAAAGTGGATGAGACAGATTTTAAAAAAGCAATCAACCTTATAAGGCAGGGCTTTGATAATCCACTGTTACAGAGTTCAAGAAAAACGCTGTGAGGGCACAAAGGAGGGTGTGTAAAATTGTATTTGAAGGAAATCTTCTCTATGAGTAAGAGATGAAGTAAAGAATTTTTTAAAAAATGACCTTCTTAGGAATAGACCTGTGACATAAAGACTAGTTTTCCTGCATTCCAACCTAGAAAGAATTTCCATTTGAAAATATTTCCCTTCCACATTTCATGTGCTGGTGTTACAGACCAACTGCTTCCTTTCACTTTCATCCTACACTGTATGGGCACCCAGGAACTATAAAATAAACTTTGGCCAAATGTCCAGGGGGTACAGATCAGCTATGGTTGTCACAAGGAGCAACTGACACAGCATTCTTTAAAAATGTCTTGCACTTGGGTTTGGGGAACACAATTTGCCAAAAGGGAAATTTGTGGGGTGCTAAACTTAGAAGTGAATAGAAAAGTTTTGGGCTTTTTGAAATACCATTTGGCTCCTAACCCAGACACAACTTCAGGGCTGTGTGGAGCTTCCCCCCCTCCCCCCTTTTTTTTTTTTTTTGTCTTTTTCTATTTTATTCCCATGGCAGTCTTAGAAGAAGGAGCAAGAATTCCTTTCAGGCAAGAATGTTTATTGCCTGCATGATGCAGGCTTCCATTTAGTTGGAAAAACATGTTTTTCAATTAACTTTCCCTTGATAAACAATGACTTAATTTAAAGGGATGGCTGTTTTGCAAATTGCAATAAAATGCATTTTATGTAGTAGCAAACCTTACTTTTCAGAAGAAGGAATGATTAGTTGCCAAAGTTTCTAGAAGCAGAGTCTAATTTTTGAGTTCTTAATTTTTATGCCACAATATTTTTAGTAGTGTACCTGAAATACAAAAGCCTGAAGAATTTCACTTGTAGTGTTCGAGTGAACATAGCATTCATCCAGTCTAATCCATTTGGCTTTCATTAGTTTGGCTCTGAGTGAACAAACTCTCCTTGCTGATAGCAATTCGATTTAAAACTGATGAGAATGGGCACACCTAGGGTGGAATGGCCATAGATATGGCTAGACCTAGAGATTATCATACTACGGGAAGAAAGTCAGAAAGAGCAAGACAAATATCACGTGGTATCACTTATATGTGGAATCTAAAATATGATAAAAATTAATATATCTATGAAATAAAACAGACTCACAGACATAGAGAACAAACTTGTAGTTGCCAAGGGGGAGGTGGATAGGGGAGGGAAGGATTGGGAGTTTGGGGTTAGCAGAGGCAAACTGTTATATATAAGATGAATAAACAACAAGGTCTTACTGTATAGTACAAGGAACTATATTTAATATCCTGTGATAAATCATAATGGAAAATAATATGAAAAGGAATATACATATGTACATATGTACAACTGAATTACTTTGCTGTACAGCAAAAATTAACCTTGTAAATCAAATATATTTCAGTAAAATAAAAAAAATAGATTGACCCCCCCTCAAAAAAAATCTGATACAAGTCTTGGTTTGATTGAGCATGAGTGTCTCCTCATGTCCTATCAAATTTCCACACTTGATTATTTCTCTCTTTATCCTTCTTTCTCTCTCTTTTTGTCCCTCTTATTCTCTCCCTCTCCCTCATGGCCATATTTAATGCCTATGTGCGTGAGGAATATCAGAATATTTATTCCATCTTTGACATTCTCAGACAAGTAATTAGAATGTAAACCTCTTGAATCCCACTCAGTGAACACCATATACAGATTTCTAGACATATTCATATTTATGAAATATATAAAGAGGAAAGTATACAAGAATAAAGTGTTAACCTGAAAATAAATTGTTGCACAAAAATATGTGGTAAATCCATCCATAAAGCTAAATTGAAAGTCTACTGATTTTATAATAAATCATGGTTGCAATCATGATGGAAAAAACCCAGTCAAAATAGCAATAACAGCAATTAACTAAAGAATGTACCTTTCCCTCCCTACATTCCTTTCTTCATCACCAGGAGAAGCTATGAGAATAAGTCTTATTTAACAACTTAAGCTCTTATCAGTGGCATTTAAAAATCTTTAGCTTGGTGTATTTACAGCTAAGATAGAAATTACCAGGTAGTATTTGCTCCAGGAAAAGGCTTATTTCTTAATTCTGGCAAGAGTGTCCGATTTGGAAATGGGAGTGGAAGTGAGATAAATGCCCAATGCTGGTAATCTAAATAATTATATGAAATACCAAACTCAGATGATTCTACATATTCAGTAAGCTTTTAGGAAAATGTTTTCTACAAAAACAAATTTGTATGCTATTCTTATACATGTCTTTGAGAAATGATGTGCACATGTGTGTGTAACTTTGTAAGAAATCTTCATTACTAGTTGGACATGAAGAAAACCAAAGTTGCATGCAGCTCATACTCCCCAGAAGAGCAGACTTGGCTTGTCCACGTCTGCTCTGGAATGCTCTACAGGTTTTGGGGTATCTAAGCAACCTCATTAATCCTGGACCATTTTGCGGGTCTAGGGATACCAAAGGCCACCATACACTGTCATCAAGACACCACGACATGGAGTGTGTCCTTTAATGAAAAACCAAACCTTTCAAGAAAAGAGAAGAGATCCTGGGGGGAAAACAGATTCTAATGGGTTCATAATAGGCTTTCTTAAAAAGATAAACTAGATTCATAGAATGGAAGTTAGATGTTGTATGTGAATGGTTTCTTTTCAAATGATGTCTGAAGACAGAAAATGTGGATAGGAACTGTAGACATCTGTGAGATTCCCCCAGAGAAAAGTATAACCCTCATTATGACTCTGGGAAAGTCAAATATAATACAGGTATTACTGTGTATAACTCTCTTATGTTATTTAGCTATCCCAGCCATTCAGCAAGTTCTGATATACATGTAAGCATCATGTGATATTTTTAGATTTTAAATTATATTTAAATAAAAATATATCATATATTTATATTATATATTAATATATATAAAGTTTTAGCATTATGCAATATATACAGCATCATACATTATACATTAGCATTATACAGCATTATAATTCAATATCTATATATGTTACAAAGTGCCCCTCATTGCAAAGTACCCAATCCCCAAATCCTTCCCTACTGGTAACCACTAATCTCATCCCTGTATCTATGAGTTTATATCTTATTTTTTTTCTAATTTGTTGTGTTTTTGTCTTTTATTTTGTCTTTAGATTCCACATGAGTGAAATCCTAAACTATTTGTCTTTATCTAATTTATCTTACTTAGCATGATACCTTGATACCAGCCCATTCATGGTGTTGCAAATGGCAGGATTTTTTTTAATCTAAATTTTATTCTATTGTGTATGTATAACTCATCTTCTCAATCCGTTCATCCATCAATGAATACAAGTTTTTTCCCTATCTTACACATTGTAAATAATGCGTAATCTTTTTGACTTACTGTTTTTGTGTTCTTTGGATAAATACCCAGAAGTATATTAGTTTAGTCACATTGCTAAGACTGATGTACTGATGTCAATGAAATTACTGCCTATGTTCACTTCTAGGAATTTTCTAGTTTCAGGTCTTAAATTTAAGTCTTTAGTCCATTTCGAATTAATTTTCAAGTATATGGTAAGAAAATGGTCTAGTTTTATTCTTTCGCATGTGGCTTTCCAGTTTTCCCAATACCACTTACTGATGAATCTTTTCTCCATTTATATTACCTGCTCTTTTATCATAAATTAATTGTCCATACACATGTTCCATTTATCTGTGTATGTTTTTGTTCCATTGATCTGTGTATCCGTTTTTGTGCCCAAACCACACAATTTTGATTACTATTGCTTTACAGTGTAGTTTGAAATCAGGGAATGTTATGCCTCCAGCTTTGGGACTTCATTCTCAAGATTGTTTTAGCTATTTGGGATATTTCGTTGTTCCAAAAAATTTTACAAATTATTCATTATAGTTATGTGAAGTATGCTGTTAGAAGTTTGATAGGGATTATTTTGAATCTATAGATTACTTTGGACATTTTGACAAAATTTATTGTCCTGGTCCATGAACATGGAATATTTTTCAATTTTTTTTGTGTGTCTTCTTCAGTTTCTTCTTTCAGTGTCTTACAATTTTCAGTGTATAGGTATTTGGTGTCCTTTGTCAAATTTATTCCTAGGTATTTATACTTTTTGTTACAATTAGAAGTGGGATTGGCTTCATAATTTCTTTTATCCTGGTAGTCTGCTATTAATATATAAAAATACTGCAGATTTCTTTGTATATTGATTTTGTATCCTGCAACTTTAGGAAATCAATTAATTAGTTCTAATAGTTTTTTAGTGGTATTTTTAGGGTTTTATATATATTTATTACCATGCAATTTGACAATTTTAATTCTTCCTTTTCAATTTGGATGCCTCTTATTTACTTTTTCTTTCTTTCTTTCTTTCTTTCTTTCTTTCTTTCTTTCTTTCTTTCTTTCTTTCTTTCTTTCTTTCTTTCTTTCTTCTTTTTTTTTTGTCTTTTTGCCTTTTCTAGGGCTGCTCCTGTGACATGGCTAGGGGTCGAATTGGAGTTGTAGCCACTGGCCTATGCCAGAGCCACAGCAACGCAGGTCTGAGCTTCGTCTGCGACCTACACCACAGCTCATGGCAATTCTGGATCCTTAACCCACTGAGCAAGGCTAGGGATCGAACCCTCAACCTCATTGTTCCTAGTCGGATTTGTTAACCACTGTGCCATGACAGGAATTCCTTATTTACTTTTCTTGACTAATTGCCATGGAAAGGATTTCTGATAGTATGTTGAATGAAAATGGCAAAAGTGAGCATTCTTGTCTCATTCCTGATCTTAAAGGAAAAGCTTTCAGCTTTTCACTATTGGGTATGTTAGCTGTGGATTTGTCATATATGGCCTTTATGTGGTATAGTCCCTCTATACCCTTTGAGAGTTTTGTCATAAGTGTATGTTGAATTTTGTCAAATGGTTTTTCTTAATCTATTGAAATAATCATCTGATTTTTATCATTTATCTTGTTAATGTGATGTATCACATTGAATTACAGATACTGAACTATCTTGGCATCCCTGGAATAAATCCCGTTTAATCATGTATGTGATTCATTTAATGTATTATTGGATTTGGTTTGTTAATATTTTTTGAAGATTTTTACATCTATGTTCATCAAGAACATTGGCCTGCAATTTTGTGTGTGTGTGTGTGGTTTGTCCATGTCTGATTTTGGTATCAGCTTAATATTGACTTCATAAAATGTTTTTGGAAGGATTACTTTTTCAATTTGGGGGAAGATTTTGAGAAGGATTTCTTTGACTTCCTTTAAATTCACTAGTAAAGCCATCTGTTTCTGGGTTTTTGTTTATTGGAAGATTTTTAATTACTCTTTTTTTTTTCTTTTTCTTTTTAGGGCTGCACCATGGCATATTGTGGTTCCCAGACTAGGGATCTAATCAGAACTACAGCTGCCAGCCTATGCCACAGCCATGGAAACACCAGATCTGAGCTGTGTCTGTGACCTACACAGCAGCTCATGGCAATTCCGGATCCATAATCCACTGAGCAAGGCCAGGGATGGAACCTGCAACCTCATGGTTCCTAGTTGGATTCATTTCTGCTGCACCACAACAGGAATTTCTTTAATTATACTTTCAATCTCCTTACCGGTAATCAGATTTTCTACTTCTTTATAATTTACTCGTGGGAGATTGTATTTCTTAAGAATTTAGTCATTTACTCCAGGTTGTCCAGATTTTTGGTGTATAATTGTTCATAGTAGTCCCACAATCCTTTGTATTTCTGTGGTATCAACTGTAACTTCTCCTCTTTCATTATTTATTTTACTTATTTGATTCCTCTCTCTCTCTCTCTCTCTCTTTTTTTTTTTTCTTGGTTAGTGTGCCTAAAAGTTGTTGACTTTATCTTTTCTTTGAAAGATGTGTTTACTTTCAAAGAACAAATTCTTAGTTTTGTTGATCTCCTCTATTGATTTTTTAGTCTCTATTTTATTTCTCTTCTGATTTTTTAATTTCCTTTTTTCCTACTAATTTTGTGCTTTGCTTGCCCTTAGTTTTCTTGTATCTTTAGATGTAAAATTAGATTGTTTATTTGACATTTTATTGTTTCTTGAAGTAAGCCTGTGTTTCTGTGAATTTCCCAATTTGAAATGCTTTTGCTATATCCCATAGGACTTCTATATGTTGTATTCTGCTTTCACTTTTCTCTAGGCATTTTTGATCATCTTTTGATTTCTTAATGACTCTTTGGTTGCTCAATTGCATGTTATTTATTCCCTGTGTTTTTATGGATATTCATTTTTTTCCCCTTGTGATTGATTTTATAGTTTTATACTGTTATGACTGGAGATGTTTAATATGTTTTCAAACTTCTTGAATTTATTGAGACTTGTTTTGTGATCTAACATGTGATCAACCCTAGAGAACATTCCATGTGTACATGAGAAATGTGTATATAATTTTCTTCTTTTGGATGGAATATTCTATAGTTCTATATATATATCTATTAAGTTTATCTGACCTAAGCTATCATTTAAATACAGTATTTCCTTATTGATATACTGACTGTATGATCTAAACATTGATGTAAATAAAAGGTTAAAATCTTGTACTATTATTGTATTGCTTTCAATTTCTCCCTTTAAATCTGTTAATATTGCTTTATATATCTTGGTGCTCCTTCGTTGGATGCATATACATTTATATGTTGTATCCTCTTACTTAATAGACCCCTTATGTCATGGAAGAAACTTATAACAACCTATTTGGGTAAGGCTTAACACATTTTATAAAGGTGAAAAGTAAATTCTAATGACTGAAAAGATTATAGGTTTGTATTTTCTGTTTTCAAAATCAAAATTTTTCTTATTACTTCCATGAGATGATTAGTTCATTTTGCTTGTGCATTTGCATTCAGCAACACTTCTATTAATGAGAGAGATCTAATCTGTGATCACATTTATCTAATAAAGAAATAAGAAAAAAGGTTACAAAGAAATAGAGAGGTATGAAAAACCTAAGTGAGAAAAAAAACATAATGTTTGTATAGTGCTTTGTATATTAGAGTGAGCTTTTGCATGGATACTTTACTTGATGTGCTTTTGCCAACTCTATATAGGCTGGTACTCCATTTCAGAAGTGAGGAAATGAGAAAACAGAGATTCAGTGCAGTGAAGCAATTTGACCAGATTATGAAACTGCGAAGTGGAAGAGCTTCCATAAGAACAAAAGGGCAAAAAGGCAGAGAAAGGGCAAATTCATGCTCTACTTGAACCTAGACACCGAATTTCTCCTTCCTTCAGATCCATAAGAACCTAGATCTGTTAACTCTTTCCACTGTATCTCACCATGTGGCTTCCTTCACTGCTATAATTTGACTGGCTTTCCCTATCTTCCCCTTAAATTGGGAAATCACAATGATTTCTCAGAATACTGATGAAAATTTCAAAGAATCTTTAAAATGTTAGGCACCTATGACATAATCACAGCATATATCTGAAATGTATTTATATATATAATAATTCAGGATTGAGCTGCTAGAGAGATGTATGAAATAGAGACGAAGAACAATTTTTTTTGAAGCTGCTGTGTAGAACTTATCCTTGGTAAAGTTATTGGGTTACAAATGTTTTTGAGTTTGTTTTTAAGTAAACAGCTTCCACTTTTGAAGTTTCTTCTCTTTGATAGCTTCCATCCTTTATCTATGAATCAAATGCCTAGAATCTTTACCCTTGTTCTCAGGCCTTCTTCTAAGTCTTTCCGTGTTTAAAATCCTCCTTCCCCCTACACAGAGATTCTTAGAATAAAGAGGTACCCTCAAAATAACAACAGGGGTCCTATTTTAGAGTGGCTTATCTTAGTGAATGAGAATCTTCTAGTCACTGGAGCTGTTTAAACAAAAGGGGAAAATCATTCTTTCTACTTCTATCCCCATGCATTTAACATTTTTCCTTAAAGATCAGGCTATAGAAGGAAAGCATATTGCCCCCACCTGCCATTGACCTAGAATGGCTACCAGGTTGACTGTATCTTGCATGTAACCTTGCTGGACTCCATTTCCTAGAGTTTTTGGTACTATTATACCTACACCCTAGGCGTTTTAGCATTTGTCTAAGTCCTACCAACAAAAGACTGATTTCTCTTCATTCTGTCATTCTGAGCTTCTAGACAGAAAAGAAAATAGATTTCTGGTTTTGAGAAGGGTCGTGATGGCCCATATATGAAGTTATGCATTCCTGGAGAGGGCTCCCTAAATTGAATCCTGCTAGTGTTTTAAATCTCTGGACCAATTTTATTTTCTTAAAATGAAGCCTCTATTAGATGACTAGGAAGTCGAAGGGGAGCATAACTCTGACTTTGGGTTTATGAAGGTGTCCTTGCTCTGTTTAATTAAAACTGCCTTAAGGCGTTTTAATCCAATTTTTTCTTGGATTCACAATATATTACTAAAATCTGCTGACTGTTTATATTTCAGTAAAGAGCTTCTCTTACCCTAAGGAAATAACTTAAGCACTAAGGCATTTGGACAAGTAGAGATTTTTCCTGTTATTTGAATTGAGAATAACTGTTTCATATATATAATTGCCTAATAATGTAAAGATAAATTAAAAAAAAATTACTTCAAGAAAATTCAATTTATTACCCATAAAATCCGTAAAATAGAAATCAGTGAGTAAATTGCTATTCCATTTTGGGGATAAAATTAAATTTTATATTTTACACAAATAGCAGAAGCTTGGACCCTATGTGAATGTGGAAATGAAGAAGAAATTATTAATAAGACTTGATCTAGTTTACATGACTTATAAATGGGATTGTCATTATTTAAATCCAAGTTTAATGGCATGAAGATTCAGGTTTTGTTCATAGCTCCATTGTATCTTACTTACAGTGACACAGTCAAGAAAGTGCATTTCTTTTACTATCAGGCAGAAAACTAACCATTATTTCCCAATATAATATATTAAATGTATTACAAATGCTTAGGAAACTAGAAGTGGATAGTACAAAATGAGGCATGGCATGATGGTGTGGGGCAGCTTTCTCCATCCCCAGCCTGCAGCTATGTTTTTATTGAGCAGAGGGTCCTAGAGAAAACCTGAAGGTAAGTCTTTGATTTAGTTGTGTTTTCCCAGAGCCCTAGATGGATTTAACATTAATTCCATTTGTCCCACACCTAATAAAGGAGCACCAAGTAAGATATTTCCTTCCTTCCTATTTTTTTTCAGTATGTCCTATAAAATACCCAAAGGGCACCTATTCTTTTAACTCAGCAGCTAAGGTATCCTGGGTGTTTTTGCTCCCCCTGAACAAAGTGTGATCTCTTTTAACCTGAAACATCAAACTTCTTTTCACTTCAAAGAGGAGTCTTTTGTAACCATCCCAGGAAGTTCCCCAGCTTCTTCTCTTCTTTGATTGTTCCAGCAACCTATCCTTCCACAATAAGTCCAGTACCTTCTCACCCAGACTCTGTTTAGAAGCAACTCTGAGCTGGCCAGGCACACTTCCTCCTCAGGAAGGTCCCCACGAAAACCAAGGTTTTCCTTACTTTAAAGCCCTTGTCTTTCTTTTGCACCAATTCTGACATGGCCCAGATTACCACTTCTTAGTGTAAACATTCTTACTTGAACACTGATGCTTTACAAAGAATTCTTTCCTTTCCTGGGCCATTATTTTTTGCAAATTGATTTAAAGAGAGTTGAATAAGAGTAATAGAAAAACAGGGCACCAGGTCTCCCTCCAATTTGCATTTTTTCCCCATCTCTCAGGAGCCTCATTTGTCCTTTTAGTACTCTGGCCACACAGTGTTCTAGGCTTGATAAAGTTTGTTAGGTATTGAATGAACCAATTCATTAATCTAGCTACTTTCCCGCCCTACCAGCCTATAAATCTATCATCACACTGAGAAGGATTAAAAACAAAACACAACCTTGGAACAAGGAAAAAAAAAATCCAACACTACAGGAATGTCTGAACGGGGAAGGGACTCTACAAAAAATGTTTCCTGTGAATTTACATCCTTAAGAGGATTACCTCTGGAGGGGTACTGGTGCCTTTTTTTTCCAGAGTAAGCAGTTGTGGGGCAGTTTGGACTCACCTTTTAGCCTCTGGTTTCATTAAGAGCTCAGCTCCCTGGGTGGAGAACTGACTGGGATGGTTGGCACCTGAATGAGAAGAGTGTTATTACACTATGGAAAGGGTGAAGCCATATACAACATTGACCATGCAGTTTTGGATTCTGGGAATCCTCTAAAATTTTCTATTGTTGCTACTCTTTAAAATCAACTTTATTAAGATAAAATTTGTTTAAAATAAACTAGAACCATTTTAAGTGGAACTTGATAGGTCTTGACAAATATAAACTTCTTTGGTGTAAATGCCATCGCAATAAAAATATGTAATATTTCTAGCATCCTAAAGAATTTTTTCAGAAGAATGCTTCTTTGCAGTCAATCCATCCACACTCCAAACCAAAAACAATCATTGATCTGCTTTTGATGACAGTAGATTAGTTTTGCCTTTTATAGAATTACATATAAATAAAATTGTCCACTATATAGTCTGTGTCTGGCTATTTCTCTCAGCATAATGTTTTGAAATTTATCCACATGTTTCCATGTGTTTAGTAGCTCATTTATCTTTACCACTGTGTGCTATTCCTTTATGTGTATGTTACAATTTAGCTGTTCACTTGGTTTTGGACATCTGGTTGCTTCTAATTTTTGGTTTTTATGAATAAAGTTGCTATGTACATTTTGTATAGGTCTTTGAAGGGACATATTTTTCCATTTGTCTTGGATAGAAATCTAAGAATGGAATTGATGAGTCATATAGTATATGCATTTCCAACTTTATAAGTAATTGCCAAGTTATTGTCCAAAGTGGTTGTATAATTTTACATTTCCACTAGAAATGAGTGAGTACACTTGCATGTGTTAAGATAATCATAATGGTTTTTCCCCTTTATTCTGTCAATACTACTAATTCTGGTAAAAAGCATTTATTTGTTTGTTTATTTATTTATTTATTTATTTATTTATTTATTTATTTTTTATTGTCACACACATATGGCATATGGAAGTTACTGGGCCAGGGATTGAATCTGAGTGGTAGCTGCCAACCTACACCACAGCTGCAGCAACCCAGATCTTTAAATCCACTGCACCAGGCTAGAATTGAACCTGCACCTCTGAAGCAAACAGAGACACTGCATTCAGACTCTTAACCCACTGTACTGTGGCAGCAACTCCCTGATTTATTTTTGAATACTAAACCAATCACATTTTTGGGCTCCACCCAACTTATTTATTTATTCCAGGATACTAGTTCATAGTTTTCTTTTCTAGTAATGTCTTTATCTTATTTTGATATCATCAGAAGGCTTGGGAAGTTTCCATTCCTCCATTTTCTGAAAGAATTTGTGAATAAGTTGTATTATTTCTACGCTAAAAGGTTCATAAGGAGTTCCTGTCATGGCTCAGTGTCAATGAACCCAACCAGCATCCATTAAGATGCGGGTTTGATCCCTGGCCTTGCTTAGTGGGTTAAGGATCTAGCATTGCAGTGAGCTGTCATGTAGGTCACAGATGCGACTTGGATCTAGGCATTGCTGTGGCTGTGGCATAGGCCAAGAGCTCCAATTTGACCCCTAGCCTGGGAACTTCCATTTCCATGGGTGCAGCCCTAAAAAGACCAAAAAAAAAAAAAGATTCACCAATCATGCCATTTGAGGCTGACATTTTTTTAAATCATAACCTGGAGATGAGGCTGAGCACTTCCCCTGGACCACAGAGCTTAGGGAGGACTACGTCAGAAGGTAAGAGAAGCAGCTATACTCTGATGGCATCACTTCTCCCCATGCTGGCACAGTGCTGCACCAAGAAGGCCCCAAAGCCTATAGTTTCTCCAGGGGCAAAAAGAGAATCGAAGGTGCACTTCCAGCTCCCCTGGCATTGTGCGATGCCTCTCAGGAAACCCACTCAGGTCTCATAGTAATTACTGGGGCAACCCGTGGAGTTTGAACACAGGATCAGATAAGAGATGGAGAAGGAAGCCAGGTCTTAGAGGAACCAGGGCTCAGATCTTGGCTCACTGAATTCCTGCTTGCAGCAGTGGCTCCCAAGGAGAAAGATCCCAGCCAATGACTCTGCCCATCAGCAGAGCCTAGCTACTGACTCAATCTAGCCAGGGAGCTAATGGCAGTTCGGCACGATATTGGTCCCCAGCCAATAAGCCCTTCCAGACATGGAGTCTGTTCTAATGATTCATCTTGGCAGAGAAACAAATTCACAGTCCTACCCAACTGCTGAGTATAGTCTTCAGTTCCACCCAACTAGGAAGCCTGTCTGGAGAACACAGGCAGCTCCACAGCCCATCCAAAAGCTCCTTTTGGACCAGGAACCAAGCCAGCTGCCCTGCACAACTACTAAATATAGCCTCTGGCTCTGCATAACCAGGGAGCTTGAACAGGAACCTTAGGTAGCCCCACAGCCCAGCCTATGGTACTACCCTGTAGCAGACCCCAGGCTATGAACTTGACTGGTTGCTGAATACAGCCTATGGCCTTTCCTAGACAAGAGGTCCAGCCAGTGATTCCACCCAATCATGAAGCATAACCTGAGGCTCTACCTCCAGGAAGAGAATCTGGGTGGTGACTCTGTGAGAACACAGAGCATAGTCTCAAGCCCCATCCAACTATGGAATACAGATGGAGAGCCCAGCCAGTGACCTTGCCCAACAGTGCAGCACAGTCAGAGGTCTACTCTGATTAGGAGTCCTAGCCTGTGACCCTACCCAACTTCAGGGAATAGCCTGCAGCCCCACTTGATAGCAGAGCACAGCCTGAGGCTCCATGATGCCTACCTTCAATCCCACCTGCACTGTCTTGGTTAGGGAGCACGGCCTGAGACCCCACTCCTGAGACCAGGAGGAATCGTGGAGCCCATGTGATAGCCCAGTCCAGTAGCAGAGTCCAGCCAGTAGTACCACCCTACAATGAAACACATCCTGTGATCTGGACAGATCAGAAGTGACTGCAAAACCCAGCTCATAGCCCCATCTGACCACAGAGCACCATCAGCAACCCCACGTGATCGGGAGCCCATCCAGCAGCCTCGCTTGAATTTGGGGCCTAATCAGAAGTACCCCTCCTGACTTGAGAGCACAGGGAGTGGCCTTGCCTAAATAGAGATCTGGATAGAAAGCTGCACCCACCCATGGACACTACAAGCTGATCTGTTGGGTACCTCAAGCTGAGCTAACTAGTGAATGTCTTTCACTAAAGTGTTTTTTGGTTCTTGACTATGTATGAAAATGTTTTATAATGCAAGGTTATAAAAGGTGATAAGAGCTTTATACATCACAATTTTGCTGTATTTTAATTATTGTTCAATATCTTAACACCATTTTTTTTGCTTTTTAGGGCTGTGCCTCTGGCATTTGGAGGTTCTCAGGTTAGGGGTCTAATAGGAGCTACAGCTGCCAGCGTATGCTACAGCCACAGCAATGCGGGATCCGAGCCATGTCTGCAACCTACACCACAGCTCACAGAAACGCTGGATCCTTAACCCAGTGAGCAATGCCAGGGATCAAACCCGCAACCTCATGATTCCTAGTTGGATTTGTTTCTGCTGCGCCACAATGGGAACTCCACACCATATTATTTAACTCATAAATGTCTAGTATTATGGATTTAATATGGTCCATCTTCCCTCCTTACATCTATATAAATGTGTGAAGCTCAAATTAAGGCTGTATTTAGTTAAGAGTTCTTTTATCACAGCAAAGATTGACTGAAAGAGATAACTGTATTTTAACCAAATTAAAATATCTAACTTTCTTATTACTTTGTTCACACACTACTATTGAATCTTTTTGCAAAAACTCAAATATTCTATTTTTGTCATCTGGCTTTTCCCTTTGGCACACATGAATGGTGTCTGGTGTTGGGGTACCACAAAGAACTTGTGACCTAATTTCATGAAGATCCATGCACAGAACAGGCACAGAAGGCCCAGGTCAGACAGTTTAAGGAGCTAACAATAGAGTGCTCCAGAGGATAGTCACACTTTATTGAGCTGTTTCCAAGAGTGAGGTGCTGATGACAGCCTTAGGGGAAATCCACTGGAAAGTGAGAAAAAGTTTCCAAAGCAAAAGTGAATTTGGCTTATTATTTAAATCAGAAAATCCAGTAGTTTTGTTTTTTTGACCTAAAGAATTAGTCAATAAGCCAAAGTAAATATGCCTTGGGAGGAGTTCCCTGGGGGACCAGCAAATTAAGGATCCAGTGTTATCACTGCAGCGGCTGAGTTTGATCCCTGGCCTGGGCACTTCTGCATGCAGTGGGCATGGCCAAAAAAATAATAATGAAATGCCTTGAGACCCAATAGACAATTGACCAAGTTTAAGTGGTAGGTTAATATTAATTTTTAGACATGTAACAAAAACTGAATTCCTAATAAATTCTTAGAATTAACATGTGATTATTTCATTCCGGCTTATCTCTCTCTCTGTATGTATTGTAGACTATAGATATACCATAGGTATATTATCTATTATACATATATGATACAGATATCTGTTATGTATCTCTAATAGAAACATTATTTCTGGATATGTCTGTGAAGGTGTCTTCCAGAGATTAAGATTCAAATCAGGACATTGAATAAATAGTCCCCTCATCAATGTGGGTGGGCATCACCTATCAAGGGCCTGAATAAAACAACAAGGCAAAAAGGCAGAGAAAGGGCAAATTCACACTCTACTTGAGCCTAGACACCCAATTTTTCCTGCCTTCAGATCCAGACTTTTGGACTCAGACCCAAACACCAATAACAACTTCCCCCCAACACTTGACTCATTCTCAGCCCTTCTGAATCAAACTATTGGCATCAACAGTTTACCACTTCAGGTGAAGTGTAGAAATTTTGCTTCCATTTACTTCCTTTTACCTTGCTTACTTTCCAATA
This sequence comes from Phacochoerus africanus, assembly GCF_016906955.1. Lineage (NCBI taxonomy): Eukaryota > Metazoa > Chordata > Mammalia > Artiodactyla > Suidae > Phacochoerus > Phacochoerus africanus. The sequence continues at coordinate 208,672,269 of NC_062544.1, read as the reverse complement.
TCATTGTCTTGAGGATCACATACTTATAATTTTTGTTTAAATTATCAAATATGGTTTAGACAATTCATGAGGAAAATGACAACCTATTGTATATACCAGTAATTCTATTCTTTCTCATCTTTCTTCCTTCTTGGTGCCTCAAGGTTTTTTTCCTTTATCATTTATTTTTTTCTTAAGAGCTATCTTGAGCCAATATTTAAAGATAGGTCTATTATCAAAAATTTTTCTTATTCTGAGAATATCTTTATCTACATTTCATTTCTGAAGGATAGTTTCATAGGCTTGAGAGCTTTTTTTCTCCCAACATTGCGTTTTTGTGTTTAGGTTTTAGAGGGTTCAGCTTAGAGGTTTAATATGATTTGTCTTAGCATGGATTTCTTTGGGATTATCTTGTCTAGAATTCATTCAGCTTCTCAAATCTGAAGATTTATGTCTTTTACCAAATTTGGGAAGTTGGTAGTTATTATTTATTTGAATACTGTTTCAGCCCAACTCCACTTCTGAGACTCTGATGATACAAAGCATTGAATTTTGTTGTTGTTGTCCACAAATCTCTGAGGCTTTAAAATTTTTTTTTAAATTTTTTTAGTCTATTTTCTCTCTCTTTTGTTCAAACTGGGTAAATCCTATTAATCTCACTAATTTTATCCTGTCATCTCTACTTGGCTATCAAGCCCAAAGTATTATAATACCATTATTATACTTTTTTAGGTTTATTGTTTCCATCTGGGGCTTTTTAATAAATTCTATTTCTTTACTGAATTTTTATATTTTTTCATTTGTTTCAAAGGAACGTGTAATGATTGTTGAAATATTTTTATGAAAAATGCTTGAAAATCCTTGTCATAATTTTGATGTCTGATTTATGTTGGTGGTGGTGCCAGCTGATTGCCTTTTCTTAGTCATGTTGTGATTTTCTTGGTTCTTGGTATGAATTGATGATTTTCAATTGTACCCTTTATATTTTGTCTCTTACATTTGGGTCTTCTAAAATCTTTTATTCTAGTATACAGTCACCCTGTTTAGATTTAGCAACCAGATCCTGGCCTGCTTTTGTGGACTCTTGCTTCTCTGACAGTTTAAAATGGAGAGCTTTTGCAGTGTTCATTTGATCTTCTAGGTTTATGTGGTACTGCTGGGGGCACCCACTGCTTACTGGAGCTGATGCTTGAGGAAGGCAGAAGCTGTTTCCCCACCATAGCTTCTAAATATCTTTCAGCAGGGGAAGGAGGCCTCAAGACTTCTTAGGGTGAAGAGGTTTTTATGGTTAGAGGTATGTGTGTGTGGGTGGGGTGGGGTGCAAAAGGCACTGTTGTGGTGGAATTTGCCCTGCCTGTATTCCTCCTCTCCTACCTCAGTCTCTGAGCAAGGTGGTGACAATCGGGAACAAGAAAGTTTCTGGGTTTAGCTGCTTTTTCTGGCATGGTTCCATTTACTGGTGCTGCCCAACTGACTATATCAATCTTATTTAAAAAGGGAGTCTCAGGCCCACAGGAATCAAGTCTTCCTTGGTTGCATCACTTATCATAGCAGTATCCCTTTTGCTGTTGCTGCTCAGCTCTCCAGTGTCTCCTGGTGGAGGAGAGTCTCAGACTTGTCTAGGAATAATGGACCCCCAGGTGCTTATTGTTACTAGGGATCCCCCTTGTTTCTGGTGCCATGATAATGTTGTGCTGTCACTGCACTCTTTCTTGGTCAGGGAAAGGCATGAGTCAACTTGAGCTTCCTTCTGTTGCATGGTTGAGGGTTGAAAAACTTCTGGGTCCACCTCCATTGTGTGTGTTGGAAGGGGGGGTCATCAGCCTTACTGTCTTTAAGTTTTTCCCCAGTCCTAGGGTACCAAATTATTTGGCTTCCCTCTTACCACCTTTCAGTATCCTCCTCTGGTTGTGTCTTATGTTATTTCCAGGGTTTATTGTTGTATTTATTAGGAAAGAGCACAGAGAAATGGGTGCCTTCAATCTTGTCCAATGAGAAGTTGGGGGCTATTTTCAAACATTAAGATTGCTTAAATATAATATCTACTCAATGGCCAATTTTAAATTTTAACCAAAATCTTCTTGCAATTTAGTGGAACTACTGTATATAGTTTAAAATAAATACTGGACCCAATAAATTTCAACTGGGGTTACAGTTCATAATATTAGCCATGCTCTATCCTTCTTAAGCATTTACTATTCATTTACTCTCTTCCTAATTTATTCACTTGATTTAATTTGTAATGTACCAAACAAGTGTCATAACTCCTCCCATTATAATAGGAAAGAGAACGTGAAAGAGAACGTGAAATTCTCCTTTATTCTAGGTTGCTCCCATTCAATCATTTAACAATTAAAAATGTATATTGTAATTAATAATGTGACACTCTGATAGACAGTGGTATACAAAGTCAGTTAAGAAGTGCTCCCCATCTTTATTAAATATTTTAAAATAAAGAGTAGGAAAAATAGTAAAATACTTTACTATGAGAAAGAATGCATGTTTTTTTTTTGAGAACATATCAGTTTTTTAAAATATCACGCACCTGGCCAAATATACATTGTTAGACACACATATACATGTGTATGCACACATGTATACAATCAAATAAACATCACAGAGCAGTATATAAAAAATTATACATAATGAATAAAATGAAAATGTTTTTATATCAATATTGGTTTTACCTATGGTGATGAATATCAAATTAACACTAATGTTACTTCCGCAAAGCCTTGATAACCAGCAAATTCAAATAAAAAATAAAGCATGAGAAAAATAATTTAAAACATGGTTTTACATATTATATTTCCATGCAACAATATTCAAGCTGATAGACTGTTTTAGCAACAGAACAGAAATTTTATTCATTTTTTTTACAAAATTCCTTCAGGGGATTCTAAGTCTAAGACATCAGAGATTTAATGAAGGAAAGTAACCATTAGAAGTGATTTAATTATTTATGTCATTCCAAATTATCTCCTTCACAAAAATGACTAAATATTAAATGCCTTGCTTTGTAGGGTATTGCATTATCAAAAGGTTGAGAAAGTCAGGCCTCTAGAGTGGAAAATCCTTTCATAAAATAAAACATTTTTCACTGGTTACTAATTCCAAAGTCAATTATTTGATTTCCAATATTCTATCTGTGAAATCAGTAAAAGGCTTTTTGGGATCAAATGAGTTGAAGAATGATGCAATGAGAAATTCTTGGACTTGTTAACATTATGATCATTATTGATATCTCGCTAATGAAAAATACTTAATACTTTTGATATTAGAACAGAGTTTCCTTGAATAGCCTCTGCTTTTGAATTCCAAAAACCCAATATTTAACAATGGTATCTTATGATTAAACAAAGCTATTTTATAATTATGTTTTGGCACAGTTTGCAACATACTTTCACAAATTTAGATATTTCTGAGGGAATTACAGCACAGAAAGAGAACTAAGTGACAATGAACCCAAACCAGAAAATGTATAGCCTATGATCTGTTAACTTCACTATGTTATTTGTTAGGTCATTTATTCACCACATTTAAAAATGAGCATATGTGTTGGAATACACTTGCCAAAATAGATCAAAATATTTTATATATATTTTTACCTATAGAAACATTTTGAGACCCTCTTTAATAATGGCTGCATTGAGCGGTCATTGTGAATAATATAAATATGAATTAGGTGTTTAATCATTTAACTTTCTAATTGAGGCACAGGGCGATGGCTGACACACAGGAGTAGCAGCAAAGGCAGTAATCCATTCCCTTAACACAAATAGCGGCCGAAAGGCAGATGGAGGTGCCAGTTGTGTCGGGTGCAGGTGATTACTGCCCAGCCTGCACACCACCAGGTTGTTTTTCTCCTCACCAGAAAACTATCCATTAACTTTCCTAAGAGCCAAAAGCAAAAGGAGAGGAATTTATGAAGTCGCTAGCCCATATGGCTGGTAGTGAGTTAATCTGTGCCTGACCAGCAGGTAGCACGAGCCAGTCTGTCTGTTGGGGCTGTTAGTAACCCAGGGGCAGATCAGAGAACAGCAGGGAAGGGGATCAACTCAGGCTGCAAATACAGTCAGGAATGTGGCAGGAAATTATTTCTGAAAACACATTTTGCAGCAGAAGGGCGCCCATCAGATGCTACATGATAATCTATCTGCACTTTTTACTCTCTGGTGATTGTATAGTGCTCTACATGTAGGAGCTATAGACATACTGTTATCGCGAGACTTTCCTTTCTATAGCTTTATGCATTAAAATAATGATTTCGAGTGTTCCTTAAAATATGTAGGTGGTGAGATTTTAAAATTATGAAAAAAAAAATTTCTCCAGATTAGCTGTATTAGAAAAGGATATAGATCTGTGCAAAAGGCAGGACTGACAAATCAGTGCTCTGATACCTAATCAGGAGAAAACTGGCGCTAGATAACAGTCCTGTGGTTAAATAGCAAAATAGGGAGAAAAATGGGAAATAAATAAAGAACTGCTTGAAAACACCAAGCAATGACTGAGACATGGGGACAATTAGGTACTAAAACTTAAATAAAGAACCATAGAAGCAGTAGGTGATGGAACAATGGTTCTTAGTATCTTCTGCCCTCCTCTCCCTTTCTCTTTCTCCCTCCATCCCTTCCTTCTTTGCTTCCCGCCTTCCTTCCTTCTTTCCTCCTTCATACTTTCTTCCTTCTGATGTCTGTCTGTCCATCTATCTACCTATCTATCTAAGCTATCTATCTGTCTGTCTAATCTATCTATGGGAATGTGAATATTTGGTATATTTTTGTATTTACAGGCTTAAAATTAAGGCATTTACAAAGATGAACTAGCCCAAGGAATCTGCTTATAGTCTTCTGTTTCTTAACCATTAAAATAAAGCAAATAATTTACTCATACTTATTTACTAAAGAGTGAGAACATCATTCTTTAAATGTTGAAGAGAAACATCAAAGACTAAAGTGTTCAGAGAAAACAGAGGAGAGACAGGGAAATGGATGAAGGCAATCAATAGGTGCAAATGTCCAATTGTAAGACAAATAAGTACCAAGGATGCAATGGACAACATGATAGATATAATTGATACTGCTGTATGTTACAGTGTAAACCTCATCACAAAGACTTTTTTTCTATTTCTTTAATTTTGTATCTATGTGAGATGATAGATGTCCACTTTTGCAGCAATCATTTCATGATGTAAGCCAAGTCATTATGCTATGCACCTTAAACTTACACAGTGCTATCAATTATATTTCAATAAAATTGGAAGATAAACAGGAAAAGAGGAAAAGGAGAATTGAATTAAAATGGCCATGTCCCCCTAATCCCATATCTCTTAATAAAATTATTTAAGACTATTTATAGTAACTTGAAATCTTCACCAGTATCCCTGTTTCAATGGATAATTAGAGGAACAGAGTCAGGTTTAGAGTATGGACCTCAAGACACAGAAGAGAAATATTTTATTTCTCTTTTCTCCTTCCATTAGGAAAAGAATTAATTGAGGATCTATTAGGTACAGTGTAATGTTGCAAGCAAATACTGAAAGAGATACAAAGATAACCAAGATAGACTAACCATTGTATAATTCACAGATGAAAAAATGTATTTCCCAATGATGTTCATTGATGATATTAAATGTGATTACTTAAAAGTTATATTTCCAGAAAGCTAAAAATGCTATCTGTATTTAATACTTAACTTTTTGATGCTATAAACTTGTGCTTGAGCTCAAAGACCTTCAAAAACACAAATGTATTCAACAGGTATAAAGTTTTAGCTATGCAAGGTGATTACATTTTAGAGACCTGCTGTACAAAATTGTGCCTATAGTTAACAATACTGTATTGAACAATTAGAAGTTTGTTAAGAGGATAATTTTGTGTTAATTATGTACATAATACACACACACATATTTTTGCCCACAATTAAAAAAAAATCTCCAAAGAGGGAAAGAATTGATCAGGCAGGTCAAGTCTATGCACTATGGTCAAAATGCAGCATAATCATCTTTTTTCTGAGACTTGTTGTCTTTAGTTTCAACACCTTGCATCTCAGTTTATGTTAAATCATAGCTAAAGTTCTAAAACTAAAATATTTTCTGTTTTTATGGCTCTATGATCTGACTCTTGTAATAGACTTGGATATTTCTACAGTGAGGCATATTATACTTTCTTTGTAGATACTTGGAAACTGAAGTATCACAACTCCTGGCACGTAGTAGTTCCTCTGAGATATTTGATGTTGGACTGACTGACTGAACAAATGGGTGAGCCAATAAATGATATTACGTAACTGTCCGCTAACACCTACTCTTGGGCACGGACCTCAGAGACCTAGTCTGGTTTTCGTCTCTGTTTAAATTTGGAACAAACTTTCAAACAAATTTCTTAGGTCAAGAAAGGCATTTTAGTTGGACCTTGGAGTTTTTGAATAAGAAGATATGGAGGGAAATAGAGATACTCCAGATCAAAGACACATCAAGCTCTGAGAAGGCAGCAAGTTCTGGAAGTGATGATTTGGAAGAAGTTTGATGATTGTTGACTAAGGACAAGTATAGCAACAACAACAACAATCAGAAGTATGTATCCACCACTAAAAGGCTCTGTGATAGTATTTGTGTGTATTTTTGGTAATATATTGTGTTAACTTAGATTATAATTTCAGAGTATTTTTACAATGAAAGAGTTCCCATTTTATTAAGTGGGAAGAATTTATATTTATTTGCAAACACACTATTTTCTATTTTATATACTGTGTACATAATATACACACATATATAATGGTTTACAGGTCACACAGCAATTTCACATTCACTGCTTCATTTTATTCTCAACACAGGGCTCTGATGCTGCAGACCTAAGTCACAATAAGTGCAAGGACTTCAGCAGGCTCATTGATCTATCAGAGTGACAAGGCTACGCCCCTTCTATGCTGAACTGAATTTTACACATTCTAGACATGTCATGTACATAGAGGTTACATTTTATGATTACATGAAATTGTATGAAATTCACAGAGAATCATTTTGAAGGCACTATATTATGCAGCAGGAGCTGCTACTTTCTTCGAAGTCCTTCTTAACTAACTTGTCTTGCAAGTTGTTCTTTTTATTTATTCATATTTGAAATTTTGGTGCAAAACCCAGGTGCCATTTAATCACATCTACCCTGACAACTATTTTGGTTTCATGTCTCCCCTTCTCCTCCACGTCCCCTTCTTTTTTTTAATTCCTTTTTTTCCCATTATAGCTGGTTTACAGTGTTCTGTCAATTTTCTACTGTATAGCATGGTGACCCAGTTACATATACATGTATACATTCTATCTTCTCACATTATCATGCTCCATCAAAAGTGACCAGACATAGTTCCCAGTGCTACACAGCAGGATCTCATTGCTAATCCATTCCAAAGGCAATAGTTTGCTTCCATTAACCCCAAGCTCCCCATCCATCCCAATCTCCCCCCCTCCCCCTTGGCAATCACAGGTCTATTCTCCAAGTCCATGATTTTCTTTTCTGTGGAAAGGTTCATTTGTGCCATATATTATATTCCAGATATAAGTGATATCATATGATATTTGTCTTTCTCTTTCTGACTTACTCAGGATGAGAGTCTCTAGTTCCATCCATGTTGCTGCAAATGGCATTATTTTGTTCTTTTTGATGGCTGAGTAGTATTCCATTGTGTATATATACCACATCTTCCTAATCCAATCATCTGTTGATGGACATTTGACTTGTTTCCATGTCTTGGCTATTGCGAATAGTGCTGCAATGAACATGTGGGTGCATGTGTCTTTTTCAAGGAAAGTTTTGTCCAGATATATGCCCAAGAGTGGGGTTGCTGGGTCATATGGTAGTTCTATATATAGTTTTCTAAGGTATCTCCATGCTGTTTTCCATAGTGGTTGTACCAATCTACATTCCCACCAACCGTGTAGGAGGGTTCCCTTTTCTCCATACCCCCTCCAGCATTTGTCATTTGAGGACTTATTAATGATGGCCATTCTGACTAGTGTGAGGTGATGTCTCGTGGTAGTTTTGATTTGAATTTCTCTAATAATCAGTGGTCAATTAATCTTTGGCAAAGGAGGCAAGAACATAAAATGAGAAAAAGACAGTCTGTTCAGCAAATATTGCTGGGAAACCTGGACAGCTGCATGCAAATCAATGAAACTAGAACACACCCTCACACCATGCACAAAAATAAACTCAAAATGGCTGAAAGACTTAAATATAAGACAAGATACCATCAACTTCCTGGAAGAGAACATAGGCAAAACATTCTCTGACATCAACCTTATGAATATTTTCTCAGGTCAGTCTCCCAAATCAACAGAAATAAAAGCAAAAATAAGCCAAAGGGACCTAATCAAAATGACAAGCTTTTGCACAGCAAAAGAAAGCAAAAAGACCACTTACAGAATGGGAGAAAATAGTTTCAATGATGAAACTGACAAAGGCTTAATCTCTAAAATATACAAACAACTTATACAACTCAACAGCAAAAAAGCCAACAACCTAATCAAAAAATGGGCAAAAGACTTGAATATACAAGGAAGATATACAGACAGCCAACAAGTACATGAAAAAATGCTCAACATCACTTCCCCTTCTTAAAAGCAGATGCTGAGCTTGGAAGGTAATGTTTCTGACAATAAGATCCCCTTTTATTAGGTTTACAGATGATTTGAATTAAGCAGCAATTTACAGTTTGTTTTGTTTTTGGCCAAGCCCCCGGTTGTGTGAACCTTATGGTTGAAATCAGATCCATTTCTCCCTTTCTACTTTATTTCCTACTTTGTAACTTTGCTGGTTTTAACTGATTCACTCTTCTGCTTATTGGTATCCTTTCTTGTTTTGAAATAAAAGCTGAAATACTTAGAAGAATAATAATATTTTTTCTTAAATCACAATGGCATGGCTCTCCAATAGACTCCATTTTATTATAAAAGAGCATAAATTGTGTTTTATAAAAACTATACAAACTGATGTTATTCACCCACATTTATCTCTTTAAAATGCATCAGTGATCATTGATTTTTATAGTTGCCATAAGAGCAATATATGGACATGTTTAAAAGCAACAATACTCTACCCCAAACCCTCTCCAAATTCCTAAAGGCAATGACTTCTAGCCTATTTTGTTTATTATATTAGTTGCCTCCATATCTCTAAATAATAGGCACAGCTGCTCTTTGATTTAGGAGAATGTATTCATAGTCTGTGGTCTTCCTTCTATGACCGGAAAAGATTTAGCCCATTTAAACTACCTTCTCATCACCTCTTTTAGCACACATCCAATTTATCTCTCAGTAATTAATTTAATTTCTCTTTTAGCTATTTTATTTATTATGAACTATTGAAGATGTGGAAAAGAGACTATAAATTAGTACAGCAAATATATATATGATCCCTTCTCAGCTTAAACAAAATATTGACAATATATTGAGGTCCTCTGTATAAATCTTCCAGTCGCATTCTAGCCCCGCCCCGCCAAAAGTAACCACCTCTTAAATTTAGCATTTGTTATTCCTATATACATTTTCATTTTTTAATACCTGTACATCTCTTCACTCAAAACTCTGGAAGTTATATGTGTTTTGGAATTCAGATCTTTTCATATATAAGAAAATTGTTACTTTTATGACACTCCTTGCAGAGTCTGGAACAGACCCTACAATTGAAATTGTTTGATATTTCTATAGCAAAATGTATAGCTACCCAAACAAATGTCATAAACAAAAGTTATCTATAGCTTCATATTATTTTGGTCATATCTGATCACCAAGTGAATTAAGATCAGGTAAAATTTTACAGCCAATTGATTTAGAGGAAAACACAATTCTGATTTTCAGAGCTCTTATGATTTTTGAATTAATAGATATAATACTATGAGATCGTATTAAAGAATGTATTTCTCAATAAATTCTTAAGACATTTATTCTTTTCTGTCAATGCAGATGGAGTCATTTTGGTCCCCACTTTATGAAATGAAGATACTAGCATTCCTCCACTTCTGGTGGTCTTTCCAATTTTCCACCTCTGAACTCTTGTCCTTTCTGGTTTGGGAATACATGCATTCTGTATAATCTTAAGTATGTTTTCACTTCTATGTCTATAGGTTAATTCTAAAAGTGGTATGTCAATAGAAGGCTTACATTACCTTGATTCTATGAATGTGGGTCATACAGAGAAGTGATCACATCCATGATTCTATCATTTTAAATTCTATTTTGTTGCCTTCATTGCATTATATCCAAGAAATATATATTCTCAACTTCATCCAAACTTTCCATCCAGATATATCTACCATAACTTCTCTGTGATTCCTGAAATTCAATCAGATTCTGCATTAAAAAGTTAATAGATGCAGGCTATTACATTTAGAATGGATAAGCAACAAGGTATAGCACTGGGAACTATATCCAGTCTCCTGGGATGGACCATGATGCAAAAGAATATTTAAAAGAATATATGCATATTGGAGTTCCCATCGTGGTGCAGTGGAAACGAATCCAACTAGGAACCATGAGGTTGAGGGTTTGATCCCTGGCCTCGCTAATTGGGTTAAGGATCCGGTGTTGCCGTGAGCTGTGGTGTAGGTTGCAGATGCAGCTTGGATCTGGTGTTGCTGTGGTTCTGGCATAGGCTGGCAGTAACAGCTTCATTTGGACCCCTAGCCTGGAAACCTCCATGTGCCACAGGTGTGGCCCTAAAAAGACAAAAGACATATATATATATATATATATATATATATATATATATATATATATATGCATATATGTATAATTGAGTCACTTTGCTAGACAGCAGAAATTAGCACAGTATTGTAAATCAACTATCATTTAAAAATTAATTTAAAAAGTGATCTTGGGAGTTCCTGTTGTGGCACAGTGGAAACGAACTTAACTAGTATCCATGAGGATGTGGGTTCAATCCCTGGCCTCGCTGAGTGGGTCAAGTATCCTGCACTGCTGTGGCCATGGCATGGGCCTGCAGATGCATCTTTCATTCAACCCCTAGCCCGGAAACTTCTGTGTCATGGGTGCAGCCCTAAAAAAAAAAGAAAAATTGATCTCCTTCTTGCTGCCATTGCCTTCTGTGTATGACACAAACTGCAATTTCACTGTTTCCAGTTTCCCATGACATCTTTAACTGCTTCTCCTGCTTTTTATCATTCAGAAACTTGTTGAATTATCTCACTTGCTAATTACCCTGACTTTTCTATTTATGTTGGATGTGTGTGTGCATGTGTGTATATAGTGTTTTCTATATTTAGAAAGAAATCAAACATTATTATTTTAGGGTGGTCTCAGGAAGAAACATAAATCAATTTATATTGCTAACTTACCATTTTTCTTGTGAATTTTAAAAAGAAAAATTTCCAAACAACCATAACTACAAAGGATCATATTACCCAGGAAGAAGATGCTGAGGGACAGGTCTAAAAACAATAGTTTGATTTTAAGGAGTTGGGAAATTCAATATAGAAAACTATAAAAGAGCAATAAAAACTAAGATGTTCTTTGAAAATATGGGTGAATGAAAACAATTTCCTAATTTCTCATAAAGAAATCAAAACTTGAAATTGACTCTTGATTCTAGGATACATGGCTATCTCATTTTGACACAACAGGAAGAAAGCACAAATAATTAAGAAAGATAAAATTGGGAGTTCCCTTTGTGGCTCAGCAGTTAAGGAACCCGACTAGGATCCATGAGGATGTGGGTTTGATCCCTGGCCTCGCTCAGTGGGTTGGGGATCTGGTGTTGTCTTGAGCTGTGGTTTGGGTCACAAATATGGTTCAGACCCCATATTACTTAGGCCAGCAGCTGTAGCTCTGATTCGACCCCTAGCCTGGGAACTTCCATATGCCATACGTGCAGCCCTAAAAAGCAAAAAATAAAGGAAAAAAGAAAAAGAAAATTATAAAATAAATAATTCAGTAAGAATTGACCCTTAATTAAACATATTCATTGGTGATTAGAAGAAAAGCAGAATTTCTGAGTTCTCAACTATTAGCTAACTTAAATGGGTAACTTATAAAAAGCGATTCAGAAAATATTAGTTACTGTTGACATCTCACTCACATTCCTGTATCTTTACCACTTTAGTGCATACCTGCTCCACTTCTAGAATTTCTGCATCTTTATTAGAGTGTGAAAGCCCCTTTATTCACCCATGTAGTAGTCCAGAGTGCAGAAGTGGTGGGAATTGGTGTATAAATGCTCCAGATCCTGTTTGTGTCCTTTCAAAATTCGTATGTTGAAGCCTTAACTTGACTGTAACAGATGGGGCCTGTGAGGAGGTGATGGAAGATAAATGACACCATAAGTGTGGGGACCTAATCTGATAAAATGGTGCTGTTATAAAAAGAGGAAGAGACATCAGAGATGTCTCTCAGCTATATGAGGCTATATGAGGACCGAGTAAGCCAGAAAGAGAGCTGTCCTCAGAACCTGAACCTTGACCTTGGACATCCCAGCCTCCAGAACTGCAAAAATAAATGTGTGGTATTTAAGCCACCAGTCTTCTTATTATCTTCTCTCTGTTTGAGCCAGTCCTTTGGAAGGGATAACACAGAGGTGTGTGTTCTCTTGCTGATGCTCAGCGTTTCCCCACGGGATTGTCTACACTGGGCTTGGAGATTTATGCTTTACTGGCTGCTGTTTCTTTCCCCTCTCACTTCCTAATCCATATCACTGTTTCCTTCACCTCCCCTTTTCACTTTGAACTTTATCTGTGGCTCTGCTTTTGGAGTAACCCAAACTAGAAGAGGAAACATACTCTTGGACCAGGTCTTTTGAATTTGTTGATTTGTGTCCTTTCAGGAGTGAGGAATTTGGAGGTTGGGCAAGGACAGAGGAAGTGGGAAAGAATACTTTGGTTTTAGCTTACTTTTTCCATATGACTTATTTTCAAAGTCCTCCTATATAAATGGAAATTTTTATTTGATTTATTTATTTAGTCTTTTTAGGGCCGCACCTGGGGCATATGTAGGTTCCCAGGCTAGGGGTCGAATAGGAGTTGCAGCTGCTGGCTTACACCAGAGCCACAGCAACATGGGATCTGAGCTGCATCTGCAGCCTACAACACAGCTCATGGCAACATCAGATTCTTAAACCAATCAGCAAGGCCAGGGATTGAACCTGCGTCCTCATGGATTCGTTTCCAATGAACCACGACAGAAACTCCTAGATGGAATTTTTAACATACCCAATTACTCCTCAAAGTTCAATTCTTAAGGAGTAAATTATTTTCTTTCAGTGCTTTGGGATTGGAAAATCAACAAGAAATTGAATATAAACAACATAAATTGTTATTTGACAGGAAGGATGGGAAATAACCATTTAATTAAAAAAGAGATTATCTACCTGAATAATAATACATCTGCTACATTTTTTATTTGATATGTACAAAGAAAGTCAGTTTCGGAGATAGAGAAAATATGATTCTTTTTAATGCCAGAAATACTGAAAATGCTGGTGCTTTTATAAACACAGGTCTTTGATTGAATTTATGTCAATGAATTGCTTAGACAAATTGTGTCAAAAAAAGAATTCACTGAGTAGACCTCAATGCATCAACCAATTCATTTATATATTGATAAGAAATGACCTAGGTATAGAGGCAGCCAATACATCATGCTTGCCTTTTTAACTGAAATCCAGTCTTTATTTTTTGTCCTCTGAACATCTCTTTATCTCTTTATCTTCTTAACCTTTCTGGAGAAAAGTATCTTCTTTCCTTAATTACTCTCTTTTGACTTTTCCACTATCCTTTCTTTCAGATTACCTACTTTAAGAATAAGTACTTGCATTATTCATATTTGAAGGTTAAATGGAAAATTTAATCTGTGGGATTCCAAGTGCTTTTTTCCCTTTATTTTCCATTAAAATTATCCAAGTCCTTCATAATTACATTGGTTACAGGGTTTTGTTTGATAAAATACCACTATTCAAAAGCAGCAAATAGAAAGTAGGTTGCTTGGCTAGTTATTGACAGCAAGAGCCTGTGGGCTGTGTTCAAGATTGGGTAATAATCTATTGTTATAGAGTTTATTAATTCCACTAAAGCCTTTAATATAAGCTCATATTAATTGTATCTTTAAGCTTCATTCCTCAGCTTAGCAATGCTGAAATTTCCTAATTGAAATCTGGACTGTAATTATAATTTACTTAGGTGGAATTTACAAAGTATGTTGCCTCTTATAACTCTTAAAGTTGAATCTCAAGTCAAAACTTTTGAAAGAGAGGCATGAGGGAGGCTTACCTATACTTGGAGAAAGTTGTCATTTTATATGTAGTAACCCTTCAGAAAGTATAGGCATTTGGGGTATATATATCCTTGTGACACTGTCTGTGTGGGTAAGTATTCCTTTCATTTTTTTTTTTAAAGAAAAGAAGTTTATGAATTAAGTAACTAAAAGTTGGAAAGATTCTTTGAAATGTTCAAAATGTAAATTTTCTGGAGGCACACTCCTTTGGCTTAGATTACACTTCTTCACAACTACCTTCTATATTAAAGCTTTTTGGATGAGGAAAATACCAACAAGGACTCAGATTAAAATATTTTAAGCCAAGCTAACACTCATGCTTTGCCATCAGCCCGTCAAGAAGTTAAAGTCAGTAGCACAAAGCACAATTCTAAAAAGTACAATTTCACTGACAGAATGGCTTTAGACACATCATTATACTAAAAATTCTTTGTCACAGAGAACTGACTTGTGGTTGTCAAGAGGGAGGGACTGGGAGCTTGGGATCAGTAGATACAAACTGCTACATTTAGGATAGATAAGCAATGAGGTCCTACTGTATAGCACAGAGAGCTTTATCTAATTTCCTAAGATAGACTAGGATGGAAAAGAATATTAAAAAAGAATGTATCTATATGCATGACTGGGCCACTTTGCTGTACAGTGGAAATTGGCAAAACATTGTAAATCAACTACATCTTATTTTATTTTATTTTATTTTTTGCTTTTTAGGGCCGCAAATGTGGCATATGAAAGTTCCCAGGCTAGGGGCCGAATCAGAAGTGCTGGCCTACACCACAGCCACAACAACGTGGGATCAGAGCTGCATCTGAGACCTACAGCAGAGCAACGCCAGAGCAAGGCAAGGGATCGAACCCACATCCTCATGGATAGTAGCTGGGTTTGTAACCTGCTGATCCACGACAAGAACTCCCACAACTATATTTTGATTAAAAAAAATGAAATATCATCATCAAAGGAGAGTAGATTTAATTAATTTTATTATTATAAATGATGTTTATTTGATACTCCAATGTGTTAAATAATAAAAACATGTAGATGGTACCGTTGGTACATTTGGAGCTATACATTTAAAAACAAACGGCGAATTTGAATAGAATCGAGATATTGTTTCATATGGTTCACTTTCTCTTGTTTTAGAATAATGGGATGGGGAAAAGGGGGGGAATTTCCAGGTGCTGGATTAAAATCCAGCTTGACAATCCAAGCTTTATATACTTACCTGCTATTGCTGCCATTGATTGTGATAACCATAGTTTACTAAGTACAACTACAGACCAAGCAGTAAGCCAAACATATCGCATCATTGCCTTCTCATGTTCTTGAGCAACAGATGAAGAAAATAAGGTTCATGGAGACTAGGTAACTGTTCTGTGTGTAAACTTTACGAAGTAATGGTGTATATGGGTTTGAAAACAGCCTCTTTCAATGACAAAGAATTCTTTAATTTTATTTTTATTTTTTTGCTTTTTAGGACCACACCTGCGGCATATGGAAATTCCCAGGCTAGAGTTAGAATCAGAGCCATAGCTGCTCGCCTATGACATGGCCACAGCAACACCAGATCTGAGCGGCATCTGCAACCTACACCACAGCTCACAGCAACGCTGGATCCCTGACCCATTGAGCAGGGCCAGAGATCGAACCTGCATCCTCATGGTTATTAGTTGGGTTCGTTAACCACTGAGCCACAACAGGAACTCCTGACAAAGAATTCTGAATAGGATTTTCAGAGGCAGATAATAAAATTGCTACACCTTGATTATAAGAATCAAGTAAAATAATGGTCTGAATAAGCTTTGTAAATTAGAAAGGGAATGGGATAAGGATATTATTATTATCCTGCTTAGAGAAGACTAAACACACAGACTTGTAGATAAGACATGTGCACAAATACAGGGTAAAGTGCAAAAACCAGCAGAGAAGAACAGAGAATGAGCCCCCCTGTCCAGAGGAGAAACCCAGTCTTGTCTAGATAAGGCAAGGGGATGTTTTTCAAGGTGCTACTATTTAAGCCAGATGTGAATATATGGAAATACATGAAAATGAGATTGAATAAAGAAGTCTCTGCCAATTAAAGAAAAGCACTGAAGAAAGTTTTCCATTTAAAACATTTAGTGCTGTATTTTGTGTTGTGAGAGACATAAAGACATTTCAAATAGAGCCCCTGATTTCAGGATGGGGATCTGTTCTTTGAGGAAGTGACTTATATTCATGGGATAATTGGAGGATAGAACACATGCCAGTTGGGTCACCTTGATGGTAACCTTTTAATTAAGAGAGGAAATGTTCTAAAAGGAAATTAATTTTCTTCTGGAATCTAAGGGTAAACTTCTTGACCCCCTCCACCAAAATTAAGCAGTATCAGTTTACAAACATTCTATGTCCCGAGGTTAGATATTTTCTTTTCCTTCAAATGGACCATATTTTAAACTCTGTGTATAGGAGTTCCATTGTGGCTCAGGAGTAAGCAATGACTAGTACCCACTAGGAACCATGAGGATGTGGGTTCGATCCCTGGCCTCACTCAGTGACTTAAGGATCTGGTGTTGCTGTGAGCTGGGGTGTAGGTCACAGATGCGGCTTGGATCCTGCATTGCTATGATTGTGGCATAGGCCAGCAGCTACAGCTCCAATTTGACTCTTAGACTGGGAACTTCCATGTGCCATGTACTTGCGGCTCTAAAAGGCAAATGAATGAATGAATAAAGAAATACATAAATAAATTCTGTATATAATTTAATGTAACTCTTGTGTCAGGAATGTAACAGGATAGTTAGACCCTACAAAGAAATACTTAACTTTGCCAAACCAAAAATCTAAAAAATCATTTGAACTGAGAGGGGTTCTGAAAGGAAACTTTCTTAGTGAGAATGGAGAGAAGGAGAAGTTGTCTCCAGCTTTATCTTCAAGAAGTTTTCCTTTCCTTTGGAGTCCTCAAACTTGGATTCTTGCTGCTTGTCTATACTTTATTGAAATATGTGCTTTTCACTGTATGTTCTCATATGCCTCTTTAATTTTATTTAATTAGTACATGTAAATATTCATTAACAATCTCCTTTGTGTCAAGACACTGTGTTGGTTACTTTATAAAATTTTTCCCATTGACACCTCACAAAAACTGTAAGATATTATATACTCTTATATACTATTATAATTCCAAGTTTCATCTGAGGAAATTTTAGATTTAAAGAGGTTAAGTAACCTGCTCTAAATATACAGTAAATGATCTTGCTAGGAGTAAAATCAAGATATCCTCTGGCCTGCTATTCACACTCATTTCCTCATGATTATATATGTGTTTAATCCCCATCAATCAGGCTATCAGTTCTCCAAGGAAACATGCTTGTTTCATTCCCAAGATCTAGCTTGGTGTTTTGCACATATTGTACATTTAAAAATATGGAGCCCCTTTGCATCAAAATGAAGAACATTGAGTAATAGCATAATTATTAGAGGTAACTTTAATGAGAAAATAAGCTTGATAATGGTCATAAAAATAAACATTGTGAAGGATTTCTACTCCAGCCAAGATAAGGTGAAAAAGACCGAATAGACTCTCATGACTAAAGCAACTGAAACACTAAATAAAAATATATGAAGATATGATTCTAAAGCCATCTGCACATCAGTCAATGAAGGACAGTGATCCCTGATATGAGAAAGAAGAGGTTAAGCCCTACAATTGCTCTAGCCTAATGTCTGAATGTTTATAGGCAACGAGACAGAAAAGGGGAATCCCAGTGGAGTCAGGTATTCTTCTCGCATTGAGAAAATAGATCTTAGACTCCAGGGAGCTCGGTGTGGTTAGAGTTCACAAGGCAGGGTCCAAGAGAAAAGAGAACTGCACAGAGTAAACTCTGGAGATCAGGAAATGCCTCACTCCCTCTTTGAGGATTCAGCTGAGGGCTAAGTACTAATTAAACTTCATTTATTTGAGGAAACTATATTGAAGACCATGGAAAGAACCACTGGAAAGAATAATGAAAAATTATCTCTAAAACCCACGCAGAGCACAAAATATTTCTTGTTCTTGTTCCCACCACTCAGAGTAGAAAACATCATAATTTATATATCATCGAAGAGAGTACTTAGAGTTTTTCCTCAGTAGTTGTGAAAAATTAGCCCTATGCTAAGCATGCTCTGGCTGTGCTTGTCAAAGTTGAAAGTAATAATATTAATAATATTAATAATAATAATAATTAATAACTAATAATAAAAACATTTTAACAGCAGGCAAATGACAGGAAAAGCACATTGTGAATGGAGGAAGCATTGAAATGATGAGATGAAAAAGAAAGATGAGATGACAGCAAATATCCCAGTAGCTTAACTGGATCCTCAGAAAAACTCATGAACATTTACAGACATAAAATATTTTATTTTTTTTTTAATTTGTTTCATTTTATGGCCATACCCACAGCATATTCCTGGGCCAGGAATTGAATCCGAGCAGCTGTGACCTACACAGCAGCTGTGGCAATGCCAGATCTTTTAATCCACTGTGCCCAGTCAGGGGTCGAACCTGCACCTCTGAAGCGACCTAAGCTTGGCAGTTGGATTTCTTTTTTTTTAGGGCCTCACCCAAGGCATATGGAAGTTCCAGGTTGGTGGTCTAATCAGAGCTGCGGCTGCCATCCTACACCACAGCCACAGCAATGTATGACCTACACCACAGGAATGGCAACACCAGATCCTTAACCTACTGAGCAAGGCCAGGGACAGTGAAACCATGTCCTCATGGATACTAGTTGGGTTTGTCACCGCTAAGCCATGATGGTAACTCCCTGCACTTGGACTCTCAACCCACTGTACCACAGAGGGAACTCCAAAATAAAATATTTTAAAAGCAGTCTTCAACAGGAAAAATTCATAATCTCTGAAATCTAATCAAAGATTCTCAGGCAGTCAAAAAAGCAGGAAGCATAATCCATATGAAGGAGAAAAATCAATCAAATGAAACAGATCCAGAAGTGACACAAACATAGAATTGTTAGGCAAGGCATAAAAATTGTTATTTTAAGTGTATTCCATATGCAAAATAATCTAGAGAAAAATGAGCATGTTAAACAGAAATATGGAAGATATAAAAAGTAAGTTAAATTTATAAAAATAGAAATGACAATGTCTAAAAAATACATCCTGGATTAAATAAATGACAGATAGATATAGCAAAGAAGTATATCACTGAAGAGTTCCCATTGTGGCTCAGTGGAAACGAACCCAACTAGTATCCATGAGTGTGTGGGTTTGGTCCCTGGCCTCTATCAGTGGGTTAAGGATCTGGCGTTGTCATGAGTTGTGGTGTAGATCACACATGTAGCTTGGATCCCCCATTGCTGTGGCTGTGCAGCTCCAATTCGACTCCTAGTCCGGGAACTTCCATGTGCCACAGGTGTAGCCCTAAAAAGAAAAACACAGTATATTAATGAATTTGAAAATATAGCAACTGAAAGTAACAAAAATGAAGCAAACAGAGGAAAAAATGGAAAAATAAACAGAACTGGAGTTCCTGAAGGGTAGGACAGAAGAAAAGATAAAAAATTAATGGTAGATAATTTGCCAATTTGGTGAAAACTATTAACCCATAGATCCAAGATCCTTAATGAACCCTAATCACAAAAACATGAAAAACAAAAACAAAAATAAAAACTATATCATAACACGTTATAACCAACTTACTTAAAACTAATAATAAAGACATTTTAACAGCAGGCAAATGACAGGAAAGCACATTATGAATGGAGGAAGCATTGAGATGACATGAGATGAAAAAGAAGATGAGATGACAGCAAACATAGTGTTGAAAACAATTCAAGCCAAAAGATAGTGGAGCAACATCTTTAAGGAACTTAAAGAAAAATATTATCAATTAAGATTCTCTACCAAAGCAAAAATGTGTTTTAAAAATGAAAGTGAGAAAAAGACTTATTTTAGACATGGGAAAGATGAAAGAATATATCACCAGCAGACGTATAAGACAGACATGTAAGGGGAGTGCTTCACACCAAAAAGAAAATGCTCCAGGTGAGACTCTAGGTCTATTCATAGAATGACCCCCCCCCCAGGAAGTAATTAGATAATTCTATTTTAATTAAAATCTCTTTAAAAGATAATTGAACATAGAACAAAATTCTCAACAGGAGAAAAGGAAACATACTGTTGGAAGGTTCTCATTAATGTATGAGAAGTTGCGCGCACTCATATGGAAGTCATACAATCATTGATAAAGAAAAGTAACTCAATTTGCCAAAATCAGCAGTCAGTGATGGACACCATTATTGATTAAGAAAGACTAAAAGAATTTTAAGAAAATAACATGAAAAATTTTTTAAATTTGGACAACCTTGGCAAAATGGATAAATTTTTAGAAAGGCAAAAATTAGCAAAACTAACTCAAGAAGCAGAGATCCGAATAGATCTCTAACAAATAAAGAAAGTAAGTAATTAAAAATATTCTCACAAAGAGAAGCTGAGACCTATGTGGCTTCAAAGGTGAATTAAAGCAAACATTAGTAGAAGTTTAAAGAAAAATAGTAGAAGTTCCCTTATGATGTAGTGGGTTAAGGATCCTGTGTTGTCATTGCAGTGGCTTGCGTTGCCACTATGGCATGGGATCAGTCAGTTACTGGCCTGGGAAACTTCCACATACCATGGGTACAGTCAAAAAAAAAAAAAAAAAAAGAAAAGAAAAGAAAACAGAAAAAAGAAAAGAAAGTAAAAAGAAAAATAGCAGAGTTCCCGACAGACGTGGCTCAGTAATTAGCGAATCTGACTAGTATCCATGAGGATGCCAGTTCAATCTCTGGCCTTGCTCAGTGGGTTGAGGACCTGGCGTTGCCGTGAGCTGTGGTGTAGGTCACAGACTCGGCTTGGATCCTGCATTGCTGTGGCTCCTGCTTAGGCCAGCAGCTACAGCTCCAATTTGACCCCTAGCCTAGGAACCTCCATATGCTGCCAGTGCGGCCCTAAAAGAAAAAAAAAAAAAAATATATATATATATATATATACATAATTATATATATAGTAACAATATTTACAAAATGTTTCAGAAAATATTTACCAACCCATTTTCTGAGGCCAGTATTAATATAGTATCAAAACTAGACAATGATATCATGAGAAACAAACAGAACAAATGAGTAACATACTTGAACCCACGTGCATATGCATAAATCTTTAACAAAATACTAACAAAATTAATCTATCAATATAAAAATATCCACTCTGAAAAGGTGGGATTTGTCCCTCAAATATAAGGTTGATTTACTATTCAAAACTCAACTCAGGAATTTCCCATTGTGGTTCAGTGGATTAAGAACGTGAATAGTATCCATGAGGATGCAAGTTCAATCCCTGGCCTTGCTCAGTGGGTCAGGGATCTGTAGTTGCTGCAAGCTGTGGTATACGTTGCATATGTGGCTCGGATCTGATGTTGCTGTGGCTGTGGTGTAGGCCAAAAGCTGCAGCTCCAATTCAACCCCTAGCTAGAACTTCCACATGCTGTAGGTGCTGCCCTAAAAAGAAAGAAAGGAAAAAAAATCAATTCATGTAATACACCATGTTAATAGGAATAAAGGACAAAAAGATACACTATCATTTCAAGAAAAACAGAAAAGTATTTGAAAAAAACCAACAGCTAGTGTTGAATAAAACTAAACAAACCAGATATGGAAGAGAAATTCTTCAAGCTGATAAATGAGAGCTATGGCAAAGAGGTAACGTCATAGTTTATGGTAAAGACTAAGTTATTTTATTCTAAGATCAGGAACAAGTCATGGATGACTTCTCCTAACATTTATTTTCAAGATTACAGTAGAGATGGTAATCAGGACAATAAAGAGAAAAGAAACTAAAAGTATACAAATGGGAAAGGAAGAAAGTTGTTTTCATTTGCAGATGACATAATTCTGTATATACAAAATCCTAAGGCATCACTGTAGAGATCAATAATGAAGCAAGTTGCAAGATCAATTTATATAAGTCATTTGTATTTCCAAATAGTTGCACCAAATGTAGGAAATTATCCAAAATAATAAAAACATTAAACAATTTAGAAATAAAATCTATGAAAGACATGAAATCTGAAAGTTCAATGAAGAAATAGGTAATTAAATCTATCTATTCATTAATTGATTTTTCAGTTACAAAAAAAGTCAAAAAAACAAAAACCAAACAAAGAAACCAAAAAACTATAGGCCCAGATGGCTTCACTGGTGAATTCTACAAAACATATCAGAAAACAAGAATATCAATTCCATAAAACTCTTTTGTGTATACTAAAGAGAAGAAAATACTTACCAAATCATTCATGGAGCCAACATTACTCTAATATGAAAAGATAGCAAAGACAGATAGATAGATAGACAGACAGACAGGCACATACAACTATAGACATATCATTCAAGAACACAGATAACAAAAATTTCATAAAATTTCATAAAAATTTCATAGAATTTTAGGACATGAAGCATAACAATATATTAAAAAGGAGTGGTATGGATGACCAAATAGGATTTATCCCAGTAATGCAAGTGCCATTTAATATTTGAAAATCAATCAAGGTTATTCTTTATCTTAATAGGTACACACACGAAAACTACACAATCATCTTAATACATGCAGAAAAGTTATTCGATAAAATTCAATGTCCATCCTTGTTAAAACTCTCAGAACTCTAGGAATAGAGGGGACATCCCTCAATCCAGCCAAAGGGAGTCTATGAAAAACCTGTAGCTAACATTTCTCTTAATGATGAAATGCTGAATTTTTTCACACATAATGGAAAAAAATAAAAGGATTCTTCTCTTAACCTCTTTGATACGACACTGTACTGAAAGATTCTAGCCAGTGTAGTTGGATAAGTAAAAGAAATAAAACTCATCCAGATTGCAGAAGAATTAAAACTCTCTTTTCACAGATGGTGTGATTGTGTTAGAATTCTCTGGAATCTACAAAAAGCTAATAACCTAATAACTGACTTTTCAAGGCTGCAGAATAAGATCAGAATAATAATCTATTGTATTTTATATATGAATCAAAAATAATGCCATTTCAAAAAGTATCCAATATGTAAAATACTTAAGGAAGAATCTGACAAAATGTGTGCAAGACGTGTTCACTGAAACCATAAAACATGGCTGAGACTAGTTAATAGAGCCTAAATAAATGGAGAGATATATTGAATTCATGGCTTGGAAGACCAAAATTCCATCAGGCCTTTTGAGGTCAGGGACAGTGGGAGAAAGTGACAAATCTGATCTTAAAATTCATATAGAAACACAAAAGACTTAGCCAAAATTCAACTTAAAAAAATAACAATCAGGAGGTCCCATTGTGGCACAGAGGGTTAAGGATCCAGTGTTGCCACAGCTATGGTGTAGTTGACAGCTGCAACTCAGATTCAGTCCCTGGCTGGTCTAGGAACTTTCATATGCTATGGATGCGGCAATAAAATAAAATGGAAGACTTACACTATTAGAATTTAAGACATAAATATACAAAAATCAAGATAGATCAATGTTAAAGAATAGAATCCTGGAGTTCCCTTCATGTCTCAGCGGTTGATGAACCTGACTAGGATCCATGAGTATTCAGGTTCGATCCCTAACCTCTCTCAGTGGGTTAAGGATCTGGTGTTGCTGTGAGCTGTGGTGTAGGTTGCAGACACGGCTCTGATTCTGCATTGCTGTGGCTGTGTGGTGTAGGCCAGCAGCTATAGCTCCAATTCAACCCCTAGCCCGGGAACCTCCATATGCCGTGGGTGCGGCCCTAAAAAAAAGTCCCAAGGTTGACCCACATAAATATAGATGCTTAATAATTCACAAAATTGCAAAGACTATTCACTGGGGAAATAATCATTTTAGCAGTCTGAAACATTTGCACAACCATACACAAAACAATAAAGTTAAATCCATATCTAACAACATATACAAATTTATTGCAAACTTTTACTTCAGGCTCTAAAAGTAAAACAAAATTATAGGAGTTCCCGTCGTGGCGCAGTGGTTAACGAATCCTACTAGGAACCATGAGGTTGCGGGTTCGGTCCCTGCCCTTGCTCAGTGGGTTAAGGATACGGGGTTGCGGTGAGCTGCGGTGTAGGTTGCAGACGCGGCTCGGATCCTGCGCTGCTGTGGCTCTGGTGTATGCTGGTGGCTACGGCTCCGATTGGACCCCTAGCCTGGGAACCTCCATATGCCACGGGAGCGGCCCCAGAAATGGCAAAAAGACAAAAACAAACAAACAAAACCCCAAAATTATAAATTTTCTAGAAGAAAAATTACGACAAAATCTTTGTGATCCCTTAGTTACGGCACTAAGGGCATAATCCATGAATGGAAAAAAAAATAATGAGTTGCATTTTTCATAATTGAGAACTCGCATTCTTTAAAAGATGCTGTTAAGAAAGTGAAATGAAAAGCCAATCCACTAACAGTGAGAAAATGTTTAGAAGTCATATATTTGATAAAGGATTTGTATGCTGAATATATAAAGAATTCGCTTAATCCCCGAATGAGGAAACAAATACCCAATTTAAAAATGCGCAATACATTTGAACAAGCCATTCTTCACAAGATATATGACTAACAAACAAGTACATAAAAAGATTTTCATCCTTCTTAGTCATTAAGGAAATGCAAATTAAAACAATGAGGTATATCACAGACCTATTAAAATATCTACCCATCTGTTTGATAGCAAAGGTATATAATAACCACAACACTAATACATTCTGGTGGGGAGATAAAATGCTGTAATCCCTTTGTAAAACAGTGTAGCAGTTTCTTGAAACATTAAACATACATCTAACATATGACCTAGCCATCCCACTTGTACCATATTTTCATGCAAAATCTAGTGTATAAGACAACTGTAATGTCCATCAACAGATGTATTTACAAACAAATTATAGTATATAGATTTGGAATATTATTTAGTGGAATATCACTTATTAAAAATTGACATACAATAACATGGAGAAAGAAGCCAGGTCAAAAAATAATATAAACTCTATTTTTCCATTAATACAAACATTTTAGGAAATGCACATTAATCTACAGAGAAAGGTGAGTAGTTTCTTAGGGAATGCATGGGCAGGAGAGACAGGAGATTACAATGAGGATATTATAAATGAAGAAATTTCTGAGGGGGATGCGTATGTTCACTCTTTTGGTTGGGGTGATGGTTTCATAAGTTTATACATATGTCAAAACATTGAATTGTTTACTTTATGTGCAGTTATTGCATGTCAGTTATACCGCAATAAGTCTCAATATGGCTGTCTTTTTAAAAGAGGGACAGTGTAGAGATAGGTGGAATTTCATCTTCAAATATTAGTTGAATGCTGCACAGTCCAGGCAATGAAAATACAGACCTGAAAAACACACGATCTCTGCCTTTGAAGAAAAAAAAAATTGTTTGATGAAGAAACAAACGCTTTACTATAGTGCAATAAGGTTTTCACAAGAATTATAGAGCAGAACTGGGGTACCTTAGTTCAATTTGGGAGTTATGGGAAATAGAAAGGGAAATCAGAGAAAGAAGGTGAATGTAATGCACCGAGAGAAAAATCTTTTAAAACGCAGTTGGCAAAATAAGAATTAGAAAAGGACATCTGGAGTTCCCGTCGTGGCGCAGTGGTTAACGAATCCGACTAGGAACCATGAGGTTGCGGGTTCGGTCCCTGCCCTTGCTCAGTGGGTTAACGATCCGGCATTGCCGTGAGCTGTGGTGTAGGTGGAACAAGAGGCTCAGATCTGGCATTGCTGTGCCTATAGTGTAGGCCAGCGGCTACCGCTCTGATTTGACCCCTAGCCTGGGAACCTCCATATGCCACAGGTATTGGCCCTAAAAGAAAAAAAAAAAATGACAAGCTTAAATAAAAGCAACTTATATATTAAAAAAACCTCACCCCTAAATGAAATTATTTTATCATACTTACGGATTCTGGGGATAAGAAAGGAAGGCAGGGCTCAGAAAGCATGACTTCTCTTTGTTCTCCACTGTCTGGTGCCTCAGCTGGAAGATTTGAACGGCTGGGATGTGGAATCGTTCAGAAGCCTCCTCACTTGCATGTCCAGTGCTTGGGCAGCAATGACTCAAGGGGCTTCCTTCCTCCATACAGCCCTGGCATCTTTCCATGTGGCCCCTCTCTTGGACCTGTCCAGGACAGTGGCCCCAACATAGTTGGATTTCTTACATTTCGGGTCAGGTCGAGGAAGGAGTGTTTCACTGAACAAGATGGAAGCTTCAGGCTTTTTAAAATTCAGCATCTATATATAGTATCACTTCCACCTAGTTGTCAAAACAGTCACAAGCCATCCAGACTTAAGGAGGATGTAATACAGACCCCTATCTATCTGTAGGAGGAGAGTCAGAGCATTAGAAGCCATGTTTTAAAACCACAACAATAGATTCATTTTAGAAGACAATCTCAGATTTATGGGAGTGATGGATAATTAAATCTCCCAAATTTTCACAGCAAAACACATGACATCTCTAACAGATGAAACATATGTGGTGTCAGGGGTAGAATGAGGATGAAAGAAAGAAAATCTGGTGACTTGATATGAGGGGGAAAGGCCTAGAAAAGCCACCTAGGCTGAGAAATCAATTAGCAGAGTGGAAATTTTGAGATTTTTCTGGGAGTGAGAACAACAGTGAAATGAGAAAAAAATTTTAAATACAATATATTACTCAAACTCACGGTAAAAATACTATGAGTAAAGTGAAACTATAAACAACAAGTTGGGGAAAATACATAATGATAGACTAACATTTTTAATATTAAAAGATCTCACAAATCAATAAGACTAATGGCCCAAGGTAAACATAGGATTCAGATAATGAACTAATATCAGGTAGAAGCCTGTAGCATTATGTGAAAATCTGGTATATCCTTTTATGTGAATTTTGGGATTAATTAGAAAATAATGAATCAGAAAGGAGTTTTTTCTTCAGCTTTAAGAACGTGTTTTTGTTAAATAGTGTTTAAATAGCCAATGACTATGAAATACACAGCATACATTTGACATTTTTATGTAACATTTGCTGTTGGCATCAGGAACATATTTGACTTAATACAAGCATTGATCAGCATATGCTTTGTTATAGAAGATTTTGTATAGGAAAGTAGAAGAATATATTTTGAGCAGAATGAAAGGAAAACTTTATAAACGTTATACAAAAATATGTTTTGAATAATTTCAATTTATTTTACTCACAATAAACATGAATATACACACTGGTAATTGCTGCATTTATAAGTCCATAAACTCAGGTTTCCCTTTGAAAAGCAGAATATAGAGAAACCATCCGTTCCCAAATGCTGCTCTCTCTTTATCACAACAGGTGGGCTCCAAGTTTTCTATACATGCAGTTACTGCTGGACAAATCTTTCTCCCTTTCTCCAAGCCATTTGACCCTCCCTTGAGCTCAAGTTCTTTATGATGAGATGACTCATTAAGCTTTCTTCCTGGCAGGGAGCTGACACCCAATTAATGAGCTGACACTGTTCTGTGTCGCTCTCCCTAGTGCAATAAGGCTCTGTTTACAAACACAGGCTGTTGTGCCTGTTAAGGAGGGTAGGTTAAAATCTCCCTGCTGGGCCAGTTTGTTCAAAATCATAAGGCTTCTTTAAACAATGTCTTTGTGTCTTAAACATCAGACATTCTGCTTTCAGCAGGATGCAAGTCACCCTAATGGCAACATCCTCTTTGGCGGGAAAGAGACAAATAGGAGAGTTTTGGATTATAAATCATAGAAATGATAATATTTAATTATAAAGTTATTCTCAATACTATCTAAGGGTAGATGATTGTTTACTTTTAAGGTAAAGTTTCGGGTTTGCAGACTTTTTCTTAACTCAATGTACTGTTAAATCTAGACTCCATCTGTGTTTTTCTCCCTCCACCAGAATTCCATCTGCCCTTCTCCATTTGGCAAACTCCTTTCTAACCTCAGTCCGCAGATAAAATATCATCTTTTCTGTGAAATCTTTCTTGAGTTTTTCAGGAAATGGTAGCTCTTTATGTAGTCTCCTGCAGGAATTTTTAAATGCTACTATAGTAGCATTCATCACATTAGCTCCCTTTTAATTCTTCTCCTTAACTAAAGAAATGACCAAGCTATAGTATAATGCATGACACATAGTACCTGCTTGCTTAGGCTTCCAGTTCTGTGAATATGGGTTTAGTACAGTTTTGCTCCAAACTTATTGGTACCACCGTTATTTCATCTTATATGCAAGGAACTCATTGGTTTCCAAAAGCATATCTCTTTCTGTTCTGGTTGTACTCTCTGTTTTTTTCCTACCTAGATAATTAGCTATCCAGATCAGCCATATCAGTACTTATGTAAAACTAGCAGACAGGTGTAGTGTCAGGCATGTGGCTCTCCTTCCAACTAAGTCTGGCATAAACAACAGAACATGCTTCAAGAAATTCTGGACTATGAATGGCATTTGGAACTTACCTCTAGCTAGCTGTGTCATGATGGTCAGGTCTTAATCTCTGAGGTTGGTGTAACTGGAATTGGAATTAAGAGAGAGAGACAGAGAGAGAAAGACAAAGACAGAGAGAGATAGAGAGAGCAGGTGCAAAATGCCAAAAGGGCCAGAGAGGAGATAAGACACAGGCCAAGCTGAGCCTAAAAAATTGTCTTAAGGGCTTTGGTTTTATTGTCAGAACAATGTGAAAACATTAGGTGGTTTTTAAAAGGATGGACAATAAGATAAAATTTATATTCCTAAAATATTACTTTGCTCACATTGTAGAGTTTGGGTTGGGGCAATGTGTGAAAGGATACTGGGAAGACCAATTTTGAATCTACCAACAGGTAAGAGATTACAGTAATTTGGGAGAGATTGGTGGTGGTAGTAAGTGTGGTAGTTGTGATAGAGGTGGAAAGATGTTATAGATAGAGAGAGATTTAGGTGATAAAAGTACAAGGAGTTGGTGGTTGATGACATATGGGAAACAAGATTGGGATGGGTCAAGATTTTTAGCTTCACATCTTGCTGGACGATAGGCTCATTGATGGAGGACACCAGTGCTCTGTGGGTTCCCAAGTTCACATTTTCATTTGTTGGGTTTGAAGTGTCTTGAGGATACTTAATTGAAGATGCAAGGAGGCAGTAGACTTTCGTGCCTACAAATAAGGAAAACTTCTATACAGTTATATGTTTATCGTCACCTACACAAAATTAGTAGCTGAAGCCATGGGTATTGATGAGAAAACAGGGTAAGAGTATAAAATGCGGACAAGAAGATCTGGGATTGAGTTTTGAGAAACCTCAACATACAATGATCAGATACAGGAAAAAAAAAAAAAGATTGGCAAGAGAAAGGAGGAGTGGCTGAAATGGAGAAGAATAACTCCATCAGTATTGAGTATAGAAACTGAGGGATGGAATTCTCTTATGGCACAGTGGGCTAAAGATCTGGTATTGTCACTGCAGTGGCTTGGGTTGCTGTTGCTGTGGTGAGGGTTCGGTCCCTGGCCTAGGAACTTCCATATGCTGTGAGTATAGCCAAAATTTTTTTAATTTAAAACCCAAGGAATGAGGAAGTTTCAACAAGAAGAAAAGAGCTAACAAATGCTGCTGAGAGGTCAATTAAGATAAAGACTGAAAATAGTTCACTAAATTTAGAGACATGGAACCTGTCTTTACCTTAGCAAGGAGCTGTTTCAGTAGAGTGATAAAAATAAAAGCCAGATTGGAATGGGCTTAATGGTTAGTGCAAGATGAAGAGATAGAGACATTGGACATAAAATACTTTTTTTTTTAATTGTAGTAAAATCTATATAGCCTAAAATTTATATGACATAAAATTTACCATTGTGATCATTTTTAAATGTACCTTTCAGTTTCATTAAGTACACTTACATTTCTATACAACTATCATCATCATCCATCTCCAGAACTTTTTTCGTCTTGCCAAACCAGAGCTCCATACACATCAAGCACTATTTCCTCATCGTTCTCTCCACCCAATAATTTAAAGCAGTGGGAGGAAACAGAAAAGAGGAAGAGAAGAATATGGACTTAAGAGCCCTTCCCAATACTTTTTTTCTGAATGAAAGGGGCAGCTTTAAAAAAAATTCCTAAGAGGAATCAATTTGAGACAATTATTAGTGCAAGAATACAGAGTATAATGAGATCTAATAGTGGGAGTAAGAGCCTTAAGTAGGAAAAGGGACAGTTTCTTTATGAAAGAAAGAAAAGGGAAATAGGAAAGCAATAGGCATGAGTAAATTAATGTTTGGCATTAAGAAAATAGCAAATTAAGATTTGGCATTAATAAAGAGTAAATTAATGTTTGACATTAAGAAAAGAGTGAATTAATGTTTACTACTAAGTAAATTGGGGGGGGTTCCCACTATGGTGCAGTGGGTTAAGAATCTGACTGAAGTGGCTTGGGTCACTGCAGAGGCTCAGGTTTGATCTCCTGCCCAGCAGCATCTGACATTGGCACAGCTGCAGTGTAGGTCATACTAAGGTGCTCAAATTTAATCCCTCACCTGGGAACTTCCATATGGCTCAGGTACAGCCATTAAAAGAGAGAGAGAGAACTGGAAATTTCCTCTCTGATTACTTATATTCTTTTTATGAATTTCAAAATGGAGCTCCTTAGTAAACTCTGTAGGGGTGGGGATGGTAGAGGTATGAAGAATGTGGAGATGGTTTGGGAAAGTTGCTAAAGACAGTAGCAGAATGGTTTGGTTAGAATAGGGAAGATGCTGAGTTAACAATAGGTAGTCTAGAACAGAGACATTCTTACATGTTAGATACATGTGCAAACACAAGTTTAGGCAAATTCTTTTACACAGCATGTATGAATTGAGACACATAATACCAGACACTGCCCTAATCATAAGCAATCACAAGGTGAACAAGAAAGACCACATTCCCCCAAGGGTCCCATAATCTCACATAAGAATAAGTGTTTTTTACCTGCTCTGCACTGTCTCTGAATATTAGAACCTGGGTCCCTAGGATACTTTTTTGGAGATAAAGGTAAATAAGATAGGAAGAGAAACAACTAGTCATGGTGCTTCTATTGGCTAAAAACTAAAAACCTAAAGAGGATTTAGGTGCTAAAATGATATTACTGCATCCAAAGTAAAGACAAAGCAATCTATTTCCTTTTCAGAAGTTCTGATATTAACTGAGGTCTAAACAGAGGTTCCCATGTATCCAACAGTCTCTCAATGAATGGTGAATCAGTGCCCATATTCCCATTTAGAAGCTCATCTTCATTCAACAAAGATGAATATAAAGAAGGCATAGAAATAGTAAAAGAAAATTCAAATTACAAAATTAGAAACTTGTACTTATTTTTTAATCACTGGTTAAATAAAAGTAGATACAGAGCTCCTAAAGCATAAGATAGTATACTGACTATTTTGGAATGGATGTGGAAATATTGGAAATCAATATTTAACAAATATATATACACATATGCGTATATATATGTGTGTGTATAAATATATATGCATGTATATTCATGCATACATATATACATATATATAATTTTCTTCGGGGAAGAAATGACACATAAATGACAGTAAATGAAATACGGTCCTGTACGCTAGGGTCTGCAAAAGTCACAGAAACTATATGAGTTACATTAATTCACATGCAGGAGGAAGCACTTTGAATGCTTTAGGTTATGGAAATATGCACAGTGGTGAACAACATGGACACAGAGCAAGACTTAAATTCTAACCCCAGTAAGTTCAAAATTTGTGTGACCTTGAAGAAATTACTTCTGTCTCAGTTTCTCCATATGTAAATTGGCAACTGGAATGAATATAGTGCTTAATAAGTGATCAATAAGTATTGGTTAGAAAAATTCTTGAGACATAGAAAATTGTTGATAGTCACTAAAAAAGGTGGAAAGAAGAACAGGAGCTAAGACACAGCAGACAGGTATGTCCAAGGGTTTCAGTACCTGGGGTAAATAGAGAAGCTGAGAAATCCACATAGAGTTGTATATGCCCGGATCATGCTGGAGACATCATGGAAAGAACACTGGATTTGTCCAGTGATCACTTGGGCAGTTTTCTACCTTGAGCACTTAACCACCCTTCTGAAACTTAGTTTGTTGATCTGTAACACAGGATTTATTATTTAGAAACACTTAGAAGCAGATATAGTACAGAAAAAATACTCTTGTACTGTTAAGTCCATCTTATACTGAGCAGCTGTATGCCAGCTGCATTTTTACCTATCACTTGCACATTTACAATTCATTACTATTTTAGAAGACTGACCTGGCTTAAACATTTAACCATTGGTGATAATGTTTACCACTTAATTAGTGATAGAGTTCTTTCCTGCTAAACTGGTCTACAACTTTAAGGCTTGAATAAAAAAGTATACTACCAAGATTTAGAGTCTAAGGAGTTTCTCTTAGGATCTAACAGATCTTAGGTCTAGAATCAGCCAGAGTTACAGTGCTATATACTATATTAAAGACCTTGAAATTCTTCAGGAAACAAGCCTTCCTAACCCTGTTTAGCCTAACTTTCCCACACTTACTTGACCTCTAAGGCATTTTTGTCATGAAGTATTTACTAATATTCAACAGAACTCTGGTACTGAGGACTCTACTTTGGTTAAAACAATGGGACATGGAGTTCCCGTTGTGGCTCAGCAGAAACAAATCCAACTAGGAACCATGAGGTTGTGGGTTTGATCCCTGGCATCACTTAGTGGGTTAAGGATCTGGCAATGCTGTGAACTGTGGTGTAGGTCACAGATGTGGCTCGGATCCCACATTGCTGTGGCTATGGTGCAGGCTGGCAGCTGTAGCTCTGATGGGATCCCTAGCCTGGGGATGTCCATATGCCGCAGGTGTGGCCCTAAAAAGCAAAATAAGTAAATGAATAAAAAATAAAAATTAAAAATCGTTTTAATTCTCACCTAAAAACAAACAAACAAAAAAACAGTGGGACAGAGCTGCAGTCATCTTAAGACCTGATTGAGGCTGGTAGATCTGCTTCCATATGGCTGCTGACACAGAACTCAGTCCTTCATCACAGGGGCCTCTCTCCAAGGTTACCGGAGTGTCTTCACAACAGGGCAGCTAGCTTTCTTCATGAGGTGATCTCAGAGAGATGGCAAGGCAGGAGGCACATTGCTTTTCATGACATAGTCTTAAAGTGACCCACATGGCCACTTTTGGCATGATCTATTTCTTCCAAGAGAGTCACCAAGTTCAGCCCCTGCTCAAGAGGAGAGTCACTGAGTTAACCCCCCCTTTTTTTTTTAATTTCTCAATGATTTTATTTATTTATTTATTTTATTACTAAAATGAATTTATCACATCTGTAGTTGTATAATGATCATAACAATCCAATTTCACAGGATTTCCATCCCATAACCCAAGCACATCCCCTCACCCCCCAAACTGTCTCCTCTGGAGACCGTAAGTTTTTCAATGTCTGTGAGTCAGCGTCTGTTCTGCAAAGAAGTTCACCTTAAAGAAGGGAGTGTCAGAGAAGTTGTGGGCATATTTTTAAATGACCACACAATCCTTTGGAGGGCAGTGGAGCAGCTCAGAACACTGCCACCTTGGTCACCTCCTTGTTCCTCATTGTACCTTTAAGGTTTCATTGTGGAAACCTCCCTCAAAAATGAGTTTAAAAGCACTGCTAGCCTAGGTAATTCTTGATGTGGAAAATGTTGCAGTTTCAAATAAATCTGATGTTCATCATCAGCTATAAGATATATAATAGTTCTTGTGATTTCTGGTAAAATTTTACTGAGAAAGTCTTTGTTGTTTTAAATAGCCTATGAAATATAATTTGAGGGTCCTAGTTCAGTTTATTGTTAAGTGAAATAAAAAAATTCTTATAATTCTGAAACTATTGATAAATGTAGGAAGTTTAAGAACAGCTCCTTATGCTAAGCATTAAAACAATAAAACATCCCCTAAGCAAAGTTAGGCTGCTATATTTGTCAATGCAATATTAACAACTTGATTTTTTTTTAATTTTCATAAGACTATAGAATATTTATATGTCCTTGAGTCTATTTCTGTTTTGTAAATAAGTTCATCTGTATCATTTTTTTTAGATTCCACATATAAATGATATCACATATTTATTTTTAGCAGGGGTGGAGAGATAAATTAGCAGTTTGAGATTAACATATACACACTACTGTATATAAAATAGGTAAAAAACAAGGATCTACTGTATAGCACAGGGAACTATACTCTGTATTTTGTAATATCCTATGGTGGAAAAGAATCTGAAAAAGAATACATATATATATGTATATATATAAAACTGAATATTATATGCGTGCATATATATACATACACACAACTGAATATGTATAATATATATTAATATATATATAATATATATAAATAATATACAATATATAATATATATAAAATAAATATATAAATAATATATATAATAAATATATAATATACATATAAATTTTATATATATTAATATATATAAAATTTTAAAGAATATTGCATATTTCTATACAATTTTTCCAAAAATGTAAACATACAAAAAAACTTTTCAAATAAGAATCATGTGGCAGATAGACATTCTGGGTTTTGGTCTCAACTGTATGAACTTGAGCAAGGCACACAACTCTTATCAGAGGACTCTCTTCTTGTCTTCTGTAAAGAAACAATTAAAATATGTTGTTGAATTAGATGGTCTAAATGCCCTCTGGTGCAAACAGTCTTTGGTTCTAAAATTTACACTTCTAAAGTCAATTCTGGTAAAATTTTAAAGCTACAAGCAGTTCTTATCTCTAAACT
Source organism: Phacochoerus africanus (assembly GCF_016906955.1). Lineage (NCBI taxonomy): Eukaryota > Metazoa > Chordata > Mammalia > Artiodactyla > Suidae > Phacochoerus > Phacochoerus africanus. The sequence goes on along the minus strand of NC_062544.1, from coordinate 208,637,217 downwards.
GCCAAATAAAATATAGATGATTAAGTAAACACAAATACATGAGGTAACAGGAAAGGGTATTTTTAACTTGGTTATACGCAAATGTGTAATCCAAGTGTTACACACGATTCCATGGAAAACGCCCAGGTATTTTTTTTTCTTCTTTGTTTTTTTATGGCTGTTCCCATGGTACATGGAAGTTCCCAGGCTAGGGGTCAAATTGGAGCTGTAGCTGCCAGCTTACACCACAGCCACAGCAATGCAGGATCTGAGTTGCATCTGTGACCTACACCACGGGTTAAGGCAACCCTGGATCCTTAACCCGCCAAGCAAGGCCAAGCAAGGATCAAACATGCGTCCTCATGGATGCTAGTCAGATTCACTTCCTCTGAGCCACGACGGGAACTCCAGTATTCTTAATATCAATATTAAGAATATTAAAACAAACTTCTACTTTTTTATAGAAGGTTCAAATAGATATTTTCCCCTTTAAAATAAACTTTCTTAATGATCGAAATGGCTTAATCTAAAGGTAAACAATGAAGCAAACTACCAGGATGTAGGTGAGTGATGGATATTTATGTAAATAAGATAAAGTGAACCAAACTATGTATCTAGGACGCAAAATAATACATTGCAGGCATTCTTAGCTCACAATTCATAACAAAATAAAATGAACAAATGAACAAAATATGTGGATTTAGTGGTAGTTCAATACTAAGGAATTTGACTGTTTTGATCTTATTATTCATCTGCTCAATAAACTTCCATCAGCTGAAATGAAGGGCCCAGAAAATAGGATTATTTTCATGACCAAATTCATAATATCTGCTGTGTGCAGGCACCATGAATGAGTGGTACCAGTCTGCTAGTCAGACCTGGAACACAGGTAGCCTTTGATGAAAAGACGTTCTGTTTTGGCCACATTGCTGAAGTTTTGTAAAAAACAGGAAGCTTGGGAACACTCTGTGACATAGTTGGTTAAGGATCCAGTGCTGTCCCGACAGTGGCTCAGGATGCTGCCCTGGTGCATGTTCGATTCCTGACCCAGGAACTTTCATGTGCCGTGGGTGCAGCCAAAAAAAAAAAAAAAAAATTAAAAAACTAGAAGGTCTAAGGAGAGAAAGCCTAACATGTGAACTCCTGATGTCACCTCTCAGTGTGGGGCAGGCAGGTTTCCTGGTTGAAGCAACTGTTCCTTCACTGAACAGATTGTATAGAACTCTTTTGCTATGTGGGGTTTCTCTAACTAATGACCTAAATAAATTCTATTTTTAGATTTGATAGCTCCCCATCTTCTTGGATTGGATTCACTGTTTCTATGAAGTTGATCCTGAAATGTCAGGCCACCTACAGACAATTACAACTATAGTAGAATAATATAGGTCTCTGTCTCATTTTAGCAAACATATATTTAGCACATAAATTTTGCCAGGGCTGATGTTAAAAGCCTTAAGGATGTTGGCTCATGTATCCTTACACTAACCCCTGGTAGATCTGGTATGTCTGGTTATGGATAAGGAAACTGTAAATTAAAGAAGTTAGGAGTTTTTCCAAAGTCACATTTGTTGCCAAGTGTCAGAGACTTGCTCTAAACTAATTACAGATTCCATCATCTACACTGTCCCACTTATCTTTCTTATTCCAAGATTCCTCTGGGTGTATTTTCAGAAATTTGTAGTTTGGGGTGTCTAAGAATAAGTTGCAGCTAATTTAAAAAAGAAAATCTGAATAAGTCATTATCAGAAAATGAAACAAAAAATAACCCTATTCCCCCCCCACACACACACATCCATTCACACAAAACACTGTACATGTGTATTCTTTGTAATGGAAGAACATAGCAGTGAGTCTATTTGGTCATATCCATAACATTTCTTCCCTCTGAGTTCACTAATAAACATTGTGAAATTTTTAGTGATGATCTAGTAAGAAAGGCTATATAATTCTGTGTATATAACTACCAAAACTAATTTCAGTTAGTTAGTATAAAATATCTATAGTGTCTATACCACTCTGAGTAATTACATAAGAAAATCAGTAAATAAAGGACAGGATTTGAAACTATTTAGCAAATCTTTCAAGAGGAAATAATTTCCTGATTGGTAAACTCAATTTCCATAGACATCACAGAGTATTTTCTTTTTTTGGTATTCAAAAAATTTAAGATTTAGATTAAGCTGATAAAATTTAGACAACAGATCTTAGATTAATGAATAAACTCAATGATATCTCTATTGATGTTATATCTTATTTTAAGTGAAAACATTTACAGTACTGAGACTACAATCCCCTTAAAATTTGGGTACAAGGGATGGGTACCAAGTATAAGCCCTATACACAAATTTACAGATGACGGAAAAAAATGTTTATTTGGTATGTCTGTATGGTTAAATACCAGGAGTGTATGTGATTTCCCAATTTATTTGACAGAAATAAAATTCAAAGAATACTTCAAGTTATCCACTGCTAATTTCCTAAGAAACCTTCCTGTCTATAAAACAGAATATCACTTTATTCTTCATCAAACCCACTGACAACCTAGTCTAATATCTCTCCTCCCTTTTATACACCGGCCATTTTCTCTAGATAATTCAAGTGCAAATAGTGTACTTGCATGGCTTACTAAAGTCTTTCCTGCAGTCCTTTTCTCAAGGCTTCTCTTATTCCTCTGATGGCAATCACATCAATAAAAGATGACATCTGTGCCCAGATCATTGTGAACCACTTCAGGTAGACCATGTGTTGTACCTTGACCTAACATCTCATTTCTGTTCCCAGCATTGTGGCCAATTAAATGGGGGCCTTGTAAGGAGCCAGTTGACTGGTCCTGTGCCGGCTATCACCACAAGAGCTTAAGGGCCACAAATCTCTGTTATTACCAAGCTGTTGCTGCCAGAAGCATGCTGATTCCTGACAAAAAGAATAGATTAGGATCAATCAACTCTCCCCCAGGCTTGTCAGTGGGACTTTTAACCACACCTCTACCTCAAACTTTCCCCTTCACCTCCTTCCAAACACCTACGCAGCAGCAAGCTAACAAGGTGTCTGCCAAACCATATGTTCATAATTAGTTAACTTCTTGCCTGTCGCTAGAGGCACCACTGATTCAGTAACAGCCCTCAAGGGTGTTGAGCATCCAATAAGACACCACCAGACAGCCCTGCCCCTCCCCTCAGCAGTAGGAGAAGAGGCATACTTAATTCCAGCTGTGGCATTGTTGAGTGAATTAACTTTATCCTCAATTTAAAAAGCCAGCATGAAATCAAAGGAGACCCCAGAAAAGAAAAATAGAGAAAATGAAAAAAAAAAAATGCTTGTAGGTTAACTCAACAAGTCTGATGAATGAAACTCAACTGGTTGGCCTCATTTAGCCAATCACTACAAAGCCGGTTTCTGGCACCGTTGTTACTTCTGGCATAATTCTTCCTTTTATTTCCCAGTTCTGTGGTTAAGGTCTCTTGTTACACACAGAGGGGATTGATGGTATAATTGTTTATGAGCTAGTGGAACACATTTTTAGGTAGTGATGAAGTTACTGAGCAATGAGAAATTAATGTTAGAGCAGTGTACGATGCTGGCTAAGAAATCTCATCTCAAGGTAAGAACACTACATATACAATTAAATTTGCAATCTCCTCTTTGAGCCTATACGTGTTTGTGTGCATGGTTTTCTTTATAGGAAAGAGTTGGAAAACATTTCTCAAAAAGTTCTTGGGCAGTGAGAATTCTGAAATCTTTTAGTTCCCATTGACTAAGGAAGAAATGTCTTGTATTCCAAAAAAAATGTATGTTTTCAATTTTTATCTACATGGGAATCACTGATGGTCTATACTATCTTCAACAAAATAATTGACACAAAAGTTCCAACAAATTAACCAATATTACTTTGCTTAAAGGATTAGAAATTAATACTAAAGGCATATATGATCCTGAATTTTAGTAGGCAAAATTGGGTAATGTCATTTCTTGGTTTGAAGCTTTCAAGACTACGGTGAATAAATTCCCAAACTTGAAACACCTTAAGGATACTTTTCCTATGGTATACAGATTATAAACTTTATTGTAAATTTATATAAAGTAATGAAATTACCTAAATTATAATATAAAATTTTAGTTAAACAAAAATATGTATTCTTAACATGTATGCTTAAAATAAAAATTGCGTGACTAAATGCAATTGTAAAAAAACCTATATTTTTATAAATGATGCTCATGGGATCCAAAAATGTGGATATAAGCATATAAAAAGATAGAAAATTTAAATTTAAAATAATAAGATTAAATACTTTGTGTTAAAAATAACTATAAATTATAAACTAGTTTATTGTTTTAAATAATACTAGTCTTAAGACATTGTGATGTTGATGTTAATAGGAAGTCCTCTTATGGCAAAATCTAAGAATTCTGGACAAAGTAAAGAACAGGAGCAGAACAAATCCAAGATCTAGATATCTACCAAGAATAGGTCACGCTTTTAGGTATCAACTTGAGATCCAATTTCATTATCAATTGCATAATCTCTGCCATTATATTAAAAAGCCACTGGGGTTGGGGGTTTTGAGTAACAGACATTGTCACGATGATATGTGGCTTAAAATGAATTAAGAAACAACTGATGTGGTTTGAGACCAGAGAATTAGAAAACATAAGCCAAAAGCAAAATGCAGAAACCACAGACTGGTACAAGTTACAGGCAATTTTCTTAATAAACCCTTTTATGATAATGAGAGACAAGACTCATCAAGTATCCTCTCTACCCTCTATGGAACAAACTGATTAACAGCAGAGACTTATGTTTGCTTTTGAAGAAATGTTATTGTTCTAAAAAAATTCTTAAAAAATATTTTTTACAAATTAATTGCCATGAAGTAACACCCCTTTTCTTAAAAAAAAACCAAGAACAATAAAATAAGCTTCTAAAAAATGTCCATCAATTAATAAACACTCTTTTCAGTTTAGTCTGTCCAAACTTTAAACTTTAATATATTTTAAATAAAATAAAGTGTGATTCGACTAAAAATACAATAGTGTTTCCATAGCCAAGGCTATTATTTACAATCCTATAGTAAGAAGTCTTTATTTTAGCTTTTGTGTGATTAACTTATAATGAGATTTACTTTATAATAAATATCATACTACAGAACATAAATATATGCATACTAGAAATAAGAAATAATGTTGACTAGATTTTAAGAATTGATTTTTGAGGAATCTTAAAAGTCTTCCTGGCAGTTCTGTTGCAATAAGAAAGAGGGGGCCATTTAGAACAGTAAATAGTGATCTAACATGATGAACAGGATGTTTAAATAAACACAACAAAACTGGCAGTGGGGAGCAGTGCATATTGGAGGAAAACAAGAAGCTTATTGATGATGCTATGTTCCTTGGCCAAGGACAGTGAAAGTGGGACTGTATAGAAAGAGACAAATGTGAGATATATTAAAGACTAAATCAGATGGCTATAGCTAATGAACAAAGGAGAGTCAAGATGATGATGCCATATTGGCAGGCTTGGATAGCAAAAAAATATGACAATAGCAAAAGCGATGTGAAGGAAAACAAGGAGATTGGAAATCAGTTTTTTGGCAGAGGAAATGCCGAGTTTAGTTTTAGTCAAATTAAATTTGGAGAGTGATATGCATAATAGGAGTAAATATCTGACAGCTCTAGGGTTCTGATGGACGACTGGGAATATTTCAGTTTGGGAGTTACCAAGATAGTGAGGATTGCTAGACACATGTGAACAGGTGTATTCTTCAAGGGAGTGGCTATCAATCAAGAGGAGTAATAAGGTCAGGCCCTAAATGTTAGCTCCCAGAATAAAGGGTGGAAGAGAAAGCAAGTTAGGTATAAGAACATAAGAAGAGTGTTAAGAAGAGTCAGTAATAGAATATTTCTAGACTTAGTGAAATTCTGTAAAACAAGGAAAAGTAAAAACATCTTGTGGAGCATAGAGGTCAAGTATAAAGAAAATGGCTAAAAAGCCAGTTAAATCCAGTTAGACATCAATGACATTTTTCAAATTCCATTTGTAAAGTATGGGAGCCAAAGTGGCCAAAAAATATGGAAGAAGACAATATTTATCATGATTTAGTAGTTTATATTATAATTATGTTTACAAGGGGTGGGGGGAACTGGTCAATAAATATCCTCTTTTTGTTTTGTTTTGTTTTGTTTTTTTAGGACTGCACTCACAACATTGGAAGTTCCCAGGCTAGGGGTCGAATCAGAGCTGCAGCTGCTGGCCCGCACCCCAGCCACAGCAATTCAGGATCCAAGCCGTTTCTGCAACCTACACCACAGCTCACTGCAATGCCAGATCTCCAACCCAGGGGATCTAAGCTAGGCCAGGGATCGAACCCACATCCTCATGGACACTATTCTGATTCATTTCCACTGCAGCACAAAAAGAACACCTAATTCTCCTTTCTTATTCTACTTTTGTTCATATTTTGATATGGAGATTATGTTAGTTTAATAAAATGAATTGGGGTATATTTTATCTTTTCCTTTTCTCTGCAAGGATTTGTAATAAATTGAAATGATCAGTTCTTTGAAAGCTGGATTAAAACTCATAAAAACCATCTGAGCCCAGTGTATATGTTGGAAGGAGATTTTTGACTATGCATTTAGTTTCTATAAAAGTCATCATGTAGAGTTCCCGCTGTGGCACAGTGGGTAAGGATCCAGCCATTGTTGCAGCTGTGGTGTAAGTAGGTTGCAGTTGTGGTATGGATTTAATCCCTGGCCCAGGAACTTCCATATGCTTCAGGTGCAGCCAAAATAAATAAATAAATAAATAAATAAAAGGCATCACAATCTTTTGAGTTATTATTCTCTCAAGTCATTTTGTTTTATATTTCTGAGTGGTCATTTTTTCTAAGTTTCTAAAAATATTTGGATTAACAAATTCATTATGTTATAATTTTTAAAAAGCTCAACCAAAGCTAAAGTTAGAGCTCCCTTCTTATTTTTAGTGTTTTTTTTTTTTTCATAATCAGGGAACTATTATGTCTATTGGATTAGTATCTTTCAAAAAAATTAGTATTGAGTTTGTTGCTTAACTCAATAGTTTTTCGGTTTTTTTATTTTTTTGCAATTACTCCTATTTTTTTAAAATCATTTCCCTTCTACTTTTTAGCCTTTTTGTCAATTTAGGAGCTGCACCCATGGCATATGGAGGTTCCTAGGCTAAGGGCTGAATCAGAGCTGTAGCTGCTGGCCTACACAACAGCCACAGCAACACCAAATCTAAGCTGTATCTGTGACCTACACCATAGGTCACAGAAATGCCAGATCCTTAACCAAGCAAAGCCAGAGATCGAACTCATGTCCTCCTGGATACTAGTCAGGTGTGTTAAGCACTGAGCCATGACAGGAACTGCCCTTCTACTTTTTAAAATTCTATTTTATCCTAGTTTAGATTAATCTTAGCTTAAAAAATTAGTTAATATTTGATTTTTCTTGTTTCCCATTATTTTTATTTGAGTTTTTGGGTCATCTTCTAAATATTTATTTCTAACAAATGTTTATACAAAATTGTTTATTTTATGTAGTTCTAAAATGTTTATAACATTTATTGCGATTTTTTCTTTAGCTTATTTATTATTTAGACATGTAGAAATGGGGTTTTAATTTTTTTCATTTGTATTGTATTGGCTTTGATTTATGTTATTGATGTGTAATTTCATTTAAGGTCAAATAAGTTACTAGAAATTATTCACCAATGTCTGAGTTCAGCAAGGCTAAAGAGTGACTTTACTGTTATGATAGCCCAAGACAGAAGTGACAGAAACTTGGACCATGATGGTAGGCTGGGGAATGGAAATAATTGAAATATTAGAAAAGGTATTTAGGATTGAGAGTTCATGACTGATGGATTGTAGAAGGTCAGGGTGAGGGCGGAGCAAACGTGACTTCCACGATCATGGCCTGAGCAAAAAGGATAGATGGTGTCATCATTCAATGAAAAGGAGAAGGTTGAGAATGATAGCAAATAATGTGTTTGGTTTTGGTCAAGTTATGTCTGTGTTGCCTGTGAGATACCCAGCAGGAGATAACAAGAATGTAATAAATATATAAACCTTGAAATCACAAGAAAGTGTGAAACTAAACAGATAATTTTGCAGTCATTAAGGTGTAGAAAGTTATTGAAAGCCTGGAAATAGTTTGCTCAGGAAAAATTCATAGAATAAGGAAAGGAACAAAACTGAAAGCTTGAGGAATTCCCATGGTGCTAGAGGCAGAGGAGTTAGCTATAGAAACCCTGAAGTCACAGAGAGTGAAGAGGAAGAGGATTGGTAGCATGGTGGACAAGAAATTAGATAAAATGGAATCATTTGCAAAGAGTCATTAACAGTAAAGTTAAGAAGAATGATTGAAAACTTTATTGTTACTTAGTATATATTACAGGAATTGGATTATAAACCTATGATTTCCAACTGAAATCCTCATAAGTATTGTGATTAATAAGGATTTCAATAGGTCAGGAAATCCTATGAATTGTACAAAATTTTTCGATACAATTGAATGGAGCTGTCAGATCACTAAGTGTAGCAAAAATTCTAATAACATACTACCGTAGAAAGCCTACCCTGTTCCAACAAGAGTTAAAAGCACCTTACCCAAAGGGACTTTGAAAAATTGTATAATTTCCATCTGGAGCACAAAATGGTTTAAACAGATAAACACCCCCTATACCATTCCTTGTCATATATCTGGAGAAGACCGTAATTCTAAAAGATACATGTACCCCAGTGTTCATTGCAGCACTATTTATAATAGCCAAGACATGGAAGCAACCTAAATGTCCATTAACAGACGAATGAATAAAGAAGATGTTGTGTACATATATAACGGAATATTACTCAGCCATAATAAAAAGGATGAAATAATGCTCTTTGTAGCAACATGGATGGATCTAGAGATTATCATACTAAGTGACGTAAACAAGAGAAGACATATATGATATCACTTATATGTGGAATCTAATAAAAATAATACAAAATAACTTATTTACAAAATAGAAATAGACTCAAGGATTTCAAAACCAAACTTATGGTTACCAAAGAACAAACACTGGGGGGAGGGATAAATTAGGAGTTTTTGATTAACATATATACACTACTATATATAAAATAGATAAATAACAAGGACCTACTCTATAGCACCGGGAAATCTACTCAATACTCTATAATAACCTACAGGTGAAAAGAATCTGAAAAAGAATAGATGTATGTATATATATATAACTGATTCACTTTGCTATACACCTGAAACTAACACAACATTTTAAATGAGCTATACTCTAGAAAAATTAAAACGGAAAGAAAAACAAAAAAAAAAACCCTAAATACATGCCTTCTTTAGTTAAAGACAGTAAAGCTTTCAGTCTTGTTTTGTGATGTGTAGTTTGCCAAGCACCTTTCTTATTGTTCATTTAATTGTCACTGTTGTAGAAAGGAAAAAAAACAAAACCAAAAACCTCTTCTCTTCACATATCTACTTTAACCCATAGAAAAGAACACTACCTACAGTTCTAATTTTCCTACCACTGCCTACAGGTCAAACGTTCTGGTTTCTGCCCATTGGAAGAAGGGTTGGTCATTGACTCTTCTGAACATTAGTAATTAGCTTATATTTTGCTGGTTAGGCAAGGCTTCTTTTCTGTAAGAAGCAGGTGAGTGCCCTGCTTCCTCTTTTACTTCTTGAACTTCTATACTCTCTACTCCCTGTGTAAGGCACACCTAGTCACACATCTCTCAGACTCAGCCTTGCAATGCAGGTCCTACATTCACTCTCTCTGTTCTGTCTGTGCTGTAAAGTGAGGTGGAACAGCTACAAACATTTTTGTAACTAGTTGAGTGAATGGAACTTGTACCATAAAATTAGCCTTTCTAGATTGAAAGCTATCTCACTCAGTTTCCAAGCCTAAGTACATTTCTCCACCACATTTTACCAGATCGACCCTGCATTGGAGCTTATCAGGTGAACACCAGAATTAGTGCAGACACAACACACACACACACACACACACACACACACACTTTCCTCACTGTGTGTTCTTTTTGCATGCATTACACCATTTTAACAAATAAACTCAGAGGAGAAGAAATGAATTATTATTCGCATATTATACATTTGAAAACTGAAGTTTTTAAGTCCTAGAACTTAACCAAGTTCAAGTTAATTTTGACCAATCAAAATGTATGTAGCACTCTTTCTTCTATAAAACTCTTGTCATGTTTATATTCATTAGTAATCCATTAAATATATTTTACCTATATGGCTAAGAACTATTAGTAAATGGGCTTTATGGACTTCAGAAAAAAGATAGTGCTCCAAACTAGAAGAACAGCATTTTGAGAGTGGTACCAAGTATGAGGGAGAGGGAGAGAGAAGACATTAAGTGATAGCTTAATTTCCATACCCGAGTAACAAATGAAAGACTGAAATAAGTCAGTTGAATTGTCATCTTTAAACAAGTATCATTAAAATATGGGTTCTGGTTTGTGTTCCCACATCAAAACTTTCATAGCTCAGAAAAGAAAAAGAAAACAAATTCAGTCACACTTAATGAATGGAACACAACTATAGTTATACCAATCGTGAAATGCTATAGTTACAAAAAACAGCGGATAGTCTTATGTGAGTGATAAAAAGTTCAAAGTAAAATTCCTTGTAATTCCTGAGGAGTATAAACATTCTGGAAGATAGCAAATGTTATATCTAATACTAGAGAGCATAGAGCTGATGCAACAGAGAAAGCAAACATTTAAAACACAGCTATAAATATTCTTAAAAATATAAGGGAAGATGTTGGAAAACAAAAAGCAAGAATCAGTTGGAGACAATCGTTATCAAAAATATACTTGTTGGGAGTTCCTGCTGTGGTGCAGTGGATTAAGAATCCAATGGCAGTGGCCTGGGTCACTGCGGAGGTACAGGTTTAATCCCCAGCCTGGAGCAGTGGGTTAAAGGATACAGCATCACCACAGCTGAAGTGTAGGTTTCAGCTGCAGCTCAGATTCAGTCTCTGGCTCAGGAACTTCCATATGCTTTGAGTGAGGCCATAAAAAAATATAGTAGCTGAAATTTAAAAAAAAAATTTTTTTTGGTTGGCTTGGGTGAGTAAGAGAATGGATAGAGACTAATACAAAATGGAAGTTAGGACACCAGAAATGAAGGAAAAGAACATAGAGGAAGCAATACATGAAAAGAATAACTGAGAATTCCTCATAATAAAACCTGATCTCAGACAGAAATGCTTTGTGAATTTTCAAGCCTTAAGAAGAAAAAAAATTCCATCACCTAAAGACATACTGTTACATAAGAACTTCAAAGACAAAACCTAACATATCCTAAGAGAATAAAAAAAAATCTACAAAAGAAAGGAATCAGATTAATGTCAGCTCTTCTTGATCTAAAGATATGCTGGACTGTTCCTTAGTTAAAAAATAATGTTATGAATGCAAATTAACACCTCATCTCAACCTATATTATCCTTAAGACGATGGATAGATCTATATTTGTTCTTCATAAATGTCACAAGCCTGCTTTCTTTGGAAGTTAAGAAATAACGTCATAGTATTTTTATTTTTAAATGAATCTTTATCAAATTTCATGTCTTTATTTTCTACAGTATGCTCCCACTCATGATTGCCCTTCTCTTCCACTGGTTTAAATATTTTCATAAATGTAATGACAGAGGATAGAAAAATCTAGACCTGGTTGGTTTTTAAAGTAAGTTTAATTAGCCTCATGCTAGAAAGTCATACTAATACAAAATGCTATAGTTACTGCAATATATTTTTCTCTCATATTTACTTTAAATTAAAAAGTGAAGTTTTTATTTAATTTAATTTAATTTTTTATTAGAGTATAGCTGATTTACAGTGTTGTGTCAAATTCTGCTGTACAGCATAGAGATCCATATATATATATATATATATATATATATATATATATATATATACACACATTCCTTTTCTTATCTTCATCATGGTCTATTCCAAGAGACTGGATATAGTTCCCTGTGTTACATTTCTTAATCATAACATGGATTGACATTAAGAGGCACTCATCCCTTAAAGCTGGATGTAGCAGAAAAGTCTTCAGGAAGCACCCTCTAGTGTCTGAAGGATGCAACAGCTCACTGGCAAAGCACTTTAGAGACAAAGATGTGAAAATTTTAGTGTTTGCTCTAAAGTGGCTCAAGAGGACCATGGAAATTGGCAACTTCAATATCCACTCTGTTTACAAATACAAAAACTAAAGATTCAGAGAGAAAATGTTTTGTCTAGGGTCACATTGAAAATCAATGGAATATCAAGTCTATCAACTCTGATCTCCTGACTCCCAGTTCACAAAACAATCTAGTCTACCCTATAGACTTGGATTTGGGCCAAGCTGGCCCAGAGTAGAATAAAAGCAAGGAGTTTGGGAGGTTTAGGAGTTTTTAAATGAAAGAGGTATAGAGATTTGGGAAGGGTCATTGGGATAAAGGAGAAAATAAGAAAGTAAGAAGTTTAGCATAAAGGGTTAGGAAACTATAGTTTAAAAAATGTCACTTAGTAATTATTCTTATTCTCGTCACCAGTCTCGATAGAGTTTACGGACAATGTAGAACATGAAAAGGTCATAACAAGGCAATAAATTTTGATTTTCTGCCATACTCCAGTTCATGACAATGGAACGGCAGTGGGGTTGTTAGTTAAAAAGTCATGATGTGGAATTCCTGCTGTGGTACAGTGGGTGAAGAATCAGACTGTAGCAGCTCTGATTGTTGTAGAGGAACCAGTCTGATCCCTGGTCCAGTGCAGTGGGTTCAAGGATCTGGTGGGGCCACAGCTATAGCTTGGATTCAGTCCCTGGCCCAGGAACTTCCATTTGCCGCAGGTGCAGCCATAAAATTAAAAACAAACCCCCCAAAAACAGTAATGATATATTATTCTTAAGATGTGTAACTTTTGGCCTCCCCATCCTTCTCTCAGAATGTACAAAGGGCAAGGCCTCTTTGGAGAAATACCCTAAGAACTACCTCTGAAGAGATCAATTTGAAACACACTGGTTATTTTGCCCTTAAGTGTATGACTTTTGTCTGCATACTATTGCTAAGAATTAGTCTGTGAAAAATATTCAACTGTTTCTTTTTAGTGAGGATTGCATGTGAGAATGTGTTGTGGAGGTAGGGATATGCATCAAGTTGCTCATAGTCAAAAGTATAGAAGGGGAGATGGGAACATATTGTGCCTTTAAATTCTCAGCCTTTTCTGTCTTAGCAAGTTGGAACGTGATGCTGAAGCACTCTGCAGATGGATTCTCTGAAGACATATTCCCAAGGTCTAAGGATATCTGATATGAGAGTTCCTCCTCAGCCATTATACCAGTATATTAAGAGAGTGAGGGAAGAGAATATGGCTTAAGTGGGAACCTTATAGGTAGATAAAATGTTTTAGAGAAGATTCCACATGTGAGCATTGAATTGAGAAGGTGTTATATATGCTTAGGGAATAGCATGTAAATGGATGAAAATTCCTGATGGGATGGAATTGCAAAACTCCTTAGGACTGGCTTGTCGATTCACTAATTCAGCTGTTCTAAGCCAGGCAAGGATGATAGAGACCTGGAGATAAGTAAAATGTGGTTGCTTCTCCTGAACGTATCTTTAGCCATTCTCATCATTTGTATCAAATACTTGTGAAGTCCCTTTTACAAATAAAAAGACTTCATAGAAGGAGTTCCCATTGTGGCTAAGTAATAACAAAACCTGACTAGTATCCATAATGATGCTATTTGGACCCCTGGCCTTGCTCAGTGGGTTAGCAATCCAGCATTGCCATGAGCTATGTGTCACAGACATAGTTCAGATGCTGCATTGCTGTGACTGTGGTGTAGACCACCCCCCCAAAAAAATATATATATACTTCATAGGAATCTTTTCTTCATCTTCAATTTTCATCATCATTATCATAAATAAAGGTAAGATACCAAATAAACTAAAACATATTGATGACCAAACTTGTGCCATTGCACTATTCTTAGTACATTTATAAGCATTATATCATTTTATCTTTACAAAAAAATTCATTAATGGGGCAGTCCTATTGGACTACCAGTCATACATCTACTACTAGTAGAAACAGTTGAATCATCAGAGCATTCCCAGCAAAGCTTCTCTATCAAAACTTTCAGCAAGTCATTGTATTTAAGATAGTATATGCAATATTGCATGCTTTCTTTTTTTTAAATGTGAAACATTCAAGTGAATCTCATATGGATATACTTAAGAAAGTTTTACAAATCTAATGGAAATAAAACTAAACCAAAAATATCATAAGCATTTCCAACCAGTGAACAACTCTACCTTGATTCAAGAAATAGGATACCTACTAGCACAGTACATGCAAAATATGTTGGGTGCACCCTGATAGAAGACACAGAAGGAGATCTAAATTCCAACTTCAAATCTAATCCTGTGGCAAATCACATTTTTTCAAGATTCCATTTTTCTCTTCTTTAAAACACACTGCTGTAACCAGCTGACCTCTAAGACATGTTATTAAAGCTCTAATTAGATCAAATATATTTGATAGTTTTCCCTTTTGCACAACTTCTCTAGGTAGGATGGTGAATGGTGGAAAGAAAGAGAAGAATTAGGTTATTCATGAGAGAGACCTAAGCCCAGCCAATTATTCTAGAAATGAGTACCCCCAAAAGACAGTTAAAGTAAATCCTATGCTGTCTTCAAGATGAAGAGACAAAATACTTTTAAGTAGTTTTGGGACATCATTTGTAAATCCACCTTGTCCTATTATCTGGCAAGATAGGACAAGATACAGTAGATTATCTGTAAAGATAATCTACTATCTTTACAGTACTTTGCTCATTTGTTCTTACAGTGTTTGCTCTCTGACTTCAGTAAAGTACATAGTTTCTTGACTCTTCTAATTATTTCGATCTTCTTGAGACATTTTTCTTTATGATCCAATAACTTCTACCATTACTTTGCTAAAACCTTCCAATCTGTCACGACACTGAAGTTCCTATAAAACTTTTCAACAAACCCTCAAATACAGATCAGTTCAAACATCTTTTTTTATTCGTTTCTACCCATATGCTACTGATCACATAAAATAGGTACTTAACTACACCACATTTTTGTTCTATTTATTTGAATCTTTGTCTGATGATCAGTTCCCTCTTCTCTCCCTTGTGGCAGTTTTGAACCTTCATAGCTTTCCACAAGCCTGTATCTCTGTCTCTTAAGGGACTTGTTGTCTTCTTTACAGGGAAAATAGTAATTATTGAGTAGATACTTCTCAGCTTTCTATGAAAAGTTATGTCACATCAATATTCTTAAACACCTTTTTTTTAAAAATCATCAATTAGTTTCTTTTCCTAATGAAGATCAAGTCTCCATTCTTTCTCTGGATGTTGAATCATATATCCTTTCTGTCTCTACGGGTAATTATTTTATTAATGATTTTGCATTTGGATATATTACGTCCATATTTATAAGATGCAATATTATTAGGATAATAATTTTCCACATAATGATACACAGATACAATATAATCCCACAAAAACCCAGCTTTGGTAAAAATTGATAAACTGTGACATTGAAGATGCAAACGGTCAAGGATATAGTCCAGAGAGTCTTTTAAAAAGAACAAAGCTGTAAGATTTCAAGAACTTAATAGAAATTTATAGCGATTAAGGCAGTGTGGTGTTAGAGCAAAAAAAAATGATGTGAATAGAAGGATAGGAATTACAAAGTAGACTCAACTATATAATCACTTGATTTATAATTTGTAACATTCGTAACACAGTAGTGTAGTGGAGGAAAAGAATAATTGTTTTAATAAATATACTGGATCAATTGAATATGTGGAGAAAGATGACTCAAACTTTTCCTCACACAATACAAACATTAATTTGATAGACTGCAAATAGAAATGT
Source organism: Phacochoerus africanus (assembly GCF_016906955.1). Lineage (NCBI taxonomy): Eukaryota > Metazoa > Chordata > Mammalia > Artiodactyla > Suidae > Phacochoerus > Phacochoerus africanus. Next base: position 208,621,275 of record NC_062544.1, on the reverse strand, counting down.
ACAATGTAAAACAATAAGTCCTTTAGAAGACAAGATAGGAAACCCCCTTTATGACCTTAGGGTGGCCAAAGAATTAAAAAAAAAATAAAACAAGAAGGAATTACCATAAAGGAAATATTGATCAATTGAATTATTTTGAAATTCAGAATTTCTTGACATCAAAAGATACAAATAGGAGTGCAAAGGCAACACACAGAATAGGGGAGGATATTTTGTTTATCATGAAGTAAATAATCAACTTTGCTAGAATAAATGTTTGATGAATTTTGGATTCTCATTACATATTTTATTTTTTTATTTTTTGGTCTTTTTGCTTTTTCTAGGGCCACTCCTGCGGCATATGGAGGTTCCCAGGCTAGGGGTAGAATCAGAGCTGGAGCCGCCAGCCTATGCCAGAGCCACAGCAATGCGGGATCCGAGCCGTATCTGCAACCTACGCCACAGCTCACAGCAATGCCAGATCCTTAACCCACTGAGCAAGGCCAGGGATTGAACCCGCAACCTCATGGTTCCTAGTTGGATTCGTTAACCACTGCGCCACTACGGGAACTCCATATTTGATTATTTTGTAAACAAGTATAAATGCCTACTAAATGCCTGAGATTGTGCACTGGGATCTATAAAAACTTAATTTCGTTTATTATTCACCACAATCATGCAAAGTACATGGTAGCATATTGATAAAGAAATTGAGGCTCAGAGGAATTTAGTAATTTGCTTACAATCTCATTTCTAGTATTAGGTAGAGATATGATTAAAGAGTCCAAAGTCCAAATTCTCTGTCTTGGTTGACTTAATTGACTATCTAGATACATGTGTATTTTATGTGATCTACTCCACAGATATTGTATTATCTTAAATTTTGAATAGAGATTTGAGTATCATGTTAATTTCATGGAACCTCTCAGTGGGTCCTTGAATTTGGACAATTTAACAGCTAAGCAAGTTTGAGGCAATGCTGATTGAAAAGCAGAAGAGGAAAGGAAATCGTCAGTGAAAAAGACGAAAAGAGAATCGAGAAAAAGTCCAATGTAAGGAGACAGAAACAAATAGGCAGACATCATATAGCCCAGAAAAAGAAAAGAGGTATTTCTGTGTAACGTAAAGACTGTACTGGCCTAAAAACATGGAGAAAAGTGTCCAATAAAGAGCTCTGCTAGGGTCTCCATTGTGAGCCTGGAAAAGTCCCATGATTTCTCTGTTGCCAAATTTCTGTCTGTAAAAGGAAAGAAATGGACCCAAGTGTCTCAAATGTTTCCTCCATCTCTGGGACAAAATGAATCTCCATGTATCTACCAAGTGGGCAAAGAACTCACAGTCTTTACAAAGTGAATGCCAAAATATTTACAACTTATACTTTTCTTTTCCATTTATTTTTCAAAATTTTTGATTAATCACACGTAGATCAATGTTTTAAAGAATTGAATTTGTTTAAATCACAATGTATTTTCGCTTTCTGTAAACTTTGGGTTTCACTTCTACTAGGCATGTGCTCTATATTAAATTGTAGTGAGTTCAGTATCAGGCCAATGACACTGATTTAGTTTCCCATGTGACTATCTTGGTCATTTTAACATGTATTCCTTTCACACATAGCCTTCCACCTGGGATTCTTTTATGTAAATAAGTGCTATTGTGAAAATCTCTGGGCCACAATCAATAAATTTAAAATAAATAAATAAATAACTACAGTTGTGGACAGCCAAAATCCCATAGAGGGCAGTATGGCTTCAGCTGATTCAGTATTAAATCCTATTTCATTGTAAAGATGTAATAACTTTTTAAAGAATAAAAAGGTAAGGAGCAGAGAGCGTCTGATTTTAAAGTGATACAACAATTGTAAAAACTTTGGCATATATTTAAGTGAAAATAATTTTAAAATAACCATTATCCGTAAGTTCAGACACAACTCTTAATGTTTATATGTACTGCGTAATTACTATGAGATTATGCAGTTTTGTATTCATATTATTTTTATTTATTTATTTATATTTATTGATCTATTTATGGCTGTGCCCACAATGTATGGAAGCTCCCAGGCCAGGCATCAAACTCACACCACAGCAGGGATCAGGCTGCTGCAGTGACAATGCTGAATCCTTAACCTGCTAAACCACATGGAAACTCCTGTATTCATTTTTAATGTTATATTTTAAAATTTTCTAGTGTGATTGTATTCTTTGTATGCTATTTTCAGTGAATGTGAAAAATCCCTTTATAAGGTTACATGTTAGTTTAAACCAACTTTCAATTGAATTTTAGGTAAATTTCATATTTTTACAATTGATGTTGTGATAAATATATTTTCATTTAAATTTGTCTTTATTTCTGAATATTTCTTTACAATATATTTGTAAAGTGAAATTAATAAGCAAATACTCATATTAATATATGAATATTCTTTATATCTATCACCAAACTGATTTATAGAAATATTATATCAATTTACCCTGTGTGACCATAGCACCGAGAACACTTAAAATGAGGGAAAAAAATCTCATTTTATTCATGATAGAAAAAAGCACTAGTATGCATATGAATTCAGAACTAAATATTCTAAATTATATCAGAAAAATCTAGGAATAGATGGTAAGTCATGCAGAAAGTAAAAGCCTTTTAAAGGTCTCCTAAGAAGGGCTGAAGGGAATAAAGTTGAGGAAAATGAAAATATTTTAAGAATATTATCTTATTGGAATGGAAAAAAGGAATGAAGAAATAGAATGCTTTCCTGGGATAAGTCCTGAGAGTCAATATATCACCTAGAGTTTCACAGCTTTGGCTAGACTCAGTCTACCTGGTTTAAAGAAAACTCGTCTTATTGTGTGACGTCAGGTAAATAGCTAAATTCCTCAATAGTTAGATACAATAATTTATGTCTACACTCTGGGGTTGTTATGAGGACTGAATTAGATAATATAGATTGTTATAGATTAACTATAATCTGTAGATAATATAGACTATTAACATGTAGAACTGGCACATAGTATATTCTCAATAAATGTCATTATTTTCTTTTAGTCAAATGGCAGTAGAAGAATGTCTCAATATGAGCACTGAGAAAGGAAAGGCAACATTAAATAATTGTAAACAATGGTTCCATTTCCAAATTAACAGGGTGACTGAATGAATACTGACTTGGTCAAACAAACAAAACTAGGAGTTGAAAGAAAAAATAGAAAGTTAAAAGTATTGCATATTTGAAAGTTGCTAAGTGAGTAGATCTTAAAAGTTCTCCTCACCAGAAAAGAACATTTTTTGTAACTATATATGATGATGGATGTTTAATAGAGTTATTGTGGTGATCATATAGACCAATATCAAATCATTAATTTATACACCTGAAACTAATGTTATACCTTAATAAAGCTTAACATTAGTTATACCTACAAAAGTTAAAAATAGTAAGCTTTTTTTAAAAAAATAAATAAAAATGTAAAATAAAATGAGATGTATAAAATGAGATGTATGAAATGTGGATCAAAGGGATTTTTAGAACAGCGAATCTGTTCTGTATGATACTGTAATGGAGGATATATGTCATTATGTATCTGTCAATACACACAGAATGCACAACACAAAGAGTGAACCCTAATATAAACTATGGAACTCAGTTAATAATGATGTATCAATGCATTATTCAATTGCAGCAAATGTATCACCCTAATAGAAAATGTTAATAAAAGGGATAATTTGGGTGAGGGGGAAGGTAGAGGGAGTATATAGGAGCTCTACACTTTCTCTCCAACTTTTTTGTAAAGTTAAAACTGGTGGAAAAATAAAGCCTACTAATTTAAAAACTTGTGTGGAAATCTCTGCTGGATTATATACATTGTTTAATAACCACAGTTTTTTGTCAGCTGTACAACAGAATCAATTTTTTCAAAGTTTTAACATATTAATATCCTTAAGGTATTACTGATACCTTAAAATTTATATTTTTCAAATATAGCTAGCTAGCTAGCTAACTAGATGGATAATTTTGTCATTCCAGTAAGCCCAAGACCTAAGCAAATGTAGCTACTATTTATGCCTAATGGAATAAAGAAAAAAAATTAATTTACTTCATAGAACAAGCAAATTGTCTTGTGAAAATAAAGACTAATTCTGATTTCTTCAGTCTTGGAAAGATCCACATTTATCAATATGAAAATAAAATAAACATTCTTCAAAAAACCAGTAAATCGTATAAATAAAAACAAAAAAAATGAAAGATATAAAATGCCTTCTCAATCATTACTTAAATTGGGAATGGACTATAATCTCCCATAAAAATACATGCTTTTAAACTAGATTTTAAAAAATCCGGCTTTATGCTATTTATAAGGTCAGAGTGAAAACAAAGTATTGAAGATCTGAAAGTAAATGCAATTGAGAGAGAGAGAGGAAAAATAACAACACTAATGTCAGAAAATGGACTTTATGATTGAAAGCACTAAACAGCATATAATGTAGGTTTATATGTAAGAAAAGACACATTTTGTGAAGAAGATATTCAATTATAGTTCTTTGTAGCACAAACAATACAGCAGCTCAATATATAAAGAACTACAGATTAGAATATTGGCAACGTGATGAAAATAGAATTACAATAAGAAACTTTAATGTGTTTCTTTTGAAATTTGAGTAAATCTAAGAACTTCCTCAACATTAACTGATTTAATCCTTACCATAATAACCCTGTGCAGTGGATACGATCTTAATCTTTGTTGCCATTGAGGAAAAAAGTATGAAAGATAAATAAATCAAAAGTTACTTTTTTCTAGAAGTCCACTGAAAAATAATAAATCTCTCTGAAACCTGATTAAAGACAAAAGAGTGGGAGTAAAAGATACAAGATTAGAGATGATAAGAATTAATTGTAGAGGATATTAAAAGAATAGTAAAATATTATAATAGGCAATTATATGGCAACACATTTAAGCCTAAAAAAATGGATATTGTTGGCAAAAATGAATAATTACTACAATTGAATGAAAAATAAGTGGAAAATTTTAAATAATTACTTATAATTGAAAATTATATTATACTATAAAATTGGATTATGATGATCATTTACAACTATAAATGTAATAAATTCATTGAGTAATAAAAAATAGAGTTATTGAAGGGGCTAATAGGTTCACAGGTGATTTCCATCAAATATTTGAAATATAGGTACTTTAGGTATATTAAAGTAATATGGAAAATATCTGAAAATCTATAAATAAAGATATTAAAAATAAATTTAGTGATCATCCTAGTAATAATACTAAATAAAATCATAATGAAAAGAAACTACTAAATTTAATACTTGACTATGCAAATAAAACAATGCATTGTTATAAATAACAAAGCTTTAAAATCATTTTAAGGACACATACTGGTTTAAGAGGACTGCTTTTGTCATTAGTTTTCAATATTGACTGGGGATGTAAAGAAATACAAAGGATAAAGAAAAAAATTAGTATTAATATTGGAAAATAAAGAGTTTTAACTTCTTTCTGTTGTTAGCATAATTGTATTCATCCCAGAGATTCTAGAAAAATCCATTAAGATAAATATGAGAGTTTGTAGAGGAGTCTGGGTATAAGATATACCTAAAGAAATAGTTTTCTCTTAAGCTCTGAAGCATATAGAGGAAAAAAAAAACAAAACCTGTCATTGATAATGGCACATACACACAACGGAAAATACTTGGAAATTAGCAGAGTAGGACATGTACTCTGTCTGTCTCTCTCGCTATATATATGAACCACATATGAAATTATACATGAAATATATATATATATATAACTTTATTAGGAACATGAGCTATTCTGAACAAAAAGAAGTATTTTCATGCTGCAGGTTGAAATGTGAAGTATTAGAAACAATTTAAAAAAGAAGCATCTAGCAGCATCTATTAAAATTATCAGATCTTTGATCTAGCAAATACTTTCCTGGAAATTATCCCTAAGAAATAAATTGGCTCTACATCAGGATATACGCATGGAGAAAGTTTACTATGTAATGTTTATGGAAACAAACAATATGACTATAATAATCTAAATTTCCATTGAGAGAAAAAGTATTAACTATATTATGTCACATTATAGAGCCAAGGTATTATTTTATAGTCAATAAAATAAAACCTGTTAAAATTGTTACAGTTTACTTGGTTTCTACATATCAGTGAATGAGAAAAATCTGTATATCTTTCCATTCTTTTATTAAATGATGTTAAAATCTAAAATAATGTTAAAAATAGTCCTACATGGTACATGTGCATATTATATCCAGATGTTTATGTCCATTTAATTACGTGGGTATGGATCAATTACCTAAGCAGCAGATGTTGGTGAAGGACAATGTCCAGGACTGGGAGAGACAAATAATCACTATGGCTGCATAACAACTGCAAACCCTAGTGGCTTAAAGCAGTAATTTTCATCTGGGGTGGTTTTGCCCCCACAAAGGGGCATTTTTTGATCCTTATGACTTGAGAAGGGGTTGCTACTGGCAGGAGCCACTGAATGAGAACAGCTTGTTTGTGCTTTACCCAATGTCAGGCTAGAAAGCCAGGTTAAAATCCTGTGAGGTCTCTGTCATTCACATGACTTGGCTTTGTTACAGACTGTGGGCTGAAACCTAAGACTGTCAACAGGAACACCTATGTCATGTACCCTCTGTGTGTGGCCTGATCTGTCTCTTAACAGTGTGGCTATGTTCCCAGGAGAGGAAGGGAGGGAGAGAGGAGCCATAACTTTGTGATGTTGATTTGGTTGAGGCAGTCAACACCTCTCCTGTAGTTTTAAGAGGAAGGGAAAAGAGACTCCAGACTCCATCTCTTGATAGGAGTGGCAAAGTTCTTGTATGTATGTATGTATGTATGTATTTTTAGGGTCACACCCATAGCATATGGAAGTTCCCAAACAAGGACTGGAATTGGAGCTATAGCCGCCAGTCTATTCCATAGCCACAGCCACAGCAACACCAGATCAGAGCTGCATCTAGGACCTATACCACAGCTCATGGCAACACTGGATCCTTAACCCACTGAGTGAGGCCAGGGATCGAACTTGTGTCTTCATGGATATTAGTCGGGTTCGTTACCCCTGAGCCACAACGGGAACTCCAGGAAGGTCAAATTTCTAAAAGCACAAAGCACATGTGGGAATGGAAATACTGCTCTTTCCATTTTTGAAAGATGTAATTTGCCAGACAGCAAGAAGGGAGGATACACTTAAAAAAAATTACTTCTGTAAAGTTCTCTATAAGTGTATGTAGACATTTTAGCACTCTGGTGAGGTTGACAATTTTACACATCAGTAATAATTTGCTATTTTCTTCTCTGAATTATGTCCATTGAACATTTTTTCTATTGTTAAGTTTAGAGTTTCCTTATTTATTTTATATGTTCTTTTTTATTGACTATTCTCCACATATTTTCAGAAAACAATTAAACTTCTTAAAGGAATAGAAAAATACACAAAGTTGGCATAGGAAAAAATAGGAGGCAGAAGAAATGCAAGGATATCAAACAAGACCAGAATGAGGCTAAAAACTACTGCCATAAAAACCTTCACCTTCCTGTAGGTACTATATTTACAAGGACAAAGTAAAGAGGGAAACCTGGATCAGATTCTAAAAATATATATTTACTTTGACATAAAGAACAGATTTGGTCAGGGGATATTTTGTGTGTGTGTGTGTGTGTGTGTGTGTGTGTGTGTGTGTGTGTGTGCTTTTAGGGCCGCATGCATGGCATATGGAGGTTCCTAGGCTAGGGGGCGAATTGGAGCTGTACCCTTCAGTCTACGCCACAGCCACAGCAACTCGGGATCTGAGCCACATCTGCAACTTACACCACAGTTCACCGCAACGCCGGATCCTTAACTCACTGAGTAAGGCCAGGAATCGAACCTGCAACCTCATGGTTACCAGTCGGGTTCATTTCCAGTTGAACTCCGTGTCAACCTATTTTATACTCTATTGCATGTTTGAAAGCTGATAAGAGAAGAGTTTTTAAAAAGGAAAAATATGCATTTATGTTTAGAAAGTCCACCTGAAGCCAGAGTTCAGATTAATACTAAAAATATGGTAGCTTTTTATGTTACAAATACATTAGTGAATAAAGATGCTTAAACAAATGGCATGATATGGCTAATATAGCTGTAATTTAATTTCAGGGGATTATATAAGTTTTTCTCACAGTATTTAGAATATCCAAAGAAGGCCATTAGAATAAATTTTTAACAATTGTAAATTATTGTAGAATAAGAATACAATAGCCTAGGCCCTCAAATTTAAAATGTGGCTACCTAATAAACATTGCAGAATGATTATAATTGCTAATCATTCATAAAAGAATAACAATGATTAATAGCAAGATTGGCTAGGAGTTTGGTGCTTCAGTTTCTGATACCAGCATGGGCAACTCAATAAATCTCCTTAATGTGTCTCAAGAGATGAGAGGTCAGATGGGATGATGTCTAAGGCCTCTTTCTATTTTAAAAATTATGAATCCACAGATTTCTTTGAGAATAACACAAGATCATTAAAAATGATAATTTTGTTTTGTTTTAAAATGAAAGCTAGTTCTGCACAAGGGTATAGGGGCCTGAAATGACCAGGGGGTAACTGGTTGGAGGAAGTGCCTCTATTCTGTAGAATCTTGAATTTGGAAGACCATTATTTTATCCAGTAATTGATGCTTTGGAAACCAGTCTCACTTCGCTCATCTAATGGAAACCCTTCAATAACTTCCCACCGCTCTTAGGATAGTTTGATACCTGTGTGACCTGGTGGTCTTGTCAACCTCTCCAGGCCCGTCACTCACCACTCTGTTTCTGAATATGTGATTCAGTGGCTTTCCATGTGCTTTTTCCCTCCCTTTGTATATTTCCCTCTCCTCCACCTGTTTGATTCTTCCTCCTGCAAGTCTTTGCTGAAATGTCATTTCCTCAAGAAAATACATCTTGACGCCTCAGTCTATTACCAGTTTTCTTCCTCCAGTAAATGAGTTAGGAAACACAATTTCAACACTCTCATACCCTATAATTCCTCTTTTATTGCATTTATCACTGTTTCAATTTATGTAAACATGTGCACAATATTTCCCTCCTAGAGTAGAAACATCATTGACGCAAAGATTATGTCTCTTTTGTTCAATGATGTATCCCCATTACACATAAAATACAGCATAAAATGGAAGAGAAGCTCACTTACTTTTTGAAGAATGCCTGCTTGCATTCACTAAATAACCTCTCTGCTTTCTGGTCTTTGATGGAATACTTCAGAGATAAACCACTGCTGCTTAAGGAAAAAAGAAAATTATTTCTTATTTGACAACTCTATTAAAAAATATTTTCCACTATTGAACACAAATCTGCATCCCTGTAATTTCTACCTTGTTTCTGATTTCACCTCTGACTTTAGGTAGAATAAGTGGTGCTTGAGGGTCATCAAATATGTAGGACTTTTTCTGTTCCATACATACATTTTCAGCTAGAATAGAGTCATATCTCCAATGCAAAATAAATAGTAAAACCTGACACCTTCAAGGAAATGGCTAATTAAGGGAGGGCAAAAGTTAAGAGGTCAACCTTTGTTTCACAAAGAGCAAAAAGTAAAATACTTAACCAGGGTTTTTTTTTTTTTTTTTGCCTCAATAAATCCAAGGATTCAGTAAACAAGTTTTCACTTTCTCCTCTTATGCCCATTTTTGACTCATTTGCTCCTTATGGTCTACTTATTTATTTATTAAACTTTACAATTTATGCAAGATATTGTCATCTAATTTAAGTATGTATTTTAAATTGTCTGGACATCCTAGTCTTCTCACAATCTGCAGTTCCCACAGGCATAATCAAAGCATCAGTATAGGTGGAAAACTCAGCTTGGTGCCTTTTAATTATCCTTTGAATCCTGATAAGTTATGACTTTGTGCAGCTGACCCATGAAGGTCATGCACTCCAAATCATCACTTTCCCCTAAAATTTAAGCCCTTACAACTTGGGGTGGACTCAGTATATCCTCTTACTAAATGTGTTCCTTCTATTTACCATGACTAGTTCTAAGGACTTGTGACTCTGAGGATGGAGGAAAAGATGCTAAAGGAATGGGAATTAATAGTGATCCTACCCCACCACCATTTTCACCCACTGCTGTCTCTTCCAATCCTCCAAATCATCCTTGGTCCCAAAGGAATTTCTGCTAAATCTCAGCAAAGCTTTAAATCTCTATCCCCATGTAAGAAAAGGCAAAGTGTTTTCTGTCCCTTTAAAGATATGCATAGTGGGAGTTACCATCATGTTGTCAGTGGAAACGAATCCAACTACTATCCATGAGGATGCAATTTTGATCCCTGGCCTCACTCAGTGGGATAGGGATCTGGCATTGCTGTGAGCTGCAGTGTAGGTCGAAGATGTGGCTTGGATCCCGCATTGCTGTGGCTGTGGCATAAACCGGCAGCTGTAGCTCCAATCCCATCCCTAGCCTGGGAACTTCCATATGCAGCAGGTGCAGCCCTAAAAAGCAAAACAAAAACAAAAACAAAAAAAGATTAAAAATAAACAAATAAAAAGATATTCATAAAAAATTATTACAAAGACGGATTTCTACTTTCAAACTCCTGTTGAATTGTGAGCTCTTATTACTGGAAGCAATTTTTGTTTGTTTGTTTGCTTGTTTTCTTAGGGCCACACCCATGGTATACGGAGGTTCCCAGGCTAGGGGTCTAATCTGAGCTACAGCAGCCAGCCTATGCCAGAGCCACAGCAACACCAAATCCAAGCCACATCTTTGACCTACACTACAGCTCACGGCAGTGCTGTATCCTGAACCCATTGAGCAAGGCCAGGGATCGAACTCACAACCTCATGGTTCCTAGTCGGATTAGTTTCCGATGCACCACGATGCAAACTCCTAGAAGTAATTTTAAGGAACATATCTCTTGGCATTACCAATGTATGAGTATAAAACATCTGAGATTACTGGTAATCTGGCCTTTTTGTGAATTTATCTAGTGACCAAGAGCTCACTACTCACAGAGTAACAAGTTCTATCTTTACATAGTACTGAGTGTTAGAATGTCTTTCTTTTTAAAACTGAAGTCCAGCAACTTGTTTTCTACCTATTGGCACTAGTTCTACTTAATTTCTTCAAAACTTTGTTTAATTTAAAGACTATAATCAAACCTATTTTTATTCTCTTCCATATATTTAAAAAAGACCCAAACTTTCTTGTATTTTATGATATTTTTATCTTAGTATCAAAGCATCACTAAGTCTTTGTAGTTTTTGGCATTTTGGAGAAATGCAGTACTTAAAGTAGAAATTTTATTATAAAGTATTTTTTCTCCTTTCTGTAGATGTGTACAAGTTTTAAAACATTTTTGAGGTTGTGAGGAGAAAAGAAATACAGCATTTTTCTGCCCTTACTTCATCCTTTACACTGCAAATTTGGATAAAAGTAGAACATGTGAAATAATTATTTTGATCAATGTATACCCAGACATTGTATATCACTACTGTTGCTTTAATTTTAGATATGATATTGCTTTAATTTTAGATATTATTTTATAATATATCACTAATGACTTCCCTTATTTTTTCAGTTGTAAGAATATACTTGTATGTATCTTAATAAAGTTAACATAATATTGTTTATCCATGTCTTTACATATGTCCAAAAAGATTTTCTATGACTACACAGTCCATGATTTAAATGTAATGCAATTTATTGGCAGAGTCTCTTATTTGCCATTTAGAAAATTTTTATAAATGTTAAAACTGATATGATAAAGTCGTACATTATTTTTATTCAAATGTATTATTTTCATAAATTCATTAGTTTGTGCTTGCTGACTTAAAGGATATGGACATTTTAAAGTTCTTGAAATATATTCACATATGGTTGGACTTCATATAATTTTTCTCCTGATTACTTATGTTTTATTATAATGCATACAACTCGTGAATGTGTGCGTGTGTGTGCGCGTGTGCATAAAAATAAATGACACTCCTCTTTTTCTCTCCTAAGCTAAGAAACTAGCAATATACAGGAAAGGCACATACATGGAAATAAAAATTACCTTTATCAGAAGTTCCTGTTGTGACTCAGAGGTAATGAGCCAGATGAGTCTCCATGAGGATGCATGTTTTATCCCTGGTTTTGCTCAGTGGGTTAAGGATCCAGCGTTGCTGTGAACTGTAGTGTAGGTCGCAGATGCTACACGTTGCTGTGGCTGTGGCTGTGGCTGTGGCATAAGTAGCTGCAACTCTGATTTGACACCCTAGCCTGGGGGTCACCGCACATGAAGCACTAAAAAGCCAAAATAAAAAAAAAAAAAATTTCCTTTATCACTTAAAAAAAAGGTTGATTGTCAAACATAATTTATGTTTGTAGTTTGTTTTATTATTATTTTTTCTTTTTTGGCTGCTCTGTGGCATTGTGGCATATGGAGTTCCTAGGCTAGGGATCAGGTCCAAGCCATAGTTGAAACCTACACAGGAGCTGCAGCAACATGGGATCCCTGTGTGCTGTAGCTGCAAAGGCACCATCTTCCCGTTGCACCATAGTGGGAACTCATGCTTGTGGTTTTAATAAGCTTGCTAATATTTTTTTCTGAATGATATAGATTTACTTGCCCCAGCTCAGATGACAATGGCCAGCCACACACAACTCCAAATGGAATAGAGTCTTTCTTGCTTCCAGTCCTCAGGGGAAGCAGAGATAGTATGTGTCATGTAGATGTTGACAGGAACGTGGGTAACTCATTTCCTTTCCTTCTTCCAATCTCACCAGTCATATGTCTGTTCTTACGGAATGGTTGCCCTTTTATAGAAGTGAGGAGTAGAGAGTAAGTTTTTGTTTCCCAATATCTTTTCACTTCATTCTGTAACTATTTCAGGGCAATGGGCTTCACCACTTCCTCTAGATATGTATATAAGCAAATATATAAACATGTACATTTATATATATCTTTTCACTTCATTCTATAAGTATTTCAAGGCAATGGGCTTCACCACTTCCTCTGAACATGTATATAAGCAAATATATAAACATGTACATTTATATACATCTAAATAGATGGAAACTAAGGGATACACAAAAATAATTGCTAATCATTTTTTAAAAGATAAAACTTTTGCAATATGCAACTTGATTTCTTAGCAGTTGTGTTCTAGGACAATAAGCCACTTTTTAAAAGAGCTTAATCAAATTGCTTACCTGTCTTTTGATTCCCTTTCACTTATAAATGAATCTATGGGAATTTATTGTGTTTAATATCATTGGTTATAATTTAGTCCATGAGGCTAATACTGCTGTTTCAGAGGTGGCAGGCAGCAGGAAAGCTTCTTGTTGAATGAAGTAAAAACAGATTATTTGCACTGTCTTCATCATGGCCCACTTTTTCTATATTCACAGATGATTTTGGAGTTTTACTTTGTTGCTGGCATGGTAGTTTATTCAAGTGTTATTTAGCATAATTAATTTCCTATCAATTATAATACTCTGTATCTTTCTCAGATTGTTTTGGAATGTATGAATGCTCCCACTAGCTAGAGGTTGGAATTATAATTTCATTTTGTTAAAAAAAATTATGGAACACCAAATTTGACTGAAAACACTCAAATTTAATTATTATAAATTTCAAGTAAGTTTCTTTGATTTGATGATATGTAAGGCAATTTTGCCACAAATTATAAGAATTCAGTTACGTTTTATATGCATTATAAAGACACGGAATTTTAACTTCACTTTAGCTTAACATTTTATATCTAAGTATATTACCTTGTCTTTTCGTGAAAGATGTCACATTAAATTGGATTCTTGAGTTCTAGGACTAGAAGGAATCAAGCCCTGGTTGTCCTGTTTTGATATTACGCTCTGAACCAAACTTTTTGAAGAAGCCAGGCAGTGACTTTATTTCTACTATCTTCAGGATAAGATTAAATGCCACGGTCTGTGCTAATGCACTCTTCATGTTTTTAACGCCTAGTCAGCAATCCCTCTTGAGATAAAAAATCCTTAAGAGGGATTTCAGGAGCAATGAAGGCACTGAGGCCAAGTTTATGAAAATACTAGTGCTCCTGAAGCAGAAATTCATTTTATTTCAAATTAGAGTTGGACTAGCATATCTCTGAAATATAGTAATCCTAAAAAGCTCACTATTTTCCTTATTTTCTCTTTGTGGGAGTAAAGTAATGAGGAGTTGAGCTGTGTTTGTTTGTGTCCTTTGGGATTCCACCTCTCTTTCTGTTAATGCAAAGAACTTTCACTATTTATGTATTTTTAGAGCAATATTGAGATTATTTATTTCAGTTCTGTCCAGAGGTTATCACAGAGCAGAGCTTCCCAACCAGGGCACCAAAGCACAATGAGTTAAAGTCCTGGGAGATAGTGATGCCCCTTGTCCTCATGGTGTCCTGAGAAGGCCTGGGAGAAATGGGAATGACCATGCCTATCAGTAACCAGGATAAGCCTCAACTATATTCTAGCTTGCCCACAACTATCATTTTATTAAGTGTCGTATTATGAGAAAAACAAGAAAAAACAAAGTTACAGAGTATGGAAGAGGTTTGCTTCACTTTATATAATAAATACAGATTTGCATCCACTTGCTAAGTATCCTTCTATACGAAGTGAAGAGTTGCTTTTGGAAGGAGTTGTACCATTATAATGCATGCTGTTTCTTAATATAATCCAATCCAATCCAACTGAAAAATTAAGCAATCACTTATGAGTCAATAAATAAAGTTCTAAAGCTGGTTTTAAAGCTACTGAAATAAACTCTGGCTGAAACAGCCAATAAAATTTTATCATAAGTCTCCCCACCCTCTGCCCTCTCAGTTCTATATAGCCATAATCTGAGTCAGGCCCACATCAAACGTTTCACTCTATAATTTATCCAAGGATTTTCTCTTTTCTGGCTAAAACCCTGCTATTAACAGTTGACTTTATTTTTTATATCCTTTGTTCATGTAGAAACAGTTTTTGCTACAGCATAACTTACTGCATATGAGATGGTAACTAGAAGCTATGCTGACATGTAAGCAGTGGGTGGTAGGCAAGACTCTGTTAGTATGAACATGATTGATTTCTTCACATCACTCTGGAGGAGTGATATTCAAAACTAAAACTAAATACGTCATGGTTCTCCAGGTATGCTGAAATAAAATTGGCAAAAATTAAAGCCTCCCACAGTCCATCATCTATTACCTTGTATTTTCTCTAAGGGTTTTGCTTTTTCTTTACGTACATGTAAAAGCAGGCATAGTATCTTTTTATCCCCTGGAGACCTAGCTATAGAAGCTATAGGGAAAGGCTATGCTAGTAAAGAGAATTTTTAATTGTTCTTTTATTATAGATGCTACTGAATTCACTAATGAGGTAATCAAATAAAGTGTCCTCCAGGGGTGAAATAAAAGAACATTCCATATGCCAATCTATTTATTTACTTGGCCCACTTTTGATCACACTCTCCCCTTTTCTGTATGCAGACTTGGTTTGTGTGCAGGTCAAATTACCTCCTATTTTGTTATATCTTTGCCTTGGCAGGAGGTAGTGCCCTGATTCAACAATTGGGCTGTTAATAGCCACTTTCCTTTTAACACCATCCCTTTGGCCACAATACAAAAGGCAGTTCTTAACTGATCTTATTTTCCATAGAGGAAAAAACATCTACATGGATTGCAGTCACTAAGGAAGGTACACCTTCTTCTTTCATACTCATAAATAAAAATGGCCAAAGGACTTCACATTATTGCTTAATTTATTTTTCAAAAATGAATCATCAAACAAATAAACAAAAAATAAAGCTTATCCCTAAGCAGTAAATCTTAAATGAAAATATGATCTTGAATCAGAACTTAAGAATTGGGAACTTTTTTACATTTGTTTGTCATTTCAGGAAAGTGTTATCTTCTGATTGATGTTAAATTGTCAATAGTTCTTCACTGTTTAAATATTCTCTGCCACCATGTGCACTCCCACTCCTACTAAGCTAAAGTAGTTAATGACTAGCTAAAGTAGTGGTAGTATGAAATATCTGTGTGCTGAAAATCCATCAAAAACTTTAAAAAATATTTCTAGTCCTCAAAAAAACAATCCCTGGAATTTTACAAACACAGTTTGTATTTTCAGTTATTTTTAACAGGCAAGGCGCAGCAGCATATATGTTCAAAGAAAGAGTCATCTACAATAACAATAATGACTTAGGCAGCAAATTGGGAATTTTCAAGCATTATTGATCTGCTTTCTAACAAACCTATTGAATAGACATTTCTTTCTTAGTTTACTGGAGGAGCTAACTGAGGATTTGGAGATGATAACATAGCCTCAGGTGACTCAGTCTCAGAGGGTAGAGCAGGGATTTGAATCCAGGTATATTCAGATCCAGAGCCTATGCCCTTTATTGTCATACCTTGCTTGCTCAATTGCCCATTTTGTGTCATTTTTAGAGTCAAGAAATCATACCTTTCAGAGGCTTACATGCCCCATTCATGACAACTAAAAAAACAACAACTCCCTCCTCCTTTTTCTTGCCACTAGAGCTCAATGTAAAACTAGTAAGAATTTTCCTTGCCCTGAACAAGATCATTGATTCTTACCACCTAAAAGTGTTTTAATATGTTTCACCCATCACCTGAGGGTCACATTGCCAGGGCAACCTTGCTGCTTGTGCAAAGAGAGCAGAGAGGGGACCAATTTCTCACATCACTGACTGAAATGAGTCTTGTTAAATGACCTAGTAGGTATAGTCCAGTGAGGGATCCCCAAACCTGGCAGTATTCACTTAAAAACCTTTGTGAATAAACAGCATTAGAAAGGATTCTTACTGAGTCTGGCAACTTGTTCTTCTTCCTCCTCCATTTCTTTCTTAATTTTGGACCCATAGCTTAATAAGTACCTGCTGTGTGTTAGTCACCGCTAAGCGCTGTAGATGACAAATAAAATACAAGGCAGAATGAACAAAGGTCAAAAAGGAATATGCGAACAAGAATCAGTTTTCTCAATTCCTTCACTATGTCTGTATTAGTTTGTTAGGGTTTTCATAACAGAAACCACAGACTGCATGGCTTATACAACAGAAATTTATATGCTCTCAATACTAAGGGCTGGAAGTCCAAGGTCAGGGTGTCATCAGATTATTGGTTTCTCCTGAGACCTCTCTCCTTGACATGCAGTTGGCTGCCTTCTCTCCGTATCCTCATGTGGCCATTTCTCTGTAATGTCATCCCACCTGGTGTCTCTTCCTCTTCTTATAAGGACACTAGTCTTACTGGATTAGAGCACCACTCTTATGATCGATCTCTTAACCTTCAGGACCTTTTCAGAGGCCCTATTTTCAAGAACAGAGGGCCTATTTTCTTTGAAAGTTAGAGAGTCAACATACATAAAATTTGAAGGGGAACAATCCATAAAAATGCCCATTACATAAATGGTTATAATGTGTCCTGGAAAGAAGTCAGAGAGTCAAAACGATAATTATGGTAGCTAGCATGGATGCTGGAGCCAGAGGTTCAAATCCAGTATCTGCCACTCCTAGTTGTATGAACATTGATCAAGTTTCTTAACCACAGTGCTTCATTCACCACCCTTGAAACAGAGAAAATAAGAGTACTGACCTCCTGGGTTATTGTCAGATGAAATAAGATGGCTATTAGCAGTAGATGAATAGTTTTAAAGATGTTATTACTCCCTTTTCTCCTCTGGATATAACATCATAAGAACCCTGAGAATAAAATGCAAGAGGAAAAATGGCAGAAATAAAACACTTTAATTGAGAAGTATTACCACACTAAATTTTCTTCAGACACTTGAGATTCTTACATGTGTAGCTTAATTCATTCTTTATTGAACATCTATTACACGTTAGAAATTGTTCCAGGCACTGTGAGACAGCAGTGAACAAAATGGACAGACACCGCTATGCTTCTGAAGCTCATATTCCAGAATGGATATAGATCACCTCCACATTTCACACCCGCTTCAGAAGCTGGGGGAAAATGAGACACATTAAATAGAAGGAAAAAGGCGATCAGTCAGCAAGTTGATGTTTATCAAGTGGCCAACGAATACAGACGGGCAGTATTAAGTTTGGGGTTGGAAGGGCACCCCAAGTGCTGCTCTGATCCCTGAGATGCTGGTTTGGGCTTTTCCCGATCCAGGCTGAGCTGTGCGCCCCGCACTGCTCGACAGCTGCTTGAGTCATTCCGGCAGGAGCGGTTTGTCCCCTCTGGCCAGGAGGCGCGATCACTGCGGGTCCAGATGCCCAGGCTCTGAGGACACTGGGCAAACCGGCGCCCGCGCTGGGGTTTAAAGCAGCGCTGCGCACCCGGCGGCGGAGCGCCGAGGGCCAATCCCAAACCCACTTCCTCAAGACCCGCTGGTCCCAGGTCTCGGCGACGGTCGCCGTGAGCGCCGGTGACTTTGGCTTTGGCTGCAAGTCTCCTGACTCACGTCACCAGCTTGACAGCCTCGCACCAAATCAGAGGACGGCGCTCGCCGGGAGCTCCCGCAGATTAGAACTCGCCTCTCCTAGCCCCTCCCCTCAGTCCCATTTAAAACTCCCATCGGCTTTCCTGAAAAATTAAGAGTGGGCTCAGTTTCTGCAGCGCCTTCTTCCACTGCAAGATGGTAAGTGAGGAGCTGGCGTTAGCTAGTCCGCTGGCAAAACCAAGGGGCTTTGAGAGCTAGTAAGCTTTGCCTTTAGAATTTCTTCCACCTTGGAAACAAGATTTCTCTGCCACCTGCCAGTTAAAACAGGTCTTCTTTGCTGTCACAACTCCGTTTTAATCTACCCTGTCTTCTGACTTTTTCTGTGTGGCATTCTCAGTCTCTCTCTAGTCCTTTTGCCTTCTCTGTTATTTCTATTCTCTGTACTCTCCCCCAACTTTCCCTTTACACTTGCACTCTCTTTTCATTCCACCTCTTCTTTTAGATTATGTGCATATTTGCAAACACTTGAACTTGAGGCTAGGGATATTTGGGTTTGTTTTCTTCTCAGGTGTCAATTGCATAACAGCTCAGCTCTGATTCCAATAATAACCTCAGGGAAAGAGCCTGCAAACATGCTTTTAGAATCAAAGAAAATAGAACTTAATAAACTTTTGGCTGAATTTCTTTGGTCTGCACTGCCCACGCTGGACTTGCTTCAAGACTGGACTTTTTCAAAACTTAACTTACAGGGAACATTAACAAAGTGTGACTTAATTGACTTAACTTTTTTTCCCCTCCTCTATCTTCTTATTTATTTTCTCTCTGTTTATGTTATGCCCAAGAAAGTTCTCAAGTCAACAAAAGACTTGTTGTGGTCAAAAAGAGTTTGTCCAAAGCTGGGCTCTGTTGAAATGAATGGTTTTTACCTGATTAAACATTGACAAATAATTAGGAATGAGC
Organism: Phacochoerus africanus; assembly: GCF_016906955.1. NCBI lineage: Eukaryota > Metazoa > Chordata > Mammalia > Artiodactyla > Suidae > Phacochoerus > Phacochoerus africanus. Next base: position 208,601,910 of record NC_062544.1, on the reverse strand, counting down.
CGTTGTACAAATTAACCCAGGGAGGCTGCATACCTGCCCCTGACTGGACATTTTGGAAGGACTGTGTGTTTGAGGAGTCAGGGGCAGGAGGGTGTTCACTGGCTCAGAGCACAGTAGAGAATACCTGCCAGGCAGTTAGTTGTGGCAAGATAACCTTGGAGGATCATTAAAACCTGGAGAGACCAAGATAGAGCTGCTATCTAACCTATTTCAATAGGATCCAGTAGCATTTCAAGCCAGAGGGAGAGGGGAAGGAGGACAGGAGGAACAAAACAAGTTTATAATTTGGAAACTAAGAAACTGAAATAAGGACGCTAGATTCTAGGACATGTTTCGTCCATCTCATCCTTAGCATTCTGAGTTCTTTGCAATTCAAAGTTTTTGGAAATACAAATAAGATATTTGCCAGAAAGAGCCAAAAAGTTCTTACATGTTTCATTCATTAAGTCAAATTCCTTCTTTCTTAGCTCTTGAGTAGCCTGTTAGATGACTCAGACATGGCAACAGAGAATACTACGGAATAATTTTGGTCCATCTAATACTAGCCTGTTCTTTGCTGAGAGGACCTAAGGAAAGTACTGGGCAAACCAAGGGGCTGATTGCTTTCAGTAGTTACATTTAGACCACTCAGAATTAATCTGGGATCTATACTTAACATCTTTACTGTCTTTCATTCACTGCATATGTTTTTTGCTTCTTTCTCTCACTCTTTGCCCCCTTCTATATCCCCATTACCCCATCTCTTGTGACCCCCTCCCCAACCCACACACTGAATTTCACAGAACACCATTCTGCCTTGCCAAGACCAGTACTTTGTAGGAGGCCAGAGCTATAATTGCCCGTATTCCACTACAACATCAGAATCTAGTGTTGACGTTTCCACGGAGACTTGGGTCTCTTTCTGGGCTGCTGGTCTCCTGGACAACAGAGAGACCCAACAAGCACCACAGGCACAGGGTAAGTTTTGCTCTTCTGCCTTCCTGGTAGATCTGAAGCTCTTTTCCAGTACTCATAGTTGCAAGGCATTATGGGCTGGAACACTGTAGAGGAAGAGATGATATGTAAAGTTTAAGACAGACTGAAGACTCCCATGTATTTGCAACCTAAATAATTTCCATTTTTGTACTTGCCAAATGGTGAAAATGGGATTCTGCCTCTTGGGCACTGGGAAATATGTATTCCTCCCTATACTTTACAGTTCTGAGTAATTTCCAAGTCACTGAGAAAATTTGGGTCTGAGTTAACATTGTGTAAACAGTACTAGTGATATGCTTTTTCAATTAATTTACAAGATGGAGCAATTTTTTTTTTTGGAATTCAGGATAGTTTCTCTGGGTATGAGAGATAAGCAAGGAGAAATAATAACTTTATTGCTTATTTCATAAAGGAAATTCTATGATACTGTTTTATAAGCAAAAAAAAAAAAGCGATTCCTTTGTGCTTAAAGAAGACTTCAACTTTGATAGGAAGTTATACATTAATTTTGCCTTGGGGCTTAGTAACCAGTGTTTATATATGTTAAAGGAATTTCTATAGTAACACTCAAGTTTCTAGAAAAACTCTAAAACACTTTAGAATTCAATATCTGCACTGTTGGTTATGCCACACAACTTTATTACATTTGAAAGACACAAACAAAAAGCTCCTAAATATTGCAACACACTTATATGTCAGGAAGGAAGTTATTCAACTTTTTAGTTTTCTACCACAAGAAACAGAAAACCGAATGCCCAAGAATATGAAACCAAAGCATGTATACAATTTTATTCCCATCTCCTTGCCCATCATTCCACTTTAGTAAAAAATATTTCAGTAATATTTTAGTTTAAGTAGAGGAGAGCAAGAGTCAAAACTGTATCAGGTGAGGAAAAGAAAATAAAAGTAAACCAAATTAGCATGCCCAAGCAGTTTTTATTGGTAGGCATAGTTTTCTTTCCAATATGAAAAAACAAACAAAAACTCTTTGAAAAAACTTCATATACATACGGATGATGACATTTGAAATACATGACTTTGAGGATAGTTTTGAGATTTTTGTCCAGTTCTTCAGAGAAAGGAGTTCAATTATTTTAGTCAAAAGATCCATTCCATGGAATTCTGAATAAGTACGCTCTATCAGACTTAACTTATAGTCAGGCTGGTAGAGATTTTCATCTGGGGAAAATGGTAGCATCAAAAATAGGACTGGGAGTTCCCATCATGACTCAATGTTTAACAAACCTGACTAGTATCCATGGGTACATGGGTTCGATCCCTAGCCTCGCTCAGTGAGTTAAGGATCCAGTGTTGTCATGAGCTGTGGTGGCAGATGCAGCTTGGATCTGGTCTTGCTATGACTGTGGTGTAGGCTTGCAGCTATAGCTCCAATTCGACCCCTAGCTTGGGAACCTTCATATGCCATGCGTGTGGCCCTACACACACACACACACACACACACACACACACACACACACACGGATTTAATTCAAGAGCCAAACACTATATTATCAAGCACTACTGCTTAGAAAATAAGATAAATACTTGAAATTCTTAATAGAATTGCAGTGTATGCCTAGTTGGAGGTGGGGCCAATAAACATGTGCATGAATTAATCATGCAGATGAGACAGTTGTTATACATTTAGCCAGCAGAAATATATATGTTAGGAAGACACATGACTTCTTTACTCCTAAAATTTCACTTCTGTCACCACTTTGGCATATAGTTTATAAATATTTGTCTTTCATGGTATGCTTGTCCCTTCTGAAAGCTTCGAATATCTTATTTTCCCTTAGGAAATGGCTTATTTTAGAAAGGTAACCGAACCTATTACCTTTCTGAAATCCTTCGGTAAGTTCTTTCTTACACAAAAACTTCATGTTATGTGTTCTCAGTTATCCATTTGGTGTTTTCACATAGAATCATCCAGTGACTCAAATTTCCCTATTCCTAATTCGTGTTCCTGGGAAGAGGCTCAGCTTTCCTCTCAGCTCTACAGAAACAAGCAGGTATGTGCAGGCAATCTGACCATTGAGACTAGCCATGTTCCATGCAGTTCATTCTCAAGGCCATGTCTTAATGTCAGACGGCTTCTTCTCCCTTGTTCAACTCATTGACTTTCACATTAGAACCAAGGTGCATATTAGTCCACAGAGAAATCAAAGTGAAGCAAACAGTGTGACAGAAAATAACAGCAACAAAACCAACAACAACCAAAACCCTTGAGGAAGACCTGCAGTCAAGCCCTGACTTATACATTTTAGCTGCATGACATTTCCAATCTTTCTTTTCTTTATCTGTAAGACAGAGATATTTGTGCTGTCTACGTAGCTCAGAGGGCTGTTGGAAAGATCAAAATGATGTAATGAGTGTGGGAGCATTGTAAACCATAAACAGCTCATCACTGGGAGAAGGGATGATGATTATAAAAGTTCTTGCGAAGATTGCTTCATTTTGCATATTTTGTTTGCTGGTATTTCTGAGGCAGAAATTTAATCTAGTGGACATACAAATAGATTGATCTGAGGCTGAAGGAAGCCAACCTACCTCTTTTCTTCTTCTTCTTTTTTTTAACATGCAAGGAAGCAATGAAACCTTTCTAAACATCGTTTTCTATATTTAAACAGTTGCATACAGCTCATTTTCCTACATACCTTCCCGATTCCCTTGTGGTTACAATTTTAAAAGTCATATAATCTCTTCAAACACTTTACAATGAATACAAATTCAGAGCACGAAACTGAACAGTCAGGTGGCAGGTGGGTGTAGATTGAATTTAGGCCTCTGAGGACAAGGACACCCTGAGATTGAGTTCATAAAACAAACAGAATAATAATCCAGTTTAAACAGGTTAAGGATCAGTGGCATTGTAATAAGGTTACAAAGTCAATACAGTGGAGCAGCCTTCACCATTGTCTGCTTTTTACAGCTCCAAGATACTCTGGTGCAGAAGGAAGAAGAACTTGCTAGGTTACATGAAGAGAATAATCATCTCAGACAATACCTGAATTCTGCTTTAGTAAAATGTCTTGAGGAAAAGGCCAAGGTATGTGACTATCACCTTTATAATGACCAAGCAGTGATCTGAGAAAGAACACCATTTGGGTAAAACTCCTGGATTAAATGTAAGGAGTGTATTAAACAATGTGTCTTGAAATGCATTAATAGGATGGGTGAATTTTTCTAAAGGAAATTCAGCACTTTCACGAACATTTTAATGTGTCATTTCTTTGAAGTATCTAGATTGTAGATTTTAACCATATATTATAAAAGGAGGTGCTTAAGAATCAAAAACCAGTCAAGGGCATTGCTGAGACAACAGAGGTTAATCAAATGGGTTGCATGGAATATTGGAGTGCAAATTAGATCTGAGAGACACTAATTTCTTTTAATTATCTGTTTGACGTTAGGTAAGTCACTCTCTCACTGGAGGCCTCAGTTACTTCCTTTGTAAATGGATAGGTTAAAAGACCTTTTAAAAATCTTTCCAGCTCTAAAATGTTATAAATATGGCTGGATCCCAGATCTCTTGACTGGCAATTAGACAAAGCCAGCTACATTGTCTTTTAATGAACTTTTTTTCTCTTACCTTTTGAAAATGAACCGTTTCAGGAGGTCCTCGTTGTGACTCAGCAGGTTAAGGACCCCACAAAGCATCCATGAGGATGCAAGTTTAATACCTGGCCTCGCTCAGTGGGTTAAGGATCTGTCATTACCATGAGCTGTGGCATAGGTCACAGATGCAGCTTAAATCTGGTGTTGCTGCGGCTGTGGCGTGGGCCTGCAGCTCCAACTCAGCCCCTAGCCCAGGACCTTCCATATGCTGCAGGTGTGGCTCTAAAAAGAAGAAGAAAAAAAAAAAAAACAAGAAGAAGAAGAAGAAAAGAACTGTCTATAACTCAAGGATAATTTTCCCATAGTCTCCTTTTTTGTTCTTCCTTTCTTTGGGTTTTGTATTTTTTGTTATCTATTTGCCATTCTGTTATAACCTCATTGTTTCTATCATCAGTCTTCACTTCTGGACAAGCTACATCATTTATCTACATCAATCATCAATCGTGCTTCTTATGACTCTTACCAGATATAACAGTTCAGAGAAGAAAAAAATACTATATATTTTTTTTTAGAATTCAGTTATCTTTGCTAAAAAATGGGAGCATAGCTTGCAGTTATTAGTCACAATTCTGTAAAAAAGGGCAATTATTATATTAGCAAGTGGTATTAATTAGGCAATTTTTTTTCTCTCTTGTTTCTCAAGTTTCCAAGATTTAGGATAATATGATATATATCACATGAGAGTGCTATGAAAGTTAATAAAATTAGAGGAAGTAGCATTAGGTTAATAAAATTAGAGGAAATGGTATTACATAGCATTTCAGTCAGTGACTGTCTAGACTCCGTTAGCTTAGCTTTACATCTAGGCTGTGTGATCCTTAGCAAGTTGGAAATACACCTGTGCCTCAGTTTCCTTATTAAGGGAGATTTTAATAGTATCTCTATAAAATATGATCATGAATGTAAACCAGTCCTTAATACATGATAGTTGCTATTATTGGCATCATCATTGTCATCATTACTTACCTGAATTGAAATTTTAAAGACGTAATTATTCCTTTTAACTTTTAAATGACTAGTAAAATAATATGAATTTGAATTTCTGGGTGGTATCATAGATTTTCATTTAGAAACAGAAGTTAATCCAATCAGTTTTGCTTTTGTGTGTGATCACAGAAATGTAATCAAAATTTCTAAGGAATTAATGTTACTAGTAAATACTCGAGAATAAGTACGGAAAATGACATTGGTTGATTATCTGATTGTGGATTTTCAAATATTACTTCCCCAGAAATTGTTGTCATCAGATGAATTCTCCAAAGCTTGCGGGAAATTCAGAAAGGGGAAAAGGAAACCCAAAGAGCAAAGATATTTTCCTCCTGAGATTCCCCATCACAAAAATGCCAAGCGAAACCTTTCGAGGGAATTTGCTAACTGTGAAGACCAACCTGGGCCCCCAGTGGATCCCTGGGTTCTTCGAACACTGGGATTAAAAGATCTCAATACCATTGATGACACCTCATCAGCTAACTACAGTGCCCTCTCGTCTCATCCCAGACGGACCACCAACTCATTTCCCCAGTTTCTAGACCATGCAATTGATTATCCCAGAGCCCCTGGGGAAGATCTACCACTTGACTATGGAGGTGATGGAACTGCCTCCTCACACACCACTGCCAGCCACAGGGAAGATTTCCACTTCCTTTCTCAACCTTCAACCCCCCCAGGAGGGCTACAAACTCTTCCTTTCTATGCTTCTAATGTTTCCCCCAATAAGACAGAGATGGCCTTTTCCACATCCCTGAGCCCTCACTGTAATGTGAAAACTCACTCCTTCCACCAGGGACAAGCCTTTGTTCGTCGTGACGAAGAGGGAGGCTGGAAGTTTACCTGGGTCCCTAAGCAGTCTTAGTGGCCCTCTCTTCTACCACAAAAGGCTGCCATGAACTCTGTTTACAAGAACCTCTTGCACTTGAACCTGAATATGTGGAAAATGCAAGCAATTGCCCAGACTGTCTCCTGCCGCTTTAAATGTCACTCTCACTTACCCACTTAAATCTGCAGGGAATGGCTTCCACGAATCCATAATGAAACATGCCTGCTCTTCTTTCCCCTAAATTTGACTTGTTTATACACCCACACCTGCTGTTAACTTCGTCCCTTGGCCCTATACTTGAAAAGGTATTTTCCAATTGCCTGAATATTCCTTAGAGACCTACATATGCTCTTCCAATTATAATGAGTCTAACAGCTTTTCTTCTTTCATCAAGCAGTTTAAATGTTCACAGCCTTCTCCCTTTCACTTTTATTCCTCTCCTATTCCTCTTCATTTCTAAAAACTGCCTTTGAAATGAGCGTTATAATTGCTCCAAGTACCTGTTAGTAAGTGTTCAAATAACTGGGGGTGGGGTAGAAGCAAATGTCTTTGTCCTTTGCTGTTCCAGAAGACATAAAGTAGGTTTGACGAATGCTATTTGTTGGGCACTTCATTGGGTGTCCCATGGTAGAGTTGACCAAAAAAAAAAAAAAAAATCTCTTCAACAGCTATAACTATACTCATAAGCAGCATTACTGATACATTAAAAGGTAAAATGAATTTAAATTACTTCAAAATGCCCACATGGTATACAGCTTCTATAGGCATGTGACACTGTGTTTGCAACAAACATGACAAAAGAAGAACATTTTTGAGGGACTATTGGGAGCAGAATAAATCACTATCTTTAACTACGTAGATGCTGATAAATTTCTATCCCTGATGGTATAGTATAGCTTAGCTCTGATGCTATCTTGCTCATTCATTCAGTCATTCATATATTCATTCTTTCATGCATCAACACACCAAAAATATTTGAAGAACACCAACAATGTACCAGGCATTGTGCTATGAGGTGTTAATAAAATGGGAACAAACTTAGATACTATGGGAACCCTTAAGAGATTTAGACTCATTCATCTGCTGACAAAAGTCAGACTAGATAATCACTAACATTCTATAAATGAACCTGGGTCCCATCAGATTTACTCCAGTTCTGCCATCCCAGGGCACCATTCTCTACTTTGATTGTCATTGCAGATATGTTGATTGAACTTTTTTAGAGTCAATTTAAACAAAATGTAAGCCATTTGCAATTAATACTAGAAATCATTGCTCTGATCACTATATTCTTTTCCTGGTATGAACCCATTTTCCAGGTTAATTCAGTCTATGTGAAAACATGCATCTAAAAGAAAAAGAAACATTATTTTTTAAACATTTGTGCATAGATTTAATGGAAATATTGACATCAAAGAGTTCCCTTTCTAAATTAAAAAAATGTTTTCTTCCTGCTCATGCTAGTTCTCCTTTTTTTTCCAATTCCCCAATCTCCCTTTCCTTCCATAATTTATCAAAGATGTGTAGCTTTGATTTTGGGGGGACCAAATTTTAGTTGATGATAAAACCCACCATATTGAACCCCTTTCCCATTTTTCTTTTTTCCACCTTTCAGTAAGATATCTTACATAATCAGTGCCTGAGAGCTTGAGTATTCTGTATAGAATTCTTTGTGACTAAGACATGTCTTTTGTTGCTATATGGTTCTTGCTTTATTTTGATGATATGGACAAATAATATATCTTATAAAGTTTTGTTGTTGTTACCACCCAGTTTTCTTCATAATCCATGAAGGTGAATCAAATATATTAATTATTTTCATTACTTAGGAAGAGATAGAACTCACTCTATTTTCTAAAAATGAAATCCAAAAATTAAAATTGCCTTTTACATTCTACTATCTGTTCCCCTGGTATGGGTAAAATTGATCTCTTTTCAATAACAAATTTAAGAATTAGAATTGACTATACTTTAGTCACTTGATTTAATAGAAATCAAGAAAACAAAATAAATATTTTGAAAGTCTAAATGATCAAGCTGTAAAACAAAATTGATAGGTCAATAAATAATCATTTTGCATTTTTTTAAAAGTGCTTTTTCATGTGTTAAGCATTAGGAGGAAGCATCCAGGCTTAGCACATTTGGTACATAAAGCAAAACCACATAATATGTAATAGATTTTAAGTAAAACTTGGTCCTAGCCTTGTTAAAAGAAATTGTAGCATATTTGTGGTAAATGAGAACTTGCTCTGGCTTTTATGGGAGAAAATGACCACATATTTACACAATCCTATAGGCCTTTGATACTCTCTTGAATTATGTACAGAAAATTATTTTGTTGATGTTTGGAAAATTAGAAATTTCCCTTACCTGAGTATATATTCTAACATTTATGGTTTTACCATATCCATCCAATAAACCAGAGTTAATATTTTACTAATATAAAGTGAGAAATAAAAAATAAATAGCACTTTTGTGATTATGATGAATATTTTTATACTGTACATTAACAGTTTCTAATAATGGATTTTCTTCCCCTAGGTTTTGACCATAATCTTTTGATTTGCACCACTTTTGTATAATACACGTGGCCAGGCTAATATTTTCAGCATTTAGGTTTCATTGGTTATTCCCATTATCCAGGATACACTAATGAGGGTTTCAGATGTTAAGGGACTTAAAGGGTGAAATGCTTTGTGTGTACAGCACTCTCTGCCCTAACCTCCCATAAAAGTTAGAATCCACTATCAATTTTTAAAATTTGATAACATCTCCAATGTCCTCTGATCATCTAAAAATAAGTCATACTTGTATCTCACTAGTATCTGGAAAATAAAGGCAATTGGAAAACCTCACTTATGCAGGTGACATTTAATGAATGGGATTGTTTATTGCTGCAGTGATGCTAAACTATAATCTTGAAGAAAAGAAATAATGTGAATCAATGGAAAAATTACTCTGTTTGATCTATTTCAAGAAAACAAAATTTTTAAGAAGTGTGACAAATCAATTCAACTGACCTACAAAAGTATAGAGTTAATGTATCTGTGATAATTTTTCGATAAATTTACTTCTTGCCTGTAAAGTCAATATACACAATTTACGTTTGTTTTAGTTTACCAAAAGATTCACATAAGGTAAATATTAAATGCACCATAAACATTTTTAATACCAAATAAAATTGGTTTACAAGCTTCAAATATATGGTATATTTCTTAACATATTTGTCATTTTTTTTGTCTTTTTTAGGGCTGCACCCATGGCATATGGAGGCTTCCAGGCTAGGGGTCGAATTGGAGCTGTAGCTGCCGCCCTACACCACAGCCACAGCACCGTGAGATCCGAGCTGTGTCTGTGACCTACACCACAGGTACTGAACCTGAATCCTCACAGATGCTAGTCAAGATTCATTTCTGCTGAGCCACGACGGGAACTCCCTGTCATATTTTTATCTACATTCTTTGTTACATGACATCCATTGGATGTAACAAGACATCCAATTTTCGTTCTTACACTGGATATTCTATAAATGTAAAATATAATTTAACACTTAATATTTTAAATGATTATGATCTGTTTATGATTTGAAATATTTCTAATTATATGTAAGAGTCAATTTTGTAATGAATTTATATCTAATAAATACTTGACAAAAACTATCTTACTTTTTTTTGGCTTTTTTTTAAAGAAACTTTTCCAGCCAATGGAGCAATAGGCTAAGAACAAGTATTCTATACTCATTTCTGACATAGTTTTTATGTCATCGAAAAATATATATATTTTAGCTTCCAAATAGTGGTATGATTAATAATTGAGGCACTTATATAAACAGGTATAGTTTGTGTCAGGCTCTGTAAAGATAAAAAGATGAAATACATGCTCAAACTAACATGGCTATGCATGAAAGAAAATAACTTATGCATCTAGGTGCTCAAGCAATATTGTCAGGAATCTGGTTTGGGATCTCAAGGACAACTGATAACGAGGAATGACTTCTGGGGTGGTATTAAAATAGTATTCAGCACACAAAAGTGTGACAGAAACTAGAATGTCATCGGCAATGTGAGCCTGGAGAGCACCAAGCTATAGCACAAAAGATATTGTAGGATTTTTTGAAATTCTCCTTATCTTTCACATTGTAAACTCTCCACAATTAAGAAAACTCAGTTAAATGTTCCAGACCAGTCTCAGTTACACTGTGGGGAATTATGAAAAGAATTGGATACCTGCACATGAAAATTATGAGCAAAATTTCCATGAGGGCACAATAAAAGTCGTACATCTATCCCTAAGGGGAAGATTTGTCAGGCCAACAACCCATTGTTCCATGGGTTATCAGTAATGGATAATCTGGATTTTTTTTTTCTTTTTAGGGCCACACCTGTGTCATATGAAAGTGTCCAGGCTAGGGTGTTGAACCAGAGCTGCCGCTGTCAGCGTCGCCACATCCACAGCAACATGGATTCAAGCTGCATCTGTGACCTACACTGAAGCTTGCAGCAATGCTGAATCCTTAACCCACTGAACAAGGCCAGGGATCGTACCCATATCCTCATGGACATTATGTGGAGTTCTTAGCTCCTTAAGCTGCAATGGGAACTTCAAAAATCTAGATTTTATTTTGTTTCCTTTCAGGGTTTTTTTTTTTTTTTTTTCTTGGAGACAACCACCCCTAAACCTCACTCACTGTAAAAAACGTTTGAAAATGGATGTCATGAGTTCAGATTATTAGAAACATCTTGATTCCCGCTTTACAGTTAAGAAAACTAGCTCTAAGTGTTTTATAGATTACACTGCAATAAGTAGTTGAAGCCAAAGTAAACTGCAGCACTGACTTTAGAATCAATTCTTTTTCTGCTGTATCACACAATGATGATATTTGGGACCAGTAAATATATTTATGGTCTGCAGTTTTTTATAAACTATTATAGGTCTCAGAACCAGAGGCTTGGAAGTACAAAGAGGGTCCTAAATCTTTGCTTAAGTCCATCAGAATGCTGCTCTGAGGGCCAAGCTCTCTGAATCCCATCATTATTAAAAGGGATTTTTTACCAAAGACCTAATTCATCCTCCATCATTTCCAAAAAAAGGGAAGTGTATAAATTGAAAACTATTGTAGAAATTTGGGATAAAGAAAGTAGGATGGAAATGATGAGCTACTCACAGTTAAAAATATTAATATGCTTCTTAAAAGATAAATTAAAACAAAGAATTCTCTTCTAGCCTCTCTACTGTTGCTCATATAAAAGCCTAAAGTAGCAGTTTATAAATAATGCTCAAGAAGTCTCTTTCTTCTTTGTACAGAAAATAGATTTTATACCTGTTGAAGCAGTGGCATTATTTCCTCTCCTGCCAATCATTTTAAGTATAAATCTAAGGGACAGAAAAATAGTTGAGGAAGCATATTTACAATGCTGAGCCCACTTCTAACACACAGAAAACATTCTTTTATTTCCCTTTGGAAGTGGGGGTTAAATGATACTTTTTTCAGAGGCACAGCAGATTTTTTTTTCTCATCTCTTTTTCAGCTTTATAAGCTGAAATAATAAGGCAAAGAAAGTGCATTTCAAGGTAATTTCTCTTTTCGAGGGAGTCCCTAGTACTCAATGGATGGTCCCTCTGGGATCAGGCCCAGGATCTCAAATCTGTAATCAGGAGCCTTTTCAAGGTATTGTTCCCTCAGGGTCTTCTGCCTGCTCTGAGGCTTGAAAGCAGGAGAAGCCTTTTAATGAGTGTGGAGTGAGAAGTCAGAACACCTCTCTACAATCAGGCAAAGGGCCAAGACACACCCTCCTTTCATTTTAGTCTCCTGAGATTGGTCACCTTCCATTCTTCTTCCATCCCCAACCCAAAGGGGAGCCAATCAGGGTGGAACCTGAAAGTGGTATCTGCACATCGCAGTCCCTGGCCCCAGCCCCCCATTGGGAGAGCTGAGGTTCTTTCCAGGAATCCCAGCCTCCTTTGGGAGTAGGGCACCATATTGCCAGAGATGTAGGCTTTCATTCTCTTGGTTTTAAGGATCATAAGTGGTCCACCTCCTATTATCCTCACTCCAAAATTCTACAATAGGTTTATATGCTTTTGTTTGAAATGATAAAGGCTGGATTAGGTTTCTTATGAGCTATCCTGTAAGCAATAAAGGAAGAAAATGAGCTGCACACCCGTAATAGACCTCTGATAAATGCAAATGTAAATATTATTCCTCAGTGGCCTTGGATTGGGCTTCTAGATTGTTTAATATCAATGGTGGTTATTAGCATTTATTCACATCAGTAGCTCAGAATATTGACAAAGGATTCACATTCCCCTTCCCTATGTCTCCATGATATTATAGAAAAAGAAAAGAAGCTCTGGTCAACTGAGCTTCTTTTTTCACAACTGTAACACTTCTGAAATTAGTTTAGCCTTCCTCAGCCTTGCTGTATTCACCTATAAAATGGAGATGATGTTTGCCTTATCTCTCTCATAAGTTTGCGAGATAGTCGTTTAATTTTTAAGAACTATGTGTAAGTTAAGATTCTGTATTGCCTTACTTAGAGCTGATGTTTGAATTTTATTTTAATTTTTTTTGGCTGTACCATACGACATGTGGAGGTTCCCCAGCCAGGAATAGGATCCGCACCACAACTATAGCCAAAGCCACAGCAATGACAATGGCAGATCCTTAAGCCCCTGAACCATGAGGGAACTCTGATATTTGCATTCTTAAAAAAATTAATTTATCATTTTCATGCCTATTTACATTGGTATTGATAACAAAAGCTCATAAAGGAGCTCAACTTTTATAGATTTCTTTTAAAGTGCTCTTAATTTTTCAAGACAGAGTCAGGCAGACACTTCAAAGACAAAAGTATTGGCATACAGGTACTAGAAATCACCAGTTGTTTTTGATTCATATTCAGGAAAGGGCAGTGATTTTAAGAGTATTAAAATTAGCTTTATATATGTGAACATTTTAATGTTTCCTTTTGTGCTTTCTCTATTTTCGTAAAGTATTAGAAAGTAATAGCCCATCTAGAAATTCAAAGCCATATCCATTTGTTTTTTCTCCAAAGCTGTTTCTATAATCATTTGCAAATTACTTTTTTTGATGAAAGAGTATCAAAAATTGTTTCTGTGCAAAATATTGATCCACAATTTTTCTGCTACTATTAATCATTCTCAAATTACAATTTTTTAAGCTTTCCTAAAAACACATAGTATTTATATATGTATATGCATTTATGAACTTTACATTTAATTTCTATATACAAAGGAAAAGAGTTATGAAATATGCAGTAAATAGTAGAAATAACAAAAGCAAAAACAATTATAACTTCATTACATGAAATAGTTTAATAAAAATGTATACATGAAGAAAGCAAGACGCAGAAATGAGATAAATAATACAAAGTTTTTGGGTGGAGACAGTGGTGGAATGGAAAACTTTGGATAGCATTTTACTTCTCATTTATATTTCTGTTAATATCCAAACCAAAACAATTTATAGAAAAGCTAAAGAAAAATAACAACAAAATATAATGAGTGGAGGTTGTGGTGCTGAACATGTGATAGATTTACATTCTCCCAAAGCGATGAATTGCCAAGTATGTGCAATTAAAACAGAAAAGAGAAAGTCATATGACTGAGTTAGATATTTAGCAACAAATATTTGTGTTTTTTCCTTCCCAGATGAGATGATTTTTAAGCCATGGGAAGTAATTCTTAGTTAATTTGGTCATTCTATTAGCCAATCAATTAAGAATTTTCTTCATTATTTTTGAATAAAATAATGCTGCTATTAAAATTAATATTAAAATCTTTACTTATTAAATTTTAAATACTATTTATATTAATTTATTAAACTAAAAAGCAGCCAACATCTATAATATGCAATAATAAAAGAATCCATGTATCCCTGTGCATTAATAAATAAAATGTTGGATGATACACAACTTTTTCAAGGGAAGTAGTCAAATTTTCTTTTCTGTGTGGGAGAGAGCCTGGAACTCAATTTCCTTCCAGAATCTCAAAGAAAAAGCAGATCAGAAACCTTTGTTATTCATGTCATTGCCATTCTTCTTACTCTTACTCTCTAAGAGATCACATACTGTAACAAATATCTGATCATCTGCTTTCCCTCTAGTGTCCCTCTTCTTTCTGTTCCAGCTTGCCTTTGATCAATGCTACCACCATGCCTAGGAAGTAATTTTCTCTACTTGTCAATCTTACTATCTATCTGCAATATTATTTTCAATGTCAAAGCTGAATTTTAACAATTTTTCCCTTTGTAATATTAATGTGACAATTCTAACCCCTTACCAAGCCAGAGACAGATGGTATAAAATAAGAAGGGAAAAGAATATTACTCTCTATAAATAATATTAATCTTGTTGAATGTAAGGACTAAGAAAATGTTCCTTTCTCACTTCCCATCCCGTTGATTTTATAATCTGATCAGGAGGCTGTCAAGTCTGTTGTAACCAACACTGAGGAATATCGAAATAGCAGGTGATTTTAACATTGAGTCTCCAATTCAATAAAGGCCAGTTAAAGCAATCTTCACATTGTGTCTAGAGGCATTTAAAACCTAAGAATATCTATTAACTTCAAAAAAGTCTTATATTTTCACAATTTAGAATGGATTATCATTTTCCCCTAAACAGTTGTATGGCTTTAGGCATATAACTTAAACTCTTTAGGATTTTACCTCATTTGCAATGCTAGCAAAATAATAGTGCCTAACTCAAGTTTTGAGGCAGAGATTGAATACATTATTTTCAAATATTTCAACTTGATTCTGACACATAGTAAGCACACTGAAATGTTAATTATATTATTACAATTATCATCATCATGATCACATAATAAAAGCATCACATAGAATATGAAAGCTTGGCAGTACCATTTATGAGAACTAGGAATGATTTCCAAAACCATCTAGGACAATTGTATATACCTCCTGTAAAAACAGAAGGTAAATAGTTTAGGAAGGAACAAAGACTGTGAGTGAAGAATTAGCAGTAAAACTTGAATCTCCCTCACCGTATCATTATGTTCTCAGGTTGGTCTTTTTACCTCTATCATCACTTCTGCCATCAATATATATTGGGTCATATGGTAGTTCTATGTATAGTTTTCTAAGATACCTCCATACTGTTCTCCATAGTGGTTGTACCAGCTTACATTCAGCAATCCCACTCTTGGGCATATATCCCGACAAAACTCTACTTTAAAAAGACACATGCACCTGCATGTTCATTGCAGCACTATTCACAATAATAGCCAAGACATGGAACAAACCCAAATGTCCATTGACTGATGAATGGATTAGGAAGATGTGGTATATATACGCAATGGAATATTACTCAGCCATAAAAAAGAACAAAATAATGCCATTCACAGCAACTAGAGACTCTCATCCTCAGTGAAGTAAGTCAGAAAGAGAAAGACAAATACCATATGATATCACTTATATCTGGAATCCAATATGTGACACAAAGGTGCTTTTCCACAGAAAAGAAAATTATGGACTTGGAGAATAGACTTGCAGTTGCCAAGGGGGAAGGGGAGGGACTGGGAGGGACTGGGAGCTTGGGGCAAATAGATGCAGAATGTTGCCTTTGGGATAGATTAGCAATGGGATCCTGCCGTGTAGCATTGAGAACTCTGTCTAGTCACTTATGATGGAACACATAATGTGAGAAAAAAGAATGTATACATGTATGCGTAACTGGGTCACCATGCTGTACAGTAGAAAATATATATATAAATAAATGATAAAAAATAAATATAGGACCCATAAGGTATGTTACATATTTATTTATTTATTTATTTTATTTATTTTTTTTAAGTCTATGATCGTTGCTAAGGCTCTTGCTTTACCTTAGCATTGTGAGGGCAAATTAATGATGTATTTTTATGAATCATTTGTATCTTTTTTTTAAATCACGTATGATCATTAGAGAAATAGAAGAAGATAAAGATAAGAAAAAAGAGCAGTTATGACTCTGAAACCACCATAAGTCTGTTTACATATTTCATGTTCTCTACACACAAATGTGTATTTTTTATAAAAATTAAAACCGTTGCACTTTTCTTTTTATTCCCTAAATTTTTATTTTTTTTTAATTTTGTTTTGCTTTTTAAGGCCATACCTGTGGCATATGGAAGTTCCCAGGCTAGGGGTCGAATCAGAGCTATAGCTGCCAGCCTTCGCCACAGCCACAGCAACATGGGATCCAGGCCGTGTCTGTGACCTACATTATAGCTCACTGCAATGCCAGACCCCCAACCTGCTGATTGTGGCCAGGGATTGAACTCACATCCTATGGATCATGGTCGGATTCATTAACTGCTGAGCCATGAAGTAACTCCCTATAAAATTTTATTCTTAAAGAGTAGCTTAGGTAAAGACTTTGTTCATATACAAATAGTGGTAAGAATTATGGATGAAATGATCTTTATATTTTCTTCAGCTTGAGGGTGATTTGATTGATTTTTTAAAATGATGGTTTTTAAGGTGAAGTTTTTAAAGACTTTAATAGATACTTACAGAATTATATTTGGTTCTTGCATCCCTTTGCCAATCACTTTTGAATATATATTTATTGGTATGGAGAAACAATGACTGCCCTGTTGATCCAAGATGTCTAAATGTACAAAAATGTTCTTAATCTCAGTGCTCTGACCAAGGTGCTGAAATTGGCCCCTGAAACTGCATCCCAAATATCAGGAAGCATAAGAAAATGGTAATTATTTTCCAATGTATTTCTAATCATGTCCAAAAAACCTCTACAACAAGGTACCAAACAATTCTTAATATCACTGCTCCCCCAAAAGAATACCAAGCTAGTGCAACGAAAGTTATAGTTGAAGATTAAAGTTATGCTAAAGCTCATTTTAAAATATTGAACATCTGGAAAACAAGCAAAATTAAATGACACATTTAAAAAACCATAATACAAACAAATGCACACAACAGAAATTATAGATAAATATTTTCAGAATATAAATTAGAATTTCACTAATCTTAATGTCAATAAATAAGGCAGTGAATTTATGAAGAAAATGTGCTATGATGTAATCTTGGGTTTTATCATTGAATTTAGGTGTGAAATTTTGGCAAGAGGAAAGAATCTACTTCTGTATTAATGTTTTTCATGTCCCTGAATTTCCTTTCTCTCAATTTCTATTGAAAACTCTTCTATTTCTCAAGTCTCCCCTCATTATTTATATGTTTTACATCTTTGTGTCATTAAATACATTTGACACATATGTCTTAAGGGAGATAAATCAGTTCCATAGTTGGTTATTCAGCCATTACATTGTCAACATTCATCTGTATCTCATTCACTTAGTAAAAATCCCTTAGTAATCACCAGGCGACAGTCTGTGCTTTGAGGGAAAAAGAAAAAAAATGATGACCAAGAGGAATAAGACAAATGCAAATATACATATGTGTGTAAGTATATATATATATATAATATTTATAGAAATTTATACATATATATAAACATTACATGCATATGTAATATATGTGTTTTTAAATGGTACATTGTAGAAAAAATGAAAATAGTGATGTGGTGGCTAAATATAGAAAGGGATTAATTTCCAGGTTGAGAGAGACAGGTATTGGAAAAGTATGAATAAGGACTGAGGAAGTGGCATTTGACTAATGGAGGTTGGAAGAACATTTGTGAGGAAAGAAAATAATGAGAACAAAACCATGCAGGAAGGAATATGGGAGCATGAATAAGGCAATGGTATATAAAACTGGGAAATTAGGTGGTAATAAAGAATAGAAAGCCTTCTATTCATTCAGAAACATTTTAGTGAGTTTAGATTTATCCCTTAGAAAACAGGGGTATATGCAGGCTTGGAAAAGAGAATTACCCACTCACAACAGTATTTAAGGGAAAAAAAGATAGCAATAAAAGTAGGGGGCAATAAGGATGCAGTGGAACAATAAGAGGTTATGTGAATACTCTAATATTTGCAGTAACAATAGAGAGGAAAGTCAGAAAGAACAGTATTGCATTATTTTTACCCCTGACGGATAAGGTTTTACTTCTTGACTCAAAGGACAGTGTGCTGGTGAAAAACTGTAGTTGAAGAATATACACAGAGATTTTGTTGATCTTATTTAATTCTATGGGAGAAATCTACAACTGAACATGAATTCTTATTCTTTACTGCTCTACCTCTTAACCTCTCACTTTCCTAATTAGTACTAGCTTATTCATTTTACAGATGAAAGAAGGGGAACGAGGGAAGAGAATGAGTTTTTGAGCTGCCTGTTTTGTTTTTTATAAATTGATAACCATTATATGGTTAATAGATCAGAACCTGGTCATGTGTGTATAACATTTTAAAATTTCATGCAAGAGGCAAGATACACTTTATTAGCCCCCCCTTTTTTGTTATTTCACTTTATGTTTACATTCTGGAGTAAAGTCCATTTATCATTGCTTTTTTAACAACTCCTTTAACATTCTGCAATTCCTGTAAATGAAATATTTGAATGTAATTTTCAATGCACTAGAAAATGTTTGTCTATCAGTAATTACTCAAAAATTATTCATTGAACAAATGCAATGCTAACTGAGTGCTCAATATAAGATACTAAATTTGCTCAATTTAGGAAATAAATATGGGTATGGTGCATCTGCTAGTCTTCAAGAACTTTTTATCCTAGTTTGAGACACAGATTACAAACATATAATTTACATATAACTATATATTTTCATAAATTAAAGACATATTGCAAGGATTTAGCAATATAATATAGAGGAAAGAGCACTGCAGTGGGAGTTTGAAAGTCTGAGTTCTAGTTCTTTTTTATTTTTTAATTTTTTTTTTGTCTTTTTAGGGCCACACCCACGGTACATGGACATTCCCAGACTGGGGGTTGAATCAGAACTGTAGCTGCTATCCTATGTCACAGCCACAGCCAACACCAGATCCAAGCTGCATCCGCAACCTACAGCACAGCTCATGGCAATGACAAATCCTTAACCCACAGAGCGAGGCCAGAGATCAAACATGTGTCCTTATGGATACTAGGCAGATTCATTTCTGCTGAGTCATAATGGGAACTCCGTTCTGGTTTTTTTTTGTCACTTACAATCTATATGACTTTGAAAGTCAGTAAATCAGTTTCTTTAGGAAACAGATGCTGATACAGAAATCTGCATGCAGAGGCCTTTCATGGGAGCATTCTCGGGAACAAGTATCTAAGGAGACTTCATGTAATTTTGGGAAAAAAGATAAAAATGAATGGTGTTGCAGTCAAAGCAAACACAGGGGGAGCTCTGGAACTGAGATGGTCCTTTAAAAAAAAAATTGAAGCAAGGTGCATAATTTTTATACCCTGACCTTAGAAGTGGGATTATCTTGTGTGCGACAGTTTCCTTCAGTTGGAATCGTTTCCTGGAGAGCAGGGAGAATGAGTGCCTTAATCCTGAAAGGGATTTTGGATGGTGCCTCACTTACAGAGTTCCTTAAGATGCACTCCTTGGACTGTTTGGATCCACTTGCATCAACTATAATTTTATTCCATATGGAAATATCTCCTGCAGTATTCTTGTTGATCTTTGGTCTCTTTTTCCTGGAGAAACTTAGAAGAATTTTTAAATTGCTGTGCTCATCTTGGCACTGCAACTGATATCCACATTATATCCCTTGTTTACAATCCATTCTTGGTACATCTTAAACTTATGCCAGCACCTCAGCTTGTCTAGGTGACTCCATGTAGTGACTCAGACTGTCATTCTTATGTGGTGTGATGTGCTGGTCACATGATCTTCTCACCATAATCAAGTATGGTGAATGCTCTTGTCTACTTACCAATAAATTGGGCAAGAGAGTACTAAGAATTGTTCTAGTGTGTTAAACAGATGTCAAGCATTTCCTTCATATTACCATTATCTAATTGTAGCCCACTCTCCTCCTAATGAACTCCTACCCATATCAGTGTTGGGATTTTTTCCCTTATCTGTTAGTTTCTTGACATAAGAAGTCCAAATGACCTAAAAGTAACCACAGCATAAAGTTCTATGAGACTCTTACTGTATCACTGGTGGAGGACATCCACTGGTCCTATCCATCCCCTAAGAAGAGGACATCCAGAAAACAGAGATTAAAGCACAAATTCTACATGAGAGTCTATGGAAGTGAGGTAAGTGAGCAATTCTCACCTCCTCTTCTTTGATATGGGATTCTTATATGTTACCTAATTGGGGACTAGCATCACAAAATGGGTCACTGATTTAGGGTGTAAACCACATCCTGGAGGATAACATCATCCTGGTGGGTTATCATCTCCAAGTTTGTTCCTTGTCCGGATTACTCTATCATGTTGGCAGATGCTGGGTGGAAAGGTACATGGTGAGTCATATACCCATGACCATACCTGCTTTGGTGTAAAGTAGTTTTCTTTCTCTGAGATGATATTATACAGTATTCTAAGTGATAAATCAAAAAGTCTATATGTTTTTAGATAGTGGTGCTGGCCAAGATAGTACTAAAGGAAGGCATAAAACTTAAATATGTATCTACCTCAGTCAAAATGAAATGTTGCCTCTTTCTGATGAAAGGGTCCAATATATTCACCATGAAACCAGATAATTAATTGATCTCCTTGAGGAATGGGGCAGAAACTCTATTGGTCTCCATTGAGGCAGACTGATATTAAGCAACAGCTAGAGATAGATCAGATTTGGGTTGCTGAAGATCACGTTGTGTGTCTCTGTATGCATTGCCCTCATCGCCACTATCAAGCTTGCTATATTTGTAAGCCCAGTGTGCTGCATTGCATTGTCATTTGGGCCTCCTTCATGGTTAGATTTTCTCTTGTGAGTATTTACTTGTTATGAAAAGATCTTACACTTATGTCTATTCCCATAAAAAGTTTTTTGCTATATCATCTTGTCCAGGAGTAGGGCTGGGGGATAGATTTAGAGATTTCTACCTTACCTTCGCCATTTCAACAGAGATGTTGAAATGGGCCAAGAAACCAATATGGGGTTATTCCAACAACCAAATATGTCCATTCCAATTATGTATTCAAGGACCAGAGAAATAACTTCTAGGAAGTCTGCAGACCCAATGAACAAAATGTCAGCTGCACCTGGGCCTAAACTCTATGTATTACCAAGTCCTCACATGTACCTACTTTAATAGCTAGACTATTAGAATGATTCAGACCCTATGTACTCTGTTGAACTCTGTTCCTTAGCCCTCAAAATGTCAGAGCATTTATATTATCTGATTAAATAACCATAGGTCCTTTGGAAGATTAGGGGAATCATAACTCTGCATACATGCCATGATGCGCAAAATCATTCCTCATGGGAACTAAGCCTCTCCTTTTAATCAATGGGTTAATTAATAGAGTTTGAGAATTGGCCCATATCTGGAAACTAGACAAGGGATTGGAATATTTTATTGGAGTGGCTGCTTGTACTCCTGTTAGCTGACCATCTCTCTTTCCCATTGGATCACTGTGTCTTTTGAATCATTTCCAGAGTTCTTGGGCTGCACACTGACATTGACACTCATTACAATGATGACTTCAAACTTGCTGTCATCTGGCCTCTCTTATTTTATTTATTTATTTATTTATTTATTTATTTATTTATTTATTTATGGCATATGGACATTCCCAGGCTAGGGGTCTAATCAGAGCTACAGCTGCCAGCCTACACCACAGCCACAGCAATGCCATATCCAGGCCGTGTCTGCGACCTATACCACAGCTCCTGGCAACGCCAGATCCTTAACCCACTGAGTGAGGCTAGGGATCAAACCCGCAACCTCATGGTTCCTAGTCAGATTTTTTTCCACTGCACCACGATGAGAAATTCTAGCCTCTCTTATTTTAAGACCTTGTTATCCCCATTTCTATCAGCGAGCCCAGTTCTTAGCATCTCCTATCATCTACTTTGAACTGAATAGTATAGCTATTTTTGAGTTTTTCAAACACACTAGTTCTTTCGTCATTGCTTTGGTAATCACTCTGGTAAATAGTCATGGGGGCTTTCTTTTGTAACATAATCAGCTATGTGTTTTCTGGCTTCACTTAGTATATCCACTCTAGCATACCCACTTCTCTAAGCATTCCTTTACCTTCTGCCTTAGGATTTCTGGCATTTCTGCTTCACTTAGGTGTGGGCCATTTTTTTTCCCCCTAGCTTTCCATAGGCATTTTAACAGTATATCAGTGACGTATTTCAGGGTTCTTCCTAAGTCTTGTGTCACTTATCCTTATAAAATTTCTGCTCCTCTGATCCAACTCTTTTAGGATCCATTTGACTGTGTGCACCCAAGATATCCTCATGCATACTTTAAGAGAAAAGTGAGGCATTCAAAGTATAGAGACATATCATTTATAGGGTTTATAAATGATAATTATCTGTTAAGAATTTGTGTATAGTTATTGGAATTTTACATTAACTTGATGTTCCCTGCTTACATTTATCCTTATTCTTATTGAATATGGATACAGAAAACATCAAAGTTGGCCTCATTATTTCAGTAGATCACCACTTCAAATGCACATCACTTTGGGCATGTACATGTGGACAAACGTATACGCACACATTTACATATATGTAAATACCCATCCCTCATGCACCAATTTGAATAACAAGTTTAAACTAGGTCAAAGGATGAGAAGGAGAGGAGTTCCATTCTTTTAATGTTTAAGTGACCCCAGTTATGCATGAATGAGAAGACTGAATTCAACTTGCCAAGTAGGTCATCAGACAGTACTATGAAAGATCAGAACAATCTGGTCATGGATCACCTTTTCCAACACTGGCTCATTACTTTCCATTTTAGTTCATGGACATTACCCTTTATATCAAGACTGAGTTATCTAAGATGGTATAGTCCCATGCTGCCAGAAATAAGGTGGGTAGAAAATGACAAAGAAATTTCCAATTTCATATGGGAACTCTTTGGGACCTGACTTATCAAGACCAAGGTGGAGCATCATTATGAAGTCATATAGTCACAAGAAAAACAGTAATGATTGCAGAGATGAGAAATGCTGACAGTTCCAAAACAAATCTTAAATCAAGTAAGCAAAGTTGATTGTGACAAGGTGTTTAAAAAGAAAATACTAAAAGAAATACTACTAACAGATAATCTCTTTTGAGAAACTCTAGGTTTTTTTTTTATGATTATGACATGGTGTTTTATATTCCTGCTAACACCACAGACAAAATACTGTATTTTAATGAAGTCTAAGTATTTAAATGTATCTTTTACTTTCATAACTTGGCACTTTATCATATTTAATCATGCAGGGTATAATCTTCTCGCTATGGCTTTTCTCATCTTTACATTTTGAGGAAAAAAATATCTCCTCAGCATAAATCTCCCTCCAAAAATATTTTTTCTTTGCATGATTTGGTTGGAAGAATTAGTCCTTATAGAGGTTTGATGAGGACACTTGAAAATAGAACATTGATTTCATTAAATGAAGGAAAGGGAAGAGTGCTTTTGAAAACTTTTTAATTAATTTCATTTAAATGGCTCCATTAAAGGAAAAAAAATTATGAAAAACATGGAGAGGCTGGCATAATTAAGATTGCTCCCATCAGCAGGGCCATATACTAAGTTGACCCATTTGAAACTTCCATTTTTATAGGACAAATATGGTCTAATATTGGCTATTTCATAAAATTTCATCTATCTAATCAGGTGACAGTAATGTACTTAATGGAAAAATATCTGTGAAAGTGCTCAGCAAATTAAGCTGGTAAACAAAGTATATAAATAAAGAGCTATAAGTGGCTACTTCACATACAATTGAAATTAATATTTCTTTTCTGAGAATGCTTGCCTTGATTGTGAAATAATGCTACTTACTTTCAAAATTGACAGCTAGTTCTGATCATTTGTAATCACTAAATAACACTTTGGAATTTAGTCCAAATGTAAGACTAGTAGTAATACTTACATTACAAAATGCTGATGTACCAATAAGGTGCTTGTTACTTAAACACTCTATCTTGGATTTTATTGGATGAAAAATCTTTCCTCTCCATACAAAAGTGAATATCTTCCCTTGGACACCTTCAATAGACTCTGTAGTACAAATCCAAATGTGTTAGATGGTAAAGTTATAGTTACAGTCCACAGAAATAAAGCAAAGCCTCTAATTCAGATATTCTTCCTATTTTTGTGAGCCATTGTGGCCATTTTTTGGAACAGTACTTT
Source organism: Phacochoerus africanus (assembly GCF_016906955.1). Taxonomy (NCBI): domain Eukaryota; kingdom Metazoa; phylum Chordata; class Mammalia; order Artiodactyla; family Suidae; genus Phacochoerus; species Phacochoerus africanus. The sequence goes on along the minus strand of NC_062544.1, from coordinate 208,577,294 downwards.
AAATAAATATAAATAATTTCTTCTTCTCTGTCCTTAAGTTTTACTTAAGTAGGTCAGTGCACACCAGCATACAGCCATCCACTTTTATTCCAATGGGTACAATCAAATGTAAGAGTGAAACAAGGAGGTACTTCTGAGGCTAATAACTAAGTGACTTCAGTGATTAAAATTCAGTCTTGAGAATTTCTAATGTCCATATGTGCTGCAACAAATTATAAAAGTAATTGTTCAATAATGATTGTAAATGATTGTTTTCTCAATCAGGGGGCTAATATATAACAAAGAAATGTATGCCAAATAAATCTCCAGATCTAGATAGCAAAGTAGTACCTTATATTTCCCTAGGGTTTAGGGAAGTGATGGAAATATTTAGTAGGTGTTCAGAGAAGGTTTTTTTAAAAAAACTAACAAAAGAATAAATACATTAGTTGATTATTTAGTAATAACGTAGTACCTCATATGTATACAACACCTTATGATTTATCAATCACTTTCAATGTTTACGATATAATTTGATACTCAAAGGATATATGATATACTGCAATGCACATACAATTTGGAATGAGAAGATAAAGTTTTGTGATCTGTTCCTGTCATTTTTTTCCATTTAGATAACTTGAACAATTAAACACTCTGAATCTTAATTTCCACATCTGTAAATGTTAAGTGTTGCTGCAAGAATTAAGTGAGAGATTTTATATGAAAAGCCATCCATAAAAACCATTCAAGTGTTAGAGCATCTAATTAGAGATGAACAAGCTTCAGTTCTGTAAATTAAGTTACTTGATTAAAGTCACCATTACAAATCCAGTTTCCCAGATATGGGTTACAATGATACCATCTTTTTTCATTTTTACATTATGAACACTTTATAAGAACACATCAAGTGTTTCCAAACTCTATCATTAATTTATAGACCAATCTTTTCCATCTCAGCCAATATATGTCTATTTCTACTTTTTAATTTAATTTCCTAACTTGGTGCAAGTCTTTCTAATAGGTTCTCAAAATCATTCTGATATTTGCTAGGACTCACTCTTTGTGGAATTCTATGCAAATTTGGTAAATACCAAAGCTTTTAGAATAAAGCTTTGGCTTCTTTGTATTTGAAGAGAATAGGCAGCATTCATTCTTTGATAGTTTAATAAGTAGCAAGAAGAGCATCTGATCTTTGAGGAGATTAAAACTCAAAGATTAAACTTAATCTTCATTAAATTTCTTTTCACTATTAGCTTTATTTACAAACAAGTGAAGGTTACCTTCATTGATAAATTTATTAATAATTCCACATGGCACTTTCACTTTTTAGACTTTTTTTTTTTCTTTTTCTATAGATTGCATCCAGATGCATAATTTCTTTCAGAGGAACTTTTTCTTAAACTAAATTCTCTTGGTTTTCTCTCTCAGAGAATCCTGAACATTTTCTTTATGGCCATTCCTACAGTTTTGAGTCTTTGAGGGCAAGGTAAGTTCCAAATATTATTCATTTTTTTGGGAGAGATAGAGTATTGTTCTACAACTATGTTAAGTTATTTCATGGACCATTTTGTCTTATTGGTCCCCCTTTCCATGAGCATTTCTTGCATCATCCTGCTAAGAAGGGCTTCAGAGAAAACCTGGTATTTTAGTCCAGAAAATAAATATCAGAGCTAGAAACAGAATAGGAAAATATGTTTAATATTCCAATTTTTCACAAAAAATCATGAGGGAAAAGTTAAAGCCTTTGAAACTCAACAAACTCTATCTTTCTTTGCATATTTCTTTTACCAGTCTTATTTCATCCCAAATCTGAGCTGTAACTAAATCTACTCATACATATGGCATGCTGCTTTCTCTTTTGGTGTTGCTGGCAGAAACTTCAAAGACACTAGACTTGTCCCTTCAGTCCCATATGTGACTCTTTGTGTGAGAATAAAATCTAATGGAGACAGTGGGAATGACATCTCAGAACAAGGTGCTAGAATCAGAATAGTCAGAGATTCTAAGGTCGAAGGCACCCTGGTTTTCAATGTAGGGAAGATAAATATATAAGCCTGATGGCTTATAGGATTTCTCTCTCTTCTAAGTGATTCTGTACTCTCACTTTTTCTTCCCTTAACTTCTGTGGATTTCTTTGGAATGTGCTGTTCATTTCAGCATGGATGCACTCTGCAGTTTGTGGCCTGCTGGGCTGTTTTACCTCACCGCTGAGTCGTGCTTGCCAGCTTTTGTTGAGAAATAACAGGAGGTCATACACTGTGTCAAGAAAATGTTGGCATCATTAGAGAAACAGGTATTGTATTAGTTGCAATGAATTCAGACCTACTGATGGTAGGATTAATGAAATCCGTGTCTGGCACTGTCTGTAGCTCGATGGAACTTACAATGAGCTATAGCTTGGACACCAGAGAGGCCCAGCAAGACCCTTGGCCCTTGGCCTGCTTGATCAAGCCAGATTGGCCCAAGGTATTGGGAAACAAGTGCAAGCCTAAACACTTACCTAGAAAGGGAGGAGCATACAGAGGTGAGGAGAGAGAGCGAGATAGAAAGAGGAGAAAGGAGAGGGGGAAGGAAGAATGGAAGGCAAGGAAGAAGGGAAGGGGAGCATAGAGACAGAATTACATAAATGTCCATCTTTAGCAATTCCAAACTGAATTAAAATAAACATTAGTAGTAGCAACCCTTAATTAATTGCTTTGCTATAGATAAGTCACTGGTCACAACTTCTGTATGGCTACTTCACTTCTCTCTCTGCCAGGACTTTCAGGCTGATATTTGATGCTAGCTGTTTTATAGGTCTTCAAAACTCCTCTGAAGAAGATCATTTAGAAGGGGAAATCCTTGTCAGTTTGATTAGGTCCCATTGGTTTATTTTTGCTTTTATTTCTGTCGCTTTGGGAGACTGACCTGAGAAAATATTCATAAGGTTGATGTCAGAGAATGTTTTGCCTATGTTCTCTTCCAGGAGTTTGATGGTGTCTCGTCTTATATTTAAGTTTTTAAGCCATTTTGAGTATTTTTGTGCATGGTGTGAAGGTGTGTTCTAGTTTCATTGATTTGCATGCAAAAGGGGAAATGGATGAAGACAAAGTCTTGAACACAATCTGTATTATTATGCTGAAGTTCCTGCCCTCTAATAGGGGCCAGCAGGATCCAGACACAGACTAACCTAACGACATTAATTAACGGTTCAATTTCTCTCCCCTCAAACTGTCTGCTAAACCCTATGGTCAAAACATGCAGAAAAGGCCATTGCATTTCTCAGTTATAGTCTGGACAATGTTGCTTTTGAAGACCAAATTTTTAAATGATCAAATGATTTTATTTTTTATTATGTGCAAATACTGCTAATGTGTATATACAAAGTGAATGAAAAATGTGATGTTGAAATATTTTTATAAAATAGAGGAAATAATAGATACAGAGTTCTGTATGAGTTGAGTATGCTATGTATACAATATAAATTATTAGCCCTGGTTCCATAGTGTTAGCGATTATCACGTGTGCCTCACACAACAAGACATTACTTGTGAACTGGGGGCCTGGAAGACCTCCTTCAACAGTTTAAAAAATGATTTTCATCTCTTTTCCAAAGGCCAGGCTCAAATTCTCAAAATAACAACATCATGCAGTAGATTAAAACATTAGGTGAGCATAAGAGACCATATTCTGTATGTAAAGGCAGTTTGAGGGATTATAAAATAACTAACAGTATATTTGAATAAATGCTGGTATAAAAATGACATGAGTAAAATCCAATAATTACCTTAATTTGATTTTGCTAATGTCTCTATTGAATAATTCAGCATTTATTCAGTAATTTGTGCTGTTGCTCTTTCACATGTTGCCTTCGTAATTGCATTATTGCCTTTTCAGGTTTATCGACTATATTCTTTTAGATTCAACATATTTTATTGACATTAAAATTATTTGTATTATTTATTACTAAAATATAATATTTACTAAAGCAGATTCACCTTCATTATAATTTATTTTCCAAGTTCTATTACCTATTTTCCTTATTTGTTTTTCTCTGACATATTTCATTTAACATAATAAATACCCTCTAGATCCATTCATGTTGTCACAGATGACAAAATTTCATTCTTTTTTCGGCTGAGTAATATTCCATTTTATATGTAACATATATATTGTATATAGACACATATAATATATATAAAGTATACCCATATGTACTACATCTTATTTGTACATCTATCACTGGACTCTCAAGTTGCTTCCATATCTTGGCTATTGTAAATAACGCTGAAAATAACTTTAAAATCCATATATCTTTAAATAAGTGTTTTTGTCTTCTTTAGGTAAATATCCAGAAGAGAAACTGATAGATCATATACAGTTACATTTTTAATTTTGGGGGGTGGCTCCACAGTGTTTTCCATAGTGACTGCAAACATTTATAATACTACCAACTTTGCATGAGCGTTCCCCTTAATCACATCCTCTCCTTTTGTTATTTGCTGTATTTTTGTTGATTACCATTCTGACAAAGGTGGTATCTCACTGCAGTTTTGGTTTGCATTTTCTTGATGATTAGTGAAGTTGAGCATCTTTTCATGTGTCTGTTGGCTGTCTATATGTCTTTGGAAAATATCTATTTTGAGCCTATGCCCATTTAATTAAGTTGGCTTTTTTTTTTTTAATTTTGGATGTTGAGTTTTATGAGTTCTTTGTATACTTTAACCACTTATCAGACATATCCTTTGCAAATATATTCTCCATTCAGAACTTTGGGCTTGTTGGTAGTTTCCTTCACTATGCAATAGATTTTTAATTTGATGTAGTCCCATTTATTTATTTTTGCTTTTATATCCCTTGCCTAAGGAGATATATTTGAAAAAATATTGCTGAAACCTATGTAAATGAGAATTCTGCCTTTGTTTTATTCTAGGAGCTTTGTGGTTTTATATTTAAAGGTCTTAAAATTAATTGAAGTCTTCAATCCATTTTGAGTTTATTATTGTATGTGGTGTGAGAAAATATTTCAGTTTGATTCTTTTGTATGTAGCTGTCTAGTTTTCCTAACATCTTTAAGAGACTATCTTTTATTCACTGTATGTTTTTGCTTTCCTTTGTCATAGATAAACTGGGTTTATTTCTTCATATCTATTCTGTTCCACTGATCTATATACCTGTTTTTGTGCCTAACACACTATTTTGATTGCAATAGATTGTGGTATAGTTTGAAATTAGGGAGCATGATGCCATCAGCATTGTTCTTCTTTCTCAAGATAGTTTTTGCTATTAAATATCTTGCGTTTCCATACAAATTTTAGAATTATTTGTTCTAGTTTAGTGAAAAATACAGCCTGTATTTTGATGGGGATTACATTGGATCAGTATATTGGTCATTTTTACAATATTTATTCTCTTAATCCATTAGCATGGGGATGTCTTTCCAATTGTTCATGTCATCTTCAATTTTTTTCATGAACACCTTATAGAGTTCTGAGTACAGGTCTTTTACCTCTTTGGTTATATTTATTCATAGGTATTTTATTTTTTTGATGCAATTGTAAATAGGTTTATTAATGTTTCCGATAATTTGTTGTTAGTGTATAGAAATACAACAGATTTCTGTATATTAATTTCACATCTTACAAATTTACTGAATTCATTTATTAATGCTAATTTTTTTGTGGCATCTTCAGAATTTTCTATAGGTAGTATAATGTCATCTGCAAACAATGACAGTTTTACTTCTTCCTTTCCAGTTTGGATTCTTTTGATTTCTATTTCTTGTCTAAGTGCTATCTATGCCTAAGACTTCTAATACTATGTCAAGTAAAAGTGATGAGAGTGGGCATCCTTGTTTTCTTCCTGATCTTAGAGGAAATGCTTTCAGCTTTTTACCTCTGAGTGTATGGCCATAGGTTTATTGTATATGGCCTTTTAATGTCAAGGTATATTACTTCTGTACTTTCTTTGCTGAGAGTTTTTATCAGATGTGGATGCTGAATTTTGTTAAAAGCTCTTTTTTGTACCTATTGATGTCATCATATGACTCATTTTTCTATTTGTTAATGCAGTGTACCACATTGATTGCTTTGTGAATAGTGAACCATTCTTGCACCTCTGGGATAAATGCCACTTGATTATGGTGTATTATCCTCTTAATGTATTGTTCTCTTAATTTCAATGTATTCATAATTTCTAGGTTTTCCATTTATTTCTTTTTTGCTACTTTCAAGTCTCTCCTGAAATGTCCTATTTCTTTTTTCATCTTATAGATATTTTCTTGTAGATTCTTTAATGTACTTATCATGCTTATTTCAAAGCCCTTATGTAATAATACCAGCATATGGATTGTCTATAGGTCTCTTTCCATTTACTTATTATTCTCTTGTCATAGGTCATATTCTCCTGTTTTTTCATATATTTTGCAATTTTTAATATTCTGTGAAGAAAGTCTGATGAGAATATGTATATTATATATCTATATCTGTATCTATATATCTATGTATCTATCTATAGATATAAATAATGTAGGTTTACTTAGCAAAGAAGTAATGTACGTTCCCCTCTTAGGTACTTAGCCTAAGTAATTGATTAATGTATTGCTTCAAGCAGAAGTTGAAGTGATTATGAAAGTGTGATTTTTTTTTTGGTCTTTTTGCCTTTTCTAGGGCCACTCCAGTGGCATATGGAGATTCCCAAGGCTAGGGGTTGAATAGGAGCTGTAGCTGCTGGCTTACACCACAGCCATAGCAATGTGGGATCCAAGCTGCATCTGTGACCTACACCACAGCTCATGGCAATGCCGGATCCTTAACCCACTGAGCAAGGCCAGGGATCGAACCCGCAACCTCGTGGTTCCTAATTGGATCCGCTAACCACTGAGCCATGATGGGAACTCCATGAAAGTGTGATTTTTGACTCTTTCTAGCAGGGCCTGGATTTATATCTACAGGAATAAAGTGGTTATCTCTTTTCAGTCCAGCTCCAACTACACAGGCCACAAAAAGTCTAAAATTTTATTAGATGTTATTAGTTTATTAGTTATAATCTTAGACTCATTCCACCTGTATCTTTAATTTCTTTGAAAGCTTGCTCAAGACTGTGAATAAATAATGCAAAACGGTAAGATCTTGAAAACCAAAGAGTCTTCTACACCTTGTGATTACAAAACTATAACACTGCCAGACCTTCAGGCTACAATACCCTGATGAGTCTTTGGAGATTGCAAGACTGCAGCAGGATAAAAATGCAAATGTGAAATCCTTTTACAGTGCTGGAATAGTATCAAATCTCCAGATAAACAAGAGCAACAAAAAAACTTATCTTTAAATTCATTGAAAAGCAATGGACCTAAGTATTTCAAAAATATAAAAGTATATTCAAGAATGATTATCACAAGAGACAGAGGAGGCTTCCATACCTGGATTAAGGTAGGAGACAGCAGGTTAGAAAAAGAGACTAACTGCCAGAGAAGGACAGCTTCTCAGATGAAGAGAACTAGAATCATCTAGTTTGGAATGTATGATTTCCATACATTCTCCCTTGTGATATAATCCACTCCCACATTTATAATTACAAAATACATCTTTAACCCAAATCCCTTTATTAAGCTTCAGACTTACTTTATTGGATCTCTCTACTTGAATGTCACACATACTTCAAATATTAAAAATCAAACTTAATTCTTCATGTACTCTCTCCCAATTCTTCTCCAAACCTGCTCTTTCTCTTCTGTATCATCTAGTTTCCAAGGTCTAAATCCTGGACATTATCGCAAATGATTATTATTATTTTTTTTGAAAATTTTATTGTTTTTACAGAATAAAATACATACATTTAAACGCAATTACATTCACACAGATTATTATATCATGGATCTTAAGAAACAGATTAAGTGACTTCCTCTGGAGAAGTGGAATGGAAAATATGCTGAGACAAATAGGAAATTTATTCCATACTTTATCACATTTTGTATGGCTTTTAACCTTACTATTTAGTATTATCTATTACATTTCAATTTTTCTTTAACAATTAGCATTATATTAAAATAGTTATATTTATACAACTAAAATTTATAAAGAAGAAAGCCTTATATACCATTAAATATTTTATATAGCATAATAAAAAGAATAACTTAACTGGTAAGAATAACAAAAATAATACACCCTCTGAAAATAAGTAAAATATAATATGCATAAATTGGTTAAAAAACAGTGTAACTATATAAATATGTCCTCACAATTTGTTACGTCTTACTGATTCTTCAATATAGGCATTACACCATTCTAGGTGATGTGATAAACAAGACATTATAGACCTGACATTGTACCATGGAGAGAAATGGTTATTAATAATACAATTGTAGAACTGTATTATTTAATTGTACAGTTGCATTATTTAATTATAATGATCATAAATTCTTTGATGGGGAGGAAAACAGAATCAGATCTAAGAAGACTTCAGCATTCCCAGAATGATGTCAAATGACCCCCTTCATGGTGGATTATGCACTTATTTACTATGAGATATATTTCTTCTCCAGAGATTACTTGTTTGTGTATCAATTGTAGATTTTTGGTTTGCAGTTATTCTGAAGTTTTGATATAAGAGTCTATATGTATACGAGATTGTTTTAAGTTGTTGTTCTCTTAATTGCAAGTTCATCTCCAGTGTCCTGCATTTGTACCCACCTCTTCTCATGATTTCTGATTTTGGTGGTATAATTGTGCATGGATGATTTCGTATCTTTACTGTATATATATCTTTACTGGTGAGCCTTGTCATTTGTGGCATTTTTGTTTCCTGTTGCTGTCTCTTTTTTTCTGCCTAGAGAAGTTCCTTTAGTATTTGTTGTAAGGCTGGTTTAGTATTGCTGAATTCTCTCAACTTTTGCTTATCTGTGAAGGTTTTGCTTTCTCCTTCAAATCTGAACGAGAGCCTTGCTGGGTAGAGTAATCTTGGCTGGAGGTTTTTTCCTTTCATGACATTAAGTATATCATGCCACTCCCTTCTGGCCTGCAGAGTTTCTGCTGAAAAATCTGCTGATAACCTTATTTGGGTTCCCTTGTATGTTACTTGTTTTTTTCCCTAACTTCTTTCAAGATTTTCTCTTTGTCTTTAATTTTGGTTAGTTTGATTAATATGTGTCTCAGTGTATTCCTCCTTGGGTTTATTTTATATGGTACTCGTTGTGCTTCCTGGATTTGAGTGAGTGGTTCCTTTCCATGTTAGGGAAGTTTTTGGCTATTATCTCTTGGAATATTTTTTCTGTCCCCTTCTCTCTCTCTTATCTCTCTTATCCTTCTGTTGGTGCGTTTAATGTTGTTCCAGAGTTCTCTGAGACTCTCTTCATTTTTTTTCAATCTTTTTTCTCTTTTCTGTTCTGCATCTCTAATTTCCACTAATCTGTCCTCCACCTTGTTTATTCATTCTTCTGCCTCCTGGATTCTGCTGTTAGCTGCTTCTAGTGAATTTTTTATTTCAGTTATTGTATTTTGCATCTCTTCTTGTCTAAGTTTTATATCTTGTATCTCTTTGGTCAGTGTTTCCTGTAAGTTATCCATCTTTGCCTCCAGTTTATTTCCAATGTCTTGCATCATCTTCAGCATCAACAATCTAAAGTCTTTTTCCTGGAGGCTAAGAATCTCCTCATCACTTAGCTGATTTTCTGGGGTTTTTCCTTTCTCCCTCATCTGAGTTATAGCTCTCTGTCTTTTCATTTTTATAGGTTTTTGGTGTGGTGACCTTTTTACTGATAATAGAGTTGTAGCCTCTCTTACTTCTGATGTCTGCCCCCCTGTGGCTGAAGTCGGTATGGGGGGCTTGCTGTAGGCTTCCTGATGGGAGGGGCTGATTTCTGCCCCCTGGTAGGTGGAGCTGATTCTAATCCCTCTGGTGGGTGGAGCTTAGTCTCTGGGTGGGATTAGAGGCAGCTGTGTGCCTGAGGGGTCTTTAGGTAGCCTGTTTACTGAGGGGTGGGGCTGTGATCCCACCTGGATTGTTGTTTGCCCTGGGGCTTCTCAGCACTGACTGACAGGTGGGGCCAGATTTTCTCAAAATGGCCACCTCCAGAGAAAGGCAGCTGCTGAATGTTCCCGAGAGCTTTCCCTTCAACGTCCTTCCCTCACAAGAAGCCACATTCACCCCTGTTTTCCCAGGATGTCCTCTACGAACTGCAGTCAGGTTTGACCCAGATTCCGATGGAGACCTTGCTCTGCCCTGGGATCCAGTGCACGTGAAAGTCTGTGTGTGCCTTTTAAGAATGGGGTCTCCGTTTCCCCCAGTCCTGTGGATCTCCTGTGCACAAGCCCCACTGGCCTTCAATGCCAGATGCTCTGGGGGCTCCTTCTCCCAGTGCCAGATCCCTGCACATGAGGGTTTGATGTGGGGCTCAGAACTCTCATTCCTGAAGGTGAGTCTCTGTGAACCAGTTAGTTTTCAGTCTGTGGAGCTTCCCACCCAGGAGGTGTGGGGTTGTTTATATCGTGAAGTTGCCCCTCCTGCCTCTTGATGTGGCCTCCTCTTTTTCTTCTGGAGTAGGGTATCTTTTTTAAGGTTTCCGGTCCATTTGGGTGGAGAACTGCTCAGTCTTTAGTTGTGAATTTTGTTGTTTTTAGGAGAGAAATTGAGCTCCAGTCCTTCTATTCCGCCATCTTAATGCTGTCTCAAGTGATATTTTTTCTCCTGTATCCTCGTAGCCAAATAATTACAGAGAGTTATTATTGCTGTCCTGAAAACATATTTTGATGCCACCTACTTTCTCTTTATTCCTTCTACTACTACTAAGTCTCAACAGAGCATTGAGGGACCCCTCAATTGAGGCTAATTATTTGGTGCACCTCTAGGAGGCATTCTTTATATAACAGTTCAATTATTATTTTGAAAAAAGAAGATTAGAGAAATATGACCACTGAGGCTACTGTTCTGCCTGCCTTTTATTTTCCTGAGCTATCATCTCTTACTCCAAGCTTGAATAACTGTCAGCAAAACAAAACCTTAGTAAATAACAAGACTTCGCATTCTAAAGTCTTTTTACCTGTGGAAATTTTGAATTTGCTGCTTAAGGATCTCTACCTTCATCTTAAGATATTTATCAAAATATTTCTTCCAAAAGCATGCTGCATTCTCCTAGGGAGGAGCTTTGATTTCTCCATTTTCTTACATTTTCAGCAGTTTTATCACTCTGATGATTTTTTGTAAACTTTTACGTTAGCACCTCTCCAAAAAACCCCTTCTTACTGCCTCATCTATCCATCTAGTCCTGCCCACTACTATAATAACAGCTTGAGTATTTCACACTTGTTTTGAAACAGCTCGCTAACTAGTCTCTCTGCTTCCAGTAGTGCACCATGCACCTTCCCACAACACCTACACCAAACACAACCTAGTTTCCACACGTCAGCCAGCATGATCTTTGAAAAATACAAATCTGATCACATCACTCTCATGTGTGAATTATAATAATAATTTTATTTTTTCTTAAGCAAAATGTCAATATCTATCAGGACCTATACCTCCCACCTTATCTTTGAAACTCCCCATCTTAATATATTTTCCAGATAAACAAACTTCTTTAAGTTACTCGTGTATCCAGTGATGTATTTTCTGTCCTCTGGTCTTTTTTGAATGTCATCTTCTTTTCTTGGAGTATTCTTATTAGATAGAAATCCCTTACTTATTTATGTACATTTAGACTTCATTTCTTTTAAAAAGCCTCTCCTAACCCCAAATACCACTTTGAAAGTAAAGAACATTCATTTATCCTTTAATAGCATCTTTATTTTACTACTAGCATACACTTACTATACTATATTTTAATTGCTTAATTGCCTCTTATTTCCATTCCTAGATCATAACTTCTGTGGCTGAGAGCCTAATGTACTCAATAAATATATATTGAGAAAGGTGATTAAATATGTACACAAAAAACTCTATTACTAGAGCATAGTATGATTCACTAATCATTTTTTCAATGTTAAACAAACATTTATTGAGCAAAAATCTAGTACTAGGAATGTTGAGTTTAAAACCAATAGAGTCCTTTACATGCCACTCTTGTCAAAGCTGATTTTAAGAAAAATGTAATGTAGATCTGGTTCTTAAATAATAGATAGAAATATGAATTTTAGAAGAGAGCTTTCTAAGCATGAGGAACAGAGTCTAGGAATCAGAAATAATGAGGGGCGGAGAAGTAAGTTCTTCTTATAATGGGAAAGAGCTAAGCAATTATATAACACTTATAAAGCTAGGTTGATATCAACAGAATAAAAACATTCCTCTGTATTTGGGAAAATCTCTCCACTGGGATGAATAGAATTTCTTTTTGCTTTGACTCACCAGCACTATTCTGAATTAAAAGCTAAATAGGCATTGTTTCAAAAGCCTTATTAAAAAGTTAACACATATTTATACCCCTTTTTCTAAATCGCACAGAAGTGCCTTTTTTAAAATGCATAAGCTAGTCAACATTTTTTTCTCTCATGTAATCCTTGTCTCATTCACGTCACCCACCTTACCCCGTTCTTGCCCTCACCTCCATACTTTCCCAAGCAGGTTGTTTGCTAGCGCACAGCGCCATCTGCTGGCTATAATTTCGAACCAATATCAAACTCACGCAAATGTTGAAGTCTGTTTCCCGTGGAAAGTCTGGTTTAGTCCTAACATTGTGTTAATGTTTTCTGACCTCATAGTATTAGGATACTTAGCAATAGCCTCTGTGAGAAACCTTGGAAATGAAGCTGGTAATTTGAATTCTAGAGAGGGAAACCAGGATGATATCCTTTCTTTTCTGTGTGTCCATAATGATCTACAATATATGGATTTATAATATGCGGTCAACTAATATTGGAGGCTAATAGCTACTCTGAGATCAGTCTTTCTAGCTGAGACTGTGAAGAAAAAACACTGATCTGGAGTCAGAAAATCTGAATTTTAGCTATGTGAACTTGAGTAGGTGCCTTCAGTTTTCTGAGTGTCAGATTCTTCATCAGGTAAATGACAATCTCTTTTCTTTGCCTTGGAGTGCTATTCTGAAAACAAGTAAGATAATGGACGTGAAAATACCAGGAATGGCAAAACACTTAAAATTAACAGTAGTAGTCATGGTTTGCTGGTGAAATTGGATTATACCTCTCAGGACATAATTAAATCTGAGCTCTGATACCATTTCAAGCAGGGAATTTTAACTATGCTGTTTTGTGGGGTTGAGAAAAATGAAGTATAAATATTATTCATAAGTCCTATGTATTCCCAGTAAAAATGGAAAAATCTATCCCTCCAAGAATAATTTTCTCATTTCCCTGAGGGCCACAGTCAACAAAGCCTGGGCTGTGACCCAGAGAAGGAACTATCCTACCTGGAAACTTCACTTCAGGGTGGTTGAATACTCTACCTGAGGGTCCACACATGTTCCTTAGAGCTCCATCCTCTGCTCTCATCCAGAGTCCACACAGAGAAGCAGCACAGATTAGCTCCAATCCCTTTCTCCCAACCACAGTTGCACCATTTGTCCTGATGTCCATCTTCTCATTTAAGATTACCTGTTAATGCACATTTTACCTTTTTAAAAAGAAAGCTTGGCTTGTCCTTAAGACTCTAGAGCACAGTGAGTGCAATTGTTTTACAGATGAGAGGACCGATAACAAGTGTAGAAACAGCAAAAATTTCCTCCTGATAGCACAATGATGAACTATTGAACCGCTAATAAGTGCTTGGTTTGGTTTGCTTTGTTTTGACAGGTGTTGTCTTGGCTGTGTGGCTCTCCTTGATCTGTACTCCAAAGAGTGGTTCTGATCATTGAATGTCAACATCACCTCTTTTTTGGCAGTTGCTCCTTCCTGGTTTAAAAATATAGGTCACAGGAGTTCTCTTGTGGCTCAGAGGGTTAAGGATCTGGCACAGTCACTGCAGCAGGTGAGGCTGCTGCTGTAAAGTGGGTTTGATCCCTGCTCCCAGCTCAGGTTGCTGCTGTAGTGTGGGTTTGATCCCTGTTCCAGGAACTTCTGCATGCCATGGGTGTGGCAAAAAAAGAGCAGGTCACAAATGTAAAAGTTCCATCAGTAGTGAAACAGAAATGGTCCATGGGGGAGAGACAGCAGGGAAAAGATGAGCCCAGCTGCATGTAATGATCAAGGGCCAGTAAGGCTGAAAACAGTCCAGAGACAGAAAAATGCCAGCCACCCACATAGATGACTGGTGTCACAGAGGAGAAAATGCTGATGATGACCAAGCATGTGGGCAGGTGTAGCCAGGAGTCTTGGTCCAGGTAGAAAATGGAACTCTCAGTTATTAGGCAGCAAAGCCAGAGCTGCTGTCCAGTAGTTAAAACTAGCCCCCCCTCTCCCCCACTTCTCAGTGAAGGAGTGGAGATATGAACAGTTTATCAGTGGTGAAGTGTATTCCCCTCTTAGTTTCTCCACACCCCACAGAGAGTCTGTGGGGCTTTTAAAATTTGGTGTCGAACCAAGAGTAGCTCTTACAGCCTCTGATTCCAGACAGTGAGCACAGCAGTGGCTGCTGACTCTGACCTGACATTTGCACTCTTTGGAGGCAGAGTTGCATTCCATTGAATTTCGAAGGAGACTCAAGACAAGGAAGGAAGCTAATCTCCTCACAGAACAGGTGTGGAGCAGACTGCAGATCTGAACCAAGGCCTTCTTCACCAAGGCTGAGCTTTGATCCCTTGGCAGAGTGCATGGGTCAAACACTCACTGAGTGGGCTCCAACTTGAGGAAACACAGAATATGGTACTTGGAGTATGAGCTCATGTGTCTCTGGACCACTTCTTTTCTTCCTTCCATGACCACACCCATATCTGTGTCTGGACCCCAAGGCTATAAGCAGCAGACCAAGGGACAAGCTGGAAACTCTATGTACATTCAGGTTAGGGCATCCTGAAACCTGGAGCTACAGATTCTGGAAGAGAAAACTCCTCCCTGAAGATCTCCTTAAACTTTACCCAGTACCAAAAAGAAAGGGATGTCCACATTTTGCTCAAGGGAAACGAGCAAGGCCTATCCATTGTTAGACACATAAGTCTATGCATGTCACCATAAGGCATGAACCTAAGCAGAACCAAACACAGGGAGTCCTGGCCCTTCCTGCCCTGGACAAAACTTGAGACAATTACTTCTGAAAGTCTGAAGAGCAACATTCAGTCTGCATAGTTAGTTATTAACACTGGCTGCACGCTCTGGGCTCATCAAAGCACGGTGGGTTTTTACTGTCATTTAAATTGCAACCTTGGGGCCTGTGTCAGACGGCATGCCAAGGAGGATAGGGTATCTTAATAAATAAAAGGAGCCTTGAAACATACCACAAAATTCCTGAGCTTCACCTCTTCATTTTGGATTTTTTAATGTTTAATATTTAATGGATGTGGACATAATTGATCACTTTAAGTCTTTGTTTATCCACACAGATTTTAAAAGCAACCAGCTCAGCTGCTTGTCTGTTGACCCTGTGGGGTAAATGTTCCTGGTCAGTGACCCGGGAGCAGTCTAGACGTATTGACAACAGAAACCTTATTCTTCAGATTGTTCAGTGTTGTTTTAGGAAAATATTAAAGTTTGAGACTTATCTGGAATCACTCACCATTCCTAGGATAATATTGGGCCTGAAGTCACAGAGGCAACTCAGAAAAAATTCTAAGAGGAAGTTCTAGTTCTCTGTGAACTTTGTTACTTTGGGATTCTATTATAGTCAACATATATTTATAAGAACAAATTATCAGGATGGGCTGTGAGAATTAAATGACAAAACTGATCCATGAAGTACCCAGCAGCATACTCAGAACACAGGGGTTAATCTGTGTGTAAAAATACACGCCATTACAGTAATAACCATTTAAGCAGATATTTTAGAAAATTCAGATGACATCAAACATAATAAAATCACCCATCAGCTTTGGCCACAGTAATCTGTGTTAATACTTTCCAATCATTTTCCTAGGGTAATTACTATGAAAATAATTATAGCTATATAAATAAATTATATTTTCTAACTACTTTGTAGGTACCAAGATAGCCATCCCTGAGAAATTTGAGAACTGAATTACAAGGGAGGATTAAGGTTTAGTCTAATTCCTCAGTGAACTAGCTTTGACCTTGAGAGATTCTCTCACGTCTTGGTAGTTTTCGTTTGCACCTCTATAAATGTGAAAATAGAGCTGGAAAATCACTAATGGTCCTCTCCACTGAAAATGAACATGAGAAACAAGGTCCTATTGTCCTCTTTTCTCTTTTTTTCAGCACTTTCACCCTGGCATACAGAGGCATGGAAAGGATTACATCAGCTAATGCGGTTGAAACTATCAAGGAGTAAAATTAATTCTCCTGGACATTTACACTTTTGATTAATGATCATTTATGTATATTTATTAACATACACACGTGTGTAGTGCACACACTTCACCCGTATTCTTGATAGTACTAATTACCAACAGGTCATATGGAAGACCTGACACCGTTTCAGCAATCGGGAAAGCTAAATCCACTTGGTCTTTAAACTTGTCAGTGAAAAATGGATGAGTTGTGCCTGCTCAAGCTCTGAGCTAAGGTCAAAGCACCCTTGAGGAGACAAGAAAAAAAGAATAAGTGATTTACAGATAAGGCCGTTAGCCTTGGCACCAGGAGCTTTTGTTTTCTTAGCTCTAGGCCCCAGGAGGAGTGTGTCTCAGCCGGCACAAAGTGTTCCCCAAACAATGTTAGACACACGCCAAATTGGAGTCCAGCCAGGCTCCAGCTACCACGCTGAATTCCTGCTGGCTGCCCATGGGCACACACAAAAAGCAGGCCCAGGTTACCACAGCCTCCCAGGTAAGGGCTAAAGTTGCTATTTGTCATCATTAAGCGAATGGGCCATTCTTCTTCTGTACTCTAATCAAGGGCAGTGAAACTTGACTGGAAAAAAAAGTGGGACAGAGAACAACTCCAAATTCTGGACCTAGGTAAGCGTGAACTCCCTTCCCTCGGCTGCTTCTATGTCAGGACACCTCGCCAAATTCTGCTACTTCTTCTCTGGGTTGGCCCGAGTTATAGATGTATTTCTAAAAAGCTATGTAAATATTAATCTAGTTATTGTTCTCCGAATGTGAAAGTAATACTTGTCATTGTAGATAACTTGGAAAATCAGAAGAGTCCAAGAAAGGAACTAGGAATCTTTCATAATCCGTGTCCCAGATATGGACACAGTGATGTTTTAGTGTGTAATCTTCTTTTCTTTTCTTTTTTTGTATTTTTGTATTTTTTGTTAGTGTGTATTATTCTGAGCATTTTTAGTTGTGTGTGGTGTATGTATGTATAGCTTTACACACATGTGAGTAGTTATGGAAAATCACTGTTTTCCATAATTGGTAATACTCTGTATATAATATTTTTATTTTCTCCATTCAATAATATGTCATGGACATGTTTTCAGGCACTGAGTAATTGTAAAATTATGAAGACAAGATCTTTTTCAGAGTCGTTATAATAAGTATTAAACAAATAAATTGAACAGTCCCTACAATGGCACCTGAGAGATAGTAATCTCTGATTTAATGCTAATTCCTTAAGAGTTAATAAACTTGAAATGATTTTTCTATGTGACATACACAAAACTATATAGCAAAGCTATATTTACAAAGAGAAGGAGAATGGAAGAGGGTTTTGCTGAAGATCACAGGACCAAAATTCAGGGGCCTTAGAGCTGGCGATATTTCCTTCATCCTCCTAAAGAGTAGGCCAGATTGTACTTAAGCTGAGCCTGGTGTCACAGAAAGCATTAGATACTGACATAGCCCATTTTACTGTCTGGCAGCTCTAGTCATTAGAAAATGCTGTCTAATGTCAAGATCAAATTATGTCTGTATCAACCCAGTGATCTCAGTCCAAGGTGTTTCACAGTACAAAAAAATCTACTTTTTCTGGAGTTCCCTTTGTGGCACAGTAGAAACAAATCCAACTAGTATCCACGAGGATTCGGGTTCAATCCCTGGCCTTGCTCCTGGATTGGGGCTCCAGAGTGGCTGCAAGCTCTGGTGTAGTTCACAGATGCAGCTTGGATCTCACTTTGCTATGGCTTTGGTGTAAGCTGGCAGCTGCAGCTCCAATTTAACCCCTAGCCTGGAAACCTCCACATGCTGTAGGTGAGGCCTTTAAAAAAGCAAACAGAAACAACAACAGAAAAAAAAAATCTACTTTTTTTTTCTCAAGACACCTTCGTTGACAATGTAGGACAGCATTGCTCAGAACTGAACGTATGCTCCTCTGCTTTCTAATAGTGCTCTTAACTTATGCTCTGGCTCCTTTCCGTCTATTTACGCAGTCTGATAGCTGCAAGTTGTTGAATCAAAGTAGAGCTCATTGTTAACCAAGAGGTCAAAGTTTTCTAAGATGACATCAATCTCGTGGATGTGCAAAGTAAATGTAACCATGATTACCTCTATAGCTCCAGAAGAACATGTTTTGAAAGCCCATGATTAGAAGGAGGTAGAACCCCCTATAGATGTGTGAGTCTCTGAGTCACATGAAAGATGTCCTAATATGGTCAACTCTGGTCCATGGCTAAGAAGATAAGCTACCACTACCTAACAGCAAGTCTCTCTGAAAAGATTAAGTCATTAATCCAGTCTCCAGTCTCCCATCCTTTCATTCAAACAGTTATTGTTTGTATGTCCTAAGTACTGTAATTGGAGCTTCTGTATAGGCAATGATGTTTAATTATTAATGTCATTTAATTCTTACGGTAATCAGGAATTTTAAAAGTGATGTAAGATGAGAAATTTGCTCTTCAGTTATTTAATCTTTTAAAATGACTTTCCTAAAAAGCTAAAAATTGGTGGTGCTGGGTGGGTTTTCAAAGTGCAAAGTTAAGTGTACTATACCATAGCTAGAATAATTCTACACATTAAAAACCAATGTTCACACATGCAGACACATATACACTTCTTTAGGATATACTCAAACCTTCATAAAAACAAAAGCATACTTTCTTCTCATTGCACTATTCTAAACTTTTTTTCTCATTTTTTTGGCCTCACAACATAAGGGAGTTCCTGGACTAGGGATCAAATCCCAGATGCAACTGTGACCTACAGCACAGCAGTGGCAAAACTGGATCCTTAACCCACTGTGCTCGCAGGGATCAAACTCGAATTGGCAATGCTGCAGAGATGAGCTGGATCATTAACCCACTGCACCACAGCAGGAACTCACTCGACTTTTTTTTTTGTCTTTTTGCCTTTTCTAGGGCCACACTCATGGCATATGGAGGTTCCCAGGCTAGGGGTCGAATCGGAGCTGTAGCCGCCAGCCTATGCCAGAGCCACAGCAACACGGGATCTGAGCTGCGTCTGCGACCTACACCACAGCTCATGGCAACGCCGGATCCTTAACCTGCTGAGCAAGGCCAGGGACCGAACCAACAACCTCATGGTTCCTAGTCGGATTCGTTAACCACTGCGCCATGACGAGAACTCCTCTCTTGAATTTTTAAGTGAGCTTCTTGCCTGCACTAGCTCCTTATTTTAATATATGCCATATTTCTAAAGCATAGGTCTGATTATAACAATTTCCTTCTTGGAAAAAAAAAAAAAAAACTAAACTAGGTGGATTTTTTTTCTTTTTTTGCCTTTAGGAAAAATCTCCAGGGGAGTTCCTGTTGTGGCGCAGTGGTTAACGAATCCGACTAGGAACCATGAAGTTGCGGGTTTGGTCCCTGCCCTTGCTCAGTGGGTTAACGATCTGGCGTTGCCTTGAGCTGTGGAGTAGGTCGCAGACGGGGCTCGGATCCCGCGTTGCTGTGGCTCTGGCGTAAGCCGGCGGCTACAGCTCCGATTGGACCCCTAGCCTGGGAACCTCCATATGCAGCGGGAGCGGCCGAAGAAATAGCAAAAAGACAAAAAAAAAAAAAGGTAAAACCTCCAGATTGTAGTGATTAGAACTCAACTCTGCAGTTCTCAGTCTCACCACTCCTAATGTTGTGTTGTCAGTCACGGGCAGTTCTCATCTTTCCATTCCTTCTGTAATCCATCCAAAGAGCTACTCAACATTCCTCAAATGGACTTTTTGCCTCTATGTATTTGCTCATGTCATTCTCTTAGGGCTGTTACTACTTGTTTTAATCCTCATGCTTGTCTCATAAGCTGCTTACTTAGTTATGTCTTTCCCATTATTCCATTTAAAAAAATTATTTCCTCTTCTCTACTCTTACATCACTTAACTTTATACTTCCATCATTACATGAATTTCATTCTGCCTGGGAAGCTCTTCAAGGCCAGAGGGTACTTGGAAGTGAGATATTCTATCTGACACCAAAAGTTTAGAGAAAAACAAGATTTGATTCCTACTCTCTAGGAATTAACTCTGGGGTAAGCAAGACTCTTGATCTTTAACCTCACTTCAGTCGGAAAAAAATTCCTCTGCTTACTTGTTCTACTTGTGTGGTATTCTACAATTTTATCATAATGTGTCCAAAGGCTTATTTGTATTTTAATCTTTTATTAAAACTGGGGGGGGGGACCTCCTGTCTCAGTATGAAGACTCATGTCATTTTTTAATTCTGAAAAATTGTCAATCATCTCTTCAAAGTCTCTTTCCTTCAAAATTCTTTCTAATCTCACTGTTTATAAATCCTAGTAAATATGAGTAGTGCCTTCTCATTCTGTCATCCACATATCTTGTTTCCTATATTTTCTATTTCTTTAATATCTCTTCATTACACGGAGTGGTTTCCATAGATATAACTTCCACTTCACTATCTACTTGAAACAGCATATATTTGGACTCTTCTTTATTTTTTTTGACTACCCCATGGCATATGGTGTTCCTGGACCAGGGATCAGATCCGAGCCACAGTGTTGAACTAAACTCCAGCTGCCACAACGCCATATACTTAACCCATGGTGTTGGATTGGGGATGGAAACTGCATTCTGATGCTTCAGATTTGTTGTGCCACAGAGTCTTAATAATCTTTCTATAGTAAAGTGGACAATTGGTCCTTTTGCATATAATGGAATTTTGATATGTTTTATTTAAATATACTATGTGACCAGTTGTCACTTTCTCTTGACCATTTACTTTCCTCTATTTTTGCACTTTCTAAAACAATAAAATATTTTAACATATTTTCCTCTCTTTTTAATTGGAAGCTACTTCTTGTACTCTTCTTGTTTTAAGTTTCTTTCTAGAGGTTACAGCATGCATTCTTAACAAAATCTAATATTAACAGATGCTTTTAACTTCAAAAACCCTTTGTTCCCATTTCCCCCAAACACATTATAAATCATCATTTTAATTCTCCATTTATTTAAATCTAACCAAACTTGACATTTACAGGTTTTTTTTAATTTGTTAAAGTACAGTTGATTTACACTCTTGTGCCAATTTCTGCTGTATAGCAAAGTGACTCAGTTATACACACACACACACACACACACACACACACACAATTATTTTTAAAAATTATTTTCCATCAAGGTCTGTCTCAGGAGATTGGATATAGTTCCCTGTTCTATGCAGTAGGACTTTGTTGTTTAGCCTTTCTAAATGTAATAGTTTGCATCTACTAACCCCCAAAGTCCCAATCCATCCCTCATTTACAGTTTTAAATAGTCACTATTATATTTACTGTTTTAAATGGCTAAACACTAATATGTCTAGGGTAAATATTACATGTACTGATTTCAGTAGCTAATCCCTTTTAGAATTGATTTAATTTTGTTATTATTATTGTTATCATTGTTGTTATTTTGTCCTTGGCATACAGCAGCTTGATCTCAGTTTCCAGACCAGGCATTGAACCCAGGCCGCAGTGCTGAAGATGCTGAATCCTAACCAATAGGTCATCAGGGAATTCCCTGGAATACTTTAAATGGGTTCACTTTCAGTTCTTCCATCTTAAATAATTCCAAGGTCATGCCCACTTTTCCCCTTATGGACACTAGAACATGACTACCAACTTCTGGGCCTATATTTAGAACTAAACATCTCATGGGTCCCTACTATGTAGGCTCATACTCACCAAACTGGCTTTGAGGGTTTTTTCTTTCAGTTCCTGATTGTGGGAATTTTATGTTTTATTATTGAGCTCAACTTTCTCTCAAAGTGATTACAGGTAGGTGTGCACAGAAGGAGAGATGTGCCACATAAGTGCCATGTGACTTTAAGTTATGTTTATAATTATTTATGACTTCTTTGCACTAATACTTTTCAAGCAAAAAATATGAAGAAATCATGTTTGGTACACTCTTCTAGTAAAATAAATGTAAAACAGTGTCACTAGTGGCTATTGTCATCTTACGTGCTCAGAAATTAGGTAGAATGAATTCAGGAAGAGTTCTGATATTTTCCTCTAAATGAATACTAAATGAGTGTACGTATCATTTCAGAATGGCTACTCTATTTTTTTGAGGAAAAAAGCATCCTATAAAATGTTCAGAATTTTAAAAACACAATAAAGAGACATCAGGGTGAAATCTCAAAGACGCACAAAAGAAAATATTGTAAACAAACCAGGAAAAAGAAAACAAAAGTTTCTCGTTATTAGTGATTATTTCAGGTAGATCTAAATAATTTCATTTGATATTGACTGCTATAGCTTTGGATTAGGTTGGTGCTTATGCTTATATAGGGTGATGCAAAAAAATACATTTCACATGAATTGGGTGGGCCCAAGACTCTCAAACTGAAATAGTTGAAAAAAGATATGAAAACAGAAATACAAGGAAAATGTGCTATATACCTTGCTTATCTGGTTAAAAATCCTCGTTAAACTAAATTTTAGGGGTTCTTTCTTTATTCTCACATATTGAAAGCACTGATTCAAACCCAGCATAGTCTATAACAAAGTTATCGTACTGGTGGCCAATGGATTATATGCTTTATTTGGCTTATTTTTTTCTTTAAACTGGATTATTTGATCTAATTGAAAGACATAGAAGATCCACATAAAATAAAAATTTATGACTTTTCTTTAATAATTAGAGGATCTAGCAACACTAGGTCAGCACTCTGTGTCAACTGTTCCCTGGAGTTGAGTGGTTTCCAATCCTTTAAGAATGGCCGTGTGCTCTCTAAAGGATCCCATTCCAACACATTCCATTAAAAGCAAGAACTTGAGGCTATAGCCCCTTGTGTGAGCACATAGGGTAAAATCAGGACCAATGTCTGAATAGTTTGCTATAACCCTCAGTACAGAAATTCCTATATGATAGAGCACTGTTGTAGAAGATAGTATTTTCACCACGAAGATAGTATTTTCACCACTTAAAAGCCATAGAAAGTGATGTTCCCTAGTCCTTTCTCCAACCTGGTATCTGCTGGCCCACTGTCCCTCTAAGTATATTTCCATCCTCTCACAAGGGCATGTGGGAACTTTTAAATGGTTGCTTGCCATTTGCAGGCAATATGACATGAAACACTAGGTCCTACCTCAGGCTCACCTCCTCTTTTCATATCTCCACATTATTCCTTTCACACTGGGTCAAGAGTTTTTAGATTGTCCCATACCATTCTGTATATTTTTTAATTCAACTACTATACAACCTCAAAGGAGGTAGTGTGGTAATAATAATAATAATAAAGTAGTAATAATAAGTAATAATCCTGGCATTTGAGCCTCATCAATCTACTTATGCCACCATTTTTTTCTTTCCATAATTCATGAATGTAGAAACAACAGGCTGTCTACTGCTATCCTTTCTTCTGATATTAATTTTCCATTTCTTCATAAATTTCCTCTTCCTGGGACACCAAGTTCAGCACCACTGAGTTAATGGTTATCCTATTACTGAGACCCTCAGGTATAACTTAGTTTGGAAATAAGATTATATGGGGCAAAATCATTGCTTTAGTAGCCAAAAGAATTAACCCCAATTATAGTGCCTCTGTTTAAATTATTCCAAAGACACGAATGAATAGAAAATTCATACAGGTATTCAGGTCAATTATACTATAAAGAAATGAGTAGAGAACTTGGGTTATGTATTATTATGTGCTCCACATTAAAAAAATCCCTTGAGGACTTTCACAATTACTTGAATTTTGATATATAAAATTCCTTCCAATTTCAAGTGGGAGTGAAATATATTAAAAATGTTATAAAAATTCATGGTGTATTTAAAAATAACATTAATGATTGAATACATTCTGTTTATTGCCTTCTGTTTTATGTGATCTATTCAACCACGGGTTATCAGCACAATTACGCCTTATGTAGAATGTTTACTCTAAGCTCTTCAAAAGGATATTCATCTAGCAAAATAATAAATGTCCTGTAAAATGCCAGGCATCAAACTTATACACCAAATCTGAACCCTGTCTTAAATTGACTTCTTGGTACCATCTAATCCCCAAAGAATGAATTAAACATTTAAGTTTATTTATAGAATTTGGCATGTTTAGAAAGTTGTAGTTATTCATTATTAAATTTAACCTCAAAATTCTGAGAGCTGTCAGTAGTTTCGAAATGTATCACATCTCAAAACTATAAAGCCACCTCTGGTTGTTGAGTAAATGTTCGTCATAGACAAGTTTCCATCAATATCTTCCATATCGAGAAGTCTGCTTGTTCAATGAAGTAGAGGAAATGCGAATGGGAAGGCTGCTTGATGGAGTATGGAACCATATTCTGGTAAGAAAACAAAAAATTAAAACCCCAACAAATAGACAATTTTTATCATAGCAATTGTTTTATGGAATCAACAGGATTTTAAGGGATGGTATAAAATACAATCATAGGATATAAGACTTTATATAATGGTAAAGATTTCTTTCAGCTCACAAAACAGATGTTTTCTTCCTAACAAAATCAATACAACATTTCATATATTTTTTCCTATGCCGATCCAAAGCAGCTAACTTATAAATAGCACATTAGCGGATTTAGAGACAAATAAGTTCTGGTAGCCTTTAATAGAATGTTATTAAGATATTGATATTGGAGTTCCCGTCGTGGCGCAGTGGTTAACTAATCCGACTAGGAACCATGAGGTTGCGGGTTCGATCCCTGCCCTTGCTCAGTGGGTTAACGATCTGGCGTTGCCGTGAGCTGTGGTGTAGGTTGCAGACGCGGCTCGGATCCTGAGTTGATGTGGCTCTGGCGTAGGCTGGCAGCTACAGCTCCGATTAGACCCCTAGCCTGGGAACCTCCATATGCCGCAGGAGCGGCCCAAGAAATAGCAAAAAAAAAAAAAAAAAAGACAAGAAAAAAAAAGATATTGACATTTCATATATTTGCACTCACATTTCCAATTGACTTCTTCCATTCTAAAATCTAGAAAATAAAAATATTCCAGAGTACCTTGGTGGTCTAGGTGTTAAAGTTCTGGCATTCTTACTGCTGTGGTCTGGGTTTGATCCCTGGCCCAGGAAATTCCAAGGGTGAGGCCAAAAATAAATAAATAAGCATAAAGAAATACATAAATAAGGCAACTTTATGTTTTGGCTTTAAAAAACAAATAAACAAAAATATTCCATTTCCTTGCTTCCTTCTAGTTAGGCATGACTACATAACACTTTTCTGGACATAAGATGCAAAAGGAATTTTCTGAACTAGATTCTAAGTTTAAATTCAGACTAAACTAAGAATGTCTTTCATTTTACTTCTCAGCTTTACTATCCCCCCCCCCACACACACACTTCTTGGATAGCAGATGTGATGCTGGTAGTGGGGCGATCATATTATGATCATGACAATTAAAGCCATACACTACTGATAGCAGATCAGGACAGCCTACCTCTCTGATGACATCTTGAGCAGCTTTCCGGTCATAAAGCTCTTATTCTAAACTTATTCTTGAAAGAAACAACTCCTATCTGCTAGTTATTATTGTTGTTATTTTCTGCCAATATAATTGTGACCAGTATGCCTCCCTCAGCGTTCAGGCATTAGTAACATTCGCCTTAATCTTCACAATGAGAGGGATATCAGCAGTTCCTAAATTGTCTTCATTCAAAGAACAAATTCATGTATTAGTAATTTCTTCATAATACTTCAAACTAAAGGCACACCTAGCTGTTCTGTTTAAATAGTTAGATTCAAATAATTTAACAGTTGTAGTTTTATGGGTATCTTTGTTTTATTCAAATATGTAAAATATTTAATGTCCCCCACCCCCCCACCCCGTGAATGGGCTGCATTGTCCCAGAAAGCTTAGATAAAAAATTGGGGAATCATGTTCTGTTCTGCTTTCCTAGCAGAAAAAAGTGAACTTGAACTTTCTAAGCCTGGTTGCATAGAGTGAGGAAGGGAGGATCAGGTGCAAGGGAGCACAAAGAAACATTTTAAAGTGAAGGAGTGATCTATATCCTGATCATGATGTTGCTTACACAGGTTTTTAGAAATAATAAAATGTATGATATAAACACATACATTACTAAAATATAGTTTATGTAAATGAACTAGAGGTGTTAGTTAAACAGGATTGATTGCTGAAGAAAATAGGACCCTAAAACACAATGTGTAGACCTCTATAGTTTACTCTAAGAAAAGGGTACAATGGAGAAAGAGCATTAAAGTAAGGGTGTGCATCATAGCCAAAGACCACACAGGCTGAGAGTCTGGGCAAGAGCCCGATTGTGTGTAAGGGCTGTGTAAGTGCTTTTTTTTCTTGGATCGGAAATGACTGATGTGTGCACAGCACATCTTGGAACCGTGGGGTCCATAATGGAGTCTTGATGTGGTATCCTAAATTCTGCCTGGCCACATAGGCATATTCTTGACACATTAACAGCCCCAATGGCACAACTTTCTTGAGGTCTCACCAAGACCAAATACAAATCATCGATCTATCTCACAGTTGTTAAGTAATGTTGATAAACTAGTGCAAACCAACTTCAAAATCCTTTGGAATAGAGTTACATAGTTATACTATTCACAATTATATTTCATGTCTTGACAACCATTAAATGCTGTATAGGTACTCCAACACAGATCTGTTCTAGATCTGTTGGAATTAGCCATCACAGCATAGTAAATAACCTCTTTTTTTTTTTTTTTGTCTTTTTAGGGCTGCACCCTCGGCATATGGAGGTTCCCAGGCTAGGGGTCGAATCAGAGCTGTAGCCACCGGTCTACACCACAGCCACAGTCACAGCCACAGCCACAGCCACGCGGGATCTGAGCCGCATCTGCGACCTACACCACAGCTCATGGCAATGCCAGATCCTTAACCCACTGAGCGAGGCCAGGGATAGAACCCGCAACCTCATGGTTCCTAGTCGGATTCTTTTCTTCTTCATCACAACGGAAACTCCAGGAAATAACTTCTTAATGAACCAAAACCAAACAAGCAAAAAAAGAAAAAAATTATGAACTGTAAATCACTGTACAAACATAATGAATTCAGTAAGGTAACACTTTCTTTGCACCATTCCATGGGAATAGAGAGTGAGGATACCATACCGATATTCACAACTTCAGTAAGCATGGACTGCGTATGGTATAATATCAAAATTATAAAATTGATTTCTATAAGCTATGCAATAGAATCAATTCCATTTATTTTGATAATATATTCTACTAATGTTAAATGGTTAGTTAAAATTACCAAGTTCAGATTTTGTTGTAGCTCGATTTTAACTCCATCTTGAATTGAATCTGTTGGTAGAGCAAGAGACATACAGAGTAAGTTGTGCAATTACTTTTTTTTTAATGAGAACTTTTAAGAACATATACACATTACTGCATATAAAATAAATTACTAACAAGGACCTAATGTACAGCACAGGGAGTTCTACTCAATGTTCTGTAATGGCCCATATGGGAAAAAAGTAATACATGTATATGAATAACAGATTCACCTTGCTGTGAACCTGAAGCTGATACAACTTTGTAAAACAAATATACCCCTTTTAGTAACTTCAAAATATGCAGTAAATTATTATTAACTATAATAATCATTATGTACATTACATTCCCATGACTTATTTATTTCATAACTAGAGGTTTGTATCTTTTGACCCTCCTTTCCCCATTTTGCCCAACTCCCCAATTTTGCCTCTGGCAACCATCAAACTGTTCCCTGTAGCTATATATCTGTTTGTTCTCTGTATCTATTAAATACTCAAATATTTATCCTCTAAAAATCAAAATAACAATTTTGTCATGATTGAGAAAGCAAATGCATGTAAAGTACTGGACATGTGGAAGCATTCAATAAAAGAATTACTGGAACACCTTCATGAGTTTTGCAACCTAGGCAGTCCATAGGGCTCTAAGCTCAGAAGATCTTGAAAGTCTTAATAATTTGATCTATGATTTTGAACTTTTTTTTTAAAACGAAAGCAGGTTTATTTAGAGAGACACATATTCCATACAGAACGTGGACTGTCTCAGAAGATGAGAATGGCCCTGAACTTGTTTTTTTGCAAATAATGTCCTAGTGGAAAAATGCAATATGTGTATCCTCTTTTCCATATAGTGGCCATGAAGCTCTGTAAGCACTCGATTCAGGTGGATCCAAGATACATGAGCTTTGAGCAAGACAAAGTACATATGAGATAAGTGTGCTATGTTTACAACATAGTAAGAGTGGCATTCACAACCCTGAGATGTATGCTTTCTAATTCCACAAAAACATTTTGAATGAAGATAGAAGGCAGTTGTATCCTAAGAAACATGAATAGACAAGGAACTCCATATAACCTTTACTATATACTACACTATACTATGCCTTTTCTTACTCACAGTACTTCCTTGTATTAGTCAATCACCTATGCAAAAAATAATGACTTAGAAGGAAAGGGAAAATGGGACAACTCATAATTCATTTGCCTTTGAATCCCTCCTTATTTAACAGTACCTGGAAGTAGTGTGTGTTGACGGAATATACAAGATCAAGAAGACAAATAAAATCAGCCGAGTTAGGTTGGTTCAGCATTTCACTGTTGGGGCAAGAATGAAATACATGCACAAAATACAAAATTTAAACTGTGCAATTTAAGTGACCCTGCA
Organism: Phacochoerus africanus; assembly: GCF_016906955.1. Lineage (NCBI taxonomy): Eukaryota > Metazoa > Chordata > Mammalia > Artiodactyla > Suidae > Phacochoerus > Phacochoerus africanus. Next base: position 208,548,403 of record NC_062544.1, on the reverse strand, counting down.
TATAGTTTAAGTGCTTTTATATCTGCATTAAAATTGGCATTGTACAATGTAAAGATGTACAAAAAAAGGCATACTAATGATTTAAAATTTAAATTATTCTTCCCTTAGAGAGAAATCAACTAAAAGACACCTTGACAAGTCAAGAGAAAAAAACCGTGAAAGGAAAATGCAAGTACTTTTAATGGCACTTTTCCCTTGCTTTCTGAAAATGCATTTTCATTTTGCACTCAGCACCATAAACTATGTAGCAAGCCCTGGGTAATCAGTATTATTGTAGCAAGTGTTCTCGGAATAATAGCAACCTCATGCCCTAGATGAAGGAATACTTGGATTCTTACAAATATATGGATCAAGAAAACATCATTCATTCGATCCACATAACTCTTTATTTATTTCTTGAAGGAAATTGAAAAATGAAATATAAAAAGAAATAGTGAATATTGACCCAGCTAAATGTTTGAAAGAAAAACTGCATGAGTAAATGTCAATAGTTTATTTTGTAATGAAACCTGAAAGGTGGGTACTGGCTTGCAGGTATGTTCGTTCTGGGAAATGGAAACCTTGGTGATTTGATGTTTCCTTGATGATAGGTCTTTCTTTTCAAATACACTGTTTTTGTAAAGGCAGAGTTGAAAGCTTTGGGTGATGACTATTTCCTCATACTGCTGGCTTCAACATTTCCACAGTGCTAATAATTTGAGATCAGATATGAAATGGTAATAAGGTAACATTAAAGGGAGTTTGAGAAAAACTTATATGAAAGTATGGTTGAAAATACAATTCAATAAATGTCTTTTAGGAGTTCCCGTCGTGGTGCAGTTGTTAACGAATCCGACTAAGAGCCATGAGGTTGCGGGTTCGGTCCCTGCCCTTGCTCAGTGGGTTAAGGATCCGGCGTTGCCGTGAGCTGTGGTGTAGGTTGCAGACGTGGCTCGGATCCCGCGTTGCTGTGGCTCTGGCTTAGGCCAGTGGCTACAGCTCCGATTCAACCCCTAGCCTGGGAACCTCCATATGCCGAGGGAGTGGCCCAAGAAATAGCAACAACAACAACAATAACAATAACAACAAAAAAATAAATAAATAAATAATTAATTAATTAATTAAATGTCTTTTATACACTTATACTATCCTTTACTATATACTACACAGATACTATACTTCTACTTGCAGTCCCCTTGTAAGAACAAAATAAAGAATATTCTCGATATGTTTACACCTTTTTATAGTACAAATGAATAATCTAGTATGGATAATTTTTTCCCTTTATACAAAAATCTTAGATGTGTTGAGAAAATTTATATTCTATTCAATAGAATTATTAACATCTATTCCTAATAGATAATTTATTTTATTTTATTAATTTTGAGGACCCACTAAGGGTTCATCTCTATTTAGCTTTATATATACATATGCACACACACTTGGGCATCTCTATTTAACTTTATATATATATATATATATATATGCACATACACCAAAGAAAACAGATATGGACATAATCTGGGGAGCACCTTGGAAACATAGCAGTTTAACATTGGAAGGACCATTCAAGACCTTGAAACAAGAGGGAGGGTCCAGAGAAAGAAATAGCTTGACACAATAGCTTACAGCCAAATGAGAGGAGGTTTTGTGAAATGCTCAAATGAAAAGGTGGGATATACAGGTTTCTGAGAACTAACTGAAATGATTAATCATTTCAAGAGCAAAAGTGGAGTTCCTGTTGTGGAGCAGTGGAAATGAATCCGACTAGTATCCATGAGAATGTGGGTTCGATCCTTAGCCTCGCTCAGTGGGTCAAGAATCTGGTGTTGCCATGAGCTGTGTTATAGGTCACAGATGTAGCTTGGATCCTATGTTGCTATGGCTGTGTTGTAGGCCAGCAGCTATAGCTCAAATTCGACCCCTAGCCTGGAAACTTCCATAAACTCTTTTTAGGTGCGGCCCTAAAAAGAGAGAGAGAAAAAAAAGCTTAAGTAATGCAAGTTCCAAGAAAGGTAATTTGGTAAATTCCTAAAAAGAGATTGAAAATATGAAATATTTTTAACTCAGAATTAAATTCTTTATTATCATGCATCATGAAGTTCTTTCCGTGATAGCACATTTTTTTTGTCCTTTCAACCATGAGGATAACAATGATAGACTCCTCTAAAAAATGCAGAAAAATTTATAAAGTATACTTTCCTACTTTTATAAAAATATTTTCAGAGAAAAACTACTTAAAGCCAATTATGTCTTATTTTGGAGTTATCTAAGGCAAACTATGATTTTTTTCAATTTATTTTATTCAAGGTAATACATATAATAGAATAAAATAAGAGTATGTTGTCATCACATGCTATCTTTTCCTTCTTTTCTTTTCCCTCCTTCCCTCCATCCTTCCCTTCCTTCCTGCCTTCCTTCTGTCCTTTATTACATGCATCCTTCCTTCTTTATATGAACATGTGACACAAATACTCTTTCAGATAGTGATTTTGTTTCCACAGCATTTGGATCGATGGTAGTTCTAATTTTTTAAGAATTTCTGGTGGGCAATTTTTGCAGAAATTTCAAAAGCTGCCACCACCTACTTCCACCAATTGCACCAATTTTTTCTACTACAAAAAGTTGAGGGCCAGCTATTACCATCTATATAACTTTGTACAGGGTACCACCAGAGGCATTGAGCACCACAGCAACCCCATCCGAATGCTGGGACACTATAAACAGCCAAGCCCTAAAGCATAGAAGCAATTTTGTATTCCATTTGGGAAATGGGAAACATTTCTCTTTCTCTCTTTTTTTAATACTCTAAATTACAATAAGTGCCCTGATAAAGAGACAAAAAAGAAGAGACACAGAGTCACAAGGGAAAGCCATGCAAAGACAGAGATTGAAGTGATGCATGTGCAAAGCAAGGAATACCAAGAATTTTGTTGAAGCCGCCAGCAGTTAGGAAAGAAGCATGGGACAGATTCTTCCAGAGTCTTCAGAAGAGTCCAACCCAGACAACACACAGATGTTGAGTTTCTATTTCTATTGTTTTTAGCCACCAAACTTGTGTTAGTTTGTTATGACAGCACAGGGAAACTAATACACAGGCATATTCCATTGTTTAGCACATTCGATGCCATCAATTTCATTGACTTCCAAGAGCCATTTTAAAGCAAATGTTGTTTTGATTTTATACATGAGAAAGTAGAAATCAGAGTGATATGCTAACTTTTCTAAGATAATATAGTGAGATACTTGGAGGCCTAATATAATGGTGCTTCCACCCATTAGCATTCATTCACTCAATCTTTCTTCCAGATAGTGTGCTTTTGGGGGGGGGGCGTGGGGGAGATGTACTTATTGCCATCAATTTGCTTGCAATCTATGTCATGCTATACAGAAAATCATGTTATCTTTGTAAAATAATAAAGTAATGAAGATGGTATTTTTTAGTCACTTTTGGGGGAAAAAACTGGGTGACATTGTGAGCTGTGGCCCTGGGATAGCAGGATTAAGTCAAAGAAATAGAAAAAAAAAAAAAAGACCTAAATTTATTTGTGTTTAACAATGATTATTATTTGTAAAATTCACTAAAGCTTTAAAAACATGTTCCCATAATTACCTCCCAATTAATGAGAGTCAGTGTAAGTGATTTACTCAAAAATGAGCAGGCTGTATTTGACAAGATAAGGCTGGGAATTGAATTTGTGTCCATTTCCTTGTGTCCATATATACTGATTCTTGGCATACCATACCAAATAGCCATGGAATTCCATATCCTTTATCATACATTTTATTTATTTTCATTTCCTTATTAATATAGTTTAAACATTGCATCTCACACCCATCCATATTAGCACTAATCACAACTATTTTTAAATAGGTGTGTACTTATTTATTTTTTTTGTAGCAGGATCCAGTTCATGACCACAAGTTACATTTAGTTATCATGGGTTTTTCTGGTAGTTTTACTTCTTGTAGTGTGTTTCCTTAGTATTTCTTTTTCTTTCATTGGCTTAACATTTTTTGAAGAGTGCAAAGATTTATTTTATAAAAATAATGGCTCTCAATTTGGGCTCTTCAGATTTTTTCTTTTTATGATTGAAATCATGTCGCGCATTTTGGCAAAAATACCATAGATTGATGTTGGATCTGTGTCAGTGCCTCATATCAGGAGACGCCTAGCAATGAGTATGCCTAGTATCACTCAGATCTTGGTTCCTAAAAATTATTCTCCACTAAAAGAACCAAAACTCATTGGAGAAATGCTTAATTCCAGAGCCAGGTCTGGAAATATTTATAGTAATCCTGGAACAATTCGCTATATCAGAAGGTAATAATTGTGATTGTAAGCCAAAAGCCAACAAAATCCAATATTAAATGGCTTTCACTGAATAAATCTGTGAAAATTTGCCCATTAAGTGGAGGAATAATAATAATAATAATCATTCATAACCTATTGATTAAGAATCTATGATTTCAATACATGTAAATAAGATTCCTTTGAAATAAAATATGTAGAACTGTGGCTTTTTAAAATAAAAATTATGAGGCACAGTAATCTGGTTAACTTATCATGTATTTATAGCAACTTCCACAGTGACTGGCAAACAGTAAAGACTCACTTTATAGTTATTTGTTATATAGATAATTGAATGAATAAATGAATTAATAGATGAACAATAAATCCTTGTCATGACTTCATTTTGAAAAAAATAGTGTGACCTTGACCAAAACATCTTATTTTTTTTAGATCAAAGTTGCCCATGTGCAAAATAAAGGCTGATGATAAGTCTTGAAAGCAGGATTCTGGATCAGATATTCTCTTTATGTTCTTTCTAGATTTTTGAGTCCGTGTAATCCAGTCTGATTTTTTTCCTTGATATACTTCATGTTATACCAAAAATGTTCCCTCAGCCTATTACCACTGTAAGATATTCATGACATGTGTTAATGTTGAACAATACTCTGGGCAATATTTATTTAGATATAATTAAGGTATATCACTGTTACATTTTATGTTACAAATACCTTTTTGGTATTTACATATTTTACATTGATTGAGTCCTGAATTCAAGTTTTGTGAACAATAAGATTCGTATTTCATTACCTTCTCCATGCAAAAAGCTGGACCATAATTAAAGTCATTTATAATTAAAGATTTATGATTACAGGAAATAGAACAGGTGGGGATATTGAGAGAATTATAAAATATATTTATCTCAGTAGTTTCGCTAATCACTTTATAATTATGCTGACTTCTACATTGCAAGCCATTAAAAAAAAAAAACTCAATGTATTTTGTAGAAAATCGCTCCCCCTTTATACCTTACACATTGATGAGAGTGAAAGGATGAATCATAACCTGAATTATTACAAAAGAGGAAATACGTGAATTAAAGTTTCCAAGGTAACAAAGAAAATCAATTTTGAAGAAATGGTAAATACTATTATTGAAGAATCTTTGGGTTGCAAAGTCAAAAAAAATAAATAAACTAACATAAGGTAAAATAAATGTTTATTGTAAGGGTTGTGAAGTATCTCACGGAAATCATAGAATAGAGTGGAGCTGGTTTCTGGGCCTTAGAAACAATGGCATCCAAAGAATTTAATACTTACTAGAAATATTTTCCCATCTTGGGAATTTTCTCTGTCTTCCTATCTCTGGTGTATATGGTAGTAAACCGTTACTACGTGCAATTTCTGAGCTTTAAATCTTCTGACTAGCAGGTACCTATCCATAGACTGAATGTGGCTTGAGAACGTAGAACTTGGAGTAATACAAATGGCTTAATTTTCTATATGCATTTGGATGGAGAAGAATAGGGAACTTGTCATAAAAATGTGCTAGTGTACTAGCAATTATTGAGTGAACATGGTGTCCCTGGCGCTTTAGGTTCAATAAATGTGTGAAGCAGCTATTATCCACAGCTGTCAAATGAGGAAATAAAGCTCTGAAAAAATACATAAAGTGCTCATGGCACTTAGTGGGTAGTGGAAACATCATTTGAACTTATATTGATTTGTCTCTAAACAAATGACTATGTCTTTCCTCAAGTTAAACAAAAAGTGTTCGCATTTTATTAGCAGAAAAATTAAGAAAAGGATTTCTATTTAAATATTTAGAGAAAAGAGAAGTAATAGTTTATAAGAAGCATGGAAATTTAGTTGTTTTCTATTTAAATATCTGTATTGGACCTCAAATCCTGGCCTTAACGAAGAAATAGACTGAAGTCAAACTTCACATTTAAAAAATTAAACCGTAGGTAAAATACCTAAAGTGCAGTTTCTAAACAATGGACAAGAGCCAGCACAGAAAGGTGGTCTCTAAGAGAAAGAAAACAACAAAATAAAATAAAAATGAGCACTGTATCCCACGAACTTTCTTCCTGGAGATATATTTCAGGTCCTGGAATGGGGGGAGTATATTAGTCAGGATTCTCTAGAGGAAGAACCAATAGCATACTTACATGTATATAGAAAGAGATTTATTTTAAGGAATTGGTTCATGCATATGGAGCCTGGCAAATCCAAAATCTTTAGGGTGGATAGACAGACTGGAGACTCAGGGAAGAGCCAGTGTCACAGTTCAAGTCTTAAGGCCATCTGCTCCAGTCTTTTGTTTAATCCAGGCCTTCAACTAATTAGGTGAGGTCCACTAACATTACAGAGGGAAGTCTGCTTTACTATGAGTCCACCAATTTAATGGTTAAATTCAACACAAAACTATAAACTTCTACAAGATAAACACGAGACTATCTAGATGCCTTTGGTTTAGGCCATGTCTTTTTAGATAGATCAAAAGCATGATCAGTGAAAGAAAGCATTGATAAGCTTGATATCATTAAAACTAAAAATTTCTGCACTGTTAAAGACTGCAAAGAGAATGAAAAGACAAGGCATAGAGTAGGAGAAAATATCTGCAAAATATATAACTGATAAAGCACTGTTGTCCAAAATATACAGAGAACTCTTAAAATTTAACAGTAATAAAACAAGTAGCATAACTAAAAAATAGGCCAAAGACCTTAAAAAACACCTTGACAAAGAAACAAGAAAAAGAATGTATCACTATGCTGTACAACAGAAATTGACACAACACTGTAAATCAACTATATTCTAGTAAAAGTTTAAAAAAAAAAAACAAGATATGCAGAGGAAAAATAAGAATATGAAAAGATGTTCCATATCACATGTCATCAAGGAAACATAAATTTAAACAATAATGATATACCTCTATATACATTGTAGAATGTCCAAAATCCAGATCACTTACAACACCAAATGCTGGTAAGGATAAGGAGCAACAGGAACTTTCGTTCACTGATGGTGGAAGTGCAAAATAGTACAGCTTCCTTGGAAGATAGTTTATCACTTTCTTATAAAACTAAACATGCTCTTAACATGTAGTCCGACAATTGCATTCTTTGGTATCTCTCCAAATAAATTAAAAACTTTTGTCCACACGAAAACCTGCACATGAATGTTTACAGAAACTTTATGAGCTTCTGTAATATAATTATCTAAACTGGAAGTAACCAGAGTTCCTGCTGTGGCCATATGGGATTGCCAGTGTCTCTGCAGTGCTAGGTTCCATCCCCAGCCTGGCACAGTGGGTTAAAGGATCCAGTATTGCCACAGCTGCAGCATAGGTTGCAACTGTGGCTCAAATCTGATCTCTCACCTGGGAATTGCATATGCTGCAGAGTGGCAAAAAAAAAAAAAGTGAAAGCTGTCCTTCTTTAGGTAAATGAATAATAAACTGTGATACATACAGACAGTGGGATATTTTTCAGTACTATAAAGTAATAATTAAGCCATGTAAAAACATGACGGAACCGGAAACATATTGCTAAATGAAGAAAGCCAGATTGTAAAGTTTACATACTGTGTGATTACAATGATATGATATTCTGAAAAAGAGAAAACTATGGATGCATTAAAAAGATTGCCAGGGGCTCAGGGAGGGAGGGATAAGTAGGCAGAGGACACAAGATTTTTAAGGTAATGATACTACTTTGTATAATACCTAATGGTATATACATATCAATTTACAAGTGTTCAGACCTGTAGAATGTATAACACCGAGAGTGAGCTATGGCCTTTGAGTAATAATGGAACATTAATGCAGGTTCACCAACTGTAACATATGTCCCATTCTGGTGAGGGATGTTGATAATGGAGTAGGCTATGCTTGTATACGGGGAGGATGTAAATGGAAATTCCCTGTAGCTTCTGTTAAATTTTGCTGTGAACCTGAAACTATTATAAAATAAAGTCTATTAATAGTAAATTTTAATAGTAGTAAACTTATGTTAATCTCATCCAAAAACACTGTTGCACAATCATCAAGAATAATGTCATCACATATCTGTATACTACCCTAAGTTGACATGTAAATTTAACCACCACAAAGAGAAATATCAAGAAAATACAGTAGTACCACTAATTTAAGAACACACAGATCAGAATTCAGTAAGTCTGAATTAACTGTAATTTGCAGGGCAGATTTATGGAAAGAAGGAATATACTCAGAAAAGATTTTGGTAATCTAATAAGGTTTCCTATTCTGCTTGAGTGAATCTCTACAATATTGGGGAACAGTTGACTGGAAAATTGTAGGTAAATGGTTCCAAAGGCTTCCAAAGAGCTGGAAATTATTCAAATTTCCACAATACTGAGTGAAGCATCTTTGGTGATGACCTGAGGCATTCAGTAGAGACCCCAAATGGGTAAGTACCTCTAAATTATTAGTGCAGTGTAGCTAAATTATTCTTTTAGCAAATGTCATCTGCTGTGATAAAATTTAAGACTAAGCCGCAAAAGTATTGAACTTAATCTCAAGTAATTCTGTTCCCTATCAGAATCATTTTTAAGGAAACAAAAAAATCCTGACACTGAACAATGTGAAATAAACAATGTCCAGTATCTAATAAAAATTACAAGACATGCCAAAAAGCAGGAAAATATGAAGCATAGTAAAAAAAAAAAAAGTCTCAATTGAAAAAAACCCAAAATAGTAGAAATGATGGAATTAGCAGGCAAGGATTTAATCAGTTATAGTTACATTCATACATTAAAAGACAATCATGAAGATAATAAGGAAAGAAAGAAATGGCATACAAAAAGAAGCAACAAAATCCTAGATCTGAAACATTTGATATCTGAAACCACAATTCACTGGATTAAATTAACTATAAATTAGAATCTGCCAAGTAAATTTAATGAACTTGAAGGCAGTGCAATAGAAACACATATTAAACACAGAAATAATAAAGACTGACAAAAATAAGCAGAGATTCAGTGAATAGTGGAATGTATTGATAATTGCATTATTGTAAATGGCATAAAAATGTTACAAAAGCAGAAAAACTAAAACTCTATTAAAAATGCATGATTTGACAGTGTGCTTTCTACAGAAAAAAAATTTAAATATATAGCTATAGAGTTAGATAAAAAGATTGAAAAACATAGATCATGCGAACAAATAAGAAGGCAGCCACTAATATAGATGGTCTGGTGATATTTTGAAAATGAAATATAAAATTAGCATATAATACAGCAATTCTACTCTAAGATATACACCAAAAATAACTGAAAGTAGGTACTCAAATGCTTGTACACAAATGCAGTGGCATCATTCATAATTGTCAAAAAGTGGAGACAACGCAAATGTCCATCAGTCAGTGAATGGACAAAGACAATATGTTATATACCTACAATGGAATATTATTCAGTTATTAAAAGGAACAAAGTACTAATACTTACTACAACATGAAAGAATGTCCAAAACGTTACTCCACGTTAAAGAAGCCAAACACAAATGGAACCTTATATTTATTGTGTGATTCTTTTTGTATGAAATATCCAGAATAGGTATATCTTTAGAAACAGAAAGGAGATTGGTGGTTTTCTAGAGCTAGAGGAAGGAGGGAAGATGGATTATTGGTCATGGTGTTTTATTCGAGGGGGATTAGAATGATTTTGAACTATGAAAAGTGGTATTTGTACACTACTGGAAATGTACAAAAGGCCACTGAATTGTGCATTTTAAAATGGTTAATTTTATATTACATGAGTTTAGCCTCAAAAAAAGAAAGCAAAAAAATTAAAATAAAGTGGCTGCACTATTATCAGTTAAAATTGTACTTCAGATCAGGGAAAATTACAATGGATGAAGAGAGTCATTTCATAATGATTAATGGATTAATTTATTCAGAAGATAACAAGGACTATTATAGGAATGAACAATAGTTTCACTCTGGAAAACAGACCCAGGATTAATGGATGCTATTTATAGGAAGGAAGTTTAATGTGAGGAACATTAATAGTAAATAGTTTCAACCAATGAATGAAATGCCACATGGCTAAAGGAAAAAATGTGGCCTCAGGCCTGAGTTCAAATCCCAGTTCTGCTATTTAATTCTATTGCGAACTTGTACAATTCACTTAGCTCTAATCATCAATTTATCACCTGTAAAACACTAATAACAAGACCTGCTTCCAAGTGGTGTAAAAATTACATTGAACTATGTGTGTAAAGCATCACAACACCTATGGTAAATGTTCAATAAAGGTAATTATAAACAACTACTGAAAGGTACAGGTGAAGTGAGGAGTACGATGCATTTCACTAGAGGAGAGAACATAATAGGATTTTTATATCAAAGGCAATATTGAAGCTGAATCTTATAGGTTGTTCAGGAATTTCCTTCTTTTGCCATAACAGGGCATTATATGTTCCCTAGTATCTTTCCCATTAAATGAAACCAACAGATTTGAGCCCTAAGTTTAAAAAAAAAAAAACCAAAACTGAAAGTTACTTTGGATGTTTCTACTTTCTTGGTGGGAATTGGTCATTTCATGAATAGTGTTAAAAAACATAAGAAACCACTCTTTCGACTGTAAACAAAAATTTTTGAAAGAGTATAAAGGAATGGAATTTGTTAGTATAGACATAGTAAGACAAAATTTATAGTTTTTCCTTGTGAAGTAGCTCTATAGTTTGAGGATAACCTGGACACTCCCTGTATAGGACCATTCCTATTTTGAGTAAAATTGAATAGGGGACTTTTCAGTTCGGGAAGCATACAAATGATAAGACTTGACAACATTTTATAAAGATGACTCTAGCTATGATGTTGCAAATGGGATGGATTTGAACAAAGATATATACAGGGAAAATAGTTAATTGCCATCACTGAACAAATACAGTGTATGAAATGAAGAAAGAATTGGCCATGTCTGCAGTATATTTTTTTTCCTGACTAAATGGAGAAATGGAATTGCTATAGATTGAGATGGGGAACACTGAAGGTGGAACAAGTTTGTGGCATAAAATCAGGAGTTCATTTGGACAGTTCAGGACTGAGACACTATTAATTATCCCAATGGAGATGTTGAAGACACAGTCGGATATACAAATTCTGAATTTGGGAAACAAATTTAGTAACCATGGCGAGTTCCTGTCCTGGCAGAGCAGAAGTGAATCTGACCAGGAACCATGAGGTTGTGGGTTCTATCCCTGGCCTTGCTCAGTGGGTTAAGGATCCAGCATTGCTGTGAGCTGTGGTGTAGGTCATAGACACAGCTAGGATCTGGCTTCCTGTGGCTGTGATGTATGCCTGAAGTCGTAGCTCTGATTTGACCCCTTGCCTGGGAATCTCCATATGCCGTGGGTGTGGCCCTAAAAAAATGTAACTATGGGTATAAAAACGGTATTCAAATCCATGAGACTAGATGAGCTCATCGAGGGAGTGAGTGAAGATAGAGGAGATAATGGACTGAGCCCTGGGTTCTCCTGAGTTCATCAATCTGGAAAAGAGGAAGCCCAGTTAATGATACCGAGAAAGAGTACAAGCAAGGAGGAAAACCAAGATTTAGAGATATAAGCATTATGAAAGAAAACATAGTTAATATTCTCTTTGGGAACTTTTACATGCCTTTTGCCATTTTGCGAAGATTTTCTTCATGAGCAGAGAACAGTTTTTTTTTGTTTTGTTTTACAGAAAGTTCATCGACTGTGGAGGCCAAGACCTTGAGTTAAAATGGAAAAATTTTACCTCTAACTAACCATGTGATGGTTGTCAAGTTCTTTACACTTAACTCTCTGTTTTTCATCTATAAAATATAAATAATGGATAAGTAAAACATGTGTGAATAAGAAATTTTAGTATTTGACATAAAATGTCCTATTTCTTTCAATTCCCCTACATTATATGAATAATTGTAATGATTCTTCATATTTTGGCTTTCTTGCTATAGTAAGAAAAATCATATGTTTAATATGCTCTATAAATTCTCAATACATTTTTAACTTCTAGTTCTAAGGAAACTATACTTTCTCATTTCTTATTTATTAGAAGAAAATCTTTTGGTTCTATAACCAAGTCTTGCATTTTTAATTCTTACATGTTCTAGTATATTATAATTTGTAACAGGTCTTTCTATTTTGTCACAAGTGGAAATAAACTATTGTGAAATATTCACAGGCCTAGATTTCTAAATTTTTCAAAGTCTAATTTTATACTAATGTTCTACAAATCATTGACTTGTAATAGCCTTAGAAAAGAATTTCCCCAGGGAGAAAAACATAAAACACAAGAGACATGAGATCTGAAACCTTCGTTTTATATCAATGCCCAGTGTTTTGACCTGGTTTTGTTTAACATATGATTAGTAGAATCTTATAACCTAGAAGACTAGGTAGTCAAACTTCTTCCCTTTTCCTGTCTCTGCCTCCATGCCCTACATAAACAAAATCAATATAGCTTTCCTTCCACTCTCATATATTGTAACTTTACCTGTCCTTTAATATCTCACAAAAATATCACTCTTTATATAAAAACTTTTTCATCTCCAATTAATTGTAAATCTGTGATTATCAACATTTTATAATTATTTTTATGAATAGATTTTCTTGAACAATTTATTAGGAACCCAAAAATAGAGACTAAAGTTTATGCAGACTTAATTCATATTCTTTAAACCTAGTAGTTACTCAAATATATGTGTTGATTCAACAATAGCAGAATACATATTTTCAAGCATTGTGGAATATTCATTGAGATAAACTATATCCTGGGCCATAAAACAAATGTCAACAAATGTAAAATGCTTATAATTTTTATAGTATATTCTCTGAAAATAATAGACTCAAACTAGAAATTGGTGATAAGGACAAGTGGAAAGTCTCTATATTTTGAAATAACCTAAATAATCCATGGGTCAAGGAAGAACTCTCAGAGGAAATAAAAACATGCAGAACAAAATAAAAATGAAAATACAACATACCAAAATATGTGAAAGTCGACTGAAGCCTCCAATCAATGATGCAAATTCCTACTTCAAAAAATAGAAAAAGAATAACAAAGTATACCAAAAGAAAGGTTAAGGGAGAAAATGATAAAGATACAAGCAGAAATCAATACAATTAAAAACAGGAAAACAATAGAGAAAATCAATGAAAAAGGAGCTTGTTCCTTGGGAAAATATAAAATTGATAAAGCCCTACTAATACTGACCAAAAAAAAAAAAGTAGCAAAGATACAAATTACCAATATCAAGAAATAAACAAGAAACATCACCACAGATCTTACAGTCATTAAAAGGATAATAGAAGAATACTACAGATAACTTTTCAATCATACATTCAATTCAGAAGAAGTGGACAAATTCCTCAAAACTCATAAAATACTAAGGCTAATTGAAGATGAAATAGTTAACCAAAATAATCTTGTTGCCCTTAAAGAAATAGAATTTGTACTTTAAAAGCTCTCCAAAAAGAAACTAGATCCAGATGTTTCAATGAAGAATTCTACCAAACATTTACAATAATTTACAACAATTTTACACAATCTCTTCCAGAACATAAAAGAGTGGAGACCTTTTTTTTCCAACATATTCTATAAGGCTAGTATTAACATGGTACCAAAACCTGATGATGACAGTACAAAATAAAAAGCAAATAAAGAAGGAAAAATAGTCTGTAGACCAGTATCTCCCATACTTAGACATAAAAATCATCACCAAAATATGAGAAAATTAAATCCAGAAATATATTTAAAAAATTATTACCAAGTGATATCTACTCCAGGTATGGAAGACTGCTTCAACATTTAGAAATCAATTTGATGCCATAACGACAAACTGAAAAAGAAAAATCAAGTGATATATCAATTAGCAACAAAAAAATTCTACAAAACTCAACATTAATTCCTGATAAAGACTCTAAGCCTGATAATAATAGAGTAAAATTACCTCAACTTGATGAAGAACATCTTCCAAAATTTCCAGCTATTATTATGCATCAAGAGTGGAAGACTGTCTCCAGGATAGATCACATTCTGGGGCCACAAAGAAAACCTCAATAAATTTAGGAAAATTGATATCATATCAAGCATCTTTTCCAACAACAATGTTATAAGTCTAGAAATAGACTGTATGAAAAAACTCAAAAGAACATAAAAACATGGAGGCTAAAAAATATGCTACTGAACAACCGATGGATCAGTGAAAAAATCAAAGAGAAATTTAAAAATTCCTAGAGACAAATGAAAAGGAAAATACAATGATCCAAAACTTACAGGACTCAGCAAAAGCAGTTCTAAGACAGAAGTTTGTAGCAATGCAAGCTTACCTCAGAAAACCAGAAAAATCTGAAATAAACAAACTAAACTTACAACTAAGGCAACTAGAAAAAGAAAAACAAAACTGTTTAGAAGGAAAGAAACTATAAAGGTAAAAGAAAAAATAAATGATGTAGAGATGAAAAAAACAATAAAAAAGATCAATGAAACTAAATGGTGATTCTTTGAAAAGATAAGCAAAACTGATAAACTTGTAGCTAGACTCCTCCAGAAAAAAAGAAAGGGGTCCCAAATCAATAAAATCAGAAATGAGGAGTTCCCAATGTGGTGCAGTGTGTTAAGAATCCCACTGTAGTGGCTTGAGTGGCTGAAGAGATACAGGTTCCATCTTTGACCTGTTTCAGTGGGCTAAAGGATCTGGCATTGCTGCAGCTGCAGTTTAGGCCACAGTTGTGGCTCAGGTTCAATCCCTGGCCCAGTAACTTCCATATCCTGAAAGTGGGTGCAGCCACAAAAAAAAAAAAAAAATCAGAAATGGAAAAAGAGAAGTTTTGCCGACAGCACAAAAGCACAGAGGATTATAAGAGACTACTGTGAATGACTATATGCCAATAAAATGGACAACTTAAAGGAAGTGGACAAATTCTTATAAAGGTACAATCTCTCAAGACTGAATCAGGAAAAAATAGAAAATATGATTAGACAAATTACTAGTCATGAAATTGAACTAGTAATTTAAAAACTCCCAACAAATGAATGTCTAGGACCAGATCTCTTCACAACTGAATTCTACCAAACATTTAGAGAAGAGTTAACACTTATTTTTCTAAAACTATTCCAAAAATTTGCAGAGGAAGGAATGCTTCCAAACTCATTCCATTAGGTCAATCACCCTAACACCAAAAACCAGATAAAGATCTCACAAAAAAGAAAATTATAGGCTAATATCATTGATAATATGGATGCAAAAATCTTTACCAAAATACTAGCAAACCAACTTCAACAACATATTAAAAGGCTCATACACTACAATTGTGTGGGGGTATATCCCAGTGATACAAAATTTTTCAATATCTTCAAATCAATCATTGTGATACAACATGGTAAAAAATTGAAAAGTAAAAACCATATGATCTTCTCCAAAGCAATCTACAGATTAAATGCAATCCCTATCAAATTACCCATGACATTCTTCACAGAACTAGAACAAACAATACAAAAATTTATGTGGTACTATAAAAGACACGTAATTGACAAAGAAATCCTGAGGAACAAAAACCAATCAGGAAGCATAACTCTCCCATACTTCAGGCAATATTACAAAGCCACAATAATTAAGACAGTGTGGTACTGGTATCAAAACAGACATATAGACCAATGGAACAAGAATAGAGAACTCAGAAATAAATCCAGACACCTGTGGGTCAATTAATCTTCAACGAAGGAGACAAGAATATAAAATGGGAAAAAGACAGTCTTTTCAGCAAGTATTGCTGGGAAAACTGGACAGCTGCATGTAAATCAATGAAGCTGGAAGCACCCTAAAACCATGCACAAAAAAAAAAGCTCAAAATGGCTCAAAGACTTAAGACAAGATATAATCAAACTCCTGGAAGAGAACATGGGAAAAATATTCTCTGACTTCAACCTTACAAATGTTTTCTTAGGTCAGATTCCCAAAGCAACAGAAATTAAAGCAAAAATAAACCCATGGGACCTAGTCAAACTGAAAAACTTTTGCATAGCAAAGGAAATCATAAAAAAAGACATCTTACAGAATGGGAGAAAAATAGTTTCAAAATGATTCAACTGACAAGGGCAGTTGAAAAATGGACAAAAAAACATTAATAGACAATTCTCAAAAGAAGATACACAGGTGGCCAAGAAGCACATGAAAAAATGCTCAACATCACTGATTATTAGAGAAATACAAATCAAAACTACTTTGAGGTGCCACCTCACACCAGTCAGAATAACTGTCATTAATAAGTCCACAAATAACAAATACTGGCAAGGGTGTAGAGAAAAGGGAACCCTCCTGAACTGTTGGTGGGAATGTAAACTTGTACAACCACTATGGAAAACAGTATGGGGTTACCTCAGAAAAGTAAATATAGAACTACCATATGACCGACCCAGCAATCCCACTCTTGGGCATGTATCTGGACAAAACTCTACTTAAAAAAGACACATGCACCCACATGTTTATTGCAGCACTATTTACAATAGCCAAGACATGGAATCAACTCCAATGTCCACTGACAGAAGAATGGATTAAGAAGATGTGGTATATATACACAATGGAATACTACTCAGCAAAAGAACAAAATAATGCCATTTGCAGCAACATGGATGGAACTAGAGACTCTCATACTAAGCAAAGTAAGTCAGAAAGAGAAAGACAAATACCACATGATAGCACACATCTGGAATATAATATATTTCACAAATAAACTTCTCCAGAGAAAAGAAACTCAAGGACTTGGAGAACAGACTTGTGGTTGCCAAGAGGGAGGGGAGAGGGAGTGGGACAGATTGGGAATCTGGGGTTAGTAGGTGCAGACCATTGCCTTTGGAATGGGTAAGCAATGAGATCCTGCTGTATAGCATTGGGAGCGATATCTAGTCACTTATGATGGAGCATGATGGACGATAAGGTGAAAAAAAGAGTGAATATATGTATGTGTGACTGGGTCACTTTGATATCCTGTAGAAAATTGATGGAACACCGTAAACCAACTATAATGGAAAAAAATTAAATCATTAAAAAAAGATTTAGAAAAGATTTTGATAAAATTCAACATCCATTTATGATAAAAACTCTCCAGAAAGTCAGCATGAAGGCACATACCTCAACATAATAAAGGTCATATATGACAAACCTGCAGTTAACATCTACTCAAAGGCAAAAAGCTGAAAGCATTTCCTCTAAGATCAGGAATAAGACAATGGTACCCACTCTTACCACTTTTATGCAACATACTTTTAGATGTCCCAGCCACAGCAGTTAGAGAAGAAAAAGAAATAAAAAGAAACCAAAGTGGAAAATAAATAAAACTGTCACTTATTGCAGATAATATGATATTATACATAGAGAATCATAAAGACACTATCAGAAAACAACTAGAGCTCATCAATGAATTTGGTAAAGTAGCAGAAGAAAAAATTAATATACAGAAATCTATTGTATTTCTATACTCTAACAAGAAAATGTCAGAAAGAGAAATTAAGGAAACAATCTTATTTACCATCACATCAAAAAGAACGAAGTACTTAGGGAAAAAATACCTAAGGAAGAAAAAAGACCTGTACTCCAAAAACTATAGGGTAATGATGAAAGAAACTGAAAATGACACAAACAGATAAAAAGATATACTATGTTCTTGGATTGAAAGAACAAATATTGTTAAAATAATCATATTTTCCAAGGCAATCTACATATTCAATGCAATAGCTATCAAATTACCAATGGCATTTTTCATAGAATTAGAACAAAAGTTTTTTGAAATTTGTATGGAAACATAAAAGACCCCGACTAGCTAAAGTAATCTTGAGAAAGAACTGAGCTGAAGAATCAAGTTCCCTTATTTCAGATTATACTACAGTTAGAGTAATCAAAACAGTATGGTAGTGGCACAAAAACAGACTTTGAATCAATGGAACAGGATAGAAAGCACAGAAATAAACCCAGGTACCTATGGTCAATTAAACCATGACAAAGTAGGAAAGAATATATGATGGAGAAAAGATAGTTTCTTTAATAAATGGTGCTAGGAAAATTGGGTAGCTACATGTAAAAGAATGAAATTAAATCATTCTCTAACACTGTATACAAAAACAAACTCAAAATGGATTAAAGACCTAAATGTTAATACCAGATACTACAAAACTTCCAGTGGAATACATAGGCAGAATACACTTTGACATAAATCACAGCAATAGTTTTTTTGGTTCTTTCTCCTAGAGTAATGGAAATAAAAACAAAAATAAACAAATGGGACTTAATTAAATATAAAAGCTTTTTGCCCAGTGAAGGACACCATAAACAAAATGAAAAGAGAACCTACAGACTGGGAGAAAATATTTGCAAACAATTGACTGACAAGTGATTAATTTACAAAATATACAAAGAGCTCATATAACTTAATATTGAAAAAAGAGAACAACCCAGTCAAATAATGAGCAGGAGACCTAAATAGATATTTCTCCAAAGACATTATAGATGGCCAATAGGCACATGAAATATGCTCAATACCACTAATTATTAGAGACATGCAAATCAAAACTACAATGAGGTATCTTCTAATACTAGCCAAAATGGTCATCATCAAAAAGTCTACAAGCAACAAAAGCTAGAGAGAATGTGAGGAAAAAGGAACCCTCTGACACTGTTGGTGAGGATGTAATTGGTGCAGCCATGACTGAAAATAGTATGGAGGTTCCTTTAACAAACTAAAAATAGATTTGCCATATAATCCAGCAATCCTACCCTTCAGCATATACCCAGAGAAAACTCTAATTCAAAAAATACACACACCCTGATGTTCACAGAAGCAATCTTTATAATAGCCAAGCCATGGAAGCAAATCTGAATGTCCATAGATATACCCAAGGACATTTGGATATATATGTATATATATATATATATACAATGGCATACTACTGAGCCTTTATAAAAAGAATGAAGTAATGCTATTTGCAGCAACATGGATGGACCTAGAGATTATCATATTAAGTGAAGTAAGTCAGCCAAGGACAATTATCACATGATATCACTTTATATGTGGAATCTAAAAAAATCATACACATAAATTTATTTATAGAACAGAAATAGATTCACAGAAGTAGAAAACAAATTTATGGTTACCAAAGAGGGAAGGGGGAGGGGATACATTAACAGTTTGGGATTAACATATACACATTACCATGTATAAAGTAGATAAGAAGAACTTCTGTATAGCCAGAGCACCATATTCAATATCTTGTAATAATTTATAATGGAAAATACCCTGAAAAAGAATATATATGTATATACACACAACTAAATCACTTTTCTGAAATTATCACATTGTAAATCAATTATACTTCAACAAAACTTCAAAAATAAATAAAAACAATGCATGCATAAGGAAAACATAAAAATCACAAAATATTTATGAAATAAATCAAAGAAGACCTTCATGAACTCATGATTTATGGATTCACATTCTTGGATTATAATACTCGGTGTTATAAAAACATCAATTCTCTTTAAACTGTTCTATAGGTTTAATACTATTCTTTTAAAAAATCTCTAAGAGCTTTGGTTAGTCAATTTGTATACTATACCTGTATACAGAGATTGACATTTTATGTGTATGTACAGGCATAAATTTTTACAATTTAACTCTTAGTGTCATTAAGTTTTTTCTACCATTTCACAAAAGTATGTCCTAAAAATTACTTAACTTTTTCCTGGGTTGAAAGTGTTAAGCATCATTCATCATTTGAGATTAAGTAGCAATTGGAAATTGATTATTTCCATGATTAAAAGAAATGGGAGAGAGTTATGAATATTGAGAAGGGCCTTTTTTTTCCAGCTTCGGATAGCAAATCTTGAGGTCATCTTCATGTGCTTTTTCCCCACAGATGTTAAACTACTTATTTTTAAATGTTTAGAATCACATCTTCCTCGATCTTTAAAACTCATAATGATTAAGGAATATAGATTTTTGAAATAAAGTCAGTCTAAAAATTTGCCAATGGCATTATATAGGATCTGAACCTGAGTGTTTTAGGACTACATTTCTTTTTTTCAGATAAGGATTTACTTCAATTTGTTCTCTCTGTATTTGGTGGAATAAAAAGTATTATTGCTTCTTGGCTTGAATTAGGGAATGGCTGACATTTATCTAATTCAATTTATTCTTACAAATAGTCTCAAAGTGATGTAATCACACACTGAGACATAAAAAAGTTATTATCATGATAAATTTATGTTTATGTGGATTCTTTACCTCCTTTATAAATCTGTAAAGTCCTTACATGTGAGACCTCTCTGTTTCCAGATCAATGTTTTATTTAATGCCTCAGTCTACCAGAGGATCTTCTCATACGCAGGCAGACTGCTTCAAGTCAAAAAATTAATTTATTGTTTCACATAACTGAAAAATCCAGGGACAAATTTGGCTTTCAGGAAAACAGAATCAAAAATGCTCTCAGAATTCTGTCTCTGCTCTTGATTCTGCTTTCCTGTGTTCTTGCTTCATCCTCAAGGAGATTCTCCCTAGATTTTCTGGAAGTTTCACATTTATATTCTACAACACTGTAAGCCTAATGGAAAAGTGCTTCTCCTTCTAACATGTCCAGTTAAATTCTGAAGATTGAATGATAAGCCTGATGAGGGTCATATGTTGGTCCCTAAACCATTTACTGTGGACATCATGTGTGGTGCTCTGATCATTTGTTCAGGCATTAACCTCACCTACACTCACAGATTGGGTATAGCACTGGGGTGTTTTCTTGATGGAAACTGAGAATCTGCTGGCAGAAAATAGTAAATAGGTGTTGGGCTAGCATAAATGAGACTTCCAAACAATACACATCCAGAGCAAATACCTGAAACGGAGTGATTAAAAAGTAAAACATGAATTTAAAGAATGCTCTGGGAATTACATTTGGAAGAACAATGTTGGAGTTATGATTCTGGCACTTCCAAGACCTGTGGACTTGTGTAAATGACATAAACTTTGTGAACTTGTGAACTTCACTTTCTTTGCGAAACAAGCAAAATGTTTATAACCCACTAATGAGATAATTACATACAGAGAAAAATCCAAAAGCATTTAAAAAATAAAATACTCTAACAGTTTAGCAGTTTTGTTGGTACTTAGTAAACATCATAAAAATTAACCATAACTTTATTCTTTAACAAATGGTGCAATGCTGAATTTTAAAAATATTCCATCTAAAATACTTTGATAAATATAAGGTATTTAAGAAAAATATCCCCCAAATATGTATGAGACCTCCATACAAAAAGAAAGGTAAAATTTTAAGTCAGGTACATTAAGCTGTAATTCATATACAATAAATTTTTCTTTTTTCCAAGTGTAGTTCTATGATTTTTAACAAATACAAGCAGTGTGTAAGTACTACCACACTAATAAAGATAGTGAATATTTTCCTCACCCTCAAAGTTTGTTCAATGCTCCTTTGTCAATATACTTTTCCCATATCCAGCCCCTGGGTACCACTGTTCTTCTTCTTCTTCTTCTTCTTCTTTTTTTTTTTTTTTGTCCTTTCAGTTTTAACTTTTCCAGAACATCATATTAATAGAATAATACAATTTGTGATTTTTTGAATCTGGCTTCTTTCACTTAGCATTCTGTATTTGCTATTTATCCATGTGTTGCGTGCATCAATATATCTTTTCATTTTATTGCCAAATAGAGTTCCATTCCATGGTGTTCCACAGTTTGTTTATCCATTTGTGTTCCACAGTTTGTTTATCCATTTAACTGCTGATTGACATTTGCGTAGTTTCTAGTTTGGCAATTATCAACATGGCAATAAATTCTCCCCATACAGGTTTTCTTGTGAACAAGTATTTTATTTCTCTTGAGTAAATAGCCAGGGGTGGGATTTCTGGGTCGGATAATAAGCATTTAACTTCATGAGAAAACTGATTTCTAACATGTCTATAGAATTTTGCATCCCCACCAACAATATATAAATGCTCCAGATGCTCTGCATTCTTGCCAGTACCCAGTATTCTGTTGTTTCTAGTTTGGCCATTCTAATACGTGTATAAAAATTTTTCATTGTGATTTTAATTTACATTTCCCTGATGACTAATGGTAGTGAGAATTTGTTCATGTTTTTACTTGCTACCTGTACATCACCTTTGGTGATGTTTCTACTTAAATCTTCTGTGCAGTTTTATTTTCTTATTATTAAGTTATAAGTGGTCTTTATACATTCTAAACACAAGGCCCTCATCAGAGAAGCATTTTGTATATATTCTTATGGTCCAAAGTTATCCTTTTATTTCCTAAAAAGTATATTTTCTTCTCTTCTCTTCTCTTCTCTTCTCTTCTCTTCTCTTCTCTTCTCTTTTCTTTCCTTCCTTCCTTCCCTCCCTCCCTCCCTCCTTTCTTTGTTTCTTTCTTTCTCTCTCTCTCTCTCTCTTTCTTTCTTTCTTTCTTTCTTTCTTTCTTTCTTTCAAGTCCAAGGTTTGTGGAAATTCCCAGGTCAGGAATCAAACCCATGCCACAGCAGTGACCCAAGCCATAGCAGTGACAATGTCTGATCCTCAACCTGCTGAGCCACCACAGAACTCCTAAAGCGTATCTTTTGACATGAAAAACTTTTAATTTCGAGGAATTCCAATATATCTAATTTTTAAAAAGTGGTTTATGATTTAGATTGTAGCTTAAAAAAAATACCTGCCCCAAGGTCACAAAGATTTTCTTCTATGTTTCTTCTACATGTTTTATAATCCTACATTTTATATTTATGTTTTTCACTCATTTTAACTTAATTTTTGAATGGTGCAAACTGGGATAGAGAGTTAATTTGTAGAAAAATGTCTCAGTTTCAGCATTATTTGTTAAATGACTATCTTGAACTGCCTTGGCATCCTTGATGAAAACTGGCGTCCCATACATGTGAGTCTATCTCTGGAATCTATTTATTATTATTCTACAAATATATTCTTTATCCAACCCAATACCATATTGTAATAAACAGATAGCAATGATATAAAAATATGTATAAGACAATAATATACAAATATGTACATATTTATGCTATTTTATCATTTAGTATTTATATAATTTTAAACATAATTATATATTTTATAATTTGTATATAATTATGTACATATAATTTTATTGTATGTATGCCAGAAAGATACTATATTTTAATTTTTTTATTTTTTGCTTTTTAGGGCTGCACCTGTGGCATATGGAGGTTCCCAGGCTAGGGGCCAAATCGGAACTACAGTTGCCAGCCAAGTCACAGCCACAGCATGCAAGCCCCAAGCCACATCTGTGACCTACACCACAGCTGTAGGCATCACCGGATCCTTAGCCTTCTGAGCAAGGACAGGGATCAATCCCACATCCTCATGGCTACTTGCAGGGTTTGTAATTCACTGAGCCGCAGTGGGAACACCCAGAAAGAGACTATAAACCTTTTTGAGCATACACAGAGTATTTATAATTATATTTTTACTAGGCTTCAAAGAAGTTATTTTAAAAACTCTCAAATACTTGCTAACAGACAAAACATTCTGTGATCAAAAACATGAAACGCTGAAAACAAATGAGCTAAAAATTTGAATCAAGAAGCTAAAAAAGAACAATAGAATAACCCTAAAGTACATAGAAGGAGAAGGGAGAACAAGACAGAAGCATAAATTAATAAATAAAATTTTATAACATTTTTCATACTAAATATTGTAGAGAATCAAAAAGAGGGATTTGTACAGCTAATTTTGTGAGGCTGGTAAAACTGTTCTCTCAAAAAGAGATAAGGGCTGGAGTTCCATTGTGGTGCAGTGGAAACGAATCTAACTAGGAACCATGAGGTTGCGGGTTTGATCCCTGGCCTTGCTCAGTGAGTTAAGGATCTGGTATTGCCATGAGCTGTCATATTGGTTGCAGACATGGCTTGGATCCTGTGTTGCTCTGGCTGTGGCATAAGCTGGCAGCTGTAGCTCCAATTAGACCCCTGGCCTGAAAAAAAAAGAGAGAGATAAGGGTAATATAAGAACTTTCTGGCATATGAATGTAAAATATAAATATATTAAATAAGCAAATCTAATCTAATACTGTGTGTGTGTGTGCATGTGTCTGTGAAATATATTATCAATCAGTGGAATTTATTATGAGATAAATTACACCCAAATATAAAAATAACTAATTAACATGTATTTTAACAACTTAAATTTGAGAAATATCCAAATTATTTGGATCCAAAATATCCAAATTATTATTTGATAACTATCCAAATTATTATCCAAATATCCAAATTATTTAATATCCAAAATATCCAAATTATTCAATAATTGAATTATTATCAATTATAATTATTTTGATGTATAATTACACCAAATTATAATGTATAATTATATATAATTATATATTATTTTGATGTATATTTATAATTTATATATTTTATATATTTATAATTTATAAATTATAATTTGTATATTTATAATTTTTAATTATATATAATTATATATTATTTTGGTGTATAATTATAAATAATTATAATTATTTTGGTATATAATTACACCAAATTCTAATGTATGATTATATATACAATTACATAATATGTAATTATACAATAATTAATGTATAAAAATTACTCAATATAAGTCAAAATTCATTGAAAATTAAAAGTAACAATAACATTTTAGTAAAGCAGGAATAGAGGAAATTTTCTTAACCTGACCATGAGATAACTACTAAAAGTTAGCCATAAACTTTATGTTCTACAGTGAATCTTTAAATGCACTTTAATGTAAGAATTAAGATTAAATGTTCACTTTTGCCAATGACAGCCAATATTTCACTGTTCAAATCCATGAAACAAGAGAAAGGGACTTTAGCAAATAAAAAGTATCACTTATTTAAAATACCAATGAAAATATGTAGATAAGATATAGAAAATATAGGATTTTCATGATACCTAGTCAACTGTCAAAAAAATAAATAGAATTTAATTATTTCATCAACAATCAAATAGAAAATGTAATAGAATAATATAAAACATTTATGATAACAGACATTACACATCATATAGGGATATGTGAAATGAAGTTGAAGGATAGAAAAACAGATCTGAATAAAGAGAAATACAATATTCTTAGGTGAAAAGTACTAATATTAAAATGTCAATTCTTGGAGTTCCCATTGTGGTTAAGCAGTAACAAACCCAACTAGTATCCATGAGGCTGCAGATTCGATTCCTGGCCTTAAGGAGCTGTGAGCTGTGGGTTAAGGAGTGGGTTAAGGAGCTGTGGGCTGTGGTGTAGTTCACAGATGCTGCTTGCATCCTGCCTTGCTGTAGCTGTGGTGTAGGCCAACAAATACAGGTCCAATTCGACCCCTAGCCTGGGAACCTCTATATACCTCTGGTGCAGCCCTAAAAAGACAAAAAAAAAAAAGGAGTAAATTCTTCCAAACTAATTTATTAACCTAATGCAATACTGATTGAAATCACAAAAGCAAAGGGAGAGATAGAGGTAGGAAAGATGAGGGGTAGGGTCAAAGAGACGGAGAGAGGGAGAGAGAGAGGAACTGGGAGAGAGAGGAATAAAAGTAGGCAGTAAGATAGAGAAGAATATATGAGGAGAGAAACCTTCCTGATACAATGCTTCATTGTAAGGTATTAATAGTTCATAATTCTGTGGTATTAGTACAGGAATAGAGAAATAACTCAATGTGACAAATTAGACTCCTCCAAAACAAACCTAATGACCTAAAAAAACTTAGTATATGATAGAAATGATGTTACAAATCAATGAGGCATGAAGAAGAAATTCATTAAATGGTGTTCTGGGACAACTAGCTATCTACACAGAAAAAAGATTAAATTCATTTTTTCTTATCATGAAAAGAAAATTCCACATGAATCAATTATTTCAAGCTGAGGAAAAAACACTTTGAAACTATTAGAGGAAAACAGCAAGATAACTTTGAGTTTTTAGATTTAAAAGGTATTAATTTGACCAATTAAAATTAGCAAAATCCATTGAAAAATTGACCAGTAAAATGACTATATCGGTTTTTAAAATTATTATGATCAATGATGACACAATAAGGTGAATGATCAGCCAGAGCATGGAAGTTTGTACTACAAAATAGGTAACAAACAAAATTATTAAGAATATACTAAAAGCCTCTACCAATCATAATCTTGACTGTGCTGATGGTTCTGTGGATATATACTTCTATTACAATGTATCAAATAGCATGCTTTAAATACATCCATTTTATTCTATGTCTGTTAAACTTCAATTAAGCAGTTAAAATTAATAGATAAATAACTCAACAGGAAGACAAGCAAAGTAAAAGGCAATTTACTAATAAAATCTAATGGTTCATAAGTATATAAAAAGATAGTCACGCTCACTAACAATCAGCGAAATACATACTAGAGTAATGGTGTTCTGTTTCACAACCATAAGTTTAGCAAAACAAAAAAAAAGGTAATGATACCAATTCATGGTGTATACTGTGGAAAACAAAACTCTCATTCACTGCTACTAGAAGTGTGAAATCATATAATCACGTTACAGAGGAATTTTTGCAATATTGCTTGACTAAAGTTGAAAATGTGAATATGCAGAATATCCAAAGGCCCAGTAATTTGAATATCACTTGCTAGAAAAAAGCTCTTCTATATGTGACACATGGTACATATTCCAATATTTTTATTGAAATAATATGTGCAATAGCAAAAACCAGAGCCAATCAAAATATTTACAATAGGAGAGTGGAGGAATAAATTATAATTCATTTCTAAATTGAGAAACTTAATACCAAACAGTAGTTGAGCTTAATTAGAGAGATCATGAATAAAATGTTGAGTGAACAATTTTTGGAATTAAATATAGAGAGCAAAATATTTAAAAACTTGACACAAAACTATATGTTCTATAAAGATGCACTTATAGGTAATAAAAATACAATATTAGCTGGAAGGCTATAAAATGTATTGAGTTTATCATGGTGATTACTCCTTGGAAAGATAGGGAGATAGGTAATTAGTACTGGAGTGGAGAACAGAAGAGATTTCATGTTTATAATTATCTTTTTCTTTAATTAAAAAAATATATTTATGCATCCTGTGTGTACATGAAGCAGTGATGTTTATACTTCCATGCATTTTCCTATGATTTTAAGTATTTTGAAATAAAACAGGAACATTCCATACTGTCTAAGCTTCAAATGAGCTCATAAATGGAAAACTCGTCCTAAGACTGCAAAGCATTAAATTCAGGTAAGGCAACCTTCATTTACATAAAGTTTTAGGCAATATCATATACCATTTCCTATGAATCGAGGATTGGTAAATGAATGAACTTTTAAAAGCTTTCAATCTTGGCACTATTCAGTAATTGGTAATTATTAAGTGAATAACAAGCCAGTGACCAACTTACAAGTGCCCAGAAAATATGACAATAACAAAGTGAAGGGACCAGATGGAGGTGGGAGTGGAAATGCAGAGATATGCATGCCTTTCCAATGTTCCACACCAGGCTTAGCTTGCTGTCGACACTCAGTAAATGTTAAACAACAACAATAATAATGGGTACCATCTGCATGCCAAATTTAGACTGGTAGAAACATACAGGATTGACAGCCCTAAAGGCCAGACTTCCCTTACTGATTATTCCGAACATGTACTGCAGTTTTCTTAGCTCAGTTAATAGGATAATATTCTTTCAGACACTCAGGCAAAAAGCCACCATTATCTTAACTCTCCCTGCTTCATCACCACTCACAAACCTTTTCAGAATCTACCGGCCTTCCGTTTCTTTCTCTTCTAAACCAGGCATAGCATTGCTGTTGTTTCCACAAAAAATGAAAGCTTAGAGAGTTCCTGTTTTGACTCAGTTAAGAACCCCACTAGT
Source organism: Phacochoerus africanus (assembly GCF_016906955.1). Lineage (NCBI taxonomy): Eukaryota > Metazoa > Chordata > Mammalia > Artiodactyla > Suidae > Phacochoerus > Phacochoerus africanus. The sequence goes on along the minus strand of NC_062544.1, from coordinate 208,520,218 downwards.
ATCCCTGAGGATGTGGGTTCCATCCCTGGTCTGGCTCAATGAGTTAAGGATCTGGTATTGCTACAAGCTGTGGTGTAGGTCACAGATGTGGCTCGGATCTGGTGTTGCTGTGGCTGCCTCTAGTTCGGCCCTTAGCCTGGGAACTCCCATATGCCTTGGCCTTAAGAAGAAAAAAAAAATGCAAGCCTATATTAGTTACTTGCTCAGAAAACCTCTGATCATATTCTTTTACCTAAGAGGAAAAAAAATCATAGTATTTTAACTTGGTATATAAGACTTTTTAATGTATTGCCTCAACTCATGTTTCCAGCTATGTCACTTGAAATTATCATGCCATGTCACTTGAAAACCTTCTCTTATATCCTATTTGCTTCACTTATGAGGCTAATGGACATTAAAACAAACAAATAAAAAGTCATGCATTTCTAAGTACTCACATTCTTTTCTCATATGAAATGATCTTCTTATTTTTACTTGTTTGATTTCTTCAAAGGTCAACTTAAAGTCATCTCCTGTTTGAGAACATCACTGATCCTCCAGGAAAATTTGATTTTTCTCTTCGTTTTTTCTTTTACTACATTGTTTGTGTTTTTCCACACAATATTGTGGTCTGCTTTACCCGAATAATTACAGCTAAAATGTATTTAAGCCTTATAATGCATCATATAGTCTTCTAAGTTCCTCTTGTTATTAATAACATTATAATGTGTATTAACATAGACTCTTCACAACAACCTAGAGGAGTTCCCATTGTGGCGCAGTGGGTAATGAATCTAACTAGGAACCATGAGGTTGCGGGTTCGATCCCTGGCCTTGCTCAGTGGGTTAAGGATCTGGCGTTGCTGTGAGCTGTGACGTAGGTTACAGACGCGGCTCAGATCCCGTGTTGCTGTGGCTGTGGCGTAGGCTGGAGACTACAGCTCCGATTAGACCCCTAGCCTGGGAACCTCCATATGCCACAGGAGCAGCCCTAGAAAAGACACAAAGACAAAAACAAACAAAGAAACAAAAAACGACCTAGAAGGGTGCTGTTAGGCATTTTACAGATGATAGAACTAAGGTTTAGAGAAATCAATTTGACAAGAGGTAGTAAGTGACAGAGCTAGTATTTGAACCTAGACTGCCCATTCTTAACCACTAGACTAGTGGTGAACTAGGTAGTAGCACTAGACTTGCTACTAGATTAAGAGCTACTTAAGAGCAAGTGACTCCCTTATCACCACTTCTCAAGTTCTACCTTGATCCTCTTCCCCATCCCACATAAATATCAGATTCCTACGGCACCTAACAGTGCTTCTTAAAGCTGGCATATAAAGTATGCTATGTGAAAGGAAAGAGGAAAAAAAAGATTCAACTGGTATCATTTAAAGACATTATTATTGGGAGTTCCCATTGTGGCTCAGCAGGTTACAAACCCAACTAGTATCCATGAGGATTCAGATTTGATCCCTGGCGTGGCTAAGTGGGTTAAGGATCTGGCGTTATCCTGGGTTGTGGTGTAGGTCGCAGATGCAGCTTGGATCCCGCATCGCTCTGGCAGTGGTATTGTTAGGCTAGCAGCTGCAGCTCCTATTCGACCCCTAGACTGAGAACTTCCATAGGCTGCATGTGTGGCCCTAAAAAGCAAAATAAAAATAAAGACATTATTATTACTAAACTAATACTATCTCAACAAAGAATAATGAAAACACCTCTCATTTATTCCACTTTTACCCTCTAGGAATGGAGACTAAGTAGGCATTAGAGTCATTTAGTTCCAGGCCATCTTCCCCACTAGGAGTGATTAAGAGCATGTTGTATTTTATGGACTCTAACAGGAGTTGGAGCTGCTCTGAGGACATTCCTGACATGCACAGGCAGTGTTCTGGAAGGTTTACCCATAAGGAACCTCTGGGGACTGGACAAAGGTTTGTGTTCCCCCTAAAATTCATCTGTTGATATCCTAACCCCCAACGCGATCTTATTAGGAGAGGATGTAAGTGGTCATTAAGGCGGAGACTTCATGAATGGGATTAGTGCTCTTATAAGAAGAGATGAAAGAGTTTGCTCTCTCTCTGCTCTCTACTAGGTAAGGATACAGCCATCTGTAGACCAGGAAGCAGGCTTTTATCAGACATTGGATCTGCCAGCACCTTGATCTTGGACTTCCCAGCCTCCAGAACTAGGAGAGATAAATGTTGTTTAAGCTACTAAATTTATGGTAATTTGTTACAGCAAGTAGAGCTGCCTAAAACAGAGAGTGTAGTTCCCATTGTGGCTCAGTGGAAATGAATCTGACTAGCATCCATGAGGACGCAGGTTTGATCCCTGGCCTTGCTCCGCAGGTTAAGGATCTGACATTGACATGAGCTGTGGTGTAAGTTGTAGACACAGCTCAGATCCGGCTTTGCTGTAGGCCAGCAACTACAGCTCTGATTTGACCCCTAGCTTAGGAACCTCCATATGCTTTTTAGGGTGCGGGTGCAGCCCTAAAAAGACAAAAAAATAAAACTAAAAAAGTGTTTAAATGAAACAGAGAGAAACCCTGGAAACTGGCTAGATGTGGTCTCCCTGAATACTGGATGGAAACTAGCCATGGGGATTCCTTTAGAAGCTGTGCTCAAGGGCTTCACCTGTGTTCCAAGAAGGCTTCAACCATGTAAGTCATAGTTCATAACACAATGCCTGAGAAACCAAAGGAAACAATGACACTAATAGAGATAACAACTCTTAAGACTTCTCCATGTAGACCTATTTGTTAGGACCATCTAAGTGCCAGAGAGGGAAAGGAATCCTTTAAACCTTGGTAATCAACTTCTTAACAATCCTACTCAGTTGGGAGTATATAGGAAATTTCATTTAATGATTTGATTTATAAAAATAAGGAAATGTGGAATAATTAATACCTATTAAATTTCATGGATGAATTGATCAATCAAACCATGATTGGTAGCCACTTCCAAAATAAGAGTTTAAAAGAGAATAGACAATATTTTATCTTGTTTTGTTTTGATAGATCCCAAAATCCACTAGAAGAAAAATAACAGTGACAATGTGGTTAGTTACATCTGAATTCTGATGAAATTAAATAAATAAGAAATTATAAGAAAATTAATAGAGCATAATTTTTCTTTCTTGAAAGAATCACACAAAAACGGTAGCATTTACAATTTATTTTGTAATATTCCTTCTTGACTAGACCCTAATCATGTCAATTCCTCTTACAGGAATAACTATAGCCAGAGGAGTAAAAAGCTATATGTGAAAAGATGTATATCACAGTATTACTTATAAACTGAAAAAAAATGAAATTACATAGTTTCTTCAAATTGAGACGCTATTTAGAGAGAAAGTTTGCACTAAAAATTAACAGGCATTTATTGATTCTAACAGTCATAATCTAGGACCATCTCTTGAACCCTGGAAACCGTGGTTATGACAACAATGAATTTAGTTAGCTAAGTTAAAGTCCACTCATTACAAAAAATGGTTAGGGATACAATGCTTAAAATTCAATTCAACTCAGTAAATACGTATTACACAATGAGTATACAGCAGTGAATATATTCTCTCTCCTTAGGGAACTGAAATTTTATTGGCTTATGAAACTATATCTATAGTGTGATTTCACCATGTAAATATTGCTAGCATATATACTAATAATTATTTTTTTTAGGGCCACACCCGCAGCATATGGAGGTAACCAGGCGAGGGGTTGAATCAGAGCTATAGCTGCTGGCCTACACAACAGCCACAGAAACGCCAGATCTGAGCCATGTCTGCAACCTACACCACAGCTCATAGCAATGACGGATCCTTAACCCACTGAATCAAACCCGAAACCTCACGTTCCTAGTCGGATTTGTTTCCACTGCACCAGGATAGGAACTCTTAATAAATTTTTTAAAAATAAGAATTTGTACTTGACTTTTAAGGTGGTGAATGAAATATTGGGTGATTTTTTTAACCTTTTATTTGTGTTATTTCTACAATATCATTTAGACTGCATTTAGAGATGATAAATGATGATCGATGTAAATATTCAGTCCACTGGCATTAAAAATTAGAGTTAACTGGTGAATACCTTATTTATTGAGCTCTACTGGGTGATAGGTATTGTGATTAATGCTTCCCTTATACGTCTTCCTATAATTCTTACAATAGCTGCATAGGATGGACTTGAGGTTTAGAGGAATTAAGTAATTTGCCAAGGAGGTCAAACACATGATAAGTAGCTAAATCCAGCATCAAATACCTCATTCTGAAAGCTGTGCTCTTAATCACTATTGCTTACCCATGGGAGAAGGCCCTGTCCTGTGGATGTTCCACATCTCACTTAATTTCCTGTTGGTTTCATCCTAACATTAAATACTCAAAATAACAGCCTTAAGTCTGGCTGTAACCCAGTGCAAGGTCTCCCAGGAGATTGCTGGCCCAGTATCAGAGCTCCCAGATGGGAAACCCATACAAGCCACCTTCCTAGGCTTACTTTGGCAGCATGTATTTCCATCCCAGATGGAAACTGCAAGTGAACAAAATGAAATTGTACAGCTCAAATATGCAGGATCAATTCAACTCAAGTTCTTTTATTTTAAATGTTTAAAAGTTAAAACCATGGGGTGGATAATTGTTTAATTAGAATTTTTTCATCTTATCTTTTGACTATAAACTGTAGTCCTCTAAATCATAGTGATGGATTGGAAAAATAATGCCTTTTGCAATACAATTTTTTCCTTTTGATAAAGAACCTTCACGCTTTTTCCCTTAGGTCTTTGTGTTTTCCTTTATTTGAACCTTCTTTCATCAAACCATATTTGGTACATCAGATACTCATCCTCATCATCTGATAAGTATGATTTCTTCCCTCTCAATAATGGGATAAACCCAGATGCCTCTAGAAAGAAGATTATTTACAAGTTAACATGAGCTATAAAGTTTAGGTTCTCCCTCACCCTGACCTGCTGCTCAAACTCATTTCTAGGATGTGGCATTAATGTCAATGCTAAGAAAATCCCACCTCTTCCACAAATGAAAAGGACATTTTTACAATAAAAATATTCTAGGATAAATCCTTTTTCCATGAGTCATCTAGCTGTGTAACCTTGAACAATTTATGTAATCTCTCTGACTTTCAATATCAGTGATTAAGGAAACTAAATGTAAAGATAGCTTAGTGGCTAGAGGTCAACTTATAAATTAATTTGTCTATTAAGGCAATATCTCAGATCTTACTGTGCAGGAGAAATGTAATTTCTGTGAGAGGCTTTGCTTAAGCCCTGACATTAATGGCTATGTGTAGGTAACATGTGTGGCTGTGTATGTAATGTGTTGTGTCTCTGATGACTATGTGAAAGTCTGTTTTTCTACCATGAGTTTTCTGTCTCCTTGTCTATGGTCTGTTTTCTTTGGTGACTTCCCAATTTTTTGATACTAATAACCCTCCTTTGATTGAAAAAAGTCTCGCTTTGCAGCATAAATTTTATCAAATGAAAAATGGAGGAGTTCCCGTAGTGGCACAGTGGTTAACGAATCCGACTAGGAACCATGAGGTTGCGGGTTCGATCCCAGCCCTTGGTCAGTGGGTTAACGATCCGGCGTTGCCAGTGAGCTGTGGTGTAGGTTGCAGACGCGGCTCGGATCCCGCGTTGCTGGGGCTCTGGCATGGGCCGGAGGCTACAGCTCCGATTCGACCCCTGGCCTGGGAACCTCCATATGCCGCGGGTGCGGCCCAAGAAATAGCAACAACAACAACGACAAAAAAAAAATAAAGAAAGAAAGAAAAATGGACCTCTGTTGAACAGAAGTTTGAATATATAATCTAAAATGAATTTAAAATCCCCCCCTCCATCTCATGTGGCTCCATTCCAAAATGCAGGATGTCCTCTAGTTTCAATGCAGTTCCATGAAATTATTTCATGTTCATGTTAGAAATCATATGTGAAGGAGTACTGAGTGTGGAAAATAAAAACTAGCAAGTAGAAAATTAAAGAGTTTTACCATTCACATTTTAAGAGAATTCACCAAAGACTATCTTTAAAAGAAATTTCTCAAAATATGTAAAAGTTCTTAAAATATTTTTAAGCAATCTTTCCTTCCCTGCACTCCATACTTTCACAGAAATGATAAGAAGCATCTTTTGATAAAAGACATGTTATGCTGTAAGCTTTAATGTTAAAATAATTTTGGGGAAGGGACTTAGGCTGGGAAAAAAATTATGGAAAAACTAAATTAACAATCACAATTGAGCATTAAAAATAGCTCACAGACTTTTTATGGGGAAGCTATAGAAACTTCTGTGTCAAGTCTTCCATCGAAGTGTCTACTGACTCGTTTCTACTGTTTAGGGAAAATTAATAACTTCATTGGACTTTGATTGTTGAAGAGTAACCATATTCAGGTCTCTGAAGAGGAAATTAAGCCCAAGTTCCCCCAAAGGGGAAGAAAGGGTGGATAACTTATGGGTTATGATGGCAGCTCACACTCTACCCCACATAGAGAGCTGGCTGGAATACCTGTGAGGGGGTCAGGCTAATGTCCTTGCAGGATGGCTTTTTAGTACCATTCCTTCCGAGTACCAGTAATTGTGCTGCTAGGCTAAGTCTTTGAGCAAAAGAGGGAAAAGGGTTAGTATTCAAAAGTGGCACCTTACAGCAAAGGGAGCAGAGCTAACCATGTGACCACAATAGTAAAAGGACCATACATTTCCCCATCATCCTGACACCAGTAAGCCTGACAATCACCATCATGTGTGACAGTGGATATTCTGCTAGCTTGGGTGATAGGGTCTCAGAGCTAGTGTTAAGTCAATCCGGGGGGAGGGGCAGGGGGGAATGTCAACACGGTGTTGCTCACACATAGGTTTTATAGAATAAATTTACACATGCTGCATATAAAATGAGCCATATCATTATAATATTTTCCTACTGAAAAAATCGTGTGTCATTTATGAAAATCTCTGCCACCTGCAGATCTGTTTAAGTATTTTTCAAAAACAAGTTTCTTTGAAAGATTTACAAAGTAAAAGCTTTAAGCAGAAATCTTGTTTCCAAAGATGAGGTAGTTTCGGTTTTGAATGTTCAGCAAAACGTATGTGTTGTCTTGTAGGGGAAAGCTTGAGGGGAATATGGACATTAATTTAAATTCAACAGCTTTTTCAGATGGGTGTGTGGATGTCTTTGCTGCATGGCAAAGCATTTGCAGAACTGCCCACCCACTCAACTACTGGCATTAAATCCCATCACGCTTTCAGTTAAACAAATTCTCGGACCACTTTTCTCAAAGCTTTATGCAGATGTCAAGGCAGTTTGGTGCTAGACATCTAAATGGAAAAAAAAAAAGAATTCCAGAAATCTGTCAGCTAGTAGTTTTGTATAATTCATTATGAATATTAATTACCTCTTTTCAGCAGCAAAAGTGGTAATAAAAAGATTAATGGTTTTTTTTTTTTTTTGGACAAACCAAACATCTCCTGGATTTTTTCAGTAGTGAAGAGATGTTATATTTAAATAGATGTATTTTTTAGTGTGCGCTACATGAAATGTCACTAAAACATCATTTATGCACTTCTATTGTGTAATTAGAAACAAACCCCCAATCGATATTTGTATTTTTGAAACCTGTATGAGATACTTGCTAATGCGCTACTTCAAACCTTCTTGATTTTCTTCATTTGTTTCTTTTTTGTACCTGCTGCTGTGAGTACCAGCTATGCATGGATTATGATAACACTGCACTTGTACCTATACCACGCAGCTTTTGTTTCCTGCTTCCTATATCCTGTTGATTTGAAAGCCTTGGGAAGTAATTGGACCCAGTTAAGCACCCATGAAGTGCAACTGAGAACTGTCCATTCTTGGGTGAAACGTTGATAAATGGGAAAGAGAAACTAGTGAGTAATTCTCCTCTCTCACCAACCCCAAGATTGGCTCCCCTGGGATGAAGTTTATGCAGCTATTGTTAGCTGAAGTATCAGTAATAATCAACTGCATTTCGTAGCAGCCAAATCAATAGCATGTTGTAGTATTGTTTTTATCTGCTTCAATTGCCTTTTCCCTCACTCCTACTCCCTGGTATTGCAGTTCCCAATAACATGGTTTCAGATAAGCCCTTTACCTCAGGTTCTTTCTGTGGAACCCAGGCTAAAACAAGTCTCTCTCTCTATTTCTTTCTTATGAATCCAATCATCACATACTATTAAAATACAAAATGCACTTATTCTTTTTTTTTTTTTGTCTTTTTGCCTTTTCTAGGGCTGCTCCCGCAGCATATGGAGGTTCCCAGGCTAGGGGTCTAATCGGAGCGGCAGCCGTCGGCCTACGCCAGAGCCACAGCAATGGCAGATCTGAGCCACATCTGCGACCTACACCGGATCCTTAACCCACTGAGCAAGGCCAGGGACCTTAACCCACTGAGCAAGGCCAGGGACCAAACCCGCAACCTCATGGTTCCTAGTCGTATTCGTTAACCACTGCAGCACTACGGGAACTCCAACATTTATTCTTAATATTTTTAAATATGCTGTATATTTACTTTATAAAATAAAAGATGAACTATTTAATTAAAATAAAATCATATATTTTTAATTATAATTTATTCATATATAATTATGATGTGGACTTCCATAAATGAGAATTCTGTTTTTAGAAATGTATAATTTTTAGTGCCAGGGAAGAAATTCCCTCAATTTTTATTTGTCCAAGAAAGTCTTTATTTCTCCTTCATTTCTGAAATATAACTTTTCAGAATACAAAATTTTAGGTTATTGTTTTTTTCTCTCAACACTTTAAATCTTTCATTTCACTCTCTTCTTGATACATGGCTTGTGAGAAGTTGGATATGATTATTATCTTTGATTTTCTATGGATGAGGTATGTGTTTCCTCTGGCATCTTTCAGAATTTGTCTAAATCTTTGATTTTCTATAATTGGAAAATGGAATGTCTAGGTTCAGAGTTTTGTTGTATTTTTCAGCCTGGTTGGTATTCTCTGAGGCTCCTACATCTGTGGTTGGGTGGTCTGACAGTTTGAGGGAAATTCACATTCTTATTGTTTCAGATAGAGTGTCATACCTGATTGAGATAAATGCATTTTGCATGTAGGATACACATGAATCTTTGGGAACCACAGGCCAGATAGTGATATCCTGACTAAAGCTTCCCTCTGAGATGTCCCCATCCTAATCCTCAGAACCTGTAAACATTATTTTATACAGTAAAAGAGACTTCCCAAAGATAATGGAGTTAAGGATTTTGAAGTTAAGACAATATCCTGGATTATCTAGATGGGCCTGATGTAATCATTAGGGTACTATAATGGACTCAACATGTATCTCACTGTATATTATTTCAGCTTCCTTTTACTTCAGTTTTTGCTATGTCAACTTTTTGCATGCAAAACTATTTCAACTGTAAGTCACGTTACCTCAGCTGAACGGAATAACTCCACTTATTTTCTTGAGTTTTTCTTCAATGACCTAGTGGTACAATTACCACAAAATCATCAGCCATTCTGATACAGAAGAAAATCTCGAATTTTGAGAGAGTTAAACTCTACATGGCCGCTTGTAACCAATGAGGGATGAACATCGGTGGTTAAGTAACTTTCTTCTTTTGGAATTCAGAGGAAAGAAAAATGTACTTTCTACCTGATTCCTCCAAGGAACCAGATTTCAACAAGGTAAATGTCTAGTTTCATACTGTGGTGATCTAAATGATAATTTACTCTTAGATTGGATTTCTTTCTTCCCTTTTATATCCTTCCCACTTCCACTCCTACTCCTTGAGATCACTTTCAAATATAACCTCTGTGCACAGAGGCGCATAGTCCATTTTTGTTTTTCGGGGAAACTAGTTCGAGTTGTTTGGGTAATAGAAAAGGCCCTGGAAAGGATACCATCAAATTAGGATTCTAAACTGGAACACTAACTAGTCAGCAGTAAGGACCACGTGGATGGTGGCCAACGGGATTATGATAACCCCTGTGTGCCTTATATTCTCTAAGGATTTTACAAATGACAGATTAAAATAACGTGTAGACAGAAGATAAAACTTTAGCTTTTGAGGCAGTTTTAAGAGGTTGATATTTAAATATTACATAGGGGCAACCTTAATTCTAAAGATTGTTATTTGGCTAGCTTTTATTTACAGCTTCAGAAGCTTTAAGAAATAAAGTGATAGACTTACAGTAGTTATACTTTGAAAGTAAAATAAGCCTCCATGGCTCCATTTATAAGGAGCCTGCAGCTACAAAGCAGAGACCCAACTTTTAATTATAAAGGTAGCACAGTTACAACGAATTCTATAACCTTGATGGGTCTCTTATGTCAAAGACAAGGTGCTAATAGAAAAAGAATGAGACTTGAGGCCCACGGTGGGAACATTTGATTGAATGAGTTTCGGACTTCTCGCCTCTGGATTCTCCTGAGGACTCTGACCCAGAAGAGGCATTTTCCTTTCCTTTATAACAAAAAAAAAAAAAAAAAGATGTCTCTTATTCCCTGGAGTTTCTGCAAAGACATGTGAGTCTTTTGCTTTGGAACATCATATTCGTTTCCACCAAAAATGTCCATTTCCTTTTATTGCCTCCACAATAATATATACAGTCAGCTTGAACAGGAAAATAAAGCCCTTATTTCAGGAGGAGGTAGATAAGGGAGAGAGGGAGGGAGAGAGAGAGAGAAGGAGGTATTGGAGGGGAATCATCAAGAAATTGGAATAAAATGCTAAAAATAGATGAATTGGGGTTAAATTTATATGGATGTTGTTTGTAGTATTTATATTTTTGTAACTCTTCATACACTTGAAATTATTGCCTAATAAACATTTTAAAGGCATATGTGTTCCAAACTGCACTTTAAAGAAATGAGAAAAAAAATCAAGCTTTTCCTTAAGAGACTCCTAAATGCTGCATCGCTAAGGAGAGAAAAAGTTAGGAAATATTCTTTGATGTTAAAACTTTGAAGGGGGCTAAAATCTTTTTTAAGTTCACATTCAACATCTCCAAACACATTTCAGGAATAAGTCTTACACGATTAGTTGGTTGAGTAGCTTTTTATATCTAATAGAACCACTTTCCTTAGACATGCCAAAGCAGAAGATTGTGAAATTGGTGTGAGCTGATTCAAAAGTAATCCGAGGCCTTACTAGCATTCCAAATAGGCAAGATCAAAAAATAAGTCCAAAGAGCAAGGTGTTCCTTAAGTATTTGACTTCTTTGACCTTAAGAAATACCTGAATTGTAAGGGATAAAATAATATCCCTGAAACTGAATATTCTAAGACCTTAAAATGTTACATGCAATGCAGATGTCCAGAATGAATCACCCTCCTAGCTTTAGTGTTTTGCATTTTTTTGAGTTCCTTATGTATGACAGGGAAAGTAATTTTAAAAATCTGAGATAGTTTTATTGTTCCACTTGATGAAATATTTTCCTCCACTTCCATAATTTAATGCCCAAATTACAAATGGTAAAATGCTTCAACTAATATATAATGTCATCTTTTTGGAACTATTTAGGATGAATCGTTCTTTATTTCTCTAATCTGACCACCGCTTGTCTGCCTCTTCTCTGCAAAATTGGCATTCTGCTTATACGGTGACACAAGTGAGACATTTCAAACTGCTTTTTGTGGGGTAAGTCTTATCAGACTTGGCATGCAGAGATGAAAACATGTCTCCCATTGCAGAAACATTTCCCTTTCTTAGGGAAAGTCTTAACAGTTCCTTCTCTTTCCTCTCATTTTCCAGAAATAGCAGTTTAGAGCTTAAATGCTTAATTGGTTCAGGCCCCCATATTAGGTGAGCTATAACAACAAATTAAGACTTCTAAATTGTGTTAAAAATATCAGGTAATTCTCCACCTGGGAGAGGCAAACTATATGTGTCCTACAGGTTATATATATATATATATTTTTTGCTATTTCTTTGGGCCGCTCCCGAGGCATATGGAGGTTCCCAGGCTAGGGGTCTAATCGAAGCTGTAGCTGCCGGCCTACGCCAGAGCCACAGCAACACGGGATCCGAGCCGCGTCTGCAACCTACACCACAGCTCACAGCAACGCCGGATCGTTAACCCACTGAGCAAGGGCAGGGACCAAACCTGCAACCTCATGGTTCCTAGTTGGATTCGTTAACCACTGTGCCATGATGGGAACTCCCAGGTTATATTTTTAATACTTAAATTCTATTTTAACCCACTAATTTGCCGGAAATAAACTGTGGCCTAGACAGGGGAGGTACCTTGTTCAAAGATGAGTTGGAATTAGCATCTAGACATCCTGTCTCAGTCTAACATTACAGGCATCACACCTAGAAAACTGTTTTTGATGGATCTGGATTTACTCTGCTGGTGACTTCAGCCTGAATGAAGGAAGTCTGCTTCCTTGTGTTGATAATGATACTTGAATGATTGTCTCTATATTTTATTGTGAAACAGGATAGTTCCCATGTCAAATCTAACTGGTCTGCAGAGTCCAAACTGGTTTTAACTTTTTGGCTGTTGATGTATGACCGTAGCTTAAGTCTTCAACATAAATTGTTTCTGCTTTTAAACATGGATTTTTTTTAGTATTTCAAGATAAAATGTAGACTAGAAAACAATGAAAAATATCAACAAAACTAAGTGTTGGTTTTTTGAAAAGATAAAGCATATTGACAAACTTTTAGCTAGCCTAACCAAAACTAGAGAAAAGACTGAAATAAATAGGAATGTGAATGAAAGAGGAGACGTTGCAACTGATACCACATAAATTCAAAGAATCATACTAATATCAACAATTATACACCAAAAATTTGGATAACCTAGAAGAAATGGATAAATTCCCAGAAACATACAATCTACCAAGACTGAATCATAGAACAATAGACAATCTGAACAGAATAATATCAAGTAATGACCTTGAAACACTAATTACAAACCTCCCACTTGTTAATTATAAACAACCTACTTGTGAATTCCAAACATTTTTTAAAAAGAGAAACACCAGTCTTTCTCAAACTTTCAAAAAATTGAGGAGGAAGGAACATTTTAGGATTGAAAACTCATGTCCTGAGAAATTCCCATGGAAAAATTTGAGGCCTACGTTGATGTATTCTTCCAAAGAGAATTTGTGTTTTCTTTTGCCAGATGACTGGGTACACTATTACCTTAGGCTCTTTTTAAATAAAATTCTGAGCTCAAGTTTTATCTGGGTCATTTAGGTAGGTAACTCTGAGGTACATCAATGTCGAGAATCACCTTATGTTTGTTGGGCAATTATAGAATCTGAACTGATGTTAGATCTAAATATGGGCTCTAAAATGCATGGTATGCCCATTTTCAGGGTGACGACTTAGGAAGCCAGGTGATAAATGGAATTGTGGTCCAAATACATCTTACTATATGTGCAACAACTCCTTGAACACATATATCCTCAGGTCATTTCCCTGATCCCCAGGGCATGTTTGAAATGGATATATTTAGAAGCTGGTATAACCCTCATATTGATTATCTAGACTGTGGAATAAATGAGATTATGATAAGAACTGCCAAGTGAAAACTCTTAAAACTGTCCCCTCACACTGCCAGGGTAGTAAGTCAGTTACAAGACCACATTCCAGAAGGAATTTCAGAGGTAAGTGTAATCATCAAAGATATGATGAGTTGGTGACCCCTCCTCCTTTCAATTCAGCAGTACAATGCCTAAAAACCCAGATGGATAATGACAGATAACAAAGAAAGATGGTCACTCTAACTAGATGGCAGGATCCATTGCATTTATACCAGTTATGGCTCTTTATTGGAATAGGTCAAGACAGTCTCTGACACTTGGTATGAAGCTGTTGAGCTGGAGAAGGTATTTTTTATCAATCCTCATCAATGAAGGAAAAAAGAAATTGTTTTGTATGAGATAAATAGCAATACACATTTCTTGTCTTAGCCCTGAGCTGTGTTAATTCTCTTGATCTTCATCACACAATAGTCAATAGATACTTTTATTCTCTTAAAATTCTACATATTATACTAGTGTACTACACTGTTCACCATGCTAATTGGACTTGATAAGGAAGAAATTTTAAGTGCTTTTGTAATTTTTCTTTGACTTAAAAAATTATACAATATTATGGCTTCAGAAAACTAATTGCATTTTTATTTATCTAACTTTTTAATCTAACCATATATAATTGTAGTGTATCTTGAGAAGTTAACTTTAAGTTTCTAAACATTTATTCTAGACCTACTATTCAGTAAGCTCCAAGCTCCTTACTGATTTGCAAATGTCTTTGAAATATGTTACATTCATTGGCAGTCTATTCTATTGCTTATTTTCTCTTTTGTGGATCTATTTTATCCAGTAAAATATTTTTTTTAATTTATAGAAACATTTTAAAATTTATTTCCACGTTTACTTTTTAAATACTCTTTGATATTCTTATCTGTTTTTGTTTCCAGGTAATGTCTATTGTCTCATTATAGTGTTCCAAGAAAAAACATGATAATTTAGTAGTGAAATTATGTTAATTCTACTAATTAATTTAGGAAAATTGAAATCTTTATAATTATTAGACTTCTTATCCATAATAAAAATGTTTGCAAGTGTTTAATACATTCAATAATTTGTTACTGCTTTATATAAAATATATATCTTTTTCATTGTGTTAATCACTAAGAGGGAATTTCGAATTATTCCCTTTGTGAATGCAATCTACAATGATTAATAAAATGTTTTCTTAAGAAACATCAGTTAATAAGCAAACCAGGAGATAAACACTGGAAAAATGTGTTTTACTTTCTGTGTAAATCTGAAATTATAAATATCCATATACTTTATTGTGTGGAAAAGGAGAGAAATAATAATAGCAAAGAGCACTTGGCATCACATAGAGAAACAATTGAAAAGCAAAGATATTTAGCCTATATGGATGAGAAGTTATGTTTCCTTTATTGAAAAGTTTTTCATGTGGACAGACTAGATATATTTGTGGTCAGAAGAAGTATAATTGTACCATGTATAGAAATCTCAAGGTAACAGATTTTGACAAAATATTTTAATGAATTCAGTTATAGATAGCATAGGCTACCCTAGAAGGTAATGAGTTAATTCCCTGCCCTTAAAGAAGCTGATAGCATTTGGAGGGATATTTGTAAAATAGATAAGATATTAAACAGTGATATTTTGAATTTCAGTGGTAATTCTTTGATAAATGGAACTTATGGTATAGTTTATTCTTCACCCAGAAGTTCGATTCCCACACACAGAATTTATGATTTTAAAAATGTGGTAGATCCTGCACCACAGCAGCAACCCAAGCCACAGCAGTGACAATGCTAGATCCTTAACCTTCTGAGCCACAAGAAAATCTGACAATGAGTACATTTAAATATGAAGTTACATAACTGCCACATAGAGCATGGTCTGAAGCGGTGTTCACCAAATGTTTCTAGTGATTATTTCCAGATGATAGGATTTTTATTTCTTTTTATTTTCTTATTGCTATAAGATGCTGTATATTGCTGTGTTGCTCTGTTTCTTGAATGTTTTTCAAAGAATTGCTATATTTGCATTGTCACAATCAATAATCATTCGTTTAAAAATAAGTTTGTAAGGAGTTCCCGTTGTGGCACAGCAGAAACGAATCCGACTAGGAACCATGAGGTTGCAGGTTCAATCCCTGGCCTCATTCAGTGAGTTAAGGATCCAGCATTGCCATGAGCTGTGGTGTAGGTTACAGACTTGACTTGGAACCCGAGTTGCTATGGCTGTGGTGTAGGCCAGAAGCTGTAGCTCCAATTCACCCCTAGCCTGGGAACCTCCATATGTTGTAGGTGTGGCCCTAAAAGGCAAAATAAATAAATAAATAAATAAATAATAATATATAAATAATATAAATAAATAAAATAAATGAATTAAAAAAATAAAAATGTGGTAGATCATCATTCCCATGACTGCACTCCATCAGTTTTTAGTTCAGGAGGCATTTCTCGGGCAACTGTCAAATTGCACCTGTAATATTGGATATCATTTAAGGACACAACCTTTATTTAAATTCCTTCAGAGTTCATTTTAAAGTTAATGGTTTCAGCTGAAGTGTTGGATCTGATTCACATTGTTAAGTGCTTTAACACAAGTGGAAAAGCCAACTTCACATTCTTTTGCCTGTGAGCAGAATAAATCCTTTAAGACAAAAACCGAGAAAGATGATTTACCTAACTCAGCTTTTGTGTCTTTATTTGTTAAGGAAGTCAAAAGTGCCCTGAGATTGATTAAATCAAATAAATAGGTTGGGGTTGACACTTTGGGTAATTTGTACAATTCTTTTTTTGTTGCCATGCAGACAAACATAACCATTTGCTGGTAAATTATCACTTTTTGGAAACTGAGCTAACACTAGTTCCTCATTTAAAAAAGAAAGAAAAAGACTGTTAAGTCTAATGTAAATACCTAACAGCCCACTCCTGTTTGTGTTTCGGTTGGGTGATTTAAATGGTTTGTGAATTTTATTTTCCTTACATATAAGTTCAGCTAAATTTTTTAGCTTCCAACTCGAAACTGGTAACTTCTATTCCTTTGAAGACAAATAAAAAAATTTCAAATCTAAAGATTTTAAGAAAATATTTATTTTTATTATTACTATTAACCCATACATTTTCAAGCGTTTCTGAATGGCACAGTGAGTAAAACAAAGCACATAGCAGCTTTGTTCAGTGAGATTCAGGCCTCTGTTGAATACTACTATATGCTCCAGGACCTACGATGCCTTCTAGAGAAAGAGAATGAACTCAGTTTCTCACACAAAGTTGCTTATGAAGTAATGAGTTAGGGGGAAAAAAAGAAGCATATAATTTATTATCACTCAAAATAAAACCTAAGTAGTGCAAGAAAGGGATTAAAAGCCATAAGGTTTCCTGCACGAGAATGAGCACCTTCCATTGGGAAAGATTTTGTGAGCTCAATGATGAAGAGACTTTGAATAAGGAAAACAAATAAGAAGAGGAATTGAGGCCCCATAATAGGTAAGAAATCTGCTCTCTAAGTGAATCGAATAATTCGCTAATGAATTTAAAAAGGCATATGCTTTAGTCTACTGCAAGGTGAATATTGCCCATTACAGCAATTATTTTTATAGCTAAATTAGGTCATCCAGAAAGGCTTGAGTTTTCAGGGACACTGGAAGCTTATATCACTATAAAATCTCCAGGGAAGCTTGACCTGATACTGCATATAACTGAGACATTCCTGCTTCCTTCAGGGAGTAAATCAGTTGATTTTCAACTCTTTTATTCATCTCTAATTTAAGTGTCCTCTTTCTAAATGGTAATTTGACCCAGAACATCTCTGAAATGTCTGAGACATTTAGCGATTCCTCAAGGAACTATTACACCTGTGAGTCATGATAAATTCAGAGGTAGAACAAGTTAATGACTTTTGGGAAAAAAAAAAAAGTGTTTTTGATGTGGTAGGATTCACTTCCAGGAAATCACTTAGCATAAAACTAAAGGTCGGGAGGATGGAAGTAGCAACATGGTTACCTGACACCTTTTTTCCTTTAGTGTTAAATAAGGAAAATGAGAATACTTATCAGAAGAGATGCTTTTATAAATTGACATCAGAAATGCAGCCTGATACTGTTGAAAGAGGACTGGGGCAGGGATTGGGAGACTTGGAATCAGTTCTAAGACAGATACAAATTGCTTGCATAACTTTTCCTCCTGGGGTCCCAACTGCCTCTTGTACCTGTCCGATGAAAGAGTTAAAAAAGATCAACTTTACAGGTCATTTCCAGTTCTGAGAGAATTATCTTACCTTATTATGTGTTTGACCTTTTCATACCTTTAAGGGTGAGAATTAAGATGAACGCCTGGTTTGAGTTTATAGGCTTGAAAAGTTTGGAAGCTACTCTAGCAGTAAATTGTACAAAAGCTACTCTAGCAGTAAATTGTACAAAGCCAAGTCATAACTAGAACTACATCAGAAATGAAGCTGAGAAGATTAGGAATAAATCACTTGGTCATAAACTAGTGTCTAAGAATCTGGTGTTAAAAGAACCAGAATATATATATATAAGTGACATAGTTTGAGGTTTTGCATTTTATTTGAGGCTCCATTTGAAAGTCTTAAAATAGCAACTGTTTGCAAAATCATAGGCCTAGCAGTGACTACTAGGAAATTAATTGAACAAAAGACTGTAAAATTTAAAAAGAATGGAGTGATTAATTTTTCTGATTCTAATGAAAAAAAATAGGTTGATTGTTTTAAATGGAAGCCTAGAAAACCAATTTGGAAACTCAAAATATCAGGGTTTGCTAAGGCTTTTAACAATATCTGGCTGACATACTTATTTTGGAGATGGTGAAACTGAGGCCCAGAAAGATTTTTCTAAGTGAAAGAGAGTACATGGTAAAATGGAATACAGAAGCACAGTGACTTTATATGTATTACAAACCAAGCCTCCAAGCATGACCCTGTGGGGACTTCCCAGAAACAGCCCTCCTCAGTGTCCCCTGCCTCTTATTTATAGAAAAGCTTTAGCTTTCTAGGTCTTCCCTGAGTTCCAATGAGCAGATTTAATCAGAGAAGTGAGAAAAGTGTGAAAACAAAGGAAAAATTCAATCGAGACAAAATAATAACAGTATAGCCATAAAACAAGTCCAGGACCTTTTAGTTTCTCCTCAAAGGCTATAGATAATGTGTTCTGAGCCAGATCTTTGAGCTGGTTTGCAGAAACTAAAACCCTGCCCCACCAGGTGGCAGAAGTTAATTGCATTCTGACTACCAGCAGATCGACTGCAGACCCCACACTGTTTGGAACCAGAAGATTGATGATGTTAACTCCTGAAACATCATGCTGTTATATCACCACTACCCAATTAGAAGGATGCGCACCAGCCCATTGATCACCCATGCTTCAACTCTCTTGCTCACTGTGACATTAAAAACCTTTCACTGAAAGCCTTTGGGGAGTTGGGTTTTTTGAGCATGAGCTGCCCATTCTCCTTGCTTGGCCCCATGCGGGATGCCTTGCAATAAACGCTATACTTTCCTTCATCACAACGCAGTGTCCATAGATTAGCTTTACTGCTAGAAGCCAAGCAGACCCAAGTTTGCTCTATATAGGGGGAAGGGAGAGAGAGATGTAGATCTGACAAGTTTGAAAAGTCTAGAAAAACTTTTAACTGCAGAATAAAATCCAAGAGTAGCTCTCTGATTTGAATATGATTGAAGAGAAATATTTGTTTTCCTGGTTTCAAATTGAAAAAATGTAAATTTATTGTAAACTACGCATTAAGTAAATTCCAGGGATGTTGTTAGTGTATTAGCTCTTCTAAAGTTACCTGTGTTTTAGAAGGAAATTCCTGCAGTTCTAATGACCTTACTTTAAAGAACTGATAGATTCAGAGTTATTGGGCTGATTGGCAAGAATTGGACTTTGAGTCACACTCTGAAGTTTAAGAGAGACAATTTAGAGAAGTTTCACATGTGTGGTCCTCAGGATTGGTTTGCATCCTGATTAGGACTTGACCAGGCATAAAAATGAGGAGGGGTCTCCCCAGAGAAAACAGTAGCATGAAGGAAGATACAGGTTGTTTAAGGAGCCTGATATATCTGAAAGACAGGGGGAGAGTGGTTGCAAGTGGGTCTGGAGATATAAATTGAGGCAAAAAGAAAAGCTTCTTTTGCTGAGGTGTTTGGATTTCATCTTATAAGCAACAGGGTGTCTAAAGAGGTTTTTGAGCATGGGAAGTCAAATCTGCTTTTTAGGAAGATAACTCTGGAGAAAAAAACAGAAGACAGAGTAAGGGAAAATAAGTATCTGAAATTCAATATAATGTTCCTTGGCAGAAGGACAGAGGAGAAATGATGATTTTTTTTTTTTCAAGTAACTCAATGAAAGTTAAGAGTAGAGAAGAACAGAAATTCCTGAAATAAAATCAGTCAGATTCTGGGCCTTTGGGCACAAACCTTGTTGGATTTAGATACAGATCCTAAGAACAAGCAGATGACCTTGAGTTTTCTAGTTTGGAAAACAGGTGGATTAGATACCGTTATTTAAGAGTGAGGCAACTTGACTGATGATTGTAAATGATCAAATGTGGACAGGTACATTATCCTTTTTCTTTTATCAGTTTTAACTTATTTATCCCTGTTTTATGCCTCAGGTAACTGCAAGGCTACAGATATTTCTCTCCCCTTTGAAAGTTTTCATTCTACTTAGGGAGATGGATCTGGGTCCAGGAACATAAGAAAGACAATGAAAATTATGAGATCAGTATAAAATACTAGCTAGTACTAAGTGGTACTAGAGGAGAAAGACCTTGATTCTGACTGATCATATGCCCTGGGTCTATGTCTTCACAGCTAAACTGTGAGCTCCTTGAGGTCAGAAACTGGGTGTTCTTCATCTCTGAATTTGTGAACCTTGCACATCTTGACCCCTCATTGACATTCAGATAATGTGTATTGATTGAGTTTGGTTGTAAATTAAAAGAGAAGTTTCTGTACACAAAACTTCAGTGAAGAGTACTAGTTAATCTCTCATTTTCTTATAGTCTAACAGAGAAACAAGGTGAGTGAATTCAGCTTTGAAGGAATTTGGGCAAAAATAACTTAGAAGAAATGTGTTTTTGCATGGACACATCTGTGAAATGAGGAGTTGGTTGAACTGGGTACATCTCTCGGGCAGTACCTCAAACTTTTGAGTCAGAGATTTCAGGGACACAGACTTGCCCCTCCTTTATTTTTGGTTTCCCAGGTGATCCTCATGTTTGTTATGTTGCCTACTTGAAAACCAGTGTCCAATGTAATAACTTGGCAAGTAAGATAGAATCACCTTCTCATTTAAACAAACAAACAAACAAACAAACAAAGCAACAAGATAAGAGTCATTGCCTCTTGCTACCTGGCTAACTCCCACCTAGGGTATGTCTTCTTAAGTTCTGATGATTCTGACTCTTGGGGTATTTTGTTTGTTTATTTGTTTTAGGGCTTCACCTGTGGCATATGGAGGTTCCTAGGCTAGGGTTCGAATGGGAGTTGCAGCTGCAGGCCTACACCATATCCACAGCAATACCAGATCCTGGACCCATCCATGACTTACACCCCTGCTTGAAGCAACCACAGATCCTTAACCCACTGAGCAAGGCCAGGTATCAAACCCATATCCTCAAGGATACTAGTGGGGTTCTCAACCCACTGAGCCACAATGGGAACTCCAGTCTCAATTACTTTAAATAAGCAAATATATACTTAGAGTTTTTCTTACAAGGGCAAACCACCAGCCTCATCATGGCATCTATAATTTTTATGACTGAATTAGCTCATAAAATAATTTTCCAAAGAACTTGATGAAACCAAAGCATTTCACTTTTTAAAATGACATACCCTGAATACTTGAACCTACCAGCCTTTACCTGGACTTTCCTTCTTTTATATCTTTAAGTTCTTGGTAAATTTTTCTCTGCCCCTAGTTGTTGACCTGAATCATAGCTCATAAACACACACTATGAGCCTCTGTGTGTGTGTGCCTGTCTGCATTCCTTCATCCTGTTAAAGGATCTCTCTGACTCCAACCACAAACCCTGGAGTAGCCAAAGATCAGCTGCTGCCTCCCAGACTATCCTTCAGAAGAAAGTTGGTATTAGCTCCTTAATGAATACTTTCAATATCCCTAGTCATTTTTGTATTATTTAATCCTCAAAAGTCTTGAAATGAAGTCACACATATCAGTTGTGATGGTTGCTTGTGTAGACAGCCTGCCAAATAAATCCCTGGATTGGAATGATGTAGTTCCTGGGGTGTCCAGGCAAGCAATGAGCTCACGCTCCCTTCAGTTGTACATAATTCATAAACACTGGGATTTGAACAAGTTGGGCTGTGAAAAATACTAGTCCTGGAGTTCTAAGGCTCAACTTTAATTCTTGAAATAAGGAAATTTCTGAGCATGTGTTGAAAAATACAGTAGAAACATTTTAGACTTCTGAGGTTAAGTTTCTGTTAGGGGCCATGTTTTCACTTTTGAGGCTGAAGTAGTTTCAGTCCAAACAAGAAAGGAAATGCTTGGAGTTCCCATTGTGGTTCAGTGGGTTTAACAGCCCAACTTGTCTCTATAAGTGTGAGGGTTCAATCCCTGGCCTCGCTCAGTGGGTTAAGGATCTGACATTTCCTCAAGCTGTGGCATAGGTAACAGATGTGGCTTGGATCCTGCCTGGCTGTGGCTGTGGCATAGGACAGCGGTTGTAGCTCTGATTCAATCCTTAGCCTGAGAACTCCCACATGCTGCAGGTGCAGCCCTAAAAAGAAAAAAAATAAAAATAAAAAATTGGAGTTCCCATTGTGGCACAGTGGAAACAAATCTGACTACTATCCATGAGGATGTTGATTCCATTCATGGCTTCAGTCAGTGGGTCAGAGCCCGGTGTTGCTAAGAGCTGTATAGGTCACACACGCGGCTTGGATCCTGCACTGCTGCGGCTGTCGTGTTAGCCAGCAGCTGCAGCTCCAATTAGACCCCTAGTCTGGGAACTTCCATATAAAAAAGGGAAAGGGAACAGTCTCCCTGAATATACCTAAATTTCTTCCCTACTTCTCTCAACCAATAGATAGTACATTTGTTCTGAGTCAATCTTGATTTCCCTTGCATGAAAAGAATAACTGCTCTACCCTACTTCACAATATTCCCAAGAAAAGATGTTGGTAAAAAATACTTCTCACTAGGTAATAAGCTGCATTCTTAGGAAAAAAAAATATTTTTCTAAGGTTTAAAAAAATTTGGAGGGTGAAAATTCTTGATGCATTATGATACCAACATTACCAAATTGTTATTACTATCATTGTAATAATCATGGTCGCAGTTGTAGAAGAATTATTAATTTTTTCAGAGTGAATATGTTGTTTTCAGATGAAAGATTCCTTCTTGTTAAGACAAATCTTAATTGAAAGTTCAGGTTTAAGAGTAAGTCCACAAAATTTCAAAGCTACTTTTTTTCAAAACTGGTGGTATTTTACTTAGAACAGTGTACAATCATCTTTTTAAGGACACCTGAAGGAATTACTGTATCTCCCTCAAATCTTTATTCTCTGTGAAGTGTCATTATCATTATTATCCCTTGAATATGAAATATTTTAGATAAATTTTCACTTAGAATTCATGAAAATTCTGTTAGGCAAATATTACTATCTTTATTTTACATATGGGGAACAAAGGCCAAAGACCACAGGTGACTTGGCCCATGAGAGAGTACTAAGCAGTGGAGACAGAACTAGGATATTCAATTTCTGTCTTGAGTGCACTTATTAAGAAGAACTTATCCAAAGCAAATAGAATTGTACAATGGGAAAGCAGGTAAATAGCATCGACTAAAATCACCCACTTTGACCTGGTTAACTGCCTGATACCCAAGCTTCCAAGATAATTTATTTCACACGGTCACTATACGTCTCTTGAGATGCCATAGCTCTTTACAACACAAAAGGCTATTTCAACCTTAGATTGTTTTTTACATGAACTGGACATTTTTATTCCAAGGTGAGGAAGTCTTAAATAGCAGTGTAATGTCTTAGGATGAAAGAGAAATAGCAGACTTAGGACCGAAGGCGAAAGAGTGAATGCAAATTTTATTTATTAAGGAATCACACTACACAATGGTTGGAAGAGACTGCTATGTAGATCTTATTTACTCAAGGTCACACAGAAAGCTGTCAACAGGGCCAGGACTTCCGAGCAGATTCAGATCTCCAGACTCAATATAGTGCTCTTTCAGCTGGCCTGCTCTATAACATTGTACATGGTCCTCTGTCCCACTGAAATCTCCATATTATACTGATCTATAGCCCCCTGAACTCCAAGAGTTAGATTGAAAATACTTTTGTTTATTTCAAGCTTAAATGAGAAAGTGAACCCTGCTAGGAGAAACAGTATTTAGATTACAAATTTTTTTAGCCCTAGGAATCTAGTTTCTACCTTTGCTGTTGAGAAGACATCCAAAAATATTATTTATTGACTATATGACACGAATGTAAATACATCACTTACTGAAAATGCCAAAGCTCAAAAACACAGTCTTTAAGAGAAAGGACAACTTGTGATTTTGTAAATAATAAGCTTGTGCCAGCTGGCAATAATTTCAGTAATTGTATCCATCATTATATTTACTTTTCTATAATTAGTTGTAACTATTTTTATGAAGTTAGATCTCTAGTTTAATGCAGTCATTATCATCAGTCAGTAAATAATAAACTTGAATTCCACTGATATGTTTGGAAAGCATTAATTTTGAAAGAATACCTTTCAAATGGAGCCCTAATCTTAATCCATCGACAGTTACTGAACACCCACTTTTGGCACAGAACAGGGACAGTGAAGAGGCAGAATTCATAGGCCTCACCCTTAAATAGCCTACAGGAAAGTTGAATAAATGACATAATAATATAGAGCTCAGTATATAATAATATATGACATAATAGTATCTGATGGCCCAGGTGAATGGTATGAAGTATAGAAGCTTAGAATAGGAAGAGGTTGCTGTTAACCAAGGGAAAAAAGACTGTAGGAACATGTCACTTTCTTTAATAAAAATAAAGTCAGGTACTTGTAGCAATATTTTATCTGTTAGAATGAATTCTAAAATTTAAGTGTGGATTTGAACTTGAGCCTCTTTCTCCTAGTTTAGACTTGTTTCCTGTGACATTTAAGGACATATTAGTCATAAATTTAGTGAAAATTTTAGGATCTTATTCTCTCAAAAGTTTATTTTGCACTCTGCCTTTCTCTCAATATTATTTTATATCTCCAGAAATAAATTGCATTTCCTTCAATATATTACATCTGTTTTCCATAGAATATCTGGGGATCAAAAAATATTTGAATTAAAGTATGGACTCTTTGCCATTAATACTTCATTTCACACCATCACTTTCTCACCTAGAAAAGCAAGAAGCTGAAGACTTTAAAGCTATTACTTCCCAAAGGAGGTTTGTTCCTTTCATTGTCCAGCCATCAGTTTGGCCATTTGCCACTTATTAGGTGGGGGAGGGGGCATCTTTAACAATAACTTACCTCTTACTAATTATAATTCTTTTAGGAAAAATAACTCCATGAAAGTATTGAGGGAGATCCCTTGTCTTACTCAATATTTGAAGGTACAGGAGTCATAATGAAGAGAGATCCCTAATGATTCCAGAAGATCCTCAGAGAAGTTACTATGGTGCAATGGGGTCAGCAACACCTTAATTAGAAAGTAAGCAGCTTCGTTGCCAAAAAGTAAAAAATTGAAGGGCAGACATGATCTCTGTACCCTCTACTACCACCTGCATGTGCAACAAGAGCCACAAGATTTTGCATCTAAGCAAACTGATTGTGTACTTGGTGAACAAGAGGCAGTAGAGTAAAATGAAAAGAGCACATCACTGCTATAAATCACCAAGTAATTAACTAGGTAGAGAAGCAGTGTCAGTGCAACGCAGGGGTAAGACCATGGCTTGGGGTACCTGACAGCAACTATCCAGTCCTAGCTCCACCTCTTATTAACAGAGACTGAGAGCAATTGCTTTACCTCTCTGTGCCTCTATTTCTTCATCTAAAAATTGAGACCAACAACAATAGCTAATCAGTGGGCTTTATTGTAGATTAAATGTTTAATATGATTGTGTGCTAAAAGCCAGGCACTGGAAAATAATAAGCAGTCATAAGCCTTTATTATTATTATTACTAATTTATTTGACTCCCACCTTCCTCATCTATAAGATGAAAAGATATGTTATACACTTACCTCAAAAATACTGATATAGGAGTTCCTGTCGTGGCGCAGTGGTTAACGAATCCGACTAGGAACCATGAGGTTGCAGGTTCGGTCCCTGCCCTTGCTCAGTGGGTTAACAATCCGGCGTTGCCATGAGCTGTGGTGTAGGTTGCAGACGCGGCTCGGATCCCGCATTGCTGTGGCTCTGGCGTAGGCCAGTGGCTACAGCTCCGATTCAACCCCTAGCCTGGGAACCTCCATATGCCGCGGGAGCGGCCCAAGAAATAGCAACAACAACAACAACAACAATAACAACAACAAAAGACAAAAAAAAATACTGATATAATGAAAGAAAATGATGTATGTAGGTAGAGCACATAATATAGTGACAATACACAGTATTCATGAAACATGAGTATGAGTACTCATGTTTTATCTATTATTTTATTGTCATCATATGGAAAATTGATTTTATTAAAATATGACCATTTCAAATATGATTGGTTGCCTGATATATTTGAATATCCCATTAAAGAGCATGCAAGCCAATGAACTAATGGTCCTCTAAAGGCCATCAGCCAGTTTCTGTAACTAAAATCTGGGTTGTGGACTTCAGAGCTCCTTCTGGTAATTCTTCTGAATAGCAAAGGAGCCTGGAGTGTCATTTGGGAGGTTAAGTGTTCTTTAATAGTACAACTGGGCAAGAAAAAAATGAGTTTACATTATTCTCAAAAGATTGTCCTCACATATGTTGCTCCTCCAAACAAACAAACAAACAAAAATAAACAAACAAAAAATCTCCTGGGTGACAGATTCATCACAGAAAGTTCATTGAACCTATTACTTTGTAGTGGAAATAGGTAAGGAAGTAATCCAGCAGGGAGAAAAATGTAACAACATAATTCATAGGAGATGTTTGGATAAATCCATAAGGACTGCTCCATCTTCCCTTGAAAGGGTCTTTTGACTCTGGTAAAAGATATTTTTAGGAGTAGTCATTTGATAAATATTACTTTTCCCTCATCAGCCCTTAGCAAAATACTTGGTCTGTACAGAAAAATAAAATTAGACAGGAGGTAAAGACAATGAACAGTCTCATGAACCACTTTCTGATATGAAGGCTGAAGGCTCTTCCAGGTACTGCCTACTTTAGACTGAAAATAGACAAATTCAGCTTAATAGAAAGAAAAAAACAGGTATTACAAATTTAGCCATCTCATCTAAAGAGATGACTCTTGTGCGTACAACCAGTAGCAGAGCAAGAAGGTAGTAATATATTTGTTCCGAAAGGATTTTGCCACTTCATGGAAGTGGATACCCTTGGAACCAGATAGCCAGCATGGCTTTCTGACAGATGAGGCCAGACAAAGAAACAGAAACCAGAGGTTTAGGATGTTCCAAAGGGTTTCAAACCTTTTTATATGGTTAAATGTGTCTCTAATTCATTCAGAGATTCTTAAAACAGTAATAAATCATCACAGATCCTCTACTTTTTTAGTCAAGTAAATAGATTAATTTTTCTAATGCGATTTACTGACTGAAAAAGTTGGTAAGATATTCTGTTAGGAATATACATCAGACTCTGATTCTTTTTTATAGAAACTTCTCTCCATGTGAGTTCCATTGGTACTTAAGCAGTAGACTTGATCTGGAGAATAGCTGTTTTCTCCAAGTTAAGAGAAATGTGATGAAATTTTCAGTGAACTCTCTGGGCCTCGGTTAACTAGAAGCTTACATGTGTATAAATATCAAGTATGACTTTTCCAGGTAATAAATTTATACCAGTTCACTGACTAGCAATAGCTTAACAGAGGGACAATTTGTCTGCATAGTGTTAATGATTGAGTTTGGCCAAAATGTTGAGTTTCATTTAACATATTCTGTTGGGCTAAAAAAAAAAAAATTTTTTTGTCTTTTTTGTCTTTTTTTAGGGCTGCACCTGTGGCATATGGAGGTTCTCAGGCTAGGGGTCTAATCGGAGCTGTTGCTGATAGGCTATGCCACAGCCACAGCAACGTGGGATCTGAGCAGCGTCTGAGACCTACACCACAGCTCATGGCAATGCCAGATCCTTAACCCGCTGCCACTGAGTGAGGCCAGGGATCGAACCCATGACCTCATGGTTCCTAGTTGGATTCATTTCCACTGCACCACGATAGGAACTCCCGGGTTAAAAAAATATATATTAATCTTTTGGATTAATTTGACTGAAACTATGAATCTAGTTAGTGACTAAAGTATATTTAGATCCAATTTCCCTTCCACTTGATGGCAGAAGTCAGGAGTCATGCTTCTTAAATGAAGGACTCAAACTCAGATATGCTTGTAGCAATATTTAGAGGGCTTTTATTAGGAAGCTGGTCACATTGCAACATCAAACCCTCAGGTGGAAGAATTAAGTTCAATCCCAGAATTGTAGTATCATATGCAGAATGGAAACATATCTTCTTTCTGTGAGGTGACTCTGGGAAATTAAGGTTCCTAAATACTAATATCAAACTGCCATTATCAGCCACAGCCAGAGGTCCCCCATGTATCTCAGGATGACATGTTAGAGTAACTCTTTGCCCTCTC
The DNA here is from genome assembly GCF_016906955.1 of Phacochoerus africanus. Classification (NCBI taxonomy): domain Eukaryota; kingdom Metazoa; phylum Chordata; class Mammalia; order Artiodactyla; family Suidae; genus Phacochoerus; species Phacochoerus africanus. The sequence continues at coordinate 208,491,956 of NC_062544.1, read as the reverse complement.
TTGGCATCTCATGGTAATATGGCTAATACCCAAAGGTTCAAATGGTGATCTCAACCTTGTAAATTGAATATAGATATCCCAGGTTTTCCTCCCTCCCTCCCAACCTATAGTTTGTCATTTTCATGATGAAAATTTGACATAGATAACATAAGAATGTTTACTGTATCCCATAACAAAGGGACTCATATGACCAAATATTATTAAAAGAAATGCATTAGCTCTCTCAAACAACATTTTTCCAACCACAAAGATGTATGAAAACATAGTCAAAGGTGTATCCCAGCCAGAATGGCCATCATCCAAAAGTCTACAAACAATAAGTACTGGAGAGGGTTTGGAGAAAAAACACTAGTACACTGTTGGTGGAATTGTAAATTGGTGCAACCACTGTGGAAAGCAGTATGGAGATTCCTCAGAAAACTAAACATAGAACTACCATTTGATCCAGCAATCCCACTCCTGGGCATCTATCCAGAGAAAACCTCAACTCGCAAAGACACATGTACTCCAATGTTCATTGCAGCATTATTTACAATAGCCAAGACATAGAAATAACCTAAATGTCCATCGACAGAGGAGTGGATCCAGATGTGGTACATATACACAATTGAATATTACTCAGCCATTAAAAGAAACGAAATACCAGCATTTTTAGCAACATGGATCGTTTAGAAACGATCATGCTAAGTGAAGTCAGCCATACAATGAGACACCAACATCAAATGCTTTCACTGACATGTGGAATCTGAAAAAAGGACAGACAGAACTTCTTTGCAGAACAGATGCTGACTCACAGACATTGAAAAACTTATGGTCTCTGGAGGAGACAGTTTGGGGGATGGGGGGGATGTTGGGCTGTAGGGTGGAAATCCTGTGAAATCAGATTGTTGTAATCATTATACAACTACAGACGTGATAAATTCATTTGAGTAATAAAAATAAAATAAAATAAAATAAAAAATAAAATTATTAGATCAAATAAAAAAAAATAAAACATAGTCAAAGGTGTATCTCATGACAGAGAGATACATTAGCCTGAAATCAAAGAAATTACTTTTTTAATTCATTGTGTTCAATCTATAATATGCTGAGATTCTTTAGTGTGAATGTTCACTTGCCTCATTATTTTCTCCATTTAAGGACTATCAGGGATCCACAATGTGAGATGGCACAGACATGGAGAACAGACTTGTGGTTGCCAAGGCAGGGGGCGGGAGAGTGGGAAGGACTGGGAGTTTGGGGTTAGTAGATGCAAACTATTACATTTAGAGTGGATGGACAATGAGGTCCTGCTATATAGCACAGGGAACCATGTCCAATCCCTTGTGATAGAATATGAGGGGGGAAGGAGATGAGAATAAAGAATATATGTATATGTATGACTGGTTCATTTTTCTGTATACCAGAAATTGGTATATTATTGTAAATCAACTACATAATATTGTAAAACAAACAAAAAACAATGTGAGACTGATAAAGACTACAGAAATGAACCTCAAAAATATTCATCTGTGTAGGACTGAGGAGAAACCACCAGACTGAGTACCTTTAGAGAGGAAAACACAGATGTTCTATCTTTCCATCAATATAAAAGATGGGTGTCACTAAGAGATTAAGGCATATTTCAGATGCAGGTTTTATTTTTTTTAATTTTTTTATTACTCAATGAATTTATTACATTTGTAGTTGTATAATGATCATCACAATCCAATTTTATAGGATTTCCATCCGAAAACCCCAACACATCCCCCTACCCCCCAAACTGTCTCCTCCGGAAATCATAAGTTTTTCAATGTCTGTGAGTCAGTATCTGTTCTGCAAAGAAGTTCAGTCTGTCCTTTTTTCAGATTCCACATGTCAGTGAAAGCATTTGATCTTGGTGTCTCATTGTATGGCTGACTTCACTTAACATGATCGTTTCTAGGTCCATCCATGTTGCTAAAAATGCTGGTATTTCGTTTCTTTTAATGGCTGAGTAATATTCCATTGAGTATATGTACCACATCTTCTGGATCCACCCCTCTGTCGATGGACATTTAGGTTGTTTCCATGTCTTGGCTATTGTAAATAGTGCTGCAATGAACACTGGAGTACATGTGTCTTTGAGAGTTGAGGTTTTCTCTGGATAGATGCCCACAAATGCTGGTTTTAGATAAAAATGAAACAAAATGGACATTAAGCCTGTTTTTACTTTACTGGGAACTATGTCTAGTCCCTTATGATGGAGCATGATAATGTGAGAAAAAAAAGAGGGCTTTTCTCAGGAAAAGGTGACTCATGAATATGTAACTGGGTGGCCATGCTGTACAGTAGAAAAAAATAATGATAATGTATTGGCAAAATAAAAAAAAATTGCAAGCAAAAAATATATAAAGATCTAAAAGATTACTTTATGAATGCTACTTAGTGAGCCTTATGAGGTTTTTATTTAGGGAATATTTTGAGGGAAGGAATTATTACTTAGTCATGTTTGAATGCTCATAATAGATCTGATACACAGTTAATGTTCAGTAAATATCTAGGATCAAATAATGTTATTTATCTTGATTTTCTATCCTTTACTACAGTATCTGATCATAATAGGTGCTTAATTGCTTAGGGGTTTTTTTTTAGTGAATAAATGATGACAATGTAAATAACCACTGCCTTTCAATTCCATGTACATCTGTTGCACATTCTGTCCCAGCATTAGGATCATCCTTGGGGACAAGCAAGAGAAAACCAATCCCAAAGACAGAATAGAACCTTCTTGGTTATCTAAGCCTGCCGCATATTTTGTTCCTGATACATAGCTGTTACAGTCATTGAAGTATGACAACTCCATCCGAAGGAAGCCTCAGCCATTTAAGGGGGGGAAAAAAGCAATAAATAATGGAGAGCAGTTCTATCATTCCTTCTAATACACACGTTGGGTTAAAGAAACGCAGGACAGGAGTTCCCATCGTGGCACAGTGGTTAATGAATCTGACTAGGAACCATGAGATTGAGGGTTCGATCCCTGGCCTTGCTCAGTGGGTTAAGGATCCGGCGTTGCTGTGAGCTGTGGTGTAGGTCACAGACGCAGCTCGGATCCCGCGTTGCTGTGGCTCTGGCGTAGGCCAGCAGCTACAGCTCCGATTAGACTCCTAGCCTGGGAACCTCCATATGCCATAGGAGTGGCCCTAGAAAAGGCAAAAAAAAAAAGCCACACACACACCAAAAAAAAAAGAAAGAAAAAAAAAAGAAACGCAGGACAACAAATGAGGACCAAGTGTCTACACACACTCTAAGATAAGTGAAATAGCACGCTTGACTCCCTCTAGGAGGAGAGCAAATACCAGAGCTCATGCTTGGCTTCTCAAGCATGACGGGGTGTTCTTGCATGGGTTTGTGGTCTTTCTGGTTGTATAGTGCAAAAAAGCAGAAGCTCCGGGTGACACATGAGCTCCTTGCTATAAGCCCTTTTAGTAAAGTCCTCTTTTCTGAGGGATGTCAAGAGGACAGTTTGGAGAAAGACCTTGTTTGCTGAGCATTTTTACCGTAGTCCAGTAAGATGTCTCAATTATAAAAAACAGTTTCATTGAGAAAACACCAAAATATTTCACTGAGACATATACATGAAAATGAAGTATCTGATTTGGCCTAATGTGTAATAAACACTTACCGGGCACCTATCAAATACTTGGCTTCTTAGCATCGTGCTTTCAATTGTAGATATAATTTCCCTCATTTTGGGGGGCTGGGCAGGTCAGAAGCATGTGAAAGTTCCTGGGCCAGGGATAGAACCTGCACCACAGAGGCGACCTGAACCACAACTGTGACACTGTCAGTTCCTTACCTCACTGAGCCACCAGGGAACTCCTACAATCTCCATCTTAATTCTAGCAATAATCCTATAGGATACAGAAAAAGAAAAGGAAGCTTAGAAAGGAGTACTTTGTCCCATATTGTATATTGCACCAATGTGTGATTAGCTTTCCATCTTAACTGAACTATAGAAATCCTCTTTTAGATGGCAGTCCTTCTCACTTCTCTAGTTCTCTTCCAAAACACACATGCACACACACACAACATGCACACACGTACCACACACACACAGCCCTCTTCTTTCATTATTACCAGAATTTTTATGCTAAAGAAAAGACTTGGTTCTGCCCTCATGATTGTTAAAATACAAAACAAAACCTGTTTAGTAACCCACACTGCCTCTCCCCTCTTGAATAACCATCAATAGCTTAACTCATGAAAGAATGTGCTCTGCTAGCCTTTAAGGTGCTTAATAAGCAAGCCCCAGTGAGAACATTTATATTCCCCATATTTTATGTCTCAGTCAAACCCTTTCCCCAACTATATTTTCAGCAATTTCTCACTTTAGGATGTTGCTCATATGGTTTCCTCAATTTGAAACACTCTTCACCCAACTCTACAACCAGCATCTAAACCTGTTTATAAGACAATTCATATATTCCTTCATTTGAGACATAAAAGGACAAAGGAAAGTTTCAAATTCTTATTTCTTAAGCATTAAATTATGAAGATAAAACTATGAGGTGAACACTGTAAAGTTAGTGGTGGTCACTATAGACAAACAAACAAAACAAACAACTAAAGTATAAATTAATTATGGTGTATAGATAGCAAGAGCTATGAAATGAAAAAATAACCCTTATTGAGGCTTGAAGCTTTTGAAACTCTTCTCTATCCGTCCATGTAAAAATTATATGTTGCCTATCCATTCTCATATGTATCATAATAGTATTCAAATAAAGGTACGGATTCTTTGAAAAGTTCCATATTTACAGATTTTTATTGATTATTTCTCTTCTTTTCTCCTCCTCATGAGTTCATTTACAGTTTACTAAAGGCCAAAACATCAGAGGATTTATCTCTTGCCTTTTTTCTTGCTACAACTAGGTAAGGCACCCTGACAACTCACTGAAACTATTTCTAGATATATTCAATTGTATAATAACACTTGTTGATGTGCCTCACATCCTTTTGTGTGTGAATTGAATTGTTTAGGAGTTCCCTGGTAGTGCATTTGGTTAAGGATCCAGCATTGTCACTGCTGTGGCTCGGGTCACTCCTATGGCAGGGATTCAATCCCTAGCCCAGGAAATTCATTATGTCATGAGCTATTATTTCTCTATTTGACATGACTAAGGTGACACTACTTCTGCAGCCAAAAAGAGTTTTGTTTATTAAAAAATGCCTTTACAGTGTATTTACAATATATCAAGTATTATGCTATAAAAAACTACTATCAAGACATTTTGTACATTATTTAATATCTCATAATATAGTTAACAATGGATGTAAAAGTCTTTTGAAAACTAAAATGCTTCGTGTGTGTAAGGCATTATCATCAGTAGCAGTGTATAAGGAATACGTATAATAATACATTAACCTCTGAGTTATTGAAGTTATAACAACTCCATATGTTTTCCAATAATTTGTCCTTCAGACAGACTTTTGTAAAAAAAAAAAAAAAAGATACTTTGTGGAGTACTAAAATCAGTAATTTTTTTTTAATGCTTTCCCAAAGAGCTCTCTGGAGTCATAGTTCAAATGTGATGAATCTAGATCCATCCCTCATTTCCTTTGGAGACAGCTTCCTATACTGGTACTGGTACGAGAAAGAAGTCATTAACAGATTATAATGAACAAAAAATGTCATCTGACTGTCCATAAAACCGTCAACTGTAACTTAAAACCTAGGCTTTCTTTACTAGTACTATCAGATTTAAGTGTCTGCATCACTGGAAAGGCAACAGGCTAATCGATAGTTTCCTTTCCAGGCATTAATTTAATATTAGTTTGTGGCCATCTTGAAGTCTGCCCCTACACACATTTATTGGCAATTGCATGTTTAGAAAGCACATATTATTCTCAGTTTAAGGGATATTTCATTTTCAAGTCCTTTCTCAGTAACTACTACATCTCTCATACCATGGACATTAAATTACCATATTTTCATTTTCTTTGCTTTGCCTCCTATAGTACTTTCAGACCACTACTTCTCTCATAGCAACTCCTATTTACTCAGGAAACAGTTTAATTTCAATGCTGGATTGAAATCAAAACAAAAAATATACTACGAAAGAAAACCTGAGCATATTCAAAGTTCATCTTTCCAAAAATAAAAAAGAATTAAAAATACATGTTTTAAAGTTTACTTTACACTTTTGAAAAATTTTGCAGCACTTTTGGCAATGTTTGAAAATAATTTGAGGAGTTCCCATCGTGGTGCAGCGGAAACGAATCCCACCAGGAAAAATGAAGTTTCGGCTTCAATTCCTGGCCTTGTTCATCGGGTCAAGGATCTGGCATTGCCATGAGCTGTGGTGTAGGTTGCAAATGCGGCTCAGATCTGGCATTGCTGTAGCTGTGGTGTAGGCTGGCGGCTATAGCTCTGATTAGACCCCTAGCCTGGAAACCTCCATATGCCACAGGTGCAGCCCTAAAAAGACAGTAAGCTTAATATTCTAGGGAAAGAAATCAAACTATCCCACTTCCCAACCACATTCACTATGCAGCTCATTTTACAGATCTGACAGGTACCAAATTGTGAAGTGTTCTATATTTCCCGAGGCTGATTCATGGTCTTTACCGCTAAATCTCCAACCCAGAGAAATGTGTAACCTCAAAGGGAATCTTTAAACCAAACTACGACCCAAATTCCAACTAAGTTATCTTCTGCTATGATTCTTATTCTTATGACAGCATAGTCTTCTTAGAGCTGTTTGAGCTTCCTAATCAATTTCTTTATGTATATGGCTCCATATTTACAGAAAAGTAATTTTAAGTTAATGAAAATCATTTAGAAAAAGATGAAATGTGAAATGTTTAACCTGGTAACTCATACATAGTAAACTCTTGATAAATCACAAATAGGGTAGTTATAATTTTATGGTAGTCCTTTCATTGGTATTAATTATTTTTATGAAACATAGTTTGGATGAAAAGTCTTACAAATAGTCTTATAATGACTTGATTATGTACTACATGTGCCCAAAATGACCTTCCCCTACCACTGAGAAACACAAGCAAATCCAAATATCTTTGAAATGTTAACAAAATTAAAAACCTGAATTATATTACTGTCCATAAATGTTATATACTATTTTAATAAAAATATTTGATGAATGACCTACATAAAGACTTTAGTCCACATTCAAATAATTGTATTCATGATGTACATACACAGATATAAACTAGACAAAAGATGTAGTGGGAAAAAAATGCTCTAGCAATCAAGAACTGAAATCTAGTTCTGATTCTGTCACTATCTAATTCATCAGGCTTGGTGGGGTCCTGTCCCTCAAGGCAACAGATTTCTTGTCTGCATAATTAGAACATCAGACAGCATACTGCATTCTGCTTTATCAACTTGACTAAGGCTGGGAAATAAATTTCCCAGAGTCCCTTTCTCCGTATGGTTTTAGGCTAGAGTTACCAAACAAGGAACTTGCCTGAGATTTGAAAGGTCAGCATACAGCAGGTGCCATTGATTTTAGAAGACTGTCTCAGTCCAGCCTGGTGTTGAGCAGATGCAGGGGTCCAGGAGATCTTAGTTTTGTGCACTCTCTTTCACTTTCCTTATAGATCACCCTCCTCACTTCCAGACCCACCAGCAGGGACTTGGCTGCAGAATCACAAAAGTAACAGCAACACAGAGGCATCGCTTCCTGAGAGGTGGAGATTTCCACGCAAATTGTCATCCAGCTCCCCCATTTGTGATCCTCATTCACTGACCAAAAGTATTTTTATCCTGGATTCTCATAAATGCTTGTTTGTTTACTCACACCAGTGGTGAAGGTGGACTGGTCAGTGACCTTTCTCAGGTCTTCCAATGCCTCTCTACACTGTTACTTCTTCAGTTCCTCCCACATTTGGGTATGATCTAATTCCTATAATAAATCCTTTATTTGCATAATGCCTATGGTGGCTCGCTTTCCCTGCCTTATGAAATGTGATGATGAGCTCCAAAGCCCCCTGCAAATCTAATATTCTAGTATTCTCAGAGTCCATTCAGTGTGATGGTGTATGATCTATGCAAATCTCAGTAAAGAGCAGGAGCAGGTCCAAGCCCATTCATATATTTCCAGCAGACAACAGGGAAGTTAAGCCATATTGGAAGTTTTCAAGTCACTTCCCAGAATACCAACAAAGTATTGAGTTCTCTGGTTTCAAGTATATAATCAATAGAAGGATTTGCAGTGACTGCATATGGATTAAGTAGACTTACAGGCTCACCTGCATAATAGTATATATTTAGAGCACAAGTGCTTAAATAAGAAATAACAAATACTTCTATTCATTCTTCTTAAGTATACAAAGATAAAATGGGGACTAAAATTTTGTTCAGTGGCCAAGGCCACAGCTGGGTCCCCACCCCCAGCTCCTTCCCATTAGTCCTCAATTGTTGCAAAAGAATTTCACCTGTACCTAAAGGAAAACAATACCTCAGAAACTATTCCAAGATAATAAATCAAGAAAGCTGGTTTGTTCACATTTTTTTCTTTTCTTCCCATTCTTGAGGTAAACCTCCCACAGAGAAAGTTATACCATGCAAAGGATTCAGCAAAATGAATGAAAATATATTTATATCACTCATGGATTACATTCCTGTGGCACAATTTCAATATAACAGCCCTGGAGAAAAAAAAATTGTGAGTGCATGTGTGTGTGTGTGTGTGTGTGTGTGTGTGTGTGTGTGTGTGTGTGTATGGGTGTGTGTGTATGGGTGTGTGCGTTGCATGATTCCTTAACATTATAATTGCACCTGTTCAAACATTTATCATTTCATGTTACAAAATAAGGAATTCACCGAAGCACAGAAGAGTACCATATTCTTCCATCAGTTTAGTATTTGTTCCTGGATTTAAACAAAACAAATTAAGAATGCATGTCGTTTTCACATGCACTAGTTTGGCTTCTTCAAATCAACCCCAAAATTATCCTTTTTTTTTTTTTTTTAGCTACCTTCTTTAGCTGAAAGCATTACCAATGCATCTTTGCATGCTGCATTAATCATAAAAGTCAAAATTGGCATAATATGTTATAGCTTAGAAAATGCTTTTATGTACATGAAATAAATCAGTAAGGTAAAATAGAAAAAAGCACTGGATTTGGAGTCCAAAGATCCTTGCTGCCTGTTGAACAAAGTGGGTGGGGCTGAGGTGGGGGATCACAGCTATTCTGAGCCTCAGGTTTCTAATGGAATTTCTGTAAAACTTAGATGAGATCATGTATGTATAGGTGATTTATGAAAGGTCTGCAATGAGACAATAAAAGGCATTAAATCAATTAGCATTTCAAAGATGAGGAACAGCCATTAAATGATTCATCCAGAATTAAATAGAGGTGCATCAGGACCAGAAATCCAAGGTCTTGACTCCGAGTGCAATATTCTTTCCATCTCACTACCTGTCATTCATTAATTTTGTTTAAAAACAAATACTTTTTTGGTATGGACCATATCATTTTAAGTAGAAATTTAAAAAGAAACAGCATATTTTAAAGATGCAGGATTAAGAGCAGGAGATTAAAATCCAAATATTCTGAGTTTAAATCTGAGGTCTCTTTCTCACTAGCTTTGTGACTGAGGATATTAATTACTCTTCTGAGCCTCAATGTCACTATCCTTAAAATCAGGATACAATTAACATCAACATCATAGGGCAATTTTAAAGATTATATGAGTCGGAACCTGTAAAGCACTGAGAATAGTACTGGTATATAAGAAGCATTGCATAATGTTAGCAGTTTTTATGTAAAGAGTTATGAAGGGTCATTAAGTTAATAAGATCTATTATACCAGATATTATGCTCAACTTAGCCTCAATAGCAAAAGGGCTGATATCCTAGTAATCCTTAAGAGCATTAGGGATGAGATGAGGAGGACATGTGCAGAATGATGCTGACTTCATCACCAAAGCCTGGGTGGAGTCTCTAAGGAGAAGCTCCAACTTCAAAATGAGCAACACCATTCATTGCTAGAAGGTCCAGTGCTCATGGAACAACCTCATTTAAATAAAGATATGCAGTACTTGTTTAATCCCTTTTCATTAAAACGGCAGGATCTTTGAAAGTGTTAGCAAGGACTAGAAAATGTACACGATGCACTGCTTTCTATACTTAGAGTTATTTAGAAGCTTAATTAAAATGAGTCATTTGATACAATATATCTATAGTAAATGCTGCACAAGAGAAGCAGGTGGGAAAGGAATTTAGGGCACAACTGGTCACACCAATCCCCATCCCATTCAATAAGCCACTTTCCTCTTCAGCACCACCTGTAGGAAATCTTCCAGTCACTATTTAATGTTTTGAAGGACAGGAATATTATCACCTCCTGATAAAATTCTCAAGAGACAGAAATAGATTTTCAAAAGGTTTGTTTTTGTTTTGTTTGTGTGTTTTTTACTCTGAACATAATTTTGTTTCATAGCAACTTCTACCAATGGACACTAATTCTTGGTCTGAAGATAATAATATCTTATAAACAATAGGAACTGTGTAAAGGTACTATAAAATCTAAATTATTGCTGTTAATAAGCATTACAAAATAACCTGGATTTGAGTATCTTGACATGGTCCTGACCACTATGGTCCTGAAAATAGACATCTGAAAATTTTTGTCATTACCTTTTACTTTTCACATTAGATATGACCCATGTGTCCAGTTTATGCCTATCATAAATGAATCCACAGTTGAGTGTGTAGACATTTATTTCCTCTTCCTCAAATTCATTTGTTGATGACATATTTATTTCTATTTTACTCTATTCTGACCCAGTTTTTCATTACGACTGGAAGAAGTCATATGGAGAACATGACCACTGGTTGACCTGTAAGCTGGACATGGGCAGTCGATGCCTTCTCACCCACTCTTGCAATGTGTGTTTGTCTACCGTTCCTGTACCCAGAGCTACTTCACAGACTCAACCTTGAGACAGTTATGTGTCTTGAGACTATCTGGATGGGATATGTGACTCAACCCTGTTAAGACTTTTAAGATTCTGGCAGGTGAGTGTGAAGATTTACTTGCCTTGTGACTGCTCAAGACAAGCCTCATATGTAGGTTCCCTTGGTAATTAAAACTGCCACCTACTAATCTGGAGTGGTCTGCTACTGTCTCTAGTCTCTCCTTGCTTTCCATGAATGGGGGCCAGTTTCAAATTTCACCTGGGGGAAATTCTGAGGTTGCAAACAAGCAATTGGAGAGACAGCCAGGAGGTGGGCTGTAGGTTAGAATCTTGTGGGTTGCTGTGTGAGTACTGGGACTCCCCCAAAGTGCCAGCCAGTGTAATACATTTTTTTTTTTTGGAGAAACTGCACGTAGCACACTGAGGTAAAGAATGGAAATAAATGGTTGCCTCAGTGGGCTGACCTCTACTATAGGTAGTTCAGCTGGCCACTGATGTCCAACTCGAGATGAAACTGCAGTTGGAAAGTTGGGAGAAGTGCTTAGGTTAGACAAGGATGTGTGGTTTTTCCACAACTCTACTAGCTTCTTGGTGAGTAAAGAAGGTGGGAGCGCCAGATAATAAGTTGGAGAACTTAGTGTACCATTTTGCAAAGACAGGAAGTTGCAAATTGCCCAGATTAAGAATATAAATGCTGGAGTTCCTGTCATGGCTCAGTGGTTAATGAATCTGACTAGGAACCATGAGGTTGAGGGTTCGATCCCTGGCCTCACTCAGTGGGTTAAGGATCCAGAGTTGCTGTGAGCTGTGGTGTAGGTCGCAGACGTGGCTGGGATCCCGAGTTGCTGTGGCTCTGGTGTAGGCCGGCGGCTACAGCTCCAATTGGACCCCTAGCCTGGGAACCTCCATATGCTGCGGGTGCAGCCCCCAAAATACAAAAAGCCAAAAAAAAAAGAAACTAAGTACTTGTGGCAAAGTTTGGTTGAGACACTATGAAGCGGAATTCTGGAAAAGTGAAGAGAGCAAAGTGGAGGATGTCGTAATGATCGACAGTGAAAATGACAAAGCACCCCATGCTATCCAACCCCTAACACAAAGGAAAAATTTAAGTAGTAATTACTCTAGACTTCTGATAATAAAGAAATGTACTCCAGAAACTTTTAAAAGAAAAACTTGTATCTTTATCTGCTCCTTTAAGGCATAAATCTTTTCATGTCTTTGAAATGCACATACCACAGGAGATGACTAAAACGCTGCCCACAGATACTACAGAAAAAAAAAAAGCGGGAGAGAGGGTTTTAATATACAGAATGCTATAGAAGATCCATTGCCCAAAATCTAGCTCACAGCCTTCATAAAGTTACTTGTCAAGGGCAAATACAAATCTTAAGTCTTCTTCACAAAAATTAGTGAAAAAGCTTTAGCCATGTGAGCAGTTAAACTTGACACAATTTGGATTCAACTATTGTTTATAAGCTAGTGAGTTTTGTACTGTTGTATGATTTATAGCTAAAATTTTGGAATGGAAACTATAGCGTCCCTGTCTCTGTATGTTTATAAATGTCTAAGGATGTATGTTATGGATATGTGATATTTTATATCTTTAGATGGTATTGCCAAAATTAATTTATAAAATAATTCTGCTTGATTGACTTAAGTGCTTATGTAAATTAAGTAATTCTAAACCTCTCAGAAATATAAAAACTAACCTTAATACTTTTTGACTGTATGTAATCTGGGATAAGCTTCAATAAGTAAAAGCTAGTTTAAGTCTGTTGGCTTAATTAAAATAGATATATTTTCAGAGTCATTGGCATTAAATTGAATGCAATCGTACAAGGTTTATTCTACCTGGGTTTACTAGTCAAATAAATTTATATCGTCTCTCTACAAAAATTTGTTGGCAAGAAAAATAATTAAAGATGATGGCTAGCTGTTTAAAGTCTCATTAAATTTTAATGAGAAATCTACAAAAATTGGTAATAACAAGCAAATTAAATAGATGTAAATGGATATAAAAGTTTGGGAAGGAAGATAATCTAATTTGTGTGATCTTACCTTGTATAATTTTAGCTGCCTAACACTGGATAATTTGTTATAGGTTTTTCAAAATGTTTTAATATCAATTGTGTACTTATATAATACTAAAACTTAATTTTCCTTCATCTGCTCAAAGGCAAATTTTCTTGGACCACCACTCAGCTCCTGATGAGACTATGACAGTATTTACCTGACCTTTTAATTAATCTTCCAAGAAAGCAAAACTTTTGTATTTTATCGAAGTAATTTCCCATTGCCTTTATCAGGTCTTTGATTGCTTTACAAAACTGAATCTTCCCCACATTAAAAGAGTTGTTTTGTTCATAACTGTGTAACCTTCTGTATTTGCCTATAAATCCTTTATTGTCACTTTAGTTAAGTAGATAATTAAGTATTGTTGCATAAAGATTTGTATTCCCATTAGTCAAGTTTTGATATTTTCCCAAAATCAAGTTGTAAATGAACTCTTTGACTCTTTAAATGAGAATTATTTCTCTTCTCAGGTTAAAAGCGTAGTTGGTTTTTTAAAACATTTTATTTTTCAATTAATGTATTCATGGCAAAATAATTCCCTCCAAAATACTGTTTGACCTCACCCTACATTTTTTCATATACACTGCTATTGTATGTTCAGGAAATAGCAGGTCTCAGAGTGATGACAAGAATAATTGTTATACAATGTAATTCTGTGTAATTTTGGTTTCAACTCCTGTTTTTACTTTTTAGCTGTCTTTTCTATACTTAATTTTTACTATTATTACATTGTGGTCAATAAATCTGACCTACATTCACTATTTTTCACTATTTGAACTATGAAATGTTATAAACACTCCAGCGGGTAGCAAATATTATGCACTCTTTTTGATAACTCTATCTTCTAGTATAGATATTCAATATTCAGCTCTATTTGTTCTACTTTAGCCCATCTTTTTTTTGTTCTACACTCCTGTTTTTATTTTTGAAATCTAATTTTTCATTTCAAAACCACTGTTTATTTTTATGAACGAATATCCTCAAAAATTTCTTTAAAGACATTAATTATACTTAGCTTTATTATAGTTCCTAAATTAAGACCTTAGAGTTATTTGATTTTTTGTTTGTTTGCGTTTAGGCCGCCCCGCAGCATGTGGAGTTCACCAGCCAGGGACCAGATCTGAGCCACAGTTTTGACCTATGCCACGGCTATGGCAACGCAAGATCCTCAAACCCACCACGCCAGGCCAAAAATTGAACATGCATCCTGGTGCACTACAGAGACACTGCCAATCCCATTACACTACAGCAGGAACACCTATTTGACTTTATGATGTACATATCTAAAATCCTGATTAATAGATATTGGGAGCAGATAAAGATTTTTTTTTTTACTCCACCAGAAAATGAATGTAAAGGCAGATCTGAGAAAAGGTTTACTGGGAAGCTTATTCCTCTAACCACCGACTGTCTGCATTTAAAGCCTGGAACTACTGCAGCAGCCTTGCAACCATTTGTGGGAGTAGCCATGGAGACAAAGCCAACGTGCCAATAATGTCAGAGTGAAGTTAAAAAGGCTCTAGTCCTTGATGCTATTGCTGTTGCACTGAATAAACAATCCCAGAAATGTCCTATCTATGGGTTCTTTATGAGATAATTTTTTAACTTTTATATATACTATGAGTTTGATTTTCTGTAATTAAAGCCACAGCCATCCAAATTGGTATTTCACCTTCTACAATCCATATTCTAAAAATTAATCAGAGCAGTCTTTTAAAAGTATACATTACATCATGCTACTCATCTGCTTACAACTGCTCCAGTTGGCTTTTTGTCCTATTTAGAATAAAATCCAAACTCCTCTCTGATTTACAAAACCTTATGTGATCTGACCTCTGCTTCCCTCTATGACCTACTCTCTTACCATCACCCCATTTGCCTTCTTTCAGGTACTCAAACATCCTAAGATGATTCATACCTTAGGGTTTTTGCACTAGCTTTTCTGTTTCCTAGGAATTTCTCCCCTCCCTGATCTTTAAATAATTGTTTCCATCTTGGTCAGCTCTCAATAAAACATCAGCTTCTCAAAGAGTCCTTCCTTAACTATCCAAATTAGAGTTATCACCCCTGTAACTCTTCCATCACAGTAGTTATCTTAATTATTTGCCTTGCATTTCATTTATCACAATCTGATATATTTGTTTTATATATATATATATATATATATATATATACACATATATATATATTTAAATGCCTTCTAACCCTTTCAATAGTGTAAGCGTAATGAGAACAAAAACATTTAACATCTTGTTCCTTGCAGTATCCCATCACCTGGAAGAATGTCTGGCATACAATAAGCTCTCAATAAACAGTTGTTGAAAAAGTGAATGAATCTGACCTTTATCTTCCAGAAATTCTTCACTGCTCTGATCAGCTGGTGGTACTTCTCTCCAACTACTCATACTGCCACGGGTCTATTTTTATATCTGTTACATCATTTCAGTAGGATTTGGGAGGGAAACATAAATAAATCCACATATTCAGCAGCACTTTTATAGGAATCAGAGATAACTTTTCTCAGTGAAACCATCATTGCCTTTGAGCTTTTTAGTGATGTGAACACCAAGTTCATTTTAGTAAAGGAATAAGAGTTTTTTTACTCTTCCTGAATTACTATAATTTCAATGTCTGACTATAAACAGAGATCCAGAAAGGAGCATCATACATTAGACATGCACACAGAAGATGTCCATTTAGTTCTTCCTACTTTAGATGTGTTAATTTGCTTTAAATAAATGTAAAAACAAGCAATCTTTTAAGTTCAAGTACAGAATAGAAGAAAAATATGTTAGTGAGAATCCAACCATAAGTTTTCTTACCTGAGACATAAGAGTGTAGATCAGTGATCCCAAGGTTTTCCATACCATAGATCCCAGTATTTTTCAAACATGAATTAAGGTTTTATTTTGCCCCCTTAAGACATTTATGGATACTATCACTATTGCTATAAACTAAAGGACATTATATCAAAAATTGCAAAGAATATATCTAAGTAAATAATACTCCTTTAAATGAAAAACTTTTGGTTTTGGGAAACATTTATTTCATTGTTCTCATTTTTCTTGTTTTGCAATGGACCAGTGGAAAAGTTATCAGTATTCAGCATTAGTTCTAAGAGTATTAAAAACTTCCTGGGATTTAAAAATCTGAAGATGTGGATCAGAATAAATCACTTAACCTTCTAGAGATACAATTTCTTTATCTTCTTTTACCCTATCTAGATGAAGAAGGTTGAGAACCAAATGAAATAATCATCCTTGAAGATATGTTGTAAGCTGTAAATCTCTTTATAAATATAAATTATAGATTTGGCATAAAGTGTGGGAGAGAGTGGTGGGCTGACTCTTGTCTTTTGCACTCAAGAAACCAGAAGTTGCTTTAAGCTGAAATAGGAAAACTAAATTTTGGCGGAAAGATCAGCAATTTTGTTTTGGGCATGTTAAGTTTGATATATCTGGTAGACATTCCGGTGGACATGTCAAGGAGGCATTTGGATAGGAGAATTTGGAGTCTATGGGAAAGACATAGCCTGGAGATATAAATTTAACAATTGCTAGCCTACTGGTGGTATTAAGTAAGGAAGGAGGAAGTCACCAAGGAAATGAGGCAGACATAGAACAAAATGTGTCTAATGTCTATCCTGGCGTACTGCTGTCCTGACATCAGAGAGGAGAGGAAAGTAAAAGACACTGAGGAGGCTCCATCTTTGATATCAGAGACAACCCAGGAGAGCACAGTGCTGAAAGCCAAGTGAATTTTTTTTTTCTCCAGAAACATGAGGTTAGAACATCTCCTTGATGTCCTTCTTTTTTTTTTTTTTTTTTTCCCTGTCTTTTTAGGGCCACACCTGGAACATATGGAAGTTCCCAGGCTAGAGGTCAAATCAGAGCTATAGCCACTGGCCTACACCACAGCCATAGCAACGCGGGATCTGAGCCGTGTCTATGACCTACACCACAGCTCATGACAACACTGGATTCTTAACCCACTGAGTGAGGCCAGGGATCGAACCTGTGACCTCATGGATACTAGTCGGGGTCACTAACTGCTGAGCCATGATGGGAACTTCCTCCTTGATGTCCTTGTAATTTAGGCAAATGATCTCAATACCCATTCAGCTACACCTAAACACAAAACGAATACATGCCACCGAATTGCAATCCACACACATGTACACTAACATAAATTTTTAAAATGCCCCCCACAGACTTGAAATCTGAGCATTCCAATGTACATAACAAGTGGGTAGAACTGAAAATTAACAGAGTGCAGGCTCTCACAGAGGCACAGCTTCAAGGTGCTCGGAGGAAAAATCAGTGGCCCTAAACAGGATCTGTGGATATGCTAAATGACTGTGTGGAAACTGGGAAATCTAGTTTCTGCTTCTTCAATCGTGTAACTGGGTAATATGTCAGTCTACTGAATCAGGTCTCAGGTAACTTAGCAATGTGTCCCTCTTTAAATCGATGTAATAAGGAATTGGTAGGTGTATTCAAATGTTGAAATAATATTTTGTTTTCCTAAAAGAACTTTTCTCATTTCAGAAAGACATGCTATGCCATCTTTTAATGGTGACATCACCTATCATCATTAAAATGGGTTTTTATTGTCAGACACTCAGTTTACATTAAACTGTTAGGTAACATATTGATGACATGACATGTCACAAGTAGCCATAAGGCCATAGTCATTCCAACATCTATATTAACAGTGAGTCAGCCAAAAATAAAACCTCAGGCAAACACCCACCACATT
This sequence comes from Phacochoerus africanus, assembly GCF_016906955.1. Taxonomy (NCBI): domain Eukaryota; kingdom Metazoa; phylum Chordata; class Mammalia; order Artiodactyla; family Suidae; genus Phacochoerus; species Phacochoerus africanus. Next base: position 208,474,215 of record NC_062544.1, on the reverse strand, counting down.
TTAACAGCTTTGAAAAAAAAAAAAAAAACTTTAGTCCTTGTGTCTTTTGTCTTGAGACTCTTAGTTATAGCTTAGCTTGTCCTGATGCTATGTAACCCTATAGTCACATTTCACCTTTGTTCTTGAAGGTAAGGATTTGCTATTTCCCTCCCTCACTGCTAACTGTCAATGCCCTCCAGTGGCCATGTGGAAAAAGAGCCCTGAAAATACTGTCCCAGTTCGCCAGAGGACTGTGAGAATAAGAGCTAACTGGTATTGAGAAATTATTGCCAGGGTATTTCAGCTTACACAAGTTTCTTTCTTTTTTGTTTTTCCTTTCTTTTTTATTTGGTTCTTCTGGCAAGCTATTTTTGTTGATGTACTTTCCAAACATTCCTTCTTTCTTGATATTATTTCTAAACATACAATCTGCATCTTGTGTCAATGTGATCTTGGTACAGATTTATATGCTTAGAAAGAATTTATAGCACATCAGGCAAGCAAAGGCAGACGGTGCAAATGCTATTTTAAGCTTGTATGGATGCTAAAACAAAGAGGAAGCTTATTTGAAGAAATTTTTATTCCTGGAAAATAAATGCAGACACAGTATCCACCACATTCTTTTCCTAAAATATGTTGCCTAGTGACCAAATGGAATCAATTGTCAATTGATCTGGTGGGAATCTCAATAGATGGTCTGTTTGGCTACTCTGTACAAGGAAGAATAAGGATGAGCTCGTGAAGCTCTGTCTACCCAGGGGAAAGGAGTATGTAGCAAGAAGAAATTAGGGAGGGGGAGTAGAACTAAGGACAGGAAAGAAAATAAGAACAACAAAAAGTTCAATTTAATTGGCTGGAAAAAAAGCGATTTTTTAATTTAAAAGACAAGAAGGGATAAGACAGAAAAGTTATAGCAATAATCAAAGAACATATGTATATTGCCAAGCTTTGTATATATTTCATGTTTAATCTCCACAAAAATAAGAGCAAACGAGTACTAATATTCTCCTTTTATGCTTGTGAAAATTGAATCAAAGTTAGGGAATTCGACCAAAATAAAAGATAGTTTGGGTTCAGAATCCATTTCTTTAAAAAAGAACATTATGGGAGTTCCCGTCGTGGTGCAGTGGTTAACGAATCCGACTAGGAACCTTGAGGTTGCGGGTTCGGTCCCTGCCCTTGCTCAGTGGGTTAAGGATCCGGCGTTGCTGTGAGCTGTGGTGTAGGTCACAGACGCAGCTCGGATCCCGCGTTGCTGTGGCTCTGGCGTAGGCCGGTGGCTACAGCTCCGATTCAACCCCTAGCCTGGGAACCTCCATATGCCACGGGAGCGGCCCAAGAAATAGCAACAACAACAACAACAACAACAAAAGACAAAAGACAAAAAAAAAAAAAAGAACATTATGAAAAGAGAAAACTTCAAAAAAGAAGGAAAAGAAGAATATAGAAGTTTGGAAATTATTGGTAAGGACCTATATATACTTTTAATTTTAATGTAGCCCCATATATAAGTGAGCTCAGGCTGCTACAACAAAATACTATAGATGGGGCAATTTAAACAACAGAAATTTATTTTCTCACAGTTTTGAAGACTAGAAGTCTCAGATCTAGGTGCCTACTGATTCGGCTTCCTTTGAAAGCTCTCTTCCAGCCTTATAGACTGCCACTTTCTTGCTGTGGGAAAAAGAAAGACAGAAAAATATCCAGTGAGACTTCCTTTTCTTATAAGAACACCAGCCCTCTAGGATTAGGGCCCCACTCAATGATTTCATTTAGCCTTAATTACCTCCCTAAAGATCCTTTCTCCAAATACAGCCTCATTGGAGGTTAAGGTTTCAATATATGAATTATGGGGGACTCAATTGAGTCCATAAGCAACATATTTTATCTTTCAAAAGTGAAATAAAAAACTAAAAGAGATAACAAAAATATTATTTTGGGGGATACGTACAAGAAAATTTATTATAGCACAAGCCACATTGGTTAAAAAAGACAGAACTGAAAAACAGAATGCTCCTTAATTGGGCAGAGGGTGAATAAATCATTCTTTCATCCATGTTGTGGAATATTATACAACTACTGAAAAGGTTGAATTAGAGCTAGTTGATATAAATTAGGGTTAAGTTAAATAAGCAAGAAAAAGAGATGTGTATATAACATGATCCTATTTATATATTAAAATGTAAAATAATAATCATATATGTTCCAGTTTTTCTATTGAGACATAATTGACATGTAATATTATATTAGTTTCAGGTGTACAAAATAATGATTCAGTATATGTATATATTGCAAAATAATCACTGTAATATACCTTGTTAACTTCCACTCATTAAAGAAAATATATATTTTTGGGCTATGCCCATGGCATATGGAAGTGATGCGAGTGGCTGCAGTGACAGTGTCAGATCCTTAACCTCCTGCACCATAATGGTACTCCTAAGAAAATATTCTTTAAGGAAATTTGTATAATACAGTTAAATTTCATCCAGCATAGGTGATATAATCCAGAACTACTCCAACATTCAATAAAAGAACATGTTAGATTTCTAAAAAGAGGGGGTTCCCACTGTGGTACAGTGGAAACAAATCCAACCAGTATCCATGAGGATGCAGGTTCGATCCCTGGCCTCCCTCAGTGGGTCAGGGATCCAGCGTTACCATTGTCTGTGTTGTAGGTTGCAAATATTGCTCGTATCCTGCATTGTGTATGCTGGCAGCTATAGCTCCGATTCGACCCCTACCCTGGGAACATCCATATGCCAAGGGTGCAACCCAAAAAGAAAAAAAATAAAAATAAAAAGAGCAATTAGCAAAGAAAACATGACAAGGCCTTAAATCAAAGCCTCAGATGCTGGGATTCTAAAAACAGGCCTGTTCCATGACCCTCAGAAGGCCCTAAAAGCTAGGTTAAACTAGAACTGAATTTGAGTAGCATACCTTAGACTTATATTTTCCAAAGTTTGAACTGTTCACTTCCACCCCAACAGAAATCACTTTCTGGTGAAACATGTCCTTTGTGTTCCCCCCCAAACAGGGAGTCAAACATTTAAGTGATCTCAGGAAACACAGAGATGTGAGGAAGTAATATAGGACATGGAAGAGTGCCAACTAAAAGTGAATTCTAAAGCCACTTACTACTGTAGGACACAGGAGCTAAATTTCTCTCAAATTCTAGAACTCTAGTTAAAACAGAGGTTCCTGGGCACATTTCTGAGGGAGAGGAAGCTGGAGTAGTGATATGTCAGCTCCCATGTATCATTGGTTGAGGGTAATTGTCATTATTTCTGGGGCAATTACTGTGACACATCCAGTTTCCTCTGAGTGTAGAGCCAGTATGTTCTAATAGCTAGGGAAAAAAAGAAAAAAGAAAAATCTCAGGAAAGCAGTAGCATGTGTTCCCAATAAGTTTTGAGGCAAAACAATCATCTTTAAACTGTTGTTAATCCATCACAGATCTCTCCAATCTATTTCCAGGTTTCACTGCTTCTCTATCTTCACAATCTCTCTCTCTCTCCTTTTTTTCTTTTTATGGCTGTACCTTTGGCATAAAGGCATTTGGAAGTTCCCAGGCTAGGGGTTGAATTGGAGCTGCAGCTGAGGCCTGTGCCACAACTGTGGCAACACCGGATCTGAGCCACATCTGTGACCTATGGCACAGCTTTTGGCAACACTGAATCCTTAACCTACTGAGGGAGGCCAAAGATCAAACTCTCATCCTCATGGATACTATGTCGGTTCTTAACCCACCAAGCCACAAAGGGAACTCCTGTCTTATCAATCTCTTGAATCCAGTCACATCTCAACATCCACAGTCCTACCAGGGTAACTCAATCACCATCTCTTGCCCTGATGGTTGCATGCATTTCCAATAGGCCTGCTTCCCTTTGGTGTGCTTATCCCAGATTATTCTACAAATGGAAGCTGAACTGATATGCATACATTAATAATACTATTTCTCTGCTTAAAACATTGTGATGTTTCATCAATGCCATCTGAATAAAGTATGAACATGTTACCATACATCATACTTCTTACCATGGTCAAGAAGTTATATTTCTAGTACTCAATTTCCCTACACACATACTTACAGACCCACACCAGCTGACATTATTCCACCTAAATGTCCATCTTGGTTGGCAGACCTGATCTTGGTCTCAGATGTGGATCTCTGTAACTCTTCTCATGCTTCCCATCCCTCAGGAAATATATCTCAAAAAAGATAGCGGATATAGATATATTATTCCCCCTAGATGACCTTTTCCTGGAATGGTATAAATAATCTCAGCTTCCCAATCCCTTTGTACAGAATTATTATTTCTTGTGATGGTGGTGATCTAGTCCACACTTTCTCTCTTGCTTGATTCCCGGCCCAAAGATGATTTTGCAATACATCTCTTCTTTTTGGTCTGATAAATGTTTTTGCAATACCTTCCCAGGTAAGCTTAAATTAGAAGGTTACATTCTGAGAGGAAGTCCCCTTTTTGGAAAAGTGCATAAAAAAAGTTTACAGGGAAAAAAAGTACTAGTTGGAATTGAGAAGATTGTAGATTAGTCACACCTCAAAAACAAAACACTATCCTCTGATTTTCTTTTCTGGCTATCCCTGCAATTTCTCCTATAAGATTATATGCATAGTGGGGTCTTATGGATGGCAGAATCATAGCAGAAGCCTATTGTAACAAAATATCCTCTTCTGTAAGGGACAGATTGCTGAGGTTTGAAGCTTTTGATTTGAGGAAACCCCAAAAGGTGAAAACAGACCCACATAAGCCAGCAAAAAGTTATTATTTAAATGCTAGGACCCATGTTTTACATGTTACAATTGTTAACCCATCCTTAACAATAAGATAGAAATTAGGAGTACAGGAATACCATCTCTGCTTTATGAATTCTGAATAAATGTATATTGCACATGATCTAATTTGGATATTTCTGAATATTTACCTCTTACCATGTTCCTTTTTTCCAAATATACCATCTTATTTTTTTTTCTTTTTTCAGGCATATAAGCTACTTATAACTCTCTAAGCCCTTTCACTGGCTCCTTCCTCTGCTACCTAGAAGGATCCTCATTTATTATTTCCATCAAGGTTGCTTAATAATGCTCAAAGTTTAACTTTAAATATAATGATTTTTAGGAAGGCTTTCTGAACTTTCCAAGTCTGTGCTTTGCCTCCTCCTTTGCCCTCTCACGACACCATGAATAAACTCTTCCATTTTATAAAAAATGATACTTTCATCCTTAGAATCACCTGCTTACTTGCCCATTTAAGCACCAAGTAGTAAAGTTATTGGCAGCAAAGTTTTTCTTGTGTTTCTGCTTAAATCTGAAGTGTCTCCATTAATGTCTAATACAGAAAATGCCATATAAACTATAATGCTATGAATAGATGAAGATGCTACATTAAGTAAGTGAAGTAGAATAGACATGGCCACCCATCTTTTCTCACACAAGCTACCAGCTCTGGTTTTATAGCCTGTCATAAATTTAGTTTAGGTCACTCTAAATGCCCTAGTTTCTCATGTTAGATGATCAGAAAGATTCATCCACAAATCTCACTTTCTTTCATTCTGAGCTGGATAAGATATAAATTCCATGATGACTTCAAGGAAGAAAGACACAGGGATGTACAACTGCGTGAAGGCAGTGGCACGGTTTGAAGTTGAGTGGAACATCCCTTGAGTCCAAGGATGTAAAGCTTGCAGCCTCAACTCTTTCCACTCTCTGTCAATCACATTAACTCAGGGGTCAAACCCTGTCAATTCTATTTTAGAAATGTCACTAGATCTGAGCTCTCTCCACCTTTACTGCTATAGCACTAGTTCAAGTTCTTGTCTTATAATATTTTACCTACAAGGCTTTAGTCACAGATTCCTTCTGTCATCCAATCTTCTACACCTCCTCACTCTCCATCCCACCTTATTGTCCACACCATAGCCAGAGGTATCAATTAGAAACAAATATTCTCAAGTCATACATATGTCATAATTTTGCTCATAGACAAAAACAATCATATAAGGTATTATGAAGTGTGTCTCATGACTAAAATAATATTAATTAATGAATAACATTTATTATTTCAAATTATTTCTATAGTGGCAACTGCTCTTCATGCCATCAAAATTTTTTGGTATTCACAGCAAAAATGCTCTGAAAATTATTTATGAAACAACTTTTTTGCTGTAATTTATTTTGCTTTTGCATGGAGCATCTGTGATGTCTGATATTTTTCTAGGAATATCCAGTTGCAAAGTAACTGCATTCATTTTCGGAGTTGGTTTTTGTTTAGAATATGTGAGGGGGTCCACAATAACGTGAAAAAAAGTTGCTGAAGATCTACTACATGGTCTTAGGTTTCAGGCATCCACCACCAGGTGGAGCTAGATAAAACTTTTTCAAGCTGTTTTCCACATAAAACCTGCACCAAAAAGAAAAAGGGTAGCATATACGATGTGATTTTCCTGTTCTCAATCTGAATCCTTCATTCTGGCTGAGGTTTTTTTTTGGGGGGGGTGTTTTGGTTTGGGGTTTTGTTTTGTTTTGTTTTTGTGGGGTTTTTTTTTTGTCTTTATAGATTCATCTTAGCAAAGGTGATAGCCTGTTGGATTTGGGGGATTCCTCAATTTTCACAATCTTCCCTAAATTCTCCTACTCTGGAATGTTACAATTTGACACACACATATATAGACTGTGTATGTCAGAAACTAAGCTAAGGCTTTCTTCCTTTTTATGATAAAACAAACTAAAACCAACCAACCAAACAAAAAACACAACTTAGTGAGGTAATTTCTTTGCCAGATTTTCTCTGCCAGAGAGCTAGGGCCAGCCCACCCTTTTAACTGGCCACAGAAGTGAGTAGTTGAAAATGGATCCCCAGTGGAAAAGCTAGCAGATTTGTATGTGTGTGTGTGTGGTGTTGTTGTTGTTGTTGTTGTTTTGTTTGCTTGCTTGTTTGTTTGTTTTCCCCAGACTGGTATCTAGCACCAGAGAAGTCAAAGGAAAAGTTAATCCCAAGTCCTGGGAGAAATTTGGGGTTTAAACTTCATTATTCCTCCTGTAATTTCCACTTAAGAAAGCTGAAGCAGGCCATATGCAGGATTTCAGTAGAGGAAACTGGAGAATAGGTAGACTAGGTAAGGAGTTACATAAAGAAGATTCCAGGAGACCAGGGAATGTCACACTAGATTGGTTATACCATACACTCTAAGTGTGACCCCAAAAAGATATAGGATCAGATAGATGTCAGTCTCAGACTCATAAATACCAAAAATTGAAGTGGCCCTAGAAATCATAAAATGCAGTGATTTTAAAATAGATTATGAAGTTATGACTTCAAAGATTTTACTCAAAGAGGTGAGACTAGTGGAGAGAGAGTTAATGACTAGGGCTCTGGTAGCGTTCTCTAATTTCACTAGGTGAATTTTCTTTTATTTGTCAAATTTGCTATGTTTTCATGAAAGATTTCCCTGAGCTTTTAGTGTCATATCCAAAAATCATTGCCAAGATCAATATCAAGGAACTTTTCCTCTATGTTTTTTACCAGTGATTTTATACCAGTAGTTTTACAGTTTCATATCTTATGTTTAAGTGTTTAAAACATTTTGAGTCAACTTTCTATGGCATAAGAATTCAATTCCCTTCTTTTGCATGTGGATATCCAATTTTTACAAAACCACTTATTGAAGAGACTATCCATTCCCCATTGCTTATTCTTGGCTGTCTTGCTAAATATTGGTTAATCTTATATGCATGGGTTTATTTTTTTAAGCTCTCTATCCTGTCCCGCTGCTCTGTTTTTTCATCAGTACCATACTACTTTGATTACTATAACTTTGTATATAATTTGAAGTCAGAAAGTGTGATGTCTCCAGCTTTATTCTTGCTGAAGATTGCTTTCCCTATTAGAACTCTTTTGTGGTTTCGTACTATTTGGCAGGAGGTGAGAGAGTTAATTTATATCTGTGGAAAAAAATGGCTCTAGAATTCCAGTCGGGATTGCACTGAATTTTTAAGTGCTTTGGGTAGTATGGACATTTTAAAAATACTAAATTTTTCTGTCTGTGCACAGGAAATATTTTTCCATTTATTTGTCTTTCCTTTCATTTTTTTCTTTCTTTTTTCTTTCTCTTTCTTTCTTTCTTTCTTTCTTTCTTTCTTTCTTTCTGTCTGTCTGTCTGTCTGTCTGTATGTCTGTCTTTTTAGGGCCATACCCATGGCATATGGAAGGCTAGGGGTTGAATTGGAGCTACAGCTGTCAGCCTGTGCCACAACCATAGCAATGCCAGATCCAACCCACAACTATGACCTACACCACAATTCACCTAACCCACTGAGCAGGGCCAGGGATAGAACCCATGTTCTAAGGGACACTACTTGGGTTCGTTACTGCTGAGCCATGATGGGAACTCCACATCAATATCTTTCTTATAGATTTCAGCGTACGGATCTTTCATTTTCTTAGCTAAATCTATTCCTAAATATTTTAATCTTTTTGCTCCTGTTGTAAATGGGATTTTAAAGATTTCCTTGGATATAGTTTATTTTTAGTATATAGAAATGTGACTGATTTTTATGTATTAATTTTATATCCTACAATTTTACTGAAGTTGTTTATTAACAGCTTGAAATTTATGGAGTCTTTAAGTTTTTTAACATATATAAGATCATGTCATTGGCAAAAAGACAATTTTAGATCTCCCTTTTAGATTTGGAAACCTTATTTCTTTTTCTTGCCTCGTTGTTCTGGCTAGAAATTCCACTGTTATGTTGAGTAGAAATGGTAAAATGGGACCCTTGTCTTACTCCTGACCTTAGAGAAAAAGCTTTTAGCTTTTCACTCTTGAGTACAGTGATAAGCACCTGTCATATATAACTATTTTATGTTGAGTACATTCTTCCTATACCTGATTTGTTGAGGTTTTTTTTTTTTTTTTTTTTAAATCTTTTTAGGGCTGCACCCACAGCATATGGATATTCCCAGGCTAGAGGTGGAATCAGAGCTATAGCCGCTGGCCTACACCACAGCCACAGCAACACAAGATCCAAGCTGCGTCTGTGACCTACATCACAGCTCACAGCAATGCCAGATCCTTTAACCCACTGAGTGAGGCCAGGGATCAAACCTGCATCCTCATGGATGCTAGTCAGATTCATTTCCACTCAGCTTTGATGGGAACTTCTTGTTGAGTGTTTTTATGGTAAAAACATATTGAATTTTGTATTTCAATATTGAATTTTGTTAAATGCTTTTTCTGTCTTTATTGAGATGATAACATGATTTTTATCCCTCATTTTGTTAATGCAGTGTGTCGCATTTATTGATTTGCAGATGTTGAACCATCCTTGCATCCCAGGGATAAATCCCAATTAGTAATGGTTATGAATAGTTGATGTGCTATTGAATTAAGTTTGATGGTATTTTGCTGAGGATCTATGTTCATTAGGGATATCGGCGTATAATTTTCTTGTCGTATCTTTATCTGGCTTTGGTATTAGGGTAATACAGTTGTCATGAAATGTGTTTGGAAGTGCTCTGTCATCTTTTATTTTTTGGAAGAGCTTGAGAAGGATTGGTATTAATTCTTCTTTAAGTGTTTTTTTTCATTTACGAATTAAACCTGGTCCTGGTCTTTCATCTGTTGGGAAGTTTTTGATTACCAGTTTAATCTCTTTACTTGTTATTGGTCTGTTCATATTTTACTTTTTTCATGATTCAGTCTAATACCCCTAGTCTCAGTTTCTAGGAATTTATCCACTTCTAGGTTATCCAATTTGTTGATATTTAACTGTTCATAATAGTCTCTTATGATCCTTTGTATTTTCTGCAGTATCAGTTGCAATGTCTCACCTTTCATTTCCCATTTAATTATTTAATTATTCTCTCATTTTTTCTTAGTTACTCTAGAGAAATACATATATTCTGCTGTTGTGGAAGGAATATCCTGTTATCTGTCTGTTAGGTTTACTTGATCTAATGCGTAGTTCAAGTACAGTGTTTTCTTACTGATTATCTCTATGGATGTTCTCTCCATTATTACAATAGTGAGATTAAACTCTCCTACTGGTAGTGTACCGCTGTATTTCTCCATTCAGTTCTGTTAATATTTGCTTTATATATTTATGTGCTAATATGTTGAGTGTAAGTATATTTACAATTGTTATATCATTTTGATGAGATGGCTCTTTTATCATTCTATAATGACCTTCTCTGTCTCATGACAATTTTTAACTTAAAGTTTATTTTGTCTAAGAATATCCATTTCTGATTTCTTTTCGTTATCATTTTCATGGGATAGTTTTTTCTATCTCTTTACTTTCATCCTATGTATATTCTTAAAGCAGAAGTGATTACTTTATAGATAGCGTATGTTTGGATCTTCATATTATATCCATTCATCAACTCTGTAATTTTATTGGAGAATGTAATCCATTCACATTTTTTAAAAATATTGCTATATAAAGACTTACCATTGCTATTTTGTTCATTTTTTTAATGGATGTTTTGCAGTTCTTTTGATCCTTTTCTCCTCTTTTGCTATCTTTTTTTGTGATTTGATTATATTTTGTGGTATGTTTTGACTTCTTTCTCTTTGTCTTATGTTTTTGCTTTGTGGTTACCATGAGGCAAACATAATTACCTTATAATTATAACTTTCTATTTTAAGGTAATAACTACTTCAAATTCATACAAAAGAAATCAGTTTTAATCCACCCCATTTTATATTTTTTGGTGTCACAATTTACATCTTTTATGGGATGTATCCATTAACAAATTTACTGTAGCTATAGTTATTTTAACACTTTGCCTTCTATCCTTTTTATCTGAATTTAAAAGTGATTTACATAGCACCATTATGGTATTATTCTGAATGTGATTAGAAGCAAGCTTTTACCAGTGTTGTGTTTTGTTTTTTGTTTGTTTGTTTTACTCTCATAACTAGTGTCTTTTCATTTCAGCTTGAGACACTTTATGTAACATTTCTTACAAGGCAAGATATTTACCCACAGGTGGGTATGAGTGTGTTGGCAGTGTAGATTATAGTGATTCTAGCTTTGGGGAAGGTGAGGTTGCATATATTCCACTTAGCTCCATCAGCTGAGGTAAGCCTCATTAAATATTGCAGGGATCTTCAGATGCCAAGGTTTTGAGTATCTCTAGTTATGGTGAAGGCTGTTGGGAGTTTTTGGTAATGAAGGCTGCTGGGGTTCCTCCTGACCTTCTTATTTACACAGGGAAGATCATGGTCAAAGGGATTCCTCCTGGCACTGGGCTGGTTTGTGGGTGCTCTCACATTTGCTATGTTCCAGTGTCTGATGTGTGAGGATATCTGTGAAGTGGTCATGGAATTGAAGTCTAAAGTATGGACACGCATGCAGAGACTGTGCCTCTAAGGTCTGGTGAGTGGTGGCAGTAGCGCCCAGGCAAGGTACCCCTACCTTAGCATTGGTAGTGGCGTAAGAGGTGCAGGCATTTATGGAGTGGCCACATGAAGCTGGAACATGGAGTATGGGTGTGCACAGAGCTACAGCAGCCCTAGGTCTGGGATACAGGCACTCCTGCAGTGATGGCTCAGTGCCTTGATGAAGCCATTTGTGGAGACAGGGTCTGGAGAGCTGAACTGTGTAGAGCTACACAGCTCCAAGGGCTGAGATATGGGAACTACTGTTATGCTTGCTGGCTCCCATGTTCCATGCGTGGGTACTTGTAGAGCAACTGTGAAATCTGGATCTGGAGCACAGGTATGTGAGATTGAATGTGTTTCTGGGGCCAAGATCTCAGGTGAGAGTGTGCATGGAGTGGCCACAGCTCTGGAGTTGGATATGTTAGCTTCGGGATTGAGGGCAACAGTCTCGTGACGGGCAACAGTGTCTTCTTGGGGGCTACTTTATTGTCCTTTTCCAAGAGGGATCTGAAGCAGTGATAGCAGTTGGTAATTTCAGTGATGGAAGGTGCCAGTGTCCTCTATGGAGCAAGTTCCTGGGGTCTGTGTTGACAGACACTACTGGGTCCTCCATTGTGAAAGCTGAAGAAAGACCATGGCTGTCAGAGAGGTTGTTGAAATCTTCAATAGCAAAGACTTCTGGGGTCCTCCTGTGAGCAGAAAGTCCCCCTCACACCCTCTGTGTGGCCGATGATGATAGTCTCCACTTTTCCTTGTTCCTAGGCATCTTCAGATAACTTAGCTAGACTGATCTCCCCAGTGATCTTCTCTGTGTGGTAATTCTGGTTTTTTACTCTACTGCATTGCTATGTGTTCATATTTGGACTCTTGAGCTTCCCCAAGGCTATTTTCACACAAATAGCTATCTAATTTTTTTTATATGTGTGAAGGGATGAAAGTATCACCCACTCTTCTATCCACTTCTTACTCTATCTTTAGTTATTGTAACTCTTGAGCTTTTTTTTAATCATGCTTATTAGTTTATTTGTTCCTTTTTTATTTGTGTATTTTCTGCTTAAACTTAGCACAGTTCTTGGCTCACAGTATTTGTAGAATATAAAATATCCAGTGCCTGGCATATAGTAAGTACTCAAAAAATGTTTGTATATAATTGGTTTGGATGAAGCATTCTAATGTATGGAAAAGCATGTCCTTTAGCCTTCAGCAGCAAGAGTCATTTCTTTTAATCTCCTAAAGCTGGCTGAGCTAATATACCTGCTTCAAATGCTCACTTGCATATAGAAATAAGGAGTCTGTTCCTGGAACAAACTAAATTCATAGGTTTCATGAGGGCGATAGCTTTGCCTAGAGCACCTCACTGACATTTATTCACAGAAGGAAACCACCCTAGCATTAGAATGAGCTGAGCAAGCTGTAGGTGTTGCAAATTAGGACTCCAGTTGGGAAACCCACACAGCACACACCAACAAAAAACCCTGCAGCTAGTCTTAAGCTAAATGCACAGATGTGTGTGGGGAATTCCTTAAATAGCAGGGGTGGGTTGTAAGTTTAGACTGTAATATCTTGACTGTGTACTATGGGGGTGTGGATATGGAAAGAAAACTAAAGCATAAGTGCAGGACATTTTAGGTTGGAATATGATAATAAGAATTGGATACCCAACATTTAGGAATATCATATAATACTTCCCCTGACATAACATTTAGATAGATAAATGAATGCACACATACATACACACTACCTATACCATGTTATGTTCCTTCTGCTGTTATAAAACAAGATGGATTTGTTTGGATTTACAGTGCAAAAGAAAATGTAAGAAAACTCAAAGGTACATACACTTAGAAGTTAAAACAATGTACTCTTTTTTTCTTTCAGAGGAAAATTTGATATATAGTGCTCTATATGAGAATCAAGATATATATGGATTTTGAAACCAAGGAAAGAAAATAAGATCCTTCCATCTTATTATTTCTCCTTCTGTTGCAGTTGCATATTTGGTCCTGCTTTTCACTGCATTCTTATGCATTATCAAATTAGAGTTCCTAGTTACTGGAAAAGTAGAAACTTTTACCAGGGGCCACAGTAAGGTTTCTCATGAACTTGAACCTGAACCTACCACCTGCTTTCTTCTGGCTCTTCCTGCTAGTAGATCAATAGGCAATGTAAGAGATTTATAAAATAGGGGTGCAGTCAACCCAGAATATCAGGAGCAGTGTTTTCTGCTACTCAGTGTAGGCAGGGAGGAGTACATTTGGAACTTCCATGATACTTGCATACCCAGTAATAATAGTTATTTAACAGTAGCAGCAACTACAACCTAGGAAGTCATCTAAGAGATTAAACTTCACTGGATAAGCAAAATACTGGCTGAGGTTGAGGAAACACTACAGTGAATATTTGGAAAGAAGAAAAAATAGGGTAAACATCAATCACAGCTTCACTACTGCAGTGAGTGCTGGAGTATATTTCAATAACTAACTTGCCTTAAATATTAACATCTAAGTGGCATGGCCACTTGGTGACAGACTGGAAAAAAGACAGACATCCTGTTCTGGTGGCCTGGTTTGGCCACCAGATGTATTACATGAGGGATCTGAGAGATGTACAAGGTGATCTCCATCAGATTTCAATTATGGACCATTTTGGATCCTCTCACCTTCACTTTTTTTTTTTTTTTGCTATGGTCATAGCTGTGTAGGTTTACAACTTCACGCATGTGAGATTTAACAGAACCTTGTCTCATACCCACACTGTCTACTTCTCACCTCCCACCTTGGAGCTTTTCTGTCATGCTGGAAATGAGAAGCTGTGGAATTCCACTTAATCCCACATATGTACAAACAAGTGGTATGGGGAATTTGACAACTTATGGGGGAAATATTTGCTCAGTAGTAAAAGAGAGTTGGAGTATAAATGACTTATTTTTCTCTATGAAGAGGGTGTTCTGATACGTAGTTTATATGGCTTCTCATAGTCCTTTGGGATTGACCAATCAGTCACACTTAGGGGTGAACTACTCAGTAATATATGCTTGCCATCACCTCTCTTTCTACTCTCCCCTTGTCCCTCATTCTTATTCCATAGGATCCCTCTGCCTAATAAAGGACTAGCATACAAGCCTATTTATATCTGTCTCACTTTCCTCAGGAAACCAGGCTAAGATACAAGGACAATGTGCTTAGTCAATTTTGGCAAAGAGTAGCTGGAAGATGTTTCCATCTCACCTAGAGACATCTTTGGAACACTTCAAAAGTCAGAATTTATTTTAAAATTTTCTGCTTTTGGTAAACTAAAGTCCATGACCACATTACCCCATGAAAATTTTTTCTTCAAATCTTTTTAAGAAAATCTGAACTGAAATGACATCTGATACAGCACACAAAGCAAGTTCCTAACCTGGCTCTGCCTTCTATTTTAATTTTAATGTTGCTCCCCAGCCTTATATTAAAGAGAAAATAAGACAAAGGAGCAGAGGCAGATTCAGAAAAAGGAGAAAGATGAGTAGGAGGCCATTCTTAACTGAATGATCCAAAGTTATTACATAAGTAACTACATAGGTGATATATGAAGTAGAGTTATCCCTTCCTGGTTAGGTGAGTAAATAAACTAATTTCAGCCAAGTCTCAGACTAGATCACCATAATCATTATAATAAAACCTTGTTAGGTGAATATAAGTGACGAAAGAGATTTAGTGAGAGGAAGGGCTTCAGAAAACATAAATATCGCTGTAAATTAAAGTTACTGCCATTACGTTCTCAGCCTAGAGATTCTTAGCCTCTCTCTCTGGGCTCTCTAGGGAGGCACTATGTGATTATAGGGAAGGTATGAATTTTGAGAAGTCTTGTGTCTTGTCCTGTCTCCATTTCTTTCTGCCTGGTATGTATACATATCTCTACATGGCTCACAGCCTCAGATTCTTTATGAGCTGAAAGAGAATAATAAACTACAGTACATACTCCCTACAGAGATGTTGTGAAAATCAGTAAGATAATGTTTGTAAAAGCACTTTATTAACTAACAAGAGTAAGATAAATATTAGTTACTATTAATATTCTCCCCCATCGTCCTATTAAGACATTTTCCTTGTTGAAGAGGTGATTATTCCACATTATACTTGGCTAAGCAAATTATAAATATATAATTTCGTCCTTGAGCTATCAATAATAAGCTGAAGAGATAGTTCATCTTCAGGTTGTCAGACTGAAAAATCTTCCTACATTACCACTGAGGGAATTTAAGATCACCAAACTTTGTGGAACATCTCTAGTCTGTTGAGAATGGACACACAGAGATAAATCTGAGCTATTTCTTCAAATACTAAATTATTTAATAGTAATGAACAACAACAACAAAAAAAAACTTTAATGAAGGGATGGAGCACAGCTGATTTTGAGCTGAGAAAAAACGTGAAATGAACTTTCGAGCAAATAATTTTAGCTTTTCTGTATTTTCGTCTTTATTAGCTTAAAAATATGGGTGAAAGGACATGTTTGTAGATGCTGGGAAGAGAGAAGAGTGGAGGTTGATTGAAACAAAGGAATAGAACAGTGCACTTCCCCATGAACTTTTGCCTAAGTATCTCATAAACTACATGTTTTTTTAAATCCAAAGTGCCTGCCCTTCCAAAGTAATTTAAAAAAAAAATTTATCTTAAACACACACTTAAATATATTTACAAAAGCCTAGCATACATGTAAGGAGCTTGGAAGTCACCACTCCATTCTAACAACAAGTGAAAAGCAGAAAAAATTGAAAAATCAAAAACTTCTTAGATCCATAAGAACGGAGAGGACACAGGGCAAACCATTTTCCCCAAAGACTGGCAAGATCAATAGATATAAACAGATCTCTTACAGCACAGAGATTCAACAATGGAAACTGCCCTAGGAACCAATTTCAGGGCAGGAAAATGTGACTATAATTGCTGAATTGTTGGAAGCTTGGACAACTCTGAGTTGTCTCAGTGCAGAGAACCCTGGGAGTTAAAAACTCCTAGAGGACACAGTCCTGGAGTGTTGCCAATACTCAGCCTCAGTCCATGGGTGCTGAATAGAAACTCAGAGACAGAGTTTGGGGTGAAGGAGAAAGGAATAGCTTTAATTGCTTTGACAGACAAAGAAGGCCACAACAAGCTAATGCCCTAAAGACTGCACCCTTCTTTGGGAGGGAACAGGGAAGGGTATTAAAATTTGAGAGTAGGAAATATGGTCACAGATAAGGATTGGTGTAGATGCATGCTTGCATTCTTCAAAACTTGCATCAAGTGGTCCTTGGGAAAGTTCTGGTGGTCCCCGAGATTATCACATCAGTAACCTTCTTTCTGGAATGAAGATGTTTCGTCAAGTAGTTAACATTTTCCATTTGTTTGAGGTTTTAGTTCTGCAGAAAAGGTCAAAGATACTGTTCTGTGCCTCTCTTGAGGGGGAACCAGGACCCTGCCCTGGGGCTGTGCTATTGTTGCTTGACTACTCCTCCCTTGTCTCTACTTCCCTCCCTTCACTGCTTAGCAACCATTTGAATCTGTCCTTTGGAACTCAGGGTAGGTCCTGAAGGCTAAATGAAGCCTATTTCAAAAAAAAAAAAAAAGAAATAGGGGACAGAGAAGAGCTTTTGTGCCCAGAAGCCCTACAGGGCCTTGTTTGGTTTCAGGAGGGTGGGGGAACTAAATAATATTGTGATAAATATTATAATCTGGAAAAAATATAGTATCTCCACAATCTTGACAAAGTTCTCATAGTAAATATAGAAGAAAAATCCCCTGGGGCTTTCTCAGAGGTAGGGGAAAGAAACCAATTTGCAATGTACTAGAACAATCTGTTCTCAACAAAACCTGCTCTCAGTTTACCAGAGTAAACTGTTGGGATATTATCAGAATCTAACTGACCTGAGGCAATGAAAATACCTAACTTAAGCCCACTCTAGCCATTCTGTCCCACCTAAGGAAGAGGAAAAAACTGAGAAACACTTGTGAAGTTCAAAGTCCAGCAGCATAGGTTAACTTAATTACTGAATATTAATCTTAAGATTATAGAATACTGCTGCACCCTCCTTCCCCCATACAGCTCAACACCACATTACCAATTTACTTTTACTTGGTACATCATGTTGAGCTATTAGGAAAAGCATATAAGGCATACCAAAAGACAAAAACCACAATTTAAAGACACAGTGCAAGCATCAGATCCAGACATGGTAGTGGTGTTGGAATTATCAGACTGGAAATTTAAAACAACTGTTGATCAATATGCTAAGAGCTCTGTGAACAAAACAAGCAGTATGTAAGAACACATCTAAAATGTAAGCAGAGCAGTTGGAAATCCAGGAAATTACTGAAAAGAAGTGCTAAAGTCTGAAAAAACAAACAAACAAAAAACACCGTAGCAAAAATGAATGCCTTTAATGGGCCTATTAGTAGATTTGATGTGGCTGAAGAAAGAATCTCTGAGTTAGAAGGACTGGAAAAAAAAACTGTAGAACAGTCAAGGACTGTGAGACAAATATAAAAAGTGTAACATATACACAATGGGAATATGAGGAGAAGAAAGAAAGGAACAGAAGAAATATTTGAAATAGTAATGACTGCAAATGTCCCCATTAATGTCAAACAACCACAAAACCAAGAAGATTGCAGAATATTAAGCATAATAAATGCCAAAAAGTCACAGATAAACATATGATTTTCAAATTATCAATTATCAAAAATAAAGAAAAAACCTGAAAAAGCCAGAGAGCCTATAGAGAAAAGAAGATATGAATTACTTACACCTTCTTTTCAGAAATCATGTAAGCAAAAAGAGGATGAAGTGAATTTAAAGTGTCAAGAGGACAAAACTAGCAGCCTAAAATAAGCATAGCAGTAAGACAAGAAAAGGAAATAACAGGAATACATATTGAGAAAAAGAGATAAAACTTTATTTGTTTGCAGGTGACATTACTGTCTATGCAGAAAATCTGAAGAAATTGAAAAAAAAAAAAAAAACCTGAAATTAATAAATACTTATGACAAGGTTATAGAATACAAGGTTAATACACAAAAGTTAGTTGCTTTCTCATGTATCAGTAATGAATAAGTAGAATTTAAAATTAAAAATTCAATACAATTATATTAGCACAAAAACATGAAATACTTGGATATAAAGCTAACAAAACATGTACAAAATCTATATGAGGAATACTACATAACTCTGATAAATAAAAAAGAAAAGAACTAAAAAAAATGGAGAGATTTTTCAACTACATTGATAGGATGACTCTATTATCAAAATGTCATTTCTTCCCAATTTGATTCACAGATTCAATGCAATCCCAGTAAAAATATAAGCCAAGTTATTTCTTGAATTTTTGACAAACTGATTTTAAAATTTATGTGGAAAAAAATAAAATAAAATAAAATTTATGTGGGGAGGCAAAAGAATTAGAATAGCCAACAGAGTATCGAAGAAGAACAAAGCCAGATAAATTATGCTATCCAAATGTAATATTTACTACAGACAGAAATCAAAGGGTGTAGTATCAGTGGAAGAACAGACAAATAAATCAATGGAGCAGAATAAATAGCCCAGAAATAATTCCTCATAAATATAGTTAACTGATCTTTGACAAAGAGCAAAGACAATGCAGTGAAGCAGACAGTCTCTTCAACAAAGTGTGCTAGAATAACTGCATTTTCCACATGCAAAAAAAAAAAGAGAGAGAGAGAGAGAGAGAAAAGAAAAAAAGGAAAAATATGTGAATCTAGACACAGACCTTACATTTTTTCACAAAAATTAGTTCAAAATGGATCACAGGCCTATATGAAAACGAAAAGTTAAACCTTTAGAAGGTAAAGGTGACTGAATGACTCTGGGGATGGTAACAACTTTTTAGATACAACACCGAAATCATGATCCATGAAATAAATAATTGATAGGTTAGATTTCATTAGATGTGTTGCAAACAATGCATCTAATAAAGAAGGGTTACCCAAAGTACACAAAGAACTCTTAAAATTCATCATAAAAAAGCAAACGATCTGATTAAAAGGTGGGCCAAGGACCTTAACAGTTAGATCATCAAAGGATATATAGAGACGGAAAATTAGTTCCACACCATGGAAAATATTTTCCACCTCATGTTACTGGAGAAATACAAATTAAAATGACAATGAGATACACCTATTAAAATGGCCAAATTCTTGAACATTGACAACACCAAATGCTGATGAGGATGTGGAGCAAGAGACTCATTTATTGCTGATGGGGAATGCAAAATTTTACAATCAACTTGAAAGAAAGTTTGGTAGTTTCTTACAAAACCAAACATACTCTTACCATATAATCCAGCAATTGTGTTTATTGGTATCTTCCCAGAAGAGTTAAAAACTGTCTACACAAAACCCTGCACACTAACGTTTACAGATTTATTCATAATTGCCCACACTTAGAAGCAAACAAAATGTCCTTCAATGGATGAATGGATAAATAAGCTGTAGTACATCCACACAATGTAATATTATTCAGTCTAAAATGAAATGAGCTATCAAAGTATGAAAAAATTTGGAGGAAACAACTGCATTTTACTAAGTGACAGAAACATATCTGAGAAGGCCAACTTTGTGGCATTGTGGAAAATGCAAAACTGGGAGATAACAAATATCAATGGACACCAGGATTATGGATATGGAGAGATGAATAGGCATAGTCAGAGGATTTTTAAGGCACAAAAAATACTCTGTATCACAGTATAGTGATAGATAAATGTCATTATTCAAATGCATAGAATGCATAACTCCAAAAGAGGACCCTAAGATAAACTATGGACTTTGGATGATTATGATGTATCAATGTAGGTTCATCCTTGATTTAAAAAAAAAAGCACCCATCTATTGAGTGATGTCGGTAATGGGAGAGGTTATGCAAATATAGTGGCATGTTGTATAAAGGAAATCTCTATACCTTTTTTCAATTTTACTGTAAATGTAAGCCTGCTTAAAAAATAACATCTTAAAATTTATTATACGTGTTTATTTATTTTTAATCATTTTTCCTTTGGGGAAAAGAAAACACTATGAGGTACCAAAAAATTGAAGAAAGAGGGGCATGTAGGTATTACTTATATTGATATTGATATTGTCCATACAGCTAAACTCAGTAGATATTTTTCAGTCTTGAAGTTACTTGTCTTCTAAGCACAATCCTTCTTGAAGAAATATCTTTCTTTTGCTTTTGGAATACCATATTCTCTCATTTTTTCCTGCCTCTATTATCTTTTCTTCTTAATTTGCCTGACTGCTTCTTTGTTCAACAGTAAAATGTAGATTAATTAATGACTTAGTTTGAAATACTCTTTCATATCTTCCAACTCCAAACTTTCTTTTTACCTGATCCCATTTTACCCAAGGATTCAGTTACCACCAAGTAAAACCATTCACAGTACATTTACTTGGAGATTTTTGTGTGTACTGTGGCAACCTAAAACCAGATTCTCACTTGACATTTCTACTTGACTATATCTAAGCTACCCTAAGCTCAACATGTCTAACACTGAACTAATGACACTTCCAACCAAATCAAAACAAAATTACAATGACTCAAAGAAAAACAAGGAACAACAACAACAACAAATCCACCTCCTCTTTTTTGTTTATCAGTTTAACAATGTTCTTATCTTTATGAAAGGTAGTGTCACTCATTCTGTTGCCCAAAATATATAGGATTTACCTTTTCCTTCATTAATTTGATTTATTGTGTGCCAGATGCTATCCTATATATTTGCTTAAATAAAACAGACACCAATCCCTGCCCAATGAGGAGAAAACATTTTATCTCCTCTACATTCATATCTGTAAAGTATTAACATTTTTTGCCACCTAACAGTCCCTTAACATTATGCATTTTGTTTCAATATGAGCATGAGCTAGTCTACCATAAATTCGCATTTTACCATTACTAACAAAGCCCTCTGACTGGTCTTTCTTCTTCACTCTTGTCCCTTTCTATATCTCCTCCACTTCCTGTGGTCAGAATGATCTTTATAAGATACTAATCTCTTTGTGTTCTCTTCTCGCTCAAAAATTATTTCATGGTTCTCCTATACTCTCAGGCTAAAGACTAAAATATTTAACACAGTCTGTAAGGTTCTGCATAATCTGGCCATTATTAATATCTCCAGCCTAAGATTTTTATTTTGCTTTTTTTAAACTCTTTCTGCTCTTGCCCACTGACCTTTTTTCATGTGTCCTTGAGAATACAACAATCCCTCCCAAAAAAACTTTGAACATGATGGTCCTCCTGTTGAGAATTCAAGTCAGCTCCATTTCTACCCATCTTCTCCAAGTTGATTATAATTCATAAATTAAATTAATTGTTGCCATTAGGAAAGCTGTTTCTGAGTCTCTACACTAGTTACACTTAATTTCATAAGACTATGCATTGTTCTTATGAGTATTTGAAATAATTGTAATCATATCACATCATAACAAATCAAAATAAGGATGAAGTAGAATCTGCTTTCAGCAATAATAAAATAGATAATATTAGTCCAAATTATCTTATAGGTAACAGTTATAAACATTGGAAACACTGAGGCTTGACAAAAAACAGTCAAAATGGAAGTGAATCTATCCTTAAAAGAAGGTAAATATGCTGAGTGAACTTTGCATTAACATAGCTTTCTGCCCGAGGGAATGCCCCAGTTTGCTCCCCATACAGTTAGAAGCCAGGCACAAAGACACTAGTTGAAGAGAAAAGGACAGAGTTTGAGGGTACTGTAGTGGCTGAAAAGAGAGGTGGGTAATCCTGAGAGAGAGGGATCCACAGAAGGAGAACTACAAAATCTGCATGTTATACCACCAAATACCTTGATAGAGCTCTTAACTACATATGTGCAGGGTATAATCTAGATAGCCCAAATAAAACAATAGATGAAAAATGAAAAAACTAAGCAGAGATTTCACCTGCTGTCAAACACAGAAGTAAAGAGTTTGGACTTCGAGTCCAGCCAAGTTAACTAATTTCTAGAATAAAAAGGACCAGGTCTCTCTGGAAGATAAGAGCATTTGATATCTCCCCAACATATTAAGAGAATGTCCATTATACTATTAAACATGATGAAACATTAAAAATAAAAAAAAAGATACATAGTTTTAAAATATCAATAGAATCAAAATTTAAGGTGGTCCAGAGTAGATATTAGCAGCCAGGAATTTTAAAGTACATAGTATTTTATCAATACGTTCAAGTACTTAAAGGAAAATATAGTTATGAAGAATGGAGAGATGATTGCCATTGACAGAGATACGGAAACTTAAAAGAAAGAACTAAATTCTGTTTCTAACATTTATAATATCTAGAATGAAAAAAATCACTATATGAATTTAACAGCAGATTGGAGGTAGGAGAATAATGTGTGAGTGAACTTGAAGAGGATTTATAGGAAATTCCAAGTCTGAGGAACAATAAGAAAAAAAATGATAGAAAAAAAAAGGAAAAGAATCTCAGTTAGCTGTATAAAAATATCAAAGAGTCTAACATATATGTATTTGAAATCTCATAAAAAGAGGTAAAGGAGAGGAGTTCTTGTCATGGCTCAGTGGTTAACGAATCCAACTAGGAACCATGAGGTTGCAGGTTTGATCCCTGCCCTTGCTCAGTGGGTTAATGATCCGGCATTGCCATGAGCTGTGGTGTAGGTTGCAGACACGGCTTGGATCCCACGTTGCTGTGGCCGTGGTGTAGGCCAGCGGCTGCAGCTCCAATTGGACCCCTAGCCTGGGAATCTCCATATGCTGTGGGTGCGGCCCTAGAAAAGACCAAAAAAAAAAAAAAGTAAAGGAGAATAAAAGGTACAAAAAAATTTTAAATAATCATGGCTGAAATTTTCATAAATTTGCCAAAATACAACTTATAAGTTCTAGATTAAAAGAAAAAAAAACTCAATTCTGCAAATCTCAATAATGAGAGATAACAAGGAAACTATCATAAATATCTCATAATCAAACATGAACTAAAGTGAACTAAAGATAAACATACTACCATGTATGTCAACAGAGAAAAACAACCCACTACACATAGCAGAACAATACAAATATTGTTACTCTTTGGCTAATACCACTAAATAATTACGGCTTTACAGTATTGATGTGAAATTGTATAAAGAAAAAAAGTGTTTTCAATATAATACACAACACATGTTGTGGACTTTGTATGTGTGTGTTTAGTTCACCAGAGTTTTATAATCATTTACAATGAGGAAATATTTACTTTAATATAAGAGTACTCTACAATTGCATTTTATTTGAAATCCCCTGGGAGCATTCTTTTTAGACCTGATCTACTATTGAACACAGCCCTGCTAGTGTTATAACCTGTCAGCAATCACTAAAAAAAAAATGCAAAAAAATACCCCCCAAAAAAGGAGGATTAAAATAAGATGCTAAAATTTATCTGTTTAACTCAAAAAAAAAAGACATAAAAAAAAGATGACAGATAAAAAACAAAAAACTGGTAGATCTAAGTGAAACCACGTTAATAGTTATATTAAAATAAATGGATAAAGTACTCCACTTAAAAGTCAGACTAGATATAATAAGACTCAGCTACATGTTATCTATGAGAAATACATTTAAATATAAAGACGCATTATGTTAAAGTATGACAAAATATGTACTGTTCGAGTAGTAATTTTTAAAATACTAGAAGAGCTGTTTAAATGAGACAAAACAGATTTCAAGAAAAGAAGTATTTCCACAGATAAAGAGGGGCATTTCATCATTATAAAAGATCAATTTATCAAGAAGATATAGTAATCCTGAATAAGCATCTAATAATTGAGCTTCAAAATACAGCATAAAAAATGCACAGACCTAAGGATATATAGAGAAATCCATAAACATTGCTGGAGATTCTAAGAACACCCAGAAACTGATAGAAAATCTAAACAAAAAAGAAATCAGTAAATACACACACGTTTTAAGACAACATTATCAACAATATTGGCTCAATTGACATTTATGGAACAATTCACCCAATAAATGAAGAATAAACATTACTTTTAAGTGCACATAGAAAAATTGCCGACAGATAATATGTGCTGAATCATTAAGCAATACTTTATGACTAAAATTTGCAATATTTTACAATGTGTTCTTTGACTACAGATGTTAGAAAGCAGTAACAAGTTGTCTAGAAAATCTCCAAATACTGGAATATTTGACAACTTTAAATGACCCATATGTCAAAGAATAAATCACACGGGAAATTATAAAATATTTTGAACAGAATCATAACTAAATAGAGCATATTATAATTTGTGAGATGCACAAAAACAACTAGAGAGTCATCTTTAACTTTAAGTGCTTATATTAGAAAAATAAAAAGGTAACAAATGAGTGGCTTAAACTTCAATCTTATGAAGATATTAAAAATAAATAAATCTGGAGATTGTAGAAGGAAATAATAAGGATAAGAACAGCAATAAATTGCATGGAAAAAAGAATACAAGCAATTAACATAGGAATAGTTGGTTATTTGCTAACAGTAATAAATTCTTAAAGGAAATAAATAATGAAAAAGAGAGCAAATAAATTACCAACATCAGGAATAAAAAATGAGATAGCAACACCATTCTAAGACATTAAAAACTAAAAATGGAGTGTTATGAATAACTTTATATATACACATACATACACATAACATAGATTTTAATTTATGTAAATTATAAAAATAAATTCATTTTAATATATCCTTGAAATATTTTTAAATTACTTTTTGTATATACCATACATATTGCATAGAGAATAACAGCAGTACAAATGACTGCTGGCTTCTCAGCAGAAGTCTTTATAGTGTTTAACCAAAAAAAACCTCTATCTTGAATTCCATATTCAGTAAAAATATCACTCAAAATACTTTTTCAGAGAGACAAAAATCAGAGAATTTGTGTCTAGCCGACCTACACTATTAAAAACTTCAAAACGCTAACTAAAATTATTCAGGCTGGAAAAACAAAAGAAACCAGATGGAACTCTGGATCAGCAGGAAGAAATAAAGAACATCAGAATATATATATGTAAATATAAAAATATTTTCAAAAGTACCTTATTCTTAAATGTATTTCAAATTTAACATAGAGTTGTCCTTTGTCACCGGTGGAGCTGTCCCTTGTCACAGGACTCCCCTCAGTTTCCCAAATCCAAGGATGCTCTAGTCCCATACTTCTCCTTCCTCCCTATATATGTTTCCACATCTGTGTATTCAACAACCTGAGGATGATGTACAACCGCAGTATTTACTGAACATGACTCACCTTTAAGTAGACCCATGCAGTTCAACCTGTGTTGTTCAAGGGTCAACTCTACTATTAACTATTTACAATAATAACAACACATATGATGTATATGCATGTGGAAGTAAAATGTAAGATAATTGGAGTAAGTATAAAAGGTGAGAAAGGCAAAATGGAATTCTATTAAGATTTCATAAATTAATATTCTATAATATTACTTGAAGATAAACTGCAAAAATACTTAATGATATTTATTGTAATCTCTAGAGCAACAACCAAAAAGTAACAAAATAATATAGCTAAAAAAAAATTCAGAGGACCAAAAAGAATACTAAAAATAATGATTCATTCTGCACCACTACACACCCCCCCCCCCAGAAAAAGGTAGAAAAGAAAGACCAAAGGAACAAGGAATAAATAGGATCGATGGGAAATTTAAATCATATCTATAATTACATTAAATGAAAATGAACTAAACACTTCAACTAAAAGGCAAAGATTAAAAAAACTGAATTTAAAAAAGACCCAACCATATGCTGTTCACAAGAAACATACTTTAAATATAGAACACAGACTGTTGGAAATGATAGGGTAAAAAAATATATCATGCGATCCTAAACATAAGAAATCTGGTGTGGTTATATTAATATCAGCCAAAGTAGACTTTAAAGTATGAAGTATGGGAGTTCCTCTTGTGACACAGTGGTAACAAACCCGACCAGTATCCACAAGGACGCAGGTTCAATCCCTGGACTTGTTCAGTGTGTTAAAGGATTATGCATTGCTGTGAGCTGTGGTGTAGGTCACGGATGCTCTTGAGTTCCCATGTTGCTGGGCCTGTGGTGTAGGCCAGCAACTACAGCTCCTATTCAACCCCTCCCCTAGGAACTTCCATAAGCCAGGAGCGCAGCCCTGAAAAGACAAAAATAATTAAGTAAATAAAATATGAAGTACCACTAGAGATAAAGACGGGCATTTTTTAATGAAAAAAAAAATCAGTCAGGAAGACAATAATCCCAAATATGTATATACCGAATTAGAAAGAGACAGAATTTTTTACTGCATTTGGTTGTTAACGTGACTGGAGGCAATGCTAGAAACTTCTGCAGCTGTACAGCAGTAATGCAAGATTCCAGTCTCAGATTGAAGAGCAAAGACAGGATGGTAAAGTGAGGAGAGAGTAAGAATCTACGCATTTGTTCCCCTGCTTAACATTAGTTAAAACCATTAGCCATACCTCACTGGGCCCCATCTTCCCTCTAAATTTCCAGTTGTAAGTTAGCATTTGCAGTCCAAAGGATCTTATTCAAAATAGTGAAAAATAAACATAAGTTGCTGAATTAAATAATTAAAATAAATATAATCCTGCAAAATTATTAGAAAATTAGCTCTCATTAGCAGATTCTGAGGTATCTAGAAGTGTCAGTGTCACCTACTGCAGGAAAGACAATTTTCAGGAAGCATGCAGCTTTTTCTAGGACCCTCAGGATCCCCTGACAAAAATATCTATTTTATGATTTTCCCAGATGATGCCTTAGGTTTTTTTCTCCTTTTGAATATTTTAATTGTAGCTAAGCCAGTCTCAGATGTATCTTTTTTTTTTTTTTCTTTTTAGGGCCACACCTGCAGCTTAAGGAAGTTCCCAAGCTACAGGTCGAATTGGAGCTGTAGCTGCTGGCCTACACCATAGCCACAGCAATGCCAGTTTGGAGCCATGTCTGCAACCTACGCCACAGCTCACGGCAATACCGGATCCTTAACCCACTGAGTGAGGCCAGGAATCAAACCTGTGTCTTCATGGATACTAGTCAGTTTTGTTTCTGCTGAGCCATGATGGGAATGCCAGTCTCAGATATATCTTGAGTCAAACTGAGATTTTTTTTTTTTTTTTTTTTGGCCACGCCCAGACTTGTGGGAATTCCTGGGCCAGAGATCAAAACAATGCCACAGCAGCAACTCAAAAGCTGCTTCAGTGACATGCCAGATCCTTAACCCACTGTGCCACAAGAGAACCCCAGATACACTTTACTAACCTCTCCCTCATTCTTTAAATCACCCCCCTGATATCCTTGCCTCGAAATGAAACGCTCACCATGTCCAGTTGGGACAAACACTCTTTATTCATGCACCTGTGTCTCTTCTGTCCTTCCTTGTATACATTACTCTGTATTTGCAGTTCTTTCTTTTCCCCCTTCTTTTATCAACGCAACCAACCAATATTCTTCTTGAAGATAAGGTTCATGCTATACACATCTTCCATCATGTCTGGTTTTTGCATTTGCTGAATGAATGTGTAAATAATTTGAATCAAATCAAATCGGATAAATCTAATCAAATAAAGTTTATATATTTGTGACAATATTTATCTTTTTTCAAGTCTTTTATAGGGTTTCTTGGAACTGCATGTATATGCATATAATTAAGTTTTTCAAAATAAAAGCAATGGAGTCTCTTTAGCTACTTTAAGTAAAGTGAGTTTATTTTAAGGATCTATGTGTCAGTAAATGATAAAAGTGCTCAGATGAACCTGGAACATTCGTTACTCAGTGTTTTGGACACTCTAGGTATGGAGCTGTCTACTGATACAAAGTTGAATATATTTTCAAGTATTCTCAGTGTCATTTTTCTTCCTGCTCTCCAGGGGCAACCACGATTTGAATTTAGAGTATACATACCATTTTGTTTGTTTTTATACATACACACACACACACATAATCCATAATCCATGTATATTTCCTATATTGAAATTTTTCGAGAGACTATATTAGTTACTACTATATTTGAACTTATTTTTACTATCTTAATTTGTGTTATCTCTTTATCATGCTTTTTTTGCTCCCTCCTTTTTTCTGCCTTCTCTTGGACTGATAGAATTGTCTTTTTATCTAAACTATAAATATTTTAACTTTATATCAATCTACTACTTTTAAGGTTATATGTTTTTATTCTTTCAGTGGCTTCTACCATATTTTAATATAACTTAAATATTGTTTAATGTGTCTTGCTTCTAAACAAGAAAAGATGAATCCACTTTAACAAACATCTTAATTCTGCCTCTCCAGTCTTCTGTACTATTTAGTATTTTAATTCCACTTCATTTTTTTACAATGCAAAAACATATTATTTCAAAAATTACATTTAATACTTGTGCTTATTATTAATATATTTGTTTAATTATTTGCTATGTTTGCTTCCTGAATATGACTACCTCTGGGTTTACTTTTTATCCTGCTTACTTATATTTTGCACTTATAAGTTCCATGAACCACGCTTTCACTTTTCTTTCACATTTTTTGGTAGTATCTTTATTTCATCCCCAGATTTGAATTATGGTTTAGCTGGTTGTGCAATTTTAGGGTGACAGTTTTATTTTTCCCTCAGCACTTTGATAATGTTATTCCAAAAGTCAGCTAGCCTCAATTTTTGCTAAAAAAAAGTTCACTGGCAGTCAAAACTACTTATTTTTATATTGCTATCCTCTGTTTTTTTCCCTCTTTATAGGTTTTTTTTTTTAATCACTTGGTGCACTTTAAACACATAAACATGGTAATTTTAAGTTTCTTTTTTATAAGTTTCTTTCCTATTTGTCTTACTACTGTGATCCCATGCGTATATATTTTCCCATTTGTGAGTCTGTTGTTCACCTTTCTACTTGTCCTGTCTATGAGAACATCTTTAAGGGTCAGCTTCCTATGAGTCTCGTGTATGTTCTGAGTACCGCAAGTTCCTCTCTGGGATGGTTTTATA
Source organism: Phacochoerus africanus (assembly GCF_016906955.1). Classification (NCBI taxonomy): domain Eukaryota; kingdom Metazoa; phylum Chordata; class Mammalia; order Artiodactyla; family Suidae; genus Phacochoerus; species Phacochoerus africanus. The sequence continues at coordinate 208,444,817 of NC_062544.1, read as the reverse complement.
GTTACCTCTGCTTAGGTCCTACAGGTAGGCTGTCTACAAATTTTATATCAATTATATTCTATTTGGGATTCTTCCCAATAGCTCAAGTGTTAGAAATTTGGGCTGCACACATGGATAGAACTAAGATCTCTGTCTCTTATTGGTGACTTAGTTTATGACTATGACCTCAGGAGTCATTGCTCAGTGACAGAGATTTTAGGACCCTACACAGAGCAGCACTTATGTGGCTTCCTGGCTTATACTGAGTCCAGATACATTCCTCACTGTATGAGGGATTGAAGTCTTGACCATTTTTTGCATCTAGCAGTAAAAATTCAAGTCACTAATGCACATAACCTTATTCTCCCAGAGGCACCGTGGTTCAACTCTTGTGCATAGCTATGGCTCTGGGATAATTTTTGGCATCTGGATATTTCCCTTTCTTGCTTTATTGCCTAGCTAACTTATTTTAATTTATTTAAAATACATTAGCCAGCTTTACTGTGTTCAAAGTAGGAACAAGAGTTTCTGCTCTAGTAAGTCTGTCTTTTTGATCAGAAATCTGGCTCTTCTATTTTTTTAGTCTGCTTCATTTTGAGCATCTACTTATTTAATAGTTATTGCCCCTGTAAGCAGATAGTTTATGCTTGACCGCATCATGTATCAGCAACCAGTTTGTGGTTTAGCTGCTTTCAGGCTAGTCTAAATTACTGAGCTGACTCAAATAACAACCTAAATAGAGGTTGTTCTAGTAGAGGTTATATAGGTTAGGACTTGGAAAGATATTAGGCTTGGTAGGTACTGTATTAACATATTTTCTGTGGTTTATAATGCAAAGCTCAAACTTATAAAATGAGTGAGATCAGACATCACTTCAGAAGTGACTCACAAAATAGGTAACCAAAATTATTTTTTGAAAGAGTGAATATATCAATGAATGAATGGTCTACATTTTTCTATAGGCTCTGCAGTCATTTGATTTGAGCAAATACTTCTCTGTTCCTCAATTTCCTCGACGTTAAAATAGAATAAAATTGGCTCTGCCAACCTCACAGGTTGTTACAAGAACAGAATCACAAGAAGGCAGAGGATGTGAAAATATTTTGAAACTGTAAAATGCTATATAAATGTGATTTATTGCTATTGCTATTGTTATAACGGAAAGTTACATTTGGATTCACAAGACCATTTATGTAGTCTTATTATAATCTGTGATCTGCAATGACAAAATCATAAAGCATATTAATAATCAAGCCTTTATTGATCATATTACATTATCATAACTTGTCAATGGTGCCAAAAATATAAGCAACCTTTTAAGAATCATGTTGATTTGAAAAGTTCAGAGACAGTCTGATTTGTGAAGAAGACTTGGTCTTAGGAACTAGATTTCTCTGGTTTTCAAATACTAGATCTGCCATTTGATAACTGTTTGATCTTGAGAAAGTTATTCTTCTGAATCTTGGTTATCTAATTTTTGAAATGTGGATAATTATGCCAGTTTCGTGTTGTGATAGGATGATTGAATGGCATGATGTATGTCAGTGAGGGTAGGTAGACACTACCGACCTTCATTCTCTCTGCAGCAAATATCCTTCTACTTCACAACACAATCCTTTAAAGCAAACTTTAAAGACAGAGAGATTGAAAAGGACTACTTAGTTGGAAGAAAGTATTTTTACTGTTTTAAAAGAAAACACTGTCCAATAGCACAACTTTGTATAAAGTACACAAATGTGACTTTTTTTTTTTTGGTATAGTTTTATCAATGTAAGCCATCTGAAAATGTGCTTAAAGAGATGCTTGCTATTTGGTTAACTGAGCATTATGGCCAATCTATGGCCTGTTTCATATGAGTAATGTAATTCCCTGCAATGTAATTTTGAATGCAGATATATAGCCTAGGAGTTTTCAAATGAGGCCGTGTGTAACAAAGCAACATCATGTGTTATAGTCATGCCATTGACTATGATTTTGTCATACTCCAGAGGAAAATATTGTTATTTTTATTGACTCTCTTTTAATTATTCAAAATACTACATGTTTGACAAAACTAACCAACACAATATGTCTTTGATCTGCTCTTTAAAATTGGAATGTAACTGTGTAAACTATTTGGAGAAGTTCTCTCTATGCTTTTTATGTGTAACCAATCTCTGTTCTGTTATGGGTTCTTGCTGAATTAACAATAATTGAATAATTAATTGATTTATACCTCTGAATGAAATTTTGAAAATCCTGAATAAAATGTATTAAAATGTCTTCCTAAGGGTAAGCAGTTTGATAAAGTGTAATGGGAAGCCGACTTCTTTGAAAAACTTTGATTTTGAACTTTTCTGTGTTTCTCTCAAGGGCAGGTTTTGTCTTCAGATTATGTGACTTGTGTTGAATATGGGCACTGTCATAATTGAATGAACCTTTAATTGTAGACTTTGGGTGGCTTTCACAAGGAAGAAGAATTTCCCCTTAATTAAATATCTTTGGCTAATTATCTCTGCATTAATGACTTGGCTGCTGTTATCCATCATGTGGGAATCATAAGTAAAGTGTTAGAGCTGATGAGAACAGTCCTAGACAAGGTCTTTTCTCCCCATCCTCCACAGCACTCGCTATTTCTGTTCTGGGTCCTAGGAGTCCCAGTAATTTTCATGAGCTTGGGCTTTGATTACTGGATGCAAGCCTTCTGACTCCCCATCACATAAGGTAAATGGATTAGCCATATTTATTTTATTTATACATAGATGATACCCACTTCAACTGTCTTAAGGAAAAACACGCAATTTACTGGTTCACTTGAAGAAAAAGTCTAAGGATAGAAAATTCTGCAGATATTGCTGGATGTGGAGACTCAAAACACATCTTTAGGAGTCATTGTCTCTTCATCTCTTGGCCTCTCTGTTTGGTTTATTCAGGTGATCTCTTCCCACACAGTAAGGAAGTTCATAGCAGCTCCTATTCTCTCAGTAATCCCACCAAATGAGCATAATTCTTTCTGAAAAGTATTTTTTTATGGCCACACCCATGGCATATGGAAGTTCCCAGGACAGGGATTGAATCCCAGTCTCAGCTGTGACCTATGTCACAGCTGCAGCAACACCAGATCCTTAACCCACTGCTCCAGGCCAGGGATCGAACATGCACCTCCTCCTTGACCCAAGCCACTGCACCACAGGGAACTCCTGAGTGGTAATAATAATCCCATTTCAATTTCTTTGGACTGATTTAGGCTATTTGTCTTTTATAAACTAATTGTGGAAGCCAGTAAAATACTACTACTGATTGGGTGGGCTTAAATCATATATCCTCTTTTGGATCTAATACTAAGCATAAAACAAGGACTGAGAGAAGGAAAGGGTCAGATACCCTAAAAAAATCAGAATGTTATTACTATGGAAAGAGGAAATGTAAAAAAAAAAATGTTGTCATCATGCATTTGATAAGAATGTGATATTTGTGTTGCGCTTCAAATAATGAATGAACTAAAGTTCCACAAAGTGAAAAAGTAGTTGTAGGAGATAGAGGAGTGGGCATTTAGGGAAAGAGGACAGTAAGACATAGGGATGGTAAGGAGTATGATAGTTTGGAGGAATGGGAGTAGGTTACTGCTGTGGAAATCTCCTAGTAACCACCCCCATGCAATACTACTTTAGACAGGGACAGATCACTTCAGACACTAGGCATTCTATGGGCAAAGAATTTAAAAATTATCTACTCAAAGTTAGGTTGAAATAGAAAAGTTAATATGTATAGTCACTGAGGGTGGCTTGATCATTACTTGACAATGGCTTATCTAGTGCCTTCCAAGTGTGAAAACGTGGAAAGTATGGGGAAACTATGCAAACCACAATAATCATGCTTTCAAAGAATTGTTATTAGGGCACTATAAAACATACAAACAATTCACTATACACAGGGTAGGAAGCAAAGAGCCTATTTATTATCCCTCACACTTCACCTCAAAAGAGAGCTCCAGGCACATGCACACTGCTCTATAAAATAGGTGATTAATTAGAACCTTCTGTATTATTAAAACCCCCTCAATAGTTTTTAATAAACTTTATGGGGGAAAAAAGAATGAATATTATTTATATGTATGATTGATTGATTCACTTTGAAGTATACCTGCAACTAATACAATGTTGTAAGTCAACCATATTCCAATAAAATTAAATTTAAAAAAAAAAGAGAGCCCTAGAATTGTCTGTGCTCCTGGTAAAAACATCAATTCCTTCAAAACCCAACATTAATAGTCTCACCACATTTTGTTCTTAGAGCGTACTAGAACCAATTCCTTTATGGTCTGATTCTATTGCATCAGCTAAGACAACGAGACTCTCCTGTCATCTCAACATCCTTAGACTCCCCTCCTATAGATCTTTTTATACTCTTCTCCCCAACCACCCCCTGTACAAACAACCTGATTCAATCTCCCATCAACTTCTCTCCTAGGATCCATCAAACCATTTTCTTCATAGGTAACACATAAATCCAGGGCTCCCATCTGCACTATAATCCATACACGGTTCCTCCCCATTTCTGACACCTTCCCTTTGTCAAGTACTTTACCTTCACTAAGGCATCCTGAAGGCATGATCAACAATCAGCGGATTTTCTTTTTTTTTTTTTTTATTTTCCCACTGTACAGCAAGGGGGTCAGGTTATCCTTACATGTATACATTACAATTACATTTTTCCCCCAGCCTTTCTTCTGTTGCAACATGAGTATCTAGACAAAGTTCTCAATGCTATTCAGCAGGATCTCCTTGTAAATCTATTCTAAGTTGTGTCTGATTAGCCCAAGCTCCCGATCCCTCCCACTCCCTCCCCCTCCCATCAGTCTCTTCTCCAAGTCCATGATTTTCTTTTCTAAGGAGATGTTCATTTGTGCTGGATGTTAGATTCCAGTTATAAGTGATGTCATATGGTATTTGTCTTTGTCTTTCTGGCTCAGTATGAGATTCTCTAGCTCCATCCATGTTGCTGCAAATGGCATTATGTCATTCTTTTTTATGGCTGAGTAGGATTCCATTGTGTATATATACCACATCTTCCGAATCCAATCATCTGTTGATGGATATTTGGGTTGTTTCCATGTCCTGGCTATTGTGAATAGTGCTGCAATGAACATGCGGGTGCACGTGTGTCTTTTAAGTAGAGTTTTGTCAGGATAGATGCCCAAGAGTGGGATTGCGGGGTCATATGGAAGTTCTATGTATAGATTTCTAAGGTATCTCCAAACTGTTCTCCATAGTGGCTGTACCAGTTTACATTCCCACCAACAGTGTAGGAGGGTTCCCTTTTCTCCACACCCCCTCCAGCACTTGTTATTTGTGGATTTATTAATGATGGCCATTCTGACTGGTGTGAGGTGATATCTCATGATAGTTTTGATTTGCATTTCTCTTATAACCAGCGATGTTGAGCATTTTTTCACGTAATCAGCGGATTTTCTGATGTCCTTTATCTTTTCTCTACAAATTACCTTTTCTTCTTACTCTAACAGAGGTAGGTTTGCTGCAAGACATTGTTTCTTCTTTAGCCTTCCCAAGTAGTGGCTCTTTTCTTCCCATGCCCCTTATACAACTGGCCTGTCCTCCTGGCTCTTTGTTTCTGCTTCTAGACCACTGTCCTTCCTCTTCCATGAAATCTTCCAGCTTTGAATTCCATGTATACTACCCATATTACCTCCTGAATTCAATCTTAGAACAACTCTGATCTCTCCCTCTCATGTGATTCTATTACCTGGATCCCTGACAATCTTTCAATAGTACTACCTTGATTCTTGGTGATCCCAATAGTCTCACTGAGTCTATTTTCAGTATTTGAGCCTCTCAGTTCTTGATCTCCTCCACACCATTGGTCCTATCTTCAGTATACCTCATCCCTCATCCCTCACTGTCATTAAATCACTTTAATATCATGAGGCTGAATAAGTTCAATTCCTCCATAATCTCAGTTTCAAGCATCCACTCTCTGTCATATCCTTTCTTTCTTTTTTTTCCTCCTATCTTTCCAGCTCACTTGACCTAGTACTCTTATTCCAACAATCTTTTGACCTTACCAGGACTTCTAATCTATTTATCTTACCACATTTTACTATTTCTAAACTCTCTCATGTCCTCACTTTAATTCTTATGTGGCTTAAATTCCATAGTCAATCAACATAACCATGTCTTTGCAGGCATTATCCACTCTTATTCTAGTCAAACCCATCTATCTACCTATTTACCACCTGCACATGTGTAGACAAGTGCGATAAAGAAAAACACAACCATGTTGACTGATCTCATATTAGTTTCATGACCTCCATCCTCAAGTATCCTCATTGCTCTCCAGAAATACTGCTTCACTGTCCAGAATTATTCACTTCCTTTTTCTCCTAGCTGACTATTTCATATCTGTCCCATTTCTCTCAAATACTGACGCTCAACATCTCTTCTCTCATTCTCACTCTAGACCAATTATCGTGATTTTTTTTTAATTAGAACTAGAGAAGACCATCCTCAAATTCCCATCACTGTACCTACTTATCTACCAGCAACCTCCTGTTGCCCTGAACTTTGGGGAAACCCTTCCATGTGTGCCCTGCATTCAATTTATATAGGGTTATTATTCCAATAATTTTCTCTTCTCTACTCTGCATCTTCAATTTTTCCCTCTCCACTTATCTACCTGTCCATGTGCAGCTATATAGGGATGAAAAACACACAAGTATGCTGAATAGTCTCTCATCAAAATCAGGACTACCTTTCTGAAGTGAAGCTTTATCATTGCTATTTTCAGCAGCATGGGAGAAATAACAACAAAGCACTGCTTGATGCCACTTGTACCTCAAAAAAATCCACCTCTCTGTTCTCATTTAAAGCCAGATTCCTCTAAGAATTATTTTACTTTCTGTATTCAGTTCCATTTCCTCTCTCTTAGGGACCTGTTCAGAGCAGGATTTTGCTCCCACCGCTCCACAAAACTCTTCTCGTCAAGCTCACTGACAGTCTCTATGTTGCCAAATCCAATAGTCAATTCCCATCCTCATCTCACTTGATCCAGCCCCAGAATTGACTTTCCGATTATTTCCTTCACTGTGAAGTGCTTTCTTCACTCAACTTTGAGGGCTCTATATTCTCCTGTGTTTTATTTTGTTCCCCTACAGACGTCTTGTTGGTTCCTTATTATCATTTTTAACTTCCATCACTGCAATGCCTCAGGAATCCTCCTTGGACCTTTTCTTTTCACAAAACATCCACTTTAATACATTGAAATTGAAATAATATTCATATTTTATATGAATACCTACTGTCTAGTCTTTCCTTTGAATGACAAGTTCCCAGCACTAAGCTGGCTCCTAAACATCATCACTTTAAAGTCAAAGTAATCTTGAACTAAAAAAAGAAAAAGAAAAAGAAAAAAAAAAACAGAATCTCTAATAATCCCCCCTATCAAAACTGCCATTCCGTTTTTTTTTTTTTTTTTTCTATTTGCTTGGGCTAAAACTATGAATTAAAACTTAGCTCCACTCATACTTCAATATCTCTCTTCTAAAGCATCAGAAAATCCAGTAAGCTTGACTTAAAAAATGCATATTTGCAAACACTTATCATTGTTCCATTGCTCACATGCTAATCCAGATCTCAACTACATCTCATTTAGTGTGGTGCAATAGCCTCTCACCTCCATTCTTGTTCTCCCATAGTTTATTCATCACAAAAGAGAGTGTCCAGATAAGATATAAGGTATATGTGTCACTGCTCTGTTCAGAACCCTCCAAGAGATCCCAGATCTCTGAATATTGTCTGTGTGCTCCCTGGATCCTTTTGTCCTTCTCTATCCTGTTTTAGGCTCAAAGAAGCTGAATTTGCTAGATTTCATCTACAAGATTCCTTGATCTCTAGATTCTAGTTGGATTCAGCATAGGGAACAATAAACCAGAAACTTGTGGGCAGAAGGAGTGTGAGATCTAGGTACTCCTCCTGCTTCATGTGGTAAACAAGTGTTGACTGTTCCCCTCTACTGAAAGCCTAATTACTATGCACTCACCCACTCCATACACATACCCCTGGTGCCTTATAATCACTCTTTCTCTTCATCAGTTTAGGCCTAGGGTAGTCATGCTGCCCATTGCTACTAGTACTGGGAACTCTACTCCCTCATATTAAGCTTCCTAAACACAGTGCCCATATTTGTAAATTAAAAAAGTATTAAACAATCTTCAGGTGCTCCCTGTTGGCCCAGCAGTTAAGGACTCAGCATTGTCACTGCTGTGGTGCGGGTTCAATCCCTGGCTCCAAGATTTCTGCATACTGCAGGTGTGGCCAAAAATAAAATTATTAAACAATTCTTAAATTTCTCAGTTTATGCATGCCATCTGTTTCTTGCTGGGACTGTAGGTAATACTTTGCTGTACTACATGAAATAAATTGAAAGGACTTTACACTGGTCTACAAGGACACACATTATTGTCACCTTACTTCTGTGTCTCTTGATGTCACTTCTTATTCTCTCACATGTTCCTTGTACTGCATACTCCAACTACAATGCTCCTGGATCTTTTGTTTTTGTTTTTCTTTTCTTTTTTTTCTTTTTTTGACATTTATGGTCTTTACATTGTTATTAAGAGTGCAAATTCCACCACTTCATTTATGTATTCACTTAAAAGCCACTTTGTCCTTGGGGCTTTGTATGGACACTACTTAAAACTGAAAATCCCCTCCCAACACTCCTTATCCTACATCTCTGCTTTATCTAATCTGTAGAACTTATCATATAACATACTCTGTGTTTTACTTATTTTATTTTTTCCCATTTCCTCATGCTAAAATGCAAGCCTAAGGAGAGAAAGAAATTAGATCTGTTTGTTCACTGATGTGTTTTGTCTTTTTACAAAAGTGGTGGGCACGGAGTAGATTTTAGTATTAATGCTGAATGAGTGAAGGAATAAAAAACAGAAAAAATGCAATGAGAAAATCAATAGGAAAGAAAGTATTTTCTGCTGATGATATTGGAAAATGGTATTTGAACTGTACCTTGAGAGTGGACAGTTGAGATGAAGAGAAGGGTTTTCCAGGCAGTAACCATCTGAACAAAGTCATATTGATGGCAAAGTATTCAGGAAACATTAAGTCTCTCAGTTGGATTGTAGGGTTGACAGAAGCAGGAAAAAAGCATAAGTTGCTGAAGCTAGGCTCAGGCTAGAGAATAGACTATTCCAAGTGCAGGGTAAAGCAAACCAAAATAAATTTTATTTTGTGAGACGTGAGGGGCAGATTCTTTGAGACTGGAAGTGTCGCTGTGCAAGTTGTATCCTAGAAAGGCTAATTTTGGAATGTTGTCCACAGGACTTGACAGAGAGGGGAGACTAGAGTCATTGAGGGAAACTACAAAGCTGTTACAAGAGATGATGAGTCATGGACCACAGTGCTGGTGATGAATGTAGAGAGAAGGGCTGTAAAATATATTGTCCTGTAAGAGTGTATTGACCTCTAGAGTAAAAGCATATATTTTGCAGGGGGTTTGGAAGAACTGATCTCTTAATTACCCATTGACCCTGAACCAACACAGAGTTTTATTCATTTTTCCAATATCATCTGGATTTTAAAACATTAAGCAGGTTTAATTTTTTTTTCTGCTTGAATTCATTAGCCAGAAATACTCTGTAGTACATTGTAGGTAGAGAGTGTTTATCACAGCTTAGTGTCCTGTCATTTTGAGCTATTTAATAGCAAGAGCACAAATAGAACATCTGCCGATGAGCACGATGCTGATTCCAGCATCAGCTGTAATTGCAGCTAGTGTAGAGTAGGGACAAGAGTCCTTAATGTGGGGGTGGGAACCAGGATAGGCATGGCACAGCTGGGGCTCTTTCCACCTCTACTTGGTCATGGATCATCTGTCCTCAGGCAATGCGGAGGGCAAAATTGAATGGTGCTGAATGTGGTGTTGGGAGCCCCAGGATTCCAATATTGAAATTCATTTTACACTGTGATGAACAAAATCCTAAAATGATATCTTTTATAGAACACAGCATCTGTAAAGAAGTGGCAGTGGAAGAAAAGAGACAAGGCTCTATTACGCTGTTCTCAATGATATTGGCCATAATGAATTAGTTTATTTAACAAAACGGACAAAATGCTATGTTCTCATCTTGTCAAGTGCTTAAATTAGAGATTCAATATATAGCTTCTGTCCACGGACATTTAGAGGAGAGTAGGTGAAAGAGAAAGACAGAAATTTATAATTTAGTAACAGAAGTCTTGTGAACAATGTAACTATAGAGGAAGGGGTATCCAATTCTACCTGGGAAACTTCATAGGTTTGAAAACATTTGAGTTGAACTTGAGGTGTTGGCAGAGCTCTTACATGGAGGGAGAAAGGAGTGGGCATTCCAAGCAGAAGTAATATTTGTGAAGTACATGGCATGTTCAGAAAACAAGAGTGCATAGTAGGCATGTAGCTCAAATGCTTAGACTTGGGGATAAGGGAAGAATTTTAAAAGATTTTTGGGAAATAGATGAACAAGGGTTGATAAACAATGGACTCAGGATAATGGGGAGGAAAGATCTCTGAGATATGGTTTCACTTTGTGCAACTTCATTAGCTTTATGTGCTTATGAGGAATCAAATTCCTTAAACGTCTGACTTTGGGTTACTTAGAAGGAATCACAGATTGTACCTTGAAACACAAAAGTCTTGCTTCATTTTTAATTATACCAACTTCTAGAATATTGGAGATAGAAAGGCACATAATGATCCTTGAATTGTATTGATGGGGGAACTGACTCAGTTAGTGCTTTGCTCAGGGTCTCATAGCAAAAGAATTACAGTTTGAATAAGAACTCAGATCTCCTAACTCCATAGATGTTGCTGTTTATATACTATGCAATTTTAAAAGAAGTCTCCATTTATTTTTTGTCATGGTGAAACATATGGATATGCATCATAGAGGAAGGGTTGCTTGGGGTTTGTTTGGGTAAAAGATAAGAGCATAAAGCTGTTAAGAAGCTAGAAGGAAACATTTTTTTTTCAATCTAATATATAAAGCAGTGACCTTGGGACTTGAGATTAAAATTGGTTTAGAAGTTAGAAGCATCAGAGCTGAACTATGAACAGGCTCCACGTGAACTTAATGTGTCTTCTCAAATCTACCAGCACCAGATAGTGACAGAAAACAGATGAGGGAGGAGAACAGAGGTTAAGTGTTTATCTTTACAAGAGAGACATGCGCTGCCACAGGAACTAGGTCTAAACAAATGGAAGAACTGTTTATGACTCCTTGAGAAGAAAAGTTGTACCTTTTAAATATTTTTCTAACTATCACTAGATCTTGGGTGTTAGTATGTATGTATGTGAGAAGGGAGGGGGTTACTTAAGCATTACTAGGCAAACTAAAGAAGCATAAAATTATAACTTTCTATGGAATTTCTAGTCCAACTCCATCCATTTGGAGGGCTGAGAAGTCTGAGACACAGGGGAGTAATGACTTGATTATTAATATATAACCATTTCATTTGAGAAAGTAATTACCTGTTCATCCTTCCTCTTGCATCAGCTGCTTTTTGGAATAAGCAGTCACTTCCAATCTCTTTAGAGGTGAGCCCAGAATAAAAGTTCTGTTTCAGGACCCAATCCTAGACCAAAAATATGGCTAACTAGCTCCATTTATCTCATCCATCAGAGCCTGCCTTTTTGACAAGTACAACAGATAGGAGGAGAGGAAAAGGAAGAAAGGAAGGAGAGAGAGAGACAGAGATAACAGGACTGCAGATGATATAATGCATCCCCATCCTGTAGTCTTTCACTAGAAGGAAGAAATATCCCAAGCAGAAAAGGATAGTTAGCTTTCATTTGGGTTGTGTCACTACTAGAGCTAGTTAGCTTATCAGGTTAGGGATGAAATTAGGAAGGCTAAGAACAAGTTGCTTTCCTTTTCTGGACTTCAATTTATTCAACTGAAAGATAAATGATTTTCTATATTACAGTAATAGCTTTAAAATATGTTCACAAATTCATTGATAGTCCTCCCTTCAAGAGTCGAACTTCTCTCTTTTTGAGTTTGGGCTGGATGTAGGGACTCATTTCTAGCCAATGGATTATTGCAGAAATAATAATATATCACTTTGGAGACTGGGTCATAGATTTGGCACTGAGGTACAATTTCTGCCTCTCTGTCTCTCCCATCTCCTTCTCTAGTGTAACCAGTTGATGTGTCATGAGGATACTCAAGGAACCTTACAAGGAAGTCCCCATGTTAAGGGCCTGAGGCTTCCCACCAACACCCACCCGCCTGAACTGGAAATGAATCCTAAAGACTTCAGGAGACTGCAACCCTGGCCAACACTTTGGCAATAACCTCATAAGTAACTCTGAGTGAGAACAACCCAGCTAAGCCTCTCCCAAATTCCTGACCCAAAGAAAACATGATGCAATCACTATTTGTTGTTTTAAGCTTCTATGGAGCAAGTTGTTGCATTGCAATACAAAATAAACACTTTTTTTCTACTTTTTACCTTTTCAGAGAGTGATTTATTTTTGTAGTCTTCAGCAATTAAAGTCACATGAAATTGTGTTGTCTATTCTCTAGTTTTTAGGTATGAATGATTACAGTTAGACCATGTACTGTGGGAAGTATCTCAGCATTCAGTAGGTTAAGGAGCTTCTTTTGAATGTCTTATTTTCCCCCAGATTTCTTTTATAAGACAACATCATCATCATCATCATCATCCCACTACCAAGCACGTATTACAAGTACAGATATTATACGTTCACATTTATTATATAATTTTACCCTTACCACACCAGTGAGGTAGATACTATATTAGCCACATTTTATATATGAGGAAGTTGAGAACTTGAGAACAAACTTGCCTGATAGAAAGTCACATAGTTCATAGAATAATTATCACTCCAATTCAGGTCTTCTAAATCCAATCGAATATTTTCTCCACTATATCAAGAGCCCTTATAAGTGACCATTCAACTATGCTCCCCAATACCTGACAGCCAATCCACATTTTAGCTCTCAAGTCTGAGATTTGGGAAATTTTACATACCACCCTTCTCTTTTTGTTACTGAGGTTTGTGAATAAGTGAGTGGTTTCATTAACCCCTGCTCCCTTTTTTTTTCTACTATTTTTGTCTCCCCGCCCCCCCGTTTTATTTCCTATTACTTCTTGAAAGTCATCTGATTGCTTTGCTGATGGCCAGGTTGTTATATCTTAAATACTCTCCTATTCTAGATGATTGATCACAAGGATATAATAAATACTAGGTTTCTAGCCTTCTTTGGCTATCCAGTTGAGTAACTGCCTTGATTTCTATAATTTTATTATCTGCATTTTATTTTTCTCCTAGTTTATGTAATGTCATAAGATATGAAAATAAGAACCCAAATCTTAGTATTTGGCAATGAGTTTTAAATTTTGCACTTTAAGAAAAAAATATTGTCTAGAATATTAGGATTTTTTAACCCCTTTACTCCAAATTTATAATATATCACTCAATTTTTCACTGAATCATTTGCAGATATTTTAAGGATTACTTGAGGCAGTTATCCTTTATAAGATTATACATATAAATCATTTTGGGAGATTTAGAAGTCTGGAGTAAGCCAGTTTTTAAAAAAGATGATGTCCAATTCTGGTTAAGAACAACCTGCCCAAAGTGCATTTCAAAACATGGTACTAAATTACACATTAACTGCAAGCATACGACATAGCTTTTGGCAGTAGAAAACTAATAAGATTTATGCATGACTTTGTGTCTTCTTTTTTTTTTTTAATCTTTTTGTCTTTTCTGGGGCCACTCCTGTGGCATATGGAGGTTCCCAGGCTAGGGGTCTAATTGGAGCTGTAGCCACCGGCCTACACCAGAGCCACAGCAACACGGGATCTGAGCCGAGTCTGCGACCCATACCATAGCTCATGGCAACGCCGGATCCTTAACCCACTGAGCAAGGCCAGGGATCAAATCCGCAACCTCATGGTTCCTAGTAGGATTCGTTAACAACTGAGCCACAACGGGAACTCCACGACTTTGTGTCTTAAATGGAAAATAAATACATATATATCAGGTTGTATCTTATTTTAAGTTTTTTTTTTTTGTTCAATATGGCAGTAGAGTATCAAGTGTTCATTACCTAGAATAGTATAAAAATAGCCCATGAACCGAATTCAGAGTTTATTTGGAATTTTTCTGCTTTCCTCCCATGAGTGCATTTCAAAGAACATTCTTGCCATTTAAATTTTCTTTTTGTTGCTTTATAGGCCGCACCTGTGGCACATGGAAGTTCCCAGGCTAGGAATCAAATCAGAGCTGCTGCTGCCAGCCTACACCACAGCCACAGCAACACCAGATCCAAGCTGCATCTGTGACCTACACCACACTTCACAGCCATGCCAGATCTTTAACCCACTGAGCAGGGCCAGGGATTGAACCGGCATACTCGTGAATACTAGTAGGGGTCTTAACCCATTGTGCTGCAATGGGAACTCCTGCCATTTAAATATTTTTAATAGATTTGGACTGTCTGCCCCCCCTCCAAAAAAAACCTTGTAAAATATTCTCTGAAGAATTTGGAGTATGTCAATAGTCTCCTTTCTACACTGACATAAAACTTTTTCCTTGTTCACTATTATTATAATTTATAACATAGATCAAAGCTCCTTAAGCACCAATCTTTACCACCCCAAAGAGAGCTTTTTCTTATGATCAAATGATATTTCACATTAGAGGAGTCATATAAAAATTCAGATTTTAATACTGAGATTTAAAATCCTAGAAAAAATGCATCAATAGCGGCAGACATCATAATACCCACACTGGCATTGGTCTCTTCCTTCATGTGAGCTTTAGTGTATTCAGTTTGAATTACCTATCAAGCTCTTCAGATAAATAGATTAAGTGATGCTTTCTAATGACCATGTTACATGCTCTGCTGTCTTCTAAATGCCTTCAATCCTTCTGAGGCTCCCTGAAAATTCAAAGATGAAATGGCTCATTGGCAGAGAGTTTGAGCATCGCATTCTTAGAGGACTAACTAAAACCACTGAATGGAAATTAACCAAATGCAGAAAGTTTAGGAATGCTTCCTCTTAACCAGAAGCTATATTTATTATGCATTCCCTCAATGATTTTTCTTTGGGGAACATTCAGATACAAGGTCTACACTTTTCTGTACATTGTTTTTGTCACAACTGTCTGACTTGATAGCTTGGCAACCGGATGTGGTGTGTTGGTAGTAAAGTCCTTCTATTTCTTCGTTTTTGAAGTATGCGACACATCTCCGTTGGAAGCTCTCTTGCCTCTTTAGGCACTCTCACAGACACTCTCACAGAAAATATCCTTCAACACACAGACAATGCTATAGGTTCACCGAATTCTATATCATTCTTCTCTCCAGGAACGTGGGAAGACTGTATTTTCCAGCCTTCTCTATAACTAAATCAGGACCTGTAGCTAGCTCTGGACAATAAATTGTGAGAGTACAAAGGGTCATAATTAGTCTGAAGTGTAGAACAATAGGAAACAACACATTTTAGATGGCAATGCTACAAAAAAGTAAGCCTCTGTCCTGGACACATAGCATACACAAGAACTAAGTCTTGTTATATGAAGATACTGAAACATTGAGCTTATTTGTTAGCAGAGCATAGTTTATGTACTTCTGATTAATACTTATGTAGACTACAGCAATCTTACGAAATTCTAAATGTCAGTGCTTGCTGTTTCATATATTAGAAACACAGTCTACTAACTGTTCATCTGTTCAACTCTTTGTGCTGAGGCCACTCCAAGGGTTTAACTTTCCCTACATTTCCATTCATTGCCTGTAAACACCTCTTTAAAAGAATGATTTGTATTCCTCCTTGGCTGGAGAAAATCAGAGCCTACAAGGGTAAAAAAGGAGTTAAAGAGATAAAAGTTAATGGTTCTTAAACTTTTTGTACATCAGAATCACCTAGGAAATTTATTCCAAGTGTGTATCTGCCCCACTCAAGAGATCCCCATTTAATTAGTACTGCATGAGCTTAAGAAATATCCTTCCTTCCTTCCTTCCTCCCTCCCTTTCTTTCTTTTTTCTTTTTACCGCTGCACCTGCAGTGTATGGAAGATTCCAGGTCAGGGGTTGAATGGTAGCTGCAGCTAAGGCCTATGCCATAGCCACAATAATACAGGACCCAAGCTGCCTCTGTGATCTATGCCAGAGTTAGCGGTGACCTCGGGTCCTTAACACACTGAAGGAAGCCAGGGATAGAACCCACATCCTAACAGAGGCAATGTCAGATCCTTGTCCCACTGAGCCACAATAGGAACTCCAAGAAATATTTTTAAGATGGAATCAAAATGGTTCTGATGTGGATCATGAAGGAATACACTTTGAGAAGTCTTAGACTAGACTCTAATAAAGACTCTCCTCCTATAGTCTGAATAGTATAAAAAATATAGGAAGGGTTTGAAAGAATTTTCATAGATAGTTTTGACCCATGGAATATCTTATCTGAATTATCAAGGTCACAACATTAAAATGCAGATTCCTGGACAATATCCAGGACCTAATAAATCAATGCCTCTTGGAGTTCCCTCTGTGGCGCAGTGGAACAAATCCGACTGGGAACCATGAGGTTGCCAGTTCGATCCCTGGCCTTGCTCAGTGGGTTAAGGATCCAGCATTGCCGTGAGCTGTGGCTGAGGTCAAAGATGCAGCTCAGATCTGGCGTTGCTGTGGCTGTAGCGGTAGGCCAGCAGCTGTAACTCTGATTAGATTCCTAGCCTGGGAACTTCCATATGCGGCTGCAAAAAATAAAGAAAAAAAATTTTAAAAAAAGCAAAAACAAGCAAGCCAAAAAATCAGTGCCTCTTG
The DNA here is from genome assembly GCF_016906955.1 of Phacochoerus africanus. Classification (NCBI taxonomy): domain Eukaryota; kingdom Metazoa; phylum Chordata; class Mammalia; order Artiodactyla; family Suidae; genus Phacochoerus; species Phacochoerus africanus. The sequence goes on along the minus strand of NC_062544.1, from coordinate 208,427,986 downwards.
GGGAGGGATTTGCCTAAGATCATCACTTGAAAGATGCTCTCCAAAACAATTTCTTTTCTTTTCTTTCTTTTTTTTTTGTCTTTTTCTGTCTTGTCTTTTTTTTTTTTTTGGTCTTTTTCTGTCTTTTTAGATGGAAGTTCCCAGGCTAGGGGTCTAATTGGAGCTGTTGCCTCCAACCACAGCTACAGTCACAGCCATGCCAGATCCAAGCTGCATCTGTGACCTACACCACAGCTCACAGCAACGCTGGATCCTTAACCCACTGAGTGAGGCCAGGGATCGAACTGGCAACCTCATGGTTCCTAGTCGGATTTGTTTCCACTGTGCCAAGATGGGAACTCCTAAACAATTTCTAAAGATAAAAAAGTTTAAAACCAGTGCCATGGGAATTGTTTGTCCTTCTGCATATATCTTTATGATTAGTTCAATTTATTATTCATGACTTTTTCATGAACATTAGTTCAGGAACATTAGTTTTATCAGCCACCTCAAATCTTCACCCTGGAAGGTAATATATTATTACTAGAGTTTTTACTAGTTATAAGAGGAAATAATTGGAACCCACCATGTAAAACAGAGCTCCTGAAAGATTAAATTTGATTTTCAAGATAAATGGTGAACATATTTGTATTTTTCATTAAGAAAAATACAAATTATTTACTTTGAGGGGAATTAGAATATGATTATAGATAGAGTCTAGAAGACAAAAAAAAGATTCTACTTTTTAAATGCTTTTTAAATTCATAACTGAATTTACATGACCGTTTAAATGCTTAAACATTGTAATATTTTAAAATGATAAAATATACAAAATCATAATATGACAAGGCCAGATGATGTATCAGACACTTGATATGACATTTAATTAGCTGTGTATGGATTTACATTAGCAGCCTCTTTGAGTCGAATGTATAATGATTAAAATTAAATAGTTTCAATTAGGAGGCTCTGTAATAGAAATACTTCCACTTGAGTCTTACAAGAGCAGTTCAAGAACTGGCACTGGATCAGATGTCAGAAGCCTAGATTAGAGGTCCAACCCTATCACTAAATTGGTTGTGTCATTAAAAAAAGTCACTTAACCTGGATATGTTCCTGTTCTGTAGTCCTTTTGTGCTAAAAAAAAAAAAAAAAAAAAAGATGTAGTAAAAATCGATTTGTAAACCATAAATTGTTGTGCAAGTGAAAGTCAATGCAACCACAAGAGTGATTTCACTATGGGTATAAAACCGACCAGTAATTATGGGGCACTTACAATGTGCCAGGCACTGTGCTATGAACTTACATGCATTATATTTTTTAATGCTCACAAAGTCCAATAATCTTAATAATGTTATCTCCATTTTAGCCAACAGGAGATTGAGGTGCAGAGAGCCCATTGTCTAACACACAGTTGGGAGATAAGTAAGACTCACATTCATCTCTACGTAACTTGAAACTCACTCCTAAATAGGCAATATTCCTATGTAAATGATGTCCATCTAACCTACGGTCATGTAAATTCAGTTATGAATATGCACGACCTATGAGAAAATTTTCTTCCTTCTCACCTCACATATATGGTACTGCAGACTACATTCAACTGTAACATGTTGGGTCAGAGAATAATGCCATAACCTCCTCATTTGTCTCCATAATCCCCCAAATTATGACTCTATATTGCTTACATTGTACTTCTATTGTCAATGGAAATTGATACTGACCAAAATTTAGCTTTTGAAAACACTGTGATTATCTACTCATAAGAGCTCATGTTTAATTTTCCATGCCTCTGCCACTAGACTTTTCATTTATTTTCTTCACTAAAAAAATAAGTTAGAAATAACAAAAGTAATTTCTCAGTTTCTCCAAAGATATTTTATGGTTTGGGACATTTTTCCAATAAGGAACAAGACTGATTATGGGTGAACAGCATTCTCTCTCTTCTTGGGAGCAACTTACATTACCCTCTGTTTACCAATTAGAGAGAAACTACTGTCTTCCAAGTGAAGACCTTTGAATTTACGTAAAGAATAGATTAATCTCTTCAAGAAGGAATGCAGTGTAGAAGATGAGTTGTGCTCAATCATTTCCTGCTGGATATTTGGGTAGGATGGCCTGTCATTTCCCAATTACAAGTTCCATGGTGAGTCCCATTTGTTCTGGAGGGCGCTATTCCTTCCTCTTGTTTCATCAGGGAAAAGAGCTAATTTTTTCTTGTTTCACCAGAGAATTCTGCATTTCTCTTCAAGAGGAGTAGTGCTATGAAAATTCTGGATTCTTTCTCCATCTCTCATTCCCTATGGTGACTGAGAAAGGATGACGGCCTTGGGCCATAACTTTCTAGCAGCCAGGGCTTTTGGAGTGAAGGAGAGTGCTCATGTCTGGTTTGGTCTTTGGCTCCTTTTACTCTGCTCCTGTTCAAATCAGCAGATTGCGCTTCTAATTTTCTTACAGTAAACACACCAGGCAGGGATTCTTTATAGAGTAGGTGGAAGGCACACTATTTTCTAGGTTTTTCTCCTTGATGGAGTGTTGGGTTGGGTCAGCCCTATTCCGAGTTTCTGTATGTCTTCAATTGGGGGAGGGGATAAATGTCTTCCATTATTTCCTTAGGGTCAGTCTGTGTTCTCCAGTCTCAGTATCACCAGGGTTATTTCAATCCGCATTTGACCTATGTTCTCTGGGTGAATACTTTAGTCTTGAAATTACAAACTAATGGCCCTCTGGTTGTACATGTGTTCATGTGTGTTGGTTTGTTCTTTTCTGTTTTCTTTTTTTTTTTTTTTTAAAGTACAGCCATTCCATAATTGACAGATTACATAAAAATCTGATTTTTAGATTATTTTTGAAAAACTGGACAATATTCCAACACTAGGGCTAAATCAATGACAGCAATCAAGATGTATCTGAGTAGAGGATGCTCCCTTTTGAAAATATGTACATATTCTCTTCAATTATTTGCAACTTCAATCTTCTTCATTATCTTTCTGCACTGGAAATCAAGTGTGATGTGCCTTTTACAATTATATTAAAATATTTAGAGTAAAGAAGTGCTTATCTGTACCTATGTACCCATACACATGGGTAATGGGTAATGGATGCAGAGTATTTGTATTATGCTTATATCCTGTTTTTCTCTTTTCTTTCTTTCTTTCTTTTTATCCCTCTAGGCACTTGAATTGACTATCCACTCTCAGAATTCTGAATGAAAAGAAGGGGTTGATGGACTAAATTCTACCCAAAACCCCTGAACATAGTGAATTTGTCAGCTGTCATGGCTAAAAATATAAAGAGATTTTTGTGTAAAACGCCATTCCATTTGGCACATTTTCTCACTCCCCTTTGGTCATTTCCCAGTCTCTCCTAGAATATATTAGAGAGAAACTAAAGAGACTTTTCAGTTTCCTAATACCCCAACCAAATCTCAATTTTTCTTAAAGGAGTTACACTTCAGATATGAATTTAAGAGCCATAACAGGTAGAAGGGAGAGAGAGAAGAAAAATGTGTTAATACAAATGAAATCACATAAAAATATAACTTTATTGATGTTAACAACTTTAGGCAGTTTGGAGAACACTAGTATACAGTGAGACAGAGAACACTATGTATCCCTGGGTGGGTGTATTTGGTTCTTCCTCGGAAAATGCGCTGGAGGTTTACTGTTGAGCTTCGTACTCCAGCTTCTGCCAGAACCATCTTCCTTCTATAATGCTCCTTTGGGATATACATACCCTGTAAGTGTCATGGCCCAAGTACACCTGACTGACTTAAAACATGAGGTTGGTCAACAAACTCAAAGGAAACACGTTGAAATTCTTTACTCCATTTAAAACCATTGGGCAAGAGAGAGGATCACACTATAGGCAACTTGCACATACTGACCTTATAGGGCCCAAGAAGAGTGTGCTCTTCTGAGGCCATTAGAGGCAATAAATCTCGATTCAGGTCCTTTGGGTCTTTTGTCTCCTAGAAATAAATAGTTTTTAAAAATCAGTAAAGGGGACAGAATCTGATAGTCCACTAGATGATAAAAATGTCAATTATTCCCATAGGTTCATAACACAAAATGAGTTGGTAGAAATAGCAGGCGCCACCCACCACACGGTAATTATAGGATATAAAAGTCATTGTTATTGGATAAATCCGTGAAATGGTGAAGAGCAAGGGCTGAGATCTGGGGAGCAGGGGGTTCCAATCTGGTGCCATTTTGTATCCATTGAGTTTCTGATTCTTGGGGTACAGCCTTACAGAGGTGTGTCTCCCACTGGGGCTGGGTATGAATCTCTGCCCGGCTCTTGCTCCTAAGGTGACTCTCTCCTTCACAGTAGGTGACACAGCAGCGACAGGCTGCAGAGGGCTTCCCTTTGTGCTTGGACATGGTGTCTGGGGCTGGGGAGGCACCAGCAGCCCTCCCTGAGCTCTGGAGTTCTGGAGGCTCTTTCAGACGACTTCTCCTCCTTTGAACGTGGTCCAGACTGATATCAGATTGGGAAGAGCAGCTCTCATTCCAACCAGAACTGGCACTCAGACTTCTCAGGGGAAGAGCTAATCGCAAGGCCTTCCAGAATTTAGAGCCAGAATGTTTGGACTTTTCTCCTTTCCAGCTCACAAAAGACACAGACTCCTTCAGCTGTAGGATGCTCGGGTGTGGATGCTCAAGGGGACGATACTCAACCACAATGAGCTTGGTGGCAATGGAGTTTTGGCACATGACACCCAGCTTGAACTCCAGCATGCTGATGCTCTTTTCTGTCACATAGTCTGGGCTCAGGACAACAATCATCCTCCGGCTCCTTTGAATGAAGTCAAAAACTGCTTCCACCGTATCTGTAGAAAATGGAAAGACAGGACAATGCCTAGTGTAAACTTACATGTTTCAGTTCATTGTTGGCAGTGCTACAAAGGACAGGCAATGGACACTTGAGAATATAAGATCTAAGTGTTAATTTACTCAGGTAAGGAATCTCATCTACATAACTCTTACCAATGGTTGAAAGTAGCTGGTACCATTAAGGATGAGGAATTAATGACCACTAAAAGCAGCTAATTTCAGCTCTGCTAATAAGTATTTTTTTGTTTGTTTTGAAATGTTCTTTCCTTCCAATTTTATCTGGTGGTCTTAGATCTGACATTTTGAAGTGTCTAAAATATTTCATAAGTTGTGTGATCTCCTTGTATTTTCTTTTCATCTCTAGATTAAGTAACTACCTGATTTATAGCTTCTTTTCCATATGACAAGTCTCTTGCCCACTTTTATCATTTTTTTTCTGAATAATTTTCATTTATTTGTGTTTCTCCTAAGAGTAATAACCTGAATAGGACTGAGCACAGTGCTCTAGACACAGTCTAATCAGCAGGAATCGATAGGGAATTACTACCTCCTAAGATCCTGTCAATTTCAGCTCTTAATACCTAAAAATTTTGAACACATCAGACAGTTCACAGTATTGACCATATTGTCAACCCAAATTCTCTTTCTTCTTTTTTTTTTTTTTTTGCCTATGTGCGTGTATAAAGAATTTGTCTGAAAATCAATTAAAGGGGCAACAACAATGACAATGTGTGAAAATCAGTCAATTAGTTGAGACTTCTCCAAGTGTTTGATTCTAATGGTTGTTGAGGTGAATTTGGACAGAACCCAATGGAAAGTTCTTGAGATAAATGCAGTTATTAAATCACCATGAGGTTTAGAAGCTTAAACAATGCGATTTTCTAAAGGAAGGGAATTCCAAAGGAATATATGGCAGCAGATGACAACTCTGAAGACAGGTGCTGCAGACAGATCATGAGGTCAACCTCCAGTTTTGACAAGGGGTAAAATATTGACAGAGCAACTTTTTAGCCTGTGAAGACAAGCTGAAAGTTTGCACTAAATTGGATCATGAATTTGACAGGGAATGAAGAAGCTGTACTCTTTATCAGGTTAATTCTTTCCAGTTGGTGAGTTTAATATGAATTTAAAGGGAAATCAAAAGAGACATACTCAATGTTTAAGAACTTTTGACTAGTTTTATCAAGAGCACAAAGTTTTAGAGAATTTTTGTTTAAGTATTAAAAGTTAAATCTAAATGTTCACATCTTCAAAGCATATGTGTGTGTGTGTGTGTGTGTGTGTGTGTGTGTTGGTAATTCCTTTGTTCTCTGATCCTTCTCAGAATCTTATATAGCTTCCTTTCATAAACTTGAAAATGTGAGGGTAGGAAGTCTACTGTTTCTCCTATATCATGATAAATAGGATGTAACCCTAAGACAACATGGGTAGTTTTTCAACAAAAGGAACTTGGACACTCAAATTTTGGGGGTGTGTGTGTGTGTTTCATTTCAAAATAGTCACTTTAGGAAAGTGTTTTATCCAATGGGGAGATGATTGTTAAAAATAAAACACTGGGAGTTCCCACTGTGGCTCAGTGGTGATGAACCCAACTAGTATCCATGAAATTGCAGGTTCAATCCCTGGCCTTGATCAGCGGGTTAAGGATATAGCATTGCCGTGAGCTGTGGTATAGGTCCCAGACATGGCCCAGATCACATGGTTGCCATGCCTGTGATATAGCCAGGCAGCTGCAGCTCTGATTTGACCCCTAGCCTGGGAACTTCCATATGCAGTGGCTGTGACCCTAAAAAAACAAATAAAACGAATAAACTAAAAAATAAATAAACAAAACATTGTCTTACGTCCTCTAAAATTTTGTTTAATGCTTTTAGCTTTTTAAGAATTGTTTGAAATTTTGGTACCCCATGCTGTAAATGCATGATTTGCATTTGAAAGAGGGTAATGCTAAAAAAAAAAAAAAGGAAAAAGAAAATGAAATATATGAATGGTGGAATTCCGGACATTGAGGAGCGTATGTAGATGCTTCTCAGATGAGCATTGGCAGATACATGGGGATCTTCACACAGTACTTTGAAGGAAACTGACTCTTTTATGGCATATTTTAATATCTTCCATATTGTCAAAACTTCATGTTTGAGGATGTTATTATTATTATTTAATGATGAATATTCCTTGGAGTGCAAGTCATAAATTAGATCATTTATTCTGTTTGGCTCAAAGGAAATGTGCTGTGGCTATAGATTGATAAGACCAGTTTTCCTGTGTGGTACCAAATTTGGTTTGAAGCCACATTTTCTGATCTAGAACTCTTTAATACTCTAGAATATTCCTGTCAATAAAAGCCATACTCTTCTTGGTATTCACTAGGAAGTAGAAGGAAAACTAGAAGAAAACTAGGGCTGTAATTTTGTTCTTTGGCTAGATTACTGGTGTATAAAAGAGTAGGAAAGTTCTCTCTTTCTCTTTTTTAAAACTTGAAGTACAGGTTAAGAAATAGGAGTACCTAACTAACTTGGAATATGAATCTGAATTCATATATTGATTTCTTCATTTATCTTAATATTTTATCTTCAGAGTGTAGTCATTTAATATCTTTAAAAGTCTGGGTTAATCCATCTTTAAAATGCATATAATGAGCAAACTTTATGATTATTAGACAATTTATCAGTATCTATATGTAAATGTCTAGTGCGTGGTTCTCATAGTATTAATCATTTTGATTAAATAATTATTATTCAATGTTTCATGAACACAATATTAAAATAATGCATGGACTGAATATGTTGACTGAATCAATTTTTCATGGTGACTTTAGAGAATCATGTTAAAATGTGGATTTATAAGCGAATAATATGTTTTAAATTTCTGTCTATTCAGTTTGGATAAAATACCATTGGAATACTTAATCTGTTAGCCCATCGCTAAAGAAACTTCATATCCCTTGGACAGAAACAGATAAAGAGACTAGTTGTTGAATGTGTCCCTTCTGGTTTATTGTAAGTTTACATGTGTCAAAGGTCTAGTGACCTCAGTATGTGACTGAAAAAAAAAAAAAGCTTGAGAATTTTAAAAGGTTCAGTAATAGCCAGTTGGTCATGATATCCAAACCACTGACACTGGAACTGCTGATAGTGAAAATAGCCACGTTATGTTCCAGGAGGTCATTTAATAATTCAGAGTTAAAAGCTACTTCAGACTCATCATCACTTATTCAGTGCAAAAAACTCTCTGCAAAAATCTAAGATCCATCAAATATCTGCTTGTACACCCCTAGTAATTGGGGTCCTAATATCTCTTAAGATCATGAAGGACATTAGGGTTCAACTCTGCTTTAAAGTTGTTTCTTGAATGAGTAGAAATTGATTTCTTGTAAATTCCATCCATTGATCTTAAGTCTAATCTTTGGAGACTGGTTCCAACTAGGAAAATTCTTCAGTAGGATAATTTTCACTCAGCTAATCAGTTCAGTTAGAGGGATCTGGTAAATGTTCTTGGAATAAATGAATAAATAGATATATTTTAAAAGGCAAGAAGGCTTCCCTGTCACTACAGAGTTAATATTAAGTCAAAAGAAAATGCCTTTCTAGGAATTTGCACTGTGGCACAGTGGGTTAAGAATACGACTGCAGTGACACGGGTCACTGTGGAGGCATAGTTAGATCCTAGATTCAGCACAGTGGATTAAAGGGTCCAGCATTGACACAACTATGGGGTAGGTCGCAGCTGTGGCTTGGATTCACTCCCTGGCCCCGGAACTTCCATATACCTTGGGTGTGGCCCATTAAAAAAAAATGCTTTTCCAAATGTTTATCACTAATTGGTTTGAAATTGGTGATAGAAATGCATCTTTGGAGCAAATTATCACTTATTAACTGAAGGCAAGACATTAGTTAATTGATCTCATTCCAAAGCAACTGTCTTAGGGTTTTATTAAAATCTATGAAAGGTAAGAGGTTTCTGTAAGTTATCCAAGTTCCAAGTTGAACAAAAAGGAATCGGCTTTTATTTTATTTTTTATCATTTCTTGGGCCGCTCCCCCAGCATATGGAAATTCCCAGGCTAGGGATCGAATCAGAGCTGCAGCCACTGGCCTACGCCAGAGCCACAGCAATGTGGGATGCGAGCCACGTCTGCAACACCTACACTACAGCTCACGGCAACGCCGGATCCTTAACCCACTGCCAGGGATCGAACCCTCAACCTCATGGTTCTTAGTCAGATTCGTTAACCACTGTGCCACGACAGGAACTCCTTGGCTTTTATTTTAAAACTCTTTCTTTCTCCCTCCCTCCTTCCTTTCTTTCTCTCCCTCTCGGCCTCTCTGTTATTCTCTTTCTGTCTCTACCTCTCTTTCTCTCCACACACACACACACACACACACACACACACACACACACACACACACGGTATACTAGATCAATTCATTTTACTTAACTTTTACTCACATGTAAAGAAAATATTCTTGAGTTGAAGTTCCCAGTTTTCTCAGATTTTTCTTAGAAAGAGAAAAATTAATGTTCCTTATAACATTTCTTTTTCTAAGCATATCATTAATTCTTTTTATTCTCATTTCTTATCTCAAACATGAAAGTAAAGATGTAAAACACATGCACAAAATAAAATTCGAGCTGAAAATAAATGGTTTATTTTTAAAATAAACAAATTTACAAATAAATGGAAAATGGAAAATACAAAAGTTTACGAATAAAATAAAAGACATAGTCCTAAAATATTAAAACATATGGAAACAAAATAGACAAGTGGAGTGATGCTTTTGCTTCTCAATACAATCAAGTGCTTGTTTATTAGAATCCTAGGGAGTCATCTAAATTACAAAGCAGACAAGAATTAAAACTTTTTTATCATTGTGTAATTAAACACTATCATTTTTTTGTTAACTTGGGTGCAGAAGGTCTTTATATCATATCTATAAAACAATTACAGGATTTTTTAGATACTTTATAACATTAAGGAGCGATTTCTTCTTGAACCCCAAATTGTTTCTCTATCTCCCTCAGAATCATCTTACGATAAGACATACCCTTTAGATTTGAATTGCTTAGATTTTAGCATTTGGAAAAGTTTGGTACCAAATACAGGAATATAAATAGGACAGAAAGTATCAAGAAATTTCTAGAGGTACCAAACGGCATTGGGGATAAATATTAAATCCAAAAGTGCAACAGAACGCAGTATTGGAAAAAGAAGGGCCCCTTGGTGATGGGACTGTCCCTCGTTTACCTAAAGCTCATGTTGAATTGATATTCAAAGTTTATCTGGAGTCAGCTCTCTTCTGGTCTTGTGAGTTAAGGGTTAAGAGGAGGAATGATTGTGGTTTGTAATAAATCATTAATAATTCTGATCCAAGTATGACTTCATACTGTACTTTTATAGTCAATAATTCATGTTTTTTAGTTTAAAATAATAACTCTTCCATAGAAAAATAATTAATTAAACAGATTTTAATACTTCATAAGGACACTTAAATATAGGAGAGAGCTTTCGAATTGCCTATCAATATTCATACTAAGATAAGGGTTTCCTCAAAGTATGAATTATCATGTTTCATAGGATAGCCACGTTCATTTATAGGTGTTTTTATTTTCTTTTCCTTTATTACTTAACAGGCCAAATAGAGATTCATCTTTCCAGTAGTTGTTGAGTACTAAGATTAACAGAACTTAGTTTCTAAGTGTGCATGCTCAGAACATAGTAGATGATCAATTAATGCCAGAGGACTGCTTAGCAGTGACCACGAAAGCTCTGTGCACAGCAGATTTCGCTGCTCCCAGATATACTGAGGCAGTAATAAATTAATTATACTAATTTAGGGAGGGCAAAAACTAACAACAACTACCACTCTGTGAGTTGTAAATTCACAAATATTATTAATGTACAGAAAACACTGACACAAAAACATTACAATAAAGAACATAATTTAAAAACTAGAGTTTCAGTGATTTGTAATATTGTGCCAATAGCTATTTAAAATCATATGTATGTGTGTTTATATATGTGTCTGTTTATATACATACAAAACTCATGTATGTATATATGCATATGTATGTAATTAATTAATGTGCCTATATATGCAATATATATACATATATATAATCTCATGTGTATGTACATATATATATTTAAAATCTATATGTAACATAGATATTCACCACTATGTAAACTCTGGATTTAGTTTTCACTTTTCCAAGTCTTAAGAACAGTAAAATTTTCCTTAAACTAAAACAAGTTTCATTGACAGTGACTTTTCAGACAGACTTGTTTAGAGTGAACATATTAATTTACCAGTGAATAAAAGGTGAAAAATACTTGGGGGTCCCATTAATGCTCTTAGGATATTAATGCTAAAAGCACTGTCAAGGTCACTGAGTCTAACATTCACACTTTACCACGGAGAGACAGAAACAAGTGAGGAGAAATTACTTTCCTAATAGTCACATCAGCAAGGCTGAGATTAATAAACAAATTGACAAACACCTTGTTCTATGCTTTTCCCATCAGCCAGAAAATGCCTTTAAAGCATTTTTCTGGTTTTTTACTTGCTATTAGCACCATTAAGAGATGCTTCCTATCAGACTGAACCAAGTGTGGAGCTACCTGTAAACTCCGAATGACTAACACATGATGCAGTTGATAGGAAGATGGGGTGATAAATATGGGTCAACCTACAGTTAATCAGTTTACTGTTATAAAAAAGTATGATATATTTCTCAAGTTGACAAATATGATATCAGTTACCTGAGATAGAGGGCATAAGGAAATAGTACCAGACAATGCAGGCAAGCCCTTTAAACCAATTATAAGGAACATTTTCAGCTACACTGCTTTATATTGTCCCAAATGGGTATCAGTCTTGCTGTGATGGTGTCTTATACAGTTGAATGAGCAAGAGAGCTCATTATCCTAAGCTAAAATAAATTTAGCCCCTGATTATATTCTTAATGGATAAGTTAAAACAAAAAAAAAATAAATCTATATTTGGAAACTCATAATGACCCTTTCTTTAAGGGATCTTTAAATCCACAGCAAACAAAGCCTGCCCCATAACGTTAAGATTATTAAAAAAAAAAAAAGAGAGAGAGAGAGAATAGAGACAAGTAGGAACAGGAATGGAGGGTACAGAAGGGGAAATTCTCATCTACCAGGTCTTTGTCTGCAAGAATATGGTGACATCAGATGCTGGTGACAGATGGTGGCACTATCACTCTAAACTGCAGTATTGCCTGATGAAACACAATAGCCTGCCATACCATCACCCTGAATTTATCTCTATGGAGAGGTTTCCATAAAAAACTTTTTGTCCATGAAACAATAAATTGGGAATAAAAAGGGGGGGACTCTTCCTTCCTGGAGCACCCTTGGATTGTTTTACCCCTTTCATGGCCCTTTCATACATTTTTCAAAGACGAATAGGAGAGACCCTGCTCGCCACTTCTAGACCACCTGGAACTTTTCTTCACTGGCATGGCCACCTGTAGCTGCTTCCAGAACCTGCCCTGCGGATACTTGGATTTCTCCCCTTTCCACTTAATGACCGTGAGCACCGTCTTAGCCCTCTTCAGCTCTTTCACCTTCGTCTCCTTCACAGCTTTGTACTGCACTAAAATGACGTTGATGTTGCCCCGAGAGGCCATGTTTTCTAGGCCAGCCTTGAGCTCCAGGAGGGCTTGGGTTCCCTGGAGCACGTAGTTGGGACTTAGAACAACCAGGAGGCGTCTGCTTTTCTGAATGAAGCCCAAGGTCTCATCTGTGACAACTGGGAAAGAAAATACCATGGGGATTAGTGTTGGCCAACAACTCCCCAAAACTATGGGGCTTGAGGAGCAAGTGAAAGAAAATTAGGGTAACAGCCTGAGAATTGAAGTGAAACTTTTTACCAAGACCACTTAATCCTTTAGACCCAATCACTCTGTTCACAAAGTGTCACCCTCCTCAGGGAGAACAGAAACTATATGCACATATTCCAACCCCAAAAGAATTCCAAACAGGCAAGAGCCGAAATGTATTTCTCTGAACTTGGTCTGCAAAAGCATTATTCAGGACATGAAGAATAAGTGGGTTGTGCTGAAATCAATTTCTCCAAACCACGTGGCATTTTGTAGCCCAGTAAAATCAGCTCTTGAGCCCTTTCTCCCCAAAGAAGCCCAGTATCAATGTTTGAGTGCCAGTGAACATTCAAAAAAATATATATAGTACACAAAGTCATAGACATTGATGTTTTGCTAATACAGGACAGCAAGAATAGGACCCCTCATTTTTTTTTTGTTTTTTGCAAGTCTCTCTCTATTGCCAGACACTTTCCTTACTCAGATTAGTATCACTATTTTATTGGAATAAGAACTGAAAAACATCTAGCTAATTGAATGGCATTTTAGCTGGTACCACACTCTCAGCTCAGCTTTCTGCTCTCTGCACTAGAGCCTAAATTAGTCCCCACATCTTTCTCCTTACACTCCTCTCATTACTATGAAGCCATGTGTTTAGGCAGCTGGGAGCTGATGTGTATGCCTTTGCTAACAGGCAAATGCTTTCTTCAGGTCAAAAAAGAAGAAGAAGAAGCAGGGAAAATGGAAATGCAGTGCAATTTTATTCTGTTGTCAGGGCACTGATTTGTTCCCATCACTAAATTCTTGGGAATAACCCATCTCTTCGAGGTTGCTTATCAAGGACTGTATAATCCTTTACCTGGGGTTCAGAGAGAAGCCAACTCCAGGGAATGCATGAGTGTTGTGGAAAGCTATTTCACAGCTTACTGTACTCCCTTAAGCAGTCATTTTGCCCCTTAATCTTTACAGGTACAGAGGCAGTAGGGAGAGACTTGCAATTAAAATAGCAGGTAGAGAACAGACTTGTGGTTGTTAAGGGGGAGGAAGTGGGATGGACGGTGAGTTTGGGGTTGATAGATGTAAACTGTTGTATTTATAATGGATAGGCAATGAGGTCCTACTCAATAGCACAGGGAGCTATATCTAGTCTTTTGGTATAGACCATAATGGAAGATAATAATGAGAAAAAGAATGTGCGTGTGTGTGTGTGTGTGTGTGTGTGTGTGTGTGTATATGACTGGGTGTCTATGCTGCACAGCAGAAATTGACACAGCACTGTAAAACAACTATACTCTAATAAAAATAAAATAAAATAAAATAAATAGCATGTGCACCCTGGAGAGAATGCAGGATTAAGTAACTGCCTGCTCCAAGCAGTGTTGCTAGAGGTTGACCATGTGTAAGCAGGGAAAAAGAGCCAGAAGCAAAGAGGACCCAAAAGCAGCAGGGAGAATGCAGAAGGTTACAAGGATTAACATTCAAAAGCAAGATGCAAGGATAATTATGTAGAACTTGAATTCTTCAAAGAGCTCTCAATCCCTACTGGAGGCTATTTATTACACTGTTGCTATACTGTATATGGTCATAGAACTTTTCACACAGGAGTAAATATTTGTTGACTACCTGTATAAATGAATAAATAGATGAATAAATTATTTAGGATTTTACACCTTAAAATGAATTATCCATTAACTAGGTAGCCAAATCATCATTTCCTTGTAAAATTACACTGAAGGAGATTTCCACTGTAGAACAGAAGCATGGTGGACTTCTGGGTGATGACTGGGGAAATAAAGTGATCCACCTAATTTAAAATGAGAATAATGATGTCTATTCTCTATCTCAATGATCAGGTATAACATTACAAAACACTTTAAGTGATTAATGTAAACGGGATTTTAGAAGAAAATGAATTATTTAGTTGTAAAGCTAAAAAACATTATACGCATTTTAATAGTATAGAGTTTAACCATGGGTTTAGGAGTGCTATTACATATTTATCAAACAGACTCAAATATATCATCGCTTCATGTGTTAACTGTCTGGATCTGAAAATTTAAAGTATACTTTTTTTTTAACATTCAGCATCTCAAGCTTTTTTTTTTAACCTATTATAATACAGTGTCCTATGTAAAATTTTAAATTTATCTCAAATATGTAAGCTGATAGAGACCCAAGGAAAGGTGGTATTTGAGTAGCACTGGTTTGCTAGAAAACAAAAGCAAAGAAATTAGCAAATGCCAAGGACAAATAATTCTAATTATTATCAATAAGTGATATAAAGAAGGATTCCATACACTCTCTTCTGCAGCTCACTTTTTAGCAAAATTGCGGAAACCTCAGTCTTTAGAAGTGTTTTGTTTAAACTCCGTCATCATAAAAAAATTCTAAGCAAATTAATGCAGATTAGCTAAGCTAAACCTTCTAAAAATTTAAATGTGAGTAAACAAAATGTTTAAAGCTGTGGCACTTAGAGCACAAATGCATTGTGCAGTTATACTTTTCTGATATCGAGTTTTCAAAGCTTACAAGAGAAAATATTTTAATACCATAAACTTCACTTGAATAGTCTACATTTTACAGTGTAGATTTATTCCTGGAGAGTACTATTACATCAAAGAAATGGACCTTGGAATGTTCAAAGATGCCAACATGGGCTGTGTCACAACTCTCAGACATGACCAAAGCTAAACATGGGCTCTGCCTCTCAGGGTAGCATCATTTGTGCTCATTTGAAATACCTACTTCCCCCAGGCAGACTGTCTCGGTCAAAGATGCACAGCTTGTATCCGAATTCATTCTCCAAGACTCCACGGAGGGTGAGTAATACAAATTCTTCTTCTTCAGCATTCCTTGCATAGGATACATAAATATCATATTCCTTCCCATCTAGCAACAGCAAAAAAAAAAAAAAAGAATCAATATAAATTAGGAAAGTTTCTCAATAGTATTCAATTTTTTTTTAAATCAAACTTTTGAATAGTAGACATTTTCATTTGTTACATTTGTGAATTGGCTGACAGATTTCAATATAATTTCCCACCTGTGACAGGTCTCCAGGCAAAATGACTATTTTAAAGCATAATTGCAAATTTTATCTGATGTGTCTTCTACTTTCATCTCACTGAGTTTAGATTTTTTAGTGGAGAATGAGTGAGATTTGGCTCATTCAACTATGAATTCATAGAATCAGGAAGCAAATAGTCAATCATAGGTGCTGGCAACAATGTTATGCAGAAAATTTCTAATTACTGTCCTAGTATGTCATTTATTAATATATTAGAACTATAAACTGAGAAAAACCTTCAGAAACTGCCCAAAATATTTACACCTGAAAATACCTACAATTTAAAGTATACTTAAATTCAAAGAACCAAATCTCTTCTAATAATACCTGCCTAATTATAAAAATCACCTCTCATTAAAAAGACAGGTTCTGTGTCTCTTCCACAAACCTACGCAATGAAAATCTTTATAGGATGGATCTAAGCAACTGTATATCAAATATTTCCTTCTTGTCACCAGACACATATGCACTGGAACAGAGCTGCTTAAACTTCAATACATATGTGAATCTAGGGTTATTGTTAAAATTTAGATTCTGATTTGGCATAGGGGTCAAGCTTTAGATTCTCCTTTTAATAAGCTCTTATGTGATACTTCTGGTACATGGATCACCTCTGAGTACAAAGAGCACATGAAGTCCAGTACAGAAGCCACAAGTGGCTTTTGAGCACTTAAAATGCAGCTGGTTTGAATTGAGATATATGCTCTAAGTGTAAAATATACTACACATTGAATTTTGATGATTTTAGTACCAAAAAAAGACTAAATATCTCTATTAATATTAATGATTAGCTAAAATTGTAGTATTTTGAATATGAAATTAAGATACATTCTTAAAATTATTTCCATTTTTTTTTTTAGCTTTCCCTTATGTGACCACTAGAAAAATTTGAAGTTACATTGTGGCTTGCATTGTATTTCTGTTTGAACTGTGCCAATCTAGACTAAATCACATATTAACCCAGGAAAGCAGAATAATATGCATTAGGAAGATTTTCAATAGTATGGGCTGAAACAAAAGTTAGTCTAATTATATCTTCCAATTACTCCAGGTTTTATCAAGATGTTTCCTGAGATGACAGTAGAAGAGATTTGCATCAAACTTTCTTTACTCACCTAAAATGGTTTCATCTGTTCCAAAATGAGCCCGATAAAAGAGGACCATCTCCAGCCAGTAAACATGGTAAACAACAATGAGAATCACCACCAGCAGGACTGTGGCTCCAAAACCACATGCCAGTTCCACTGTGTATCTGGGAGCTATTATGGGGTGAACAACAAAGAAACATTGATTTGTACATGGTGATCACAGTGACCCATCATCCTGCAAATAGCTGACTAAGCCAAGCAGCTGAGCTATGAACCTGACTTACCTGAGTGAACAAGCCAGGGATAGCACGGTAGAGGTTAAGCACTATGTTTTAATACTAGACTGTGGAGCATTTATCTTTTTGTTTCTAGAAACTGGCATAAAAGGTGGTTTTGTTTGGAGTTCCCTTTGTGGCGTAGTAGTTAACAAATCCGACTAGGAACCATGAGGTTGCGGGTTCGGTCCCTGCCCTTGCTCAGTGGGTTAAGGATCCGGCGTTGCCACGAGCTGTGGTGTAGGTTGCAGACGTGGCTTGGATCCCGTGTTGCTGCGGCTCTGGCGTAGGCTGGCAGCTACAGCTCCGATTAGACCCCTAGCTTGGGAACCTCCATATGCTGCGGGAGCGGCCCAAGAAATGGCAAAAGACAAAAGAAAAAAAAAGATGTTTTTTTACTGTTAGATAAATTGAATAGACTTTGATGATATACAGATTAAAACAGAATCTTATCACTGGGAAGAATTTAAAAGGTCATCCAATTCAACGTACACACTTATATTTGAATCTTCTCAAAAATATTTTTGAAAAGTGTGACTCTAACCTGTTTGTCCTTTTCTTTTTTGTCTTCTTTTTTTAGGGCCACACCTGTGGCATTTGGAGGTTGCCAGGCTAGGGGCCCAATCAGAGCTACAGCTGCCGGCCTACAACACAGCCAACATGGGATCCAAGCCACATCTACGACCTACACCACAGGTCATGGCAATGCTGGATCCTTAATCCACTGAGAGAATCCAGGGGATCAAACCTGCGTTCTCATGGATACTAGTCAGATTCATTTCTGCTGAGTCACAAAAGGAATTCCCTGTCCTTTTCTTTTCTTTTCATTTGCCATACCCACAGCATACGTAATTTCTCGGCCAGGGATTGAGTCTGAGCCTCAGCTTCAACCTACACTGTAGTTGCAACAGCACCAGATCCTTAACCCACTGTGCCAGGCTGGGGATGGAACCCTCATCTCAGTAGAAACTCATTTCTTACCTGGACCAGCACATGATCGTAGTAGAATTTTAATTGTTGGTGAAGTTGAATTGAACAAAAATCTTAATGTTTTTTTATCAGTCTTAGTTCCATCCTCTTATCTAGTGCCACATGGAAGAAATTTAATTCCTTTTTCTTTATATTTGGCAATAGGCCTAAAGAATCTTATTATCACTGAGCAGAAAATGAAGGTATCCACCAAATGCTGAGTGTACTTGGCTCTGAAAGGATCTCTCAAGTCCACAGTCCTAAGTTCTAAAGGTAGACTTCTAAGGGCCGACTATGACAGATTTCCACATTATCTGCTTACTTTTACGTGATAAAATAAATTTTAGCTGTGTCTTTGAAATCATCAAAGGTCAAGTGAAGTAATTCTCGAATACCTAAAAATTAAATATTAACTCATCTCTGTAAACAATATCTGTCACAATCAAACCACTAACCACTTTTCTGTCTCATTTGCTGGACTCCTTTTCTCAAAAACATCATTTAAGATTTTTTTATGGTATCTACATTTTATAGTAGCTTCTTTTGTGATATGATTGTTCAAATATTTTATTTTATTATTTTATTTTTTCTTTTTAGGGCCACACCTGTGGCGTATGGAAGTTCTGGGGCTAGGGGTTGAATTGTAGCTGCAGTTGCCAGCCTATGCAACAGCCATGGCAACTTGGGATCCAAGCCATATCTGCAATCTACACCACAACTTTCTGCAGCACCAGACCCTTAACCCAATGAGGGAGGCCAGGGATCTTATGGTTACTCATCAAGTTCTTAACCCAGTGAGCCACAGTGGGAATGCCAACATTGGTAAGATTTAAAGTCATGCTTTTGTTCATGATGTTACTTTTGGCTGTTACAGTTCTTGCTCATTCTTTAGTTTTCAAGATTATGCTCAAATGTCATTATTTTGTATGAGTTTTCCTGGAATAAACATTTCTTGCAATATGACCCCCATCCTGCAAAAATCCCCACTGTTCTTTTTTTGCTGCACTTGAAGCATGTGGAAGTTCCTGGGCTGCAGTTGGGACCTGCACCACAACTGCGGCAATGCCAGATCCTTAACTCGCCGCACCACAAAGTAATTCTCCACTCTTCTTTTTTGCTTATAATTCTAGTAGAGCGTTCTTATTCTATTGTAATTTGGCTATTACCAGATTCTACGCTCTTTCTCAACTCCACCATTAAACTATACACTTGCAGTTTTCTAGGTAGAGATTATGTCTTCTTCATCCACCCTTTCCAAGAACTCTTAGGATCTGAATGAATATTTCTGGATACAATACTACACATTTCTGGGATATTTAAAACAAATCTAGTACTATACTACGTATCAGTAACTTCATTTGACTGCGTTATTATCTTGTGACAATGAGACTTCAGAGTTTGAAGAAGAAACAAAATATTTACTGGATCTGAAGCAGGGGTGACTTAAATTATGTATTCGTGGATTTGACACTTACTTATTGACATGTAGTATTTGCTTGAAGCTGTCAAGGTTATAGTGGTAGATAAGACAGAAAGGGTCTCAGCTCTTTTAGGGCTAATATTTTGTTGCAGCAAAGTAAATAAGGAAATAATAAGTATATGAGCTTGATTTAAAATAATATTTTAAAATAAATATTTAAAATATTAAGCCAGTTAACTTTTAGAGAGAGACCAGTGCTATAAAGGAAATAAACCAGTGCAATGTGATAGACGTGCCTGAGGGAAGGGGTTGGAGAAGGAGAAGTACATCAGGCAGGGGGGTGAGAAAAGGCCTTTTTGAGCACCTGAACATTATAAGTGTTAAGCGTTGGCCAAGACAGAGCATAGAAGAATTTTCTTCAAAGCTGGGATTGCTATCAAGGATCCCTGACTCCAAAGTTCAGAGAGATTTGCACAACACTACCATGAGGTTCAATTACTGATTCTATACTAGTAGAAAAACCTTATTTTAAACATGTAGCTATGCTAAGAGGAAAATGGTGTGTAGCCTGGGGCAAAGCCTGATGTTCCCTAAGGAAAGGGAAAATCACTGAGCTTTGTGTTCATTCTCCTAAACTCAGGATCCTAGTCCTGCCACAGAGATAGCCTGGGACACAGCAGTGCCCAATTATCAGGTGCTCTTGTACTCCTCCCATGAACAAATGGTGCTTTAAAAGAAGAAAACTCCCATCATAAAATGCCAGGAGCTGTGTCAGTACAGTTGATGAGAATTTACTAAGACCAGTTTGAGTAGCTGGCATGAAAATTGCTGTGTCCTTGATATTTCTGAGTACATGTTATGTTAACAACACACTGTGCTAATTTCCACTGTCATCTTCATTATTTGCTCAGTTATTTTGGCTCCTTCTGGGTGGATATTTCACAATAGGGAAGAAAAAAAAAAGGTCAGTGGATTACCTGAAATGGATTTTTAAAAAATATATTAATAACGGGAGTTCCCATTGTGGCTCAGCGGAAATGAATCTGGAGTTGCTGTAAGCTGGGCTGTAGATCACAGAGGCAGCTTGGATCTGGTATTGCTGTGGCTGTGGCATATGCCAGCAGCTGTAGCTCTGATTTGACCCCTAGCCTGGGAATTTCCATAGGCTGTGGGTGCAGCATCCCCCACCCCCCAAAAAAATACACATCAATAGTTAATTACCTTGCTTAACAATCAAGAGACAAATTACACCCATAACTTTCCCTCTGCCACATTCATTTTTCTACTGCCTATTTTATTTCTAGTGGGGCTTTTTAATTTTCCTTCTGCCATACAATTACATGTGTCATATTTACAGACTGTATTTTGTTCAAGCATCTTGATGATATCAAGAAGTTCCTAATGCTATTTAACTAACTGAACTCTTAAGATAAATAAGCCAAAAGTCTGAATTTCTAAATGGTTTGAATCACATTCAAGATGTGCCCTACAAAGCTTTGCTTTGCTGGCTTGTAGGGAAAGGGTGACCTTCAGCCCCTTTTTTCTGTCAGTCCCACCTTGAACCTTTGATCTTTTGGCATTTTTACTCTGACGCAATCTTGGACCAAAGGGTTTCCAATCAGAAAGGAGTGATGATGTAATTTGACCAAATTGCATTTCTAAACTGCTTCTATCTTTGATCACACTGATAATCTGACTCAGGATGGAGCCAAATTTAGTGCCTTGCTCTGCTGTTACTTCCTGAATCAGAGTTCCTTCCATCCTTTTTGCAACTCTATAGTAATGACTGGCTCCAGAGCCCAAATTTCCAGCCAACTACCCCTGGTTAAACCAGTCCAATACCTTAGCTCTATTCTTTTTCCCATTTCATGTCATTGGTCTACAATCCTGTCTCTCCTTAAAAACTCAAGTTAATCTTCTCATCTTCATTATCACAGTTGGGGCCTTGCTATCCACTGAATCTCCCAACCAATCCAGCACCTTGAATTTCCAAATATTCTCTACCACAGAACTGTATCTATTCCTTACTAAATTGCTGGAACTTCTTGACAATTTGTGGTATTGTGCTAATTACCATTTTCCTGAATTACAAACACAGGGGATGCTTCATAGTATATTATAGACCTATGAATGCATTGACCTGCAGACCTGATTTGTTTGGCCATCATAGTGTATTAAAACTTGTGTAATTCTGGGCTTGGAGAAGTAACTAGGGTAGCCTTCTCTATATAATAACTAAAAGCAATTTTTCAAATTTGGACAACTGGTTGTGCAGGAGTGTGATCTGTGAGAGATAGGACATAAAGAGGTAAGCTCACCATCTCCCTGGATTTTTGCCTAAAGTCACTTTGGGAATGGGGGCAAAAAAAGGGGAAGATCAAAAAAAAAAAAGGAGATAAAAAAGAAGATAGTATTCACACTGAGCTGAGGACACTGAAAATAGGGTTGGGGATTATTGAATTTATAGGCTTGGCTACTGCAGAGAAGAAAATTATAGACAAATAATTCTAGAAATCCACAAGTATTTGGAAAAACACAACAATGTGGATATTTGGGTGACACTTAACAAGGTCAGGCAAGGAATTGCTACCAGTGAAAGGAAAACCACCAGGGAAGAAATGACTACTAAAGAGTTGGGAACTGAACAATTCCAGGAACATATGCAGGAATGGGGGACAGTTGAGTCAAGACCACTCTAATTGAAGAAACTTTATTTAGCTCCCAAATATTAAGCAGAGACCTCAGATAGAATATGCCCTGGAAATAGGTCTAATCTAGCCTTAGAAAGAAGGCTACAATGGACCTACTCTAGAAAGATAAGCGAGATGCTTCAAAAAAGCTGTTATGCAAGTAAATTAATTACCTGCTAAATGTAACTTAACAGACATTTATAAAATTCAGGCACTCAATAATGTAACATCCATAATGCCCACTATAGGATTAGGAAAAAAGAAAAAAAAAGCTAGACAGAAAAAAAAAACCCAAAAATTTTTTGACCCATAGTCAGAAGAAAGATCAGCCAATAAAGACAGAACCAGAACCGACAAAAATGATGGAATGAGAAGACAAAGTCTTTAAAGTGAGTATTATAAATATATCTATTGAATTAAAAAAAAGACCATGAACATTTTAACAGCAAATAAGAAATATCAGTACAGACATTTTGACAGAGAAATATGAATTCAAAAACCATAAATAAAATCCTGAAATTAAAAACAAGAAGATTAGATGTCAAGAAAGAAATGGTCAGAAGAAACTTTCCTAAGTGAAACACAAAGGGAAAAAAAGGAAGTAATGAGAATCCCAGTGACCTACGGGATAGCACCAGGTGGTCTATCCTAAATTTAACTGGATACTAGGAGAAAAGGAAAGAATGAATAAATGAAAGAATAAGTAAAATAAACTGGAAGAAATAATGGTTGAAGTTTTTTTTTCCAATTAAATGAGAACTATAAACTCACAGAAGTAAGAACCTTAAAGAACCCTAAATAAAATACATAGAAATGAAATGACACCAAAGGATATCATAATGTAATTTTTTGGAAATCAGTGAAGAAGAGAAAAATCTTAAAAGAGAAGGGACACAGGACATACATAAAGGGATAAATAATAAACATAAAAACAACAAAAAACCCTGCTTAATTCATATTAGAAATAATATTAGCCATGAGGTGATAGAATGATGCCTTTAAAGGGCTGAAAGAAGAAAAAGAAAACTTCCAACCTAAAGTTATACATAGGGAAAATACCAGCAAAGGCACCAGTGCAACATAATGGGAGGAAGTAAAAATATTTCCAATAAATTGTGTTGGAACTAGATATCCATGTATAAAGGAGATTAAGCGTCAATTCGTACCTCACAAAATATATCAAAAAATAATAATAATTGGAGATGGATCAAAGACTGCCCAAAAAAGGTTAAACTGTATGATTTGGCGGTATGCAAAGATTTCTTAGAACACAGAAAACAACAGCCATTAAAAGAAATATTAATAAATTCCACCTCATCAAGAGTAAGAACCTCTGTTCAATAAAATATACCACTGAAGGCAGGAACTGGCAGGATGCAGACTGGGAGAAAGTATTTGCAAAACATCTGACAAAGGATTAGGTAGAAAAAAGCACTTCTAAGATTCAATAACAAAAACACTAACAACCCACTTAAAAATTAGAGTTCCCATTGTGGCTCAGCGGTTAAGAACCCAACATAGTGTCCCTGAGGATGAGGGTTTGATCCCTGGCCTGGCTCAGTGGATTAAGGATCTGGTGTTGGTCAGGCTGTGGCATAGGTAACAGATGTGACGTGGATCCCCTGTTGTTGTGGCTGTGCTGTAGGCTGGCAGCTGCAGCTCTGATTCAACACCTAGCCCAGGAACTCCATATGCTGTAGGTGTGGCCCTAAAAAGAAATAAATAAAATAAAATAAAATAAAATAAAATAAAATAAAATAAAATATTTGAACAATCATATCACAGAAGAAGATACCAACAACTACATGAAAAAAGTGTTCAGTATCTTGGTCTTTGGTGAAATGAAAAATGAAAACTATAATGTGGTACCAACACACATCAAAACAGCTTAAACTAAGATTAACAACACCAAATGGCAAAGGTGTGGATACACTGTTGGTGAGAATGTAAATATATACTACCACTTGGGAAGAAAGGTCTGACAGTTTATGATAAAACTGAGCCAGTAACTCCCCTCATAGATATATTAGAGAAGTAAAAATAAAAGCCCACAAAGAGATTTGGATAAAAATATTAACAGAATCTCGATTCAAAAGAGGAAACAACCCAAATGTCCTCCACCCAGAGCATGAATAAACAAACTATGATATATAATTTTTAAAAACAATACTTGGCAAACAAAAGGAGTTAAGGACTGATATACAACAGCATGAATATTAAGAACATTTTCTAAGTGAAAGAAGCCTTATACAAGAGTGCCTTCTTTATAGGTCTATTTATATGAAGATCCAGAAGAGGAAAAAACCATCTATTCTGATGAGGAAAATCAGAATAGTTGCCTTGACAGTAGGGGGAAGGGTAGGAGTAGCAGGGATTGGTTGGTAAGTGGGAGAGGCGGGCGGTTACTCTCTGTGGTGATGATAACATTCTATATCTTGACAGCATATTAGGTTACACACACACACACACACACGCAACTCAAAATTATCAAATTATACACCTGTGCTTTGCAATCTGTCACTCTATACAAATTTTACTTAAAAAAAGGACAGTATATAAATATTAAAAATTTGGATAATAAAAGATGCTTAAATGTTTAGATGATAACTTTTACTCACACCTTTAAAGATATCATAAAATAAGGTATCTTTAAAGATATTGTAAAATAAGATGCATTAATGTATGCATAGAGGAATGGATGGATGGATAGCTAAGTGATAAAGCAAAGGCAGCATAATGGTAGTATCTAGGTAGGATATGTGATTGTTCACTGTATAATTCTTTCAAATCCCTTCTTATGTATGTGAAAACTTTCTTAATAAAGTGTTGAAACATAAAAATTAAGATGAAATAAGACATTTTCATATTAAAACAAAGATGAGAGAACTTGTTACCAGGAGATGGCCCCACCAGAAATATAATAATACTTCTTTAGACTAAAATGTTACAAAGAATAAATAGTGCCAGAAATGGAAAATATGCAAATAAATATAAAAACCTTTTTCTCAGTTATTAATGTATATAAAAGATACTTATAGCAAAAAAATAATAGCAATGTGTTGTGGCATTTATAATAAATGCAAAACTGAAATTATCATAACAGTGAAACAAAAGACAGGAGAGAAGAAATGGAAAAATGCCATTTTTAGGTTCCTATAAGATATGTAAAGTGATTAATTCAAGACTGTGATAAGTTCAAGATAAATACTATACATCCATAAAAATGATCAGATTGCATTAAAAATCAAAACCCAATAATATTCTGTACTAAAAGATGTATGTATGAAGACATTGATAGATAAATAAAATAATGAAAAACGATATACCATGCAAATACTAACTATAAGAAATCTAGAGTGGCTAAATTAATGTCAGATACAGAATATTAACAAAAAAAGGCATGTCATAATTTAAAGAGTCAATTCATCAAAAAGACATAACAATCCTAAATGTGTATGTATCTAAAAATATAGTTCAATAATACGTGAAATAAATGACAGAAGTGAAGAGAGCTTTAGGAAAATCCATAATTCTATGTAAAAATGTTAACACTGTTTTCTCTCTTAAAAAAGTGAAAGATTAAGCATATTTTAAGAAGTCAGTAAAGATCTACAAGACTTGAGCACTTACACAAACTGACTTAATTGACATTCACGGAACAGCAAAGCTGAAGAATATGCATTCTTTTTAAGTGCCTGTGAAACATTCACCGAGATAGACAATCTGCTGGGACTTAAAAAAAAAGTACTGAAAAACCTAGAAGAAATGAAATGATGCAGAATATATTTTCTGACTACAACAGTATTAAATTAGAATCAAATATGCAGCCCAGTGCTCAGTACTTGTTACATGCTCCCTCCATTCTTACAGACACACTGGAAGCTGGGGTCAGAAAAATGAAAAATGGAAGGCTTGGACTAGTTTAAAGTCTGTAATTGAGCCAGAACTTGAGCTAGGTCTGCCTGGCACCAAAACCCATGTTCCTTCCACTTCACTATGCAACCTTCCCACTTCACTATAGCTCTAAGTAATTTCTCTGACTTAATCTCCATTGCTGATATTTTAAATTACCTAAATTATCAAAATTGAGAGTGAACATAAATTCAAATAAATTTTAACTCATAATGTAATAAAAACGTTACCTGGAAAATTCCCAAATGTGTAAAATAAGTAATACATTTCTAAATAAACCATAGGTCAAAAAATAATTAAAAGAAAAATTAGAAAGTATTTTGAATTGGATGATAATGGAACTTCAATGTTTCCTCATTTGTTTCAGCAAAAAATGGTCTTATAAGGGAAATCTATAGCTCTAAATGCTTATGTTTGAAAAAAAGAATTATTTAAGATCAATGATGTAACAAGAAGAAAATGATGCAGAGTAAAATGAATAAAAATACAAAATAGAGAAAAACAAATGAAAACATGCTTGTTCACTAAAAAAAAAAATCAGTAAAATTGGAAAACCTCTTTCTTGAGTGAAAATATAAATTGCTAATATCAGGAATGACAGAAAAAAATCACTACAAATCCTGCTGACATTAAAATAAGGGGAAAAAATTATGCCAAAAATATGACAGCTTAGATGAAACATTAAAAAACATCTTTGAAAGACAAACTCCCCAAATTGACACATGCAGAAACAGAACATCTGAATAACTACAAAATAATGACTAATGAAACTGAATTCATAATTAAAAGCTTTCCCATAGAGAAAACACAAGGCTTAGGTAGCTTTATGGGTAATTCTTTCAATTATTTGAGCAAGAAATAACAATTTTACACATAGACTTCCATATAATAGCAAAGGAGGGAGCATCGTCCAACTTCTATTGTGAGGTCAGCATGACTGATAACATGTAAAGAAAATTACAGACTAGTATCGCTCATGGACAAAAAAATGAGCAAAATCCTTAACATGAATTAAAACCCTTAAATATTAGCAAATCAAATAAATATAGCTACATATATAAAGTATAATAAATCATGATGATGTGGGGCTTCATCCCAGAAATGAAATATTGGATCAACATTTTGAAATAAATCACTGTAAAGCATTACACTGACAGAATAAAAGAAAAAAATCAGATGATCTTCTCAATGGGTAAGTTAAGAATTAGACACATTTCAACATACATACATTACCTAAACAAAACAAACACTTTCAGCAAACCAAAAATAGAAGATTAATCCTCCAAAAAGAAAAAAGTCATCTCCAAAAATCTACAAATAGCATCATACTTAATATATGAAAAATGAATGCTTGCCCTCTAAAATAGGGAACAGCACAAAGATTTCTACTGATCATGATATGGGAGGCCCAAAAGAGGGAAATAGGTGGGAAAAAGAAATCAAAAGTATAACATTTGGAAATGAAGGAGTAAAAGTCTTTATGATCAAGTGTGTAGAAAATGCTAAGACACTGAAAACACAGAAACACGATTTAATGAGTGAATGTGGAAAAGTCAAAGAAAGGACTGATGTGAACATAAAATATAATTAATTTCAAGTTTATTTTCTACCAATGAGTAATTGGAAATTGAAAATGTTAAAATATCATTATAATAACATCAAGAACAAAATATTTAGGGATGAATTTAGCAATATGTGTGCAAGGCCTGTATGTCCATGATCAAAAAAAAATCATTGTTGAGAATATTCAATTAGTCTTAAATTAAGAACTGTATCATGTTCATAGACTTAAAAACTCAATATTGCTAAAATTTCCATTTTCTCCCAATTGATTTAAAAATTAATGCAATCCCAATCAAATCCCAGCAGGCTTTTATGTAGAAATTGACAAGCTGATACTAAAATCCATATAAAAAATATATGATCCCTAAAATAGTCAAATCAATTTCAAAAAAGATAAAATGGAAGGGAGGGTATAAAGTATCTCATGACTTACTTTAAAGCTATTAATCAAGACAAACTAGTATTAGACTAAATATAGACAGACAGATTAATAGAACAGAAGAGGGAATACAGAAATAGTCCCACATTCATACAGTCATTTTTTTTTTGGCCAAGTTGTCAAAACAATTCAATAAAAAAAGGAAAGCTCTTTCAATATCTGGCTAGAATAGCTGGTTTCTATATGGAAAAAAAAAAGAAATTGATCATAAGCCTAGGTATAAAAGAAAAATCTCTTGCTGTATACCTGAAACTTATGACATTTTAAGTCAACTATATGCCAATACTACTGGATGAAGAAATAAAAAAGAAAAGAAAAATCTTTATAAATCAAAGATTATTAATACAGGATTTAGAAAGTGCTAACTATAATAGAAGAAATTTATTAAATGGACTTAATGAAATTTTTAAAAATTCTATTCATCAAAAGAAAATACATTCATAAACTGGGTGAAAATACTTGTCATATATTTGATTATATATATACATAAATAGATAGATACATCAATAACAAATAACTCAATAACAAAATGGACACATAAAAATAAGAACTATTACTTAATAGTCAATAAATCCATGAAAAAGTGCTCATCATCATTAGTATCTGAGAAATGCAAATTGAAAGCAAGGTCATACCAGTGCCCAGCTACTAGCATGACTAAAATTTAAAAGTTTGACAACTCCAAAAGTAAGGTGAGGAAGCAGAACACCTGGAATTTACGTACGTTCTTAATGGACGTGTAAGATGGTATAACCTCTTTGGAAATAGGATTGGCAGGTTCTCTTAAAGTTCAGCCTACACCTTGCCCTAGTCCCTATACTCCCCTATTATAAAGCTGCATGTTTATCATGTTTACATTAGCTGCCTCTCCTTGAATACTTTGCTTTAACTGACTTGATGAAGTTGTGCTGCTATCAGAATACCTATCCCAGTGAACTCCTCTCATTCTTGGCCCTAGCCTCCTCCTGTCCTCTTCTTGATGAAGTACATAGAATCCTTCATCAACAAATTCAGAATTCAGAGAGTGACCCTTACACATAATATATGAAGGTTAATACATTCAGCACATATGAACTTCAGCATTACTTGGCCCAAGATAGAATTGAAGTACACAAACCCACCACACCTCTGGTGCCACTGGATGTACACACACCCAACTGGGTTACACATAATATTAATGTAATATTAATGTAACTTCAGCACAGATCATGTGGTCTAGTGGATACACTTGTCATTTCACATCCCCGATATCATTTGTATTAAACCACTGAGAACACAGCCTTCTGTGAAAGGGGAGCTACTCAAGCAGCTCTG
Source organism: Phacochoerus africanus (assembly GCF_016906955.1). Taxonomy (NCBI): domain Eukaryota; kingdom Metazoa; phylum Chordata; class Mammalia; order Artiodactyla; family Suidae; genus Phacochoerus; species Phacochoerus africanus. The sequence goes on along the minus strand of NC_062544.1, from coordinate 208,398,588 downwards.
TTGGACAGACCTCCACATCACTCCTAGATTAAACATTATTTTAATTAACTGTTTTGATTCTAGCTATCCTACAATAAGTTATGAATTTATGCCATCCTCCATAATTGTTTCCCAAAACACATGCCTCAGAAGATGGAAGCCCACAAAATACTCCATACTTAAAGCATCTGGAGTCAAATATATTTGAAAAATTCCTGCCTACTATAGTCCCTTGCAGAAATTAATAACAAATATTAATATATTAAAGATGCTAAGGGGCCTTGCACAAAAGTAACTTGGTTGATTTTACTCAATCTAGACTTCGATAATACTTGGGTGAAAAAGCCTTTGTCAAATAATACTTAGGAAAATCTTGTGGCAGTAGTAATAACAAGCACTAATAGCCACTGAGCATTTAATTGTGTATATTAAATATGTATACATGCCAGTAATGGTGCTGAGTACTTTAAAACAACCTTGAGAGGTAGTGGTGTTATTTTGCCTACTTTAAATTGAAGGAAATTGAAGCCCAGAGAGGTTAAGTGACCTTTCCAAGGACACAGAGTTAGGATGCAAAGAAACCAGAATTCTGTCACAGGCTACAAATACTGAATTGCAATACTGTAAAGAGTCTTCACAGTGTTCTTAAAGACTAACTTTGGGAAACACTGCCTTATATCACAGTTCAGTCTTTTTTCTTTACACTGGCTTCTGAGAAGCAGAAGCAATTAACTATTCAGAACCAATCCACTAAGACTTCTAAAGAGGTATATACACTTCAGGCCTTTGCCCATATTGAATTGTGGTGAAATGTTAAAGTAAAGCCTAGGTTTTCATCAGCTTTAAAAAACATTTAAATCTCATTGCAAAATAGAACAGTTGTGAATTAACTTTTTTTATAAACTTCTGTTATAAACATTATAGGCTCTACCTACACTGGGATCCAGGATGATTCTGATTGGTTTGACTTCCTGTATGAAAAACAATCATTATTATTATCCAGATCATTGAAAAACTTTCTTGAAAGGATTAATTGTCTGGGGTTCTTCGTTAGGTGACAGACTCAGAATTTTTGACACAGTATGTTTCAAGAGCAGCAGCTCACACAAAAGAATTTCATAATTTTCATTTATTATAGAAAAATATATTAATATTGATAGAAGTCATTTTACATAATTTTAAGACAGTTTAATTTTTGTTTTAGCAATTTTGGCTAGTAGAATATTATAAATCTTCTGGAATACAAACACATAGTGTTTCAAATCACTTTAAAATTATATTTTTTGAGAATATTTTATAACTTAACTACTTGCATACAACTAGATGTTTTCTACCTATAATGTTTTGTTATTAGAAATGATGCTTCTAAGAATTCTGAGGGGACATAATTCTCTTTCTGTTAGGTTATTTGTTCAGGAAAAATTCCAAAAGTATTGTCATATAGTATGATCACTTATAGGAATCTTGAACTCTGCCATCAATGATTTCTAAAAGGGTCTTCACAATTCACCAATAATATGTGACTCTATCAGTTTCATTATACCTTTAGTAGCTTTAAATATTTTATATTTCATTTTTCATTACTTATAGATAAGTGTTCATAAATCATGCATTACATCAAAACGGTCCTTGTCTTTTCTTCCCCTACTTGTCAAACAATGTGAGTAATCATTGTAAGGAAAATAAAGAGTTGGAAATTTTGTTTCCTTTTAAACATATATTAAAATCACATGTATTAAAATTAAAAAAACTATCATTATGATAAAAATTATGATTATCATAATCAAATGACTTAAGTCTCATTTGGGCACTAAGTTACCCAAACTTTAAGAAATAATCTTTTGAGTATGTTTCCACAGATGGAAACTTTCTCCGAAGATTTTTTTATTCAGCTTTAATTCACTACTCTGTGCCAGATGGGCTAAGTGCTGGAGCTCTCTTATTTTCAATTTCTCCTCTTTCTTTATTCACTGCAGTGTTTTCTTTGGAGTTCGCAGATTCATCTGCTGTGTGCATCCATTACCTTTCTGTTTCACCTTGGCCGGTCTGTCAACCTCCCCTTTGGCATTTCTGGCATGACAGACATAGTTGCGCTTGAGATCCTCAGCAGTTACTTTCTTGATGCTCAAAAGCTGAGTCCTTGTCTCATCTTCTATTTTACTCAGACTTACACTAGAAGTAGGAGAAAGAAAATCAAAGCATTAGTGAGACTCAAAGGCCATGACTGTGCATGAATCAGACAAGTGGACAACCGTCGAGCCCATGGGTGACGGCAGAAAGAAGGTCGACAAGCATGTTGCCTGTGATTCAGTAGTTACAAAAGGATACCAGATTCTAGATTCCAATACCATTCTCCACCATGCACACGACACACAATCTCAATATCCAGATCGACTCCTAGTGTTAGCATCATACTACAGATCTCTCTTCAAAGTGAACCATCTCCTTTCCTCAAATATCTGAGGCAGGATGCAGCATCGGTTTAAAGAGAAGCTTCTGAGGCCTGACCCCTTTGGATTTTGATCTAGGCTTTGCCACTTACTGGTTATATACTTTGGGCATGGTAACTAATCTTTCCACATCCTTTGAAAAAGGAGGAAAGTGGCAATGCCTAATAGTGCATTGCATGTATTAACTTAATAATTCGAGGATTGAATATGCTAAAGCATAAGTTTCAGAACAACACTTAATAAACAGTCATAAAGGTTATTATTATTATTATCCCACAGCAATAGTTGATACATTTCAGGGTTTTTCAAAACTTGGATTTTTGGACACATATAGAACATTTCAGTCAAAATGCTAAAACCTCATGGTTAAATCCTAAAAAGAAGAAACTTCTCAGAGCAAGTAAACTTTGTGAAAATAGGTATATCCGATCTTCAGTAAGTCAGAGATCAGTGCTTTGGGTTTAAGACCAAGATTTCAGATTCTTTTGAACTACTTTGCTCAAAAGAGAGAAAAAAAAAATCTCTTTTCTATAGTTGACAGACCTCCAGGTTCTTCTGATAAGGCTTACTGTCAGTCATGAGAATTTGGTTAAAAGCTATGATGGGTTTAACCTAAGCATAATTGCATTGTTCAACTATGAACAGTGAGTTGTAATTTCAACAGCAGCAACGAGAAACAACACAGTTTCCATTACTATCATTTGTTATTATTACGAAGATTGGAAGCACAGTGGTCAGAATTCCTGAAATGATCACTAACTCTCCCTTTGTGCCTCCAGTCGCATCTTTTGTAAATTCCTTCAACAAAAACTGTTCCAATTTCAGGAAATTCCTACTAAACCTTTAAATATATTCCGCTTCTCTAACCTCCACATCTTTGCACATAGAGTTCTTTTTCCCAGGAGCATACTTTTTATTTCTTTATCCAATTTATTTCTGCTCATCCTTCAATTCTTCACTGAGGTCCTATATCATCTGAGAAGCATTACCTAATCCCTTAAAACTGATTGGAATTCCCAACTAAATCTTCCCATAACATCTGATACTTCCCATTCACAGCATTTATTACATTATATTGACATTTCTGTTCTATCAGTGTTCATCCTATAAAATTTATTCAGTTAGGGACCAAGTATCTTGCATAGTACCTAATGCAAAATGGGTATTTTATAATTTCTGCATAAAGTCTGAGTTAACCTGCTAGGGAATAAATACCTTTTAAAGTCTTTAAGTTCAAGTAGCCTAAGATCTATTTGCACATAGGTGATAAGGCTTAAGTTCTAAGAGCAACTTTGTGGTGTTCAGCTGCTCATGTTTACTAACTGTTGCAATCTCCTTTGCCAACTTAAGCTACTTCAAAAAAAAGTCGAATGCTTTGGAAACAACCTAAATGTCCATCGACAGAGGAGTGGATAAAGAAGATGTGGTACATATGAATATTAGTCATAAAATAATGGCATTTGCAGCAACATGGATGGACCTCGAATTTATCATGCTAAGTGAAGTCAGTCAGACAATGAGACACCAACATCAAATGCTATCACTTACATGTGAAATCTAAAAAAAAGGACACAATGAACTTCTTTGCAGAACAGATACTGACTCACAGACTTTGAAAAACTTATGGTTTCCAAATGAGACAGGTTGGGGTTTGGGGGGATGCACTGAGGGTTTGGGATGGAAATGCTGTAAAATTTGGTTGTGATGCTTGTTGTACACCTATAAATGTAATAAAATTCATTAAGTATTTTTTTAAAAAGTCATGTTTAAAAAAAAGGCATGTTTATTTACAAATAAAATGACCCAGCTTGTTATTTTATGAGGAAGGTCTGTTACCACCCCATCCACTTTTAAAATAAAATTTAAAGAAAATACATGCATTTAGTCAAAATTAAAAATCATTATTCATTATAAATATGATATATATGCTATGAAAATTAAGGAAGAGGAGGAAGATCAGAAATATATACTCACTGTAAGACAAGAAACTAACACATTATTTGAGGCACAAAAAAGACAAGCCCAGACTCCGGACTTGAGAAAAACAACAGGGTCACATACAGGTGGGCTTTCAGCTATCCTAGACCCTATATGGTGGCCTTTGCATTCATAAAGGATATGCATTCCATCTACCTCCAAGTGAGTATCACAGAGACATAATCCTCAGGTGGCATCTGAGGCTTGCATTCCAAGTCCAATAATCCTGTTCTGGGACGTAGCCATTAAAGACTTGAAAATCCTGCTGATTTTTGTTAATGATAGGCAAAAATCAGAATTTTAATTTTCATTGATTAGAATACACCAGAAGGCATTAGGTTGAGGGACAAGGGTTAGTCACCCCTTTGCCTGTGCCAATGATACCTTTCATTAATGGATACGTCAATAGTGGTGTCTTCTGGCTTTTTTCCATCGATGGTCCACCAAACCTCATTGTGAGAGTCCTTCAGGAAGGTAAAATGGACTTTACAGGGGATGAGTAGCTCCTCTCCTAAAAAAACAGGTTAACTTATTAGTTTGTAACATTCACACGATTATATTGGTTCTACTCTGATTAACCAGAAGCAATCAAAGTTATGCATGCCTGCCATCCTACTTCTTACTAATTTTCAAGTGGGCTACCAAAAAATAATGTACTGTACTTCATTGCAAAACAAATAGACTAAGAAAAGGACAGCAGTTTTATATTGTTATTAGAATGTCCATTTCTGTCTCTTTTTTTTTTTTTACTTTTCAAGGCTGCACCCACAGCATTTGGAAGTTGCTCCAAGCTAGGGGTCGAAGCAGAGCTACAGCTACCACCTACGGCCACAGCCACAGCAATGCGAGATCTGAGCCACATCTGCGACCTACACCACAGCTCATGACAATGCTGGATCGCCAACTCACTGACCGAGAGCAGGGATCAAACCCTCATCCTCATGGATACTAGTTGGATTTGTTTCCGCTGAGCCATGACAGGAACTCCCAGAATGTTCATCTCTTAATATAACCTATATATGTTCCAAAATGATAGTATTTGTTCAAAAAGGCTCTGACGGCATATTCTTTTCAACCTTAAACCTCCATGGATTACTCTTCTCCTTTGTTATTTCCCCCACAAACAAAAGGTGATTGAGGAAAGGTTCTTTGGATTTTTGGTCCTTGGTTCAGAGGGGATAGGCAGTGCCACTGTTCAGACTGGCCAGACAGGGAACATCTCAAAATGCTCAGGCTATCAGGGCACAGTCAATGAGTTTAGAGACAACTTCTAAACCCCTTTTCTTTTCTTTTCTTTTTTTGCCTTTTGTCTTTTTAGGGCTGCACCTGCAGCACATGGAGGTTCCCAGCTAGGGGTCTAATTGGAGCTACAGCTGTCGGCCTACACCACAGCCACAGCCATGTCAGATCCAAGCCTCGTCTGCGACCTACATCACAGCTCATGGCAATGCCGGATCCTTGACCTGCAACCTCATGGTTCCTAGTTGGATTCATTTCTGCTGCGCCATGATGGGAACTCCACAACTTGTAAATTCTACACTATCCTTCTGAGATGGAACATAAAGGGTAAGGGGACCCCTAGGCCAAAAGATGGTAATAATAACAACAACAACAGCACACACATCAGGAACTTTAATTCACGGTGCTAAATATTTATTATATTTGGCTCCTTATTAATGGTCTTATTTAACTGTAACAAATAGGAAATATTTTAAAAATTCATTTTACAGATGTGGAAACTGAAACTTAAAGATGTTAAATGCCATTCCAAGGTCAAACTGCTAATAATTGGCAGACCAGGATTTGACCTAGACTGACCTTCCATTTCAGTTTGCCCAGAATAGTTCTGCTTTATCTTTGCTTTCCTAGTTACTTATTAATATCAACTGCTTTCACTCTCAAAAGGTGTCTAGGCTGAGATGATAAATTATATTGTCATTCCAATTTGAACTCAGGTTTGCCTCACTGGGTGATCATATTCTATCCTCTTTTCCAATCCATGGTTCTTATGCCTTCTTCTCCAGTTTCCTACAGCCGTATGTAGAAAGAATGTATATATATACTTGTATGACTGGGTCACTTTGCTGCACAGCAGAAATTGGCACAACATTGTAAATCGACTATGCTTTAATAAAAAAAGTCAAAAATAGATAGAAAGATAAAATAAACATGGCTTAAGGCATGTTTTTGTAGCTGTGATATGAGGTAGAGGAAAAAGTATCTAGATAATAAGAGTTTACCCTGACAGCAAGAAGAATGTCCATATTAATTATATGAAGCTGCTACTGATTCTAGGAAATTTGGAGTTGGTGGGCCCCCTTAGTGTGTTCTTAGTTTTTTTATAAGATAGGTCACTATTTGAAACCCTATCTTAATTTTGGAAGGGATATTGTTGTTCTCCACCTATGTTGAACACTGCCTCTCTTATCTTTGGTATATTTTAAATAAACATTCTTGTATATCTTTCCTTGGGTGTGGAATGACTTTACTGGGAAGGATATAATATAGAGAATGTTAATTTTTTCTATGGCTTTCTACATAACTGTGAGAGACTTTAAGTCAGAAGAATGACAAATTATGCCTTATTTGGTCACTTACAAATGATTTTTGTCTAGACTGAAAAATTATGAAAGCTAAAAGGAGACCCAGAGAGACAGAATACACATTCGATGGTGTTCTGAATCAGGATGTGTCAGTCCCATCAGTTGTTGCCTGTTGAAGTCACAATTCTGCTTCCACTTCCACCCCTGCCCCTTGGTAGAAGTTTAAAGGATGTCCTGTGCTCATGCTGTAGTCTTGGTAAATCAAAGCCCCTGATGAAGCCAAAGTCTGTATCAATAGCAATTACTAGTCAAGAGAGGAAAACTGCTCACAGAGGCAAAGGGGGGCCTCTGCCAGGAGACAAGCAGAGAATTCCTGAGCTGCTCAGGAAATCAATGAAGCAGCTAATCCCCAGAGGTGACTTGGCTTCTGACAATGCTTCAGTTTCAATTCAATTACAATAGCCCTCTAGTCTCTCCTGTTAACTTAAGTGGCATTTTATTCCTTGTAATTAGGAGAATCTAACCAATATTCAGAGACACAGCTATAATTACCCGGTTCTTTCTCATAGACCACAAGATCATTGGGTGAATAGATTTGGGGAGGTGATGCATCTTTTGGAGAGCCTGTGATAGAGAGGAAAGAACAAAGGGAGATGGTGTCAAATCACATTTGCCTTTATTCCACATAATGCATTTCAAAAATCTGCTCTTCTGTGAAGCATTGCCCAACTTCCTGGCACAGCTGGTCAATTCCTGAGAGGGCACACAGTTCAATATGCCGTCAGTTACAACACTTCTTTCATTTTAAGCAAGCAAACAAAGGAAAAATATGTTGAATATCCTTCATGTTTCAAGACAGAACATATTTTCAGTGGTTTTGCTTTCCAAAGCCTATATGATATAGACAGCTTTTTCATACCACATAGTAATTAATCGATTGCAAGTCTTACTCAATTGTTTCCTTTCTACTTATTTCTCTTCAACATGCCTGGAATGTCTAGTAGGGGAACTGGTTAAATAAGTGTGTATTAGTTAACGAACAAGGAAGTGGAAAATTCCAAATCACAATTGTAAAGTCAACATGTTATCAGTTGAATGTTCACGCATAGGATTGCTGCCCTTTATAACATCCTATATTCCCAAAGGAAAGGACACTCCATTCTGAAAGAAAGATGCTCTGAAGGGACTTAATAATGTAGTGTTTAAGAGTAGAAGCTTCAAAGATTTAATGACCAGGGTTCTAAACTTGACTTGGCCATACACTAACCAGATGACTCTGTCGTTTTACTTAATCTTTGAAAAGCTAATTTTCCTCAACTCTAAAAATGAGGGTAATTAAGCTCACCTCACAGATTCATTACGTGGATTAAATTAAGTAATGCACATTAAGTTAAGTAATGGATATTAAAGCATCTTACTGGCATATCATAAGTACTCAGCACTTCATAGCTTTTAAAAACAAACTTGGATTGCTTGAAAGTTAGAAAAGAAATACACCCCTCACATCTGTGTCTGTCATTGCTCTTTCTATCAATCAAGGTGACTATGTGTGCCACTTCCCAACTTTCTATTAAAGGATATATATTAAAAACGATTACCAAGATGAATATGTGGTTGTATTATTCATTTGGTTTCTAAAATTTATTCATGTTAGATTCTAAATTTAGTCTGATTTTTCTTCTGAATTAGTCCTCAACTTAGCATTATTCTAACAGGAAGCAAAGAAAGGGAAGTGATTAAAAAGTCATTTGATTTGAATTTTATCTGCTCTGTGTTAAAATACCTTTAAAAAATTATCCTGAATCTGGTGTCAGAAGAGGCAGAAACTTGGAATTTTTCTTTCTTTCTTTCTTTTTTGGCCATGTCATGTGGTTGTGTAGAAATTCCTGGCCCAGGGATGAACCTGAGCCATAGCAGTAACTATGTTGGATCCTTAACCTGCTGAGCCACCAGGGAACTCCAGAAGCCTGGGATTTAGGATGACTTTTTCCATTAACTCAGGGAGCTTTTCTAAACAGGTTACTTTCTGTTGTTGGGCCTCAATGTTTCCATCTATTAAAAGATGGAGTATGAAGAAACATCACTCTGATATGTTGTCATTTTTAATACAGTGAGCACAGTAGTCTTCAGGGCTCTCCTCTAAATTCCACCTACCCCAACACTGATTCTCTTGATTTCTAGGTTTGATAGGCATCTGTTGGCTCTGCTTAAATACTGTCCTTTCTACTTCTCTAGTTTCTTACCCCTAAAGCACAGCAGTGGTTGAATACTGCTAGCAAACAGCTTCAGCATTAGCTACAAGAGTTCCAGGACACAAAAAGAAGTGGTTTACTTAATTCAAGTAAGATACTTTTTTGACAATAATAGTAACTACTATTCATTGAGTCTCTATTGCTTGCCTGCAAGTTCATTAGCATAATAAGTATATTATTTCTAATATTATCAATGATGCTAAATATTAGGTAGTTGTACTTCCAGAGTACAGATAAATCATTATGTTAATAAGTAGCAATGGTATAATTTGAACAAGATATGTCTGGCACTTTCCCCCCCGCCCCAAGCTGCCTTTACTTCATTCAGGTATTCATTCAGTAGAACAAGAGCTATTGAATGCCTACTAAATACATGGAATTGCTGAGGAACAGGTCAGCAAATAAAAAAGATAAGCCTCTTTTCTTTTATAATTTATACACTTATTTGTAATAAACTATTTAGAGCCTAAACAAAATTATTGCATTTTTGTTGTGTGCACTTAGTATAAATCGTGCTTACCTACCACCTTTACAGTCTGAGTCCTGGTGAGGTGGAAAGTACGTCCATTTTCTGGATATGTAACAACACATGTGTAATCTCCATTATTTGAAACCAAGGCTATGAGAAAACTCAAGTTCATGCCTTCAGGTATTACATTATTAAAGTTTTGTACTTTATGACAGCCCTAAGAAGAAGCAAAGGAAAAAAAGATTACTACTTAGATACACGCGTAGAAAATATATACATATGCACGAACATCTAATTTTGCACAGAACATACAAATATCTATGCTGGCTACACTTTTTATAAAACTATTATGGGCAAATATTTGATGATGTCTCTGCAAAGAATGAATACAATACATCTCATTATCTTTTTTACATGAGGAAAATTAAAATTCTGAACTGAAATATAATTCAAAAGCACAAACTTCCTGTCTCAAAGTATTCAAAGTCTGGGATTTTGAAGTTAATAGTAAAGCAAGGTTAATATTTTAAAAAATGATTAAGGCAACTTAAGTAAATGCATGCCCTGTGATTTAAAAACAATTATTTTTTTTATTTGACTAAATGTCTTCTCTGATTACATTAATTCAGCAATATAATCACTCTGACAAACTTGGTCCCATTTTAGATGTCTGGTTTTGTCATTCTTGATCACTCTGTTGAATTACAGTATCAGTTATTTCCAAACTTCTACCATTTTTTTTTTTTTACAATCAAATAGTACAGACTCCAGAATTTAAAAATAAAGTATATTTTTGTGTCTAATCAAGAGTTAAGAGTTTATTTCTGTTCCAACCCATATTTTGATATGGCTTTGTCAATTTTTTTAAATTTTGAGATTGAAATATCTCATTCAACATAACTAGAATCCTGTTTCGTATCTCGCGGCCCCACTAATTGGCTATATTGTTTTATTTTTTTCTTTTAAAGAAAAAAAAATTAATACATCGTATGTGACAAAAATATGTGTTGAACATTAAGTTTTAGAAAAATTTGTTTTTCTTTTAAAAATCAATGCATCACCTACAACAAAAAGAACTGAGTTATCTCTAAGGTCCTTTAGATCTTTTAAAATTCTGGGAATCTATTACCGTCTTGTACTTTCAGTTTCCCGTGTTCACGTATTTAACTTTAATTCTTGTGTACTCAAGGTTTTCTTGCTTCAATTCCTGGAGCATGTGTTTTGAAATATGACAGTTACATCGAGGTACATTTTGTAATTCTTTGACACGGGAAATAGCATCTTTGAAGAATAGTACTAAACTTTTGATTCATGGAGATGATCCTCAAGAGGAAGTGATATATACTCAGTTAAGTTACTTTTATGAATAAAACGTATCCGTACACCTTGTGGTGTTCTTCTAGCACTTGTCACATCAACAGAATATTACAATGATCTTAGGCTGTCACAAAGGATAAGGCCACAAAGTCCTGTCCTCTTATAATAAATTTATGTGAGATTTGGTTTAAACTGAATTTAGACTAACTACAGAGGTCTATTTGATTTTGATGGAAATTTTCATTTAAACAATTCAAAGCTATTTTCCTCTCTCATTTGTTAGCTTAGAAGTTCTTAAATTGCTATGAAGCAGATAGATCAGATTAAGTATGCTCTAGTTTTACATGTGGAAAACAAATGAGACAGATAAGGAGATAATCTAGATAACACAGTGCAGGGCCAAAACTCAGCTTTTTAGATAGCTGAGTAAAGGCCTTTCACTAGTTTCTTAACCAAGAATGAACATCAATTTTCAGCTGTTACTTGAGGCTGAAAAAATTGTACTGAGACACTTAGGTATACTCTATCACCTCATCCAATCCCGATTCCAAATTTGCAAGTCTCGAATGCTCTGATGGCTATTTTATGGATGAAAATACAATGGCCTAGGAAGGTTAAGCGATTGCCGTTATCACAGGGCCAAGCAGTGTCAGAACTGGAATTTGAATTTATATTTACATGTTTTGAGGCCCTTACTCTTAATCCCGCATGACTCTGTCTCCTTGTCCTACACTGCGGTCTTGCCATACCTGGGGTCAGCCCCTATATTAATAGTGTGATGTGGCTATCACTCTATGAGGCCAGTTCTTGCAATTAGTGGTAAATTGAAAAGCATACTTTTCAGGATGTGAAGTCAGTTATTAATACTAAACTTATTAACAATACTTCTTAAGAAAATGCTGAAAAAAAAGCTTTTGTTTTTGACTCACCAAGTATCATGTATGTAAAAACTATTTAAAACACATGATTTTCGGAGTCATAATATATGCTACAAATATAAAGAAATGCTTCTGACTTAAAGCATTTTAAGAATGCTTTCTCATTCATTCACTCGCCACTGAGTGTTAATTAATAAATCATGAGCCAGGCATGTCTTGAAATTCTGAGAGTATAACACTGAACTAAGAGTCAGCCCTCATGAACTTATCACTAACAGAGAAATGGAATCTGACACATCTAAATAGCAAGGGAAATGGTACAAACAGATGTGTGTTGATCTCTTCTGAGTTTCCCCTTTCTTTTCATCTTACTATAGACTCATGAGGATGAACTTAAAATTTGAGCTGAATATGCTTAAGACTATCATTGGGCCTCTGTATCAGTGCTGAAGTCAGTTCTCTGGGATTTTCCCTTCCTTCTATGAGGTAGGATAAAAATGTGGGCTAAGGACAGGTTTTTCTTGGAGCTGAGCTGTCTAGAAAAATATTTCAAATGGAGGAATATTCCATCAAAAGTAACTGAAAACTTTGGGGTCTAATCTTCTAGTCAGAAAAATCTGACCATTCAAAATTAACTAGTTTTTACAAAAAGAAAAAAAAATCAAAGCCATTAGACTTTTAGCCTGTTAGAAAAGGAAAGGAAGAAAACATTTTATATTCTAAGTGTGCACGTGTGTGGTTTGGTAGCTTTAGGGCATCGCTGAACTCTAAATACCCATTAACTTTAACCTGTAATGTCTGATGAGCTCTCTCTACTTAAAAGCAGCTGCTTCTCTAGGCCCTTCATGTATCCAAGACACAAAGGATACTTTTAAACATAATAAACTATTCCTGAAAATAAATCCTGCAAATCTTATGATGACTTTAAAATCATTTATTTGGAACCCAGGGGGAGAAAAAAAAAAAAAAAGATACGAACAGAGATCTAAATACCCAAAGGGGAAAAACCACCACAAAAAATGATGTTGCCAAATACAAGAAATGGGTTAACAGTAAGTGGATTCCACTATGAAGCAAACCCTTGTTTGACTAGAAGACAAGTCATTCATTCAGTTGACCCATTAGTTCCTCATTCTGAATTTAAAAGAGAGAAGTTAAGCAGGAGAGCAACTTTTCAACCACATAATGGTAGCCATGACAACCTACCACAGCATATAGGTGAAGAACAGCCCAAGACTTGACTTTGAAATCCTTCAGAGGAAATAAATCACGTGGTGAGCTATGGAGTGGGGGTGGGGGAATGTCATGATCGAATGAGAACAAATATTCCCATGCAATAAATCTATACAACTTTTAAATTTTAAAGAACTGTGTTTGTTAAGGCACAAGAATGGAAAAGACACAGTTCTCAACACATAGATAATGCAGTCGAGTGGAGGATTGCAACAAATACGATGAAAGGCATATTGGGGGGCGGGGGAGTAGGGGAAGAAGACCAAACAGAAAACATTTAGAAAATCTTCATGGAGAAAGAAGATCTAAACTAGATCTTAGAGGATAAGTAGAATATTAACAGCTATTCAGGAGAAGGGGAGACATGGAGAACAGGAAAACATATAAAAAACTTCCCTTCACTCTTACAGCTTTTGAACTCCCTGTTAGTACTTAACTAACTTTATTCTAATTATCTCTTTCCATGCTTATCTTTAGAAAATTTACTTGTATGGGGGTAGGGTGAGGTGGATAAGTACTACATCTGCAGGGCCAGCAACTTGCCCAATACTGGGCATGTGGTCAATGCTCAATCCATTGGTGTTGCATGAGCAAAAATATGAATGAGAGAAGCAAAGACATGGAGCTGCAAGCTCACACAATATGCAAATGATAATGAGAAGACGTACAGAGAATTATAAGACATAGGATGGGTGAGTTGTAGGATGGATAGAGAAAGCAGGAGTAAGGACAAAAAGAGTTAAACTGAGATACAAAGATCATAACAGTTAGAAATATCTATTGACCCTTTTGCTTCCAAGATTAAGTTGTTATAAGATACACTGCACTTGTTTACAAAGACTCCATGAGTTCTATATGCAAGTCACATTGTATGAGCGGAACTATATCATCTAATGCCTATGCAACAAATACTTACAAAATCCCTCCTATGTGCCAGACACATGTTAGAGGCTGGGCATACAGTAGCCAGTAAAAACGGGAATGGCTCTTATTTCCATAGAGTTTTGTAGTCCAATCTAATTCATTCAATTATTTAATCAATTCCTAAATGCAAAAATGTGGTTTTGCAATATGCGCTTAACATTTAGGGGAAAGCATAAGGGAGAGGACACTACGTAGCACAGAAGAGAGAAATGCAATCATTATAGTAACAAAGATGAGATATAAATTAAGTGCTATCAAAATATAGAGAGGGTGATTCCTTCAGCCTAACTGAGCCTCAAAGCTTCACAGATATTTGAATTGAGTTGAAGTTTAAAAGATGAATCTTGAGTCCTCAGAAGCCCTGAAACTATTTGTAAAATGTTGTGCATATATATGCATACATAGAGTTAAACACAGATGGTTTGGAAAGACAATATGATACACACTTCCTTTATACCAAAGGTTCAAAAGTCACTATATAGGGACTGCAAGAAAGGAAAGTGATAAAGAACTAACGAAACTAAGTTATCAGATCAAAATGAAACAAGCACTTTAAAGATAAAGCCTAATGGGGAGTTCCCTTTGTGGCTCAACGATTAACAAACCCAAACTAGGATCCAAGAGGATGCGGTTTCAATCCCTGGCCTTGCTCAGTGGGTTAAGGATGCGGCATTGCTGTCAGCTGTGGTGTAGGTCACAGACGTGGCTTGGACCTGGCGTTGCTGTGGTTGTGGTGTGGACCAGCAGCCGTAGCTCTGATCAGGCCCCTAGCCTGGGAACCTCCATAGGCTGCGGGTATGGTCCTAAAAACCAAATCATAAATAAATAAATAAGTAAATAAAGTCTACTACATAGACCTTGGACTAACTTCCCAACAATATGCACTATGCCAACAAGAAGCCCGAGCCTGGAACGGTTTCAGAATGTGCTTAGCTCATAGCACTCGGTCACAGAAAAGCAAAGGTTTTCTCATTTTCTGTGAGAGATTATAAACAATATTTGATCAATCCTGATTAGGTTCACACTAAAAATTAGAAGTGGATGAAAAACAGCAATTTTGATGATCACACTGAGGAAAAGGCTAACCAAGGTTTTTTTTTTTTTTTTTTGCAAATTGATATCCAGATTGACATCTATTCTGCTAAATAAGCAGGTAAGAGCATTTCAGCAGCTGCTATAAAATGTACTCTCCAAAGCACCCAATAAAGTGGTCCTTCTGAGGTTCAGTAAGTGTCTTTGGAGGGGGGAAGTCAAGTAGTCAAGCACAACAATGAGAAACAAAGAATCCAGTGATAAGAAAGTGAAAATGGCTTGCCATATTTAAAATCTCAGGTTTCTGAATAAATTTAATAATCATAGTAAAAACAACAGGATCACACTTACCTGGATCATTACTACTGTATGTTTGGAAGGACCTGTGGATAAACAGGTCGCCTCCAATTTATACACACATCATGTTACACAAGTTCTTACAGAAGCTGGCTATGTGAAATTCAGTTAATCACTTACAAACCATGGTTTGTTCTCCAGGCTAGTTACCAATCCTGGCTTACTCAACAAACACTTACTGAACATCAGTTTCACTCACAAGATTGTCGAATTAGAGAACTGTGAACTCTGGGCCCTGAATGAAGAAAACCTTGCCATGTAGAAGACAGCAGCAGAAAGAGAAGACCTGCAGAGGGGGAAAGTTCAGTCCTGCCCCATTTCCCTGAGATTCTGAAATAGAAAATTCAGTTTTCCTGTTCTCTCCAATCTCAGCTTTTCTGATCTCCCTCTGATGTCGCAGGCCACTCTCTTCACGGGCTTCCTTATCTTCCACTGTCCAACCTACAACCCAGTCTAAACTCAAAGTTTCCCCTGCTCTTCAAGGTGCCCAGACCCCTGGAACGTAGAGACTGGAGCACCCTCTCTGTGTCATTTCTGGAGAGCATGAGCCTTGAAACCACACAGAACTGGCCTGAAATCCCAGATTATCCTATTATGAGCTGGATTGTTTTTAATAAATTACATAAGATAATGTGAAATTATAAGATCTTCATACAGATTTCATAGTGTTGAATCTTGGAGCAATCACTGTGACCTTGGACAAAACACTCAACTATTCTACATCTCAGTTTCCTTGAGTATAAAATGTAGAAAACAGAAGAGAGTCCACTTCATGTTGAGATAATTGAGTGAAAGTATTAAAGCATTTGTAAGAATCCCTGTGCTTAATAAATATTAACAACTATTGTTTGTGTCTCTCAACATCTGTTTTCTAATCTATAAAAAGGATGATGTCTACCTTGAAGAGTTGTGATGACTATTATATTTGAGAACATTGAAAGTACCTAGCACAATGTATTCGACTAATAAACGGAAAGAAATGTTAGTTTCCCTTTTCCTCTTTCAGTTCATTGGTTTCCATCTTTCTGCTACCAGGAAAGCAAATTTGATGGAATGGATTAATGTGTTTTCACTCTTATAGAGTTATTTGTATTATTAAAAGAGACCATTTCTAGTGTCAAGGTAGGGTTGATAACAGCTGAAAGCAGGACTAAAATACTTTGGTGGATGCAAGGAGTGACTGTAGAAGGTTGAAAGCAAAAAATAATAGCATTGCTACACAGTGATAGAAAAAAGAGCTAACAAGAACCCCGGTTTTGTTCCCCAAACAGCAACACTCTTTGGAGTAAAGGTGACAGTCAATTACCAAAATGTAAAAAAATAAAAAGCAGTATTGGAGTTCCCGTTGTGGCTTGGTGGTAATGAGCCCAACTAGTATCCACGAGGATGGGGGTTCAATCCTTGGCCTCACTCAGTGGGCTAATGATCCAGCATTGCCGTGAGCTGTGGTGTAGGTCATAGACGTGGCTCGGATCCCATGTTGCTGTGGCTGTGATGTAGGCCAGCGGCTACAGCTGCAATTAGACCCCTAGCTTGGGAAACTCCATATGCTGCGGGTGTGGCCCTAGAAAAGAAAGAAAAGTAAGAAAGAAAGAAAGAGAGAGAGAGAGAGAGAAAGAAAGAAAGAAAGAAAGAAAGAAAGAAAGAAAGAAAGAAAGAAAGAAAGAAAGAAAGAAAGAAAGAAAGAAAGAAAGAAAATAAGCAGTATGACACACATCAGTAGCAACCTTTCCATAATCGGAGAATAGAAAGGACAGCTGGTTACTGGTTATCCTCTTTAGCCACCTGCACATTGTTGGGTATCCTCCATGGTGATGGTTTTACCACAATGACTTTTTCTTGGTCTTCTTTCCAGGCTTTCTATTTTCATTCACCCCATAAACATTCTCTCCAGATTTCAATCTTAGCCCTTTTCTCTTCTTACTTTATTTTTCCTTCCTAAGGGCTTCAATAATCTCATAGATTCATCCAGTTCTCTCTCACAAGATTTGACTTTTCTTATATGCTCCATACCCAAACACATATAACCACTACCTATTGGTCATTGCCACCTAGATGTCACACAGACAAGTCAAACTTGAGATGACATGATCTAAATTCATTACTTGCTATCAAAACTTGCTCCTCTTCTGCTCTTTGATATCTTGGTTAATAGCACAGACATTGGTCCAGTTCAAAATCCAGAAATCTGGAAATCACTGGAGAAACAGAGATGGATATGGCATAACTTTGCCCATGAAAAATACCAGTCTTGCAGAACACATGCATGCAAGTATGTCCCTTTTCTTAAATCCAATAATAGATCTGCTTTGACACTCTGGTAGAATTGAAAATTCTACTTTTTGATACAAATGAGAAACTGCATTTATAAACTTGTTTGAATTAAACTCTAAGGTCCTTTGGGACTACCTTGGGCAGGGCGTATAGTGCATATTCATTACCATGTCTTCCCAAACACGTGACATATTGCCTGGAACGCAGTTGATTTTCAACAAATATGTCTTGAATATATACATGAATAAATGACTACAAAACAATAAAGGAAGTGAAAAGTGACATTGAAACAGCACAAATAAATTGCAATGGGAGTCTAAGGGAAAATTTATTTTTAGCTGGAGAGAACAGGGAACATTTTGTGAAGAGGTAGAATTTGATTTGTTCTTAAGAAGGCAAAGAGGATGTTCCAGGCATAGGAGAGGCATGAGGAAAAAATGATAGCATGTACGTGAAAATAAAATTATTTTTTAAACCATAAAGTATTCAAAAAAAATACTGTATGTAGAAAAAGTGAATAGGGTCTCATTAGAAATGAGAGACCTTACTGCAAATAAATAGATGCACATATTTCTTTCATCTGGAAGATATATTACACTTAAATGATGTAAAATTGTTAACATAATTCTTTTAATCCTTTTTACTATGGAAAATTACAATTGTAGAGAGAACATACAGTATTCCCTGTACTCATAGCTAGGCTACAAAATACCAATTCAGGCTATGTCTTATTTCATTTATACCCATTCACTGCATCCAATATTATTTCAAAGAAATCAAAGATATTATTTAATTTCATTTGTAAATATTTCTGTGTGTATTTCTAAATGACAAGAGCCCTTCTGCGAACTTAACTACATTACCGTTATCATAATTTAAAAAGTAATTGATAATTCATCGATGTCATCAACATTCTGTCTCCATTCATATTTCCTTGACATTCTCATAACTTGTTTTATAGTTTGTTTGAATAAAACATGATCCAATTAAGGTCCATACATTGCAACTAGTTATTATATATCTTAAATCACTCTTCTCTGTCTCCCCATCCTATCTCCCTTCCTTTTAATCAATTTATTACGGAATAAAGCATCATACGAAAAACACTCAAAACATATATGAGTTAATTATTTAGCATAAAGCAAATTTCTTTGTAACCACCACTCAGGTCCAGGAATAGAACATGGCCAGTCACCCTTGAAAATCTTCTGAGTGTCCCATGCCAATTACACCTTTTTTACCACCCTCCAAAGTAGCAACTATCTATACTTTCCTGAAATAATCACTCCCTTGTTTTCATTTACAATTTTATCATATATGCATCCTTAGACATTAGAGTCTTGTCCATTACAGTGTTTTAAATGTGGTTTATGTTACTTGTAATCTCTACATTCCCACTTCATGCCTTTCTTTTTCTTACAGTTTATCTGTTGAATAACCCAAGATATTTAGCCTATAAGGTTTCTCACAATTTAGATTTTGCTGATTGCAAACTCTTGGTTCAAATCAATACATTTCTCTGTTCTCTATATTTCCTGCAAAATAGTGGTAGGATCCAGACTCAGATTTAATCCATTTGGCACAATTATAGGTAATATTGTGTTCTTTCATTAGAAGGAAGATGTCTGGCTATTTCTCTTCTTATGATATTAGCAGTCATTGATGCATAATGCTCAGATTTAGTAATTCACTGGGGTTTGCAAAGTGATTACATTCTTTTATAAAAACACACTTTCCTGCCCTATTTCATTACTCGAGATACATTTCCCATAGAAAATGAAGAATAAAACCTTGATTTTACCCCTTTAACTATATTTTCAAGATAACGTATTTATTCCCATCATCATCCAAATGTGGCCAATTAAATATTTTGAAGTATCATTATGAACTTATGGATTTAAACTTAATTTATGAGAGTCAACCTATCGCAGTCAATATACTTACTAGTGCTTAAATTGGTCCATTTTTGGCCAATGGAAAACTCTTAAAGTTAGTACTGTCATTTCATTAATGGCTTAAATGGAGACAGATGCTAAAATTTTCAACTAGGATTATGGAATTGCTTATTTCTTTTGATTTTGTCAACTTTTCTTTCATGTATTTTGAAACATTGTTATTAATTGCTTTTTTTAATTTAATTTAATTTAATTTAATTTAATTTAAGGCCGCATCTGCAGTATATGGAAGTTACCAGGCTAGGGGTCAAATTGGAGCTGCAGATGCTGGCCTACACCACAGCCACAGCAACGCCAGATCCCAGATGCATCTGCGACCTACACCACAGCTCAGGGCAATGCCAGAATCTTAACCCACTGAGTGGGGCCAGGGATTGAACCTGCAACCTCATGGATACTAGTCAGTTCATTAACCCTGAGCCACAACAGGAACTCCGTTTTTATTATTTTTAGGCCTTATTGATGAATGGACTCTGTTTATTCTGAAGCCTTAGCTCTCATAATAGTAAGCATCCTAGGGACTACTTTATATGATATTGGTATATCCATTCTAACCTTTTTATTTTTATTCATCATTTGTTTTTGATTAATTTTTTCTCCCTTCCATTTTCTTTTCATCCTAAGGCATTATTTGTTGTGTTCATTTGTTGTCATGTTCCTCTTAGTTTAGCTTTATTTCTGAAATAATTTATTTTATGTTTTTACCAAGTTATATAATTTCTGAACTTTTTTGTCTTATTTATTTGTGATTCTTTCCCATCATTTATCTCTTCTCAATAACTTTGTGCCCCTTTTCTTTTTTCAGCCTCACACACAGCATGCAGAAGTTCTGAGGCTAGGGATTAAACCTGCATCACAGCAGTGACCTGAGTCACAACAGTGACCTGAGTCCTAAACCTGCTGAACCACCAGGGAACTCCCATGCCCATGTTTTAAAGAGTAGGTAATGATATGTTCTTCTGGCATGCTTTATTTTTTTATATATAAATGTTATTCTATTTCATATTCTCCTTTTTTTCTTATAATTTTAAATGAGATTTTATCTTGATTCTTCTTGTTGCTTATTATTTTGTAAAACTAGTTTTTTTTTTCTGAGCTTTAGGAATTGGCAGGATTATTCAACTTCACAGAAATCCCTCTTCAAATCTAAGGTCTTAAGATTTCCTGACTCTGTTCTGTTCCTCCAATCTCAGCCAGCTCTCTTTCCTTCCTCCACATTGTCTTGATCCTGTTTATTTTGATTCCACTCCCAGTTTTTTCTCAGTGTGGGTGGTTGTTTTTCACAGTTCCGAGAACCTAGAACTATTCCAGTTCCTTCAGAATGTCTTGCTATAGGCCCTCTTGACTCACTATCAGAGAACAAAACCCCTCCTAGTTTTAGCTGCTATTCCCAAATTGGTTCATCATACTTTTCAGTGAGCACCACTGGCTTCTGGGGGGCTCTCTTGTTCTCAAGCCTGCCAGATACTACATTTCCTTTCCTATAGACACTAATTCTACATGGATCACATTGGTGACTTATCTCACTTGCTTTATTGAAAGTGATTCTTGGGAGTTCCTGCTGTGGCTCAGTGGTAATGAACCTGACTAGTATCCATGAGGATGCGGGTTTGATCCCTGCCCCCAATCAGTAGGTTAAAGATCTAGCATTGCTGTGCACTGTGGTGTAGGTTGCAGATACGGCTGGGATCTGGCATTGCTGTGGCTGTGACGTAGGCAGCAGCTGCAGCTCCAATCTGACCCCTACCCTGGGAACTTCCATATGCTGTAGGTGTGTCCCTAAAAGGAAAAGAAAAAAGAAAAGAAAGTGATTCAGATAACTTGTCACTGAGTTTTGTTTTAAATGTTGTCCGGGAGTTTTTGGCTTTGGCTCAGGTGGATATTTGAAGAGATCAGAAAACTCTGCTGCTGCCACAAGTGCTATCTTTCAACACTTTCATTTTTGATTAAATACTTCCTAAAGCTCTCAAATGTGAAAGGGTCTTCAAATGGACTGTGTCCACAAAGGAGAGCAAAAATGAAAACATATATAAGTGATAAAATGCAGTATGGATGAACCAAAGAGTTGAAATTCACCAGATGAATTAGCAGCTTCTGACTTCCCTTAGAAGTGGGCAACATTTCTGAGATTGTGTTTCATAGGAAGTTAACAGAAACCGGGTAGTTCCGGTAGTCCAGTGGACATAGTTTAAGACATGGTGGGTTGTGGCAAAACATCTCCACCATTTCCTTTAAAATGATACAAGGTGAGGAAGCAGAAAAAAATCTGTTTAAAGTTATTAAGGAAGAAATAATGATGAGAAAAATATTGGTTTTTATGTTAATAAATAATCGTTATCATCTTAGAGAGGGTAAATGTCCTCTAGTTTGCTTACCATATACCAAGTGATGGTTGGTTTGACACTGGGAGGAAAAAATCCATCTACATTTGGACAAGTGATCTTCTGAACACCATATTCTAAATACAGTCTATGCACTGGAACTTTCATGGGAGAATTGAAGCAGTTATCTTTTTGAACCACTTCCAGAGGAAATGCAACTTTACTGCAATATGTGGTATTCCTGAAAAGAAAAAAAAAAATGCAATGAATGGGCAGTCTCATTTGCAATCGTTTTGATGCAGCAAATACATGACAATGAGCTGAATGAAGTACTGCTATGTATTGAAACTTTATTTATATATTAAATTCTTGTAACAATTAAATGTGTTACAGAGGTATACCAGTTGACATCAAAGAATAAAAACAGATACAATTAACTACTAGTGAGACTAAAATATTTTCATTTTTACATATATTCCTAAACATACCTATGCCTGTATGTATAATGTTTATATGTATACATTATAAATAAATATGATTCATATATGTTTAATTTTACCCTTAAAATGCTCTCAATAATACTCAGTACTATTTTTCCCTTAGTAATCTAGCTTTTTTCCCTAGTAATCTTAGCTTTTTTCCCTAGTAATCTTATTTCTGAAGATTTTTTTCACATGATAGACGTAAGGGAAAGTGAGAAGAGAGAGATAGCATGATCAAATATGCCCATCCAGTGCTACTTCAGCAACGAAGATATTGGAATCAACAGAAAAATCCACGAAAAGGAACATTATAAAGAAAATCATGGTACAACCATCCAAAGTTGTACACATCCATTAAACAAGATCAGGCATAAAGAAAAAAACCAATAAACATGTAAAATGCATTAAGATGGCTGGGGAACTGTATTTATATCTTTAATGTTTACATAAGTTGTTTTATCCACCTGGAGGGTTCTTCTTTTCCCATCGCTCCGCCTTTGACTAGGTGGTCTTTGCCATCCTCTACACACTTCATACCTAAATTAGGTCTCTCATTCTCTTAACATCTTGGACAATTCCTTCATTGAACTGACCACAGTTCAAACAAGGACAGGACCATATGTGTTTTCTTTTATTTCCTGCATCTAATACAGTGTCTAAACTTTCATTAGGCACTAAATATTCATTCAATAGATGCAATATATAGGTAAACAATAAAGGGAACATAGATAATAAAAATAAGTGGTTTTTTTCAGGGTGATATGTAAATGGGTTATTCACTGCCCACCCTTTTTTGTGATTTCTATTTAATACATATCACATATTCAATAACTCATGAATTAAACCTAAAGCCAGTGGAAGGTGTGGGGGAATCCATTACCCTCCCCAAGATGGAAGGAGTGAGGGTTTAAAGTTGATTTGTGACAATGGTGATAAGGTGGAAAGGGAGCTTGGAAGGCATGAGCTTTACCTGCAAATAACAAGAGGTCTACTAAGTAGAAGTATTCTATAGGTGGAAATTATAGAAGTTATACACTTCAGCTTAACAAGGTATGTTTTCTGACTACAAAAACAAAGTGACGAACAATGGCTGGACTGACTTTTCTAGCTCCGTATTCAAATCTAGATGTTATCTTAATAGAAGTTTTGGAGCAAGAATATAAGCAGTAAAATAATGGAGGAAGAATCTTAACTTTACAGCCTTAACAACATCAGAACTATGATTTCACAGGGTTCAGTTTAAGGTCAATCTCAGTTTAGGAAACACTATAGGGCAATAGGAATCTTCTGATGCCCCCATCCCATAAGCTCAATTCTAGATTTCCTGTGGAGATGTAGAAGATAGGCAGATAAGTAAATGGAATAGATATCAATATAGAAATTGATAAATAACATTAAAGATATACTCAGGTTTTAATGGCCATAAGCCTAGCCCCTATAATGTAAAATATAAAAAAAGGCCGGGAGAGTTTGGGAAAGAGATCTGGAGAAGTAGTGGGTTGCTAAGGGGAAAAAAATAGAGCTCCTGAAGCACTAGAATACACAGTAGAGACCAAGGTCAACAAGAAAGATACTGAGGACCCCTTCCCAGATATTTACTGAAGTCCATGTGTGAAATGTTAACGAGTTAGCAAGTATCACAGATGAAGAGGAGCTCAAAGAACATTTAGGCCAACTTTCTTATCAGGTGGGTATAGATAACAAAGCTGTATTGGAACGTTAAACAAGGGACACATGAGTATTTCAGGCTCCTTGGAAGCCCCCACACTGGTCTAGACATCACTCTAATAAAATTAAAGAGGCAGGTGAAAGCCTCAGAAGGAATTTAAGAGGTTACACGAGACTCCCAAGGCCACGATCTAAAAGTCTTTTTCTTAGTCCATTTTCACTAAATCATAACCTTGTTTAAATTCATCAAAACAGAGCCATAATTCTTCAGGAGAGAACAGATAACATCCACGAGAGAAAAGAAGCATTCAGAAGAAAGCCTGAGATTACCTATCTTTCTGTTAGGTTATTCTGTTATGTTGTTATGTTATCCAGCTCTATTATTATGGGCTGAATTGTGTTCCCAAAATTTACATGTTGAAGTTGAGCAGCTTAGAATGTGACTATATTTGGAGAGAGGCCTTGGAAGAGGTAATTAAGGTAAAATGTGCTCATATGGGTGGGCCATAATCCAACACGACTGATGTCATTATAAGAGGAGAGCAGGACACAGAAAACGCAGAAAGGAGATGATGTGAAGACATGGAGAGAAGATGGCCATCTAGAAACCAAGGAGATGAATGAAACCAACCCTGCTGATAACTTGACTTTGGAATTCTAGCCTCCAGAACCATAAGAAAACATATTTCCATCTTTAAGCCACCTGGTATGCTGTATTTTGTTACGGTACCATAGGCAAGCCAATGTACTTATTAAATAGTAGGAAATTGTGTTTTTAAAAAATAGGTAACCCAGGGGTTCATACTGTGGTGCAGTGGTATTGGTGGTGTCTACAGTGCCAGGATGCAGGTTCAATCTTTGGCCTGGCACAGTGGGTTAAACGATCTGGCATTGTCCCAGCTGTGGCACAGGTTGCGACTGTGGCTGGGATCTTACTCCTAGCCTGGGAACTCCCTATGGCACAGGGCAGCCAAAAAGGAAAAAAGTAATACAAAATTAAAAAAATAAAAAATTCTGCAACCAAGATTAGAGTTTAAAAAACAAAGTAAAGCCTGGAAGCTAAAAAGAAAACTCCAGGGGGGGGAAAAAAAAAAAAAAGAGAGAGAGAGAGAGAGCCAAAGAACTAACCCTTAAAATGATTATTCTTCAGAAGAGCCTCAGTTTTTTCAGGATTTTTTTTTTTTTGTTCACAGCAAAAGCAACATTAATCTGTTGTAAAAGATACATAGGTATAGTGCGAAGCAAAATTCAAAATCTACGTGGACTTTCATGAAGAAAAGGAGATTTGAAAGAAATTTTGCAGCAACGGTAGGATGTTTTGGATTACATTCTTAGATTCCCAGAGATCTGGTGTTCATTTGCTTTTTAGGGGAATTTTAGTGGAAAAGTTAGAAAAGTATTGCTCTAAGTGCATTTGATGCCTCTCTAATATCCCTTCCCCTATATGGCAACCTGAGGCTTTACCCAGTGCCCGGTGCTTTAAAAGCTGCGAGAATGACAGATATGAATGGGCCCTCCGGTCTGCCCTGCTCATTGTCTAAGGAACAGATATACCTCTAGATGAGGCAGAAGTACAGGCAGGTTCCAGTGTCAGGGAAAGGGAACACATGAACATGGCTCCATCTCTAGATAACCTTGATGTACCTCAGGTTTGAAAAGGAATCACCTGGGGAGGATGTTCTCAGAAGCACAACCATTTTCACTGCACATCTCTTTCAGTGAACCCCGGCTAAGCCACTGAGGTAAGGCGTAACTGTTTCTTCATGGTCCCTCCTTCCCCTTCCCAGCTTTGCAGCTCATGCATCATCCAGATAAAGGTTCACGAATGAAAAGGAACAGAGAAGGTCACCACCAGGGGTCAAACTACCTTAACATGCAGGTATAGTTGCCCGTGTCATTGAGGAGTGTGGGCCGGAACCAGAGCACATCTTTCTCCTTACTAATGCGGTTCTCAGGGAGGCGGAAGTTAATCGGCTCCTCAAGGTCTCGGTCCTGCCTAGTCCAATACCAGATCAGAGTAAGACCTGCTGAATGGGCTGTGCTGTAGTTATATTTCAAGAAGTGTTCAAAGAGTGGGCACTTGATACGAGCTGGCTCGTCTTCAAACACTTGGATATGCCTCATGGTATCTAGTCCCCAGTCATCGCAGCGTTCTGGAACAATCAAAAAGAAAGAAAAGGCAGATGAATCATCTCACCTCCAGAGAACACACCATCTTCTTAGGACAACCCTAGTCTTTTCCAGGATTCTCTTCTCTGGTCATATCCACTAGCCCTTTTCTAATAAATGCATGTAATAGCTGTGGTGTGAAGAGATGACTCCTTCCTTTATCATCTTTTGACTGTCTCTTGGGTAACAACGATGTGATGTGATAGCTTGATTCTGTCGCACCCTACAAGGTATAGGAGAGAATCTCATCTGGAAAAGAAATCATGTGCACTTTCATTCCTCTGGAGACAAAGGAGATTCTAAGGAGAAAATTATAACTGAAAAGACAACCCTCTACGACTTTCAATTTTCCCCTGGTCTCCTAATTTTTTACTAGATCTTCACTGTCCAGTAGCAATAAGATGCAAGACACATATTTAATTTTAGATGTCCTAGCTGTCACATTAAAGGAATTGGAAGAAGTAGGGAAATTAATTTTTATAATGTTTTATTAAACCTGATATATCCCAAACACCCCCAAATATGAGTTAGCTATTTTAATATCTATATTCTTTTTTGTAATAAATCTTCAAAATTCAATTAATTTTTTACACTTATTGCACATCTCAACTTGGATTAGCAATGCGTGTCTACTACTATTAGACTGGACAGCCCAAACTGACTAAAATACACAGGAACACTTACTTGTAAATAAAAGACTACAGGGAGTAGAACAGAGGCACCCCAGCCGGCAGTTACCCACCCCGACTCCAGAACCATAGCTGTCAGACCCTTCTACAGCTGATCAAAGATGCAAGTGCAAGCCCAGCCGACATCAACTGAGCCAAACTTATGTCAGCAGAACTGCCCAATCTATAGATGCATGAACAAAAACACATGTGCAGTAAATTAAATGAAGTTTGTGACTGCTTATTCGGCAACATTTTTGAAGTAGCAGACGACTGATAGAACTACTAAATTAGTGGCTACTTTAATTTTAATAAAAGCAAAGAATATGAAGCATTATGACTTGCAAAAGGTTTTATAAGCAATACATTTCTAAGTAAATAATAGAGCTCTAGGACATTTAACAGACTGACTTTTCTAAGACTCAACAAATTACTATTATTTATAATTGCTATACTTTCATTTAGAAACACCTTTTAAAATCCAATATAATAGAGAAATAACTGGAAAGATCAAAATGTTGTTCACATTAATACAAATTTGATAATAAAATATTTTTATAAAACATCTGTCATAACATTCTTTAAACATATTTTCATTAAAACTGCAAAGCTGCAGAATGAGCTCATTCAGTTTATAAGTTATAACCATAGCTTTTTTTTTTCAGATAAATGTCAGATTGAATACATGCATCCAATTTCACTCCTTTATGAAATTCCATTAAAACTAAAGTAATTTTTCAAGACATAACCACAAGTGATAGCAATATCAAGAGAAAAGGCAATAGCAACATCAAAATGCACAAGAGGTGACCAGCTTAGCCTATTAAAATTGAAAAATCCTAAATGAGAAAGGGAAAGCTGTAGAACAAACTGATCTGCAACGCAAACACAGAAATGATCCGGGAGAAGAAACTATCGCTACCAAGATTAGTAATCATTACTTCCTTAATACATAAAATTTCTGGATTTTCTTCCTAGATATATCGCAAGATTGTACTTTTACGCCCTTCTGAAGTAAGAGGGTGCCATGTGACCTACTTTGGCCAAAATGATGTAGTGAGTGTTACCTGTGGTAGGTATTTTAAAAACCAGAGTATATTTCACCAAGCTTCCTTTTCTTCTGCCTTGGCAAACATGAAGGTACAGACTTGAGGACCCCTTAAGCTTGTTTCCCTTGATATAAATGACAAAATGCAGAGTTTGGCTATTTTAAGTAATAGAGGATTAGGATTTGCTTACAACCAATATGAATAATCTAGCCTATCCTGGTGAATGCAACCAAATACCTTAAAAATGAGCACATAGGGAGAATGGTAATAATGGATGAAAGCTATGTCAAAAAGTGACATCTTTTGCTCCAACTCTATTCTCCCAGCACTAAACTTTCCCACTGAGCAACAAGGGTAGGAACAGCCAGACCTTTACCCTCTAAGCAGAAGGACAAATGAAACTCCTATAGGAAATATGACCACTTTTAGAAGAAATATCTAACAAACTAACAAGTGTCAGAAGTTTTTTTTTTTTTAAACAATGTGTACGGCCATATCATCCAACAGAAAAGCTCAAGTTTAACAAGCCTCACACTCACATTTAGGATTTTAACCAGCATCATTTCTTCTTAAACATGAACAAATGGCCCTGAGACATCTAAGAAAAATCTCTACTATAAAAGGTAACATCCAAAGAAACACTGTAAGAGAAAATTTGATAAAACCAAGATTATTTAAGAAAAAGAAATAAAAAAATCTATCATTAGCTTCCTCAGAGAGATAAGAAAATTTTTGCATTCTTGAAGCAAGAAGAGAATGATGTAACGGAGGAATATTCAGAGAAAAACAAAGCTCATTTAAATTAAAAATATGATTGGAGAAAATAAAAATTTAATAAATGATATGTTTGGAAGTTAAAGTTGAGAATTTTCTAAAAAGCAGAGTAAAAAGAAGAATAAATAGAAAATAGACCCCCAAAAAAGCAAGAAGACCAGTCCAGGAGTCTCAACATCTTAATAACAGAAGTCCCGAAAGGAAAGCAAAAAACAAAGAAGAAGGTTTCAATTAAATAATTCAAAGTAAAAACAAATCTCAGAACTACATAACCTTTTAAATTAAAAAGACCTGTCAACTGTCTCAGCACAGTGGATAAAAAGAGACTTACAGCACAAACATTTTTTTTTAAACTGTGCAAAAAGAAAAGGTTATATAAAATACCAGTGAATAAGAAAGAGGAAAAAACAATCATGTGCAAAATACTGGGAATCAGAACGGCTTTGAAACTCTCAAAAACAAACCTGGAAACCAGAAGGTAATGAAGCAATATATCTAAAGGTAAATTATTTCCAATCTTGAATCTAAACCCAACAAAACAATAAAGTGTGAAAGTGAACCTTTCAGACACATAAAGACTCAGTGATTTTATATCCCCTGTATTCTTTATCAATAAGCTTCTGGGGCATTTGCACCAATAAAATGAGAAACATAAAGAAAGAGGAAAACATGAGATCAAGGAGTAGAGGATCCAATTAAAGAGAGAAAGGAAAGAACTCCCTGAATAACAGCGAAGGAGATCCCAGGATAACAGCTATACAGCAGGGCTTGATAGTAAATCTGTATAAATAGAAAAAAGTGGATGTTCCCAATAAAGAAAAAATAAGTGTAACTAATGTTTTATGTGATTAGATTAGCACTGTGAAAAATTACGCTGAAAGGTAACTGAAATGTATGAAAATAGTTACCAAAAGATACAAATTAGAGTAAGCATGTAAAAGTAAAGCAATTCATAACTTCAAAAAATAAGAAAGGTAACATAATCACAGTTCATTAATATTTGAGGACATGTTAATTTAGTGATTATTGATTCAAACAAATATTGTAATAGTATTATGTAGAGAGGAATGATTAAGCAAAGCAAAGGGGATAGCATTTGAGGAAAGACAATCCTCATTTACTATAATTTTAAAAATGAAAAGGTAATGCACAGGGTTGACTAAATGAAAAATAACAATATACACACAATATACACAAATTGGTTAGCCAACTATAGAGGGTAAATGCCAAAAGAAATAAAATACTCAACACTGGTTGTCTCTGAAGAAGAGAACTAGTGGAAATGAGGAAATTATGACAGAAAGAATGCAATTATTTTGGTATTTTTTTTTTTTTGTCATTTTTGGCTGTCCCTAGGCACATTCAGTTACCTACCAGGCCAAGGATCAGATCACAGCCACAGTTGCCACCTAGGCGGAAGCTAGTGCAATGCCAGATCCCTAACCCGCTGTGCGGGGCCAGAGATCAAACCCACATCCCAGTGGCTCCCAAGATGCCACTGATCCTGTTGCACTACAGTGGGAGCTCCTGATATACCTTTTAATATATTGGCCTTAAAAATCTTCTGTTCATGACTTGCTTTGAAAGCAATTAAAACATTAATTAGAATAAAAAGAGAGAAGGAAAGGCAGAAAAAAATATCTACCACGTAGTACAATCTGAAAAGTGATTTTCATCGTCAAACCATCCTAGTCATACCTACTTAGCGTAAGAAAACAGTATTGATTTTATTTTCCTAATTTTAGAAATTGTATTAATATGGATTGGCATGATAATCACTCATTTTTGAATTACAAGGTATAATTTAAAAGAGAGAGAAACAGTTTGCAGCTGCTGGAGTCTAG
This sequence comes from Phacochoerus africanus, assembly GCF_016906955.1. Lineage (NCBI taxonomy): Eukaryota > Metazoa > Chordata > Mammalia > Artiodactyla > Suidae > Phacochoerus > Phacochoerus africanus. The sequence goes on along the minus strand of NC_062544.1, from coordinate 208,367,973 downwards.
AACTTCAGTATATTAAGTTTGTTGTCTGGGTGAAATAAGATGCTACTGCCTTCTGCATTTCATTAAAATATTCTTTAGGCTGTTCCTTTTTTTTTTTTTTTTTTTTTTTTTTTGCTTTTAAGGGCCAGATGTGCAGCATATAGAAGTTCTGAGGGTAGGGGTCAAATCAGATCTGTAGCTGCTGGCCTACACCACAGCCACAACAATGCCAGATCCAAGCCATGTCTGCAACCTACACCACAGCTCAGGGACAGCTCTGGATCCTTAACCCACTGAGCAAGGACAGGGATCGAAACCTTCAACCTCATGGGTATTAGTCGGGTTAGCCATAACAGGAACTCCTCTTTATGCTGTTACTAAAGTCATCTGTCTCTCTCAAGAGCTCTGATTGTTCAAATTTGGATAATTTTAGAGGCAAGGCCATGAAATGAAAAGGATCATCCTTTCTGTAAACCCACTATACAATATATCTCAATTCATATCACCCCAACCTGGGTCAGTAGAACACATTTCTTTTTCTTTTTCTTTTTTTTCTTTTTTTTTGCTTTTTAGGGCCGTACTCGCAGCACACGGAGGTTCCCAGGCTAGGGGTCAAACCGGAGCTACAGCCGCAGGTGTACATCATAGCCACAGCAACGTGGATTCCAAGCCACACCTGCGACCTACACCAGAGCTCACAGCAATGGCGGATCCGTAACCCACTGAGCAAAGCCAGGGATCAAATCCGCAACCTCATAGTTCAAATTCACATTCGCTGTGAATACCAGTAGAACGCATTTCTGCTATCACGGTTCACTCTTAACAGGTGCACTGGTAAATTGAAGAGAGGGAGAAAGCCCTTCTGGGGGTCAATGGTACCTTGACCAAAGGAGACTTTCTGACACCAAGGATATAAATAATTACTTTGGCCCTGGTGATTCTTTACGGCCCGAAGCAATAGTGAATAGCAAGAGAGATAATAAGGGGAAGGTGAATTTTTCTCTTAAAAAGTAGGAGAATACTAGCTGTGAAAAGGGAGATGGAAAGGAGAGCTAGTGTGACATCTCAATCACAAGCCATGTACTCGGGCACACTGATTTAGGAAGAAGTGTGAAACGGGAAAGTTGGTGATCAACGGGGCAGACTGGCAGAAACTAGCTAAATGTTCATTTATCCTGTTTCTCTTTCCAGGCGCATAATAAAACCTACAAATCCTTAGCAATTGGTTTGGAGCCATGTGATCTGGTTCTGGTCAATGACTGTGGCCAGAAATGCTGTGCAACTTGAGACGCCCAGGCTCTTTTTCTTTTCCTTCCATGGAGTCCTTGAAGGCCAGAGATTTTTGAAAAAGTCCAGCATCACAAGATGGAAGGAGCCTGGATTCCTGCCATTAGTCAAAGGAGAGCAATCGGCAAAGCCATCTCACTTTTCAAGGAGTTGTTACTATTAAGCCAAATCTATTGTTTAAGCTGAGAAATGGAGGATGTAATTTGTTACAACAACTAGTATTGACTAATAAAGGAAGGCAGAGTTTTCCTTTCAAAACATAACAAAAAATCAAGAGCAAACAAGAGTTATCTTTAAATCAGCATTTGTTAAAGGCTCTTTCATACTAAAGTTTAAATACAGATCAACCACCAAGAATTTTGGCTGATTCCATGGACCTAATATCTTTCCAACCAAACTAAATGCAATGCAGTGTCAAAGGGGAAAGACAGCATTATACCTGCTACACATCTCCCTTATAGAGTGTTTCACGGGCTAAATGAACATCTCTGTAAAGTGACTCTGACTCCTTTATAATAGGCACCCAAAACACACATATTAGTATTAGTAAACATTAGCAAAAAAGATATCATCGTTGAGTATTTTCTTTGGGGTATTTGCCCATTTGAAATTAGTTCTGTGAGTTTTTTAAGTTTCCTGAGCTAGCCACCTGAGAGCATTTTGTCAGAGCTTTTTAAATTATTCAATGAACAAATGAAAATAAAATCTATGGCAACGGGCTGGAGTGTCATGTAATACCAAATTAATTATATGATTCACTGCAGGCACTCGCCGAAAAAAAGACTAGGGAAAAAGGCTGTTATGCAAAAGATTTGTCTCTAATAACAGCAAAGGGAATTTAGTGAATTACTGGCACAGTGAATTACTTTTTGTTTATAATGTCCCGTCTTATCCAGTTTACTCCAGAGTGGAAGTCCTCTCTAAAGTGGCCCCTCAACGTGGAGAAACACAAAATGATCATTTCCCTCAGCCAAAGGATTTCTTAAGGCTGGGGCTTGGTGGCACAGAGGCCTAATGGAAATGTGCAAAGCCACCTCAAAGCCAAGTCACTGGAAAATCCAACCCACGCTCCTGACAGCAATTAGCATTTATATAGCAGGGTATACATTTTAACTAATTAATCTCACAACACCCTCTTGGGCTTTCATGCCCATTCCCACATTACATGCCAGGAAACGAAGACAGAGAGATTAATTGACTTACTTTTGCCTGAGTGGTGGCACAAATAAAAGCTGCCTGAACGTAGATCTGAGAGGCTTGTCCCAAAGCTATGTTCACACATTTAAAGCAAGAGATTTCCCACAGGACAGCCACTCATATATTGGTATTTATTAAATATTTACTGAAAACCTGTTGTGAGCAAGGCATTGTCTCAAGTACCATGGTATAGAGACATAAAAGAACTCAAGAGGCTCAGATATAGGGGGAAAAAAAGAGGAAACGTTTTAAATACTGGAAACTAAAGTGGAATTAGTTTCTATATGTATTATTCGCCCTGTGCCACTTAACTTGTCATCTAATCTTGGACAAAATGCTTCCCCTCTTAGACTCAGATTCTGCATGTGCAATATGCCTATGTTATAGTGCCATATAGAAATCAAAGGGCCAGACATAAGAAAGATGCTCAGTACACATTAGCTGGATCTGCATGATAAATCTGAATGGGTCTTTGTCTGTTAAGAAGTTAACAACTTTAGGGTGCCTGTATCACTTTATGTTCACAGCAGCACTGTTCACAATAGCCGAGACATGGAAACTATTTAAATGTCCATTGACAGATGAATGGACTAAGAAAATGCAGTACATACATACAATAGAACACTACTCAGCCATAAAAAAGAATGAAACAATGTCATTTGCAGCAACATGGATGCAGCTAGAGATTATAACACTAAATGAAGTTGGAAAGAGAAAGACAAATAGTTTAGGATATCATTACAAGTGGAATCTAAAATATGGCACAAATGAACTTATCTACAGAGCAGAAACAGCTTCACAGTCAGAACATCCCTGTGGCTGCCAAGGGAGTGGGACTGGGAGGGGCTGGGAGTTTGGAGTTAATAGATGCAAACTATTACATTTAGAATGGTAAACAACAAGGTCCTACTGTATAGCACAGGGAACTATATCCAATCTCCTGTGAGAGACCATGATGGAAAATAATACAAAAAAGAATGTATATGTATATATGACTGAGTCACTTTGCTGTACAGCAGAAATTGGCACAGCATTGTAAATCAACTATACTTGGAAAAAAAAGATGTTAATAATCTTGGAAAAAGACAGACATAGACACAAAATTAACTAAATAAAAATACTTCATAGAATGAATGAACTGACTTAAAAACAGGCTTCTAGGCAGGACTATAGTCATTATATCTTTACAGTATAGTAGAGTAGAGTATATACAGTACAGTATAATTCAGCATAGTACCTACAGGGTAATGTAGTGATGACAGTCCTGAGATTGAGTTGAGATGAGAAACAGACCCTATTAACATCCATCTTGGAACCCGATGTGGATGAAGCCACTTCAAAAACTCCCATCAGCACATTCTAGCAGCCTTATCTAAGCCTGAGGGCAGATACCAAGTCTAATGGAGAGGATGATTTTACAACCATTCTGGTAATTTCGATTAATTTTGCTTTTCTAGTGGTATACCTGGCTCCTCAGGAAACATTAGTCTGGGACTGTGATCCAGAGAGAGCAAACTGTGACCCAGGGTGTGAGCAAACTGGTTAGGCTGGGTAGCAACACTGAATGAGTGACATGAAGACAAAAAGTAGATCAACAAATTAAATGTGGGCAAGTTTCTGAGGCAAGAGATAGAAGTGCCAGAAATAAAAACCTTAGGAGGAGCCCTGAGAGAGGAGGCATGCGGCACAGAGCACAAAACATTAGGACTGAGGATAGCAGACAGGATTAAAAGGCAGGCTTGGACACCCACTGGCTTTACTAATTCATTTAAAAAATATGTACTGAACATTCTCTCAAGTGCCAGGTACTAAAGTAAGTGCTCAGAAGTAATTGGCGAACAAAACAAAAGTCTCACAGAGCTCATTTTCCTTTTTTTTTTTTTTTGTCTTGTCTTTTTTGTTGTTGTTGTTATTGTTGTTGTTGTTGCTATTTCTTGGGCCGCTCCCGCGGCATATGGAGGTTCCCAGGCTAGGGGTCGAATCGGAGCTGCAGCCACCGGCCTACGCCAGAGCCACAGCAACGCGGGATCAGAGCCGCGTCTGCAACCTACACCACAGCTCACGGCAGCGCCGGATCGTTAACCCACTGAGCAAGGGCAGGGACCGAACCCGCAACCTCATGGTTCCTAGTCGGATTCGTTAACCACTGCGCCACGACGGGAACTCCCAGAGCTCATTTTCTAACACAAGGAGACTGAGCATAAACATGCTAAATAAGAAAAATATAGAGTGCAAGGTGATAAACCAATGAAACAAAGAGAAATAGTGAACCTGATAAGAGGGATCAGGAACGAGGGCATGGTGGAGAGGGGAAAGTCAGGATTATAGAATTTTTTTTTTTTTTTGTCTTTTCTGGAGCCACTCCCGCGGCATATGGAGGTTCCCAGGCTAGGGGTCTAATCAGAGCTGTAGCCAGCGGCCTACACCATAGCCACAGCAACGCCGGATCCAAGCCGCATCTTCGACCTATACCACAGCTCATGGTAATGCCGGATCCTTAACCCACTAGCCACAATGGGAACTCCGGATTATGGAACTTTAAAGGAGATACTCAGAATGTTTTCTAATAATCTATATGGGAAAAGAAGCTCAAAAAGAATGAATATATGTATACGTTAAAAAAAATCTGAATTTTTAAAAAAGGTTAAAAAAAAAAGAAAAACCTTAAAGAAGATACTCAGGATAAGTCCCTCAACAATTATGAAACTTAGCTTCATTATGAATCCAAAAAACAAAGATTATAAACCGGAAACAAACATAGCATTTTAAGTCAACTAGATTCCAACGAAACTAAAAACAAAAACAAAACAAAAAACAAAATTATAATAGTACTGAGTAGTTGCGAAAACAGAATGAGCCAAGGATATAAAGTACCACAGACACTATAAAGTTCTAGGCATGTACCAGTCACAATTAATCAGTGGACTGGGAGTTCTTGGCTCAGCAGTTAAGGAACCCCACTAGCATCCATGAAGACGCGGGTTCCATCCCTGGCCTCGCTCAGTGGGTTAAGGATCCAGCGATGCCATGAGCTGTGGTGTAGGTCACAGACGCAGCTTGGATCCCGTCTTGCGGATCTGACGTAGGTACGATTGAACCCCTAGACTGGGAACCTCCATATGCCGCATGTGCAGCCCTAAAAAAAGACAAAAAAAAAATAGTGGACTGCTATTCTGTATGTGACCTTTGAAAAATGATTTCCTCTCTCTGAGTCTATGGAAGAGATAGTTAAACAAGTCCCATTTACTAGGTCCCCATAACCTTTTCTAGTGTATGGGAATTTTCAGTTGGGTTACAAAGCCATTCAGAATAAAGGCTACATTTCCCAGCTTTCCTCTCACTTGGATATCATCAGGTGACTACATTTTGGCCAAAAGAATACGTTTGAAATCGTCGTGTCGTAGATTCCAGGAACTTTCCTGTAGCAACACCGGCATACACTTATGCTTCTTGTGCTCTTGCTACCATCTCATTTCTTCCATTTTGCTGCTGGGAACATGGATGTGACAGGTGGAGCTACCCTACGGACTGTAAGAATGAAGGCCACACTCTAAAGGCAGAAGAATGTGGAAGTGAAAGGCACAAGACCTTTAATAAAATATGGAGCTGCCTTATCAACCCACCTTCTACCTCTAGATTTTACATAAGAATTATGTATTTTTTAATATCCTTGCTACTGAAACTGCACTCTCATCACCAGAGTCCCTTAGGTGCTTGTCAGAACTGCAGACTTCCAGACACCACCAGGACCTGCCAAATCAGAATTTCTAGTCTAAGAAGATCCCCCGGTGATTCTTATGCACATTAACATTGGAGAAGTATTGATTTTTTTTGAGTCTTCTTACTCTAGCCACTATCATCCTAATTGATAATGATATCCTATTTTGACTATTATAATAAGTTGATTATTAAAATATTTCTGAGGTTTAATCTACCCCATGCATCTAGGTCTCTAGTATTTACATTTCAAAATATATTCCTTCTTTGTTCCTCAGTGGAAAAAAATGTTAAAACTATCCAGGTATTTTTCTAGCAGTGCCTTAGTAATAAACCACCAGGTTTTTTTTGTTTGTTTTTTTTTTTAATTCTATAAACTGCATTTCTTAGAGTATGATCGAAGTGGAAAAAAAAACTTGGATTTTTTTTATTCAGAGGACAGCTACTCAAAGGTCTAGAAAAGGTGGCTGAGATTTAATAGCTGTCAACTAAGCCATCATAAGGAGACAGAAATTCCTGGTGGGGGAGGAAAAGCTGGAGTGGCTGTGAGCACCCATCAGACATCCCCAAGCTGCTTGTACTGTTCAACAATACTGAGCTAATAACTGGCAGATGGCTTTCCTGGACCAGATAATTAGACATACCTTACTCCCACCAAAGAATGGAGTTTTCTTGATTGAGTAATTTGAAAAAAAAAAGAAAAAAAAAAAAAAAAGAACTAGTGCTGAGCCAATGTTAAGATTTGCCAGACAAGGAAAGAATGCCAAATTCAGAAAGTGGGTTGGGAGAGGGTAAGGTCCAGAAGTTACCGTTTCAGTTTTGGAGGGATCGTTAGGAGTTTATTGCTAGAATGAGTTCTATTCCAGACAGTGTACTTACTACTCCTCCCTGTGACACTGGGTACTTATCTTTACACTGACCTAAAGGCCACTATTATATATCAATTAGAAGGGGTGTAGGCCTTGCTATTTAGGAAAAAAAAAAAAAAAGAAAAAAGTAGAGACGGGTCAATCCCAGACAAACATGAAACAAAGAAAAGGAAGGAGTGAAAAAGGAACATGAACCCTCACAGATGAAAACAATCAAACCTATGAAGTTTAAACCAAGAACACATGCCATAGGAAGTAAGACTTAAAGTTACAAAATCAAAGAATCCGAAGGATGACTTCAACAAAGTCTAATTACTGTTCTAGGACCAGCACTCGACGCTCTGTGAACAGTTTGGTTTTCAATCAATACACGCCGGGTGGATGTTCCTCTCTTAGTTTGTGAACATGAGTGTCACTTTCTACAAAGTTTTCCTTGTGGCAGAGGACTTAATAAAAAAACCCTGGGTGCTCTGGAAACATTTACGGTCCTCGGGTCTAGAGAGCTGCTGAAGGTCTCCAGGCTCTTTCTTGGTCTCCATCAGGTCATCTCCCAACTGGTTTTTGGAGCACCCACAAAGAGACTGTCAATCATCCTGTCCAAGGAAGGTCCAAGAGCCACCCTTCCTGCTGCTGTGCATAATGACAAGGGACAGGAAATGGCATCATCTAATAGCCACCTAGAAGAGGCTCCGCTTCTCTCGTCAAAGTGGCAGTGGGGGTTAGCAGGCTAAAGAATGGATTATGGGTGTGCTGCCTGTGGGCCATGGTTTCAATATTCTCTTAAAAAAAATCACCCTAATGATCAGCCTCATGTGGCTGAAGGGAATGATTTTCTGTGCAGGGCTGTTGTGACAATAAATAAACTGGCTTATGTCAAGTGTGACACAGTATGCTGGGGAAACTCTAAGCAGTCATTAGCTGGTTTTTATGTTTTTTTTATCCCCCAAGCAATTTTTTTCTAATCCATGATTAAGATGTAAATATCCAATTACTATTCTCATATAATAATCAAGCAGCCTTCGCTCTCCATATTTTCATTATTACACAGTATTTTCTCAGGGTCCTTTGAGTGCTAAGGACTGTAAACAAAATGTAGCAAACAAACAAAACACGGTCATCTCTGCCTTCAAAACAATCATCAGCATTGTAAGTAAAGGCATTCTGCACATCATCATCTCAGAACACAGTTATTCTACAATCCCAGTTCAAATACTTATTCTGCCACTTCTTAGCCATGTGAGAATGTGCACGTAGAGGAACTGCTCCTGTGTGTCAAAGAAGGCTGCTTTGAAGACTAAAGAGACGATGCTTTTAATGTGTTTAACAGGGAGCTGTTCAGTAGTCCTCACTATTCTTCATAGTATATGTCTCTCTTGATTCCAAACTGAATAGACAACTTCAAACTAAATATGGACAAACAAATGTTATGTTATGTTAACATTTAACCTGTGGAGAGTCGCCTCTCATGCAGTTTTGGAGGGTGTTGGACTACAAGGGAGGTTTTAAAACATTTAGAACAATATTCTCAACTTACGAAGGGGTAACTAAGCCCAGGGAGCTAACCTGATGAATGGCATAGAGCTCATGAGTGGCAAGCAAAGAATTACTCCTTTTCCAACCGAATGTCATGTCTCTTCTACTACATCATCCCAGTAAAATACGTAACTGCACAAACATTCCCAGTTGGTATTGAGAATGTAAATAGTACAATAGTATACTCTCCTTCAAAACAGAGATTGAAAATAGTTCCTTGGTGGGCTCAATAGGTTAAGGATTCAGTATTGTCACTGCCGTGGTGTGGGTCGCTGTTATGGCTTGGGTTGGATCCCTGCCCTAGGAACTTGTGAGTGCCAAGGGCAAGGCCAAAAAAGAAACAAACAGTTGAAGTTGGCAAAAAAAAAAAAAAAAAAAAAAAAGAAAGGAAAAGAAAAAAGGCAAATCCAGGAAGAATGGAACAGATAACAGTACTGTTGGACGTAAGTTAAGCTTACATGTGTTCTACATAATCGAGCCAACCAATTCCCCTCCTTCTCATTTTATAGGTGAAGAAACTGATATATGGGTTTTACCCTTGAAATGAAAGTAGGTGGCAATGCCGCCCACAGGTATGGCACCTGGAAAGAAAGATCTCATACTCCAGCTTCCTCAGAGGTAATAATGAATGAAGCAAAATATGAAGCTAATAAAAGTACTACTCACGTCATTCTTGATAGGGCTAAAAAAAGATCATACATGAAGTTCCCATTGCGGCGCAGAGGAAACTAATCCGGCAAGTGTCCATGAGAATGCAGGTTAAACCCACTGAGGCCTTGCTCAGTGGGTCGGGAATCCAGCATTGCCATGAGCTGTGGTATAGGTCACAGACGTGTCTCAGATCTGGAGTTGCTGTGGATGTGGTGTAGGCTGGAAGCTGTATCTTTGATTTGACCCCTAGCCTGGGAACTTCCACATGCCAAGGGTGAGGCCCTAAAAATCAAAAAAGAAAAAAAAAAAAAGATCATCCATGAAAATACCACATGCTTGGGTGCCTCGTCAGAACTCAATCAATGTTGCCTACAATCATTACGTTGATTTTTACAGATGAGAGAATTAAGACCTAGAAAGATAGCAGGGAAAGTGAATTCCTGGGTGCATTTGTTTTTAAGTTTTTATTGCATTTTACCAGAGCCAGGACAGAAAACCCCAAATTAAGACCTGAGTCCAAAAAATGTAGTAAGCAGGTTAAGCGTAAACTGGCTTTTTAATTAGTAAAGATAGACAAGCAATCACTTTTCCCCATGATGGAAACGTAAAGCCCTCCATGTTCTTAAAGGGTCTCTATACCTTCTATGCCCACATCTTGCATCCCAACTGGAAGGTCAGGCTTGTTCAGTGAAAGTACATCAGGGACCTTCAACTGAAAGCTATATGATTCTCACGCCTCAAGATTTGCAACCACATTCTATTCACAGCTACAAAGTCAAAAAAAGAAAAAGAAAAAAAGCATCTTGTGAGCCTTGCCAGCAACCTCCCCAGAAACTCTCTCAGGAAACTGCTTGGAGTAAAAGGGTGTCTGCGATCTTCATCACCTGCCAGAGGAAGAGACACAGGCTCCGATCCTGCCACGGCATTTAAGAGAGGCGTCACCTGTGAAATGCCAGGGCAGTCTCACTCAATTTAAATAATGTGTCAAGCATGTAGTTGTTTCTTGAAGGCTGGTAGTGACAAGCAGAAAACAAAAGATTCAGAGAGAAAATCAGGGGAAATGAGCATCAAAAGCTGAGCATTAGAATTGGGGTCTGAGATACGAGTGGCAGTGAATAATGATGGGGCCGTAGGAAGAATTCATGAGGCAGGACTTCCAAGTGGCTGGGCTCTCAGTGGTCCCTCATCTAAAGAACAGTGTCAATTCCCAAGTGGGGGTAGGGTCTTGGGAAGATGTATGTCAAGATGAAACCACAATCCAAGTTTCTGAGCATCACCTATAATCCACTATGCAGCTGAGAAAACCACTACACATTGCAGCTGGAAGGGAGCCTTGCAAATGGTTCAAGTTCCAGAACACATTATACAGATGCAGCTCTGAGACCAGAGGGGTGAAGGAACACCTGAACGAAAGACTGCCTTAGCAGCAGAGGCAGGACAAAACTTTCCTGATTCCTAGTTATCTGCCCAAAAGAAGCAGAGAGTGGATAACAGACAGGTCTGAGAGATGGGCTAACGTTAAATTACTTCTGCCTATAAAACCAACTACCAAAGAGGGTTTACACCACACTTATACTCGTCTTCATTTTTCCTTTCTCCTGGTATGTCAGAGGTTGAATTTTTATGCTTAGATTTATGCTCTGCTTCTTGATTCACTATAGCATGAAGGTTGGGAATGTTTGACTCATATTTATTGCTGAAGAGAAAGCAAAGAATACAAACCAACTTTTCTGAACTCCAGAGCTGTTAAAACATAGGATGCAAAACAAGAGAACAAACTTTTAATATACAAGGGAAAACAAAACACTCCAAAGAAATCAAAGGTAGGATCTCTTTTCTAATAATCCTATTATTGTCAGCCCTCTTCCACATGGTACACACATTCTCTCTCCAGTGACACTCACGAGAGGCTCTATGCCAAAGTTCTCCCACCAAAAAGGAGCAAATAATTACCATAAGGTAGAAAAATTAAAAGAGGAGAAATAGGTGCTTGATCAGGAAAGGGGTCTGCAGTCATTCCAGTAGAGCTTTTAGGAGCTTCAAGGTACAACTTTAACTGTCTCTGTGTAAATCTCTGGGGTGTGTGTGTGTGTGTGTGTGTGTGTGTGTGTGTGTATCCACTCTAAGCAAAACTGACACTATTCTCTAAGTTTTTTCAGCCTCCCAATGCTGTAGTTTCCTGCTCATGGAGAACCTGATAATGGATTAGAAATACAGCTTTTTCTTTCCATGCTCATTAAGTCAGGAAAATGTCCCCAACTCATCATGCCTTCTTCCCCCTACCACATCCCATCAAGGATTACAAATCTCTTAACTGTTAACAGCATCCACAATAATTTACACTTTAAGTGGCAGTTTCAGACACATTACATTCTTTGATCAAGGAGGCTGGGTTGTTGCCCCATTTGGGGGTTTGGAAAGAGAGGCTCAGAGAGTGACTTGAGAAGCTCTCAGTGCTACTGGGCAGCAGAGTTTTCTGATTCTAGAACCAGTCCTCTCTCCATAGATCCTCTCAGATACTTTGGTATCATATTCAGTCCTTTGGTTTCTAGTTTGGAGACATTACATACAATCTCTTCCCTCAAACACTCCATTCTCATTGATTCTTTATGTTAACAAGCATCTTTTTTTTTTTTTCTTTTTTTAGGGCCACACCTGCAGCATATGGAAGCTCCCAGGCTAGGGCTTGAATTGGAGCTATAGCTGCCGGCCTAAGCCAGAGCCACAGCAAAGTGGGACCTGAGCCACATTCACAACTTACACCGCAGCTTGAGGCAATGTTGGATCCTTTAACCCCCTAAGCAAAGCTAGGGATCGAACCCGTATCTTCATGGATACTAGTCAGGTTCATTTCCACTGAGCCACAAGGGGAACTCCCATCTGTTAACAAGCATCTTAAACCACATTCTTTCCATCTTATGGTAAACTAACTATGGAGTCTTTTTGTAAAATATAGAAATTCATTTTAAGACAGATATCTTTAAACTTCCTTCTATTACTGATAGCTCCTGAGGTATGTGTCATAGTCTCTATGAAGAATAACAATACAAGGTCAGGAGACCTCATTTCTTACACTCACTGTGCCAGTGAGATCACTATTATAATAATTACCACTATTCCACCTAATATTTAATGCTTTCCATATGTCAGCTATTAAGTGCTTTACATTTATTATATCTTTTAATTCTCATAACAACTCTTTCAAATGGCTTTATCATTATCCCTATTTAACAAAGGAGGAATAGGAGCCTCAGATAAGTAAAAGTGCATCAGCAAGTTACACAGTGTTAAATTCATTAAATAAGGAGGCCATTAGACTGAGCTAGTTGTAATATCTTGGAAGTCTACCTAAGCAAAGCAAAACCTAAGCTTGGAATACCTCAAGATCAAGAAAATCGAAACCTAAGGACAAGCAGTTACAAATAGCCAACTAGACTTGGTGAACTAATGCAACCACTTAAACTCTAATCCATCATACAATTCCCTTGTCTCGCTTCTACTTCTTCTCTATAGACCTCTTGCCACTGGCTCCGCTTATTGGAGTGCTCCTAAACATGTCCAGTTTGGTGCTGCCCAACTTGGATTGATTTTTGTTCACATAAACTCTTAAAAACGTTAATATGCCTCAGCTTTTCTTTTTCACAATAGCAGGTAAGTGAGACAGAAGGATTCTAACACAGATCTCCCTCATTCCAGAGCTTAAAATTTAATACTGTGGTCAAGTAACTTTCCTTTTTCCTCATATATAATACAAAGAGATAAAGTCAGATAATCTCTAACCCTTTGCATCTCTACAATATGATGGGTTTAAAATCAATGCTTAACTTCAACAGTGTTTTCTAGCCTGAATCTTAAAAATGTAAAATCAAGCTAGTTTTTCAGGGACAAGAGTGGGAGTGGGTAGGCATTCATTAATAGAAAGTGGAACAAACTGAGTGAGTCTCTTTAATGAGGAGCATAAAGTCCTTGATTAGCAGTTTCCAGCATCAGAAGACACATGTCACAGCCAAGAGGCAGTGGGGCAGATCACATCTGTCTGAATTAGAGTGTCATCATGTAGTCTTGTTTCCAATGGAGACTCCGAAGCTATCTTCATGTTCAACTTTCCCTCACAACACCCACTTTTAAAAAAGCAGAGGAGTCAGAAAAGTCAGCTTGTCCTCGAAGGCAGCTCCCTCGGGCATCAGCTGCCTCTGTCTTATTAAGTATAATCAGGCATGACTCAGCTCTTCCATCAACTGTCTGGGAGGGAGAACATTTCATGCTAGTAGAAAATCACCTTAAGCAGAACAATGGAAGGCATTTAAGGTACACAATTAGAACTGGGTTGCTTATTACTCAAAATCCAAACACGCTTTTCCTATTCTAGACAGTTGAGCATAATCATAGCCAATCGGGAAAGAAGACTGCATTTGCTTAGAACACATCAAATTGCCCTGTCACCTTCAGCACCAACTATCAGCCACTCAGACACCTCTTCTGTCTGGGTCACAAAGCAAGGGGAACTGCGGGTTATGCCATGTCTTTCAATCAATAAACCTTCCATGGGTACCTACTACATGCAACAGTTTATTATTGTCTCCAATGGGAGGATTAAAAACACAGGGAGGACATGGTTTCTGCCCTCAAAGGTTTCACTACCTAGAGAGGGTAGACAGGCACATAATTCTTCTCCATGCAAAGCAAAATCAAATAAATGCTAAAAAAGATGCAACATGTCATAAGAGGGTATTCTGACTGTGGGAGAGGATGGAGAGTTCAGTGAAGCCTTCACAGAAGCCATGGCACCTGATTTAATCCTGAAAAATGAATAGAATGTGCACTGACAGATACAAAGGGAGGAGGCCAGGCTGATGGAACCTTAGAGAGTAAAGGCTGAGAGAGGGAGGGAGCCACACTAGTCTGCAAGACAGCTGGGGCTGGATTACAGGGTGTGGGATGATTCAGTTGACCATGCAAATGGGAGACTAGGGTTATACTGGGTAAGGAATTCTTGACTTATGAAGTGACACACATTAATGATAGCTAAGGCAGAGATGAAGACAGGATTGGGAAATACGTCTGTGCTCCCTGAGGCTGTCACGCGCACAGGCAACTCTATGTGTGTCAAGAATGGAATTTCTTTACCCATTTGTTATCTCTGTTTTTACCCATACAAACCACAAGTGAAGACAAAAGAGACAATTACGGTAACCTGGCTCAGGGCAGAGGAAGGCAGTGAAGTTAACCGCTTCTGAGGGGCTCCTTTTAAAAGGCTCCACCACCGTTGGATTAGAGAGACTGATTCTTCAAGACAAGAAAGACATTGCTCAGAATCCACTCTTTTTCCATCTCCCAAACTCCACAATCATCACAGATAATACATGGGGTTGTAGAGGGGGCAGTCACTTTATTACAGTTTCTGGGACTTCATTATTTGGAACATTTATTGCTTCTCTCTTGTGGAGTCTGTGCTCACAGTATTTTAATAACCAGAAAGCTCAATGAATAGCAATGCTCAGTAGTGCAACACACACTCTACATCCTTTAGGGTACTCAGAATATTCAACCCTGGGTTATAGGCTGGACTCTCTCTCCAACTGCCTAAAGGTTCCTTGTTAACAGGACAACTGTCTTTTGTGTGTGTGTGTGTGTGTGTGTGTGTGTGTGTCTGTGTGTGTCTGTGTCTGTGTCTGTGTGTGTCTTTTTTGTCTTTTCTAGGGCCACACTAGCAGCATATGGAGGCTCCCAGGCTGGGGGTTGAATTGGAGCTGTGGCCACTGGCCTACACCAGAGCCACAGCAGCGCAGGATCCGAGCCGCGTCTGCAACCTACACCGCAGCTCACGGCAACGCCGGATCCTTAACCCACTGAGCAAGGGCAGGGACCGAACCTTCAAGCTCACGGTTTCTAGTCAGATTCGTTAACCACTGAGCTATGAGGGGAATTCCCAATTGTCTTTTTTCATATTCATGCTCCTGACTATGTCTGAAAAAACCAAGAAGCTCTACAAACATTCTGAATGAAGAACAGGGATATATCCAGGGTATATAAAGAACTCTCAACATTCAGTACAAAAATCAATAATTTAAAAAAGGATAAAAGATTTCAGCATTTTCTCAAATAAGTTATGTAAATAGCAAATAAACCTATGAAAAGATGCCCCAAATTATTAGTCATTAGATAATCACAAATAAAAATCACACAGGTTACCACTATATACCCATTAGCATGGCTAAAATTTAAAAAATGGAAAATACCAAGTGTTAGCAAGGAAATGCAGGAGCTAGAACTCTCACACTGCTGATGGAAATGCAAAATGAAGTACGATCACTTTAGAAAACAGACTGACATTTTCTTATTCAGTTAAATATAAACTTACCATACAACCTAGCAATATTAATTCTAGTGTTTACCAAAGATAAATGAGAACTCAGGTTCAAACAAAAGCCTATATACAGATGTTTGTAGCAGCCTTAATCATCACTGCCAAAACCTTGAAGTAGCCAAGTGAACTTCAACTTGCTGATGAATTAAAAAAAACTGTGGTATAGCTTTACAATGGAATACTACTCAGCAATAAGCAATTAACTTCTTACATGCTTCAATATGGATCTATCTCAAAAGCATTATGTTAAGTAAAAGAATCCCATTTCATATGATTCGATCTATATAAAAATTCTGGAAAAGGCCGAATTATAGAAACAGAAAACAGAACTGTGATTAACTAGGAGCTGGGGTCGGGAGGATGACTGCATAGTGGTGGCATGAGAGAAATTTTGAAGTGTAATAGAATTTTTCTATTTCTTAATTGTTGTGGTTGTTACATGGCTGTATGTGTTTGCCAAAATTCATAGGATTTCATACACCAAAAATTGAATTTTATCGTATGTAAATGAAGGAGTGAAGTAAAAAATAAGAATAATTTTTAGGAGATCTCAAGGTGATGAAGCGGGTTAAGAACCCTACTGCAGTGGCTCGGATTGCTGCAGGGGCCTGGGTTCAATTCCTGACCTGGCAATCCCTGGCCCAAGGAATTTCTATATGCCTTGGGTGTGGCAAATAAAATCTTTTTATTTAAAAAATTTTAAAACATCAAGAGTTGTGGTGAGTAAAAATTAATCCAAATAATTCTAGACTCTGGATTAGACATTTGGCTCTACTTATAATAATGGGTAGGGGATAAGAATTCAATTATGGACCCACCCTGCAGTGCCTTTTCCTATCCAACTCTAAGCAGTCAAACACACAAATCTCCTTAGACTTAACCTGGACACTACCCATCTAGATATATCTGTCTTGCTACTGTAATTTCTCTCATTCCTAGACCATGATAGCAGTTTCTCTGGATTGCACTTACGGCAATATTGCTGGGACAATCACTATTATGGCATTAATATTGCTAGGACAATCACTATTTAAGGTTATGACTGATCCTCTGCCAGATTGTGGTCCTTATCACCCAGCACAAAATTTGGGGAATATTTATTTCTAAAAGGGATGGAATGAGGAAACTCACTGTAAAAACATATCAACAAGAGTTTCCTCGTGCCTCAGTGGGTTAAGGATCAGATGTTGTCATTGATATGGCTCTGGTTCAAAACAAAACAGACATCAATAACTGCATAGGAGTTCCCATCGTGGTGCAGCGGAAACGAATCCGACTAGGAACCATGAGGTTGCAGGTTCAATCTCTGTCCTCGCTCAGTGGGTTAAGCATCCGGCATTGCTGTGAGCTGTGGTATAGGTGGCAGATGCAGCTCGGATCTGGCGTTGCTGTGGCCCTGGCGTAGGCCGGCAGCTACAGCTCTGATTAGACCCGTAGCCTGAGAACTTCCATGTGTTATGGGTGTGGCCCTAACAAGACAAAAAATTTAAAAAAAAAATAACTTCATAGAGGTAACAGTCTATGCTTCCTCAGAACTCCCTAATATATACCATTCTCTCCCACACAAAATAATCTCATAGCTGATGTAAAGAATGCAACTTTAAGCATACATTATATCTATTCATTCATACACTGAGTATTTACTGATCACCTAATAAGTGTAAAGCCTTCAGCATGGGTCATAGTGAACGGTAGTGCCTTTAGTGCTAGGCGTTAAACATACCATGGTCAATAAAATTGCGCCTGTCCCCATGGAGATTTCCTTTCAGAGATGGTGGCAGATATTAAATAACTAGTTAACTAGATAATTACATAATTAACAACTTAGTTGCTTTTAGAGTGGGTACCATGAATATAATTACAGGGTAACATGAAAGAACATATGACAAGGATCTTATCTGAGCCTGACTATTTGGAGGACACAGACGTTCCCTGAAGGATTGACTTTTGAGTTGACTACTGTTGAGTGAAGGTGTGAGGGGCAAAGTTGAGAGGAGAGTGTGTGAAGGCCTCAGAGTAGAAAGGAAATACTCTTTGAGAATGTATGAAAGAATTTCAGGAAAGGAGTTCCCCTTGTGGTTCAGGGGGTTAAGAACCTGACTAGTATCCATGAGGATGTGGGTTTGATCCCTGGCCCCGCTCAGTGGGTTAAGGATCCAACACTGCTGTGAGCTACAGTGTAGGTGGCAGACGAGGCTCAGATCCTGGGTTGCCGTGGCTGTTGCGTAGACTGGCAGCTACAGCTCCAGTTCAACCCTTAGCCTGGGAACTTTCATATGCCGCAGGTGTGGCCCTAAAAAAAAGCAAAAAATAAAAATTAAAAAAAAAAAAAAGAATTTTGGGAAGCATCCTTGCCAGGATCAAGAAACTGGAACACAATATGATTGAAGCAACAGTTACACACCTGAACACAAAAGGCCATATGTAAGGCACTGAAATTTTATTCTATAATAATGGGAAATACTTCCAAGATTTTCATCACAGGTGATATATGATTTAGTTTACCACTTTAAACACTGCTGTTGCCATGTGAAGAATGACTCGGGAGTAACAGCGGAGGAGGAACAGCCAGTTATGAAGTTACCACAGAAAAGGCCAAAATTGAGATGGTGGGCCTTGAATTAGGGTGATAGTTAAGATGAAGAGAAGTGGACAGAGGCTTGTGAAAGACCTGAGATGGACTGATGAAAAAAATGCAAAGAAAAAGAAAGGCAACTTGGTTCCGAGGCCTCGAACTAAACAACTTCACTTAAGGCATCCCAGAGGGCTAGAATCAGAAGCAACGCAAACATTTTACAGACGAGGAAACACCCTTTAGAAAGTTTAAGGAACCTGCCCAAGGTCACCCCAGAAAGTAGCAACAGAGCTGAAGCACAGTATCAAAATCTTTTATGTTCCTTGTGTTATTTATCATTTTTACATTTTTAAAGCCTGAATTCAACCTCTTCCTCGATTCCTCATTTTTAAAGCAAACACAGTGACAGTACCATCCACGAGTCATGGTGAATAACAGAAACCTCAAGATACTTGGATGTAACACACAGAGGACTGTAAGAGAACATTAAGACAGAAACAGGACCTATTTGTTCACCATTGTATCCTAACGCTTAGCAAACACCAGGCTCATCAAAATGTCTCAATAAATCACTGTTCAGTGAATGGATACATTTATTTTTGCCACTACATTGAAAAATACAACTGAAAAATAATAGAAATCTCAAATAATTTACAGTCATCAAAGCCAAAGTACATGGCAGAGAATCATAGGACCACAGATTGATTTTCAAGCATGGTTTCGAAAAGGAGGCTACTGCCTGTCTTTGAATTTTTTTGAAAATTGGTCAATAAATAAACATCTGGAGCAAATGAAATTTCTTCTCGGCAAGAGTTTAATTGCATTTGGAAATGTGAATTCTTGTGGGCAAATGCATACCTTTAATGGAACAATCTTAATCCAAATCTCACAATATAGGAAACAAGTCAGTGCGTACTCATACGTCATGCATGTGGTGTTAGTTTTCAAGTTCAACTGAGTTTCTGCTTACCTACTTGCTTTTCCTAGTTATAGAAAAATTTTGAAGTACATTATCTCACTGGATCTCCAGAACAACTCTGCTAGGAGGTAGGAGGAAGGACCAATATTATCATTCTCACTTTATAAACAGTTGGATTCTTAAGCCCCATGCCACAGTAGGGACCCTGGAAGGTTTTCCTTCCTGTGCAGAAGCTCCTTGAGTTGTGATGACATTAACCCTTTGCCATATACCTTTATTTTCCCAAGTTTTCATCTTTCCTTTAACATAATATTTTGATGCTCCACTAATTGGTCAATTTTGCATAGTCAAATATATCACATTTTCTTTAATGGTTCCTATCTTTGATGATATATCTTAAAAGGCCTTCCCTATCTTAATGCTATAAAAACATTTGCATAGCTTTTCTTCTAGGACTTTTAAGGTTTAATTTATTTTTTTACACAGATATTTAATTCATCTGAGATTTTTCTGGCGGTAAGGAATAAGATAAGAATTTAAATATACTTTTAAAGAAAGTATCCAAATGTCCCCACATTTAAATACATCTTTTCCCACTGACTCTGGATGCCACCTTGGGCACCGGCCAGCTGCAAAGCTGGCTTCCCTTCTTTTCTGGATTCCCATTTTCACTTTGATTTTGTCCTCTGAGAATTTCTTACCAATTCAGCAATTCATTTTAAAGTGGCATTTATTTTTAAATGCAGTATTTCTAGCTGCTTTACAGGAAAAGGGTTGTTTAGGGGACTTTGTCTACCATACTGAGAGAAACAAATCTTCTCCAATGTACTTCTGACATGATAGGTAGGGTGAACACTCAATAGCTGGGTAATGTCAGGTACCTGCTCAAGTCCTTTCAATGACCTTTTGTGACAGTGAAAATAAATGTAACAATACCCTTAATAGACCCTGAACCCTGACTACCTCTTCCTTCTTATCTCAGGCCCCTTCACCTAGAGTTCTTTTTTTTTTTTAATTGTGAATTTAGAAAATATTTTTATTGAGGTATAATTGACACATACTATATTAGTTTCAGGCATACAGCATAATGATTTGATGTCTGTGTATACTGTGAAGTGATCATCATAGGAAGTCTAGTTAACATTTGTCATCATAGTTAGAAATTTTGTGTTTGTGTGACGAGGACAATTTTTTTTTCTTTTTATGGCCACCCTTGGGGCATATGGAAGTTCCAAGGCTGGGAGTCAAATTGGACCTGCAGCTACAACCTATGCCACAGCCACAGAAATGGCAAATCCAAGCCACATCAGCGACCTATGCCACAGCTTGCGGCAAAGTTGGATCCTTAACCCACTGAGTGAGGCCAGGGATCTAACCCACATCCTCACAGAGACTATGCTGGGTTCTTAACCCACTGAGCCACAATGGGAACTCCAAGATGAGGACTTTTAAGATTTACTCAGCCAATTTCAATGGGCAAATAAAGACAATATAATATTATTACTGCATTATTTATCCATAAAAACAGGATGAAGTTTTGCCATTTGTGACAACGTGGATGGACCTTGAGAACATTAGGCTAATTAAGTCAGACAAAGACAATACCATATGATCTTACATATATGTGGAATCCAAAAAAATATATAATAAAATACGCAAAAACCTAAGCCTATAGATACAGAAAAGAGACTGGTAGTTGTCAGAAGTGAGAGATGGTGGGGTGGCTGAAATGAGTAAGGGAGTCAAAAGGAACAAATTTCCAGTTACAAAAATAAGAGAGGCCTGGGAAGTAAAGTTAATAACACTGTACTGCTTCTTTGAAAGATCCCCCTCAGTTCTTGAAGCTTCAGCAACACTGGCTTCGTGATCCTTATGGCCCAGGGCCCCCACACCTGCCATCCACTGCCTTCTCTCTGCTTTGCATGGGTGGTTCTTTCTTTCCTTCACTTATCAATCGAGAATGTTATCTTCTCAAACAGATCGTCTCTAACCACCCATCAATGACAGTACTGTCCTATTATTTTCCAACAATATAAAGAAAGAAAGAACCGCCCATGCAAAGCAGAGAGAAGGCAGTAGACCGCAGGTGGGGGCCCTGGGCCATAAGGATCACGAAGCCAGTATTGCTGGAGCTTCAAGAACTGAGGGGGAACTTTCAAAGAGGCAGTACAGTGTTATTAACTTTAGTCCCTAGGCTTCTCTTATTTTCGTAACTGGACATTTGTACCTTTTGACTCCCTTGACGACAGAGTAGTGACTCACTGTACAGTACAGTCCTGGATAGGGTCAGCAAAAGGACAGAAGAAACGGTAGGGATCCTAGATGGCGACCGTTGTGCTGACGGTCAGACACTATGGCAATAAAACCGCTGGAATAACTGTTATCTGGATTCAGCAAGTGCACAAAAGGTTGGATGGGGGAAGGGGGCATTGCTACAGATCGATCCATACATAGATATGTTATTTTACGCTCCAGAATCACAAACCTGAAAATGTGCTCAGGCTTAATGCTCAAGTCCTCTTCAGTCCCAGAGAACTCTTTGCTTTCCTTTTGACTTAGGAATGTATGTGTCAGCTCCAAGTACAAATCTCCAGACCCTAGGTTACCTCTAAAATGGTGCCTATACCCCCTTGGTGGCACTAGAGCAGCTGCTAATGTTTCTGAATGCTTGTTGGTAGCACTAGAGCAGCTGCTAATGTTTCTGATCCCACCCAGTAAGTAGCCTGTAAGAAACTGAACCATTGATTACATGGAGCTGCCTGCCTCATTTTTCAGCCTCAAGATGCCTTCTCAGTTCAGTGGGTACTTTTGCTCCCTCTATCCTCCAATACACGCGCGCACATACACACACACTGTTTCTGAGAAAGATAAAATATTCTAGCCCCACAAGGAATAAAAAGGAACTTGGAGTGAATCCACCATCAACTTTCAAAATTCATTCCCAATCACAGCCAAAGGCTAGCAGGGGGAAAAACAAAACAAAACAAAAACAAAACCAGAAACAACAACGAAAAAACAACCTGGCATTTTTAGACTGAAAATAATTTTCTAAAGCTATGCACTGCTGGGTACCAAAAAAATTTCTGAGCCACATGTAGACATCCTTACCAAATCCTTACACACTTAGGAGGAGGGACAGAGTTTTCTGTACTTGGGTCAGAAGGAAAAGATAGGGAGTTAATTACAATTAATATCTCTGAGTTAGCTACATGGGAAGCCAAATGAATAATGACAAAGCAACCTTGGAGCATACTAAACTTGACAGCTTCCCACTCCACTCAAACCCACTGCATTTGCACTGAACCAGAGTTCTTTATCCATTTGCAGTCTTATTTAGAACTGCTTTAGGAAAACGTTTTATTACCTTGGAAAAATATGTTATCCGAATATGTGCAGTTGAAAAATATATGCTATCTGAATATGTTTCAGGAAGCCTGAAACAAATCAATCTGAAATAATAGTTGCAACATGAAAAATCATTATCCTGTATTCTTATTTTTTAATTGGCTGAATGTTTGTTTTCAAATGTGTGTGCTCTGTTTCATCAATTATCGACAGACACCTTTGGTTGGCAGTTTGGTGGAAGGCTTGTAATCATAAAGAATTCCATGACAGCATGGTATCGAGCAAATAACCTGCATTTTGAAGTCAATCAGGTATAAAAGTTTTACTACTTAATAATGCTATAGTAATCTGTTAAGTAAATTTAACTTTTTAATTCACTTTTCTGAATCTGGAATTCCTCATTGGGAAAGACAGATGAAAACATTTATGTCTAGCTTACAAGGCTGCTCAGAAATTTATATAATATTATAGATAAATAGGTAGGTAGGTAGGTAGATAGATAGATAGATAGACAGACAGACAGAGACAAATATACACACACTACTCCCAGGTTCAATTAATGTTATTTCTCTCACTTTCCTTTTTTTCATTACACACACACACACACACACACTCCACTATATAGTTATTACCAATTTACAGAGAATTAGAATAACAGGTATTTAAAGCCATGCTTAGGTTCACCTATCTTCCTTTAGTGATTAAAAAAACTCAATATTGTATAATGCTGCATGGTTATTTTTGCAGTCATCAATTATCACTGCATTGTAGATGAGAGGAAGAACATTTTTAATAACAGGATATTTAGAGCAATAAAGGTAAGATAACTACAAGCTTGCTTTAATAAAGCAACCAGGAACAAAGACCCTGTCTTCACTTTCTTCCTGAAATCCCCCTCTTGGCATCTCACTAAGAACACTGCAAGCTGTGGGAGGGACTCCTCCAACACTTACATTTACTAATTGCTCTATTCACAATTTCCATTATTTCCATTATCCTCCAAGCAAAGCTATGCACTCCTCCTGGACACAAATACTAGCTAGGCTTCTGCTGCACCTCAAGCAATACAATGCCAATAGGAAAGACATTTTACAGCTCAGTGTCAATTGCAAACAGCAGATTGTTTCTGCCCTAGACCTTATGAATACACAGTGCATAAAGGGACACTCTTGTCTGCCATCTCCTCTTCCTTCATTATCACGAAGGCCTTGCACAAGCCTATGCCTCCATTGTCTTCTCTGCATACTTCCTTCAGAATACAAGCATCCTGAAGATGCTGATGGCTCTCTGGCTAGCGGTACACAAGACATAAGGAAACTTCTATCATATTTAAGGCTTCTATTTCATCTCATCATTTTAATGTACTAGGAAGGAAAGAGTCAGAATGTAAAAAACAAAACTGTACTAAAAGGATCCCATCCAATGTAAAGTTCAGTGAAAAAGGAGGAGTATTTAAGTGTGGTACTTAAAAATGGTTTTATGGAGTTCCCATTGTGGCTAAGAAGGTTTTGAACCCATCCATGAGGATGTGGGTTCGATCTCTGGCTTTGCTCAGTGGGTTAAGGATCCTGCATTGCCCTGAGCTGTGGTGTAGGTTGCAGACATGGCTCTGATCCCACTTGCTGTGGTTATGGCATAGGCTAGCAGCTATAGCTCTGATTCAACCCCTAGCCTGGGAACTTCCATATGCTGCAGGTGCAGCACTAAAAAAAAAACAAAAAAGAAAAAAAATGTTTTTTTATGACATGAAAAAAAATATATTCCTGGTGTGCATCAAATCCAGCAAAGTTACTCTGTAGAGAGACTCTTTCTGTATCTCTTTGT
The DNA here is from genome assembly GCF_016906955.1 of Phacochoerus africanus. Classification (NCBI taxonomy): domain Eukaryota; kingdom Metazoa; phylum Chordata; class Mammalia; order Artiodactyla; family Suidae; genus Phacochoerus; species Phacochoerus africanus. The sequence goes on along the minus strand of NC_062544.1, from coordinate 208,343,710 downwards.
CTTTCTCTTTCTCTCTGTCTCTATTTCTCTCACTACCTCTTCTCTCTCTTCCTCTCTTGCTTTTCTTTCCTCTTCTCTCATTACCTCCTTCTCTTTATTTTTCTCTACCTTGAGTGGACAATAAAAAAATGCTGAAAGGACATTTAGAACCAAGCCATAGATGTCAAAAAGTCTTGCATAAGATAAATTCAATTTTTCCCTAGGGACTGGATAGATCAAAAAGTCAGAAACAAATTAGAAAGTACGGGGATAAAATTAATGCTTTCTCTCTAAAAAGCAAACATTAGTTCATTAAAAGACTTTTGGGGCAGTCTAAAGTCCCAAAGGATCTAGGGAAGGACAAAATTATCTAGGTACATCACTTTAAGCTATTAGATGTAATGTGTTTAAGCAGCAAACAAGTCCATGGTGAACGATTAAATGTTTCTCCCCAAAGTTAAAAAGGGATAAAAAAACTACAGCAAGTAAAGGTTAACAATGGTTGAGATCTGCCTGGGAACAGCAATCTGTACATCTGCATTTTTTTCAATAATAATTGGGTCCTGTATTTCAACTACAGTTGTACTTGTATGCAAGGATTAAGAATCTAATAAAACCCATATTATTATATTAATAAAGAGCTATATTTATTTTTTAAAAGCTATCTGTGACTGACAGATGACATCTCTTTCTCTTTCCTCTTTTTTTTCTTTTTTTTTGCTTTTTAGGGCCACATTTGTGGCATATGGAAGTTCAGGCCAGGGGTTGAATTGGAGCTATAGCTGCCAGCCTACACCACAGCCACAGCAACGCGGGATCTGAGCTGCATCTGCGACACACACCATAGCTCACAGGCAACACTGAATCCTTAACCTACTGAGGGGGGCCAGGGATCGAATCCGCATCCTCATGGATACTAGTTGGATTTGTTTCCACTGAGTCATGACAGGAACTCCTGCTTCTTTCTTCTTGAGTACCCACACAGTTTCCATTGAAGCATAGTTGGGCAAATACTCTTGGTTGGTCCCTCCCTTGGGCATGGAAAGCCCAAACTTTAAAGGGACCACAATGTTCTGTTATATAAGTTCAGAGGAAAATGCAAACATCAGTACCCTGGTGTATATATCAAAATGTACACCCTGCCTGCCTCAAGGAGCACTTTTCTCAAAGTAAAACAAAACAAAACAAAACAAACAAACAAACAAACAAAAAAAACAATGAGATGATGGGCAAAGAGCCTTAAACTATTACTCCACAACCTATAGACGCTGCAGGAAAGTGGTATTTGTTTTCTGGTAATGTACAGCAATACCAAGAGTTTTATTCTGATTTCAGAAGGAGAAATGAAATTCATGAAAATCACAGACTCAGCCAAGTCTAGATTATTGAGGGTATGATGATTTTGTCTCTATTTTCTCATTTTCTCAGTATTTGCATTGTTCCTTGTGCCTTTAAAATAGAAAAAGACAAAAAAAGGTGATTCTGTATATTGCTTTTATCGATTTGGATGGAAGGTACTAGAAGTTATTGACTGAGGTTCTCATATTATTTATAAAAGGTATCCATTTCCTCTCTATGCCTCAAAAATAAATGATTAACTGCAGCACTCAGTGAATTTTAGAAGAAAGCAAGCATAGCATTGTTTTCTTGAGGGTGGGTATTATTTTCCAAAGGAAGTCAGTAACAAAATTAAAAAGAATATTTTTTTAAACAGTGAAATAAAATGGGTGCCAATGGCCCAGGAGTTAAGTCACTGATAATCAGATGGCAATCTGATTCTACAAAGCCTATCTCAATACAGTAGAAACAAATGTTTGGGAGAAGGCTGAAACAAGGCTGACCATTCAAAGAGCAGAAGAAAGTCTTATAAGCCAGACATTGTCACTTATAACCATATACACCCATGTATTCCCTGCAAAAATAGTGGCTTCTCTTAACTAACGCATGTGATGGAAGAATTAGGTCATTTTTCTGAACAGAATTATCACTGAGATACAAGAAGTCTTTCTAGAGAGATTATTATACCTGCAGAGTCAGCATCAGGCCAATAAATTGTGGTACTCAAATCTCTTTTCAATATCCACCCTTTGGGAAGCATAAGTAACTTAAAAATAATGTCTTTCAAAATACAAATGCAGCTAGAAAAAAAAAAAAAGAGAGAGAGAGAGTGAAGATACCTGCTTCCAAGAAGAAGCATTTAAAGAATATTAGGGTGACTTTTATAAGTCCAATGACCTTTAACATTGGATCTAAGAATAGATCTAAGAATAAAATGAAACTGTATTTTTCACACATTCTCCAAATGTTTGGACTAAATTGCATAGAAATGAAGTGTGTTCAGGATGACCAGCCATGAGCAACAGAGACAGGACTGAATATCACAAGTACATCCAAGTATGGAGTTTTTCAAAAAGCACATTCAAATAATATAAGGTCTCCAGAGCTGGCAACAAATCTGAATCTTTATGAAAAGCTATGCCATTGCATAGCAGTAAAATATTATAGGTCTTTGTCAAAGAAAGACAAAATGAAAAAAGAGAGAGAAAGAGAACTGGACAACTATATCTAAAATACATTAAGTGCAAATATTCCCTTTACCTGTCTTTACAATCTGTTCACAACCTGCCTTTCTAGCTTGGCTTCTAAATACCTCCACATTCTCCCTTCAGCTGAACTGAACTATTCTGTCCCCAGTAAGAGATGCATTTTCTCCTAGAAAACAGCAGTGGTCTTTGAAAAGTCTTCTTCAATAATTCCCTACAGGACTAATAACTTTCTCTGCTGTCTCTTGCAATTTTGTTTGGTTTTTATTTTCTTTCTCTCAGAATTTACTATAAGATGCTTACAATAAGAACCTTCCCGTATTTACTCTGATTCTATAGTATAAAATGGTCAAACTCATGATCTTTAGAATAAGTGAAATCCTTGTACGATAAGTACTTCCAATAGAAATAAATAATGAGAAGCTTGTACTTTGCGTTACATCCATGGTGTAATAAAACCCAGCCCTTTAATAAAAAAGCAAGAAGGAAGAATTGGTTGGAGTTTTGCTGTTGTGGGTTGGTTGGTTAGTTTGTTGGATGGTTGTTAATCACTCAGTGAAGCTGAGTGATTAAAGGATGAATGTCATTAAACAGCTCACAAAGTGAAAACAGCTAGAACTTGAACCAATGTCTCTTGATTCCTGGCAAGCCAACAATGTTTTTACTTATTTATTTTCCACAGTGTTAATTTATTCTCATTAAGCCACATGATTGTTTTCACCCTCTGCAAATTTCTTAAAAAATAATGATAAAGAAATGAGGGAACTAAAGCTCTTATATTGCCACAATTCCTTTCTTACCTTCATCACCAGAAGAAAGCCCTAAGGGAAGGCAATGGCGTATAAAAGAAAGAGCACTGCTTTGGGAAGAAAGACAGCTTTCAAATCCCAGCCCTAACAGGCAAGCCATCGTGAGTACTGTTAACTGAAGCCACTAACTGGCATTACATTTCCTAAATTGTAAAACAAGTGTAAAAATCTCTACACTCTACTCCCATCACAGTGTTTTTCTGTAAAGTTACTGATAATGCGTGTGAAATCTAGCCCCGCACCTGGCACAGAGTCAACTGTTGTCTTTGAAAATAAAAAGCTGTATTCAAAGATGTGTGCATGCATTTGGGGAAGAAAATTCATTGCTATCATTATTTTATGTGGTCTGAGCAGCAAATAATTTTGATATGGCAATATTTTTAAAGTTCACCATATTATATGTGTGACATTCTAACTACCTCTCCAACTTGGAATCACAAGTTCCAAACATTTATTTCTATTCTAAAAGCAACTTTAACAGTTTCGCTTTCTTACATGCTGCCAGTGAAATACACCAAAAGAGAAATGTATGGCAAGACAAACTTTGCTTCTGGAATTCTTGCAAAGGAGAACTTCTTTGAGTTTAGTATTAGAAATGTTTAATTCTATAACAAGCAAAAATAAGACTACTGAGTTTTGAGTTTACATTACAGTGAATTTCCTCCTGTGGTGGTGGTGGGGCATCTCAAAGGAGGAGGCAGGGGGAGTAAAGGTAATAATTATGCAGAAAACACAGAAATCTATCACTTAGATTTATCTTTATTACTATTATTAATCAATTACTTAGATAATTCTTATCTAGAAAAGGTAGAAATCTATTACTTAAACTCTAAGAAATTTATTACTTAACTAGTTAGATTATCATTAATTATTAATACATTACTTAGATAATTCTTATCTATAAATCTATTACTTATTTCTTTAACAATGAGAAAAACCTGGGATCTTAACCTTTTTTCCCTATTTATATTCTAGTAGAGTCCAAAGGGAATGTATTTAGTAAAAACAACATGCACTTTGAGAACTGAGAAACTAGTTGAAATCACAGTTGCTTTAAGTATTAGCAGTGTGACTTTGGATAACTCACTTAACCACTTTGATTCTAATTTTCTTATCCAAAAAAGGGAGTTAAGCCTGACTGGTCTATGTTCAGGGTGTGAGAATTAAATGACATAGAATATACAAAAATTCGAAGGGAATTTTGTTTCAGCAAAGGGAGCTTTATTATCACTGCTATCGCTACGACATATAATTATATTATCACTATTATAATTATCCCAAGCTTTAATTCCTTAAAAGAAAGTAAATGCTGGCTTTTGATTACTTGCTTTTATCACCACCAGAGATGAAATGTTGCTCCCACCTTCTTGAATGAAGAAGGAAATCACAGTATGGCCACAGAAAGTCTACGTTCTCTAGTTGGAATTGTGTACCTTGAAGACCAGTTCACTGCACTTGAAATGCACTGCATGGAACTAAATCTCTTATTCATTATGATTCCTTTCTAAAAATATGAGGTTTTCCTTAAGAGAAGGTTCTACATGGAGGTGCCCGGAACCACAAGACAAAATTCTTACTAAATATGCATGCACAGAGCTTTAGGGTGTTCAAGCTATTTCTCCTTTGTTCCTTGCATCAGTCTTGTGAGTCCATTCATGTGGGTACCTGGAGCATAGGAAGAGCCTCATGAAAGACCAACCCATCCACTGTTGTCTGTCATTGTAAGAGGCACAATGTAAGAGAGGGTGGTTGATCTCTCAGTATGTGCATCGATTCCTTTTTTCTTCTAGTAGCCCAGGGCCTTTTATTTTTGTCAACAACGCTTCCTTTTTGTTCCTCTCCCTCAACTAGGAAGTGCATCACTAACACAGACACAATATACCTTTTCATAAGGAAGGCAAATGGATATTGGCCAGATGGGCTGAGGACATTACAACATGTTTCCTGCTCCCATGGTGACTCAATGGGGCTGGTATGAGAATTTATCTCATTCAAGAAGTCAACTTCCCCGGACAGAATTATGAGTCAGTTCCTGGGTGGAAAGCTCGCTTTCCAATGACATGTGAGGGGGTGGGGATGGGGGCTCCTTGGATAGATTACAGTAAAAGTCATTCAGAAAAGCAACTCTGCCAGGACCAGTGAGACAATAGCACCCACTAACTCCTGAGACTTCACTGATCTTTACCAAGTAACAAGGTCACCTCTCCCTTTTCCTTCAAGGTGAGGACATAAAAAACCACATTAATGAATGACTGGTATGAATCCAAACAAGATCCATTATAAAACTGGCCAATTTGGGCAAAAAAGGATGTGAAGGGACATTTTTTTTCATCCATTGAACATATACATGATTTGAGTTTCTATTACATGTCTATGTGCCAATCTTTACTCCAAGTGTTTGTGTAACAAACAAAATGCACAAGTCTCTGTCTTTGGGTAGCTTAAAAGTAGAGAAATAGGGAGGGAGGAAGGAAAAGAAGGAGAGAGAGAAAGAGAAAAAGAAAGAAAGGAGAGGAGGATGGGGTTGGGAGGAAAGACAAGAGGAAGAAGGAGAAGGAGGGAGAGGAGAAGAAGAGGAGGAGAGAAAATAAAGAGTTAATATATTGTCAATAATAAATATTATGAAGAAAACTAAAGCAGAATAGAATAGAGAATGAGTGGCAGGGCTATTTTAGTTCAGGTGGTTAAGGAAGGCCTCTGTAAGAAGATACTATTCAAGGATACAACTAAAACAAATAAGAACTAACTACCATCATGGGTTATATTAAGTGTATTTATTTTTCAATTTTTGGCTGTGCCTACAGCATGTGGAAGTTCCTGGGCCAGGAAGCGAACCTGCGCCACAGCTACAACCAGAGCCACAGCAGTAACAATGCTGGATCCTTAACCTGCTGATCCACAAGGGAATTCCTCGGTGTATTTAAAAACCAAGACATCAGGGCACTGGTCAGTCAAATGAAACACTCAGTTAAGTAGGAGAGATGCTGGGCTAAACAGACAGTTAAGCTATACACTTGTGCATCCCAGCTGAATATTAGCCCTGCTTATAATATATTCTTTCCTCTGTGAAGCCTCCAAGGGCCAACAAGGTAAGAAGTTATCTTTCCTTGTCTAAGCTTTGAGCTGCACTCTGTTCTAGTTATACCATTTAGTGCTATTTTTGGTTTCCCATAAAATACTTCCAGTGGCATAGCAAATCTGAAACACACCCGGAAAAAATAATCAGGTAGGACAACTCAAATCTATGTATGTGAAGAAGAGTTGAAGGCATATATTAGAGAACATGGTCATAGTTTTACGATCATTGTTTTAACATCTCTGAAGGCTTCTCACATAGAAAAAGAATTAAAGTAATTATATTCAAAGTCTGGTCCATCCGTGGTCAGGGAAATTACACAGGGGAAGTTTCTTTTTTTTTGCAAATGAAGATATCCAAGTTCCCCACATTAAAATTAAAGAATAACTAGATTAGGTATTTTCTATTTATTTTTTCAAGTAATCATAGTTATGATAGTTCAGACTAAAAATAAACATCACCAATGTGGACTGTATTTGCAGGACAACACACATTAGGTGTAGAAGCTACTTTTCACCCCCAAACACTAAATGTAGTCTATCACAATTAACCACATTCAATGCAAAGCATATACATTCAAAGGATAAGTCACAAGTCATATTGCTCCAACATTTGGGCTAATTTTGTGAAAACAGATTGATCAAGGTCAGTCAAATATTAAGACTTCTTCAAATTCCCATGGTAACATGGATAGTGCCTGGATGATATAACATGTACATATGTTTCATTTTGATATTAATCATGATAACTGAGTTTCTTATTTAAACTCAATAAAGGCTTTGGCTGACTCCTCTTACACCATGAAGCAACATCCAAAGAAAGAATTAGCTTAATGACAGGTTCTTTCTTATATAGAAGCAGTATGACAAAACCCATCATCTACTTATTTTCATAAAGTATTAACAGACTGGTACCAATGAGGCTTTCTCCACCATTGGCTCAAGCTTGGAAAACAGCCGTGCTACCATCACGATCATTTCTTTTCCTATATGTTCTGAGGTAAGGGGAAGAGACAGAATTCTAGTTGGTTTGGATGAGAAGGTGCTGGGAAATTCCTATAATTAAACACACCAGACCACCATCCCCCGCCATGTACTTTGTCCCATTTAGACTAGAGATGTCAGTGGTTCCTCCCACCATCAAAATTCTATGATTTTGTGCTACAACAGAAGTCAATGAAAATAAACAACATTGTGTTCTCTTAAGTTTTATTTTCAGAAAGAGGTGAGACATTACCCTATGCGTGGCTTGCACTTTAATAAATTGTCAAAAGCCATTCACTTACCTGAGGCATGACTTTGCAGGATCCCATAGAAGCAGAGACCCAGCACACACCACAGAAGTCCCATCCTGTCAACATAAATGCAAGGGTAAGGAGAATATCTGTTACTCTCAAGGGCTTAAATAATATTCGTGCATATGCATGCTGACTATTGATTAGGAACTATTCTGAGAATTTTACAATATTAACAAATTTAATTGTCAGAACCAACCATTAAGATAGGCTTTTTGAATTCCCTATATCACAGATAAGAAAACTGAGACAAGTGTAAATCACATACCCAAGATCCTTTGGCTAGAAAAGGGTAGAGTAATGATCAAATTTGAGGAGCATGGCTCTAGAACTGCCTCAGAATCACTGAACTCTAACTGCCTACGTAAAAAAAATTAAAAAAAATTTTTTTTTCAGAGTTGCATTTCTGGCTGATAAGTTTGTTCTTCTTACCCTTCATCAAATTCCCTTTGTTTATACCTAACTGGAAACATTTCATACTCCAGACACTTTTCCTTCTTGGTGATAAACAGAAAGTCTAGAAACCCTGGATTCAGATTTGATTTTAAGTCCACCATACTCTGAATTTATAATAAGAGGAAATATATAAACCTCATGTCCTGCTGTGCTTGCTCTCCTCGTCTCACTAGAAGAGAGAGATGATGAGGCTGGATTCCAATTCCCATGATCTTTAGCCTTTCTGTTGATAACCAGCTGAAACAGCCAACTAACAAGAATGATGCCCTTATATTCACTTGTGTGATCTTTAATGCAAAAGGCCTGAAGATTTAACTTCTCTGTGAAATATTTCCCTAGTACTCTAGCCATCACTGGCCCTTGATAAATCCTCTGTAGGGTTATAAACACTGAAACCTGGATGTTATTGAGAAATTCCATACTTAAAGTCTCTGCTCTACGTTTTGAACACAACAGCCACACAGGGGTTCTTATAGAGGTCTTGGTAACTTGTCCAGGCCATATTTCTAGTAAGTGACAGAGATGGGATTTATATCCACACCTGGCTAACTGTAAGTCTATCATCCAAAACATCAGCCTATGCCACACCTTTCAAAACCACAGGGACCCACTAACCTAAAAAGGTCAAAGACTCATTTAATACATAAGGTGACCTATTAACAGCATTTGAAATGACGCATTTTAAGAACTCTATACTGAAACAAAAGGCAGAAACTAGTACTGCCCAAGCAATCCAGTGTGAGGTCACTTTAAAGAACAATATAAGTTTCCAACCCCGGCCACCTCTCTTGACTACACAAAAAAAAAATCTCTACTGCGCTTCTTCCTTAGCAGGACTGTGCACAAATCACCCGAGAGTTTATTTTATCTTAAATAATTGTTTTATCTCAGAAATTAAATGTCTCTTTCTTATCACTACCATCCCTTCCAATGCTTATACTGTTCCCTTAGGGATGTGCTTCTCTCCATCATTCATTAATTCAACAAAACAGGTACTGAACACATTCTGTTTACAAGTCACTATGCTGTAATTGCAGGGACCTCTGGCAAGCAAGATGTAGGGCCTTCTCTAAAGGCACTTCTCCCCAGTAAAGGAGATAAACCACGTGCAAATCACGTCAGCCTCATCCACTTTGAACAATACACACTCAGAGGCACTACAGGAAATGCAAAGATTTATCAGACAGAAGTTCTAGCACGAAGCAGAGTGTAGGAGAGACTTAAAATGTGTAGAAAAACTGCAATCCAATATGATAAAAATAGAGAGGAGTTGATACGTGTTATTGAGGATTAGCAAAAGAAGGAGATTATTCCACCTAAGGCAATCAAAGAAGACGAAACACAAGAGGTAGCTGAGAAAAACTGGTTTGAAAATTTGGAATCGAGGCAGGAGGAAAGTGTGGGGAAAAGAAACTCGGTGGAGAGTAATGCTTAAAGATAGAGAAAGCATGGGACATAAATAGGAAATGGTCTGTAAATAATTCAGTTTGACTCAAATACAGGGTATTAGAGAAAGAACTACACAAGATTTTAATGGAAAGCAGGGGGTGTTAGGGTCAGAATATTGCAAGGCCCTGAATAGTAGGTGAGGACTTGGGATTAACATAAACAGCAATAAGGAATTGCTGTAAGTTTTAATAAGAGGGATGATGTGATCATTAAATTGTGCCATATGGAGATCATTCTTCCAGGCACACAATGGACGGATTGCCATTGCACTAAATTCGGTCTTGAAACCATTTGGCTCCTGAGTCTGTCATCATAATAATTGTTATCCTCCTGGTATTGTGTCATCTATAAACTTGATCAACATGCCACCTAAACCCTCATCCAAGTCATTAGTAAAAGTAAATAATTCTGTATAATCCTTGTCAACAGTGAGCCACTAGACATTGTGTTGCCAATTCAGGGCCGGGTAATTTTAGCCCCCAAACTCAGCTATGCTAAAGCATTCTAGTTTCTGCTACTGCTTTTGGCTATTAAAAAAAAAAAAAAACAAAAAACAAAAAAACAAACAAAAAAAAAAACCTCACACCTCTAGACATTCCCAATTTGTCTGTTTATAAGCTGCTGAGTTCCTTCAGCAACACTCAGAAGACATTCTAATTAGAGTGATTGAGAGCCTTAATTGATAATTCCGTGAGTAACTGGATTACGCTGGAGGCAGCAAGGAGTCAGATCACCAAGGGAAAGCTGATCTAACTTGTGTGCAAACACAAATCCAGGGTCAGTCCTGCCCTGTGATGAATTAGAATAAAAACACTGAAAAGAAAATGTGATCTTGCAGGCTGCTTTTCACAGACGGAAGGTACCAACATTGGTGGTTAGTCTGAAACCTCTCTGAGAAGACTGATTCATTCTAACATTGTCTTGCATTCAGCCTCAGAATTTTATTATTGTTACTAGCAATACACTTTTGGTTCTTATTTCTCATGGGGAGACGGTGCTGGGTATTTTCAGAGATGGAGGAACTGTCAGAAAAGCAAAGGAATCTGCTTAATAATGCATGGTTTCTGGTGGTCTGAATTATAACCTAGCTTTAGATTATTGTGATAGGGTTTAACAACCCCTGCCCTTGCATTAGGTGATGGGAACATACATGTAATAAATTGGCAGTCAGCCTTCCCTGCATTATCTATTATTTACTACACAATCATTTTCACACTTCCCCTCTTAGATATTAGTTCTTCTCTCATACTTAATACCATTGTTTCCTAGCATAATCCCTATATCATCTAGCAAGAAGTTTCAAAGGTGTGCTTAGTTCTATGTAATCAATGTAATGTCAATTATGTTATCTTCTACTGACACTTAAACACCTATCCCTACAAATAAATCTTTTTAGTGTCCACACTCTCTAGCCTTATTAAGCATCAAGCCTTCCTAACCTGTGAATCAGCTCTGACCACTAGATTTTTCTCCCTGGGCCAGCAGATGACAGGCTGAAACTAGGTTTGCTGACCCAAGGCTAGTCACTAATTACTCAGCTTTCCTTCTGTACAACAGTATTTCATGAGGCCACAAGACTGTATTTCTCCATCGGCTTCCTAATTCTACATACAGCTCCATAGTTAGATCACAGCCACTCTTTGAATGCCAGAAATCTGGTTGGGGCTTGGCCTTTCAACTTGGTGCTCATCAGTGCTCTGTTCCAGGAGCCTGCATTTCTTCCCCCCTGCAAGGTCTCCTTCCAATCTGGATAAACTGCCTGTAACCATGAAGCTTTACATGTTCCAGTCCCAGTTGACAGATACCCTTTGCTTTGACCTGCCCACTGAATATGGACATCAACACCAAAGCACAAACCCTAGATGGTCATCTCCATGTAGGGTCAGCCCTGCAGCCAAATTACTTCCTTGAGTCCTGACTCCATCTTAGAACTTTTCCTTTTCCTAACTTAGTGATAAAGTTTGAGCAGGTCTTGCATCGATGCCCACCTAAGATATGACAAACAAGCTTTTAAAGGACAAAGAAGTTACTAATTACTCCATTTTACATAAAAGGAGATCACACTTATTAATTAATCAGTTATTTTCATTATCAATCTTTTATCTAATTTATAACTTTTGAAACATAAAAGAATCTTTGTGCAGAATATTTCAGAATCTAATATTTATCAGTAAACAAAAGTTTCAGTGAAGTGACACAGAAGGCTCTGAATCTGGGTAAAATGAAGCAAGCACACTCCACTTTGCCTTTCTTAATGAATGTAGCTATCAACCTGAGCAGAGTACGTGGAGCAACTCTGGGAGGACTCCACAAAGGAAAGAATAGCATTCTTTTCAAGTATACATAGGCATTCACCATAATATCAGGCACCATAAATCAAACCTTGACAAATTTAAAAGACTTCAAAACATATTCTCTAACCATCAATTTAAACTATAAATCAAAACAAATACACAAATAATAGAAGTCTACAAACACTTAGAAAGTAAGGAATATACTTCTAAATAATCCATAAGTCAAACACAAAGTGTCAAGAGAAATTTAAAAATATGTTAAACTGAACAAAATTGAAAATCTAACATACCAAAATCCAAGGGATTCAGTTAAAGCAGAACTTAGGAAAATTTGCTGTAATAAAAGCTCACAATAAAAAAAAAAAAAAAAAGATATTGAGGAAATAATCTAATCTTTCTCTTTGAGAACCTACAAAAAGAAAACTTAACCAAGCAAGCAAAATGAAGGAAATAATGAAAAGGAGAGAGCAAAGATTTTTAAATCAGAAATAATATATATGGAGAAAAATAATAAAACCAAAACCTGATTCTTTGAAAAGAACAATAAAATTACTAAACCGCTAGCCAGGAGAACCAACAAGGAAAGTAAACCACGTATCACTAATATTAGGGATAAGAGAGAGTGTGTCCCTGCTGATCACACAAGCGTTAAAATTGCCACAATGCAATACTAAAAACTCTACACACATAAATTCCACAATTTATATGAATTGGATCAATTTGTCAAAAACCACAAATTACCAAAGTTCACCTAAAATTAAATGGATAGTCTGAATAGTCCTGTAATCATTAAAAGAAAACATATCTGCAGGTAGAAACACTCCCCCACACACACCGAATCTAAGCCCCAGATGGTTTTACCTGTGAATTCCAGCAAATATTTAAAGAATTAACATCAACTGTACATAATTTCTTCCAGAAAATAAATGGGCAAACAGTTCCCATTCATTTAATGAGATCACTATGACTCCAATTCCAACACAGATAGCATAAGAAAACAAATTTATGGATGTCCCACAACCAAGCTGAGTTCATATCAGGAATTCAAGGTTGGTATCAGTATTATTTTTTTTCTTTTTACAGCCACACCTGAAGCATATGGAAGTTCCTGGGCTAGGGGTCGAAACAGAGCTTCAGCTGCAGGCCTACAGCACAGTCACAGCAATACCAGATCCAAGCCACATCTGTAACCTATACTGCAGCTTGTGGCAAACCCTGATTCTTAGCCTACTGAGCAAGGCCAGGGATGAAACTCACTTCCTTTCAGACACTATGTCAAGTTTTTAACCTGCTGAGCCACAATGGGAACTCCTGGTTTCAGTATTTTTTTAAGTCTAAAGAAAACACATAATCATATCAATTGATACAGGAACAGTACTTGACAAAACTCTATATCTATTCAAGATAAAAACTCTCAGCAAACTAAGAATAGAAGGGAACTTTCTCAAATAGATAAAGATCATTTACAAAAAACCTACAGCTAACATCACATCTAATACTGAAAGACTAAATACTTTTCTACCAGGATCAGGAGCAAGGCAAGGCTATTCATTCTCAGTACTATGTGACATCATTCTACAACTCTTAACCAGTGCAATAAGGCTATTCACAGATGACATGATTTTCAACATAGAAAATCCTAAAGAATCTATTTTTAAAAAAGTCTTAAATAAGTATGTTTAGCAAGGTCATGGCATATGTTGTAAATACACATACACACAAATTAAACATATTACTATGGACTAGCAATCAGCAATGCGAAGGAATCTTTTTCAAAAATATTGGCTATTATCAAAGAAAAAATGAAATGGTTAGCTAAAAAGCCTAACTAAACATGTGCAAAATCTATATGCTGAAGTTTCCAAAATATTGATAAAGAAATCAAAGAACCTAAGTAAACGGAAATATGTGGTTGGCAGGATGGCCCCTGATGCGAACCATGCCCTAATCCCTCGAATCTGTTATTTATCTTGATTGCCAAAAGTAACTTTACAAATGTCATTAAGGTTATGGGCCTTAAAATAGGGTGCCGGATTAGCCACATGGGCCTAATCTAAGCACTACAAGGCCTTAAAAGCAGAGGACGTTCTTTGGCTAAAGCCAGAGAGATGTAGCAGAAGGATGAGTCAAAGAAATGGGAAGAAAGACAAGAACTCTCTAGACCTTTCATGTTGAAAGACAAATGTAGCAACATGTCATGGAATGCAGGTGGCCTCCGAAAACTGAAGGAAATCCCCAGCTAACAACCGGTAAGGAAACAGGAACCTCAGGCCTATAGCCACAAGGCATGAGATTCTGTCAACAATTTTGGACATGTGTTCTTTCCCAGAACCTCAAGAAAGGAACATGCACATTGCTGATGATTTGATCACTTTGACTTTAGCCTTGTAAGGCCCTAAACAGAGAACCAAATAAACCACACCGTGACCCAGACTTGTGATTCACAAACATTCTGATGTAATAAATGGATGTTGTTTGAAGCCACTAAGTTTCTGGTATTTATTAAGTTGGTAATAGAAAATAATACAAGAGACATCCCATACTCATGCTTTCTAAGACTACACATAGAAAAGGTATCAATTCTTCCCCAAATTACTTGATGAACTTAATGAAATCCCAATCAAAACACCTAGCAAAATCTCTTTATAGCTATAGACAAGTTTATTCTAAATTTATATGGAAAGAGAAATGCCTTCAATATTGAAAAATGTTTTGACAAAGAATAAAGTTGTAGGAATCACACTACAAAAAAAAAAAACCCCAATTTTAACATGTCAAAAGTGTTAAAGAGACACTTTACTAATAAAGATATTTAGAAAGGAAATTAACACACGGAAGGATGTTCAACACAACTAGCCATAACGTAGTGAAAATTAAAACAACAAAATAAGATACCACTAAACACCTTTCAGAATAACAAAAGTAAGAAATACTGACAATACCAAGTGCTGAAGAGACTACAACTGCAACTCTCCTACTGCTGAGACTACAAAATGGTATAGCCTCTCTGGAAAACAATTTCCCAGTTTCTTATTAAGTTAAACACACTCGTACATACCATAGGATCTGGCAATCCCACGCCTTCCTGGCTATTTGCCAAGAGAAATGGAAACTTATGTTCCCACAAAAACCTGTGCATGAATGTTTATAGCAGCTCCACCACTACTAGCCAAAAACAAGAAACAACGTGTTCTTCAACAGGGAAACTGATAAACAAACCCTGGTACATCCAAAAAATAGACTGCTTGTCAGCAATACATAGCATGGAGCTGTTGATAACAACTGAGATGAATCTCAAGGGCATTATGCAGAATGGAAAAAACGTCAGTCTCAGCATGTTACCCACCACCCAGATCCATTTAAATGACATTTCCAGAAAGACAAAACTAAAGTGACAGACAACAGCTCAGGGGCTAGTGGGGGGTGACTGAAAAGGGGCGGCATAAGGGTGTTCAGGAGACAGGACAGTTCTGTGTTCTGATTGGGGCATTGATTTAAAAATCCTATCCAGGAGTTAAAATTCATAAAGTTGTACTTGCAAGAGTCAATTGTATTGTATGTTAATTAAAAAAAAAATAAGTGGCATAATATTTTTTTCTTTTTAAAAAGCTCCAGCAATGATTTGTGAACCCTTTTAAATAATTTAAATAAATGAAAGCTGTTTTAACCCAAATTTGGTTTCTATTTTCAAATTTTACTTTGAAAAATAACATAGCTTCATCATTAAGTACAGAATGTTCCAAAAAAGTCTAGCAGTAGAGGCACATAGAGAGATCAATGAAACTGTTCCAACTTTTAGCACATCAAGCCAGTGTTGCTAACCTCGATACAACAGCAGAGTCAAAGTTCAGAAAACAGGAGCACAGCCCTCTTAGATACTGCCTTCCCCTTTCTTACTAAATAGCTTCAAAGAGTTGAGAACTCTGAGAGGACATATATAACATAATATACCACCTGCCACCTTTAGAAGCTGGGAATAGAATGTGAGCAGGTTCATTTCCTCTTGTTCTTCAGTATTTTGAATAGCAACGTGCTCAGTGGGGTGAGGGAAGAAATATCATCATTAAGTCTCACTCTTCACAGGAGAGAACTAGAACTAGGTTTTCAGTGAGAAGAAGGTGAAAGTGCATTGAACTTGGAGTTTCACAGCAACCACTTAGAGTTATACCTGATCACTGCCTTGATAATTAATTTAAAGCCAATGTGCTACACATTTGTGGACACTTCTCAGGGCAGGAAGAGTGTTCCAATGTGCCTTCTCCCTAGGGGATGAACGATTTGATGACTAAGTACTTAGTACTGATGGAAACTGACGCTGGAGTTTTGCATGGGATAAAATAAACTAATACCTACCTCATCAGTTTGTTGGGAAGAGTGTACTTGATAATTCCTGTAGAGGACTTAGCACAGTCCAGAGACATAAATAACTCTCAGCAATTCTGGTAATCATTAACTCTTGTGAAATGAGGTCATATATGAGAAACACTTCAGAAATTGTGGAGCAGTAGACAAATGTGAGCTACAATTAAGTCATTTACAAAGAAGAGTCCAAGTGACTTGGTTCAAGTTGACCATTGATCACTGGGCAAAACTCAAGATGTCCTATTTTTTGCATGTACTAGGTCCAAGTTTAGTGCTATGTTCCCAGAATATTTCAGAAAAGACAGTTGTGTTTGTAAGTCCAGCCTGTGTAATTTACAGAAAAGCCAGGATTATTATGATAACTCTCTACAAAGAAGCTTGAGCTTGCAAAAATCATGGTTCAGGTGATGGCCCTTCTCTGTTCCTCAAAACCCTCATTTATACAATGAAGTGAAGACTTCCATTCTGGCTCATAGGGAGGTCGTAGAGGATCAAATGATATGACGGGTGGAAGACTTTAATTATACAATATTATATGAATATAAAGTGTCATGACATTGGTTTTTATTATGAAATAAAATGAGTTTTTTCTGCCTTGTGATTTTTAAAGAATTTGAAGGAGTGGAGATATTAAAGTCACAAAGGAAATCATGTTATAAATTGCATCATTCAATTCAGCACATGGATTACCTTTGCTCATGTTACAGGGAGATGCAAGAGTGAGGCTTCTAAGGTCTGATGATGTTCTATTCTTTGGTCAGGTGATGGTTAAATGACAATGCATGTGTAAAAATTCAGCAGTTTATATTTGTAATAGTTATATACTTTACTGATAACATATTACGCGTCTGTTAAAAAATATGGAAAAAACTTTGGTTGACTGAAGTTAAAGTGTGATTTGAAACAACAGGAAGAGTTAAAGAATGGTATAGGATAACAGTATAACCAGGCAATGGAATCCTACTGTATAACACAGGGAAATGTGTGTGATTAGGTCACTTTTGTTACACAACAGAACTTGTCAAAACATTGTAATCAACTACATTTTAAAAACAATAAAATAAAATAAAAGACCACAGCAGATAGTATGAGGAAAAATAATTATATATATAACACTATGCTGAGCAGCAGAAATTGCCACAACCCTATAAATCAACTATACTTTAATAAAAATAAAATTAATTTTTTTAAAAAATAAGCAGCTTAAAATCTAACACAGAATGTGACAGAAAGACATCTCAGGGAGCATCAAAGCTGTGGGGGGGAATGGGAATATTTATGATGATATACCCAACACTCCTTCTAAATCACTCAAAAAATATTTATCAAACCCTGGACACAGTCTGAAGGAGGAGGGAGGGTGGAAACTGCCCCTGTTCTCATGGAGCTTGCAGTGCTGAGGCATACAGACTTCTAGAGTCTAAAGAACAGGGCTACAGCAGAAGCATTTCACAGCAGAGGAGCGAGCAGTTCACTGGGGAAATATGATGTTATTTGAAGTTCAAGGAGAGAACTAGGTGAAATTTAAACCATCACCAACACAAAACAGTCATATCACCTTATAGACTAAGACCTAGTCACCTCCATGTTAGGAAATTCATTACTTTTCCCAGCATAGAAAAGCTCCTTAGCCATCTGAGGTTTTCTCTCCTTAAATTTCACATAACAATGTTGCCACTAATAACCTCTTTAATTCAAAGTGATGGTCTGAAGATCACGATCCTGTCTGGGAGGCTCTCTAGAGAAAGACACCATCTACACACTGTTAGAGAAGCCACGAGGAAGAAAACTGCAGCCAAGCGTTCATGGTTTTCTCCATAAAGACTGTATGCCCCAGCTTCTGGTTCAAATTGAGTATTTATTGAGCCCCCATTTCATACACTTTAACAGAAAACTGTGCAGTATACAGAAATATACACACAGCTCTTATAATGATGGGCCTCATAGTTTGGGAGCAAAGTCAGGCTTATAAACATAAAACAAATAGAAAGTAGAGAAAAAAAAGAACAAAAATGGTCAAACACAGTCCAATCACACCAAAATGCATGATGAAAACTATCATATCCACCAAAATTCATGATGAAAAGTATCATATCCCGTGGTAAGCCAAAGGGCCACATGACCAAATGATTCTGAAAAGTAATATATCATATACCTCTTGGAGATTCACAGTATGCATTAGCATTTTAAAGGTTCAGGTAATATACTAAGCAAATATTGTGACTAACTTGTTTTAACCCAGCATCAGCCAAAGTTATCTGCCAAGGAATCCCTTTTCGATGCATTATATCTCTTAGGGTTCCATTGGAAATACTGAAATAGTGAAAGCTCTAATTAGGAAGGGGAGATCCCCAGTCCTAATTCCCAGATCCGTCTTAAAATCATAAGATACAGATACTTTTCAAAATCATCCACCTCCACTTGAGACCCAACCAGAGAAAGAAACAAACCCCAGCTTCCCACAGCTTTACCTCTTCTCTACAGCCTTTTCTGATTCTCTCGTACCTCGCTGCCGGCTGGAAGTAAATTATACTTTGTCTGAAAACCCAGTTCAAGTATCTGTATCTCCCCTAGAGCCCTGAGAAATGTTTGTCCTAATCTGTTTTACGTAGGTTTTTCTCTTTTTAATCTCCCTTTTCGGGCTAGGATGCCCAGTTTGTGGCCACAGTATATAGAGCAATGGTGTTACAAAAGAAACATATATCATCACAGAACAGCTGCTGGGTGGTAGAAAGAACATCTCCCTGAGAGACAGTCAGCTCTGTTCTAGTTTGCTGTTGGTCACTATTTAGCTGTGCACCCTTGGATAATTTACTTAATCCCTGTGGACCCTGGTATCCTTGTCAATAAGAGAGAATAACATATGTTTACTTTAGAGGCTGCTGTAAGAATCAAATTAGATAATACTTAGGAGGAAGCTTCATGAATGCTGAAGTAGGATGCAAATATGAAGTGGTGAAGCTTTTCATATTCCCAAGAAGAATCTAGAACCCTAGATTCTTTAGCAAAGTTAATGACCAATAAGAGGCAGTCTCCTCCAGGGATCGGTCTAAACAGATGTCACTGTGAGTTCTGTGACTCCCATCAAGAGCCACTGCCTAAAAAAGTGGACCTGTCTTCAGAAATTAGGCCTGAATGGGTTTAAGACATCCTTGGTCTCACAACACCATCAAGTCCCTTGTCCTTTCACAAAAGCGCTTTCCTGTGATATTCCCCTGCTTCTGTCAAAAAAAAAAAGAGAGAGACAGAGACAGAGACAGAGAGAAAAGAATGGCTTGCTAGAGATCATCCATCATACTAGAGTTTCACCTGCTCCTGTGTTCAAGGATCTGCAAGTTTTCATAGCTTCAGCTACTCAAACAGACCCTGCAGCACCAAGAGCCGCCTCATTCTCAATTACAAGGGAAACAGAAGAGATGAATCCCGGGTCCCCGTCCTGCTTCTTGTGTGAATTAGTTGTGTGGTTTTGCCTTTACACTTTACTGTCCTGGTGTCTCAGGTTCCATGACTGCCTTTGTTAAGAAGAATTAACATCAGAAGTTAAATCAGAACTTTCCCAGAAGACTGACCATGTACCAGACTGACACCATCCCAACCTGGAGAAAAAATAGCCTCTGCCTCCAGGCACTCTGTCCAGTGGAGAACACAGCCCACCCGGCATCCTCCCCACACCCTTCCCCTTCTCCAATCTTGTCCCCAAAACACAAAGATAACATTCCGAGTCTTCCTGGGAACCCACATAAGCCAGAACTAGGGTGCCTTAAAGCAAATATTATCTCTCTGTATCTAAAGTGTTAAAGAAAATCCCCTTACGAACTAACACTGAGGAGGTCTGTGTGAGTCTGTGTCCCTGTTTAGAAAATTCTATGGCTTCTTTCACTGATTTTTGGACACCAGGATCATCCTGACAGATGGCAATGTGTACCCACTAGTCCCATAGTCTGGATGTGACCTCAGTCAATCAGATCACTCTGGATGGAGGGAAAGGGTAGGGGGTTCTGGTCACAATTCTTTATATATGCATTTGACACTTGGTGACTTTATTGCAAATAAAGTAAGACCATGCAATTCTCCTTTCATCAGAATGCGAATGAGCTGGAATTTTATAGTGGTATTATCTACTGATCCATAAACCACTAAAGACTCAAGTGACCCTAATTTAAACAAGTACACCTTATCTTCACTATACAGTGGCTTAGAAAAGGAAAAAAAAAAAAAAAAAAAAGCAGTGCCCTCACAGAAAGTTGCTCAAGCAGTGCTTAATAAAAGGTTTTAAATTCTTTGGAGTTTCCACTCTGGCTCAGTGGGCTAAGAATCTGACTACAATGGCTCGGATGCTGTGGAGGAAGTGGGTTCAAACCCTGACCCTGGCACAGTGGGTTTAAGGATCTGGCATTGCCACAGCTATGGTGTAGGTGGAAGCTGCAGCTCAGATTCAGTCCCTGGCCCAAGAATGTCTATATGCTATGGTGTGGCCATTAAAACATTAAAATAAAATAAAATAAAATAAAATTAAATAAAATAAAATAAAATAAAATAAAATAAAATAAAATAAATAAAATAAAATAAATAAAATAAAATGCTTTGACAAGAAAACTGAGCAGAGTGGCAGAATACATACTAAAAAAAATATTCAAAGTACAAGGGGGTGTTTTGTGGCTGCATCATAAGCTTTTTAGGGGCATTCTTTTCCAATGGAAAGCTAATAAATAGTAATTAAGTACCCACTATGTACGCCCTCTGCGCTAAATGCTGAGGATGAAATAGATTTTAACTGGCCCCAGGTACCCAGGAACTCACAACATAGCAAGGATCTCCAGCATGCTTTTTGTTTTTTACCTTTGTAGTTAAAAGCCTATTGTTTTAGTGAAAGGTTCCAGTCCCTGGCTCTTCAACTGATTACTTGTGGAATATTGGTCAAGTTACTTAATTCATCCATGCCTTAGTTTGCTCAACTGGAAGGAAAATGGGGAGAAAAACAGTATCTGTTATTTCTTTAACTATACAAAACAGTTTAGCTGTGTTTATTTAGGCTATTACTAAGCATCTCAATCCAAAGAGCATGCTCTAAAGAAGGAATCACTTGAGTTTTAATGGGTAAAAGCTGTGTTGGGTGGGTATATCTCTTGAACCAGATGGCTTTACAGCTGGAATCTGAAGACAGGAATGCAATGAAACGCATCTATGCATAAAAGGAATGGCATTTAGGGCAAAATTAAAATAAAACTAGCCTTACTTTCTTACCACCGAGCATAGAACAGGAAGGGAAACTTGTTGAAAGATTCTAATTAGATGAACATTACATTGCTGTTATCAAGTCCCTAAAACCATGTACTAGGAACAGTGAATAGGAATTTTATTCTGCACATTATTTCAAGGCCATACACTCCTTGAAGCTGCTAATCATATCAATGCATGGTAACCACATTCTGCCCAAGGTAGTGGTATTAGTGATTATAGGAGTTAATAGGACATTACCCAAGCAATGGGGCCATAAAAGGCATACTTGATTATACTAACGCTGCCAGTTCAAGAA
Source organism: Phacochoerus africanus (assembly GCF_016906955.1). Classification (NCBI taxonomy): domain Eukaryota; kingdom Metazoa; phylum Chordata; class Mammalia; order Artiodactyla; family Suidae; genus Phacochoerus; species Phacochoerus africanus. The sequence goes on along the minus strand of NC_062544.1, from coordinate 208,321,912 downwards.
CGGAAGCCATTCTCATTAGCACAAAAAAATATTTTTAAAACATTACCATTCACAGGTTTCTTTCACACACATACACATAGACGCACACGTGTGTGTATGTGTGTGTGTATACATATATATATAGACATACACATATGTTTATTTAAATCTCTTAAGACTGCTTGGAGTTTGGTATTTACTATCAATCCCATTTTACAGAAGTAGTAGTGGTTTCTCCAAAGTTCCAGAGATAGTAAATGGTGAAACCAGGTTCAAACTCTGATGCTGTGACACCAAATTTCACGATCTTTCCACCACGTGCTTCCTCCTCTCTGTTCTTGTCTTTACTTTAAAAGTTAGCATTAGAGACACACGGCCACAGAAACAGCATATTCTACTGGAGTCTAAATGTCTACCTTCTGCTTAGCAAATAATCCCAGCATTCGTCATGTCCTAAAGAAAATCCCATGTTGCCTCATGTCATTGATCTGTAGCTGTCTCCAACAGAAAGACCTGAATGCCTGCTGTGGCCCTGGGAATTTTTAATAAGAAGTCAATGAGAGATGCTGGTAAGTCTAATTGTCTAGGGGAGGATAAAACCTTGGTGGAATAATAATCATATCAATACACTGGCTACATGAATGATCCTGCAGTGAATTACAACATGGTACTTCAACTCCAAAGCCTAGGGTGGCACATCTGCATAATTAATCTCGCTCTGCAATAACCCCGCAGGGTCAGCAACATTGACATTCAGCAGCCGAAATTAATGCCTTATTATTTTAGTCCCCTTTGCTGTTTCTTTGGATTCAGGAAAATAATATCAGATGCAGCAGCTCTGCTGACACTGACAGGGTTTTAGAGGATCACCAACTTATAAAAAAAAAACCAAAAAACTGTCACATAAATCCTAGTAGGTAGACAGAGGATGAATTAGACACATAGTCCTAATATACCTTCTAAATTCAAGGTTCTTCGTATATATTTTTTAATTTTATTTTTTGATCAATTAGACACTCTAAAGACCACATATTGATCCAACTGTCCAGCTTGGGCTTCTACAAAATGATTTCAAGAGATTACATTTCTGTATTGTGCCCTCGCTATAGAAAAACATTAGGTTGCTCATATTAGGTGAATATTAGGTTAAAAGGGTATCTTTTTGTACATGACTTCTCAGGGCCTTTAGAATATACACAAAATTGAACTGAAACTAAGTTACTTAGAAATCATTAACAGTGCTCCTCAAACTCAGTTGACGTTAGGTATCCTTGTTTAAAATATCTCCAGGCATTAGGATTCTCGGCACAGTTTAGAAATGCTGACTGAAGTTCTTTCAGGAAAAAAAAGGCGGGGATTCATCTGGTATAAGGCATTCCAGCCATAGACCAAACTTTGAAAAATCCCCATCAATTTTCTCAGGAGGTGTGCTAGAGAAAACTCTTAGTAAGGTAAGGGTCATGGATGCTTAACTAGAGAAAAAAAGTGGGAAATTCGAATCAATCTTCTAATTTGTGAAGCCATTCCTGTGTCAAGGTGATGGAGAAACAGGACCATAAGTGAGACATAGGGCATGCTGGTAGATTTAAGTATGGTGATGCTATCTATGCTCGGCCAGTATAGCTCATTGGCGTTAATTGTAATTTCACTTCTTCTAGTATTTCTGATGCTTAAAGACCGCTGCCAAATCAGAACATAAGACACCACAGAGAACAAGTCAGAAAACAGAGGGGACCTCTTATTCTCCAATTATAAAAGAAGTCACCATACATGAGGAGACCTGGAAAATAACCCTTTCACTTCCATGACCTTCATATATGCTAGAAAAAATTTAAGTGCCATTATTTTTAATTGGTCTGCCCTAGCCTGAAAAAGAGAAAGATGAGAAAATATGTATTCATTAGTCTGACCTAAAAACCAGTGGCTCTTTGCATGTAAATATTCTTTCTATCCACTGATGCTTGAAAAAACAGACTGAAATCTTGTTCTCCAAAGACAAAAGAAGAGACATTTACCACATCACAAACAAGGAGGCTATAAAAACCTTTGGTAAGTTTTTGGGGCCATGAGGACACCTGTAAAAGATGACTAATGACAAGGACCAAATCAATTTTCCCATAGAGCACATCTTAATTCTATTTCCCTGATGCCCTTCATACGACATTCTGGCTCCTCTAGGATCTGGCAGCAAACTTCTCAAGACGATTCTTTCTCACATCACTCTTCATATACCCGAGACTCTGGCCACATGTACACACACAGTTGGTGCTATAAATCACCTCCACTCCGCCCTTCCCTTTTAATCACCCCTTCGGCCCAGAATGTCCTGCATTCCCCTCTTCACATATACAAACACTACCCATCCTTCAAGATCTATTTCCGAAAGCATGGCTGTCATGAAACCTCCCTGCTTCCTTTAGCCAGATGTAATGTATTCCTTCTCCCTGCAACTTTCCCTTCTAGTTGCAGCAATGCAATCCTTTACCTTGTACTTTAGTTACTTCTGTATGTCTTCTCTCTTGAGACCCATGAGGACAGGGTCTACTTCTGATGAATGTCTGTCTCGAAGGGCCTTGCACGACGTCTGGCACACAAACATCCTCTGTCTTGTGAACTGAATGACCGTGGTCTTCCGCACACAGTGATTCCACAAACTGTTTCTCAGTCCCAGAGAATACTGTAATGCTATCATCTGTTTTGCACACACCTCTGGCCTCTTAGCCTTCATTTTCTTCTCTTGAACATCTGTTTTGTTTTTTTGTTTGTTTGTTTGTTTTTTTTTGGTCTTTTCTAGGACCACACCCCGGCATATGGAGTTCCCAGGCTAGGGGTCCAGTCCAAGCTATAGCCTCCGGCCTACGCCAGAGCCACAGCAACATGGGATCCAAGCTGCATCTGTGACCTACACCACAGCTCACAGTGATACCGGATCCTTAACCCGCTAAGCAAGGCCAGGGATCGAACCCGAAACCTCATGGTTCCTAGTCAGATTTGTTAACCACTGAGCCATGACGGGAACACCTCTAGATCATCTTAAGGAGGTGTTTCCTCACTAAAATCCATCAGACAGTTTACAAGAACGACCTGGGACTGTCTTCTGCCTGGTCAGTGTAAGACTCAGTTATGCCTTGTAATACACATGTTTGCATTTATCCTATGTATGATTACACCAAGGAAGAGAGAGACCCAGAGTGAGCTCCTGTCCATGTGCCCACACTGGGAACTCCTGGGGCTAACCTTGGAATATTGTTTAATTGGGATTCACAGTGTCTGATTCAACATTACTGCAGCTCATTATTTTTTGGTCAGAGTAAAATCCCCTGAGTATGATGGTGCTAGGCAAGAAGAAACCCCCTTCTTTCTAAATGCATATGCTCCAGTGGAAGATGGTGCCTCTGCCTGTCATTACCTTTTTTTTTTTTTTTCTTTTTACAGATGCTCCTGCAGCATATGGACATTTCTGGTCCAGGGGTCGTATGGGAGCTGCAGCTGTGGTCCACACCACAGCCATGGCAACACCAGATCTGAGCTGCATCTGCTACCTATGCTACAGCTTGTGGCAACGCCAGATCCTTAACCCACTAAGCAAGGTCAGGGATTGAACCCACATCTTCACAGAGACAACGTTGTCCTTAAATTGCTGAGCCACAACGAGAACTCCTACCTGCCATTTCTAACACCTCCAAAGCTTTGAGACAGCACCTGGACTTAGAAAGGAAGAGCTGATGGGAAGATGTAACAGACTTTCCTTAGACCTCTTCATATCACTCCCTAAACCCTGCACTCTGGAATTTTTTTTTTTAATTACTCAAATGAATTTATCACATCTGTGGTTGTATAATGATCATAACAATCCAATTTCACAGGATTTCCATCCCACAGCCCAAGCGGATCCCCCCACCCCCCAAACTGTCTCCTCTGGAGACCATAAATTTTTCAATGTCTGTGAGTCAGCATCTGTTCTGCAAAGAAACTCAGTCTGTCCTTTTTTCAGACTGAAGCATGATGATTTGGGTCAGGAGAAAAGGGTATGATCAAGAGTCAAAGGAAAGCAGGGAGTGGAGAGGTTATACGCCAAGCTTCTTATACACATGGGGTACACACGGAGAGAAAGGAACCCTAGGAAATTTAACTTTGAGAACATATCTTTTCATTTATTTAACAAATATTTTCCAAATCCCTACTCTGTGCCAGGTACCTCACTCAAATGAAATAATGCAAGCTTTGACAGTATACTCAGTGCTTCTTTCCATGTCTTACTTTATTTGACATTCACAACCCTTATTCAGAAAGGAATATAAATTTTTTTCTGTTTTCCAGATGAAGAAATTAGGTGCAAGAAAGTGAAGTGTCTTGCTCAAGATATTACAGCAATCAAATAGCAGAGCTTGGTTTTAAATAAGATTCTCTGATTGCAGCAGAGTGTGTCTCTCGACTCTTACACCAGCCCCCACCCAATGCCCCTGGCAGGCAATAAACAAAACATATAAAGGAAGTGTTCGATATTTAGTTTGCTGTATTTCACAAAATAGCCCAAAAGATCAATTAAAAAAGATAAAAGTTCACTGGAGTAAAGATGGTGGAAAACGCCAATCTGCATAAGTAAAATCCTTGAATTATAAGCAAACTATATTTTCACTGGGAAAGTGGTTTTTATTACTTTTAAAGTAATGGAGTGGCACAAATGAGACATTTCTGGGAACTGCACAGACTTGGATTATTTGTAATTAGTGTAGCATCACTTGTATAAATGAGGGCACGAAATTCAAAGGTTTGAAAGTTGTTTTGCCCAGTCAATTTCCCAAGGAAACACCTCTGTGTTTCAAATTCTGGGCCAACAGAACTCTACTTATTGCCCAAAGGCAGGACATTGAAATTTCACGGGCAGTTTTTAATAGACAGGTTAAAATGCTAATGATGGTGGTTGCCAGGGGCTGGGGAAGGACGGACTAGGGAGTCAATGTTTAAAGGGTATGGTTTCCATTGAGAAAGATGAAAAAGTTGTGGTGATGGCTATAAAACGACACGAATGTACTTAGTGCCACAGAATTGAACACTTTCAAAATGGTTAAAATGGCACATTTCATGTATATTTTACCACAATAAAAAGTAAAAATTTTAAAAATGCTAATGAATTTGCAAATTAGATTCTATTCCATTTAATGCAAGGTTAAAGACAAACCTCAGCTGAATCTCTAGTTGATCACAAAAAAAAGGGAAAAAAAAGTCTTTAATTCTAAGTTGAATTAGCTAAACATAGTAAAATATGTCCTAGCCTCTATACAAATACAAATTAAAAGTAAGAGGCTTTATTCTTCTTGTTGAAAATAAGGGAGGAGACTTCCTTCCTTTTTTTTCTCTCTCATCAAAGCATTACTTTAGAAAACCAGTAATTGTTAGGTATCTTTTCCTTTTGAAGACTAAATAGGTTGCTCATAAGCTTTGCGACCTAGGAAGTTCTTTCTCAAAGACCTGGGGGGGCACCTCTTTGGAATATAAACATAAAGATGGGGAGGGGTGTTACCTCTTGTTACTGGGCGGGCGTGGGCGTGGGGGGCGGGGGGGGGGGGGGCAGGAGCCTAACTTCACGGGTAACCTTGCTTAAAGTTACAAAACCACCCTTTGGCAAACCTGACAACCCCACATCTGGGTATTGATGACCCCAAATTAAAATTAGGATATCTTCACTCCCATATTCACTGTAGCACCATCCACAATAGCCAAGTTGTGGAGAAAACTAAATGTCCATCTACAGATGAATGGATAAAGAAAATGTTGTATAAATATAAACAGTGGAATCCTATTCAGCCCTAGAAGAGAAGAGGATTCTGCAACAGGCGACAACTTTGAGGACATTATTCTAAGTGAAATAACCCAGTCATAGAAAGATCCCATGATCCCACTTATGTGAGTTATCTAAAATAGTTAAATTCACAGAGCCAAAGGATGGAATGGTAGTTGCCCTGACCTTAGGGGGAAGGGGAAATGGGGACTCATAATCAAAGGGAATAGAGTTTTAGTTGAGAGAGAAGCATCAGCTCTAGAGATCTGTTGTGCAATATTGTACCTACAGTCAACAAGAATGACAAATAAGTTAAATTTTTGTCAGGAGTATTGATCTCAAGTTAAGTCTTCTTACTATAATAAATTATCTCTTAAAAGTTAGAGATATGAGAAATTGTTCCTTTGGATAAAGCCAACTAATAGAGATGGTCGCCCCCATCACCAGTAATGTCAGAACATACCTTGTGTGACAAATGATACTACTAAGTTCTCTCACTTGAGAACAAATTATTCGTTAACTCAAAAACAGGTATGCAGTGGGCCACTGGGCTATCTAAAGGCTGGAGATTTCTTTCTGTTTTTGTAGTCTCTTAGCCTGTGATTTACATTACATTCTATTTTAATGTTTATTCAATAATAAAGTGTTTTATTTCTCTCTTACCTTTGTGAAGAGGATTTCTGGGTTGAGAACTTTTGTTTTTAATTATATTTCCCCAATACATCCTAAAGCTGTAACATATAATTTTCACTAAACTAAGAGGAAAAATCCTAAATTTTTTGTTATTATAACCTAGCAGGAAAACCAGAAGAAAGGGCCAAATGTACTTTTGGAAGAAAAGGCAAAAGAAATTAAAATAACAAGTGAGTGTTGATATCCATGAACACAAAAAAATGGTTATTTGTACATTCAAGACAAGTGGAAATTTCCCTGTAGATGGCCTCAGGAAAAAGGGTTGTAGAATGACTTCCAAAAAGAGAATTCTGTGACTTTTGAGCCTTTCAGCTTCTTAACAGACATCACGCAAACACTGGTCCATCAAAGACACAAAATGTAAAGACAAAAGGGAAGAAAGGTAAAAAGACACCTTGAGAAGGAGAGAGAAGGTGAGCGAAGGTTGAAAGGAGACAGTGAGGTGTAAAGAAAAGAGCAAGAGAGAGAGAGGGTGAGAATATGAATATGAATAACAGTAATCTTAATTCATAGAAACTAGTCCCTCAATGGACTAATAAACTTCCTACCATTTCTGCATATCCAATGCCTCCTGGATTTCTCTAAACAAAAATTTTACGACAAATTTTTTAAACATTAGAATTTATCCTCTTCTACACCGTAGGATGGTTATCCCTAAACACTTCTCATCTATTCTATTTATTGTAGTCACTTTGAAGACTTGAAGGAAAAGTAAATTTTATTTAGTCTTGTATAATTCATCTTTGCATTCAATACAATGCCACATGGATAACCCAGACCTAGAAAATATCCCCTAAATAAACTAATGACTGTAAGTAGAAAGAAGTATTCAAGAATTTTATCTTAATAATCTAAGAAAGAAATGGATTTAATAGGCATGACATAGTCAAGATGTAGTTTTTTGCTTGTTTGTTTTGTTTGTTTTGCTTGTTTGTTTGGCCACTGTGTACAGAGGCTAGAAGTGGGATCTTAGTTCCCAGAACAGGGATTGACTCCAGGCTGCAGTGGTGAAAGTGCTAAATCTTAACCACTAGACCAAATCCAGAGAATCCTCCAAGATGTGTTTTTTAATAAGAAGGGAAAAAAAGCAAGTCTCCACTGGGCTGCTTCTTACTTAGGTCAAAAAATCTTCAGATTGGTTATTCATTTCTTTTATTTCTATGTTATTTATTTTATTTATAGTCATGTTATTCATGTTTATCTTATTTACACTTAACTTTTTTTTTAAACAGCCAAACCTGCAGCCTATGGAAGTTCCTGGGCCAGGGGTCATATGAGAGCTGCAGCTGCCAGTCTATGTCACAGCCATGACAACACTGAATCTGAGCCACATCTGCAACCTATGCTTCAGCTTATGGTAATGAGGATCCTTAACCCACTGAATGCAGCCAGGGATTGAACCCACATCCTCACAGAGATAACGTTGGGTCTTTAACCCACTAAGCCACAACAAGAACTCCTATTTATAGTTAGTTATCTTATTTGTATTTATTTTTATATTTACTTATTTTGTTATTTGCATGTTTATTATTTTTATTTGATTGACTGATTTTATTTTATGTATTTATTTAGTCATTTATATTTATTGTAATTTTATTAATTACACTTAATATTATTGTGAAGGATCAGAGACATCATCAGAGTTGTACAATTCAGGAGATTTGATCGTGGGAATAATGAGGGGAGTGAATGACAAAACTACAAAACAAATAATGTTGTGACGAGAAGACAGAAGTGACCGACAATAAGAAAAATAATACGTCTAAGAAAAGCTGGAAAGATGGAGATGATGGGGAAAAGAATCTGAAGAGAATCTAGAACAGAAGATAGAAGATACTCTTTTGAAATTATGAAGTTTCTCTTGTTTCTAATTTTCAAAAAGCAAATATAATCAACTAAAACGATATTATTTTCCTAAGATCAGATACATTAGAAATATGGTTCTGGACCTTACTCTGATCTGTGATCCAGTTCCTGAAACAAATACAGTTATGTCAGTTGTACAGATACAAAATACAGATACAGAGCGTTTCTCTGTGTCTTAAATGTAATCCCTTGGACAGCAAATTCACATGAGCTTCTGAAAGCTCTAATACTGCACATCACGGTGGCACTTCTCCAAGTGAGAAGAGGAAACAGACTTGATAATGGGGTAAGCCCCTTCGGACCAGGGGCTGTAAAACCCAACCATGACAATGACAGGAATGAGACTGTTTGAAAGACAGCTCCCTGGCAGGCATCTTGAAAGTAACCTGCACTCACATATCTCTGTCACACACCCTCCTCACTGAAAGCCCAAGCTTTCATTCAACAGCACACACTGAAGGGCCTCTACCACATGAAAAGCTGTGCGTGTACCACACCCCACAGATGAAAGAGGAAGAAGACACGGTCTCCGATCACAAGACACAATCTATCAGAATCTACGACACAAAAGCAATCAAATGAAAGGCAAAGCTACATATCTGTTCTAGGACGCTGTTTCTCAAATAGTAACATGCATAAAGCTGATCTGCAGATCTTGGTAAAAGGGACATTCTGAGTCAGCAAGTTGAGGACAGGACTCAAGATAATATCTTTCAGAAGTTGCTGTTGTCGCTGCTCCACAGATCACAGATTGAAAAGCAACAGCCTAAGGGATAAAGTGAAAATGAAGGGCTACGGGAATGTGAAGTTAGATGTCATTCCTTTTAGCGCTTAGGGTTTAGAGAGGTTTCATTGAGAAGATGCTGCATTTAAACCGGTGGATATGCAGAAGTAATAGATGTGTGTATCTGTGTAGGTGTGGGGACCAGAGAAGTCACACAGAAGACAGTGGGGGAGTGAAGAGGAAGGGAGGGAAGGAGAGAGGAGGAAGAATGAAAAAGGAGAAAATGAGTAAAGTTCTAAAAGAAAAATAATGCATGAGTTATTTAGAGGAATACAAGATATCTGGTAAAGCCAGAGTGTAATCTACAGGGGAACAGACAAGGAATTATGAGAAATGGGCCTAGGACAACAAGCCAGCAGATATGATGGAGATCTTAAATGGATCTGACCCCTTTTTTTTGGAGGAGGGAGCACACATTTGATCACCAACAAAGTAAGCAAATTCCAGCTGTTAAAATCAATTATGCAGAATGATATGTCCTAGGAATTGGGTCTGGTCTAAAGTTATTCATATTCTACATTTTTGTACTTATAAGTAAGGTACTAAATCATTATTGTTCTTTAATGTAACTGCCTTTCTGCAAATCATAGCTTATCCTCAGCTACATAACCTTACTTCAAATGAGGTTTTTTAGGATCAAAACAAAATTTAGTCTGTCCCAAGCTTCTTACAGTGTCTGGCATTAAGAACCCTCAAATCAATTGGAGAATAGACTTGTGGCTGCCCGACGGGAGAGGGAGGGAGTGGGAGGGATGGGGAGCTTGGGGTTATCAGATACAACTTAGAATAGATTTACAAGGAGATCCTGCTGAGTAGCATTGAGAACTATGTCTAGATATTCATATTGCAACAGAACAAAGGGTGGAGGAAAAAATGTATACATGTAAGAATAACTTGATCCCCATGCTGTACAGCTGGAAAAAATAAAAAATAAAAAAAAAAGAACCCTCAAATCAAGCAGTGGCTCGGTGAAATCACAGATAATTTGTATTTATTTCTCAAAGCCTGGTAATTTCCAGAAACATTTCTTAATGTAATATACTAGAAAAGGAAGCTACATGAGGCTCTAAGAGCATATAGGGTTTGCACAGCTGCCTACATGGAAAGGCAGGGCACAGAGTCAGTGCAGGAGAACTCATGGGATGCCCAGGAAATTCAAGTGAGTTGCCAAACTGTAAAAAGAAGTTCCTTGCCTCCTCTGCCAACAATATTACTAATAAAAAAGAAGATAAAAGGCATCTAGGTAAGAGTGATAAATCCTCTATCACAAAGACAAATATTATATGATATCACTTATATGTGTAATCTAAAACATGGCACAGATGAACCTATCTACAGAACAGAAACAGACTCAGACATGGAGAGCAGACTTGTGGTTGCCAAGGGGGAGGAGGAGGGAATGGGATGGACTGGGAGTTTGGGGTTAGTAGCTACAAATTGTTACATTTAGAATGGATAAGCAATGAGGTCCTGCTGTATAGCATAGGGAATTATATCCAAACACTTGTGACAGAACATGACAAAAGATAATATGAGAAAAAGAATGTATGTATATGTGTAACTGGGTCACTTTGCTGTACAGCAGAAATTGACAGAACAATGTAAATCAACCATAATAAAATTTTATTAAAGTCTTCTATCAGTTATTTGTTTCTGTGTCTGTCCAAATCAGTAAAATCTAGGAATATGGCATTATGGCTCTTTGGGATAGGCTATGAATCTCATTTAGAGAGAGTTTCCAGGTCAACTCCTTAAATTAGTCTGAAAATGCCATAATATAAATATCATCCATAAATACATAAATGGATAGATAAGTTGATAAAGCAGGTTTTATATAATATTAATGGTAGAATCCAGGTGATGGTTATATGGGTGTTTACTGTAACATATTTTCAACTGTGCTATATGCTTTTAAATTTTCATAATATACTGTTGAGGGAGAAATTGCATATATTCATCCCCCTTTAAAACAACCACATTAGGTAGGGAGTGAAAGCATTAGGTCCCCTTCTCCTTTCTTTTCAGCCTTCATTAATTCCGCTGCCAACATAATCACATGTAACTCCCAGATTCAGATTTTCCATTTTTTTCTTTTTCTTTTTTACAAGAATCAAATTATGTAGGTCTACAAATAACAATACATCATTCCCATTTTTCCAAATCAGTTCCTAAAATTATACTTTATCCCTTTTAATGACTAACTATAATTCAACTATTCAGCCATACCATAGTGTACATAACCATTTTCCTATTGATGACATATGTATTATTTTTTAAAAAATTAGTTCTTTTCATATCACACTTAGGCTTATGGTGATTTTAGCATTAATTTTAAAAATCCCTAAGGTCCCTAGCATCTAGCCAGAAGACCACAGTGAAAACACCTCAAGTGATTCTAGTGGCTAAGAAACATAACATCTAAAAGAGTAGAAAAGCAAAACACGGAACCAGAGGCATATAGTTATACCTCAGTTGTGGGTAACTCAATTACTAGAGTGTCAGCTGTCAAGTAAATACTCAGTAGCCCAAAATTATTCCTCTAAAAAGCAACCAGAATGAGTTCTGTATCAACTTAAAAAATTAATCAACTTTGCTTATAATACATCCCTCATAGCCTCATCTTAACAATTGAGTCTTTATGCCAAGCACAGAAGGGTAGCAGATTTGGATGGAAGGCAAGTCTTTTATAAGTAGGCATGTTGATGGTAATGGGAAAGTTGAGCTATTAAAAGCGAGCAAGAAAACTAAAAAGCAAAAAGAATAAAACAGAGTTGGAGGTCTGAAGCCATACGGTGTTGGAGTCATATATTTCAGTAGGTCCTGGGGACATCCTTATGCACAGTAAAAGATAACTGATGCTCAAAATGATGGCTCTGAATTATTAAAGACATAACTTCTTAGGATACTCACTATAAAACAAATGCGTGGAATGGAATACACTTTAGAAAGACATACCATTAAAACAGTTACAAGATCTTTGATCACAGAAAAACTGCCAAAGGCCTCGGGCCAAGGACCTCACTTAACACAGAAAAACAAAAGCATGATGCTAAAGGATTGATCCAAGGTCAGCTAGCTGCTGGAAATAATCTATAATCCAGGATAGGTTGACTCTTATCCTGTGTCTGTGGCTACCCCATGACTACAAAATTGGTAATTAGGAATTGAAATCTTAACTCCGGGAGTTCCCATCGTGGAGCAGCAAAAACAAATCATACTAGGAACCATGAGGTTGTGGGTTCAATCCCTGGCCTCGCTCAGTGGGGTAAGGCTCCAGCATTGCCGTGAACTGTGGTGTAGGTCACAGATATGGCTTGGATCTGGTGTTGATGTGGCTCTAGCGTAGGCCGGTGGCTACAGCTCTGATTTGACCCCTAGCCTGGGAACCTCCATACGCCACAGGTGTTGCCCTAAAAAAGAAAAAAATAAATAAATCTTAACTCTTCATAATGCTCTGCATCCCCAGAAAGAACTGTCTTTCAGAGAGCTGAGGTTTTACCTTAAGACATACAGTAATCAGAACTGTCAAGGTCAGGGGTCCTGGTAGGGAAAGGAGACTGAGTTTTAAGGCATAGTTTTTCTTTGGAGAAAAAACATCTAAACCTAAGAAAAGGAAAGGTGTTCTATGTTGGCCAGAAAGAGAGCTGCACAAGTGTCCAAAATATTTATCGAGGGGAAAATAAGTTATACGCGTACATCAAATCTACTTGTTAGCATCTTCTTCTAGTCACCAAACTATTGTTTGGAAGTAATCAACTTTGAGAACCTGGACTGATTCTTTTTTTTATTATTTTTATTTAAAATAGAAGAACTGATTTTATTTTGTTTTTTAAATTATAGTTGATTTACAATGTTGTGCCAATTTCTGCTGTACAGCAAAGTGACCCAGTTCTACATACATATATTTTTTTTCTCATATTATCTTCCATCATGTTCTATCCCAAGAGATTGGATATATAGTATAACCTCATTGCTTATTCAGTCCAAATGTAATAGTTTGTATCTACTGACCCCAAACTTTCCGTACATTCCGTTCCCCCCTCCCCCTTGGCAACCACAAGTCTGTTCTCTATGTCTGTGAGTCTGTTCCTGTTTTGTAAATAGGTTCATTTGTGCCATGTATTTGTTCCACATATAAGTGAGTCTTTCCATAAAGACTCATCATTGCTAAGTAAACTGAATAGGCAATGCATTTGAAAACAATTGCTCACAAAGGCAGGAGACCTGAGTTCAAGACTGCGTAACTCTGGGTAAGGGCCTTGGGGTTATTACATGTAAAATGAGTGAATTAAACTTCATGATTTCTAAGCTTCCTCCTGGCTATGATTCATGTTTCTAGTCAGGTCTTAGCAAAGAGAAATGAGACGCATAGGGGAAACCCGAATATCCTGTATTATACAATGCAGATAAAGTTTCATGTATCTGCAACAAAGTATGTTGCAACAAAGGCTTTGTTTAAAATAGAGGAGGTAGAGTTCCCGTCATGGCTCAGCAGAAACAAATCTGACTAGTATCCAGGAGGACACAGGTTTGATCCCTGGTCTTGCAGAGGATCTGGATCTGGAATTGCCTTGAGTTGTGGTGTAAGTCGCAGACGCAGTTTAGATGTGGTGTTGCTGTGGCTGTGGCGTAGGCCGGCAGCTACAGCTCTGATTCCACCCCTAGCCTGGGAACCTCCATATGCCAGGGGTGTAAAATAGATGATGTAATTTCCTCTATCCTTATCCTCCACTTGATTGTTCTGTTAATTCTCTCCCCTCTTTCTCTACCTTCTTATCAACATAACCTCTAGAAAATCAGAAAGGGCCTTGGAAATCAAATAATGTTATTTAGGATGTACTGTTCAGGAAGCAAGAGCCCAGGAAGGAGAAGTGACTTTTTTGAGGTCAACAGCTCTCTTGTGAAAATATGGCTTTTGATTCCCAATTCAAGCCTTTCTCTGGGTAAAGTCATGCTGCCTTCCAACTCTGAAAAGCTAGTAAGGAATACACTGTCCCCTAAAAATAACGCACCATTTATATCCCAGGAAAGAGTCATGTTTAAACAGGCAATGGTCCTGTCTCAAAGGAAGACATCTACTTGGGCCCGGGGGCAATGAGCCAGTCGTCAGAGGAGCCAAAGCTGCTGTTCTCTTCACAAGACTTTGCAAAGATGTATAGTGTGGGTGCAACATCTTAGCCAAACTACCTCCAGGCAGTGTTGGACCAGATCCCTAAAGGAATTCTTGCAGCTATAAAGTTTTTAACATGTTTATTTCCTAAGGACGGTGGGGCTGACCTGACCAGAGAGCTGTGAGTTCCCAAAGTGTCGCTGTAAAAGATTACAGCTTCACAGTTTGAGATATCCAAATGTGATAGATTTCAGCAAAGCTATAGCATTTCATTAAAAAAAAAAAAAAGCTTAACTGGATAGGAGTTTGGTAAAGTCTTCATAAATCCTGAGGGGAAAGACCACTGTATTTAATTGAAAATGCTATTCTTATATGCGGTACTGATCTGAATGACTTGCTATTAGTTGTTAATTTGGGTAACCCTTTTTTTTTTCCTTAAATTATTTATTTATTTATTTATTATATTGAAATATAGTTGATTTACAATGTTGTGTTATGCTGTATATCAAAGGATATATATACATATTCTTTTCTGTTATGGCTTATTACAGGATATTGAATATAATTCCCTGTGCTATACAGTAGGACTTTGTTGTTTATCCATTTTATATTACCAGTTTGCATCTTCTAATCCCAAACTTTGGTGGTAACTCATTTTTATTCTTTCAAATCAAAGCTGTTAATCAAGTGTTGGGCATTTTCCGTCATTCTAACACTCCTTTCTTCAAGAACAGAGGGATTATCTCAATTCTGACATGAAATCAAAGGACTGTCATTGCTGAGCAGCACGGCTTTCAGATTAGTAGAAAGCCAATTAAACTAAAAAAAAAATAGGAAAGAAAAAGGTGGGGGGTGGCGAGGGATTGGGGGGAACTTGGCACTCCTGACATCATGGCCTGCAAGGGGCTCTCCCTTGAAATGGCAAGAAACTGCTTTCAAAGATACTTTCTCATATGCTGCCAGCTGCAGAGGGAATATTTCGCAGTGGATGCTTGTCTGGTCTGACTGGGGCTTGTTTCAGGGTGTGTCTTCATTCCTCCAAGAGGTCTGCCCTGGGCAAGACTGCATTTGTTAAATGAAGAGACAAAAATCCAGAGCTGGCAGCCAGGGGGAGGTTCTTCCACACGGATGTGCACCTCCCACGTGCTCTGGTCACAGACACGACAGTGCTGGTAAGAGGATCCGTGCCAGGCCCAGACACAAGTCTTCCATTCTGACACGGAGCGCTGCCAAGGGGGAAGAAACCACATCCTTCCTCATCCTGAGTCCCCTTCTTAAATCGAGTAGTTGTTCACACAGGGGAAGCACAGTGGGGGGAAGGGGAGGCGATATCCCTAGTTGGCGTTAATTATAACAAGGGCAAACCTTTATTCCCAATATAAAGTTTCTAAGTGAATTCAAGACAGAATCTCAAGGCCGGAAAGGCCCTCAAATGTCATTTTGATTCAAACCTCTTTTTTCTGATATTCAAATCTCCCTGTAACATCCTTGCCAAGTGGATGTGGGAGGGATATTTAAATATCTCTAGTGATGGTGAAATCATTACCAGTGTAGGTTTCCTATCTCATTACCAGTGTAGGTTTCCTATCACCCAAACTATAATAAGTACCCCCACCACATCCAGCAGGACTCTGATCCCCTGCAATATCTGCCTACTTGTGCTGCTTGAGGTCTCTGAAGCCATGTCAGGAATATACCTCTGTCTTCTATGGACACCTTTGGACACTGAACCTAGTTTGTTCCAGTATTTGAAAGCATCATTTCCATGCCTCCATGAAGCTCATTTTTAAGAATGAGAAAAGCTAGGACTTTTGGGAAGTGTTTGTTCCTCTACTGGCTTCTCCAAACCTCAAAGGGAGGAAAAACATATTGAGGAAATGAAAATGTCATTAACATAGGAAGGATTGCCATCGACAGATCACGGCATCTCCTATGGTGTCTGGGCTTAAAAGGAAATTGAAAAAGGAGAATGGGAAGCAATAGGAGGCCAGTCACTCCAATGGCCAGGGGCCAGCTTACCCAAGCTGGGTTTCTAGGGAACTGTTGGACAGATTGATGTAGTAACTAAACATCCTTTGCAAGATGCAAAGTGTCTGCAAGCAAATTGGATGGGGCCCTGGGATAGAGGGCGCACAGCAGCCCAGGGAAGCAAAGTGCAAGGTTTCAGCATGGGCTTTGGGGGCCCACAGACTTGGACTCAAATCCTCCGTAGCTGTGCAGGCTTCCTAACCATGCTGAGTCTCAGTCTCCTTATTCATGGATGGGGTCAGCAAAACATCTCATGGAAGTAGGTATATGGATCATGTGAGATAAATGTAGAAGTCTCCTAGTACATAGTAAGCACTTCAGTCTCTTAGCTATTATTTTTTTTTATGATTACTAGAAGTCTAGCCTTCAATTCTCCCGAATTTTCACCTACATACTAGAGCAAATTTAGGAAGCAGAAAGTTTGATGGAGGAAAATGAGGGCAGTTATCACGTGGGAGAACCAAAGCAGGAGAAGCAGCATATAATATAAGCAGCATAGAAACTACACTGTACTGGAACTTGGAAGGCCAGGTACAGAAAGGTTTGGCTGACTCTATATCAGGAACCTCCTTTTCTGGCCATTTACAAAGCCAATGGATTAGTCTTTTTGGATCCAGTATTCTCAGAAAAGGATTACAAGTACTCCTGTTATTTCTGTTTGTTTATTTGTTGCTACAAACATACAGCTTTTAAAAAAATTTTTAATGGAGTATAGTTGACTTAAAAATGTTGTGTTAGCTTCAGGAGTACAGCAAAGTGAATCAGCTATGTATCTATGTGTATATATATATATACATTCAGCTATATATCTATATATCTATATCTATATCTATACATTCTATGTATATACACACACACATATATCCATTCTTTTTCACATTCTTTTCCCATCTAGGCCATCAGAGTCAAAGATTTTCAAACCAAACTTTTGGTTACCAAAGGGGAAACACTGGGGAGAGGGATAAATTGGGAGAATGCGATTGGCATATACACACTACTATGTACAAAATCAATTATTTTGTATCGATTTTGTAACAAGGACCTAGTCCATAGCACAGGGAATCTACTTTATACAAGTACTCCCTCTAATGACAGCTAGAAAGCTTGATTTCTGTGCACCTCCTCCTACTCCTCTAAGGCATGTCTCTACATGAGTAACCGCAACAATCCTAGATGGCCCAAAGTACAGGACCTGAAGTTGTTGCCTAACTTGCTGTGCCATAGGGACCCCTCTAGCAGGACAAAACATGGCAGGTGTGCCTTGAATGGAGGTTTTACATTTTGTATTCAGTCCCTGTCCAGTGTTGAAATCTCAGCAATGCAGCACTGGGTGTAAGTGTGTATTTTAAACGAGTCAAGATGAGTGAATGAGTTCTGCTGTGTTTTGACAAGTGGATAGCCAGACAATAGGATTTTTAAACATTCAAGAGTATGTGCTTGGAATGGCTTAATTCAGAGATGTGTGGCTCTCTTGGGCATGCCAAGGTACCTGCTCAGGTATGCTCTCATAGAGAAGGCTTTCCTCTTTACCCTGTGTTTGATGCTCTGTGCTTTGACAGAAGGCAATAAAAATCCTGCAAGAGAGTGAGGAATCAGACAGCTGGAACTGTAACACCTGGGTTACAAGGAGTCTGCTCTCTGGTGGAAACAGACCTTAAAGGTCATGAAATCCAAAAGCCACAGACAGATTTAGAACAAGGATGCGGCAGAACCAGAGATGTGTCCCCAAAAGATTATGAGGCGGTAGTGCATAGTGTGAAATAAAGGGATGAGCGATAGAAAGGTGGCCATTGAGTCCATGGAGCCACAATGAGGGCTCTTGAATCATCAAGGGCTAAGTGGTCACTGGGTGGTTATCACAACCTCTGTGCTTCCATTTCCTCACTGATGCTAATTCAGACCAAATTGACCTTGCAGAGTTGTTGTCAAATCAAATGAGATAATGGACATGTAAGTAATCTGCAAATTGTTAGGCGCTGGCCGGACATATGGGGACACTCAGTAAAACCAAAAAGCATTATTTTCCTAAGCAAAATAAGTAAAATTTATTTTATAGGCTCTTCCTCTCCAAATGATGCTGGTTGCCTAAGCCAATTTCATTTCAGTCACTGTTCCCATTGTCCCCACATGTATACTTTCTCTTGTTCTTCACATACCAAAGGCAGACGCTTCGGGGTATATTTAAAGAACACTTACACAGATAAGCCATTAAAATGTTATAGTTGATAATATTAGCCATAGGTCAAATCATCTTGCCTTGCAATGTACATAAACATATTCTTTTTAATTCCTGAAAAACCCCTCCTATGATGATTCTGAGTTAATGCTCCTCAGTTAGAACAGAGGAGTTCTCTGGGAATGCAAATTTTCTTGCTTGGCTTATTATAATGAAATGCTCATTAATTGCCCCACCTATTCCCCTTCTAAGCTCCCATGACCTGACACCCACTGCCAGACCTGTCTAAAACACAGGTCTGATAATACTCCACCCTTGCTGAAGAATATTCACTGCTTCTCCCTGCCTTACAGGATTAAACAGAAATTTCTCAACAGGGTATATAAGGTCTTCAAACTAAGCCTCTGCTCACTTTTTTATTTTTATTTTTTTAATGGCCACACCTGTGTTATATGAAAGTTCCTAGGGCTACAGTTCCGTACCTGAGGCCTATGCCACAGTCACGGCAACATTAGATCCAAGCCGCCTCTGTGACTTATGCTGCAGCTTGCACCAGCACCAGATCCTTAACATACTGAGCGAGGCCAGGGATCAAACCTGCACCCTCAAGGAGACGGCTTCAGGTCCCTAACCCACTGAGCCACATCAGGAACTCCTCTGCTCACCTTTTTCAAGTCTGATCTTCAATGATCCAGTGCTCATAAACCATCTCCTGATCAAACTGGGGTCTCCTCAAACAAGGTGCCCACCTCACTCCTTCGTTTTGTTTTCATTATCTGTAGTATCGCTTGTGGCTTTTCACTGGGTCAATTTCATTCAACTGGAATTATGTTTTTCACAGTCCCCCTCTCTCGCTCCTAGTTAGGACTGGTCACAGGGAAATTTGCATGAGACTTGGTGGGAGAAGTGAAGCTGTAGCAATTGCTTTGGAAGGGTCTGTCTAGGCACCTGGGTACCAGGGCATCTCATGCACATTACTGCCGACCTGCTGACTCACCTCCCAGGAAGGGGGCATCAGCCAGGACCACTGCTACTTTGGCACCTGCCAGATCCCCTCCTCCAACTTCACCATGGCCAGGTAGGTATGAAGCTCCATGACTAAGAGCACCAGCTCCTTCTGTAGGCCACCAACATGGTATAGTTAGATACACTGAGATAGTTAAGGGTTAGAGTTTGTCCCCATGGGGTCCAGGTTGCTCTCTTCCACTTCATGCTCTACATTTCTTCCTCTATGCCTGCCCACCACAGGCAGAGGCAACAGACTTCTTCACCAGCTCCTTTTTAGGGTCTTGAGTGACTTTTTTTGATCTCTCAACTGTCCTCTTTTAGGCTTTAGCTGTCCAGCTTCTCCTACAATGGTAAGACCAATAATTCCTGTGATAAATTCCATATTCTATATCATCCATCCATTTCATTGCTGCTCCCCTGGTCGGACTCTAACTCATATACTCCTCCTTCCCACCAATCTCTCTGGGTCCAAAACCTACCTGTCCATCACTTCCAGATTCACTTCAAACATCACTTCCTCATAAACCCCTTCCTGACTGATACACTCATCTCTTCCTTTGAAACACCAAAACATTTTACCACCTATCTTCCTTTTTAGAAGTTTTGTTCTATATTCCTAGACTAATCCATCTAGTATACAAGTTGTATTTCAACCCATTATGCACCTTTCCTAATGATCTATAGACTCTTATTCTTCAGGGGCTGTGTTTGTGTGACTGCATTTCAATTTCCAAATCTCACCAGTGTCATAACAACAGAAGGCTCTCAAGAAAATGCTTAGTGTCCAGAAAAGTAAATGAATTATTCAGGCCACCTTTAATAACACAGGTAATGGAGACCCAATGCTACTGTGTATGGCGTAGCCTCACTTACATGGAGACTATGTCTATAACCCCATGCCTTTTCATCCTCTTCCTTTCAAGAAGCCCCTCTCCAATCTGAACCAATGCTGTTATTTGTTTATCCTTACCTTATACATGGGTCTAATAAAACTCGTTAACTGGCTCCCTCCTCTCTAGTAAAGCAGAATCAGCTAATTTTATGTCAAATAAAGAGAAACCTGCTAGAGCAAGATAGGATGAAAGCAAGAAGTAATAACAGACAATGAAAGAGAAAGCAGACAGAAAATTTACAAAAATCAGATTACACAAATTTAAAAGTATACCAGTCTGGGGCCATTGAGTATATGGATAAATGATCTCACCTTAATAAATTCTAGAGGAATTACAGTCCACTCCAATAACCTGTCCTGAATCACCAAGATTAAGTAATGCTACATACTCTGGAATAATCTCCTTCTGAAATTATTTTTACAACAAAAATTTTAAAAGACAGTTACATATTGAAATCTCAACATTTAAGAAAAAAAATCCCTTAGCAGCTCTCATTCTCAGAAAAAAAAAAAAGTTGTTTATTGGTATTCTGTCGTGCATCTACTCAGCAAATATACAGCAAGTGTAACCATGATTCAGGCATTGTTCTCTTGCACACACACGTGTGTGTGTGTCTGTGTGTGTGCATGCTCATGAGCATGTGTGTGTGCCTTTCCTCCAAGGAAATCATCAAACTTGAGAGATGGGGGAGAATAAAAATTAAACCTTTCAAATATCCCACACAGAAAAAAGAAATGTCATTGTAAATCAGCACCATATTGGTTTCTTACAAAGAAGCAGTAAGTGTAACTGACAAAATAGGACTGAGTTCATTGTTACTAGTTTCTTCCAGGGCAAAATAAACTGTCAAATAGAATGAAGCTTCTTGCCTTCCCCACACAATCTTTGCCTCGTTTCTCTGCCAAACACCTCTTCACTGCAGGGAAGGTCCCTGAAGACTCTAAAGGTGTTACGACCCTACACAGTTTGCTTTGGAAGAAAATGCGGCAAAACTCACATAAGAAATATCTGTTTTTATCATCTGAGCCTCTAGTACATGCAAGGAGGCAACTGTGGCACTTTCTCATTTGTCCCTTGGTTTACAACTAGAAGTTAAAATTCACATTAAGTATGAAATGGGATTGAATGCGATAACGAAAATAAAGCACTCAGCACAGCTCCTGGCACACAAGAAGCATTGGGGTCAATATTGGTAATTATGATTCGCAAGAGTTCTTAAAACTTCCGGTAAGATCTGTAAATCAGCCTCATGAAGTGTTATCTGGGGCAAAATCTGAGTCTTCAGCTGTTTTTTCCTTTGTTACCCAGAATGCTCTGGGGCCATCATTAGAATATAAAATAATGTTTCAGCGAGCCAGGTTTGGCTGGGGAGAAGGTTGGGCAGAGTTAGGAGTATTGCCTGAAGGTATGTCAGATGTTCAGAGGAGAGAAACAGGGCAGTCCTACAGCACCTCCCCCCTGTCTCGTTCCCTAGGACCGGCCTTTCCACCTACAGAAGGCCAAGTGCCAAATAGGTTCTGGAACAAAATTAACATCACTGATTATATGGTTGGATCTTTGGCTTTGATTTTCTTTTTTTTTTTCTTTTTTTTGGTCTTTTGTCTTTTCAGGGCCGCACCCATAGCACATGGACGTTCCCAGGCTAGGGGTCAAATCGGAGCTGTAGCCACCAGCCTAGGCCACAGCCAT
Organism: Phacochoerus africanus; assembly: GCF_016906955.1. Lineage (NCBI taxonomy): Eukaryota > Metazoa > Chordata > Mammalia > Artiodactyla > Suidae > Phacochoerus > Phacochoerus africanus. The sequence continues at coordinate 208,299,904 of NC_062544.1, read as the reverse complement.
AGCAAATAGGATCTAAGCCACATCTGCGACCTACACCACAGCTCACAGGAAGCCGGATCTTTAACCCACTGAGTGAGGCCAGGGATCAAACCTGTGTCCTCATGGATACTAGTTAGTTTCGTCCTCATGGATACTGAGCCACGACGGGAACTCTGGCTTTGATTTTTAAAGAAAATTAATAACACTAGCATAACTGAAAAACTGCATGAGTACCTAAGTGTAGGCATGTTTGGAGAGGTTATTTTAATTCAAAAAAATAATAAAAACAGCTCAAATGGACTGAGCACTAATTATGTTGCAGGCACTCTGCTAAGCACTCTATAAACATATTTAATCCTAAATCATTTCTATATCCTTATGCCAACAACACAAACGATGACACAGGTTTAGAGAGAAGAAGTAATTTTACAATGTCCCAGAGATAGTAAGTAGCATCACCCTGTCCAGGTTGTCTGAGCCTAAAGCCCACAATTTTTACCACCGTACACTAATGACATATCCCAGTTTGAAAGAATCAGTCACACATTCATTCACTGATTCAATACATTTATTGAACTATTCTTCCATAGGAGGCACCCTATGGAAGTGGACAAGTGGAGATAAATAAAATATTCAGGGTCACTTCTTATAATCAAAGGGCAGTATGGTGTGGTAAACTTGCCCAAGTTCAAAGTCTGACTCTTCTGCTGACTAACTCTGTGACTTTGGCTTCAGTTTTCTCTTCTATAAAGTAGTGATGAGTATATCAGTACCTGCTTCAAAAACTTATTCTGAGATTTTTTACAAGCTAACATTTGAAAAGCTTATATTATTACCAGGAGGCATGTATGAGACTACATATGTGTGAGTCAGTAAAGACCTCGTAAAGGAATTGTACTTCTTGAGAGGAGAATTCGGTGCCGTTTAGACTTTTAGAGTCAGAAAGAAGAAATTGATCTTATATGGAGTTAAATTTGCCTTTCACATGCTCACTCTTCATAACGGCAGATTTCAGAAACTGTTACCTACGTTCTCGTAAGGAAATAGCTCTAGGTCCAGTGTTTTGGGGACTGATTACATAAAACAGCTACACAGAACTGTAAAATTTCCATCTGCATTGAAATGAGCAACAGTTCATACATTTCCATCCGTTACTTAAGAGTATTTGGAAAAAATAATGACTATCATTTGAGAAAAATAAAAAGAATCTGATTTTGCCTATTTAACCTGCCTTTTTTTTTTTTTTTTTTGGCTCTGGTGGATATTCCAATGGCAAAGAAGAGCTGTGAATGACCCTTCAATGACCCTTCAGTGAAACTAAGTTGTCTTCTCATTTGTTTGTAGGAGCCTACATGAGGTCAGAGCAGTTTCTCTCTTCATCTTATAAATAAATTCTCCCATTTTCCTTACTCTCTAGCTGAGGTTCCAAGTCTGTCAAACGTGCTTACCTCCTCCTCTATTCCTTTCAGTGACTCCGTGCTGCCTTTTGCATAAAATCCAAACTCCTTACCCTGGCTCGTAAGGTCAGTCTGATCTAGCGCCTGCTTATGTTAGATCCTAATTCTCAGCCCTTCTCTCCTTCTCACCTGGCCCCTGCCTCTTCAACCATGGCCAGATGGATTCCGGCTCCTTCTCAGGCTCTTTTCTTAGCTCAAAACTCACCTTCCCAGAGGTATCATGCCTGATTATTTATTTAAAACTGCCCCTCCTCCAGAGCCCTCCAAGATTGTTGTCCTTATTTTAATCCCAGACCCTTATTTCTTATCCTGAAATCACTTGCATTTCTTCTGTTTACTTGTCTGTTGTCTGTTTACTCATACATACACATTTTATATACAAGTTTCTCCCAAACCATTTTTTTTTTTTTGCTTTTGCTTTTTAGGCCCGCACCTGCAGCATATGGAAGTTCCCAGGCTAGGGGTCAAATCCAAGCCTCAGCTGTCGGCCTAGGCCACAGCCACAGCAAGAAGGGATCCAAGCTGTGTCTTTAACCTATAGCGCAGCTCAGGGCAATGCCAGATCCTTAACCCACTGAGCGAGGCCAGGAATTGAACCCAAGTCCTCAAGGGTACTAGTCAGGTTTTTTTACCCCTGAGCTACAATGGGAACCTCCCAAACTGTTCTTATAGTAATGCTAACAGCAAGGAATCACCTCAACACCTCTACTTCCCAAGGCAATTTTGGATAACTTCTAAATATATGTATATACACCAGACATATACATACATACATACCAATTTATATTCCAATATTCTAAATATACAGTCACTGGGAGCTTGGGGTTGAGAGACGCAAACTACTGCATTTGGAGTGGATAAGCAATGAGATCTTGCTGTATAACACAGAGACCTATATCTAGTCACTGGTGATGGAAGATGACGTAGGATAATGTGAGAAAAAGAATGTGTATGTGTATGTGTGTGTATATATATATATACATATATATGTATATATATATATATGTGACTGGGTCACTTTGTTGTATAGTAGAAAATTGTCAGAACACTGTAGACAGCGAAGTTAAATAACTTGCCGTGTGTTACGCAGAGTCAGAATTTGAACCTATGTTGAAAAAACTTCAAACCCCTACAATATATTGCTTCTCAATCTAGAAAATTCTAATCTAGTGATTTCCAGACTTCAGTACAAAGGCCCTGGGAATCTGCTCCTTTAACAAACTATCCGACTTCCCTGTGTGGCTCGCAGCATAATTACTCGGCGGGGTTGCTGCTGCAAACTATCCATATGATTTAGATGTAGATGGCCCATACTATACAATTAATCACCAGTCTAATTCCTCCTCCACTTGAAAGCTTTCCAGCTGTTTTAAGGCAAATATCACCTTCCCTTCCTATCCCTTACCATCTTCACCCTTTGCCAAACTGGGAAAGGTTTTCTCAGACCGGCTGAAGCATCTATTTGATATACACCCCCTTCCCATCTGAGTTTCATCCAAAAACGGAGGCTTCGGAGTCAACAGCAGTGCTGAATGAAGATGGAGAAATGAATAACTGCGCGCCTTTTAGGGGCCAGGTATTGAGTGCCAGGGACTTAATATATTTAATCCTATTTTAAGGAAATATATAGATATAGGTGTCTATCTAACCAGGAGATAACAAGAGCATGCCTATTACTGGTTCACAGACAAGGAAACTTAAGTCTAGACAGGTTAACAAGCAGTATCTAGGATTCAAACCCAGCTCTGACTCCAAAGCCAGCCCTCTTTTCACTACACACTTTATCCATTCAACCCTCAACCCTGCCACTGTCTCACACTGTAATGGGAAAACTAAAGTCTAAGCTTCCAGAAAAGTGCTGTTTAGGGTATCTTATGATGCTCGTGTCCATCATTTCTATAAGTTGATACAACTTCTCTGTCTATTTCAGTGAGAGCTAAACTTCTTCCACAGGCACTCAGTTAGCTCAAAAGAAAAGTAGAAATATGTACTCATAATGCTAAAATCCTAATTAAAGCCAAATATTTGATTCCTTTATTTCTTTGTCAAAGATTATGGTGATTAATGGTGATACAGAGCTTGATACACACACACACACACACACACACACACACACACACACTCTTTTCATTTCCCAAAAAATAAATGTCAGTGTGCCTAATCCAGCTATCTATTTACTCCTCCCATGCCCAAACCTGAATCCAGAGAGAGAAAACAGTTTGCAGGTCATGGGAACATGGCAGACTCTCATCCTTAAGGACATAGGAGGTGACTTCATGAATCTGTCTCCTGGTACAGTCCTCACTTGCGATTCTCATTGAGGCCAAAGAGGCTGCCGGGTATCTGGGTTGTATGATACTCCATGTGCCATGACCTGTGGATGCCTCTGTGGAACCAAGAGTGTGGGTCTACTCCAAGCCTTCCTAAGCTATGACTCCATAGGTACAGATTCATAGAACCCCATGCCTTAGAGAGCACCCTGTTCACATTCTTCCTTCTAGAATTGAGAAAAAGGACTGGGATAAGGAAAAGCAACTAACCGGTACCAGGACTGCTGAGGAGAAAAAGCATAAACTTGGAGTTAGAAAGCTAGGGTCCAAGACCCACCTCTTTGAAGGACTGAGGAGAAAAAGCATAAACTTGGAGTTAGAAAGCTAGGGTCCAAGACCCAGCTCTTTGCTGGCTATGTGGCCTTAGCAAATATGTAATCTCCCAGACTCTAGATGTAAAATGTTGTTGAGCACATTTACTTTGATTACCTTAGGTTACTGTAAGAAAAACAAGCAAACAAACAAAAACTGTGTGCATATGTGTATATAATAACAAGCACTCTGAGAGCCTAAAATTCTATGAAAACCAGAGTTCCCATTGTGGCACAGAGGAAACGAATCCGACTAGGAACCATGAGGTTGTGGGTTCGATCCCTGGCCTCACTCAGTGGGTTAAGGGTCCAGCATTGCCATGAGCTATAGTTGTAGGTCACAGACATGGCTCGGATCTGGCATTGCTGTGGCTATGGCATAGGCCCCTAGCCTTGGCACCTCCATATGCTGTGGGTGTGGCCCTGAAAAAAAAGACAAAAGACAAAAAAAATTTTTTTCTATGAAAACCAAAAGCTATTCATTTGAACCTAGATCTTCTACTTTCTAATCCAATATTGATCTGGGCATGCAAATGAGTATCACTGTAGTTGTTAATCATAAGGAAGGTTAAAATCCCCATGTGCCAGGCTCTTTACAAATGTTTTGGCATCTGACTGACACCTACCCAAAGCCTGATGAAATGGGTTTTATTAGCCCCTTGACAGATGATGAGAATAAAGCAGAGACAGACCAAATAGCTGGTCCAATGCCAAATCCCAGAAAGCTGGTCTGATGCTAAAGCCCACAGTTGGGACACAACCACAATTTTAGGGCACCATAGCAGCAACCCAAAGCTGGCTTAAGGAACTGTGTTATCTATGAAATGAACATTTTCAGATACAAGAGTTTATAAAATGACTGAATCCCTTTTCCGTTGCCTTTAGCACTGATTGGGAAGAGAAGAAGCCAGTGCAATCATAAGGACTTATGTGCCAGACAGGAAGAAACCACAGGCATCTCCTCCATATAAACTAGACATAAAAGGTCACCTGTCCTTATGTCCAGTTATATCAAATAATAGCTGGACTGGTATAAATTCTTCACTGCTTTTTAAAATCGAGATTGAAGCTCATCGCAGCTGCCCACTTCCCTGGAAACGTCCTACCTCCTTTCAGGTAATTTATTTATGACACTTGACACTGGCCTTGCTGTCAATATATGCAAGCATGAACTTCAGTGTCATCCTTCACTGTGTTTGCTGCAGAATGCCCTGTATTTTTAAGGGGGGGGGGTCTTCTTTTCCATTATTGAGCCGTGATGTTCAACCTTATTAGTCTGTAACTCCTTATCATTTGTCTGATTTTGTGGCCACAAAATTAAGAAAAAAATTGAAGTTACCTTATTAGTCTAGAGACAGCCTTTGAAATAATTAATGATATAATGAAGTTTGAAAAAACTAGAAAGTCAATACTGTGCATACCTGACACAGCATGAATCCATCATCTATTTAACCTGTACCCTTTAAGTATAGGCACTGTGCTAGGCATGGGCAGGATAACCCACACCCTCAGCTGTTTGGGTGCTAATCAGGGACTTGGACAAGAACACAAAGGGACAAATTATTAGCCAACCGTTTTTTTAAAAAAAAAGGAATTTTTTATTTTTTAATTCTTTTTTGTTTTTTACGGCTGCATGTGTGGCCAGGATAGAGGTCCAATCAGAGCTGCAGCTGTGGACCTATGCCACAGTCACAGCAACATGGGATCCAAGCTGTTTCAGAGACCTACAGCACATCTCACAGCAACTCCAGCTACTCAACCCACTGAGCGAGGCCAGGGATCGAACCTGCATCCTCAAGAATACTAGTCAAGTTTATTACTGCTAAGCCACAAAGGAACTCCCAAGAAAAAGTAATTTTTAAAAAATCACAGTAGAGATTAAAAGAAGATATTATAAGCATTTAAAGGGGCCTCAAAGACTGGGAAGGATCAAGCAAGGTTTTGAGCAGCAGGTTTGGGAACGAAAGGGGGAAAAGAAGGTAGCAATGAGGTAGTGTGGCAATGAGGACACCGGGAGAGGACTTTTATGAATCTAATTGTACAAGTCCTCAAGTCTTATGGTATAGTGTCTAGTCAACATGGGACACTAGACCAAACAGCTTTGTTTAGGCTTAGGCACACATCATACTAATTCTCATTAATTGGATAACTGTGGGCAATTCTTTGAGTCTCTCAGACCCTCAATTCTCCTCTGTAAAAGGCAGATAATAATATACATGAGAGCCATTTTTATGCCTAAGAAATGACAGAAGTACATACATCAATGAATGCTGATTTATCTTGCCCTCCTCTGTTTAACCAGAAAATAGATTTCTTGGTATAAAACAATCAGGATATTTTCTCTTTAGTCCCCTTTTCCTTTTCAGCTTTGACTTTTATGGAGAGGTAGGTGTGTTGATAGAATTTCAGAATTTAAAGGAATCAAAGAGGCATTCCCAGTATGACTTAGTAGGTTAAGGAATCCAACATAGTGCCCATGTGGATGCGGGTTCAATTCCCTGGCCTCATTCAGTGGGTTAAAGATCCCGTGTTGCCCCAAACTGAGGCATAGGTCACAGATGCAGCTTGGATCCTGTGTGGCTGTGGCTGTGGCGTAGGCCTCAGCTGCAGCTCAGATTCAACCCCTGGCTGGGTAAATTCCCTAGGACAAAGAAGCAGCTATAAAAAGGGGAAAAGAAAGAAAGAAAGAGAGAGAGAGAGAGAGAGAGAGAGAAGAAAGAAAGAAAGAAAGAAAGAAAGAGAGAGAAAGAAAAGAAGAAAGAAAGAAAGAAAAAGAGAAAGAAAGAAAGAAGAAAGAAAGAAAGAAAAGAAAGAGAAAAAGAAAGAAAGAAAGAAAGAAAGAAAGAAAGAAAGAAAGAAAGAAAAAGGGAAAGAAAGAGAGAGAGAGAAAGAGAGAGAGAGAGGGAGGGAAGGAGGGAGGGAGGGAAGGAAGGAAGGAAGGAAGGAAGGAAGGAAGGAAGGAAGGAAGGAAGGAAAGGAATCAAAGAAAAATAACACTGTTGTGTAGCAGAATAACCTTGGAGATCAACTGGACCAGCTCCTTCACACTTCAGGCCCAAAGGTAAAGAGACTTCCCAGTCACAGGCAAGTTAATACCAGGATCAGAAAGACAGGGGGGATGGGTGAGTCATGGGTCCCAGTTCAGGTCCTCAGTTCTAGTCCAGAGGCTGCACAATTTCAGGTCTTTCTTAGCTCTACAATGAAAGGCTGAGCTGCGACTCAGCATCAGTGCTTGCTTTCTGCTATGTGACAAGGTCCTGCTCTTTAACCTGAGTCTCGGTTGCCTCTAACAATGTACAGGATGACTGCAAGGACTGAATGAGTGATATAGGTAAAGTATGCAGTGCAAGCCATGATGGAGTTCAGTAAAGGATGGCTATTAACTTTTGATTTTTTACAACTGAACAAACTAATACGTCTTAAGAGCTGATGGCAGAAGAAACAATTCCTGTTTATTGACCACCTCCTATGATTCAGGGGCTGAGACAGACTCAAGCTTCTAGGTCAGAGTCTGCATTCCTATTTCCCAGCCGAGGAGACTGAGGCTCCTCTCAGAATAATAACTTGCCTCAGGTACCCTCCAGATTCTAAGACTGCACTCTGCCACTGCCACTGCCGCACTGCCAGAGCTGGTCAGCGCACAGGCCAGAGGGAGGTCTTCTAACAGCCTGTTGGTATAAACCATGCATTCCACTTCCAAGAAGGAAAAAAAAGAAAAAGGAAAAGCAAATGAGTAGCTAACCTGATTTAATCCCCCAAATATCAGGTACTGAATATTCTGTAACCTTTCTGTCCTTTGGGGTTTTTCTTTCTCCCACGGAACAATTTCCAAAATGAGCAAAGAGCACAGTAGGGGGCTCTCTTTAATATTTACAGGCCAAGCAATAGTGACTCACCAGACCCTACATCTGTGTCACCAGCAAAAGCCTGACAAAGTTGAGCAACCAATGAAACTGTGTGTGTGTGTTGGAGATAACCTCTATTTTTCTCTGCCGCTTCTTCCTCTGATTTTCTCCAGCTACATTCTGGTTCTCTAACTCTGCCAGGTAAGATGATGCTGACTGCCTACCTTTTGGCAAAAGCAAACATATGCTTCCAAATGCCAAAAGCAAGGAACACAACAGCTTCTCCCCAAACCGCATTTTGCAAGCCTGTCTGCTTGCTGCAAAGCACAGAAACCTGATGGCCTGTAGGGAGTCTCAACAGATAAATGGCCCCATTGCCTAGGCCAGAAACAGATCTGTTCATTTTTCCCTACAGAAGCCTGAAGCCATCAGTTTCCACAAGGAGGACTGAAACTCCAGACCAGTGATCAACATCACCAGCCAGCGGTGGTCTTTCTGCAAATGTGGCCTCTGCATACTGTTCAGTAGATTCCACTCCTTACCCTCAGAATTGGAAAAAGAAGAGAAAAATCCTATGGTCACTCAGGGCCTTTGTTTCTCAATCTTCTTAACATCCTGCATATTAGCACAAGGGTGGCAGAAAGGAGAAACCACTCGGAACAGGAAGAAAAACAGGACATAATTCTGAACTTTACGTCTTCATAGTCCCCTTCCTCCTAGGAATTCAAGGTGCATTACATCAAACACATGAGTACGAAGGATACCTTAGAGATCATCACTTTGAGACTTCCTCTCTTGAGACTTGGCGCCACTAAACTCTAGAGAGCATAGTTTTCTTAGCAAGGAAAAATCTTCTTCAGGACAGAAAGGATCACCAAATAAATAAGGTCAACATAACAACTGATGTAGACTGTTAAAGATCTCATTGGAGAGAGACGGGAAAAGCCCTTAACTGGAAGTCAAAAGATGTGAACTGTATTTCCAAGCCTGCAACTTACTACACGTGACCTTTGGCAACCCACTCATTTCTCTGACTCTTACTCAATTTTCTTCTCAATAAATTGAGATCAACTAAGAAGAGAGATAATTTCATGAGTACCTACTCACTCCCTGGACTTTACATCCATCCATTTAATTTAATTCTCACATGAAACCTTGGTGCAGGCATTTTTTTTCACTTTAGAATTGGATGAAACAGAAGCTCTAAATGGTGAAATAAATTGCTTAGTATCACTCAGCTACATAGGAATTAGAGCTGGAATTTGAACTTGACCACGAAGCCAGTTTTTTCACACTTTATCATATTATTATATTATCGTTCCACTATTAATATGTCCACCATGTCCTTCTTTCAAGGCTATTGCAAGTAGTAAGGAAGATAATATATATGGAATACACTGGAAATTTAAAAGTTTTATACCTATGTATACACATATATGGTTTTGGTAATAAATAATCTCAATAAGGAGGAAAGGTATAGCTGAGTATCCTTTCTTTAAAGAATCAGAACAAAAAGGAATTAGCTTTCAATCTCCCATTCCCTTGTTCTGACCTTATTTGAACATTTTCTTTTTCCCCCGCAAGTCTCCAGTCTCTCCAGGCACTCGTTCAGATGTATCCTGGCCAGCTCATCACAATGCATGCACACGGAAAAGGCTGATGGAAGCAGGTGATCCCACCCTCTGCAAAGCTTGGTGGCGGAGGTCCCTTAGAGAGTACCACCGAACCCTTTCCTTTCCTCAAGATGTATCACACCCCTGCTCTGCATACATCAATAATACAGGCATATGTGATGGACTGTGAAGCAGGCAGACAACTATAAATACTGGATGCTCAGTTCAGAGACTTACAGAATAACTAGGAGATAACAATAAGTAATTGTATGAAGTCAATCAGGAATAAAATCAATTGCTATGAGTCAGGTGGGAATCATATAAGGAATTCTACTTCATTTTAAAATACCAAAAATACCAAGAATAAAGGAGGATGACTGTGGGCACATGTGGATGTTTGTGTTTCAATAAGGTAATTTTGTGTTCAGAAGGGACTGAATTTAGCAGCATCACTGTATAATCCAAAAGAAATACATGGGAATCTTGTTGTTTTCCTATGCTAGATGAAAACTATAAAGCTGCTTCTCTGACCTGAGACAGCAGGAATAAAAGGTTTAGAATAGTCTGTAACATCGATGGAACTTCCAACTTTTTCTCTTGTCTCCCTACCTCTCATCAAATTCAAGACCCTCTTTGCCAATAAAGGATGCCTGAGATCAAAGTTTCATAGACCTGAGGCTTGGCCTAAAAACTAGCAGGGAATTGGCATTACTGAGAAACATTTTACATTCCAATTCAAGCATCCAGGATCAAAGTCATATGTAGAGGGCATTCAGAAAACACTATAAAAGAGCCATTCAAACTCCAAAGAAGAAAACACCATGACATTCAGGTTAATAGAAAAAGAAAGAAAAAAAGGAAAAAGAAAAGTCACTCTACCTGAAAAATCAGCTTTCTAAAAACCTACTGTCTCCAGGGTTACTATGTAACAATATTTACAAGTGCTACCATCAATGTCCAGCTGACCAGGTGCCAGGCCAGCCACTGTGCTAGCCATTGTATTTGAATGATCCTATTTCATCCTCCCAAGTGCCCCAAGGACTCGATGTGACCATTATAATCTCCATTTTACGGCTGCGAAAACAAAACAAAACAAAATAAAACTGAGTATCAGAAAGATTGGATAAGGATAACTTGCTCAAGTTCACATAGCTAAAACACAGCAGAGCTGGAGTCAAAGTCAGGTAAATCCTCCTTCTCAGCTGGTAGCTAACCTGAGATCAGTGGAGCAGAGCTCTATTTCACAATTTCACAACCAGGGGGTGGAGGCAAGACAGGCTAGGGACAGGCTCTTAAAGGAAACGGCAGAAGTTTGTGATTTTTTTCTTTAACTAGGCTTCCATGTTCCCTCCCAGGAATTAGAAGTGAGAGGGGCTCTGGCTCCGTGAGGTCAGCTATTCGTACAAGAAAAGCATCTACCTCCCATAGGACCACCTGCCCTGTTTCCTCCAGGGCTGGAGAGATCACTGTACCAAAAGAGGTGACGGGCGCCCGGGCGTCCCTCACCTCTCCACGGTAACGACTCCTCCAGGGGTCTGATGAACACCCTTAGCGGGCCTTAGAAAACAGGTCAAGGGAAGCAGCAAAGCTGCAAACAGCCTTTACCCAGGCTATCACTGGTCTAGGCTGGAAGCGACATGATACCGAGTGGGCACGCTGGGGCACACTGCCCCCTTCAATCCTCGCCATTCATAGCAGCACTCTGAAGAAACCAAGGCGTGGGTACACCAGGGTAAATCCCTTAAAGAGCTGGGAGAGGGGTGCTGCGACGCTCAGCCGTCCCGCAACTGCGTTCCTTCAATGCCTACAAAGCAAAGATGGGGCTCTGGACAGAGGGTTCAAGTCTTGGTCACAGCAGTAACTAGCTGTGAGACCAGTCCCAGCCGCTGCCTCGCTCTGTGCCTCAGTTTGCCCTTCTAGGAAATAGGATTGTAGCAGACGATCTGTAAGACTCTTCCCACCCAGAAATTCTGTCCCCCAAGTCTTCGTCGCTGCCAAAGGCTTACCTTACTTGATAAGCGGAGCAAGCGTGGCGAAAGCAGCGGTTGTGCGTGCAGGATCACCCAGCACCGCCTCTTTCCGTGCGCCTGATCAAAGCAGAGCCCGGGGTACCCCGATCTGGCCAGTCTTCCCGCAATGAGCCTCTTACTTTCCGCCGCACTTTCTTTTTTCCCCCTTTGGGGCTCCTCCCCCGGCGCGGCGCGATTGGCCGCCGCCGCGCTGCTCGGGCTCCACCCGCCGCCTCCGCTCGCCAGCCACCAGCGCTCAGGGCTTCCCAGCTCAGAGGCCGCGGGGCGGCACCGAGGGCAGCCCCGCCCGCGGCGAGGAGGAGCCGCGCCAGGCCGGCTGCCCGCAGACCCCAGGCTGAGCTAGGCCCTTCGGCATCGGCCACCGACTGAGCCCACTGGACCGCGCGGGGAGCAAGAGCGTGGGTCAAGCAGTTTGGCACGATGCCACGGGCTCTGGGGCGATGCGTCCCTCGCTGCCCCGCCCCGCTATACACGGAGCAGCACATTTGCGCACAGCTCATTGCAAGATCCTGGTCTCCAGTTGAGATCGCTGCCACCCTGCCTTTTCTTCCTGGCTCTGTGTATTTTAGCTCTCTAGCTGCACCAAGGCTGTGAGTGAATCAGTCCAGCCGCAGGATTTGCGCCGCCACCGTGTGCCAAGACCAGAGTGCGACAGGAAGAAACAGACAGGATCTAGGTGGTCTGGAGCTCCCGCTCCACCACGAGACAGGCGTGGGATCAAACATCTGTTCATGACGGCAAGACCGAATCTATATTTTCCACTGGTGTATACCCAGTGTGCCTAGCACAGTGCCTGGCACAAAGTAGGCATTCAGTATTCACTGAGTGAGTGAATGAATGAAATAATCACTATAGAAGCAAACAATCTCAAAAACAATTACCTCTTTTCATTCACTTCTGTTTCTCCAGATTTCTGCAAGAGCCCTGAGACATCCTCTCCCGCTCTAGATAGTATTATCTATGGTCATCCTGAGGCTCTATGTAATGACTCTCAAGGCCTTTGTTCAAGATCCTTCTGTTGGTAGTCCATCACAATTTCTCCCAGGGTGGCAAGACCCTTCATCACCTGTCCCATTTTTGAGATTCAATAACAAAGGCCACCTACCCACTTGACTCCTCTCTTCACATATGCTTTGCTCACTACCATCTCCATGATTTTTCTTCCACTCTTAATTATCTAATGGAATCTATTTATTCAAGAAATGGAAGATTTCACCCCCCCCCCAAAAAAAAAATCAGTCATAGAGAAGGAGAAAAAAAGACATGAAAGAAGGAAGGGTCTTTGTGTACTAACAATGGAACTAGGAGGTGCCATTCTCTGGGCACCAGCTAAAGATGGACAGCAGTGCAAAACTCTGATGCTACCCTGCCCTCAGAAGGTTCAACTTCCCAAGGTAAAATAACAGTATAATTGAAGCCATAGCAATGTTCATGTTATTCCCTTTATTGCTATCACTTACAGAAATTGATCCTGAGAAATTAGCTGTCTCTGAATACCTGGCACACAGTACATGCTCTCAAGATTGTTACTAAACCAAAAAGGAAAGAATCCAAAAATTTAAAAGTTTATGGTATGAATCAGAAATAAAACAATTATTTTATTATATACATCATTAAATATATTCCAGGGCATTTAATTATTCTCTTATATAATGTATTCATCAACCATTTATATAGCCTGTGCTTACAATGCAGCAGACGCTTGCATGTTATTTAATTTTCAAATAATCTATAAGGTACTATCATTAGCTCCAGTTTATAAATGAGACAAAGAGCTGCATCTTGTCCAAGGCCACAAGGCCACAAGCCCACAAGCCCACAAGAAGGGACTCTAAAATGAATACTGAGAAAGGTTTCTTGACCTTAACCACTCCACTAGACAGTCTCATGTGCTTTCTTGAAGTCCTGACTCTGTGCCAGGCAGATATTGGTGATTCAGAAATGAACCAGATGTAGTCTTGGACTTTGAGAAGCTACTCATAGCTTAACGAGGATGACAGGCATATAGACAAGTAATCATAATATTAAATATTGTAATTTGAAGAAACATAAAAGGCTGGAGATGAAAATGATTAGATAAACAATGCCATATATTCATACAATACAGTATTTACTGTCATCATTAACAGATTATGAAAATATGTCTGCAAAGGAAAAGGCTTATAATTAATAAGGTTGTATAAAAGTTATGAAAATATATGGACAGTATTTGGAAGGAATTAGAAAATGTTAATGTACAGAATTATGAGAGTATTTTTCCTTTTCAAATTTGCCTAATGGCAGAACGTTATTGTAACAATTAAAAAATGTTTGAAAACTCACATACTGGGTATTCTATGATCAATCATGGCCTAAGTGAATGAATGAAAGAGACTTCAATCTCACTGGTGCCTAACAGTGTTGAGTGCATTAGAGATGCTCAAAAAAATATTTGAAATTGATTGAATATATGGAAAAACATCATTACTCTCTTCTTCCCTCTGCTTCAAAACTTCACTTCTTTGTTCAGATTATTTTTAACCATTTTGTGATAGTTGTTAAGGAGGACTCTGAATTTTGCTTTTCCTTTGAATTCAGTCCAATCAGATTTTTGTCCTGAACACACAGTAGTCAGGTATCTAATGACCTTCACTTTGCCAAGTTCATTGGTCAATTCTTGATCTTCATCTTACTTGACCTATTTAGCAACATCAGACGCAGTTGTTTAGTTTCTCCTTCCAACTCCTTTTTGTTTGACTCCTTCTTTTCTGTCAATTTTATCTGCTGCTCCTTTCTGGAGTCTTTCATTCATTCCTTTACCTCTTTGTGATCTCTGAGATTTTGTATGTTCCAGAGCTCAATCCTTGGCTTACTAATATTCCCCTCTAGAGATTCTCATCTCAAACATCTATGTGATAAAAACGTGTAAACTTAAATCCACGGTAGGAACCCTAGACTCTCCTACCCTATTGCCTCCTTCCTGTCAATTTTTAAATTTTTCATACACATATCAAACATCACATGTTCAAAACAAACTCCTTAATATGTTTACCCCTCATCAAACCACCTCCTCTTCTAATCTTCCCAGCTTTGTCAGAAATATTACCTTTCACCCACTTGTGCAGGCTAAAAGCTGATTTCAGCCTTGATCCCTCCCATTCTCTTAGAACCCATGTGCAATCCATCAGCAAATCTTCTGTTTCCTCTATACCTCAAGTCTGACCATTATTTCTCTCCTTACCACAATTGCCAAGGTCTGTATTTTTCCCCCAACTGGTCCCCCTGCTTAAACTCTTGCCCCCTAAAGTCATTCCTCAAGCTTGACAATGATCCTCATAAATGGAATTCAGAATAATTATAGGCTAGTGGTTGAGGTCAACTCCTTGGAGCCAGACTACCTGGGTTCAGCTTCAAATTCTCTAACAAATTAATATAGCAAACTCATGTTAATCAACTTCTTTGTGCCTCAGTTTCATCTGTAAAATACCAATGATAATATCTACACTGTAGGCTTGTAAAATTCAGTGGGTTAAGATAAGCAAAACACTTAGAAGAGAGACAGGCATGATTGAAGTGTTATGTAATTATTATTATTTTTTTACTAGCAATAATATGTCACATTCTGCTCTTAAATAGTTAATGATTTGTCATCATGACTAGAAACATTTCTAGACAAGGTCATACATGACTTGATACTGAATTACTTCCTCAAATTTCTCACTATGTGTTCCTCACTGTTGCCCAGGCACACCAGCATGGTCCTGTGCAGTAGTCTTTGCACTTGCTGTTCCCTGTGCCTGGGATGCTCTTCCCTATGGCTTGTTCTATAACTTCATTTACATCCCTGTTCAGCTCTTGCCTTCACATCCAAGCCTTTCCTGACAACTGTATCAAATACTACTCTTATTCTCTGTCTTAATTATGTCACATTTTATTTTTTTATTTATGTTTGTTTCACTAGAATGTAGGCTCCAGGACATTTCTGAGTAAATAGGCAGTATTAGCACATAATATTCATTTAATAAACATTTGTTGAACTATGAATCCAGTTCAAAACTTTCATCATTAAACTGAGACCCAAAGATTTCTTGTCCCCAACTTTGATTTACATTTTTGCCAGGCCTGAATAATTAGAAGAGAAAAAGTAAAATAATAAATAGTGTTTCTTGGCTAGGAGCAGAGTAAAGAAAGTACAGTACAGGGACATTTTACTTCAAGCTTTTGGAAGGAAGGTGAAGAGCAAGACTGAGCCAGAAGGAAAAATGTAAAAAGGGAAAAAAGTAATTATGTCACCTTCTATATCCTTTTACATTCCTAACTTTTATATTCTGAAATCCTTTGCTTCCATCTCCCCACAACCAGCATAGGTGCTATCTCGCTGTCCACAATCCCCTTATAGGACTCAATCATGCCTTTCCTCACTGGCCTGAGGGCCCTGTGTTTCCAAGTCATTTCTCCCTCTTTGCCCATATTTTCTCTGTCGCCTCAGTTTGGTTCACTGGGTATAGGAAAACAATCAGATTGAATAAAGTCATGTTAAGGTGGCAATTCCCCAACTGCTCAGGTCTCTCTTGTCAGAGGTCTATGCTTATGTGCCCAAACAGGTGTCTAACCACTGAAACGCAAGTATTTTGGAAGAGGAAATCTGGCTGTGCAGTGAGGAGCTTCCTTAATTCCTATCCTCAACCTAGCAGGTGATGTTAAAGTGCAGCCCTGAGAGAAGAGAGGTGAACAGGAACTCTGGATCCCATCCAGAACTCCCTTTGCATAGGAAAGTGGAGGTGAACTCCAAGTGTGGGGGTTTCTCCCACATGTCAACACAGCTGTACATTAGTTAAAGCAGAGAAAATAGGTTTTAGTCAGTAACTTAACAGTAAAAGAGCTGAGCTCCATTCTTATTTGTCCAGAGGCATTTGGGCATTTCAAAGGGAGAATGGAGGAGGGGAGAGGGTAGGGGCTCAGTAGAGTCAGAGAAGTTTAAAATTACAAGGGGTTGGTCAGGGTAAATCCAATCAGGCCAGCTGTAGCTACTGATTGGCAGTTATTATAGTTAGGATTCTGTCCTCCCTCAGAGAGTAGGAGACAGAGACTCTATCCTTCCTGATGATTACATTTCAAAGTGGCTCTCAGGTCCTCCAGAAGGACACTTCTGAGTTGCAATAGCTACATAGTAAACGGTTACAAGCCCTTCTTCATGAAGGCTTTAAGAAAGGGAAGTCAGAGGTCTATCATCAGATGTTGGTTAGAATCAACTGTAAATTTGCCCAGAAGTCTTAAGCTTTCTCAGACAGGCATTTTAATGGAAGTTGGGGTCATCATGGGGCACAACCTTACACAACTATAAACCATGCTAGTTTGGTCAAGTCTCTTAGTGCAGGGGTTTGGGTGGTCTTGTTATATGCTAAGAGTTCTGCAGTTCTCAGAGGTCAGTATTTACCCCCATTGAGATAGCTGTAGTGAGAGAATAAACACCCCATCCTCCCAGCTGCTTCTTTAAGACTTGGCTTCTCAACCCTTGGAATGCTTGTCTTCACATCCAGGCTTCTCCAGCATCTCCAAGGTAACATATCTGCATGAGTGACAGGGTGACGGGCAAAGACATGTTTTCCAAAAGACAGCCTGAATCTTCTTGTTCTATGGCCTAAAGCTCCTGGATACTGTTAGAAAAGACCTAATTTTCTCTCCTTGCTTTTTCTCTTCCAAACAGAAGCTTTGAAGCAAAGGTCAGGATTTTAATAAAGTCTTGGAGGATGGTTATTATGCAATGTTGACACTTCACAACAGCAGGAAATTTAAAGACAAGCAAAAAGGTGAAACTTACCTTTATGGTTCTAACTTAGCCTTGTAAGTAGTTAACAACACACTTACCAGCTCCCAGCCTCCAAAATCTAATCTAAATGGAAGGCATGATCTTCACATAGATATTATCACCTGCATTATTCTTTAAGCCAAACCCCTGCAATATTTCTTAGGGCAGACTCAATCTAAATTGGTCACCATCTGGTGAAGAACAACCAGTCAGTGCCAGCTAAAACATGCTAAAGTTTGCTTGTTCCTTCATACAGAAATATGAGAGGGCTCTGCTTTCAGATTTTTTTTTTCTGCATAGCAACAGGAAGCTTGAATGATCCCCTAACATGCAAGCACTTGTTATATTATTCACCTCTAGAGAGGGACTTTCAAATAGGCCTCTGGGATTCAGAGATTGTGTACGGGATTCTTCCTCTGCCACCAGCATTGGGAAATTTGTTTTCTCTTTTATTCAAACATGTGTTGAACATTTGCTCTGTATGAGCACCATGAGTGGTGTTGAAACAGTGTCAATGTGAACCTTTCATTATAGAAAAAAGACATGTCTACATAGATTATCCAATATCAGGTTGAAATAATATCTCCTCTCCCATGAACAACTTTCATGTTATATGACCTTCAAACATGCATTATTTCTAAACTCCACAATAGTCTTCAACTGTAGACATAGTATTTCCTATTTTTAGTGATGAGATAATAGGAGATACTTACTTACCTAAGGACACACATCTAGTTACGATTTTTTTTTAGGGCCATACACATGGCATATGGAAGGTCTTAGGCTGGGGGTCGAATCCAAGCTGAAGCTACTGGCCTATGCCACAGCCATGGCAATGTGGGTTCCGAGCCATGTCTGCGGCCTACACCACAATTCATGGCAATACCACACTTAGTTAAGACTGAACGCAATAGCAAACCCCAGGTTTAACAGATCCCCAAGGCCATAGTTTCTCATGCTACATTGAGATCCACAGAAAAGTTCAAATATAGTACTCTCAGGGTACTGAGTAAGGAAAACTGCTCCTGTGTGGAGGGGACAAGGACAAGAATAGGGTGTCACAAAAGGGGCCGGAAGGAGAGGTTAAAGTTAAACCTTACAGAAACAAAGAGGGAAGGATTGAGACACCACAGGACAAAGAAAAGGCACTCATTCATTCATCCATTCAACAGTTATTTGCAACATGATGTGCTAAGTGCCCTTGGAAAGAATGCATAATTCATGGGCGCCCAGGGGAAGGTGTTTCACATGGTCATGAGAGGAGGGAAAGGGGGTGAGTCTGACTCTCCGGACTAGGTGGAGAATATATGAGAGGTCGAGGGAGAAAAGGCTGGAAGAAAATGTACTTTAATCAGACACTGTAATAAAAATGGGGTAAGTATGGAGTTCCCAGTTTTGGCTCAATGGAAAGAATCTGAGCAGCATCCATGAGGACGCAGGTTTGATCCCTGGCCTCCCTGAATGGGTTAAAGGAGTCAGCATTGCTGTTTCTGTGGTGGAGGCTGGAAGCTACAGCTCCAATTTGACCCCTAGCCTGGGAACCTCCATATGCCATGGGTGCGGCCCAAAAAGACAAAAAGAAAAAAAAAGGGTAAAGTACTATTAAAATCATTCATTAGAGAGCAAGGACTGTGAGTTATCAGCCTTTACATCCCAGAACACTGCTGACATAAACAATGTTTGGGCAGAGGAATGAGTTACTGATGCCTGCTGAGGGCCAGGTGCTCTCACAAATATTATACCATATTATCATCACAGCATCTCCATGACGTAGGTATTTATCTTTCTTATTTAAGAAGGATGAAAAATTCCGAGGTTCAGGGAGCTAAGGACCTGCCCAATATCACAGAGCTAGGGCAATATAAAGCTGGGTTTTAAAGTTTGACTTTAGAACTTGTAGTTTTGTTTTGTTTTTTTTTGTCTTTTGTCTTTTGTCTTTTTTCTTGTTGTTGTTGTTGTTGTTGCTATTTCTTGGGCCGCTCCCACGGCATATGGAGGTTCCCAGGCTAGGGGTCTAATTGGAGCTGTGGCCACCGGCCTACGCCAGAGCCACAGCAACGCAGGATCCGAGCCGCGTCTGCAACCTACACCACAGCTCACGGCAACGCCGGATCGTTAACCCACTGAGCAAGGGCAGGGACGGAACCCGCAACCTCATGGTTCCTAGTCGGATTCGTTAACCACTGCGCCACGACGGGAACTCCAGAACTTGTAGTTTTTTTCTCACTGGCTGCTCTGCTCTAAATGCCAGGCTAGGACAGTGTTATTTTGTTAGTGTTGTTAGTATTTAACAGCAGATATTTCATGGAAGCATAACATGAATACATAAAATCTCACTAATCACATGTGTATAGCATGGTCAATTTTCACAAAGTAAGCACAACCAAGAAGATCACATTACTGTAGGCAACGGAGTTTGACTTAATATGGTGTCAATATCTTCATCTCTGTTGGGATAAAACACCCCCCCCGTAGTTTTTAATTCATGCACACACTATTCATGCGAATTCAGGGGCTACTGAGTTATAACCTGCCTGGAGAATGATTTAGTCTGTAAATGAGAGATTCTCTTTGGGGAGCATGTTCATCCCCTCAGGTCAGAGGTTATCTCCAGTAAGCATTAGCACTGGAGGCATTTTTGGACCTGGTCAAATCTGGCAGCTTCTGAATCCCAAGCAGCAAAAAGAGGAGTCACAGTAAGACTTTTGCATCTAATTTTGAAAATGATCAATCATTAACATGCTGGTTTGTTGTCTTTCTATAACAACCTGTAAAATCTGAAGTAGTCACAGAGGTAGCCTGGATACAGAAGAAATCTGAAAAAGATAAGGAGGAGTGAAGATGTCAAAGAGTAAAGAGATTGAATGGGCCACTTGACTGATGCTGGGTGGCCTGTGCCCCAGTCTGGCTTTGGCTTCTCGTTTTCTGAGTGATCTAGACACAGCCACTTATGCTTTCTGAGCTTCTGGTTCCTTTCCTTTAAGATGGACATGTGCTTGGCAATATTATACTAAAACAGTTATCATTAGTCCTTGCAACTAAGCATGTAACTAACCTGTGGCTTTTTATTTTATTACTTTTTGAATGGTTTTGTATTGAATAATTAGAGAGATACCCAGGTCTTATGCTAACCTGGGTTGTAGGCAATGTATAAGATGAATCACCTTACTCCAGAAGTGATTCTGAAAAACTGAAATTTGTTACAGACAAAAACTAGGTGTGCTGATCCCTCAGTAATCTCCCAAGGATACATTTCTAAGATTATACATTAGTTCAAGTGTAAATTTGGAACAATTCATGAATAGCCACTTAATTTGACTTTGAAAGAAACCTCATAAAAAAACTATCTATTTGAATTGTATTGATCTGAGAGAATGACTCCACAAATTTTATCCCAATATGCAATTAAATTTAAAATACACTTGGTAAGATGGACCCATTTCTAGTGACTAAATATCACATAAAGTCCATAGGAAGGAAGAACAATTAACAGATTATTTGATTGTGGTTGTGTATGCTTATTAACCTCAAATGAGCTATAATATTCTTTGCTTATTTGAGATCTGCTTTGTTGGGCAGAAAGATTAGCACATGAAAATAAAGATTAAAACAGTTCAGAGATTTTAGACAATTAGTAAATGTGAAATCCGGTAGTGTGTTCCACAGTAAACTTAGAAAGATAAATTTCTAGTATGAAAGCTCTGACAACTAGACACTCTCACATTCATACCATGGAATACAAGATAACTTCCAGCTGAGAAATCAGGCGAGGTTTTATGGAGATGGTATTTGAGATTCATCTCGAAAGATGGATAAGAGATGTCAAGAAGAGGGGGAGGTAGGAGACTTTAGGTGAGAGAAACAGCAGGGACATAGGCACAGTGGCATGAACAAGTACAGTAAGGAGAAAAAGGAGAAAAGAAATGGTTGCGTTTTCTTGGCTATGATCTCTGTTCCTGGGTGTAGAGATATGTGAGGAAAGGCTAGTTGGGGACTAGTCATGGCAGGTCTGGCCATGTGAAGGTAATGTTTTCTGCAATCATGGGGAAGTCAATGAATAAGGGAGTGAGTTGCCTAAGGTCACTCATGTAAAAAGAGTTAGAGGACTTAGACTGGAATTCAGATCTAAAGTCTAATGACCTTTTTGACTGACCCCGCCCATCTAAGTAAACGGGGTTGATAGTGCCCATGGGAGAATATTCATGCCAAATAAGCTACATTTGAAGACCCCCACTTAGGCTGTTTTTATAGGCTAAGTGTTTGCAAGTGAAAATCTTCACAAGTGAATGACAGGAATGACACAAATAATAACTTTTCCTCTGGTGGCTTCAAGGTCTTCTCCAGGGTAGAGGGTACCAGTTACGTATCAATACAGAGCCGCAGAGTGTGGTAGGTTGGCATCAGGAAGCACAGAAGGGCATTGCATTAGGAACTGCAGAGGGAATTTAAAATTGACCAAATGCAATGACCCAAGTCAGAATTTGGCCAAGGTCTCAAGATTTAATATCACTACTTATCCTGGATACTTATAAAGACCCTCTGTGGTCAGAGACCTTAATTTTATTGTTCCCGTAAAATTCATGGGACGATGGCATTTCTGAGCCTTTCCCCCCTTAAACCAGGACTCTTCACTTTTCTTCTCTTGGCCACAGTGCTTCCAATATGGCTTTGATTGCTGCTGCTGACACCAAGACACTTTCATTGCCCCTGAAGGCCGTTTTATTTATTGGTACTATGTTTCCAAAAGATGCATTTCCTTCCACAAATATGTTCAGCTGGCCACATAATAGCATAGGCTGACATTTTGGTCACCACTCAGGAGAGCAGCAGATTGTGTAAATTCCACAGCTCCAGCATGTCAATTGTGAGGTACCTTGAAAAAATTTGTACAGGTTGACCTTGCTTTAAAGAAAGAATCATAGAAAATATACAATCAAAAATATAACAAGAAGTAGACTCTAGTGTCACATTTCAAAGCTCAGAAAGATTTAGTTAACTACTAGGCATACACACACAAAACATTTTTACAATGAAAACTAAAGTAGGACTAAAATAAAAAAAAATATGTATATGGACAATACTGCAGGATATGTGAAAAGTCATGAGACAAATCTCCAAATTCCAATAGTTAAGTAGGCAAATATGTGATCAAACTCTTCATAAATACAAGAAGGTGAAATATGGAACTGGAAGCAACTTTACTAGCAATCAAAAAATGCAAATGTAGACATTTAGGACTATTTTTACACTTATTATTGAAAAAACTTAAAACTAATTTTGCTAGTGAAATTTTGGCACTCTTGATACACCACTACATTTCCATGATTCTAAGCTTAATAAGCACAATTCTTGGAAGAAGTAATTTGGCAAATAAAGTCCAGATCTTAAAAATGTTATATTCTTCAGATAAAATTTTAACCCTGAAAATTTACCCAAAGAAATAATTCAAGCAAAGAGATAAATATATTCCCATAGGTATTCATTGCAAAACTGAATGGTAACCTGAGCTTAATATCCAGAATATGTAAAGAACTCATGTGACTCAAAAACAAAAATAAAGCCCAATAAGAAATATGCAGATAACTTGAGTAGACCTTTGTCCAAAGATGTGCAAATGGTCGATAAACTCATGAAAAGATGTTCATCATTATTAATCATCAGAGAAATGTCAATCAAACCCACTGTGAGATACCACTTTATATGTTAGGATGGCTACTATAAAAAAAAAAAGCCCCCCAAAATCCCAGAAAATAACACGTTTTGGCAAGGATATAGAGAATTTGGAATATCTGTGCATTGGTAGAATATAAAATGGTGCAGCTTTTATAGAAAATGGTATGATTCCTCAAAAAATTAAAAATAAAATTGCCATATGATCCAACAACTCCATTTTTGGATATATACCCAAAAGAATTGAAAGCAGGCTCTTGTACAGATATTTGTATACCCATGTTCATAGGATCCTTATTCACAAAAATGAAAGGAGGAAGCAATTCAAGTATTTATTGACTGATGAATAGATAAACAAAATGTAGTATGTACATATAATTAATATTATTCAGCCTTAAACATTAAGAACATTCTGATACATGCTACAATGTAGATGCAACTTCAGTATATTATTCTAAGCAAAATAAGCTAGTCACAAAAGACCAACTACTCTAATTCCACTTACACAAGGTACTTAGGTAGTCAAATTCATAGAGAGAAAGTAGAATGGTAGTTACCAGGGGCTAGGGGTCAGGGGGAAATAGTAGTTGTACCTTGATGGATACAGGATTGCAGCTATGCAAAAATCTCAGATATTCATTAACATGTCACGTATTTCTGAGACGTTATCATGCCACAATTTTTCTACTTGTAAAAATAAGGTAAGAGCCTTCATTCCCTTTGTGATAATCAAGTATTTTATGAAGATAAATAAAATCATATAAAACCACCATACATGAAACAATTAACATTTGAATGATGAGTTCCTTTTGAAGCAGACTCCTGAAGAGAGACAGAGCAATGTAATTTCCCCGAAAGTGTGACTGCCTAAAGGTGCAACCACAGAAAATCAGAGAGAAGAGGACACTTCTATCAGTTAAGGCCTCACCATACTTGACCAAGATTTCTTATTATTTGTCCAGGCCCCGACTTGGGTTGAATTTCCAACTTTCTGATTGATGGGTGGTGTATTCTTTAATAAGTTAAAAAGCCTCAGTATTTACACACGAAAAATGAGGACTTAGAATATCTCTATCCCAAAAAGTAAATTACTACAAGGATTAAATGGGATAATGCATTATGTGTGTACAAAAAAAATTGAAATTCTTGCCCCACTTGCTTGACTTCTAATGAATTTCTAATTTGTCTCCCATTCCCTAGGAATCACAGGTACCGTAAGCAAACCATAGTTGATACTAATGCTTATTCTCCCCAAAGTCTAACATAATTCCTTAAGTGTGATAGGTACTTGCATACATTTATTGATTAACACAAGCATTCAATAAACACTTCTTGCTCCATCAACATTGTAGCAGGAGATGTATATTTTTAAAATGCTTTCCTGATTTATTGTGAGAAGTCAAAGGTACCAAAGAGAGACTGCCTAGAGAGTAAGCTCCTATGTTACTATTTAAGAAGAGGAACAGACTGCTGCTGTGGCATGGGTTCGATCCCTGGCCTGGGAATTTCCACACGCCACTTATGTGGCCAAAAAAAAAAAAAAAAAAAGGACGATGACTAGGGAAAAGTCCTTCCCTTGAATTGTTGTAATACTTTTAATTCTTTATGTTTATGCATGTTATATAGTTTATAAGGCATTATCTTCTATAACTCGATCCTCAAAATAATTATGTAGGAAAGCTAAGCATCAGGAATTGTTATTCTCATTTTGAATGAGGCTCACTTCATATGAGTATAAATATGCAGCAAGTGTCAGCAAAGGGACCTGAATCCAGGTCGGCCACACCAGGTTCTCTTTATGATGCTCCTTTGTTGTAGTCTTGTTTGGTCACAAGCCCCTACACAGCCTTGCATTCCTGGCTTTATTATTTCCCTGTGTCCATGGAACACAGGGCTTGTCAGTCTCTTCATCACTAGGATTCAGTGTTTAGCTCTGAGGCTCCACCTAGCACTGCATTGCAGTTTAATGAGACAATTGACGTCCCCATGAGAAAGACACAGAAGACAATTTTATTAAATTTACTATAATCATTATTATGTCATATGGACTACTCCATCCACACTTTTCATACTACATTCATATTAAATAATCATCACTCTTTGGAGTTCTTTACCTTTGAAAACCCAAAACTCAAAGCTGAGGCTCTGAAAAGAACCCCAGTGTAAAATGAGTGGGTGAAATCGCACAGTCTGCAAACTAATTAAAATGAAGTTGGCATCTCAAGAGGGAGATCACCAGCATCTTTCCCAGGCATCTTCCACGACAGCTGCCTGACATAAACTCAAATGCCACATGATTTGGTTTCTTCAAGTCAGCCCTGCTGATAGAACAAGACGACGTCCTGTCACCTAAGAAGGCTGATATATCAGGCAACATTCAATCATGTGGCTGTCTTTCTCATCCCATCAACATGTCTTACTCTAAGGTATCAGGAGCAAAAGTGATTCTCTGGAACTGACTGACAACACAATGCAGGGATACAGAAATCACGTGCTATAATCCAAACGCCCTTAATATTGTCCTGGCATCCTTTCTCATGCCTGCAGCCAATCACTGTTTTGCACACAGCTACTATGTACAAAGGACTGTGCATGGCATTATGGCGGAGGGTGTTATGAGTCAGACCCACACTTTGCCCTCAACAAAACTTTGGGATCTCAGAGGAGGTAAAAGTATACAAATAGATATCACAGAAGGAAGATGAGATGAGAGCTATAGACTGTTACAGAGTGCAAAGGAGTTCAGAGAAATTAAAAGAAATTCCTTCCAATTAGTTCCATCTGGCAAATTGTCTCTTTCACATATATGCCTTGGTTTTAAACCATTCTGTTAAAACTTAACATTCTACACTCTCACTCTGTATCCTAGATCAGTTCTTCCTGAATCAATCACCATAAAAAAAAAAAAAAAATCAAAGGTCTCTTCTTGCCTCTCTTATTCCCTCTCCTGGCTTTAGGGTTAGTTCTGCTTATTAATGGGTTTTAAATATTACGCTTTATTTTCTGCTAGTAGAAGACTTAGCATTCATATAGTTAAAGTTTCAAAGGAGAGAGAAAAAGGGGATGTGCCCAATTGTCTAGACTCAAGCTCCTGACTTCTGACTTAGGATCATCTCTTACAAAGGACAGTGGGGGAGAGACCATCTATAGGCAAAACGTGCAGCCCATTACCGAGAGTTCTAAAGGTCAGCCTGCAAGTGACCTGCTCTTATATGTGAATTTCACAATGACTAAAGAACAAATGTTCTGAAGAGATTAGCTGGATAAAATGACTATTATAAACTCACCGTTTATGTATGTCAGGACAAATGGAGCAGCATAAGAGCGTCTTTTTTTCTGAATTTCTTCGAGGTATGACAGAAAATTAATTTGAGACCAGAGAATAGAAAAGGAGAGTTATAAATTTGGAATTTGACAAATAAGGCATGCTTATACAATGTGCCAAGTCTGAAATAAAAAATGAACTTATTAGAAAATCCCAAGTCCTTGTGAAGAAGTTTCTTTTCTTAAAATTTTCTGCCAGTCGGACTTTTTATTTTTCCTATTTTTTCTTTTATGTTATCCTTCCTACGTTTACTGTGTTTCCAAAATCTTGAGCCCCAATCATCACTACAATCATCACTATGAAAAAAAGTACATAAAATGCAAGTGTAAATTTTGTCTAGGTTATCTATAAGCTAGCAAACATCTTAAACCATGATTAAAGACTTAAGATCCTGGGGGAAAATAAGGAACCTACTAAAACTAAAGAGTAGCATTCATATACCTCAATTTGCATATATACAATATGTATATAGGGCAAGGATAAATTTATGGCACTGATTTTTCATATGCATATATATCCATGAGTGCACACACTCATATCCCCCACACACCAGGCAGTGCTCTTTCTATATATGTATGTGTACACACAAACACACATGTGCAACACTTTATTTAGCACTTTGTCCATCTGTTTAAGAAGTTTCCATACATTTCCTTCAAGTCAAGTGTGAACATGTGTTTCCCATTTAGGATCAGGTGAATCCATCTTTTTATTTGCCCTGTACTTGGTATACTGTGCCCCAAACACAGAAGACACTTAGTAAATACTATTTGAATTAAATTAGACTGAATGGTGAACACTAAAAATAATCAAGTAAATCAATACAATCTTGATTTGATGTGTAACATAGGCACAATAAGACTTGGTTTAAGTCTATGGTCAGAATAGTTCAAGTCCTGGAGTCTGAGGTATTATGATACAGAAAAAGGGTGTATCCAGACATAGAAATCACAGAACCCACGTGTGAATTTCAGCTGTATTAATAGCTATGTGACTGGAGATATTTATTTATCACGTGTTAACAGTACTTACCTTGTTTGAAATATCAAACCACATAACCTGTACAGGCAACCTGTACATGGTAAGTACTAGATATATGTTGCTTTCCTTCCCCTTTTCTGATCCGATCAAACTTCAGCTGTTTTGTATTTGGAAGCAATAACTTCATCTTTTGTGGATTTTAAATGTGCACTCTCTCTCCCACTTTACAGACGACTAGAAAAAGAAAGTATACGTATGTGTATGATGGGGTCACATTGCTATACAGCAGAAATTTGCAATGTAAATTGTAAATCAACTAATCTTTAAGAAAAAATACATTAATTAAAAAGAATATTAAAAGCTTAAAAATATTAGACCTTTGAATTAGTTCAGTTCTACTATTAATTGTTTTATTCAGCACACATGTGTTTCTCAGTGTCATTAGTAACTGAACTGTCCACTTACATTCGAGGACATGAATATTGGTGGAGACCTCCTGGGAGAGCAGTAATAAGGTTGGCATAGTGGTTTGGAGACAGATTTAGACATCTGTGACCATGGAAAAAAAACAATTTCTCTATTTTTGGAGGCCGCAATTTCTCTGTCTTTAAAATGGGGAAGTTTTACCATATCTGAGGGCTATCCTACGCATGCAGAAAAAAACTCTTGCTTACTAGAATTTATGAGAAACAGATAGACGGGAGGAAAAGACAGTTATTTAGCCTAGTTGAAGAATGGAAACATGCATTTAAATTTTCTGTCTCCTGGGAACTCCCGTTGTAGCTCAGCTGTAACAAACCTGACTAGTGCTCATGAGGGTGAGGTTCAATTCCTGGCCTCGCTCAGTGGGTTAAGGATCTGGTGTTGCTGTGACCTGTGGTGTAGGTCACAGACAGGGCTCTGATCCCGCATTGCTGCGGCTGTGGCATAGGCCCACGGCTACAGCTCTGTTTCGACCCCTAGCCTGGAAATTTCCACATGCTGTGAGTATGGCCCTAAAAAAGAAAAACGTAAAATAAAAATAACATAAATTTCCCCATCTCCTAAGTGTTCAAAATTGAATTGTACCCTTTTGCAGACAATTGTGCTATAGCTAAAAAGACATAGATCTTTGATTATGCTTGCTTTGTAATTTGAGCTATTATTGCCTCCAACAATGACAACTCATCTTATTCTCATATTCTCTCTTTGTATCACTTGCTGAAAGTTTTCTGTGTGTCAGCTGCCTTGGTGCTATGGGCACTGCACAGAATAGGGCAGGGTCCCTATTGTGAAGCCGTTCACAGCCTAGTGAGAGACTGTAAGAGAGACAAGACCACTGATGAAGAATAAAGCAAGTTTTCTAATTAGGGCATAGAAGCTGGCTGTATTAAGGGGAGAGATTTCAGGAGGTCCTATTGTGGACACAGTGGAAACGAATCTGACTAGGAACCATGAGGTTGCTGGTTCGATCCCTGGCCTTGTTCAGTGGGTTAAGGATCCGGCAATGCCATGAGCTGTGGTGCAGGTCGTAGACGCGGCTCGGATCCCACATTGCTGTGACTCTGGAGTAGGCTGGCAGCTACAGCTCTGATTTGACCCCTAGTCTGGGAACTTCCATATGCCAAGGGTATGGCCCTAAAAAAGACAAAAAAAAAGTGGGTGGGGAGATTTCAATTTTGATGGAAGGAAACAATGCTTAGTAATTTAAGTAAATGAATTGTATGTTTTTGTATACCTTCTTCAGGATGACCGTCTCCTTACAAAATAACATTTGAGAATAGAGCAAATTCAGGTCCTACGGTTTTTCCAATAGAATGTTTTACACAAAAATGCCAGATTCCATTGGCTTTGATGAGATCAGGGTCTGATATGGGGAGGGGATTCAACCATAACTGCACTATCCCTTCATCCTGATTTTAATTCATTCATTCATTCATCCACTCATTCATCAAATATTTACAGAGCAACTCCTCTGGGCCAAGTACTGTTCTGAGCACTGGGTCTTTAGAAATAATTGGACTGACAAAGATTCACCTCTGTTCCTTGGAAAAGATGGCTGATCCTAAAACAAGATCAGTAAATATACAGGATAATCCTGGATCATTTCATAATGTCAGACATTAAGAAAGTATGAAAAACAATTGGTAGGAATATGCCATATGTCAAATGGGTATAGAAGCAACAGAAAGCACCCCAATGGCCAAAAGTGGAACAATCTGAGCAACAAAATAATGTTGTATTGGATTATAACCTGAAGCATAAATAAAATATTCCTGCATTTATGCTGATAAGGCTAAATGATTGAATAAATTAATAAGTGGGTGAGGAGACAAATTTTCCATGTAGAAAAATTCCAAATAATTTACACAGATACTCTGCCCTCAAAGGGTTGGAGCATAACTCTTCCCTCACCAAATGTGGACTGTACATGTGTGCACAAAGATTACAATATGAAAATGAGGGGGGAGAGAAGTAACAATCTAGTAGATAAACCTGACAAACTCCATGTGAGCTGGGAGATCAAAGTCAACATCATCAGTCATAATTTGTGTTGATAATACACACTCTTGATATGTTGTGATGAAAATGGCAATTTGCCTCTATGATCTTCTTCTCCAAAACCCATAACCTCAGTCTGATCGTGAGAATAATATCAGAAATTTTCCAGTACAGGGACATACTGCAATAGAGCAGAACATTACTCTTCAAAGCTGTCAAAAACATCAAAAACAAGGAAAGTCTGAATAACTGTCTTAGCCAAGAAGAGCCTAAGGAGACTTGAAAACAGTGTAATTTAGCATAGCTAATAAGATTCTGGATTAGTAAAAAGACATTAAAGAACAACTAAGGAAATCTGAATAAAATATGGACTTTAGTGAATATTTCAATATCAGTTCATCTATTATGACAAATGTACCATACTAAAGTAAGACATTGATAATAAGAGAAACTGGGTGCCAAGTATATGGGAACTCTCCTTACTGTCTTCTCAATTTTTCTGAACATTTAAGCTGTTCTAAAAATTACAATCTACTTTTAAAATTTTGCCACTTAATGGGGCTTAATAATTTATGTAAAATAAATTATAAAATGCATAGTATGTCAGATGAAATAAATCTTATGAAAAAGAATAAAGCAAAAAAAAAAAAGAGTAGAAAGTTGTAGGTATAATATAATCTTATCTAAAGTAGTTAGAGAAGGTCTACTTGAGAAGGTGACATTTGAACAAAGACTTAAAAGGTAAGACAGTGAATCCCATAGCTAACTGGAGAAAGAGATTCCAAGAAGATGGAATAGCAAATGCAAAGGCCCTGAGGTAGGAGCAAACTTAACCATGTTTGAGGAATAGCCAAGATACTAGTGGGGCTGTAATGGACTGGAAGATAAAATTAGAGATATAATGTTTGGCCAGATAATGTAGGGCCTTTTAACCATTGCAAAGTATTTATCTCTTGTTCAGAGTGAGATATGAAGCTGTGGTGGATTTTGAGCTGAGGCTTAACATGACCCAACCTAATTTTTAATGGGATCTCTTTGTGTGTTGTGTGGAACATAGTCTGCAGAAGGAAAAGCAGAAGTAGATGAGGCTATTGCAATAATCTAACTAGGAAATGGTGGTGGCTTTGGCTAGAGATTTAGAGGTTGAGCTGATGAGAGGTAGTTGACTCAATGCATTTTTAATGTAGAGCCAATGGATTGCTGAGGGTTTGAATGAAGGGTGTGAAAAATTTCAAGGAACAACAAAAACTAAATTTGGGGAGATTATTAAAGGAGCAGGTTTCTGGTAGAAAACCAGAAGTTTTATCACTGAGTTGCTTTTCTTCTGCTTCCCAAATATATTTCAGATTTGCCTGTTTGCCGTCTCCACTGGCTCTCTTCAATTATCTATCATTACTTCTCCTGGACTTTTGCCCTAGTCTCCTAAATAGACTTTATGCTTCATTCTTCTCCTCCTACTACAATTTCCCCTCCAGAAAAGGAATATAATCTTGTAAAAATGTAAGTGGATGAAATCATTCACTGCAGAAGATCCTCCCAATGATCTCCATTCACTTGTTGTAGCAAAAATCCAAAGTCCTCTCTGTAACATCAACCTCATCTCCTTACTATACTCTAGCACTGGTCTTTTCTCATTGCACTGGTCTTTTCTCATTTCCTCGTGGCAAACTCTTTCCTTCCTTACCCCCTCTCACTTCTCATCCCACCTCCTACCATGACACTTTCCCCTCTCTCCCAGGGCCTTTGCACAAGCTGTTCCTTCTGCCTAGAATACATTTCACATAATTGGTGCCTTCTTGGCCTCTGCACCTCAGCCTCAGAAAGCCCTTTTCTTTGTTCTCTGTTTAAACAAACACTCTTTCTCGTTGTTATTCGGTCTCAGCATCATGCTTATTTCTTATCACAATGTTATTTAGTGCTTTTATTTGTCAACCTCTCTTTTTATTTAATCTATAAACTCTAATCAGGGGCTAAATCTGTTTAGTTCCATGATTTTTCCCAAGAGATGATTTTTCCCAGACCCACAAACTATTAGGAGCTCAATAAATTTTTGAAGTATTAATATGTTTTGAATTTTTCCAATTATTTCATTAATACATTCCTTGGGCTGGTCTGTGGCCTCAGTTTTACACTCTCATCCTGGATGCCTAGCTATGGAGTTTGTAGTTTCACAGAGAAACACTGATAAATGCTTAACCTACAAAAGCTACTTAGTAGCTAGGCTCAGTGATAGAATTTCATCGAGTGGGCCTCTATTCTGTTCAAGTGGAGTAAAAATAGGTACTGCTTAGCAACCAGCATTTTGTACTGAGCTCTCTCCTCCAAGAAAAGCAAAGCGATGCTAGGACTAAAACAGTGAGGGGATTTAGGAACTGGAAAGTGTATTAAACAATTTGGGAGAAATGCTTTTGAGAAAAGGCTCCAAGCAGTTGCCCCAGAAAGAACATGAATATGACATACTAATGATGAAAGGACCTCTTTTTACAGGAAACCTTTGCATCTCCTAAATTAGGGGGTACACTCTGATCAGATTACAGAAGGTTCTTTACTACACGAAAATAGACTCACTGCACACAAATTTTCCAAACCCTTCCTGTTTAACTGGATTCATTGCTCTTATTACCTTACTAACCAACCATGGAAACAGAGTTAAAACCAAATTAAAAACTGGTTTCTTTGTTAGTTTGAAGTATGGGCTTTGGTTTTAATTTTAACGTCAAGCTGCCAGCTGGTACCTATAAGTCTCAATTTTATTTCTGCCACACCATCTTTGTACAAACACAGGCAAGTCACTTTTGCTCCCTGAGACCCATTTTCCTCAACTGACAAAGGAGGTGATTCAGTGACCTCTAAAATCTCTCTTTTAGACCTAAAAGCCAGTGATAGAACTATATTTGTTAACAATCTAGCCTCCAGAGGCAACTATTTGCATGCAATTTGTGAATAATATAATGATTTCAAGAGACATAAACTAAATGAAATACACTTACATTTTCAGTACCAGGCATTGTCATTCATATATCTCATTTAATTCTCCCACAGAGCTTCTGAGGAAGGTCATATGAATATTTTACAGACAAGAAAACTAAAGCTCAAAAAAACAACATGTATAGCCCCAAACAAGTAGAGATAACTAAATAATACTAGTAAGTAGCATCAGTACTTTAATCCTGATTGTCTTATTCTTAAGTATAGACAACTTTCCAACATGTTAGAGCTGAGTTGCACTAAAATTGCCTGAGAAATAACAACATATTGTCTTTCTGCTCCATATGCATCCTTCAATACTCGGTGATTAACAATTGGATTCTTACAGTCATTTCTCCTTTAAAGTGAGCACCAAGATTTCTCAGTAGAGAATGCTGATGGGACACTGCAAAAAGTAGAGGCTTTCTCTAAGGACTAGAAATTAACAACGTGAGGGTGGAAATATCTGGTGGAGCCTGCCCCACCATGGGCTCAGAATGCAGTTTCTCTGGGATCTTTCAGCCTCTATCTGGTGATAATCCTCCTGCAGTTGTCTCTCTAGTCTCTCTGGGTGAGTCCAAAATCCCCCATAGCCCAGAGGGTCACACACTCACAGTAGTTTCATCCACAAACCTCTCCCACCTCCAACACAGCCTGCCTCCCTCTGAAGCCCTTCTGCCCTGTTGGCCCCAGGTATCCTGCTGCACTCCTACCACATAGTCTGCTGACCCCCTGTAGCTCATTTGCAATCAGAGGGCTACCTATTGTTTGCTCTGCACCTGCAGACCAGTCCTAGCCATCTCTGCTATCCTGTGGTTGAACCACACCTTCTGCATGAGGTCTGAACCACTTCCATGTTTGCGGTTCCTTGGGCATTCATTCCATCAGCATCAGGGTTACAGAGTTTCCTTAATATCTTACAGTTATTCTTTTATCATGGGTAACAGTTCTTTATATTTAGCTTCCCTAGTTTAATCTAAGTGGTTTCTATTTCTCTCTTGACTTGGCCCAGACAGCTGCATCAATGGAATTAAATTTGTGATACATACATTTCAGCAGAGTATTCTATTTATTAGAGGGAGAGTGAAGCTCTCAATCATTTAAAAGAGTAACATCTTGGAGGATAATATATTTTGAAGAAGATAATTTTGAATAAACATTGATCTCAGGTTCATCCTAATTGACTTAATCGAGCAAAGAGGGAAGGTTGTCAAAACAGGACTAGCAATCAGGACTGAGGAGAAATTTGGGTCATTGGAAAAATGCATATTCAATTTTGTTTCCAAATATCTATCCCTTCGCCCCTATTTTTAATATGTCAAACTGTTTTAAAATGAAAAGATAAGGATATGAATTATCAACACAATTGGGAGTGAACTTGACCTCTCATGATAGGAAGTCTTTGGACAATTCTATCTTTCAGGAGTTTGTAGAATATCCATCTCAACTTGGAGGGAGTGACTCAGGAATCCATCTTGTGTCTAATTTGGTTCAATGTTTCTGCCCCTGGATAAAAACCAAGTAGAGCGATTCATTGAACTTTCAAATAAGAACTGCTAAGAGGAATAACAAATATACAAGTATAGGATAAAGAAACACAAAGATCCATGTAGAGTTGAGGCTAAACACTCTATAATTTAACAAAGCTGAGTCTTCTGTAGATTTATATTTTAAGACTGTTCCTAAAATTTTACAGGTCTCCCCAAAGGAGAGAAAGTTTACTATTTTCTCAGTAAGAAATAATGTGCATTGCCTGTCTTTGCTGATTTCTCTGGGTGAAAGTGGAACCCTTGATGAATTTGCAGAAAGGTTCATAAATATAAAGAATTCACTCTTTTAATCTAGTTTTCTCTTAACAGTGCCTAAGGATCAGATGCAGGCCATGCCTTCACAAAAAGCATAAATCTGGTCAATTCCTGTTGAAAATAAAAGCAAGTCAAATGAGTGAGCAGTAAGTCAAGAATATGTCATCTGCAAAACAACTCCTTACACGACTCAGTTTTTCAGTTCCTATGTCCACATGAAGATCTTCTGCAGTATACATAACCACTGATAATTTGAGGTGGATTTATGGTATATATAAGCAGACATTGTCATCCCATAACCAAAAATGAGCTGCCATATATATGTGCCTTAGATAAAGTCACCCTAAAGGATTTATAATAAGCAATAATAATATAATAATAAAAATTATCATTTTTGAGAGCATCCTATTTTCCAGTTACTGTGGGAAGCACTTCACTTGTCTTAGAGATTAAGTAACTAGATAAATTTACATTGCTGGAAAATTAAAGATGTTGTATTCGAGTCCCACTGTCTCTGAATCCAAGGCCATTTTTCTGCACTGCCAGAGTTGAAAGGAGCCTGGAGATCATTTAGTGCATACCTTTTTTTAGGGGAGAAAGAGGCCTGAGAAGAGAAATGACATGTATATACATGGATATACAGAATAAGAACTCAAACTTATGCTTCCTTACTTCTTGCCCGCTAAGGTTTCTATCACACAAAGCTTGTGAAGTATATTAGATTCTCTCTAAGGATGCAGAGTGTGTTTCTGAGTCTTGCTGTAAAGAGGGTAGAGAGTGGTGACAATGGGTTGGGAGAGGGTGTGGCAATAGTTGAATGCATTTCAATCAGAGTGTAATGTTCAGATATGGAAGGTCAGTTCAATACATATTTTTTGATTCTTACTATGGGACCATTACTGTGCCAGGTGTCATGGAGAGCAATAAATCAATCAGATATAAATCTTCCATTCAAAGAAATTATAGCATAAGAGAGGAAAAGTATAAGTATACAAACTAAAGTAATACAAAATATATGGAGCCATAAGAGTTGTGTTATTTTGTTTTTGTTTTAGGAAAGTATTGACTTAGGTAATTTACTAATGTCTTCACTGTATTTTAAGCTCCATAGCATAGTGTTTTAAAAGCTCAGTCATTGGATTACACTGCCCTCTGAATTTGAGTCCCCGAAATCAAATAGTCAAAGGAAGGAAGAAGGGAGGGAGGGAAGAGATTAGGGTGGGAAGGGCAGAGGATTCAAGACACTCTAGGGCATAGAGGAGATATGCAACTTCATTGCATGAAGAAGTCCTTGCTGTCTTTAGGAAAGTCATGGATGCTATCTCAGCTAAGCTTAGAAGATTTCACAGAGTTTCAATATGTGTAACAAACTAATCAATTCAACTTCAAATTCTGTGTTATTCTCAGCACTGTAGGAATTTTATACAAATGAAAAGACAATTTAAAGTTTCTCTCTTTTCATCATTCTAAGAAGGTGGGTAAAAATTTGTATCCTAAGGTCTAAGATCACCAACTTGCAGCCTGTGGGCCACATCTGGCCACAGATATCTTCTGACTGGTCCATGAAGGTTTTTTAGACATTAAAACTATTTGCTGGAGTTCCTGTCATGGCTCAGTGGTTAACGAACCCGACTAGGAACCATGAGGTTGAGAGTTCCATCCCTGGCCTCGCTCAGTAGGTTAAAGATCCGGTGTTGCCATGAGCTTTGGTGTAGGTCGCAGATGGGGCATGGATCCTGCGTTGCTGTGGCTCTGGTGTAGGCCAGCAGCTGTAGCTCCAATTGGACCCCTAGCCTGGGAACCTCCATGTGCCACAAGTGTGGCTCTAAAAAGACAAAATAAATAAATAAATAAACAAACAAACAAACAAAACTATTTGCCAACCTTTAAAAATCAAGAAAATTTGCATACGAATGGCATTTTTCTGTATACTTATCCCTGGTAGAAACAGCCATGAGGTCCAGAAACTATTTTCCAAGTTTTCTGGACTCCATAAGACCTTCAGATGTGTGCATAATTCTGAGGGACAGAGGTGAGCCCCTGCTCTTCTAAAAAGAATGACTGAGATCAATTTCCTGCCAATCCTCTAGATAGAGGCAGATCCAGACATATTTGATTCAGGATAATTAATAAATGTAAGGGTGTTTGGCAAACAGACAAAAATGTATCTTTTCATAAGTATAGATGGAAGTAGAAGGGAACATCTAGGTTGAGAGAAAAAGCAACTCAAGTGTGTTCAGGGAAGATAAATAGGTGAAGGAATGATTATATGGGGTGGGACATGGTGATGGCGAAGGGAGGAATAAAGTGAGAAATGTGGAAAGGCTGGTATGTTGGGTCACATCATAGAAGTTCTTGAATGAATTACATACCAAAGGGTGCCTGTGAAGCTCTTCCCCTGCCCTTCTTATTCTTTTTTTCTTTTTTGGGGGGAGGTGGGGTAAAGGCTTTACAAACTTAATAAATACATATAACAATCTAAACAAAAATTAAAATTAAAAAATATTCAGTCAAAATCCCATTCAATTAGAATGGTTTCCTTTCCCCCCTTATATTTCCCTTTAAGTTCTTTTCCATTATCTATCATAGTCCCTGAATAGCTTCTAAAATATATCCGTAAGAGGAATGGAATACAGATAAGTAATTTTGTCCCATTATTACTGCTTGGTCAAAGAGCATTTGAGTGCTTGACTTTAGCAAGTACTTCTGTACATATGATTCCTCAAATCTTACAACATTCTCTGAGGTAAGTGAAATTCTACTTTCTACTCAATGAAGCTAAATCCCATGCTGTGCCTCCCCGCCCTCGCTATTTACCGTATCCCATAATTTGCACTGCAGTTCATTAGGTCTTGGTGCTCTGGACCCTATGGACACAGAAAGAGTATATTTTACAGTATAGGGCTAATGAGGATAGGATGACCTAGAACTAGGTATATGGAAAAAGATGAAGCTGGTGTTGAACAGGATAGAGGCTGAGGAGCAACCAGCCTACAGGTGCAAACCCTGTAATTCAAGAGGAGCAAATGGGACATGCTTGAGTTATTCAGGAGGCAGGCAAAGAGCTTCCTGGTTACTGAACAGAAATACAGTCTATGTAGGAAGAGTCTGCAAAGAGTAAGGAAAAGTTCACATTCGCAGCCTCCAAGACATGTGAGGAAGAGAGAACTCAGGAATAATAATGATTCTCTGAGAAAGCCATAATCAGAGCATTATGCATGATAATGTTTCTCAAAATTTCAGAGGCATCTGAATTACATGAGGGTCTTTTCAAAAATACAGATTCTGGTTGAGTATGTCTGGGGTAGGTCCTGCCATTCTGCATCTCTACCAAGTTCTCAGGTGTTGTGGATGCTGATGGTCCTCTCCTAAGCAGCAAAGCTCTACACCGAGACAACCAATCAGGAGAGATCAGTCGCCAGGGGCCTTAGAGCAGCCTTAGGTGAGGATCCATCCTGAAGACACCAAGTTTGAACTGGCAGGTGGGGAATCACTCAAACTTTGCAGTACAGAATGAGAAGGTGAAAGAGTTCAACACAAGCTAAGCTTGACCCAACTCCTCAGACACCGCTTCTGATAGTTGTGATGGAGGTGACTCCACCAGCTCTGCACAGGGCCACTCTGAAGCAATCAATCAACATACAAATACTTTTAAAATGGGCTTTCAAAGCTTGGCAGATGAATCAGAGTCAGTCCTTTTAGACCCTGCCCCAAGTTAGTGGGAAATAATAAGTACTAGGTTTTTATTGTTTTAAAACTGGCAGTAAATTTGGGAGCATGGCTCAGCTTCTGTAGCTTGCCCAAGGGAGCTGAAAATAGGACTCATTGGCAGAGAATGTCATCTGCTGTGTTTGAGATTAAAACAAAAGCCAGATGGGCCCCAAAGACAGAAGAAGAGGTAGGGCAGATGGAAAATGCCCACCATGGGTTATATAAAACACAGGATGAGAAACTTGCTTGTATTTTACCCTTTTGAACCAAGAGGATGTTAGGGAAATACTCACCTAAAATGAGAAGGGCAGCTGTCTAATGTCAAAGATAAAGCTGGAGAGTAGTTAAAGTGGTCAGGATAGATCTTAATCAGTAACATACTATTGCAATAGGGGGAAAAGTCCAGCATGAACTAAATTCAATTTGGATTTGTACAGAGGTGATGGGGCATTTAAAAGGACAGTGGAGAAACTAGGAAGGGAGTGAGCCAGGGCTCAGTAGAGTCAGGGCTCAGTAGAGTCAGGGAAATGAAAAATTACAAAACGCAGGATGGGTTGGTTCCTTGTGAAAGCCATCTGTGTTTTTCTTTTTTCCTTTTTCTTTTTTTTTTTTTTAAACAAGTGGCCGCACCTGTGGCATATGGACGTTCCCAGGCTAGGGGTCGAGCCACAGCCACTGCAGAAGCAACGCCGAGTAGTTATGTTGTGAGCCACACGGGCAGTCCCCATCTGTGTTTTTAAACTGGAGCTTGTCAAAATTTGGCTCCTGGTCTCCCACAGAGGCTGGGAGACAGGGGCCCTATCTTTAGGTGTTGGATGGGACAAACAAAAAATTTTTTTGGCAGCCTTGAGTTTTTTCAGGCAGGTGTTCTAAGAGTCACCCTAGGGATGTAGCCATGGGCTGTTAGAAATTATGTTAATGTTTTTTTTTTCCAAGTCTTTATAGGCCAAAGGTAAGGTCTAGTCAAGAAGAAGCTCAGAGAAGGAAATCTTTGTTATGAAGTAGTGTGACACTGGAAGTGCTCAGACGTTGCTAAATTGCTCCACCTTTGGGAAATTCCAGAAGCCAAAACGTATGTCCTCAGATTCAGCTTTTGATGTGATTCAATGACAGCACTAAGGTAATCATTTAACAAGTTATTGGCTATATTAATAATAACAAGGCAAATCCATTCCATATAAGTTCAAGAAGGGCTTAACAAGTTATCTAGACAGCCCCATCCCAGCCTCACATCCTCATCTGTGGTATACTTCACATTAGGGAAAGTTATGGAAAGAAACAGATATATGTCAGATACATGTTTTATGAAAGAAAAGAAGGAAAGGAAGAAAGAAAGAGAGAAAGAAAGAAAGAAAGAAAGAAAGAAAGAAAGAAAGAAAGAAAGAAAGAAAGAGAGAGAGAAAGAAAGAAGAAAGAAAGAAGGAAGGAAAGAAAGAAAGAAAGAGAAAGAAAGAAAGAAAATGAAAGAAAGAAAACTTGAAAGAAAGAAAACTTGAAAGAAGAAAGAAAGGAAGAAACTGCTAAAGCAATGTGGGGAGCTGAATTTCGCAGATCCTGGGATTTTTCCCCTGCTAAATGGAGTTTGCAATGTCTTCCCAACTCTCCTCACACCCACACCCATGCCCGATTTTCTGCAGCATCCATAGCCTCAGGTGTAGTGGGAGGCAATGAGTCCCGATGCCATCTGTGCAGCTAGGATGCCCTGGTATTTCCACTCTCCGCCCCCTATGTCTCATCTCCACCCCTATATTTTTTCTTTAGAAAAATATGCAAGGAACTGTTTGATCTCATTCCTCTCCCCCTTACCACTCCCCACCCTACACACATAAACACACATTTCTCCCCTGAGTCAGTTTGTCAAACCTTTTGTTATTTACCCTTTAGCGTCACAAATAAGTCTGGTCTTGCCAACATGAACCACATTGCAGTATTATTTATATAGCAGCAATTCCTTCCTGCATCTGTGATTATAACCTAAAGGAAAGA
Source organism: Phacochoerus africanus (assembly GCF_016906955.1). Classification (NCBI taxonomy): domain Eukaryota; kingdom Metazoa; phylum Chordata; class Mammalia; order Artiodactyla; family Suidae; genus Phacochoerus; species Phacochoerus africanus. The sequence continues at coordinate 208,259,625 of NC_062544.1, read as the reverse complement.
ACTAGAGCACTGGCTGGGCTTTCAAGTGTTTCCTTTTTGCTTAAGTCATTAATGTTCCAACATTCGGTGCAGGTTTTCTGCCATGGTTTTTAGCCACTAAACTAATGTTACATTAAAGTGATAAATGATGCTATAAAAATGAGGAACCCCAGCTGAGGGATTAATATGAGGTGCCCTTTAAAAAGGATTTAGATTGTGTATTTTGGATGTATTTGTTATGAGATTCTTCGAGCATTTTAGTAATACATGCGCTTTATACCCTTGCATTTTGTGATGTCTGTTTAAACAATGTCAGATCAACTCTCGCTTCATAGACACTAAAGATAAATCTTCTCATTAAATGAAGCTCTTTTGGTCCTATCCATATAGAAGCCCATGGTAGAAAAGTGACTAAGGGGCTCTTCTGAACTCATTACCATTCATTCAGTCTACTGCCTTTCTCTTCCTGATCTCTTCCTTTCTCTTTCCCTCCACTAGAGTCATCCTGCTTTTCCCCATCAAATGGGTGAGGTCCTCTGACATCCTCCCACACAAAGGTAGTTTGGCAGAGGGTAAAAGCTTCATTGCTGGGGAGTTCCCGTCGTGGCGCAGTGGTTAATGAATCCGACTAGGAACCATGAGGTTGCGGGTTCGGTCCCTGCCCTTGCTCAGTGGGTTAAGGATCCGGCGTTGCCGTGAGCTGTGGTGTAGGTTGCAGACGCGGCTCGGATCCCGCGTTGCTGTGGGTCTGGCGTAGGCCAGTGGCTACAGCTCCGATTCAACCCCTAGCCTGGGAATACCCATATGCCGTGGGAGCGGCCCAAGAAATAGCAACAACAACAACAACAACAACAACAACAACAAAAAAAAAAGACAAAAAAGCTTCATTGCTAAGAACTCTCCTAATGACTCTTCCTCCTCAAACAGGGCTGTGTTATGTGATCATTAAATTACTCCAGAACACTCAGGGTTTAGTTAAAGAAAAGCCCCAATATTCCCCCAGTTTTCTCATAGGTAGATTAATTTTATGTTTTGCATTTATGAGAAACTTTTAAATTCTTTCCTGATCAAAAACAACCAAATGTCCATCAACAGATGATTGGATTAGGAAGATGTGGTATATATACACAATGGAATACTACTCAGCCTTAAAAAGGAATGACATAATGCCATTTGCAGCAACATGGATGGAACTAGAGACTCTCATACTGAGTGAAATGATTCAGAAAGACAAAGACAAATACCATATGATATCACTTATTACTGGAATCTAATATACAGCACAAATGAACATCTCCACAGAAAAGAAAATCATGGACTTGGAGAATAGACTTGCGGCTGCCTGACGGGAGAGGAAGGGAGTGGGAGAGATCGGGAGCTTGAGGTTATCAGATACAACTTAGAATAGATTTACAGGGAGATCCTGCTGAGTAGCATTGAAAACTATGTCTAGATACTCATATTGCAACAGAACAAAGGGTGGGAAAAAAAAATGTATACATGTAAGAGTAACTTGATCCCCATACTGTACAGCAGGAAAAAACAAACAAACAAACAAATAAATAAATTACTCCAGAACACTCAGGCTTTAGTTAAAGAAAAGCCCCAATATTCCCCCAGTTTTCTCACAGGTAGATTAATTTTGTTTTGCATTTATGAGAAACTTTAAAACTCTTTCCTGATCAGTTCTGAAAGTACCAGCTCTTAAAGTCCTTGCATCATAAGACATATGTGCTGATATTTGCTCTGAAGATAATTACATTTCCATTGGGTAGAATATTGACATTAAATTATTTCCTAATGTCACCTTTGCTGAATAGATCTTTTTTCTCTCATGCCTTTAATCTTACGTCACTATCTTATCTACATTTACCAATCCTGAAAAACACTTGTGATAAAGGATGACATAGGTATAAGAGGTGTCATAGCAACCAGAAGAGGCTGTAATTATTCTGCAGTGCTATCAATTGGTTTTTCAGGGAGTTATGCTCTTTAAAAAAAAAAAAAAAAAAAAGGACACTTCTTTTTCAAGTTAAGGCAATTAGAAGTCTGTGCAGATTGACTATTACATGAAACCTTCAAAAGCACATCTGAGCCCAGTTACTCAGCTTCTTATTTGCAACATAGATAATGTAGACTGATGGAAAGAAAACTGAGGAACTCAGGAAATGATATTGGTAATTCAACCCAAACATGCTTTGGGGGATTCCTCTGTGTCTTCTATTTTATCATTAAAGTCCTAATTGCAGAACTAAAACTGTTCTTAAACCTAACAAATCTTACTTCTCTAGTTCCCTTTTCCCTTTTGGATTGGAACTGATTTACAACCTGATAGTGAATGTATCTTTGGGCACATCCAAAGACACGTAAAAACTGTTTGAATTCTTAAAAATGAAATCCTCAAAGTAAATCATAATGATATTTCAAAGATCACTTTCTGTTAGTGGCTTATCAGTCAAATCAGTTTCCTGTATTGAAGACCCTAACTTGAAAATCCACTGAATAAGTAGGAATGAAGCAGAAATACTGGAGTCTGAGCTTTGCTCTTTGTGGATGACCATTTTCAACTCCCTGTTATTGATCAATCACCAAAATCATGCTTTAGTTCACTGTTATCTAAAATCAAAACAATTTTTGTCTACTCCCAATAAAGCTTTACTGTGCAATTACCTGCACCTAGTTTTTAATCTTTCCTATTTTTAAAGATATTTTTATTATCACCTAGATTTTCCCCTTTTCCATTCCCTACTTTCAAAGGGATTTAAAAGACTTTTGAGTCCCTTAATTATATAAATGATTTCTCAGCATTAGGAAGTAGCCTTTCAAAAAGAAAAAGAAAAAGAAAAAGGAAAAGAAGTAGCCTTTCATACTGTAAGATCTCATTCATTCTGGCTAAATCTCCTTCAGGAGTTTTGCGAGCAGTCTGCTGAGCTCGTTTTAGTTAGGTCACTAGATTCTGGGGTCAGATATACTAATCTTCGCATCCTTCTATAAAGTTATGCTCAATTTTCCTAGAATAGGTAAGACATAGAAAATAATGGAGAGAGGTAAAGGAAACATATGAGAAACTGAGATAGTATGTATTATTCTAAATTATAAGAAAATTTATGAAATATTATTTATTGTATCAAGATCCATGCTTTTCCCCCACAATTACTTCTCTCCCACCTAGAATATTCAATAGCTTACTTCCTGGTCTCATTCTTTTGCATATGTTCCACAAAATACAATATAAATTATATGGGAATTCCTTGCTTTAAATTTACATCAAGTTTTTCAAGGTGTGGTCCTTGAAGACTGATTCAGAATCTCCGGGGGAATTTACCAAAAAGGTAGACTACTAGTATTCTCCTTATTCTAATGAGTCAGAACCTGTGTATCTTCCTAACAAACCTTCTTGGCAATTCGTAAACCATCAACTATTAAGACATATAGTACAATCTAAAATACCCAGCATGCTGTAAGAGATGCTCTATCATGTGGCCCAATTCCTCACTAGTTGTCTCAGTCTCCAGATTAACCAGGTTCTCTTGGTTTGAGAAACAGAGATTCCCTCCAGGCTCATTTTATAAAAAGGACTCGTCAAAGAGGAGGTAGATTTAGGGACAAACTGTTCTGTGACTCTCATAAGAACCCTATGGTTTCTCTTCATGGAGCTTCTTTTATTTATTTATTTTTTTCTTTTCTTCTTTTTAGGGCCACCCCTGAGATGGATTTCCTGGGCTAGGGGATGGATCAGAGCTGCAGCTGCTAGCTTATACTACAGCTACAGCAATGCTGGATCTGAGGAGCATCTGAGACCTGCATCCCCAGCTTGAGGTAACCACGGATCCTTGATGCACTGAGCTATCCTCGGGGACACCATGTTGAGTTCTTAACCCACTGAACCACAATGGGAACTCCTCTTTATGGATCCTCTAACTCCACACAATTTCAATTTGTCATGGACCTGATTCTTATCGTTTTTTCTCCATATGTTTTCTCTTAAGAAAGATATCTTCTATATCTTTTTCTTCCATTGAATATCTTTGACGTCTTTATCTTCCACTGAAACTTTGTGCCTTTAAATTTCAATAATCAAAGATGGCACATGATCGGCCTAATTCATTTTTTTGATTAAGTCAGTGTAGGGGCTTTTGATGAGCCTATGGAATAGCTCACTTCTAATTTAATGAGGGACATTTGGAGACAAGGTCAGATGGTAAAGGTCATGGCTACCTAAGAGAAAATCCTGAGTAATGGTTGGATAAATAGGTAGCCTCAAAGAAGAGGCTGTGTATGGGCAAATATTGCCATCAGTAGGCCAACTGTACTCTCTTTCCCCTGCCCTAGATACACATGGCCAATATACTTGTTCCTAAAAAGTACGCTAAAGTTCCCACCTCTTCGCCTTTGTATATACACTTTTTTCAAACTGAAATGACCTACTTTTTCAATCTACATCCACTGAAGTCTTATTATTCCTTCAAGGTCTGTTCTCAATTTAATTTCACGAAGGTTTCCCAAACACTCTAAATAGAATTAAACTCTCCATGACCTATTCTCTCAAAATCCCTTTAAAATGCTTTTTTGTTTCCTATAAATTTTGTATTTTTTTTTTTTTGGTCTATAATTAATATCATTTGGATAGCTGTGAACCATTGGAGGTCAGGAATCTTGTTGAATTAATTTGTGGTCTCTCTGCAGAGTTAATAAAAGTACCTGCAAGCATTAAGTGTCAAAACAGTGTTTTTGAACTTTATTTAATAATGTGGTTAATCCAAAATTATAAAGTTCAAATCATTGTGTTAAGCTTAGGTTTGACTTGGGGTGGTATTGGATTCACTGCTGTTCTATCAGTTTGTGAAATGTTGGTATATTTCAATATTGTTGAATGAAAAGAAAGTGTAACAAAAAAATAATTATAATTAATATGTGCGCCTTTAAAAAAAAAAGAGATCCCAAGATATTATGTATCTTCTAGTTTATCTCATGATAAATAAATTAATAACATTGTAAACATCACACATTTTTAGTTTATCTACTCTGGGCCTTATTTCCTCCCTATAAAAACTAAAAGTGTTGGTTTGAATAGTCTGGATGGGATGGTCCTAAAATACCTTCTGCTTCTGACATTTGATAATCTAAGGAGCTTCCAATGTCATTACCAATACCACTTGCATTTCCCCTCCTTCCTCTTCTCCATTTATTTCCTTGGCCATTAAATTACAGGGATTTTTTGTACTCTTACACCTTCCTCATAGTTAAAGATACACTTTGGGCCTCCAAATTCACTGCATTTGCATTAGTCAGAATCTACTTGTTCCCCACCTTCCTTGCACTTATAAGGGGACTTTCACACCAACCCTCTTCTCTTACATTTCAAGCTACAGTGTAAGGAATGTTCCACACCTCAGAACTTTTCCTTCAAACTGAACTTAAGATGATTAGAATATTTTGTGGAAGTTCCCAGGCTAATTGTCACAACAAAATGCACAGGGGACTACCAGGAAGTTTGTTTCAGCACATGCATTAGGAATTCCCTCCCCTCCTGCCACTCCTCTGGGAGCCCCAGCTAGTGAGTCAGGGCTCTGCTGGCAGAACCCTTGAAAGATCCTGGAAAATAAAATTTCTCAGAAGGGCAGATGATTCTTCCTGGTAGAAAATGCCCGGGTGTAAAAACAGAGGCTGAATGACTGAATTTACAGCAGTAATTATCTCAGAATGATAATTAACTATCTTCAAGTTTTCAGAGATTTAAATGCCTCCTACTTTGCTGTAACTGTATCTGTTTCAGTATGAATGTGTTTGAATCTTCTGCTTAGATTCCAAAGAATGACTGAAAACTGTGTATTCTTTTTCTTCCTAGGATTTTTTGCACTCATTCCTCCCTTGGTCTCTTAATCTATAATGGAAATTAGTTTTGTGTAACTAATTTTTATTTTTCTAATTTAAATGACCATGAGTGACTCTTTCAATTTTTAGATCCTCGTATCAACACAATACTTTAACATGCTGTGACCATTAAGATCTCAGCTTTTGGCCATCAGATGGATTTGGGTCTAGTTGGTCTCAGCTGCACAGTGGTATACAAATGGGTTCGAGCAGGGTCTACCTGAGGTATAGGCAATAAGAGGATGCATTGTTGGTAGAGAATTTATAAACTATAATAAAACTGACTAAAATTCAGTCTGATTTTTATCATCATCACACACAGACACTTTTAAGAAATATCAATAATAAAATAATTCTTTTTGAAAAAAATTCTTATTTTGGTCCAAGTTCTAAACCATTGGTTCTCAAAGTATATTTTGACCTAAGACACGAGAAGTACTAGAGACTCAAAACAGTATGGTACTGGTACAAAAACAGACATACAGACCAATGGAACAGAATAAAGAACCCAGGAATAAATCCAGACACTTACAGTCAATTAATCTTCAACAAAGGAGGCAAGAGTATAAAATGGGAAAAGGACATCTCTCCAACAAGTGGTGCTGGGAAAACTGGACAGCTGCATGTAAATCAATGAAACTAGAACACACCCTCACATCATGCATAAAAATAAACTCGAAACGGCTTAAAGACTTAAACATAAGACATGACACCAAAAAACTCCTAGAAGATAACACAGGCAAAACATTCTCTGACATCAACCATGCAAATGTTTTCTTAGGTCTCTCTCCCAAAACAATAGAAATAAAAACAAAAATAAACCAATGGGACTTAATCAAACTTACAAGCTTTTCCACAGCAAAGGAAACAGTTAAAAAAAGAAAGGAGTTCCTGTTGTGGCGCAGTGGTTAACGAATCCGACTAGGAACCATGAGGCTGTGGGTTCGATCCCTGGCCTTGCTCAGTGGGTTAAGGATCTGGTATTGCTGTGAGCTGTGGTGTAGATTGCAGATGCAGCTTGGATCCTGTGCTGCTGTGGCTCTGGCGTAGGCCGGCGGCTACATCTCTGACAGGACCCCTAGCCTGGGAACCTCCATATGCCACTGGAACGGCCCTAGAAAAGGTAGAAAGACACACACACACACACACACACACACACACCACACACACACACACACACAAAAGGACGAAAACAGCATACAGAATAGGGAATAGGAGAAAATAGTTTCAAATGATGCGACTGACAAGGGCTTTATCTCTAAAATATACAAACAACTTAATATAATTCAACAGCAAAAAAAACCCAACAACCCAATCAAAAAATGGGCAGAAAACCTGAATAGACATTTCTCTAAAGAAAATATAAAGATGGCCAACAGGCACATGAAAAAGTGCTCAACATCACTAATTATTAGAGAAATACAAATCAAAACTACAGTGAGGTACCACCTTACATCAGTCAGAATGGCTGTCATTAACAAGTCAGCTAATAACAAAAGCTGGAGAGGGTGTGGAGGAAAGGGTACCCTCCTTCACTGTAGGTGAGAATGTAAATTAATTCAACAGCTATGGAAAACATTATGGAGGTAAAACGGAAAACTAAATATAGAACTACCATATCATTTGATAACCCCATTCCTGTGCATATATCCTGACAAAACTTTCATTGAAAAAGATACATGCACCTGTATGTTCATTGCAGCACTATTCACAATAGCAAAGATATGGAAATAACCTAAATGTCCAGTGACAGATGAATGGATTGAGAAGATGTGGTACATATACACAATGGATTACTATTCAGCCATGAAAAAGAACAAAATAATGCCATTTGCAGCAACATGTATGCAACTAGAGACCCCATACTAAGTGAAGTAAGTGAGGAAGAGAAAGACAAATACCACATGATATCACTCACATCTGGAATCTAAAGCATGGCACAAATGAACCTATCTATAGAAAAGAAACAAACTCATGGACATGGAGAAGAGACTTGTAGTTGCCGGGGGGAGGGGGGAGGAGTGGGAGGCACTGGGAGTTTGAGGTTAGTAGATGCAAACTACTGCATTTGGAATGAATATCCAATGAGATCCTACTGTATAGCACAGGGATCTGTATCTAAACACTTGTGATGGAACATGATAGAGGATAATGTGAGAAAAAAAAATATATGTGTGTATAACTTGGTCACCTTGCTGTGCAGCAGAAATTGATAGAACATTGTAAATAAACTATAATAAAATATTTTAAAGAAGAAAAGATGGACTATATATTTAGTATATATAACACATATTTAACAAGTAATCAATTGATGGACATAATTTCCAATCTTTGTTATCACAAACAGATCCACAATATCCTTATGTATAATTATTTTCATACTTAACTACAAGGTGTTTATTTAGTATGTCATCCAAATGAGGACATCTTTGAGATTAAAAGGGAGCAGTATGATTATTTATACTAGGACAGGACAAGTGTAAATAGGACTATATCCCAGGCAAGCTGAGATCCATGATCACTCCACTTACATTGCACCTATTACATGCCAGGCATTTTGCATATATTTACAATATTTAATAATCAAGGCAACTCTGTGATAAATTTTCTATTATTATCTCCATTCTATAGATCAGAAAACTCTGACATGAGAGATAGTAAATAATTTGCCAAAGGCTGCATAATTACTAAATGCAAATTAGCATTCAAACACAAATACTGTGGCTACTCAAACCCAAATAGTGTGGCTCCAGCATCTATGCTCTTAATCATTGCATTACAGTGTCTCTCTTTGACGATGTGAGAGATTACCAAAGGATAAATTCCTAGAATTAGAGTTGCGAGTAAAAATGTGTATGAATTTTTATGTTGAAAGATATTGTCAAATATCTATGTATTACACTGAACTTATAATATTCTCTAACCAATAATGCATCATATTATCTAACTTCCCATATTCTTACCCGTGTTGTGTATTGTCAATCTTTTAGTGAAATAATAATTTTCATTCTGATGAGTAAAAAATTATATTTGAAATTATATTTCAATGTATTTTTTTCTCACATTATCCTCTATCATGTTCCACCACAAGTGATTAGATACAGACCCCTGAGTCAGGCCAGGGATGGAACCCAAATCCTCACAGAGACACTGGGTTCTTAACCCACTGAGCCAGAGTGGTAACTCCTATTCTGGATATTTTGTTTGTTTAGTTTTCCACATGAATATTGGAAATAGCTAATATAAAACCAAAGTTTCATTCATATTATTAATTTCTCTATTATTATAATTTATATAGATTAAAATTTTTATAATAGTTCTCTTGGAAAAACTGGCATTCTTTGTTATTCTTTTAAGTCTTATTTAAGTTATTGGATAGTTTTAAACTTATATTCGCATGGAACTTGTTTGAATATAGGAGATATTTATTTTTATATAATAATTTTATTTTATGTTTTTTTTTTCGTCTTTTTGTCTTTTTAGAGTCACACCTGCGTCATATGGAGGTTCCCATCTAGGGGTCCAACCCGAGACAAAGCCGCTGGCCCAAGGCAGAGCCGCAGCAACACGGGATCTAAGCCGTGTTGGTGACCTACACCACGGCTCTCCGCAATGCTGCATCCTTAACCCACTAAGCAAGGCCAGGGATTAAACACATGTCCTCATGGATGGTAGTTGGGTTCATTAACCACTGAGCCACACAAGGAACTCCTATATAATAATTTTGTACATAGGAAACTTACTGAATTCTAATGTCACAATTTTATTTTTTTTTTGTCTTTGTTGTTGTTGTTGTTGTTGTTATTGTTATTGTTGTTGTTGTTGCTATTTCTTGGGCCGCTCCCGCGGCATATGGAGGTTCCCAGGCTAGGGGTTGAATCGCAGCTGTAGCCACCGGCCTACACCAGAGCCACAGCAACGCGGGATCCGAGCCGCGTCTGCAACCTACACCACAGCTCACGGCAACGCCGGATCGTTAACCCACTGAGCAAGGGCAGGGACCTAACCCGCAACCTCATGGTTCCTAGTCGGATTCGTTAACCACTGTGCCACGACGGGAACTCCTAATGTCACAATTTTAATATGAATACATAAATAGTGATCAAACATAAAATAAATCTTTCATAATGGAAGAAGACAACAAAATAAATAAGCAGAGAAAATATACCACTGAGATAATACAGAAATTTCAAAAAAAAAACTAAGCAGGAGTTCCAACTGTGGCTTAGCAGTAATGAACCCAACTAGTGTTCACAAGAACATGGGCTCAATCCCTGGCCTCACTCAGTGGGTTAAGGATCCTTCGTTGCTGTGAGCTGTGTTGTGTGTCGCAGATGCGGCTTGGATTCCATGCTGCTGTGGCAGTAGTGTGGGCCAGCAGATGCAGCTCTGATTCGACCCCTAGCCTTAGAACATCCGTATGCTGCAGGTGTGGCCCTAAAAAGCAAAAAAACAAAACAAACAAAAAACTAAACAAAACATCATATAAAAATGTATGGCTGTTAACATAACTGGAACTTCTTGGACCTTGACAGATTCTCCTATTCTTTCGCTGACCCTACCCAGGAAAGTACTGAGCAGTGGATCAAGGACTTTGTAGTTAATAGATATTGCTTAATAATCATTAGGATCAGGAGGCACCTATGCTGTTAGTCCCTAAACAATGAAGAAAACCTTCCTTGATGCCTAGGTGCCCAGAACACTCGTTGTTCATTCATAAATTTTGACTTAAGAATGCATGTCCTGATTCCAAGCCCTTACCACCTTACACTAGGTTAACTATAAAATTGTACCAGTGACCCTTTGGTGGTAAGTGTGGCAGCAAATACGTCTAGACTGTTGTCTGCCCAGACATGATCCTACCGTGTAAGTTACCCAATGATAAACTGATCCATTGATTGTAGGGGACTGTCTGCTTTGGTTTTTGGTCTCAGGTCTCAAGATGCTTTCTCTATTTAGTGAGCAATTTTCATCCCCTCTGTCCTCCAGCCAAAACAACCCTCCCATCAGAGGCTTCAGGGATATTAGAATAAAAATCTCATAAATAAAATAAAAAGTAGAATGCCATGGAAAAGGTAAAAATGATTTCAAGGAAGAGATCTTGGAATTTAAAATACTTGCCCAGACAAACAGTTCAAGAACAGTGTTGAAAGATGAATTCAAGGAAATATCTCACTTCTATGCAAACCTAATAAAATTCTCTATTTTGGAAGGAAAGAATTTTGTTAAGTGTTATATCTCCATATCTTCCATTTTGTTTTTGAATTGTAGTTTGCCTAACCAACATAGCCAACACAACTGTCCAATAACCTTACAGACCAAATTGATTCTGATTTGCTTTGATTTACTGTATGAAATCTCCTTACTTCTTCCAAACCAAACAAAACATAGCTCTCCAAAGCACTTTGCAGTGTGTAGACCCAAGGCATCAGTTGTTTGTTACTCACTGTGATAATTCATTTTCTACGTCAACTTGGACTGGACCACATCTTGTCCAGACATTTACTTAAACATTATTCTGGGTGTGTCTATGAGGATATTTCTGGATCAAATTAACATTTGACTCCATATATTGAGTAAAGCAGATAGATTGTCCTCCTTAATGAGAGTGAGCCTCATTCAATCATTTGAAGACCTGGAGAGAACAAGAAGCCTAAGAGGGAATTCCTCTACTTCACTCCAGAGCTGGGACATTAGTTCATTGGTTCTTTTCCTGCCTTCAGACTCAAAATTACACATCTGCTCTTTCTGCATCTCAAGCCTGCCAGCTTGAGGGCTGGAGTTATGCCATTAGCTCTTCTGAGTTTCCAGCTTGACCTTTTTGACCTCCATAAATGTGTGAGTCAACTTGAAAGTGTATGTGTGTGTGTGTGTGTTCTGAGTGTGAAACAGAACTTTGTTCCGTTTCTCTGTAGAATCCTGATGAATACACTTACAAAATTACCAATAGTGCAAAATAGCCATCCCATATCTACATAATTTGGAGAAAATATTATCTTCCATGGACATAAGGTGAAGAAGAGCAATGTGTTATAACAGAAAAGAATGAACAGATGGAAATCAGGAGACCTGGGGCCTGTTTCAATCTCTGACAGGACCTCTCTGAGACACTATCAATTACCTCATTGATCCAGAATATAGTTTCCAATATCTATAAATGTAGGGGTCTGAGTAGATGGAGTCTAAGATCATTTCCTGCTTTATGATTCTATGCCTTATTAAATAGTTACTTCATCCATTGTTTTAAAATTATATTTGTTACCAAAGTGCTAGAATAGAATCATTTACTCATTTACCCATCACAAATTGTTTCATTCACTTCTTTACTTTTTCTTTTTCCAAATTCTTTTCCTTCTTCAAATTCTAACTCACTGTCTTTTTTTTGGTGATTCACAATTTGTAAATGTTCTACTCCATTTATAGTTATAATAAAATATTTGATCTATTCCCCATGTTGTACAATATATCCCATAGCTTATTTTATACATAGGTATTTTTATTTTTAAAAATTTTTACATTTTCATCTTTATTTTTAAATTTTATTGGAGTATAACTGACTTACAATATTGTATTAGTTTCAGGTGCACAACAAAGTGAATAAGTTATATGTATACATATATTCATTCTTTTTTTCTCATATAGTTTATTACAAACTATTCAATAGATTCCCTGTGCTATACAGTAGGTTCTCACTATCTTTGGTTAATTAAATCTGTCTCCTCTAAGCAGAATTACATTCAGCTTATTTTGAGTTCCCACTGCATACTTTTCCCTCATATATTTGTTTAGGTACTTAGTGTATTATTTTATAAATTATCTGTTTATACATCTCTTTCATTATTAAGTTAGGAATTTCTAGATGATAAAGACTTTGACTCTTGCACAACAACATTCTGAAGAGATCACCTAAGACATAATAGACACTAAAGATTGCTGTTGAGTAAAGATTCAACTTAACAAATGTTGACTTACCATGTAGCAGACACAAAAACTGCATGCTGTGTGGAATCCAATGAGTAAGACCCCATCCATGATACTTATAATTAACTGAGAGTAGAGAAGATGAAAAATGCAATGAATATACTACAAACTAAAACTGGGTTTCTTGTTCTCAACCTCAGCACTGGTGACACTTTGGGGCCAATTAATTCCTTATTGTGGGGAAGTGTTCTGTGCACTGTAGAATGCTTAGTGTCATTTCTGGCCTCTACCCAGCAGAAGACGCCCAAGTTTTGACAAGGAAAAAATGTCTCCAGACACTGTCAAATATCCCCTAGTGCGAAAAGTTACCCCTGGAGAGGAAGACCCAGTTAAGACTGGTGCCAGAAAGTTATGCAAATACAGTGTTTTGGAGATACAAAATAGGTAGAAACATACCTACTTGGGAAAAATCAAGAAAGTTCTCACGGAACTCTTGTTTAAGATGAGCCATTATTAGCACTATGTTCAAAATATATTTGAAATTTTGACTAAAATACTCATCTCCTGAACAAGTTTGATTTGTTGTTTTTGAGCAAAGGGCACTTATAAAACTCAAGAAAAATTACACTGTGAATATTTTCTAATATGTAAACATTAAGGAGGAATACTATTCTTTAGCTGATTCTTGGTCTATTTTCCAAAAGAAAAAAAAAATTTTTTTAGGAGTTCCTGTTGTGGCTCAGCAGTAATGAACCCAGCTAGTATCCATGAGGACACGGCTTCGATCCCTGGCTCCACACAGTGGGCTAAGGATCTGGCATTGCCGTGAGCTGTGGTGTAGGTTGCAGAAGACAAAAAAAAAATTCTTTAGATTTGCAAATTCTTCTGCTTTCATCTTGAAAATGCAATTTAATAGGACTTTATTTTCTTGATGAATTATTCCTGCTTCATCATATGACCCTCTTAACTCCTAATAAGACTTTTTTTTGTCTTTATATCTCTTTCGTCTATTATTAATATAATTAAAATAATTCCTCCCATTAGGGTAATTAGGGTATTATTCTCACCCTTATACTTTAATTATTAATTATTTTATTATTTATTGTGTCAAGTTCTCTTACAAATAACATATTTTATCATTGCTGTTCTTTTAATCCATTCTGAGTGTTTTAATAGGCAATACATCATTGACATTTAACAGGAAAGTATAGATCATTTACCTTTTACTATAAGTACTGAAAAATATAGATTTACTTCACCATCTGAATTTTGGATATAGGAAAATTATAGTGATGAGAATTTAGAGGCAAAATCTCTGAATTCTACTACTTACTCACTGTGTGGGTTTGAACTAAATAATGTGCATGCCATTTTCATCATCTTTAAAATGGCAGCTTTTTGTACTTATTTCCTGACAGAATTGTAGGGATTAAAGGAGAATACACATCTAATACACTCATAATGCTACCTAATGCACTCAAAATTTTATTTATAAATATAATTTCAAGCTCTCCATAATATACTTTCTTCTTTGCTCTTTTTCTCTTTTCTATTCTTCTATTTGATTAATCTTAGTATAATATAATTTATTTCCTTTTTTTGGTCACTACCAGTTTTAAGGTTTTATATTTTCATTTGTATTCTTTTTGTGGTTGATTTTAACTTCTAGATCTGACTTAAAATTTAGTTAATAGCTTTACTTTTCACACAAACTACACAAAGTGAAGAATACTTTATTTACTCACATATTTCCCAATATTTTGATCACCGTTGCTTCCTGTATCTCAATTCTTCAAGGATTTAAAATCCTTCTTCCTGAAGGAGGAATCTGTCAGGGGCTCTCAGTTGTTGTTTATTTGAAATTCTCTTCATAGGACCCTCATACTTGATAGATTAGCAGTGCAGAGGTTGAGTTATTTTTGTACTATATCATGAAGGTATTATTCCATAACTGTGACCTCTATTGCTTTTGTTAAGCTCTCTAGAGTCATCCTAATTACAGTGCTTTTGTATGTAATCTCTTTTCTATTTAGTTGGATTTTACATATTTGCTTTGATTTCATGTTCTGAAGTTTAACTAAAATATGTCTAAGTTTGAAATTATTTATTCTTAATAGAACTTATGTTTCTTGAAAATGAAGAATTTTAATTCTAAAAATTCTCTACCTTATCTTCACATATAGACACCTCTCTTTTCTGTATTTTCTTTTGGAACTCCAATCAAACACACCTGGACATCCTAGGCAAGGCCTATTATCCTTGAAGCTGAACTTATCCTCCATGTTTCCATCTTATTGTCTCTGCGCTACCTTACAGTTGGTATTTTGCAGTTTATTTTTCAATTCTCAAATTCACTTTTCAGTTCTTATAACCTCCTGTAAACTATTTTTGTTGTGATACCATTTTAAGAGGGCTTCCTCTGTGAGATGTTCTTGTGACCTGCATTGTGGAATGTCTTGTTACAGTGGTTTTGTATTTGCCTTTGCGTTTGCCACACTGGTTTGGGACCAACATTTATCTTAATTAAGATGTAGATCTTGCAGTCATTGGTAATTTAGACTCCACTATTCAAAGACTTGGGTACAGGTTTACAATTTCCCCATTTTCTTCCATCTAGAATTTAGGCAAAGAGAAGATTCATTGTTGTCTATCTGCTTCCTGTGTCAGCAAATAGATTTTATTCTAGTTTACATTTTCACTGAGGTTTCAGTTCTTTTAGAGCCTCAGCTACATGTGTCAGTCTCCTTCCAACTTCTTACTAAACTGAGGTTACTAAAATCCAAGCAACTAGACATACTAAATCTGTTACTCAATGCTTCTTACCTTCCAGGGCTCTTGGCTTTCTTTTCTTTCCTTTTTTTTTTTTTTTTTTTTTTGTGGTCGCACCTGCAGCATATGGAAGTTCCCAAGCTAGGGGGTCAAATTAGAGCTACAGCTGCCAACCTATGCCACATTCACAGCAACATGGGATCTGAGCCATATCTGTGATCTACCCCACAGCTCACCTCAACACCAGATCCCTGACCCACTGACAGAGGCCAGGGATTGAACCCACATCCTCATGATTGCTAGTTAGATTCGTGTCTACTGTGCCACAATAGGAACTCCTTGGCTTGCTTTCCTTGGGTTGTTTTGTTTTTTAGGGCCACACCTTCAGCATAAGGAGGTTCCCAGACTAGGGGCTGAATCAGAGCCATAGCCTCTTGCCTGTGCCACAGCCACAACAATGCCAGATCCTAACCACATCTGCAACCTACACCACAGCTCATGGCAACACCAGATCCTTAACCCACCAAGTGAGGCCAGGGATCAAACCTGCATCCTTATGGATGCTAGTCAGATTTGTTTCCACTGAGCCATAATGGGAACTCTGCCTTTGGCTTTCTTAATCAATGGAAATTGATAAGTGGACAGACAGGAAAATTCAGGCAAGTCAGTAGTGGAGCAGGACCCTATGGGCCTATCCACAGTCCAGCCTTCCCTCATACCATATGCTTTAGCTTCCCTCTGAGCTATAAACATGTGTCTTGGAGATTTATAGAAATATCATGACCTGACCTCTGTGAACAGCTACAAGAACAAAGGATTTCTGCACCACAAAGTTTGCAACAACCAACCACACCCCTCCCTCGCTTTGCCTTTATGAAAGCTCTAGGAGATGTTTGTCTCAGATCAGGCATTTTAGCCACTGTAGCAAAGGGTCCCAGGTCCCAGGTCTTAACCTGTCTCAAATCTGCTGTGCTCTATGGTTTCGGAAAATTCAGTCCATGAACTTTTCAGTTTAATTTCTATCACCTGAGAATTCTCATTTCATCTTGTTAATTAAGCTATACATTTTATATATTGTTTTACTACATCCAACATCTCAAGCTATTCATGGTGGGAGAAATTTTATATTATTTCAGTCAATTATTTTGCTAGAATCCGGTGGGCTAGCACTATCAATATCAATACTTTATATATTGAAAACTTACTATACACAACTCATCTTAGGAGAACAAGACAACACCCTTCAAAGAGCTTTTAGTTCAAACCTTTGTGACAGTAATGGCAGTAGGATTTCTACACTTACAAGTGGTAGGAAAACAGAAGTTTATGCTTTATCAAAAAATACTTTTCAAAACTTAGAACAGACATCCAGAAACTTCTGGTTTCACTTCTAGGTTCTTCCTATACATCACACAATTTCAAAGAGCAAAAATAAATACCAGGTTGTAATAATACAAAAAAAAAAATGCATCGTGATTCCAGAGATGTTACTAATAAAAGAATTATGAGTAAAAATAAAGATGGTGGAGTCATATTAAAATGGAAATTTTGGACAAGTTCCCAAAAAATCTGAAATAAATAATAAAGTAAATTATTCACAGCCATTGAAATTCAGAGGTTCTCAACAATCATTTTGGTTTTTGTCATGCTGCATTCATTTATGACACCCAAATGTGAATTTTCAAATACAGCATGCATGAATTAGCTGACAAAATACCTTAAAGCAGAATATATTTCAGTATTCATTGCTAAATGGTTTTGCCAAGGAAATTGACTTGATAATGCTTCATGAAAAGTGTCAGCTATTATCAGGTAATTTCAAAGTCCAGTCTAAAATGGTATCAGTGCTTCAAAAGTAGAATAAAAAATATAACTTTTATATTTTAAAAGTTAACGCTTCCATTCTGTCCTTTCCTTCTCAGGATTATGTAAAATTTAAGACATGAAATCCCAAATAAATTATTTTTGTCATAGATTTTTCCCTATATGCCAGTTGTACGTAATACCTGAATACAAATTCTAAAGAACAAAAGGGTATGTTGTAAGGAGGCAGAAATAAAAGTAACTGCATGAAGGTTATTTTAAAATGTAAACGTAATTTTAAAATGATTCCATATTCATTTACTGAAGAGTTAAAAGCTTATTAAAATAAAAAATTATAGTCACAGTGGTTTAAGTCTTAAATCCATATACTTCAGAGGTATTTCACTGCATAGCCATTCTTCTAAGTGATGAGGACCATAAAGAGCTTTCAGACAGCCTCTCTTACTGTAGGCTCATCACATTCTTAATTGCTTTTCTAAAAAATGAAACCAATCTATAAGTTAATAAGCAAATAGGATAATTTCTAATTTAGATCCCTAATTCCAAAATCGCCTGAAAACTAGGCAAAGAAAAATAGGCTTAGGATCAGCAGATGATGATTATTTCAGCCTAACTAACAGAAGTGGCAACAAGGTAGATTAAGTCACAGATCAAAACCCAATCTCTGCACCCTTCTTAGGTTTCTCTTTTATTTTGACAAAGTGAGTGCATTAATGATAAAATGCTTCTTCTTTTTTTTTTTTTTTTTTTTTTTTTTGTCTGTTGGCCTTTGCTAGGGCCGCTCCCGCAGCATATAGAGATTCCCAGGCTAGGGGTCCAGTCAGAGCCATAGCCACTGGCCTATGCCAGAGCCACAGCAACACGTGATCTGAGCCCCGTCTGCAACACACCACAGCTCATGGCAAAGCCGGATCCTCAACCCACTGAGGAAGACCAGGGATTGAACCCGCAACCTCAAATTCCTAGTCGGATTTATTAACCACTGCTCCACTATGAGAACTCCTAAAATGCTTGTTAATAACCAAAAATAGTAAACAAAATTATCTACTAAAATAACCGTGTCAAAATTCTGAGTCTAACAACTCCTATTTTCTGTGTAGATATGGAGTTTATAAAGAATTTCTACAACAAGGTGTGGTAACATATTTCTAAGTAAATTGAGGTTTGAAGAAGCAAAGTGACTTTCCCAAGCATGAAAAACCAATTAATTTCAAATAAGAATAAAACTCAGATTTTCTTTCCTCTATAGCAGGAGCCTCATCAAATGATGAAGATGTAAGATAAATAATTGACTATCATTTCCTTTGTCATAGTCTTTGCTTATCCCCTATAATCCAAAGTATAATTCTCTCTGGAATAACTGACAACAAATGGAAGAGAACACTTTACAAAAAAAACCAGTGTGAGTGAAACCGAGCAGAACCCTGTGAGCAGAACCCAGGGTGGACCCCCACTCATGTCCTCTGCCTGCATTTTTATCTATAGGAAAACTTTAGTCAAAGAATCACTTTAATCAGAGAAGTGAGAAAATACAGAGAAAAAGGAAAACAGTCAAGCAAGACAGAATAATAATAATTAAATGACTTAACAAAGTCAAGAACCTTTAGTTCTTCCTCAAGGACTATACCTAATATTTTGAGCTATGTCCTTGGAGATGTTTTGCAGGTGCGGGAGCCCCCCAACCCCCAAACCTAGGTGCAGGATATCAACTGAATGCTGCCCGCAAACATATAGACCACAGACTTGTTGGAGCCAGAAGGTTAATGACTCTGACTCCCAATTACCTGGCCAGCAACCAATCAGGAAATTGTCCACGAGCTGATCACGCCCTGCTTCTTAAACACTGTGAGACTCCTCACTACCCCCTCCAAGGGGACTTAATCTTGAGGCACTAGCCTGATGTGTTCCCTCTTTTTTTTTTTTGTCTTTTTGCCATTTCTTGGGCCGCTCCCCGCCGTATATGGAGGTTCCCAGGCTAGGGTTCCAATCGGAGCCTCATGGTTCCTAGTCGGATTCGTTAACCACTGCGCCACGATGGCAACTCCTGTTCCGTCTTTGCCTTGCAAAAAAAAGCTACTTTTTCTGTTTCCTCCAACTCTGTCTCCTCATTTCTATTTGGCATCAGTGTACAGAGGCAGCCAGATACTTTGGCAACATGAGTTCCTGTTCTTTATAGGGTTATGCCAGCCCCTGATAACTCAATCCTCCTGTTGACAAGAACTGCAAGCTCTATATACAAAATACAGGAAAAAAAATGGCAACTGCATTTTTTTAGGGAGAGTAAACAAATGTCAATAGCTATAAAGAGGAGTCAAAATATGGAGAAGCATTAATATGAGGGTGAGGTTTCAGGGTTTTCCCCTGTTTGTCAGTATTTGAAGGTGAATCCCAGCTAATGATGCAGTGTGGGCAGCTAAAGTTCCAATAACTCAACCTTTTCTCTGGCCAAAGGAAACAAGGAAAGGAATGTAAGAGGCCCCGGGGATGGGAGGCAGGTGGGGGTCTGGGGGAAGATGAAGGAGAGCTCAGGAAAGATGTCTTAGTTATGGGAATGAACCTCATACAAGCCTCAGCCTGACTGCATGTAGAGGACTGATTCAAACAATGGAGTGAAGTTTTTAAGAAATTAAATTGAGATTTGATCCACTCACAGTCTAACTAGAACTGAAATTATATTAATTATCAATTGATAGCTGAAAGAAAAAGAAGAATGTTTTCCAGAGAGTTATAACAGAATAACATATACACAGTATAACAAAAATGCATTCACAACTTCCCTGACCTGATCCCACATTAACTGACATAAAAGGAAGAAAGGTAATCCATTCTAGATTAAAGACAATCAAAAGATATCATGTCAGGATGATGTAAATGTTTAAATGATCAGATAGGACTTCAAAGCAGCTTTAATACTATGCTTTGCTGGCTTTGCAGGACACTGCCCAGGAGGCTCACTTCTGACTCATTCCACTGGGACACTGCGAGGACTGGCATGGCTATAGTCTCGGGATAAGTTAGAGCAGAAAAAATGGGGCAGGGACTCACAGCAAATGGCATTGAGATCTCAACAACTGGCCACAGATCCTATCAACTACATCATGGACGTGAACAAGAGCCCAGACCACAGATCCTGCGGAAGTCCCATCTGCAGATCCACCCAGCTGGCACCCAGCACTCCACTTTTGGCTTCTGCCTTTTAGCTGGTGTTCCATATCCCCATAGACAGAACACACGAGCCCCCACAGACGACCCCAGATATTTTACATGCTTTATAATAAATCTTGGCCTACCTCAATTTCACAAAGATGTATTCTTATCATTTATTCTAGATAGCTTATACTTTGAGTTCTTTTATTTTGGTCTATAATCCACTTGGAACAATTTCTAACTATGAAGTAAAGGAAAAACTGATGTTTATTCTTTTTGATAAAGACATTTGGTTTTTCATTACAATTGGTTGAGAAGACTTTCCTTTCCCCATTGAGTTGTGTTAGTACTTTTGTTGAGAGGCAATATTAACTTTTGTCAAAAGCTTTTTCTGCATCTAACTATTGAAGTGATCATATGGTTTTTCTCTTTATTCTGTAGTATAGTGAATTATGTTTACTGTTTTAAACCACTTTAAGGTAAGCTTGACATGTAAAAAGCTGTACGTATTTACACATACGACTTAATGAATGAGTTTGAGGTTAAGCGTACACTCGTGAAACCATCACCACCATCAAAGCCATAGACACATCCTTGCCTCTTAAATTTTCCTTCCACCTCCATTATTACTAATGTGTTGTAAGAACACAGCATAAAATCTACTGTCTTAGAAATTTTAAGTATATTATACAGTAGTTTTAGCTACAGACATTATCTTGCATGGCAGATCTCCAGGATTTATTTATCTACCACATGTGAGGCGTAAAAATTTTTAAAATTTAAATGTTGGACTTCATCAAAATAAAAACTTTTACTCATAATAAAATGAACATCCAAATGACTGCAGACAAAATATTTATAACACATAAATGAGACAAAGGGACTTGCATCCAGAATGTCTTATAGACGCTTACAACTTAATCATAAGACAAAAAACTCAGTTAAAAATATTGGGAAGATTAAAAAAAAAAACCACTGCCACCACCACCACCAACAACAAAACAAGAGTCTCCTTTGGGGTTCAGTGGTAACAAATCCAACTAGTATCCCTGGGGATGTGGATTCAATCCTTGGCTTTGCTCAGTGAGTTAAGGATCTGGCATTGCCACAAGCTGTATTGCAGGTAATAGATGTGGCTTGGATCTAGTGTTGCTGTAGCTGTGGTGAAGGGCGGTAGCTTCAGCTCCTATTAGACCCCTAGTCCAGGAACTTCCTTATGCCTCAGGTGTGACCTCAAAAGCCCCCAAAAGAAAGACAGACAGGAAGGTAGGAAGGAAAGAAAGAAAGAGAGAAAAAGAAAGATTTGAATACACATTTCATAAAAGATAATAGACAGTAGTATATGAAAATATGCTTAACTTCTTTAGTCATTAGAGGTTTCAAAAAAAAAAGCATGATATATCACCTTAAAATGATGATATCAAGTGTTGACAAAAAAATGTGGAGCAATTGTAGCTAATGTACACGGCTGGTGGGAATGTAATGTTACAACTGAATTGAAATACAGTTTGAAATTTTCCTAAATAAACATACATCTTCCGGATGACCAAGCCATTCCATTCCTAGGTACTTCCAAGAGGAAGGAATATCAGTGTCTCCACAAAAACTTATACATTAATGTTGATAGAAGCTTTATTTGTAGTTGGTAAAACCTGCAAACAAATCAAATGTTCACCAATAAATTAATCAATAAACAAACTGGAAAATGGAATATTATTCAGCAATATAAATAAATGAACATGCAGTGACATGGATGAATTTGAATGAAAGAGGCATTAAAAAGCTCATACTGTATGATTCCTTTTATATAAAATTCTAAGGAATTTCTGAGTAGAGATATCTATGGGTAAGTTGAATATGTGGATCTGCATTTCAGAGAGTTTTCAGCTAGAGCTGGAAACATTTAGCATGGGGATGATGCCTGAAGCCAACAGACAAGATGAGGTCATCCAGGGTTGCTTTAGTTAACCAGATAAAAGGCTAAAGATGAGCAAATGGGAACAATGCTATTGTAGGGGTTAAGGGTAAGAAAAAGAATCCAGAGTAACTGAAGGAGAATCTGAGAGGCAGGAAGAAAGCCAGAAGAGAGATGCTGTAGAAGTTCAGAGGTAAAATATTGGGAAGATGCAGTGGCCAACATTTTCATGTGCCAATTTGGGATTACCACCTTTCTGATGAGGCAACTAAAATATTTAACCCAGAGGAAGTAAAACTACAAAGTAGGAGCAGAAATAAGTGCGGTTGATTTTCTTATATTCAGAGACTAATCATGCATAAAATGGAGGAGATCTGATTTTTGTGGCTTCAAAAGCCAGAACTAGAACTAATATGTAGCAGGTGGAGAAAGCAAGATTCTAGCTCAACTTAAGGAAGAAAATGAGAAAAAGTGAATGATAAAATATGCTGTCCCAGTGGAAGTTGTTTGTACTAGACTCCTGGGTCACATGATAGAGGGAGGTCCATGGCTATAGACAGTTCTTCTATTACTGTCATCTAGAGGAACTAAATAAATCGTGGGTTGAATAATATGTAATTGCTAACATTTAGCCATTTTTAATCAATAAAGATGAACAATTTTATATCATTCAATCTAATATCTACTGAATGAAAAAACAAATGAATAAATAATGAATGAATGAATCTTGGACTAGAGAGACCTTTTGATTGCCAATGAATAACAGTATAGTTGCTTTTAAAAAGTAAGTTCTGGAGTTCCTGTCATGGCGCAGTGGTTAACGAGTCTGACTAGGAACCATGAGGTTGTGGGTTTGGTCCTGGCCTTGCTTCAGTGGGTTAAGGACCCGGTGTTGCTGGGAGCTGTGGCATTGGTTGCAGACGTGGCTTGGATCCCGCATTGCTATGGCTCTGGCATAGGCCGGTGGCTACAGCTCCAATTCGACCCCTAGCCTGGGAACCTCCATATGCCATGGGAGTGGCCCTAGAAAAGGCAAAAAGACAAAAAAAAAGTAAGTTCTGAGATACTGACTCATAGATTTTGAAAAACTTATGGCTTCCAAAGGAGACAGTTCAGGGGGTGGGGGGATGCACTGGGGTTGTGGTATGGAAATCCTATAAAACTGGATTGTGATGATCATTGCACAACGATAAATGCAATAATAAATTCATCGAGTAATAAAAAAATAAATAAAATAAAATAAGATGCTCAAAAAAAAAAAAAAGGTAAGTTCTGAAAGCTCTAAGGGAACTAACAACTCAAATTGACTATAAATTTTGCCAGAAAGAAAACTGTTTCACCTTCAGGTAGAAATTTTTGAAAATATCTCAGTAAGATATTATGTATATATTTATTTATTTGAGTAAATTTACTCAGAGATATTGACTCGAACATCTACTGTAAGTATCATAAGCTGAAAAACAAAATTATTATTTTTATTATTTTACTATTACTATTAACAACTCCAAAAAAAGGAATACATTTTATCTAATAAGTATACCTTTGAATCAGAAAAAGCAATGCATGTGTGTGTGTGTGAGTGTGTATATATAATTTAAAAGGAAAAAGTCTTATTTATCAATTCATCTTATATGATTCACCATTAGCTTTTATCATCCATTTATAAGAATGGATGAGAGTTAAGCTACTCAGAAGGAAAGAAATTGCTAGTTGTTGATTTTCTTTAACAATTCTAAGCTACTACGAGTATAATTTCCTAATGCTGTTGCCTGGGAGTCATAAATGTCACCACAAGTGTAATTTTTTGTTCTTATTTTGATTTCTATTGACTAAGCCTTTCCCTTTTCAGCCACTTAGCGTCACCCTATCACAACCCAAATTACAGTCTAAATTACAAAGACAAAGTGCTCCTTTCCTCAGCCGTGGTGGAATGCAGACTTCATGGCGCATAAATTGCTCCCTAGGGCATGCAGTAGTCAATCTTTAATTTTCTTTCAAATTCCTTATTTAAGAGAATTCTTGGCAAATTTATGTGATAGAAAAATGAACATTTTTGCTTTTTTGACATTTTGGTGCATTTATAGTCTAAATTATTTTCATCATTCTGTCAAAAATCGGGTTATTAGCATGTCTAACATCTGAGTAATAACCAAGTAAACATATGATTAATTATTAATAATACGCTGAAGTACATGTATTCCTTTTTATGGATTTAGGATGTTAATAACAACTAACACTTCACTTGATATTTTCTCCAGCCAGAGTCAGCTCTAGAGTCACAACTGATCATTGTGTCATCTTACTCCCAAACCTTCTAAGCAGTTTTATTTCCTGAAGGGAAAGAAAGACTTGTTGGTCTCCTTATTCTGAGATTCAAGGCCTCCATAATCTGGCCCTGCATATCTGGTGCTAGCTCCATTGGAGTCCCTTGGTTGCCATTCCCCAACTGTATCTTCCACAACCTTGACTTTCTCTGTAACCTGACTTTCTCTGTTACTTCTACCTGAGATGGCCTTGCATTTCAGTTTACCTCCATTCATCCTTTATAATGCATCTTGTCTCTATCTTCAATATCATCTCCTCCATGACATCTGCTATGAAGTAGATATAACATTTTAAACACAAAACACCCCAGGTCAGAAAAATGTTTTAATCATCATCTGGTTAATACTACATTAGTGTGGAGAAATGTTTCCTATAATCCATGACTCCCAGAGCACGTTTCTTCTCAAGTCCTATTGTCTATAACTAGGTCACCTATCAGACCTAAACTAATTATTAACAAGGCAAATGAATGGACAACACAAATATCTGAGCCATCCATGGGGTTGAGAGAAGAACAAATGGTTCAATAAAACCAGTGTTACAAGAAAGAAAGAGTAGATTTTTAATAGTTAGCGATAGTTGTTTTTAGTTCTTTTCAATGCAGAAATAATTGCCAACTTTGTAAACTGCAATGGAATTTTCATTACACAATCATCAAAGAAAAACCTGGTCCACTCAATCTGTGATAGACATGAGAAATAGACTTGAGATCCCATGTCTTTACTGCAGTAACTGGCATTCCTTGCGTACCAACAAAGGTCTGTGGGAGCAAATCTCACTGAGTGACCATCACTGATATTCTTCAATAATAGGATGTTGACTCTGTACCCATGTCTAAAAGGCAATAAGTAGAAATTAAAGGAAGAAGAGGAGCATTTGCGTATGCATAGGGCTGGCGGTCACAGTCATATATTTCAATTCCACCTCTGTTACTTCCTAGCTGTGTGAACTTTGGCAAGTAATCTAAGTTCCATAGCCTTATTTTTTCCATCTGTAGATGGAATGATTTTAAGTGAAATTTAAGTATGGCAAGGCTGAAGTGAATCATTTGTTTGTAAATTGCTTTGCCGAATGACAGAGCTTTAGTAATTAGTAGCTACAGTTAATACAATCTCTTTGGATCAGAAAGTCATGACTTTTGTTAGTACAAGGTATGGAAATAAGGTAAACCTCCTGCAGCATGTATTCTTTCTACAAACCAAACTGAGCCAATTTCTATATGGATGATTGGTCCAAGCAAGAAACAATTGCCTTTTACTGTCATGACAAAAAAAGTTAGCAAAATTGATAAGCTCTGAATTTTCCCATTATGTCTACTGGATTTAAAAAAATATGACAGTTCAAAATTATTTTTTCATTATCCTTTCTAAGAAAACATTGACTCTAATTTTAATATGAAAGGGAGAAAATCAGGAACCCCAAAATGAAAGTGGGGAGGAAAGTAATGGGAGATATAAAAGAAAATTAAGAATATATATCCCTCACATTGACAAGAGTTTGAGTAATGTTTTGTAAAATCAGATTTGGAAGTTAGAATCCTAAGCTTTTAATATTTGACAAGACAAAACTTCCACTGAAATTTGTGAAAAGAACAGAGGTAGAGTTTAATATCTTTCACATTATATTTAACAGAGCAACAAACTCAGCTATTTAGCAACTGAAATGTTAAGCCAACGGCTTTTAAAACATAACCAGATTTTGCAATTTTCAGGAATTCAGTAAGGTTACCAGTTAATAAAACAACTTCTACTCCCATTCACATCTAACCTAAGCATGGTTTGTCAATTATTACCATAAACAGTGGCATTTTTAGCAAATGTTTAACTCTAAGTTATGTCAAAGCACTCTTCAGAGTGATATAATTTGTGTTAAATCTGCAAAGGACTATATTTAATGGTCCATTTCAGACATGGCCTCTTAGTTGCTGGTACAATCTAGTAATGAGTGTAGAACAAACCAATGTCAAGTTTTTTCCATTCAAAAAGGTGTAGAGTATCTCACTAAGCTCTTAGATTTATCTGACGACTGTGCTTTTTATCAATTCCGATACTCTTCTTCTCTCCATATTTTTTCCCTTGTTGACCCCTTCTTATATTCATGTAATGGTAGTGTGGTTGAAAAATACCAGCAAAAGCAACCTTAAATTTATGTTTATTTTTTCCTCTCATATAATCTCGAAGTTGCCTTTACCGTAGAAAGCCCAGTCTCTTGTTCACACAAGTAGCTTGTTCTCTATAGAGTCAGCCAATTGTTTGAAATGCTCTTTAGCCAGTCTCTAAGCCTGCTCATTCATTCATCTATTCAACAAATCTTTTTTGATGCTTAATATGTTAAAGGCACTTTTCTAGGTACTGGAGATATACCGTCAACAAAATAGACAAAACTTCCTTTCCTTATAATATTTTTATTTCAGAAAAGGGAAAAAATAATAAATAAATGCCATAAATGTAGTATGACAAATAGGCATTTCCCCAATTTTTTGTAAACAAAAATTACACAAGGAGAACAGGGAGGGTTGGCTGGGAAGGAGGCTATTGAATACCAAGAGTAAAGGTCAGAGTAAGCCTTACTGAGAATGTGGCATTTGAGCAATAGCTTAAAGAGGTGAGGGAGTAAGTCCTACACACAAATGAGAAGGATGCCTTGTGCACTGAGGGAAAAGTAAATGCAGAGGTCCTGAGGCAGGAAAATGCCTGGGAAGTTCAAGGAAAATAAGGACTTCAATGTTCTGGAAATGGAGTGAGTCAAAGGAGACCAGTAGATTATGAGGCCAGAAAGGAAGAGAGAACAGACCTTGTGAGGCTTTGTAACCCATTACAAGACTTCCTTTCTTCCTTTTGAGGGAAATTAGAAGCCACTTAAGAGTTTGGTACAGAGGAATGGCAGGATATAACCTATAGTTAAGAGCATCACAGTAGGTGCTACATTGAGAGATGCTTGTGGGCAGGCAAGTGCAAACAGAAAAGGACCTTCCAGAAAGCCACTAAAGTGTTTCAGGCGACAGACGATGATGATGGGTGAAAAGTTGCTGGTGGAGGTAATGAAAACTAGTGGACTCTGTATATATCTTGAAAGTTGAGACTATAGGATTTGCAGATTGATTGAAGATGGTATATGAAAGAGGGAACTCAAAAATATTTACAAGTCTCTTTGAACTGAACAACCCAAAGGAAAGAGTTGTACAGATGTAGGGAAGATCTGTGGGAATAAGAGGATAGATGAGGATGGGGGAAATCAGAAGCTAGATAAGTTTATTTTCAGAGATCTAAATGGTGATAGACATCCAAATGGTGATACGGAGCTGACAGTTGGTTATGGGTTCAGGGAAGAGATCTAGATTGGAGATGTGAGTTTTGGAGTTGTCAGTTTATTTATTAAGTTTTATTAAAGCATAGTTGATTTACAAGGTTGTGATAATTTCTGCTGTGCGACAAGGTGATTAAGTCATACATATACACATATCCGTTCTCTCTCAGATTCTTTTCCCACATAGATCATCACAGAATACTGGGTCGAGTTCTCTGTGCTGCACAGAGAATAGTCTATGAGATTGAATGAGATTCCCAAAAATGTGAATACATATAGAAAAGAAAGAAATCTGAGGCTCCAGGTCACCCCTAACTTGTCAAGTCTGGGGAAATGTGGGAAAATCAGTCTATTAGATGGAGAGAAGCCATCAATAAAGTGGAAGGCAAATCAGGAAATGTATCTTTTTGGAAGCCAGGTTAAGAATATGTTTAAAGGAGAAGGAAGTGATTACCTAAGTGAAATTCTACCAATTAAGTCAAGTAAAATGAAGACTGAAAATTGACTATTGATTTAGCGATGTGATCAATATGTTCTCGCTGGCGAGAAGAAGCAGATGATGAAACTGGACAACCAGACAGGCTTCCTTATTTAAAATCCTGACTCTCATCATTTCCATGAACTGAACTAATTATGGAATTCTTTATTTTACTTTATTATGCTGCAGTAATTAGTTCCTTATCTAATTCCATATTTATATTTTCAGGTTATTCTTTTAAAAAACTATAGGGAGATAAGTTAATATTGTTATCATTGTTTTGCAGAAAACACAGTTTTTAGAGCAGATAAAAGTTTCATTTTCTCGCTTCTGATTAGTAGTGAAGGGGTGACTTAGCCTGGGTCTTCTGACCCTGCTCCTTTAATTTCCCTGGAGAGGGACTGGAAAAAAACAAAACAAAACAAAAACAAAATGAGTTCCCTGGTGACTCGGTAGATTAAGGATCTGGCATGGTCACTGCTGTGGCTCTGGTTCTGGTTACTGCTTTAGCTTATCCAGTTTGATCCCTAGTGCACATGCTGTGGGCATGCCTCCCCCCACCCCCCCAAAAAAAACCCAAAAACCCAAAAGGAGTGGTTGATGACTTCTTGCTTATTCTTTATCTATTACCCACTTCTAGTCATACTTTCTATTTATTCTTACTTAATCCCTTGAATTTTGGTCCTTATGCTTTTTCTGAACAGCTGTATGCTATAACCTTTAAAGACAAGCAGGGATATGACTTTAGAGCTTCAGGGAATTTGAATTTCTGTCAGGCTCTGAATCCACAGAATAGTTTCATATACCCATATGCCCATCTTTTCCTGTCGGTTTTACTTCCTCCTAGCAGAGGCAAAATGCTGGGTAAATGACCAGCACCTTAACATTGAACATATATCTGTCCATTCTCTAGTTACAAAGATAAGAATTATAGATCCAACATCCAAGTACTCAGTAAATCTTGGGAGTGCCATCTCATATATCATCACAGTACACATCGTCTTTCTTCTTCTTCTTGATTCTCTCCAAGAGTTTTGATTCTTTCTACCTTTATATTCAAACAGAAAGGGTCCATAGAATTTTAATGGCGAGAGATTGTATATTTAGGAATTAAGTTTTATTAGAGCATAGTTGATTTACAAGGTTGTGATAATTTCTGCTGTGCGACAAGGTGATTAAGTCATACATATACACATATCTGTTCTCTCTCAGATTCTTTTCCCACATAGATCATCACAGAATACTGGGTCGAGTTCTCTGTGCTGCACAGCGAGTAGTCTATGAGATTGAATGAGATTCCCAAAAGTGTGAATACATATAGAAAAGAAAGAAGTTCTGAGGCCCTAGGTCACCCCTAACATGTCAGGTCTGGGGAAATGTGGGAAAATCAGTCTATTAGATGGAGAGAAGCCATCAATAAAGTGGAAGGCAAATCAGGAAATGTATCTTTTTGGAAGCCAGGTTAAGGAGGCCATCCATCTTCAGCTTGAATTCTTACCACAACTTCATGCACATAAATATACAGTTGGACAAAATTATTAGATTAATCACCAATTTTTTGTTTTGTTTTGTTTTTTGTTACATTTTTTTTTTCTGCAGCATATGGAAGTTCCCAAGCTAGGGGTTGAATCAGAGCTGCAGCTGCCAGCCTACACCACAGCCACAGTAATTCAGAAGCTGAGCCTCCATCTGCGACCTATGCTGCAGCTTCCAGAAGCTTGGGATCCTTCACCCACTGAGCGAGGCCAGGGATCAAACTTGCGTCATCAGGGACACCATTCCCATCACCACTTTAAAATAATAAAACACAAATTACAAACATCATGCAGTGGATGGATTGTATCAGTATCAATTTGTGTTATTATATTATACAATAGTTAGGCAAGATGTTACCATTGGGGAAAACAGGGTAAATGTACATGAGACTTCTGTATTATTTCTTAAAACTGTATGTGAGGAGGCATTCCCATCGTGGCTCAGTGGTTAACAACCCCGACTAGTATCCACAAGGACACAGTTTCCATCCCTGGCCTCGCTCAGTGGGTTAAGGATCCAGCGTTGCCGTGAGCTGTAGTGTAAGTCACAGATGGGGCTTGGAGACCGTGTTGCCGTGGCTGTGGCGTAGGCTAGCAGCTATACCTCTGATTCGACCCGTAGCCTAGGAATCTCCATATGCTGTGGGTATAGCCCTGAAAAGACAAAATAATAATAATTAAAAAAAAAAAAAAACTCCATGTGAGGTGTTCTCTTCTGGTGCAGCACATTGACGATCCGGTGTTGTCAGTGCAGTGGCCTGGGTCGCTGCTACGGTGCTGGTTCAGGCCCTGGCCTGGGTGCTTCCACATGGCATGGATGCAGCCAAAAAAAAAAAAAAAAAAAAACCAAACAAAAAAAAACAAAACAAAAAAAACCAACTGCATGTTAAAATGTCTCAAAATAAAAAGCTTAAAAAATGATGCACGTAAAAAGACATTTCTGGGCCTGCTTCCTTTTCCAACACTGTCATGAAATTGGGAAGGGAATGCACTAGGATAATTACTATCTTAGACAAAATCTATGAGGTTGGCCTTTGGGAGTGGTGTGAGAAAGTCACAGAAGTAAAAAAGGTAAATAGAAATCTGCACAGAGAAAGGTGGTGATGAATATGAATCTCATTTTAGCATTAAGTATAGTAATGATGCTAATATTATTGTGAAGATTGACTCCACATCCAATCAGCGGCCATACTTCCAGTCAGCCACCTGCTGTGGGATCCTGTGTTTTTGCCTTTTCACCAGAATTATTTAATCTATCTCTCTGGTTGGTCATAGTTCCCATTTTTAAATCTCAACCAAACATGCTGTCCTTGTTTCCATTCCATCTCTCTTCTAGTTATCTGGCCTTCCCTTCCTTTCCCAGGAATGCTTAAGATCATTGACTCCACTGATGGAAGTCAGGCTTCTGACCCCCCAGTAAATAAGTTCACCAGTGAAAAGCCTATTTTTCATTCTGTTTAATTACAGTCTTCAGAGACACTCAAAATGGAGGATGTCTTAGGGACAAATAATACTGTAAGCTTGGTTTACTCATCCCTTATTGGCCTTGGCACCAAGCCCTTCCTCTACTCTGAAAATCATGGCTGTGTCTGTGGCTGCATACTAAACAGACTGAGGCCCCCACACAGTCTGCTTTGCCTGTCCAGATGCGGTTCGAATAATCCATATACCCTGATGGCCAATTCAGTAGTCTAGATAAATAACGTGGCTGGTTTGTTTCCAGTGCAATGCATATATGTGATCATAAATGAATCCATATTTTATCATTTGAATTGGATTTGGTGAATTATGCTAGGCTTTGAACTACAACATGCTTGTTCTGAATTCTGGATGATTGGCTTCAAAATTGGCCCTTAGAAATATATGTGTTTATAAAATATTTAGATGACAGAATTAAAAATAAAAGCAAACATACAAGAAACTAGCAGTGAAAAGTAAATTTCCCTCCTACTCAGACTCTCATTTCCCTTATACAAATCTATCACTGCTAATAGTTTTAAGCAGAGACATTCTATCCATATATAAGTGTACATATTCAGGTTTTATATAGAGAGAAAACACCCTAATTGTTGCATAAAAGGCAGCATGATGTACACAGTGTTCTGCCATTGGTTTCTTTTATGTAATGATAACTCTTAGGAGCTTTTCTCTATTAGCATCCATGATATGCCCCCAGCTCTTTAAACAACTGCTTAGTATTCTGTTGAGTGGAAGTAATCATTCTGTACTAAACCAGTCACATTTTGATGGATATTTGCTGTTTCCAATATTTTGTTATTACCAACAAATTTTGGTGAACATCACAGCTTGCAATGATTTGTGCCACATGTAATAGTGTCTTTAGAATGGTTTCCTGAAAGGGAAATTCTTGGCCAAAGGGTATATTCAGTTTAGAGGTTAACAGATATTTCCTAATTTCTTTCCAAAGAGGCTGTCCAGTTTTCCCAATCGCATAAGAGAGGATTTGACGCCTATCTCTTCTCACTTTATTATGGGTTTTTGAACTTGCCAATCTGATTATAATGGTAAGTTATATTTATCTAATTATGGATGACGTTAAGCATCTTCAAAGTCATTTGCTACATTTTACTTAAACATTCAGTTCTTCATCATTCCCTGAATAGTACCTGTTCCTCACTGGTTTAAAATGGCAACTGAAATAAATCTCTGTATTTATTTTAATATATTTCTTTATTTTTTATTATTTATTTATTTATGGTCTTTTTTTTTGTCTTTTCTAGGGCTGCATCTGTGCAGCATATGGAGGTTCCCAGGCTAGGGGTCCAATCAGAGCTACAGCTGCCAGCCTATGCCAGAGCCACAGCAAAGCAGGATCCGAGCCACGTCTGCGATCTACACCACAGCTCATGGCAATGCTAGATCCTTAACCCACTGAGCAAGACCAGGGACCAAACCCAAAACCTCACGGTTCCTAGTCAGTTTTGTTCCCGCTGCGCCAGGACGGGAACTCCCATATTTTAATATATTTCTGAACTCTCTATTCTGTTACATTTATCTTACTGTTTACATGTATCAGTAACAAGTTTTGTAATTTTTCGTACTTTTATGTCTTAATATGTCATAGTTTAGTGCGTCTTTCTTGTTCTGTTTTTGAATCCCCCAAGATATTTTTGTAAACTGTTTCATGGCAGTTGTGTTGTAGTAGTTTTTTTGTTTTTTGTTTGTTTGTTTGTTTTTTGCTTTTTAGGGCTACACCACGGCGTATGGAGGTTCCCAGGCTAGGGGTCGAATAGCAGCTACATCTGCCAGCCTGTGTCACAGCCACAGCAATGCCAGATCTGAGCCACGTCTGTGACCAGAGCTCATGGCAACGCTGGATCCTTAACCCACTGAGCAAGGCCAGGGATTGAACCCGAAACCTCATGGTTCCTAGTTGGATTCGTTAACCACTGCGCCACGATGGGAACTCCCTGTAATAGATTTCTTAAACTAAACATTGAAATACATTCTGTTTAAAAATAAGGTGCAATCATTATGAAAGAAGGCAAGTTTTATGCCCAAGGTTGGATTAGACTTGGGACTGAAAATGATGTGTAGGAAAAGAAGAATAAAGAAGACCACCAAAGGGAAGAAAACAAAATATATTTTCCAAATAAAGATTCTACAAAACAAACAAATAAGCAAAGAGACAAACAAAAAACCCAGAAATACCCTGGAATAAAACATGCACTCGAACGTCCTAAATTATTTCATCAGCCAGCTAGTTTTGCAGGTCAGCGTGGATAACTCTGGCTTTTAAGGGCTTGACAAACATTATCAAGGTTCTGACCTTAAACTGAAATTCCTTTAACTCTCAGTACCGGTGAGCTTGCACCCAAAATTCTTGCCCCTGGCATGCACTTAACTAGTCACAAGGAGCCAGCATTAATGAGTGCTCTGGCAGGAAGCAAAACTTATAGAGAAGCTAACAAGTTCCAAGGAAGACAGAGATAAAACACAGACTTGAGCCACTTGTCCTTTAAGTATGTTGAGACCCAGACTTTTAAGTGTGACTTCATTGATCTCAAAACCAGGAATCTTGTGTTTGCCACTATTCCAGGTAACCATCTCTCTTTCTGGGAGAAGATTGTTCAAAGGTACTATTCTTAAGGATCTTATTTGTTATAGATTTGTGGTTGGGCTAACAACTTTAGAAGATTTCTTTGAAGAAAGTGTTTCCAGCATCTTATGACTTACTACATTTATGGGTTAAAGATACAGAAAACAAAATGCACCGTGACATTAATCTTATGTCTTCTTTATTTAGTTCTTTTGCTACTGAAACAATATGATGTAATTTAATATTTGTTTAGCTTTCCTATGCTGTAAATTTTTTCAAAATCAGAAGTGCTGTTAACATAAAATGCAATGGCAGGATTGATTTAAGACATGTTTACTGTCACCTGAAGCCATACTTGAGGCTCAACAGTTTTTCACTGCTCAACAATGCAGACAGAACCATAATAGAGTTTATTTTCATCCCACTGCTCTAGCGTCTTCTTTTGACTACTACCTGCATTTCCGAGTCTGTGTTACTTGAATGCAAAAGATTATCTGATAGATTTGGGTCTGAAATATATTGAGACTTCACTCCTCCTTTCCTGATGACTCCTAAGTCTGACACTGGAAGTGAGATGGTAATAATGTAACACTATTTACTCCTTGCGAGGTATGGCACATAAGACTAGGAAGTGACTTGAAACTGAAATGCTGACTTTCTTTATCTATTAAGCTGGATCCTAAATGATTTCATCTACTCGTAAATAAACTTTCTTTATGGACAAAATTTGAATGTTCATTTTCCTCTCAGTTAGTATGCAAATCTTTTTGCAGCATTCTAGCAAAAGAGAGTGCAACTCATTTTCTGTGCTTATAAATTGTTCATGACCATGCTCTCTGACGGCCAATTCATGGCTCCATCTGCAACTCCACAAATCTCTTTGCCCAGATAAACTTGGTGGAGTAAATATAAGGTACTGAAGAATATGAATTTGGGATTAAGGGGAAAAAAAAAGATATATCACACAAAATTCTCAAGTCTATCATTTTAAATTGTGATATTTCTTACTGTTATTGATATTTTG
The DNA here is from genome assembly GCF_016906955.1 of Phacochoerus africanus. Classification (NCBI taxonomy): domain Eukaryota; kingdom Metazoa; phylum Chordata; class Mammalia; order Artiodactyla; family Suidae; genus Phacochoerus; species Phacochoerus africanus. The sequence goes on along the minus strand of NC_062544.1, from coordinate 208,224,468 downwards.
TATGTTAGGGTCTAGGAAAATAAATACATCACTGACCTTATCAGCACAATTTTTAGGGCTACCCATAAATGACATTTAAGGATTTTCTCATTGTACATGAAAGGGCCTCAGTTTAAGAGAAAAACAAACATATAATAAATTGCTACAGAGGAGCACTTATTTTCCCTCTGCAGTGTGAGTTACTGTAATCTTTAAGGCTCCACACAGAGAACTAAGATAATTGTGTTAGAATAATTATGGTTTGAGTCTTTTAAAACAAAGCGATCAAGGTTATTGGTTTTTCCCCTCTGATAAAGAGAGAAATGTAAATCTAAACAGGAATGTCAATGGATCTTAGATTGACCTTAGCCTTGGAGAGGGTTAAAATCACTTCTTTGTACATATATTTAACACCTACTAATGCTAATGAGATGGACTTCCGTTTTCATGTAAGGAATTGATTCCTTTGCTTGAAAATAATATTCCAAGTAATGAAACTCCTCCCTTTAGTTAAAATGTGACAACAAAGGAAAAAATGCAAGGTGCACAAAAGCTCCTTAGAGAAAGCAAAATCTGCCTATAGAAAAAACAAAGTGGTTTCACACCCATCTATGGTGTTTTGTAGGGTAGGAATCTGACTCACAATATATATCTCCTGTCACTTCTGAGCTGAAGAATCTACCTAGAGATTTTTTTTTCAATTAAAATTCTGTAAACCCAACAATAGACTCTGCTGTGGAGCTTTTAATTAAAAAAAATGATATAAACTCATATTGTCTCTAGGCACTGTTTGTACTGCAGGATTAGACTGATGAGATGTTTGGATTTTATTGTTCTAAACATGTGTTTCAGTTGGTGCTATCGGACTCGCCATGCGAAGAAAATGAAATGTAAGTAAATAGAAAGAGGTTCCATGGTTTTATTTAACCTTTTGAAAATACAAAGAAGAACAAAGGCTCAAGTCATTTGAGAAGACCCAAATGAGTTTCAAATGATCATTATAATCGTGCAAGAAAAATACAAATTATCTTTAAATGCAAATGGCTCAATTTTTCTAAAAGTAGAAAAGATGCATTCTCATTATGATCAGCTTTGTTGAATAAACAAGGGACCTAGTTGATTTCTATCTAATTTGGCTCACTGAATTTTCCACCTTTGAGATTTTCAGGGTCTTTTAACTTCATGAAAGAATCATGATATCTTCTATGTATCCGCATGCATAAGTTACAGGAATAATGGGAGGCAGTTTTCTGGATAATTTGGTTTCAAAAATAAGCACACTAACAAAGATCTAACCAGTATGATGTGTACATTTCATTGTGCTTTTGATATGTTATGTGAATAATTAACTCAATTATCTCACTTCTCCTTCTGTAAGCTTAATGCTTCTCAAATTCTATTCTGGAGATGGGAAAGATGTGCCATTAATAAAGCTGCTAATGATTAATGATAACTGTAATGCACTGTGACTTAGTGCAAGTGTCAGAAAGCACTTGTGCCAAGCACTGTCTTCTCCTGGGTGTAGCCCTCACTGCCAGCTGGCTGTTTTCATTATCGTTATCTGCTACCCTCAAGGCCAGGGTCTCTGGGCACTATCTCCAAATTAATAGGCCATACTGGGTGGGATGCTTTCCTTGGCCCTGGAATCCTTCACCTTGTTTATGGTGGATCATCCCATCATTGATCACCTGCTTGTTAAATGTGTGCCATTCTTTCAGCTTCTGCCTGGCTCTCCAGTGCTCTTTCTTTGCATTGATTTTGGACTTGGTTTTTTTTTCCTCTGTCTTCTTCTGGTGTTGGTGACATAATGGACTTTTGACTACTGGTGTGTTTACCTAACTTTGGACCTCATGGCTGCCTCATCTTGTCTCTCATCTTTTGCCTTTGACCCAGAACACTGGAATAAAGAAATTCTTAATTGGGAAGGATCATAAATGTTGAATCTAACTCCCCAGTCAACGTGACAGGACAGTACAGTACTGAGGAACTTGATAAGCAAAATTTAGAGTCCCTGAAGTTACAGGCCTTTTTTTCAAGTGAAGAAATTGAGACCCAAAGAGACACAGAAACAGATTAATTGCAGGACTTAAACTAGTACTTAAGTTTAAGTTTTTTGCCTATACCATTTTACATGTAAGTGTCTGTTCTATTTGTTACTATTTAATATCATTGTTTTTGAATAAAAACAAGAAGCTACATCAAATGTAATGTAACTTAGCAGAAAATAAAGACAGAGGAGAGAAATGGCTGATTCTGTAGGGAGCTGGTATACGGTAAATAAGTGTATTGAAGATAGACACGATATCTCAACTCTCCTGCCACCAAAGAAGGTATTTGTAGGATCATTATTAGTTTTATCTAATTTTTTTTCAAATTCCAGACTATTTTTTTCTGACATAACCTGCTCAATTTACCTTATAACAAAATTTTTAGTATAAACAATGTATTTCTAGGCTCTTACACACAATTGAAATATACTAGTAATTTAATATATGAAATAAAACATAACAGAGTCCATCTGCATAATTTATACCTTTAATCCTTTCCCTTCCCTGGAAATAATCAAGTACACTGGTGGAGATGCATGTGCATAAATACAGTAATTTATAAAACATAAGTAAAATCATACACATACCGTGTTCTGTAAATTAACTGAATTAATACATTGCTAATGATAGTCCACCATACTACCTGGCTTGGGAAAGTTAAGCATGTTGCTAAGAGTGAGTAAGTAAAAGGCAGAGCTTGGATTGGAACGTGGGACTGACTCTGGAGCCCGGGATTTTCACTACAAAGCCATATTGCACACCCAATATTTACATGAAATTACACACCTGGTGAAAGATCTGAGGCAGACCCGATCCATCCATTCTTCTAGATACTGTACAATTCACCCACTGCAGATTAGTTAGGTCAGGCCACCCATGTCTGGGTGATATGATTTGGCACCCATCTCTCCCCCCCAATTTATTGTGGCTGAATTGCACTCTGGCCTATGTGAAGGATGACTTTTACCAAAAGGACCCATGAAATTTGTTACTGTATTTATTCCAATGCTACTGTGAAGAAACATTGTTCCTGTGGTCAAAGCCAGCCTCGTTATGAAGCCCCACAGTTGGAATATGTCTCTCATTTTTACACCAGGAATAGCTGTGCATCTGGTGAATAATGCTGCATGTTTTTGTTCATTTTAGAGGGCGGTATATAACCAAGTCTCTCTCTCATCCTATTAACTGCTAGAAAGCTTAAGCCGGATCTGTAGTTCCATTCTAATTTTATGTATGGGATTTACTACCTTCAGTTTACAGGCTGATCTCACTCTCGGCTTATTCTCTGTGTCTGATACTCTCTGTGCCCTCGTTTTGAGTTTGTTTTTGTATTATTAACATTTCCTTAAAGCGTTTTGGAACACAGGGTATTGAATGCATTCAGGCAGTGCTCCATACAGTCATATGAGACTAGAGCTAATTTTACTTTCTGCAGTTGTAGTGCTGCATGGGGGTAAGAGTCATGGTCTCCACAGCCAGACCATCTGGGTTTAAAGCTCCCTCTGTCACTTCTGCCTATGTTATCTTGGACAAGTTACTTAACCTCTCTGTGACTAAATTTTCTCAATTGTAAAATGAGGGTTATAATACTGTGACCCAACTTTATAGCCTTTTAAGTTAGAAACTGAGTTAATTTACATGAGGTTATACAGCTGGTTCAGAAGAATGGCTAGTACAGGAAATTATGGATAATTCCAGCAGAGAAGTGGATAGAACTACTCTGCAGTTTTCTTCTACGTATCAAATTAATGAATTTTCAGTTAAACTTAGGTCCAGAGATTCTCAGCACTGAGAATAATAAAGACCAACTAGTCCAGCTTATCTTGGAGACAGAGGTGAGTGACGGCTTTAAGTGAGATCTTAATTCTCTGCTCTGGAATTGAACCTGGGCAGCCTGGATGAAAATCAGGAGTCCTAGTCACTAGACTAGCTAGAGGCTAGAAGTGGAATTGCCCTGATTCTTGCCCCCTGTTGCAAGCAAGAATGTTTCAAGGAGGCAAAGACTATAAAAAACAGTTATAAAGTTTATTGCTAGAGTCACAGTACATGTGGAAGAGCACACAGAATAATTTCTTTATTTAAGTCAGAAGTGAAGAAATAATACACACACTAAAAAGGAGAGCAGATGCAGGTGTCACCCTGAGTGTAGAGTGCTCCAGAAAGGTGATCTAAATCACGTATATAGGACAATTTTTCTGGATAATTGTTTACCTTTGGCTAATTACCTTCCTTTATTTCCCACATCTGACTGGACACAGGACCCTCCCCAGTATGCTTGCACGTCTTTTGGCAAAGATGGATTGCAGAGCGAGTGGAGCAGGGAAAACCCATCATCAGGACTTATGGCCTGGTGTCCCCTCCTTTTTTGCCCTCTAGGAGTCTTACTGCACATTGCGTAACTGGGGGAATGTCCTTGACCCCAAGAGTGACTGAGGTGGTTATTTTATCTTTCTACTCCAGCAGAGCTCAGCTCCTGCAATTAACTTTTTTCTTGAAGGGTCAAAGAGAAACAAGGCCCAATTTACTCAGCCTCATAAGTCCCAGCTCTTAGCCCAACTACCTCCTACCTCACAGCCATCCCTATAGAGCAAGAATCACCTCTACAACATCAAAGTAGGGCAGTAGTTGTTCTGGAAAGGACAGAAATTATATCCTTCAATAGCTACTTCCTGAGATCTCTGATTATTGGAACTGTCTCCCTTAAACATTATGGTCAGTTCTCACTTCTCCTGGATATTCTTTTCTTTGTGACATCCTCATCCCAACTTGATCAAGCATAAGCACATCTTTGAATAATAATTTCATTTTAAAAATATAACTTTTGGAGTTTTCTTGTGGCAGAGCAGGTTAAGAATCTGGCATTGTCAATGCAGTGGCTTGGCTTGCTATTATGGCATAAGTTCAGTCCCTGTCTTGGGAACTTCCACAGCTGCAGGCATGGCCAAATACACACACACACACACACACACACACACACACACACACACACACACACATATAACTTTTTTTACACAGACGATCTTGCATCTAAGATTTAATTACTTAGAATACTATTTCCTTTCAGATACAGTTTTAATTTTTTTTAAGAACTCAAAGAAATTCTGTTTAAAAGTTGAACTAAGAAAGACATGGAAACAATGGTGGGTAAGGAGGCACTCAGGGCCAGAAGACCTGTATTCTATTTGAAATGCTTTGGTCACCTAGTGACCTCCCCATTTACTGCCCCACTCAGAGCCTCAGTGTTAGAGTGTGCAAAATAAATGATCCCAAAGCAGCCTGCAACTGTTAAATTACATGATCACCTTGCATTTCTCCAGCTAACTGCTTCCTGACCATTTTATTGCATATCAGAAATTTCACTGGTGTCTGCACAGGGTCAGAAAGAGAAAGTGAAATAAATCAGTCTGGATGATTGTTGGCACTTGAAAAAAATACTGAGTGGCTCAAAAATATGGAAAAAATATTGAGAACGAAGAAGTAATAAGAGATAGTTAATATTAAAATTTTGACATTTTAATAAGCATATAGTCTCTTTTAAAATGTAAAGAAGAGAAGCAGGGATTTATATAGGGGGGAAAATGAAGTAATGTACACATCTGGTCATGAGCTTAGATTTCAAGATTTGAAACCAAGAACCTTTCCTTCTTTTACTGGGTCAGGACACCAAGAGAATTTCCCTATTTTCATCTTTAAAATGGGATACTATATTTTAAATATTTTATATTTTAATATATTATTTAAAAATTACATGACTATGAGTGATGCATGTATATTATAAAAATCAAAAAAATAGAAATATTGAAAAGGTAATATTGAAAAAACGAAGTGTCTCACAATGCTATATTCAAGAGAAGCAAGTGTATTAGTAATCTGATGTATATGCAGCCATACTAACTATATAATATTTAGGGAAATTATTATATTTGTGTAAAAGAAAATAATACACAAAGTAGAATTGATCTCTCTATATTAATTTACTTAATAAAGCTTTAATTGTAAATATAAATCTATATTCCTTCTGATGATTAATATTTCTTTATAAAGATGTGCCATTATTTTTAAAAACTTTATTGATGATCAGTCTTAGGATGCTTTCTAATCTTATACTTTAGCTGCCATTAATTTCTCCTGTCATTTGTACTTATGTACTCGGCTAAACCCTTTCCGTGAACACACACACACACACAAAGCACACACACATAAAATCTTGTTGTCTGGGTGATTGTTTTTGTCTTAAATAGTTGCCATAACATTTTTAAGTTGACAATTCGCATACGTTAAAAACTCACTTTTGACCAGAATAATGATAAGCATGACACACTGCATCCTTAAAGATGCTGGGAGCAATAAATTAACTGACATTTATAAATGCTTTCAAGCTGAAAAGTACTGAGTGTTATTTTAACAATGGCCGAAGAAGACATGATTAAGTACAGCTCCATCTCAGAAGCTTATCAGGCAGTGATGAACAGCTTTCCACTGTTTAATCCCAGAATAGTTTAACAGAAGCCCATACACCAAGGTGTGAATAAAGTCCATCAGTGAAACGTACATTCGGTGCACCTGTCTGGCATAGCAAAGGATTCTGGAATGAATAGCACTTACTGTCTACCCCGAGTTAAACCTTCTGAAAATTATACTTTGAACTTTGTGTCACCTCTCTAACCCCAACTCAGGAATGATTAAATTGTGCCTAGACACTCAAGTGGTTTGACCATCCTGATGGACAATCAACTTCTAACTTTGGTAAATGGTATGTGTGACCACACATACTCATTATCTTTCTATTCTACTTTATTTCTGTAGCCAGGTTACAAGCCTGTTATCCTTTACCAAGATATTAAAGATTAATAGATTATGAATTTTCCTTGGAGAACTTGCATTTTGAAGAACTCTAGGTCACTGAATAAACAGAACGCTAGAGCTGTTATCTCCCTAATACCTAATACCTATGACACGTAGCACTGAAAGTTTAGTCATTACCTTCTCAATCCACCATAGTTTCATAACTCTATAGAGTCAAACCTATTATAGTGCAATTATCTATTTATGTATCTGATAGTTTCACATGTACCTGTATTCTCTGTGCCTTAAATTAAGTGGACATACAATAAACAGTTGCTTGATTATATTGGGGAGGGGGTGCAGTGAGCAGATGATTGTTAGGGAAATAGGTGTGGTCAGAATAAATATTATGGTCCAGCAGATTAAACCTTGTCCATCTAGAGGTCCAGCACTAACTTCTCTTCCTTTACCATCAGGTGCATAAACTATAAAGATCAATACACAAATGGCTGGTATATCTGGTAAGGACATCCTCAATGTGTGTTATATAACCTTTAGTAGCACATAAACACTCCTTTTCCCAAATAAGTGTGATAGCATGTGAAATCACATGGCTTAAGATAATTTTAGGGATCATGTGGCTCAACATACATAGAAACATCACTATCAAGGTGTTGGCCCGTGTTTATGTAAACACTTCCTGTGACAGGGAAGTTACTATTTTTTTTTTGGCTGCAACCACATTAAATGGAAATTCCTGGGCCAAGGACTGAATCTGAGGTGCAGCTGCAATCTACACCACAACTGCAGCAATGCAAGATCCTTGGAACTTTTTTTAACAATAGTTTATTTTCAAGTTGGAGATTTTTAAAGGTAAAATAATTATCCTTTCTCTTGAAACCTCCCAAAATGACTCCACTGATTTTTGTTCTGACCTAAAAAATCATTCAGAGTAAGGAGTTCCCACTGTGGCTTAGCAGTAACAAACCCAGCTATGATCTGTGAGGACTCAGGTTCGATCCCTGGCCTCAAGCTCAGTGGGTTAAGGATCCAGTGTTGCCGTGAGCTGTGGTGTAGATTGCAGATATGGCTCGGATCTGACACTGCTGTGGCTGTGGTGTAGGCCAGCAGCTACAGCTCCAATTCAACCCCTAGCCTGGGAACTTCCATATGCCATAGGTGAGGCCCTAAAAAAAAACCTTTCAGAATAAGATAAAAAAGAATTGTTATAATATCCTAAATCTTGGCTTCTGTATTTTCCAAACTTCACATTACTGATTTTCTCAGTTAAATGGTGAGCTCCTCAAAGACAGAGACCCTGTCTTGTCAACCTTTGAATCCCCACCCCCAACATCTAAAATCTACTTAGTCACTTAAATACTAGCTACATGAATGAAGAGATGGCTGAGTGAGAGGAGTAATGGATGAATGACTTAAGGAACCAAGATGCTGCTCCTTTGAACAAACCTCCATAATTTCTAAAGAGAAAACATTCAAGATTAACTTGACAAGACTGACCCATTTCAAGCTCAGTGAACATTCCAGAGTCAGTGAAAAGGTGTGAGTGGTGGTGAGAGATTGCTTAAGGAATTCAGCCTCCCAGATTGCTTGCACTCAGTCTTTCTTGGGTTTTGCCCCCTTTCCAGGAAGTAGCAGAAGCCCTTAACTTCCTAGCATGCTCCACCTCACTCCTCCTCTGCTTCTTGTGGCATCAGGTTCTTGCTGCTGATTTTCCTGGTGGCTCTTCACTGTGGAGCAGTGCTCTTCTGCCTCCAGTGCTGGATGAGGAGATCCCAAAATTGTTCTCCAAGACGCACTGTGGCTGTTTTTGCTGTTGGAGATTTGGACCCCATTTATGGTAAGTTGGCTACACATTTCTTGACTTCCTCTTTAGAAACCTTAGAGTTTTGTGTGAGTTGAAAATCTAACCTGTGTAAAGAATATTTGTAAATATATAACACGACATAATTTATTGAAGACTCAAAGACATGCACTGGGGAGAGAGTCGAAGTGTGAAAACTTCAGAAGAAAGACTCTCCAAGGAAAAAAATGTATTTTGAGGACCTAAACATGTTGCTCAGGTAACAACAGAAAGGAAGATATACACAAGGCTAGCCACTCTGAGTGACTGGTAGGGCTTAAGGCACAGAAAAGCCTCTCCAGGCTTTTGATATTCTGTCTGTCCTACCTCGCGTCTCATTTACTAAGCTCTCTATTTCTCACTTACCTGCAGTTATATTGAAAAACACTTTCGAGATTACCTGCTGCTAATACAGAGCCTGAAATCCTTGCGATCGGGCAGGCAGCGAGTGTCAGTACTGGTGTTCTTTCTTCCCAGACACCCTGGCAATATCCTGATCCTGCCTGATCCCAACCCCGACTCCCAAAACCATCCCCTTCCTGATATTTTCCAGTCTGCATTAGGAGGTAGGAATTGGAGGAAACCGGAGCCTTGAGTTATTCGCCATTGCCACCCTTAGCTGTGAGTAGATAAATGATCATTTACTGCCTTCTGGGAGGTGACAATTGATAATTTATTTCTTCTTGTTACGCAGTACCCTTATCCAGAAACTGTCTGTTGTGAGACTTTCCCTCTAAGGCACGGCATTGTGTATGACAGTTGCTGCAAGAGCGCTTGGTAGAGATAAAGAGCGGCTCTTCAGAAACTTGGATTCGCACAAGATCTTCAACAGATAGAGCAGGATAGGTCCTGAAAAACTAACAATCAAATAGAAAGTGGGATAAAAATAAAGTGTTTCACCATCAAAATTCAGACCAAAGATTTAGTGATTGTATTCACTATTGGCTTTTTAAAAAGCCATTGTTTAACAAGGGGAACACACTGTCAATTTGAGAAATGGTTATTTTGGAGAAGGAGAATGAAAGTCTTCAGTGAAAATAAGTCTTTCTCTTAAATGCAAAAACACTTTCCACTGAGCATACAGGGAAATAGGGTCCCTGACCTTCTAACAAAATATGTTAGTCAAGGGGATCAACGTGGTCACATTTATCTATTTTTTTAATTTAACAATAGATATTTAATAAATAAATACAATTATGTTTCTTCCAACTTGACTTGAGTTTCTAAACAGAAGAAGCCACCCTGATCTTCTTGGCCTTTTTCTCCCTCTGAGGAAGCCTTGCTAAGATGGCCCTGAATCATTAAAAAAAAAAAAATAAATAAATAAATAAATAAATAAATAAATTTTAGGTAAATTAGCTACCCTGTTATGCAGTTATAACTTTTGAGGCAATTTATGTGCCACAGCGAATTCCCCATTCATATAATGTTTTTATATTTCCTGGATGGCTACATGATTTTGAATTTGTTTGAACTTCCCTGAATAAGTACGAGTGTGAGAAAAAAGGTCAAGATTGATATATTGGTAGTTCCTATTGTGGTGCAGCCTGTAACCCAGACCCACACTGGCCTTCCTTTCCCCACTGGATTCTCATGATCCTTTCACTTCTCCATGCAAATGATCCTCCCAACCCAATATTTCCATAAAAGGAGAAATGGTTATTTTGCAGAAGGAGAATTTTTTTTTTTCTCTCTCCAAAAGGGAAGCAAGGGAACCACCTTGGGATCTTTTGATGGCTCAGAGGGAGGTAAGGACCAAAACTATAGCTTCTTCCTCCACAGCCCTCACTAAGTTGGAGCTCCCAGCTTGGATCTAAGTCCATTATTGCTGGATTCATCTGTCTGCACTGCAGATTAGGGGGTTTCCCTTTGAGTCTTCCCTGCAGCACTGTCTAGAAGCAGGAGAGGAAAAGGGGAACTCATTTGAACAATACTGGTGACATACTAAAATATGAAACAGGGTTTTTGGACTCCCTGCCACCCCTTGAACATGAAGGGAGAAAAATGACATTCCCTCTTGAATACAAAATGTAAGAAATAATACATTTAAAACATTTTAATGATGAGACTAGATTTGATCTATTAATCTTGAGTTCCTCCAGGACCTTCATTTTACTTCTTCCAAACTTATTTCACATTATTACCATTAGTTGCTCAATACATTCATTAAAAGAGAGCTCCTCTTTTTGACCTGTGGGTCAGATGTTTGACTCTCAGGATCCCACAAAAGCTGCCCTCAACTGAGAAAAATTAACAGGAGATGGCTGACTGACTATTCGAGGCTGAATTGGATTGAGCTTTACTAATGTTAAAATATACAACAAAGGAAATTGTTCTCATTGGATTCCTGACAATATTTACATGGTTCAAGTTGTCAATTATCTTCATTAGAAATATTAAAGGGAGAAAGGAAAACAGCCTAGGAATCCTTGTAAAATATGTTCAAGGAAGGCTTTGCCACTCCACCCTATCACAGTGTCTGATGAGATCTCTGTCTGAAAAAGGTCCTTAGGAAGCTCAGCCAAACACCCACCTCAACAGCCTCTCCTGGACCAATAAGCTTGCCTTCTCATAATTCTCTGCACACCTTTTGCTCAGATTTCTCAGTTTTTCTTACTCTCTTATAGGATCTATGCTTCCATGCCATAATATGCTATGATGAAGCTCTTTAGGCACCAATAAAAGGAGAATGAATCCCTCTGACACCCATGGGGAGAGTAAGGAGGGAGAGGTGGCACTGTTAGGGAAAGAGGAGGGAGAGAAGACCAAAATCGAGTTAAGAAAGTGGAAGGGAAACAAGAGGAGAAGGAACTTAATAGTCTGAAGTTAAAGATATTTTAAAGTCTGAAATTAAAACATATGTATTTTATGTAAGCCCTAAATTATGCTGTTTTCTTCTGCCTTGGGTCAGCCTCCTCTTCTGGGACCCAGGCCCAGGGTCTCCTAAACAGTCCCTTCTTTTGTTATCATCCTGCCTCTACCCCCTACTCATCTTCTGAATCTAGTTTTCCCCTATCATCTCTGCTCTAACCCCAGAAGGGATCCATTCAGTGTTCTCTGATTTCTAGAAAGGGATCATCCATGAATTAGTCTCTGAGACCTTCTTGCTCTCTCCCCTCAACCAGCAGAGCCTAACAATTCTGATATAATTCAGTTGTTTTTTTTTTTTTTAAGCACGTACATTTGGGATGAAAATAGCATTTCAAAGTTTTCATTCTTTCTCTTTTTTTATTACAGTTGATTTACAATGTTTCTTCAATTTCTGTTGTACAGCAATGTTTTCTTACTTCATTATCTTACTTATTTTAATGATGCATCTGGACACCCTCCTTTCTGATAATTCAACAGCAAACAGGAGATTTGTAGCGTTTTTTTTTTCTTTCCTCAAATTATAAATGGAGAATGAGAACACACACTGAGTCACAGAAATTGACTTTTTAAAGGGATATATGCAAATTTTTAGTAAAGATGGGAAGAGGAGAAAATTATTAGAACTGTCACACAAACATCCATAATCCCAAATATCTATTATTTGTGATCAGTGCTTTCTACTTTGTAAGACCATGCAAACAAGAGAAGAGGTAGAAAATACACATGATTTTAAGAAATAAAACAAAAAGTTTTGGGTTTGTTAGGTTAATTACTTTATCTTTTAAATTTATATTTAAGAAACAAGTAGTGACAAAGGGGCTTCAAAATTTGTTAAAAAAACAAGATTTTTTTTTCAAATTCACTGAAAATATGGATGAAAATATTTTCATTGGAAATAAGATTGTGAAGCCAAATAAAAGCCCTTATTTATAAAGAAGTAAGACATTTAAAGGTAATGAAGAGAACCAAGTTTGGTATTTGGGAGGGGAGAGAATAAAGGGCTTGAAGCAGAAAAATGATCAATTGTGCATTAGAGAAGAGAGAATTTAAAAGCTTAGGAGAGTGATCCCTCCATCTATATTTTTTAATGAAAAATATGTTACCATAAGATATACACTGAGGGAGTTCCCATTGTGGCACATCAGAAACAAATCCATCTAGTATCCATGGGGAGGCAGGTTCAATCCCCGGCCTTGCTCAGTGGGTAGGGTAACCGGCGTTGCCGTGAGCTGTGGTATAGGTCACACAAGTGCCTTGGGTCTGATTTTGCTGTGGCTATGGCATAGCCTGGCAGCTGTAGCTCTAATTTGAGCCCTAGCCTAGGAACTTCCAGATGTTGGTGGTGCAGCTCTATAAAAAAGAAAAAGCAAAAAAAAAAAAAGAAAATATCTACATTGAATCCTTTTCTTCCTCCCTCTCTGGGATCAGAGCTGGGTCCCCAGTAAGGCAGCAATCAGGTCCCATGCCCTTCCTGAGAAGACAAGGAGGTGAGAGCAGCAGAGATATTCCTTCCAGGATGCTCATCCAGGCTTAGGTTCTCCTCGGGCTGATTTCCCTGATAATGCTGTCTTTGAACTATCCAATCTCCCTGACCCCATTTCTTCTGCAGTTTCAGAAATAATCTTACCTTTTTCTCAGAAATACAAATACTAGTCTTCCATCCATGATTAAATGTGGGTGCTCTGATTTAAGAAAGGGAAGGGGCTGGATGGAGACAGACAAGAAAGTGGTTCTTACAAACTCTGCTCCTATATCCCCTCCCCTCTCCCAGGATCCTGTCTTATTTTAGGATCCTTTTCAAAATGATATTTTCCTAAGCTTTATGTTCTACTTGTAGATATTCTGGGGCTCATTGTAGGAAATGAATGAAGAGTATGTCCTTCAGGCTCTGTCATGGAAGGGCATGACAATAGTAAAGACTCATATTTATTGAGCATTTACCATGTGTCATGCTCTGGGCTAACTCTTGACATCTCTCAATTCATTTATTCTTTCCTACAACCCCATGAGCGATTCAGTATTATTCTGGACACCAAAGATGAGGAAACAAAGGTGTTTAGAGAGAGCTGAAATGTGACTCAAATGTAAGTCAATCTTAGCCTCCTCCATGTAAAAGAAGAGAATGAGCTAGAGAAGGGAACAGAGCAGAAAGAGAAAGTAGAGGCATGTTAAATAAGCCAAGTCCTTTGGAATGGTTTTTCTTATTTTTTTAATTTTTTAATTTTTTTTTTGCTTTTTTAGGGGCCACGCCATGGCATATGGAGGTTCCCAGGGTAGGGGTCTAATCAGAGCTACAGCTGCCAGCCTACTCCACAGCCACAGCAATATCAGATCCGAGCCGCATCTGCGACCTACACCATAGCTCATGGCAACGCTGGATCCTTAACCCCCTGAACAAGGCCAGGCATTGAACCCACAACCTCATAGTTCCTAGTCAGATTCGTTTCCGCTGTGCCAAGACAGGAACTCCTGGAATGATTCTTAATAAGTTGGGGAATCTGAACTCTGGCTATAAAAATTCAGCAGTGGGTTTCCCTTGTAGTTCAATGGGTTAAGGATCCAGCATTGACACTACTGTGATCAGATCTGTGGCACAGATTCAGTCCCTGGCCTGGGAACTTCCACATTCTGTAGGCGTGGCAAGAAAGAAAGAAAGAAAGAAAGAAAGAAAGAAAGAAAGAAAGAAAGAAAGAAAGAAAGAAAGAAAGAAAGAAAGAAAGAAAGAAAGAAAGATAGAAAGAAATAGAGAAAGAAAGAAACCTGAGCCCTAAGTGTATTGCTTTTATAAAATTAAACAACAAACTCTAATATCTTCACCAACAGCTCAATCAAAATCATAGGATTTTTGTAGGCATTTTAAACTAAGCTCTATCAGGTTTTTGATTTGCCAAAAGATAAAAATAAAATCTTAAAGATAATGCCTGTTCCCCTCCCACTTACATGATAATGTATGTAAATATTCTTTGAAAAAAATCACTTACATGTGGAATCTAATAAAAAGTGATACCAAAGAACCTACTTAAAAAACAGAAAAAAAACTCACAGATTTCAAAACCAATCTTGTGGTTACTACAGGTGAAACAGTTGTGGGGAGGGAGAAACTGGTAGGGTGGAATAACAAATACACACAACTGTATAAAATAGATGATTAAAAAGAACCTTCTGTAGGGAGTTCCTGTTGTGGTTCAGTGGGTTACATACCCTACCAGTATCCATGAGGATGTGGGTTTGATCCCTGGCCTTGATCATTGGGTTAAGGATCGGGCATTGACGTGAACTGTGGTGTAGCTCCCAGACGAAACTCGGATCCCCTGTTGGTATGGCTGTGGCATAGGCTGGCAGCTGCAGCTCCAATTTGACCTCTAGTCTGGGGACTTTATGCTGAGGGTGTGGCCTTAAAAAGAAAGAAAGAAAGGAAAAAAGAGAATCTATTGTATAGTACAGAAAAATCTACTCAATAGTTTTTTATAATCCATATGGGAAAAAAGGAATGGATATATGTGTATGTGCTGATTCACTTTGCTGTACACCTGAAACTAATATAACATTGTCATTGTACGTCAACTTACAATGTCATATACATTTAAAAAAATGATTAGTGATATACAAAGCTTTCTGAGCTTAGTTATGTTTACAAACTTGGTTTGTATAAGTTTAAAAGCAATGGGCAGGAATTCCTGTAGTGGCTCAGTGGCAACAAATATGACTTATATCCATGAGGACACAGGTTCAATCCCTGGCCTCACTCAGCGGTTTAAGGATCCAGGTTTGCAGTGAGCTGTGGTGTAGGTTGCAGGTGCGGCTCTGATCTGGCATTGCTATGGCTGTGGTTGTGGTGTAGGCTGGCAGGGGCATCTCCGATTCAACCCCTAGTCTGGGAACCTCCATATGCCATGGGTGCGGCCTTAATAAAATAAGAAAAAAGTAAAAGCAAAGGGCAAATATGTAGTAAAAACGTAACAATAAAACATTCCTTCCACAAAGAGCAAGTGTTAATATCTTGTTGCCTGGAGCGTGATATTAATAATAGCAAGAGTGGGGAGTTCCCTTTGTGGCTCAGCGGTTAAGGAACCTGACTTAGCATCCAAAAGGACACAGGTTGGATCCCTGGCCTCACTCAGTGGGTTAAGGATCCTGCCTTGCTGTGAGCTGTGGTGTAGGTCACAGATGGGGTTCGGATCCTGTATTGTTGCGGCTGTGGCTTAGGCTGGTGGCTACAGCTCCGATCAGACCCCTAGCCTGGGAACCTCCATATGCCATAGATGCAGCCCTAAAAAGACAAAATAATAATAATAATGGCAGTAGTGGAAATAAATCTGAGCTAATAATTGTGTCTAGTCAACCTGGTCAACTCCAGGTAGAATGATAGCCAAGTTACCTCTGATGTTGTATTGGACATGCCAGGAGCAGTTCTTCTGGAAAATGGGCAGTGCTCACCACTGGTATGCACAAGGGAGGGAAGTAAGGAGGCAAGTCTGCTTTGTCAACGTTAATTCTGTTTTATCCAGACCATCAGACTTAGCCTACATCATCCTAAACTTCATAACTGTTCAAGGCTGTAAGTCCAAGAAAGTTTTCATTCAGTAATCTCAGTGTTGTAACATTAACAATGTTAATGATTGAGTTATTATATCCAGTATCTTGGGACAGACCATGATGGAAGATAATATAGGAAAAGGAATGTATGTATACATATGACTGGGTCACTTTGCTGTACAGTAGAAATCAGTCCAACATTGTAAATTGACTATGATAAAAAATAGGGAGTTCCCACTGTGGTGCAGCAGAAAGGAATCCAACTAGGAACCAGGGAGTTTGGGGTTCGATCCCTGGCCTTGCTCAGTGGGTTAAGGACCTGGGGTTGTCATGAGCTGTGGTGTAGGTCGCAGACGCAGCTCAGATCTGGCGTTGCTGTGGCTGTGGTGTAGGCCAGCGGCTACAGCTCTGATTAAACCCCTAGCCTGGGAACCTCCACATGCCGCAGGTGCAACCCTAAAAAGGAAAAAAAGACAAAAAGATTTTTAAAATAAAAAAAATAAACTAAGCAAACAAAAATCATTCTTTAAGATATTTAATTAGAATGGTTTGGGGAGTGATATTGTAAATAAAAGAAAATCACATTTACCCCTAGCATAGCATAGTTCTTGATATATAGTAATAATGCTAATACTAATATCACCACTAATATTAGTGATAATCAACTTTAATGTGTGTCAGACTTTGTTTTAAGCAGTTTGCATTCATTTAGCCTTACTTTTATAAATGTAGATACTACCAGTAGTTTTTTATTGCACAAGAGCAGTGAGGTATAAAAAGTTTGTAATGACCTAGGAGTAGATTATTCAATTAAATAAATAACTCCTTAAGAAAAGTTTTGAATAAGGAGGTGAGATTTATATTCTAAATATGGATCTACCCTTCATATATTATATTAATATTTGAATTATTATAATTTGTTCTGTGAACCAGTGAAATACAAGATGAGACAAATATAAATATGTGGAAATTCATGATTCTAGATAAATAGTATCCACTCCAAAGTAATAATTTTGAATAAGTTGAATAATTTTGGATTCCAGTGACACAGCTGTTGCCTAATACATAATTACTCTTGGAATCATCTGGATAATTGTGTCATATTCTTTGGAATCTCCTTGATGGTATTAAATCTTAATATTTAAATTTTTTATTAAAGTGTAGTTGACTTATAATGTGTCAAGTTCTGCTGTACAGCAAAGTGAGTCAGTCATACATACATATACATTCTTTTTCTCATATTATCTTCCAACAGATTCTATCAGAAGAAATGCGCTAAACAGTAGGAACTGTGCTATATAGTAGGACCTCATTGCTTATCCATTCTAGATGTAGTAGTTTGCATCTACTAACCTCAAACTCCCAGTCCATCCCATTCCCTACCCCCCTATCCCTTGGCAACCACAAGTCTGTTCTCCATGTCTGGGAGTCACTTTCTGCTCTGTAGATAGGTTCCTTTGTGCCACATTTTAGATTGCACTTATAAGTGATATTGTATGGTATTTGTCTTTCTCTTTCTGACTTACTTTACTTAATATGAGAATCTCTAGTTGCATCCATGTTGCTGCAGATAACATTATTTTGGGTTTTTTTTTTAAGTCTCAGCAGTTTTCCCTTGCCTATATGTACCACCTCTCTTTTTTTTTTTTTTTTTGCCTTTTTGCCTTTTTTAGGGCCGCACCTGCAGCATATGGCTAGGGGTCTAATCAGAGCTGTAGACTCTGGCCTACGCCAGAGCCACAGCAACGTGGGATCCAAGCTGCACCTGCGACCTACACCACAGCTTACAGCAATGCCAGATCCTTAACCCACTGAGTGAGGCCAGGGATCGAACCCACAACCTCATTGTTCCTAGTCAGATTCGTTAACCACTGAGCCACAATGGGAACTCCTGTACCACCTCTTCTTAATCCATGTATCTGTCTGGACATTTAGGTTGTTTACAAGTCTTGGCTATTGTGAATATTGCTGTTATGAATATAGGGGTGCATGTATCTTTTGAATTGCAGTTTTGTCCAGATATATGCCTGGGGGTGGGATTGTTGGATCATGTCTATATTTAGTTTTCTGAGGAACTTCTGTACTGTTTTCCATAGTGCTGGTACCAATTTACATTCCCACCAACAATGTAGGAGTTTTCCCCTTTCTCTACACCTTCTCCAGCCTTTGTTATTTGTAGACTTATTAATGATAACCATTCTGATGGGTATGAGGTAGTACCTCACTGTAGTTTTGTAAATATTAATCTTTAAAGATGAAGTCAGAACCCTTTTTCTGTCATAGGCCACACAAGACATATATTTGGCTTTGAAAGTGTATGGTCTCTGTGGGGAGTATTCACCTCCGTAATTACAGTGCAAAAAGCAGCCAGAGACAATATAAATGGACATGATTGTGCTACAATTGAATTTAATACACAAATACAGTCAAAGGGTCTGGTGTAGTTTAAGAGCATAATTTCATCTTTGAAGGTAAATTTACAGTTATTATTACTGTTTTGGGAAAGAGCGATCAAGTCATTCCCAGAAAGATAAAGATTCACGTGAAAAAAAGGCAAAAATATAAAGAGAGAGATGGCTACAAAATAGTACTATTTATTTCCTGTGTGACTCAAAGCAGTTTTTCAAGCCAATACTAAGAGAACATTTCCGAAAGAAGTACTAGAATAAGTGCGTGATCTCTCAAAGTGATATGCTTAAGGAAGAAAATGCTTTTCTTTTTTTGATATTTAATGGCTTGTAGTGTGTATAATCTAAAGTCAAGACCACAGATTTCAAAATTTAAAATTGGAAAATGTCTTCTGTTTACTGTGTGTGTATACTTTAATTGCAAACTTTTCACAACTTAATATTTTTACCATTCATCATAGAGATATGTTGAAATTAATCAGTTGCATCAGTTGCAGTTTACAGAGCATAAATATCAAATAATGAAGTTCAGATGTAATACTTAAATGCTCTAGTGAGACTTGCATACTCATGATGGAAGCATTAGCTAAAATGCCATTAATGTTTACAGGAATCTTGTCTTCTCATCTACCAAAAAGGATATTTCTTCTAGTCTCAGCTGTTAAAGTGTAAATGCTTCTTGATGGATTAGTCAATGATGGTCTAATTGGTTCATGAGAGCAAATTTTCTTGCTGTAATGACTAAACTATCACTGCAGAGAGTGAGATGACTGTAATTTTTTCTCAAGGGTACAAATAATTTTCTGTTTCTTCAGTGATCCAAGAAATGCCAGATTTTATTAGGCAGTTCATGTGCTTCTGTTTTATGCTGACTAGAAAGATTATAAGTCTCCATTTCTCTTTCCAGGGACAGAAGCAGCTGTGAACCCAACTGCTGGAACTCACCTTCAAATTCAAAATACTGAACTGTATCGTGTT
Source organism: Phacochoerus africanus (assembly GCF_016906955.1). Lineage (NCBI taxonomy): Eukaryota > Metazoa > Chordata > Mammalia > Artiodactyla > Suidae > Phacochoerus > Phacochoerus africanus. The sequence goes on along the minus strand of NC_062544.1, from coordinate 208,205,002 downwards.
CCGTGTTTTGGCACTTTAGGCCCTCCACCTCCATATGAAGAAATTCCAAAATCAAGCCGATTTTAGATCTGGATCATTAATTGAAAATATTAGAAATATTTAAAATTACAAAACGCTAAATTTAGGAACGTACTGGGAATTCCTGGAAATCCATTAACATAGTCTACAAAAGGACAAACAGATGAAAGAATGAATGTAGGAAAATAATTTGTGTTATGGAGATGCTTTCCATAGTAAATTAGTGGACTCTTTGTATATTAGTGGACTCTTACTTTTATGCTTATAACCGAGTTTCTCCATGTACTCAAACAGGCAGTAATTGATGCATGGAGTGGCATCCACTAAGTTTAAGATTTCACTCTAGGACACATCACAGCTTTTTCTGCCTCACTCTCTGTTTTAATCTAAGCTATTCTCTGATATGGAATCAATAAAAATTTCGTAGTGTAACAGTGACCCAGAGATTCATACATGTCCAGACCCGGAATCAGAAAGAGAACATTTGAATTGGGGTGAGGGGAGAGAAAAGAAGAAAGAAGAACTGTTTGGAATTGAAGGGTGAGGAATGAATGAAGAGGAAGATTAAAAGTTTAAGGGGTTGTACATCTCATCCTGAGGAGGGAGAAAGTGTTGGCAGAAGCTGAGGCGCATGTAATTCCACAATGTGGAGAAGAGGCACCCATTTCATATGGGTGAGTACAGGCTCCAGAGACCAGAGTCTTTCTCTGGTGCCACAAGACTTGCCATTTCTTGCAAACCGTGATAAGAACCCTAGGTATAGATATCAGTGTTCCCACTGAGGACGCTGCTTAAAGAAGGAGCAATGAGAGATCATCAAGTGACATTTTTGAGGTGGCCATGGGCCTGGGGACCAGGAAAAGAAATCCATGGCCAGTGCCATATGGTCTTCAGCTGACAAACGTGTTGAACAGAACGACTGGGACCTCGACTTATTTGCCTAATATACCTTTTAAATTAACTTCAACCAAAGTTATCTCCTAATCTTTTCCCAAACTTGTTTATACAAATATGCCCCTTCTCGGTTGATGTTAACAGTGACCCACTAGGTGCTAGACCTGGAGTTAGCTTTGAGTCCTCCTTTCATGTGGCTTCCTACATCAGAAAAGTCCTTGGTTTGGCTCTACTATATATATTCTCTCTATAAAGTCAGATTCTAAGCAGTTCTTACTCCATCTCTGTCACGAACCACTCACTGCCATTTCTTGCCTGGATTACTGCAATAGCATCTAAACTATTCTCTCCCAGCTAGCTTTGCCCTCTGTATTTTATTTCCAACACAGTATCTAGAATAACATTCTTATTGCATAAGAAGGATCATGTCCCTTGAGTAAACTCAAATGACAATCACTCAGAGAAAAATGCCAAGAGTCCTCAACACATGGATCTATAGGATCCATAGTCATCTAAGATCTCCGTTCTTATGACTCTCCCCTTACTTATTTGCTCTAGGAACACAGTTCTCAAACCTACCAGGTATTATCTTACCTCCATCTGTCCTTTCGGTCCTTAGTGCTTGCTTTTTCTTTTGCCTGCAACACTCTTCACCTGGATATCAATATTGCTTCACTCCTTCACTTCCTATAAGTCTTTGTTGAAAAGTTACCTTCTCAGTGAGGCCACCCTACTTTAAATTGCAATTTCTCTCAAGCCTCGCACTTCTACCTCCTTGTCTCAGGGACACTTTTCCTCTTCCCATAGCACCTATTATCTTCTACTGTACTATATAGCAAAATTTTATTTATCATCTGCTGGTGGTCTTCCCTTGCTAGAATGTAAATCCATGAAGGGAGAAATCTTGTGTTATCCACTAGTTCATAACCCAAGCTTCTTTTTTTTTTTTTTTTTGGTCTTTTTCTAGGGCCACACCCACAGCATATGGAGGTTCTCAGGCTAGGGGTCTAATCGGAGCTGTTGCCGATGGCCTATGCCACAGCCACAGCAACACCAGATCCGAGCCGCGTCTGCAAACTACACCACAGCTCATGGCAATGCCAGATCCTTAACCCACTGAGCAAGGCCAGGGATTGAACCCACAACCTCATGGTTCCTAGTAGGATTAGTTTCTGCTGCACCAGGACGGGAATTCCATAACCCAAGTTTCTAAAGCAGCCTGATGCTTAGTATGTAATCAAACATACATATTACTAAACATACATATAAGTAAATTCTCTAGCTCTGGAAATTAAACAACAACAAAAAAACCAAAATGGATGAGAATTTTATAAGGTTGAAGCTTTACATACCTGAATGTGGATAAGACTCAGGAACAGCTGATTGCTATATCCACTGGTGAAAAACACCAAAAGAAACTTGTGTTAATATACTCTAATAATCCTTAATACGTGTGTACGGCCTTAGGGCATACATATTGCCTTCAGATCTCATTCTCCTGACAATTTTGTAACCTTGCTATTCCTAACTTAAACTTATACATGGTAGATTAAACCAATCCATTCTTTTCTTAAACCTGCTAAGACTGTATTAAAGAAGTAAAAATGCTTTTTAATTCACAAGAACAAAGAGAATGGTAAGAAGGTGATGGAAAAAAATTAGCAACAAGTTTTAGTACATTGGAGAGATGTCTAAGCTAGATAACAGATAGATAAACATAATTGACTGGAATTTCAGTATTTCCACTTTGCTAAGTGTCTTAAGGAAAGAAACTGAGAATAATCAAATTCATGCTGTACCATTGCAGAAATATCCAAGAATTAAAGGCAAGAGAGGTGAAGAGAATTTAGGAAATGATGATGAACTTGACTTATAGAAGATAGCTTTGAAGCAGCCCAAAGAAGAGCCAGTTCCAATCAGAACATGACAACAAGAAACTGTAGAAAAATAAAAGCTAAGATTAAGGAAAAATGTGTGATGAAAATGCAGTAATAAATTAACTATTGGTAAATAGAAAGTGAAAGAAATTTTAAAAAGTCAATTATAAATCTATGAAAAACAACGAAAACCATCTCCGCCTCCAGATGGTTGTTACGAATAATGTAAATAATTAATGTTAGATTATAAAATGGAGGTTATTCATATTGACATTGCAGGCAGAAGGGGAAAGAGTGGGATGAAGGAACATGTCAGGATATAATAAGAAATTAAACCCTAATCTTATGTGGAGTCAATGAATAATATCTAATTTTTAAAAATCAATAAATAGTAGTAAATTTCATCATTTGGAAATTAGGTCATAAATACCTGAAGCAAAATGCCAAAAGAGTTGAAAATTATCTTCTTTTTTTTTTTTTTTGTCTTTTTGCCATTTCTAGGGCCGCTCCCGTGGCATATGGAGGTTCCCAAGCTAGGGGTCTAATTGGAGCTGTAGCCGCTGGCCTACACCAGAGCCACAGCAACGCGGGATCTGAGCCGTGTCTGTGACCTACACCACAGCTCACGGCAACGCCGGATCCTTAACCCACTGAGCAAGGCCAGGGATCGAACCCGCAACCTCATGGTTCCTAGTCAGATTCGTTAACCACTGCGCCACAACGGGAACTCCGAAAATTATTTTCTTAAGAAATGGGACTTGGAGATAGTGCTGTAGGACTAGGTAGAGCTGAGAAGTGCTGATTTTCATCATAAGCCTATTTGACTTTTAAAACTAATGCAGGATTTACTTTCATAAAAAGAAATATAAAGTTAAACAAATAAATGTTTGGCAAATTCATACTTTATAATTGCAAACAAAGGAAGTCATACCATTAGAAAAATGTTAAACATAAATACCTCCAGGTGGAGAGGCTACAGGTGATTTTATTTTTTATTCACATTTTTGATTTTTGAATTGTTCAATAATGTGTGTACATTGCTTTTATAATTGAAAACCTCAGCAAAATTCTGTTTAAAAGCACACATACACACACACACACACACCACTGCCTTCATTCAACAAATGAGAAAAATGGGCTTTGGAAGGATAATCAACTAGTTTAAGGTGCAGAGCTAATTAATGTGAGAGAAAAAACTAGAGTCTATATATTTTGATCTTTCAGTTGCTGTTTCAAGTATTTTTCCACTACGATCTTTTATCTTAAAACGTGGCTGTAAAAATAAACATCAGAGAATGTGGGTTACAATTACACTTATTTTAAATAAGTAGCTCTAGTTTTTGTTCATAACCTAAAAGCTATGTATGTTAAAATCCATTCCAATTATAGAATAGCAGTTATAATTAACACCTAGAGAAGTATAAGCACCTTTGGAAACAGGGCTAATGATTCAGCAGCTGGAGTTTGACGAAGATGTGAGTGAAAGTCAGGGTTGAAGCGATCAGAATTTACTATTGTGTTAGTGCAAGTCTAATCCAAGTACGTGCTTGATGTATGGTTGATTGGTTTACTTTTGGGTGCTGAGGCAAAGTGTAGGATGGCCTATAGGCAGGTGAGTAGAGTTGGTAGAAAAAAATAATTTGTTTTCATAGAAATTTTCTGGCAAAGATTTCTTATCAAATATCACAGGACCCATTTTAATTTAGTGTCTAAAAATACTTACTGAATGACCATTGTATGTCAAGGATTGTACAAAGTTCTGGATTTATTCCTCCCACAAACTTTGTTATCATCATTTTTCCTAATACTAGTTTCCATCACCTTGCTCTGACCTCCAGACAGAAACTTAAAAGTTTGGTAGCTGGTGCTCTTTATGGCCCACTGAAAACTACTGCAGATAATAAAATGATAAAACTTATATGGCTTATATGATTATAATGATATTTAAAATAGAAATTAAAAAAAATAAACCCGTTCCTTTTCTGTCATCTCATTTCTGAAAATCTTTGCTGGCATCTTCGTTCATCAATAAATCATTAATATTCACTTTAACTTGGCATCTTAGATTTTAATTACGATAGGACTAGATTTTTTTCCCATCTCATGTTAAAAAGCATTCATTTGTAAAAAGAGGTTTTGGAGTTCCCATCGTGGCGCAGTGGTTAACGAATCCGACTAGGAACCATGAGGTTGCAGGTTCGATCCCTGGCCTTGCTCAGTGGGTTAAGGATCTGGCGTTGCCATGAGTTGTGGTGTAGGTTGCAGCTGTGGCTGGGATCCTGCGTTGCTGTGGCTCTGGCGTAGGCCGGTGGCTACAGCTCCGATTGGACCCCTGGCCTGGGAACCTCCATATGCCGTGAAAGCGGCCCTAGAAAAGGCAAAAAGACCAAAATAAATAAATAAATAAATAAATAAATAAAAATAAAAAAATAAAAAGAGGTTTTTCTTACTGCTAAAGGGTGTAGTTTTTTCTTTGAACATCCAGCAGAGGGCATGAAAGCCTATCTTTGATTCTAGCCCAATAGTTAAATTTGATTTAATGGCTAAAGGAAACCTTGAAGCTAGGCTTTTGACAAACCTTAGCAGAATGAAATAATAATGAGGTTCAAATTTGCGAAGAGGAATTTAGTTTTTTAGCTCATATTTCTCACAACGAAGCTGAGCGTCGGCTGAGATGCCTTCCATCAGAGAGTCTAGAAAATCTGAAATATACTTGTACTTCTGAGGATGATCCACCAGTGAGACTGAACTGCCTGAATAGGCAGGGTGATTTGTGTATACCATGCTCACGTGGTCCGTAACATTTATAGCACTGACCCTATAGGTCTAGTCTATTTCTTTTTTACCTGACTGCAAGTTTCCCTTTAATTTTCAGTTTTGTAGTTCCAAATTCTTTTCATTTGTGTTAGGGGCACAGCTTTTCTAAAAGACATCTATAAAATTCAATATCTATCACAGAAATGAAATAGAGCTAGGATAGCATTCATGTGGACAATGAAATGAAACTCAACCAGAATATTATATTTAGGACAAAATGTGAAATACTTCAGGATTGTGTAAGAGAAAATGAAACAATGAGAATGTGTTGGTTATAAGGCTCCACTTTCAATAGAGAATGCTTTTTTTTTTTATCAGAACAAACAAAGGAAATAGAGTATACATTCCAAAGGAATCTTTCACTTTTAAAGTAGTTTTT